>NW_028274816.1:54804112-57453278 GCF_037043125.1 Eumetopias jubatus | reverse complement strand
GTCCACTGCCTGTAGCCCCCCTCCCCTCGCCCCTCGCTACCGTCTGGATCAGCAGCTCCAGGTCCCGGGCCTCAAAGGTGTGCTGATTCTGAGGGTCCAGGTGTTCAAACTGCTTCAGGAGGCTCAGGTGATCCAACTGTACATCTGGATGAGGGACAAGTATTAAAACAAAAACAAAAACAAACAATCAAAAAAACTCACGGAATGTTCTTTCTTTCAAAATCCCTATCCTGGGCTAGATGTGCTCTAAAGGAGGTCCCGGGGGCACTGGGAAAGCCTACAGGATGGCCTGAATGAGCCTGGGGCAATCTGGGAGGGCTTTCTGGAGGAGGTGATGCCACAACTCACTCTGATGCTTAAAACAACAATAACCATAATAATTATTAACATGTATTGAGCACTTACTATATGCCAGGCTCTCCTTTAAACACATTAAATATATTAATGTATTTTTTTAAAAGATTTTATTTATTTATTTGACAGAGAGACACAGCCAGAGAGGGAACACAAGCAGGGGGAGAGGGAGAAGCAGGCTTCCCGTAGAACAGGGAGCCCGATGCGGGGCTCCATCCCAGGACCCCAGGATCATGACCTGAGCTGGAGGCAGATGCTTAACCGACTGAGCCACGCAAGCATCCCTAATGCATTTATTTTTCACAAAAATCTTACGACATAGGTTCTATGGTAATCCCATTTTACGGATGTGAAAACTGAGGCCCAGAGAGGGTAAGGGACTTGTCTAGGTCACCACTATCTAGGAATTGGCAGAGGGAGTATTAGAACTGGTCGTTGGGCTCCGGAGCACATAAACTCAAGCCCTGTTAGGGGTTGAATTACGTGCCCTAAAATCCATCTGTTGGAGTCCTAACCCCTAGCACCTCAGAATGTGACCTAATTGGCAGAGAGGGTCTTCCCAGAAGTGATCAAGTTAAAATGAGGTCACAGGGTGGACCCAAATCCAATAGGACTGGTTTCCTTCTAAAAGGGAAAAAAATTTGGACACCCCAGGAGAAGACAAGAGGTGGAAGCTGGCCCTCTCCAAGCCCAAGAGAGAGACCCAGAGCCGATCCCCATCAGAAGGAACTGATCTTGCCACAACTTGATCTTGGACTTCCGTCCTCCAGGGCTGTGAGACTATAAATCTTTGTTGCTAAAACCAGCCCGTCTATGGTACTTTGTTAGCAAAGTCATGCAACCTCCCTGTATGAGACTGTCATCAAACAGGCCCCTGCTCAGGCGGCACTCTCCGTGCCCGGGAGTTCCCAAGCAGTAAGGAAGGGGTAGGGTTTTCAGGAAGGAAGGGAGAAAGCACACCCTCAACAGCCAGGCATCCACTGAACGCACATCTCCCAAGGCCTCCTGCCCCCGCCACCATGTGACTCAGACCCAGGCCAGCCCTCCAGTGGCTCCCGGTCTGGGGAGGGGGACACACACACACACACACACACACACACACACACGGAGGCTGGGATCCTGGGGCCTTGTGTTACCATGGAGGCAACACACACACACACACACACACACACACACACACACACACACGGAGGCTGGGATCCTGGGGCCTTGTGTTACCATGGAGGCAGCTCTGGCCGGGCTGAGCCCAGAGGAGGGACAGGCACTCAGGACACAGACAAAGATCAAATTTCATGGTGCATTATTTATGCCACAGGCACGTGCTGAGCCCCTTACCCTGGGCCAGACTCAGTGCCCGGCGCTGGGGACGCAACGGAACCCAGACAGCCTCAGCATCTGCTCCCCAGCACCCGGCAGAGAGACAGAGGACGAACACACACGACCCCAAGGACTGAAACGAACGGAGCCTCCTTCGTGCAGCCCAGTCCGGATGGGAGCTGAGACAGAAGCCCAGCCAGCCACCGAGAATGTCCCAGGCAGAGGGAAGCGCCTGGGCCAAGGTCCAGAGGTGACAGAGACGTGTTGCACACCAGCATTACTAAAACTGCTGACAGGAGAGGGTGGGGAGAGGGCGCCTGTGAAGGGAGGGGCTGGGCGGGCAGAGCAGCAGTGAGGGCTGTGGACTTTGGGCCTGTTGAGCACTGGGGAGCCACGGTGGGTTCTAAGCAGAGGAGGGACAGGCCATGGACTGGGTGCTGTGGTGGGCTGCATCACGGCCCCCGAGATGCCCACGCCCGAAACCCTGGAACCTGTGACTAGGAGACCTCAGGTGGCAAAAGGGACTTTTACAGATGTGATTAAATTAAGAATCTTGAGATGGGAAGTTGATCCCGGATTACCCAGGAGATCCAACCTAATCACAAGGGTTCCTCTAAGAGGGAGGCAAGGGCACCTTGTGGCTCAGTGGGTTAAGCCTCCGACTCTTGATTTCGGCTCAGGTCATGGTCTCAGGGTCGTGAGATCGAGCCCAGCATTGGGGTCCACGCTCAGCACAGAGTCGGCCTCCTCTCTTCCTCTGCCCCTCCTGCCATTCATGCTCTTAAGCACGCATGCGTGCGCTCTCTCAAATAAATAAATCTTAAAAAAAAAGAGGGAGGCAGAGGGAGATCCAACTATAGTAGAAGGCCACGTGACCCCTGAACACAGAGGCTACATGCTAGCTTTGAGGATGGAGGAAGAGGCCACCTGCCAAGGAATGCCACTCTAGCAGCCAGAAAAGACAAGGCAACAGGCTGTCCCCTAGAGCCTCTGGAAGGAACACAGCCCCACGGACACTCTGATTTTCGCCCGGTGAAACTGGTTTCAGATTCTCATCTCCCAACTGTAAGGGAATCAGTGTGTGCTATTGGTTTTTTTGTTTTGTTTTGTTTTTTAAAGATTTTATTTATTTGACAGAGAGAGACACAGCAAGAGAGGGAACACAAGCAGGGGGAGCGGGAGAGGGAGAAGCAGGCTTCCCGCGGAGCAGGGAGCCCGATGCGGGGCTCGATCCCAGGACCCTGGGATCATGACCTGAGCTGAAGGCAGACGCTTAACGACTGAGCCACCCAGGCGCCCCAGTGTGTGCTGTTTTAAGCCACTGAATTTCGGGTAATTTGCTACAGTGGCCATAGGAAACGGCTACAGGATCCCCCTGGCTGCTGATGGGGGGGAAGGCGTGGGGAAGAGCACCCAAAGGAGGGGTGGCAGCAGGGAGCCTGGGGAGGAGGCCGGGGAGGAGGCAGTGATCCAGCAGGACCCAAGCGGCAGCAATGGATGTGCGACGTGGCCAGACTCTGAAGCTATAATAGTTAAAGCAGCAGGACAGGCATGGGTGCGTACTCAGGCTGTCTGGCCACCGTGGAGCTCCAGCACCCGCCTGGTGCCTGGCACACAGTTGGACTTGAGACATGGTTGGTCAATGGATCAGTGGAGTCAGGTAGAAATGAAAAGAGGGGCGTCTGCCTTCGGCTCAGGTCGTGGTCTCAGGGTCCTGGTATCGAGCCCCGCATCGGGCTCCCTGCTCTTCATGGAGTCTGCTTCTCTCTCTCTCTTTCTCTCCCTCTGCCCCTCCCCACAGCTCATTCTCTCTTTCTCTCAAATAAATAAAATCTTAAAAACATTTTCTTAAGGTAAAAAATATATATTAACATCAAGGGTGCAAACAACCCAGATATCCATCAACTGATGAATAGATAAACCCATCCTGGTCTATCCGTACATTGGCCCTAAAAAGGAATGAAGTTGCCGACAAACCCTATCTAGGAATGTCAGAAGTAGGGTGGGATCTTGGAATCTAAACCTGCCTCTCTCTTCCAGGTACATTTTTTTCCTTTTTCTAGCCAAATAATTAGACTTATAAAATATAGTCTCAGGTATAAATGTCAGCAAATCAGAATCATCCCAGCGGGGCAGACAGAGAATAACAAAGCAAGGAAAAATACCGAGTACCCTTTGCAGTTTCCTGACTTTGATCACCGCATGGTAGTTAGGCAGGAGAACGCCCTGCTTCTGAGGAACCTCACTGAATTGGTGAAAAGAGATACAGTCTACAAGGAACTCGGAAATGGCGAACTGGCTCATCTGGGTGAAGCGTATTCGGGAGCTTTTTGTACTATTCTTGCAACTTTCCTGGAAGTTTGAAGTTGCAGCAACATTTTAAATGACCGTGGTTTTTAAAAATAAAAATTAAAAAAAAAAAAAAAACAAAACAAAACGGAGAAACAAAAAACAGCCTACCAACCACAGTCATGGGAGCGGTAGATTGTTCTAGAAAGAAAACTCGATCAATCTTCTATGCACATCTTATGGTGGGGGTAGTGAGTCCCCAGGAGGGAGGCCATCCCACCCCACCAGCTCCACCCACCCCTGCTTACTGGGCTCCTGTTCTGCATCCATCTTGGCCTTGAGCAGCATCCGCAGCCGGGACACCTCCTGCCGCTTGAGCTCGTCCAGCTTGGTGCGGACATGGTGGCTGACAAAGTCCAGCTCCCGGCTCAGCTTTCCACTCTGCCCGAATGGAGAGGGGACGCTGGTCAGGCTGGGGGCCTGGGAGGGGGCGCACGGGGCAGCCTCGACCTTTCTCTGCCCTCTCTGGAACCTTCTACCAGCTTTGTGAAGGCTGGAAAGCTTACAGACCCTTGCCCCACCCGCTCCTCCAGCCTCTGAGACAAGGTCCAGCCCTTCAGCCCAGCGTTTGAGGCCCTGCCCACCTCGGTAGCCCCGTGCCCTGCCATCCACCAAATCACACTCGGTTCCAGCAACACCAACTGGGTATCGGCTCCCACACTCAAGGCTCCTTCCCTCCTCCTGGTCTTTGCACATGCTGGTTAGTCCCTCTGCCTAGGAGTCTCTCCCGCCACCCCTTTCCAAGCCTAAGCAGATCCTCATTGCCCTTCGACACTCAAAGCCCACAGCATCTCCCTTGGAAAGAACCTCCCAGCAACTCCCTGCTCCCCTCCCCGGGGTGCCTTCTGTGAGCTGCCCCTCCTGTCACTTCAGATTCTGTCTGTTCAGAGCTGACCCCACCCCTCTCCTGCTCACAGCCCCCATGGCTCCCCAGGGCCCCCAGGACAAAATCCCTTCGCCCAGCACTCAAGACCCCATATGCACCCACCTCTCCAGCCCCATCGCCCATCTTTGTGTCAGTGATCAGGAACCCCAGGCAGACAGCAGAAAGTACTAGAATGCTTTGTTTGTACACACAGTTCTCGCTGTCTGAAATGCCATGCCTTTACCCACCCCACCCCACCCCACTGCAACAACTTCTACACCACGGACATCCCCACTCAGACTTCAAACCTCACTTGGGTAAGGGACATCCTTGCTCTAGAAGTCCTCTCTCACTTGTCACACTGGACTGTGTCCTCCTGGGGCCTCCCCCAGGGCCCTCTGCTATCTGTCACTGCTCCAGCTGCTTTTTCGGTCACTTGAGACTCACATCGGGGTTCCCCAGCCCACAGGGCCCGTGGCCCTTGATAGGCAACGGGACATGGTGACCAGAGTGACAGTCCTATTCACCCCAACCAGTCAAGCATCTACTCTGGGCCAAGCCCTGCGCTGGACTCTCCGGGTCTGTCCTCTAATCCTGCCCACAGCCCCATTTTACAGATGGATAGACTGAGGCCCAGCAGGAGCAGCCACTTGCCCGAGGTCCCTCGGACAGTGAGGACACCAGGTTGGTGTCGTGTCTCCCCACATCCTTTTCCTGCTCGGGACCTCAGAACTGGAGCGGACCTTACTGCCCCCCGCCCCAAGGATGACGACTAACATCCACCGCAGCCTTATGCTGTGCCCGAGGGAGCACTTGAAGTGGGATTTTTGCCCACCCACACAACCACCTCTCACGTCATAGAAAATGTTGCATCAGGCCTCCTGGTTTCTGAGAAAGACACCGAGGCCCAGAGGGTGCGGCCACTCAGCCCAGAGCGCGTGAGGAGGAACTGGGATTGTACCCAGGCACCGTCCCACTCCACGCCCTGCCTGCCTAACTGGCCACCCTGCTTCCAAGGTCACTGCCCAGTGGTATGACCTTGGACCTTGGTGGAGGTGGAGAGGGCTGCCCCTCAGGTTTTCCCAGCTGGGCAGCAGGAGGGGCTGGGCTCTGTGGTCTCGGGTTCTGCCGGTCCTTCCTTGGGGGCCGGTGGGTAGGGACAGATGACAGCCCCAGGAATGCTGGGAGGTTTGCAGGGTCACCTGGGCCCTCTCCTGGACCGAGGCGTTTAAAGACTCAAGGAGGCTCCTCCACATGGGGCATTCCCACACACCCCTGTGCAGGGAAGGGGGATCTGTGTGCGGTGGGATGGGGAGGAGGAAGGGGGGCCAGTCGGCCCTGTTTCCTCATGGCGGGGCAGCCCGCATCAGCCAGCCCTGAGGGGAAACTGGGCCCATAGGAAGGACAAACCCTGCCACAAGGGTCTCCACGTCTGCCTTTATAAAATGAGGACAATCTCGGCCCCTCTGGAGGCCTTCCGTGAGCTAGAGGGGAGGGGAGCCGGAACCGCACCTCCTGTGTCTTGAATTCTTCCCTGAGCAGAACACGCTACGCCGAGGACTCAGTTGAACCACACGCACCCGGCAGGTACAAGGACCGCTAGCCTGCACATCTCAGCCCTTGATGCGTCTTACCTCGGGTGAATCCTAACCTGAACCCTGTAATGCAGATTCTGCTACTGCGCCCGCTTTGCAGATGGGGAAACTGAGGCACGGCGAGGGGCGGTCACACAGCATCGAAGGGTAAAGCGGACAGCGGGAGCCTGTGCCAACTGCATCCAGGCTTAACCGCACACTCTGTGCTCCTCACATCCCTTCCCGGCCGCGTGGCACTGAGAAGTGCCTCCCGTGCCTCCGTATGGCGAGCCCTGGAGCAACGTGGACTGTTTAGGGAAGCCGGTCCTTTACCTGAACTCTGTCCTCCGATCGCGCGCCCCTCCTCCCCCCCCACCTGGCTCGCGCCCAGCCGCACCTTGATGTCCTCAGCGTTGGCAGCCTGCAGCTTCTCGCGGAAATGCCCATCGGTCTCCAGCACGTTGATGACTTCCTGGAGGTACCGGTGGTAGTACAGGCCTGTGTCCTGAGGGGTCAGGGATGAACGTAGCAGCCCAGCCCCTACCCCCCTCTGGTTTCTCCCTGCATGTAGGACCCAGGCCCCGCTCCCCGGGCACCGGCTGCAGGACTCCAAGACCCCCTGCTTGAACCAAGAGGCAGGCCTGCCCCATGGGATGAAGGCTCTAGAGCCAGGTGACCCCAGTTCTGACCCCCATCTGCTCTGTAACCCCAGGCAAACCGCCTGATCTTCTGGGCCCCAGCACTCATCTCTTCCCAGGCCGTTAGTGGAGATGAAGTAAACATCACACGGGGAGACAGACACCCAGCCCAACGCTGTGCACAGAGTGGGTGCTCAGGGTGGACGCATGAGTGTTTGTTGGCAAGCAGCGAAACATACACTCATTTGTCTTTCATCAAGCGATCACCGAGCTCCTACCGCATGCCAGGCGCTATGCTAGGGGATCCAGCAAGTGAACAAGACAGACAAAAATCCCTAGGCTCCTGGACCCAGACCTGCCATGTGTAGGTGGGTGACACTCTCTTCTTCCTGGGCCTCCCTCTTCCATTTGAAAATAGGCAATAAATTCCCTATGTCTCAGCGCCGTGGTGAAAAGTACATGAGATAAAGGATCTGGCATGATGCTAAGGACATAGGAGACGTTCGATCTATTAATGCTATCATTCTGTATGTAGGGAGCACACAGTAGGTGCTTGATAGCCAGGTGCTGATGGCTCGGCCATGCCATTGTGGGTGTACCAATTTCCTGTTGCTTCTGGAACAGAGTGTCACAGATTAAATGGCTTAGAGCAACACAAATGTATTCTCTTAGAGTTCTGGAGGGCAGAAGCCCAGAACAGGTAGACAGGGCCGAACTTATTCTGGAAGCTCTAGGGGAGAATCTGTTTCCTTGCCTTTTCCAGCAGCTAGAGGCTGCCTGCATTCCTTGGCACATGATCCTGCATCACTGTGACCTCTGCTTACATCATCACATCACCTCTGACTTTGACCTTCCTGCCTCCCTCTTATAGAGAACACTTGTGATTATGTTGGACCCACCTGGATAATACGGGATAACTTTTCCATCTCAAGAGCTTTGTCTCAATCACACCTGCCAACACTCTTTTGCCCTATAAGGTAAGAGAGTCGCAGGTTCTGGAAACTAAGGTGTTGACATCTTTTTTTTTTTAAGTTTATTTTTTTAGTAACCTCTACACCCAGTGTGGGGCTCGAATTCAGAACCCCGAGATCAAGAGTCTCATGCCCTACCGACTGAGGCAGCCAGGAGCCCCAAGGTGTGGACATTTTGATTGTTTAGCCAATGGGCTGGAATCCCAAATCTGCCAATTACTAGCTAGGTGACCTTGTTGGGACAGCTAGAATGCCTAGTTCAATTTAAATTTCAGATAAACAATGAATAACTTATAGTATAAATATACTGCTGGAGTGTACTTATACTCAAAATTATTCATGCTTATGTGAAATTCAGTTTTAACTGTCTTGTGTTTTTATTTGCTAAACCTGGAAACCTCAGTCCTTGCGCAAGTTACTTAAACTCTCTTGTGCCTCTGCTTCCTCATCTATAAAGTAAGGTTGAAGAGCACCCATTGAGGCCCCACACGACCTGCCTCCTACCACCCCCTTCCGGTCACACTGGCCACCTCCATGTCTCTCTACTCACTCTGCTTTCCACACCACAGGCTGCCCCTGCGTGGAATGTTCTTCCTTGCACTTCAGATTTCAGCTCGTGACCCTTCCTCCCTGACCATCACTCTGGTGCCCATTCTCAAGAAATGTGTGGGATGAATGAAGGGAAAGGGGACTCGGAAGTGCCCTTCTGTGTTTGCAAAGATTTCACCAAGCAGAGGCCTAACTCACAAGATCGGGACCTCTATACAGGAGCATGGAATGATCCCTTCCAGAGACAGTCATGTGCCCATTGCTGATGAAAGCTATAGGATTCAGGCCACGAATCAGGGCCTCGGCCTTGAGGATCTTTAAAGTTCCAAATTCCCTGAGACCAAAGGTTTCATAGCATTTGATAAACACATGTTGGAATTACCTTCATAATTTTCAACTCCCACGAGCTCCATGAAGCCAGAACACCCCAGTTAAGGAACACCACCTGCCCAAGGTGCTACTGGGAAATGTAGTTCTTTTTTTCGGATTCCTTCTTGGGGGAGGGGGCGCTTAAAAGAATACAGATTAAGCTAGGGGGTAATGCAGATTTGTCACTTAAAATCTGACCTGATTTCCCCACACCTCAGAGCCAGGGACTTAGAAATATGCACGCACGCACGCGCACGCACACACCCACACCCACACACCCCCCACACACACCCGCCCCGAGTTTTTCACCACGTCAAAGCCCCGGGACTGCAAAGAATGGCAGGCAAACTCCGAGCCGCGGCCGTGGGGGAAGTATCCACCCAGGGGCGACGGGGATCCGCGGGGATCGTAGTACCACTTGCAAACACCTGACTGGAGAGCAGGGCAGGCCACTCACGGGGCTCTCGGTCGCGGGGCTCTCCTGTTTGGGCGCCCCCCGCTCCAGGGGCACGGCCAGAACAGCGCGCAGCAGCAGCAATGGTGACAGCAGGAGGAGGAGGGCTGCGCGGGGCCCAGCGGAAGGCATGGCGGCGTGGCCTGTGGGGGGCAGAGAGGTGGATAATGTCTGTCCCAAGTCGCCTACTCCCCTGGACCCAGGAGTCTGGACCCCCCAGAGCCGCCCGCAACCCCCTTCTAAGAGTGAAGACTCAAAGCGTCTCGTTTCCCGGGACACAGGATTCCGCACGTCCAGCTCTTCCTTCCTTAGACCCAGGAGTCCTGGCTCCCAGCACCCAGCCTCTTCGCTCAGACTCAGGAATCCAGGATATCAACCCCTTTTCCCCAGAACCAAAGATCCAGGCCCCCAGCCTCCTCCTTTGCCAGGATCTAGGAGTACTGGTGCCCAGTCCATCCTCCCCGAGACCCAGTTTTCCAGCCCTCTGGTCCCCTTCTCCCGCTCCTCCCCAGGACCCAATCTAGGACCCCCCCCCCAAGCTCCTCACCTTTCCTTCACCGCAGAGGGCGTTTTCCCGGGCTGGGACCTCCGGTGCGTTCGGGTGATTTCCCCCCTAGGCCACGCCCACTTTCCCGCAGAGGACTCGCCCTCCGGGGCCTGATTGGTCCGCGCTGGCTCCAGGCTCCTGGGTCCCTGTCTAGCGGCCCGCCCCTTGCCGAAGTCGCTGGTCTGTTCTCGAAAGCCTCTCCTCCTTTCTCGGAAGCTCTACCGCTAGACGCCGCATTTCCTGCTTTTTAGGCGAAAGGAAAGCGGAGGCTTTCGAAGAGAACTACAGTTCCCTGCAGGCAGGGGGAAAATGAGGCCACTTCCGCGGGCAAAGAGGCCCCTGCCTTCGCCTCCTGGCAGTTGTAGTTTTCCCCATTTATTTTTCCACAAGAAGTGGCAGCAAGTTACAGATCGGTAGCAGTTGACACAGGTCATCTTATACGTTTCTAATATATAATATATTATATATATCTAATACATCTAATATATAAGCCATATACATCTAATATATAAGCCATATATATATATACATATACACACTAGATATATATGTGATGCCGGCTCTCTTGGGTCCCTTTAAGGAACACCTTGCATGCCCTTCCAGTTCAGAAGCCTGGAGCAGGGTTGCCTGGCTGCCATGGAGGCCAAGGGTCATTGCTTTGTTGGAAGTGGAGTGTGGGGGGCCAGGAGGGGGGATTAGGGCAGGTCCCGGTGGGAATCCCCCCTCCCTCTGAGCCCTCTTCCTTTGCCTGCTTACTTCCCAGAGACCCAGAGATTAGGTGCCCAGCTAAAGAGAGGGTTAGGTATGTTTAGAAATTGGCCAGAGAGGCAAGGTACTGAGGCGTGACTGTGAAAAACCTTTGCAGGCACCAGGAGAGGAGTTGCCAGGAACCCTGGGCAGGTGGGTGCTGGAGATGGGGGGGGTCAATGGGGGTCGAGTGTTTGGCGCCCAGAGTCCTAAGTTCCCATGCGTGCATAAAGGAGAGTTAACTATTTGGGGGAAGAGGGAACTGGATTCCTGGGCCCCTCAAAGTCATGAAAGCTGGAAACAGGCTGCTGGGTCCCTGACCAAATAGGTGCTGGAATTCGGGCTGCCTGGGTCCACTGGTCTGTGTCCTGACTCCTCATTCTTGCTTCTCCAGAATGTCTCAGGAGAATGACACATGGAAGAAAGAGTGAGTGGGGAAAGGGGATGCGCAGGGATGAAAATGGGGGTGCAGGGGGAACCTAAAGTTTGATTATGCCCACCCTCACTCCATTCTGGCTTTATGACCATGTTTGCAGGTTCAGCACCATTAGCCTAGTGGTAAGGAGCGGGGGCCTGGACTTCTGGGTCCTGAAGGGAGGGAGCTACACATGAGGACTCATGGGTCTGAAAGAGGAGGGGCTGGGGGCCTGGACTCCTGAATCCTGGGACAGTAGGGGCCTGGGATTTCTGACTCCTGGATTCTAGACAGGCCAGTGCTGGGGAAAAAGAGCTTCAGAACCGGTGGAGCAGGCTCAGGTTCTGCTCCTTCTGTGACCTCACAAGTGCTCAGAACCCTAAGTTGGGCAGGAAGAAAGAAGGAAAGGAGGGGCTCTTGGGCAGCGGGGGTGCCCTGCTTGCTGTCACCATGAGCCTGCACCTCTCTCAGGGCGCTGGGGTTTGAGCTCGCCGCCATGAGGCTGCAGAAGCTGGAACAGCAGGTACTATGCCAGGGAGTCCTGCCACACACCCCCCCTTCAGTCTTCCAGAGCTTCCAGGAGCACCACCCCCAGGATTTGCTCTGGGACTCCTGTCCCTCCTTGGCTCTCTCCAAGCCTCAAGTCTGCAATTGGGAAATGAGAAAATAGGAATTGGGGATCCTGAGGAAGCAAATCTTGATGATGAGAATGCAAAGTTTCTAAGGCTTCTGGAGGGCAGGACTGCTAGGTCCTGGGAGAGGAGGGGACAGGGTGCCAGGACTCCTGGATCCGAGGAAGGGAGGAGCTGAGGGACTGAGAGCCTGGACTCCCGGACTCCCTCCCATAAACGCCTCCCCCTGCCCCAGGCCCTCCTTCACCCCTGTCTTCCCGTCCGGTTCCTGGCCCCCACACCCCCCTTTTCCTCTCCCGCAGCGGCGGCTCTTTGAGAAGAAGCAGCGGCGGAAGCGCCAAGAGCCCCTCATGGTTCAGGCCAATCCCGACGCTTCCCTGCGGCCCCGGCGACCATGGAGGCGGGAGGAGCGCCTCGCGGGTGACAGCGGTCAGGAAAAGTTCTGGTGTGGGGCAGGCGCCCAAGGAGAGCCCAGCGCAGGGCCCTTGGGGACCCGGGAGCGGGACCTGGCAGAGCTCAGGGGCGGAGCAGGGAGAGCGCGGGGGTGGAGCCTGGTCCGACTAGGGGGTGGGGCGCGAGAGAATCCCGTGATTGGGCTTCCTAGAGCTCTGGGGCGGAGCCTGGGGGAGGTTGGCGGGGCGGCCCTGGAAAAGGCAGGGACGCAATTTCGGTAGAGTGAGGGCTGAAATTAACAAAGCCCGGGCCCGGGGGGGGGGGGGGGGGGCGGAGGGCGAGGCCGGGATAATTTAGAGACAGGTCCCCGGAGAGACCGAGAGCCGTGTGTGGGATTGTGTAGGCACAGAGTTCGCAACAGTTTAGCTGCAAGTCTGTGCTTGCTTGAGCCTTAGGATGGACTTTGCGTTCTGAATGGGTCTCCCGGGTTTGGGCGGTTACTCAGGGATGGTGTCTGGGAGTCAGTGAGGGAGCGGATCTTCGCAGAGGACTGGAATTTGTACATCGAGTTAATGGGCTTCGCTGCACCTTCTCCCAGGCCTTGGGAGCCCTTTCCTCCAGGAGAACGTGCCAGAGGCACATCTGCGCTCTGGGGCCCACAGTGCCCTGGGCATCGTCAGCTGCGGTGGAGATGGCAGCCCACTGGCATCGCTGACAGAAGGAGGTAATCTCGAGTCCTTGGGCCGCCTATACCCTAGAACTGCACTCCCACCAGAATCCAGGAGTCTGGAACCTCAATCCTTGCTCTCCAAAAACTCAGGAGTCCAGGCCCCCCACGGGCCCTGTCATCCCTCACACCAAGGAGTCCAGATCCTGAAACTACTCCTTCTCCAACACTCAGGAATTTGAATCTCCAGGCCCCTTCCCCGCCTCCCCACCCCCCAAAATCCCGGTCTCTAGTCCCTCTCCCTTATCCTGGCTACCAGACAGTTCCGATCCGGAGTTGGAGGAAGTCTCCGTGGAGGATGTTCTTGCTTCACCACCTCCTTATAGAGAGCCTCTGGGGACTCGACGCAGGGGTTGGCCAGCCCGCCAACGACCTGGTAATTTCGGGGACATTGGGTAGAATCTGGTCCCTGGTCCATGTGGCAGATCCTCCTCCCTTTTTTGGTAACAATTTTATTGAAATATATTTGACATACCATACAATTCACTCATTTAAAGTTTACAGTTCCATGGTTTTTAGTATATTTAGAGAGATGAGCAATCATCACCACAATCAATTTTAGAACATTATCATCCCGAGGGAAACCCTGTACCTTTTAGCAGTGACCCCCCCCGCCCCCCACACCTCATTTCTCCCAGCCCTAGGCAACCACTAATGTACTGTCTCTTTAAATTTGCCTATTCTGGACATTTCATTTGTTTATTTATTTATTTATTTTTAAAGATTTTATTTATTTATTTGAGAGAGAGAGAATGAGAGATAGAAAGCACGAGAGGGAAGAGGGTCCGGGGGAGAAGCAGACTCCCCGCTGAGCAGGAAGCCCGACGTGGGACCCGATCCCGGGACTCCAGGATCATGACCTGAGCCGAAGGCGGTCGCCCAACCAACTGAGCCACCCAGGCGCCCTGTTTATTTATTTTTTATTTAAGTTGAATGAGCCGACATATAGTACATCATTAGTTTCAGATGTAGAGTTCAATAACTCATCAGTTGCCTATAACACCCAGTGCTCATCACATCACATGCCCTCCTTAATGCCCATCACCCAGTTACCCCATCCCCCCTCAGTTTGGACATTTCATTTAAATAGAATAATATAGTATTTGATCTTTCGTGATTGGCTTCTTTTGCTTATCATGTTTTTAATGTTCATCTATGTTGTAGCATCGTTACTTGTTATTTCTTAATATTGTATGACAGTTCCTTCTATTCTCATGACATGACCAACGATTCAATAACAGGACTCTTAATTATCACCCCAAACCCCATTCCTCCCTCCCATTTTAGTTCCCAATCTCTCTGATGCGCTCTTTGGGACCAGGTAAAGGGAGGACTCTAACCCCACCCTGTCCTTAGACCCAGGGCAGTCAGAGACTTCTCAGCCAGTGTAGACACCCGTGCACATGGGGGAGGAGGAGGATCTGGCAAATGAGTGTGATGAGTAATAAGGAGAGGCCAGAAACCCAGGATATCTGGCCTTTACCAGCTAGCACTGGTGAGCAGGTCCCAAGCTCCTGGGACCCAGGTGTCCTGAGCCAGTTTTCTTCTGGCTCTTTCCACCCCGTAGGGGCCAGTGTGGAGGAAGAGAGTGAATCCCAAGATGTTGGAGATGAATATGAGGCACCCAGTCCAGAACCAAACCCTAGCATGGACGGTGACCTGGGTCGTGGAGACTTAGCCTCCAACAAGGTGGGAGGTGGCACAGCCAATCAGGATATAGGAGGAGGGCTAGCTTCGGACTCCAGAGAGGGTGGGTCTAAAACTCTGCAGTCCAATCAGAGGCCCTTTTTACTGGTGAGTGGAACCCGTTATGATTGGGCCATCCCTGTCTCTGTGTGTGTACCATTTATGAAGTCAATCTAGAGGGTTCAAATCGATGTAAGCACATACATTAAAATCCAGCCAACCGAAAGGCAGAGAGCTTTGGAGAGGGTGAAACAGTGATGGGGAAGGGCCAACAGTTGGCCCTCGCAGGTGTTTAATGAAAGTAAAATAAATAGTATGATAAATGGGGAGATCTGGGCCATATTATATGTTATCTAGACGGAAACAACACTGCTTTCAGCTGAATGGACAGTGCTTTCCTGCAAAGAGATTCTCTAACCGATAGATGAGGTGGGCGTGGCTTCAGAGGGCAGCTCTTCGTGGTGACCAATGAACAGATGATGAGGGCTTGGCTGCGTGGGCCCCTTGAAGGTACTGGCCAATCAGCACGTGACCGAGACGTTTGACCAATCGGCAGAAAACATGGTTGAGAGAGGGCGTAACCCTGAGCTGTCATGGCCAATCAATAGTTGGTAAGCCTGTGGTGGAGGCGGGTCTCAACATCCCTCAAATTGAGTTTGGCGCGTGGGCTAGGGCGAAGACTTGGAAGAGAAGAAAGAGGAGTCGGAGTCTACAGTGAGGAATTCCCCGCCCGCAGCCGAAGAGGAGGTGTCCGAGACCCCGGAAGGCGAGGTCGGCGCGGGCAGCAGCGATGTGGGGAGCTCGCCCCGCTCGCCTCCCCGTGCGCCAGGCCCTCGGCTGGGAGAGGACGTGGAAGCTTGTGTGCTGCGGCCGGCGCTGCGCGGCCCGCACGGTGCAGTGCCGCATCAGCCGCGACAAGCGCGGCGTAGACGAGGGCATGTTCCCCTTCTACTATCTCCGCCTGGAGGCGGCCTACGGCCGGAAGGTGCAGTCTGGCTGCCTCTCGAGCAAGCCCCACCTCCCAGGGGCAAGTCCCGTCCCCCCTTTTTTTTTAAAGATTTTATTTATTTATTTGACAGAGAGAGACACAGCGAGAGAGGGAACACAAGCAGGGGGAGTGGGAGAGGCAGGAACCTGGGATCACAACCTGAGCCGAAGGCAGACGCTCAACCACCGAGCCACCCAGGCGCCCCAGGTCCCGCCCCTTTCTGAGCGAGGTGGAGACTTTGACGAATCCAGGTCTTGCTCGATGATGACATTGAGCTAGGACTTGTGAACTCCAACGCCAAACCCTGCCCTTCACGGAACTAGGCTACTTTAGCAGTAGCATAGGCCCTAACCAAGCCCGTAACTAAGCCTCGTCCACTCTTGAGTTTGGGCCCACCTTTCTCAAAGTCAGGCCACGCTGTCTCAGGGTCCAAAACCTCACCCCTTAGACACCCTCTCGAGGTGTTGTCCCCGTTGTGTTTGTCCAAGTTCGGCCTCTCACTGAGCCTTCTAATGTATCAGGCCCCTACCCAATCCTCGGATAAGTCCCGCCCCCTAGGAACCAACTCCTCCCCTCGTGGATTGTCTAGTCTAGAGCCAAATCACGCCCCTCTCAATCTGGCTAGTTCCCCCCTCGGTGTGGAGGCTTCTCTTCAAGGCACTCTCCCAAAAGGAGGCTTTCCCCCTACTCAGTAGTGCTAGACCTGTTTTTGTCGGATGAAATCCCTACCAAAGTCCCGCTGCAATGTTCCAGGTGAGGCTCTTCCCTAGCCTCAGTTAGACTCACCGCTGCCTGGGCTCAGCCCTGACCCAGGACCCAACGGTGGAAGGAATGGAGGCGGGGGGAGATATTAAGATGTGAAGCTCCCCTTCAAGACCCAGCTGATGATTTCCTTCAGTGAGAACCGCATCTCGCAGCAAGTCTCAGGATGCTTTATGCTCCATTACCCTCTCCTCTGCCGTGGGGACACGGTGTTTCCTTGTCTGGGGCCCCTAACCCTAGCCAGATATCAGAAACTGTTTTTGATGAGCCGTTCTTCCTACCCACAGCGCTTCCTCCTGGCTTGGCTCAAGAGGAAAAGGAGCAAAACCTCGAATTACCTCGTTTCCCTGGACCCCACAGACCTGTCTCGGGATGGGGACAACTTTGTGGGCAAAGTCAGGTGGGCAGAGCCCTTGATGGGTGTGAGAAATAGGTGGCAGGAGGCCTCGGGGGCGCCGGGACGGGTGGGAGAGAAGGGGGCAAGCAGGCCGCGGAGCACAAGTTCTGCCTGCTCTCGGACCTCTTGTCTTACGGATTGATGGACTGTGTATATCTTCAGGTGGTAGCCCCAGGGTGGGTGGGAGTAAGCGAACTAAGGGCTTTGGAGCAGAGGTTGACATTTAAGACATTTGACTCCTTGAGAGGCAAGAGGGTGGGACTCCTAAGTTCGCATGGGAGAGGGCTGTGATGTATGCATTCTTGCATCTTAGCAGGAATAAGGTTCCTAAAAGGCAGGGGACTAAAAGTCGTGGCTCATCAGAGAAACAGAGGGGGCTGGGACCGTCGATGCATGGAACACGGAACTTAGGTCCCAGCTAGAGTGTTAATGGGAAGAGTTGACGACATGACCTGGGAAAGCACTTAATGTACAGCAAAAACAGTCATTATTTTTACTCGGACCACTCCCCTCCTGGAGCAGATCTAATGTCTCGGGCACCAAGTTCACCATCTTTGACAACGGGGTGAATCCTGAAAGGAAGAATTTCCTCCCCGAGACCGCTCGCATCAGAGGAGCTGGGGGCTGTGTGTTATGTGAGTGTCTGGGAGACAAGAGAGAATGAAGCAGGACGGTGGGGAGGGAGAAAGAGCCAAGTCAACTGGAGCATAATACCCCCAGGAGACCAACGTCTTGGGATTCCGAGGGCCCCGGAAAATGGCTGTGATCATTCCAAGAATCGATTCCGAGAACTGGAGAATCAGCGTCCAGCCTCAAAACGTGAGTTGGCTAAGGTTGAGAATCTCTGGATCAGTGGGGGAGGAAGGTCTGAGGGACCTGCCCTAGGTCCTAAGGGAGAAGGGGGCCCATGGCTTGCAGGTGGTCATATGTGAAGCCAGGACTTTGTCAGACTTTCATGTTTCTCAAGGAGGAGAGATTAGGGAAGCAAAATTCTGCATCCGGAGGAAAAACGTTCATTGGTGGTTGGTTAACCACCAATGAACCCCCTACTCTATCTTATAGGAACAGGAGTCGCTACTGAGTCGCCTCCAACGGGCGGCCAGCCAGGGGCTGGTCCTGCTGCAAAACAAACCCCCGTCGTGGAACGACGAGAGCGGCGCCTACGTACTCAATTTTCATGGTCGAGTCACTCGGGCCTCGGTCAAGAACTTCCAAATCGTGCAGCCGGATGACCGTGAGCTCCTAGGAACCGCTTTACCTGGGCCGGGGGGGGGGGGGGGGGGGGGCGCAAGAGTGGACGAGAACTACTTCTCCCGTCAGCACTTGAGCGTTTTTCTAGGGAGGGCTGATTCCACGCTGTTGCAAAGCCTATTGGGAACTGTAGTTTAATGGCCCTCAGGGTTTCTGGGCGTAGTGGGAGCGCCGCACAGCCTCTGAGAAGTGGTAGTACTCAAAGCTCAGAGGCCCGCGGAAGGGAGTTGAGGAGTGGGGCTAGGGCTTACTTAGTTCCGGACTTCCGCCTCAGCGGACTACCTGGTGCTCCAGTTCGGCCGCGTGGCCCCAGAAACGTTCACCATGGATTTCCGCTTCCCGCTTTGCCCGCTCCAAGCCTTTGCCATCTGCTTGTCCAGTTTCGATGGCACGCTGGCCTGCGAGTAATCCAGTGAAATACCATGCCCTCACCAGCTTCTGTGCCTGCTCATTTGGAGAAAGGGCCCCCGCATGCCTTCTTTTGCACCACCTTACTCGTAACCAACCCATCATACTCTGCCTGGGTGCCCAGTCCTGTGCTCCAGGGGAGTAGGGCTTTCAGCAGCACCTGCTTTCGCAGGACTCAGTCATGGGAGATGGGTCTTAAACAACAAAAAATTAAAATGCGCCTCTGCGAGGAAGGAGAAAAGCACGCGGAGGCCCAGGTCAGCTGGGTCAGATCAAGGTATCCCTAAAAAAGTGATTTCCACACCACATCTGAAGAATCACGAGAAACCAGGGCCAGAGGGGTCAGGGGTGGGAACATCAGGCAGTAGGCACAGCTCATACAAAGGTCTTAAGGTGAAAAGGGGCTTGATCCGTTTGGGAAAATGAAAGGATAGTGTGGCAGGAGACTGGGGAACCACTGGAGAGGGGCAGGGTCAGAGGCTCCACACGGGGCAGGATGTTTGAGGCACTCTGCTTTCAGCTGCTGGATAGATCTCATGGGGTCAGAAAAGACTTCTGAGTTGGAGAGGTAAACTTGGATGGGTAATTCAAGACATGCATGGGTGAGAGTGAGAATAATTACAATACTAGCTACGCTTATTTAACATTTGTTATTTGGCAAGCATTGTTTTAAATATGGATTTGGGATGCTTGGCTGGCTCAGTCGGTGGATGGTGGGATCTTGATTTCAAGGTTGTGAGTTCAAGCCCCTTGCTGGGTGTAGGGATTACTTAAAAATGAAATCTTAAAAAAAATTAAAAAGGCAAATAAATAAATACGAACTCTTTTGGGGCCTTTCGATCCTATAAGGCATGTGCTATTGTTAGCCACATTTTATAGGTAAGAAAACAGTCTATGGAACAGGGCTTTAAAAAGGTGAAATTGGGTCACTGAAAGCCTTGAGCAACTCACCATTTAAAGGCCAGCAGGAGGATGAGTATATTCCAGGGAGGCACAGAAAACTGGAATCGAACCCTTTTTTAGTGATCAGTGAGTCCAGCTCCCAGCCCCTTTGGGGAGATAATCGTCCCAAGTTTAATAAAATTGAGGCCGATGCCAGAGAAAAACTACAAGACCCACCAGCCCTTAGTTCAAAAGAAGCCTCAGGACAAGAAGAGGCAAATTTGAGGGATGATGGGAAATACAGTTTGTCCTCTATTGAGGTACTCGCCTTTATCCCAGGGGTAGTGGATTATTGTCAGTTCAGATACACACAGTGATGGTGACATGGCTTGCTACAAATCAGCAGGTTTTATTTCTTATATATAACAACCCCCTCAAAATAAATAGCTAACAGAAACAGGAAACTCCATGATCTTAGCCACGCCTCCCACTGAGGTCCAGGCAAGAGACGGGGACACAAGAGTGGAGGGAGATGCCCCAACATGGCTCAAGGGTGTGGCCTAGATGGAGGACAATGGTGAGATCTGGGGAGGAGCAGGTGTGGCGGCCAGAGGAGGGGGAGGGTTCCCACAGCGGGCCCAGGCCCTAGCCCGGGCGGCAGGGGTGAGACAGGGGCCCAGCTGCTCCTGGGCCTGGGCAATCCGCCGGGCGAAGCGACTGCGATCCCGGGCCAGCTGCTCCCAGGGTCCCCGGCGGGCGGCCTGGGCCGGTCCTGCCCAGACAGCCAGGAGATGGACAGAGACCTTCTCAGAGAAGTGTACCTGGAGACGGGAGCAGCACAGATGCAAGACACACGTGTCCACAGTAGGCGGGGGGGGGGGGGGGGGGGGGGGGGGGAGAGAGAACCAAAACAAAAATGAGTGACGCAAAAATGCTTGTTGTCTGAGTCACCTGCTAGTCACTGGCCCACGGCATCCTCCACATGACTCACTGCAGGTAGAGACTGTTTCCCGGTGCTGATCTGAGCCACAGCTGCACCCCCCTTCCCACGGGGCCCCAGCCTCTTGCAAAGGCTTGCATTACAGTGAACACAGCCCTCCCAACGGAGTTCACATGCAACCCTCTGCAACACACGGGGGACCCAGAAGTTGGGCCATCCAGCCCTTCCGCTCCCCCCGCCCGCCCCACTCCCCAGGCCCAGGAGTTCCAAATCCTCCCTAAGCCTCAAGAAATTGAGTCCTCAGTACCCACCTTTCTGGCCTTTAGGGGAGTCTCAGGGTCTGGATGCCGGGTGGGGGTTTCTGTGGGCTTGAGTCGCCTCTGCAGTCGGAGGGGCAGCCGAGGACGAACCCAGGGAGGTGGTGGCTTCTCCCCAGGTAAATAGATGGCCACTCGGAAGGGGCAGGGCTCAGCTTCTCCCCACGCCTCAGCAACTTCCCCTCCCTCTGTGTCCTCTCCAGGCCGATATGTCCAGCCCCGGTGGAGGGTGCTCTGAGCCTGAAGGGAGGGACTTGGCTCAGAGTTAGCTGCTTCTGAATCCTCTTCCGGCTCTGTGTCCTCTCCTGGCCTATACACCCAGGCCCTTAAAAAGGTATCTGTGGCCTCAGCTTCTCCCTCCTCCTCAGCTGCTCCCCAATCACTGTCCTCCTCTTCTTCCTCTGTGTCCTCTCCCGGTCGATACACCCAGGCCCTCACGAGGGCACTTGTGGAGGGGACGGAAGAGGGACCCTCAGCTTCTCCCTCCTCCTCAGCTGCTCCCCAATCACTGTCCTCCTCTTCTTCCTCTGTGTCCTCTCCCGGTCGATACACCCAGGCCCTCACGAGGGCACTTGTGGAGGGGACGGAAGAGGGACCCTCAGCTTCTCCCTCCTCCTCAGCTGCTCCCCAATCACTGAACTCATCTTCTTCCTCTGTGTCCTCTCCCGGTCGATACACCCAGGCCCTCACGAGGGCACTTGTGGAGGGGACGGAAGAGGGACCCTCAGCTTCTGCCTCCTCCTCAGCTGCTCCCCAATCACTGAATTCATCTTCTTCCTCTGTGTCCTCTCCCGGTCGATACACCCAGGCCCTCACGAGGGCACTTGTGGAGGGGATGGAAGAGGGACCCTCAGCTTCTCCCTCCTCCTCAGCTGCTCCCCAATCACTGAATTCATCTTCCTCCTCCTCAGATTCCTCTCCTGAGCAACACTCCCAGGCCCTGGGGTGAAAGTCTGAAAATGAGGGGGAAACGGAGTTCTTTATGACTTCTTTATTCTCTGTTCTTTTTTCCTCTGTGGCTTGATCCTCTTCCTCCCCAGCACAGTACACCCAAGCTTTGGGCTTGGATCCTGGAGATAAAGGGGCAGTAGGGCTTCTGGCAGCTTCTTTGTTTATAGCTTCTCCCGCCTCCTCCTCCTCCTCCTCCTCCTCCTCCCCTGGTGAGCGTGATGGAGGAAAAGAGAAGAACGTGACCACTTCATCTTCAGCAGCTCCTCCTTCCTCAGATTTCTCCTCTCCAGGAGGTTCTTGCAGGGCTCTTAACAGAAGGCTGGGGGACAAGGAAGCAGGCTGGCCATCTATAAATTCACTTCCCTGCTCTTTAGGGACACTGGTTGCTTGTTCCCCACCATACTCTTCATCATCCCCTGAAAGCTCCCAGGCTTCAAGAGGAGAACTGCTGGCTTTTAGGTCATGGCAGGCCTCCCAGAACACTTCATCCTCCTCAGCTGCTCCACTGTCTCCGATCCCCCCTTGAAAGTGCCCGCCCCAGGGGGCATGCCAAGTGGCCGGAAATGTCTTAGCTTCTCCCCCCAGGCCAGCTTCTCCCTGATCAGTTCCGGTTACTGCTCCCAACAGCCAGGGTTCTGGAGGTCCTGGGCCGCTCAGGTGGCTCCAGGCCCTGCTGAGAAGGCCCATCAGCGGGGACAGGAGGAAAAAGGGGTAGCTATCCCTCCAGGGGGCAGGCTGATGGGGCACTTGGCCTGGTGCCATCTGTCTGGGTTGGAAATAAACAAAAGGAAATAGAGTTTAGAAGCCAAGTAAGGGAGAGCATCAAGGGATGATTGTGAGTCATAGCAACGGAAATAGTAACACAAACAGCAACGAGAGAGTCCCTGCCCCACGTCCCTTGCTGATCCCTGCCACTCCCATCTCCAGCAGAGGCACAGTGTGGTTCCCACCTCTCTCCTCTCAATACCCAGGAGTCTGAGCCCCCAGTCTCTTCTCTCAGACCCAGAAGCCCCCAGAATTGAGAATACAGGTCCTCTACTTGCTTCCCTTGGGGACAAAGTCCTAGCTCCTGTTTCTCTCATCTTCCTGAGGATCCACAAATCAGGCCCTCATCACCCTCCTACCCCTGAGACCCAAAAGTCGCGACCCCCGGGGGGTTCCATCCATTCCACTGGGGATCCATGAGTCTGGCTTCCAGAACCCTCCTCTCGCCAGGCTCAGGCTCCGAATTTCTTCTCCTTCCCAAGTCCGGGCCCTGGAGTGCGCCCTGGTCCCACCTCTCCCCAGACACAGGAGTCCGGGCTCCCAGACCCTCGTTCCTCAGGACCCAGGGGTCTCGGCCTCAAACCCTCCTGTCTCGGTACCCAGAAGGGCAAACTCCCTCCTCACTGACCAGGAGTCTGGTCCCCGGCCCCCAAGCTGCTGGGGGGCCCAGGCGTTCGGACCCCTCACTCACCGACTAGGGGCTGCGCGTCACCCGGGGGGCAAGAGCGCCGGCTCGGGTTGCCACCAGCGATCGCAGATCTGGACGGCTCGGGAGGCCAGCGCGTTCATCTCGCCCTCCGGTGCCGGGCTCGGGGGCTCGGGGTATCAGCTGCTGCTGCAAGCACCGTCGCGGCGAAGGGATGCGGGTTTCTTCTCGTCGGCGTGAGTGATCCACAGCAAGGCAGGGAACAGGGTCGGCCCGCAAGGCTTTTATAGGCCTACGCGCCCGCGCGTGATAACATCACGAGGGGAGGCGGGGTTTCGAAACCAAGGCGTCAAGGGCGGGGGGAAGGGAAAGTAAGGTCGGAATTCTCGCGGAGATTCCGGGGGTTTTGTGACTACACGGCGGCGTTTCCGAGCGCGACCACGCCCCGAAACACGCGAGCTTGTCAATCAAACGCGTGCACGGCTTCAGCCGCCCGGGCGCTCTCCCAACGACTCTTGGTGGGGGGCAAACCGGCTTCCCAACCCCGACTTAATCAGCAGGACCCAGGCTAGAGCCTCCTGTCGTCACAGCCGGTCCGCTTCCTTCCTGGTGGGGGAGAGCATTGTTTTTTCACAGTCCATGTTCACAGATGAGAAACTTGAGGCTTGGGAATGAAGTCACTTGCCGGAGGTGGTCGCAGCAGAGTCTAGATTGAGGCGAGA
The DNA here is from genome assembly GCF_037043125.1 of Eumetopias jubatus. NCBI lineage: Eukaryota > Metazoa > Chordata > Mammalia > Carnivora > Otariidae > Eumetopias > Eumetopias jubatus. The sequence continues at coordinate 57,429,662 of NW_028274816.1, read as the reverse complement.
ACAAGAATGTAAGCACCCTGAAGGCAGGCACTTGGCTTTGCTCACTGCTTTTTTTCCTCAGTGCCCGGGATATAGTAGGTGCTCAACAAATATTGGGTGAGTGGACTCGAAACCAAAAACTCAGACTCCTTCCTGGTCTCAAGCACAAAGCTCCATACCTGGATTTCACCCACTTCAAACTCATACAAAAGCTCATACACAGGGGCACCTGGGTGGCTTAGTTGGTTGAGCATCTGCCTTGGCTCAGGTCATGATCCCGGGGTCCTGGGATCAAGCCCCACATCAGGCTCCCTGCTCAGCAGAGAGCCTGCTTCTCCCTCTCCCTCTGTTGTTCCCCCTGCTTGTGCTCTCTCTCTGTGTGTCAAATAAATAAATAAATAAAAATTAAAGATTTTATTTATTTGAGAGAGAATGAGAGACAGAGAGCATGAGAGGGAAGAGGGTCAGAGGGAGAAGCAAACCCCCCGCCGAGCAGGGAGCCGAGGTGGGACTCGATCCCGGGACTCCAGGATCATGACCTGAGCCGAAGGCAGTCGTTTAACCAACTGAGCCACGCAGGCGCCCAATAAAAGAAGAAGAAAAGAAAAGAAAAAAAAGAAAAGGAAAGGAAAGGAAGAAAGAAAGAAAAAGAAAAGGAAAGGAAAGGAAGAAAGAAAGAAAAGAAAGGAAAGGAAGAAAAGAAAAGAAAAAAGAAAGGAAAAGAAAAGAAAGAAAAAGAAAGAAAGAAGAAAGAAAGAAAGAAAGAAGAAAGAAAAAGAAAGAAAGAAAAGAAAGAAAGAAAGAAGAAAGAAAGAAAGAGAAAGAAAGAAAGAAAAAAGAAAGAAAGAAAGAAAGAAAGAAGAAAGAAAGCTCATACACAAATTGAAATCCTGGCTGGGTAGAATAGACTGAACCTCATGGGGGTGGGGTCTCCTGCCACAAGTTCCAGGACCGGGTACACAGTCCCAATTCCCTGCCCCTCCCCCCTACCTGGTCCATAATTTTGGCCTTAAAATATGCCCAGGGACCATGTCTCCCTCCGGAGGGCAGCATCCTCAGTCTAGAACACAATTCTCACCTGGATCCGAGGCAGATGTTTGACATGGCTACCTGACCCTGCCCTAGCCATAATCCAGGAGTCCAGGGTCACTCTCTCCTCCTTGGAAAACCTGGACCCATCCGCTCAAAAACACATTTCCAGATGCCCGGCTCCATTAACAACTCAGGAGTCCTGACTCCAGGCTCACACCTTGTCAGGTACCCAGAAGTCTGAACCCCCTCTAGTTCCAGGACCCCAGCTACCTCCCTTCAGGGTGCCAGCGGCCGGACCCCGGAATCCGGGCCCAGCTCCTCCTCTCCAAACAGGAATCCCAGCCCAGCCCAGGGACCCAGGAGTCAGGGGGGGCCCCAGCCCCTCCCCTCAGCGGTGGGGGCAGCTGAGCCAGGGGTCAGGCTTGGAAGTGTTGGGGGGGGGAGCACACGAGGGGCGGGGTCAGCCGGGATTGGAAGGGGAGACCGCAGCGTGGGCGGCTGGCCGACCAGCAGGGAGGAAAGAGAATCGGAGAGGGGAGGAAGAGCTTGAGGGTGAGGGAGAGCGAGGGGGAGAGAACGAGACGGAAACCTGGGGAGGAAAGACTGTAAGTCTGAGCGAAGAAGATCTGGAACAGAAACAGAAAGACTGGAAGGGAAAGTGCTGGGTGGGGGGTGGGGGGCGGGGGAGAGAATGAGTGAGAGGCGACTGGAAGAGACAGATTAGAGCCTGAGAGACAAGGTGAGGCCAGAGACAGAGCCGCTCTGAAAGAAAGGGAAGAGTGACCAGAAGAGAGGAGAGACGAAAAGCAAAACGCGTGAGTGAGCAGGTGAGAAGGGAGACAGGTCTGAGAGGTCGTCCCCCATCCCGCCAGAAAAGGAGGGACACTGCAGCTGGGGGCCCCAGCACTCACACGGCCCTCTTGCCCCCGCCCTTGGGACCCCAGAGCTGGTAAGTTCCCTGGCTGGTCTGGGAGGGACTGCCTGGGTGTGCATTCCTGGCATCCCAGAGCTTGGCAGGGATGGCTTGGGGGTGCGTGTGGAGGGCAGGAGACAGGTAGCTGGGGGCGGCCGGGAAGAGGCAGGGACTGGGGGCTCCCCGAGCACAGAGAGGGTCAAATTCCTGCCTAGAGTGCAGGGGGCAAGAATAAAGGAGCCCCTATTCTCTGTCTTGAGCTGCAGACAGCTGCCCCCTCCCCGCAGCTGCCAGGGCCGCCCACCTCTCTTGGCATCACTCTCGGGTATGCAGTCCCGGGCCAGGGCCTCCCCCAGCTCCCCAGTCCCCAGACAACGGACTCTTTCTCCTCAGCCTCCTCCGACCTGCGAGCCCCTGACCCCGTCCCTGTCCCCAGCCGGGTCAGCTGCAGAGACAGGCACACAGACCCTTTCTTTCTCTCCCTAAGCCCTTGATGGAGGAGGGCAGACCTCGGAGCAGCCTCAGCCTGGCCAGCAGCGCCTCCACCATCTCCTCGCTGGGCAGCCTGAGCACCAAGGTTCGAGGTTCTTGGAGGGGCTGGGGAGGAGGGCAGGGCTCTGGACTGCCCCAACCTCCTGTTTCCCAGCCCTGGGTTCCGTGCCAATCCAAAGGATTCCTGTTGTTAAGGGCAAGGACCCTTGGCGATGATGGGCTCTGCCACACCTAGTAAGGTCCCAAACTGCCCAACAGCTCCAGCTAGGAATTCAGAGGCACTCCCAGCTGTCCCCACCCCTCGGATTTTCCTAATTCAACCAGAGGAACAGTCCTGCTGGACTCCATGCACATCAGTTCTTCTTTTTTTTTTTTTAAGATTATTTATTTGACACACACACAGAGAGAACACAAGTAGGCAGAGGGGCAGACAGAGTCAGAGGGAGAAGCAGGCTCCCCACTGAGCAGGGAGCCCGATGCGGAGCTCCATCCCTGGGATCATGACCTGAGCCGAAGGCAGCCGTTTAACCAACTGAGCCACCCAGGCGCCCCCATGCACATCCAGTTCTGATCTCAAAATTCAGTTCCCTCCTTGGCTTGGTGTCTAAGGGCAGCCGAGCCAGGGCCTTGGGTTGCCTGCATCCCACGGCACCCAAGACCATCCTGTTAATTTCTGTCCTCCTTCTCCTCAGAAGCCTACCAGGGCAGTAAGCAAGGTGCACGCCTTCGGGAAGAGAGGCAATGCTCTCCGAAGGGATCCCAACCTCCCGGTGCACATCCGAGGCTGGCTTCATAAGCAGGTGGAGTGAGCACAAGAAGGGAAGGGACACTGAGTGACGTTAGAGCTTGGGCCCCTGGCTGTTCCCTGTTTCTCTCCTTCCCAGTCTCCAAATGTGTTTCCTTTTTTCTAACGAGCCTTCTCCCCTTTCTCTGTCCTTGTTCCCGGCACCCTTTCATTCATTCAGTGACCACTTCCAGAATATTTATAACATGCCAAGCCCAAATAAGACAAACAAGTATCTATAGTACGCTCAAGAGGGGGTGGGGCAGGGATGGGTACTACATTAGCATATTTCAGATTGTAGGAATTGCTCTGAAGAAATAACATGGGAGGACATGCACAAAAGTGGTAGAGGGAGGAGGGCATGCTTTGACTCTTGGTCAGGGAAGGCATCGTTTGAGCTGAGAACAAACTGACGAGAAGGAGCCCATTATGCTAAGAGCTGGGGGACTGAGGGAATCTGAGAGCGAGAGGCCCCATGGCAGGCCGAAGCTTGGTGTCTGGAGCCAGCCAAGGGTCGAGATAGGAGGGATGGCAGGGCAGTGGTTTGCGATATGTCCCGGCTAGGAACTTGCTGGAAATGCAGACCGACAGCCCCCACCCACCCTAGATCTACTGACTCAGGAACTCTGGGGTTGAGACCCAGGAATCTATCTGTGTTTTAAAAAGCTCCCCTGGTGATTTTTATGCAGACCCGGTTTGAGATTCCCTGCAAGCCGGTAAAAGAGGGGAAGGAATTTGAGATTTATTCTGAGTATGATAGTAGGCTCTGTCTTGAGCGGGGGACTCCCACCATCTGACATAACTGAAAAAGATCAACCTGACTTCTGTAGGAATGGATTATAGAGGAGAAGAGGGGCACAAGGTTGGAGATGGAGTAGTTTTGGCAGAGGAGAGGGGGAGATGCAGGATTCAGGTTAGGGCTCCCAGGGCCACCTTCCTGGCCTCTCTGTGTGTCTGACTCCGGAATAATCCAATCAAAAGTCTGAGTATATAAAGTCCCGGCCCACGGGTCGTACAGTAGCTCGTTCCAACCTTCTGGTAACTTCTCAATCCCCAATTGACAGATGAGAAAACACGAGTGTCCTAGCCAGGAAATGACTAGCCTAATGGCATAGTTCGAGAGGGGTGGAGCTAGGAGCCCCACTCAGGCCTGACCGAGTCCAGAATCTACGTGAGCTCAACCCCTACACTCTGGCTTCCAGCTCTCCGGCTCAATCTATTGCAGCAAACGTGTCTGTTCCTCTCCTCTTTCTGGGTTTCTCCATCCCCGGGTGTCACTGTCTTTATTTCCACGTTTCCTCTCCCCACTCCCCTTCTACTCAGGCCTCCCTTCCCACTCTGTTTCCCCAGGACAGCTCCGGGCTCCGGCTCTGGAAACGCCGCTGGTTTGTCCTCTCCGGCCATTGCCTCTTCTATTACAAGGGTCAGTGCCCCGGCTGGCACGGGGTGGACGGGCCCCCCCGCCCACCCTCCCTTTCCCTTAGCCTCTTGGCCTCCCGATGCCTGTGTGATCCCTGACCCCAGGCTCTCTTTTGCAGACAGCCGCGAGGAGAGCGTCCTGGGCAGCGTCCTGCTCCCTAGCTACAGTATCAGGCCAGATGGGCCAGGAGCCCCCCGAGGGCGGCGCTTCACCTTCACCGTGAGTCCGTCCATTCCCCGTGGGCACTAAGGCAGTAGGCCACGGGGGCAGCCATGGGAGCATCCATTATTGGAGATAAAAAGCCTTGACCAGGGTCCATGGCATCCTCCTTTTTAGAGGGTCCGGGCGTCCAGGTCCCCAGCTCTCTCTCCCCGCAGGCCGAGCACCCGGGCATGAGGACCTACGTTCTGGCCGCTGACACTCTGGAGGACCTGCGCGGCTGGCTAAGGGCGCTGGGCCGGGCCTCGCGCGCAGAGGGGGACGAGTGGTGAGTATAGTTCCTGGCCACGCCCCTGACCTGCACCTCCAATCGGAGTCCATCTAATTAGTTCCAGCCCCTCCCTTTTAGGCCCCGCCTATTCGACGTCCAGTCACACATCTTCTAGCTAAGGAGGCTCCGCCCTTCAGGCCCCACCTCCAGGGAACTTCATGTCTCATGTCTTCCAATCAGCAAAAAGTCTTTCTCTTCTAAACTCCGCCCACCATTTTGTCCAGCACCCCTTCATCAATATTCCATACTCTGACTGGCTCCCTCAGAAGTCTCCACCCCCAAAGCTACCGCTTAAGGAAAGTCAAATATAAAAAGAAAGGCTTTAGACAAACTCTGTCCCGGCTTTTCCCAAGTTTCATTCTGGGAATGAATGGAATGGAAACCCCAATGGACCTTATAGCCCTGCACTAGTCACTTCCACATTCGGGGCCTCAGTTTTCCCATCTGCAAAGTGGGAACAATGATTTATAGCGCACCACTTACCCTTTATTCTGTGTAGGTTTCCGTGCGTTCACTCCTGAAATGGGAATAAGGGCTGTCATGAGGTACAGAGGAGTGATGTCTTTTTCTGTGCCCACTCGTTAGTGGGCGACCCAGGTCACCCGCACGTCCCCAGCCTGGAGAAGGCCCTGGAGGCCCTGGTGGTCCCCCGGAAGTGAGCAGAGGGGAAGAGAGACACGGCTTAGAGTCACCAGAGGTGGCTCGGCTCTCCAGAGGTCGTGGACGATCCGGGCTGCTCACCCCCAGCCCCACAGCCGACCTCCAATCTGGACCTCGGATCCGGAGGACCAGGAGCCCGGAGTGAGTTGAGGGAGAGGGAGTCTGGGACAAGAAGGTTCTACAGGGCAGAGTGTCGAGGAAAAGCTATGTTGGGGGCATGGCCTAAGAGAAGGGCGGGGTCTGCGGCTGATTCGAGGTGCGGCTTAGTGCTTTCTCTCTTGAGTGAATGTGCATTGCTGGAGTTCTTGTGAGGTCAGAACCCATAGAAAGGAAGTCCTAAGGAGGAGATGCCACAAAGGGGGAAGTTATTCAGGATCAGGCTAATAGAGAGGGGTTCTACTCTAGAGGGACAGTGAGACTCACTAAAAGGGAACATGTACATGAGGCTGACTGGGTGGGTAGTAGGGTGAGGGGGCTCTAGTTCACCAGTTCCCCTATTCTCTCTGCCCAACAGCCTATTCACACCCCTCTCTCGCCCTCCCTCCCCTCTGAGTCTCCCCCGGCCCCGGTCTGCTCCTGCACGCAGACCCCCTCCATCCTCCGGTGACATAGCGCCTCTTGCCAGACCCCATACACCTCTGAGTCGCATCGATGTCCGGCCTCCCCTGGATTGGGGCCCTCAGCGCCAGACACTCTCCAGGCCCCCCACTCCCCGGCGAGGACCCTCCTCTGAGCCTGGGGGAGGAAGGCCCCCCAGGAGTCCCCAGCACTGGAGTCAGGAGGCCAGAACACAGGTGAGCAGAGAGGTAATGGGGAGGGAGACTACATTTCCCATATGGCTATGGTCTGTCTTTCCAGGCTGGTCGGCCAGCCATGGCCCCCTGGGCATCATGGGGATTGTGTTTCAACATAATCACATCTGGGTTCAGATGTGAAGGGGGGAGAAGTGGACTTCATCTCCCATCAGTCCTCAGGGCCGTCTTTTCAGCCCAGTCTCTGGCCATTACACCTTAAGTATTATGGGGATTGTAGTCCAGAATACTGTCCTCCCAGACAGTGCTGGGAGAGGTAGTCTGGAGCGCACCTGTCTTGTGTCTCCAGTTTAGCTTTCCAAGATGGTCACCTGCTATTTCCTCTGAGCATCATGGAATTGTAGCCCAGAATATCCACAGTTAAACACAAATGTGAGAGTGAGAGTAGATTGCAACTTCTATCAAACCCTGGGGCAGTTTTGCCAGGCTTGTCCATTTATTATCATCCTATATGTTCCCACAGTGGCACAAAGCTGGAGAACAAGTAGTTGAGGAAGTTGCGGGGACCCAGTTGTGAACCTCAAAGAATCTCTTAAGTCACATCAATTCTGGATGCACCCACTCTAATATTTGTTACTAAAACATGCCAATTTCTAAACATCTCTTTTTCAGTATTCCTCCCAGGCTCCCTCTGGCTCCTCCACGTATCTCCAACTACCCCCGAGAGCTCCCGGGACACGGGCTTCCATGGTTTTATTGGTAGGTGTCCTGGGGCACCTCAAATCTGCCAGAGCCCCCTCCCTTGCTTTCTTTGCTATGGAGAATGTCATTTTCTGGACTAATGTGCATAGAGAAGAGTGAATATTTCAAGGTCCCTTGACTGATGCCTCTGTTAGTTTCCTAGGGCTGCCACAAACCAGGTAGCATATATATAGAATATCTCTCCATGCATTCATATCATCTTCTGGGTATTTATTTGTTTTAAATTTTTTTCCATAGAGATCTTATACGCTCTTGTTAAGGTAACTCCTAAATTCCTGATAGTTTTTATAGCTATTTGAATGATATCTTTTTTTTAAATTATATTTTCTAGCTATGGATGGTGTAGAGATAGGATATTGATGTTTGGAACTTCATCTTTCACCTGGCACCCTTGCTGAATTCTTTTAGTCTGTTTTTTGAAGTTTTTTTTTTTTTTTAAGTAATCTCTACACCCAACATGGGGCTTGAACTCGAGACCCCAAGAACAAGAGGCACATGTTCCACTGACTGAGCCAGTCAGGCGCCCCTAAATTCTCTTATTCTAGTCACTCTGATTTCGTTGATTTCTCTGGATTGATGAGCATATCATTCCTATCCTTACACTTCTACTTGTTTCCTTTTTCTTTTCTTATAGCATTGGTCAAGATCTCTAATACAGTGTTAAACTGTAACAATAGTAACGAGCATCCTTATTTTATTTTCAGTTGTAAAAGAAATGTCTAAATGTTCTCCATTAATTATAACATTGCTGAAGCTTTTTGATAACAGAGTCATTGGATCTTCCTAAAGCCAGGAATCTGGCATGTGGTCTCCTGAGGTTTGCTAAAGCTTGGAACAAAGCTAATAAGCAGGTGCCTGGGTGGATCAGCCAGTTAAGCATCCAACTCTTGATCTCAGCTCAGGTCTTTATCTCAGGGTCATGAGTTGAAGCCCCAGGTTGGGCTCCACTGCTGGACATGGAGCTTACATTTAAAAAAAGGAAAAAAAAAAAAAGCTAATAAGGAGAAGGGGGACTATCAATAGAAACAGGGCTTGACTGAGCACTGAGGTACAATAAAGGCCTGTCTGTCCATGTGACCCCTGGCTTTTCTCCTTCTCCTCAGCCAGGTCCCCCCCTGGACTCAAGTTTTCCCCAAAGCTTAGAGACAGATGTAAGTTCTCTGTGGTCTAAACCCTTCCAAGTACTCAGAGTTGGGGGAGAATGCTTTAGATGGTGGTGGGGGTGGGGAGTGGCAGGGAGGACAGGGGAAGAGCCAGGTCTGGTCCATAAGTAACTCCTGTTCTCCTTTCTCCAGACTCTGTTGACCAAGTTGTGTGGGCAGGACCGGCTCCTGAGGAGGCTGCAGGAGGAGCTAGACCAGAGGCAGGAGGAGAAGGTATGAGGCTCTGAGATGGGGAAGGACATCTGGCCTCTCCCTTCCTGCTCCTCAGCACACACAAGGATTTGGGAAGACACCTTTTCTCTATCCCTGGGGCTGAATGTGGATTCAGAAGCCTAACCACCTTCCCTTCTGGTGCAGGAGCAGCTAGAAGCAGCCTTGGAGTTGACCAGGCAGCAGCTGGGCCAAACAACCAGAGAGGCTGCTGCTCCAGGGAGGGCGTGGGGGCACCAGCGCCTCCTGCAAGACCGACTGGTCACTGTGAGGGCTACTCTTTGTCACCTGACTCAGGTGAGCATCTGGGAAGGGGCGTGCCCTCCCAGGAGGACTCTACAGGGTGTTAGCAAAGGGAAACCTGACAGCAGAAGCTCATGGAAAGGCTGTTCTTGAGAATTCTGCTCTCCCCAAGTTTTTTTTTTTTTTTTTAGGGGGGTGAGAGGCAAAGGGAGAGGGAGGGAGAGAATCTTAAGCAGGCTCCATGCCCAGCGTGGAGCTGGACCCCGGGCTCCATCTCACGACCCTGAGATCATGACCTGAGCCGATATCAAGAGTCGGGTGCTTCACTGATGGAGCCGCCCAGGTGCCCTCCCCCCACCCCAAGTTTTAAATCAGTTATCTTGACAGTCTTAGAGGGCGAGGGGCAAGCAACCAAGAAACAGGAGACTTAATTTAGTGAGTTGAGAGGGTGAATTTGATATGGGCTTCCTCGCTTGGAATCTCAACTCCTGCTCCCATTCATTGTAGCTGTGCCACCTTAGAGAAGTTACTTAACCCCTCTGGGCCTTAGGTACCTCTTATGTAAACTTGAAATAATAAAAATAGTATTTACTTCATGGAGCCATTATAAGAATTTCATAAATACATGTATTTATACATAACATACATGAATAAATGAATATTTAATACTGTTGTATTATATTTAACATAGAATGTATTTTATATATTTATATATCTTATATATAGCATATAAATATATACATAAATATAAATCATATAAATATCATAAAAATATATATCTTAGAAGTGTATATGAGGGGGCGTCTGGGTGGCTCAGATGGTTAAGCGTCTGCCTTCAGCTCAGGTCATGATCCCAGGGTCCTGGGATCGAGTTCCGCATCAGGCTCCCTGCTCCTGGGGAGACTGCTTCTCCCTCTGCCTCTCTCTCTCTCTCTCTCTCTGTCTTTCTCTGTCTTTCATGAATAAATAAATAAAATCTTAAAAAAAAAGTGTATATGAGGGCTCCTGGGTGGCTCAGTCGGTTCAGCGTCTGCCTTCAGCTCAGGTTGTGATCCCAGAGTCCTGAGATTGAGTCCCGCAGCAGGCTCTCTGCTCAGCGGGGAGTCTGCTTCTCCGTCTCTCTCAAATAAATAAATAAAATCTTAAATAAAAAAAGAAGTGTATATGAGTATTTAACAGGTGCCTGGTACATGGTAAGAAATATTAGCTATAATTATTATCTGTAAAATGGAGACATTAATAATACTTACCTCATGAGAATTAAATGAGAGCCAAGAACAGTGCCTGGCACATGGTAGGTGCCTAATCAATGTTAACTGCTATGATGATGGTGATGCTTCCCTGGGGGCACTTGGGGCTCGTGATCTTGACTGTCCCAAGAGCTTATTGGATCTGTAGAGTCTGCCTCCCTAGGGGATTTCAAAGGTAGTCAGAGAATTTAGGAAAATCTGTTATTTGTCTACTCTAGCAGCTCATTGGAATGGCAGGTTCCATATAGACTCTGGGTATCCTAGTGGACTGAGCAAAGAGGCTCTTGGGAATTGTAGTCCATATACCGCCCCAGGGCACCAGGGATCAAGCTTTTCTTCCTCCTCGTCAGCTGGGAAAAAAATGGAGTGGGGAAAGATCTGGTGGGTGGGCATACTAACCCTGTGTCTCCCCCTTTTTGGGACCTGAGGAGCGAGAGCGGGTTTGGGACGCATACAGCAGTCTGGAACAGGAGCTGGGCACCTTGAGGGAGACCCTGGAATACCTGCTGCACCTTGGTTCCCCCCAGGTATGTCCCCCAAACTCCACCCTCTCTGCCATCTTCCCCTGAAAACCCTTTGGCCATTGAAGCCCCTCCCACTTCATTTCAAGCTGCTCCCCCCTGTCATTGCCTTTCATTTTAAACCCCTTTTTGTACTTGAGATCGTGCCCTTCATTTTAAGACCTGTCTCAGGTTCGGAACCCCTCTCCCCTCTGGTTCTAAATCTCTCCTATTAGAGGAGAGATTTCAAAATTAGTTTGAAGCCTTGTCCCCACCCTGCCTCCTGACTTTTGCTGTTATATTTATCCTCTGGAATTTCTAGTTCTAAATCCAATCCCTTTGTTCAGGCTCCACTTCTGAAGTATAAGCCTCCTTGCTTAGCTTCAGACCCACTTCATCCTTTTTTTTTTTAAGATTTTATTTATTTATGTGACAGAGAGAGAGAGAGAGCGAGAGCAGGAACACAAGCAGGGGGAGTGGGAGAGGGAGAAGCAGGCTTCCCGCGGAGCAGGGAGCCCGATGCGGGGCTCGATCCCAGGACCCTGGGATCATGACCCGAGCCGAAGGCAGACACTTAACGACTGAGCCACCCAGGCTCCCCATCCTTTTTTTTTTTTAAGATTTTATTTTTAAGTAATCTCTACACCCATGGTGGGGCCTGTACCCGCAACCCAGAGATCAAGCGTGACAAGCTCCACTGACTGAGTCAATAAGGAGCCCCTCCCCCCACTTCTTCAATCTAAGCCTAATAATTGAGTTTCTGAAACATATATCTTTAGTTTAAAATGTGACTTCCTTTTTTGAAGATCTATTTATGTATTTCAGAGATGGGGGAGGGGCAGACGGAGAGGGAGATGGGGAGAGAGTCTTAAGCAGACTCTGGGCTGAGATCATGACCTGAGCCAAAACCAAGAGTCCCATGCTCAACTGAATGTGCCACCCAGGCACCCCTTAAATGTTGACTTCTAGGGGTGCCTGGATGCTTAGTTGATTAAGTGTCTGACTCTTGATCTCAGGTCTTTAGATCGGGGTGGTGGGTTCAAGCCCACAAAACGAAATTAAACAAACTGTTGACTTCTAGTATTAAATGCATACTCACAGATTTAAGCTCCGCTCTCTTCATGTTAAATCCGTTCCCCTTCTTCCTAAAATCCACCCTTCAACTCTAATCCCCCACCAATTAGTGTTAAATATCTCTCAGCACCAGCAATATATGAAAAGAACCAAATTAGGTTTATTATAGGAATGCAAGGTTAGTTTAACACTTGAAAATCAGTCCATGTATTTCACCACATCTTTTTAAAAAGGAGAAAAGCCTCAGGATCATCTCAATAAATGCAGGAAAAACATTTGACTGCATTAATATCCATTAATGATAAAAACTCCCAGCAAAATAGGAATAGAAGGGAACTTCCTTAATCTGATAACACATCTATAACAAACCTACAGCAAACATAATTGGCAGTGAAATATTGAGAGTTTTCTGCCTGATAGCTGGAATAAGATGAGGGTATCTGCTATTACCAGTTCTAGTTAACATTGTACCAGGGGTCCTAGACAGTACAAGTCTAGGAAATAAAGGTGTAAGGACCAGAGAAGTAAATCTATTTTTTATTTACAGATGACACATGATTGTATAAATGTAGAAAATTCAAAATAATCTCCAGATAAGCTATTAGAATAAACAAATTTATCAAGGTCACTGAATGCAAGGATAATATGCAAAAATCAATTATCTTCTTGTATGTTAGTACCAAATGAATAGAGAATAAATATTTATAAGCAACAGTGTTTGTAATTGACATAAACAAATTAAATATCCAAGAAGAAATCTAATTAAATATATACAAGACATCTATTCTGAAAGCCACAAAACATCATTGAGAGAACTTAAAGAAGACCTAAATAAATGGAGAGATATACCATGTTTGTGGATAGGAAAGATACATAAAGTAAAGATGTAGTCTCCCCAAATTGATTTATAATCCCAATACAAATCTGGGAGGTTTCTACATAGAGATTGACGGGCTGACTCTAAATTGTGTCTGGAAGTACAAAAGACTAAGAGTAGCCAAGGCAACCTCCAAGCGCAGAGCTGGAGGACTAAGGCAAATAAATGTCAAGTCTGACTGTAAAGCTACAGTTAATAAGACAGTGTTGTTTAGGGTGCCTGGGTGGCTCAGTTGGTTAAGCGACTGCCTTCGGCTCAGGTCATGATCCTGGAGTCCCGGGATCGAGTCCCGCATCGGGCTCCCTGCTCAGCGGGGAGTCTGCTTCTCCCTCTGACCCTCTTCCCTCTCGTGCTCTCTCTCTCTCATTCTCTCTCTCTCTCAAATAAATAAATAAAATCTTTAAAAAAAAAAGACAGTGTTGTTTAGACAAATGGACCAAAGGAATAGAATAGGGCATCCAGAAACAGACTCACATATTTATATGCTCACCTATGTATAACAGGTCACACTTTAGAGCAGATTAGAAAAGACCATGTTTGTGGTAAATGGTGGTGGGTCAATGGGATATCCATATGGAAATGGATATCCACAAGTGTAACCTCCCCATGCATACATAATCCATTTATGACTCCATAAATATAGCCTCCCTGATTTCAGACCCAACTTTAACCCTCCTGGCCTTTTCCCACCTTTGAATAACAGATTTCTTTCCTCCTCCCAGGACAGAGCATCTGCTCAGCAGCAGCTATGGATGGTGGAAGACACGCTGGCAGGTCTGGGGGGCCCACAAAAGCCACCCCCCATCACTGAACCTGACTCCCCATCCCCCGCACTCCAGGGCAAGGAGTCATCAGAGAGGGAGGTGAGACTCACAAGCCTCTCTCCCCACCCCCAGCTTCCTGTCCCATCTGCCCAGGCCCAACTCATCATCACCCCCTCAACCTTTTTCTCTCTCCCTTTCTTTCTCTCAGCTAACCATCCACAGGGAAGTATCCTTTGTTTCTTTGTTATATTGTGATCAGAGTCCAGTGGTATGCTGGAGCCAGCTCCCAGCACCTCCCACCTCTGTGTGGATCTCATGTCAACTCCGTATTCAGTGATGTCATATCGGTAGCTTGAAATTGACCATGGTGGGAGTATTTGCACCACAGAGATTGGCCAGTGCTGCAAACCAGGGCGGTTTTCTCCCAGAGAGGCATTTATTCAACATTTACGAGACACCGCTGATCATAACCCTCAACTTGTAGGGTTCCGTAAAAAGGAGAGATGATGATTAGAAAGTGTCTGACACGGAGTAGGCCCTCAGGAGGCAAGAGCCGCTGTTGTCATAGCTGGGTTAGAGCTGCTGTGGGTCTTGACCTGCTAGCAGATTGTGTATCCGAGAGACCTGGGTTCAGATCCCAGCTCTGCCATCTTTGTGATCTCAGCCGTCGACTTCATTCTTGGAGCCTTGGCTTCTCCACATGTCAAATAGGAATAATAATTGCTGCTTTGTAGGTTTATGGAGGGAATTCAATGCGATCTTCATATCAAAGATGAAATATGGCTCAGAGAGGTAAAGTAACTTGCCCACGGTCACACAGCTCATAAAATGGCAGAGCTGAGATTTGAAACCAGACTGGTTTTCAATCTGACTCCTATTCATGCTGTGTCTTGGTTGCTGAGTGCCTGAGAAATAGTAAGAATGACAATGTTAGGGGTGCCTGGGTGGCTGAGTCATTAAGCATCTGCCTTCGGCTCAGGTCATGATCCCAGGGTCTTGGGATCGAGCCCCGCATCGTGCTCCCTGCTCAGCGGGAAGCCTGCTTCTCCCTCTCCCACTCCCCCTGCTTGTGTTCCCTCTTTTGCTGTCTCTCTGTCAAAAAATAAATAAAATCTTTAAAAAATAAAAAAAAGAATGATGATGATAAGCATTATTCTCCTTTCCTGACCCCTCCAGAGCTTGCCTGAGTCGTTGGAACTGAGCTCATCCCGGTCCCCTGAGGCTGACTGGGGACGGCCCCCCGGGGGCGACAGAGACCTCTCCAGCCCTCGCTCAGGTGAGCATCCTGGGCTGGATGGGACTTCCTTGGCATTCCCTGGCCTCACCAAGTCCCGGTTCTGCACTCCTAGGTCTTGGATCTCCAAGGGTCTCCCGGGCTTCCAGCCCTGAGAGTCGCCGTCCGGCTTCCCCACAACCAGGAACCAAGGTGGGTGGTCCATCCGCGCGTCCTCAGGCCCATCTGTAACCCTTTAACCTGACCACCACCCACTCTGGCCAAAGAGCTGGGAGAAAGTTCTGAGATCACACCCCAGAGCAGAGAGAGTGAGATTTGTTGAGAGTGCTGGGATTGAATTTTGTCTCTGCTACTTCTAAGCTGTGTGACTTTGGGTCTGTTAGGAAACCCCTCAGCCTGCGTGTGCTCAGCTGCAAAATGGAGCTCCTAGCACACCCCCCCCCCTTTAGGGACGCCTGGGTGGCTCAGTCAGTTAAGCGTCTGCCTTCCACTCAGGTGGTGATCTCCGGGTCCTGGGAATGAGCCGTGCGTTTGCCCCTCCCCATCTCCCTCCCCCTGCTCCTGCTGTCTCTCACTATCTCTCTCTCTCTCAAATAAATAAAATCTTAAAAAAAAAGAAAAGAAAATAGTGCTTAGATGTAGTAAGGACTTCATTCATTCATTTGACAAATATTTATTAAATATCCTCATGGCAGGGGGCGCCTGGGTGGCTCAGTTGGTTGAGCATCCCTCTCTTGGTTTTGGCTCAGGTCGTGATCTCAGGGTCGTAAGATGGAGCCCCGACTCAGGCTCAGCGCGGAGTCAGCTTGAGATTCTCTCTCCCTCTGCCCCTCCTGCTCGTGCTCTCTCTCTCTCAAATAAATAAAATAAATCTTAATATATATATATATATATCTCCTCATGGCTGTCCAATAAGGTAGCCAGTAGCTACATCGGACTATTTAAATTTAAATGAATTAAAATGAAATAAAATTAATTTATTGATTAATTTAAAGATTTTATTTATTTGACAGAGAGAGACACAGCGAGAGAGGGAACACAAGCAGGGGGAGTGGGAGAGGGAGAAGCAGGCCTCCCACTGAGCTGGGAGCCCGATGCAGGACTCAGTCCCAGGACACTGGGATCATGACCTGAGCCAAAAGCAGACGCCCAACGACTGAGCCACCCAGGCGCCCCGAAATAAAATTTTTAAAAAATCGCTTGCACTCCCTGCATTTCTGGTGCTTAGCGGCCACCCGTGTGGCTGGAACCGAGTGAGCGAGCGAGGGGGAGTGGGGTGGAGAGGAGAGAGATGGGTATTGGCGGTGGACCGTGCTGGGGCTTGTGTGGTTCAAGATGAGCTCCGTGGAGGGTTCTCAACTGCCGTAAGCGGGAGCTGGCGCCCTCTGCCGGCCATGCGGGGAACAAGCTGTGGGGCGAGCACTGAGGCCGGGGACCCAGTGAGGACAGTCCAGGCCGGAGATAACCTAATTTACACTAAGTTAAGTGGAAGAACTGGAGATGTTGAGAGGAAGGTAGATTATAGTTATACCGATCTTCAAACTTTATCCAAAACCCTGGGGACCAGACGTAATGCAAAATGCAAAAATTTGCAGATTCTGGGGTCACCTGGGTGGCTCAGTAGGCTAAGTGTCTGCCTTTGGCTCAGGTTATGATCCCAGGGTCCTGGAATCCTGCATCCAGCTCTCTGCTCATCGGGGAGCCTGCTTCTCCCTCTCACTCTGCTCCTCCCCCTGCTTGTGCTCTCTCTTTCTCTGTCAAATAAATAAATTTTTAAAAGTTTGCCGATTCTAGGCCGGTAGTAGGATGCATATACTGTGTATTATATAAAACCTCCTGGCATGCCTGGGTGGCTCAGTCGTTAAGCGTCAGCCTTCGGCTCAGGTCATGGTCCCAGGATCCCGGGATCGAGCCCCAAATCGGGCTCCCTGCTCCACGGGAAGCCTGCTTCTCCCTCTCCCGCTCCCCCTGCTGCTGTTCCCTCTCTCGCTGTGTCTCTGTCAAATAAATAAATAAAATCAATCAAGCAAGCAAGCAAGCAAGCAATAAAACCTCCAGCAGCATCTGGCGCAGCGCCCTTAATCAGACACATCACATTCCTCTAGCAATACTATGAATATTCATACTTAAATGGGACTCAGTTTATAAATGACATGTCAATTTAAATTTGTGGTTTTTTAAAAATAGAGCAATGAACAACTAAATGATTGATCGAGTCAGAGTGGAATAAACATGGGTTATAAATATGCGCTTTTTATTTCTTTTTTAAAAGATTTTATTTATTTTTTTATTTGAGTGAGAGGGTACAGGTGAGCGGGGTGGGGGGGGTGAGGAACAGAGGGTTAGCAAGGGACGAGCACACTCCTCACTGAGCACGGAGCCCAATGCAAGGCTTGATCTCATGACCCTGAGATCATGACCTGAGCCACCTAGGCGCCCCTGGGAGGTCTTGTTTTAATTGAGCAAACCAGCTGGAATCTCTTGGTCCCTGATACATAAACACTGTTGAAGGTCAGCAATGAACTGTATAGCAGCTGAGGGACCCCAAGATGGGCCTCTTCGGCACGATGATTATTCTGAGCTGAAGGTAGTTGAGACCCTACGGGCTCAAGAGAAAATTTGCCCCTCTCTTAACTACATAGAAGAATCTAGATTGCGGGTCTTTCCCAGATGAAAGGTTATTAGCTGACGTAAATGTTATCTGAGTGACCCATCTGTAGGACAGGGCAACCATCTAATTCCTAAACCTCTGCTCTTTTAATCACCCTGTGAAGTGTGATTTTTCTTTCCTTTCCCCTGAAGTCCCAGACCTCTGCCCCCTTCCCCCTGGTTCAGAACGACACACATAACCTCATTTTGCCTGACTGCCTTTGGAATTTCCATGTCCGTGTGGATTCCCCGTGCATACCCTATGAAACCTGAATTTCTCCACTTGATACTATCTCAAGCTATCGAGAGAGAGAGAGAGAGAGGGAGAACATGAGTTGGGCGTAGGGGCAGAGAGAGAAGCAGGTTCCCCACTGAGCAGGGAGGCAGACACAGGGCTTCATCCCAGGACCCTGGGATCATGACCTGAGCCGAAGGCAGACGCTTAACTGACCGAGCCACCCACGCACCCCAAGGATCTACACTTTTGAGCTGAATATGCTGGGTGATGAACCTCTGCATCACGACCTCTATTTTTCTATGGTTCCCCCCATCCTAAAGCTGGCAGAGGGGTCCTGCAGGAAAAGCTTGGCTTCTGGTCTTGGCAGGACCATTCTGATGCCCACAAAGAAGACATAAGCAGATGACCAATCTAAGCAGTGTGTCAGGAGGGCCAAGGAGTTGCCTCTTCTCCCTTCTCCCCTGAGCTCTGAGGAGTGGTGACTGCAGGAAGAAATCTCAAATCCCTTTATTTGCTCAGCATATAGAGGCCTGCTGGGGGCCAGGCCCCGTGGGAGGTGTTGGGGGTCCAGCCAAGAATTAAACCTGATGCTCCCGTCTGATGGGAGAGAGACACAAATCCAATCCTACATAACCGACAGGGATAAGACTTAAAAGCATCAGGAAGAAAGGATAAGGAAATTGGGGGGCCTGCCTGGCTTGGTTGGTGGAGCATGGGACTCTTGATCTCGGGGTTGTTAGTTCGAGCCCCACATTGGGTGTACAGATTACTTAAAATTTAAAAAAAAAAATTTTTTTTTTTAACAATTGGGAAGCTGAGTCCGGATGAGTGAAAAAAAGATGTGGGCCATGCAGAAAATGGTCCTCCAAACAGCGGGTGCAGGCTGTATGTGCAACAGCATGGAGGTGATCCCGACAGAGGATGCTAGTCTGTGCTGGAGGCAAAGCTGACTTGCTTAAGATAGACCTATTCTCGTAAGATGCAGTCTCGGCAAGCAAAGCGGAGAGCCGATGTCCTACATTGGGGAGTTCCGAAATTGCTGGATTCCGGAGGCAGGAGTGTTTAGGACTGGGAGCTTTGGCTCAGGTCATGATCTCGGGGTCCTGGGATGGAGCTCCTGTTTCCTGGAGTAATCAAAGCCAGCAGGCTGTAAATGGCTACAATTATCTGCCTGCTTGGGCTGTGTCTAAAACAAGTGGGTGTGTGAACCTTGGAATTTGGTGATGGCGGCTTGGGGCCAATGGTCTGGCCCGCTGGGAAGAAAAAATATAGGGTCAATATACAGGGGCCATCATTTTTACAGCAGGTGGACCTGTGACTCACGATTGCCCAGGTCAGAGCCAACCAGAGTCAACTGCAGTGTTTGGCCCTATACCAGGCAGTTGATCCCAAGCCGGCTCCCTAAAATCTTCTAGTTAGAGGCTGCAGCTGAGGGTTCTCTTCCCTCTGGTTTTGTTTGTTGAGACAACAAATGGACTGTCTTCGGGTTGTAGGCTAGAAGTCCAAAATCATGCTCCTTCGGAAGGCACCCGGGAAGGGTCAGTTCCCCGGCATCTGATAGTCCCTCGACTGGTGACAAGAGAACTCCAGGTGTCCCCTGGCATTCTTGCTGTATGCGTTTGTGTCCACATGGCCCCCGTTTCCCAAAGGATGACACATGTCTGCGGCCGGAAAGATCTGTCAGCCTGGCCTGATTCCTGCCTGAATGACAACCCTTCCTGATTTCATCCCCAGTCTGTCCCCTTCAGTTCAGGCTGGTGGCATTTCTGCTGAGCTGATTTCCTGTATCCACACGTCACCTGTCTAATCTCTCAGCAAACGGGTGCCCAGCCACACCCTTGGGATTCTCTCCAGAGTTCTGGTTTCATTTTAGTGGGGTTTTTTTCTTCCTCTTCTTTGATTTATCTCTGTCCTCTTGCATTTTAAGTTCTTAAGGCTAGAGGTTCATGATGGAGGTGTCAGCGGGACTGTGCTCCCTCTGAAGGTGCTGGGGAAGGATCTGTTTCAGGCCTCCATCCTAGCTTCTGGAAGGTCCTTACCTGTGGCCGCCCACTCCACTTATCACATGGCGTTATGGTGTTGTCCCTGCTGTGCCATCCGTCTGGTTTCGGGAGCAAGAGAGAGCTCACAAAGCCCTCTCAAAGGCCGACCCAAATGGATCCTCTTGACAATTTAGTGAATGCATCTCATTCCTCCTGCATTTGTGTCTAAGCTGGCTCAGAGTTGTTTTTCATCACAAGGAACCCAGAGTTGACAACCCGGCTCCTAATTTACCAGTGTGAGGAAGCTGGGCATGTCCAGGACGCGTGGGTGTTTGTTAGGCTGTGGCTTTGGATTCGAACAGGGCAACTGATGGAAATGAGGCCAGGGAGGCAGGTAGGGCCTCAAACACCTTTGTCCTGAGGGTGCTTGGAGGCATGGGAGGATGGCCTCAGCTCTGGCTGCAGAAAGATCCTTCTGAGTCTAGTGATGAACTTACTGGAAAGTGCGACACTGGAGGCCGAGTTTCAGGGGAGAGAGAAAGAGGAAGCCCAGGTTGGGGTGTCAAGGTGTTTCTCATCTCCCCAGGCCCCCCTCGCCCGGCCTCGGATGAGTGCTCAGGAGCAGATGGAGAGAATACGCAGAAACCAGGAGTTTGGACGTCCTCTCCCTCGCCCGGCCTCACCCCGGCTTCTCACTCTGGGGGGGACGCTGTCCCCAGCCAGACGCCAGCCTGACACAGAACCGAGGGTGAAGGGAACAGAGGGTGCAAGGTGGGGCGGTGGGGTGGTAGTGGATCCTCTGCTCCTAGTGTGAGCCTCAGTTTCCCTCTCTGTAAAATGGGGATTTCCCTCCCTCCTTACTCAGAACTGGGTTTCCAGGTTCACCCCAAAGTGTACCTATGCTGGTGGCTCCCCTTGTGGGGTGGGGGTTGGGGAGGCAGAGACCTCTTCACTTCACCAATGCTTTTCCCTCAGGATGGGGGTCACAGGTCTGGACTGTGGGCCCTGCTTTTTTTTTTTTTTTTTTTTTTTTTTTTTTTTTTTAGTTACTATGTATTATCAAAGGGGGGGATGAGAAAATGAGCAAGTAAGGAAATGATTATATTCATACGGTTGCAATGGAGAGAGCCTTCCAGATATGAAGATAAGGGTCTCTCGGCCGATGGTTTCATCTGAGACTTTCCTAGGGAGTAATTAGACAAGTCATAGGTGGGGTGATTTTACAGCCAGGATTATTTTTGTAATCAGGAGGCATCTCAGTCAGCTGAACACCAAATGTTTATCTCTCTGTCTAGTTAGTATTAGGGGGACGAGCAGTTCAGCTAATTCCTTATGAGCCAAAAATTGTGAATTTGGAGGACCTCTTCCTGGTCTTGTCATAGGTAAATAAGGGGGTGACCATCTGTCAGTCCTGTGGAGGTCATAGGAAGGAAGAGAGGTTCTGTGGTAAGCCATTTCCCAGAATGCAAAAGGATGTGTGTTGGGGGGTGGGGGCGGATTTTCTTAACTCTTGCTGTTTTCCAGGAATGCATGTAAAGTTAAACATTGTCTCTGGGGCAATTTAATTCCCTTTCTGAGCCCCCTTCATTTCACCCTCAAAACGAGAACGTGGGCACTTCCAGGTGAGGAGGAATTTTAAGGCCCCAATTCCTTTGCAGCCTGTCCAGGGACACTCAGGAGCCCCCAAATGGCTCAGAAGCCCTGGATCCTGGAGCAGGTAAAGAACTGGAGAGTGGGGCAAGAAGCAGGACATCCATTTCCAAAGGGAAGGCATTATTATTGCTGTCTTTTGAGTATAAAGTACAGACCGCAGAACCTTCTAGAGATGTTTGACTTCCTGGGGCATCAGAAAGCCCCTAGATCTGCATGAGAACTGCAGTTACCCAAACTGCAGAACTGGGTCGATATCAAACTCCGCTCCTGCTTCAGGAAGGCGGGTGAAAGTTAGGGAGGACTGGACTACAAATCCCACGACATGCGCAGGCCTCAGAGGGCCACACCCTGTTTAAAACCCTTTAGGGAATGGCCTAAGGGCTACAACTCCCAGAAGGACGCGTGGGGCACTGCAGTACTGGCTAATTGTCGACGTCCCCCAAATCTCTCTCTCTCTCTTTTTCTTTTTTAGTCCGAGGAATACCACCCCTTATTTGCCGACAGCCGAAGGGCACCGGGAGAGAGTCCTCAGCCTCTCTCAGGCTCTGGCCACTGAGGCATCGCAGTGGCACAGAATGATGACAGGTGAGGAGGGGCTGGGGACCTTGGACTCCTGGGTTTTGGGGAAGAGGGACCCAGAGCCTGGAATCCTTGGTTCTGATCGGGAGGGTTCTGGGAGCTGCTGGGATCCTATGTCTGGATGGGGAGAGTGCCGTAGAGGGTTTTAGGGAGTTCCAGACCCCAGGCAGGAGGGGACAGGGGTTCAAGACTCTCGGATCTGGGGGTGGGGGTGGGGGGCCAGGCCTGTGGGTCTGAGGCAGGAGGGGACTGGGGGTCCGGACTCCTGTGTCCCAAAGTTTGCCATTCTCACTGTCCACTCGTGCCGTCCAGGTGGAAACTTGGACTCCCGAGGAGACCCTCTTCCCCCCGCGCCACCGCCTCCGTCAGATACCACCCCCCAGGTGACCTCGCCCCCAAGATCTCCAGTGGCTAATTCCGGCTCCGCCGGGTTCTCCCGCCGAGGTAGTGGGCGCGACGCAGGCCCCGCCTCCTGGGAGCCCACGTGGGAATCCGGGACCGCCCCTCCCGCCATGACCCAAGAGGAGGGGGCGTGGCCTCTGCGAGTCACGCTGCTGCAGTCCAGCTTCTGACCCGCCCGAGCGCCGCAGCCAGTCGGAGCGTGGGGGCGTGGCCCGGAGGAACCGCCCCGCGATCTGGAGCCACTCGGGGCGCCTGGGGGCGTGGTCTGGTCCTCCCGTTGGCTTGGGGAGGGAGACGTTTCTATGGCCAAAGTTTGGTTTTGCCAACACTTGTACAAATTCGGATTAAAACTTTGAACTTTTAGTCAATAGCTTTCTCTCTGTCTGGGGTTGTGACGCTGGGGTCTCTTCGGGACAGAGCTGGAGTCGTGGACTCCTGTGTCCTGAGGGTCTGGAACCTGTAGGTCTGGAAACGGAGGGAGCTGGGGCCTGGATTCCTGGGTCTGAGGGAGGAAGGGGCTGGACGCCGTAAATCCTGGGTTTGAGGAAGGAGGGGATCGGGGGGTGGGAGTTGGGGGCCCGGACTCCTGGGTCTGAGGGAGGAGGGAGCCGAGGCCAAACTTCCAGGCTTCTGGCCTTCCTGGCGACGCCCCCCTGGGCCGGGCTTCCAGGATCCAGCCCCTATTTAATGGGGCTCCCCGGCCTCACCTGACTTTGGGAGTGGAAGGAAGCACAGAGCGAGTGACAGGGAGAGACAGACAGAAGCAGAATGGCGACGGGAACGCGCTATGCCGGGAAGGTGGTGGTTGTGACAGGGGGCGGGCGCGGCATCGGAGCCGGGATCGTGAGAGCCTTCGGTGAGTAGGGGTCTGGCTGCTCGGGAATAATGGAGACTCTCTAGGAGAAGAGGGACCCTGGGAACTAGTGGGTGTGGGATCTTCAGTACTGGAGCCAAGATTCTTATTAAAACCCAACTTGCGATGCTAATGAAAGGGAAGGCAGTATCAGCCTGGGGCCTGAGCTTTTGGCGGGTCTCCAAAAATGGTTACTCCCTTTCTCTGGGTCTCAGTTATTGTATCTACAAAGTGGGTGGTTGGGGAATGGCACTTGCAGGTTTAGGGTTTATTCCGGAACCCAGGGATGGGGGGCTCAGGAACCCCAGAAGGCACCTGGAGTGGCCAACGAGAGTATGTGTCAAGTTTTCTGCCCTTCGATCTAGAGGATCATCATGAGACTCTGGGGTCACGAAGGGAACGTTTGGGAAGATGGGCCCCCACTGCAGGAGGCCACAAGAGGGCAGCAGAGGCCTTTGCCAAGGTCTGTGCTGGGGTAACCTGTTCTTCCATTCCCAGTGCAAAGCGGCGCCCAAGTAGTTATCTGTGACAAAGATGGTGAGTGCGTGTCTCTCAGTCCTCACCCCCAACCACTCCTCCCTCAGACCCAGGAGTCCAGCCCCCAGCCCCTCCTCCCGCAGACCCAGGGGTCCAGGCCCCCAGCCCCTCCTCCCTCAGACCCAGGGGTCCAGGCCCCCAGCCTTTCTTTCCCTGCAGAGTCTAGGGGTCGGGCCCTGGAGCAGGCACTTGCTGGAACTCTCTTTATCCTCTGTGATGTGACTCAGGAGGAAGATGTGAGGGTGAGTTATTCTTGTCCCTGCCTGGTCCCAAAGGTTTAGGCTCAGCCTCATTTCCAGGCTTTCCCCCCTGGCCAGGTTCCGGGTCTCCTGGGAAGGTTCTCCTTTCTCTCTCACTACTTCAGGGCTCTTGTCACATCTGTCACAGAGATTGGAACAAAAAAGTCCCTCACAGTGGATCTCCTTCTGGAAGAGTTTCCGTCTCTTGTCTCTGGGTTCCTAGCCCTTCCCTTCAGTCAGTGTTTCTCTGATGTGCGCCCCCCACCCTGACCCTGACCCCGGGTCTCTGCAGTGTGAATACAACCAGCCCTTTGGGCTCTGGCCCCCCTGGCTTCCTGTCTCCTCTTCTCCTCCCATGCTTGGTGATTTGGGGGAGTCCCCACTTCCCGTAGTTCTTGTCCCCTCGGTTGTGATCCAGCTTCCCCCTCCCCACATTGCTTGTGGGAGTCCAGGCTCCTCAAGGCTGGGTGCCCGCACTGCCCGCTTACAAGGCATCTTTGTCCTCAGACCCTCATTTCTGAGACTGTCTGCCGTTTTGGCCGCCTGGATTGTGTGGTCAACAACGCTGGCTACCGTGAGTTGTGAGGCCCACAGGCCCTTCTCCACTGCTGTCAACCTACCTCCTGGCTTCCTCCCCCCACCTCAGTTTCCCCTTTGTCTTCCCCATCCCCTTCTCTGTCCCCTTGGACGGGACGGTAGAGCTAAGGAATCCCCCTGCTCCTGGGCTTAAGTCCTGGCTCCGTTCCATCCCCGCCGGGTGCCCTCAGGCCCGTGCCCTCCCCTCTCTGTGCTTCAGTTCCTAGATGTCTAGAATGGGAATGATGATAATGATCATCATCATTACAGAGTTGTTGTGAGTATTGAATAAGATAAATTACTCAAGCTAATAATTACCAGAACTATCTTGGGAAAACAGCTTCCAGAAGTCTTGTGATCTCAATTTGCTTATCCATGAAGTGATGTGGATGGCCCTTCTCTTTGCTGATGACTATGAAGATATCCTCATGCATGAGGTTTATAGGTCTTAGTGTGGTATCTTTGAAGGGAAAATGCCATCAGCTCAGTTACTACCCTTCCTAAGAATCTCTCATGCTGGTGAACCAGGACGCGGAGGGGTGAACTGTCTGTACTGAGATCACACAGCAAGGCTGTGCTAAGAGAGACACCCCCCACTACTACCCCGCCCCCCATTTATTGGCTGGGCAACTTTAAGCAAGGGGCTCACCCTCTCTGGGCTGAATTTTCCTCCGTATATTGTTGTAAGGATCAAAGAGATGGCAAATACTAGTTCATTCTTTCTGTGTTCTTTGTACATTCAAGAGGTATTTACTGAGCACCTACTATGTCCCAAGCTCTTTCCTGGGGACTGGGCAATGAGCAGTGAACGAAAGAGACAAAAACATTCTCGTCTTCTTGGGATTCACATGCTCAAGTAAGGAAATAGACAAGGATACAGTTAAGCCTCCCCGTTGGTGGTTTCCCTATTCGTGAAATCACCAACTCAAACACAAAATAGCCTCCATACTCACTGCTTTCCAGGTGTTTGACGGTTTGCAAGGAGGGAAAGTGGTAAGAAAAATCCCCAGTTACCTGAAGCACTTGTTCCCAGTGGAGGTCAAACAAGATGTGGCTCTGCCCTGGAGCCCACTGGATGGATTAGCATCCCAACTCTAGCCTCCAGCTAATGGCTTAACACCTCTGAGACTTGTTTCCTTGTTTGGAAAACAAATTAGGAATTGTTTTGAGGGTTTAAGACTCGAATCTGATATGCAGATAGCTAGAGTATGTGTATATACATGTCTAGAGGCAGACCTATAGTGTCTTCGTCTATTTGGGCTGCTAGAACAGAAATGCCACAGGCGGGGAGGGTTCAAGCAACAAATGTTTATCTCTCACAGTTTTGGAGGCTGGGAAGTCAAGGTCAAGGTGCCAGCAGATTCGTGTCTGGTGAGGGCCAAAAGGACAAAGGGATCTCTGAGGTCTCTTTTCTAAGTGCAGTAATCCCATCCATGAGGGGTCCATTCTCGCAACTTAAAAACCCCCTCCTATAGACCTCACCTCCAAATGCCATTACACTGAAGGTTAGGATTTCAACATATGAATTTGGGGGTGTGGGGACACATTTAGTTCATAACATTTACACATTACTGTCTAATAGGTACCTATTTCCCCTGGGAGCAATGGATGAATATTCATTAATTCAGTATTCACTGAAATTTTGTAGACCATAACTGCCTTGAATAATAGAATCGACTGTATATACTGGCATGTTTGGTGGTGATAAAGGCTGTGAAGAAAAATAAAATCAGGGCACCCGGCTGGCTCAGTCAGTGGAGGCTGCGACTCTTTGAACTCGGGGTCGTGAGTTCGAGCCCCACATTGAGCATAGAGCTTACTTAAAAAAAAAAAAAAAAAAAAAGCTGTTTAGGGTCTAGAAAATGGCAGGGGCTGTTTTCAACAGAGGGTCCAGGACGGATTCTCTGAAGATGTTTGAGCAGATCCCTGAAGGAAGCCAGGCCACAAGCCCTGGGTCCCTGGGGAAGAACAATCCAAGAGTCCCTCAACTTTCTGGCCGCCATCTTGTTTTCTTTCTCCTATTGTCTCCTAAAGCCTTTGGAGCGTTCAGGGTACATTCCTCCGACCTGCCTGTCTTTTCTCCTTGTTCTTATTCCCCTATCTTTCCAGCTCCTTTTCTTCTGAACATTGATTTTTCTGTCCCTCTAGCAGCCATTACCCCTCCCCTCCCACCAATTCCTCCTATTTATTTTACAAATATATTATGGGACTAAGTGTCAGGCACAAATACTGACTCATTGAAAAAAAATTCTTTTAAGATTTTATTTACTTTATTTTTTAAATTTAAATTCAATTAGACAACATATAGTATAAGATTTTCTTTTTCTTTTTCTTTTTTTTTTAAAGATTTTATTTATTTATTTGAGAGAGAGTGAGAGAGAGAGAGCACATGAGAGGGGGGAGGGTCAGAGGGAGAAGCAGACTCCCCGCTGAGCAGGGAGCCCGATGCAGGACTCGATCCCGGGACTCCAGGATCATGACCTGAGCCGAAGGCAGTCGCTTAACCAACTGAGCCACCCAGGCGTCCAGATTTTATTTTTCTTTATTTATTTTTAAAGATTTTATTTATTCATTTGAGACACAGAGATACAGAGAAAGAGAGAGCATGAGCAGGGGGAAAGGCAGAGGGAGGGGGAGAAGCAGGCTCCCCGCTGAGCCAGGAGCCCGATATGGGGCTTGATCCCAGGACCCTGGGATCATGACCTGAGCCAAAGGCAGACCCTTAACCAGCTGAGCCACCCAGGCGCCCCTAAGATTTTATTTTTAAGTAATCTCTACATCCAACGTGGGGGCTCAAAGTCAAACCCCAAGATCAAGAGCCAAGAGCTGTCTTGCTCCACCGACCCAGGCAGCCAGGTGCTCTGACTTGGGAAATTTCCTTTTTTTTTTTTTTTAAAGTAGGCTCCATGCCCAGCATAGGGCTTGAACTCACAACCCTGAGATCAAGACCTGAGATCAAGTGTCTGATGCTCTACCGACTGGGCCACTCAGGCACCCCCAGATTTGGGAAACTTCTAAGCCCAAGAGCAAAGAGTCATCCCCCTTCTGTAGATAGAGAGACTGAGGCACAGAGAGGCAAAGTGACTTGCCCAGAGTCACACAGCCAGGAAATGGCAGGGGCCCATATTGGAACCCAAGCCTTCTGGCCTGAGACGGCTTTTTAATTCACTGTTATGCAACCCCCCTTCCTTCTCCCGATCCCTTACCCTCTTGTCTGCCCCCCCCAACCCGGTGCCCCCTGCCCCCATATCCCTATTTCTTCCCTGTTCTCTGTATCACTCCCTCATTCTCTCTGCCTCTCTGTCCCCCACCCTTAGATCCACCTCCACAGTGGCCCGAGGAGACCTCTGCCCAGGGCTTCAGGCAGCTGCTGGAGCTGAACCTGCTGGGGACATACACTGTGACCAAGGTGAGGACTGCAGCCCCAGCTGCCAGGCCAGGGGGCCTCCTGACGATGAGATTGTCAGACCCACTTTTTCTCAGAGCAGAATGTTTCCTCTGCCTCCGTTTGATCTTACTCCAAAAGGACTCCATTCTTTGTAGCAAGTAGGTGGGAGCAAATCCCTACATCCAGCCAAAGCTAACTGTGTGGCTACCTGGCCCAGTCCCCTTAGGGACCTTCCAGAACCTTCCAGAGTGGTGTGCTGGTTGTGTTGGGGGATGTTAGGAACAGGGGGGAAAGGGTTGAGGCAGGGAGTCAGTGATAGGCAGTTACAGCTTTTCCACCCTGTGAATCACTATGGGGAACAAAGAAGTTCTTTTTTTTTTTAAGATTTTATTTATTTGACAGAGAGAGACACAGCGAGAGAGGGAACAGAAGCAGGGGGAGTGGGAGAGGGAGAAGCAGGCTTCCAGCTGAGCAGGGAGCCTGATGCGGGGCTCGATCCCAGGACCTGGGATCATGACCTGAGCTGAAGGCAGATGCTTAACGACTGAGCCACCCAGGCACCCCTAGAAAACTTTTTTTTTTTTAAGTAGGCTCCATGCCCAGCGTGGAGCCCAACGTGAGGCTTGAACTCACGACCCTGAGATCGAGACCTGAGATCTTGATCAAGAGTCGGATGCTGAACTGACTGAGCCACCCAGGCACCCCTATAAAACTTTTTTATTTTGACATTTTGCAGGCATACAGAAAAGTAGACAGATTGTGGGCCAAATTCCACATACCCATCACCCAGCAACCATTATCAACATTCTGTCATTCTTCCTGTGGACCCCTCAATTTTTTCTTTTCTTCCCTTTTCTTTTCTTTCCTTTTCTTTCTCTTTCTTTCTTTCTTTTTGCTGGGGTATTTTATTTTTAAAAAAGATTTGTTTATTTATTTTAGAGGGTGGGGGAAGGGCAGAAGGAGAGGGAGAGAAGCAGACT
Organism: Eumetopias jubatus; assembly: GCF_037043125.1. Classification (NCBI taxonomy): domain Eukaryota; kingdom Metazoa; phylum Chordata; class Mammalia; order Carnivora; family Otariidae; genus Eumetopias; species Eumetopias jubatus. The sequence goes on along the minus strand of NW_028274816.1, from coordinate 57,400,987 downwards.
CCCCGCTGAGTGCGGAACCTCACAAGGAGCTCGATCTTACGACCCTGAGATCATGACCCGAGCCAAAAATCAAGGGTCTGATGCTCAACCAACTGAGCTACCCAGGCGCCCCTTTTGCTGGAGTATTTTAAAGCAAATCTCAGACATACTTTACATATAAGTAATTTAGTATGTGTTTTTAGCAGATGAGATTTTGTTTTGTTTGGGTTTGTTTGTTTTTGTTTTTGTTTTTAGATTATTTATGTGCTTTTTGAGACAGAGTGGAGGTGGTCAGAAGGCTTCTCTGAGAGGTGACATTTAAGTCAAGGATATGTGTGGGGCAGAGTGGTCCAGCAGAGGACAGCCTGTGCAAAGGCCCTGGGGTGGGGACTGCTCCAAGTGTAGGAGGAACAGCAAGAGGCCAGTGTGACTGACGCAGGGCAAGGGGGAGAGGGCGGGAGGTGAGAGCAGAAAGGGGACGAAAGGGCCTAGGTCATATCTGGATTTGTCAACCACGGAGAGGACTTTGCTTTGGCGCTTGAGCCTGGAGCCAACGGTGAGCTGCTGTAAGTGGGAACTGGTGCCCTCCGGCGGCCGCGTGGGGAACAGGCGGGGGCGAGGGCTGAGGCAAATGGCCCAGAGTGGTCCAAGCAGGAGGTGATTTGAATCCGACCGCGTCGGTGGCTGTGGATTTGGTGGGAAGTGTTCCGATTCCGGATCCATTTTGAAAGTAGAATTGTCAGGATTTCCTTGTAGACTAGACGTGGGGGGTGGACTCGAGAAAGAAAGGAGTGGGGGTTTTGGCTTCTTTGTCCCCCACCCCTACCGCCAGCAACTGGCCGCAGGACTGAGTTGCCATCCGTTGCCACGAGGAAGCCTGGGGAGGAGCCGGTGGACTGGCAGAACTTTTGAGGGGGTGTGGGGGTGTGGTGCCCTGCCCACGTCCACTTAGGATTCTTGAGTCTGGGGTGAGGGGAGAGAGAGGCCTGGAGTCATCACTTGGGAGCTCACCAGCCTGAGGCTGGAGTAGGTCTGAAAAACCAGGGTTTCAACAGTCTGCTAAGTGCCGCCTCCCACCTTAAAAGGGGCGCCTGGGTGGCTCAGTTGGTTGAGCATCGGACTCTTGATTTTTGGCTCAGATCATGATCTCAGGTCATGATCTCAGGGTCGTAAGGTCGAGCCCCTTGTGAGGCTCCGCGCTCAGCGGGGAGTCTGCTTCTCTCCCTCGCCTTCTGCCCTTCCCCCACCCTCTAAAATAAATGAACCAGCAAATCTTTAAAAAAAAAATAAAATACCCCAGCAAATTGCAGCGTAGACAGAGAAGGTAAATTGCAGTGTAGACAGAGAAGGGAGGAACCCCAGGAGTGGGCGGGGCGGGGGGGTGGTCACTAGTGTGAGGAAGAGCAGGCGCTGTTTTTGAGGTCTCACCTGAGATCCAGGTGAAAGTTTTCTGGGCAGTTGGGTGCTCTTGCTCAACCTGTGAATCCTCACTCCTACCCCTCACTTGTGTTCACCTCTGTTGGCACCTCCACACAATAAGATATATACCACAGCCCATAAAGGGGATATATATGTAATTATATATTATATATGTAATTATATATATAATCTCTCAGTGCCCAGCACTTACTTTTTATTTTTTTAAAAAGATTTTATTTATTTATTTGACATAGAGAGAGAAAGCGCAAGCAGGGGGAGCAGCAGGGGGAGTGGAAGAGGGAGAAGCAGGCTTCCCGCTGAGCAGGGAGCCGGAAGCGGGGCTCGATCCCAGGACCCTGGGACCATGACCTGAGCCGGAGGCAGCCGCTTCACCAACTGAGCCACCCAGGCGCCCCAGTGCCCACCATTTAAAAAGACAGAGATTTCTCATACGCAAACAGATCTCTGGTTTCTCTTGAAAGGTTGGCAAGCTGGACCCATGGGGCAGAACAACAGTCTGCTAAATGTGGCATGACTCTCCATTATACCCCAGTCCCCACCTCTGCTGATGGGGCTACCTGACTCCATTAGGTGTGAATGGCTGGTACGGAAGCCTCATGTAGGAGTAAAGGTCCGACGAGACAGGCCTGCCTAAGCTCTCTGCCGCCTCCTACCTGCAACATGGCAAGTTACTCAATCTCTCTGCACCTGGGTTTTCTCCGGTGAAAAACGAGGCTGATCATGGCATCTGATTCACTGGATTGTTCCTGAGAATTGAATGAGGGTAAAATACCACGAAGCCCTTAGAACAGGCCTGGCACAGAGTTTACTGTCTGCACATTTTTATTACTTATCGTGAACATTGCCCCATTCTGTTTCCTATGGCCAATCTACCTAACTCAGGTTGAGCTCACCGACATAAACGTTGAGGAAATGAAGCCTGGCAGAAGTAGAAGGGAAAAGGTGAGGTTTGAGCTGAACCCTGAGTGGGAGGAAAGGAATTGGAGAATAGGCCACAGGGTGTATCATTTACCAAAAAAGAGTGTGCAAAGGTCCTGGGGGCAGTAACCACCCAGGTGTGTTTTAAGAACAAGAGACACTCATCTCCCATGTCCACCTCCAGCTTAGCAATTAGAAGCATTTTATTAAATTGTTCTATCCATTGCCTCCTGCCATCCCTTACCGAGACATCCTCTGATTTCATCAAGTAGGAACTTCATAAATACTACCAATGGCTTTGAATGTTTACTTATAATTATTGATATAATTTAAGACTCACAAAATCTTGTCAGAATAGTACAGAGAACTCCTGTATACCCAGACTCCTCATTGTTAATATTTTATTTTTATTAGTATTTGTTTGCTTTATTTTTCTGCCTCTCGGTTTGAGGGCAAATTGCAGGCATGATGTCCATTCACCCCTCCGTACTTTGGAGAATATTTCCTAAAAATGAGAACATTCTCTCATATAGTCACAGTAAGGTTAACATTGATACCATGGTCTTGGGTAATCTAGAGACCTTCTTATTCAGATTATTAGAATTTTTTTTAAAGATTTTATTTATTTATTTGACAGAGAGAGACACAGTGAGAGAGGGAACACAAGCAGGGGGAGTGGGAGAGGGAGAAGCAGGCTTCCCGCTGAGCAGGGAGCCTGAGGATGGGGGGGCTCCATCCCAGGACCCTGGGATCATGACCTGAGCCGAAGGCAGACACCCAACCGACTGAGCCACCCAGGCGCCCCAGGATTTTATTTTTAAGTAATTTCCACACCCAACGTGGGGCTTAAACGCATGACTCCGAGATCAAGAGTAATATGCCTCAGGGACAGGGTGGGCTTCCCGGAGGAAGTGAACAATGAACAGCATTGACTAGGGAGTGGGCTGAGGTGGGGTGAAGGGGGGAGGAGAGCCAGACCTATAAGAGTCCAAGGGGGTCCTTGATGTGGCTACACGTAAGGTTCAAGTGTTCCTGGCAGAGGGAACAGTCCGTGCAAAGGCCAGGCCACCAGAAAGCTGGGCACTATGGAGGGGCTGAGTTGAGAGAGCCAAGGGGCTGGTGCAAGAAGGGGTTGGGGGAGCAGACCATATGGGGACCCAAGGGCCATGCTGAGGTGTCTGGTCTTTATCTCAAGAGCAATAGGGAGCCATGGAAGGCATTTGAGCAAGGAAGTGATGAGATGCCATTAATACTAACGAATTGTGGGCGCCTGGGGGGCTCAGTTGGTTGAGCATCTGACTCTTGGTTTGGGCTCAGGTCATGATCTCATGGTCATGAGGTTGAGGCCCCTGTCAGGCTCTGCACTAGGCATGGAGTCGGCTTGGGGTTCTTTTTCCCCCTCCCCCCGCTCACACATGCGTACACTCCCACTCTCTCTCTCAAAATAAGTAAAATCTTAAAAAAAAAATACTGGGCGCCTGGGTGGCTCAGTTGTTAAGCGTCTGCCTCCGGCTCAGGTCATGATCCCGGGGTCCTGGGATCGAGCCCCGCATCGGGCTCCCTGCTCAGTGGGAAGCCTGCTTCTCCCTCTCCCACTCCCCCTGCTTGTCTGTCTCTCTCTGTTAAAACAATAAATAAAATCTTTAAAAAAAAATACTAACAGGGGGCGCCTGGGTGGCTCAGTCGTTAAGCGTCTGCCTTCAGCTCAGGTCATGATCCCGGGGTCCTGGGATCGAGCCCCGCATCGGGCTCCCTGCTCCGCGGGAAGCCTGCTTCTCCCTCTCCCACTCCCCCTGCTTGTATTCCCTCTCTCGCTGTGTCTCTCTCTGTCAAATAAATAAATAAAATCTTTAAAAAAAAATACTAACAGATCATTAATGTTAAGAGATCACTCTAGGGGCGCCTGCCTGGCTCAGTCGGTAGAGCACCCGACACTTGATCTCAGGGTTCATGAGTTCGAGCCCCGCGTTGTGGGTAGAGATTACCTTAAAAAAAAAAAAGAAGATCTCTCTGGCTCTTGCCTGCAGAACAAGTCAGAAGACAAAGTGTGGGAGTGGGAAAACCAGTATTAAGAGACAGTAGCATTTGTGCAAGTAAAAAGAGGTGGCCTTCAAGGCCTCACATGGTCTGGCCCCGGTTCCTCGTCTGACCTCACCTCCCACCACAGTGACTTTGTTGTGCCAAACACACCAGCTCTGTCCTGCCTCAGGGCCTTTGTACATACTGTTCCTTCTGCCTGGCCCAGGCCTCTCTAAGACATCCCCACAGTTCCTACCTGAGTTTGCAGCTGCACCCAGCCCAACACTCCCATTCCCCTCATCTTACTCTACTTCTTGTTCCCTATCCCTGACCACACTCTAGCACATTCCATTATGCACTTTTATTTGTTTATTGCTGCTTCCCCCCCCAGACCTTGGGCTCCATGAGGGCAGAAATCTCTGTCTTGTTTCCTGTGGTATCCCTGGCAATTTACCACAGTACCTGGCACATACTAGGTGCTTGGTTAACGTTTGTCAAATGAATGAATGAGGGGGAGAGAACTGTAGAGATTCAGGAGGTCCTTAGAAGGCACAATGGCCCAGGGCTTGGTGATGGATCGGATGAGGAACTTGGGGAGAGGGAGGCTCTAGAAGGCTCTCAGGTCTCTGGCTTGAGAGCTGGGTGTGAGTGGACCCCATGTCTGAGGCTGGAAATCTGGGAGAAAGGCAGATTCTAGGAGGGACAATGGAATGAGTTTTGCACTGGAGATATAGAGCTGGAGGTGCCCAAAGGTGGCAGGGGAGGAGCTCCAGAAGGTGGTTCTAAGGGAGATTTATGATATGCTGATGGGAAACCAGCCACGCAGGGGCTCCCCTGGCAGAGCTCAGAGAGAAGCAGACCCCGGAACCCCAACATTTAGGAGAAATGGAGTCAGGCCAGAGCGAGGCTGCAGGCTCTCCTGGTCGGTCAGGTGTCCAAGGGGAGGGAGGGAGAGGGGTGAGAAGGACGGGCCAATAAGATTCCAGTGCATCCTCGATGTGGCTGCACAGAGGTGCTAGGTGACCTTGGAGGCAGTGGGGGCCCATGGGCCAAGGACTGTGTGGGAGGGTTGAGAAGGGTCCATAGGGAGTGTGGGACAAATATTTATTCAGTGCTAGCTGTATGCCAAGTGCTAGGACAAGGGTGGCGAATGACCCACATTGTGCGGCCCCTAGGGACATCAGGTTCACAGGCTGAGGGTGGGGAGGGAGTTAAACAGCCGGGCAGGGAGTGAGAAGGTCTAGGAAAGAAATAGGCAGGGGCCGGGCCTGGGGGAGGGGATGGGCAAGGCCAGGGCAGAGGGAGGGAGGGTTTCAAGGCCAACGAGAGGGAGGAGAGAAAGGAATGGGGTGGGGGGAGTCAGGTCCCTGGGGAGAGGTTGGAGGATTCGAATCCCCCCCCCAGTGCCCACATAATCATGTCACTCATGCTCGTGTTATCTTCAAGTTCTTAAGACTCAGAGTTGTCAGAAATTCTTTTTTTGGTTGTGCGTTTTGGTCTCTGACTGCCACTGTGGTGTGCAAATACCAGCCCTGACAGTTGTCACATGACCCTCAGAGCATCGGTCACCTGCTCCGTCTCCTCACCTGGGAAAAAGAGCTATGGACAGTCCCTTCTTCTGGGTTTGTCCTGAGGATTCATTGATTGATCTGTGTGAAGAGCTGACAGGGACAGGCACATAATAGATAAATTCAGGGGCGCCTGGGTGGCTCAGTCGGTTAAGCATCTGCCTTTCGCTCAGGTCATGATCTCGGGGTCCTGGGATCAAGTCCCGCGTCGGGCTCCCTGCTCAGCGGAGAGTCTGCTTCTCCCTCTGTGCTCTCTCTCTCTCTCTCTCAAATAAATAAATAAAATCTTCAAAACATAGATAAATTCAGGGGACGCCTGGGTGGCTCCAGTCGTTAAGCGTCTGCCTTCGGCTCAGGTCATGATCCCAGGGTCCTGGGATCGAGTCCCACATCGGGCTCCTTGCTCAGTGAGGACCCTGCTTCTCCCTCTCCCTCTACTGCTCCCCCTGCTTGTGCTCTCTCTCTCTGACAAATAAATAAACAAAAATCTTTAAAAAAACATAGATAAATTCAATAAATTCATTCATTTAGTCAAAAGATATTTATTGAGCACCTATTACATGACAGACACCTGAATACCAGGGGTGAAACAAAGTAAGAAATTGCAACCATCCCTCATGAGTTTTTGCATTCTGGTGGGAGAGACAGAGGATAAGCAAATAAGTAAAAGAGATATGGTGTGTCAGAAGCAGGTGTTATGTTACAGAGAATGGTCATGGTCATGGTCCCAGGGTCCTGGGATCGAGCCCCGCGTCGGGCTCCCTGCTCCTCCCTCTCCCACTCCCACTGCTGTGTTCTCTCTCTCACTGTCTCTCTCTCTCTCTCTCTCTCTGTCAAATAAATAAATAAAATGCTTTAAAAAAATCTTTGAAAAAAAAGGAATCAAGGTAGGCAGGTTGCAGTTTTATTTTTTCTTCTTTTTTTTAAGATTTTATTTATTGATTTGACAGAGAGAGAGAGAGAGAGAGACAGTGAGAGAGAGACAGTGAGAGAGAGCACACAGCAGTGGGAGTGGGAGAGGGAGAAGCAGGCTTCCCGCGGGTCAGGGATCAGGGCCTGAGCCGAAGGCAGACGCTTAACGACTGAGCCACCCAGGCGCCCCTCAAATAAATAAATCTTTAAATAAATAAATAGGACACTCAGGTTTGGCCTCATTGAGAAGGTGACATTTGAACAAGATTTGGAATTGTTGAGGGACTAGGTTTACCTGGGACTGTCCCAGGTTAGTTCTGAAAGTGTTTGGAATGTCCTACGTCCTCAGAAGCGCTTCAGTCCTGGGCAAATCGGAATGGCTGGTCACCCTAGGAGTGAGTCCCATGTGTATCAGAGGAAAAGTACTCCAGACAGAGGGAACCGCAAGTGTAAAGGCCCTGAGGTTGGAACGCGTAGGGTATGTTTGAAGTTATGGTCCTCAGAAAAGGTGGAGGCTGTTTTTGAGGGAGTGGAGAAAGTTTGAAAGAGCTGATGGGGTGACCCAGAGAGGGAGCTAATTTAGATTCCCACTCTGGAAACCACTTAAGGGAACCTGCTTATAGTCATTAATCTTTAACTGCAGGAACAGGTCTTGCCAGGCCAGCTCAGCTGTCAAAGGAAAGCGAGGGGAAGGATAGAATTTGAATTTATTCAAGGTCATGTGTAGTGAAAGAGCTGAGAGGCAGAGGAAGGGAGGAGAGAGAGAAAGAATTAGTTTAGGGACCTCCGGGGAGCCAGAGAGTTGCCGGGGAGAAGCTGGTAAAATGGGTGCATTTCATGAAGGTCTCCCACATCACATTCTGACCACAGAGTTCTCCCTAAAATTCAGAGATACCGTCTTCCCCTCGGGGATAAAAGAGCTTCTGCCCATTTTTGCAAAATATGCAGCCATCTTGCATTTTCCTATCTTGATTTGGACATGAGTTTGAGTAACATATAAAGACCTGGGGTGGGAGAGACAGAGGCCTAGAGAGAGGGGGACTGGGACGGGGTTGGGGGGGCAGGTGGGGAGGGTGGTGGGGGAGGGGGACAGGGACACAAAGGGAGGGAGGGAAAGAGAGAGGTAGTAGAGGAGACAGAGAAAAAAATGCCTTCCAGACATGGAGAGATTCCTTAAGCAGACCCAGAGACCCTGGGGCAAACCAGTGAAGGTGCTCTCTCGAGTTCTAGAATGCTGTCCCTACAAGGCACAGAGAGATCCATTAGGGAACATACCAGGGCAATGGCCCTTGGCCCAGGCATAAGGATGTGTTTTCAGTGTGGCTGGGGGAACCCAGGGGCTCAGGTGGCTGACTTTGCCTTCTGTCTCCCCAGCTTGCCCTCCCCCACCTGCGGAAGAGCCAGGGGAACGTTATCAACATCTCCAGTCTGGTGGGCGCCATTGGCCAGGTCCAGGCAGTTCCTTATGTGGCCACCAAGGTACCCTACCCCTTCCTTCACTCCCTACCAGGCCTTCCAGGTACCTCAGCCCTGAAGCATGACAACCCGCGGCACGTGTGGTTATGCGCCAAGTGTCTCCCAGGAAACAGAGCCTGGTGCATCCCATGGAGGCCAGCAGGGAAGGCATGACCTCCCCGTTCTGATGCCCCAGCTTGACACCCCCTTGTTGGAAGAGAGAAAAAGAGGGACCTCGTCTTCCCTGGACTGAACTCCCCGCCCCCCCCATCATCTTCCACAGGGGGCAGTAACAGCCATGACCAAAGCCTTGGCCCTGGATGAGAGTCAATATGGCGTCCGGGTCAACTGGTGAGCAGCTCCAAGTGGGCAGAGAAGGCTGGGAGTGAGCCGAAGAGGCCACGTTTAGGGCACACTTTCCTGATCCCCTCTTCTCCCTTCCCCCAGTATTTCCCCAGGAAACATCTGGACCCCACTGTGGGAGGAGCTGACAGCCTCAACGCCTGACCCCACCGCTACAGTCCAAGAGGGCACATTGGCCCAGGTGGGAGTGGGGGCCAGATCGAGGTGGTATGGGAGTGGCTTAGGGCGCGGCAGTCAGACCAGGTGCTTCACTTGGTCTCCTCTTCCCCTGGTCTCTCCCCAGCCCCTGGGCCGCATGGGCCAGCCCGCTGACGTGGGGGCCGCTGCCGTGTTCCTGGCCTCCGAAGCTAACTTCTGCACTGGGATTGAGCTGCTTGTGAGCGGGGGTGCAGAGCTGGGGTATGGGCGCAAGGCCATTCCGGGCACCCCCGTGGAGCTCCCCACCATCCCTTCCTAATTTCCCACATTTCCACTTGGGCCTTCCTGACTAGAACTCCAACCCCAAGCTCAGTCTCCCAGATTGCAGCGTCTACCATCTGCCTCTTAGGTGCAGACCCCAGCTCTAGACATTAACTCCACTTACCAATGTGCCAAACTACCCCGCCAGTTCCCATAAAAGGAGTTTGCAGCCAAGAGGAGGGCGTCATGACATTTATTTTCTGCCCTTGAGTTCTGCCACGCGGGGACCGCGTCCCCGCTCCCAGCCCCACGGGTTCCCACGCGTAGCCTCGACCCAAGGGGCTACAACTCCCGGCAGGCCTTGCAGCAGGCTCCTGGGAAAAGTATTGCCGTTGGCTTCACCCCTGTTAATGCAAAGGCCCGCAGGGGAGAATAAATTAAACCCTATTAGGAGATAATAGTGGAGGTGAAACAAAAGGACCTCCTCGTTATTCTTGGTCCTTAAGGGAAAGGAGATTCGACCTCGCTGGCTGAGGAGTAGGAGGGTAGGGCTCCAGAAGTTCTGTGGGAAGCAGCAGCTAGGGTTGAGAGTCCTGGGTCAGAGGGAGGAGGCGCTGGGATCCGGACTCCTGGGTTTGGGGGAGAAGGAAACATAGGGGGCGTGGACTCCCCAGTTACGGAAGGGCGGACCCTGGATTCCCCCAGGGGCGCGGGGCCCAGTTTGGGTTGAATCTCCTCAGTGAGGGGGTGGGCCTGCATGACTGCTGCGGATTGGCCGCCGCGGGGGTGTGTGCGGCAATCGCTGATTGGCTGAAGCGGGGAGGGCGCGGTCGTGGCCGCCACGCCCCTCGGGCCCTAGGCCAGGCTGTGGGAGAGGACTGGGGTGTAGGAAGCAAAACTGGATGATACTCTGAGGGGGGAGGGCTGGGATTTTGCCGAGGCCTGTGGCTGTTAGGGCTGGGCGACAGTCACCCGGGGACAGAATTCGGGGGCAAAATATTCCAGAGTAGAATTGTGGAGGCGCGGTGGCCCAGGAATCGGAGTTTGAAGACTCGACAGGAAAAAGATTTTGGTCCTTGTAATCCGGATGCAGGAGTTGGGGGAACTCTGACCACAGGAGGTTTTGGGGCCACAGTGACCAAGGAGTTCGGTATAGGGGGCACTAATGCAGGTTTGAATTGCTAGGCATTAGAGGGATCCTGATGAGCTGTAATTAGCTAACTCTGCCCCTGAGGGTCCTGTAGTTGGGGAGACACTCACAAGGGGGCATAACCAGGTAACCTTTCCCTAGGGCCTCTAGGGGCTGTTCTTAGAGGCTCACTCATGCGTTGGTGGATTAAAATTTTTTTGGGCCTCACTGATGAGACCGGAACCATGTGTGTTGTATCTTTTTATTTTTATTTTTAAGATTTTACTTATTTGACAGAGAGAGAACCCAAGTAGGCAGAGAGGCAGGCAGGGGGAGAGGGAGAAGCAGGCTCCCGGCGGGACTCGATCCCAGGATCCCGGGATCATGACCTGAGACCTGACCTGAAGGCAGATGCTTAACTGACTCAGCCATCCAGGCGCCCTGTTGTATATATTTTTTTAAATTATATTTATTTATTTGAGAGAGAGAGAGTGCAAGTGGGGGCGGGGAGCGGAGGGAGAGAGACAGGCGGACTCTGAGCTGAGCGCAGAGCCAGGCGAGGGGCTCGATCTCTCGACCTTGAGAGCATGACCTGAGCTGAAATAAGGAGTTGGAGGCTTAACCGATTGAGCCACCCAGGCACCCCTATTTATTTCAGATATTTATTTATTCTAGGGAGAGAGTGTGCATATGCGAGCTAGGAAGAGGGGCAGAGGGGGAGGGAGAGGCGGAGAATCCCAAGCTGACTCTGCGCTGTGTGGCACTCAATCTCAGGACCCTGAGATCATGATCTGAGTGGAAACTAAGAGTCTGACGCCTAACGGACTGAGCCACCCAGCTGCCCCACGTGTGTTGTATCTCTTAAAAAGTTACAACGAATACACATACATTTTCTCCTTGGAAAGAAAAACTATATTCAAACAGGGGTTGGCTGCAACTCCTTCATCCATCCCTACCTGCTACCCTCTTCAGAGGCCTTTTTCCAAAGTCCTTTCCCTTTTCATTTACATGATACACGCACCCACTGACACTTAAGGACACTTACAGCGAGTGCTTTGCCTTATCACCAAGGGATGGAGACATGCGGAGGTTCCTGTTCCTGGCCTTTCAGTTCTTACCTCGGGCTGCTTATCCTCGTTAGCGTCGTGACAGTACCTATTAAAATGCATTAAAAAAAAAAAAACTTCATGCACTGTGTTGCGCAGCAATTGTGTGGCTGGAACGGAATCTGGGTGGGGGTTGGGAGGAGGGTGCATGACCACGTACTCCCCTAGCCCCGCGGATTCCAGAGCATGCGCTCTCTAGCAGGGCCCAGCTCCCCGCAGGCGCCCTATAATTGGGGCGGCCCGACCCACCTGGGGCGTAGGGCAAGCCGCCCGCCCGCGGGAGGGGGCGTGAGCGGGGCGGGGCCGGAACGTCTTTCTCCCGCTCCGGAGCCGGGGCGGGCACAGTTACCCGCCGCACCGACCATGGCCGCAGCCGCGCTGGGGCAGGTGGGTTCGCGGCCCCAGGCGGGGGAAACGGGAGAAGGGGTGGGGAGGCGGGGGAGGCCCGCTTCCGGGTGGATCACTACTCCCGGCCCCGTCCGGCTTCGCGCCCCCGGCGCTCGGGTTCCGCTGCGGGGCGCCGAGAGGGAGGGGGGCCCCTTGGAGAGGAGCTCGAGGCTTTAAGGGCGAGGGAGGTGGAGGGAGGTGGTTGGTGGGACGGGGCCGACAGCGGGAGGTACGAGGGAAACATGGAGGAGGGTGCAGTTAATGGGACAGGCGCAGGGCTGCGTGGGGGGGGGGGCGCGGTTAAGGAAGGGATAACAGCCAGGCTGTGGGGGCGCCGGGATAAGACACCCCGAACTTCTAGGGGTGCGGGTAGGACGAAGGCACAGATCTCAGGTCTGGACTGGGAATTGGACCCAAGGCCCCGTTTTCTTGGAACTAAAAGTTAGGATGTGTGTGGACTGTCCCTGCAAGCTCTTCTCCGAAGCTGCGCATCAGGGTGGGAAAGGGAGCCAGCTTCCGACTGTCACAGAGACAGATCCTCCCGGTCCATTCTTACCCAGAAGCGGACGACCGGCAGAGTTTTGGAGAGCGGGATTTTACAGCACAGAGTTTCTCAGCGAGGAAAGAAACGCTAACAGCTCACAGAAGGGATCTTTACAGCCGTGCACAGAGGCAGCTTCGCCCTGGGAGAAGTGTTGTTCCCGTCCAGTTCTGCCCCTGACCCCGTCTGGGACTCCTACCCCAGCCTGATGGAGGGCAGGGCACACTGTTACTGTTCCGAGTCTGGGGTGACTGACGCTGGGCTATGACTGGGACCATCCAGGCTCTGATGGTGCCACTTCTGGGCTGTGGTGGGAGAGTCCCGGGCAGTGGCAGGGACAGTTTGGGGTTGTGATGGTGGAGAGTCTCGAGCTGCCATCGAGCAGTCTTGGTCTGCGATGGGAGAGTCCTGGGCTATCATGGGACAGTCCTACATGTGATGGGATCGGTCCTGGGCCACAACGAGGACAATTTGGGGCTTTGACTGGGACCCTTTGGGCCTGTGATAGGGACAGCCCCTGGCTGAGACAAAGGACAGCAGCACTGCATTACAAGGGGGACCCTTCCTGGGCTGTGATGGGGGGGGGCAGTCCTGAAGCATGAAGGACGGTGCTGAACTATGACAAAGACAGTCCTGGGCTTTGATGGTGACGTTCCAGGGCTGTGCTGAGAGAATGGTCCTGGACTGTGCTGGGGACAGTCCTGGGCTGTAATGAGACACGGGGGAGCCTCCATCACATTGCAGAGCCCTGCTCTGTGCCCCTGCCCCCCAACTCTTCCTTGTTTCTTAATTCAGCCCCAATCTTTTCACACTCCTTGTCCCAATCCCTATGGCTTGGGGTGTCAGATAGCGGAGCACTTTCCCTGAGCTGAGGGGAGACCCCGCCACCCCCGCTCCTACAGAAATGTCCTTGAGGGATGAAAGCAGCTTCTCTCAGGGCAAGAGGGTCTTGATGGCCAGTGCTGATGTACAACCTGGACACTGCCCGGCTCCTTCTCTCTGCCCAATTGCCCTGTGTGTTTTTCTGCCTCTCCCTTCTCTCTCTCTTGGATGTACTCTGTCTCTAAGCATCTCTGAGAAGTTTGTCTCCAGGTGTTGGCATCGCTGTCTTTCTGTCTTTCCTCATTTCTCTGGTCTCGTTTCACTTTGCGCTGTCACCTGAAATCTGGTCATTGTTTACTTTTTCCTCCTTCAGCCTCTCCGTATCTCACCCTTGGCATTTTTCTAGATTTCTCCAGACTTCACTTCGACTGAGTTTGCCTCCCTATCTGTCTCTCATATCAGTCTCTTTATGATCATATCTATTTTGGCATCTTATGTTCTTGATTTCTGTTCTCAGTTTGGTTTCCATTTCTGTTTTTTTTTTTTTTAAGATTTTATTTTTAAGTAATCTCTCCACCCAGCGCAGGGCTCGAACTCAGGACCCCGAGATCAAGAGTCACCTGCTCTTCCGACTGAGCCAGCCAGGCACCCCCTCGGTTTTGTTTTCTGTGTCTCTTTGTTTTCTCATTCTTGCTTTTCCCTCTCTTTTATTTTTCCTCCCATTCTGGCTCCTCCTGAGCTCTGCTGTCCTGCCCAGATACTGGCTGTCTCTGCCCTGGGTGTCTTAATCTCCAGGCTGTGGGTTTCCTGTTCCCTCCTGGACAGAAGCACAGCCACAAGACTTGGGTGGGCTACACAGCGCCACCTAGAGGCCATGCCGTGGACCCACATTCTGATCCGCCCAGAAGCCCTTGGGCCCCACACTATCCGAAACCACTCCTCAGACTTCACGCTCCGCAGCCCCATCTCCCCATGACTCACCTACTGACCAGTGACTGCTGCCACTCATGTTCGTTCTCACTGGTTGGTATCCGCCCACCCAGCTCACAGGGCAGGAGCAGGCTAGGCTGTTCCGTCTGCACCAACCTCATGACCCAGCTGCTTTCCTGCCAGGCTGGGAAAGAGGCATTATGAGGTCAAAGAATACTGGGGAGAGGCCACCCTGATGGACACAGACCGATTTGCTCTCCTTCGTTTGTCTCAGGCAGGCCACAGATGTTTATCTGAGCAGGGTCTCTGTTGATGACTAGGATCACCCCCCAGGTCCATGTGGCTGCCTCTCAGCCCTGGGATGTGAAGGGAATTGGAATCACTGGTGTCCAAGGTATGGGTTGGGAGCTCAAGTAATCTGAGCCCAGTTGGTCTGAAATCCTAGAAGAATAAGGACTTGGACTCCTGGATATGAGAGAGAATGGGCTGGGGGCCTGGACTTGGGGGTTTGAGGGAGGGGGTGCTGGGGGCCTGGATTCCTGGATCTGAGGGAGGAGTGAGCCAGGGGGGTGGTTAGACTCCTGGGTCTGGAGGAGAAGGAGGCCAGAGGTCTGGACTCCAGGCTGTGAGGGGGGAGGGGGCTGGGGGCTGGACTCCTGGGCCTGAGGCAGGAGGGGCTAGGGTCTTGGACTCCAGGGTCTGAGGGAGGGAGGGGGCTGGGGTCCTGGACTCCAGGGTCTGAGGGAGGAGGGGGCTGGGGGCAGGACTCCTGGGCCTGAGGCAGGAGGGGGCTGGGGTCTTGGACTCCAGGGTCTGAGGGAGGGAGGGGGCTGGGGTCCTGGACTCCAGGGTCTGAGGGAGGAGGAGGGGCTGGGGTCCTGGACTCCAGGGTCTGAGGGAGGAGGAGGCTGTGGGTGAGGACTCCTGGGTCTGAGGGAGGAGGGGGCTAGGGTCCTGGGCTCCCGGGTCTGAGGGAGGAGGGGGCTAGGGTCCTGGACTCCCGGGTCTGAGGGAGGAGGGGGCTGGGGGTCTGGACTCCCGGGTCTGAGGGAGGAGGGGGCTGGGGGTCTGGACTCCTGGGTCTGAGGGAGGAGGGGGCTGGGGGTCTGAACTCTTGGATCTGTGGGAGGAGGGGCTGGGGACTGGGTCTCCTGGGTCTGAGGGACAAGTGGGCTGGGGCCTTAGACTCCTGGGTCTGGAGGAGGAGGAGGCCAGAGGTCTGGACTCCAGGGTCTGAGGGAGGGAGGGGGCTGGGGCCCTGGACTCCTGGGTCTGGGTGGGAAGGAGCTGGCGGTCCGGACTCCTAGGTCTGAGGGAGGAGGGGGACAGGGCCCCAGCTTCTGGGTTCTGGGGAAGTATGGCCTCTAGGTTCCTCACTTTTCTAATTCTTTTTTTTTTTTTTTAAGATTTTATTTAGTCATTTGACAGAGAGAGAGACACAGCAAGAGAGGGAACACAAGCAGGGGGAGAGGCAGAGGGAGAAGCAGGCTTCCCGCCGAGCAGGGAGCCCGATGCGGGGCTCAATCCCAGGACCCCGGGATCATGACCTGAGCCGAAGGCAGACGCTTAATGACTGAGCCCCCCAGGCGCCCCTCACTTTTCTAATTCTTACCAGGATTTGGGTCCCCCAGGGAGGCCTTCACTTACCTGTGCACTTTGCCTCGCAGTCTTCTGTCTGAGCTGATCTCAGGGCTGGGGCCAAAGTTCCCAGAGGTGGGAGGTGCCTGTGTTTGACTTTGCCCTGGCATGGAGGGGATAGGAGCTGATTCAGCCCTTTCTAGGGATTGTCCTTGTGAGGACAGGGAGGGGACTTGGCCTCCTTCAGGATTCTCTCCCACTAGGTGCTGCCTGACAGGGGAGCCGACTTGTCCAGGGCCACATGGTCCGTCTAGAAGGCACTGGGCCTGGGACAGATCAGGCCAGAGGGACGTTCCAAGTGCGTAGTGGCAAAGCAGGCACCAGAGTCCCTGCTCTCTCTACTTTTCCTGGCCTCACCACCTTTCTTACTTCTGTCCCCACCCCCAGATTTGGGCCCGAAAACTCCTCCCTGTCTCTTGGCTTCTGTGTGGCCCCAGAAGATATGCCTCATCCAACTTCAAGGTGAATGGAGGGGAATGTACTGTGGGATCTCAAAGAGGGGCTGGGGACCAGGACTCTTAGGTTTGAGGAAGGGGCTGGCAGCTGGATTTGGGCATCTCCAAAAGGGTCCAGGGTCCAAAGGTGAAGGTGGTTGGCAATGGGGTCCTAATAGTCTGCCATAAGGCTGTGGGAGAGATTTGATACTGCATGTCCCACAAGCCTCTGGGGCTACAGTTCTCTCTTCTCTTTGGGTCTTAGCCCCAGAGGCTCATGGGAGTTGTAGTTTTTTTCAGTTTGAGGTTGTGACCAGATTTCAGGATACCCGGGTCCCCTGTCTTTTCTCAGGCTGCAGACCTGCAGCTGGAACTGACGCGGGAGCCTCATCAGAAGCCAGACCCCAGCAAGCCCCTGGTGTTTGGGAAGATATTCACTGACCACATGCTGATGGTGGAATGGAAGGAGGAGAAGGGCTGGAGCCAGCCCCGTATCCAGCCCTTCCAGAACCTCACGCTGCACCCCGCCTGCTCTGGCCTCCACTACTCGATGCAGGCATGGCCGCCAACCTCTCTCCCTGTCTCTCTGCATCGCTTCCCTCTTGCCCTGTCGCTTGCGGGGTCCACCGCCCGGGGCTTGCTCTTGTCTCTTTCTTCTTGCTCAAGATGTGTTCTCTGAGGTCTCGTGTTCCAGGCCCCATGCTGGCTGATGCCGGGATCCCCAACAAGAACAGACCCCGTTCTTCTACTCGAAAACCCCACGTTTTGGTTACAGCCCCGTGCGGTCATGCTCTGAAGGAGGCACCTGAGGCTTCTAGGAGTCAGGAGAGGCACCAATCCAACCTCTAACTTGAAAGGAAGTAGGGTCCCGTCTGGCAGAGGAAGCTTAGCGTGTTAGCAGGAGACGGAGCAACCACGGGACAAAGGAGAGCCCAGCGTATCGGGGGAACTGGGGGGTTGGAACATAGCAGAGGAGGCTGAGGATGTCCATCAGGGCCGCAGAGGGGCTGAGGGGCTGGCACCTTGTCAAGGGCACTGGGAGCCTGGAACGCTCTGAGCAGGCATGGAGCAGGGTCAGTTCTGGGTGTAGTGAGACCCCCTCAGGCCAGATAGAAGATGAGCTGGAGGCCAGGAGGCCTGAGCTGGGCCGGGAGGCTGGACAAGAGCAGGGAAGGGAGGGCCCGAATGTGGTGCCCAGAGGTTTGGCCAGGTGACCAGGTAGGCCAGGGTGCTGTCCCCCTGTTGGGGACCCAGCAGGAGACTGGCTTTGCAGGACTCGGTGAGGGGCCTTTAAGGAAGATATCCAGGAGGCATCCAGGTTATGACTTAAAGCTATGACTGAGAGCAGAGTCTTCCTGAGGAAGCTTCAGTGGTGACAAGAATTTGGATGAACATATTTTATCCCTAGTAACCGGTTTGCAGTGTCAGCCTCAGGAGACTGAGATAAGAGGGGCCAGATCCTGTGAGGCCTCGAAGGCCAAGGTCAACAACCAGCTGGGGGTGCGGATCAACTTTGTGTTGTTTTTGTTGTCGTTGTTGTTTTGTACTTTAACAAATGTTTTGGGGGCGCCTGGCTGGCTCAGGCAGTCGAGCACGTGACTCTTGATCTCAGGGTCATCAGCTGGAGCCCCACGTAGGGTGTAGAGATTTTTTTTTAAGTTTTTATTATGGGAAATTTCAAACATAAAAATAGAATAATATATAAGCCCCCCGCCGACCACCCTGCTTCATCAGCTAGCACCTGTGGGTCACCCTCTCGTTTCATTTGGACTCCCATTGTCGTGCCCCCTTCCTGCAAGATTTTGAAGCAAATCCTGGGCTATGCAGTATTTCATCCACAGCGAGTTCAGTGCTTCTCAAGAACGCAAGGAGTCTTTAAAAACAGAACTTGGATGCCATCACTGTTCCTGAGAAATCGGACCAGTAACATGGAAGGGGTTTAAGCAGGGCGATCTCTCGGCACCTCCGGCTGTGGGTGTCCAGCTGTTTCTGGGCTCTCTCTGTCCGTCTCTCTCGTCCCCCTTCCCTTCCTCTCTGCGCTCAGTGTGTTGGTCTCTCGGCTCTGTCTCTGCATCTGTGTCTGAATCCTTGTGTATCAGGCGCTGTGTTGGGATCTCCCGATGTGTCTCGCGGCTTCCCCACGGTGGTCTCTGAGCTCAGTGACCCACCCACCTGTCCCTGCAGCTCTTCGAGGGCATGAAGGCGTTCAAAGGCAGCGACCAGCGTGTGCGCCTCTTCCGACCCTGGCTCAACATGGACCGGATGCTGCGCTCAGCCCTGCGCCTCTGCCTGCCGGTGAGGGGCCCTGGCTGGCCCCGGGGGGTGGGGGGAGCAGGGTGTGGGGTGGGGTGAGGACAGCAGGGAGGTGGGCGGCTGACTCGTGGGAATCCTGCCCAGAGTTTTGACAAGGTCGAGTTGCTCGAGTGTATCCGCCGGCTGGTGGAAGTGGACAAGGACTGGGTCCCTGAGGGCAACAACACCAGCCTCTACGTCCGGCCTGTGCTCATCGGGAATGAGGTGGGCCTGACTCCCTAACTCGGGAGGTGGGGGGGTGGGTGGAGGTCAGGGTGGGCGTGGGGACTCCAGGGGAGAGGGAGGGGGAGGGGCTGGGGGCCTGGACTCCTGGGTCCCTGATGCCCCCTCTGCCCACCGCAGCCCTCACTAGGCGTCTCCCATTCCTCGCAAGCACTCCTGTTTGTCATTCTCTGCCCCGTGGGTGCATACTTCCCTGGAGACGCCGTGGACCCCGTCTCCCTCCTGGCCGACCCAGCCTTCATCCGGGCCTGGATGGGTGGGGTTGGTGACTACAAGCTGGGGGGGTAAGTAGTCTCTCCAGCAGTCCCTCCCCCAACCCTACATGTCCGGGACGCTGGATGTCCGAGACACTGGCTGTCGTGCTTTGGGTGTGGATTTGTGTCTTCAGATGTCAGTTGTCCTTCCCGTCTCGTTTCACATGACTGGGAACAGCTCTGCTTGCCCATGATGTTGTTGGCACTGTTGGGGGCGGGGTGCTTAAGGAGAGAGGGTCTGTGCTAAGCGCTATGGACACATCGGCTCAGAATCTGGAAGGGGTAAGGAGAAAGTCAGTGGAGAAACCTGGATTGGCCTCCGGAGAAGCCTCCAGAAATTAAGTTTATCCTTAGCTCATTGGTCTCTCCCCCAGGTAGCCTTCCCTGAATGCCCAGGCTCGGCCAGCGCCCCCCCTCCCCACCCCCATGCACAGCTCTCATAGTCCCCTGGGCCTCCAGTGATCACCGTGCTCTGTGTTGGCTTCCTGTGTTAATCTGTCGCCAGGGACCTCGGCTGAGCAGGGCAGGGAGGGTTCCCCCGCCCCGAGGTGATCCAGGCAGAAGGTGGGGTGACGGTGTGTTGGGATAGCAAGTGTGACCCCAGCTGGGAGCTTCATTCGGGTCCCTTCCACACACTTACCTTGTGAGGTGTCCCGAGGGCCAGGCCCTGGGCCAGGCGAAGCTGGGGATGCAGAAGAATCAGGTCCAGGCCCTGCCTTCCAGGGGCCCCCAGGCTAGTGGGAGCCCCAGGATCCAGAACAGCCGGCACTGTGATGGCAATGGCAATGGCCGGGGCATTGTTCACCGAGGAGACAGTGAGCCCTCAGGTGAGTCTGAGGAAGGAGCCGGTTTGCTGGTCAACCATGCTTGTCTCTCTGCCAGAAATTACGGGCCCACCGTGTTGGTGCAGCAGGAGGCGAAAAAGAGGGGCTGTGAGCAGGTGCTCTGGCTCTATGGGCCTGACCAGCAGCTCACCGAGGTGGGCACCATGAACATCTTCATCTACTGGACCCACGAGGACGGGGGTGAGCCCTCCCATGACACCCACCCACCCCTGCCCCCTGGGGAAGCGGGTCTATCCTAAGTCCTAGCCAACTGCGGGCTTCACAGATGGGGGGGGGTTTGGGGTGGCTTCGGAAGAAGATGGGAGGGTGTGCCTGAGGGCGTGAGGTAACCCCCCAGCCTTTATACTTGCCCCAGTGCTGGAACTGGTGACCCCCTCGCTGGACGGTGTCATCCTGCCTGGAGTGGTCAGACAGAGCCTGCTGGACCTGGCTAGGACCTGGGTGAGGGCGCCGTGACTGTGGGTGGCTGGAGTGATGGGGTACTGCTATGTTGGGGGGCCAGAACCTCAGGGGGCTCTGGGTGGGGGGCTGGGGCACACTAGCACGTCTCTGCCCCTTCTCTCTGGGTGGCTGTCTCCTCGGGTGTCTGTCCCCATTCTCAGGGAGGGAGAGGCAGGGCTGTGCTGCGAGGGCCACTGCGCGCTCACACGTGTATCGCTCGGCAGGGTGAGTTCCGGGTAGCGGAGCGGAAGATCACCATGAAGGAGTTGTTGCGGGCGCTGGAGGAGGGGCGGGTCCGGGAAGTCTTTGGCTCAGGCACCGCTTGCCAGGTCTGCCCTGTGCACCAAATCCTATACCAAGGCAAGGTGAGATGGGGCTGCCATTGGAGACGGGAGGGAAGAAGGGGGTTCCTGGTCCTCACGGCACTGTCTTCTCCAGCACTTGCACATTCCCACCATGGAAAACGGGCCTGAGCTTATCCTCCGCTTCCTGAAGGAGCTGAAGGCGATCCAGGTGAGGTGCACTGGCCGGGAAGTGGGCTGGATGTTTGTTCGCCGGGGAAGTTCACGTCCCAGGAGCCCCTGGACTGGGAGCCCTCCTGCCCTGCAGCCCCAAGAGCCAATCATGGCCCTTGCCGTGGGCCTTCGGGCCCCAGACTGAGTCACTCTCCTTTCCTGGGAGCCCCTACACGCTGACGAGGAAGCCCCTTCCCTCCCCCTCTGGGGCTCCTGCGTCTCCTTGCAGTGGGGACCCCTTCCCAGGGGCCCGTAGGACTTGGGGCCAGAAGCCCTCCGCGGAGCCCCTGGCGCCCCGGGCTCTCCCTTTGGCCTGAGAAATCTTCCACAAGCCCCGGAATCCTGGTCCGCCTGTGTGGCCCAGGAATATTTCCTCTCATAAGCTCCTGGAGGTGTTTCCATTTATCTCGGCCGAGTTCTCTTTCCTGAGAACCTCTGGGCTCCTTTCCCGGCACTCGACCTAAAACTGCCTTTCCTGTGAGCTTCTCTAAAGTCCGGTGCGGTGCACCAGGACCTAGAACAACACCTCTCCCTACTCTCCGGGCCATCTCAGCCAAAAACGATCCCCCTCGCCACCGCCACCACCACCACCACCAAAAACCCTTCCAGGCCTTCCAGTGACCCTTTGCAGAACTCCATCTCCCTTCAGCCTCTGCGCCCACTCGGCCACGGTTCCCCTGCGGTTATTGGCCGGCTTCCGGGAAGTGGACTACATTTCCCGTGAGGACCTGGGGCGCAAATCCACAACCAGTTAGTCTGCGGCGTCCCCGGGCTTGCTGGGAGTTGCAGTGTGGCTTTCGTCTCACACCTCGGCTCTGTTGTCCCGCAGTACGGAGCAAGACCTCACGAGTGGATGCTCCCAGTGTGACACTAAAGACTCGGCCCTCCCTCTCCTCGGACCCACCCATCCACGGCATCTAGTCCTCGCCGGACCCTCGCCTCCCTACCTATGACTCACCTGAAGTGCAATATGAAATAAAAGGCCGGGGGCGGCCGGGACGCCTGGGTCTCTGGCGCCCCCACGTGGTCTCTACACTCCCAAAGCCATAAGGGCCGGACCCAGGCGTCCGGGCCCCCAGCCCCGCCTCTAAGACCTTGGGGGATCTGGGCTCCCCGCTGCTCCGTGTTGTGGGGTTAAAGATACACTTTGGCCCTGACTCCGCATCTCTCCGTTCTCAGGCCGGATCTCCCCGTGCTGCTGTTGATTTTTTTTTTTGTTTTCTCTCGCTGCAATTTTGAAATAAATGCCAAAGAACAAGCCATTAGCTGTCATCTCCAATGATCCAGCTCAGGGACTCTAGGGTCTTGGCCAGGAATCCCTGTCCTGGGCCCTTTTCATTCTCGAAGACCCAGCAATCCTAGCCCCCAGTGACCTGGCGTTTTCTCTGACATGGGAGGTTTTTCCACCTCATCATACACTGAGTTTAGCCTCTTGCCCTCCTCTACTTCCCCATCTTTGGGACAGCCCCACTTGTACATCCAGTCACTAAGCCAGATCCCTCGGCACCGCAACCCCTTTCCCCCGCAAAGCCCATCAGACTCAAGCCCTGTCCTGTCCCCGGCTCTGCCCTGCCTGTCTCCTCCTGTGTCCTCTCGGCCCTGCTTCAGCTCAGTTCTTGTCTTCTCCTGCCTGGACCCTTGCCCTGCCTAGCCCGCTCTCTGCATCCAGTCTGGCCCCCAAAGGGTCTTTGTACCCCCAGCGCTGCCTCCGCGTACTCTCTTCCGAGGGCTTCCCAGCACCCATGGCCAATACTGCTGATAGTGGGCCCTGGTGGGTGGGGAGCGAGGCAGGATGCTCTACCCTTAGAGGCGGTGAACCTCAGAAGTCTATAAAACCTAGTCCCTGTTCCCGCCCTGTGTCATGCCTTGTGTCCCAATCTTGGACACAACCTTTCACACACATACTTTAATAATTGTTATGTGTAGGTATAGAGAGAGCCAGACATTAGGACCAGGCTGATGTAGGAAAATGTCGGGGTTCGGAGCTGACGACCAAGGAAGAATTCTTGAGACATCTTTGGTGCAAAAAGCTGATTTTTTTTTAAGAATTTTTAAAACTTTAATACAGTTCAAATCAGTGGGCCCGGTTGACTTCAGCTCCTTCACTGCCAAACCTGGGGGCAGGGACTGCTTCAGTTTCTCTGCCTTCTCCTTGTCCGTGATGACCAAGGTGTAAAGGTATCTGCTGCACCGAACTTTAAATCTCACATTATCCTTATTTTTCTTGATCTTGACGGATTTGGTGTCCTTTCTCCTGGCTGTGAGCAAAAAGTCCTTGATTTCCTCGATTTTGTGAGGCAATGCTACAGGGAGGGGCACAGGGGAGTGCGTGGCTGGCACAGCAGGCGGCCAGAAGGGAGGACAGAAAAGCTGATTTTATTACGGCAGCGGGACAGGACCCGGCAGCGGGACAGGACCCGTGGGCAGAAGGATCCGCACGGGGGGTCCTGAGGAGCGACCCATTATATACTTTCAAGTTGGGAGGGGGTTGGGGATAGCGTTAAGTCTCTAAGGAATTTTTGGAAACAAGGTTTCCAGGACCTTGAGGGGGGCTAGCTATTGTTAGGAGAAGGTCATCTATTACTGTCTAATAACACCTGTCATGAGACCCTTCGGATGTGTATCAGTGGGTCATATGCTCAGGGGATGATTGCCTACATACATCTTGGGGGAGCGGCGGGTAGAGATAAGGGAAGTTTCCAAAGACATTTTTATATGTTAAAGTAGACTCACAGGATCCTGGGGGGTCGGGATGGATAATATTAAGCTAAGATTGCCTTTTGCCCTTAGCAAAGTATTAACATCGAGGCAGCTGAGTCCCTAGAGGAATGCCACTTTTCCTGTTTCAAGGACTTGTCAATGGGCTGTAAGTGGTAAAGAAATTTTTCTTTTGCCTTTGCATCCCACATCACAGGCATATGCATTTGGTTGCAGGTCTGGATACAAATGTGCCTCCGTTATCTGCTTGGTGTGTGACCTTGGGCTTGTCATTTTATCTCTGACCCCCTTTGCTGGAGGGAGACCCATGTGGGACTAGGGCAGACACAAGTCTGTGGCCTGTCCTGCAGTTATCAGCCGTGGGACAAAATTCTGATTTGTTGATAACCATTGTCAACCCTCTCATTTCCTTTTGTCAATGATTGCTCAAGAGGAGGTCTTGCACA
This sequence comes from Eumetopias jubatus, assembly GCF_037043125.1. Classification (NCBI taxonomy): domain Eukaryota; kingdom Metazoa; phylum Chordata; class Mammalia; order Carnivora; family Otariidae; genus Eumetopias; species Eumetopias jubatus. The sequence goes on along the minus strand of NW_028274816.1, from coordinate 57,377,193 downwards.
TAATGGGGAAATTTGCCTGGAGGCCTCTGGGAAAACTTTCTTCCCTTGATAAAAGAAATCCTGAAAGACAACCTTTTCTTTTCTTCCCTCCCTTTGGCTGTGATCATCTGGAAGTGTGATGCTTGGAGTGGCTGTAGCCACTTCACGCCCAAGAGGGCCATTGTCCACGCACTGACCGCCGAACACAGAGACCTCAGGTCCTCCAACCATTAAACCTGATTTCTAGGGGCGCCTGGGTGGCTCGGTCGGTTAAGCGGGTAAGCGTCTGCCTTAGGCCCAGGTCATGATCCCCGGGTCCTTGCTCCCTCTGTCTGCCGCTCCCCCTGTTCGCGCCCTCTCTCCCTCTCTCTCTGACAAATAAATAAATAAATCTAAAAAAAAAAAAACCTGATTTCTAGTTTTGCTTTAAAAAAAGTCAAAATTAAACAAAAACTGGTTTAAACCACTTTTGTCAGGTTGTGATTTGCTTCTGGGTTTTTTTGTATTTTGTAGGGTTTTTGTTTTGTTTTGTTTTGTAACTTGCAGTCGAAAGATTCTTTGCTTCTTTGTCTTTCCCGGTGGCCAGAGCTGATTACAGCCAAGGAGAGTCCCTGACTCCAGTAGCCAATTGAATTGCTGACCAGTAACTGGGCCCCAAAAGGGTAGGCCAGATTTTTATCTTAGATTTGCATCTGAAGGGAAAGGACAGGTAAACAGCCATTATTATGAGGTAAACTAAGCCAGAGGCCCTCCTGAAGAGCCTGAGGCCTAGCGAGGTAAACATAACACATCATTAGTTAAGTATTGTTATTTTTTAAATAACTTAATGAATACACATTTGGTTAATTGTTGTGATTTCTAATTCTATAAACATTGATGGGTGTGACCCACATTAACTAAGGCCCCTTGGGAGGGGGTCCTCGTGGAGGAGGGTCAAGAGGTCTCAGGACTAAAAAGTCCACGAGCGATGTTTGGCACTTAGCAAGCTGATGTGAGACTTGGTTAAATAATAAAATAAGCAACAGATCTGCTCCTGTTGCAGCTTCTCTCTCAAAAGAGCTTATTTTGGGGGGAGGGTGGTGCACCTGGAGAGGCCTTGGAAGCTCTGCACCCTTCCCTAGGCCTGGTCCTCTGCGTCTCATCATCTGGCTGTTTCTGGGTTATAGCCTGTTACAATCACCCAGTGATCTAGAGCTAATCTGGGATCCCACGTTTCCATACTTGTCATGGCTGCTTACCCTCCTCCTATGTGGGGAAGGTCCTCCAGCTTTTCTTTCTTTCTTTTTTTTTTTTAAAGATTTTATTTATTTATTTGAGAGAGAGAGAAAGCACATGAGAGGGGGGAGGGTCAGAGGGAGAAGCAGACTCCCCGCCGAGCAGGGAGCCCGATGCGGGACTCGATCCCGGGACTCCGGGATCATGACCTGAGCCGAAGGCAGTCGCTTAACCAACTGAGCCACCCAGGCGCCCTTCTTTCTTTCTTTTTAAAAGATTTATTTATTTATTTGAGAGAGAGAGCGTGTGAGAGCAGTGGGGGAGGGGCAGAGGGAGAGGAAGAGCGAGAATCTCGAGCAGACTCCTCGCTGAGCCTGGAGCCCGACACAGGGCTCGATCCCACGACCCTGAGATCGGGACCTGAGCCGAAATCAAGAGTCCAGTGCCTAACCTACTGAGCCCACAGGCGCCCCTCCTGCATCTTTTCTGATCTTTCATGACCTGAATAGTCGTGAAGAATAATGGTAAGAAGAAAGGCAAGAACATACGCCCAGGGTCTGTTAAATCAGCGGCTCAACCATCCACGGATGTTGGTCAGCTTCTTGGCCATGCTCTTCCCTTTCTGGGGGCGATTCTGTTGTCCTCAGAGAAGCAGCAAAGGCTCTTTTATCATGCCCATCTGTCTTCATTCAACACTGAGATTCCCAAGACATACCTCCCACGCCTCAGTGACCAGAATGGGCCACATCCTCAAAGCTGAAAAGGAGGCTGGCAGCTTCCCATTTGCCACAAGGCTCGGACCAACTGTCACTGCCGGAAGGAGGCTGGGGTCCGGCCGCCATGATGTCTCAAACTGCGCATAGGGCTACCTGCTCACACTAAGGCTGGTGGCTGGATGGAGCTACCACTAGACTGCTAAAAACTAAAACACAAAACTGCTAAAAAAGAGACACGAGGTCCAACAGGGAATCACTTGTGCAAAGCCAAGCCCCACATCACCAGAGACTTGACATCCAGCTAAACCAAGGTACACTTTCAGCCTCTTTCAGGAATGGCATCTTAAACCATCTGAAATCACCTCATCAGCCCTCATGAGGCCACCTGCCTGGTATAACCGCTGCCATCCCCTAAAGGAAGGGGCCCTTGCCACAAGCAATCCACTTTTTGCTAATATAACATCATTGTCCCCAGTCCCTCTGCCTGTAAAAGTCTTTCATTTTGCACACCTCCTTGGAAATCCTACCTACCTGCTAGATAGGGGTGCTGCCCCATTCAGGAATCCTTGAATAAAATAAATAAGATATTTAGAAAAAAAATAGGGGCGCCTGGGTGGCTCAGTCGGTTAAGCATCTGCATTCAGCTCAGGTCATGATCCCAGGGTCCTGGGATCAAGTTCCACCTTGGGGTCCACGCTGAGCGGGGCATCTGCTTCTCCCTCTCCCTCTGCCCCTCTCCCCCGCTCTCTCTCTCTCTCTCTCTCACTCAAGTAAATAAATAAAATCTTAAAAAAAAAAAAAAAGAGGACAGGGCTGCCCTCTTGGCTCTCATGTTCCAACGGGGTGGGGGTGGGGGTGAGAGGAAACATAACATTGGTAAATGTGGTTCTCACAGTCCCTTCCTTGGGTTGCATTGATTGCTAGATGGGTTCAGAGAACCCAGAGAAACGTTCCTTACTAGATCACTGGTTTATTATAAAAGGATATAACCCAGGAACGGCCAGATAAGGCACGGGGAAAGGGCACGGAGCGTCCGTGTTCTCTCCGGCGGTGACACTGTCCCCAAAATGGGCACAAGCACAAGGTGGAGGGAGGGGCAGAGGGAGAAGGAGACAGAGGAAGCGGACTCTCGGCCGAGGGAGCCTGATTGGGGGATAGATGGTCCCATGACCCGGAGAGCATGATCCCAGCGGAAATCAAGAGTCAGGACCCTTAACCGACTGAGCCACCCAGGTGCCCCTTGCCGAACCCTGTTAGAGTTCATTTCAGACATCTTCAGCCCTCTCCCCTCCAGTTTGTGTCTTCCAACAATGCCACGCATAATGAAATCAACGATTCCCTAATATCATTTAATTGCCCGTGGCAGGTGGATTTGGAGCAGCCACCTGAAGCAGGTGAGGGATGAGCCACGTGGGTGTCTGGGGGAAGAGTATTCCGTGCAAACAGCCAGTACAAGGGCCCGGAGGCTCGAAGGTGCCATCGGTTTTCCAGGAACTGTAAAGCAGGTGTGGCCAGAACAGAGTCAACGAGCCACGGCGAGACGGTGAGGTGTGCGCGCAGACAGGAAAGGGGCCAGATATTCCAAAGAGTTGCGGGCACTGAGGCTTTTCTAGGAATGAGCCTGGAGTCACGAAGAGTTCCCAGCAGAAAAGGAACATGACCTTCCGTAAGTGGGAACGGGCGCCATCTGGCGGCCGTGTGGGGAACAGACTGAGGGAGGAGAGGATGGAAGCCGGGACTTCCCGCCAGCGGGGGGAGGCTGCAGGACCGTGGTGGTAACTGTGGGAGGAGCAAAGAGTGATGGGATTCTGATGCATTCTGAAGGTCAGACCAACGGGTCAGACGGATATTATGAGATCACACCCCAACCAGCCAGGTATGAGATGAGAAAGAGAAATAAAACAGGACTTCTTTCCCTTAATGCTGTTTTGCGTGGTTATAGTTTGCCATTGAATGTACCTCAGTTTATTACCCATTCCCACTGATAATGAACCTCTGGGTCCATGATTCTGACCCCAATTCCGATGTGGTTTCCAACACCACCAAGCAATTCTCCAACAGCAGCTGGGGGTCCTGCAGTTTAACTCAAGGCCCGATGAAGAGAACGCCAGATCCTTCAGGGTAAGGGTTCAGTCCTGCAAGCCTGCTCCATGCCCCCCTACTTCAAATATCAGTTCCAATTCCAGCTTCTGACCCATGAGCTACAGATCACAGGTTCCCACAATCCCTTCCCTGGACTGGATTAATTTGCTAGAGTGGTTCACAGAACCCAGAAAAATGTTCGTTACTAGATCAATGGTTTATTATAAAAGGATATAACTCAGGAACAGCCGGATAAGGGCATGGAGCTTCCGTGTTTTCTCCAGCGGTGCCACAGTCCCCAAATTTCCAGCAGCTCATCCACCTGGGAGCTCTCTGAATCCCGTCCTTTTGAGTTTTATGGTCACTTCATTACACAAACATGACTGATTAAATAACTGGCCATTGGTCATGAACTCAACCTCCAATTGCTCTCCCCTTCCCTGTGGTCAGGGGGAGGGATTGAAAGTTTTAACCCTCTAACCACAGGGTTGGTTAGGTTAAACAACGAGCCCCCACACTTAAGTGCCTTCCAAAGTCAGCATACAAATGCAAATGTAGTTGAAAAGGGTTTGTTAGGAGTATCAAGAGACCTGGACTGAGTCAGTTAACTGTCTACCTTTTGCTCAGGTCAAGATCCTGGGATTGAGTCCCGCATGGGGCTCCTTGCTCAGCAGGAAACCTGCTGCTTCCCCTGCTTGTGCTTTCTCTCTCTGACAAATAAATAAATAAATAAATAAATAAATAAATAAATAAACAATCTAAAAAAAAAAAAAAAAAGACAGGAGCACCTGGGTGGCTCAGTCAGTTAAGCGTCTGCCTTCAGCTCAGGTCATGATCCCGGGGTCCTGAAATCGAGCCCTGCATCAGGCTCCCTGCTCAGCAGAAAGTTTGCCTCTCCCTCTTCTCCCTGCCCATGCTGTCTTCTCTCTCTCAAATAAATAAATAAATCTTAAAATAAAGAAAGAAAGAAAGAAAGAAATGGGAATAAAGAAAACCCCATCAACCCAACAGAAAGAAGGAATGGAAAAAATAATTCGCTGAATAGACTCCAAATGGCTCAAAGATTTCAATGTAAAATATGAAACCTGTAAGAATGAGAAGCAAACATTGGAAAGTTCCTTTCTAACCTGGGTGTGGAGAAAGCCTTTAAACTGTGACTCATAATCCTGAAGCCATTAAAAAAAAAAAACACTGATGCATTTAAATGGGCGAATAGGATCAAACATTCTTCTTTCTTTTTTGTTTCTTTTTGAACAAATAGTCCTAAGGCCCTTGGGTGGGGCAGGTAAGGTCAGTTTATGGGGGAACAATGGCCCAGAATGGGGTGTCATGACCTTGGTGGGGTGGGGAGGGCTCAGCACAGTGGGGAGCGCCCAAGGGGTTTTTGCTGGGTGGGGGTCCAGCTGGTTTGGAAGCAGAAGCCCAAGGTAGGTGCTGAGGGTTTGGGTGGGGGCAGAGGAGAGGAAGGGTAACAGACAGGGGAATTGATCAAAGAAGTCTATTTCTTTTTTAAGATTTTCCTTTTTTTAGGTAATCTCTACACCCAGTGTGGGGCTCAAACCTACAACCCTGAGATCGACAGTCGCCGGACTGAGCCAGCCAGATACCCTGATCAAAGAGGTCTATTAAGGAAAATAGATGTTGATGTCTTGTGGGGCGAGGAGCGAAAGGTCAAGAGAGAATTCCCCAGGGCGCCTGGGTGGCTCAGTTAGTTAGGTGACTGCCTTCGGCTCAGGTCATGATCCTGGAGTCCCGGGATCGAGTCCCGCAACGGGCTCCCTGCTCAGCGAGGAGCCTGCTTCTGCCTCTGGCCCTCCCCCGTCTCATGTGCTCTCTCTCTCATTCTCACTCTCTCAAAAGAAATAAATCTTTTAAAAAAAGAGAGAGAGAGAGAATTCTCCAGGGGCTCCTGACTGGGTCAGCCGGTGGAGCATGGGACTCTTGATATTGGGGTCGTGAGTTCCAGCCCCACGTTGGGTGCAGAGGTTACTTAAATAAAAATTGGGGGGGGGGAAAGGCTAATAAATTAAAGTTAAAAAGAAAAGAAAAGCGTCGCCTGGGTGGCTCAGTCGCTAAGTGTCTGCCTTCAACTCAGGCCTGATAGAGCCCAGCATCGGGCTCCCTGCTCGGCGGGAAGCCTGCTTCTCCCTCTCCCACTCCCCCTGCTTGTGTTCCCTCTCTCACTCTCTCTCTCTCTCTCTGTCAAATAAATAAATAAAATCTTACAGAAAAAAAGAAGAAGAAGAAGAACCCAAAAGGCCTGGGGTCTGGAGAGTTCTGGGCTGGTGAGCACATGGAGGTCTGGGAGAGAGTGGCACAGAGGCTCCTCACTTTTTCCCCAGACCTCACCCTATGTATCTCTTCATCAGGCTGTTGATTCATATTCTTTATCATATCCTTTCATGAACGGATAAACATAAGTGTTTCCCTGAGCCACCCTAGCAAATTAAAAGCGTCACAGAGGAGGTTGTTGGAAACTCCAATCTGTAGTGGGTGGGTCCAGACCACAGCCTAAGGTTTATGTAGACTGTTGTCTGCAGTGGGGGGCGGAGGGCCGTCTGAGCCTGTGGAATCCGATGCTCCCTCTGGGTAGAGAGTGTTGGAATTGAGTTGAATTCTTGGGCACGAGCAGGGATTGCTTGGTGTTGTGTGAAGGGCGAGAAAGGGCCCCCCCCCCCCGCCACTGCCCTGGAATTTGGGAACACCTCTAAAGAGTTGGTGTCAGCAGACTCCTCCTCACACTATATCCTTTTCTTTCTTTTTTTAAAGTATGGAAATGTGTGGGCTTTTTTTTTTAATGTTTTATTTATCTATTCATGAGAGTCAGAGAGAGAGGCAGAGGCAGAGGGAGAAGCAGGCTCCCCGCCTAGCAGGGAGCCCGATGCGGGACTTGATCCCAGGACCCTGGGATCATGACCTGAGCCGAAGGCAGACGCTTAACCATCTGAGCCACCCAGGCGCCCCACACTATATCCTTTTCATCTGGAGATTCAAATCTTTTGTTTTCTGAAAAGCTTTATTGGGTCACATCTTTTTTTTTTTTTTAAGATTTTATTTTTCAGCAATCTCTACACCCAAGGTGGGGCTCAAACTCAAAACCCTGAGATCAAGAGTAGTGTGCTCTACTGACTGAGCCAGCCAGGTGCTCCCATCTTTTAATTATAGCAGCCAAGTATGAACCATACGTGCTTCAGTCTCCTAATCTGTGAAATGGGGATATAATGTTGCTTTTATCTTTCAGGGATTTTCTGACAACATAATGAAATAATACTTTATTTTTGTATTTATTTATTTATTATTTTTTAAAAGATTTTATTTATTTATGTGACAGAGAGAGACACAGCGAGAGAGGGAACACAAGCAGGGGGAGTGGGAGAGGGAGAAGCAGGCTCCCCGCGGAGCAGGAGCCCGATGCGGGGTTCGATCCCAGGACCCCAGGATCATGACCTGAGCCAAAGGCAGACGCTCAACCAGCTGAGCCACCCAGGCACCCCTATTTTTGTATTTATTTTTATTTTTTAAAATTTATTTATTTTTAAAAGATTTTATTTATTTATTTGACAGAGAGAGACACAGCGAGAGAGGGAACACAAGCAGGGGGAGTGGGAGAGGGAGAAGCAGGCTTCCCGCTGAGTGGGGAGCCCGATGCGGGGCTCGATCCCAGGACCCTGGGATCATGACCTGAGCTGAAGGCAGATGCTTAACAACTGAGCCACCCAGGCACCCCAAAATAAAATTTTATTTTTTAAAATATTTTATTTATTTATTTGACAGAGAGAGAGAGCACAAGCAGGGGGAACGGCAGGCAGAGGGAGAGGGAGAAGCAGACTCTCCGCTGAGCAGGGACCCAATGCGGGATTCGATCCCAGGACCCTGGGATCATGACCTGAGCCGAAAGCAGATGCTTAACCGACTGAGCCAACTGGATGCCCCCCATTGTAATTTTTTATTCTACCTTCCGTGTCTCTTCTTCCATTTTCCATTTGTTTGTCTCTGTCAGTAACCTACTGAGTTCCACCTTCTAATCCATGAATTCTCCCTTTTGCTGTTTCTAATCTGCTGTTTGACTCTGCCCGTCAGCGTTTCGTTTCAATGACTATTTCATTTCTGTGTGTGTTTTATTCCCTCTAGAAGTTCTATTTGGTTCGTTTCCAAACCGGCCTGGTCTTTTAATAATGCCTTGCTTTTTCTCATTTCTCATCCTCTTTTTTTTTTTTTTTATGTTTTGTAGTTGTCAGTATTCGAGACCTTTTGCTTTGCTAGAAAGATAAGCTGTGATTTCAAAATTGACCAAGGGCTTTCAGTTGCCCTGAAACAGACCAGGTTTCTGGGTCAGCTGAGGAAAACAGAAGCCACTCCAGGTATTTCAAATACAGGGAGTTTATTAAAGGGAATTGGTTCTGTGAGCGCTGGGAGGCAGGAGGAGCAACCCGTGATCCCCGAGGTAGGAGACCGAGCCATTATCAGAACCAGTCAAACCCCTGGGACTGTAGGCACGAGAAGAAGTGGCGTCCTGCAGGATAGGACTCGTCCCTCTGGAGGCTGGGAGGGTGGGGATGCCCCAGGCCGCTGTCGCTCTGGCTTCCAGGAGGGTGTGGCCTGTGCGGGTGACACCTCGGTCTGAGGGGGCTGGAAATCTTCCTGCCCGAGCCGCTCGGCTGGCTGGTGCTAGAAATGCCAAGAGTAACCAGATGCTGGAGCCAGTTCTGCCCATGGCTGCTGGCACCATTCACGCTGGAGGTGGGGGGGGTCCTTTGCTCCTCTTCCTGCCTCCTAGTCTCCCGCCAGGGCCTCCCCGCCAGCCTTCTTGGTTGTCAACAGGGGTCACAGAATTGGGGGGGGGGTGAGCTTTATGTCAGAGAGACAGCAGTGCAGCCTCACCAGAACTCGCAGAGGGAAGGGCTCACCCTGAATGCATAAGAAAGAGGAGATGCTCCACATGCTTAACAGACAAGGGACCCAGAGTAAACAGCTGCTAAATCATCTCACCTCCCCGCCTATTAAAATAGTAGCACTCTTAGAACATGCTTTGCAGGCTGTGGCATGAAGACATGCCACTCTGAGCGAACAGCTGTGGGAAATAAATCAGGATCAGTAAAGTCAATTTCTTCTTTTTTTTTAATGTTAAATCACTTTTATTTATTTATTTTTTAAATGTTTATTTATTTATTTATTTATTCATCAAAGTCAGAGAGAGAGAGGCAAGGCAGAGGGAGAAGCAGGATCCCCGCCTAGCCGGGAGCCTGATGTGGGACTCGATCCCAGGATCCTGGGATCATGACCTGAGTGGAAGGCAGACGTTTAACTGACTGAGCTACCCAGGCGCCCCTGTTAAATCACTTTTTAAAATTTATATATTTATTTATTTATTTGAGAGAGAGAGAGAGAGAGAGTGGGGGCGTGCAGAGGGAGAGGGAGAGAGAGAAACTAAAGCAGACTCCCCGCTGAGCGGCGAGCCCTGAGATCATGACCTGAGACCCTGAGATCATGACCTGAGCTGAAATCAAGAGTCAGCCACTTAACGGATGGAGTCACTAGGTGCCCCCCAAAATCAATTTCTTAATCCATGTGATGGTGACAAAGTCTAACTGTCATGGAATTCGGGCGTGGTGGGAATTAACTTGGAAGGTAGCCAGGCTCATATCCTAGGATTGAATCTTCAACCCTCAAACTGTTAACTTCAGCTTGTGGATGATTGAAGCATACCTATAAGCAAGAAAAATCACAAGTAAGAAGTATCAGGACTGTGAAATCAAAATCTTGATCAGAATAGAGGTATTGAAGAAACATATTTATATCCAGGACACTGGCACATTTGTAACCAGTTAAATGTAAAGAAATTGATTTGCTGGTCCCTGTACTCCTATCTGTCTGTCCTTGAGATATTTAAGGTGTTTAGAAAAATCTCGTATATTTGACTTGCAAAAAATATGATCAAGCTTGTTATTACGGTCTTTTCTTCAAGGCACTTCACTCATTTAAGGGAATCTGAGATACCAGGCTTGTGGAAATTCATTGATTTACGTTTGCAATGTTCAAATGTTTGGAAAAATCTAAAATTGTGAAATGCACAAGCTTGCTATTTTTAGCTGTGGAAGTCGTCAGCTAATATTTAGAGGAAAGTGGATTGCTTAAAAATTCATTAATCATTACCAAAGAAACAAATAGTTGTGAATATTTGTGTCCATCCATAAAAGCTTTTCTGACATTAAAAGACCTCACCACAGTCTTCTCAACAAATGATGCTCATTTGTTCTGCATGTCCACACGCCAAAGAATGAAGTTGGATCCTTACCTAACACCACATGCAAAAATTAACTCAAATTAAATCAGCGACCTAAACGTAAAGACCCAAATTATAAGGCTCATAGAAGAAAACGTGGCGGGGGTGGGGTGGGGTGGAGGGGGGCAGCGTTGTGACATTGGATTTGGCAATGATTTCCTGGATATTACACCAAAAACACAGGCAACAAGAGTAATAATAGAAGAATAGGACTGTATCCAAATTAAAAACCTTTGTGCATCAAAGGAGACAGTCAACAGAGTCAATCCACAGGATAAAAGAATATTTGCAAATCATATATCTGATTAGGGACTTATGTGTATCTATACAGCTTTCTATGATGTCCACTCATATTGATGAGTTTGCAAAATCAAATGCTAATCTCTTCCAGAAATACACTCATGGACGCACCCAGACATACTGTCTTACCATCTCTCTGGGTATCCCTTTGTCCAGTCAAGTTGACCCATACAGTGGAATACTATTTAACCATAAGGGATACTTTGACACATTCTACAACACTTTGGATGAACTCTGGAAACATTATGCTGGGTGAAGTAAGACACTCACACACACAAAAATACTCTATGATTCCACTGATGTATCTAAAGTGGTAAAATTCATAGAAACAGGAAGTAGATGGTGGTGGCCAGGGGCTGGGAGAAGGAGGGTATGGGGAGTTGTTTAATGGGTACAGAGGTTGAATTTTGCAAGATGAAAAAGTTCTGGGGACTGGCTACCCAACAATGTGAATACGTTCAATACTGCTAAACTGTAGACTTAAAAATGGTTAAGACAGTGCATATTTGATCATAATAATAATAAAAAAAGATTTCAAACAACCTTTTTTCTCTGAAAGCTTTACAATCTAAAGTTATTGGGGTGCCTGGGTGGCTCAGTTGGTTAAGCGACTGCCTTCGGCTCGGGTCATGATCCTGGAGTCCCGGGATCGAGTCCCGCATTGGGCTCCCTGCTCAGCGGGGAGTCTGCTTCTCTCTCTGACCCTCTTCCCTCTCGTGCTCTCTATCTCTCATTCTCTCTCTCTCTCATTCTCTCTCTCTCTCAAATAAATAAATAAAATCTTAAAAAAAATGTTTAAAAAAAAAAAACAATCTAAAGTTATTGCAGGGTTGGGGCTCCTGGCTGGCTCAGTTGGTGGAGCCTTCGACTATTGATCGCTGAGTTGTGAGTTTGAGCCCCGCGCTGGGTGTAGAGATGACTTAAAAATAAAATATTTAAAAAAATAAAATAAAATTATTGTAGGGTGGGACGGGGTGAGACAAGGCTGTTTAGTCCTGCTGTTCAATGTCCTTGCTTCCTTCCATCCTTCCTTCTTTCTTTCCTTTTCTTCTTTCTTCTTCTTCCTTCTCCTCCTCCTTCTGCATCTTCTTCATCTTCTGTGAGGGAGGAGATCTGGAAATTTCTGTCCTCTCATAAGCTCATCTGTTTAGAAGGATGTTTGGAAAGAGGCGAGATAACAATGGGGTTGCAGCGGGGATTTTTTTTCCGCAGGGGTAGCTTTTACCTGATATAATTTTGAACTTACAGAAAAGTTTCAAGACTCGTGCAAAGAACTCCATAGATGCTTTACCAGGCTCCCCAGTTCTCGCTGTTCCCGCCCCCTTTTGCTTTATCATCCGGTCACTATCTCTCTGTATTATTATATATTTACATTTCCAGAGGTATTTGAGAAAACACTGGAGGTACCACGCTCCTTTGTCCCTAAGTATTGCAGTATGTATTTGCTAAGAACAAGGACATTCTTTTTAATAACCACAATGCAATGATCCAAGTCAGAAAATTTCACATGGATCAATTACTACTATCTAATGCACGGAGCTCATTCAAATTTCTTCAGGTGTCTTACTCACAACTGGGATATCACCTGATTGCTCAAAGGACTGCCGCTGGCGTCCATTAATAGGAACATTTCCTCCGTCTTCCTCTTTCTCGACCTTGACTTTTTTGAAGAGTCAAGGCCAGTTGTTTGGCAGAAGGCCTCCTGACTGAAAATGTGTGCTGTCTCCTCACGATTAGATTCAGGTTGGGTGGCACGGTCTACTGATCTTCCCACCCCCACCCCCTCCAGCCCCATCCCCCCAAAACAACAACAGAAGCAAATCCAGGTACAGCAACTAGGACAGCAAAAACTCACAAATGACATCTTGCACAAAACCAGCTGACAACGGAGCCCCCACGGAGCCCTGAAATACAAGTGAGTGGGGGCTGAGCCAGTCCCAGTATAGGAAGAAAAGGAAACTAGCAAGCCTGGAAGTTTCCCCCCAGCCCCCACCCTTAGAGGAGAGGTTGCCTTCATAGCTGAGGACTTGGTGAGAGCAGTTAGAACAGCCGCACTCAAATAGTGTGTGTGTGTGTGTGTGTGTGTGTGAGTGTGTGTGTGTGCCCGCGCGCACTGGCTCACAGCTCCAATTAGTATAGTAGGGGGTGTCCAGATGATGGGAAGGTTGGAAGATGCTGGAGTGGGGGTCTGGGTCCCCTGAGATCTCACAGTTCCTCAGCAGAATCTCTCTCTTTTTTAAGTAGGCTCCACACCCAGCATGGAGACTGACATGGGGCTTGAACTCACAACCCTGAGATCAAGACCTGAGCTAACATTAAGAGTCCACTGCTTGGGGCTCCTGGGTGGCTCAGTCAGTTAAGTCTCTGCCTTTGGCTCAGGTTATGATCCCAGGGTGCTGGGACTGAGCATTGGGCTCCCCAGCTCAGCAGGATGTCTGCTTCTCCCTTTGCCTCTCCCCCTGCTTGTGCTCTCTCTCTCCCTTTCTCGTGCTCTCTCTCAAATAAACAAACAAATAAATCTTAGAGGAAAAAAAGAGTCCGCTGCTCAATGTCCACAATAGCCAAACTGTGGAAAGAGTCAAGATGTCCATCAACAGACGAATGGATAAAGAAGATGTGGTATATATACACAATGGAATATTATGCAGCCATCAAAAGGAATGAGATCTTGCCATTTGCAACGACGTGGATGGAACTGGAGGGTGTTATGCTGAGTGAAATAAGTCAATCAGAGAAAGACATGTATCATATGACCTCACTGATATGAGGAATTCTTAATCTCAGGAAACAAACTGAGGGTTGCTGGAGTGGTGGGGGGTGGGAGGGAGGGGGTGGCTGGGTGATAGACATTGGGGAGGGTATGTGCTGTGGTGAGCGCTGTGAATTGTGCAGGACTGTTGAATCACAGATCTGTACCTCTGAAACAAATAATGCAATATATGTTAAGAAAAAAAAGAAGAAGAAGATAGCAGGAGGGGAAGAATGAAGGGGAGTAAGTTGGAGGGGGAGACGAACCATGAGAGACAATGGACTCTGAGAAACACACTGAGGGTTCTAGAGGGGAGGGGGGTGGGGGGATGGGTTAGCCTGGTGATGGGTATTAAAGAGGGCACATTCTGCCTGGGGCACTGGGTGTTATGCACAAACAATGAATCACAGAACATTACATCAAAAGCTAATGATGTAATGTATGGTGATTAACATAACAATAAAAAATAAAAAAAAAAGAGTCCGCTGCTTAATGGACTGAGCCACCCAGGCCCCCCCCCCCCCCCAGAATCTCTCATTTGGAAGGAAAAAGCTCTGTGTTTTAAAAAAATGTTATTATTGAAATATAGTTGACATATAACATTGTATAAATTCAAGGAGCACCGCATGTTCATTTGATACATTTACATACTGTAATATGATTGCCATTATAGCAATAATGAGCACCTCTATCCTGTTACATAATTATCCTTTCTTTTTAGTGGTTGGACTAAGCTCTATTCTTGTGAAAATTAATGGAAGGAGAACCCAGATTGATTTTGGCCAGAACTCTGGGAGAAAAGATTCAGATACTGGTGGGGGAGGAAACAGATCTGTCTACACAATTTTGGAGAGGTTGATATACTGAGAGCTTATATATATATTTTTTCTTTTTTAAAGATTTTATTTTTAAGTAATCTCTACACCCAACTTGGGGCTCGAACCTACAACCTCTTGATCGCGAGATCAAGAGTCACATGCTCTTCCTACTGAGCCAGCCAGGTGCCCCAATAAGAGAGGTTTTAAATTATTTATTTATTTATTTATTTATTTATTTATTTTAAAGATTTATTTATTTGGGAGAGAGAGTGTGAGCAAGAAAGAGAGAGCACATGAGCAGGGGCAGAGGGAGAAGTAGACTCCCCACTGAGCAGGAAGCGGGGCTCGGGGCTGGATCCCAGGGTCCTGGGATCGGGCCCCACATCGGGACACCTGCTCCGCGGGAAGCCTCCTTCTCCCTCTCCCACTCCCCCCGTTTGTGCTCCTTCTCTCACTGTGTCTCTCTCTGTCAAATAAATAAATAAAATCTTTAAAAAAAAAAATTAGAATGAAACCTTAAAAAAAAAGAGGGCAATTTAGACACAGACACTTGGGCAAAAGGCCATATAAAGATGGAGATGGAGATTGGAGTGACGTGTCTATAAGCCAAGGGATGCCAAGGATTGCCAGTGACCACCAGAAGCTGGGAAGAAGCAAAGAAGTCTCCTCCCTGGGGCGCCTGGGTGGCTCAGTCGTTAAGTGTCTGTCTTCTGCTTAGGTCATGATCCCAGGGTCCTGGGATCGAGCCCCCCATCGGGCTCTCTGCTCTGTGGGAAGCCTGCTTCTCTCTCTCCCATTTACCCTGCCGTGTTCTCTCTCTGGCTGTCTCTCTCTGTAAAATAAATAAATAAAATCTTAAAAAAAAAAAAAAAAAGAAGAAGAAGAAGTCTCCTCCCTGAGAGCCTTTGGAGAGAGCCTGGCCCTGCCAACACCTTGATTTCAGACTTTTTTGCCCCAGAACCATGAGAGAGCAAATTTCTGTTGTTTTAGGTCACTCAGTTTGTGGTACTTTGTTATGGCAAGCCCTGGGGGGGAAATAATAGGCTCCCTGTTCCACCCTCCTGCCAGCTGGGGGCAACCACTAAGTTGATTTCTGTGTCTAGGAGTTTGTCTAGTCCCCAGAATTTTTTGATTCAAGAGGTCCGGGGTCGGGAATGTGCAAGTTCCCTTCCCAGACTGGCCCCCCAGGTGACTGCCAATTTCAAGGGCGAGATGCCGCTGTTCTTTGGGTGTGCTTCGCAGCTCCTCACTGACCACACTTTGCACCTCACCCTGTGGAACCTGCCAGAATTGAGTCTAGAAGCAGTGAGGGGTGATGGGGCAGATCTAGTGGGAGATCTTTCCTGAGGCAGGCGGACTCTTCTGACGAAGAACCTACATCTCCGGTGAAGCTCCCCCCGCCAGGAATGAAAACTCTCTTTCCGGTGACTTTTGTGGCATCTCGGCTTCTGCTTCCAGTGACAACGCTGTCCCCCACCTGAGCCAGCCTCTTGCCATCCGAGTGGAAAACCGTCTGTCCACGAGATGCAGACTTTCATCCGCTCTGGGCATTGAATCCCTTCTATGACCAGCCAGGACCTGCACTGATATCCCCGCCCTTCCACTGAGATGTTCCTCTCATTTGAATGTGGGGATTAAAAATGAAGGGTCCGAGACCACAACTCCCGAGAGGCTGCAGTAGAGAGTCAGACACCCGGGACCCAGAGGGCGCTGACCATAACCCCGGGGAGGTGTTGTATCTCCGTCCTCCCGTCTTTCCTCACCGGGAAATAAGCAATGTGGAAATCTAGGTGGTGGGAAGGGAGGGAGGACGGGCAACTCACTCACTGGGACTGGAGTCTGTGACAGTGGTTATACTCCCTAGTCCATAAGCACCTGGGTGGATGCATTTATTTTTTTTTAAGATTTTATTTCTTTATCTGAGAGAGAGAGAGAATGAGAGAGAGAGAGAGAGATCATGAGGGGGGGAGGGTCAGAGGGAGAAGCAGACTCCCCACCGAGCAGGGAGCCTGACGTGGGACTCGATCCCGGAACTCCAGGATCATGACCTGAGCCGAAGGCAGTCGCTTAACCAACTGAGCCACCCAGGCGCCCTGGATGGATGCATTTAGATCCTCAAGTGCTCCTCCTGAGAATCAGGACTCCCACTCTCCAGTCCTTCCCTCAGACCAGGGTTCCACGTTCCTCTTCCCCTGTTTTCCTGGGACCCAGGTGTCCAGATGTCCAGCTCTCTGATCCCTCAGGACCCAAGTGTCCCATCTAGGACCAATCAAACCCCTAGGATCCAAGAGTCCTTGCCCGCCCCTGAGGACCCAGATGTCATCCAAATCCTCGTGCTAAGTGGACCCAGAAAACTACATCTCCCATGAGGCTGTAGGTCTGTGGTGTCATTGTTTAAATGTTCCCCTGTTATTGAGGGACCCCAGAAAAATAGTTCCACAACACAAGCACGAAGTTGGGGGTGGGTGGGGGAGGCGGGGAGGTTAACAAGCCTTCTCCTGTCAAGGGGCAGGGATAGTCCAGAGTCCCTAGGGACACCTAAGCAGAGCAGAAAACTGAGGCCCAGAGGGCGATTGGGACATTCTCACAGCCTCCTGACAATGGGCGCAAGGGTTCTTGGGGTCAATGGGAGACAAGGCAGCGGGATCCCATATCCTCCCTCAAACACTCACTCGGGTCCTCCTCTCAGATTCTTTATTATCCCGAGTAAGAAAAATAAAATAATAAATAAGATAAATAACCCGATAAATAGAGGAGACCCCATAATAAACAGCCTGTGGCTTCAGGAAGTGTAGCTGGGACTTCGGCCCTGCGAAGGCCCCACCATGCTCAGGGGGTCCGAGGAGCCCACGTCGGGAGGCTGGGGGCCTGGGACCCCTGGAGGCTCCAGGGGGGCCGGAAGCAGGCCGGGCAGGGGCAGGAAGCGGGCGGGTCCCCGGGGCGCCAGGTCCCGGTATGGGGAGTTGCGGGGGGGCAGGCGAAGTGGGAGGCCGAGGGTCTCGGAGTGGTAGATGTTGTACCCAACCTCGAGAAGCAGTTCCCGGAAGCTGCAGGCTACGGGGTCGAAGTGGAGCTGAGGGGACAAGAAGAGAGATCGGAGATAGGGAATTCCTTCCCACCTTCCTGCTGCAGGACCCAGGCGTCTGGGCCCCCAGCACCCTCCTCCCTCAGACCCAGGCGTCCGGGCCGCCAGCTCTCTCTTCTTTCAGACCACAGAGTGCTCTCTTCCAACAGGATACAGGAGTCCAGACACTCCTAGGGAGCTGGGGGAGCCCCTCCTCCCTCAGATCCAGAGTCCAGGTCCCCAGCCCCCTCCTCCTCCGGGACAAGAACAACAGAAGCAGGCTCCTCCTTCCCCCCTGAGCAGTCCTGCAAGGCCCACCTCCCCGTCCCCACTTCACAGACAGAAATATTCCAGTCGAGGCTCTCTGAGTCCAGACAAGGGCGTCTGGCTTCCCCACAGGGCTCACGGTCACTTTACAGGCCATAGGTCCTCAGAGCGACCCTGCGCCCAGCGGGAACGGGACAGGTAGGAGCCCATGTGGCCACCAGGGGTTCCGAGTCACAAGACTCGGCCTCTTAGGCCACTCTGTCACTCACAGGCCTTGTGACTGGCGGCACGTGTGTCCCTGCGTAAGCCTCAGTTTCCTCTTGTAAACATTGACAAGGTCAGCTCCCACATGCAGGGGTGCTGGCGTGGTGTAGGCACGTGGAGAGCACAGGACCAATCCTGGCCCAGGCCACAGGTGCCAGATGTGGTACCCCAGATGGACAAAGGTGACATAAGGGGGGAGCACAAGGAGGGGGCCCCGGAAACTCACCGATCCATACAGTGTCCCATCCGGGCCCTGGCACAGGAACCTGGACGTTTTCACTCCCAAGATTTGAATGACCCCTGGCTTCAGGGCTTTCAACTCCAAGAGACCT
This sequence comes from Eumetopias jubatus, assembly GCF_037043125.1. Classification (NCBI taxonomy): domain Eukaryota; kingdom Metazoa; phylum Chordata; class Mammalia; order Carnivora; family Otariidae; genus Eumetopias; species Eumetopias jubatus. The sequence goes on along the minus strand of NW_028274816.1, from coordinate 57,359,124 downwards.
GAGGGGAGAAAGTGGTCAGGGACCCAGAGGGCCTCTGCCCAGGCCCCTCTCTCTTAGACCCAGGAGTCCAGGCCCCCAGCCCCTCCTCCCTCAGACCCAGGACTGCAGGGCCTCAGCCCTCTCCCTCCTCAGACCCAGGGGTCCAGGCCTCCGGCCCTTCCTCCTTCAGACCAGGCCCTGGTCTACACACTCACTTTCGGGGCTCCGGCGGGCAGCCCCCACCACTGTGCCATCAGCCCTGATCTCTAGGTGGGCCTCTGTCTCCTGGGCATCGTCCGTGTAGAGGTACCGCTGTCGAACTTGGCCTCCAAATTGGAGGAGGGGGCTGGAGTCAGGGATAGGGTGTGCCCGGCAGGCTTCCAGCAAAAGGACAGCCAGCACAGGGACCCACAGCCCCAGGTGCTCAGACCTGGCCTCCTCCCAGCCCATCAATGGCTCACGTCCTCAGGCGAGATCTGGGGTCTGAGATTTGACCAGCGGAATGGTATAGATTCTGTTTCAGAGCCTGGCTGTCTGGGAGAGCAGATCCACGGATCGCTGCTTAGCTTGAACGCCTGGGTCCTCTCACACGTGGATTCCCAGCTGAACCGAATACCCAGGTCTCTTAGAATGGATGCAGGGGCTCCAAAATTTATATCCAGACAGACCTGCCCAATCACCTTCCCCACACCTGACCCATGATATTTGACCCACTTGGCAGCAGCTAGGATTCCACCGTGGCCCGATCAGGCTGAACGGATGACGCAATCAGGGGGTCCTTCCAGGTGGGGGCCGGGACTCCCGAGTCTGAGGAATCAGGGGGATAGGGGTCTGATGAACTGGGACCTGGGTGACAGGGGCTGGGGGCCAGGACCCCTGGAGTCTGAGGGAGGGGAGGGTTGTCGGGGGGAGGGGGCCTGGAAGTCTGACTCCCTGGCTGACGGGGATGCAGACTGCGTCCCATAACTGGAATTTCTGCATGTCACCTGAATTTCTAGGTCTCTGGGGTCACACGCTGACTGACGTTCCTTGATCATCAGGAAGGCAGTGAATGGCACATGACCAAAGCGTCCTCTGCTGGGACCGAGGCATCCTGACCTCAACCTCACCAGTCCAGCCCCGATGCTCCTCCTACACCAAACGTCCAGCCTCTCTCTCCTCCCTGATGCAATCCTGGTGTTTCTTTCACCAGAGAAGCTACCCCCAGGCCCAGAAAAGTGCTCTCAAAATAGCGTGGGGCAGGGAGGAGGGTGAGTCTCTTGACTCGGCGTTGGTGGCCCAGCCAGGCTCTGGAGGGGGAAATGAGAGGCAAGAGCCCAAAGGGAATGGGGGGGTGGGCAGTTTCCCGGAAACTAAAGGTACAGAGGCTGGCCACCTGGGGCTGAGGGAGGAGGGCACTAGAGGCCTGAACTTCTCTGTCTGAGGAGGGGGCTGGGGTTGGAAGTCCCCCGTCTGAGGAAGGGGAGGCCTGGGGGCCGGACTCCTGGGTCTGGAGACATTTAGGGTCAAATCTCTGGAGAGTGACGTCAAATTCCTGAGTTTGATTTATTGAATGCCCACGGTCACCCTGCTCTGGCCAGGGTGAGGGTGGGGGTGGGTAGGGCCACCTTGACGATGGGAACAGCCTCAGGTGTGCTGCAGAGTGGAGCCTTTGAACCCCAACCAGGAGGCTGGGAAGATAAACTGGCTTCCACTCCCGCTTGCTCCTTCCTGGGCTCCGGGGGAGAGCCTGCCTCCGGGAGGTGCCCGTCTAGAAAGGAGCTGTCAGGCGCCAGATCCACAGCTCTGTCTGTAGGAGAGGCTGGGGGCCGCGACTCTGGAATTTGCAGGTGCGCTGCGCGGACCTGGGGGATCAGAGGCCCTTGCTGGGCGCGGGGACACCTACGGCCGGAGGCTCCCACGTCTGGGACCCTGAGAGCTGGAGGAGGTTTTGCATCCGCTCCAGGAGCAGCCTGGCTAACAGGTTCTTCACCTCCACCGGGAGGACGAGGCAGAGGGCGGAGGATCTTCCTCCCCGCCCGGGCCTGCTGTCCGGGTCCTCCCTAGAGGCCGGGGAGTGGCCGGGCTCCGACCATCCAGGTACCCGGGCCGACTGTGAGCCCGGGCGCCGGAGAAGGGGGAGACATCGATGGACCCGAACACCTGGGTCCAGCATTGCGTCTGGGCGCTAGAAGTCCACGTCCACCGAAGGATACCGCTGCTGGAGGCCAGGTAGGCCAGCCCTGGAGAGCCCTGTGGCTGGCCGAGGCCGAGGAGGAGGGGGCTGGGCGCAGGGTCCCAGGTCTGGGGAGGGCAGGGGGCGGGGGCTACCACCCTAGCCTGGGGCCTCAGGACGGGGGCGGGGCTCCGCCTCGGACCTACCTGCCTCGCCCGGGAGGGGCGGAGGCTGCGAGCCTCGGAACCGCGCCCATCTCCTTTCTCTCTTCCCCGAGCCCTCGGAGCCAGTCGAGAGAAGCGGCATGGAGGGGAGGGCTGCTGAGCCTTGGGACCTGGAGTTCGGGGTTCCGGGGGCGGGCGGATGTGGGCTGCACTTGAGGACCGCGCGCTCCAGCCCCGCCAAGCCGACTGCAGATCTGCCATCCGCCAGGAGCTCAGGTGAGTGGGACTAGCGGATGCCTGGGACCCAGGAACTGCACCCCCAACCTCTCGCCCCTTAGGACCCCGGGAGTCTCCACCCCACCCGCAACTCCTGATCCTCCAGGAACCAAGATCCCTCATCCATTCCCAGCCTCCCCTGTTCTGCTTGGCCTGTCTGTTCCTGTCGCCTCCATGGTGAATGAAGGCTGCCCATCTCCTCCCCACCCCACCCCCACCACCCGGGTACACCTGAGAAGGGAGTTGGTGGAACATTGCCCAGTTTCAGTGGGCCTTCGGGGCCTGGGGAGCCAGATTCCAAGATGTGGAGATGAGATGCTGGATCCTAGACCCTGTCTTGGAAAGCACCATTTCCCATCCCCATCCCCTGAAATTCCAAGCCCCCTGCTTCTCCTCCCTCAGATCCAGGACCCTGATTCCCCTTCCCTCGGGACCCAGGAGTCTGAATCCTTAGTACCCTCCTCCCGCCCATCCTCTGCTCCCTGACATTCGTCCTCGGGCTCTGAGCACCTGCTAATCCTCCTTTCCTCCTGTGCAGCCATGTGGGCCCCCAGCCGACGGCAGCTCTGTCTGACCTTCCTGCTAGTCTGTGTTCTTTCAGCCGTCTTCTTCCTCCACATCCACCAAGACCTGTTTCACAGTGGCCTAGACCTGATTGCCCTGTGTCCAGACCGCCGCCTCCTGACACCCCCCGTGGCCATCTTCTGTCTGTCGGGCTCACCGATGGCCCCCAACACCTCCTTTCCCTGTCTCAAGCCCCCTGCCTCCCTCTCCGGAATCTGGACCATCTACCCAGAAGGCCGCTTCGGTAACCAGATGGGACAGTATGCCACACTGCTGGCCCTGGCCCAGCTCAACGGTCGGCAGGCGTTCATCCTGCCCACCATGCACGCCACCCTCGCCCCCGTGTTCCGCATCACCCTGCCCGTGCTGGCCCCCAAGGTGGACGGCCACACGCCATGGCGGGAGCTGCAGCTGCATGACTGGATGTCGGAGGACTATGCCCACTTGGAGGATGACTTTCTGAAGCTCAGGGGCTTCCCCTGCTCCTGGACCTTCTTCCACCATCTCCGCGCCCAGATCCGCCGCGAGTTCACCTTGCACGAACACCTGCGGCAGGAGGCCCAGGGTCTACTGAGCCAGCTCCGCTTGGGCCGCACGGGGGACCGCCCTCGCACCTTTGTGGGTGTCCATGTGCGCCGGGGGGACTACCTGCAAGTCATGCCCCATCGCTGGAAGGGTGTGGTGGCTGATCGCACTTACCTCCAGCAGGCTATGGACTGGTTCCGGGCCCGGCACGAAGCCCCCATCTTTGTGGTCGCCAGCAACGGCATGGCCTGGTGTCGGGAGAACATTGATGCCTCCCGGGGGGATGTAATCTTTGCTGGCGACGGGCAGGAGGGCTCGCCAGGGAAGGACTTTGCACTGCTCACGCAGTGCAACCACACCATCATGACCATTGGGACCTTTGGTTTCTGGGCTGCCTACCTGGCTGGTGGAGACACTGTCTACCTGGCCAACTTCACCCTGCCTAACTCCAGCTTCCTTAAGATCTTTAAGCCCAAGGCCGCCTTCCTGCCCGAGTGGGTGGGCATTAATGCAGACTTGTCTGCACTCCGGTCGCTGTCAGGGCCTTGAGCAGCAGGGAGACTTTGGAATTGCTGATTAGTCTTGGGCCAGCATTTATGCATCTCCAGAGGCCTGGCAGCTTGGAGAGAAAAGAGGGCTTTCTGTAGCTGTCTGAACATTCTAGAACCAGCAGAAGATCTTTCCCTGTTGGTTGGCAATGCCCAGAGAGGCTCATGTCAGTTCTAGAAGGCAATGCCTACCTGCTCTTCCCAGCCCATATCCAGAGTACATCTAGAAGGATGGCTGCACCCCAAGTACAGGCAACTCCCCCTTCTGATGTTGTCCCTGGTCTTTTCTAGAAGAGAGGTTCATCTCCAGGACTGAAGGAATTTGTGGGTATTCTAGAGCAAGCACTTACCAACTCCCCTTCTGTGTTTCTGCAGCCATTCTAGAGAGGGTCAATTCTAGTGCCTGTGAAGAATCCTGCAGGGCTCTTCCAGGGAGGATGGAGTTCTGGAATTCCAGGAGAATCTCAGGAAGGTACAATCTGAAGCTCAACGCCTCAACCACTGCCAGAAAGATTGGTGGAAGACAAACTATCTGTAGCTGCAAGCAGACCCGAAATCTGTCCAACCTCTTAGCCCCGGAAAAAAAAAGACCAAGACTCTCTTTTGAGCAGATAGGTGAAAACATGGGAGGTGGGGGAGGGGAATGGCTGTGAATTGCAGCAGCTTCTGGAGCAAAGTTTTACAGAAATGTAGGAACACTTTTTTTTTTTTTTAAGCTCAAAAACTGCCAAAGACAAGCACCCCAGAAGGTGGCTCTGAGTTAGGTCGCCTCTCCCAATTACAGACGTTTCCTCCTTTGCTGCAGGGCTGTGGGTGGGGGTGGGGGGGTGATGATGGGATTGATTTTCTGGAATTCAGCCGGCAGGAATGTTTCCTTTGGGCTTACAGAAAGCGGCTGGCCTTGTGTCCCTTGCCAACCCTTGTCTGCCCCCGATTTCACAGAACCACTAAATCTGGCTTCGAGTTTGAAAGAATCTGAGGATATTCAGACTCCAGACTGTTCTCAAACCCAGGCAGAAAGGAGCACAGAGTTTGGCCAAGGAGGATGGGATTCTGGACTCAGATTTCAGGAACCCCTTGAGGCTTTATGCCGCGGGTGAAGGTGGTGGCTAGCTTTATTGCAGACAACTCTGATCGCATCTCCTGTTTACCCAGAAGAATGCAGGCCCCTTTTTTAGTCTTCTCAGGGAGTTTTGAGGGATCATTCCCTATTCAGCTGCTCCAGGTGGGGAAGAGGGAGGTATGAATTAAAAGTCCACATCGCCAACTCCTGTGTCTGCAGGTTTTTTGGAGTCGTGTGTGTGTGTGTATGTGTGTGTAGGAGGAAAGGTTTGGAACTGCCAGGGACTCATTATTCATGTCTAGGGGTATTGTTCTGTTCAGATCTGGTAGCCTCTTGTTCTCAGAGTTGGGTGAGTAGTGCTGCCTGTTTTTCTGGTGGCCTGTTTTCAATGATGCAGAAAAGGAGAGAACTTCCAGGACCTGCAGAGACCCAGTTTCTCAGTATTGGCTCTAGGCCTCTTTCCTCTTGAACCTTGGCATCAAGCCTCTTGGGCTAGAGAGAGAAGGTGGAGGGCGTGAGCAAAGTGTGTAACTCTGGAACTACATTTCCCATATAGCCATCTGGCTGGCCAGGGAGAGGCCCCAGGGCCTCCTGGGAGTCGTAGTCCTAGGGCTAGAAAGGGCCACTTCCCTCATCTTCGTGGCTCGACGCCAAGTTTCCCAAAAGGCCACGTGCACCTAGCCGGAAGCCTGGATCCGGGGACGGGAGGAAGCTGAAGCCCAGAAGCCCTTTCCTTGGCTTTAGAAGCCGGAGGGGACAAGATAACTTTCCTTTCGGTAGACGCTGGGAAAATTCTAGTCTGAAAGGACGGCCACCTCTTGTGACATCATGGAACGATAGGCGGAGTCTTCCTTTGTTGCGGTCCAATCAGACTCAGCGTTGGGCTTGTGGGCGGGGCCGAGAAAACTCCCAGGGAGTATCTTTTGGGGAGTTGGGGCCGCATGTGGGAAACTAGAAGGGGGAAGCTGTGGGAATTCCTCCCAGACCGGGGCGAACGGTGACTGTGACTCCAGTCAGAAAGCTCTCCATATCACGCGACCGATCTCACCCTCGCCCCCAACAAAATCCTTAATTTTAGTCGTGGGAAAATAGCAGAGTGGAAGGACGTGGCCTGCTCATCCTCTTTAAAAGCCCTCAGCCTGGATTCGGCTCTTCAGCGGACCCTAGCTATTTGAGGGTACAACATTCAAGGTCAAGGTCGGGCAGCGGCTGTTGAGGGCGCATCGGGTCTCCGGACACCTCGGTTTCCTAACCGAGAAGTGTGCGCCCCCCAAAGTCTCGGGGAAGGGTTTCTCTCCACTTAGCGTGAACGTTTGGGGCGAAAGGACCCCTTCCCCTTCCCCCTCCCCCTGTGCGGACTGAGCGCTCTGGCCGCAATGGGTCCGCAACTTCCCCTCCTGGTGGCGGCGCTGGCCGGCTGCCTGCTTCCTGCCCGGGGCTGTATCCTCTGTGCTACAAAGGTCGTGGAGGCGCTAAAATCCTTGGAGACGGATTACCTGCCTGGCCATCTGGCGGCCGATCGTCACCAAAGCTTTATGCAAAGGGTAAAACAAACCGTGACGGATTTCAAGGACCTGCCAATTGAAGAGGATTCCTATATGGGGGTTATCGGTGAGGGCAGGGAAGAGTGTGGAGTCCTGGCAAAGGAGGGGTTTGTGGCTAGGATTGCTGGGGGCGGGGGCCGGGAGGGCAGGGTTGGAGGCAGAGTCTACTGGGTTCGGGAATGTAGAAGGCTGGAATGCAGATTCTGGGCCTTACCCAAGGTAGTAAATACTGTGTTCCCCATCGCTTAGCCTGGAAGTTTGTGTAAAAAAAAACCAAACCAAACCAAAACAAACAAACAAACAAACAAAAAAACCCTACAACTCCCAGAAGGCAACGGGCGGACAGTCCCTTTACCAGGCCTATCCTTGCCCAGTAGTCTCATGGGTATTGTAGTTTCTTTTTTTTAAAAGATTTTTATTTATTTATGGAGAGAGAATGATAGAGACAGAGCATGAGAGGGAGGAGGGTCAAGAGGGAGAAGCAGACTCCCTGCCGAGCAGGGAGCCTGACGCGGGACTCGATTCCGGGACTCCAGGATCATGACCTGAACCAAAGGCAATCCTTCAACCAACTGAGCCACCCAGGCACTATTGTAGTTTCTAAGAATAGGCGAGCCAATGAGGCGGTAAGGCTTGGAATCTGGAGTTCTATCTCTCCCTCCCTGCATCCCCACCTCCCACCCCTCCAGATAAGCCCACACTGGAAAAGGCATCCTGGAGTTTCCTGAAGGATTTGAAACGTATCACAGACAGTAATGTAAAAGGTAAATGCACAGAGGGGCCAGTGGAGGGTCTACAGAATCTTCCGGAGAAGTGATAGTTGGTGACAACTGGTCTGGTAGTGGCTCTGGAGCCAAACTGCCTAGGTTCAGATTCCGGCTCTGCCATCTCCTAACCGTGTGGCCTTGAGTGAGGGATTTCGCAGCTTTGTCGCTTCTAAAATGAAGATCAGAACAGTCCCAGCTGTCCCTTAGCTCAGTGGCCCGCATTATGTTAAGTGGTCAGTCAATTTCATTGTCCCTCCGGGAGAAGACCCCAAAGTGGAATGCCAGGCTCTTCCGACAGAAGCAGACTTCCTGTACAGGAGTGAGGGAGAGGGGAAGCACTGTGTGTCACCCTGCTCCTTCCCAGGTGAACTTTTCGTGAAGGAGCTGTACTGGATGTTGCACCTGCAAAAGGATATGTTTGCCCGCTTTGCAGCTCAGTTCCAAAAAGAGGGTGAGGGAAGATGGGAGTCCGTCAGGGACCACAGCCCCTTTCTTCAACAGTCCCAGAGTCCCCGACCCCAGCCCCCTGCTTCTCCACGTCCAGCCCCTCAGCTCTCCCAGCTCCACCCTCCCTTGGACCCAGGGATCCAGGCACCTGGGTCCTTCCTCCCTCAAACCCAAGAGCCCAAACCCCAACCTATTCCCTTGCCCTTTCTCACTCCTTTAACTTAGAAATCTGATAATCTTTTTTTTTTTTTCTTTCTTCTGAGGCAGCTTTTTGTCCCAACAAATGTGGTGAGTCCGGGTTATGGGAGCTGGTCCTCTATCCCTCATGGTCGCCCCGTTAATACCCAGCCGTTCTCCTCCCCCTTTGGTTCTCGATGTTTCTTCATTCTCCACGTCTGAGAGGTTCCACATTCCTTCTGCACTGCGGACTTACTCGGGAGCGCGTCATATTGCTCTCTTTGCTTTTCTCTCTTTACCGAGCCTGGTTCCATCCCTCTTCCTGCGGGGCTGCCTTCTACCCCCGCCCCTTGGGCTGACCTCCTAGGGATTGGGCCCCTGACCCCGCCCCAGTCCTTGACCCTGCCCTCCCCTTTAAGCCTCGCCTCTCAGGGCGAATACAGCGTTGATCCTGCCCCTTCAGGTATGATGTTGCAGAGTCTGATCTGGTGCAATACCTGTCAGAAGCAGGTTCACACTTGTCGAAAGAGCTCTGATTGCGGGGGTGAGAGAGCTGGGGCCGGCGGGGCGGGGGGTCGGCGCGAAAGGGGCGGAGCCGGAGGAGAGACTGAATCTAGAGAGGGCGGAGCCTGGAGCCGGCAGGAGAGAAAAGGCGGGGCCGAGACCAAGTGGGAGGGAGTTGAGGAAGGGCCCGAACTTTGAAGAAGCATCCCACCGTAATCCCCTATCCCCAGTGCGCCCAGTCATAGTCCATGAAATGGAAGACTTGATCCTGAACTGTGAGCTCAACTGGCATCGACTCTCTCAAGGCCTGACCGATTACAACTTTTTCAGGGTGGGGCCCTCTAAGTCCTGTAACCCTTGAACCCCAAGCCCATCAGGCTTGTGTGAGCCCCCTGATCCCTGTATCCACAGGTTTGCACCCACAATCCCTATGACCCATGACCTACCCAGGTTTGGCTTCTACTGATCCCCGGGGACCCCATGTCTTGACCAGTCCACCCTGGACTCCCGTGTCCCCCACCATGAGGCCCGTGATGATCTCACCCCTGTACAACCCCAAACCCTGAATTCCTCAGGCCTCTGTGACCCCTTGAGCTTGGGTCTAGGTTTGGGGGAGAGATTCTGAGACCTTGCTGTACAAGGGGAAAAATCCCACCCTGATCAAGACCGCGGTGACTGCAGAGGATGCAGGTGTCTACCGCTGCAGTTTGGACAGTGTGCGATCCATCCCAGCCACGATCATCTTATATGAAGTCAAAGGTTAGTGCTGGGGACTGGACGGTAGTGTGGGATTCAGGGTCCTGGGGGTGGAGGCAGTCAGCTTCAGGGGCGTGGTCTGCGGGGCTTAACTTTCTGTTGGGGTGTGGTTTCAGGCCACGAGGGTGTGGCTTCGTGCCCTGGGTGTGGTCCTCCCGCCACGGTGGCAGGGCTTCACGCACTTAGCGGCGTTATTCTCTCCTGCAAGGCCTGGGTCTTGGGGCAGGCTGGAGTGGAGCGGGCTTGCCTTGGCCAGGGCGGGACCTTCATGCCCTCCCAGGACTGCTCCTTCCCTCTCTTCTATCAGTGCTGCCCAGAAGGATCTCTGAAGAGCTACCGTCAAACATCAGCCAGGGTGGGGAGGCCCCAGGTCAGGGGAATTCAAGCATCCAGCCTACGCCGACGCCGTGTCCGAAGTCTGAGAACGTGCTGAGAGGCCGTCTGATAGGACTGCTGATCTGGGGCTTTGTGGTGCTGATAATCGGCTTTACGACCGCGTGAGCCGCCCACTGAAGAAGGCAGGGCTTGGAGCAAGGGGCGGGATTTCCAACTTCCTAACGCAGGAGGGGGTCTGGGAGCTAGGGAAATACTGAGAGCTGTACTTCCGTTGGGGATGGGGCTTAGAAAACAGGGTGGGCCTTACCTAGGTGGACTAAGCTTGGGTCACTGCTAGAATTAGATCAAATATAGGGAGGCTGGGAGGGGTGTCCCTCACTCAGTTAGGACCTAATCTGGTTCCGCTATTTGCACCTCACCCTCCCCCCAGGATACTTTGCTTTCGACCTGAGAAGGTGATCAATTCCATCAAGTCCTGTTTCCACCGCAAGAAGGAGCCTGACATGCAGCAGCCCCAGGTTCCAAAGGAAAAAGACACACCATCAGGGCCGAAATAAAGATTTATCTGGTTGTCTAAATAAATATCTGACTCATTCCTCTGGTCTGATCCTAATTTTTGGTTTCCCCAGAGGAGAGGTCTGGCAGGAGGGGCCGGGAAGCTGGCTCCGGAGTCCTGGAAGGGCCCAACCGGCTGAGACGTAATTCCAGAATCAAGGAGCAGGGAAAGGCCAGCCCTACCCAGATCTCCTCCCCCAGGCCCAGTCCCCTCACAGGACGCCCCCTCCCCGCTCTTCCTGCCGGGTTTCCTCTCGCCTTTTCCTGTCCCCCACCCAGTGCTGGGAGCTGGGGCAGAGGCAAAGGCTGAACAGGAGCAGCAGGGTCAGGAACCAACCAGGGCCAACGGAGCCAGGGCCCCGGGGTGCTGCTGGGACCTGAAGCAGGGTAAGAGCCAGGGACCCAGAAGTCCAGACCCCGGGAGCCAGTCCCCAGCCACCTCCCATCCCAGCACCCAGGAGTCTAGGCTCCCATCCTTCTCCTCCACTCTGGACTCAGAATTCTGAGCCCCAGCCCCCCTCTCTGACTGAGGAGTCCCCCTCCATCCCAACCCCACCACTCAGGGCCTCAGGAGTTGGGGTCTTACCCACCCTTCCTTAGGGCCATGCTATCTGGTGACCGGAAGGAGGGCGGAAGCCCCCGCTTCGGGAAGCTCCATCTCCCCGTGGGCCTGTGGATCAATTCTCCCAGGAAGCAGCTGGCCAAGTTGGGGCGGCGCTGGCCCAGCGCTGCCTCTGTTAAGTGAGTGCTCACCCCCTTGAGACTCCCGCCCCTGCACCATCTGCTTCCCATTTGTCCCCGTTTATGACCCAGTCTCTGCACTGGGTAATGCCAGGGGCCCCAAGGATTGGCTTCCAGTTCCTGTCCTGAATGGGCAAGTGAGCCAGCAGGCAGGAGGAGACAGTGGGCCACAGTGCTTTCAGGCCCAGTGTGGGGAGTGCTGGGTCTGGAGATGGGGTCAGGCTGGATGGAGATGGGGACACAGGGGCAGGGGTTTGATTCACCTTCCTTCCTCCCCTCCCTGCTTACTTCTTGGAATTTCCTTCTGGGGGACTCGCCTTTATTTATGTATTTATCTCTCTCTCTTTGCCTCTGGCCTCTGCCCAACTCCATCTCTGTCGTACACCACCCCCCCGCCCCCGCATCTCTCTCCCTTCTGTGGGTCTCTGTCTCCCGTCTCCCTCTTTCTCTGGGCCTCCGTCCCTCTCTTTCTCCGGGTTTTTGTTGCCCTTTCTATCTGGTTCTCTGTCCTCTCTCAATGGGTCTCTGTCACTCTCTGGGTGTCTGTCCCCGATCTCTTCCTCCCTGGGTCTCTGTCCCCTCCATCTGGGTCTTTCCCACCTCCTTCCTTCTCTACCATCTACTCCTCTCTCTGCCTGTCTTTCTGGGTCTTTCTCCCGCCTCTCCACTCCCCGGCGGGCTCCCAGGTCGTCTTCTTCGGACACGGGGAGTCGCAGTAGCGAGCCGCTGCCCCCGCCGCCGCCGCACGTGGAGCTGCGGCGAGTGGGCGCGGTCAAGGCGGCCGGGGGAGCCTCGGGGAGTCGCGCCAAGCGCATCTCCCAGCTCTTTCGGGGCTCGGGGACCGGGGCCACGGGGTCCGGCGGCGCGGGAGGCCCCGGGACTCCGGGGGGCGCCCAGCGCTGGGCCAGCGAGAAGAAGCTGCCGGAGCTGGCGGCGGGCGTGGCCCCCGAGCCCCCGCTGGTCACGCGCGCCACGGCGCCCCCAGGGGTCCTCAAGATATTCGGCGCCGGGCTGGCGTCGGGCGCCAACTACAAGAGCGTGCTGGCCACTGCGCGCTCCACGGCACGCGAGCTGGTGGCCGAGGCGCTGGAGCGCTACGGGCTGGCGGGCAGCCCCGGCGGCAGCCCGGGCGAGAGCAGCTGCGTGGACGCCTTCGCGCTGTGCGACGCGCTGGGCCGGCCCGCGGCGGGCGGTGTGGGCAGCGGCGAGTGGCGGGCGGAGCACCTGCGCGTGCTGGGCGACTCGGAGCGGCCGCTGCTGGTGCAGGAGCTGTGGCGAGCGCGGCCCGGCTGGGCGCGGCGTTTCGAGCTGCGCGGCCGCGAGGAGGCGCGCCGCCTGGAGCAGGAGGCCTTCGGGGCGGCGGACAGCGACGGTGAGCGGGCCGGCGGACGCTGGGGGCGGGGCTTTGCGGACGGGGCGGGGCCTTCCCTGGAGGCAGGACCTGCGGGGAGGCGGGGCTGGGGCGGGGCTGAAGGGACCAGTGGTAGGCTGGAGGCGGGGGCGCGGGGGAGATGGGGCCTGGGAGGGACCTAGAGCACCGTGTCTAGTGGAGAGTGGGGTTGGGGCAGGACCCGGCTCGTCAAGATGGGCCAGGCCAGAGGTTTTTGCAGAGCCGATGGGCGGGGCCTGGGATGCTGGGGCGGGGCCTGCGGAAGAGAGTAACCCGGAGCCAGAGGTGTCGAGTGGTGGCGCTGGCCCCTGTGGCAGGAGGCCTCTCTGAGCAATAGGTTGAAGGGGTTCGTGAGGAACCGGGCCTATGTAGATTAAGCGTATAAGGGGAAGGGACTTGGCAAGTGAAGAAATGGTCTGCCTGATCGGGGCCTAAGGATGGGCGGAGCCTCAGGGGAGCTGGCCTTGGAGCAGGTGGCCCTAGGTCTAGGTTGGCCGCAGAGTGTGAATGGGAGACTTGAGGGTGGCTCAAGGGAAATGAAGAGGAAGAGTATTTGTAGAGGCCGAAGAAGGTCGTGCTTACACGCTGGACTGGTCTTGGAGACGGCCGGGCCTGGAACAGGAGGTGATGGAATTCCTTGGTGGAATAGTGCGTATGGAGCAGGGCCTGGCAGGGATGGGGCCTGGCTCAGGGCCACGGGCCGCTCAGGTAGCCTTCTAATGCTTTTCTGTTTCCGAGTCTCCCTTTGGGAAATAGAGTGGTGTAGTAGCTAAACTCATGAGCTTTGAACTCTGGCTTGGATTCCAATCTGTCTTTTGCCAGTTACACTGAGCAAAACCCTAGGTGAAGGTGAAATGAGATCATGTATAACAGGGCTCTAGCACAAGACTTGGCACATAGTGGTTGCCTAATAAAGAATGGCAATTATAACCATCGCTGTCTCCCCCCTCCAAAAAAAAAGCATTCGTTGAGTGCTCACTCTGGGCCACACATTATTCAGGGCCATGGGGAAATACAGTGAGCACATGACAGGTGAGGTTCCCACCCTCCTAGATTTTACAGCCTAGTGAGAAACACATCAGTTCATTCCTTGAGCTCATTTCCACTAATCCCCACTATGTGCCAGGGCTCTGCTGGGTCCAGACAAAGCCCGAAGTATGGTGCAGCAGTAGGTGTCCCCCAAAAAACAGTTAAAAGAATGAATTTCTGAGCTGAAAACTGCGAGGTGGGTAGGAGTCAGGCAGAAAGTGTGTTCCAGGTACAGGGAACAGCATATGCAAAAACCTAAATGTGGGAAGCCGCCTCACTTCTCTGTAGTCAATTCTTTGTCTCTTTATAATCTCCAGCTCTCCAAGCCTGCCTCTCTTTCGAGTCTCGGCCTCATCCCTCCGTATCTCTCCGCAGGCACGGGTGCTCCCTCGTGGCGGCCACAGAAGAACCGCACCCGGGCGGCGTCCGGCGGGGCAGCGCTGGCCAGTCCCGGCCCGGGGTCGGGGTCAGGGCCCCCGGCTGGGTCCGGGGGCAAAGAGCGCTCGGAAAACCTGTCCCTGCGGCGCAGCGTGTCGGAGCTCAGCCTGCAGGGGCGGCGGCGGCGGCAGCAGGAGCGCCGGCAGCAGGCACTTAGTATGGCCCCGGGGGCAGCAGACGCCCAGATCGGACCAGCGGACCCTGGCGACTTCGATCAGTTGACCCAATGCCTCATCCAGGCCCCCAGCAACCGTCCCTACTTCCTGCTGCTCCAGGGCTACCAGGACGCCCAGGTACGCGCAACCTGTCCTACTGGAAGAGACCTATGCTCCACCCTTCGGTGGCAGGGAGACAAAATTACAACTCCCACAATTCCTTGGGTCATGGTAGTCTCAGGTATGTCCCAGCAAGGTTCCAGGGTAGGAGATGTCATTGTCAGAGATGAGGGATGGGGGATTGGCGGGGGAGGTGGTAGTGGTGGAAAGTTGATGGCTGAGATCTCGCTGGAAGAACAAGTAGTGAATGGCTCATTTCATGCAAAACTGGGGGGAAAGCACTGTCTTTGTCAAGGGGGGAATGTTGAGAGCCTATTGTAGAAAAGGGATCTCCTTGTAAGGGTCTATTTCTTGATGAGGAGTAATGGAAGTGTCTATCTTGTTTGGGAAGAAGATAATTTGATGGATGCATGGGATCTTGTTCTGGGTAGGCCTGTGTTTTCTTGGAAGGAGTGGACTAATCCACTCTTTAAATGTTCTGGTTTACACTGGAACGATCTGTTTTTGATGGGGGTAGGTGATACTGATAACTTCTATTTTATATATTCGGATGACTATAGAACTTGCTTGAGTGTTAGGGAGCAGAGGGGGAGAGAGGATTAGGAGTTAGTAGAAAATTATTAGTGGCTTAGCAGGAAATTATTTCATCAATAGAAACATATGTATTATTGGAAATACTCATTTTTGTGATGTGATGATTGGGGGAATCATTTTATGATGTTCAACTTTGGGTAACAGTGGTACAGTCAAGTTCAACAGGTACTTCTGGGAATCAGTGGGAAAGCCCACTGGTGAAACTTAGTGAATAGTCCCATTTTCACAGTCATAGAGTGATCCAATTGGGTTAGGTGGCCTGGCTTTGAATGTGAGTGAGAGAGGAAGACTATTTAGAGAAGGGCTTGCTTGGAAGAATTTATTCCTCCTTGTCGGGGCAAGGGGATGGGGCAAGTTCATTATAGGGAGGAGTTTGCATATATTATAACAGCCCATTTCTTGAGACAAGGTTGGAGAATAGGAGGGTCTATTTTGGGAAGGTAGTCAAATTGGAGGATCTGTTCTGGGAGTATAGGGGAGTCTGTTCTGGGAAGAGGGAGAGACATTGGAAGCATCCATTCTTTTGAGTGAGGTTCACGGGGAAATTCCTTTTTAAGAAAGAGGTTTCATTGGAAGTCTTCCTTCCTTGGGATCAGGAATAAGAGGTGAATCTCTTATAGAATTTATCTGCACTCATGTATTCACAAGTGGCTATAACTCGAGAGAGTTCATTGTGGGCACTGTGAAAGCATCCCTTCTTGGGTTAAGCAGTTTTAGAAAAGGGGCTCATGTACTTTGGACCATTCCATTGCTTCAAACAGGGATAGAAAACAGGAGATTCTAGCTTCAGAAAGTGGTCAGACTGGAAAGTTCCATTTTCTAGAGGCAGATAAACAAATCCATTGTAGGAAGGGGTCTCTTTGGAAATGTCCATCCATGGGGTATAGGTAATAGAGTGCAGTGTAGGAAGGGGATTCATGAATATCAGGATGACTATTCTCTCAGACATGAGTAGAGAACAGAGGGTGTATTTTAGGAAGGGGATCAGACTGAGCTCTTCCATTTTTATAGGATGGAGATGGAAAAGTCATTTAGGAAGGGATCTTCTGGAATGCACCTCTTCATTTGGTGGATGAAATGGGACACTCCATTATAAGAAGAGGGTCTCCTTGAAAACATTTATTTATAAGGTGGGGTTGCTAGAACAGCTACTATATGGAGATCTCCATGGAGATTTTCTTTGTTGGGATGGGAATATTGAAAGCATCCACTGATGGAAAGGAGAGTATCTTTGGAATCCTCTATCCTGGGAGTGAGGGTAGTAGGTGAGTCTGTTGTAGTATTAGGTCTCCTTGGAAGTGAGTCCATCCTGGGGTGGGGAAAAATGAGAGTCCATTTGTAGAAAGGGGGTCTCCCCAGAGTGCATACTCATGGGGTGGAGAAAATGGAAGAAACCTTTGTTCAAAGGGGGAATCTCTTTAAAGATATCTATCCCTTGTTTTGGAAATATTCAGAGAAGCTATTATTGGAAGGGGAAACAAACGTCTTTGGTAGTCTCCATCATGGGGGTGGAATGTTGGGCAAATGGGGCCAAGGGTAGGGAAATGGGAGAGTTCCTAAGAGAAAGATTTCCTTGGAAAGTTCCATTCTTTGAGGGTAATGGTAACAGGACAGTCCATTTTAGTAATGAGGGTGTGTTGTTCTTGGAAGCACCTATTCTTTGAGCTGGATGTTGTGGGAGAGTGCACTGTGGGAAGGGATAGCCTTATAAGGGTCCATTCAGAGGAGATGAGAAGATGGGAGAGTCTACTGGAGAAAGGTTTCCTGGAAAGCATCAACAATTTGAGGGAGGAGAATTCTAGAGCCCCTGTCAAGAAAGGGGTTTCCTTATAAGCAGTCGGTCTTCAAGATGAGTGTTATGGGCCAGTCCGTCACAGGAAGTGCCTTTGAGAAGGACACTCATGAAAAAAGAGAGAGAGAGAGAGAGAGAGAAGTCCACTCATGCTTGGGGGGAGGTAATTGGTGAGTCCTTTGACATCCCAGTAGATCTCCTTGGAAGTGTTCATTCTAACGGAGGTAGTTGATGGGAGAGTCGACTGTGGCAAAAGGGTCTTCGTTGCAAGCATCCATTCCTCATGGAGCTGTGTCTCTCCTGTATCTTCCCTTTCCCTCCAGGACTTCGTGGTATATGTGATGACGCGGGAGCAGCATGTCTTTGGCCGGGGCGGGAACTCCTCGGCCCGTGGTGGGTCCCCGGCCCCATATGTGGACACCTTTCTTAATGCCCCTGACATCCTGCCGCGGCACTGCACCGTGCGTGCGGGCCCTGAGCCCCCGGCCATGGTGCGCCCATCCCGGGGTGCACCAGTCACGCATAACGGGTGCCTCCTGCTGCGGGAGGCGGAGCTTCACCCTGGCGACCTGCTGGGGCTGGGCGAGCACTTCCTCTTCATGTACAAGGACCCCCGCACTGGAGGCTCAGGGCCAGCGCGGCCGCCCTGGCTGCCCGCCCGCCCTGGGGCCACCCCGCCGGGTCCAGGCTGGGCCTTCTCTTGCCGCCTGTGCGGCCGGGGCCTGCAGGAGCGGGGCGAGGCGCTGGCGGCCTACTTGGACGGCCGCGAGCCTGTGCTGCGCTTCCGGCCGCGCGAGGAAGAGGCGCTGCTGGGCGAGATCGTGCGCGCTGCGGCTGCAGGTGCTGGCGACCTGCCACCGCTCGGGCCCGCCACGCTGCTGGCGCTGTGCGTGCAGCATTCAGCCCGGGAACTGGAGCTGGGCCACCTGCCGCGCCTGCTGGGCCGCCTCGCCCGTCTCATCAAGGAGGCTGTCTGGGTGAGTGCCTCCCACCACCGTCCAGCCCTGTCGGCACCGCAGGTTCTTTCCCCAGCCACCCCTCCTCTCCACCTTCCAGCCGTAGTTGGGCGGGATCAAACTACCTCTTCCATGATGCTCCAGGAGGGGTTTGGGCTATTAAGCAGGAGGCCTCACGGAATGCATATCCATGGTGCTAGAAGAGAAGGCAGTGAAGTACCAACTTTGCACTTATGGGATAATGGGAGAAACCATTCCGAGAGATTGGGAGAGAGATCCCGTTGGATGAGAAGTCAGGAGAGATCATTGTGGGAGGTGAGGCCGGCAGCCCATTGGGCTGGGGGCTTTGAGCAGTAGTGGGCAAGACCATTTCTGGAGTTGAGGAAGAACAAATTGGTCTGACTTACAGATGGAAGTGCCTGGGAGAAATCATCCAGAGTGGGGTTAAAGGTTCCATCCCACTGAGCTAGGGCTCATCAGAGAGAAGCTTAAGGAAGTGTTTTTTTTTGGGGGGGGGCAGTAAGAAGAAACTATTTGAGCGGACCTGAGGACAATAGGCCACTCACAATCATAGGGCTTTGTGTTTTAAAAGGTAAGAAGAGGAGAGACCATTCTGAAGTTTGAGGGTTAGAGTCCATTTGAGTGGGGAGAGTCTCTGTCAAAAAGGTGCTTCTAGAAACACCAGGGTAATAACTCATAGGCCTCTCCCCAACCCTCCTCACCTTGACTCTGATCTTACTGTTCTACAGGAAAAGATTAAGGAAATTGGAGACCGTCAGCCAGAGAAGTAAGAGAAATTCCGGGGAGAAGGGTCTAGAAGGATGCAGGGTGGGGATTTGCAGCTGGTGGTTCATTCACTGCATTCATGGCTTAGTGCAGGTTTCTGCTCTTCCTTGGCACTCAACTTTTCCAGCCGTGAAATGAGGATTGGTCTCAGTCCCCAATTAGACCCAGATCTCGGGGTTTAGACACTACAGTGGGGTTTGGGCAAAGGACACAGATCCTTTTCTCCTTCCCCAGCCACCCAGAGGGAGTCCCCGAGGTGCCCTTGACTCCCGAGGCTGTGTCCGTAGAGCTGCGGCCACTCATGCTGTGGATGGCCAACACCACGGAGCTGCTGAGCTTTGTGCAGGAGAAAGTGCTGGAGATGGAGAAGGAGGCTGACCAGGAGGGTGAGCTCTGACCCAAGCCCAGACCTGTCTAAGCCCCCTGTCATTTCTGCTACTTGGGGACTTGGGCTCCTGCCTGTCAGCCTCTGGTTCTCTCTCTCACCCCCAGGTCTGTCCTCAGACCCACAGCTCTGCAATGACTTGGAATTATGTGATGAGGCCATGGCCCTCCTGGACGAGGTCATCATGTGTACCTTCCAGCAGTCTGTCTACTACCTCACCAAGGTTGGTCTCATCCCCTACTTCCTGTTTGACATAATCTCACTTCCGGTTTGAATTACATCACATCATTCCGATGTTACTTCCTATTTGACCTTATGAGATTCCCTGCTTCTCTGACATCACTTCCCATTCACCGCAGCACTTTGCTGTTCTGGTACCACTTCCTGTTTGAGCCTACATCATTTCCTGTCTTTCCGGCTTCTCTTCCTGTCTCTGCAATGATCCCCTCTTGACAGGCTAACTTTACTATCTGGTTATATCACCATTTTCACTTTTTTAAGCTCCTGTTTTCTAAGTCCACTGGTAAATTTAATAGGTGGGTAGAGAGAGAGAGAGACAGAGACAGAGATCAAATAGTGCCGGACACTGTCATTTAAATGAAAGGTCCTCTTGAATCCGACCTCACTTCCTGTGTTTGCTGACTTCATTTCCTACAGCTCTGAATTCATTCCCTTTTCCAAGCCACAGATCTTCTCCCTGGAGTGCTTTCTGCCCCAGTCCCCCACCACCCTTGACCTTAAGATGGCTTCTTGGAATTCACAGGTTTTCAGGCTTCTGGTGGGCCTCAGTCCCTATCTGTAACATCAAAGGGGATCTTTGGGGAAATTCTTTCTGTTCCTTAAGCAGCCTTGATTGGTGAAGCCCATTCCTCCAAGGCTTCGCTTCCTGTCCATCCCTGACAAGTGTGGCTTTATTTCTTCTTCAGCTCTGACCTCATTTCCTGTCCTTGGCCTGATCTCACTTTCCACTGGCTCACTGCCATGCCACTCCCACTTCCTGACTCTTCATTCTTTTTTCTTTCCTTCGGGAACTCTGGATAAATAATTCTTTGACTGAAGGGGGGGCTCTTTGTTCAGTATCCTTTGTCCTCTGTGAGCTGTCTCTGTTGAGAACTACAAGTCCTATGAGGCACCGAGGTGGTCGTAAAATACCCAGGAAACTCCTGGAGGTTTTCTTAAGACTTGAGGTGTCCTCAGCCTGATGAATGCTAGACACCCATCTGGAAAATAGGGATTTGCTCACAGAGAACTTTTAGGGTGTCGCAGGTACAATGGACTATAATTCCCAGAAGCTCTGTCACCCTGAAGCTTCCATGGGGTGTAGTCCAATCACTTGTTTGCATCTCTGTATCTTCTTAGACTCTGTATTCAACGCTGCCTGCTCTCCTGGATAGTAACCCTTTCACAGCTGGGGCAGAGCTGCCAGGGCCTGGAGCAGAGCTGGGGGCCATGCCTCCAGGCTTGAGACCGACACTGGGCGTGTTCCAGGCGGCCCTGGAACTGACCAGCCAGTGTGAGCTGCACCCGGACCTCGTGTCTCAGACTTTCGGTTACTTGTTCTTCTTCTCCAATGCGTCCCTTCTCAATTCGCTGATGGAACGAGGTGAGGGTTGGACTGGGGAAGGGACAGGGAGGAAAGCATGGGAACCTCTGAGACCCATGTCAATTCAGACAGCGTGCCCCAGGATCAGGCCTCATGTTTAGGGACTCTGGATAGCAAGTTCCAGATCCCAAGTTGAATGATAGGAAGGGTCTGGGAGGCAGGAGGGCCAAGTCCACACACTCATTGCCCTTCATGTCTTTCCCCCAACAGGTCAAGGCCGACCTTTCTATCAATGGTCCCGAGCTGTCCAAATCCGAACCAACTTGGACCTTGTCTTGGACTGGCTGCAGGGGGCTGGGCTGGGTGACATTGCCACTGAATTCTTCCGGAAACTCTCCATAGCTGTGAACCTGCTCTGCGTGCCCCGCACTTCCCTGCTCAAGGTGACTCCTGATCCCTGACCTCTGACTCCTCGACCCCACTCAGCTATCCTCTGTATTCAGCTCACCCTTGGATCTCCCCTTGGACTTCATGGGTTTTTTTTTTTCCAAGATTTTATTTATTTATTTGAGAGAGCGAGAATGAGAGAGAGAGAGAGCACATGAGAGGGGGGAGGGTCAGAGGGAGAAGCAGACTCCCTGCTGAGCAGGGAGCCTGACGTGGGACTCGATCCCGGGACTCCAGGATCATGACCTGAGCCGAAGGCAGTCACTTAACCAACTGAGCCACCCAGGCACCCTCCCCTTGGACTTCAT
This sequence comes from Eumetopias jubatus, assembly GCF_037043125.1. Classification (NCBI taxonomy): domain Eukaryota; kingdom Metazoa; phylum Chordata; class Mammalia; order Carnivora; family Otariidae; genus Eumetopias; species Eumetopias jubatus. The sequence goes on along the minus strand of NW_028274816.1, from coordinate 57,338,080 downwards.
GTTATCCCCGGTCCCAGCTCTGACACTGTGGGTGATGCATTGACAGTTAGAAGGAAGTCAGCCACAAGTGTCCAAACTGCATCTGAATCCCATGGGACTTATTAATAATAGGTTCCAAGGCCTCCACCCTCAGACATGCTGATTCAGAAAGTCTGCTATGAGACCAAGGAATGTGATAGTTAGAATATGCATTGAACATAAATGACATGCCCGATGCTGTCTAGCACTCTCACTGAATGTTGACTAAGCCTCATGAAATAGGTTATTAATTGACAATTCTTTTCAGACAAGGAGACTGAAAATCAGGTAGGATAAGTTACTTGATTTCATTTATTTATATTTATCAAACTTCTACAGTGTTTAATAACCACCAGGCAGTGTGCTAAGTCTTTACAATCTTGCCATATTGAATCCTCATAACTACCCTATTAGTTTTATTCCCGCCCACACCCAATTGACAGATGAAGAAGGTGAGGCACAGGGGCATCTGGGTGGCTCAGTTGTTAAGTGTCTGCCTTCAGCTCGGGTCATGATCCTGGAGTCCTGGGATTGAGCCCCACATCGGGCTGCCGGCTCAGCAGGAAGCCTGCTTCTCCCTCTCCCTCTCCCTGGGTTCCCTCTCTAGCTGTCTCTCTGTCAAATAAATAAATAAAATCTTAAAAAAAAAAGTGAGGCGCAGTGACTTGCCAGAAGGTAATGAGTGGTCAAGCTGGGATTTTTGAACCCGGGCATTCTGGGTCCAGAGTCTCTGGTTTTCATCCCACAGATGATTCAGATGTCATCTCAGTTAAGTGTAGAAATTTTCAGATACCAAAAATAGCCACAGTGCCGTAATGAAGCCCTAGGTACACATCATCAGCTTCAATAATAAACTAATGGCCAATTTTGTTTCTTTTCCACCCCCCCCCACGAACTCCTACATCCTCATTTATGCTGAAGCAAATCACATTTTTAAAAAGATTTTTTTTAAGATTTTATTTATTTAATTGACAGAGAGAGACAGAGAGAGAGGGAACACAAGCAGGGGGAGTGGGAGAGGGAGAAGCAGGCTTCCTGCCGAGCAGGGAGCCCGATGCAGGGCTCGATCCCAGGACCCTGGGATCATGACCTGAGCCGAAGGCAGTCGCTTAACCAACTGAGCCACCCAGGCGCCCCTTTTTAAAAAGATTTTATTTATTTATTAGAGAGAGAGAGACAGCGAGAGGGAACACAAGCAGGGGGAGTGGGAGAGGGAGAAGAGGGAGAAGCAGACCCCCCCCCCCGAGCAGGGAGCCTAATGCGGGGCTCGATGCCAGGACCCTGGGATCATGACCTGAGTCGAAGTCCGACCTGAGCCACCCAGGCGCCCCCAATTAACATTTTTGTAAAGTGCCCTTTCCCACCATCCCTTTGGTTGATAGCCTGGCCTCACAGTGTCCGGAAGATATTGCACAGACACCACTGTCTACCCACTACATCCATGCCCTTTATGGAGGGCCTTCCATTTTAGGATTTCTCAGCTGACCCATAATGACCATAGATTTCTCACCCGATCTTCCCACCAGGCTTCATGGAGCAGCCTACGAACTGACCACCCCACACTGACTCCTGCTCAGCTCCACCATCTGCTCAGCCACTACCAGCTGGGTCCTGGCCGTGGGACACCACCTGCCTGGGACCCCCCCCCTGCAGAGCGAGATGCTGTGGACACAGGTGAGGACAGATGGGGACAGAGGCACTGGGGCTGTCAGCTTTTTTTTTTTTTTTTTTTTTTGGTTCTCAGGACCCAGGATTCCACAGCCCCAGCGCCTTCCTCCTTCTGACCCAGGATTCTGGACCCTTAACCCTCTCCTCCCTCAAGACTTAAGTGATGAACCCCAACTGCCCCCTCCCCCAGGGTACAGGAGTTCAAGCCCCAGCTCCTTTTTCCCCCAGGGTTTCAGGCCCCCAACCTCTTCCCCGGACAACCTACCCTCCTCACCCAGGAGTTCGGGTTCCAGCCCCCTCCACTCTAAGGAATCCGTAAAACTAAGTTCCCAGACGTTCCTTCCTCACGGGTCCAAGAACCCAATGCCTCGCCCGTTTCCCAGGCAACGGTGGCCTTTCTTTGTCTGAAACTACAACTCCCATGACGCTTGGGGACTCCCGCGAGTCATGTTTGAGTGGATCCTGCCCCAGGAATTGCTGGGGGTTGAAGTTTTTCCTTCCTTCGGGCGTGACAGAGCCTCTCCCCAACACTCCTGCCCCACGCCCATTTTCAGAGTTTGACTCCGTCTTCTTCGGTCTCCTAGGGGACATCTTCGAAAGCTTCTCTTCCCATCCTCCCCTCATCCTGCCCTTGGGCAGCTCGCGCCTGCGCCTCACGGGTCCTGTGACAGACGACGCCCTGCACCGTGAACTGCGCAGGCTCCGCCGCCTCCTCTGGGATCTTGAGCAGCAGGAACTGCCGGCCAATCACCGCCACGGACCTCCCGTGGCCTCGCCTCCTTGAAAACCAATAACAAACGAGCGCGCGAACCTTGAAAATTCTTCGGCTTCTACTCTCCGGAGCCCGCTCGAGCTCAGAGCTCTCTGGGAGTTGTAGTTCCTTCCCCGCGTGGGATGCCGGGAGTTTGAGTTTTCGGGTAGTAGAGGATGGGACAGTGGGAAGATGGGCTTGGGGCGTGAGCGCAAGGAGCAATAAAGGTATCTGTGGTATTGGCAACGCCTCACTTGTTAAGACTCGGGAACGCTGGTGATGATGATGTTTTGCGGATTAGAGCACCAGGGTCCTCGACTAGAGCGTTGGGTTCTTGCCGAGTCCGAGGAGATATTTATAGCCTTGGCCTCAGCTTGCCCTGCGGCTTGTAATCCAAACCCGGAGCCCTGGGGCCTCCCACGCATTTCAGGACAGAGCTCTAAGCTTGCTCTGCCAAATATCAGGCCCTCAGTCCTGCCGGTGGGAACCAGACTTCTCTCCCTTCGACCCCAAAGGCCAGAGTCCAGCCCTCTTCTCCCTCAGACCCGGGAGTCCAGGTGCCAGCCCCCTCCTCCCTCGGATCCAGGAGTTCGGGGCTCCAGTTTGAACTTCTCCACTCCTCTAAATCCGACTCCTGCTGCTGCGTCAGGGAAAAAACAAGCGACAGGTGGCACCTGCCCGCAGGGCCGGGTCGCGACCACCTGCTCCCGCCGCTCACCCGGCGCCCCTCTCCAGGCACCTGCTTCTGTCAGTCCGCCCGCCGCTGCCCCGCCCGACCCCGCAGCCCCAGGACGCGGAGGAGGAGCGACCCAGGGAACCCCGACGTTCGCCCCGCCCCAGTCCCTCCCAGCCCGTGCTCCCGCCCCTTCTTAGGGTCCCAGGCGGGGCTCCTGTCTCCCCCCTCCTCCCCCGCCCCATTCCACAGGCTCCTGGCACGCCCTAGAAAGGGGTGTCCTAGGCGGTCCCAGGCTGGTGGGGCGGAGCCTGCGGCCTCCAGCCTAGACCAGGGGACTCAACCCGCTCCAGAGCACTGCTGCGCCGAGCCCACCTGGTGAGAAGCCCCTGGGATGGGGGTGGGGGGAAACCACCTTAACTCTTCTGTCACCTCTCTGGTCCCAGTCCCTTCCTCACAGACCATGGTGGCTGACACCGACCCACTCCCCTCTCAAATGCAGGTGGCAGAGACCCTTCCCCATTCCCCAGGAACCTACCGGGTCCCTTTCCCTCTTGATCAAGGGTGTTGGATTCTAGTCCTTTCAGAGTATTGAGCTCTATCCCTTCACCCTCTTTTCCTTCCTCTCCTTTCATAGGCCCAGGGGTCTCCTTTCACAGATTCCAGTCTTTCCTCCCCCAGGCTCCAGGAATGGGGGCCCTCAACCCCCTTCTCCCTCAAATCCAGGGGTCTGAGCTCCCAGCCCCTCCAACCCCAGGCTCCAGAAGTTCTGGCTCAAGGCCTCTCCTATCCCTAAGCCCCTGAGGCCCTTTCCCTGCTGCCTTCACAGGGAGGGACAGCCTCCTGACCTCCACTCTGACCCTCCTCCGGTCTGGGCACTGTCCTCCCCTCAGTCCAGGTCCCCATCACAGCCTTGGCAATGACTCTCGCAACTTCCTCTCAGCGCTCCCAAATCATTCGCTCCAAGTTCAGATCTGGTGAGAGGCTTCTCTCTATGCTTGTAGGGAAGGGGTCTTCTGGGTCCTGGGTTTGAAATACTCTTAACTCAGGTAGTGTGTGTGGTGGGTGAGGTGGGAGGGGGGCCATGGCACCCACAAGGTAGGTGTTTTCTGTGCAAAAGGTCACTTGTGTATAAAGGAGGCCCCAGCAAAGGGGTTGAATTTTGGGGGCTCAATGAGGGTGCAAATGGCCAATGCAATGCTCCTGTAAACAGTGAGGAGTGGGTGGCGAGGGATGGGTGTGCAGAGGGTCAGGTACTGCAAAGGAGCAGGGGCTTAAATCGACATGTGTGCAAAGTGGAGGTGTGCACAGAGTGGGGACTTTGGAATGGGCGGTGTGGGAGTGTTGGTGAGGGGACAGTGCGTTATATCAAAACTTGAACGTGTCAAAGGTTGTATTTTAGGTCCCAATGCGGGCCGAAGGCATGCAAGTGAGTGTGGCACTGGATGTCAGTTCCTCAGTAGGCCAAGGGCATACGAGTGTGCAAATGAGTATGCTAGATGGGTGCAAAAACACCAGTCCCCAAAGAGCAATGAGTGTGCCAGAGAGTGCACGTGAAATGTGCAGAGAGAGCCCTGCTCCAGAACTGGAAGCCAAATCCGGAATGTGCAAAGAAGTGTCAGTAAGGCTGGGTGGGTGCCAAGGATGAAGCATATCAAAGGGTCCGAGTGCACAAAAGTGGCACAGGTGCCAGACCAGAGCCCAGGAAAATGCATGTGCAGAGGGGGTGAGTGTGGGGAGGCCTGGGGGTACACTGAGGGGAGCGGGCTGGCGCAGACGGGAGCGCACGGACGAGAAGAGGTGAGGCACACATGGGTCAGTCTGCCAAGATGGCGATCGTGTCTTGGGTGGGGTAGGCACATGCTCATGAAGGGGGCAGGTGGAGCTGGGGGCAGGGCTGCCTCCTGCCTGCACACTGGCTGGCTCCTAGTCCCAGAACAGCTCTGGCAGGGAGCAGGGAGCAGGCGGGAGGCCCGGGAAAGGGAACAGGCTGCCAGCCCACCCGCCTGCATGGGGTGTGTAAGGGGGCTGGGCACGCGTGTCCTGCCAACTGCAGCTCGCACCGCCTGCCAGGCCAGGCTCCTGGACACTCCCTTCCCGCTTTTCTCCTCCCACCTCCCTCCTTCCTCCATAGTCCTCCAGCTTCGGATCCACAGACGGTATCAGGACCCAAGTAAGTGTGGGCCCTGGAAGGGAGGGGATGGAGGCCCGACAACCCTGGGATGCCCAGGAGTGCAGCTACCAGATCTCAGGCACTGGTTCCTGAGCCTTGGCCCCTATGCCAGGGATACCCTGAAGTCCTACCCTGTCCCGTCCTGAGGACCCCAGAGCACAGGTCCCTGGTTACCCCACCCCTCAAAGCTCTGCTTCCCGCCCTATGACTTTTCCCACTCCAAAGAAATGCATGAATCCAGATCCCATTTCTTTGGAGAAGACAGGCATCCCAGACTCCACACTTGGCATGCACACGAATCTCAGGATGTGGCTTTCAGCTTCTTTCTCTCCTTAGAGAGAAAGCACCACGAGTGCTGGCCCCACCCCTGTTCCAGCAAAACTCCCTAAATCTGTGATCCTCAGCCACCACACCCCTTGGTGACTGAGGACATGATTCCTGACTTTCTTGAGAATATAAAATTCTGGAACCTCTGCCCTGAGATCCAGGAGTCTGGCACCCACCTCCTAACACTGGGGTTTCCCTCCCTGGTCCTGCCCTCCCACACTGGGAGGTGGGGGGGGGGCGCTGAGGCCTCCAGGGCCCTCCTTCCCACACAGTCTTGTTCCTCCCTGCCTGGCTTGCTGTCTACAGGCCTCTCAGGGTCCTTCAATGCCTCTCCAGTCTTGGATCCAGATCCGTGGGTCTCAGCCACAGACCCTGCTCTGGCTCCCAGAGCATCGGCCCCAGTCTCGCCCTTGGGCCCCACCCCTTTCCTCTTCAGCCCTGGGGACCTGCTCCATGAATCAGAATACCACCCTTGGAGCTCTCTGAAGGTGGGTCTCCATCAAGTGAGGAGAAATACCCCGGAGAGTCTAGCATTGGTCGTCCTTGCTACTGCCCTTTTGGCTCCTTTCTGGTGGTGCCAAGCTGAGGCCCTGGGGCAGGACAGCGGTGACAGAGCCGAAACATATGACATCACACTTGCTTTTCCAGGACTCTCCCAAGATCTCCCAACATTGGAGAGAGCCCAAGCCAAAGGGGAACTTGACCTACCACCAGTACATGCCCCCAGGGTGGAGACAAGGGTCCAGGGTAGACTCCCAGGCCAAAGGGTTGGCCTTGGGTCCCCCTGGACCACCTCTGTGGGAAGGGACAAACTCACAGCAGCCACCTCCCAGGTATGATCCCTGTTTTTGTTCTCTGGGGGGGAAATTCAGCCCCCCCCCCGCCCACACATCCTCCTCTCTCAAACCCAGAGTCCAAGAGCAGGGGAGTCCAGAGTCCAGCCCCCAACCCCTTCCTCCCCCAGGACTCGAGAGTCCAAGTTCCCAGTCCCTCTTCCTTCAGTTCCCGGGAGTCCTGGCTTCAGACCCAAGAGATTGGGCCTCCGGTTCCTCCTCTCCCACGCACAGGAATTAGCTTCTTCCGAGACCCAGAATTCTGGGCCCTCTCTTTCCTCCTCACAAGCCCCTGCCTTTGAGGACCCTGGAACGCCCCGTCTCTCTCCACCCCCTCTAACCTCTGGTTCCCCCTCACGCCTTACCGCCAGGATGAAGCCCACTGCCCTCACTTCCTCCCCACCTGGAGTCCCCAGCCCCTCGCCCCCTCCACACAAGTTGGAACTTCAGACCCTTAAGCTGGAGGAGCTGACGGTGAGTGTAGGGAGTAACTTCCCAGGCTGGCCCTCTCCCTCGGTGGGTACCCATAGTTCTAACCCCGCAGCCTCTGCCCCATCGGAGACCCAGGAGCCTGGGTCCCCAGTCCCTCTTCTCGCGGTTTCCCAAATGTCCAGCCCCACCTCCCGCCTGCGCCCCGGAGCCCTCCCAGCAAGACCTCTCCCCGCCCCCTCCACCCCAGGTCTCAGAGCTCCGGCAGCAGCTGCGCCTGCGGGGCCTCCCGGTGTCGGGGACTAAGTCGATGCTCCTGGAGCGCATGCGCGGCGGCGCCCTGCCCCGCGAGCGGCCGAAGCCGCGGCGCGAGGACGGTCCCTCGGGTGCTCCCTGGCCGCGCCTCAGGCCCAAGGCTCTGGGAGCCGTCCGGCGGCAGGGCTCGGTGAGGGCGGGGCTACGCGCGTATGGACCAATGAAGAGAAAACAAAGCGGGACGGGGCGGGAAGTCGAATGAAGAATAGCCAATGAAGTGGGGGGGGCGTGGTTAATAGCAAAGTGGGAGGCTCTTAAGGGAAGAGATGCCAATGAAAGAATACCGGGCGATACCGAAGGGGGGTGGTCGATGAGCGAGCGAAGGGCCGGGGGGGGGAGGCCAGGGGGTGGAGCCACAGGTTGCGAGTGGGTGGGGTTGCTCCCGGCGGGCGTGGCTTATGGGAGCTCCGCGGTTCTAGCTCAAGCCGAGCCCAAACTCTCACCCTCCGCCTCGGGCACGTGCCTCGGACACCCCTGCTACTGCTGCGGTCCCGACCCCGGCTTCCGCTCCGGCTGCGGCTCCAGCACCGACTCCTTCCTCAGCACTGCCCACAGCGGCCCTGACTGTGGAGGAGGAACTGCAGGAAGCCATCCGCAGGGCGCAGGTGAGAGGGAGCGGGCCAGGGGTCTCAGTCAGGATGGTGCGGGATCCCAGGTTCACGCCGCTTCTGCCTGTCCGCAGTTGCTTCCGAACCGGGGCATTGATGACATCCTGGAGGATCAGGTGGAGCCTGAGGGTAAGAGTCCAGCTCCTAGATTTGGGGGAGTTGGAGGCAGGTTCTGGAGTCCTAGTCCAAAGGAGGAAGGGTTTGGGATCTGGAGTCCTGGGTTCTAGAGAGGGGTGGGCTGGGGACTTGGATTTCTGGAAACGAGGAATAACGGAGTGGGGTCCGGATCTCTGCCTTCCTAAGCTCACACTCCATTCCCTCTCCTGCAGACCCGCTGCCCCTCATCCCCCTGGACTTCCCCGGCTCCTTCGACGTGCTGTCCCCCTCCCCGGACTCTGAAGGCCTCTCCTCTGTCTTCTCTTCCTCGCTACCGTCCCCCACAAACTCCCCGTCCCCCTCTCCCAGGGGCCCCACAGACTCCTTGGACTGGCTGGAGTCTCTGAGTGGAGGTCCCCTGCTAGGCTGTGGTCCCCCAGCCCCCAGCATCTTCTCTGCTGACTTATCTGACTCCAGTGGAACCCGGCTGTGGGACCTGCTGGAGGATCCATGGTGATGGATGCTGGGGTTTCCAGGGACGGAGAACTGGTGGGGATGGGAAGGTCACCGAGACAAACTCCCAAAGGAGGGGGTGGGACAACCGGCAGAGCCCCTCCCACCACAGACACGGAATCAGAGAGGACTCTCATCCCCCCCAGGCCCCGAACTGCTGCGGACATGCCAACCGCCTGACTCCCGCCTGCCTGACCTCCATATGATCCCCTCCATGGTTGTGTGGTTGGGGGCGGGGAGGTGTCATTTGCTGCGGGCCAGGGGCAAACAAGCTGCTTGCTGCTTCCTTCAGAGACCTCATGGATGTCTTTGTTCCCACCTTCTCCCCTCCCATGCCACCAACTAGATGGGAGTCTGGAAGGTGGTCTGTGTTTTTTGGGTGCAGGAGAGGGGGCAGGGAAGAGTCAGGAGGGAGAATAGGGAGCCAGACCCTTGGCTTCTGGTTGGAAGTGAGAATATCAGAAGCGTCATGTCTGAGGTCAGATTCTCTTGGAAGCAGAGCCTGAGACAAGATTCATGTGCCCATGATTTATTAAAGAAATGCCCTGAGGAGAAACCAAAAAGGAGCGGAGGAAACCAGACAGTGAAGGGGAAGAAGACTATCAAGAGTATGGCTTCAGGTGAAGTCCCAACCTCTGCGTGATCCCATGGGGAGCTCTGGAGGATAAATTAAATTGCAGGGTCTTTCTTACTCTGAGGCAAAAGGAGCTAGGCTTTTTTTTGGGGGGGGAGCTAGGCTTTTGAGGCAGAGGGAGATTCCTATTTGGGTTTCTTATTGCTGAATAACAAGCCACCCCCAAACTTGGAGTCTTAAAATAATAACTATTTATGATCACTCACAACTTTTTTTTAAAGATTTTATTTATTTTTAAACAGAGAGACAGTGAGAGAGAGAGCACAAGCAGGGAGAGTGGGAGAGGGAGAAGCAGGCCTCCCGCCGAGCAGGGAGCCTGACGTGGGGCTCGATCCCAGGACCCTGGCGTCACGACCTGAGCCAAAGGCAGACGCTTAATGACTGAGCCACCCAGGAGCCCTGATCACTCACAATTTCATGGGTTGACTGGCTTAGCAAGGCAATTCTTTGGCATCATATGACTAGGGCTGCAGTCATCATAGTGTCCAAGTGGACTGGACCATCCAAGATGGCTCAGACATGTCTGGCGCCTTGGTAGGAATGGCTAGTATGCTGGAGCCAGCTGGGCTGTGGTCTCTCCGTCAGGGTATCTGGACTCCCTACATGGTAGCTCAGGGTCCTCCAAAGCGAGCATTACTGGAGCAGGAAGCAGAAGCTGCCAGTCTCATAAAGACCAAGCTTGGAACTGGCCCAGTGTCACCTTCACTACGCTCCATTGGTTAATGCAAGTCGGGCTGGCAGAAGATGGGGAGGGGGCTACAAAGATGTAGGAATCTTGGAGGCATGGTCATTGGGGACTATATGTGGAGACTCCACTACACCCCTCTCGTCAGTCATGAAGAGAGGGTGGGACATAGACTGCCGGGCACCTTGAACCCCAGGGCAGTCCTGGGAAGAAGGTCACAGAGGAAGCCCATTAGCAGCAAAATCTTGTAAAATGTAGGTTTTATTATTCAGGTGTGGGGAAGCCTATAGATCAGAAGGACCGCAATTGAAAAGATCCTTTGTTGGGGCACCTGGGTGGCTCAGTTGGTTTGGTGGCTGACTCTTGATCTCAGCTCAGGTCTCAATCTCAGGGTCATGAGTTCAAGCTCCACATTGGGCTCCATGCTGGACATGGAGCCTACTTAAAAACAACAACAAAAAACCCCCCAAAAACCAAAAAAGATAGTTTGTTATTCTCACAAATCCCCAAAGAAGGGGGTGTGCCAAGCCATGCACAGCCACCTGGGGAAGTGCCAAGGTAGTCAGGAGTCGGGGGAGAGGGGAGCCCTGAGCAAGAGTCTTTGCTGTAGTTTCTCAGTGAGGGAACAGGGGAGGCAGGGTAAGTTGGCTTAAGATTGTCTAGTATGAATGATTTCAGCTGGCTCTGGGGTGTAGGGACCATCCCTAGTTGTCTGGAACGTGGTCCTGCGGTGATGAGGCAGAGGAATCATGGCCTGGAGGAATATAAAGCTCATAAAGGAAATGGTTGGGGGTCCGAGCTCTGGACTGGTTGGTTTGCATATGCAAAGCATGCTCCTGGGTGAGTCCTTTATTATCTCTGGGAATTGGCTAGCCCTGGGAGGGGCAGTCCCTCCAGATGTCAAAGCACCAGAAATATGGGAAATAAAAAGCCATAATGAATGCAGAGAGCACACAGAAGATGGGGGGTGGGGGAGGCTGAGTGCACAGAGCCAGGAAGAGGGATCTAGATCTATCTGAGGGGACCTGGGTGGGCCATCCACGTATCCACTACAGGTGGAAAAGGACAGCAGATCAGTGACGTGCGACAGTACCCAGAGCCAGTGACTGCCTCTCATCTGGCTGTCCATTTGCTCATGGGTCCAGTGAGGATGAGATGTTCACTGAGCCCTACAGCCCAGTGAGGATGAGATGTTCACTGAGACTTCCCATGAGCTGGACCTGATGTGGGAGACATGCTGACAAATAATCACCCTTATGAGCTGTGGATCCACGATTCTAGTTCCTCCATGGGCATTAGAGAGTCATGAGAGAACAGGTAAGGGAGGGAGAGATCTTTACCGTGAAGGAAAGGTATCTTCTGACCAGTCAGGTGGGAGGTGTCAGATGGGCACTTTAAATCAGGTTCATGAGTCCATAGCCTGTGCCCTCAGAGTTGAAAAAACAGAGCCTCAGTCTCTGCTCTGGTGAAGCTCAGACATTTGCACAGAGAGAGTTCCAGTGCAGGGTGATAAGAATTTTCACGGCAGAGGGGCCACGACTCCTAGAAAGTACCAGAGGGCGCCTGGGTGGCTCAGGCGGTTAAGCGCCTGCCTTCGGCTCAGGTCATGATCCCAGGGTCCTGGGATCGAGCCCCGCATCGGGCTCCCTGCTCCGCGGAAAGCCTGCTTCTTCCTCTCCCTCTGCCTGCTGTTCTGCCTACTTGTGCGTGCTCTCTCTCTCTGTCAAATAAATAAATAAATAAAATCTTTAAAAAAAAAAAGAAAAGAAAAGAAAGTACCAGAAGCCATGGGGAATGGGTAGGGCAGTCAGAGGAACAGCCTGGGGAACCTTGTGAGGTCAGGGCTGCTGACAAAAGGTGGGTGGTGTTGCTGCCACAGAATTTGGGGCTGGACGTGGGTGGCGGTTGGGGCCTGTGGGCACCTTTCTGCCAGGCTGAAAATTGGTGGTAAAGGGGCGCCATCAGCCCTGAAAAGATCAAGAAGGGGTGTGGTGGTGCTTCTGCCTGTCTCCGTCTTGGCCCGACTCTGAGCTTGTGACCCTCTGACCCCATGTCTCCTGTGTCCAGGGGAGGGCAGCTCCAGAGGGAGTCAGGCCGAGGGTGGCGGGTAAGGAATTTTTTTTTAAAGATTTTATTTATTTATTTGAGAGAGAGAGAGAGAGAGAGAGAGAGCAGAGAGGGAGAGGGAGAAGCCGACTCCCCACTGAGCAGGGATCCTGATGTGGGGCTCGATCCCAGGATCCCGGGATCATGACCTGAGCCAAAAGCAGACATTTAGCTGAGCCACCCAGGTGCCCCTATCAATTTGTCTCATAGACATAATCCCCAGAAGGTTGCATTGAGTAGGCTGGAGAATACACTCATTTTTCTTTCTCCTCCTTCCCTACCCCTCCCCGTTTCTCCGGCCCTCCCTGTCTCTTTCTTCCTCCCTTCTCTGTCTATGTCTACGTTACCACATACCCTGCTCAATGGGGAGCCTGCTTCTCCCTCTCTCTCTGCTGCTCTCCCTGCTTGTGCTCTCTCTCTTAAATAAATAAAATCTAAAAAAAAAAAAAAAAGACACGGTCATACTGGATTAGGATCCACCCTAATGATCTTAACTACATTTTCAAAAACCCCACTTCCAAATAAGTTGCATTCACAGATCCTGGGGGTCAGGACTTCAACATAATCCCTTTTGGGAGATACAGTTCAGTTCATAACAGGTACCACTCTAAGCAGACGAACCAGCCTCAAGTTCTTTATGAAATATTACGGCCCTCTCCCAGTTCAAGCCCCTGCTGGCTTGTAATATAAAGCAATGTATGTTTAAGATCATAAATATCTGAAGCATATGGACCCGATTAGCTTTACTCTGTCTGCAATTGATTAAAAAAAAAAATCTGGAGACTGGGGATGGTATAATGTCATAGAGAGTGCAAGATACAGAATAGAAGGCAGATGATACTGCTGTGTTCGCGGGACCCCAAATAAAATTCTATACTAGGTTATGAATCAGGTGTCTTGTGAGCCTGCAGTTAAGAGCCAGGAATCAGTATGGGCTCTCTAGGAAGATGTTCATTTTATTAATTGTTCTATGGTTACTGTTTTTTGGTGGGTTGTGTATTGGTTAAGAAACTAGGCACCTGCCTGGCTCAGCTGGTAGAGCGTGTGACTCTTGATTTGGTGGTTGTGAGTTTGAGCCCCACATTGGGTGTAGAGATTACTTTATTTTTTTAAAATATTTTATTTATCTATTTATTTGGTAGAGAGAGAACAAGCAAGGCGAGTGGCAGGCAGAGGGAGAGAGAGAAGCAGGCTCTCCGCTGAGCAGGGAGTCTGATGCCAGGCTCAATCCCAGGACCCTGGGATCATGACCTGAGCCGAAGGCAGACGCCCAACCAACTGAGCCACCCAGGAGCCCCTAGAGGTTACTTAAAAAAATAAAATAAAGTGGAAATTCCCCTGAAGGGGGAATCATTAAAAAAAAAAAGAAAGAAAGAAACCTTTGCCCACCTCAAGGTCATGAAGCTTTTCTCCCATGTTTTATTCTAGAAGCTTTATGCTTTTAGCTTTCACATTTTGGTCTGTGATCCATCTTGAATTAATGTTTGTGAATCATAGGAGGAAGGAGTCAAGTTCACCTTTTCTATGTGGATATTGGATTGCTTCCATTGATTGAAAAGCTCTTTTGTCCCTCACCTGAACTGTGTTGATGCCTTTGTCATAAATCAAGTGACTATATGTACGTGGTCTATTTCTGGACTCTTTGTTGGATTCCATTTGTCTATCTTTTATGACGGTAAACTTTGTCAAGGTAACTTTAGCTTTACGGTCAATATTGAAATCTGGTAATCTCTCCGGTCTCTTTACTTCACTTCTGCCATGACTTCACTGGTCCACCATCATTGCTTCCTGATAGTGAAAATCAGTCAGATTCATTCTTCAAGGCATATCTTCAATATAGTCTTTACATCACAGCTTTCTTGTTGTGATACAGAATTACACACACACACACACACACACACACACACTTTTTTTTTTAAGTAGGCTTGAACTCATGACCCCAAGATCAAGAGTTGCACACTCTACCAACTGAGCCAGTCAGGTGTCGCCCTAGTTTGTTTTGAAAGAGACTTTTGTACGTGTCTAGGCAAAGACAGTGGTGACTTGGATAGAGTGGTGATGGTAGAGGAAGGAAAGAAGGTCCAATTCAGGATATATTTTGAAGGTAAAGCCGACAGAACTTGCCGGTGGCTGGAATGTGAAAGGAAGAATCTAGCGTAAGTTGAATTTTTGGTCCAAGTGAATGCATAGTGCCATTTACTGAGATGGGGATGGGCAGGGGAAGATTTGGGTGGTTGGAATTGAGGGGAGATGTTGTCATGGCCATCTTTGGAAATGATCACCCACCATGATGTTATTTTAATTTAGCACCATGTAAAATGTGCCCCCCTGCAATACATTGAAAACATACATCAAAAGAGAGAATGCCAAATTTATGTGCAAAATAATTAAGGATTTATTTATTTATTTTTAAATAGCAAAACATGGTCCAGCAACCATCACCCACTCCAGCTGTATAAAATTACACTGGGGGCACCTGGCTGGCTCAGTGGGTAGAGCGTGTGACTCTTGCTCTCAGGGTCGTGAGTTCAAGCTCCATGGAGCCTACTTAAAAAGTTAAAATAAAATAGGGGCGCCTGGGTGGCTCAGTTGGTTGAGCGACTGCCTTCAGCTCAGGTCATGATCCTGGAGTCCCGGGACCGGGCCCCACATTGGGCTCCCTGCTGGGCGGGGAGCAGGGAGCCCAATGACCCTCTGACCCTCTCATGCTCTCTCTTTCTATCTCATTCTCTCTCTCAAATAAATAAATAAAATCTTTAAAAAAATAAAATAAATCTAAAGTCAGAATGGAAATTTGAATGAGTTAAATAGAGTTATTGAGGGAGAGACCTATTAGCATACTAAGTATTGTGGCACCCATTCCATGGGCACTAAGCCAAAAGAAAGGGACTCCAAGAGAACCATCTGGAGAGACTGTGGGGGCCTGCAAGACGTGAGGTGGTCATTAGAGCACAAATATTCTGGGGTATGTGGATGGGTTGTTCTTGACATTGGGTGTGCCACTTGACTTGCTTCAGCCACTGAAACGTGAGTGGCAAACTTTTTTCCCTGTATACTCAATTTTGGATTATCTTCCCAAGCCTTATGTTCTTTTTTAAATTTTTATTTATTTTAATTTTGTTTATTTTTATTTATTTTTAATTTTTTAAGATTTTTTCAAGATTTTATTTATTTATTTGAGAGAGAGAAAGCACGAGAGGGAAGAGGGTCAGAGGGAGAAGCAGACTCCCTGCTGAGCAGGAAGCCCGATGTGGGGCTCGATCCGGAGACTCCAGGATCATGACCTGAGCCGAAGGCAGTCGCTTAACCAGCTGAGCCACCCAGGCGCCCAATTTTGTTTATTTTTAAAAAGATTTAATTTATTATTTATTTGAGAGAGAGAGCATAGAGGGAGAAGGAGAAGCAGAATTCCTGCCAAGCAGAGAGCCCGACATGGGGCTTGATTCCAAGACCTTGAGATCACAACCTGAGACAAAGGCAGCCGCTTAACCAACTGAGACACCCAGGCGCGCCCCCCATCCTTATATTCTTTTATTACCTTTTTTTTTTTTAAAGATTTTATTCATTTGACAGAGAGAGACACAGAAAGGGGGAACACAGCAGGGGGAGTGGGAGAGGGAGAAGCAGGCTTCCCATGGAGCAGGGAGCCCGATGCGGGGCTCGATCCCAGGACCTGGGATCATGACCTGAGCTGAAGGCAGACGTTCAACGACTGAGCCACCCAGGCGCCCCTTTTATTACCTTCTTTTCAGACCAACTCCCTTACAAACATAGTGGCCATGTTTGTATTATGTGACCTCTCCGCATGGCCTCAGGTAATTGGCTCATGGTGAATGCTTGACTCAAACATCACTCTGATTGAGGCATCAAGATTGTCTCTTTCAAGATTGTGAAACTGGCAGAGAGGCACTAGGAGTCTCTGTTGAGCACTTGAAATGAGACCCCAGCACCACAGTTTGCTAGGACTGTTCAGTAGCCTTTTCCCTGGTCTCTACCCCTCTCTTACCCCTACAGCCCTTCCTCTGCGTAGCAGCCAGAGAAGTCCACACAGCAAATCAGATTGTGTTATTCCCCTAATTAAGACCCTCTGGTGGGGGTGCCTGGGTGGCTCAGTCGTTAAGCGTCTGCCTTCGGCTCAGGTCATGATCCCAGGGTCCTGGGATCGAGCCCCGCATCGGGCTCCCTGCTCGGCGGGAAGCCTGCCTCTCCCTCTCCCACTCCCCCTGCTTGTGTTCCCTCTCTTGCTGTGTCTCCCTCTGTCAAATAAATAAATAAAATCTTTAAAAAAAAAAAAAGACCCTCTGGTGGCTTCCCCTTGGTCTTAGAATAAAACCCAAAGTCCTTGCCATGGTCCACAAGGCCTTTCACGTCAACCCTGTTAACTTCTCTCCCACCTCTGTCTCCATGTGTTTCAGCCACACTGGCCTGGTTCCGCTCTCATGTATAACTGGAATCCCCCTGCCACAGGGCCTTTGCACGTGTGACCTCAAGTGAGGTGGGGATGTTCAAGTTTTGCCTAGGTTGTGCCAAAGTCATGAAAGTGTCTGCAAATATAGAGAATCATTTATTTAGTTCGTTTATCTCTGGCTGTATCACAGACGGCCCCAAAACTTCATAGCATCAAACAATCATATTGTTATGCTCACAGACTCTGTGAATCAGGAATGGAGATAGGGCTCCTCTCTGCAACATGTTGTCAGGAACCTCAGCGGGATGCTAGGCTGACTTAAACAACATGTGGAATCATATCTGATGCCTACGCTGAACGACTTGAAGTTGACCTCAGCTAAGGCTGCTGATTGTAGCACCTACCCGTGGCCCCGGAGTGGGGTTGGGCTTCCTCATAGCATGGGGGCTGCCTCCATGATGCTGATGACCGAGGGGATGCTGCACCTGAACTCCACAAAAACGCAGCTGCATGAGGCCTCAGCCAACACTCCATGGAGCAGAGAGACACCCAGCTGACGTACAGGATTGTGGGAAATAATAAATTGCTGTCATTTCAAGCCACTATGTTTTGTTAACCCAACCTTTGCTAGCGGAGATCCTGTCTGTTAGGTGAACCACCACAGACATTTACAAAGAACAAATGGACTCTCTTCAAGTTCACTGAGCTGTGCTGGTCTCTTGAGTTCTCACCAGTAATCATCCTAAGCCCTAGGAATCCAGGGTTGCAGAATTGGGGTGGGAGGTCTTAGATGCACACCAGCTACTGGCCAATAGGGTGGCGCTCTTGTAAAAACTGGAGAAAAGGTCTCTGGTCTGGGCAGACTAATTAGAAAACAGTGAGAACTGTCAGTCAGAGAACTGACTCTGGGTGGACACAGTCCCAGGAACACATGGCTTGGAGAGTAGGTTGTTGACTCTCTTAGAGCCCCACCTGCCTCCTTGGCCAAATGCCTTTGTGTAGTGAACAACTCACACAATTCAGGGCTTCTCTGTTTTGTGTAGCACCTTCTTCCTTGTTAAGAGCACCTGTTTTCTTTCCGCAAGCCTCCACGTCTTTCAGAGGAGGCTGATCAACTCCCCAGCTGGAAGGGGCAAAGATATATTGATCTGAAGCTAAGCCAATCCCAGGGTCTTACTCACCTTGCCCTTTAATGGATCAGGTGGGCATGTGACACACTTCCGGTCAATAAGATATGCGGGGCTGGGAGGGGTGGTAGCAGTGGCTGGAGGGCTTTGGAATCTTTCTCTCACTCTTCAAAAGCGACCCAAGAACGAAGTTCTTTTTTGCTGCCTCATGAAGAGGTTGTCTGCATGTGACACCTGGCTATGTGGCAGCCCTTCTGGGACCATGAGGGAGCCAGTCTGAGAGGAGTTGATGGCAGTTGAACAAGATGGATGGAACTGGGGTCACCGATGACATTGCTGGGCTGCTGACTTAACTAACCCCAGAGATGTACCAACCTCTGGTCCTGTTGCATGAGACACATAAATAGGTTATTTAAACAGGTCAGTGACTTCTGATGCAAGATGGAAGTGTCCTGGTACACATAACAATGTGCTCCTCATGCCTTGGGAACTGGTCTTGGAGCCAGTGAAGGAGGAGGTGCCAAGGGTCGCCTAACATCAGTGCTTGAGTAGTGGGGAGAGGTCTGCGTTGATCCCAATCCATTTGGGCAGGAAGGTTGCCTCTGGCTTAAAGACTTTGAGGAAGGGGGAGTCGGGCAGGGTGTAATTGGCCAGGTAGATGGTCTCTCCCCCCGCGAGGTAGGCGGCCCAGATCCCGAACGTCCCAATGGTCATGATGGTGTGGTTACACTGCATGAGCAGCGCAAAGTCCTTGGAGGGGGAGTTCTCTATGCCATTGCCGGCGAACACCACGTCCCCCCGGGAGGCATTGATGTTCTCCCGACACCAGGTCATGCCGTTGCTGGAGACCACAAAGATGGGGGAGTCGTAGCGGGCCCGGAACCAGTCCAGGGCCTGCTCTAGGTAGCCCCGGTCGGCGACCACGCCCTTCCACACCTGCGGCATGACGCGCACGTAGTCCCCCCGGCGCACGTGGACCCCCACAAAGGTGCTCGGCTGTCTTCCATTCACCCGCAGGCCCCGCAGAAACTTCTGGGCGTCCTCCTGCACGTGGTCGTGCAAGGTGAACTCCTGCAGGATCTCGTCTCGCAGGTGGTGGTAGAAGGTCCAGGAGCAGGGGTAGCCGGTGAGGCGCACGTACTCCCCCGGGATGCGGCGGTAGCGCTCCTCCATCCAGTCGTTCAGGTGGTAGTTCCGCCACGGGATCCTGCTGGCCGTGGTGTCGTGCAGGACCGGGAGGCTGATTCGGAAGATGGGGGCCAGCGTGCTGTGCATCGCGGCCGGGATGAAGGCCGGCCGCCCGTTCATCTTGGCCAGGGCGTACAGGGTGGCGTACTCCCCCATCTGGTTCCCCAGGCGGCCAATGGCATTGATCGTCCACATGCCCCTGGGCGGCTGGCTCGTGGGGTGTTCCGTCCTCGCCAAAACCAGCGTCTCAAAGTCCCATGCGGGGCGAATCTTCGCTAGCCGCTGCTGAAGGTGAAATACGGTGGAAGCCGTGAAGACAAAGAGGAGGAAGTGGGCCATGGGGAAGAAGAAAGGCGCCTGACTGATGAGCATGGCTGTCAGGGAAGGGAGAGCAGGGAATATTAGCTCGGGGGCGGGGATGGAGGCCCTGGGGTGGCGTATGAATGTGCAAGCGCAGTTGTGTGTGCAAACGTCGTGTGGGTGTATGTGCAGGTGGCTTTGCTGTGTCTGTGTCTCAAGGGGTGTGAATACTCAGGTCCGTGTATGGAGCTATGTCTCCAGAGTGTGTGATGGGAGTGTGTTTACAATGAGTTTATTTATTCCTATTTACATGTGTAGATGAGTACACTGTGTGTATTGACACATGGCATGTGTATTGTATGAGTGTGTGTGTGTGTGTGTGTGCATGCACATGGGTATCTGCACATTGTATATATATATGGGTGTGTGTGAATTTGTGTACATATAGTGGACATGTGCACATTGTATCGTATGAATGTATATATATCATGTACTTACATGGGTGGGTACTCTATATAATAGTGTAGATATATATACACACATACACATTATGTATATATACATTATATGATTGAATAAGGGTGTTTATAGCCTGAATATACATACATGGGTGTCTATGGATAGGGGGTACAAGTGTATAAACCTACTTTTACTGGGGATCCAGTTCCTGGAGATGTCCATCTTTGCATGCCCTACCTATCTATATCCTCTTTGAAGGGAAATTGCCAAACCCATCCCAAATTCAACCACTTGGTTTGCCTATCCTCCCGGCCACAGGCAACTGAATGCGAGATAAACACCAAGTTCCACGGTGGCTTTGCCATTTATTGGTCATGACAGGTTGTAGGCTGGCTCTGAAAGATGAGTTGGCCAATTCTCTCTTGAATATTTTTACTAAAAGGTCAGAAGGCAATTGGCAGGCATTGTTTTCTTCTCCCTTGGGTGTTGGGCACCCAGTTGAATTCAACGGTTCAATTCAATTTTGACACTGTCTACCTGACTTAGTATCAGATCCAACAAGTTAAAGAGTTTAGTCCCACTTCATAGACCAACTGCAAGTCCTGAGCTATTCATACTTCTTCTGACTGGTTATAAATTGACACCCTCCTTAGGTTTGATAATTTGCTAGAATGGCTCGCAATACTCAGGAAGGCACTTTACTTACATTTACCAGTTTATTATAAAGGAGACAAATGAATAACCAGAAGTACATAGGGTAAGATCCAGAAGGAGCTTCTGTCCCCATGGACCACCTTCCTGGCTCATGGGTGTGTTTGCCAACTCAGAGGCTCTCTGAAACCCATTTAGGGCTTTTATGGAGGTTTCATTATGTAGACATGATTGATTAAATCATTGGTCACTGGTAATTAACTTAATCTTCAGTACTTCTCCCCTCCCTAGAGGTTGGGGGCTGGAGATGAAAGTTCCAATCTCTTCATTAAGCTTGGTTTTTCTGGGTGACCAGATGCTGAAGCTATCTAGGGACATATGAAGAGTCACCTCATCAGAGCAAAAGACACTCCTATCACCCTATCACTCAGGAAATGCCAAGGATTATAGGAGCCATGTGCTGGAGCTAGGGACAAAGACCAAATATCATTGTAGGAGACTACAGCAGGTGATGCTGAGAGAGGAGGTGTTGGAGTGGCTGGAACATGTCAGATGCAGGCTGACGCAGAGGCAGCCAGTAATGGGGAGACACCTGAAGACCCATGCAGAGACATAAAGAGAACTGACCAAGAAAACCCAGAGAAAATTCCCTTGCATTTGAAGAAGTATATAACCTGTTCTTTTCAACACTAATTCAACACAGGAATTAGTTCTAGGAGTGAGGTGGTTGCACTGGACAGACCTTCTGAGAACACATGGGGTTTACTGTGGTATCATAGGAGGTAGGGGCATTCCCCATCCCAGGCCATACAACTTGGGCCAGTGATTTACAGAGCAAAGCAGTTAATTAAGCTCCTTCCTGGGACCCCCTGGAACAAAGTAAAGACCCCAGAAGGATAGGGTTTGAAGATATGGTTGTTGAGCTCAAGCCAAACAGTTGACAGTGAAAGAAAGCAGGGAATGAATTGGTGCTGACTCCCCATTATGTGGCTAGAAGCTGGAAAAGGACGAGCGGAGCAAGCATTGTTTAGGATGATCACAGTTAACACTTTATTGTTGCTAAAGACTGCATCCAGGAATGATTGATGGGCTTTGTCATTCCGCAGTCTGGGCTGGAACAACACCTGCACTATGCTGCCACAGTAAAAGTCCAGGTTTGGCCACTGATCAACTTTGGAGTCGGAATAATGGGAATGGGGATATGTGGGAGGAGTCAAAAGAATGAGACCCTTCTGCTTGCCCAGCTCTTCCCAAGACTTCCCTCCTCCTTCCCTGTGCATGTGAGGTTCCCACCCATTCTTTTTAAAACTCTTGCTCATGAGCAGGCTTTAATCAAAGCATATCCTGGAGGCCCTGCACAAAGGTAGATTCGAGATGAAAGGTTTCTGGTTGACTTGGTCCATGGCTTGGGTTCCTTGTCGAAGTACTTAACCAAGTGGCCATTAAGAAGAGAACACTGGGGGGCGCCTGGGCGGCTCAGTTGGTTAAGCGACTGCCTTCGGCTCAGGTCATGATCCTGGAGTCCCTGAATTGAGTCCCGCATCGGGCTCCCTCCTCGGCAGGGAGTCTGCTTCTCCCTCTGATCCTTCCCCCTCTCATGTGCTCTCTCTCTCAAATAAATAAATAAAATCTTAAAAAAAAGAAGAAGAAGAAGAAGAGAACACTGGGGCTAAATCAAGCAAGGTATGACCTGGTTTAACCTGGAAAGCTGCCAGAAGCTATGCAGGTATCGTCCTTAATGATTAATTATGGCTGATAAAAGTTGGCACAGGACCTAATATAGCAATATCCCTGTTTCTAAGTCACTGCCCTCCTCATAGCCTATTAGGATTACATGCATTATCTTTCTTTCATTCAAGATTTTATTTATTTGAGAGACAGAGATAGCGTCAGAGAGCATGAGTGGGGAGGCGAGGGAGAAGCAGCTGAGCAGGGAGCCCGATGCGGGACTCAATCCCAGGACCCTGAGATTGTGACATGAGCCCAAGGCAGGCACTTAACCGACTGAGCCACCCAGGCGCTCTGCATTATTTTTCTAGAAGAAACTCAGGTTTGTCCACTAGATGTCTGGATTTGAGTTAAACCAACTCAGGTGGAGGTCTGGGCCCCTTGGGTCATCACCAGATGTTGAGCCTAACCCGAAATGAACTCCTGGGTGGTACAATCTCCTCTTGCCCCATTCATCTTGAACGAAAGGAGCCAGAGAAGCTGGACTTGCTGAATAAAGTTCACTTCACAACTCAGCTGATGCTCAGGAGAGTCTCAGTCTTACTGGTCAAAAGTCCCAGATCAGGGGTGCCTGGGTGGCTCAGTTGGTTAAGTGACTGCTTTTGGCTCAGGTCATGATCCTGGGATCCCAAGATCGAGTCCCACATCAGGCTCCCTGCTCAGCAGGGAGTCTGCTTCGCCCTCTGACCCTCCCCCCCTCATGCTCTCTCTCAAATAAATTAATAAAATCTTAAAAAAAAAAGGCACTACATTTTTGCTCACCCAACCCATAGACCTTGTGTGTGATGTGTTGGATTGTGTCTTTCTGCCAAAGGTATACTGGAATCCTAACTCCTGTTACTGCAGAATATGACCTTGTTTGGAGACAGGGTCTTTACAGAAGTGACCGAGTTAAAACGAGGTCATCCTAAGGTGGACTCTAATCCAACAGGACTGGTGTCTTTATAAAAAAAAACAACTAAAACACAGCCCATAGTGTATCGTATGATATTGGTCCAAGGCTGGCCTCTTTATTGCCAGCTCATGATGTGTGGGCATGGGTGGTGTGGCTCAAGAGACTCATTTGCATCAAGCAGATTCTCTCCCTGAATTTGAAGTCAGAAGCACAGAGAGGGCGTCCGGTTGGTGGCGCGGCTGGTGGCTAAAGGGCCTATTAGGGCCCACGTGCAGCCATGTTGAGCCGTATCAAAGATGGACCAGAGAAATCCATAAGCACAGTGAATTCGATCCTGAGAATAAAAAGGGAGAGGATCCTGAGGGAGAAATGGAAAGTATGACTGTGACCCCGATGGTTTCCTGGTTCCTGTTTCCTCAAGGCCACTTGTGCTTACATTCGTGTCCAGGTCCCAAGATGATTCCTCAAGACCCCGCCCTGACCCTGGGTAGAAGGAACTGTCTGGGGACTGGGAAGCAGGAGGAAGCTGGGGAAGGTGGGGCCACCCCAGGTAGGAGGAGGGAGAGCTCCCCGCGGAGTGGCCTCGTGCCTTCTTCCCACTTCTTCTGGGTGTTTTGCTCTTCCTTTCACCAACTAGATCATGAGGCTTCGAAGGGCAAGGAGTCGACTTGGCTCCTCTGTCTAGCTCCGAATTTGCCAAGCACAGGACGTGGGACAAAGAGGGGCCAAGGGAAATGCTTGTGGGAAGGCAGAAGGATGGAGGGAAGGAAGGAACGGAGGGAGGAAGGGGGGAAGGAGAGAGGAGAGAAATGGAAAAAGAGACAGGAAAAGAGACAGAGAGGGAACTAGACCAAGAGGAACACAGGGACAGAGCCAGAGAGAGAGAGCAGGAAGAGAGATAGACAGGAGAGATGGAGACACAGAGAGAAAGATAGAGAGAGGGAGAAAGAAAGAGACAGGAACAGAAAAACCACAAGAGAGACAGAGAGAAGGAGAGACGGACAGAGAGGGAGAGAGAAATAGGGCAGATGGGATGGATCTGCCTGCACTCAGTCCAGCTCCGGCCCCTGTTCTGTCCCAGTTCTGTGTCTCCAAGTGAGTCTCCGTCCGGATCATTCAGTCCCGGTCTCCTGATCACACACACAGCTCCGTGAAGGAAGGGACAGCGTCGGTCTTATTCCCTCCGTATCCCCAGCAGCCCACAGCCAACGGGGCCCGACACATAGTAGGTGCTCAGGAAATGTATGCAGAAGGAACGTGGGTCTGTCTCCACCTGTCAAGACCCAGTCGGGCTCCATCTGTTGCTTTCCCTCCTTGCAGCAAGTGTCTGCCAACATCTCCCTGCCTTGAGTTCCTCTCTCTCTCTCTCTCTTTTTTGGGGAGGGGGGGTTGAATCCATTTCCCAGCACCAAGTAGGTAAAGACATGAATACTGGAAGGACGACCTTCACAATCAAACCTCTTAATTTCTGGGCTGGCCCTGAATATCCCCTCAAAATATGTTTACAGCAGACAGAAAGACAAGAAGGCTAGTTTTGTTTGGGTAAAAAGAATGTTCTAGAACAGCATCTCTCAGCTTCCTTGGTGGTTTCTTGCTTCCTCCCTCAGGAAGAGGGAGGGTCCACTGTTGAGAGGCCTAAGGGAAGCACCTGCAGACCTTGACCCCCTGTCCTTGAGCAAGGCTGTGGGGAGAGGGAAGGAGGGAGGCTTACAGGGTGAAGGAAACCCAGTGTCTGGGAGTGGGGGGTCGATCTGGAGAGAAGCTCAGGGGAGTGCGGTCATTAGCCTCATGTTGGCTATGTGACTTTGACCAAGGGCCTTCTCAGTGTTGTCATCCAAAAAGTGGGGATAATAATATTTCTCTCCAGGGCTGTGTGAGCACAACATGGGTTAGGAAATCTGAATTGAATGCTTAAGGCCGTGGGCCCATCCTGCAGGTCAGTGCAAACACGCCCATTTGAAAGCAAAGGCAAAGTGAGTCTCAGGGACTAGTCAGAGAGGGGTCTAGGGGACAAGCCTGGGGAAAGGCCAGGGCTGGGGCATGGAGCTGGGCACAGGGCGGGTTGGGGGAATGCCAACAGCCAACCAGCCAACGGCTGGGAGTCTGAATGAAAAGCAAGGCTGCTCGGGGTAAGTGGGAGGAGTCTGCCTTACCCCTAGTCCTGGAGATCAGAAAGTCCGCTTCCTCATCCACCCTCAGTCCCTGCAGCAGCATCGGGCGCTTCAGGCCAGCCAAGGAGGGAGGGGCAAGAGGAGGGGTCAAGGGGCGCCTGGGTGGCTCAGTCGGTTCGGCTCAGGTCATGATCCCCCGGATCCTGGGATGGAGCCCTGCGTCTGACTCCCTGCTCAGTGGGGAGCCTGTTTCTCCCTCTCCCTCTGCCCCTCCGCTCTAGCTCCTGCTCACTCTCTCTTGTTCTCTATCTCAAAAAAAAAAAAAAAAAAAAGAGGCAGGGTCTAGCGCTCTTCCTCCATCCAGGTCCCCTGGCGGCCGTCCCTTGGGCGATCGCAGCAGAAGGATTGGAGAATAGAAAAGGGCCCCAACTTTGAAGGAGGAGCCCAGCCTGCAGGTCCCTCAGAAAAATGGGGCCACCAATATCTGCCCATAATTACTTTTTTAAAAAAGATTTTATTTATTCATTTGAGAGAGAGAGTGAGAGAGAGAGGGCACATGAGAGGGGGGAGGGTCAGAGGGAGAAGCAGACTCCCCGCTGAGCGGGGAGAGCCCGATGCGGGACTCGATCCCGGGACTCCAGGATCATGACCTGAGCCGAAGGCAGTCGCTTAACCAACTGAGCCACCCAGGCGCCCCCATAATTACTTTTAAACTCTCTCGGTCTCATATCCCAGGCTGAGCCTTGGCCTCTCCGTCCTCTCCCCTCGGGAGCCTGGCCCCCGCCCCCGTCCCCACCCCCAGAGCTGGCCTGGCCCCCTCCTCAGCTCACAGCCCTCCCAGGGCTTCCCATCCCCCACCCAGCCAGGTTTTGCTACCAAGAAACAACTCCCTCTCCCACGGCCCCAGGCCCAGTGGTCACACCCTGTGATTTGCGTGTCCGTCCCTTCCGCCCGGAAAGCCCCTCCCTAGCCCTTCCCAGCCTCGCGCCTAGATAATCCCAGATCACCCAGTGCAGTCCCCTCCCTACCGCTCTGGACATCGCCCGTTTGTCCTTCCCATCCCCCGGAATTCACATTGTAAGCGCGGCTCTGGGGGAAGGGCTTGGGACACAGATGTGAGGCCACCACTTTGAAGTCCCCAACTTGATTCCCAGGACTGGAACGGAAGGGGTGACCGGGAGCCAGGGATCCCTGGGGCCATGGTGGGCCGGGGGGTGGGGGCGGCGGCTCGGGGGCTCTGAGGATCCCGGGGTCCTGTGGTTGGGTCCTGCGTCCGTCCCCGGGGGTGGGGGAGCAAACCCCGAGAAGCGACCAGGAAACTCTAGTACTACGGGCTCGTCCCCGGCCTCTGGTCGGCGCAGTGACTCTCAGGTAGGTTCCAGGAAACGGGTGATGGGAGGGAGGGAGCTGGAAGCCTGGGGCGGGGGAGGAGCGAGTGGGGGTGATGGAGGAGAGTGGGGGTTCAAGTATCAGACCAGTTAGGAGGGAAGGTGAGGGGAGCCGAACGGGGCGGCGGCTGGGGGGCTGGAGGCAGAGGACGGGGGCGCCTGGGCTGTGAGGGATGGACCCTCTGCCTCCGGAGACTCGGCGGTGAGGGCATCTCAGAGGGGATCCCTGAGTTCAAGTGTGTCCCCGCTCCTGCCCCGTGCGCGCGCGTGCGAATGTGTGTGCGCGCGCTCGCCCGCGTGCTGCGGGTAGGGGAGAGCCCCCCACCCGCGCCGTCTCTCACCTGGTTCTGGCTGCAGGAATCCGGGGAGCCGCCTACGTGGTTGCTCAGCGAGCAGATGAGGGTGCTCCCTCCCCTGAGGTCGACTCCTCACTCAGAAATCTGAACTTCCAGCACTTGTGTCCGAAAAACCCCGCCCAGGATCTACCTGGCCTCCCAGAGCCGTAAGGGGGGCGGGGTGGCTGTGCCTGGGGAGCCAGGTGTGCCCGGAGCGCCCCTCCCCGCTCCTCCCTCCCCACGTGACTGCTGGGAAGGTGGTCAGGAAGCCCGACCAGAGGAGGAGGGGGAGGAGGAGGAGGACCGAGTCCCGCGGGGCCAGGCTCTTCTAGATTCCGTCCTCTCAGGGTCCTGCTCTTACTTATTTTGGCAACACCGGTAGCATTTACGTAGTCTGTGAACATCATTCCATCCTCACAATTCGGTGAGGTCGACCCTCTCAGCAGCGCTACGGTACAGAGGGGGATACCGAGGCACAGACGGGTAACTTGCTCAGGGTCACACAGCTAGGCAGAGAAGCTAGAATTCGAAACCAGGCAGGCCAGAATCTTGGAAAACACCTGGCCAATACCAACTCTTCTCCCTTGCCCTTCTTTCAAAAAACGAGAATCCCCTAATAGTACGTCAGCCGGCCAGGCTATGCGGGTCTACCGCTGCCAAAACTCAAATGCAAGGATCGATGAGGAATTTTGCAGGGGAGGGATGAGGCGGGCACCTCCAGAGCCCCCAACATTCCTAACCCTGAAAGAGGGACGAGCAGCCCCCCCCCGCCCCTCAGTGAGGCGACAGGAAGCTTGCTGCACCGTCTCTAAATCTCACACTCAACTGCTTCACTGCAAAAAAAAAAAAAAAAAGAATCTGAATCTGATCAAGCCTCACAGTGTGATCACCAGCTTTCAGAAAACAGGAGGATAAAGTTGCCGGTGAATGGACACCATGAGGGTGCCAGGAGCCAAGTCCAGAATGTGGGACAGTCTACAGGACCCTATGACCCGGTTTCCCCAACACTGGAAAAAAAGAAAAAAAGAAGCAAAGGAAGACTTATAATATGCTCAAAGCAGATCCTGGGCTCAGAAATGTATAAACGGATTTTTTTTTTTAACCTATATGGATGTCTGACTGGATATCCAAAAGTCACAGGGATGCGGGACACATCTGTCCTATGTAATGTTTAGCAGCCTTGGTCCTCAGTCACTAAATGCTGCGGTAACATTGGACAACCACTGTGACAACTAAAAATGCCCCACGGATGCCCAGAATGCCCCCCACCTGGGACAGTACTCCCCATCTGAGGACTGCTGATCTACCCCTTCAGCAGGACCAGTGGCTGGGAAAAGCTTAACAACCAGCTCCATTGCGGGGGCGGGGGGATCCCTGCTTAGTGGCATTTGCCAATTTCCGTGGTATAAAGACCCCACCCCACCCCCCAGCCAATTTCAAGCAACCAACACAGACATCACACCAAATTGGAAAGAGATGCACAGAACACTGATAAATAATACCCAGTAAACAGATACAGTAGATAACATCAAGAGATAGCAGTAGTGGACTGTAATAAAATAGGGTATGAGGAATTTTGAGCCTTCTTTGCCTTTGGTTTGATATAATGTATTGACTTGTGATACATTTTATTTTTTTTAAAGATTTTATTTATTTATTTGACAGAGAGAGACACAGTGAGAGAGGGAACACAAGCAGGGGGAGTGGGAGAGGGAGAAGCAGGCTTCCCGCTGGGCAGGGAGCCGGAGGTAGGGCTCCATCCCAGGACCCTGGGACCATGACCTGAGCCGAAGGCAGACGCTTAACGACTGAGCCACCCAGGCGCCCCAACTTGTGATACATTTTAATTCTAGGTAATGCCTGTGCTTAAAAACCAGCCTGGAAACTTAACCATTGGCTGTCTCTCTCTCTCTCTCTCTCTCTCTCTCTCTCTCTCTCTCTCTCTCTCTCTCTCTCTCTCTCCCCCTCCCTCTCTTGGTATGTGCTGACTCCAACACACACTGCTTTGGGTCTATCTTCATCCTTGGTGCTTCTGATCAGAGGGCACACCTCGGACATACTGGCGGTCAGGTTCTGGACCATCACCATAAAGTCAATATTGTGGGGCGCCTACGTGGCGCAGTTGTTTGAGCGTCTGATTCTTGATTTCGGCTCAGGTCGTCATCTTGGGGTCCTGGGATTGAGCCCATGTTGGGGTCTGTTCTCAGAGGGGAGTCTGCTTGAGATTCTCTTCCTCTCCATCTGCCCCTCTCCCACTCACACGCACAAGCATTCTCTCTCTCCAATAAATAAATCTTAAAAAAATAAAAATAGGGCACCTGGGTGATTCAGTTGGTTGAGGGACTGCCTTCAGTTCAGGTCATGATCCTGGAGTTCTGGGATCGAGCCCCTCATCGGGCTCCCAGCTCAGCAATCCACGTTGACAATCCCCTCTGACCCTCTCCCCTCTCATGCTCTCTCTCACTCTCTCTCAAATAAATAAACAAAATCTTTAAAAAAACAAAAACAAAAAGCAGGTATCTTGATAAAGTGAGTCAAATGAATTTTTTGGTTTCTCAGTGCATATAAAAGTTATGTTTAGGGGTGCCTGGCTGGCTCGGTGAAGGGTTTGATTCTTGATCTCGGTGTCATGAGTTCAAGCCCAAAGTCAGGCATAGAGATTACTTTAAAAAGCCGGGGGGGGGGGGGTGGGACGCCTGCCTGGCTCAGTCGTTAAGTGTCTGCCTTCGGCTCAGGTCATGATCCCAGGGTCCTGGGATCGAGTCCCACATCGGGCTCCTTGCTCAGTGGGGAGCTTGCTTCTCCCTCTCCCTCTACTGCTCCCCCTGCTTGTACTCTCTCTCTCTCTCTCTCTGACAAATAAATAAATAAAAATCTTAAAAAAAAATAAAAAGAGGGGGTTATGTTTACACGCTGCTGTAGTCTAAAAACCAGTTACTCACCTAGGGCGCCTGGGTGGCTCAGTTGGTTAAGTGGCTGCCTTCAGCTCAGGTCATGATCCTGGAGTTCTGGGATCGAGCTCCACATTGGGCTCCCTGCTCAGCGGGGAGTCTGCTTCTCCCTCTCCTCTGCCCCTCTCCCCTGCTCATGCTCAGTCTCTCAAAAAAATAAATAAATAAAATCTTTATATATACAGAAAGTTACTGACCTTAATTAAAAAATGCTTTACTGCTAAAAAATGCTAACCATTGGGGCGCCTGGGTGGCTCAGCCATTAAGCGTCCGCCTTGGGCTCAGGTCATGATCCCAGGGTCCTGGGATGAAGCCTCACGTCGGGCTACCTGCTAGGCAGGAGGCCTTTTTCTCCCTCCCCTACTCCCCCTGCTTGTGTTCCCTCTCTTGCTGTGTCTTTCTCTGTCAAATAAATAAATAAAATCTTTAAAAAAAAATGCTTACCATTGAGCTTTTAGTGAGCTGTAATTACTGATCACAGATCACCAACAGAAATATAATAATAACGAAAAAGTTTGAAATATCGCAAGAATTACCAAAATGTGACACAGAGACAGCTAGTGAGCAAATGCTGTTGGAAAATTGGTGCCTATAGACTTGCCTGATGCAGGGTTGCCACAATCCTTCAATTTGTAAAAAAAAAAAAAAAAAAAAATTGCACTATCTGCCAAGTGTAATAAAACGAAACCCTACACAAGGTCCCGCTCAAACACTCAAACACTTGTTATATCTCCATGAACCCTGTCCATGTCTTCTTGGAGTCCAGCCAACGTGCTCAGAGGAAGTGAAGTCTGTCCTGCAGGAGGAGAGAGACCACACGGAGGATGCCTGACTGTACCAACCAAGCTCCGTGCTGAGTGTAGCTGCGTGAGGGATCTCCCAAACACACAGAGTCAAGAACCACCCAGTCAATCCACATAATTGTGAGAAGTCATCAATTCTGTGCTTAGAGCCATTACACTCTGGGGTGGCTTGTTACACAGCATTAGCTAACTAAAACACCTCCCATTAAGGTTACAGGTCCCTGAGAGCAGGAAGCATGTCTGCTTTGCTCATTACTGGGTCTCCACTGTCTAGAATGTTTCCTGGCAGATGGCAGGTGCTCTATACATATTTGTGGGAAGAAGGAGAGAAGGAGGGAGGGAGGGAGGGAGGGAAGGGTTTTCAGAACTGCACCTCCCGGGATGATGTCCATGAGATGTAGGTGAAGCTGGTCACTGCCCACCAGCCTCTGTGTGTATATGATAGTGTGGTTTTTTTTTGGGGGGGGGGATGCTGTATGTATCATACACAGTACTTACTACCTCATTCCATGACCAGGGCTGGGGATGCCAGAATGAAGATTTGTTACCTAATAAAGAATTGTCCTGCACCCGCATGACTCTGGAACATTTTGCCAGACCCGTATGTAGGTTAAAAAAAAAAAAAGTGTTTATGAGTATCTGAGTCCAGGAAGTGTTTTTGCTTATTAACCACAGGGTTAGAGGGGCCCAGGGCCACATGTGGGAACATGGGTGGGGTGCTTGCGGTGACCACACATTGCAGAGCAGAGGGCGAGATGCTGGAGACCCCCCATCTCCCGCCATCCAGAGGCTCTGCATCGAACAGGAGACACTTGGTGTAAACTAAAGGACTATTTCAAACCTGCTTCCAGCCTCCCTGTGAGGGTTCTGGGCAGCCCCCCCGCCCCATGAAGGTTACTTGTAACCTCTGCCATTGAACTGGGAGCCCTCTGGGGTGGAAACCAGGGCCAGGCCACCCCTAAGCTTGTCCCTGGGCACAAAAAGGGACGTTGGTGAATTTCTTTAAAATGTGCTATGGAATTTGAATTCAACAGCTCACACAAAAGTAGACAAACTGGTACCACAAAGCCCCATAAACCCATCGCTCAATTTTCAACTTGTTGCCAGTCCGGCTTGTTCTGTCCTTTGCCTTTTCGCTCAATCTGTACACATTTCAGTGTGTTCCTCTTACCGATAAGAATATTTAAAAATGGGGGCACCTGGGTGGCTCAGTCAGTTAAGCCTCTGCCTTTGGCTCAAGTCATGATCTCAGGGTCCTGGGATCGAGCCCCACATCGGGCTCCCTGCTCAGCGGGGAGTCTGCTTCTCCCTCTCCCTCCGCCTGCCATTGCCCCTGCTTGTGCTCTTTCTCTCTGTCAAATAAATAAATAAAATCCTTAAAAAAAAGATATTTAAAAATGTATAGCAAACACCATGCTGTTACTAGCCCTAAAATTAAATCATCTCTGAATATCATATAATACCCAAATTATTATTTCCCTGATGGTCTCAAAGCTGCCCTTTTTTTTTCTTTCAACCTGCAGCAGCACACCCTTAAGTACAAGTGGAAAACCACGGGTCCCCGCCCCAGCGCCCATGCTTACCAGCACCCTTTGCTTTGTGTGCAATAATAGCCAACACTCGTGATGTGTGTCCATGTGCCGGGCGTGGTTCATTTTTTATAACAGTTTGGTCGAGACAGAATTCACATACTATAAAATGTAAAGTACACAAATCAGTTAAAGTATACAATTGGATTCTTTGTAGTGGCCTGCAGATCAGTGGCTTAGAAACCAGTGGCTGCAGAGGTGTGCACTCATCTCTATAATCACTGAAGAACATTGTCACACACCCCCCCAAAAAAAGCAAGCCTGAACCCATAAGCACTCACTAGCCAGGCACCCACCAGTCTGCTTTTTTTCTATCCCTATGGCTCTGCCTTTTCTGGACATTTCATACAGTATGTGGTTCTTTAGCAGGGTCCTGTTTTAATCCTCAGAGAGGGGAAGTCACTTGCCCAGGGTCACACAGCGAGTGAAGGTGGGAGCCTGGCAGCCTCAGCCTGTGCCCAGCGTGTGCACTTAGCCACGGAGCTATGGGTCCTCTCTGAGCCACTGTGCAAACAAAGCGTGTTCCATGTTGGGCTTAGGGAGCGGAGGCATCAGCTGAGCTGAGAAATGAACCTTATGCAGCAAACCCCACCTCCCTGGCTCCTTGTGTTCAAGTCCAAGCTGCCAGAAGGGATGGTACCACCCGGGAGTTCATTTCTGGCTCAATGCCTGGTTGTGACCCAAGGCTCCCAGACCCCTGGCTGGGTTGGCTCAATTCAGGTAGAGGTATCCGGATGACGAGCCTGCATTTCTTCTGGAAAGAGCTCTCTGGCCTCTGAGGGTTTCAGGGGACTTACAAACCATGAGCGGGGATGGGACTGCTGGATCACCTGTGTGGCACGCCCCTATAGCCTCCACGGCCTCCCAGGTTCAACCAGGTCACACCCTGCTTGACTCACACCCAGTGCCTTCCTCTTGCTGGCCCCTGGGTTCCCTAGCTGACCAGGAACACAGCAGCCTGTTCTCTAATCTGCTGATGTGCTAAGTGAGGAGCTTGGCAGGGGCTCATTGCTTGTCCAAGCCATTTACTAGGTAGGCATGAAACTCTATCAGTTCTTCCGGGCTTCTGTAACGACGAAACTGCGAGCCTTAAAACAATAGAAAATTATTCCTTCCCAGTCCGGAGGCTGGAAGCCCATCGTCTCTGCCCGTCATCCCAGAGCGCCAACCCCTCGAGGTCTGTGTCACCGGCCACGGGGGAGGCGGGGCCCACCCTACCCCACCAGGACCTCATCTTAACTAATTGACCTGCAAAGACGCTATGTCCAAATAAGGGCACACACTGAGGTCCTGGGCGTTAGGCTTTCCACCTATCTTTCTGGGGGACACAACTCGGCCCGTAACAGGCACACACGGTGTGTGTGTGTGTAATACACAGCTATGTGGCTCCCGTCCGGGGCTTCTTTCTGTCCCCTGCTGGGAGTTCAGGGCAGAGCTCAGTAAATATTTGTGACTGATTTTGTGTGATTTATGGTTGACAGCTGGCCAATTTCTGCTTCGGCCTTCATGATCACTTCCTCTTCCAAACAAGGCCCTTCAAACACCAGGAGCAGAGCTGGGTCCCCTTTGCCTTGAGATTAAACAGAACGCAATACGGTTTTAGTGAGCTACTCCACCCAGCTCCAGGATGCCAGCGGCGCCTGCTCTGTGCACCTGCAGGGCCACTTCCTGGTCGGGACCTCCCCGGGAGAGTGGCTGGGAGGATGGGTCTTCTCGATCTTTCTTGCCCCATGCCCTGCGCACGACCTAATCACTTCCCGAAGGTCCCACCTCCAGCTGCCAGCACACTGGGGAGTTCAAGGCCCAACACATGAATTTTGGAGGGATGCGAACGCTCGGTCCACGGCGGATGCCATCGGCCAGAGCAGGGCAGAGAAGGTATGAGGGGAGACTTGGAGCGGCCGTGGGGAGGGGGGCACGGGAGTATTTTATTGAAATGTGAGATCCAGTGGCCATTCCCTTCTGTACTTTGATACTGTTGTAATTGGTAGAGGGCCAGAGGTCACACGTGAGGTTCTTCAGAACAGGGAAGGAACCTAGGAAAAGATCTTGAATCAGGTAAATTACCCTGTGGAGGAGGGACTTGGCCTTGAGAGGAGGAAGGAAAAACAGAAGGGAAGTTAGGCCAGCCTGATTCTAGGGCAGAGGGCTGGGAGTCGCTTGTGTCCCCACAAAAGTGCCTATGTGGAGGTCCTAACCCCCAGCACCCCAGAATATGACCTTATTTGGAGACAGGATCTTTAGGGATGCAATTATAGTAAAATGAGGGCGTTAAGTGGGGGTCAATCTTTGATGACTGGTGTCCTAACAGGAGGAGGAAGTTGGGGGAGACAAATTTCTTCCCGAACGGGGCCCTGGAACTAAGCCCCCAACCCCCACCCTACCCCAGCCCCAGGAGAGCCTTCAGAGGGACCAGGACACCATCTGACAGCAACCTCACCGGACAAGGCAAGCAGAACCATCCAGCTACACCCCGCCCAAATCCCTGACCCACACAAACTATACAAGCTGATATATGACTGTACTAAACTTTGGAGTACTTTGGGGATAGCTCACACAGAACCTCCCTCCTGCCTCCCCTCCCCTTCCTTCCAGACCCTTCTGGTGCTTTCTCCAGCATCCCCCCTACCCTCAGGCCCAGACCTTGCTGATTCCATTGGGACTTCAGGAAGTAAAATGGGGTCAAAATGGCTCTGGGGAGATACAATATTACTGATAAGTGGAAACAAAGGTGCTCTACCTCAGAAGTATGCCCGGAAATGGGCATTCAGATAAGTAAGACACTTAGAGCGTGGGGCGCCTGGGTGGCTCAGTCGGTTAAGCGTCTGCCTTCGGCTCGGGTCATGATCCCTGGGTCCTGGGATCGAGCCCCACGTCCGGCTCCCTGCTTGGCAGAGAGCCTGCTTCTCCCTTTCCCTCCGCCTGCCGCTCTGCCTACTTGTGTTGTCTCTCTGTCAAATAAATAAATTAAAAAAAATCTTTAGGGGCGCCTGGGTGGCTCAGTCGTTAAGCGTCTGCCTTTGGCTCAGGTCATGATCCCAGGGTCCTGGGATCGAGCCCCGCATCGGGCTCCTTGCTCAGTGGGGCGCCTGCTTCTCCCTCGCTCTCTGCCTGCCGCTCTCCCTGCTTGTGCTCTCTCACTCTGACAAACAAATAAAATCTTTAAAAACAAAAAAAGGTTTTTTTAATATCCAAAAAGGAGCACTACACCAATAAAACATACTGGTTATCTCCATAGTTCCAAATGCACTGAACACAGGATAACCCATACTGTGATACCCTGTTCCAACTCTTGTCCACATGGGGGTTTCTCAGAGTGGCTCTGGGTCCTGGGGGGCATAGGCAGTGCCAAAGGGTGAGGCCATCCGTCTGCAGGTGGCTGCTGACATGGCCGTGCTTCCTGGAGCCCCCTGAGGTCCGCCCGCCTCTTCTAGGACGTTGGACTCTGGGCATCTTTGCTGCTGCCGGCCGAGTGGTGTGGAGTCCTGCCTGAGTCCTGCCCCCCCCCACGCCCACCCCCATTTCCAGGCACCTCGCCTCCCCACTGAGGGTACCTCCCCGAGATTCATCCTCTCAAATCCCGGGTTCCCTCCCTTTCATGATGAGGCCCATGAAACCCAAAGCCTGATATTTGGCTCTCCTTGACTTGAGGACAGGAACAGCTTCACCGAACCCTCCCAGGAGGCAAGGGCAAAACACTTGGACTCACGCTCCTGAAGCTACAGACGAAGAGAAGGCAAAATATACGTTTCCATCTTAAAGTAGCCCGAAAGTTCAGGATACGCCACCCATGTGCCTGTTCGGGTTCAGGTTCAGGTTCGGGTTCCCAAGACACTAAATAAACTTGCTGCAGGAGCTGCGGAGGTAAATTCTGTATTAGGTCCACTTTGCAGTTGGCACGCTAAGGCCCAGAGAGGTTAAGTCACTTGTCTGAGGTGGCCCAGCTGGGAAGCATCGTGACCTGGAGGCAAACACAGGTGCTGCAGCTCCGGGGCACAGCCTGTTGGCCCCAGGGCGAGGGAGGGACACGCCACACACCGGGCTAGGGGCCAGTCTCTCTGGCCTGCCCAAGGTCAGCAGCGATGCCCACCCACTCGGGCAGGAAGGCCGCCTGGGGCTTGAAGATCCAGTGGAAGGGGGAGCCGGGGAGGGTGAAATTGGCCAGGTAGACGGTGTCCCCCCCGGCCAGGTAGGCGGCCCAGATCCCGAACGTCCCAATGGTCATGATGGTGTGGTTACACTGCGTGAGCAGCGCAAAGTCCCTGGCGGGGGAGCCCTGAAGGCCATTGCCCGCGAACACCACGTCCCCCCGGGAGGCGTTGATGTTCTGCCGACACCAGGCCATGTCGTCGCTGGTGATCACGAAGACTGGGGAGCGGTAGCGGGCCCGGAACCAGTCCAGGGCCCGGCGCAGGTAGCCCCGGTCGGCGACCACGCCCTTCCACACCCGCGGCATGACGCGCACGTAGTCCCCCCGGCGCACGTGGACCCCCACGAAGGTCGCCCGCCGGGCCCACTTGGCCTGCAGGTCCCGCAGAAACTTCTGGGCGTCCTCCCGCACGTGGTCGTGCAAGGTGAACTCCTGCAGGATCTCGTCTCGCAGGTGGTGGTAGAAGGTCCAGGAGCAGGGGTAGCCGGTGAGGCGCACGTACTCCCCCGGGATGCGGCGGTAGCGCTCCTCCATCCAGTCGTTCAGGTGGTAGTTCCGCCACGGGATCCTGCTGGCCGTGGCGCCGTGCAGGACCGGGAGGCTGATTCGGAAGATGGGGGCCAGCGTGCTGTGCATCGCGGCCGGGATGAAGGCCGGCCGCCCGTTCATCTTGGCCAGGGCGTACAGGGTGGCGTACTCCCCCATCTGGTTCCCCAGGCGGCCTTTGGCGTTGATGGTGAACATGCCCCCCATGGGCAGGTGTCTGGGGAGGAGGACCACGCGGCCTGAGTAGGCCCAGGGGGTGGGCACCAGGGCCAGGCGGTGATGGGAGTGGAAGATGGTGGACACCACCAAGAGGATGAAGAGGAAGTAGATGGTGGAGGAGGAAGGGCAAGTGGCCCGGAATCCCACGATGGCTGGGGGGAGGAGAGAGGACAGTCAGGAGCGACGGCTAGGGGCACCCGAGTCTTGTTCACCCCCAAATCATCCGTTCCTGCACTCAACGCCTCCAAGCAAGGCCAGGGGTGTCCAACGCGTCCTGACCCACTTTCTGCTCTCCCTTCTACCTGCGGTTTCCCTGAGGCTGCAGCTCAGGAGTCTCGTGGGCAGAAGGAAGCGCTGGGTGGCAGGACCCCCACTCCTCACACTCTGCCTTCTGTCCCACCCGCCGTCCAGGTGCCCCGTCTCTCCTTCTGCCAGCCCCCTTGAATGGCAGGGTTCCCTGGACCTTGCCTCAGCTCTCCTCCTCCTCCAATATTCCAGGGCTCCTCCCTTTAGTAATCTGACCCTTTGGGAAATCTGAACACTCCTGGGCCCTCCTCAAAGGTCTCTTGTTCAATGTGGGTACCCAGCGAGGTCGGCTGGCTCTTCCACAGGAGGGCTAAGTAGGACATCACCCTCCCTCCACTGGGGGGGGGGTATAAGAAATGCCCTGCCCGCTGCTTTAGTTGCCAAAGAATGAGCCCCTCTTCTCCCTGGGCTGGTGACAGCTCTGTCCCAATCCTTACCACACTGCCGGCTCAGCTCAGGTCCTGCCTGGGGCCAGCTTGCGGGGCCGGCCAGGTCCCAAAGCCAGAGCAGGTGAGCTGAGCAGGGACTGGAGCCTGGGCTACTGGGGACGATGCAGCCACTCGGGACAAAGGTACCCACCGCGCAGGGCCACCCCCATGGTGTGTGACCCGTGCGGTTGCCCACGGACCGCACTCTTAAGGACCTACGCTTCACTCAGCTGGCTCAGTCAGTAGAGCAGGCGGCTCTTCATCTCGGGGTTGTGAGTTTGAGCTGCATGTTGGGGGCAGAGTTTACTTTTAAAAACTAAAGGGGGGGGGGCTGCACTTGATTTAATGCTCTGCTCTCACCGGCTAGAAATGATCAATACATCCGAATAAGGCACACCATGTTTTCATCTCGGGCTCTGCGAATCCGGCAGCCTGTCCTGAGGCCACCCTCTGTCCTTGAGTCTCAAGAGCTCCCTCTCCTGGCTTTTTGTCAGGAAAGTCTCAGAAAAATAGCGCATCAGGGCTGTGGCACTGGCCCCAGCACTTATTCGCCCCATCCGCGATTCCTTACCGGCCACCTTCCTAAAGAGTGGTGGCCAACCCCCATCTGAATTGAACTCGTTTGGGGACAAAAATGTGGCCTGAATTGGCCTGCGGCTACTTGGAGACTTGACTCAATGTGATGCCCGTGTGTTCTGCTGGAGAAAAGATAATGTTCAATTATGGGATGCTGCCCAGACCCCGCACCCCGCCATGGGGCGGGCACACGTTCTGAACCACGTCTGGTCCAAAGAGGTTCAGGAGTGAGACTGTGGGCCTGTCTTCACTCATTTAGGCCTCATGCTCTCCTGTGAGGAAGGCGCATTGTTAGGCACATTTAACAGATGAGGCTGCTAAGGCCCAGAGAGGTTAAGAAACCTGCCTTAGGTCACACAGCTAGGAAAGAGGGAGCGCGTGGAGTTGAACCCCGGGCACTGTGGCTCAGCAATCTGTGCTCTCCATTGCTGTAATGGATTTTTCGAGGCTTCCTAAGGCAGAGCACTCAGATGCATACTCTCCGTCCAGTTATACGTGAGTACGACTCGCCCTGCCACGTGGGGCCTCTGTTATTTCTGGGCCACCGAGGTAGGGATGAAAGATCTCTGGAAGCCCAGAGCTGTGGGTCCCACCCTGCTGAGCCACCACAGAGCTGTGCCCCAGGGAGGTCCTGCCTCCCCTCTGGGGCACTGTGAGGGTGAAGGTGCCCAGTAATTGAGGAACTCCTCCAAAAAAAAAAAAAAAAAAGTCTCCATCCCAACTTGGAGAATTCTTTCCTCTCAGCTCTGGCTGCTTCTGCCCTTCCCCCAACAACCCCCCCCCCACAAAGGCACCTTTAAGGGGTGCTAATCGCCTCAAGCAGCTCAGGCTGTGAAAAACAAAAGTGAGGAAGAAAGCTTTCCTCCAGGTCACATTAGCTTAAGAAACTTCTTGTCCCGGGGAGGGGAGGAAAATAAAGCAAGATCTAAACCTTCTCGAATTTTCTCTGGCCATTCCCTCTGCCCTGGTCGCTCCTGCCTTGATGATGCCCGAGTGGCTTGCCCTCACCACTTTCAGGTCTCAGACCAAATGTCCCCTCCAGACCCCCGCCCCTGCCCCCACTTCCCTGCTTGCTTTTGCTCTGAAGCCCCTCTCGCCTTCTGGCTCTTCTCTAGAACAGAATTGCTTATTACTTTTCTGTAGCGATCTCTCCTCTAGATTGTAAACCTGACAAGGGTGTGGAGGCAGGGGGATCGTGGACGAGTTTACCCTGTCGTTCACACCGCCTGTCCCCGGAACCAGTATGCCCCCTCGGATTTGGGGGTGTCTCCGCTCCTAACCCCTTTCTCTTGCAGCCAACTCCTCCCCACAGCCTAATTTCAAATGCGATGTCCCTGTCCTGACTCTGGCCCAGGCTCGCCCCTCCACGGTGGCGCAGGGGGGTCCCCTGGAACCAGAATCACAGACTGTCCTGGCTGCGGCCTCCCGACCCCCAGGACAGGCTCCCACCAGTGGCGGGGGGGGGGGCATATCCCCGTCAGGTCCATGCAGCCCCACAATAAGCGCATGCAAAGCCCTGGGCTCCCGAGACCCTTGCTCTCCTCAGCGGGAAGGGGTGGAAAGTGTTATTTTTCTAGTCAAAACCAGTGGGTTCATAATGGTTGACAGGCACATTGGCATGAAATGCGAACTCTGAACTTCAGAGACAAATCTGAAGTGTTGAGGCCTCGCAGGAAACTGGCCATGGGGACGCTGGCTTTGAGCTCTGTCCCTGTCCCCCTCGGGGTCCCTGCTCTCTCCCTCCAACGTGGGACAAGGGAGGCCCAGGGATTCTGCCTCCTCACTTCCTTCCCCACCGTCTTAGAAAGCGGCCCGATTCTTTAGGGTTCCCGGTGGCCGCCCAGATCCTTCCAAAAGGCAAGTGACTCACCTTAATGCTCAGTTTACCCACAGCTGACAGAAGGGTCCAGAAGGGAGGAGATGCTGGCTGGGGGTCCCACCGCCTGGCAGGTCAGCCCCTTCCCTTCCCGATGGCCCGCACCACCACGTGGTGGGCTGAGCCCGGCCGGCCTAACGCCTGCCTGCCTGCTGTGGGGAGTCAGTGGGGCAGGGGTCTGAGTGTCAGTGCAGCGGGGACCCCAGACCCGGGAAGCCCATGGGGCCGCTGTCCCATCCTACCTGCCTTGAGCCTCCTGGGCCAGCATGCTCGGGGCTGCCCGGTTTCGGGCCCCCCTGGGGCGACATCCCTCACGTCCCACACAGTCCTGGGTGGCGTGGCTGGCTGGGGTCCCTGCGGGGAGAGCGTGGCTGTGGTTGGTGAGGGGACTGGGGCGGGGGTGGGGGTGGGGGGGGAGCGGTGGTGGTGTTGGATTCTGCGGGCTCTGCTCTGAGCTCCCGCCCAGAACCCCCACTAGCCTGGGGCCTGACAACAGCCACTCAGCACTCACTTCTGAGAGCCCACGCCGCCGCCAAGCTCCTGCGGGAGGGAAGAACACGTGAGGAGCTAACTGCAGGGGACACGCTCTTCTTGGGTGCAGGTTTGGCCAACATTAGGGGCAAAGGGTGGGGTGCGTGCAAAAAAGCCGGGGAAGAGGAGCCTGGGTCCCAGATGGACCCCCTCACGGCCCAGGCATGGGGGCCTAACGATGGGTCTGGTGGGAGCTAGACTCTGCTCCTTAAAGGGGGGTGGGACTGGGCCCTGGCTCTCAGAGGGGTAGGGGCTAAGGGCTGGACATCTGGGTTCCCAGATGGGCAGGGGCCGGCTTCTGGACCCTCCAGGAACACCGGGGGACTCGCGGCCTGGCTGTCCAAGGTGCTAAGGGCCAGAAGATGGTACCCCGTGAACCACCCAGGCAAGAAAGGAGAGGTAGGAGATGGGGGCTCGGTCCTTAACGAGGCTGGCGCTAAGGGACAAGGCAAATGCCAGGGGCCGCAAGTGCACAAAATGGCGCTAGGCTCATTGGGAGGGGCGGAGGGTGATGCCCGAAATCCGGGGCCCGGGGAGGTTGTCTCTGCACGTGGCAACCGCAGTGGGGACACTGCAGGCTGTGAAATCAGGCTGGGGGTGTTTGTGACCCCAGCTGCACCCCCAGATGCCTCACAGACTCCCAGCCAGGAGCAAGCCAGGGGCATGGACAGTGGGGCCCAGAAAAGGCTCCAAGGCCCCCAAACCTGAGGAAGTTCCTCCTTAGGGGCTGCCGGCCCTGGAAGGGGAAGATGGGGGGAGGAGGGCTTTCAGCACTAAGTCCTTCCTAGCCTCTGCCATCCCGGGGGTCTGGACTTCAGGCCCCCCTCGGACGTCCTGGCATCTGGCCCTGCCCTGCCTCTCTTTCTGCCCCCACCCTCGCCGGCACCTGCCACCCCCCACATCTGTTCCCCTTTCTAATCTGGGGACCTTAGGGTGGGTAGAGAATGTGGGGGTTCCGCTCTCCCGACCCTGAGGCCTAGGATGGCAGGCGGGAGTGGGGAGGGCTGAGATTATCAGGAAGTCCTCCGAAATTTAAGGACAGGGTCCTCCCACCCTGAATTCTCAGGGGGGACTCAGGCATCTGCTTTCCTAGCCCCCCTCTCCAGCTCCAGAGTGACCCAGGCTTCTAGTCCCCGCATGACCCCCTCCGGTTCCTTAGCACAGTTCTCTGGGCTTTGCACCCGGGCGGGAAAGGGTTAAGGCTGGGTGGAGGCTGGGGGTGGGTGGCAGCGGAGGGGGCTGCTGGGTTGTTTGGCGCTAATCCCCCTCCGTGCCCTGGGTGTGGAGAACAAGGTTAGGGCCCCACGTGGGAAAGGGCCTCTGCTCTGATCCTCGTGGGCCAGGGGCCTGGCCTCCCGCTTCTGATGCCCCGCAAGCCCCTCCCCTGCTTCCCCTCCCCGCCTCCCCACCGACCAGGCCAGCGAGGCCCTCTGTTCTCCTCTTGCTCCCTGGGGGTGTCTCTGAGCCCCCAGGTCTGTCTTGTCTGCCTGTCTGTCTGTCCTGGCCCCAGGCTCCCTGGGACTCCATTCCCGCCCCACCCCCAACTCCCTGTGGCTCTGGGTGTCCAGCCGCGATCTGTCTGGGCCTTCCGGCCTCCCCTTAGGTTCGGTCCTCTCTCCTCACGGTTCCTTCTCTGCACCTGGCCCTTCCCTTCCGACTTGGGTCGCCTCCTCTCTGTCCGTCTCTGCTGTCCGTGCCGCGGTCCCTTTCTCTATTTATTTGTCTCTGCTCTTCTTCATCGGTCTCTAGGTCCCCCTCCCCGCTGTGGTCTGTCTAGGTTTCTCCATCTGTCCCCACCCCTTGCCCTCTCCCCAGGGCCCCCACCCCTCGACACTGACGATAGCTCTGGGGTGTTAAGCTACAGATTAGTTCAGGCAAAATTCTCAATTTTGCTTGCGTTCTTTTCCCTTTGGGTTATGTAAACAGTAATTCTCCCCAGATGGAACTATTTTCCTCGCTTAGAAGCAGCCGGGGAGGGGGCTTGGGCAGGGCTGGGGGTGGAATGCCGGGGGTTCCTCAGAGAGCCTGGGGGCGGGGAGCGGGGTGGAGGCTGACCCATGAGGGCAGCCTGAGGCCCTCAGCCTGATCACTCCTCTCCTCTCCAGGTACTTGCTCTGCTAGGACCATGCCCGTGACCTTTGCCCTCTTGCTCCTCCTGAGCCAGGCCACCACCGCAGACCCATGTTACCATCCAGGTGGCCGCCCCCGCTTCTGCCTCCCACCAGTGACCCGGCTGGCTGGCATAGCGGCCTCCTGTCCCCAGGCCTGTGCCCTCTCCCTGGGGGCGGCCCTCAGCCCCCGGGCCACCTGCAATGGCAGTCTAACCCTGGC
Organism: Eumetopias jubatus; assembly: GCF_037043125.1. Taxonomy (NCBI): domain Eukaryota; kingdom Metazoa; phylum Chordata; class Mammalia; order Carnivora; family Otariidae; genus Eumetopias; species Eumetopias jubatus. The sequence continues at coordinate 57,295,355 of NW_028274816.1, read as the reverse complement.
CCTGGGTGGCCCCTTCCTCCTGACGTCTGTCAGCCTGCGCTTCTGCACCCCAGGATCCCCAGCCCTGGTCCTGTCTGCCGCCTGGGCCACCGGAGGTCCCTGGAGATCGCTGTGGCGCAGACCCGCCTGGCCTGGGGCCTTGGGGGGCCCCGAGAAGGTGACCTTCCGAGCCCCACCGGGCCCTAAATCCAGCGTGGTGGTCAGTCACCTCCGCATGGAGTTCGGGGGCCGGGCGGGGCTGGCAGCGGCTGGAGTGAGGGGCCGCTGCCAATGCCACGGCCACGCAGCCCGCTGTGCCGCCCGCGCCCGGCCCCCCCGCTGTCGCTGCCGCCACCACACCACCGGCCCTGGGTGCGAGAGCTGCCGCCCATCCCATCGAGACTGGCCCTGGCGGCCTGCCACGCCCTGGCACCCCCACCCTTGCCTGCGTGAGTCCTGGGCCCCCCTCTTCCCGCTCTCACCCACCCCTAGCCCGGCCCCCCGCCCGACTCTCCAGCAGATTGGTCCCTGGTCCCCACAGGCACTGTGCTCTCTCCCTCCCTAGGGCGCCTTGCTCCTCGCTTCACCCCCACTGCTCCTGAGCTGGCTCCTCTCTTCCCCTCCCCCACAGCCTCCCACCTGCGCTCCACCTGCCTGCCCCAGTCCCTGCCGCCTCCCCCCCACACATCCAGTCTCTGCCCCACACGCCATCAGACGCTGCTACGAATAACATTTCCTGCATGAGCGTGGGAAGCAAGGCAGCAGGACCTCCCAACGCATCAGACCCACCACACGGGGGATGTATTTACTCATTAAGTATCTATGTACCGATCACCTATGTACCAGGCGGGTTTTATCATCAGGTCCGTTTCATAGACGAGGAGATGAGCCTAGAGGTGAGAAGTCCCTTGCACAAGGACACACAGCTAGTGAGTGGCAGGGTCCGAATCTGAGCTCAGGGAGTCCAGTGGGGGGGGGGGGGTCTTGGCTTGTCCCTGCCAAACTCCTGTCAGGGGCCGTCACGCTAGGTACTCTAGGGTGACAGATAGGCACACAGGCTCGGCAGCGAGCCAGCCAGCCAGCCAGCCTGGGCTCAAATCCCAGCTCCTTTGCTTCCCAGCTGTGTGACCACAGGCAAGTGACTTGACCTCTCTGTGCCTCCACCTCCTCGCCTGTAAAGTGGGGACAGTAACAGCATTTCTTTCACAGGCTGTAGTGAACATCCAGTGGGTCGATATGCATCCTTAGAATAAAGCTTAGTGTGGTACCTGGCACCGAAGAAGAGCTTGCTTCGCATCTACCAATGTTATCATTCCCCAGATGAAGAAGGGGGGGGCCCCTCGAGGGGATGCACCACTTGCCTTAAGGCTCAACGCCAGCAAGGGGCGGTGCTGGGACTGGACTCAGGAGGCAGACCTTCCTAGATAATGGGCGATCCACGGGCCATGCAGCTAGACCAGCGCTCCCCAGGCCCAGTCCACACCCTCTCCCCTCCCCCGTGTTTCCAGACCTGGAGCTTCCAGAGTCTGGGCCCTTCTCCATTGCTCCAGCAGCCCCTCCTCAGAGACAGCCCTCCTTCCACGCCAGCCTGCAGGCCGGGCTAGAGGGTCTGAGTGTGGTACCAGGCCCTGGGAAGTACCTCTATTCTACCAACAGATAGACACACACACACACACACACCCCTCCTCTCTCTCCACCCTCCAGTTCTTTACCCACTCCCTCCTCTCTTTCTTTCTGCCCTGCCCCGTGGAGGAACTTACAGCCCGCCCCACCATCCTTGGCTCCCCACTCTGTCCTCATCCCCCCTGGGGTCTTCCTAGACCCTCCACCCCCACCACCTCTGGTCCATTCCCACCAGCCAGACCCAAGGCCCCTGCAGGATGGGGACGGGGAGGAGGGGAGACTCACATTGCCTGGGGGTGGGATTTGGTTCATCCTGGGCCTGGACGCGGCCTGGGAGCTGGGAAGGTCGCCCCTCTGAGGATCACCACATTGCCCCAAGCTGAGCATGGCACTGGCCTCTGAACCTGGGTAAGAAGCCGACGGTGTTGTGATAAAGCAGGGTCTCGGACGGCGTGGGACCGCGTCCTGTTGCAGAGCTGCCGGCTTTATAGGCACGGTGCTCTGAACCCCTTCCCGCCACCTGAGTCTTCCAGACAGAAGTGAGGTGAAGTGATCACCCTCAGGTCAGAAAGAATCCAAAGCCTGATTCTTCCCACCAATAACCTGAAGAGTACTGCTACCTCTTAAGGCCCCTGACAACCCTGGGAGAGAGGGGCTGAGATCCCCACTGCACAGGAGGAAACCAAGGGGTTTAGGGAGGCGAGTCGTTCTTCCAAGAACACACAGCTGCTTCGGCGTCCTGACCTTCCCACTGCTGCCCCTCTGTGTTCTCGGCACCTGCCAGCCGAGGCCTCCTGAACCCCTCGGGAGTCAGAAACTCCTTAAACCTCTCCCAAGAATGGTCCATGAACCCCCTCCCGCGGCATCTCACTCAGAAACGCTGGCTAGAAACACAGATCCCTGGGCCCAGCAGAAGGCCTGGGGGTGGGCCCTGGAAGCTGTGTGGTTTCTTCTTTAACGTTTCTCAGTAACTGAGAAGTAGTTAAGGTTCAAGAGCCACAGCCTCACCGATCAGCGCTCTGCAGGAACACACGCGTGCACGTAAACCCCCAGAATCCTCACGCCAGTCGTGGGCCACGCTGCAGCCTGGCTGCCAAGAGCACAGACTCTGAAGCCAGAAGCCCTGGGTGCTGAGCCTACCTGGGACTGCCCCTGGGCTGTGTTACTTTGGGCAAATGACTTGGCCTCTCTGCGTCCCCGTTTTCGCATTGGCAAGATGCAAGCCTCACGGAGCCGCTCTGAGAACGAAGCACACTGAGCCCCAAATGCCTGCTCTGTGTCACGGGCCCTGGGTCGAGCCCTTTATATCCTTTTGGTTTCCTTTCAACCTCACGGAGTGGACACTGTGACTGCCATCTTACAGAGGAGGAGACCGAGCTACAGAAAGAAGTCACTTGCCCAGGGAGCACAGTGGGGAGTGGACATGCGGGGGCAGGGCTGACCCCACAGCCTGCGCCTCTGGAGTGGCCACTCCTCCCTGAGCCCCCAGTTTCACACAGACGTTCAGGTCCATCGGGCCCCTCAGGCTCGCCCACTCCAGTCCGGTGCACCCACCTTAAAGATGAGAATGAGCAGGGTCTGGGACCTCTGGGGGGGGCAGTGGGGGGAAAAGCTGGGGACCGGGAAGGGAAGGCGGGAGGCTGATGCGCCTGCCCCGTCCTGTCTCTAGCCTGCTCCTGCAACCAGCACGCCCGACGCTGCAGGTTCAACTCGGAGCTCTTCCGGCTGTCCGGCGGCCGGAGCGGGGGTGTCTGTGAGCGGTGCCGCCACCACACGGCCGGGCGACACTGTCACTACTGCCAGCCGGGGTTCTGGAGGGACCCCAGCCAGCCTGTCACCAGCCGCAAGGCCTGCAGGGGTGAGTGCGGCCCGAAGCCTGGCCCAGAGGGAAAGGATGCAGGGCCCGACTCCTGGGGCTGGCGGGCGGGGGGGCGGGGACTGGGAAGGAACCTCTGGGGCCCTGACACCCCAGGTCCCCAGCTCCTCTCCTCATGTAGCCTGCCAGTGTCACCCGATCGGGGCCACGGGGGGCGTCTGCAACCAAACCAGTGGGCAGTGCCCCTGCAAGTTAGGGGTCACCGGCCTCACGTGCAACCGCTGTGGTCCCGGCTACCAGCAGAGCCGCTCTCCCCAGATGCCCTGCCAGCGTGAGTGACAAGGGGCGGGGCTGCAAGTCCTAAGTGGGGTGGGAAGGGGACATCCCAGCTCTCCAGTGGGCAAGGATGCTGACGGCCGGGTCCCTGGGAGATGGGAGCTAGAGGCTGGAGGTCCGACTCTGGGCCTCTGGGGGAGGTGGGGACTCAAATTCCAGTCTCCTTGGTCTTGGGAAGGAGGAGGCTAGGAGCCTGGACTCCTGAGTCTGAGGGAGGAGGGGGCTGGGGGGGGTCTACATTCCTGGATCTGAAGGAAGAAGGGACTAGGGACCAACTCCAGGTCCTGGGAGGAGGAGGGCAAAGGGCGCTCGCACTCTTGGGCCATAAGGGAATAGACATGGGGTCTGGATGCCTGGATTCCTGTTGGGGTGGCGGCTGCGGGGGAGGGGGCACTAAGGTGAAAGTTTTCCTTTGGTCTCTCTCAGGAATTCCAGAGGCAACAACCCCCCTTGCTACTACCCCTGGTGCTTACAGCTCTGGTAAGACAGGCTGGTGTGGAGAATACTGACAGCAAGAGGGATCAGGGATGGGTTGCTTGGGTCCCCAGGTGGGGATCCAGGGGTGGCCCAATGAGCCAAGTCCCAAGGGGTGGGGCACCCCAGTTGTCCATCATAATGGAATGGGGGGATGGGCAGGGTTGGACGCTGCGGTCCAGGCCTCCAGAACCCACTGCAGACGACCTAACCCTCCCCAGACCCTCAATGTCAAAACTACTGCAATGTCTCGGACACCAGGGTACACATGAGCCTTCGGAGGTACTGCCAGCAGGACTACGGTGAGTGCTGGGGAGAAAAATGGCCGGCAGCTACTCAGGTGTTCTGATGACTTGCTCAGACCTTCTCCACCTTCAGCTCTCTCATCTTAAATGGGAAGGGGGACTCTAAAGGACCCTTCCTGATCTCGGACCTAATGGGACAGAACACAAAGGGGGGCAGGGGCAGTGGAGTGGGGGTGTTCCCTATCTTCCTATGTCTCCTCTTTCCCCATGTTCTTGGCCTCCTTCAGCCGGACATCTTTGAGGGAGAAAGGGGACCTCCTGGGGTTGGAAGGACAAAGGGGTGCCGGTTGAATGGAGGGTCCTGCCTATCTTAGACACTTTCCGCCTCCCATCAGGGTCCCAAATCCTGAACCGCAGCCCCACTCCCCCAGAGGCTCGCCCCCAAAGTCCCCTAATTCATCAGGTCACACCAGTCCACACCAGCCCCATGACCTCAGGGCCTATGCCCTCAGGTAACTCAGATCTCTTAGATACTCCGGAGTGCAGCCCAGCCCTTGAATCCAGACCAGCCTGTGGCTTCCCTCAATGGTATAAGACCCCAGGCCTCTCCTCTCTGAGAATCATCATCTGGCCACTGGTCTGGGACTTGGAAGATGGAATCTTCTCCTCCTGCCTCCCACAGGGATCTTCTGCCCCATAGACTTAGCTTGTAAGCCAGAGTCCTGCCCCCAACACGTCTCACCTCAGCCCTTCAGAGAGCACATGTTTTTGAATCACCACCAGTATGACCTCAACCCTCAGGTTCTAGGTTCTGACCTCCTTCTGCCCCCCAGATTTGTCCCAGAGCCCCTCCCTGAGCAATACCCTTTTCCAGGGGCTCTGCTTCTGACATCTTTTGACTCTGCCACATTCAAGACCCTGGACCTGCCTCGTCTGCCTTGTTCCCAGCCACACACACTGTAGAGTCCCCCTAGTCAACCCTCCCCACACTTTAGGTCATTCTGGCATCTGCTGTTCCCAGGATAAACCCCAACCAAAGTGTCCCACAAGGCGTGTGCCATGTTCCCAGGCTCCTCTCTCTGTTTGGCCTCCCCTCCACAGGAGGAGCCCTCCATCGCCCCACCCTTCCTAATCACAATCCTGGCACCCCACCTCACACTCCATAAGCCCTGCCCTCCTCGACTCGACCAAGTCTCCTCCAGAAGGCTCCAGCATTCACGACACAGGGCCAGACCCCCAGACCTCTCCCCCTCAAACGTTTAAGGTCTCTCTCCTTCCTGAAGGGTATCCTGGGAGCCCACCCCCGGGTCTTGCCCCCCCCCCCCCGCCCCACCGGGACTGACCCCGCGTGACCCCAGAGGCTCCCGCAGCCCGGGCCTGACGGCAACCCTCCCCGCAGTTCTCCGCGCGCAGGTGCTGGCGTCGCAGGCGGCGGGCCCGGCGTGGCAGCGGCTGGCTGTGCGCGTGCTGGCCGTGTACAAGCAGCGGGCGCGGCCGGTGCGCCGCGGCGGCCAGGACGCCTGGGTGCCCCGCGCCGACCTGGCCTGCGGCTGCTTGCGCCTGCAGCCCGACACCGACTACCTGCTGCTGGGCAGCGCGGCCGGCCGCCCCGACCCCGCGCGCCTAGTCCTCGACCGCCACGGCCTCGCGCTGCCCTGGAGGCCACGCTGGGCCCGGCCTCTGCGGCGGCTGCAGCTGGAGGAGCGCGCCGGGGGCTGCCGCGGCCTGCAGCCCCCCACCCCAAATCCAGGGCCGGAGCACCAGGGCCGCAGCTGGGCGCCTGCACTGCCGACGGAGGAACTTGGAGGCGACCGTGAGGTGAGCCTTCCACTTCGACGGCGCGTCCCTGAGCGAGCCAATCAGACGCCGTGGAGCCCCTGACGTCACTGGCACGCGCCGGCACCGTGCAGGCCGAGGGACAACCCCCTCGTCCCCCCAAGGCGGCACAACGCCAGCAAGACTTTTGGTGTCGGGCGAGGACTTTTGGCCTGTGACCTGGGCGGCTAGTACCCTAATAAAGTCTTAAATCTTGGGGGAATTTCGGCTACAGCACCTGATATGTGCTGGGAGGGTCTCGCAGAGGCCGATGAAGTAAACCCACGCGCGCGAAGGACCGCTATGCTCCGGGACAAAACGCCTAATCCAATCAAAGAGCTGGTATGACATCACCGCGTGCTAGTGAGGTTTGTGTTGCCTGACGATTGGCCAGAAGCCAGTGGGAGGGAGGGTGGAGAGAAAAGGCGGGAAATGAGCCGAAGGAAAGGACAGCGGGGCCGGATTTCCAGAAAGTTCCACACTTAGGCACTTTGTGTTCCTGATGGGCCCTAGGATAGTCTCTGAGAAAGGAATGAAAGGACTTGGAGTGAATATCCAAAGAGGGTTCTGACCGAGGTTCATCTGGTCTTGGAAGTGCAGCCTAAACGCTTTCCTGAGAGAATAGCCAATTGGGAGCCACAGAGTGGTACGGCATCACTTGGTGCTGAGCAGAATTTTACTCCCACCTAACAGCTGGGTACCCACAGGCCAGAGGAGTGGAGCTAAAAAAAAAAGGCAGTAAGTACTATGGCATGGAAGGTTGTCATGGCCTAGGACCTTCCTTGCCACCCTGACCTCTGCCCCCTGCAGCCACAATGGACAACACCATTTCAAATTTGGGTGATCTTTGCAGGAGAGTCCCCGAGGGAGTACTTTGAGGGATTCTCAGAGGAAGGGATATGACTTAGGGTCCATTTGGGCCTAGAGAGCAACCTGTTCCTTCCCCAAGAGGAAAGTGGACCTCTCTGCCAATGGAGGGTCAGGGTGGGCCATGATGTCATAGGGTACTAGAAAGAGAGAACAGGCCCGCCAGTCAAGGTTCTGCTATGCAACTTATGAGACCGAAAAAGGCAGGAAATAGCTTCCAGGAAGTGACTGTTTAATCCCCAAGCCACCAATAATATCCTAAATCTGGGAAACTTGTCTTTGGCTTCAGCTGGGTCCAGGGTGGGGGCATCTCTGAAGCAGCAGTTAGGAGTCTTTAAGGGATTTCCTTCTTCTTTTCTTTTCTTTCTTTTTTTTTTTAGAGATTTTATTTACTTATTTTAGACAGCGAGAGAGAGTGTGGGGGGAGGGACTGAGGGGGAAGGAGAAGGAGAGAATTTCAAGCAGACTCACACTGAGTGTGGAGCCTGAGGCGGGGCTTGATCTCATGACCCTGGAATCATGACCTGAGCCGAAACCAAGAGCTGGATGCTCAACCAACTGAGCCACCCAGGCGCCCCTCTTTAAGGGATTTTCTAAGAAGCATTCTCTGTTCCAGCAAAACTATATTCCTTGTCTTTTTCCATTCTCTCTTGAAGCCAATTTAGTGGGGCATTTGCCCCCTGCCCCCTCCCCACCCCCGCGTGTCCTGTCCATCAGCAAATCCTTTCTTTCAGAATAAAATCCAAAGCCCTTTCCCTGCCCTACAGGGCCCTACATGATCTACTCCCACCATATAACTGACCTTACCTCCTACAACCCCCCCCTCGTTCGCACCTCTTCAGCCACACTGACCTCCCTCCAGTTCCTTTAAAATTCAAGCTCACTTGCCCCAGGGCCTTTGCCCTTGCTGTTCTCTCTTCCTGGGATGCATTTCCTCATATAACGGCAAGCTAGTGCCTGCACTTCATTGAGACCTTCCATTAATCAGGTTCAGCTAGCTCTGTTGGAATGATACAATGGAAATTGATTTCTTGGTTGTGTATGTGTCCCAGACAAGTCACTAGGGAATGGTTCTCCACAGAGTCATTCAAGGCTGAGAGACATCTACCATCTTATCACTGCACCAAATGCAACCCATGGCATCTTGATCACTGCCGCAGGGAGAGAGAGAACTGAATGGTCCCACACAAGAAATAAATGCTTTGGCTCAAGAATGACTTCAGCACTTCCATTCCTAGCTCACTGCCCAGGAATACTCACATGGTTTCACCAAATAGCATGAAGGTGGGGAAGTAGAATTCTCTTATGTGCCTGGAAAGAGAGAAGAACCAGTGTATTAGTTTTCTATTGCTGCCATAACAAATTACCACAAACTCAGCAAGTGAAACAATATAAATTTATTATCCTGCAGGGTTTTTTTTTTTTTTTTTTTCGGTTCCTTGGTTGCATTAGCCACAGTTCAAGTGGCTGGTGGCTAGCACAGTGGACAGAGCAGATACAGAACATTTTTCCACCATCACGGAAAGTTCTATTGGACGGCGCCGCTCGACAGACCATTTTCATGAAGGGCATAAACTCCGAAGCCAGGTTGCCTGGGTTCGAATCTCTCCATATCCCTCAGTTCTCTCATCTGTAAAATTGGGATGATTATGATGATAGGAAGTAACTCATGGGGCATATTATTATTATTATTATTTTGAGATTTTATTTTATTTTTTTAAAGATTTTATTTATTGGGCGCCTGGGTGGCTCAGTTGGTTAAGCAACTGCCTTCGGCTCAGGTCATGATCTGGAGTCCCTGGATCGAGTCCCGCGTCGGGCTCCCTGCTCAGCAGGGAGTCTGCTTCTCCCTCTGACCCTCCCCCCCCTCATGTGCTTTCTCTCTCTCTCATCTCTCTCTCTCAAATAAATAAGTAAAATCCTTTAAAAAAAGATTTTATTTATTTATTTGACAGAGAGAAACACAGTGAGAGAGGGAACACAAGCCGGGGGAGTGGGAGCGGGAGAGGGAGAAGCAGGCTTCCCGCGGAGCAGGGAGCCCTATGCGGGGCTTGATCCCAGGACCCTGAGATCATGACCTGAGTGGAAGGCAGATGCTTAATGACTGAGCCACCCAGGCACCCCTTATTTTGAGATTTTATTTTTAAGCAATCTCTACACCCACTGTGGGACTCGAACCCACAACCCCGAGACCCAAGAGTAGCACTTTCCACTCACTGGGCCAGGCAGGCAGGCGCCTCAGGGCATGTTATGAGGATTGAAAGAGTTACTTTGTGGTTTAATGGGCTTAGAACAGAGCCTGGCACAGAGGAAGAGCCATTTGAGTTTGTTATTATTCAAGTGTCCGGTGGCCACATCTCCCCCAGGAGAGCAGAGCCCAGAAGGCAAGAATACTGATCTGCACAATTTGCTGGCTTCCCTGAGGGAGTGGTGAGGAGGTGAAGAGGGGCTGTGGGAGCCACCAAGGCCTGGAGAGCCCTGGCCTTCTTGCCTCCCACCCAGGGGCCAGAGAGGTAGGAGATGAAAGTGAGGAGCAGGGCAAGCCCCATATGTTCCCCATGACCCAAACTTTGTTCCCAGCAACCGAGACAAATACGCATGAAATCCACATCTGGGACCCACCTCCGGCCTGGCCTTTCCCGCTGCCTCCGGGCATCGAGCCCAGTCTGTGTGCTCTGATGGGGGCTCAGGGTCAGGTGGCTTCCAGAGCTCCGAGGAGGCTCCTGCCCACCTCACCACTGCTGATGGCTTTCTGGAAAAGCAGACTCCCGAAGTACATAAGAGCCTGCGTAAGAATTTGCCCAGCAGAGAAGAGGGAAAAGAGAACCCCAGTTAGAGGCAACAGTTTGTGCAAAGGTCTGGAAGCTCAAGGGCCTGGTATGGTAGAAGAGAGATGGGGCTGGGGATTGGTGGTAGCCAAGGCTTGTGAGGCCTCTAAGACCAGGCTGAAGGCATGTGTGTTTCTTCTGGGCGGGGGCACTGGGGAGCCATGGGAGGTCTCAGCACCGGAGGGACAGGGTTAGTCCTCTGTGAGAAAAAAATCAGTGATATGGTAGCGCCTGGCTGGCTAAGTCTGAAGAGCATGCAACTCTTGATCTCAGGGTTGTGAGTTCGAATCCCACATGGCGTGCAGAGATTACCTAAATAAATAAAACACTTAAAAAAGATAAAAACAGGGGCGCCTGGGTGGCTCAGTCGTTAAGCGTCTGCCTTCGGCTCAGGTCATGATCCTGGGGTCCTGGGATCAGGCCCCGCATCGGGCTCCCTGCTCCGCGAGAAGCCTGCTTCTCCCTCTCCCACTCCCCCTGCTTGTGTTCTCTTTCTCGCTGTGTCTCTCTCTGTCAAATAAATAAATAAAATCTTTAAAAAATAAAAATAAAAAAATAAAAATAAAAACAAAACTCCCACAGCGTTATGGTCAATCACTGAGGTGTCTCAGTTCCCTGGGAGAGCCCGGAGAGGGCTGTGAACCTAGCCTGGAGATCAGGAAATGTCTCTTAGAGAGACTGTTATTTGAGGTAGGTCTTGAAGGACAGATGAAGGATTTGGTCGCCAAGAGAAAGGCTGAGGGGCCGGCGCGTCCAGGGGAGCTGGGCCTCAGTGGGACCCCTGTGGCTAAAGCAGAGGCAAGGTGAACTCTGGGATCTATGAGGGGTACACTGGAGAGGGAGGAGAGTCTGTGAGGGGAAGGCCGGGGGGAAAGAATGAGTTTTGAGCTGGGACCCCAGTTATGGGGACAGAAGAAGAGTTAGGAATATGTCACCTCCACCCAGAAAGCCTTCTTCTTAACCCCCGTGCAAAGTTTTTTTTTCTCACCCATTTCTGAATGCCCCCTTCACTCACTTATTTGTTTATTCAACATATACTCCTGGGGCGCCTGGGTGTCTCAGTCGGTTAAGGGTCTGACTCCTGAGCTCAGCTCAGGTGTTGATCCTCAGGTTCATGAGTTTGAGCTTCACGCTGGGCTCCACGATGGGTGTGGAGCCTACTTAAAAAAACAAAACAAAACAAAAGAAAGCAAATGCAAAAAACATATTCTCCTGAGGTCTCCCTGGGAAATGCTGGGATGGAGACCTGAGTCAGACCCAGTACTTGCCCTGCAGGGGCTCCCCGTCTGGGAGGCTGTGCTAGGGGACAGACCTACACACAGTCACATCTGGTGCGATGTGTAATAATGGAGGCAGCAGGGGGCCTTGTCTGTTAGATCAGAGAAGACTTCCTGGAGGCGAGGCCCTCACTGGGCCTTGCAGGAAATCCAGTTGTCTCCCAGCAGACAGGAGGGGGCCAGAGTCTCTGGGGAGACACATCGGGAGCATCATCTTATTTGATCCTGTTTGATTTCTCTCCTGAAGATCCCCATGTACCCTCTGGGGGGCGATGCCAGGGACCCAGAGATGGGTCAGGCCTGGGCCCTTGAGGGAGGACACAGAGGACACAGAGGGCCTCCCCTAATGGGGTCTGTGTGCTAATGGAGGTAGCACAGGGCATTAGGAATGTGCACAGCAGGCCCTGACCCAGCTTGGGGTGGGGTGGGGGGAGTCAGGGAGGGCTTCCTGGAGGAGGAGAGCCATCTTGTAGGTAGAACCTGCTCTTCCTACACTGTCAGTCTTGTCTGTCTCTCCCTCCATGTATCTCTGGCTCCTTCATTGTCTCTGTCTCTGAAAAGTTCCACGCCTTTCTCATTATTTCTCCCCACCCCTGGGGTCGGCTGCTGTAAACAATGACCACAAACTGCGCAGCTTAAAACAATGGCAATTTATTCTCTCACAGTCCTGGAGGCCGGAAGTCCCAAATCAAGGTGTCAGCAGGGCCACAGTCCCTCTGAAGCCTGCAGGAGAGGATCCTTCCTTGCATCTCGCAGCTTCTGGTGGCTCCTCGCGTTCCCCAGCTTGTGGCAGGACCACACCAACCCCTGCATCTGTCTTCACATTGTCCTCTCGAATCTCCCTCCGCCTTTCTCTTATAAGGACACTTGTCATTGTGCTTTAGGGTCCAGCCAGATAATGCAGGATGATAACTTAGTTACATCTGCAAAGACCTTTTTGCCAAATTAGGTCCCACTCTGGGTGCATTAGGTTCTGGGTGCAGTTTTTGGTGTGTGTGTTGCGGGGCACCATTCAACCTACGCCATCTTGGGAGAGTCACTTCCCTCTCTGACCAGCCTCAGTGTTCTATCTGTATAATGGGGCTAATCCTAACCCCACCACCTCCTGGGGCCGCTTTGAGCGCATGGCATGGCCCAGCGTCTAGGAAATTCCGGCCAAGATGGCTGCCATTTCTTCCTGATTTATTTCTCCATCAGAGCTGCCCCCCGCCCCCGCTACTCTTCCTGACACGTTCCCCACTTCTCTGCACGGACGCCTCCATCGTGTTTTCTTCGTCCCTCTTTGCTCTGTTTTCCTCCCCTGCTCCGCCACTTCCTACCTGTAAACTCTAGGCAAGTCACCTGCGCCCTCTGACACTTGGTTTCCCCATCTGTAAAATGGGATAACAGCCTCTCCTTCGGCGGGCGGCTGTGAGGATGACATGCATGAGTTCACAGAAAGTGCTCAGAACTTTGCCTGGGTACTTTATTTTTTTTTTAAGATTTTATTTATTTATTTGAGAGAGAGAGAGAGCACAAGAGGGGTGGAGGGTCAGAGGGTGAAGCAGACTCCCTGCTAAGCAGGGAGCCCGATGTGGGACTCGATCCCGGCACTCCAGGATCATGACCTGAGCCGAAGGCAGTCGCTTAACCAACTGAGCCACCCAGGCGCCCTGCCTGGGTACTTTATGTATTACTGTAATTTATGACGACGACAACGATGATGATGTTATTGCTGTTGTTTTCTTTGTTTTGCCTCTTTTCCCTGTCTCCATGGTTCCCTCCCTCTCCAAGCTTCTCTCTCCATATGTTACTGCGTTTCTGAGTAAGTCGCACTGACCTGTAAGCCTCAGGGGTCTGTAAGGGTCTGTTTCTCCCCATTGTTCTGTCCCCCTCTTCTCCCCCAACAATGATGTTTTTTTTTTTTAAAGTAAAATCTTGATTTTTTTTCAGATTTATTTACTTACTTGAGAGAGAGCGTGAGAGCGCACAGGAGGGGGTGTGTGGGTGGGGGGAGAGGGAGAGAAAAAATCCCAAGCCGACTTTCCACCAAGCGTGGAGCCTGACAGGGGGCTTGATCCCACGACCCTGAGATCATGACCTGAGCCAAAACCAAGAGTTGGATGCTCGACTGACTGAGCCACCCACGGGCCCCCCAACCTGTGATGGTTTTAAAACAAGCCTATAGGGGGCGCCTGGGTGGCTCAGTCAGTTAAGCATCTGCCTTCAGCTCAGGTCATGATCCCAGGGTCCTGCTCCAGGCTCCCTGCTCAGCGGGGAGCCTGCTTCTCCCTCTCCCACTCCCCCTGCTTGTGTTCCCTCTCTCTCTCAAATAAATAAATAAAATCTTAAAAAAACATTAAAAATAATAAAAAATAAAACAAGACTATAAATTCTTTGCTACTCTTCAAAAGGAGGAGCCTAATCTCTTTCCCTTTGAGTGTGGGCCAGACGTAGTGACTCACTTCTGATGAACAGAATAAAACAGAAGTGATGGTGTGTGACATTGGAGATTAGGTCCTATAAGATATCTCTCTCTCTCCCTCTCTAATCAGTCGCTCGGGGGAAGCCAGCAGCCATGTTATGAGGTCAAGCCAGCACCCCTATAGCCCTCAAGAGAGGCACAGTGATGAGGAGCTTGGATGAGCTCCTCAGCCCCAGTCGAGCCTCCGGGTGACTGCACCCTGGCCAAGGGCCTAACTGGACCCTCACCAGAGGCCCCGAGCTGAACCCCCCAGCTAAGCCGCACCCAAACTCCAAACCCTCAGATACGGTGAGACAATAAATGCTTGTTGCTCAGAGCCACTGAGTTTTAGGGGGTAATTTGTTATGTGGCCATGGATAAACAATACATACCTTCTTTCTTGCGTTTTCTCTCTCTCCATTTCTGACTCTCTTTGGCTTTCTCTGTCCCCTCCATCTCTAGGGCCTTTGAATGCCCATTCTCAATTCTCTTTCTGAATGCCTGTCTTTTTGACTCTACGCTCTCCCGTGATGTCACTTGGTCTGTTTTCTGCGTCTCTGCCATCTCTTCCTCTCTGGTGATCTCTCTTTCTCTGCATGAGGGTCTCGTGTGTGTGTGTGTGTGTGTGTGTGTGTGTGTGTGTGTGTGTGTGTGTGTGTGTGTGTGTGTGTGTGTGTGTGTGTGTCTGCCTCTTTCTCTGTGTGTCTACGGCTCTCTCTTTGGGGTTGGCTGTCTCTCTGGCTTTGGATCTCTTCTCGGTTTCTGTCTCCCCACCGCCACCCCCCTGGCCTGGCAGCTTGTTCTCGCGTCTCTGACCGGCGGGGTGGGTGTCTCTGCTCCTATGACTAAGTGTGTGTCTCTGTATTTCTCTCTCTGCCTCCATCAGTATCTCTCCCTCTCTCTGTATCACTCTACCCGTATCTCCCTCTCACTGTGTGTGTCTGTTTCTCTCCTCCGCCCCCCCCCCCGCGACCCTCCCAGCTCCAGCACGCTGTGTCCCTCCGCCACGGCCCTCCGCATCCACCTCAGGCTCCCCTTCCCTTCCTGAGCCTCTGCAGTTCTCCGACCTCACCTCCGGCTGCCTCGCCTCGGCCTTCCCGGCTCCTCCTCCCGGCGCTCGGTCCCTCTCCAGGTCTCTGCCTCCCCCTCCTGGTCAGCTGCCCGCACCGCTACCCCGGTCTCCCCGGGGATCCCTCAGCCCCGTTAAGGCGGCCCCCAGCCGAGGCCGACTGGAGCATTTGGGCGGGGGCTGCAGGCTCTGCTGCAGGCTCCAACCCGGGTCCCCACGAGCTGGGGGACCGCGGGTCTAACGGCGCCGGCGGCCCCGAGCACCGAGACCTCGGAGGACTCCCCCAGCTCCACCTTAAGCGCCCCCCCTTCTCCCTTCTGCGGAGGATGCGAACCGCCAGCTCCCGGCCCCAGGTGTCCGGGCCACCCCCCCCCCGCCCCCGCACAGCTGGAAGCTGGGGATCAGCCCCCAATGACCCCTCCATCCTGCCCCTGGGGCACCCTCCTCCCACCAGTCCGAGGAGTGTTTGCCGCTGTGAGATCACCCGCCCCCCCCGCCAACAACAACGACAAAAAAAAATTAAATAACACCCAGAGAGAGATCAGAGAGGGAGGGGGAGGAGGGAGCAGGGACGAGGGAAGAGAGAGACGGAGAAACAGGAGGAGGTGGGGAGACTGGGAGAGAAGGAAGCTGGAGACCAGGGAGCCCGGGAGGAGGAGAGAGAAGCAGGATGGAGACATGGGGTTAGGTGGCTGGGGGGAGCTGGAAGAAAAGAGAGCAAAGAGGGGGTGTGGGTTAGAACCCAGGAGGTAACCCCGGGGAGAAGCAGGAGGCAGAGAAAGAAGTAGGACGACCGGGAGGTAGAGGGGGGTCGGAGGGTTGGCGGAGAGGAGAGGCACAGAGGGCGGGGAGAGCAGAGAGGAGTGGGTTTGGGGGGGGGTCTCAGTCCCCCCGCTGCCCCGGTGTTTGGGGAACGGCACTCCCTGTAGGGAGGAGAGGCAGGCTGGAAGTCCTGCGGGGACAGGGTCCCACAGAAGGGCTAAGGAGGAGCTGAGAGACGGGGCCAGGACATTGGGAAGGGGTCGCTCAGAGGCCTCCCGGGGATGGGGGCTGCAGCTCCTCTGAGCGCCCCTCGAGCGCTGGTACTCTGGGCCGCACTGGGGGCGGCAGGTAAGGCCCGGGGGTTGGGGCGGGAGCCCCTGAGGGAAAGGTGGGGGTGGGGTACCAGGGAGAGGGGTTCAGGCTGCTCTCTCCCCAGCTCACATTGGACCTGCACCTGACCCCGAGGACTGGTGGAGCTACAAGGATAATCTCCAAGGAAACTTCGTGCCAGGTGCAGCCAGGGCGGGGACCCAGGAATTGGGGCTGCCGGGTGCCTCCTTCCTCAAACCCAGGAGCCCTCTCCTCCTTGCAGGACCCAGGAGTCCCAGCCCCTTCCTTCCCTCTTCCCTCCCTCGGGAGTAGGGCCCAGCCTCTGAACCCCAGCAGCTCACCATGGGACATTATATATGCGCATTTCAAGTAGTGAGTGGGAGTGAGTGGAAGGAGGAGCGTGGGGGCGCAAGAGAGAGTGTGGGTGTGGGTTTGCAGAGAAAAAGGCAGGTAGGTCTGGCTGCTGCTGGGAACCAGAGGTTCGCTGGCCGGGTCCCCTGCCGCGTCCAGCCCTCTCCTGCAACTCCTCTCCCCGGTACATTCATTCTCCAGCTGTGGGACAAGAGAGACTGAAAGAACTACAACTCCCATGGGCTCTGGGGCAGGCAGGAGGTGGATGGGTAGGCTGGCTGCCCTCCGGCCTGCTGGGAGTTGTAGTTCCTTCCCCCCAGTGACTTAATGGCAGATAGGTTTGATTAAGGGGGGAGGCTAGATGGTCTTTGGAAACTCCTCCAAGATTGTTCTAGGACCCAGGATTCTGGATCCCAGCCCCCTCCTCCCTCAGACCCAGGAGTCCCTGTTCCCTGCCCTTCCTCTCCTGGGATCCGGGAGTCCAAAACACAGCCTGCTCGGCAGATCCCAGGTTTGGGATGCAGTCCCTATTTCTGACTCCCTATCCTCTCCGCCCCACCCCTGCCTCCAGGGCCTCCCTTCTGGGGCCTGGTGAATGCAGCCTGGAGTCTGTGTGCTGTGGGGAAGCGGCAGAGCCCCGTGGATGTGGAGCTGAAGAGGGTTCTTTATGACCCCTTTCTGCCCCCACTGAGACTCAGCACTGGGGGAGAGAAGGTAAGGGGTCTGGTGGGAGGGGTTACCGAATCCCCCGGGGGGTGGGCAGTGGGGTGGGAGTGGGGTGCTGAGGTGGAAGGCCCGCCTGGGGTAAGAAGGGGTAGGCACTGGGTGGAAAGGAGGCTCCTTACACTCTAAAATGGATCACCTGTTCTTCCCTCCCCAAACAGGGCTCCCTAGTTCTTCCATGTCTATAAAAGCAATGGTAACACAGACTGTTCCCTGTGCCAGGCATGGTTTTAAAAGCTTGATCAGCTTGCTAATCCTCCCAGCCACCTCATGAGATAGATGCTGCTATTCCCCTTATTTTAAGGATGCAGAAACTCAGGCACAGAGAGATCGAGTTACTTATCTGAGGTCACACAGCTAGAGTGTCAGCACTCGGATTCAAACCCAGGCAGTGTGGTCCTAGCTCCAGGCTCTTACCCACTCTGCAATCCCATTTCTTAGAAGAGCTGGCATCCCTCTTCACTCAGCTGCCCCTGCCAAAAGCCGGAGCTACTTCCAACCCGTTCTCGCCCTCATTCCCGTGTCCAGTCTGGGTCCTTTTTAGTCTCCCTGCTAAATATCATTCAGATCTTGTCAGTTTGTGTCTCCTCCACTGCCCCCACCATCACCTTGCACCTGGACTGGTGCGGTAGCGTGCTAGCTGGCCTGGTTCTCTGCCTACCGCAATCCATTCTCCACCCCACAGCTAGAGAGATGTTTAAAAACACAAAGCAGATCATACCATGCCCCTGCTCAAAATCTTTCTATTGGGATAAGTAATACTAACACTTCAACAGCAAGTACCATGTGCTTGGCACTGTGCCAGGTGTGAGATACATATATATGTATTTATTTATAATTATTTAAATAAAAATACAAAACATCCCATCATTGCCCACAAGGCCCTGCCATCTAGCTCCTATCACCTCTCCTTTGCTCACCAGGCACTGGTCCCACTGGCCCCTGCACTAGCACGGAAACAGGCTACCTCAGGGCCTTTGCACTTGCTGTTTTCTCTTTCCAGAATGCCCTTCTCCCTGCTCTTTGCAACAAATTCCTACTTATCCTTTAGGTCTCCATTCAAATGTCACTTTCTCATGAAGGCCTTTCCTCATCCCATCACCCCCCCACCCCAGTCTAGGCTGGGTTTCCCATTTTACCTGAGAGCTCCCAGTTCTTTCCTACATGAGCAAAATATGTAATTAATTAAGCAGTTACTTATGTGATTATTTATTGTCTCCCTCTGCTCCATTAGGACACGAGTTCCATGAGGCCCAGGGTTTTTGTCTACTTGTTCATTGCTCCCTTCCTGGCATCCATAGCACACAGTAGCAGCTCAATAAATATTTGTTAGTTGAATAAATTCACCGATATTGAGCACCAGTGTTCCAACTACGCTGAATGATTAAATGATTGACGGAAGCAGGAAATGTAGGAGTGGAACACAGGAGGGAAAAGACCTTTCCTCTTTGAACTTGTAACGGCTTGCACCTCTCCTGCAGCTCCGGGGAACGCTGTACAACACCGGCCGCCATGTCTCCTTCCTACCTGCAGCCCGGCCCGTGGTCAATGTGTCTGGGGGTCCCCTCCTCTACAGCCACCGGCTTAGTGAACTGCGACTGCTATTTGGAGCACGGGATGGAGCTGGCTCTGAACACCAGATCAACCACCAGGGCTTCTCTGCTGAGGTGGTGGCCACTGACCTCTGACCCTTGACCTTCACCCTGAGTTGCCCCAATTCCTCCCGCCTCACCTTTCTCTTAATGCCTCACCCCACCCTCCTTCACAGAACTGCCCCCCGCCCGCCAAGCACTAATCTTTAACCTGACTTGGGACCCCGAGGGCCCAGGGCTGCACCCATACCCATTCTCTCCTCCCCTTCTGCTGGGGGACCCCATTCTGTGCTCCCCTCCCAGGTGCAGCTCATCCACTTCAACCAAGAACTCTACGGGAACCTCAGCGCCGCCTCCCGGGGCCCCAATGGCCTGGCCATTCTCAGCCTCTTTGTCAATGTGAGCCCGGGCAAGATTCTGAGGGAGGGAGGGGCTGGGTGCCTGGCATTGGGTCTGGGGAAGAGGGAATCTGGGAGGTTGAGACTCCTGGGTCCTGGAGGAGGAAGGGACTGGGGGCTTGGACTTCTGGATGCCTACCTCCTCACCTCATACCCCCACATAGGTGGCTGGCAGCTCGAACCCCTTCCTCAGCCGCCTCCTTAACCGTGACACCATCACCCGCATCTCATACAAGAGTAAGTCCCTGGTGCATTGGTGGGGGGGGGGGGGGGAGCAGTGTGTGTAAAGGAGGGAAGTTGAAGAGGGGTACTGCTCCTCACCCTAGCCCGGTATTCCTGCAGACGATGCCTACTTTCTTCAAGACCTGAGCCTGGAGCTCCTGTTCCCCGAATCCTTTGGCTTCATCACTTATCAGGGCTCTCTCAGCACCCCGCCCTGCTCAGAGACTGTCACCTGGATCCTCATTGACCGGGCCCTCAATATCACCTCCCTCCAGGTGACCCTCTGTCTGCCCCCTCCAGCCCTGCTAACCCATTCCCTGGCCTGGGCATCCCCCTTGGCCTCACCTACCCTCCTTCCTCCTTCCAAGTCTGACTGCTAGCAGGGTCACACAACCTTTGGGGGTGGGCTGGGGCCGAGTAAGACCCCGCCCACCTGCTCCAGGGGCAGGGCTTCCTCTGTGACCATTGACCCGGACAGTTTATTGTTCACTCTCAGTTTCCCACCCCCTTCCGTGGCAGATGCACTCCCTGAGACTCCTGAGCCAGAATCCTCCGTCCCAGATCTTCCAGAGCCTCAGCGGTAACGGCCGGCCCCTGCAGCCCTTGGCCCACAGGGCCTTGAGGGGCAACAGGGACCCCCGGCACCCCGAGAGGCGCTGCCGAGGCCCCAACTACCGCCTGCATGGTATGGTCCAGCCTGCACCCCCTCCACACGTCTTGGTCTAACCCGCCTATGTGTCTCCCCTTCTTTTCTCAATATGATACAGTCCTTCCCACCCCTTTGCTGTTTCTGTTTGGTCCAGCCTCCTAAGCTCGCACTCGCTCTTTCTCCCTTCGAAGTATGTGTCACATGGTACAGTCCACCTCCACGCCACAGACCATTGCTGGTCCGTGATTTGTCTTTCCTCTTCACTGCTTGCAACTTGCAACTTGCCGTATAACCCGAGCTCCCTGGCTTCCCACCGGGCTGTGGTTCCTATTACGACGGCTTTCCAAAATGGTACAGCCCGGATCCCTTCCCTGTTTTCCATGTGGTACAATCTCATGTTGTTCCATAATCTGACACACACCCCCTTCCTGAAAATCAACATGGTACAATCCCCTTCCCTTTCTACTGCCTTCCTGTGGTTCGACCCTGTGATCTCACGGCCACCTCTCTAGCTTCTCAACATGGTTTGCCCTCCTCCCCCCAATAAACACCTTCACCTAGTTCAGTCTGATGCTGAAGCTGGACGTCCCTATTCCACCTTCCTGCTGCTTAAACCCACTGCCGGTCCAGAATCTGACTGTTTCCCCCAGCTTCTCGACCTGGTACATGCCGGGTTCCCCCTTCGCAGCCTCCTTGTGGTAGAGCCCTACGCGGCCCAGCGCCCGCCCTCTGCAAACCCTCTGCAGGGTCCAACCTATCGTGCCCTAAACTAACGCTACCCCGCCGGTGTCGTCTGTCTTACAGTGGATGGTGCCCCCCATGGTCGCTGAGACTCCCCACTGAGGATGGCGCCTGTCCTTTCCAAGTCTCCCCACACGGGGAGGGGAGTCACCCCCCAAAACAAAGCTATTAAAGGGACAGAATACTTCCGGTTTCTTAGTGGTCTGATTCTAGGCGCGGCGGGGAAACATCTGGGTACCGAAGAACAGCAGTCTTCTTCTAGAAACCGATCTCCCTCTTCCTAAACCGCACTGCTCGGTTTTTTGGCTTCCTGTTTCCCCAAACCGTCGTTTAGATTGGCGGCTCCTTTAAGCGGCGCCTCTTTCACTCCCCCCAACTCACCCTCCCCATCGGGCAGCACGCGCAGAGCCATGTGCTTCCCCCTCCCGCCTGCCTCATTGGCCCGAAGTGGGTCACGGTCCCGCCCCCAGTGCCGTCTCCCATTGGGCAAATGTAGGTCAGGGTCCCGCCTCCCACCTAAAGGCAAGGCAACTTCACGCACTGAACCCCTCACGCGCCCTCCCGGGCCTTGGCGGATCCAGGGGTCCCATTGGCCGTGCGTCTCGAGGGGTCAAGACGCGATTGGCCCGCGCTTTCAGCCGGAGGGAGGCACGCGGCTGGGGTGCTTGGCCCAAAAGGCAGGCGGGGGCCGAGAGGAGGGGTGCGCGCAGTGGCGTCGGGTGTTTTGGTTTGGCTTTTTTTTTTTTTTTTTTCCGCGAAAGAAGTTTGCGTTGGCCACGCCTCAAGGCGGCCGCCTCCTCTTGCCCCCTCCCCCGCCCCTCCGCGCACACCTCTTGGTGCAGATTGCAAAGCGCCTTCCGCTGAGAGAGCTGCAGATTTTGCAAGATCCAGGCTTGCCCACCTTGTAGAGGGAGCGCCTTGTGTCCCCTTGAACTCTGGGTTGCAAAGAGCCGGCTGCCTGATTTGATCAGCCCCTCACTCGGACTGCATGGTCTCCAGGGACCGTCTTGAGTTGCACGTTTCTGCACTGAGGACTGCAAATCCCCGTCACTCCTAGGATTTGCGGTGATCTGGATACTGGAGGCTTGCAAGCTCCGCTCGCCCGCCCCTGGGCAGGCACTCGCCCGGACCACTGGAGTGTGCCGCTGACTGGCAGGCCAGCTCTTCGCCCCTCCATGAGCCCGTGAGCCTGCGGGCAGGTGGCCGGTGATGGCGCGGCCCGTGAGCGACAGGACCCCGGCCCCCCTGCTGCTGGGCGGCCCAGCCGGGGCCCCCCCTGGCGGGGGAGCGCTGCTTGGGCTGCGGAGCCTTCTGCAGGGGACCAGCAAACCCAAAGAGCCAGCCAGCTGTGAGTTCTAGCCCCCATCTATCCCAACCCGGACACCCTACTCCCTTAGGGATTCAGGTGCTGGGGCGGGGGGGCTCACCTCCTACGTGCCGAGAGAATCCATCCTCCAACCGTCATTTACCGAATTACTAAGGTGTTTAGGCCCCTAGATCCCTCAGCACCCAAGATCCAAAAGTACCGGCGCTCAAGCCCGTCTACCAAGAGGACCCAGGAGTCCCCCCGAGTCGTCCTCTCCGAGGACCCAAGAGTCTGGACCCCAGCCCCCGCTTCCTTTGGTCCTGAGAGTCTGGACCCCTGGGGTCCAGGGAGGAGGGAGGGGGTGTGTCGGATGCTCACACGGTAGTGACACGGGCTTGGGCGGGGCCTCTTGGGGTCACATGGAGTCTAGGGATGAGGAATGTGCCCCAGGAATAGAGCCCCTTCCTGCCCCTAACAGAGTGTGGGGGTGGGGAGAAGAGGCTACAGTGAGCGGGGGGGGATAGGCTACAGAGAAATTACAGAACTGTCATTTTTTCCCTCTCACCTACCTCTCTCTCAACTTCTGTCCCCCTTCTGTACCTCTATCCCTTCCCTGGTCTGTGTCCTATCCCTCCCTGGGTCCCTATCCTCCCCTCTTTCTGAGCCTCTGTCCCTCTCTCGGTCTCTGTCCCCCCCTGTCTCTGCCGCGCCCGTCTGTGCCTTCTCTCTCTGGGTCTCTTTCCCTCTCTTGAGCCTCTGTCTCTTCTTTTTGGGTCCTTGCCTTCCCTCCTGTCTCCCCCTCTCCCCCGCCTGTTTCTCTGGATCTCCGCCCGGTGGGTCTGTATCTCCCCTTTCTTCGTGTATCTCTGTCTCGGGGTCCCTTCTCCATCTCTTCCTTCCCACCCCGCCCGGTCTTTCCTCGGCCCGCAGGTCTCCTGAAGGAAAAGGAGCGCAAGGCGGCTCCGCCGGCAGCCACGGTCCCCGGGCCTGGCCTGGAGACGGCGGGCCCGGCGGATGCCCCAGCTGGGGCGGTGGTGGGCGGCGGGTCCCCGCGGGGGCGCCCGGGGGCCGCGCCTGGCCCGGGTCTGTTGGCGCCGCTGCTGTGGGAGCGGACGCTGCCGTTCGGCGACGTGGAGTACGTGGACCTGGACGCCTTCTTGCTGGAGCACGGGCTCCCGCCCAGCCCGCCGCCCCCCGGCGGCCCGTCACCGGCGCCCTCGCCCGTGCGCACGCCCGCACCCTCCCCGGGGCCCGGTTCCTGCGGCTCAGCTTCCCCTCGTTCCTCCCCGGGGCACGCCCCCACCCGGGCTGCCCTCGGGGCCGCGGGCGGCCACCGCGCAGGTGCGACGGCGGGGGCGGGGCAGGGCCCTGGCGGGGCGGGGCTTGGGCCTCAGGGGCAGGGCTGTGCGGCACTTGGGCCCGGGACGGTGGGGCTGGGGTTGTGCGTCCAGATTCTGGGTCCACTTAGGCGCGAGATGCTGGGAGAGGAGTCCGGATTCTTTGTCACTAATGCATCAGGGACTGGGTCTCCTTGGGATCCCACATTCCAGGAAGCCTGCTCCGTGGGGCGGTAGTGTGGACTTTTCCGTGGGATGTGGGGACAGAGGGTCCGGATACTCGAGGAGCCGGGATTCGGATCCCAGAACACCGGAATTATTTACTGGGGAAGGAACTGCGCTCCAGAGTCTGGGCCCGGAGTCGGTGGAGTGGGGAAGGACCGTAACTGGCTAGGCTCTCTGCAGGGGAGAAAGCAAGGACGTCTGTTTCACCAGGACATAAGAGACTGGCAGCCCGAGCTGCTGGGTCCTCCAGTGGAGAGGAGCTAGGGCCGGCGGTCCCGGAGTCCTCTAGAGGGGAAAAGGTCCGGGATCTTAATTCTGGGTCTTCCGTTAGGGCGAGGACCGAGAGCTTCCTATGTTCCTGGGAGAGGAGGGGCCTGGGATCCCAGAATCCCGTGTATCTCGGTGGTGAGGGAGAAGGTCCAGGGGTCCGTTTGTCAGCGCGCTCCCCAGAGAGCAGGAGGGCCTGGATCTTTGGAAATTGAGAGGTTCGAGCTGAGAGACCCCAGGGAGCAAAAGGAAAAGTGTGCCCCCTCGGGCACTTGGGGATCTCCACGGGCGGACTGCAGGTTGGGGATTCCTGGACACACCTGTCCCTGGCCGGACCTCCGGGCAGAACCGGGGCCCTCCCCTTCCCAGCCGCACATTCCCGCGCCACGTGAGTCCTCTCCTCCCTCCTCCCTGCTTCTCACTTCGCGCACGCGCGGTCACGCGGAGGGGCGGGGCCTGGGGGAACTAGAGGGCGCCCGTGGCGGCGGAGGGGGGGGCGGGGCGGGAAAGCAGGCGCCCGCACGTGACTGGCCCTGAACCCGTATCCTCAGCTGACCCCGGCTTGCTCGGTCTTAAAGACACAGTCCGGCCCTGCCCCTTCTGAACCAACCTCCCCCAAACCTCAATCATTTCTGCTTTTCTTCCCTTACTCGTCTGGGCCAGTAGCTCTCAGGCGGCTCACCTGAAGTCTTTTCAGTGCACTGGATTTCTTTTCCCTGAACAGCCTGGGGTCTAGGCTTTGGTCAGGGATTCAGTAAGCAGGATTCAGGCTAGATAATGGGAAAAGAGCTTAACACTGAATCTGAAGGCCTGAGGTTTCAGAAGCAATAGAGGAGGCTCGTGTGTTACTTAGGGTATGGCAGTTATAATTGGGCCTGTTTCCCTGTTACAGAAGTGGAATTGGTTCCACGATGTCTAAGCACTTTGTAGCTTAGAGAACCTTCATATTTTATATTAGAGAGATTGGTCTCTGGCGGGCTTTGTGGTAGATCTCATAAGGGCCTTCCTTGTGGTCAAAGAGATACCTGAGCAGGGGGTAACCTCTGGGAACCCTCCCTCCCCCAAATAAATACACACTCAAGCGGCACATTCTGTTTCCCCAAGGCCTGACCTCTCGGGACACGCCCAGCCCGGTGGACCCAGACACCGTGGAGGTGCTGATGACATTTGAACCTGACCCAGCCGATTTAGCCCTGTCAAGCATTCCCGGCCACGAGACCTTTGACCCTCGGAGACATCGCTTCTCAGAGGAGGAGCTTAAGCCCCAGCCCATCATGAAGAAGGCCCGGAAGATCCAGGTGCCAGAGGAGCAGAAGGTGAGCACTGCCCAATGTAGGATGCAGGCATGGCCCTTACAGGTCCCACAGCTGGGGATGGCCCTTTCCTCACAGACAGGCCTGGGCTTCGCACTGCGGTTAGCTTTCGGTTTCTCTTAACCTGCGGCCAAGCATCAGTTGTCCATAGCCCTGGGGCTCAAAGACAGCCGAGGTTTGGGCTTGAGATTTACAGAGATGGTGTCACTGTGGGATGCAGACTCAGCCAGCCCTGCCAGACCCACCAGTACAGGCTTGGAGCTTTGACCAGGCCCTGTTGCTAAGGACAGCATCCGTTAACAGCAGTATCAGTCTGTTTCTTCTGAGCCGCTAGCCGGGCTGGGGCTGGTCCTTTGATCTCTGATTTGGGGCATCCTTCGGGGTGCTTGCATCTGCCTAGGATGCAGACTTTGCCAGCCCCTCTGGGCCTTGTTTTCTGGCCCTGGACTGCTCATTGGTAAGAGGTTTCAAGTTCCCATGAGCAACCAGAGCCACATTCTGATTTGGGGCAGTGACCTTTTTTTTTTTGTAGCAGCCTGCCTTTGCCAGTTCTGGGGTCTCCCCTAGTAAGGGGTGCCTGGGCTCCTCTCACCAGACTTCATAACTATCTGAGTACTGAGGATTGACCCATAAACCCAGTCTAGACCAGTGGTTTCTCCTGTCACAGGGCCCGACTGGATTTACCCTAGTAAGCAGGAACTAGGCTTTAATGAAATGGGGGTGGGAAGAGAGCATCTTTTGGAGCTCTGGGTGGTCCTTGTTACTGAGGAGTGGTCCTCCTCCACAGCCAAATTCTAGGACTGGAGGACCCTAAGTAACGGTGTGGGGAGGTCTCAGCATAGGCCCCTTTCTTTCTACGGGACAGCTCTTCTAGCAATCAGGACCTGTGGGGGAGAAGGCAGCTCTCTGGCCTCCATTCAAGGCCAGAGGGTCAGAGACTGGCTGCAGTTATTGGGACCACCTAGATTGCTGCGGAAGGATGAGGTTGCCTTGACAACTAGGTCAAAAGGCCCCCGCTCTGGGAGGATTTATGGGACACAAAACCCCATCGCTAGGGAGCCTAGGTTTTCCTTAGCAACCAGGATCCGAGAAGGTGGTGCATAAAGCAGTGCTTTTTACTGGGAGAGGCCCTCAGACCCTGAAGGCCCTGTTGCTAGGGAACAAGCATCCTTAGCAACCAGGGGCTAACTGTAGGTCCTTTGTCAAGCGAGGAGTGGTGGGGTCTGCTTTGCACAGCGGAGACCTGAAGCCTCGTGCTTGGAGTGGGGAGAACTATCGCACACCTGGCTGTTGCTAGGGGCCTGCTCTCCTTAGCAACCAGACCCTTGGGTACCCATCCTAGGAGAGCCCTGGTATCCTTTGGGCCCCACTGCCGGGCAGGAAGCACCCCAGAGGGTCTCTTAGCTGCCCTCTGGTCCTTGAAGGCACAAGGAAAGCTGTTCCTCCTGGCCCTTCTGGCCCATAGTGCCTTCTCAAACCCCACCTTCAGGACGAGAAGTATTGGAGCCGGCGGTACAAGAATAACGAGGCAGCCAAGAGGTCCCGAGATGCCCGGCGGCTCAAGGAGAACCAGATATCGGTACGGGCGGCCTTCCTGGAGAAGGAGAACGCCCTGCTGCGGCAGGAAGTGGTGGCGGTGCGCCAGGAGCTGTCCCATTACCGCGCCGTGCTGTCCCGCTACCAGGCCCAGCACGGAGCCCTGTGAGGCCGTCCCCCGCCCCTGCCCGGTGGCCTCGCTCAGACTTGCGCCCTGAGGCCCTCTTCCCTCTCCGCCCTGTGGCCCACCGGCCGGCCAGCTGGGTGCCCCAGGGACGTGATGATGCAGATAAATACATTTATATTTTTAAGAAAAAGCGAGCCTCCCCCCTCCCTCGCGGGGGCGGGGAGGGTCCTCTGTGTGTGCCCCTGCCACTTCGGGGACCCCATCCTCCCACCGCCTCCGTTAACACATCCTGAATAAATCTTGAGAACCCCAGAGCCAGCTGTTGTGGGGGAGGAGGCAGCTCCCTGGCCCCAGTTCAAGGCCCTCGGGTCACACTGGCCGCGGTCTGTGGGCAGGTCTGGGCTTCGGTCCATAAAAGGCAGGAGCTACTGGAAGCGCCTAGAATTGGATCCCTCCCACGGGCTGCCGGATGCAGAAGGGGCGACGGTCTGAGAGGAATGAAGCGACTGCCTTTATTGCATAGACCTTTTCAATTGCTTTGAAGATTGGGGTCAGGGGACGCACAAGAGACAGAAGACGGGAGAAATGAGTTTCCTCGTCCCCACCGGCGGTGGGTGGGAGGAACATTAGTGCAAATCCGAGCGTCGGCCCCGGGGAACCTGCCCCTCCTGGGCTGATTGGCCAGTTAAGTGGAGGCACCGGAGTGGGTAGGGCGAGACCGGGCCCTGACTGGCCAATTAACTAAGGCCTCCCCGGCCCGTACATGCCAGGTCCCGTCATTGGGCAACGCGTAAGACAGTCTCCGCCCTCAGCGGACCTGGCCTCCCACGAGCCGGAAGCGAGGGTCTGGACCGAGCTCCGCCCTCATTAGTCAGGCACTACCGTCGGGGCCAGCCCGTTGTCGGTGACCTTGATGACCCCGACCCCCTGGAGTTCGGGCCACACTCCATCCCACCTTACCTCTGGTCCCTGCGTGTGGGGCCTTCACCCTAACTCTAGCAGCTAGGCCCCGCCCCTAGGCCAGGCCCCGCCTTTTCGGAATGCCGGCCCCGCCCCTGGCGGGCAGCAAGCTTCCTTAGGGTCAAGGGTCCTGACCCGCGCGCCCCGGTGGCCCAGTGAGCAGTGTGCCAAGGCCTGGATGCACCTGCGCCTGCAGTGGCCCATACTCCACCTGCTCTCCGTCCACAGTGAGCACGCCGCGAGGCGTGAGAGGCTCGAGGCGAAAGGCACGGGCCGCAGCGTAGCCCAGCTGCGGACAGCCCAGGCTGAAGTGGCTACCTCGCTCCATGGCCAGAAAAAGGCGCAGCAGCGCAGCCCGCGAGATGCCACCGCGCACCCAGCACAGGTGCAGCAGGCCGTCGTCAAAGCGCGCATGGGGAGCTGCCACCAGGTCAGCCCCCAGGTGGCTGGGTGAGATGGCCAACATAAGCACAAAGTCCCCCTCCAGCGTCACCCACCCTGGGGGCAGTGGGGTGCCCAGAGGTGGGAGCAGGTGGTCAGGTGGGCCCCCGGTAGAGATGGCTCCCAGGGCATCAGGGGTGGGAGGTGGGAGCCCAGAGGAGGCTGGCATTTCTGGGACCCCCTCAGTGATGGGTGACAGTAAAGCCTTCGGGGAGCTAGGTGGTGAGGGCAGCAAAGGGTCTGGGGACAGTGGGGCATCCCCAGCCCCACCCCAGTCCCCGACCAACTCTGGGCCCCCACCATTGAGGGACAGGATGGGCAGGGGCTCAGGTGAGCCAGGGGAGGCCAGGGCAGGCTGGGGCAGGGGCAGAGGCAGATCAGACACTGAGCGATGCAGGGGTGAGTGTGCCACAGGTGGGGCTGGGGCCGGGGCCGGGGCCAGGGTCAGCTCTGACTTGGCACGGGGCAGGCCGTGGGCAGGGGTGGGGGAGGCAGGTTCCACAGCAGCAGGGAGGTAGGAGAGGCGTCCGCGGTAGGTGTGCAGGGTGGCAAGGCCCAGCACCGTGCCCAGTGTGAAGCGGGCGCTGCCCAGGGCCCTGAAGCGCTCGCTCTGGATGTCCACGTCTGACACGAAGCCCCAGGCCACAGACAAGAAGGAGAAACAGCGGGAGCCCGAGGCCAGCGTCACAGAGAGCAGGTCCAGCGGGCGGCTGCCCCCCCGGCAGAGGAGCAGCGAGCAGTTGAGCAGCAGGTCAACACCCAGGGCAGGTTCAAACCTTCACAGCCAGAGACAGACAGACACAGAGGGAAAGAGTAAACAGGGTGGCGTGAGAGACCCAGAGCGCAGGGTGGCAGGAGAAAGACACAAAAACGTGGGAGAGCAGACAGCAGGGGGACCATATGGCCACCTCCGGATGGACTCTTCCTACCGAGCCAGGTTCCCTGTCCGCTCTCCCATCCATAAGCATTCCCTCAGGGCCACCTGTGTGCCAGGCGCAGTTCCGGGCACTAGGGATACAGTTGGGAACGGACAGGCAGACATGTCTGGGGGGAGGGGCGGCGTGGGGAGCATCCCAGCCCAGACTGATCGACTTGACTGACGGTGGACTGCCTGGGGGAGACGTGTGGATAGAAGTGCCGGGTTGCGGGAGGGCTCATCCCTCCCCTCACGGTAAGCAGGCTGGCGGAGGCGGGACCCCACCTACCCCCCGTGCTGGTTCACAGCTCCGGCCAGGGCGTTGCCTGAGCCACAGGGGAGGATGCCCACGGGTGTCTTCACAGCTTCTTCCCAGTCAGGGCGGTCTAGGAGTCCGTTCAGCACCTGCAGGGCAGGACACCGGCCACCTGGGTCCTGGTCCTAGTGCCAGGCTCCAGAGTCCCCCAGGGCTCAGATAGGGTGCCCCTGCCCTACCTCGAAGAGCAGCCCGTCTCCCGAGACTGTGACGATGCCGTCCCACTCACTCAGGCTCAGCCCCTGAACCAGCTCCCGGGCGTGGTTCTGCCGTTCTAACGTGGGGGAACCAGGAGATGAGCCAGGCTGTTCCACTCTGCCCCGCCACCACTCCCCAGGACTCAGAACTCAGGAGTCCTGGCACCCCCGGGCCCCTACTTCCATCCTGGCATGGCCCTTACCTGTCTGGATGAGGTTGAAGGACAGCCCGGCCTCAGAGATCATGGGCAGCACGTGGTTCTTACACCACTGCCAGGCCAGACCCCGCCCCCCATAGGGATTGACCAATAGGAGCAATCGGGGTGGCCTTGGCAGCAGCTCGGGGGTTATTTCTGCAAAGAGAGGGGAAGGAGTCTACAGAGGCCCCAGACCCGGGCCCCTCACCTCAGAAGCTGGAACTGCAAACAGCCCCCAGTGGAGCTGCTGGCGGCCTGGCAGAGTGGCCTGCTGGGAATTCACGGTTTCTCTCCAGGGCTTCAGCGGCCCAGGCTCAGGTGTGCAGCCCTGCCCCCCTCTCCCAGGGGCCAAGACAAAGGCAGGGCTTGGGTGTCTAATCCCAGTGCCCTTTGGACCCATGTGTGGGAGGAGGGAGACCTGTGGGTTCCACTTTATCCTCAAACACCTGGAATCCAGGATCAGGTTACGACACTGTGCAAGGCTCCCTCACTGTCACCATCCCTGAGGGCCCCCAGCCAGCCAGCAGGATCCTGGAAGACCAAGGGAGGCTCACCAGATGCAAACCCTTGAACCTTTACCTTCCTGTGCCAACTGAGGAGCCTGGGTGGGGACCTCTGCCCAAAAGCCTTCTCTGACTCCCCTCCCCCCCCTTAGGCTGGATTAGATGCCACCTCTGAGCTCCTGGGACGCCCTAGGGGACTTCTGTGAGTGCCTGTCACCCTGGGTGGTGACTAATCATGTCTCAGTCTGCTGCTCTCACCAGACGGGGAGCCTCTGACTCATCTGTGTGGTCAGGGCCCATGGAAGCGGGGGAGGGGACAGAGACAAAAATCTATGAGAAGAGCAGACACAAATCATTTTTCTCTGCCTGTGGCTGCTCTTCCTTCTGTGGCCCATCGCCGTGTGTCTAGCCCTCTTTCAATTCGGACCAAGACAGACACATCACACACAGACACACAGAGAAGAGACAGAGGTGTCCACAGAGGGAAATCCACAGAGACGCCAAGGTGGCCCTAGGACAGAGCGGCTGCGTAGTGCCTCACCCCTGTCCCCAGGCAGTGGCAGTCCACGGAGCAGACACATGAGGGCAGTGGCCCAGCGCTGGGCCTCAGCACGGTTCTCCTCGTAGGCGGCTGCCCCGTCAGCGCGAAAGGTGCGGGCAGCTCTGCGCCGGCCCCCGCGCCGGCCCTGCGGGTAGGTGTAGATGCAGAAGTAGGCCGCCGCGTCTGAGGGGTTGCGGCTCCGCAGGGTGCAGCAGCCTGACACCTCGGCCAACGGGACCAGGCCGCCCCGGGGCCGGGCTTCAGGCTTCGGGCGCAGCCGCTGTATGTGCAGGGCCTGTGGTGTGAGAGTGAGGGCTAAGCGGGATCCCCGGGCCGGGTAGGAGCCGAACTCGCCATGCAGGAGCGGGGTGCTGGCGGCCAGTGGTGGAGGCGGTGGGGGGGCCATGGCCTCGGCCCTGTCCAGGGCGCTTCTAGGCCTGTGGCCCCAGCTGCAGGTCAGCTCCTGGTCTGGCCTCTGTGGGGAGGGAGGAGGGCAGGAGTCAGAGTCCAAGACCCCTGTGGCAGGTAGAGAGAAGCAGGGGCAGGGCCTGTGGACAGGAGACAACAAGGGCCAGTGACAGGCAAGATGGAGGCATCAGAGACAGACAGGCTCAGACAAGTGTGGGGAGACCCTGAGGACACAGGGCAGAAGCCCGCTGTACAGGAAGGCCAGCATCCTGGAGGGAGGACAGCCAGGCATGCAAACGTTCATTCATTTATTCCCCAAATAATTACTCAGTACTCTCTATGTGCCAATCACAGTGCCAGGCCCAGCAAACACAGCAGGGAACAAAACAGACAAAAGTCCCTGCCTTTGTGGAGTTCATATTCTCTTAGGAAGACAGAAAAACGAAAGAAGTCAAATGTATAGCATGCTGGATAATGAGGGCTTTGGAGAAGTATAAGGGAGAGGAGAGAGAACTGGATGGTGGAGATATGCACAGACGGAGAACACAACACACACGCACATACACACACGTGCACATGGTCGTCTCCGGATGGAGAAAGTTACACGGGAGAGACACTCGGACACAAAGAAAGAGAGGGATACGGTCTAAGAGCTGAAGAAACTCCAAGAGGAGACAACCAGCTTCAATGAGATGAAAGCCAGGATGATGAGAGATACTTAGGAGAGTCAGAGTTTAGGGGCCCTAGGAGGTCCTCTGAGGGTCAGAAAGACAAAGGACAGAAAGAGCAGCTAGGAGGGGCAGGAGGGAGGGGTGTAGACAGCTGGAGAGACCAGGAAAGAGATGTGACATGGAGGAATTAAGGAGTCAGAGAGCTACAGGAGCCACATGCAGGCGCCTGCGAGGGACAGGGGCCAAGAGCTGGACCCCGAGCACTGACCTGGGCGTCTGGCCGCCTGCTCTCCAGGGAGGGGGTGGGAGCCGGGCCTGAGGTCCCCTCCCCAGAGGCCTTCCCCCTGCCCTCTGCCCAGTTTCTGCCTCCTTCCTGCTCACCTTTGTTCCCCACTGCCCCACCCACCCAGCCAGCTGCCAGGCCTGCCCCTCACTTCCCCGGCCCAGAGCAGCCCCAGACGCACCCCCATCTGTGGACTCACCCTCAGAAGTCACTTCTGCCCCCTGCCCTGGGAAGCTCCCTCGGGCCCCGCCCCTAAACTTGAACTGACCAGCGCCCCCATCCCCGAGCCCAAAGCAGGCTTAGATACAAGAGTCCTAGATCTCCTCCAGTCCTGGGCCTGAGCCTCTGTCCCCAGATCCTCGAGTCTCTGACCTGGTCTCCATTCTCTCCACCCACCCTGGTTCCCCCAGACCTGGGCCTGGGTCTCCATCCAAAGGTCCCCCCCCCAAATCCATAAGCCTGAGTCTCTGTCTCTGGTTCCTCCGGTCCCGGTCCTCCATCCCCAGCCATTTCCAGAACCCAGTCCCAGACCTGGGTTTCCATTTCTGGATCCCTCAAGTCCCGGTTTTGGTTCTCCATCTCCATCCCACACCCCCTGGTACCCCAGTCCCGGCCTGCGTCTCCGTTCCTCTTGGTCCCGCGGTCCCCCAGACTCGGGACCCTGACCCTACCCCCGCACCCTCCTCGCACGCCGAGTCCTCCTCCAGGCGGCCCCTCAAGTCAGCACCAACCGCCCCCATCAGACCCAGGGGTGGGGGGGAGGGTGTGCATGCGCTCAGCCAATGGGCGCACGGCCGGCCTGAGCCGCGCCAGTGAGGGCGCGCGGGGGGCGGGGCCGACCAGCTCGCGAGTTGGGCGCAGGGGCCAGCCGAGGAAGAGCTTGAGCAGTGGGCGGGGCATCGCGCTTCGCGAGATCGGCTGCCATAGTAAGTGAGGGCACGCTCGCCGCAGAGGCGGCGTGACGACCCCACAGACAGCGCCGCTGACGCCATCTTTGTGGAGGGCAAGTGGTAGCCCTGCCCCATCGAGTTTTTAAAAGAGGCAGGAGGGAGGAGATTTTCAGTTGCGGATAGAGACTGACCCTAACACAGGTCACCAAAACCCAGAGCTCTGCAAAGGGAGTTAATAAAAGAGACCCAGAAAAGCAGAGTCAGAGGCAGTAAGAGACTTAGAGGGCTGCCTGTTTTTAAAATAGTTACAAACAGATAAACAGAGATATATACAAAAAGACAAAGACAATAGTATTGAGAATATGGAAGGTTAAGGACACAAGAAAACCCAGAAAATGATGGACACAGAGATGGAGACAGGTACTTCTGTAATGAAAATCAGGGAGGAGAGGCTCATTAATTCACCAAGTATTTACCTTGGACTCAAACCAGAGTGGAGGCAGCATGACATGGACATCTGCCCAGCAAATGACCCAGTAACATGGCAAGACAGAGAAACAAGGAGAGAGATGGGGAGAAACAGTATCTGAGAGAGACTTCTAGGCCAGGGGTGAGGGAGGAAGACAATGTTGGAGGACCAGAAGCTGAGAGGAAGTGAGCCCGAGAGACAGCAAAAATGTTGACAGGGAGACAAAGAGAGGCAAAGACATAGTGAAGCGGAAAGAAAGCAAGGCCAGAATAATACCAGGAGACCAAGAAACAGAATCGTAGAAAGACACATGCAGAAAGAGACAGGGACAGAATTTGCTAGAAAGCAATAAATGGAAGACTTTTTTTTGTTGTCAAACAATGTACCTTGTGTTCAACCCAGAGCAGCAACAGCAAAAGAAATACCCAGAGAGAGGGTGGGGTGGGGTGGGGACAGAAACCCAGAAAGAAGGAGAGACAGGGAACCACACACCTTAGTTTGGGAGAAAGAAAAGCAGGCACACTGGACCGACAAACAGGCTGGGACTCAAAGACAGAGACCAAGTCACCAAGGCAAGGGAACAGAGGGAGGAAACTGTGTCCTGTGGTGTGGTGATCTTAACTTCCAGAAGGACCCTTACCTGATCCTGCTGTTCCTCTGCTTCCAGGTGTCCATTCATCTGCTGTGTTACCCCATCAGCAGGACCCTGGTCCTGGGCGGCAGGCCATGGGAGGGTGGTATGGGCAAGGAGTCGGGCCTCACAGTTGGGGCCTGGCCTTTGGCTCTGTGGAGAACAGATGAATAAGTAGGAGCATCAGGGGCAGACTTCGGGCTGGGCTGGTTGTGTTGGAGGCCAAAGGGGCAGGGCTTCCCTGAGGAAGGAGAAAAGAGGGGACAGGTCAGCTTTGTCACTGCCCCAGCCAGTCCATCTGGTCCTACCCAAGAAGGGCTAACAATAGGAGCGGAGGCTAATTTGTATTGAGCGCTTATATGCAAAGCGTTGTTTTAAGCATTTATACTAACTTATGTAAAGCTGGAAAATACTCTAGGTACCAAGCCTATTATCCCCTTTTTGAGGATGAGGAAAGTTAAGGCACAGAGGTTAAGTGACTTGCCCAAGGTCACAGTGTTGTTAGTAATTAGCACGGCCAGGATTTGAATTTGGTTACAGCAGACAAGACCCCATCTCACTATCTTTCTATGTCTGTGCTTCTCCCCAAATCTCCATCCTCCCTTTCTTTCTAGGTCTCCTTGTCACCCCCTGGGTCTCCATTTCCCTCACTGTCGGTCTCTGTCCACTACCGCTCTGGGCCTCCAATCCTCCTTCCCTCTGAATCTTTACTTCCTAAGTCTCTCCTCCCTTCTCTTTCGGGAGGCTTTTACCTATTCCCTCTCCAACCCACACCCCAAGCCTGGGGCTTCAGTGCGCCTCCTCTGCACTCCAGTACCGTGCAAAGCCCTCACGCAGAGCCCGCTGGGCGACTCGAATCTCTCCGGCAGGGAAAAGCAGCCCCCCAAGAGGTAGAGGCTGAGGAGGGGTCAGAGAAGGGGCAGGGGGAGAAGACGAAATTGGAAATAGAGGATGCTGCAGCAAGAAGATCTCGGGTTAGACCTCAGGCAGGACTTCCCGAGCTGCGGCTGCGCCTAGGAAGCGCCGCACGAGACAAGAGAGGGAGCCTGATAAGGAAATGCCTCAAGCGTGGGGTCAGAGGTTTCCCGAGGTCCTGACAAGGCCCGCCAGCTCCGCCTCCTCACCTCCAATACGCAGCCCGCCGGGTCCTCCAGGAGCCACCGAGAGACCGTCGGCGTCGGGCCAGAGCGTCACTGTGCGACGCGACCTCCTAGCGCTGCGCGACATCTCTCTCGCTCCCAGATGCCTTTCTTCCGGAAGACTATCGAGAACAGGGACTGGGTAGGGCCAGAGAGGCCCCCGACGTGCTGGCCCGCCTCCGCCCAGCCCTTGACGTATCGCTTGTTCCCGGTGGATTGTTCTTCCACTTATTCCGGAATCGCCCATTCAGCCGCTCTGCGACTCGCCATAGAGAGGCTCGACTGGAGTAGAGCGCCGTGTGGCGCCCGTGTGACGTCACGTAGGCGCCACTCACTGAAGGCTTTCCCCGCCCACCTCGACGCTGTTCTCTCTTTCCGGACCTGGCTTAGCAGGAGTCGCCATCATGGTGAGCGTGCTTTGAGGCGCTCTGGGTTCGAGTATCCGCCGCCAT
This sequence comes from Eumetopias jubatus, assembly GCF_037043125.1. NCBI lineage: Eukaryota > Metazoa > Chordata > Mammalia > Carnivora > Otariidae > Eumetopias > Eumetopias jubatus. The sequence continues at coordinate 57,259,690 of NW_028274816.1, read as the reverse complement.
CCGTCGCGGTCTTGGGCTGAGGGGAGCAGGGATGTCAGGGGAGTTCGAAGGGGGCGACTCCCGCGGTGGGGGGGGACTATTTTGGTGGCTCGAAAACCAGGGATGGGTCAGTCTTACCAGCCTTCGGCTCCTCCCGTTCCGTTTTATTATTAAAGCTCCAATTGAGTGGATGACCAAATTGAGGCGCAAGGAGGTTGAGTGATGTGACCGGGGTCACAGTGCCAGGAAGTGGCAGAGCCGGGATTCGGACCCTGGCGTTGGCCCCACATCCATGCTGGATCTCTAGTCTTTTGCTGCCTCTGCCTGGACTTGTCACTCCTCTGGCTGGGAACGTTGGGTTCTGGGGCGGGGTGGGGGGGTGGGGGGTCTCCACGGTCCAGTGCCTGGGTTTTGCAGCCAAGCTCCCCATCCAGCCTGTGATCTTGCGTTTCCTGCCTGTAACCCCAGTTCCCTGGTCTGTGCATTGGGGCCGTGGTAATACTGTGTCCCAGACGTGCGTCTAGGAAGAAGTTGTAGGACGCACACATCAGAGGTTGTGGCATAAGTCAAATGTTGGAGAAAAGGGAGCTGCGAATAACTCAGTGGTTCTTTAGGGTTCCTTACACGGCCTGTTAGACAATCTCAGGCCAGCAGCTGGGGTGTGGTGGAAGTTGTGGCTTCCTTCGGTTTTCTCAGCTAAAGTGGGAAACTGCCTCATGGAGGTCGTGCATGGAAGGTTCTAGTACTGGAGTAAGTCCCAAATAAAGGTTCTTTGCCGTATTATTAGGTAGAGTCTGCCCTTGGCCTGTATTATTGAAAAACGCATCTTCTGAAGAGTTCAGATTTCTTAGCGCGACTGCTGCGTTGAAGCTTTCCAAGGTGCCGTGCACCATGTCCTGAAGGCTTTGCATGTGGAATTCATATTTTTCTTAAACTGGGGTCATTTGAGGCCCAGAAGATTTAAGTGGCTTTTTACAGGTCTCCTCAGGGTGGACCTGGGGTTTGTTGTCTTTTCGGAGACTGGGGCCCTAGCTCTTCCTCGGAGATGGGTAATACAGTTGTTTTGGGGGTGAGTGAGCTGCCAGAAGAGATTTGGGTCCATGGTCTCCTTAACCTTGCAGGGAGTCGACATCCGCCACAACAAGGACCGAAAGGTTCGGCGCAAGGAGCCCAAGAGCCAGGACATCTACCTGAGACTGCTGGTCAAGGTGAGGCTGAGGTCTGAGACCCTTAGGGCCGCCCAGAACTGCAGCTTCTAGAACCGACGTTCTAGTATTGGGCCCCAGGCTGCTCCAGGGGCCTGCGGGGCAGGCGCACATCTGTGGTTGTGCCTAAGGCTCCTGGGGGTTCAGTGTTTCAGTCTCTGGGCTGTATACAGGTGGGGAGGGGACTTGGGGGGCTTTCTGGGGCTCAGTGGGAAGCGGGAAAGCCGTAAAAACCTTATCCCAAACCATGCTTTTTTGTCTTTAATTGAAGGTTGTGGGGGAGGGGTGTGGGCTACCCTGGGTTCCCATTCTTTTCTCTCTTCTCCAGCTGTACAGGTTTCTGGCCAGACGAACCAACTCTACCTTTAACCAAGTCGTGTTGAAGAGGTTGTTCATGAGTCGCACCAACCGGCCACCTCTGTCCCTTTCCCGGATGGTGAGGGGCTGATTCGGGGAATGACTGGATTGTGTCTCTGGGAGGGGGGCTTGGGGCCTGGCCATCAGCTGGTTTACTTCACCCTGTGGTGGGCACAGAGCTCCGACCCTTGACCCTAGGGTTGTAGCTGAACAGCGGTGGGTATTTGAGTGGCTTGGGCTTTTCTCCTTGTGAAGTGGCGGTTGTAGTGGTTGCAAGTCACATGAGGCAGGTCTTACCATGTTCTAAGCTCTCTTGAAGGAGAGATCTGTTGAAGAGTCTGTGCATTTTGTCTCCAGGGTTTTTTCCCCAGCCGGACCTGAGATTAGGCCTGGACTGGTTTAGAGGCGAGGCATGGGCGGGTTTATCCCCTTCAGGGCCCAACCGTCTCCATCCTTGGGATGCCTGACACAGTGGGGTTGGATTTAAACACCAGAAGGAGCAGGCGCCTGGGTGGCTCAGTTGGTTAGGTGTGTGCCTTCAGCTCAGGTCATGATCCCCGGGTCCTGGGATCGGGTCCCGCGTCAGGCTCCTTCTCTCCCTCTTTCTGTCATTCATGAAAGGATAAGTGAAATATTTATAAAGGTAAGTAAACACTAGAAGGAGCTTCCTTTGTTTGCATTTGTCCTTCCCTCAAAGATTCGGAAGATGAAGCTGCCTGGCCGGGAAAACAAAACAGCTGTGGTTGTAGGGACAATAACCGACGACGTGCGTGTCCAGGAGGTGCCCAAACTGAAGGTGAGTGTGGAGGGGGCTCAGGAGCATGGTGGGTGGGCAAGAGCCCAGACCTGGCTTGTGTCCTTGCTCTGCTGATGATCTCTGGCAGAGATGCCACGAGGCTTGTGATGCCTTCCCAGTCTCCTCTCTCCTCTGGGTGAGGCAGGCATCACACCTACCAGTCTGGGTGGCTTTTAGGATTGAAGGGGGATTGTCCGTGGCATTAGCCATGGTGGGTGTCGCCGGGCCAGACCCTTCTGGGTCCCTCGCTGATGGTGGTGCTGGTTCTTGAGCCTTACAGCTTGGCTTCAAATCTAGATTTCTTGGCCAGTTTATGGCCCGTGGACGAAGTCGTGGGTCTTTTTAATGCCTCCGTTTCCTTATCTGCGGTAAGTTCAGGTGGTTGCAGCCTTAAAGGAGGTTTTGGATGTTAATTGGTAAGGACTGCTATTGTCAACTGGGGAAGCTCTCTCTGGTGGTGGTGGTCGCGGCTCCGCCAACAGCCAGCAGCCCCTGGGTGGCGGTGGGGGGCGTCTGACCGTGCCTGTCCGTGTGTCCCCCAGGTGTGCGCGCTGCGTGTGAGCAGCCGTGCCCGGAGCCGCATCCTCAAAGCTGGAGGCAAGATCCTCACCTTCGACCAGTTGGCCCTAGACTCCCCCAAGGGTTGTGGCACCGTCTTGCTCTCTGGTGAGTGATGTTCAGTGACTCTTACGCCGACTTCTTGGAGCTGGGTCCCTGCCTGATCCCAGCTTTCTCTTCTTCTTCCCAGGCCCCCGCAAGGGCCGAGAGGTGTACAGGCATTTCGGCAAGGCCCCGGGAACCCCTCACAGCCACACCAAGTGAGTACACCTAGCCCTGCCATCTGGCCCTGGCGTTTCCGGGGACCCCACCCTGTGGATCTGGGCCTTGCCACCCTTCCGGCCCCTTCTGTCCCTCCCTAGAACGCCTCACCTCGTCTTCCCCGCTTTTTCCTCAAGACTTGGCTTAAAGCTGTTTCTCTCTGTTGCTGAGATCTCTGCACAGCCAGCCATGTAAATGCAGCGTGTTCAGGGCCTGTGCCGGCCAGAGTTTGCATCTCCCGGACGGAGCCTGAGTCTTGCCCTGCCCGGCCTTTCCAGCAGCCTCCTTGGTGTCCCCCCTGCCATGTTCCTATGCTGCTCTGTTAGAGCAAGCAGCGCGCTGCTCAGCCGGCCTCAGCTTGCACCCTGTCTTGAGGCCGCCGCGTGGGCATGCTCTCACCCCGCTCTCCCTGCCCGCAGGCCCTACGTGAGATCCAAGGGCCGGAAGTTCGAGCGTGCCAGAGGCCGCAGGGCCAGCCGAGGCTACAAGAACTGACCACAGATCCTGCCCTGTTATTAAAGATTTTGAATGCTGGTGGTCCTTTGTGTGTTTGTGGGGGACGGCAGGGGACTGGGGCCTTAGGGCGTGTCCGGGAGCAGGACTCGGTGCCCGTCTCCACGGAGACTGGGGGGGGGGGGGGCTTCCCTCACGGAGTCCCGCTCCACCGGCAGGCGCCCTCTAGCGTGCTACTGGGACTCGCACTGTTGGACCGTTGGCAGGCTCCCAGTGACCAAAGTCCCGCCCCCTTAATAAGCCGGGTGACAGGTGTTTCCGGGCCTGCTCCCTCCCCCGGATTAGCCACACCTGCTGCTCCTGGCTGGGGCTGGTGGGTGGGGTGTGGACCGTGAAGTGTGGAGGGGGCGGGACCGCGGTGGGGGAGGGGTCCTTGGGAACAGGTGAGTCGCTCCCCTCTTTCCCCCTTGAGTCTGGCCGGCCATTGGGCCCTGGGCCAGTAACCCGATGAGCGTGTCCCCTGGGTTGGGGCCTTCCCATACCTGCACTGGAGGCCTTTCACGGGGACCTGCCTTGTGGGCCCTCCTCTGTTGACACAAGGGGCTGGGCTCCCCGGATCCCAGGCTAAAACCTGATGAATGAGGCCAGACGGCAGGAAGAACAGAAATAAAAGCAGGTCTCCAGACCCCTAATGCCGACCTCCGAGAAGGCAAGGCAAGGAAGGAAAGGGGATGGGGGTCTGGACAGGTTGGGGGAGCTGGACGGGGTGAGAGGGAGCCCCAGTTTTATTCCTTTTCTCTTTGTAGGCCTTGTGGTTGTGGTGTGGAGGAAGGAAGCCGTCTGAGTGTGATTGGAAGGAAGGGCTGCTGGTTTGCAGGGATCAGGGGTCCATAGGCCAGAGGTTGAGTCAGGAGCCTCAAAGGGTGCTCCTTGGCCAGGACTAGGTGGATGGATGGTCAGCTAGCAGGGGATCGTGGGATTCAGGCAGAAACCCGGACAGGTCAGCTCAGCTAGGGATCAGCATAGATGAGAGAGGGCAGCCCGAGACAATTCTGGCTAGGAGACAGTCCAGGGCAGCCAGTCCAAGGAACAGTGGCTAGTCAGGCCCTCCGTCTAGGTGGGCTGCTGAGGTCATGGGCTGGTTCCATGGTGATGCAAGCCCCTGTGGAGTGTATCCTCCACTATAGCTAAGCCCAAGTGGGTGTGACACCCCAGGGGCAGAGTCCCCAAGCGACAGAGACTGAGACCTCATTCCCTGGCTGGGGAAGGGTGATGCCCAGACTTCAGGCTGGAGCCCATTCTTCCCAAACCGAGAGAGCAGGTCCAAGGGGAGGTGCCTGGGATGGTCAGTCAGTGAGAGCCGGTGAGCCAGCCACCCGTCAGCAGGAAAAACATTTCCCTGGACACGGCGGGGTGCTCCACTGGGCGGCCAGATACCGACCTTGTTAGCTGGAAGCAGTCAACGTCTGCCAAATAATCAAAAAGCCAGCTGGAGAGGGTCAGTTAGATGTGCCATCGGTCAGGGGCAAATAGCCCACTTTACCTTTAGTTAGGGACATTCAGGTGGTAGGAGACAGGCAGACAGCCTGTGGCTGTTACCTGGGAGATGGTTGGCCAGTCAGCCAGACCTCTGGCCAGGCCAGCTGGGCCTTCAGCCTGACCGAGACGGAACCAGCAACAGAGTCCGTTGGGGCCACCAGGGGCCAGGAGACTGGAAATTGAAGTGCACGGAGAAGCAGCTGACGGATCACACAGCCAGGGACGGAGTCGGGGGGTCACCCTGACCCACACACAGGACCATCCTCGACAGCTGGCCGGAAGTTCAGGTGACCAGCCTGTCACTGTGGTGGCTGGAGGCAGGTGGCTGGTCCGTCTGAGCAGCCCACGCCCTGGACAGTGTGACTATCAGGACGCGGAGCCAGGGACCTTCACGGAGCGGCCCTGGAAGCCTTGGCCGGCTGCAGAGAGTCTGCCTGGCAGGAGACCCCCAGATGGTCAGTCCCCCAGAGACGGCCGAATCCTCAGACACCCAGCCTCACGGTCCTCCCACCCGAGCAGCCCAATGGCAGCCTCCCAGCTGGCAGCGCTGGAAGGAGAAGAGTTGGGGGCCACGGGGCTGCCCTTGACTGAGGCCAGCCCCGGCTTCCTGTATTCCGAGGGCCAGCGGCTGGCGCTGGAGGCTCTGCTGAGCAAGGGCGCCGAGGCGTTCGAGGCCTGCGTGCAGCGCGAGGGCCTGCGGCCCTTTCTGAGCGGGGAAGAGCTCCGGAGCCTGGCGGCGGCGGCTGAGGACTGGACCGCGTCCAAGCAGCCGCCCAGCAGGGCAGCAGAGGGAGCCCCTGCCACCATTTGGGACTCGGGCAGCAGCCTGACTTACTGGCCTGGACGGTCAGACGAGCTGGCGCCCACGCTGCGGCTGGGCTGGCCAGAGGTCCCAACCTGGAAGGGAATCACCCGGGCGCAGCTGTACACCCAGCCACCCGACGAGGGCCACCCGCCCCTCAAGGAGCTGGTGCGCCAGGAAATCCAGGCTGCCTGCAAGGTGGGGGTCTCAGGGGGGGCCTGGTGTCCACTCCCCAGACCCAGACATCCTCACAAGCCAGCTCCCAGACCTGGGAGTGGCGCATCCCCTGGGGCCCTGGTGTCTCACCCATGCCCTCCCGGGACTCCTGAGTCCACACCTCGCAGCCCCCAGACCTCATCCTCACTCTCTCTCCAAGGCCTGGGTCCCCCTGGGCATCCATGCCCCTTGGACCTAATTATGACCCCTTGGTCTCAGTCATCTACCGCACCCCACCCCACCCCTAGGGTAGGTGTCTCCATCCTCCCTCCCACGGAGGGCCCAGATGTCTCCCCTACAGCCCCCTGGAGAGCCTGTTCTTTATCCGACGGCTTTGTGCCTGCCAGCTCCCATGCTAAGTGCCTTACACGGGTTAACATTTATAATGGCCAGGAGGGTCCTGGGAGGTTGGGACTTATTATACCGAGTAAGGAGAGATGGGGCAACTGAGGCACGGGAGGTTAAGTCTCTCACCGGTAAGTGACCGAGCGGGGATTTGAACCAAGGCTGTCTGGCCAGTGGGTCAGGAGTCATCTCTGCTACATGTTTCTGCCTGCAAGATCCAGGCCCTCAGCACCCCCCACCCAGTCCCCAGAGCTCCCCGTGTGACAAAGCAGATCATCCTGCGTGCCCCCCCCCGCCCCGGTATCCAGGGCACCTCCAAGGACCCAGCCCGCTGAGCCCTGGAGCAGGGCCACCATGCAGTGTCACAGCACACGGGACACTGTTCGCCATTGCAGATGTGATTATGATGAGTTTTCCAGCGGTAGAGGCCTTGGTCTCCAGGAAGGACGGTTTTTTCCTCATTCACGTGTAAGCGCTGTATGCACAGCAGTGCATGTCTGGGGGCCTCTCCTGCAGCCCCCCTGAACATCTCGTCGAGGTCGGGCCTTTAAACTCCCACACCCAGGGCCCTAGCCCCTGACTGTCCGCGGAGCTCCAGGCTCCATCCACAGCCCCTCTCCCCACCCCCCAGCTAGTGGCCGTGGTCATGGACATCTTCACTGACCCAGACCTGCTTTTGGACCTGGTAGACACCGCGACCCACCGCTGGGTGCCTGTCTACCTGCTCCTGGACTACCAGCAGCTGCCTGCCTTCCTGACGCTGGCCCAGCGGCTGCGGGTGAACCCCTGGGCCACTGAGGTAGGAGCCTGGCGGGAGGGACCCGAGTCCTCATTCTCCTGGCGCTGGGGTCAGGGGGGGGCAGACCCCTCCACAGCGTCCTAGCTCTTCGAGGTGGATGCCAGCTGAGAGGGTCCTCTGAGATCCGATGCCCATGGCATTGGGGGAGTTAGAGGTGGGCCTTCCCACGGGGTCCCTCTGAGTTAGGGCTATCTCCAAGAGACCCCCCGAAGCCCAATGTTGGTAGCTCTGGAGAAGCGGGGACAGACTTTTCTACAGAGCCTTGGGCCATCCGGGTCCTAACCCGCCTGGAGGGATTCCCCCCACGAGGCCTGGGCAGTGAGTGGAGGTGTGCGGGGTTGGCCTGAGCTAGGGTGTGCCCCCTGTACTCCAGAACCTAGATATCCGTGTTGTGCGGGGCTGCAGTTTCCAGAGCCGATGGCGACGGCAGGTGAGCGGCAACGTGCGGGAGAAGTTTGTGCTGCTGGATGGCCATAGGGTCATCTCCGGATCCTACAGGTGCGGCTGCCCCCCTCCCCACACCACGCGGTGGCCTGTCCCCAACTCTCAGTAGAGCAGTCGGCATCCCTTTTTACCAGCCTCTCTTTCCCGGTCTGTGAAATGGGTCTAAACACCGTCACTGGTAGAGGAGGTACCGAGGGGCAGAGCCCTTCGTTTGGGGTCGAGCCAGGCCTGCCCCGGGGCCTGGGGTGGGGGTCATCTCTTCGACCCTGTGTCTCCTCATCTGGGAAACAGGGCCCACAGTTTGTGTGTGGGTTTCAAAACCAGGACGACCTGGATTGGAGTCCTAGCCCTGTCTTGAGTTAACTCCACCTTTCTAAGCAACTATAAAAAATAAGAGTTGGTATGCAAAGGACCTGGCCCTCAGACTGGCTCGAGTCCCTCCTCTCCTGTCCTTGGGGGTCTGACCCACCCTGGCTCCTGGCTCCTCGACTTCTCAGCTCTGTGACACACTGGGCCGGTGCCTCCCCTGCTCTGTGCCTCAGTTTCCCCATCTGGAAAGTGTGAATTACTAACAGCACCTGCCTCATAGGGTCATAACGTGGGAGGGTGCGGGGCAGGCACACAGACTCTCGGGTCAGGTGGCCTGGCTTCGAATTGTAGCTCTGCCGGCTATAGGCTGTGTGACTATGGGCAGCTGAATTCACCTCTCTGTGCTTCCCTTCTTCCTCTACAGAACGGGATGATATGGTTAGTGGCTCTAGAGCAGGGTTTCTCGACAGGGGTGCTACTCACATTTGGGGCCAGATGGTTCTGTGCTGGGGGTACTTCTTTGGGCATCTTAGGAGGCTGCACCAAATCTCTGGTCTCTCCACCCTGTAGATGTCAGGAGCACCCCTCCTTCCCCTATTAGGACAACCAAAGTTGTCTCCAGACATTGCCAACTGTCCCCTGGGGGGTGGGGGGCGGACGTGCCCAGTGGATTACCAGTGCTCTCCACTGGTGGTTTTCAATCTTGGGCTTGCCTGCGTCCGAATCACCTGGAGGACTCCTTAAAAACACAGATTTGGGGTGCCTCCCCTCCCCCCCGTCCCCCTCCTCCACCACCGCTCCCACTCAGCCGGCTGGGGATGGGGCCTGAGCATTGGCATTTCTAGCTAGCTCCCGGCTGATGCCGGTGCTGCTGGTCCGGGGACAACACTTGGGAGAACTGCTACCACAGAGACTGGGGCCACTTGGAGCGCGTCTATCGTCCCTCCCGGCTTTGTCTGGGGGTTCAGCGAGATCAAGGTACCCTGGCACGTAACAGAAGCAGCGCTCCGTAAACGTTAGCTGTCGTGTATTGTCGTCATTGTTCATTTTAACCATATTTCATCGACTCTAAGGTGCCACCGATGAAAAGAAGCATCCTGATAGACATGTGAAAAGATATGCCTCTTAGAACCCATGAAATAGAGGGGTCCAGCCAAACCCACCGAGCTTGGCTCCCCACCACTGAGTCAGGCCTAAGCATGCTTGGCCGAGCCCTGGGCTCCGGGGGGGGGGGGGGGCAGCCCTGGAATGGAGGAAGCTGGGGCCACACGAGGTTGTCCAGGGCCTCTGGCCATTTAATGGGGGGGAGGGGGTGGAGGCGGGGGCTCGGGGCACAGCGGAGCCGGGACACCAGTCCCGGGCCCAGCCCTTTGGGTTGGTCACAGCAGATACGGGACCAGCTGCAGCACGCCCAGCGCCAGGCCGGCGACGACCCCTTCCATCCGGCCGCCCACAGGATTGGGGGCCCCGTTACACATGTGGCCGTAGCAGCAGATGGAGGTGAGCGTGTAGGTGACGCCCATGTAGGTGACCGGCTCCTCGTGGCCGCAGGATGTGGACACCACGCAGCCTTTGTTGAGGACGGGGCTGAGGCCCGGGGCCACCCCGTGGCCCGTGAAGCAATCCTCATCGTTGCCACAGCTCATGTGGACGCCCGGGCACTGCTTGGAGTCGGTCAGCTCACAGAACACGCAGTCCTTGGCGCCCATGGCGCCCGGGGGCAGAGCCGTTACCAGAAGCAACAGCCAGCCGAGGACCATGGTGGCCTGGTGGCGGGGACGGCGCCCAAGCCAGGCCGTGGGCTTCCTGGGCCTCCCGGAACTGCTGAATGACGCTCCTGAGGCCCGCGAGACTTTTGCCCCCGGTCTGGGCCTCCCAGGGTCAGCGCTCGGACGGTCCTCGGTTCCCAACGCTCCGTGTCCCTTGCGGGAGCTCCGTGCACTCTTTGTGGAGCGGAATGGGGGTGACCTCACAGACCCCTCGGGGCTCCCACTGGCCGCTCCAGGGGTGAGGTCACAGGTCGGGGGGGAGGGGTGTCACAATCTGCGGGCAGACGGGCCCGCCAACCTGCCAGGGAGTGAGGACGCTGCCACCCCGCCAAGGTAAGGACGCTTGGACCAACACTCCCCATCCTGGTGGCTGACGCATCAGTTCTCCAGGCGCTGGGCCCATTTTTCAGATGGGCAAACCAAGGCTCAGGAAGGGAAGGTGACGTGGCCAAGGTCCCTAGAGCCGGGATGAGAGCCCAGGTTCATTTAATTCCCAAGAGCACCTGCTGTGTGCCAAGACGTTAAAGCTAGGTGCTTTTTTTTTTTTAATTTCTTTTAAAGATTTTTATTTACTTATTTGGCAGAGAGATACAGAGAGAGCACAAGTAGGCAGAGAGGCAGGCAGAGGGAGAGGGAGAAGCAGGCTCCCCGCCGAGCAGGGAGCCCAATGCGGGGCTCGATCCCAGGACCCTGGGACTATGACCTGAGCCGAAGGCAGCCGCTTAACCGACTGAGCCACCCAGGCGCCCCTAGCTAGGTGCTTTAAATATCAGCACTGTGATGACAGGACCGAAGGGGACCTGCTCTCCACAGCAAGCTGGGCGCGGGCCGGGCACCATGCAGGCAGCTCAACCCTTTGTCCTCTCTTTCCAATCTTCCTACATCTTAGCTCCGTATCGCAGATGAGCAAACTGAGGCACGGAGCAGGCACACCCAGAGCCCGCCACACGGCAAGTGTTTAATAAATGGCAGTCATTATATAGGAAGCAGCTGAGTCTTAAGACAGGCCTCGCGGGAGTCAGAAGACTAAGCCCACCTCTTTTCAGAGAGGGAAACGGAGGCACTGACACCTCCTTTGCTGGGGACGGGGCAGCGTCCGGGTATAAGCTCAGGCTGGCTTCCAGATGATAATTTAAGTATCTTAACTCTCGTTGTCACATCAGCCCTCGGGTAGGTACCTAGGTGGTTCTCATTCTACAGAGGGGGATGTTGAAACCAGAGAGGTTGCAGGACCTGCCCGAGGTCACACAGCCTGTCCTGGGACCAGGTGGGGACCGGTAATGGGGTCCAGGCCGGGTTCCCCGGGGCAGCACGGAGATCCTGACCCCTCACTGCGTGCCCCTCAGCTTCACGTGGAGCGACTCTCGCCTGCACCGCGGTCTGGTGACCCTGCTGACCGGCGAGATTGCCGATGCCTTCAGCCGAGAGTTCCGGACACTGTACGCGGCCTCCTGGCCACTCCCGTCTGCGCCCACCTGGGGCCCCTTCGTCAGCACCGTGGCGGGGCTGCAGCTGGCTCACAACCCCCACCGTGTGGCCCGCCGCCGCTCTGTGGCCCCCATGTCACCGCCGCCACCCGACGGCCCCCTGGCCCGACGCTTGGCTGCCTGCCGGGTCTTTGAGGGGGACAGGCAGGAGACCCCGGCCGCCCCAGGGCCGGCGCTGAGCGACATCCTGAGGAGTGTCCAGCGCGCCCGGACCCCCAGCGGCCCCCCGGCCCGGCCCAGCCGCTCCCTGTGGGACCTGAGCCGCCTGTCCCAGCTGTCCGGCTCCAGCGACAGTGACAGTGAGGTGAGCGCTGGTGGCTGGCCTCGGAGAAACAAGAGGAAGGGGATGGGGCAGCAGAGGGCCTACTATGTGCCTGGCCCCGGGCCGGGGCTGGGGGTGGAGACGGGGTAAGCAAAAGCGCCCACCTGAGTTCATGATCCCAGCGACCATTTCCTACAGCCCTACTGCGTGCCAGGCAGGGGAGCGCTGGGTGGGTGGGGGCAGGGACCCCGAGAGCCACCCTGGGTGCAAATCCTGGCATGACCCACTAATGGGGAGAGCCAGGCAGAGATCTGCCTTCTCTGAACCCTCCGTGTTCTCATCTAGTGAATAGGCACAGCAGTTGTCCCCGTCTCGGTTTGGTGGGAAGGAGGAGTCAGTGAGGGGGGGGGATAAACTAACTAGAACATTAAGTATTAACAATGAATCCCCACGGCGGAATTTATTTGTATTTCTTTCACGAGATCTTCATCCCAGGTCAGTGAGGTAATTCTCTTCTCACGCTCGTGGTTACAGATGGGAAAGCTGAGCCTCAGAGAGGTCAAGTAACTTGCCCAAGGTCAAAACCACCATCTCTTGTGGGCACCGTGCCACATGCCAGGGGCTCTCACAGAGGAGGTTGAATTGGATCTTTGCCACAACCCTCTGAGGTGGCTGTTGTTACGAGCCTCCGCCCCCCCCGTTTCACAGATGAGGAAACTGAGGCACAAGGGAGAGATTGGAACTCGGCCCTGGTGGCCTCGCCAATGCAGGTTTTAAAAAATGCTCTGCCCCTGGCTTCCCGGATTCGAACGTCATTGGGGTGTTGGGAAGGGGGTTTGGCGAGCTCCAAGGGGTCTCTGTGCCCCTGCTCTCAGCTGCTGAGGTGCTGGGGTTCCCACGGAGCCTGCCCTAATTCTCTGGGACCCTGGGCGGAGCCTCCGTGCCCTCAGCTGTAAAGTGGCCTGTTGACAGGGTGAGAGCAGAGCCATGTGGGACAAGCAGGCGGCCTCACCCTGTGTGCCGGCAGACCCGGGGTACAGGTGCTCTGTGAGCTGTGCCCCTCTCGGGCTCAGTTTCCCCATCTGCTACGTGCAACCTAGTGAGGACCTTTTCCGAGGGTGAGGGAGAAATGTCCCAGGAATCGCCTCCCTCAGTTCCACTCCAGGGGAGAAGGGGGATTGGGCAGGGCAGGGGCAAGGTCCTCTCGCCTCCACCCGGTCCTGAGCCGCCCTCACCCACCATCACCTCCCTTGGCAAATATTTGCTCCCCCCCAGGCAGTTGCTGGCAGCTTCCTGTTCCTCCCCAACTGCAAAGCTGCAGGGGGGAACACAGCAGCTGGCCCTCTGAGGGTCTGGGGGCCCCAGGCCTCCCGGATCACCTCCCTTCCCCATTCTGGAGGCTCAGGGGCCTTCTCACCTCCCCTGAGAGTCACACACACACACACACACACACACACACACACACACACACACAGGGCCTTCTCACCTCCCCTGAGAGTCACACACACACACACACACACACACACACACACACAAACCCTTCCAGGACTCAGTCCCCCAAGCCTTCTCTCACCTCCCTCTCTTTCCCTCCACAGCCCAAGAAGTCCTGGGGCTCCAAGGACACCCCAGCCAAGGCCCTGATGAGGCAACGGGGCACCGGAGGGGCCCCCAGGGGTGAGACAGAACCTCGTCCTCTGAGCCGGTCCCAGCCCTGGGGCAGCCCCCTGCCCCTCCTCCCTGCACGCCACCTCCGCTATCTGTCCCCGACCAGAAGGAGGTTTGGTGAAGATGCTGCCTCCAAACTCCTGGAACCCCGAGGCTTCCAGCAGCCAGATCGGGCCGCCCGGGCAGGACTCAAGGGGCGACCGTGACAGGAGCCAAAGCCACATGGGGCCCACCTGTCTCCCAGCGGCTCCAAGCCCCCCGCCTCTGAGTCGAGGCGTGGACAATGCTTCTGGCCTGGGTGTCTGTCTGGAAATCGGAAGGGATTTTTTTCTCTTTGTTCTAGAACCTGGGCAAGCCCACTGCTCACTCTAGAGGCCAGTGTCACAGTTTAGGAAATGGGCAGAAAGTCTCGAGTAGCTGGGATCCTAGAACATCGCATATCCTACCTCTCTGCGGACAGGCCTGGCAGAATGGCCCCGGTGCTGGAATTGTGTGGGGTGAAGGTGGCGAGTCCGTGGGACAAAGTGGGGGAGCTTCCGGTACCCACCATGCTCAGGAGCTGTGGGTAAACAGCTTGGCAAGGGACAGTGTGGGTAAACAGCTTGGCAAGGGAGAGGACAGAATCCAATCGAGGGAGTGGGGCTGACTAATGAGGGCCTGGAAGTTGGTGGGGGTCAGGGCCAGGGGGGCTGGGACTGTTTTGCGGGTGCTAAGCGCTGAGTTGCTGGGGGCTCATTTACCTCTGCTCAGAATAAAGCTGCTTGATGCCAGAATCTTGCATTTCCACAGCCTAGCAGAAGACCCAGGAATGCAGGTCTGGCCCCCTCCTCCCTCCCACCCAGGAGGGCCTAGCCGCAGCGCCCCGGCCCTGGGGGGAGGCAGGTGCTCAGCGCTTGCCTCCCCGCAACACCTTCGCCTCCGGCGGGGGCTTCTAAGTCACCGACCCCACTGGCGTGCCGGGTGGGGAAGAAGACTCGTCTTCTCCGGAGGTCCCTGGGAGCGCGGCGCGTCGCCCCGCCCCGCCCCGCCCCGCCCCGCCCCGCCCGCAGCCTCCGCCTCCCTCGCGCGCCCCCTGCCGGCCGGCCGCGGCAAGCCACCTCCAGAGCGCAGCGAGAGCCCGGGCGGGAGTGCAGCGTTTATTCTCAGAGTCACGGATTGGGGGGCTCGGAGGCCTCGGGGGGGCTGGGGCTGGGATCGGGGTCCGGGCTGGCGTCCTCGGGGACGTCCCAGGGGAAGGTGGGCAGCCCCCGCATCTGCTCGCGGTAGACACGGTCGAAGGCTTCGCTCTGCGCCACCGTGAAGTGGTTCTTCCAGTCACCGCACACGCCTGGAAGGGAGGGAGGGCCAGCAAGGTGAGGAACGTGGGAAACTTCCCCGCCCCCAACATGCCAGCACCCCCTTTCCCACCTGCGGGCCCCTGCCAGAAGCACCTCCCCAGCCCTCTTCCTTTCCATGCTGCCCCTTTACCTCCTACGGTGGCCGCCTCTGCCCGCAGTCACCTGGCCAGACCCCTGGGCACCCTTCTTGCGCCCTCCCTCCCTCGGCTCCCCCCACCCTACCTGTCCCTGCAGTAGACCTGTTGCCTTCCTCTATTTTACCCCGACCCCTTAAATCTCTCGGCCCGGAACATCCGCCTCCCCATCCAGCATTCCTGCCCGTGTGACCGCGTCACTGTGACCCGTCCCTCACCTCCCTGGCTGGAACAGGGCTTCCTCACCGCAGGGCTCCTGCAACACGCTACCTCCATTATGGCTCTGACAGTGGGAATGAATGCTTTCCCACACTCGGTGCCAGGGGACCTGCCGAAGGGCTACCCTGGATGCATGGGGTTCACTCTTTAACCCTCGCAGCAACCGAGCAGGCAAGGGGTGTGAACTCTGCCCCTTCCATGTGCCCAGGCAGGTGCGGGGATCCCTCCGAGCCTCACGTTTCTCACTGTCATGGGGCATTAACCTGGAATCCTGGGGCCAATGTCGTTCGGATCGTGGCATTTTGAATCTTAGCAAGTGTACACCCCACATATTACGTGACAGCCCTCGTGAGGTCTGGGGGGGCTCCCTGTGGGAGGCTGAATAATCACCCCCTCCTTCCAGATGTCGACCTCTCCTAGTCTTTGGAACCTATGCCTAGGTGACCTTACATGGCAAAAGGGAGTTTGCAGGTGTCATTGTTAAAGACCTGGAGATGGGGAGGGGATCCTGGATTATCCAGGTGGCCCCCATTTAGCCACGAGGGTCTTGATAAGAGGAGGTGGGAGGGTCAGAGTCAGCGATCAGAAGATGCTCTGCTGCTGCTTCCAAGATGAATGGGGGCCACGAGCCAAGCAGTGCACATGGGGCTAGAGACTGAAAAGGCAAAGAATGGATTCTCCCCCTAGAGCCTCAGAAGGAACAATCCCTTGGACACTTTGATTTTAACCCAGTGACACTGATTTTGGACTTCTGACCAGAACCGTAAGAGAATAAACGTGGCTTATGTGAAGCCGCTAAATTTGTGGTATTTTAGCAGGAATAGGAAGCAGTGCACTCCCACCCTCACCCCGTAATCCAACACTTGAATATTTCTGGGGTGAACCCTTCATGCTAAGAAAGATTTGCAAAGACGCTATAGAGCCTCACAGAGTGTGCCCGGCCCCAGGCTCAGCCCTGTGTGGGGGGTCAGTCCTGGGTCCACAGTGACGCTGGGAAGGCAGTTCTGTTTGGAGCAACCCCATGTTTCAGCCAGGAAAACTGAGGCCCAGAGAAGTTACGTGACTCGCCCAGGTCACACAGCCAGGCTGTGGCACCCCAGAGCCCCCGCACCTTTCCGGAGGAAGGCCCCGTGGCGCTGGTCCAGCAGGCTGGGGGGCAGCAGCGTGTAGTTGGACATGGCGTTGGCCTTCATAGCGCCGAAAGCTGAGTGCGCCACCACGGAGCCCAGCGCCTCCTCACCAAGCGGCCGACCCAGGAATTGGCAGATGCGCTGCACGGAGCCATGGAGATCCTGCAGGCAGGGGAGAGGGGTCAGGGGGGGCCAGGCGGAGGGAGGTGGGACCCCAGGCAAGGAAGGAGCACCAACCAGACCCCGAATCTGGACGTCTGAGTCCTGACCCAGGCCTGTCTGGGTGACTCTGCTTCTTTGCCTCAGTTTTCCCACCTCCGAGCTGAGGGATTGGGCTATGGCTTCTGAGTTTTTGCAGTTTGGGGCTTTGGAGGGTTCTGCGGGTGGAGGTCACAGCAGGGAGTAGAGGTTACTCAGGCACCTTATGCAGAATCACCCTCACTCGGGGTAGAAGGGGGAGTCAGCCTCTCTGTGCCCCAAATCTGCACCCCCACCCCGGGTCCCCATCCCGGAAAGGCGACCTCCTTGAGCCACTCCCAGGCCAGACTCCCAGCCCGGCCTCACCCCTCTGTCTCCCGCTGCCCCCACACCCCTGTCAGTCTGTCTCTGCTCATCTCCTCTGGGCTTTCAGCCCTAGCACTGGTCAAGCCTTGGCCTCTCCCTATGGACTCCTCACCCCAGCCTCCTCCCCAGCCTCCTCCCTGGCCTCCCTGCCTCCAGGCCCCCACACCCAGAGCTGACCCTACTCTTCTCTGCTCCCAGACCTCCTATGGCTCCCTGGTGCCCAGGGACAGGAGTCCTGCCACCCCCTCCCCACCCCCACCCCCCGCCCAGGCCTGGCTTTCAAGGAGAGAAGTGGTCTGGCCTCCCCCATCCTATCTTTCCAGAACTTACCATTCCCTGCAATTTCCTCCCTGCAGCTTCGGCATGGGGCTGCCAAGAATGCCCCATGCCACCCTCCTCCACCTGGCAAACCTCCCCATCCAGATGCAGCTCAAATATCCACCCCCTCCCGACAACGACGGTTCAAGTTACTGGGAATTGAACACCTCCTGTGTACCAAGCTCTGGTCCAAGCCCCTCATGTATATTTGTGGCAAGCATGCCAATAACCCTGCAGAGAGGTGTCCTTACCCCAGTCGGTAAAAGGAGGCTCAGAGAGGGGAAGACACTTGTCCAGGGTCACACAGCTAGGGAGGAGCTCAGATTTAAGTGCCTGAAGCCCCACCCCTCCCTGCCCCCTTCTATTTTTGCTGCCTTCCCTGAAATGCAATCCGCCTTCTGCTCAGCTCCACCAACCCCACGGCTCTGATTTTCCACGTCATCCCTGGTTTCATAACCCTCCATCCCTTTATCGTCTTGAACCACTGGCGTGTCCCAGAAATTCTAACATGTTGGCAATTCCTCACACCCTGGGGCAGCCCAGAAGCTCTGTCAGGCTGCATGGCCCAGTTTTTGGTTTGGAGAACAAAACTAGATGAAAAAAAAAAAAAAGTGGGGGTGGGGGATGGTAATGCCAAAATCTTCTCTGGATCTTCCAACATCAAGAGATTTACCAGGTTGGGAAAAAAACAAAAAAACCCAAAAAACTCAGGTAGGTTGTCAACTCTGTCCAGGTTCCAAACCCCCAGGCTCCTCCTCTGTAAAATGGGGGTAATAACAATATTGGGGTGAACCCTATAAAATGTGGCTCGATACTGGCAATTTTATGTGGTTCGCTCTAATAGGTAACTCACCTGCCCGCACCTGGCGAGGATTAAATGTGATGAGCCACAGGTGGTATTTGGTGCATGGCCTCTCTCACCCTCAGGGGACATTGGCTACTATTGTTACTCCTAATCAGATAGGCCCTTGCTCAGAACCTAATCACTTTTACTTTACACACTATATTCACACTGTGGCGTACCTTGTCAGATGGTAATAATATGCCAGTGCCAGCCACTGTGGTTCTCACAGCAATCCCATGAGCCTGCATTTTCCCACCAGTTTTTAAAGAATATTTTTATTTATTTATTTGAGAGAGAGAGAGAATGAGCAGGGGGGTAGGGGTGGAGGGAGAGGGAGAAGCTGACTCCTCACTGAGCAGGGAGCCCGATGCGGGACTCGATCCCAAGATCCCGGGATCATGACCTGAGCCGAAGGTAGACGCTTAACTGCTTTACCAACTGAGCCACCCAGGCGCCCCTTTTCCCACCCATTTTAAGGATGAGATGTCCGAGGCTCTGAGAGACTTTAGGGGACTTTTTTTTTTTTTTAAAGATTTATTTATTTATTTATTCGAGAGAGAGAGAATGAGAGAGAGCACGAGAGGGAAGAGGGTCAGAGGGAGAGGCAGACTCCCCGCTGAGCAGGGAGCCCGATGCGGGACTCGATCCCGGGACTCCAGGATCATGACCTGAGCCGAAGGCAGTCGCTCAACCAACTGAGCCACCCAGGCGCCCTAGGGGACTTTTTTAAGTAGGCTCCATGCTGGGCTCGAACTCACGACCCTGAGATCAAGACCCGAGCTGAGATTAAGAGCTGGATGCCCAACTAACTGAGCCACGCAGGCACCCCAACATTTTAGGGGATTTTAACTGCTTTATTGGACATAAAAATTCAGGTGTTTCCCACTCCAAAAAGTACTGACAGAAAGAATACAACACATACATGAAACACACAAGAAGGGAATGTGTCTGGGGAACTTAGTGAAGGGGCATATAATGGGAGCTTCTCAGGTACCCAGCAACTGGGAATATCTTTGTTAGGAATCTAGAATGGGGCACCTGGGTGGCCCAGTCAGTTAAGCGTCTGCCTTCGGCTCAGGTCATGATCCCAGGGTCCTGGGATCGAGTCCCACATTGGGCTCCCTGCTCAGTGGATAGTCTGCTTCTCCATCTGCCCCCCCGACCCCCCATGTTCTCTCTCTCAAAGAAATAAAATCTTAAAAAAAAAAAAAGCGTTTGCTAAAAAAGAAAAAAAGAATCTAGAATGGTTGGTTATGTTCACTGTGGGTTGTCCCTCTAGAAGCCCAGCATCCTCCTTACAGCCCAGCAAAGCAGTGGGCATTCTGCATGGCACCTTCTTCCAGGGAGCTTTCCCTGATTGCCCCAGCCAGAAGGCATTTTCCTCTCCTGGGTGCCTGCTCCAGGGATGTTTGATGGGGTCCAGACAGGATCCCCATCTAGCTCCAAAGGCTGTTTCCTTCCACCGCCCCCTCTGCCTTTCAGGTCACAGCCATCATCGAAACTCACTTCCCACGTGCTGCAGTTCCGCAGGACCTCATCTATCCTGTCTGTTCTCCCGCTCAGGGCCCACTGGGGGCTTCCACCTACTCGGAGACAAGCCAAGGTCCTCCCTGTGCCTCCTATCCCCTCGCTGCCCACATTGCCCACCCCCACCCCGACTCAGTCGGCTCTGGCCACATGGGCTTCTTTGCTCCCCTAGGAACACATCAAGCATGCTCTCATCTCGGGGTCTTCGCACTGGCTTTCCGGGACACTTTCCCCCCAGCTATCTCCAGGGCTCCTTCTTCTTCTTCTTCAGATCTTTGCTTAAGTGTCTTCTTCCCCCCAGAGGCCTCCCTGGCCACCCTATTTAAAACTGCGCCCCCACACATTCCTTATCTTCAGCTTCTATTCGGCTTGCCTTTTCTCCTTCGCTCTGCTCTCCAGCTGCCATCTATTTCATGTCTCTGTCCATGCCCCTTCTGCGGCTCAGGGGCTCAGGACCCTGCTCCGTTCACGGCTGCGCCCCCAGTACCTGGTGCGTTGGGCAGCAGAGCAGGCCTCGCGGGAAGGGAAGCGGGTGTGAGGAGGGGAGGAGTGGGGGGCGCTGGGCCGGGGGGGGGGGGAGGGCGGGGGGGCGGAGGGGAATCACCTGCTGCAGCTCCTCATAGGTGATAAACAGGAAATTCTCTTTGCCCTGCATCCGAATCCAGCCCTTAATGTGGTCGAACCAGGAGCCAAACTGCACTGCGGGCGGAGGGGCAGGCGGATGAGGTCCGGGCAGCAAGACCACCTCCGCTGGGGCTCGGGGCTCAGGGGGGCCTCACTGGCCCCATGTGGCCCCAGGCCCGGCCCCTCAGAGCTGGATGCTTCCCCCAAACCCCCCACACCTGGCACCCTGAAAACCCCTGTCTCCCCATCTCTCTGTTTCTGTCCCTTTTCTGCGTCTCTCTCTCTCTTTTGGTTTCTCTCTTCTCTCTCTGTATCTATGTGTCTGCTGTCTGTTTCCTTCTCTCTATTCCCCTGTCTCCTTCACTGCGAGTAACGCCCTGTATCTCTGCCTCTCTCGCCCTCGTACCCCTCCCCTGCCCCCTTCTTGGCTGGGTCCCCAAGGGGCGCCCCCCCATCTCACTTTGCCCCAGTCCTCACCTTCGCCTTCGAGAAAGTTCTGCAGGAACTGGTCAGGTGTGCCGGGGTCCTTCAACTGCCCAGCAATCTTGGAGTAATGGTAGAGCGAGACCACCACGTCCCGGGGGTTCCGGCCCATGTAGATCACCTGTGTGTGGATGTTGGGGAGGAGGCCAGAAGGTGTCAGACACAGGAAGGACCCCAGCCCCAAAGACCGCATGTCCTCAAGCCTTCTCTCTCCTGATCCCACAGCAGGAAGGACTCAGAGTTGACTTCTCAGGGGACTGCCCCGCTAAGCTTAGATCAGTTCACCTCATCCCAGCGGATGGGGAGAGCTCCCTGCAACCACATTCCAGGAGGAGAGGGGGACTGTTCCTGGACTAGGCAGAGTGACGGTTTGGCTTCAGGGAATAAAGACGGGAGGAAGAAGGCATGGGGTTCAGGATGGAGGAGATCAGGGTGAGAGGTGTTGACCTTCCTTCCTATTCCCATAGCCAAGGCCCTAGCTCATCTCTTCCTGCCTGGTCCTTCACCAGAGCCTCTTCCCCAGCCTCCCAGCCTCCACATGGCCCCAGAAGGTGCTTCTATACCCAGATCTGACCCTGCCTTCTTCGACTCTCCAGCACCCCAGGGAAGAGTCCCAGCCCCCGGGCCTGGCATTCAAGGCCCCGATCACCTGGCTCCACTCTGTATACCTGCTTCATATTCCACAACCAAGCCCACTCCAGCCCCATTGGATATGTCCTGCCCTGGCAACTGTCTCCTTCCCCAAGACTATGGTCAGCCACTCACTTGCTTGGTGACCCCACCAGTCTCCCGGCTTTAATGACTCCGTCCATCTCTGCATCGACCAGCCAATTACAGATACGCATGTCCATCCCAGTTATCAAATCCCTATCCAACCCCGATTCAGTTATCTCCCTGCCCACTGGCAACCCACGCCCGGACACCTATGGGCCACGACAGGGCTCCCACTCTCCCCTGAACCTCCCCATCTCGCCGCCCCCCACCCCAGGTGACGGCAGCCTCATCCTCCCAGCAGCTTAAGCCAAACACCGTGGAGTCACCCTTGATTCATCTGTCTGACACCCACACCCAATCTGTCAGCTAATCCGACTACTGGTTCCACCTTCAAAATACACCCCAAACCCAGCCCGCTTCCTTCACCTCTCTTCTTCCTTCACCGCCTCTGCTGTGCCGACTGACGCACCTCCACCACCCTCGTCTCGTCCACTGTCGCCTCCCACCTGGACGACCTGCCCTTGCCCCCACGGCCTGTCCCCCACCTCACGTCCAGAGGGCGCCCGTGGAAACCTAAGTCGGCTCCTATTTCTCTGCTCAGAGCTCTGCCCTGGCTCATGACCCCCAGGGGACAAGCGAAGTTCCCACCACAGCCCACGCAGCCCTGCACAGTTGGAAGCCTGTAACCTCCCTGACCTCATCTCTACTCCTCTCCCCCTCGTTCAGTTGGCTCTGACCACACAGGCTTCCTTGCCAGCCTCAGGCATGCCACACCCACCCCAGGGCCTTTGCACCTGCTCTTCCCTGTGCCTGGAATGTTCTTCCCCCAGGCACCCCCACACTCTGCTCCTTTCTGATGTGAATTTGCCACCTTGGCATATTAAAGAGCTTCCTTATCTATTCTCTGCCTGTTACCCCCTTAGAATGTAGGCTTACGTTGCTGTGTGCTTATTAGCTACTGTTCTAGATCAGGGCCAGGCACATAGTAGGTGTTCAATAAATGTGCTGAACCCATCAGTCAGGGAGAGTCAGCTCTCCCCCACCCCAACATCCCTCCCGCCTCCTGCACCTTGGCCTTGGAGTTGAAGAAGGCTTTGGTGAAGAGCTGGATGGGGAGGTGGGAACTCATGAGGCGGGGGCTGGGCTGGTCCGAGAGGCTGAAGGCACCCATGACGGTCTCACACCAGGGTGCCCGCTTCCAGATGGGCACCGAGTGGATCCAGGATGGGTCCCCGTCCTTTAGGATTAAGCTGAGGATCTCAATCATCCAGTTGGTGCCTGTCAGGAGATATTGGGCAAATTAATCAAAGATGGGGCGGGGTGGAGGGGAGGCCAGAGAGAACCAGAGTCAGATTTCTCAGATTCCTCACGGCTGGCCGGCCGGCCCGTGGAGAAGCTAGGCCTGCTTATCATGATTTTCGGAGCAGGAACTCAAGGCGCAAAGAAACAAAGTCGGCGGCCAAGGTGGCGAAGCTAGGAAGTGGCCCGCGTGGCAGAGACTGGCTGCTGTCCATCCAACCCCATTTCATCTCCCTACCAGGAATATGACGGGACCACATTTCCCCAGCCTCCCCTGCAGCTACATGTGGGGCCATGTGACCGAGTTCTGGCCAAGTGAGCTCAGGTGGCAGTGATATGCAGCCATTTCCAGGCCTGGCCCATAAACACCTCCTACGTGCCCCACCTTCCCTCTCCGCTGGCTGGATGCGGGGACACCCCTGGAAACTGGGGCTCCCGGGGATGGCAGAGCCATAGGATGGAAAGAGCCAGAATGCCTGAGACTGCATGGATTTCCCCCCAGTTCCCTCCACGCATCCTGCACCGCCTGGAGTTTAAAGGAATGACAAATAAGCTTCTAGTAGGCTGGGATTCTGAGGCTTATGTGTGAGGCAGAAGCATTCTGCTAGTACATACAGGAAGCTGGAATTAAATCCAGGCGTCTGGGCTTAAAAACCTCAGCTCCTTTCACTGCTCCTTCAACCCCTTGATTTCTGGGGGGGAGCCACAAATGTCATGTAGCAGGAAGGGACCTTATAACAATGACCTGGTTCTCTGGTCTGGATTCCAGGAGACTATAGGCAAGTCAGCTGAGAAATAATAATGTTAACAGTCACCTATTATTAGTATTATATTGCCCTGGATTCTCTGTTTTGTTGTTTTGTTTGTCTGTTTTGTTTTTTGTTTTGGGGGGTTTTTTAGATTTTATTTATTTATTTGACAGAGAGAGAGAGCACAAGCAGGGGGAGCTGCAGACAGAGGCAGAGGGAGAAACGGGCTCCTCGCTGAGCAGGGAGCCCCACGCGGGGCTCCTTGCGGGGATCGATCTTAGGACCCCGGGATCATGACATCAGCCGAAGGCAGACGCTTCACCGACTGAGCCACCCAGGCGCCCCTATTTTTTTTTTTAAAGATTTTATTTATTTATTCATGAGAGACAGAGAGAGAGAGAGAGAGGTAGAGGGAGAAGCAGGCTCTCAAGGAGCAGGGAGCCCGATGCGGGACTCGATCCCAGGACCCAGGGATCACGACCTGAGCTGAGGGCAGACGCCCAACCATCTGAGCCACCCAGGCGCCCCTATTTTTAAGTCATCTCTGCGACCAAGGTGGGGCTTGAACCCACGACGCCCAGATCAAGAGTCTCACGCTCCACCAACTGAACCAGTCGGGTGCCCCTATATTGCCCTGGATTCTAACAATAACCCTGCCCCGGTTCTTGATGCACTGCCTCTGCCTCCGAATCCACTCTCCGTTGCCCTGTTCTGGGCGTTGGGAGCCGGACCCTGTGAACAGTTCTCCTCCGGCGCCTGGCGCAATGATAACCTCCGCCAGTAGAGGGCGCCGGAGGAGCCCTGCGGGAGGATGGGCTTCTCTTCCCGGCTCTCGCCCGCTCCTCTCGCCCGCTGGCTCCCGTGATGGACCGCGGCCGGCAGTGCCCTGAACACCCAGCGACAGCGACACTTTCTGCCCCCCGCGACCCCATCAGATTTCCTTGGGCGCTCTGCTTTCCGCCCAGGGGGAGTGGCCGGCTGCTCCCTGTATGGGCTCTTCCTGTATCCCCTGGGGTTCTCCTTACCCCTTAGTCGTTTAATCCTCCGTGACTAGTTCACAAATTCTTTTCTAAAATACGCATAACGTAAAACTTACCGATTTAACCATTTCTAAAGGGTCCAGCTCAGTGGCATGAAATGCATTCAGGTTGTTGTGCAACCATCACCATCCGGCTCAAAGCTGCTTTGAACGAAACCTGCTGTTCAGGGAAGAGGTTTCTACCACTCTGATGAAGGGAAATTTGGCAATGGCCATCAAAATCGCATACTCACAGAACCTTTGGCCAAGCAATTCCATATCTAGGAGTTTTTTCTACAGATAAAGGCCGAAGTGTGCAGGTGCTATATGCCCTGGAGGCAACATTGTGTAGAAAGTTTACATTGTGTATAAAGTTTACATTGTGTTTAAAGGCAAAGGTTGAAAACTAGTAAATAGTTATCAGCCAGGAACTCTTTAAACAAGAATTCCTGTACAGCCGATGTTATGAAATACTATGGAACCGTAAACAAACAAACAAACAAACAAAGAAGTTCTTTGTCTACAGTCCTAAGATGGGGTGATGTCAAGATGCAAAGAGAAAGAGGGGCGCCTGGGAACGTCTGGCTCTTGATTTTGGCTCAGATCGTGATCCATGAGATCGAGCCCCACGTTGGGGGATTAAGACTCTCCCCTTCTCTCCCCTAAACAAATACAAGGAAAAAGAAAGCAAAAATATAGACAAGACCGCGATACAGAATGGTGTGGGTACTGTGTGAACTGTGGTAGGAAAAAGTGAAAATATATTTATGCACATTTCTGCTTGGACGTGCAAATTCTGGAAGGATACACGGGGGCTCTTGGTGACTGCAGGAGGAGAGAGCGATCTTTCGGTGCAAACCCTTGGTACCTCTTGAGCTTCTGAACTATGAATTCATTATTCTTAAGAAAAAAATCAGTACATTTCAAATTAAAGAAAGAAGCTGAACTAATTGGACATCCACGGGCAAAGAACCTCACACTATACCTCATCCCATATACTAGAATTACCTTAAAATGGATCATAGATTTAAGTTTAAAATCTAAGATCATAAAACTTCTACAGGGAAACACAAAGGACGTTTTTCCGACCTGGGGTTAAGCAAAGGTTTCTTAGCTATGATATCAAAATCTGACCCATTAAAGAACACATTGACAAATTGGATTTCATCAAAATTAGATTTCTGCTTTGAGAAAACACTAGAGAGATAAGTCACAGATGGGGAGAAAGTATTTGCAAAAGGCATATCTGATAAAGGGTTTGTACTCAGATTATATAAAGAATTCTCGGGATGCTTGGCTGACTCAGTCAGTAGAGCATCTGACTCTTGATCTCAGAGTCATGAGTTCAAGCCCCACGCTGGGCGTGGAGCCTAATTAAAAAAAAAAAAAGAACTCTCTCGAAACTCAATAATGAGAAAACAAATGGTTTTGATTACAAAATGGGGGAAAGACTTGAACAGATACTTTATCAAAGAAGATACATAATTGGCCAATGAGCCAGTGGAAAGATGCTCCACATCATTAGCCACCAGGGAAATGCAAATTAAAACCACAGTGAGATAGCAATATGTACCTGTTAGAACGGCTTAAAAACCAACCAAACAAACAAAAAACCCTGACAATCTCAAGTGTTGGCAAGGAACACTCGGTTGGCAAGCTCACAGATGTTGCTGGTGAGAATGCAAAATGGCAAAGCCACTTTGGAAAAAGAGCTTGGCAATTTCTCATAAAGTTAAGCAAACCTACTTCCCATAGACTCTGCAATCTCACTTCTGAGTATTTACCCAAGAAAAATGAAAACATATTTCCATGCATGGACTTGAATGCAAAGCTGCATAACAGCTGCATTCATACCCATCCCAATCTGGACACAACCCAAACGTCCTTCAGTAGATGAATGGATAAACCATGGTCCATCCATAGAAAAGAATACTCCTTGGCCGTAAAAAAACAAAAACAAAAACAAAAAAACAAAAAAAACCACAACAGGTTGGGTGAATCTAAAGTATATTATGCTGAATGAAAGAAGTCAGTCTCAGGGGCGCCTGGGTGGCTCAGTCCGTTAAGCATCTGCCTTCGGCTCAGGTCATGATCCCAGGGTCCTGGGACCGAGCCCCGCAATGGGTTCCCTGCTCAGCGTAGGAAGCCTGGTTCTCCCTCTCCCCGCCTCCCTCTCTCTCTGTCGAATAAATAAATAAAATCTTTAAAAAAAATAAGAAGTCAATCTCAAAAGCTGCACATGGTATGGGTCCATCTATGTGACATTATGGAAAAGGCAAAACTCTAGGGGCTGCAAACAGGTTGTCAGGGGCTGGGGTGAGGGGGGAGATGGCCAGGAAAGTGTGTGAAGGTTTGGGGGCGATGGGGTTGTTCTGTATCTTGGCTGTGATGGTGGTTTTAGGACTGTGTGTGTCTCTCAAAACTCAGAACTCTGAGGGAAATGAAAACATATGTCCACATACAGGATGCCCATGTTCCTAGAAGCATTACTTGTGACAAAGAGTGCAGACAACCCAAGTGTTTATCAACTGATGAATGAGTAAACAGAAAATAGAATGCATGCTATGGAACGGTATTCCACCATAAACGGGAATGAAGGAGCACTGAAGCGTGCTACCACGTGGATGAACCCAAAAACGTCGTACTAAGTGAAAGAAGCCAGACACACAAAAGACCATGCATTGTAGCGTTCCATTTATATGAAATGTCCAGAATGGGCAAATCCATAGAGCCAGAAAGCAGATTAATGGTGGCCAAGGCTTAGGGTTGGGGATGTGGGGTTTCGGGAGGGATGGGTAATGCGTACAGAGTTTCTTGTTGGGATGGTGAAAACGTTCCGGGATGGATTGTGGTGATGGTACAAGTCTGTGAGTACACTACTACCAGAGAATCGTACACTTTAAAAAATGGGTAAATCATATGGTGGGTGAATTATATCTCAAGAAATACCCCTCACAGAACTCTATGCTGAAGACGGTGAATATCATATTTTGAAATGTTTCAAAAATGTTTTGAAAAAGAAATAAAGTAGTCAATCCCCATCATGGTAGAGACGGAAAAACTGAAGTCTCTCCCTTCTCTTGCTAAAAGCTCCCTGAGGGACTTGGAGTAAAGTCACCGCAGAGCCTCACCTTGGCTCCATAGGGAGGCTTCATCAGCCCACGTGCCCCCGCCTCGTCCCTAGCCTCACTGACCTTCTCTTGTTCCCCCAATCTCATCAAGCCTCCCCCCAACCTAGGGCCTTTGCATGTGCTGCTCCTCTGTCTAGGACACACTTTCCCACTCAAACCCCTCTGCAGCTTCCAGGTCTGCACATGAACATCTTGTCCCCCACGAAGGCTGCCCTCACCCCCCAGACCATCTCTTTTGTTACCTACATTCAACGCTCTCTGCACCTTTCCTTGGGGGCACCCACCCCAACACTAATTATATAGTAACGTAAGTGATTGCACATTGAAATAAAGCCCGTGTCTCCCAACAAATTGACAACTGTCTTCCTTATTCACAGCTGTGTCTCCACACACGGCAGATGACCAATAAGCAGTTTTTCAGTGACAGAATGGAGAACATTAAGAGCGTCTCTTTCCCCCCTCCCTCCCCGCCTCCTTCCTTCCACCAACATTTACTGAATATTTATTATGTGCCGGGCACTGTTTTAGACTCAAAGAACATAGCAGTGATCCAGACACACTAAACCAGCTGCCCTCAAAGAGCTCATGTTCCAGTGGGGAAACCAGAGAATAAACCAACAAATGAAAACACAATACAGTGGCTGGTGGTGACAGGCGCTATGAAGGCCAGTAGAGGCCAGTTAAGGGGATGGGGAGGTCAGGGAAGGCTTCCCTGAGGACAGGAGAGCCCACCTGGGGGGGGAAGGAGCGACACCTGGCGGAGGGACTGACCAGTGCAAAAGCCAAGCTCACCCCCCCCACCCCCCACCCCCGGCTCTTTCCACTTCCCCTTCCCGTCCGAGAGCCCTTCTCAGGCTCTGTGGCCACCACCCCAGCCAGCGCGCCCAGCAGGTACCTGACTTGGGGTAGGTGATGATGAAGATGTCGTCGTCCTGCACATCAGCGTTCTCTACCATGCGGATGCTCTCGGGTGAGTAGATGCCGACAGGGAAAGGGATGCCCTTGTACCTGAAGTATTCGCCTGACAACTTCTGGCTGTAGGAGTGTGGGGGAGACACCATGAGGACCAGTGCGGGGGCGGGGGTTGAGGACAGGAGTCACTCCTGGAGGGTTGGGGAGGGGGCAGAGGAACCTCAGGGCAGGAGGGAGGGTGAGCAAGAGGCAGGTGAGGGGCGCCCCACTCACTGGTGGAACCCTGGCAACAAACTTTCGCTGAGCCTCATTTCTTCATCTGCAAGGTGGGAATGGTTTACCCAAACCCCACAACAATCCTATGAGGTCACGACGATTATTAGCCCCCTTTTATGAATGAAGAAAGCCAAGCACAGAGAGGTTGAGTGACTTTCCCAAAGCCACACAGCTGGTGGGACACGGAGCACTTCCCATCTGTAAAGTGGGGCTGAGCACTTTCCTCACATTGACTCTTTGCCCCAACCTTTGAAGAAGAGGCTAAGCCACCACCTCATTTTAACAACAAGGAAACCGAGGCCACAGAAGCTATGTGCCCTGCCCACTCCTTCCTGTAAGGCCACAGAGTGGCAGAACCCACCTGTGAAACCCAGTCCAGGGTCACCGTGAAGCTGAAACAGTTTTGTTGGCTTTTTTGTTGTTGTTGTTAAGATTTTATTTTTAAGGGACGCCTGGGTGGCTCAGTTGGTTAAGCGTCTGCCTTCGGCTCAGGTCATGAGCCCGGGACCCTGGGATCAAGCCCTGCATCGGGCTCCCTGCTTGGTGGGGAGCCTGCTTCTCCCTCTCCTTCTGCCCGTGCTCATGCACACACACTCTCTCTCTCTCTCTCTGTCAAATAAATAAATAAAATCTTAAAAAAAATTTTTTTTTATTTTTAAGTAATCTACACCCAACGTGGGGCTCGAACTTACAACCCTGAGATTGAGAGTCGCCTGCTCTACCGGCTGAGCCAGCCAGGTGCCCCGAGGCTGAAATAGCCTCGAGGTTCAAGCCCCTTACTTGAGCTGCCTTTCCAAAACCCCCACGATGGGTCCACAAAGCCATACACGGAGGTAAAATTTTCCAAGGTGAGATGTTCTAAGAGCAATCCATTCAATCCGCTGTATCTCTCCATGATGGCCTCCCCCGGGATCTCCTGCCCCTGGCGCATGGGAGAGGGGTGGGTACTGGGGGGCCCTGGTTAAGGTGAAGTGGAGGTGGGGAGACATTTTCCTAAGCTTCCCCCCGCCCGGGTATTTATGGGGTCTGTGGTCACGCCCGTCCATGCATGGCTGTGTTCCCGCTAGGTGGCTGGCGGCAGGAATTCGCAGGAGTCACATCACGTGACTTGTCCTAGGGCACCTGACACAGAAAGTATGAGATGGAAGGAGGAGACGCAGGTCTGAAGTGTATGAAGCTAGAAGCTGGTCTGTGCCACTTTTCTGGAATGTGTGGAGGGTTTGTCAGCTTTCAAAATGAGGCAAGTTGCTATAATTCTCTTTTCATCCTAAATAAACATCCCCTCTCCCTATGGCCAGAGTCACACGCATTGGCGCTTTTCCTTCAGGAGAACCCCCCTCACCATGGTACCAGCTTCCGGCCTCACAGAATCCGATCTGCCCATCCTGAGCCGCTGCACAGGGCTACTTTCCATTTGTGCCTTGTTATAGTACACTGAGGACAACCCACTGAATTGGGGGGGGAAAGAAAGTATGTGTGTAAGTAGGTTATATTGTCTGTGGATTTCACTTCGGGATGGCGAAGAGGCTCTTACTAATATTCTGTTATATAAAGAGGGTTGGAGACCGCATAGACGAAACTCAGAATCACAACATTGAGTGAAGGATGGGCCACAAGAGGGTCCGGACCCCATGATTTCAATTATGAGAAGTTCTAATACAGGAAATGTGCTAGAAGGTGCTAGAAGGTGCTAGAAGGCGGGATGGCAGTTATCTTTGGGGGTTTGGGGGACTGTGATGTGAGGACTGGTTACACGGCGTGCCTACTGTGCAAAATTCCTTGGGTTGTTGACCAAAGCTCTGTGCACAGCACTCTTACGAGCTTTACCTTAACAAAATATTCAATGAATGAATGGAAAAAAAACATTAAAGGGGGGAAAAAACACCTTCCCACTAAAACAACTGTTTCTAATAAAAAGGTGGCAAGGTGTGGGGCCTGATGAGGTTGAAAACCCAGCTGGCTTGGGGCACTTTTCTGTTCCTCCTCATCTGCCCAGTTGGGCAGTTGAGCAAATGGAGGTCCAGTGAAGGCTGTGACTGGCCCAGGGGCCCCAGGATCCTTCCTGAAGGCCTCTACCAGCCTCAGAGATTTGAGGGATGGGGAGTTTCTCCAAGGCCTGGCACCAAGGTCAGGCTTGGAGCCGAAGAATAGAAGCTAGAGAACTGTGCACCCTCCACCTGGGGTCGCTGGAGGGCTCTGGGGAGCCCAGGGGAGGCTCAGCCAGCCGGGGTCTTCCAGGGGCAGTGTCCCGAGGTGGACCAGGAAGGGGCTGTGGGAGAAACCTGACAGGGCCCCTTTATCCCTAACTGGGGGCTGTTTCCACGGTGATAGGGAGGAAGAGTTGTCACCTCACAGGCTGTGGGGTTGCTTTGCAGGCCCTGAGTAACCACAGTGCTGCAGGCCTGAGGAAGAGTGCAGCCCTGGGGCTGGACATGGCCTTGGCACTTCCCATTGGAGCTGGGGCCCAATACTTGGTCGCTCTGTGCCTCAGTTTCTTCAATGGTAAAAGGGAGACAGGGGAAGTAGCAGTGTCTTGATGAAGGGCATAAACTCTGAAGCCAGAATATGGGGGTTTGAATTCTGTGTCCCATCAGCTGTGTGGCATCGGGCAAACCAATCGACCTCTCTGTGCCTCCTCAGTTTTTTATCCATAAAATGGGGGTACTAATAATCAGTACCTCCTAAGCTTGTCGTGAGCACGTAAGAAGTACTTGAACTCACGACCCCGAGATCAAGAGTCGCATGCTCCTAAATAAAAAAAAAATTCTTAAAAAAAAATTAAAAAGGGTGCCTGGGTGGCTCAGTCGTTAAGCGTCTGCCTTCAGCTCAGGTCATGATCCCAGGGTCCTGGGATCGAGCCTGGCATCCGGCTCCCGGCTCCGCGGGAAGCCTCCTTCTCCCTCCCCCACTCCCCCTGCTTGTGTTCCCTCTCCCGCTGTGTCTCTCTCCGTCAAATAAAAAAAAAAAAAAAAAAAAAAAAAAATTCGTAAAGAGTCGCATGCTCCCCCGACTGAGCCGGCCAGGCCCGCCTGCCGATATTGTTATGATACACAGCGACAGAGGCGAGGTGGGCATTGTGCGCCCAGAGGAGGGGCTGCTTAGCACTGCGTTCGGCACGCAGTAAGCCCGCGGTAGTGACGACACTGTTCGGTGATGACGTCAGCTCCCCCACCAGGAGGAGGGTGGGCGTGGAATTAGTGATGTCACTGGTTGCCAGGAAGATGAGCTCAGGGAGTGGGCGCCTGGAGGCGGTCAGTTCCCATTAGACGGACTGGCAGCTAAGTGCCTGGGTCTTGGCGCTCTCCGCCGCTCTCCTCGACACTCTGAGCCTCAGTTTCCTTATCTGTCCCATGAGGATAACGGTCATCTCTACCTCAGGGTTTTCATCCTACCTGAGGATTAAAAGGGATAATCTAGGGGCGCCTGGGTGGCTCAGTCGTTTAAGCATCCGTCTTCGGCTCAGGTCATGATCCCGGGGTCCTGGGATCGAGCCCCACATGCCCTGCTTCTCCCTCTGCCTGCCACTCTCCCTGCTTGTGCTCTCTCCTCTGTCAAATAAATAACATCTTTAAAAAAGAAAACTAAAAGGGCTAATATAGGTTAGGCGCCTGGCTCCTGGTAAACACTGGGGAAGCTGAAGCTCCCTTTGGTAGGCAGCGCGGTATCGGTCTTTGATCTGACAGCCACTTGGAGAGATGCCCTCCCCAGTTGACAGGAAAGAAAAAGGGAGAGGCCAACAGGGAAAAGATCCTGTGCCCTTCAGGAGCCCCTGAAATATTCACTGATGGCCTGAATGAAGGAATACGAGGGTAGCCCCTCCCACTCCCCCCGCCCAGCACTGACAGCCTCGACAGGGAGGGTCCACGCCCCACCCCAGGGGGCCACGTCCTTGGTGCTCCGCCTGTATTTTCTGACCCCATACATGTGGGAGTGAACCGAGGCATTGACAAAAAGCAAGTCAGGGAAAGTCAAAGAGCTTTCGTGCTGTCCTTTCCCCTGCTTCAGCCCTTCTCAGCCCCTAGCACTTCAGAATCCCCCCCCCCCGGGGCCCCCTAGCACTTCAGAATCCCCCCCCCGGGCCCCCTAGCACTTCAGAATCCCCCCCCCGGGCCCCCTAGCACTTCAGAATCCCCCCCCCGGGCCCCCTAGCACTTCAGAATCCCCCCCCCGGGCCCCCTAGCACTTCAGAATCCCCCCCGGGCCCCCTAGCACTTCAGAATCCCCCCCCGGGCCCCCTAGCACTTCAGAATCCCCCCCCGGGCCCCCTAGCACTTCAGAATCCCCCCCCGGGCCCCCTAGCACTTCAGAATCCCCCCCCCCGGGCCCCCTAGCACTTCAGAATCCCCCCCCCGGGCCCCCTAGCACTTCAGAATCCCCCCCCCGGGCCCCTTAGAGATGCCCACAGCCGGGCCCCCTTGCAGGCCAGCCATGTCCAGACCTTACCCGGGTGCCCTCAGAGCCCAGAACAACCATTGGATAAATAATCGAGGGACAAGTGCCGCCTCCCCCCATGTGCCGATGCTACAGATGGGACAGTGGAAGAAGGAAGGGGGCGTGATTTGGCCAAGGCCACACGCGGCAAAGTCCAGGCAGAGCTGAGATTTGAACCTCAGCCCTGCAGGCAGTCCTCCCTTCCCCCACCCCATGCACGGAGCACTATTCCCACCTCCGGGCGTTTGCACGGGACCGGTCCTCCCGCCAGGAATGCCATGCCCGCCCTTGTCTGTTCTTGAGCGTGGAGGAGGCCGGGGAGCCCCCACCCCATTCCTGCCTGGCTGAATCTCACCGTGTGTCCTAAAACAGGTGCTGTCTGCCTTCACTCCCCAGCTTGTCAATTGAATCTGGCCCCGGGGTGACTTTTCTCTCCCTGGGTGACAAGCCCGTTTTGTTCCCACACCACGTCTGGGGCCTGGCACGAAGCCATGATTGGAGCAGAGGGCGAAGGTGACAACGGAGCTGGGTCAGAGTCTGGCAGCAGGGGGAAGAGCAGACCGCGCTCGGGCCGACATGATGGGCAGTTGGCTGAGCACCTGCTTGTTAGCCTCCTCAAAAGTGCCTGGCCCGGTCTGCCCTGCTCGGGAGACCCCAGGACGTGAGGCTCTAAGAATGGCCCAACACATCGACCGTCCGGCCTCCCACTGCAGCCCTGGCCCTCTCTCTCTCTCTGTCCGCACTGCTGCCATCCAGCTCTGGTCTCCTCCTCGCCCCCTCGCCCTCCAGCCAGCCCCCTCAGTCCCTTGGCCTCCAGTCCCTCCCACCTGTCCATCCTGCACATGGCCACAACCCCTCAGCCCGGAACTCAAGGCCCTCCGTAACCTGGGCCTGCCCATTCCTCTGGCCTCCTCTGACCTGAAAGACCCTGTCTGACTTCCCTCTGGCCCCAGCAGGGGAGGAAGGGCAGGGGAGCCACCCCTAAGGAAAATCTATGTCAAGGACATATGTGATCAGGTTTCTCCCAGAACCCCATGAAGTGGGTATGGAGAGCATTACTTCGTGCCGGAAGAAATGGAGGCCCAGAGAGGTTAATACATTTCCCTAAGGTCACACAGCAATCTTCCCAGGCGGTCTCGGTAAGTACCTGTCCGTGCACCTCTGCCCCTTCCTCTGCCGCTGGAGCACAGTGTGTTGGTCACGCTCAGTGTTTTATCCGCAGGGCCTGGCACACGATAGGTGTGCAATAAACAAATCCGTCCCCAGTTCGGATCCCCTGGTGGTAGGGGCTCTATCACCATCTCCAGAGGCAGCCCAGTGCACAGTGGGGAAGGAAGACGACGGGCTGAGGTTGGGTAGACTTGGATTTGAACTCAGGCTCTGCTACCAACTAGTTCCGTGACCTTGAGTACATGGCTTACCCTCTCTGGGTCTCAGGATGAAGAGGTTAGGAAGGCTTCCCCCGAGGGAACCTGGTAAGGATTAAAAGCCTCTGGACTTTAGTTGCCTCCTTACTGATCTCCCTGCTTCCACCCCTGCACCCCAGGGACAGTTTTCTCCACTGTTAGAAACTAAGTAGGCTCTTGTCTCTCGTTGGCTCCAAACCCACCCGCCTTGCTCAGAGAAAAAGCAACCTCCTCACCATGAATAGGAGGCCCCACAAGAGCCGCCCTGACCCTTTTGCCTTAATTTTCACCCCCACCCTCGCTTACTGATCTCCTTGCTGGTCGTCCGACCCTTTAGGCCGAGGCCTGCCTCAGGGCCTTTGCACTGACTGCTCTCTGTCTTCCATCCGGGCCTGTGATTAGCACCCCCGACTCCTGTCTTTGCTCTGACACACAGCGCTGCTGCACTTTGTCCGTGAGGCCTCACCCGCCATCCTGTTTACACTTGAGCCCTACCCCAACCCCCACCCCGTTTTGTCTTCCCAACGTGCTGGGCACCTTCTGAGCCGCTCTCACGGTTTATGTGTCTCTTTGATTGTTTACTGCCTTCCTTCTCCGCTTGCAGGTAAGCTCCGTGAGACCAGGGATTATCTTATTTATTTATTTATTTATTTATTTGTTGGTTGGTTTGTTTCGGGGGGACATCTTTTTTTTTAAGATTTTATTTATTTATTTGACAGAAAGAGACACAGCGAGAGAGGAAACACAAGCAGAGGGAGTGGGAGAGGGAGAAGCAGGCTTCCCGCGGAGCAGGGAGCCCGATGCGGGGCTTGCTCCCAGAACCCTGGGATCATGACCTGAGCCGAAGGCAGACGCTTAACGACTGAGCCACCCAGGCGCCCCTCTTTTTTTTTTTTTAAGATTTTATTTATTTATTTGAGAAAGAGGGAATGAGAGAGAGCACATGAGAGGGGGGAGGGTCAGAGGGAGAAGCAGACTCCCTACCGAGCAGGGAGCCCGATGCGGGACTCAATCCCGGGACTCCAGGATCATGACCTGAGCTGAAGGCAGTTGCTTAACCAACTGAGCCACTTAGGCGCCCTAGGGGGCCATCTTGATTGCCAAAGTATCCAATACACGGAGTAGCCCTTCAGTCAATGTTTGTTGAAGAAGTCAAATTAATGCGGCGGAGCGCTGCCTGGCACAGTACTCCCCACTAAGTTATGTGCCTGGCTTTCTTCATTCCCTCCACACCCCTAAGGGGTGGGTGGTATTACCATCCCTGCCTTACAAATGTGAGATGGAGCACAGCCTGATGATGTCACACAGCCACGGAGGGCAGAGCTGGGATTTGAATCCAAGCAGTGTGGCCCCACATTTTGACACCCTAACCAGCCAGGGCCATGGGGTAGCACCTCTGGGCCCCTGCATTTGGTGCTCCCCAGGTGTGCTCCTTTCTGGGCAGGTGGTCCAGGAGACATGGGTTTGCCCTCGGGTAACTCGTGTAACCTCTGCCAGTCTGTCTCCACCTCCCTCCCCTTGGTCACGGGAGTATTTAACTTTTAGGGGATTATTATTATCATATTGTATTACATTATATACTCTATATTCATACATCTCACTGAGCTTTTTTTTTTTTAAGATTTATGTTATTTATTTGAGAGAGAGCGAGAGAACAGGGGGAAAGGCAGAGGGAGAGGGAGAGAGAATCCCAATCAGACTCCGTGCTGAGCTCGGAGCCCCACGCAGGGCTCAATCTCACCACCCAGAGATCACGACCCAAGCCAAAACCAAGAGGGGGACGCCCCACCAGTTGTGCCACCCAGGTGCCCCTGAACTATCTTATTATAAGCATATATATATTTTTTAATTTTTTAAAAAAGATTTTATTTATTTATTTGACTGAGAGACACAGCGAGAGAGGGAACACAAGCAGGGGGAGTGGGAGAGGGAGAAGCAGGCTTCCCGCCGAGCAGGGAGCCCGATGCGGGGCTGGATCCCAGGACCCTGGGATCATGACCTGAGCCGAAGGCAGATGCTTAACCGACTGAGCCACCCAGGCGCCCCTATAAGCAGATTTTAAACCAGAGTCTCTCCCCCATCCTGGGTGCTCACCCAAGAGCAACGAATGCTTATGTTCACACAAACATCTGTAGTCACATGTTTTTAGCGACACTGTTCATAATCGCCCAAAACTGGGACCAACCCAGACGTCCTCCAACAGGTGAGCAGGTCACCAGCAGTCCACCAACACCACAGGATATACTACTTGGCAATGACAAGAAACAGACTGCTGAGACCCACAACCACGTGGATGCATCTCGTGCACGGCGCAGAGTGCAAGAAGCCAGACTCAGGACAGCACATCTGTATAGTCCCATCCATAGGACGGCGGCCCCCACGGATGTCCACACCCCAAACCCCAGAGCCTGTGACTATGTTACACTGCAGGGAAAAGGGGATCTCGCAGCTGCGATTCTGGTCAGGATTTCGAGATGGGGAGATTATCGGATGGCCCTAAATTTAATCACAAGGGTCCTTCTTTTTTTTTTTTTTAAGATTTTATTTATTTATTTGACAGAGAGAGACAGTGAGAGAGGGAACACAAGCAGGGGGAGTGGGAGAGGGAGAAGCAGGCTTCTCCCTCCCCGCGGAGCAGGGAGCCCGATGCGGGGCTCGATCCCAGGACCCTGGGATCATGACCTGAGCCGAAGGCAGATGCCCAACGACTGAGCCACCCAGGTGCCCCACGAAGGTCCTTCTGAGAAGGAGCAGAGGAGCTGTGATCACAGAGGTCCAAGAGCAGAGAGTTTGGAAGAAGCGAGTGGGTGGCTGGCTTTGGAGATGGACAAAG
Source organism: Eumetopias jubatus (assembly GCF_037043125.1). Taxonomy (NCBI): domain Eukaryota; kingdom Metazoa; phylum Chordata; class Mammalia; order Carnivora; family Otariidae; genus Eumetopias; species Eumetopias jubatus. The sequence goes on along the minus strand of NW_028274816.1, from coordinate 57,222,495 downwards.
GAGCCACCAGCCACAGAATGCAAACGGCTTCTAGGAGCTTCTAGAAGCTGGAAAGGCACAGAAGGACCCGATTCTCCCGAGCGCTTCTGGGAAGAACGCGGCCCTGCTGCCACTCAGATCTTAGCCCGTTAACACTGATTTCAGACTTCTGAGCTCCGCAAGTGTGGGGACATGGATTTGTATGGCTTGAGGCCACTCTCTGTGTATGTCATTTGTTGTAGCCACAACAGGGAACATGACATTTTCGAAACGGCAAAGCTGTGTGGACAGAGACTAGATCCGGGGGGGGTGGGGGGGGTGGGAGTGGGGGGGGCTGACCTCAAAGGGATGATGGGAACGGTTCTGATGGTGGTGATGGTTACACAAATTGTACATGTGCTAAAATTCATAGAACTATACACTCCCCTTTACACAGACACACAAATCAACTTTATGATTTTCTTTAAAAAGCCTCCTTCATATAAATGCTTAATGTCCATTAGCCATTATTATAACAAAACATCCAGTTGGCCAGTGTCCCTCTTGGCTACCCCGGGGATGTGGAGAGAAGCAATGCCTGCCTATGTTACAGGCGTGCCTTGGATTTCCTATGTGACCTGAGGCCACTCGCAAGCCCTCTCTGGTCTCATTTCAAGAATGAGCAGTGGCAGGGGGAACAGGAACTTTTCCAGGGACATTCCAGTCTGATGTCCAAAGAGAGCTCTCCACCCCTGAGAGCTTTAGGCCTTTTTGCCTGTGATGGGGCAAATTGATTCATTCAGCCCACAAATATTTACTGAGCACCTGCTCTACTCTGGGAGATACAAAAGCAAAGTGAAGTGACCAAAAAACCCTATTGCAGTTGGTGTTTGAATGGACAAAAACGAACCCAGAATGTTCTAATGTGTGTGTGCGCGTGTGTTTTTTAAAGATTTTATTTGTAAGTAACTCCTATACTCCACGTGGGGCTGGAATTCACAACCCCGAGATCAAGAGTTGCATGCTCCACCGACTGAGCCAGCTGGGCGCCCCTGAACCCCAAATGTTTTCAATGTGGTAGGTCAGATGGTGATGGGGGAAGACAGAGCAGGTGGGGGATAGGGAGCATCTGGGGAAGGTTGCAGGTTTAGATCACTGGACCGGGAAGGAGTAGCCGGGGGGACCGTGTGTGCAAAGGAGGTGACAGACCCCACGGCTGGGATTCTGGGGTCTGCGTGGGGCTGGAGCTGCTCCCCCTTCCTGGGAGCCACCCCACCCTCCAGGAATGGAATCCGGCTGCAGGATGTCTCTTAGCAGCCCAGCCAGCTGTCCTGCTCCTGCTGACTCATGGCAGGCGCCTGTGGTCAACCTGCCTTTCTCTGGGGAACACTGCCAAGACTCCCTGAGCCTGAGCCAGGTTCAGCGTGCCCCATTCCCAGAACATACTGTGCCGCGCCCGGGCCAGCCACCAGGCCTTTGTCTGGGTTGTTCTCCGTGGCAGGAGTACCTTTCCCTCACCTCCTGAAATTCCGCTTGGAGCCCATCTGGACAACCAGCCCCATCTCCTCTGGGCACCTCCATCCCAGTGGAATGACTCACGCCTTGGCCAGAGTACAGAGAAACAGGCTCTTTTCACTTGCCTGCTCTTGGCAGGAGAGCAATTAGACTAACCTCTTTGGGAGATCACTTGGCAACATTTTAATGATGCAGACCACCTCAGCTAAAGCAGGAGACACCCCCCCTGTGTATGTGCCTTGTTACTCATCTCCGCATCTGTTTGCTTCTTTTGCAGCCCTTTTTAATTAACACTTAGTAACTAATTTCTTTGTCTAGTGACTTTTTAAAATCAGTCTCCTGGCGCTAGGAGGGAGCAGAAATTCTCCTAACGTGTCCCACCTCCAAGAATCAATGTCTGACATTCGGACACTACTCCATCACATCTGCAAATGAACGTGACCCCCAGAAATTTATGAAATAGATCGGTGGCCTTGAGGGGGTGTCCAGTGAAATATAAACCAGGATGTTTATTGCAAGATCATTTATAAGCAAGACTTGAAACAACACAGGACTGGATAAATATAGCACGGCGCCACAAATATTGGAATCCAGCCATTCCAAAGGAGGTGTTTATTTGTTGAGAGGGATGGGGGTCACGTGTATATTTCTCAAAACCCAGCGCACTTCAGATTTGTGCCCTACACTGTGTGTCTACATCCTCTATTAAAAGAAAATCCCATCAGCAAATATGGGAATGTTTACGATGAAATGTTCTGACGTCTGCAGCTTACTTTGGAAACATATCACAAATAAAAATGGATGGACAGATAGAAGGAGGCTCAGATACATGTAAGACACATATAATAAAATTTTAGGGGTCGTCGGTATAGGGATGTTCGTGGATAATTCTTCCTAGGTTTTTTATATGATTGGACATTTTCACACTGAAAGATTGGAGGGATAAGCAGGTGGCATGTATTTGGCAAGATGTCCCAGGTATTACAAAAGGCTAAATAAGGTGTAAAGCAGTATCTTGATTCTGTGTTCAAAAGAAATAAGTAAGACGAGATACATGCATGAAGATTCATTTCTGGCAGGTAGGCATTAAAAGTGGTTACTCCAGGGGCGCCTGGGTGGCTCAGTCATTAAGCATCTGCCTTTGGCTCGGGTCGTGGTCCCAGGGTCCTGGGATCGAGCCCCGCATCGGGCTCCCTGCTCGGCGGGAAGCCTGCTTCTCCCTCTCCCACTCCCCCTGCTTGTGTTCCCTCTCTAGCTGTGTCTCTCTCTGTCAAATAAATAAATAAAATCTTAAAAAAAAAAAAAGTGGTTACTCCAAGGATGGGTCTGGGGTAGTCGTGAGATTAGAATTTTCCGTTTCATGACTTCCCTACGTCTTGAATTCTGAACCGTAAGCATCCTGGCAGTGACTGACCTCGGCGGGTGGGACCAGAGAGGTCTAGGGGGATGTGGGAGCCACAGATGGAAGAGCCCGGGGCCCCCAAACATGTGGCCACGTGACCCAAAACACTTGTGGCTGGGATGTGAGCCCTCCATGAATTCCTGCCACGTTAAGCACCGCAAGTGGGAGGATGTTTAAGTCCGCCAGGCTTCCTTAGCATGGCGCATGCCGGCGCATGCGTCTTTTTCTTTCTCTTTAGAAAATCCAATTAGGAAAATAACAAATTCTTGGAACCTACCTCTATATCTTTTGATCATCTGAGTTTATTAATAAGTTAATGGTCTCTCCCAACAATGCCATTGCCAGCCTCAGGGAATCCCAGTACTACCAGTTTGGTGAGTAACCTAACAGCTTATAGAAGCACATGCAGATATATTCACAGTGTGATTGCTCTGATTTCTCCCCGGCTTCCCCCCTCCTCCTCCCCTTCCCCCTTTTCCTCCCTTCCTTCTAAAAAAATATGGATTTCATACCTTACACCTTACTCTGCACCTTGCTTATTTTTTAGGTCGATCTGCAGCTGTCTCGTCCTGTTCAAAAATAGCTGCAAGATATCCCACTTCCATCCTTTTAAAATTATTTTCCTTTTGAAGAAATGTATTACTCTTAAGTGAATTTTGACAAACGCATATCCTCCTGCCATGCCAACTCCTAGCAAGATGCAGAAGAGCCCAGCGTCCCAGAAAGTTTCCTGGTGTCTCCTCCAAATCTGTCCCCGCCCCTGCCCGAGAGGTGACCTCTGTCCCGAATTTTCCTCAGAAACGGAGTTGTCTGGTCTTGGGTGTTCTAGCACTTTCATTTTATAGAATGTGCTCCGGTGCCTGGTTTCTTTCGCTCAGCATAACGTTCTTGACATTCATGGGTGTTTGTGTGTATATTAGAGTGTTTTTTTTTCCTTTCTGTGGCTGAGTCAAATTCCACTGTATGAATAAATCACAGGATGCGTATCCATTTCCCTGTTCTTGGCTGTTTCCAGATCAGGCTATTATGCCTAAAGCTGCTGCACCCATCCTGGTCTTTGGGTCTCATTTCCCTGGGCAAATAACCGGGGAATTGGAATTGCTCAGGCATAGGGTGGGGATCATATCATTTGCATTAACAGCAACTACGCATTTTAAGTTCTGATGGGGTAAAATTCCCTCCCCCGTTTCCTTTCCCCCCCTGGGCACTTCTTGCACATTTCAAATCCACCCAAACTTTTAAATAACTTTAAATTTTTTTTTTGAGATTTATCACTTTGTTATATCACTTCCCTAAGGCTAATAGTCATGGAGAAAAATCTAGCTAAAGAAATTTATCACTCTCTTCAAATTCTCAGAGTCCTTTGTAGTGCTGCCTGGGCTTTGTCCCTCAAAGACCAGCAGATTCACTGCGCCCCCATCGGCTCGCACGGCCCCCACCTCTCCGAGGCCCCCGCACCAGCATGGCCAGAGTTGTTCTGTTCCCACCACCAAGTTCTTCTTGTTCCCTACATACTCTATGCTCCACCACTCCTCAGGTATCTGTGTGTGCCCTGCCTTTAGCCTGAGGCTCTTTGTGACTTTTCTTTCTTTCCTTTCTCTCTAACGCTTCCCCCCCCCCCTTCCAACATGCATTTATTAAGCTCCTACTATGTACCTCTCCGGGCCCTTGGGTCACTCACAGCCTGGAGCCATGCCGGCCAACAGAACTTTCCGGAATGATGGAAACAGCCTGTTCTGCACTGCCTGGGATGGCAGCTGCAGGCCCCGTGTAGGCCACTGAGCCCTTGAAACGTGGCCATAGCAACAGGGGGCACTTTTAATTGTATTTACTTATTATTGATTTCAGCTGCCACCCTGACACTCAATTCCAATGATCAGAAAGCTTTTTAGGCAGGTTGGGAACAACTCAGGCCTGGGGAGGGACTTTCTCCAGCTGTGAGACCTAGAGGCAGGTCAAGTCTTCCTGATGGAAGACTGGTGTCATTGGAGCAAAAGGCCACTCGGTCCCAAAGGCTTCGTGCGCAGAGCATGTAAGATATTTCACTGATAATTTTTTCTATCGGTCCGTGTTGAAACGGTAGCGTTTCAGATATATCGGGTTAGACAAAATACAGAATTAAAATGATTTTGCCTGTGTCTTTTGCCGCTTTCTCTCTCTCTCTCTCTCTCTCTCTCTCTCTCTTTTTAATGTGGCCGCGAGGAAATGTTTACCTCGGGGACTCACGCTGTGCATCTATGGGACTGCGTCGGTCTGGAGGGTGGACAGACCACAGACTCACTGGTCCCCTCGTGGAGGTGATGTCTGCAGAGGGACAGCTCTCTCCTGCAGTCTGAGGTCTCCTGTCTGAGCCCTTTCTCTAGGGGGTTCAGAGCAAGTCCCTGGGAGCGCATCTCCGATGTACAAGTCCTCTCTGGGCCTCAGTGTGCCCATCTGGAAAACGGGAATCCCAACCTTGGCGGCCTCACAGGGCTATTTCGATCAAGGATCTTAATACACACAAAGCCCTCAAGGAGCCTGGCTCATGCTGAATGCTCAGGAAGGTTCTAATTATCACCATTCTTCACCCTGGCCGCACCCTTCCTGGCACCTGAGTTCCTGGCTCAGGAGGAGGGTCACAGGATTTGGAGAAGGAGGAAGAAAAAATCTGCACAAACCCTGACTCAGCAGAGAGCGCCGGGTCTGGCGTATCCCGGGGCATCACCCACTGCACCCATTTCACAGACGTGCAGCTCCAAGCGCCCCTGTCTGCCCCGCGGGTCCCCGCCGGTGAGCGACGTGGCCAGTTGCCTGCTTGCGAACTTTGTGACTGGCATTGTTGCCTACAGTGGCAAAGTCCTGGGGTGGGGGCCCTGGTCCCAACCTCTCTCTTGGGGCCTCTGATCCAGGCCTCCCCAGCAACACCAGCATCTTCCTCCTTGCCCTGACATTCGATGCCACCAGAGAGTCTGCCGGGGTGCCACTCTCCCTCCCACAGACTCCCCCCCGCCCCCCAGCAAACTGAGCTGCTCAGTCCTTTCCAAGCGGCTCCTGGATGTTCCCACTCTCCAGCCCCGAAAGAGCACTTGGGAATGGAGACACATCCTACCCTTTGCTCTCCAAGCCTGGGTCATCATCAGGGAGCGGGGTGGCTGTGAGCATCTCCCAAGGCACCTTATTTACTAGCGGCGGCCCAGAGTCCCCGCTCCTCCCTGCCTCCCCAAATTCCACCCAGGGGGCGAGGTCCAATGTCCTATTATTTGTTTATTGCTTAGAACCTTTTTATTAGCGGCCCCCTTCTGCTTGGGAAAAAGGCAGCTCTGTGACTGGCAGGGTGCTAGCCAATAAAATTTTTGAATGGCTCAGCCCTCCCCGAGGAAGGAGGGGGCCGGGATTTTAAAACCAGGGCTGGAGACCTCAGCCATAAACCAGCGGAGATCAGAAAGGGCTTTGCAGCAGGCTCTCCAAGATCAGAAGGAGGAGGGGAGGGGTGGCAACCGCAGGTCCAAATACCCGCTTGGCTTTGTGTGGCCTCAACTCTTTCCAGAAGGGGCTGGTGGTGGTGCAGCCCAGCGTGCCGACACTCTGGGAAACAAGCCAGAGCACTGACCACCCACCAAGCCTCCCATCCGGGCTGGGGCTGCCTCTCCTTGCTCATCCCCAGACTCCTTTCCTGCCCACCCATGCCAGCCAGGGTGCGAGAGTCAGGCAGCCTCGGTTCAGATCCTGGCGACATCCCACTTGGCAGCTGTGTGACCTCGGTCAACTCACTCAACCTCTCTGGGCCTCAGTTGTCTCAATCATAAACGGGATGACAGTAGCTGATCATTTGTGTGCCGGTTAATCTTAGACAGTTGCTGGGAAGCGGCACATAAGAAAGGACCAGAGGGATTCATGTCCCCCGGGCCTGTCTCCCCATTGGCTCTACCACCAGGATGCTGAACACAACAGTCCGGGTCCCACCTGACCTCTGCTCTTAACGTTTTCCTTTTCAAATTTTACTTTTGCCTTTAATATCCCCCTTTGGTACATTGGTACCTACACGGCAGCATGGAACACTACAGAACTTATAAAGCGTGATTGATCGCAAACCCCGCGAACGAGAACATTCTGAGCCCTGTGTCTCGCTGGTGTCTCTGGGCTCCTCCTCCCCACAACCACCATCCCCGTGAAATCCTCGTGGTGCAGAGTTTTGTCGCGCGTGCCTGTATTCCCAAAGTAATATATGAGCTTTTCTGGATTTCGGCGGGGGGGGGGGGGGGGGCGGTACGTAAAAAAACGGAATCAGGCGGCAGATGATGTCCTGCAAATTCTTTTGCCAGACATTAAGAGGCACGTGTGTCTGTACGTAATAATGGTCCCCATGGGAATTTTCCACTGCCCCGTTGGTCCCCTCGGATCCACAGCTTGCCCCTCCTCTCCCTGCCTGCCCTGCCCCTTGCTCACCTGCCTTGCAGCCCTGACTCATCCTGCAAGCTTGCCTAATCTCCATTCATTCCTTGACATCATTCTCAGAGACTCACTAGGGCCCCCGGAGGTGGCCCAGCTCTGGCCCCATCTGTGAACAGTGCACGGTGTGGTGTGTAGGATGAGTTTGAAGCGGGGAGTGGGGTCAGGGACCCACCTGTGGCAGCCAAGAATCTGACATGGTGTGAGAAGGCTGTTTGCTAGACAAGGGAGAGAGAGGTCATCCCAGGCAAAGGAATGTTTGGATGCAAAGCCCAAAGGTATGGGATCCAGGCCGGAGTGGGTGTGGAGGCAAGCAGGTGGGGCCCAGGCATTGAGGAAGGTGGGGACTGTGGGAACAGAGAGCAGCTCCCACAGAAGAAGCAAGGTGAGCGGCAGGACCTCAGCCCCACTCCCCTGTTTTAAACCAGAGCAGCTCCGTCTTGAACTCTATGATGTATTTTTGCTCCAGAAGAAAGTTCCTCTGGGACAAAGAAATCTGTGTCTTAAAAGGTTTTAGAAACCATCACTATGGGTGCTAGTGAGCCACAGAAGGAACATGGCCAGGGGTAGATCTGGAGGTTAGAAAAGACTTCTCTGGGGATCCCCACAGAAGAACTGAATATGCAAAGGCACTGGGGCACAGAACAGTGAGGTGTGGCCAAGGAATCTCAAGTACTGGGAGAGATGGGTTACACGGGCAGGAGGCCAGACCACCAGGGCCTGGAAGGCCTTGGGACTGGAGGGAGGGGAGCGACAGCTCTGGGAAGGACTGGAGGCAGGGAGGCTGGGGTGAGGCTCAGGGAAGGGTGGGACAGGAGGCGGGCAGGGGGAGGGCATGGGCTGGAGAGTCCTGGCACAGGACAGTGGGGCTGGACACTGACAAGCCTACAGGAGGGAGAGGAGGGGAGAGGCAATGCCTGGGGGTGACCTGGGGACCGATGAGGCCATCCTGGAGATGGCAACCGGGCAGGAGGGACGATTCTGGGGAGCCGCTGAGCCCCCACTGCAGCTGGGGATGGTGCGTGCCTGAGCCGCCTGGGAGGGGCCCAGACGGAATGGTAAGGGTCCTCGTGAGGGGCATCCTCCTGGGTCCGGGGCCTCCGGAAGCTCATGGAGAAGAAAGTTTGAGGTGCCCTTAGGACCCCTTAGGGCACCACAGACATTCAGGTCCAGAGGTGTCTTACAAGTGAGGGGTTATTTACCCCCACTTTTCAGATGGAGAAACTGAGGCTCAAGAGGACACCTGACTGGATCAAGTCACACACTGAGCAAGGGCTGGGGATTTGCTGGCCCCCTGGATGTGGGGGAGCGGACGGGAGGGAGGCTCCCAGCTGCCCTGGTGGGGGGGTGAGGTCCCCCCAGAGGTGGAAGCCCAGGAGGGAAGCCCCGTTGATCTCTGGAAGCAGAAATTGCAGAACCCGGGGGCCAGGAGAGCAGGAGACAATAATGCTGAGTGGAGGGTGCTGGGGCTTTCCTCGAGCAGGCCTGGGGCGGGCTGGGGAGCGCTCTCAGCCCTCTCGAGAGACCCAAGGCCTCTGGCAGGCTTGTCTGCATCACGCAGCCGTCAGGATTCAACTCTCTGTGCCCCGGCTGCGGGCTGAGGGAGGGGAAGGCAGGGGAGGGACCGACTACGGCCTGGGGTGGCTGGAGGGGCCCAGAGAGCAGTGGAGACACTGGCCTGGCAGAGTGGAAGATACTCAGGGTGGGAGGTCATCACCTAAGCAGCTGGCTGTGTGATCCTGGGCAGGGCGCCTGCCCTCTCTGAGCCTCCACTTGCTCATCTGGACGTGGAGCTACGGGGAGGGGGCATCGCCAAGGCTGTTGAGGCCAGGAGGGACCACAGACCCTGGGGTCAGACCGATCGGATTCAGCTCCACCCCGGGCTGCGTGACCACGGTCATGGCACTTTCGCTCTCAGCCTCAGTTTCCCCGTCCGGAAAGCGGGTACAAGAAAGGCGCCTGACTCATCCCCAGGAACAGAGAGGTCACGCTCAGGAGGTGGGGAGCGCCGTGCCCTAACCTTTCCTGTGAGGGCTGCCGAGTCCGGGGCCCATCCTCCTGCCCTCGGAGCCTCCCGGGGACACAGCCTCTGGCTCGGGGACCCAGCTGCATCCCCACCCTTGCCCACCTCTGCGCTCCCATCCCCCCCGAGCAGAGCAGGTACCACATTCCGAGCCCCCCATTAGGGAAAGCACCCCCATCCGAAGGGGCTCTGGGGTGTCCAGGAGGAAAAGGGGATAACAGGCCCTTACATTTCCTGAGCAGTTACTGTGAGCCCGACTCCCACTCCCATCCAGCCCTGTGTCAGGAAGACACCTTTGGAAGACAGAGACAGTGAGGCCCCACAATGGTCCGGGACACCTCAGGCATCCCAGCAGGTAACTCAGCACAACCCTGTGCCCCACTCCCTCCAGAAGCCAGCCGGGTCCTGGCCAGGTCTGAGGCAGCAGGAGGCCCGGGGCGGGGCGGGCCGGGGGGGGGGGGGGGGCGCCCAGTGCAGAGGCCCCTGGCTCTTTCCCAGGCCCCCTGCTCCGGGGTAGGGGGCCGGGGTCGGGGGGGGGCGGTCAGAGATCGCCTGGCTCTTGCCCAGGTCCGGGCCTCACCTGAGTTCCGAGATGTTTTCATGCGTGTCCCACAGCGCCGGGATCCGAGGCTCCGCGGGCCCGTCCATGGCGGGCCGGTGAGGGAAGGGAGGGGAGGACGCGCAGGGAGCCGGCGGCTCGGGGGCCAAGTATGTGCGGCGGTGGCGTCCGCCACCCGAGGAGCCCGCCCAAGGGGAGGGGCAGCGCCCAGCCGGTTCTCCCAGCTGCTGCCCACGCCTCCAGCCTCCAACGGCGGGGAGAGGCTGGTAGGGAGCCACCCTTCTCCGAGGGTGGGGAGGGGAGGAGAGCTGATGGACACGTCTCAGGAATCTCCCCCGTGGCCGGGGGCACAGTCTGGGAGGCCACTCCAATTCCAATTCCATACTGGAACCTTCTTGGCTAGTGGTTCCGGGCAAACCTGCCCGGAGTCTCAGTTTGCAAATGTGCCAAAAAGCTAATCTCATCTCAGAGGGTTCATTCATTCATCCATTCACTTATTCATTCAAGAAATATTTATTGAGTGCCTCGGGTCTACCAGGCGCCGCTCGAAGGGCTGGGACACTGTTAGAACCACCTGCTCTGCTCGGGGGGATGGGAGCGCAGAGGTGGGCAAGGGTGGGGATGCAGCTGGGTCCCCGAGCCAGAGGCTGTGTCCCCGGGAGGCTCCGAGGGCAGGAGGATGGGCCCCGGACTCGGCAGCCCTCACAGGAGAGGTTAGGGCACGGCGCTCCCCACCTCCTGAGCGTGACGTCTCTGTTCCTGGGGATGAGTCAGGCGCCTTTCTCGTACCCGCTTTCCGGACGGGGAAACTGAGGCTGAGAGCGAAAGTGCCATGACCGTGGTCACGCAGCCCGGGGCGGAGCTGAATCCGATCGGTCTGACCCCAGGGTCTGTGGTCCCTCCTGGCCTCAACAGCCTTGGCGATGCCCCCTCCCCGTAGCTCCACGTCCAGATGAGCAAGTGGAGGCTCAGAGAGGGCAGGCGCCCTGCCCAGGATCACACAGCCAGCTGCTTAGGTGATGACCTCCCACCCTGAGTATCTTCCACTCTGCCAGGCCAGTGTCTCCACTGCTCTCTGGGCCCCTCCAGCCACCCCAGGCTGTAGTCGGTCCCTCCCCTGCCTTCCCCTCCCTCAGCCCGCAGCCGGGGCACAGAGAGTTGAATCCTGACGGCTGCGTGATGCGGACAAGCCCGCCAGAGGCCCCGGGTCCCTCGGGCTGAGAGGGCCCCCCAGCCCGCCCCAGGCCTGCTTGAGGAAGGCACTAGCATCCCCCACTCAGCATTATTGTCTCCTGCTCTCCTGGCCCCCGGGTTCTGCAATTTCTGCTTCCAGAGATCAACGGGGCTTCCCTCCTGGGCTTCCACCTCTGGGGGGACCTCACCCCCCCACCAGGGCAGCTGGGAGCCTCCCTCCCGTCCGCTCCCCCACATCCAGGGGGCCAACAAATCCCCAGCCCTTGCTCAGTGTGTGACTTGATCCAGTCAGGTGTCCTCTTGAGCCTCAGTTTCTCCATCTGAAAAGTGGGGGTAAATAACCCCTCACTTGTAAGACACCTCTGGACCTGAATGTCTGTGGTGCCCTAAGGGGTCCTAAGGGCACCTCAAACTTTCTTCTCCATGAGCTTCCGGAGGCCCCGGACCCAGGAGGATGCCCCTCACGAGGACCCTTACCATTCCGTCTGGGCCCCTCCCAGGCGGCTCAGGCACGCACCATCCCCAGCTGCAGTGGGGGCTCAGCGGCTCCCCAGAATCGTCCCTCCTGCCCGGTTGCCATCTCCGGGATGGCCTCATCGGTCCCCAGGTCACCCCCAGGCATTGCCTCTCCCCTCCTCTCCCTCCTGTAGGCTTGTCAGTGTCCAGCCCCACTGTCCTGTGCCAGGACTCTCCAGCCCATGCCCTCCCCCTGCCCGCCTCCTGTCCCACCCTTCCCTGAGCCTCACCCCAGCCTCCCTGCCTCCAGTCCTTCCCAGAGCTGTCGCTCCCCTCCCTCCAGTCCCAAGGCCTTCCAGGCCCTGGTGGTCTGGCCTCCTGCCCATCTCTCCCAGTACTTGAGATTCCTTGGCCACACCTCACTGTTCTCTGCCCTTCCAACTCCAACTCCACCCATCTCCTCACCCCTCAGAGACCTTGAACCTGGCCAGGAAGTCCAATTTTCTCACCAGAAATGACTTGTTTTTATAGGACAGAAGGAAGATGTGTACTTAGTTTAAAAAAAAAAATGGTAGGAAGGAAAGACAATGTCTGAGCTGGTAAGTCCAGGTAGAAAATAAGGACCCCCGTAACCCTGCTACCCGTGAAGAGAACCACCATCGATAGTTTGGTGGAATTTTCCTAGAATTTTTTGGTCATTTTTCTAGTATGTGCCAGAGAAAACTTGGTTGGATGAATACAAAATTATTGCCCTTTAAAATTTGATTTCCAAGGGGCGCCTGGGTGGCTCAGTCAGTTAAGTGTCTGCCTTTGGCTCAGGTCATGATTCCAGGGTCCTGGGATCGAGCCCCAAGTCAGGCTCCCTGCTCCACGGGGAGTCTGCTTCTCCCTCTCCTTCTGCCTTCTCTCTCTCTCTGTGTCTCTCAAATAAATAAATAAATAAAATCTTTTAAAAAATAAAATAAAATTCGATTTCTTGACCTATTACAGTCAGCCCCGTAGTGTTGCACATGGGAGGGATAGGGCACGTGAGACTCACACTGCAGATGCGGAAAGGCAGCTCAGAGAGGTGGGATGAGCAGCCCAGGGTCGCGCAGCGTTGCCCACTCTCACTCTGGCAGCGGGCAGAAGACAAACAGCCTGGGGCAATGCACCCCTTTGGTTCATCTGCCCAAAGGCCCATGGCTAGGGTGCTGCAGTATGGGGAGCCTCCCCCAACCCCACCCCACCACAGATGAGTTTGAATCTTGCCTCGGCTACTTTCAGAATTAGCCTTGATGTGCCCATCTGTGCAAAGGGCTCCCTTGCAGAGAGCAGGGGAAATCAAGAGGGCTAGCTCTCCCTGTCTGGGGCCGATGGACTTCCCTGGTGTCCCAGCTCAGCACCCCCAAATGACTTCCCTGACGTCAGGGTAGTGGGGGGGGGCTGAGCGGGGACACCTTTCCTGGCCGTCTCGGCTGGGCTGCCCTGCCTTTGTTCTGCCTTTAATAACTGTTTCTGGCTCTAAGGAGGTGACAACTTTGTCCTATCCCTCCCATGGGAACCTCCCCTGAACCCCATCACCAGGTCCCCCCTGTCAGAACCAGAGGAGAAGCCCACCTGTGCCAGCCTCAAGTTCCAGAGGAGAGGGAGAGTCTAGGGGGACCAGAACACTCAGACCCTTGAGGGAGACTGGGAAGGAAACTTGGGGGGTCGCCCTGGGGCACAAGGACATCTGGGAAGACCCAGGGAGAGTTTAGAGGAGAATGTTGAAGGGAGAAGGAGGGCCTGGAGGCTGTGCCTGAGTGGGCAAGAGACCGGTTAGATAAAGTAGCCCAGAGACATAGAAATGTTTGCACCTCCGGGCCTTTGTATTGCCATTCCCATCTGGTGTGCTCTTCCCCAGAGAGCCGGATGCTTCGGGGCCTCCTTTCACTGCAGCTGGCCCTGCTTCTCCTTGAACTCGGCCACCAAGGTCTCCAAACTTTTCACTCATTACCTTCTGACATCCTGAATGTTTTACTCCTTGATCTTGCTGTCTGTCTGCTCATCAGACTGTCAACCCCACGAAGACAGGGCTTGTTATATTTTTGTGCCCTCTTGTATCCCAGGGGAAGGGCCTGGAAGAGTTGCTGGGACTTAGGGGTTGCTCAGTAAATGCTGTGGATGGAGTGAGTGAATCATCACAGGGTGATGGGCAGTGAGCAACTGGGCGATGGTTCCTGGAGAAATTGGTTGGATCTCTTCAGAAGATGGGGGTGGGGATGGGGAGATGCAAGTCCAGGTTGTAGAGAGTGACAGGCCTAGACTCCTGAGGAGGTGGCAAGGGGAGCTGGGAGACAGAGTGGCTTCTTACCAATGACAGGAGGGGAGGGACAGTAATGGGAATCTCTGACCATATCAACATGGATATGGGGGGCCTAGGCATCTGAGGGACAGGAAAGAGATTTGGAGGTGGCGGGAAGAAGAAGGTAGGAAAGCCAGTGTCAGCTGGTCCTCCCGGGGAGCAGCAGGGATTATCCACCATCCCTCCATCCATCCATTTGTCCATCCCCCAACCATCCATCCTTCATCCCTCCAACTATCTGGGGAGGCCTCCTCGGCAGGATTTGGCATTGCATCCACAGACAAGACAGGTGAGTAAACATGGCTTAGAGTTGCACTGTCAACACAGGACCCCCCATCCACATGTGGCCACTGAGCACTAGAAATGTGGTTTGTGTGACCCAGGAAGCGAACATTGCCAGTTAGACTTAATTTTAATTGACTCACATGCAACTTTAAAAACAGAAACAGCATCAATAAGTCCCTCTTAAATGCAGCATTAATGCTTTGGTAGGATTACATTCCAATTTAACCTTTGGAAACTGAGCATTGCAATTGAGATAAAACATGTAAAATATCTCCTGAGTAATTTTTATATTGCTTACATGTTGAAATGATGATATTAGATATACTGGATTAAGTAAAGCATATTCCTCAAATTAATCTTATCGATGTCTCTTTTTTTTTTTTTTTTTTTTTTTTTTTACATGTGGCTACTCGAAGGTTTAAAATAACACGGGTGGCTGGCATACTAGTGGACTTGACTCTGCTGGCCTGGGGCAAATGCGGTCTGGTTGGTATCCTGCCTGTAGATCCTGGGCCTCTGTGGGAGGTCTGGGATGGCTTTCTGGTGACAAGGATGCCCCAGGAGGGGAAACTCTCCAGGTGAGCCCTGATGCCCGAGAGGAGCCTGGAAGGGATGTTCTTTGTCCAAAGAGGGAACATCTGGGGACAGAAGGGACATTTCTGGGCCCTGGGGTGGGAGCTCACACCTGTCCCTGGGGTATTAAGGGTAGCAGGGAGCAGTGCTAGGTCAGGATGGGCTAGGCTGGCCAGGACATGCCCCCTTCGCCCCAGCAAGCCCCCAGGAAGATAAATAGGTCACTGGTGTGTGCCACTGACTGTGAGGGGAGCCCCTCTGGCCTGAGACGTCAGGGAAGGTCTCAAACGTGCCCCCCTGTTCTGGCCCCCCCATATCAATTCCTTGGTATTTCCCCAGGCCCCCCGCTGGGGCCCCAGGAAGCCCCAGGCTATGCCATTTTGTTCTTAGAGCTCAGATGTGGGCAAAGGGAGGTCACTGGGTCATGAGGTCATGTTTCCACAGAATTGGGGCCATTGTCACCTCCAGAGCCTGACCTTTCCATTAAAAGCTAGTAATTGCGGGGAATTCTGGGAGAGCTGAGGACCAGGTCAGCTCCGGCGGCTTAGAGGCTGGGTTCCCAAGAGGGCGGAGGCTGGGGGCAGGGCTCCCAAATCCTGGAGTCAGGAATAAAGAATCCGAATGAGGTGGGGAGGGGGGCAGTACAGGAGCTGGGGGGCCAGGACTTCCTGGGTCTGATGAGGGAAGAGGGGGCTGGGGGCTGGGACTCCCGTCACCTAGACAGACACGAAACTGGGACACCTAGACACCTGGACCTAGGGAAGGCGTGGGCCATGGGCGAGGGATGCCCTTGTCCCCGAGGCTCTGGAGGGCCCCTTGAAGAGGGAAAAGAAGACATCGCGCTGGGTGGGGTGGGAGGGCAGCTGACTCCTCAAAGGCAGCTGGTGCCCTCCCTCCAGCTTTCCCCTCTAATCAGCGGGTCCATCTCGGGGTGTGCAGCGTTGCAGAAACCTCGCTCGCTGCTCTCCACCCCGATTACTCCATCCCCGTGGAGGAGCCTGCCGCAGGGTCGATACTGCAGGCCGGGCCCCACCCCGCACTCTCACCCGGGTGCCCCGCCCACCCGGCTCCGGGGGTGGGGCTAGCGCGGCGCGGAGGTGGGGGCGGCCACGCCGGGTCTCCTCGCAGGGGTGGGGGAGAGTGGACTGCTGGGGACCCTTACGCGGGATCCCGGAGCTGGCCAGACACTGAGGAGGGGGGCTGGCGGGGGACCTGAGAAGCTGGGTCTTTACCTGGTCACAAAAGAAGAGGGGCATGAGGGGGCACAGGTGTACAGGGAGCCGGGATCCCCGGAGGTCGAGCCAGGTGATGACAATGTGGGAGAGCCCACGGCTTGGGCGCTGGACCCCTGGGTGTGAGGGAGGAGGGAGTTGGGGGCCTGGAGTCTTGGATCTGGAAGGGGGTCGGCCATGGGGAGTTTAGCTTCCTTGTCCCTGTGGCTGGGGCAGACAGAGCCCAGCGAGCCCTCTGGGGTGGCGGTGTTGGATACGGGAGTGTTGGGCCCACAGGGACCTGCGTCTTCCAGTCCTCCCATGTGCTCCCAGCAACATCCTCACCGGTCCCCAGGGCTCTCCTCTGCCAAGATGCCAGGACCAGCCAAACCAGCTGTGCCAGTCAGGCATCCCTGTGACCTCCCCCCTTCCCTGCGGTGGCTCCAGGAAGACCTGGGCCCAGCCCGAGGGCGAGGGCAGTGAGTAGGTGGGTGGGAGGCGAACTCAGGCTGAACAGGATGCCCCAACTGCTGCTTCATCCTCTCCCGCCTGCCGGACCTGTCCTGCTCCATCCCTGCTCCTTCCATCATCATCCCGCCTTGGGCCAGGGGTGGCACCTTCACTTCCTTCTGGGGATGGTACTTCCTCTTTGGCCCTCAGTCCCCCAAAACCTGCTCCGCCAAATATCTGTCCTGCCCTTCCTGCTCCTGTGTCCCATTTGTTCACTCAGCAACTCCTACAGAGCACCTGTTCTGGGCCAAGCACTGTGCCAAGTACTATACAGTGGTAAACCGAAGCTGAGGATGCACTGCGGGGAACTCAGTAATGACCCCACACCCGGATGATCCCAGAACAGATCCGTGACCTCGCACCACAAAAGGGGCTTTGCAGATGTGATCAAGTTAAGGGTCTTGAGATGGGGAGATGACCTTGGGTTACTTGGGCAGGTTACAAGGGCCATTACAAGGGTCCTGGGAAGTGAAAGAGGGAGGCAGGAGGGTCCGAGTCAGAGAGAGATTTCCAGATGTTCTGCTGCTGGTTTGGGAGATGGGGGAAGGGGGAGTGAGCCGAGGGATGCAGGTGGCCTCCAGAAGCTGGAAAAGGCCCAGAAACAGAGTATCCTCCGCAGCCTCCAGAAGAGACCCACCCTGGGGCACACTTTGCTTTTTAGCTTTGTAAGAACCACTTTGGACTTCTGATAAATGTGTGCTGTGTTAAACCTCTACATCTGTGGGAATTTGCTCTAGCAGCAACAGGACTCTGCTATCCTAGGAAAGGAAGACAACAAACAGCTAAAAATTACATCAACGGCGGAGAGTGACAAGCACTAGGGGGAAATTTAAGTCAGGTGATATTGCTGGAACATGGACCAGGGGCTGTTTCCAGTGGGCGGTCAAGACTCTAGGAGACTGGGAGCAGGGCCTGGAGTTGAAATGCAGTTTTAAAAAAAATTTTTAATGTAAACTCCACACCCAACGTGGGGCTCAAACTCAGGACCCCGAGACCCAGAGTCGCCCGCTCTACCGACTGAGCCAGCCAGGCACCCTGAATTGCAACTGTAACCCAAGGTGGTGCTATCTGCACAAGTGCTGGAAAGGGGTGAAGGAGGGAAGGGCAGAAGAGTCCGCAGGAGCAGAAGGTCAGAGGTGGGACCATGCCTGAATCAACGGGCAGAATGGAAGGATGGTAAGAGCTGGGTGCAATCCCAGTTTCCCTCTGGGACCCGGGACTGCTTCCCCTGATGCGGCAGGCTCTCTCCCAGCTCAGGGAAACCGACAGACCTTGCACAATACACAAACACCACTGGGGGTGCTCTACTTATACCAAGATCCCTACTCATAGTTCTGTTGTATTTGTGAAACACGTAGCACTTACTCAGTACCCAGTGATGTAGGAAAGAACATTAGGGGTCGAAGCCAACAGCCAAGAAAGAGTTCTTTTTTATTTTTTTTTTAAGGTTTTATTTATTTACTTGACAGAGAGAGGGAGAGAGAGGGAGAGGGAGAGAGCACAAGCAGGGGGAGCAGCAGGGAGAGGGAAAAGCAGGCTCCCAGCTGAGCAGGGAGCCCCATGAGGGGCTTGATCCCGGGACCCTGGGATCATGACCTGAGCTGAAGGCGGGCGCTTAACCGACTGAGCCACCCAGGTGCCCCAAGAAAGAATTCTTGAGACATCTTTGGTGCAAAAAGTGGTTTTGTTAAAGCACAGGAACGGGACCCGTCTGCCTTCTGCTCGGGTCATGATCTCCAGGTCCTGGGATCGAGCCCCAGGTCAGGTTCCCAGCTCAGCAGGGAGTCTCCTTCTCCGTCTGCCGCTCCCCCTCCTTGTGCTCTCTCTCTGTCAAATAAATAAGTAAAATCTTTAAACTTTTTTCCTTACTTTTGAAAGTCATCTCTATCCCCAATGCAGGACTCGAACTCACAATCCCAAGATTGAGAGTCGCACGCTCCACCGACTGAACCAGCCAGCTGCCCCGCTCAAGGAAAAAGGTTTTGCATATTGCCTAGCCCACAATAAATGCTTAATTAACAGTAGCTTGGCGTCACCAGTTCTCATCCTGGGCGCCCATCAGAATCCCTTCGGGAGGCTTTTAACAGCCAGTCCCTAGGTCAAGGAAGTCAGAAGCTCCAGGGGCTCAAGTGTAACAGCCTGTCTCTCCTGTTGGTTGACGGTCCCTGGAGGAGGGGTTGTGTCCACTCACCTCACCACTGAGAACTCCTACTGGGGGATAGGAGATGCTACTCGGAATAGTGGGTGGAGGCCAAGATGAGGCTCAACATCCCACAGCACACAAGAGGCCCCCACGACAGAGTCATCTGGTCCCAAATGTCAGCAGTGCCCAGGTGAGGAGACCTGTTGGAGACACACCTTCCAGTTTGGGGGAAACATGGAGGCAGGCGGGTAGTCCAAGCTAAAGGAATCCGCAGAGAAAGAGATGAATCCAGAAGTGGGGCATTCCCTTCAGAGCCATAGACCAGGCTCTTGACCTCCTCAGACCGGGAGCAGCAAAAGGGAAGGACTGCATAAGTTATGCATTTGTCGAAGCTGTCTGAATTAAGATTTTTGCATTTCACACCATGTAAATTTCACCCCGTTTAAAAAGCTACGACTGTGAACAAACGCTAAACTCCAGTGAATTAATATAGTTGTTGAAGTGTTGGGTGAAATGCACTGATTTCTGCAACTCACTTTTAAATGAATCAAAAGAGAAGGTGCGCCTGGGTGGCTCAGTTGGTTAAGCGTCTGTTTTCGGCTCAGGTCATGATCTCAGGGTCCTGGAATCGAGCCCGGGCATGGGGCTCCCTGTTCAGCGGGAAGTCTGCTTCTCCCTCTGTGCATGCTTTCTCTCTTTCTCTCTCAAGTAACATAAATATAATCTTTTTTTTAAAGATTTTATTTATTTATTTGACAGAGAGAGACACAGAGAGAGAGGGAACACAAGCAGGGGGAGTGGGAGAGGGAGAAGCAGTCTTCCCAACCGAGCAGGGAGCCCGATGCAGGGCTTGATCCCAGGACCCTGGGATCATGACCTGAGCCGAAGGCAGATAGATGCTTGACTGACTGAGCCACCCAGGCGCCCCAATAAAGTCTTTTTTTAAAATAAAATAAATCAATCAAAAGATTAGATGCATACTGTGATGTTGTGATTTATAATAAGAAATATACATGGGGCACCTGGCTTACTCAATTGGAAGAGCATGTGACTCTTGATCTCGGGGTTGTGAGTTCGAGCCCCACGTCGGGTGTAGAGATTACTAAAAAAAGTTTTAAACTTAAAAAAAAAAAAGAAATATATATTTGGTCCCTGTTCCTGGCACAAAGCTCCTAAAACCCTTGGAATTTCCTAAGCAATAGCACCATGAAGGTGTTTTGATACTCATAATAAACCGCTTTCAACCACACCTGAGCATATGCTAATGAAGTGACTTTTGGAAAGGACCTAAGGTTGGGGATGGTTGCCTGGAGATGAGAGGAACTTTCATCCTACTGCTTCACCTCTGGGGAGGTAGGAGCGGCTGGAGGTAGGATCAGTCGCCAGTGGCCAATGAGTTAATTAATCACACCTACATAATGAAGCCTCCATAAAAACCCAAAAGTTGGTGAATCCATGGGGATTGGGGAGAGAGTCCAGCCTGGAGAGAGCATGGGCCCTCCGTACCCTGTCCCCTTGCCTGGCCCTCTGCATCTCCTCCATCTGCTGTTCCTGAGTTATAGCCTTTCATAATAAACTGGGAATCTAGTAAGTAAAATGTTTCTCTGAGTTCTGTGAGCTGCTCTAGCAAATTAATCCAACCTAAGGAGGAGTCATTAGAACCTCTGATCAGCTAGTAGAAGGTGACAGCCTCGATCATTGGCGTCTGAAGTTGGGGGAAGGGCAGTCTTGGAGGACTGAGCCTTTAACCTGTGGGTTCTGATGGTGTCTCCAGGGAGACTGTGTCGGAATTGAGTTGAATTATAGGGCACCAAGCTGGTGTTGGAGAATTGCTTGGCATGGGGGAAAAAAACCCACACATCGGAATTGGAATTGGTGTCAGAATATTATATACCCACTAGAACAGCTAAAATTTAAAAGACCAAGTGCTGGGGCGCCTGCTGGGTCAGTTGGTCGAGACTTCGACTCTTGATCTCAAGGTCGTGTGTTTGAGCCCCGCGTTAGGTGTGGCGATTACTCAAAAATAAAATCTTTAAAAAAAAAAAAAAGAAAGGCCAAGCACTAGCAAGAATGTGGAGCCAATTAGAGCTCTCCTATACTGTTGGAGGGGGTACAAAATGATCCAGCCCCCTTGGAAAACAGTTTGTTGATCTCTTAACAAGGCAAACATAGACTGATGTGACCCTCCGTCACGGTCCTGGTATTTACCCAAGAGAAGTGAAGATATTTGTCCACCCCAAGACTTGGACGTGAACGTTCACAGCCACTTCGTTATAACCAAACTCTGGAAATAATGTAAACATCCATCAACAGGCAAATGGGTCAGGAGATTGGTCCATCCAGACTGGGGAATAAATACTGCTCCACAGGGAGAAGGAAGGAACTGATACATGAAACAATGTTGGACAAACCTCAAAGTAATCCTGCTGAGCAAAAGAAGCCAGACAAAAAATAGAACGTTCCATATGATTCCATTTATATAAAAGTCTAGAAAATGCAGACTGGTCTACAGTGACAGAAAGCAGGTGGGTGGGTGTCTGGGGACAGGGATTGGGCTGGAAAAGGGTAGGGAGGAGGAATTACAAAAGGGCACAGGACACTTGCGGTGACAGAGGTGATCACTACCATGATTATGGCTGGGGCCTCACGGGGGCGCACAGACGTCAAAACTTGCCAAACTGTGCACTTTCGAACGTGTTCGGTTCATTGTATAGTAACGATCTCAGTAAAGCTGTAGATCGATAAATGAAAACCTGCTCGTTGAACTGTGTACTTTAAAAATTGTTTATTATAGACAGTGCCATAAAATTCAAAGTTGCTAAGAAACTAGATCTTTATTGTTCCTACCACAAAAAAGAAATGATAATCATGTGACGTGATAAAGGTGTTAGCTAATGCTATAATGGTAATCATATTGCAACATAAAAATGTAGCAGATCAACACACAGGTACACCTTAAGCTTACACAATGTTACGTGTCAATTGTATCTCAATTTAAAAAAAATGGATGGACAGATAGGCCATAAAGCAAACAGAGTGAAACATTCTGCACTGAATCTAAGGGGCGAAGGTGGGGTATTCAGTGTCTAATCCTTTTGATTTTTCTGCATGTTTGAAATATTTTATATTAAAATATGGGTTCAGGGGTGCCTGGCTGGCTAAGTCGAGAGAGCATGTGACTCTCGATCTTGGGATTATAGGTTTGAGCCCCACATGGGGTACAGAGATTACTTATAAATAAATAAAATAAAATGTGGGAGAAAGGGGGTAAAGGAAAACTGTTTCTTTCCTCACAGCACACTGACACCAGAGGTGTGGGCTGTTCCCAACACCCCCCCCCCAACCAATTCCTCATCTCTCTCCAGCTGGGTGTCCAACAGTTCAATTCAATTCTGACGCTCACTACCCGGAGTCCCCGCAGACCCCACAGATGAAGGGCTCAGGCCTTCAAGACCGGCCCCCACTTCAGATCCCAGGCCCGGGTCCCAGGTTTGTCACCTGTACTTTCGACCAACCAGCTATAAATGGAAGGTTCCCTCCACTGCCCCCTTAGGTTCATTAATTCGCAATGGCAGCTCACAGAACTCAGAGAAACCCTTTTCTTATGTTTATCAGTTCATCACAAAGGATTTTATGAAGGATCCAGATGATCGGCCAGATGAAGAGGAGCACGGGGTGAGGGGCAGAGGGTCCAGAGTGTAGGAGCTTCCGTGCTGTAAAGTTGGGGTACGCCACCCTCCCACGATGTGGATGCATTCACCGACCCAGAAGCTCCTCGAATCCCTTTACTCAGGGTTCTATGGAGGTTCTGTTACCTAGGCATGATTGGTTAAATCCCGACCCATGGGTGATTAACTTCTTTCCAGTCCCTCTTCCTGGAGGTTGAAAGTTCCAACCCTCTGGTCATTGAGTTGGCTCCTCTGGCCACCAGCCCAGCTCCTGAAGCTCTCTAGAAGTCACCTCATTAGCATAAAGTCCGGTAGGGTTGAAAGGGGCCAATTAATAACAAAAGACCCTCTTCTGACCCCCATCACTCAGGAAATCCCATGGGCTTTAGAAGCTCTTGTACCAGGGCGTCTGGGTGGCTCAGTTGTTAAGCATCTGCCTTCGGCTCAGGTCATGGGATCGTGCCCCGCATCGGACTCCCTGGCATTGGGCTCCCTGGCATCGGGCTCCCTGCTCCGCCGGAAGCCTGCTTCTCCCACTCCCCCTGCTTGTGTTCCCTCTTTCGTTGTGTCTCTCTCTGTCAAGTAAATAAATAAAATCTTAAAAAAAAAAAAAAGAAGAAGACAAAGCTCTTGTGCCAGGAAACCAGATGAAGACCAAATATTTGTTTCTTAGAGCTCAGTCTCACTGCAGGACTGCCCAGTGGAGAAGAAACTGAAGAGATCTAACAACCAGACAAAACACGTGACCCTTAGCTAGGATCCTGGTTCATTTACTTCTTTTCTTTTCTTTTTCTTTCTTTCTTTCTTTCTTTTTTTTTTTAAAGAAATCTCTACACCCAGCATGGGGTTTGAACTCATAACCCCGAGATCAAGAGTTGCACGCTCCATGGACCATGCCAGTCAGGAGCCCCTAAGGGTCCTAGTTCAAACAAACCAGCTCAAGAGACCAGTGGGGACACTTGAATATGAAGGAGGGACTCAGTATTAAGGAATTACTCTCTTGTATAGTGGTTATGTGTGTGTGTGTGGGGGGGGGCCTGTCCTTATGTTTTAGGCACACACACCGAATATTGTGGGGTGAGAGGTCATGTTGTCCGGGGTTTGCTTTAAAACACTTCAGCACTCGGGCAACAGCAATGTGGGATTTCCTAAATAATGTTGATCGGAAGGAGCCAGGTGCAAAAGAGCACACACAGTGTGATTCCGTGTATAGAAAGTTCTAGAAGGAATAAAACCGACTCAACGGTACTGGAAGTCAGGTTGGAGGTGTTGGACCTGAAAATAAATAGCCACAGTGAGAGGCAAATAGAGTGTTTCTTTGGGATCAAAGAATTGTCTTTTAGGGGCCTCCTGGGTGGCTCAGTCAGTTAAGCATCTGCCTTTGACTCCAGTCATGGATTGAGTCCCTGCATCAGGCTCCCGGCTCAGCAGGGAGCCTGCTTCTCCTTCTGCCTCTGTCTCTCCCCCTGCTTGTGCTCTCTCGCTCTTTCAAATGAATAATTAAAATCTTAAAAAAGAAAAATTTCAATTGGTACTAACAGACCGAGTCGCTTTTTTGTATCAACAAACGAAACTACTCCTAGTACGCACTCAGTAACTATTCTGCCTTCCAAAGGTCCACAGCCAACATTCTGATGACCAAGATGCCCACATCTTGTTGACTTCATAAACAATTGCTTGGAAGACAAGTCGTTTTGCCCTGTCCCAAGGTTTGGGCCCCGTTCTAACAAAGGTGGTAAAACAGTTTCTCTGCAGTGGCCCCGCCCACTCTTTTTGGAGGATGGGGAGAGGGAGAGATAGACCCTTAAGCAGACTCCACTCCCAGCATGTGAGCCCGACAGTGGGGCTCGATCCCACCACCCTGAGATCATGCCCTGAGCCCAAACCGGATGCTTATCTGACTGAACCACCCAGGTGCCCCAGGCGCCCCAGGCTCTATTTTTAAATGGCTCCAGTCATGGCCATTTTTCACCGTGATTAATTTGGGGGAGGTGGTAGTGCCCAGGGAGGGGGTACGTACACATTACACTTCAGAATTGGATTCTAAGCAGACACCTGGGGGAAACACGGGGTTTGGTCAGGAGACAGAAGCAGGTGCAGTGGGAAAACTAAGCCAAAGCCTTTACTGGGGTTTATGCCGGAAAAGCAAGGCAGGGTGGGCTGAGCAGTTTGGGATTAGCTAGTGCTTATAATTCTGGTGGGCTTTGGGATATGGGGTGGTCTCTGGTCGCCTGGTACCTGGTCCTGGGTGATTTAAGGCAGGGGAAATAGTGGGTCAGCGTGAGGGTTGGCTAAAGAGAGTGTTTTGGGGGCTATGGGTTCAGGATGGGTCGGTTTGCATCGGAAAGATGTGCTAGCAGGCGCGTTGTTATCGTTAAGAGTCAGCGAGCCCAGGTCGGGGAGACTGTTTTCCCTCGATCTGTAAGGCACCCCCAAATGTCAACATAAGATACAGAAAAATGTTTAAGTGATTAATATGCTTGTAAATGCGTGATCTCATGTGGCAAAAGGGACTCTGCAGGTATGATTAAATTAAGGGTCTTGAGATGGAGAGATGATCCTGGATTATCCAGGGGGGTCCAACATGATCACAGGGGTCCCTGTAAAAGGGGGGTGCAGGGAGGTTTGACATACACACAGAAGAGGAGGAGGTGGTGTTTTGAAGACAGAGGCAGAGATTACCCTAGAAGCTGCAAGAGGCAACGAAATAATGGATTCTCCCCTGGAGGCTCCAGTGGGAACCAGCCCACCTCGATTTAATACCGGAAGACTCATTGCAGACTTCTGGCCTCCAGAACTCTAAGAGAATAAATGTGTGTTGTTTGAAGTCACTTAGTTTGTGGCAAAGTGTTGTAGAAGCTGTAGGAAACTAACACAGTTGGTCTATTTCAGGGCTGAACGAGAAGTAGGGAGCCAGCAATGGGAACATGCCTGGGACGAAGCAGATCAGGGTTCATTGTGATGCTCTCAGCCTCTGGCATCAGGGGCCCTGTCCCGGCCCCTTCTGCTCCTCTCTCAGCACTAAGGTCAAGGGACTCTGGTCCTGGAACCTAAAGAGACACAACCCCAGTCTTATCTCAGATTCCAAGACTCTGCGCCGAGTCTCTTACAGAACAGAGTCACTGGCAGGATGGGGGACCTGTATCCCCTTCCTCAGGCCTGGAGATGGGAATCCTGAGATAAGACCAGGTCACCCTTAACACCCCCCGGTGTGCGGGGCTCCCCAGAAGGGGATATAGGCATTTAGTTTATCAGACCAGGAGTGTCCCAACTTGATTTCCAGAAACTGGGGTGCAGGTGACATTCTTAGAAATCACCCCTTATTTTCGTGTTCATGAAAACACTCAGGCTCAGGTTGGAACACCTGACAATCATGAGGGAGGAAAAGGAGGAAGAGAGTGCAGTCTTTATGGAGGGCCACATGGTGGTGGGGGGCGGTGTCTATTAACATTAAATGTGCACACTCCTCCTTCAGAATGTCTACTTCTCTGGATCTCCCTAGAGAAGCACAGGAACATGAACCCAAGGCCCGACTTGCAAGGATGCTCATCCCCGTGTTTTTATCATGGTAAAAGGATTGGAAGCGACCCAGATGCTATCAGTATGACAATAATTAAATAAGCCAGGACTTTGTGAGTGTGGTGTGCCAAGTGCTTCAAATCACAAGCAGGTGCTAGGGACAGAATCAGCCCTCAGAGGCGTGTTAACTGACAAAGGCAAGTTACGGTACAATTCATACAGTATGATGTGCAAGGCTTAGGTGGAAAAAAAAGCTGCAGAAGTATATGCTTATAAAGGGTTAAATATGTGGGAAATATATGGGGATAAAACCTGCAAGGGGACACATCCAACAGACAACAGTGGGTCCCCAGGAAAGGCGTGGAGTGGCCAAAGGCACTTCCTCTGCAAAGTCGAAGGGGCAAGATGAACCCCCAGGGGTCTGGTCCTCTATCAGGTAATAACAAGGAGTGGGGCACCCGGGTGGCTCAGTCGGTTAAGCGTCTGCCTTTGGCTCAGGTCATGATCCCAGGGTCCTGGGATGGAGTCCCTGCATCGGGCTCCCTGCTCAGTGGGGAGTCTGCTTCTCTCTCTGCCCCTCCCTCCTGCTCCGCTCTCTCTCTCGCTCTCAAATAAATGAATAAATAAAATCTTTAAAAAAAGGAAAAAAAGAAATAACGAGGAGTAACACTGAGAGACATTAAGTTCCAGGTTTTATCCTTGTAAAACTGTGTTGTTAGCACCCTCTCTTTGTCTCTAATTTCATATATATAGATAAAATTTATATTTTTATATATACATATATATTCCACACACTATATATAATCCCCTCTATGTTGCATGTGTATATACATTATATATACTATATTTACAGATATATTATATATACACATATATGTAATCCTCTCTAGGAGAGGATGATACTGCATATGTCATTTAATATCTTACTGTTTTACACATTATTTTAAACATAATAAGCATTTGCTGTTCGGCTTCAAGCTCTTCATAAACACGACTTTTAATGCCTCCTTCAGAGTCTAGGGGTAGATTATAATTTACTTCCCAATTCCCTGTTTTTGGCTCTCTGGTTCATTCTGAGGTTTTCACTGGGATCATTATGTCTGTGCCCGGCACTGTTTCTGCATTTTGGATTAGTTTCACCCATCTCCAGACCGAATCCCTGACGGCCCAGAGGAAATAAACACTCGTTCTGAAGATAATTCTCTTTCTTTGTGCTCACAAAAAAACAAACAAAACCAAACAAAACCAAAAAACCCAAAATGATTGCATCCACGTTTGTGTACAGGGTGTGGAAATACAGATAAGCAAAAGACAAAAACAGAAACCATTGGCGATTCTGCCACCATTATTTGCTATAGACTTTTCCAATAATTTAAAAATTATGAATAATTTTCCTTCTGTTTCTTGCTGAGAGCACAGCACACAGCACTTCCGCACCCTGCTTATTTTTACTTAATATACTATAAAAACATTTTCCCATTTCATTTACAATGATTGCTTGATATTTCCTAATGCTACAGAACCTATAAAGTTTATTATTATAAATATTTGCTATTTCCAATTCTGTGGGCTTAAAAAAAAAAAGCAAACCTCTTACAAATAAAAACAAATAGGGGAAATCATTGTGCATGAACTTAGAATGTGCAGATCTTATGTTATTTTCCTGGAACAGAGTCCCAGGAATGGAATACTGGGAAAGAGTGCCAAGTCAGTTTCTAGAAAGGTTAAAAATCTCTCCACTCGCTCGCAATAAGCACAGCCTAGCAGGATTTGTGCCCCTGTATTTTTGCTATCATTTAGTGTTATCATTTTATTAGCCCTTTGCTAATACATAAGTTGAATGCACAGTTGAATCTCGTTTTCATTTATATGTATATATATATATTATATATTCACTCAAGGAATCAAAAAAAAGTTTTTGAGCACCTGCTACATGGCAAGCGTGGCTCCAGGTGCAGGGGTACAAAATAGACTCATGTTCTAGGGGGTGTGGGGAGAGGTGATGGGCAGCCAACAAATTAATAAATAACTGGACTAGGTCATCTCAGAGAGCGATACGTACCATTAAGAGAGCTCATAATGAAAATAAGTGTGTTCTCATGAGTTTGTAATCATTGTAGTTCTGCCTGTGACTTACCTGTTCCCTCCCTTTGCCCATTTTATCAGCATAGTGGTTCTGCGTCTTCTATTCCTTTCTTTCTCTCCCCACCGCAAGCTCAGCATTTTCTATTTGTTTACACTTTAACCCTTCAATGGCAGAAACAATGGCACTATCTTGCATTGAACACCGCCCTGTGACAATTCTAATAAATGTCTTACCCTCTTTGTCTCAGACAATTTTGCCAGGGACGTATGTGTTTCCTTCACTTCACAGATAGAATTTGAGGTTTAGAGAGGTTAAAGCCTCTCTACTCGCTCTCTACTCGTTAAAGCCTCTACTCAACTCTCCCAAAGCCACCCAAGTTCGGTGGCACAGCTGAGATTCCAATGCGACAGCCTGGGCTCCTCCTCACCGGGCAATTCTGTTCCCAAAAAGCCTGAGACACTAGTTATCTTATTTGATAATTTGCTTCCCTGACAACAATAACATTTTTTTAAGTTTTTTTTAATTAGGTTACAATGTACATATAAAAGGACGCAGTTCAGTCGTGGACAGGAGGGTGAATTAATTCTAAGTGGACACACCAATTATCCAGCACCCTGATTAAAAAAAAAAAATTCTGGCTCCCCATGACTCCTCATATCTGGTAATCATATTTTAATTGCCAGGTCTGAATTACTAACGAGGCATACTTACGAGATGCTTTGTCAAACCAGGGGAGGACCATCTGCGCTGCTCCCGCACTGATCCTGTTCTTCTCCTTTTAAGCTAAATGTGTGCTAAAACCCACACCTTTCTATTCTTGTGCTCAGACCCTAGACTCTTGGTCTCATTCAGATTAATAGCAGATGTGCAAACACGCACGAGCACGAAGCCAGAAGGGGACCTGGGGACAACTGGACGGATGTATAATGGCAACAAGATCACGGGGAGCAGAGAAGCATGGTCCCCCAAAGGCTGTCGGGGACGTCATCGGCCAGTGGGGACCATCTCAGCCACGGCTTTGGAAGCTAAGGCAAGTGTCCCAGACAAACGGGGCTGGTTGATTTTATTTATTTATGTGACACAGAGAGAGACATAGTGAGAGAGAGAGAGAGATCACAAGCAGGGGGAGCAGCAGGCAGAGGGAGAGGGAGAAGCAGACTCCCCGCAGAGCAAGGAGCCCCATGCGGGGCTCGATCCCAGGACTCTGGAATCATGATTTGAGTTGAAGGCAGCGGCTTAACCAACTGAGCCACCCAGACGCCTCCCTTTTCTCCACTCTTATTATTATTTTTTTTAAAAAGATTTTATTTATTTATTTGACAGAGAGAGACACAGCGAGGGAGGGAACACAAGCAGGGGGAGTGGGAGAGGGGGAAGCAGGCTTCCCGCCGAGCAGGGAGCCCGATGCGGGGCTCGGTCCCAGGACCCCGGGATCATGACCTGAGCCGAAGGCAGACGCCTAACTGACTGAGCCCCCCAGGTGCCCCTCTTATTATTATTATTTTTTAAAGATTTATTTATTTATCTATTTATTTATTTATTTGAGAGAGAGAGAGCACACACAGAGGGAGAGGGAGAAGCAGACTCCCCACTGAGCAGGGAACCCAACTTGGGGCTCGATCCCAAGACCCCGGGATCATGACCTGAGCTGAAGGCAGACGCTTAACCGACTGAGCCACCCATGCAGTGTGGTGATCAAGTGTCCCCACTCTGTAAAGTTAGATGTCAAGTTGTTTTAAATCAATACGTCAAAACGACTATGTTCCAAGTAGAAAGACAATCCCAAAAGTTATTGCCCTGAAGGTCGTTGACTGTTTCTGTTCCTAAAATTTCATCATCTCTTTCTGGAACTCTGTCTTTCACTGACTGTATATACATTAGTCTCTCATATTCTCCCTCGAACAAGTCTGTCATTCTTCTGGTTCTCCCTTTAACATAGATCTTTGGAATATGCTTACTACGTATTTGTTTGAATCATGTGTTTAACTGTTTTTTGAAAATTACACTTGGACAATATCTTCTGAAATAATGTGGCTTTTTTTTTTTTTTTTAAAGAAAGGCTTGAACTCATGACCCCGAGATCAAGAGTCACATGTTCTACCGACTGAGCCAGACAGGCGACCCTGAAATAATGTTTAAATGTATAGAAAGAAAATGTGTAGCAGGTGCCTGGGTGGCTCAGTCAGTTAAGTGACTGACTCTTGGTTTCAGCTCAGGTCATAATCTCAGGGTTGTGCGATTGAGCTCCATGTTGGGGTCCGTGCTTAGCTTAGAGTCTGCTTGAGTCTCTCTCTCCCCTTCCCTCTGCCCCTTCCCCCTGACCTCTCTCTCTCTCTCTCTCTCTCTCTCAAATAAATAAATAAATAAATCTTGAAAAAAAAAAAAAGAAAGAAAATGCATAGGATTACAAAAGAAACCAACTGGGGCACCTGGGTGGCTCAGTCAGTTAAGCGTCTGCCTTTGGCTCAGGTCATGATCCTGGGGTCCTGGGATCGAGTCCCACATCGGGCTCCCTGCTCAGCAGGGAGCCTGCTTCTCCCCTGCCTACCATTCCCCCTGCTTGTGCGTGCTCTCTGTCTCTCTCTCTTGCTCTCTCTGTGTCAAATAAATAAATAAATAAAATCTTTTAAAAAAAAAAGAAACCAACTAAAGCACAGTTATCAAAATATTCAAAAGATGCATTTTTGTTATAACACACACGCTTCTCTAGTAACATAAGAAATAACAAGAACTGGCAGCAAGTCTAGTAATAACTGTAATTTCAAGGTGGTGAGGACGGTAAAGAATATCCCAAATGTCTGGGACAGCTGTGCTGTGATTTGGAAATATCTGTGATTTCTCTTGCTAGAATAATAGATTCCAGAATAAACAAAGTCCCAGGTATTGCTAGTGCTACCGTGGTTTGTTACTTATATTCATAATTGTATGAGTTATCCACTGCTGTGTAACAAGCCACTGCAAACCTCAATGGCTTAAAACAGTAGCGATCAAAAACCAAACAATAGCGATAATTTACTTTGCTCTCGAATCTGCAGTTTGGGTTGGGGCTCGGCGGAGCTAGCTCATCATTGAACCACATGGCAACTCTGGGAATTGGGGGGACCCACTTTCAAGATGGCTCGCTCGCATGGCTGGCTGCTGGCTAGTAGCTCAGCTGGGGGTGGTGGCTGGGGGTCCTCAGGTCGTCTCTGTGTGAGCTTCCCCATGGACCCTTGGGCTTCTTCACAGCACAGAGGCTGAATTCTAAGAGTCTGTCCCAAGAGAGAAAGGTGGAGTGCACCGCACCTTTATCGTCTAGCCTCAGAAATCGCATGGCATCGCTTCCTTCGAGCCCTGTTGTCTGAGGGACTCACCCAGGTTCAAGGGGTAGGACACAGAGCTCATCTCCCAATGGGGAAGCAGAAAGGTCTGGAAGAGTATGTGAAATGGGAAGTACCACTGAGGTCATCCTTGGGAAATACAATCTGCCACAACAATGGGGCAAAATGCTAGATTCCAGTGGGAGGTTACTGAGGAGAAGGATGTGATTCTTTTTGTCCAAGCTCATGGACTCTGTGAATTCAATCTACAAACCTTTTATGGGTCCCTGGACCCCACACTAAGAACCCTTGAGCCAGAGGTAGGTGAGTTCACGCATGAAAACTTCTAGGAGGGTGGATGAGGTGTTATCTTATAAACAACAGCTCTAAGGTATGTCATTCATTTGTTCAAAAAATATTTATTGAGCTAGCTCCTGGGCATATGACTACAATCAAAACCAATGCAGCCCTTGCTTGCCTGGTGCGTACAGTGGATGGAGGTGGGAGGTATTTATATTCACACTACTTAGTATAATATAATTACAAACCAAGGCAAGATGCTTTGAAAGAAAGGAGCCAGCTTGTATGAGAGTATATAACAAAGGAAATAACCTAGACTGTGGGGTCAAGGATGGCTGACCTGGGGTCTGGATATCCTACCTTGCTCCAAACCCTCCCACGGCTCCCTTCTGCCCGGAGAATAGAGTCCAAGCAAATGCACCTGGCATTCAAGAGCTCTCATTTTCGGCCTCACTTAAAATACAGAGACTTTATATTGTTACCAGGGTCAATTCTCTCCTTCTTTAGTCATAAAACCCCAATTTTATTTGAGGCAGAAATATGAATTACCCACCTCTCTTGCAACTGGTGGGCAATGAGAATTAAGTGAAAGTTGTAGGGTGGAACTTCTAAGAAAGCTCCTTAAGAAGGATGATGACAGCTGGCATGCTCCCCTTTGCCCTGCTCTCTCCCAGCACCACCACCTCCTTCCTCCTTCTTGGAACATAGGCACGACGGCTGGAGCTGCAGCAGCCTTCTTGGACCATGAGGCAACCCTGATGATGGCAGCCACATACATAAGATGGTGGAGCAGAAAGTTAGAGGAAGTCCTGATGGTTCTGTGGGCGCCCCGTATCATCCCCAGACTGCTGCCTCCCAGACTTCTTTCATGTGAGTGTGAAATAAGCATCCATCTTGTTTAAGTCACTGCTATTTCTGGGCTACCATTAGCTACAAAATTTCTAACCAATGCACCTGTGGCTCTGTCTCACTTCCTGCCTCACTCCACATGACGCACACACACACACCTGCATCTTATACTCCAGATGCTCCAAACTGCTCCCTAACCACTCACACCTCCTTGCCTTCGTACCTGTTGAGCCCTCATTCTGGAAAGCCCTCCCATCTGTCTTCTTATCCATCCGGCAAGTTCCTGGCCCCTCAAAGCCCAAGTGTCATCTCCTTTGTTTTCCTTAATGATGCACAAATCCAGCCCTGGTAGAAACAGCTGCTCCCACCTCTGTTTGCCCACAACACTGGTGCAAATATTTATTTGCATCCTTAGCATTATCTAAGTTTTTATTTTATTTATTTTATTGTTATTTATTTATTTGACGGAGAGAGACACAGTGAGAGAGGGAACACAAGCAGGGGGAGTGAGGGAGGGAGAAGCCGACTGAGCCACTTTCTTCTTTAAAAGTTTCAAGAGGTCTATTGCACAACATAGTGCCTATAGTTAACAATATGGTATTGTGGGGGCACCTGGGTGGCTCAGATGGTTAAGCGTCTGCCTTCAGCTCAGGTCATGATCCCAGGGTCCTGGGATCTAGCCCCACGTCTGGCTCTTGGCTCGGCTGGGAGCCTGCTTCTCCCTCTTCCTCTGCCTCTCCCCTGCTCATGCTCTCTCTCTGTATCTCTCTGTCTCAAATGAATAAATTAAAAAATAAAATAAATTAAAAAACCCCAACATGGTATTGTGTATTTAAAACTTTGATAAAATTGTAGATCTTTTGTTAAGTATCCTTACCACAAAAACAAAAATAAAAACAAAAACAAACAAAGACAAACCATACACACAAAGGGACACAAGAAAACTCTTGGAGGTGATGGTATTACCTGGATTGTGGTGATGGTAACACGAGTATATACATATGTTTAAACTCACCAAATTGTACACGTTATATGAAGTTTTTATATATCAGTTATACCCCAATAAAGCTGGAGAAGACTTAAGTGGGTTAGTTGCACCAGAACAGAAGACAAAATTCAAATGCTACAGACTGCACATTTCATGACCACCCCCAAATGTGTTTTATAAGTTTGTTTTGTATCCTTGAATACTTTTTTTCTGAGCATGTATGTGTATGTGCCTCAAAAAGTAACTTTGGATTATTGTTGCTTTCTGCTTTTTTACTTTTGTAATAAGTATCACACTGCGCTAAATGTTCTGTAACTTGGGTTTTTCAGTTGACAATACATCTTAGAACTCTTTCTCTGTCAGTCCATGACTCCTTCTCATTTTTAATTTTTTAAAGTTTTATTCATTTATTTTAGAGAGTGCGTGTGAGAGTGGGGGGAGGGGCAGAGGGAAAGAATCTTTAAGCAGACTCCCTGCTGAGCACGGAACCCGATGACACAGGGCTCCATCCATGACCCATGAGATCATGACCTGAGTTGAAACCAAGAGTCGGATGCCCAAACTACTGAGCCACGCAGGGGCCCTTCCTTCTCATTTTTTAAACAGTTGTATAATATTTCACAGGATCGATGCACCCCCTTTTATGAAGCCACTCCCTACCGATGAGCATTGAGGTCGCTTCCAATTTTTGTGGCTTTTACATTAATGATGATCAAAGACAAATAGATGGCAGACGGAGAGCGCCTGCACAGTGAAGGTGTTGCTTCAGATTCTATAGACAAACCCACACAAATGTCTCTCTCCCTCGTCCCTCGCTAGATAAAATCCAGCCGGCCAATCTGAATTTGGTGGCGTAGCCCGTGGGCACACCGCCTTCAGGCCTAAGGTCAAGCCCCAGCTTTGTCTCTTCCTAAGTGTTTATGGCCATGGGCCAGCGTCCTGAGCTCTCTGAGCCTCTATTTTCTCTTCTGTAAAATGGGCTGATAACAATATCTACCTCTGAGGCCTATTAGGATGACATCAGAAACCTGGTGAGTGTTCAGAGTGGTATAAACACTCCAGCTGCTACTTTTCTTATCAAGCTAAACATACCCCCACCCTCCGACCCAGCCATCCCGCCCCTAGGTATTTACCCGAGTCAGGGCAACATAGATCCATGTCGAGACCTGTACACAGCTTTGTTCATCATTGCCCCAAACTGAAAAAGACCCAACAGAAGATGGATGGACAGACCGTGGTCCATCCATACAATGGGATACACCTCAGCAATAAAAAAGGAACAGTCTTGACACATCCAGCAACAGGGATGCACTTCCAAATAGTTGTTCTGTGCAAATGGAGGCAGACTCTAAAGATACGAACTGTATGACCACTTGTGTGAGATTCTGCCATAAGTGAAATTGATGCACGGTGAAGACAGGCAGACTGATGGTCGCCGGGGGGTTGGGGGGCTGACTGGGAAGGGGTGCAGGGAGATTTTCTGACTTCTGCACTGCAAGGAGTCTTTCTGGAATGTTCTATATCTTCTTTGGGGTGGTGCTTGCATAAATGTATGCATTTGTTAAGACCCAGCCAACTGCACTCGTAAGATCCGTGAGTGTGACTGTATGTAAATTACACCTCGATAAAAATGAAGTAAAGGGGGCGCCGGATGAGCGCCTGACTTCGACTGGGGTCATGCTTCCAGGGTCCTGGGATCGAGCCCCACATCGGGCTCCCTGCTCAGCGGGGAGTCGGCTTCTCCCTCTCCCTCTGCCCCTCTGCCTGCTCTCTCTCACTCAAACAAACTCTTCTTTTAAAAAAATGAAGTAAAATAGTGGCATTAATACTGCTTTCCTTGCTGCTTCTTTCCTTGTGTCCCTGCCAACTGTCTCGCCAGGATGGAGGCTTGTAGTTGTCAGATGAGTGAATGAATGAGGGAAGGAGAAGGAGGGGGTAAATGAGGTTCGTGGCAGCGTAGTGGCTCGTGGAATATCCCTCGCCGAGCCCCTCACACCCCGGTGGCCCTCTGATTCTAAAATGGAGGAGGTGGCTGTACGCCCCGATCCTGTCACCCTGGGCCAGGGCCCCTCCCAGCCCCATAGATGCTCAGCAACTTGGCTCAGCAGACGAGATCTTCCGGCAACCTCACCCCTGCCCCCTGCTTGGGCTGTTCTCCCCTGTCACCCCAGGCTCACCCCTCCGACCACTAGACACACAATTCTTTTTTTTTAAAAAGATTTATTTATTTATTTATCGAGAGAGGGAGAATGGTAGAGAGAGAGCATGAGAGGGAGGAAGGTCAGAGGGAGAAGCAGACTCCCCGCTGAGCAGGGAGCCCGATGCGGGACTCGATCCTGGGACTCCAGGATCACGACCTGAGCCGAAGGCAGTCGCTTAACCAACTGAGCCACCCAGGCGCCCTAGACACACAATTCTTGAGCGCCTCCTGTGCACAGGCACCAGGGAGACAGCTGGAAACAAGATAAGCAACGATCCTGCCCTAATGGGCTCCATAAACAAACGTGCAGCCTGATGTCAGGCAGAGTTAAACACAGTGAAAAACTGGGCTAAGGGCCTGGAGAAAGGCCAGAATTGGGGCTGCAGCTTTGGTGGCCAGGGAGGGCCCCTCTGGGAAGGTCACATGCGGGCAGAGAGCCCTGACTGAAGCAAGGAGGCCAGCCAGGTGGAGATCTAAGGAAAGGACATTCCCTAGAGAAAAAGAGCCAGTGCAAAGGCCCTGGGGGCAGTTTCCTATTTACACTGTGTGATTCAAGGAACAGGAATGAGGCCTATGTGGCCAGAGGTGGGTGAGAGGGGGAAGAGGACCAGACATGAGGGCAGAGAAATATTGAGGGGAAAACCATTTAGGGCCTTACGGGCCATGGGTAAGGAGTCAAAGGGCTTTTACTCTGAGTGGGATGGGAGCTGCAGGAGAGTTGGGAGCAGAGGCGGGTGTGAGCTGACTTAGGTGTTAGCAGGTTTTCCTGGCTGCCATGGCAAGAAGAGACTGTGGGTATATGTGTGTGGGGCCAAAGGAGGGAGGCCCCTGGGGAGGGTACTGCAATAGTCCGAGCAAACTGTGATGGTGGGAGCAGAGGTGATGAGAGGTGGTCAGGCTCTGGGAATATTTTGAAATCAGAGCCAGCTGACGGATTGGGTGTGGGGGTGTGAGAAAAAGGCAGGATTTGACAATGACTGTGAGGTTTTGGGTGCGAGCCACCGAACGGGGGGAGGCAGTGGGTGGGGCGGGTGGAAGTCTCCTAAATGTTCCAAGCTGTCTCACACCTCCAGACCTTTGTGCACCAGCCCAAATACCATCATTTCCTGAAGCTTCTCTTTCAGTGACCCTGACTCAGTGCCAAGTGGGTGACTCTCAAGTGGCTGGGCAGGGGCCATGGCTTTAATCCAGCAGCAAATGCGTCAACAGGAAATGACCTTGAATTCTTTTCTTCATTCAGCAGATATTTACTGTGGCAGAAACTCTCTCGCAGGCACTGGGAAAACATCAGGGAACAAGAGAGACAAGTCCCCTGCCCTCAGGGAGCTCTACTGGGAGAGACAACAATAACCAAAGCAAAGAAGTAAAGGTCTAGCATGTCACATGAGGAAGAAAAGAAGAGGGATTCCATACGTGAGATGAGGGGGAGGATGCAGTTATTAATAAGGTGATCAGGGAGGGCTTCACTGAGAAGGTAACATTTGAGCATAAACCGAAAGGAGGTAAAGAAGGAGACAAGTGGATACCGAGGAAGCGAAAACAGCAAGTGCAAAGGCCCTGTGGTAGGACGGAGCTTAGAATATGGGAGGAGCCTGGAAGTTCATCTGGCCAGGGCACTTGAGGAGGGGGGCAGAGAGAGTGAGAGCTGAGGTATAGGGAATAGAGGGAGTTGGCACAATCTTCAGGGCCTTGAGGGCCACTGTAAAGACTGCTTTTACTCTGAGTGAGTGGGAGCCACGGAAGGGTTCTGAGCAGAGCAGGGACGGGATCGGATTCAAGTTTCAACAGGATCACCATGGTTGCTGCAAGAATAATTGACATTTGTCGAGCACTTCCTGTTAACCAGGAAATGTGTGAAGTGCTTTGTACAAATGATGTTGGCAGAAGGCCCCTCTGTCTATCCAGTTGTCTAAGCCACGCTGGTGAGCAATCTAGACACTTCCTTCTCCCTCAGGCCCTGTGCCCAAACCATCACCAAGATTGGTCCAGCCTCCTGACCAAACAGTTTTCAACAGCTTAGAATTCACACACCACGCAACTGGCCCCCTTAAGTTGTACAATTCAGTGGTCTTCAGTATATCCACCGAGTTGTGCAACTGTCCCCACCATTCATTTTAGCACGTGTTCACAGTCCCCAGTGAGAAATCCCTTAGGTCCTCCCTTCCCAAGGCAACCACTAACTTACTTTCTATCTGATTTGCCTATTCTGGACATTTCCTACAAATGGAATCCTACAAGATGTGGCCACTCCTGCCTGGCTTCTTTCACTCAGCACAGAGGGGTCGATGTTCATCCATGTTGCAGCGCCCATCCCGAATTCACTCCCTTTTGTGGCTGAATGATGCTCCCTTGTCGGATCCACCGCGCTCCGTCTGCCCGCTGCCCAGCTGATGGGCACCGGGGCTGCTCCGAATCATGCTGCGGGGAACACGCACGCACAGGTGTTCGTGTGGACGCGTGCTGTCACTCCTCGTGGGACCGCCGAGGAATTCTGTGCGTAACGTCCGAGGCGCCGTCAGACCATCTTCTAAAGCGACTGCACGGTTTCCACCAGCCGTGTGGGAGGGCTCCGATTTCTCCACATCCTCGTTGACGCCTGTGTTTGTCCTGAAGCCACCTTGCTCCTCTCCACTCCCACCGCCAGTAGCGTCCTGGGGCTGCCACCGTCTCTCACTTGCCGCTGGACGTGGCCCCATCTCTGGGCTCCCGGTTTCCACCCTGTCTTTCCTCACACCATCGGCAGAGGGAGCCTGTTAGCTCCGAGGTCAGATCCTGGGGCTCAGCTCAGGATTCTTCCCTAACTCCTCATTGGCTGAGAATAAACCCCAAGTCCTCGCCCTCTGGCCCAGTGAGCCGGCTCCTGCTCACCTCTCTGACATTACTCCTGTCCCTACTTCCCTACCCATTCGGACCCAGCCGCACCAGCCCCCTACTCACTTCTTGATGCCCCAAGGACTGTCCAGCCTCACAGTCAAACACCCGCCCCCCGCCCCGTGCTATTCCCTCTGCCCCAGTACTCTTTGCCCTGCTCTCTTCCCAGCTCTTTTTTTTTCTTTTTTTAAGATTTTATTTATTTATTTGAAAAAGAGAGAGCACGAGCCGTGAGGAAGGGGCAGAGCGAGAGGGAGAAGCAGATTCCCCGCTGAGCGGGGAGCCCAATGCGGGGTTCGATCTCAGGATCCTGAGATCATGACCTGAGCCGAAGGCAGTCGCTTAACCAACTGAGCCACCCAGGCGCCCCTCTCTTCCCAACTCTTTCCTTCCCCTCTCAGATCCGGGCTTTACTGTCACCTTTCTAGAAAAGCCTCCTCTGACTCCTCTGAAGTGTAAGTCACACCCCACACCCCCCATCCTCCCCCTCAAAGCATTTGGCAGAGTTTAAAGTTGCATGTCTGAGTGACCGTTCGCCCAGTGGCTACCTCCACCCTAGGCGGGTTTCCGTGAAGATGGGCGAGCATCGGTGCCTGGCCCACGAAGAAAGCAAACTAAACTATTCGTTCTCACTTCACCCTCCTCAACAACCACCTCCTACCTTCCTCTTTGCGTATGCAGTTACCTCTGCCCAAACACACTGTTCCTTCTCCTTTTCTCTAGCTGACTCCCGGGGGGGCCTCAGGTTCATGTCACTTTTCTCTTGACAATATTTCAGTTTTTACTGTGACAGTGAATGAATGAATGAATGAATGAATGAATGAATGAATGAACGAATGATTTTCTTGTGATCGGGACATACATATAGACACAGGGCAGCAGTTCTCAAACCTTCACACTCTTTAAATTATGAAGGACCCCAAAGGGCTATTATTTATGGGGGTTACGTCTATCGATATTTACCATGTTAGAAGTTAAAACTGATAAATGTTCGCAATGTTTATTATTGCATTTTTGAAATAACAATAATAGGGCGCCCCGGTGGCTCAGATGGTTAAGCGTCTGCCTTCGGCTCAGGTCATGATCCCAGGGTCCTGGGATCGAGTCCCGCATCGGGCTCCCTGCTCTCCTTGGGAGCCTGCTTCTCCCTCTGCCTCTCTGTCTGTCTCTCATGAATAAATAAATAAAATCTTAAAAAAAAATAAATAAAATAACAATAATAGGGGTGCCTGGGTGGCTCAGTTGGTTAAGCATCTGCTCAGGTCATGATCTCGGGATCCTGGGATCAAGTCCCGCATCAGGCTCCCTGTTCTGCAGGGAGCCTGCTTCTCCTTCTGCCTCTGCCTCTCTCTCTCTGTCTCTCATGAAGAAAAAATAAATAAAATCTTAAAAAAAACCAACTCCTACTGCTAATAAATAAATAAAATAACAATAATAAACCCATTG
Organism: Eumetopias jubatus; assembly: GCF_037043125.1. Lineage (NCBI taxonomy): Eukaryota > Metazoa > Chordata > Mammalia > Carnivora > Otariidae > Eumetopias > Eumetopias jubatus. The sequence goes on along the minus strand of NW_028274816.1, from coordinate 57,182,686 downwards.
CAGTTAACATATAAACCTATGTTAATACAAACAGTAAGTTTTCCAAACAAACAAACAAATGAGTGATGGGGCGCCTGGCTGACTCAGTCGGAAGAGCATGAGACTCTTGATATCAGGGTCGTGAATTCAAGCCCCACATTGGGGGTAGAGATTACTTAAATAAATAAAAAAATAAATAATTTTTAAAAATATAAAAAAAAATTGGGCGCCTGGGTGGCTCAGTCAGTTGAGCATCTGCCTTCAGCTCAGGTCATGATCTCAGGGTCCTGGGATGGAGCCCCACATTGGGGTCTCTGCTCCGCGGGGAGTCTGCTTCTCCCTCTCACTCTCCTTCTGCGTTCTCCCTCTCTCTGTCTCAAATACATAAATAAAATCTTTAAAAAAAAACATAAAAATTAGTGAGAAGAGTGGCATTGTTTTTACCATTTTGCAGCTAAATCTGTAATGTCTGGCTCAACAGGAAGATTTGTTCCTTGTACCTGCTCGTGTTTACTTACGATAGTGCACCCCGTGTGGCTTCTAAAACTCCAGTGGACACTCATGGATATTTCCCACACGCGATCAGGCACTCCGCTATGTTCTACCTTGTTCTATTTTATTTCCCAAGAAAACTCTGGTCACAAGCCACAAGTTTGATGTCACAGCTCAGTAATGGCTCACAGCTCACAGTTTGGGAAAAACTCTAGCGGAGGACCTTTCCGTAAGCCCCTGTGACGACCCTGCCTCTGAAGGGCAAGGAATGGGTTTGACTCGTTCGTTGCTGCAAGCCCAAATTCTGGCATAAGGCCTAGCTCAGCACATAGTAGGCATTGAATAAATGTTTGTGGAGTGAATAAATGAAGAGTGAGCCAGGGACAGGGCTAGGACTGCAACCCCGTCTGTGCCGTTCTCTAGGACTCAAAAATTCTGTCCACATTGTTTTCCAAAGACCCAGGCGCCTGTCACGGCTACCCCTCCGGGAGGCGATGAACCCGAGCAGCCCTGCTGGGCGAACCAGAACTACACTTCCCACAAGTCTCAGGGCTGGGACTACACTTCCCATAAGCCTCTGCTCTCGCCAGGTTCTGTGCCCTTCAGCCACCGGGGCAGTTAATTGCATCTTCAGAGTTCCCTCCCCAGCCCCCAGTTTCGTTCTCTGTACCCGCCTCCTAGTCATTTCACCTTCCAGCCTTGGTCCCGGCGCCCTCTAACCCCCACCCCTCCTCGCACGATGAACCTGCCTCAGTTTCCCCAAGTGAGACCCCCGAGAGGCGGTCCCTCCCCTTCCCCAGGCCCCCTCCCCCGATGGGGAGGGCTGTGTGCCGCGGGGTGCGTGAGCCGCGCGTCCCTGCTGCGCCCCTGGGGGCGGCGGCGGGGGGGGCCCCCCCGCGTCTTGGGCCCCCCGCTGGGGGGCGGGGGCGGGGCGGGCGCGCAGGGGAAGGAGGGCCTGGGTCGCTGCCGCCGTGCGCTATGAGGCTGCGTCTGGGCGGCGCAGCTCCGGCCCTGCCTCACGCGGGAGGGACGCAGCGCAGGTGCTCCCGGACCGCGGGGACGTCCGCGCGCGGGGTGGGAGTCCGTTCTTCCGGGGTGTCTGCAGCTCGGGGTGCTGTGGGGTGGGGTGGGAACCCCCCGACGGCGGCGGCCTGGCACGTGATGTGTGCGTCCTTGTCTGTTTTCGTCTGTGTCCCTGTCGGACCGAGTTCCAGTCCCCAACTCTGCCACTGCCGGGCTGTGTGCCTTGGGGCAGGTGACCTCACCTCGCCCTGACTCAGTTTCCTCATCTGTACGATGGGGCTGATAAAAGTCGCTGTCTCAGAGGGCTGTTGTGTAAAGCGCTGGGAACACTGCCCGGCGCGGAGTAATTGCTCGGAAGAATAAATAAATAAAACAAACTATGACTATGTATCTTTTGTATGAAGCAAGCGTCTCTGGCTATGTCATGGCTGCGTAACCTCGTAGGAAACGTGGGTATTTGTGATGTGTGCGTTTTTGTAAGTGTAGCGCTTGCCTGCGTCTTGGTATGTGGTATGTGTCCCTGCGTGTGTTTATGGATGTGACGTGCGGGAATGAGAGCTAATGTGTCCTTGTGACCTTGTGTGAAACGTGTGCATATTTGTAAGGTGTCCGTCCGTGTGTTTAGGTATGTGATGTACCTTTGTGTCTATGTATCTGATATGTGTGTCTGTGTGTTTATGGATAAGGCGTACGACTGAGTAGATTTATAAATGATATGTGTCTGTATGTGTCGGTGTGCGATGTATTTGTGTGTGTTTTTGTGTAGCTTTGCATGGATGTGTAATTCTTTGAACGTGTTGTGTCTATGTCCATGTATGAGTTGTGACTGTCGACGTGTAACTGGGTATGTGACATGCGTCTGGGCCTTCAGGTGAGTCAAGTGGGGGTCTGCGGGAGAGATGTGTATCTTCCATGTACCTGGGAATATGTGTGTGTTGTGTGTGTTTGTGACACACATGCCTCTCCATGCATCTGCTGTGTGTATATTCGTGCATGTGATACGTGTATCTATGGGAGTGTATGTCGCGTGTGTGTGTGTGTCTCTCTGTGAAAGGGATGTCTGTGTGTATATGTATGATGTGAGTGTCTGCGTATCCGTGTATGTGATGCTGCTAGCAATGGGTGTTCTTTGTTGCCCATTTGTGGCATGTCTGTGCGTTGTGACTGTGTGCCTCAGCCTGTCACCGTGGTGTCCGCGTGTATCTTTGTCTGTGGTGTGGGTGTCTGTGTATTCGGGGCTTTACTTTGTGGCATGTGTGGGTCTTTGTGATGCTTTGCCGTTCCCGTGTGACGGGGTGCATCTGTGCCGGGGGCCGGCCTGCCTGTGCGTGCCCAGTGCAGCCCGTCGTCCCTGCGTCTTTGTGTGTGACGTGTACGTGTCCCCGTCTGCTGATGGCTGTCCACCTTTGTATGAGATGTGCTTGTCTATGAGGGTCTCTGCGACGTGTGTCAGGCTTGTGCGGGCTGCGTGTGCCTGCCTGACATCTGCATCTCGGCATGGAGCACACGTGTCCATGCTGGTGGCGTGTCACAGCAGTGTCCGGGGCCAGGCACTGTGGGCCCTGCGCCCCCCACAAGGGTCTGCTGGTCCCTGGCTGTCCCTCCTCCTCCCCTCCCTCCTGGCAGCCAATGCTACTGGGGAGCCAGTTGCCATGACGACGCTCCATCCTCCCTCCATCCTCCCTCCTCCCACCCTTCCTCTGACAGGCTCTCTGCTCCCCCAATCCTGGCTGCCCTCGGGGGCGGGGCCCTCATTCTCCCCCCCCATCAGCCCTCTCCCCCCCCACCCCAGCAACCCCGGCTCCCCAGCTCCTCTCCTCTGTCCGCCTCTCCATCCCTTCATCTGTCTGTCCCTTCAAAGAGGGGGAGGGGGGTACCTGAGCCAGTAAGCAGCCCCTCCCTCCCCCTGTCCTGCGTCTCCTGCCCCTCTCCTGGGCCGGGGGGAGGCCAGGGTCGCGCGGGTCCCCATGGCTGGGGGCTGAGGGCCCGCCCCCCCCTCCTCCCCAGCCGCCACCACCTCCACCTCCCTTCCATCCTCGACAAGATGCCTGCCCCCGGCGCCCTCATCCTCCTCGCGGCCGTCTCCGCCTCCGGCTGCCTGGCGTCCCCGGCCCACCCCGGTGAGTGTGTCCGGCCATCCGGCTGTCCGGCGGCCCCCACCCCCACCCCGGGCCTGCCCGGGGGTCGGTCCGCGGCGCTCCGGCTCCATCACCTGCGTGCGCGTCTCCCCGCAGCCGAGCCGGGGCCTGGGGAGCCGCGGGGACGGTGCCTCTGTCAGCAGGGCCTGTGGGAGGGAGGAAGGCTGGGGGCTGGGTGGGGAGGGGGTCCATTTGGGCAACATGTGTGTGTGCACACGCATGTGTGTGTGCAGGTGTGTGCAGGCAGCCGGGAGGGCCGGGGCCTCTGGGAGAATTGGGGGCAGAGGGGAGGAATACTATTTCTAAGGGGGACACAGCAGAGGAGGCTGCCTCTAGCTTTGGGGGAGACCCAGGGCTTGCGGAGTTCCCTTCTCAGGGGCTTGGGCTGGGGACAGAGGACATGAGTGTGCTCCACGAGTCCCTAAAAGAGACAGGCCTCAATCCCCGTAACTAGGGGGTTCCAGCGCGGGGCAAGAATCTTCTCCCCGCCTGCAGTTAGGGGGCTCATCCTCTTGCCCAAATAGGGGGTAATGAGACTGTCCGTTGGAGCGTATTTCAAATTCTGAGAGCTCCAGCCTCCACTATTACACCTCCTTCCTTCAGTCCTCACTGGAATTCATCCAAGCCTGCGGTGCGGTGATGGGGGGGGTCCCAGATTGGGGCGAGAGGAGGGACCCCACCCCCAACCCAACCACCTGAGAAGGCCTCAAACTACAACTCCCACAATGCCCTAGGCCATCCGGCTCCGCCGCCAAGGAGCCCCTGGTTGCAGAGCATTATGGGAGTTGTAGTCAATCCTGGCCAGAATGGGAGGGGCATGGAGTCTGGGCGCTTGGGGCTTGAAGCCGGGACCCCAGCCCAGCCCTGTGCCCGCAGATGGATTCGCCCTGGGTCGGGCCCCTCTGGCTCCTCCCTACGCCGTGGTCCTCATTTCCTGCTCCGGCCTGCTGGCCTTCATCTTTCTCCTCCTCACCTGTCTGTGTTGCAAACGGGGTGATGTCGGCTTCAAGGTGAGGTGCATGTGGGGATTCAAGTGGGGAGGAAGACTCCAGCAAGACCTTTGCCCCCCCAACCCAGGTAGTTGGTGGGGGAGAGGGGCAGTAAGTCTGAGAGCACCTTCTGGCCTGAAGTTCTGGCAAGATCCGGAGTCTTGGGATGAAAATCGGGGGACAGTTATAAGAAAGACGGGGAGACACCCTGACGAGAAGGGTGATGGTGTGTCTCAGCCCTGTGTTCTCCCACCCCTCACCTCTCCCGGCCCCAGGAGTTTGAGAACCCTGAAGGGGAGGATTGCTCCGGGGAGTACACTCCCCCAGCCGAGGAGACCTCCTCCTCACAGTCGCTGCCTGATGTCTACATTCTCCCGCTGGCTGAGGTCTCCCTGCCGATGCCTGCGCCGCAGCCTTCACACTCAGGTACTCTCCACACCTTGACTAGGATCCCACGGTCCCACGGGACAGGGTGGCAAGCCCTGAGAGTCTTCCCTCAGGGGCCGGGGAGCTGAGGTCCCCCCCAAGGGGAAAGACAGAGGTGGGAGCCGCAGAATCTTAGAAGCGACCTATAGGGAGCAGAGATCATCTTGATGGAAGCCATCGCTTAATCCAAAGCCAGATCTGGGGATGCTCGTGGGGCAATCAGTGCTGAGGTCAGCCTAGATCTCAATCCCAGAGGCAGCCAATGGCAGGCCGAAGTCAAGTCACGGGATCTCGAAACGCCAAAGGGAAGGACGGATTGGATGCTGGGAACAAGTGGGCAGCCAATGAGGAGGCTGAGATCCATCAGGGAATGTTGGGGCGGCCAATGAAAAGAGATTGGTATCTGCTTTGACCCCAGTCCCCACTGAGTTGGAGGGTGGGGGTTGTAAGTGGCACTTGGAAGGGGAGAGAGGCTAAGGGGCCTCCCCTTTTTGCCCACCCGCCCCCCCCCAGACATGACCACCCCCCTGGGCCTTAGCCGCCAGCACCTCAGCTACTTACAAGAGATTGGGAGTGGCTGGTTTGGGAAGGTGAGTGGGGCTGGGGGTGGGAGGGAGGGGGTCCATACAATCCAGGGCTGTGCTCCTGTTCTGTGTCCATCCCCCACCCCCACCCTGCTCCCACCACTTCTCATCTGTCCCCCAGCCCACCCAGCGCCCTTGCCTCTGTCCACTTCTCACCTGCTCCCACCTACCCCATCCCCCCACATCTGTCAGTCAGCGCCTCCCTCCTCACTCCATTGACCACTCTGCCTCGCCACCTGGCTCTCCACGCGTCCGTCTGTCCATCCCTCCATCCGTCCCTGCATCCATCGGACTCTGGGCCCGTGAGTCTCTCACCCTGCATCTGTTTGGGAAGGGGTGGGGGAGACAAGGGTGGTGGGATCTGAAAAGAGAGGCTGGAAAGAAGGGGGAGGCTGGAGCCATGCAGTGGGGTGGCGGTGGTCCTGGGGCTGGGGCTGGGGAGACTGCAGGCACTGACTCCCCGGTCCCCCCTGACCAGGTGATCCTGGGAGAGATTTTCTCCGACTACACCCCAGCCCAGGTGGTGGTGAAGGAGCTCCGAGCCAGCGCAGGCCCCCTGGAGCAGCGCAAGTTCATCTCGGAAGCACAGCCCTACAGGTATTGGGGACTTTTCAACGGATGTGGGCCCTGGAGGCCCCCAAGATACGGGTTTGCACCTCAGGGAGGTGACATTTGGGAGTGGAAGGAGTCTAGTGTGGGGTCAACCCTGGTTTGAATCCTGGATCTACTTCTTCCTGGCTGTGCGACTTGACGGCCTGACCCTCAGGTTCCTTCTTGGTGCAGAGCCAGGGGCCGGATGTCGAGGGGGAGGGGAGGGCACAGAAGCTGAGCTAGAGGCCTGCCCCTCTCCACTCTGAACCTCAGAATCTTCATCTAGGAAGTGAGTCTGGGAAGCCCAAACATCCTCACGTAGAGGACAGCCGAGAGGATGTGAGATTTTGTGTTGAGTACTGGGTGCATAGGGGTTGTTCCCCTCCTCAGGCCCTTGCTTGTGGGTGAGGAAGGCATCACGGACCGGGGCCCTGAGCAGACACCCAAAATGGCCCCGAGGAGCTTTGTCACCTCACCTCCCACCTCTACTGGACTGTTAGGTCTGGGAAGGCAAGACCCTGTCCTGCCCTGCTTGGTCTCCCCTCCCCTCTAGAGGCTTCTGGACAAGAACTAGATAAACATTTGCTACCTCTGTGCCTCATGAGGTAGTAGTTGCCCTGTCATTGAAAGGATATGTAAACAGAGAACCTTTTTCAAGCGTTTATAAAAGTGGAGTGTGCCCTGAGGGATACAGACACTGGACTTTATCTCTCATGCTTTACAACCTCCCATGGCTCCCTATTGCCTGCAAGACAAAGTCCCACGCCTCTGTGCAGCCCACACACCCTGCAGGGCCTGCCCCTGTTCCCTTCCCGCCACTGAGCCCCTTGGCCCAGCCATCCTGGCCTCTTCACTGATCCTTTCCCATAATAGTCTTTTTCCTGCCTCAGGACCTTTGTCCTTGCTGTTCCCTCTGTCTAGAATATCATTCCTGGCTACTCAGCCCCAGCTCTAGATAGTGGGCTCCCTTCCCCTCCTCAGGTCTGTGGTCAGAAAGGCCTGCCCTTACACACACACACACACACACACACACACAAACACACTCCCACATAAGGAGGGCCCTGGGACGCTCCATCACACCAATTTGTGCGTTTTCTTCATAACACATATATTTCATAGACTTACTTGTTTATTTGTCTGCCTCTCCCTAGACCCATGCTGGCAACCACTAGCCACATATGGCTATTTAAATTTATGTTAAATAACACGAAATCAAATAAAAAATTCATTTCCTCAGCTACACGCAGCACATTTCAAGTGCTCAGTAGCCACATATGGCCAGTGGCTCCCATGTGAGACAGCTCAGATCTAGAACATTTCCACCTTCACAGAAGGTTCTGTTGGAGAGCACAGGACGACACTGGCAGCTCGGGGTGGCCGGGGGGGGGAGGGGGAGAGGGGGGTGTCCGTCCTCCCTTTGTAGACGTTTGCTGAGCGAGCCAGCAACCTGGGATCAAGTCCTCACACCACCACTGTTACCAGCTGTGTGACCCTGGGCGAATTGCTTTACCTCTCTGAGCCTCTATTTCCTCTGGATTCAAAGGGAAAAGGCATCCTGCCCAGCACGGTGGCCGGGGAGGATTTGATAGCAGAAGCGCCGGCCTTGGCGCAGATTAGTAGGGGTGCAGTGCATCCAAGCATTCTTCCACATCCGCCAACCTAAATCCCACCTTCAGAGCTCCAGCTGTCTGTCAAGTCCCCAGGACATGCCGGGTGCTTTGTGACTAGTTGGTCTCATGATTCTTGGACCGGGCAGGGGTGCGAGGCCCCCTTCTCCCAGGTGGAGAAGGTTGGAACACAGGCAGTGAGCCTGGGCACCGGCCCCACGGCACACCAGTGGCCCCTGCCCCCGGCCAGACCCGAGCGGGACAATTACTCACTGTACCTGGAGCCAAACCTGGCATGTTTTCACCTTCCTCCAGGCCCCCAGGCCGGGTATCAGGGCCAGATCCTTAAGTGTGCCCATTTTTACTGAGCCCCTTGTCCAGGCACTGGGGATGCGGCCGCCTGAACGGAAAGCCCCAAATTCTTGTCCTAGTGGGGCCCCCTAGTGGAGGAGATACGCAATAAACAAACGAAGGAGGAAATTTTAAGAAGAAAATGTCAGAGACTGACAAGTGCCGGGAGGAAATAAGGCTGCACGTGACAGAGGGGAACTCTGGAGGATCCTGGGGGAGGTGGGGTTGGCTGGGAGGGATCAGTCGCGCAGGCGCGGTGGGAAGCATGTTCCAGGCAGAGGGAAGAGCAGCTGCAAAGGTGGGAAGGTAGGAAAATGTGGGGCCATGTGAAAATCAAACAATATGTTGACACGGGAACGGAAAAGCAGTAATAATAGCGAGGATCTTCCACTGTGTGGCGGCGGCTCCTTTCTGGTCTCATTAAATTCCTCCCCACAACCGTCTGAGGGAGTTGCTATGACTGTGCCCATTTTACAGCTGGGGAAAATCGAGGCAGGAAGAGGTGAAGTGATTTCTCTGGGGTTACACACGTGCCAAAGGTGGACTCAGGGGGCGCCCGGCTGGCTCAGTGGGTGGAGCATGCGACTCTTTTTTTTCTTAAGATTTATTTATACGAGAGAGAGAGAGAGAGAGAGAGCATATGAACAGAGAGGGGCAGAGGGAGAGGGAGAGAGAGAGAATCCCAAGGAGCCTCCATGCCCAGCACGGAGCCCCGATGCGGAGCTCCATCCCACAACCCTGAGATCTCCGCCTGAGCTGAAACCAAGAGTCGGTGGCTTAACCCACTGAGCCGCCCAGGCGCCCCAGAGCATGCGACTCTTGATCTCGGCGTCGTGAGTTCAAGCCCTACGTTGGGGGTAGAGATGACTTTAAAAAAAAAAAAAAAAAAAAAGGTGGACTCAGGATTCAACCCTCCCCCGGCCCCCCCAGCCTGACTCTTACCCACAGTGTGAGGATAAGGGAGGCGGCTTGAGGGCCGTGAGGTTTCTTGGGGGAAATGTTGAAGCTGAGGCCTGAGGGATGAGGGATGAGGAGGACTCTGCTGAGTGGAGGGCTCGTTACCGAGGGAAGTGTATGTGCAAAGGCCTGGAGCCTCAGCGGGTGCCTGTGTGTTTGGGGAGACGCGCAGGGCAGGGCGGGGAGAAGCGATGCTGAGGAAGGGCAGGAAAGACCCAGGAGCGAGGCTTGCTCTGTCCCTGGCTGCCGGGGGAGCCACGGAGGGCTGTGAGCAGGCGAGTGGCGTGTCACAGGCTGACTGCCTGTGGAGGGGAGAGACCGGAGGCAGGGAGGCGGGGAGGAGGCTGAGAAGAGAGTCCAGGAGGTGAGGAGGAGGCTCCAGCCAGGCTGTGGGGAGGGAAGGGGCTGGGGGGGCGGTGAGGTGAAGAGGAAGGGGAGCAAGGAGGCACCTTGGGGGTCTGGCCTGGGAACTGGGGGGATAGTGGGGAGGTCCTGAGATGGGGACCCGGGGAAGGAGGGTGTGCGTTGAGGGGCGAAAGAGTGTGGGGGTGTGGCCGGGAGTCAGGAGATGGAAGAGACATTTTGGTGTCGCGGGGTTGGTGGGGCGGGACAGGGGTCTGCGGTGGGATGGACAAGGCTGTTTCCTGACCCTGCCGCTCCCCGCCCCCTGCCGCCCCAGGAGCCTGCAGCACCCCAACGTCCTCCAGTGCCTGGGCGTCTGTGTGGAGACACTGCCCTTTCTGCTGATTATGGAGTTCTGTCAACTGGTGAGGGTCTGCGGAGGGAGGGCAGGGCGGCGGGCTGGACGGGCCGGGGGCTGCCAGCAAGCCTGGGGTCCTGGGAATCCTTGGCAATAACACGTGCGACGTGCGCTAAGGTCTCTGGAGCGCTTACTGGAGATGAGCTTTCGCTCAGAGGGCGGGCAGTGAACTAGCATGCCAGGTGGGCTCTGTTGTTATGCCCTTCTAAGCAGCAGGGGAAACTGAGGCTCAGAGGGGCTGCCCGCTGAGTGCAGAGGCCGCCCCCCCATCCTCGCCTCGGATAGGCTGGATGTGTGGACCCCTGGAAGGGGGGGTGGTACTGACCCCACCCTCCCCTCCCTCCCAGGGGGACCTGAAACGTTACCTCCGGGCCCAGCGGCCCCCTGAAGGCCTGTCCCCCGAGCTGCCCCCTCGAGACCTGCGGACGCTGCAGAGGATGGGCCTGGAGATCGCCCGTGGGCTGGCACATCTCCACTCCCACAACTACGTGCACAGGTGGCTGCCGGGGGGGCCACGGGGAAGAGTGTGTGTGGGGGGGTACTACTTAGGGGAAAGAGGCGAGGCTATGGGGGGTGGGAGAGGGGGCTCAACGAGGGGAGAAAGAGAGTGGCAGAGTCAGGAGGGGAGGAGTCCTGGAGGGGGAGGAGTCAGAAGAGAAGAGGGACGAGTCAGGAGGGGGGGCGGAATCGGGAGAGGAGGAGTCATAGAGGAGAGGGGGAGGAGCCCTGCCGGGGAGGGGTCAGAAGGGGAGAGGGAGGAGTTAGAAGGGGCGGAATCGGGAGGGGAGGAGCCCTGCCGGGGAGGGGTCAGAAGGGGAGAGGGAGGAGTCAGGAGAGGAGGAGGCATGGGGAGGCGGGGCAGGGGAAGAGGAGCGAAGCAAGGAAGGGAGAAGGGGCGGAGCCTGCAAGGTGGGCGGAGTGTAGGCGAGGCGGGCAGTCCGTCCCAGGCTGACCCCTTCTCGCCTCACGTCCTTGCCCCGCCCCCAGCGACCTGGCCCTGCGCAACTGCCTGCTGACCTCCGACCTCACCGTGCGCATCGGAGACTATGGGCTAGCCCACAGCAACTACAAGGTGGGGCTGCCCTCCATCAGGGCGGGGGGCGGGGGAGGGCCCCGACCCTCCTGACCCGGCTCCGGCGCGCCCCCCAGGAGGACTACTACCTGACCCCGGAGCGCCTGTGGATCCCGCTGCGCTGGGCGGCTCCCGAGCTCCTTGGGGAGCTGCATGGGACCTTCATGGTGGTGGACCAGAGCCGTGAGAGCAACATCTGGTGAGGGGGTCCTCCCATCCCGGGGCCGCGCGGAGTCGAGGGCGGCAAGGAAGGTGGAAGGGTCACGGGTCCTACAGGGGTTGTAGAAATGGAGGCCGGGAGGCGGGGGGGCGGGAGGCCCCCAGGCGGGGCAAGGCAGGGCTCTGACCCCTCTCCGTCCTCTGCTCCCCACAGGTCCCTGGGGGTGACCCTGTGGGAGCTCTTTGAGTTTGGGGCACAGCCCTACCGCCACCTGTCCGACGAGGAGGTCCTTGCCTTCGTGGTCCGCCAGCAGCACGTGAAGCTGGCCCGGCCGAGGCTCAAGCTGCCCTATGCGGACTACTGGTGAGGGCAGGGCCTGACCCGCGGCCCCTGACCCTCCCATCCCACCCCGGGATGTCCCAGAGCCCCTCACCTCTTCGTACCCCACCCACAGTCTCAGCCCTCGCTATACCCCACACCTTTTGCTGCTTGGAAGCATCTGCTGCTTGGGAAGGGGTGACACTGAGGCGGAGAGTGGCAGACCTGGTACTTGAACCTGAGTTCCTCCACTCGTAAAAGACCCCAGCTGCTTGCTTGTCTCTGATTCCAGAACTTACAGCCCAAACAGGAAGGCCACCTAACCATTTCCTTACACCTGCCTTGCTGTCCCCTCTCCTAAGTCTCTGCCCCCCCACCCCCCACCAACCCCCCTCTGTCACACACACACACACACACACACACACACACACACACACCCTGGGACTCTACTCACCTGCGCCTCCTCCCTGTCCCCCAGGTACGATATCCTGCAGTCCTGCTGGCGGCCACCTGCCCAGCGCCCTTCGGCTTCTGATCTCCAACTGCAGCTCACCTACCTGCTCTCTGAGCGCCCCCCACGGCCCCCGCCCCCGCCTCCCCCACCCCGAGACGGTCCCTTCCCCTGGCCCTGGCCCCCGCAGCACAGCGTGCCCCGCCCAGGGACCCTGTCCTCACCGTTCCCCCTTCTGGATGGCTTCCCTGGGGCTGACCCCGACGATGTGCTCACGGTCACTGAGAGCAGCCGTGGCCTCAACCTCGAGTGCCTGTGGGAGAAGGCGCGGCGGGGGGCCGGCCGCGGTGGGGGGGCGCCCCCTTGGCAGCCGGCGTCCGCGCCCCCGGCCCCCCATGCCAACCCCTCCAACCCTTTCTATGAGGCGCTGTCCACGCCCAGCGTGCTGCCGGTCATCAGCGCCCGTAGCCCCTCGGTGAGCAGCGAGTACTACATCCGCCTGGAGGAGCACGGCTCCCCGCCTGAGCCCCTCTTCCCCAATGACTGGGACCCCCTGGACCCAGGAGTGCCTGCCCCCCAGGCCTCCCAGGCCCCTTCCGAGGTCCCCCAGCTGGTGTCCGAGACCTGGGCCTCCCCCCTCTTCCCTGCAGCTCGGCCCTTCCCAGCCCAGGCCTCGGCATCAGGCAGCTTCCTCCTGAGCGGCTGGGACCCCGAGGGTCGAGGTGCCGGGGAGACCCTGGCGGGAGACCCTGCCGAGGTGCTGGGGGAGCGGGGTACCGCCCCGTGGGCGGAGGAGGAGGAGGAGGAGGAGGAGGAGGAGGAGGAGGGCAGCTCCCCGGGGGAAGACAGCAGCAGCCTCGGGGGTGGCCCCAGCCGCCGAGGCCCCCTGCCCTGTCCCCTGTGCAGCCGAGAGGGGGCCTGCTCCTGCCTGCCCCTGGAGCGGGGGGACGCCGTCGCTGGCTGGGGGGGCCACCCTGCTCTTGGCTGCCCCCATCCCCCAGAGGACGACTCGTCCCTGCGGGCAGAGAGGGGCTCCCTAGCCGACCTGCCCCTGGCCCCCCCCGCCTCGGCCCCCCCCGAGTTTCTGGACCCCCTCATGGGGGCGGCGGCGCCCCAGTACCCCGGGCGGGGGCCGCCTCCCGCTCCCCCCCCCCCGCCGCCACCTCCCCGGGCCCCCGCGGACCCAGCCGTGTCCCCCGACCCTCCCTCGGCCGTGGCCAGTCCCGGCTCAGGCCTGTCATCTCCGGGCCCCAAGCCGGGGGACAGCGGCTACGAGACCGAGACCCCTTTTTCCCCCGAGGGAGCCTTCCCAGGCGGGGGGGCAGCCGAGGAGGAAGGGGTCCCTCGACCGCGGGCTCCCCCCGAGCCCCCCGACCCGGGAGCGCCCCGGCCACCCCCAGACCCGGGTCCCCACCCACTGCCGGGGACCCGGGAGAAGCCGACCTTCGTAGTTCAAGTGAGCACCGAGCAGCTGCTGATGTCCCTGCGGGAGGACGTGACAAGGAACCTCCTGGGGGAGAAGGGGGCAAACCCCCGAGAGACAGGACCCAGGAAGATGGGGAGAGGCCTCGGGAACAGAGAGAAAGCCCAGGGCCCGAGCAGGGACCCCACAGTCCTGGGCAGCGGGAAGAAAGCCCCAAGCCCGAACAAGGACCCGAGCCTCCCCATGAACGGGGTGACAGTGTTGGAGAACGGGGGACAGAGAGCCCTGGGCATCGAGGAGAAGGTGGCGGAGAATGGGGGCCCAGGGACCCCAGAGAGAGAAGAGAAAGTGCTGGAGAAAGTGCTGGAGAATGGGGAGGTGACACCCCCAAGGAGGGAGGAGAAGGTGTTGGAGAATGGGGAGCTGAGGTCCCCCGAGAGAGAAGGGAATGTGCTGGCGAATGGGGGGCTGACACCCTCAAAGATCGAGGAGAAGGTGTCAGAGAATGGGGGCCTGAGACTCCCCAGGAACACGGGGAGGCTGCCAGAGACTGGGCCTCGGAGAGCCCCAGGGCCCTGGGAGAAGGCGCCCGAGAGTGGGGTGCCAGCCCCAGAGACCTCGCTGGAGAGAGCCCCCGAGCCCGGCGCAGTGGCCTTGTCCCGGAACGGCGGGGAGACAGCCCCTGGCCCCACTGGCCCAGCCCCCAGGAGCGGGGTGCTGGAACCCGGGACCGAGAGGAGAGCCCCCGAGACTGGGGGGGCACCGAGAGCCCCCGGGGTTGGGAGGCTGGACCTCGGGAGTGGGGGCCGAGCCCCAGTGGGCATGGGGATGGCCCCCGGCGGCGGCCTCGGAAGCGGCGTGGACGCAAAGGCCGGATGGGTAGACAGCACGAGGCCACAACCGCCCCCGCCCCCGCCGCCGCCGTCGGAAGCACAGCCGAGGTGGCCGGAGCCAGCGCCGCAGAGAGCCAGGCCGGAGGTGGCCTCCTCCGAGGGAGAGCCCGGGGCCCCAGACAGCAGGGCCGGCGGAGACACAGCACCCAGCACAGACGGGGACCCCCCCAAGCCCGAGAGGAAGGGCCCCGAGATGCCACGACTGTTCTTGGACTTGGGACCTCCTCAGGGGAACAGCGAGCAGATCAAAGGTGAGGAGGCCGCTGGGAGCAGGGGAGCGAGGTTGGGGGCCGAGGCCTGGCTGCTTCCAAGGTGCACAGCTGAGCTGAGAATCTCGGGCTCCCGGGGAGCACACAGGTCAGGCCGGCCATAACGAGAGCAGACCCTGGAGCCGCACCGCCTGGGCTCAGATCTGGGCTCTGCTCCCCTCTCGAGCTCTGGGGCCCTGGACCAATGACCTTACTTCTCTGTGCCTCAGTTTCCCGCCAAAAAATGGATGATGACGATAGCTAACCTACCTAATAGGGCTGAGAGGCTTCAAAATGTTAAGACTTCTGAAGACTCAGGCCCAGCCTGGCACGCCCAAGCTCCTGCTTTTATTGCAATTCTGTTAGACCCGGGGTCTCAAACTCAGATGCTCCCTGGGGGCCAGACAGTATTGGGAGATGAAGGAAGTCGTCTGGGAGAGGTTGGTGGTGGTGGTGGGGTGGTTAGGAAAGGAAATGCGGTCCCTTTTTTCAGCTCCAGTCAGGAATGCCCACCTGGCATTGCCAAACGTGCTGCTTTTCCCTTTTAAACCAGAGTTCTGCGTGTTTTAATGGTTGAAGCCAATTCACGCGAACTTCTCTGTGTGCCGGGCCCCGAGCTGCCCAAAGCTGGGACCCAGGGAGCTTCAGACTCTGCCCTGCACAACCGCCCCCCCCCCCCACTCCCATACTATTGGTGACCTGAAAACTAGAAATGCCTTTTCTGGAAACAGTTTTGGTATGAACACAGGAATTGTTTTGTCACAGAGGGAGATTGATTTAAGAGAAAGATGAAGGGCCCCTGGTTAGAGGTGGACATAGGGACTGTGGTTCCACCCGAATCACCCAGAGGCCTGATTTCCTTAAACAGTGGTATGGAAGTTCTAAATGGGCGCTGGCTTATATTGGCAATCTCACAGCCCCCCTTGAGGGAAAGGGTATCAGATCTGTTCGCCAGAGGAGACTGCAGCTCAGGAGGGAAAGGTCAGGAAGGGCGCTGGCCGCAGAACTTTCCTTCCTTCGAGCCCATGGTATTAGAACACTATCACTTCTTTGAGATTGTTGTGGGGAATTTGCAACCAGCTGTGCCAGGAAAGGCCCCAGACAGCATGAAAATGTCAGGGGATGAGCAGCTAAAATGCCTCAGAGGATGGGGGGGGGGTGGTGATGTGGGGATAGTGTTGCTGGGTGGGAAGATGCTGGGAATAGCCTGCTTAAAAAAAAAAAAAGGTGCATGAACTCCTACTCATCCTTCAAGACCCCACTCAAATTTCCCCTTCCCTGGGAAACCTTCCTGATTTCCAAAGGCTATCACCCTGTCCTTCTTGAGAGCTCCTTGAGAGCTCCCTCACAGCCCCCAACCCCATCGCCCTGAGATGGATGGCCTCAAGGAGGTGACTTTTGAGCAGATGTGAAGGAAGTAAGCTGGGTGGACATCTGGGGGAAGGGTATTTCGGGTGGAGGGCACTGAGATGGGCACTAACTTGGCATGCTCGGGGAAAAGCAAAAGGCCAGTGAAGCTGGAATGGAATGAACGAAGGGAGGAGAGTGACCCGATCCACATCCAGTTTTTCTCCCTGCTCTGCCCTGCCCCTCCTGTTATCCCTACCATTGCCCCACACAGGGCCCGTCACACCATTTACTTATGCACTAATGGAGGAATGAGCGGCCTCGGTTAATTTCCTAGTGAGGAGACAGAGGCTCAGAGAGGTGGATCTGCTTGCCCCGGGGCACACAGCAAGCGAGCAGGGTAGGCCTGGGATTCGAAGCCAGGTTTCCTCCTCCAGGGACCTGGAGTCCTTATCTTCTGGCAGGCTGAGATCAGGGAGTCTTAGGGCAGGGAAAAACACCTGGAGATGGTTAGACACCCCAATTTAGTCTGGCAATTGAGGGCCAGAGAGGGAAAGTACCTTGGTCAACATCACATAGCAGGGAACATTCATTCATTAATCCCAGAGATATTGCCTGAGTACTTCTATGTGCTTGGGGATGCAGCCAGAACGAGCTCAAGTCAACTCTGTTCCGTGGCAAGGCAAACATGAATCACATGACCACAGAAATACAGCTACATGCTGAGCTCATCCGCTTGGAAGGAGCGGTGCTTGGTGCTATGGGGTGCAGAGCAGGTGGCCTTGCCTGACCTCTGGGAGAACTGAAGGCTTAAAGCCCAGGCCGGAGCTGGGGGAGGAACAGGACCTGAATTAGAAAAGGAACTTCCAGGTGGAAGGAACAGCCTATGAAAAGGCTCAGAGGTGGGACGAATAGGGGGGTGGCCCAAGTGGCTGGCTGGAGGTCAAGTCAGAATGAGGTGAGGAAGAGAGCCCGGAGAGGTCAGCAGGGCCAGGGCACTTGGGCGTGGGGCGCGGCAGAGAGAAGTTGGGGCTCTGTGATGTGGACACTGGGGAGTCGTGGAGAGGGTTAACCCCTGGCGTAGGGGGAAGATCTCTCCTACTCTGCGTGGAGAAAGGCCCTAGAGCAGCCCTTTGGTTCACAAGAGGGGAAACTGAGGCCCATACTGTGGCCTGAGATTACCTGAGGACACACAACTGGGCAGGAGGGCATGCCTCAGTTTCCCCGGGAGCAGGGGCTCACCGGGTCTCTCCCCTCGCAGCCAAGCTCTCGCGGCTCTCACTGGCGCTGCCGCCGCTCACGCTCACGCCGTTCCCGGGGCCGGGCCCGCGGCGACCCCCGTGGGAGGGCGCGGACGCCGGGGCGGCTGGCGGGGAGGCCGGCGGGGCGGGGGCGCCGGGGCCGGCGGAGGAGGACGGGGAGGACGAGGACGAGGAGGACGAGGAGGACGAGGAGGCGGCGGCGGCGGCGGGCGCGGCGGCGGGGCCCCGGGGCCCCGGGAGGGCGCGGGCAGCCCCGGTGCCCGTCGTGGTGAGCAGCGCCGACGCGGACGCGGCCCGCCCGTTGCGGGGGCTGCTCAAGTCTCCGCGCGGGGCCGACGAGCCCGAGGACAGCGAGCTGGAGAGGAAGCGCAAGATGGTCTCCTTCCACGGGGACGTGACCGTCTACCTCTTCGACCAGGTGAGCGGGGCCCGGGGTGGGGCGGGGCCCGGATGGGGCGGGGCCCGGGGTGGGGCGGGGCCAGCTGGGTGAGGGCCGGGCTGGGGAGAGTGAGGCCCGGGGCACAGGGCAGGACTTGGAGGGGCGGTGTCTGGGAATGGGGCGAGGCCTGGAGTGAGGGGTAGGGTGCGGCCTGTGGGGAGGGCGCTGGAGGGCAAGGGTTGGGGGGCTGCAGGGTGAGACTTGATCTGGAAGGACGGCGGGGGAGATACCTGGTAATCAGGGAGGAGCCCGGAGAGGCTAGGGAGAAAATGCCGAGAAGATTGGGGCGTGGTCTAGATAGCGGGGGCGGGGCTCAGGAAAAGTTTGGGGCGGGGTCTGTCGACCAGCGCTCTCGTGGTAGAGGCTAAGGGCCGGCTCAGGATGCTGCGGATTTTACCCGCTAGGGGCGGGCCCTGGCGAGGCTGCAGGTAGGGCTTAAGAGATGCGGCTTGTAGTGTTCAAATAAGTGCAGGGGCGGGGTCAGAGATGGACAGAGCTAATGAACTGCGGCGGGGCTTAGAGAGATGGGTAGAGGATCGTGTTAAGAGTAACTAAGGGCTGAGAGGATAGTGTTGAAGAAGGAAGGGCGGGATGATGCCTGTGGACTGGGGCCTAGATGGGTGTGGATGGGTCTAGATGAATCTGGAGCGGGGCACACCGGGCTGAGGTCCTGAGATGTGAGTCATGAACAGGGTCCAGGGCCACTGAAGCAAAGGCAGGGTTTGGAGGGCTGGCGCGGGGCCACTTCAGAGAACGGGGCTTAGGGGCTTGGGGGAAGAGCGGGGTGCGCAGGATGGGCTAGGGGTTTGGAGGACGAGAGGAGTAAGTAGTTCTGCGCCCCGAACTTGGACGCCTGTGGCCCAGATATCGGAAGGAGTTAGGGGAATGGAGACAAGGCGGGACTTATGGAGATGGTATTGAGTTAGGGGGGTTCCCATGGAAGCATCGCGTTAAGGAGCAAGGAGAGAATTCCTGCGGTGGGGGGGCTTGGCTGTGGGCGGGACTCCGCGGTCGGGGGAGGAGCATCGGGCCGGGGTGGGGTTAAGGCTGACCTGAGGTTTCGAAGGCTGATCAGGGGCTCCAGCCACCTCTTCAGAGACTGCAATTGTAAATTGGGGTACCTGAAGCCCCAGAAGTGTTAGCGGGCTTTGTCGCTCGCTGGGAATACAGTGGGTGGGATGTGACGGTTCGCCGCCTAATCCACCTCCACAGGAGACGCCAACCAACGAGCTGAGCGTCCAGGGCCCCCCCGAGGGGGACACGGACCCGTCAACGCCCCCAGCGCCCCCGACGCCTCCCCACCCCGCCACCCCCGGAGATGGGTTTCCCAGCAACGACAGCGGCTTTGGTGAGGGGCTGGGCGGGACCTGGAGGCGGGGTAGGGCTGGGGCGGGCCTGGAGAGGGGACAGAGGTGAGGCGGGGTCTGGAGACCGGGCCTGGAGCGGGGCAGAGCTGGGGCGTGGCCTGGAAGCGGGGCGGTGCTGGGGCGGGGTCTGGAGGCGGGGCAGAGCCGGGGCGGGGCCTGGAAGCAGGGCGGTGCTGGGGCGGGGTCTGGAGGCGGGGCAGAGTTGAGGCGGGGCCCACAGTGTAGACCCCTGGAGACAGGTCCCTGCGGAGGGGCGGGGCTGGACGGCTGGAGCAGAAGGTGAGCAGCTCCAGAAGTGTCTGGAGGATCTGACCGCGTCTTTCTCCTCTTCTTCCTCACTACCCCCGCCCCCGTCGTTAGGAGGCAGTTTCGAATGGGCGGAGGATTTCCCCCTCCTCCCCCCACCAGGCCCCCCCCTGTGCTTCTCCCGCTTCTCCGTCTCGCCTGCGCTGGAGACCCCGGGGCCCCCCGCCCGGGCCCCCGACGCCCGGCCCGCAGGTACAGTGCTTCCGACCCTCGGGCCTGCCCCTACTTCTGCCTGTCTTCCTCTGTCCCCATCTGTCTCCCCACTTTCTTGGCCCCATCCCTGAATTTCCCTGCCTCTCTCTCCGCAGGCTCTCCCCCTTCCCCTCTAAGTCAACCCTGGCTGCTCAGCATTGAAACCTCACACAACTCGAACCAGCTCAGACTAGGCAGTGTCCTGATAGACCAGGGCAGTCACGCCCCTTCCCTGAACCTCAGTTTTCCCTTCTGTAAGGATCCCTTCAGAGTCTTGCCCATCTTTGTCCCGTCTCTTGCCTGGCACTTGTCAGATTCTGATCCCACATCCGTGTGGGGGCACAGGCTGATTGGAGGCCGGCAAGGTGGGAGGAAAGCAGTGTGCTCAGAGCTGGTTAGTTGAAGCGGAGCAGAGAGAACATGGTCAGGGAGTCCATAGCAATAACAACAACGGCATTACTACTAATAGTAACAGGCACTTACAGAGGCCCTACACTGTGCTTGCCCACCTGAACCCAGACAGTCCTGCCTCGACTTGGGCTCTCTGCTGCGTCCTGCCGCCGCTCCGGAGAATACCCCTGGATGCAGAGCTTGCGCTGGGCTGGGCTGGGCTGGGCTGGGCGGGCACAGGTGTTCCCGGAGGATAGAGCTGAGACGGTGGAAGGGGCAAACCCGCCCCTTTCAGGGAGGGTTACATTCCTGCTCCCCCAAATCGTGCCCAAGTCCAATTGTTGGCCCTGTCCCTCCTCGGCTCTGTGACTTCGAGCAAGTCACTTTCCCTCTCTGTGCCTCAGTGTCCTCATCTGTAGAATGGGGATGATCACAGGATCTAACTCATAAGATTCTTGAGGGGATTGAATGGTTTCATCCTACACACACACACACACACACACACACACACACAGCGCAGCCTGGTCATGCGCAGTGGTCTCTACCTGGTAGCTCTCACTGCACTTAATGAAGTAGATACTCACGGCGCATTGGCTAAGTGCAGGTGCTGTGCTGGGCACGGGGGATTCCGTGCTGAGCAAGATCCATGAGCCCCACTCCACCCTACCCCACCCACAGACACTGACCCCACAGTCTTGCAGTAAATAAGTACAAACTCAGGGCTGCTGGAGAAGCAGAGGACGAGGGGAAAGGGTTTCATCTGTTTGGCAATGCCACTTCATCAGGTACTTGAAGGGCTGGCCATCCTGAACTAGGTGATGGGGAAGGGGGCAGCGCACTAGCAGAAGGAAGAGCTTGCACAAGGGCTCGAGGCAGGAGAGAACGTGGCCAATTCAGAGAACAGAAGGGAGGCGGGTGCATCTGGGGGTTACTTGGGTGGGGGGACTAAGGGGGGAGGGCGGACCATGTAGGGCTTGAGGGTGGGCTGAAGAGAGGGACTTTGTCCTGGGGGCCCTAGGGAGCCATGGGCCAGCCGTGACCAGGGGAAGGGCGGCAGCAGCTGCTGGTGTAGGAAGACCCCTCTGGGGCCACGTGGGGGCTGGCTGGAGGCTGGGAGGCTGGACAGGAGGCCGACGCCAGGGTCCAGGAGGGAGAGGAGAGTACAGGTGGGGTTCGGGGCAGGAAGGACAGGGCCAAGGGCAGACTCTTCACTTGGCTCCATCCTCAGATTCCACCTCAAATGTCACTTCCTCCCAGAGGTCTTCTCTGAGGCCCCCATGAGGACAGGGAGGGTGGGTTCCAGGGCATGAGGACACTGCCAAGTGGTGAGTCAGGGCTGAGGCCAGCAGGGCTTGCTAGGCTGCCAAGATGACTTCACCTGTAACCACTAGGAGAGGCGAGGGAGGGCCCAATCGTGTGAAACCCCAAATCCCTTCACTCTGCCGGCAGATACTCTTGCTAGAGACAGGCCAGGGAAGCCGCTGAGCCTTTCTGTCTCCCACGACCCTGGCGTGGGGTGCAGGCCGGGCCCCCTTCTGCACAGACTCCCGTGCTTGGCGCGGCTCTGCCCACTTACGTGTGTCCACTGGGTGCTGAGTGATGCCACATAGCCCAGCATCTCTCCGCTCCTTAGAAAAGGACATGAGGGGCATGCTCCCCTTTTAAGAGGGAAACTGAGTCTCAAGGACAGGAGCGAGGGCCACGACTTGACCCAGGCCACACAGGTAGGAACTGTGGGAGGCAGCGTGAGGGCGCCCACTGTGTGGCCCAAGGTGAGATCGTCCAGCCCACAGACCTTGGTCGTCTGGATCTGTGGAATGGGTGGCGGCTTGCTTTCCGCTGGGATACAAGGGGTCATGGGACAGTTTGGTGGGAGGGCCAGGCGAGGCCCTCTGCTGGACGCTGGGGATGCAGCAGTGACCAAACAGTCCTGTCCTCCCTGAGCTTACACTCCAGAGAGGCAAGCAGACAGGAAGCTGGCCGACAGTGACTGGGATTGTCCCAGGGGAGAAGCACGAAGAATAATAGCCATAGTGCAATGAGAGAAGGACGGGGGGTCGGGTGGGGACATGAGGGAGCGACTCCTTGACTGAGAAGGGCCAGGGAAGGCCTATGAGGAGGGGGTCTGCCTTACATGGGAAGGGATAAGGAAAGGGCTTTCCAGGTGGTTGGAACAGCCATGCAAAGGCCCTGGGGTAGGACTCTGCTTGGAGCCAAGGAGGAACAGCGAGGGGGCCAGCGTGGCTGGAGGGGAGTGAGTGAGGGGGGTGGGGGTAGGTGAGGACAGAAATGGGACAGAGCAGATCACGTGGGGCCCCGTGGGCCCAGGTGAGGGCTTTGCTTTCACTCCGAGAGAGACAGAAGCCATGAGCCTGTCTGCCCAGTAATTCACTTCCTCTGTCCTCAGGCCCCGTGGAGAACTGACTCCCCGAAGACCCCACCCCCCTGCACCCCCAGAAGAGGGGCTGAGAGTAGAATCCTCTGTGGACGACGGAGCCACTGCCACCACCACAGACACCGCCTCCGGGGAGGCTCCTGAGGCTGGGCCCTCCCCCTCCCCCACCATGTGCCAAACGGGAGGCCCTGGCCCCCCACCCCCTAGCCCCCCGGACGGCTCCCCTGAGCCCCCCGACCCCCTCGGTGCCAAATGAGGCAGGAAGCCCCTCATCCTTCCCTGGAGAGCCGCCTTTCTTGGAACTGAACTGAACTCTTTCGGGCCTGGAGCCCCTCGGCACAGCGGAGGCCCCTCCTCACCCACTCCTGGCCCCAGAGAGGGGCTGCAGGCTTCGGGGACCTGGGCCCCCCATCTCGCGTCTCCCCTCCCCACCCCAGCCCGGCCCCTGGAGGGGCCTCTGGTTCAAACCTTCGCGTGGCATTTTCACATTATTTAAAAAAGACAAAAACAACTTTTTGGAGGAACGCGGGGCCTGTGTGTGTTTCGGGGGCAAAGAGGGGAGGGTCCGGAAGAAGTCGCGGACCGCCACCCACTTCACAGATGGGAACATCGAGGCTCAGGAGGGCGGAAGCGCCGCGGCTCCGCTTCTCTGGCTCCCGGATCCGTCCGCGGCTGGCAGCGCTGACCTGGGCTAAGAGGCCGCGGGGCGTGTCCAGGGTGGTCGGAGGGCCAGGGCTGGGGGCGGGGTGACCTGCCGGCACCCACGTGGCTTCTGCCACATCCCCCACACCTCGGAACAGTGCTGCCCTGTGCCTGGGCGGCCGGCCGCCCCCTCCGTGCCCACGGTGGCTGTACCTCAGTTTACCTGTGTCTGCATGTGAGCGCCCACCTCCCAGGAGACTCTCATCTCTCCACCTGGCCTGAGTTCTGGGGCCCTCTTCCTAATTCTACTTCTATTTCTTTGGGTTTCTCCGCCTGTACATGTTTCATCTCTGTGTCTCCCCGATGCCTGCCTGTCTTTCTGCCTTGTCTGTTTGTCCCGATCTTTCTCCATTTCTCTGGGGCTCCCGGCTGATTCTGCCCGCCCCCCCGTGTTTTTCCTCTGACTGGGTCTATCGTGTGTCTGATCTCCCGGCTTCAACCTGCCCCCCCGACCCCTGGGTACCACATTCATTGGCATGTTTGCGGGGCTCCCTTTGGATGAGAGCGGAGGGAAGGGGCCGGGAGTGCGGACCCAGCTGGGATCCTGTCGACACCCGGCTTAGGAATTGAGGTGATGAAGGCATTAGGGTCACTTGTTAAGTCCCGGGGATGGAGAAAGGGAGAGTGAGGATTAGATTCTGCCTCTTCTCAGAGGCACTGTGGGTAGATGGGGTGGTGCTTGAGCTGATCTTAGGACACACCTGCCCAGGGTGGGTGCTGATGGGGCCAAGACTGGCAGGGTAGTGAGGGCCAGGACCCCTGGGTCCGAGGGAGGAGGGGGCCGGGGGGGCTGGACTCCTGGGTCTGAGGGAGGAGGTGCCGGGGGCAGGACCTCTAGGTCTGAGGGAGGAGGGGCTGGGGGCCTGGACCCCTGGGTCTGCGGGAGGAGGGGCTGGGGGCTGGACTCCTGGGTCTCAGGGAAGAGGGGGCTGGGGGCCTGGACCCCTGGGTCTGCGGGAGGAGGGGCTGGGGGCTGGACTCCTGGGTCTGAGGGAGGAGGTGCTGGGGGCAGGACCTCTGGGTCTGAGGGAGGAGGGGCTGGGGGCCTGGACCCCTGGGTCTGAGGGAGGACGGCTGAATTATTAGTTCACGAGGGCTGCCGTTAACGAAGTACCACAAGTCAGATGGCTTAAGCCACAGACAGCACCTCAGCTCTGGAGGCTAGAATCCAAGATCAAGGATCGGTTCCTTCTGAGGCTGTGAGGGAGACTCTGCTACAGAACTCGCCTCACTTCCGGTGGTCGGCTGGCAATCTTTGGTGCTCCTTAGTGTGTAGAAGCATCACCCCAATCTCTGCCTTTGCCTTCACAAGCTTTCTCCCCGTGTGTGTGTGTGTCTGTGGGTCCAAAATTTCTCTTTGCATAAGGACCCTGGCCACATTGGATTAGTGCCCACATTAATGACCTCATCTCCCCTGATTATCGGCAATGATCCGATTTCTGAATAAGACCACGTTCTGGGGTACCGGGGGTTAGGACTTCAACATACTGATTTCAGGCCAATACAACTCAACCTGTAACAAGGAGCCTGGGGATTTGGGGTCCTGGGAGAGGTGGGAGCTAGAATTCTCAGTCTTTGGGGAGGAGATGGATTTGGGGCAAAACTGAAGGACAACTTTGAGGTGACGAGTCTGGTTTGAACGTCCCACAGGCAATTCCAGCTTAAGTTGGCCAAACCAGAGCCACCAAGCCCCACCCCCACAATTCCCTCTCTGACCGTCCTGATAAATGGCATTGCCATTCACCAGTTGCTCAAGCCAGAATCCCAGAGTTGGTCCAGCACTCCGTAAATCCTGCGGGCTCCTCTTCGCGGGTCCACTTCTCTCCACCGCCTCAGCCCCAGGGTAAAACTGCACAGAGACTTAACTCCCCTCCCTGCAGCTTCCCCCCTCCTTACCAAATTATTCCCTTGCAGCAGCCAGAGGCCCCTCCTACAGCCTCCATCCAAATACGTCATTTGCCTTCTCCGCACCCTTGGATGGCTTCCATGAACTAAAAATACATCCAAAGTCCCTACCATGGCGGATTGGGCTCCAAATGATCAGGCGTATGTATCCCTCTGACTCCCACGTCTTACCAACTTTCCTCCTCAGTCACACCGTACAGGACACAAGCCTGACCTCTGTTACTCCAACACACCAAGCCTTTTCCTGCCTCTGCTCAGGCTGTTCCCTGTGCCTGCAATGCCAACTACTTCCCCCGCTAGTGGGCACTCAGTACCTATGGGTTCACTCCCTGGAGGAGGGCAGGAGTGGTGGGACCCTCTATTTACCCAGAGACCTCATTTCTCCTTGGGCTGATGACCCCCATTTCCCTGGGAAGTTTGGAATAGAGAATCCCACTGCCTCATTTGGGAACTCCGTATCCCATCAGGGCCTGGGGGGTGAAGTGGCCAGGGCCTCTTTCCCCAACATGCACACCGGGCTAAGGCAAACCCCACACCGGAGCCTTGGGAAACTACAACTCCCAGGAGGGGAAGCCTCGAGACTGGTTCTCCCGTGGACGGGGCAGGCAAGCGGCGACACTGGTGAGCTGCACAGCCCGCTGGGAATTGTAGACCAAGGGTCTTGCGGGGAGAGGAGCGCCGCCTTTGAGGATGGCAGTGTTGCCACAGCACTCCGGGAGAGGGGGCGGTTGCTCGGAGCAGGCGAATGCCTGTGGCCCGGGGCAGAGCCAGGCCCAAGGCCCAGGATTCCCACACCACCAGGAGCACTCAATTAGGGGTTCGACCCTTTGAAGACACAGCATGTGGGAGGGAGGAAGTGCAACAGGGCACCCCTGCCCCCGTGGGGGCAGGCTTCCAGGTCCCGGCTGGTCCTGGGGCCTGCCCAAAGTCCTGGTTTCTCACACTCAAGTCTGCACTGCAGATTTGGGCGTAGGCGAGCGACACGGGGTCTCCCACCCTGCCAACCCACCCCCTCAGGGTCTCTGTGCCTTTGTTCTTCAGGGACGCCAAGCATATCCCCAGCCGGAGGGCCAAGGGGAACAGACCTGGACCTGGGGCTCAGGGGTACCCCACCCCTCAAGCCTTCGCCCTCAAGGGAAGCGGACCGCACACTTCAGAGGCTGATTCCCAGGACAGGAGACATACCGCGGCTTCCCAGAGCTATCCTTGCTTGGTGTAAAACGTCCCCCAGACGACCCGCCGCTGGTGGCTGAGAAACGGGCCGGATGGCCCCACGGTCCCCAACCCCCCCCCGACACCAGCTACCTCTTGCCGAGCCCCAGGGACAGCCCAGCGGCAAGGCCTTCCGCCTTCTCTTTTCCGGGCTCGTCCGCCCCATGTGCTCCCCGAGTAGGTCCCCCCCACAGCTCCATCGGCTCCAGTTTTCACGCTCAAAGCACCGGCCCAGCTCGCAACCCCATCAGCTACTATCTGCCACCCCTCCCGGCCCACGAGCCGCGTGAGAGCAGCAGGGGCTGGACCGGCACCTGCCCGGTTCCTGGCTGTCAAGTCGTGTCTGGAATGAATGCTAGGCCTCGCCCCAGAACCTCTGCCCACCCGCACGCTCAATGCCATGCAATTCTAACTCCACACCAACCGCTGCCACATCGAACGTCTTCCTTACTCCAGCCCCGCGGGCTCGGGATGAAACCCGAAGGGACGGACGTGGGAGGCCCCCGCTCGGCTGCAGCCTCCGCCGGCATCCTTCCATCACGCATGGGGACAGCCCGCAGCACAGGCCGCTGGCTCCTGGCCCCGCTCACATACGGGCAGCCCAGGCGGCTATGCCAGGCACCTCAGCCCTGTCAACCCCGAGAAAGGAGGGGTCCCAGGCCGCGAGTGGTTAAATAATTAATAAGATTACCAACAGTGTGTTAATTACAAATAACGAGAGAGGAGCTAGAGGTGGTGAATTTTCCAACAGAGAACCAGGATTGGAGAACCAGGATCCACAGCCCCGGGGCCCAGGGGTCCGGCCACCCGGGTGGGGCAGCTCCGTAATAAATAATGGGGTTGGGGGGCGGGGGGTCAGGGCTGCTCCTGCTTCTTCTTGACAGAAATCCGCTTCTTCCTCGCTGCCAGCATCTCATAGAAGGGGTCCACACTCACGGCTGCCCTGCACAAGGGGAAGGTTCCAGGGTGAGGGCCAAGGAGCCCAGGCCCCGCCCCCCACCCCCACCCCCCCCGCCCCGAGGGCCCCGGAGCCTGCGCTCACTGGATGGACTTGATCCATTCCTCCTTCTCCTCCTGGGTCGGGGCCGAGATCCGGTACACCATGTGGTTCCCCTCAACCACCCGGCCGTCCGCCTCGGTTTTACAGGCTTTGATGAGCTGCCCCTTGTTGTTGGGGATGTAAAGCTCAAAGCAGTTCTGGGGAGACACGAGAGCAGAGGAATGGCGGGTAGGAGCGGCCCCGGGACCAGAGGCAGCCCCCCACCGCAGCAGGCAGGGGTACGGAGAGGGTCTTACCGGTTTTCGGGGGTCATCCACTTCTCGGATGCTCAGATTCTCCAGGGGGATAATTCCACGGGGTTCCTTGTCCTGAAACAACACGTGGGAAAGAACTCAGACTCCCCAGTCCTCGCCCAGCCCCTCCTCCGGAACCCCAGCAACATCTGTGGCTTGAGCCACCGATTCGTGGTACTTTGTCACAGCAGTCCTAGTGCAGTGATGCAGCCCTCCTCCGTCAGACCCGGGAGTTCTGGCCCCAGCCCCTCCTCCCTCAGACCCGGGAGTCCAGGCCCCCAGCCCCTCCTCCCTCAGACCCGGGAGTCCAGGCCCCCAGTTCCTCCTCCCTCAGACCCGGGAGTCCTGCCCCCAGCCCCCTCCTCCCTCAGACCCGGGAGTCCCGGCCCCCAGCCCCTCCTCCCTCAGACCCGGGAGTCCCGGCCCCCAGCCCCTCCTCCCTCAGACCCGGGAGTCCAGGCCCCCAGCCCCTCCTCCCTCAGACCCGGGAGTCCCGGCCCCCAGCCCCTCCTCCCTCAGACCCGGGAGTCCCGGCCCCCAGCCCCTCCTCCCTCAGACCCGGGAGTCCCGGCCCCCAGCTCCTCCTCCCTCAGACCCAGGAGTCCAGGCCCCCAGCCCCTCCTCCCTCAGACCCGGGAGTCCCAGCCCCCAGCCCCCTCCTCCCTCAGACCCAGACCCAGAAGTCCCGGCCCTCAGGCCCTCCTCCCTCAGACCCCAGGCACCTGACCCCCAGCCCCTCCTCCCAGCGCCCCAGAGCGAAGCCCAGCCCTGCCCTCACCGTGGTGTACTCAAAATAGTAGAGGCAGTTGTCTGTGAGGATAAACCAGCGCCGCTTCCACGTCTTCACCCGGCCCCCTGAAAGGGAAGGGGTGGGAGGGGGCCTGGGCTCAACAGGGGGACAGGGCCTCTGGGAGGACAGGGAGGGGACTGACAGGCGGAGCGAGCGCAGGGAAGGCGGGGCTGGCGGGGTCTAGGGCAAAGCGGTGCGTGGGAAGAGAGACAAGCAGGGACAGGCGGTTTTCTGGGCCCCAGGAGCCCGCCCGCCCCCGGCGTGGGGCTGCACGCTTTCTAAGCCTGTCTGTCAGCCCGGTGGGGCCCCCCGCTAGAGTCCAAGTCCCCAGCCCCCTCCTGTGGGCCCGAGGCTGGGGCAGCCCCCTCCCCTGATGTCAGGCCGGGCAGCAAGGACGGGCAGCGTACCTACCTCCTGGGGCAGACAGCGAGAAAGCAGGCAGGACCAGGCGAGGAGAGGGGAAGGCAGAAGAATGGGGTGCCCCCAGAAGCCGCAGGCAACAGAAACAGGGTGGGCAAGGGCAGGAAAGCACAGGGGGTGGGACGGACACGGAAAGAGCAGAGAGGAACACGCAGAGATGGAGAGAGAGGGAGGGGGAAAGAGAAGGAAGAAAACCAGTTACATCGACATGACCCTCTCCCTCCCGGGGAGGCCGCAGATCAGTGCCCGGCTCCAGCCCGCTCCCCCCCCCCCCCCCCCCCGACCCCAGGACAGGTTCTCGGCCAGGAGGGCCCCCCACTGCCACGGGGAAGAGGTCTCTCCCCTGCAGGTCATCCCAAAGGGAGAAGACAAACCCCCCCCGGCTGCTTGGCCCGAGGTGGCTGGGTGACCTCAGGACCACCTCTTGCCCTCTCTGGACCCCAGTCCGCAAACCCACTTGCGCCCACACCCTCCTGCTTCAAAGCGACCTGCTCTGGGGTCTCTTGTAGTTCCTGCAGGATCAGACCGTGACAGCAAGAATGGCTTTCCTTAAGTATCTCTGCGAACACGGCCTCCACCCACCCTCTGCTACGCCTCAGCATTTGAAGGAAGAGGTGCCTCTCTCTCTGACCGCACAGAGTGGAAAGCTGCACTCGGTCAGAGATCCGGGGCCAAGGCCGCCCCTGCCCGGGGACTACTGAACAGTGACTGAGCCTCGGTGTCCTCCTCCGGGAAATGGGAAGCATCCCCACAGATGGAAAGGTCTGCCGGCAAGCCCGCTTTCCTGCCCTCTCCCGGCTCGGGGCACCAGAGGCCTCCACAGAATCGAAGCGTCCCCCAACCCATCTGCCTCCCCTTGGAGCTGAAGCAGGCATCTTCCCCCCGCCCCCCTCCAAGCCACCCACTGCCTCTCCGCTCAAAGGCCGCAACGAGCACTCCCATGGCACCTACCATTACGGCGCAGGGCCCCCAGCCAGCAGCTTGCAACCTCGGCTCTGCCCCAGAAGGCGGCCGGGGAGCTTTCAACACGACTGACAGCCCATCCTGCCCCAGAAATCCTGGCTTTGTGAGTCTGTGACTTGGCCATCAGGGTTTTAAAAACACCCCGGTGAATCTCTCCCGTGAAGCCACAGATGAGAACCCCTCCAAACCTCAGACAACCCCTACAAAAGGGGCACCTACTTGACCCCTGCTAACTTCTCCGGAATCTGCCGGCGCTCCGTGTTTGTGGGGGGATCGGCCCCACCCCACCCATTCCATACCAGCCGGGGACTCTGCATTCATAAGCACAGAGCCTGGCATTTAGTCAGTGCTCCCTAACACCTACCCTATGCCTACGGGTATTTATGGGGCCCCTCCTCTGTGCCCGTGCTCGGGCCCAGCACACAGGCCCAATCTTGTTTTCAGCCCCACTTTGCTGATGTGGCAACTTGAGGTTGAGAGAGATCATCAAATCATTTGCCTAAGATCATACAGCAGGTGCACATGGCAGCCAAGTCCAGAGCCCGGGGCTCCCTAACTTCCCCCTGCAGAGGCAGCCAGCGGGGTCAGGAGGGGACGTACCCAGCTTAAGGAGCCAGCCCTCCCGATCCGGGTTGAAGAAGGTGTGGGTCAGGTCATTCCCATCATCCTCAGGAATCTTGAAGGGCTCATTTCGGATGCTGTCGTAGAGGTTCTGGGGGGGCGAAGGTGCAGTCAGCAACTCCAGGCCCCAGGGACCCTCCCGGGGTGTGGCGGGGGCGCTCCAACAGCCAGGGAAGCAATGGGACCACGGGAGGAGCAGCCCTGGGAGGAGGCAGAAGGGTGGAGGGAGCCCCGGGGAGCAGAGAGAGGAAGAGAGGAAGAAAAGATGCAGAGTTGCAGCGGCCTGCAAGGTTCTCGAGAGAGATGGACAGACGGAGAATCAGACAGACCGAGATCCCAAAAAAAGCCAGAGGGCCAGAGAGAGACAGAAAAGAGAAACAGAGAGATGAAGACTGAGGTAGGCCCCGGAGTAAAGTAAGAGAAAAGAAACAGACAGGGTGGCATGACCGCACTAGCCAGCTCGGGCAGCGGGAGACCCACGGGGAGGAGGGCCCAGGGCACGGAGAGGGACGGCGCTGGGGGGCGGGGGCTGCAGGGAGGGGAAGAGGGGGCCTGACCCTGAGCAGCTCCTCGGGCAGGTCCCCACCCTCGTTGATGCCCCGGTTCATGGCCACGAAGCGCTCCAGGCCTGGCTTGTCCCGGACGTTGGGATTGTGAAGGCTGGTGTTCAGCATGATCACGGCGAAGGACAGCACGTAGCACGTGTCTGCATCAGACAGTCAGGTGGTGATGACACAGGCAGGTGGGCCCCTGGCCCCTCCTTCCCAGGCCCCAGGAGTCCGGGCCCCCACCTGTGGACTGGAAGACCCCGGGGTTGCACAGGCAATACCGCTGGGCAAAGGCCTCCATCATCCGGTCAATCTTCTGGGCCTCTCCGGGGAGGCGAAAGCTCCAGAGAAACTGCCTGCGTTAGAGAGGAGCTGGGGGTGGGCGCCAGGACTGGCAGAACCTCCCTCCCCGCTCTCGGTCCCTGTGTCAGGAGCCAGCCAGTAACAGCCTCGAGGCCTCAGCAGTTGTCTCGGGTGTGGATCCAAGCTGACCCACAAGCACTGGCCGTGGGACTTTGGGTGGATTTATACAGAAAAAAAACCTCTTTCTTTCTTTCAAGTTTCCTAAACAAGTCTGCCAGGGACTTCTTTTGCCACACAAAAGGAGGCTCTAGAGAGAGCAATGCCAACATCGTGGCAAGCACAAACCAAAGAGCGAGAAAATTGACCTTCTGACACCATTTGAACACCTGGATACAGCTATGCCTGAAGCAGGCCCTACCACGGACTTCTGCGTTCCATGAGACAATCGAGTCCCTAGTTTTTGTTTTGTTTTTATTCTGAGAAGGGGTTCGGGGGTTGTAAAGACAGCCCTGGCAGGTACATCCCTGCCCTTCCAACCCCATCCCTCTTACCTGAGGGCCTGCACCAGATTGAGGTCAGTAAACTCGTGCAGATCCACAAAGGCATGAAGCACTGCCAGGTTCAGCTCTTCCCTGGAAGGGTGGACAGAGACAGAGTCACGCACAGGAGGGAGTCTGGGGAGGCTGAGGTGGGAGTGGACAGGAAGGGAACGCTGGGGGCAGAGGGGCTGCCTCTGGAGCCGGTGAAAATTTGAGCCTGGCCCCATCACAGGCCTGGCCCCGGGACAGGAGGACTCAGAACATGCTCTTGGGAAGACCATCTGCTGCAAGATCATCCCTGGTCTCGCTGAACCTTTGTCGTCAAGAGAAACACGGCAAACGTGCTCTACCTGCTCTCACCTCCCTGATAACCCCCAGGTTCTGCAGATGTCCAGAAATGGTCCCCATCTACCCCCAGGCAGTCCCCCCGCACCCCAGTTGTTCACAAAACAATCCCCACAACACCAGCTGTCCCCAGATGGTCCCTGGACATCCACAGAGGGCTACCACCTCCCCACGATGTCCAGGCAGTCCCCCACATACCCCAGAGGCTCCTGAAACAATCCCCGTGCACCCCAGATGTCCCCACAATCCCCAGGTGACCAGACAGTCCTGACACAAGCCAGATGTCCAGAAAGTTCCACACATCCCAGATGTCCACACAATCCCTAAGCAACCCAGACATCCCGATAGTCCTGTGCACCTCACATGTTCAGATCACCCCCAATGTCCACAAATCCCTAAGTACCCCAAATGTCCACAGACAATCCTCATGCCCCAGACATCCAGGGGTCCCCGTGCTCCCTGACAATGCTCATACTCCCTAGATGTCCATGTAGTTCCCATGCATGCCAGTCGTCTACACGATTCTCACACCCCCAAAATGCTCACAGCTGTTCTCTGCTGTCTCCAGACCTAAGTGGATGGGCCCCGACTTTCCAGGTGTCCACAGGAGATTCCCATGCCCCCTAGATGATCAGAGAGCCCCAAGTTCAGGCTTCCATGGACCCCTCCATTGGTCCATTCTGTCACAGTCCAGTCAGAAGGCTGGTCTATCAGGGCCTCTCCTCGGGAGAGGAAGTTGGCAGTTAAGGGCAGGAGCTGGGCGCAGGGGACTATGGGAGCTGGGATCTCACCTCTCCCCCAGGTAATCCCCGATGGCTGTCTTGTTCAGGCCCTCGCCCTTGTACAGGAAGCGGGCGATCTCCTCAGGTGTGTTCTGTAGAAGTTCATTCTCCACCAAAAACTGGATCCCCTGGTGGGTGGGGGCCGGGTCTCAGCCCTGACAGCCAGAAAGCCCCGCCCCCCACCTCCCCAGGGACCTCAGCATCCACACCCACCCCCGCCCTCAGCAGAACCGGCCAGGTTTTGTTTTCAGGCTTCACCCAGGTCCTTAAATGCCGTCCCTCCCACCTCAGAGCCTTTGCACCTACTGTGCCCTCTGCCTTTGCCTGGTTAGTCAAGCATCAAGAGCAGGGTCCCGCAAGGAACAGGAGCCCAATGAGTTTGTTGAATGTCTGACAAACTACAACTGCTTTGGGCTAGAGGAATAACATCAGAAACTGTTCGCAGACAGCAGTACATCAAGGGCTGTGAGGACCAAGCCTCACGCTGGATAGGGTGTTCTCTGGCTCGCCCTGTGTCATGAAAGCCACATCTGACTCTGGAGTGTGGTATCCACGTCTTGGGGCTCGCCGAGGGCAAGGTAAGGTCAAGTCCTCTCTGGGGCTCCAGCGCTGCCTAGCACAGGGGCAAGCCTGCGAGGGCCTCAGAGAAGGGGAATGACCGAATGAACAAACATCTTTCTCCACCTGGTGAACATGGACTCGTCCTTCAAACCGGACCTGACTGTCCTCTCCTCAAGGAAGCCCTCCCTAACTTTACAAGGCTCCCACCGTGAGGGTCCACAGCCCTGGGAGCTCTCTGAAGTGGCCCTGGTCAAACCTCCTTTGCGCATGTCACCATCCGTGTTCCCGACCAGACTCGAGCTCCTCCTGAGCCCCTAGGTGGCCCCACAAGAGGGTCCAGAAATATGAACAGAAAGGGGAAGAGAGGCTCCCAGGCAGAGGACACAGCACGCGCAAAGATCAGGAAGGCAGAACGCTTGGCGAGCGTTCAGAGAACAAATGGACAGCCTATATCTGAATCTGGGGATTAGGAGCACGTCTGTCCGCCTTAAGTAGATCTTTAACTAGCACACTTCTGGAACCTAAAGGTGCCAGACCCCCACCCCACCCCACCCCGCCCACCCCCAGGCCTGAAAATCGGCCTGATGGATCCCAGCCCTGTGGCCCAAGCACCTTCTTGGGATCCATGTTGAACTTCTTCCTGCCCATTGCCATCTTTCGGTTCCGCTGCAAGGTCTTACTGCAGGAGAGAGCAGGAGATGGAGGCTCAATGCCTGGGCATCCCTGGCCTGGCCCCATTACCCCCAAGTTCCCCACCTCAGCCCTCACCTGCCCTCATTGGCCTCCAGACCCTCCACCTCGCTCATGGCTTCACTGAGCTCCTCCCGAAGGCGCTGGATCTCCACCAGCAGCTCTTGCTTCCGCCGCCGGATGTTCTCCAGCTCCATCCGCTCCTCCGGAGTCAGGTCTGGGGGCTCTGAGGGTAGGGTCAGGGGTTGGAGGTCAGTTCTGGGGACTGGGAGCCTGGATTCCTGCAATCTGGGGGAGGACAGGGCTGGAGCGGGCAGGACTAGGTTGCAGGGGAGGGTGAGGATGAGGGTTGGGCCTCCACTGTCTGCTGGAAGAAGAGGCTGGGGGTCTAGATTCCTCAACCCAGGGGAGGAAGGGCTGCGGATGTGGCCTCTTAAGTCCTGGGGGAGCAGGGGGAGGCTAGGGGTCAGGACTCCTGAGTTTGAGGGAAAAGGGGGCTGGGAGCCCGAACTGGTGGGTCCATTACTTGGAAGGGGGCTGAGGCCTTGCTTTTCTGCCTCCATTCCCGGCGAGGTAACTGGGAGCTTGGGTGTCGGGACTCCTGGGTCCGTGAAAAGTAACTACGGCAGGGAAAGCTGTGGACAGCTCGTAAGAGTTGGGATTGGGGGCGGGGCATCGAAGGCCCCCGCCCCCGCCTTAGCGGGATCTCTGCAGCCCCCAAGATCTCTCCCCACCCAAGCGCCCCAGAAGCCCCCCTCCCGGCTCCCAGCAGGCACTGGGCTCGCCCGGCCCTTCCAGCGGGAATGGTTCCGCCCCGGCCTCGCCTCCACCGCTCCATCCCGCCCCCTCCCGCCGCCACCGGAAACAGGCTCGGCCCAAACAATGGCCTGGAACGCCCTGCTCTCGGGCCCCGCCGGAAGCCCGTCCCGCGCCCCACAAAAGCTAGGCGACGACGGGGCCGAAAGGCTCCGCGCGGCGCGCGCCGGGAGGGATGTTCGCGGCGGAATATTGGGGTCGAAACGCTCCATCCGCTCCCAGCCGGCCCCGCCCCTCCCTGACCTACCATAGACACCGTCCTCCATGGCGGCTAGGAAGGCCCGCGGGGAGTCCGGGGCGGTCCCGCCGGTCGGGCCTGGATCCGCGTTGGCCCGCGGGCTCGGATGAGCCCGCTCAAACGCCCCGGGAGCCACCGCCGCCTCCTCAGCGCCAGTCCTCAGCGCTGAAAAGACTCTCCCTTCGCCTCCCAACCGCCCCGCCAATAGGGACCGCCCCTCGTTTTGACACCGTCCAATCCACGGAGGGCCCTCTCGTCTGCTCCGCCCCCGACCCGAAGGATCGTCCTCCAGGGCCAATAGGCACACAAGGAGCAGACGTAGCACTGTCCGGCCGGAGGTAAGACGGCCTGTGGGGCCAATCGGAGTGCGGCCAGGGAGCCGGGCCCCGCCTCCGAAACAAAAGATGGCATTTGGCTGGTGTGCCCGCCAATGAGAAGGCTCGGAAAGGAGTTGCGTGGAGGTGGGACAAGGCGCGAGCAGAGAGGATTGCGCCTGCGCAAGGGCACTGGGCGGCTGCTAGTCCAATCCAGCCCCGCCTCTAGGAATAGGTTGCTGGGGAGCGGTACTCTGTTAGTCTCGTTGCCAGGGGGCGGTGCCACAACCGGCTGCTGTTTCCGGGAGCCACACCTCCTTGGCTGGCCAAGCAGGCTTTTGACCGCCCCGGTTGCCAGGCAACTGGGAGCAGCTTTGGCCCGTCTTTTGGCCTCTGTCCTTCCGGTACTGGCCCCTCTGATCTCCAGATCCTTTCCTTAACCCCTCTCAGGACTTTCCCGTCCACTTCAGCCTCTTGAGAGTCAAGGAGCGGTGAAACAAAAGACTTACTCTTTCTACGCTATGGGGGGGGTCTGTCATGGAGAATGGGACATTAGGGGAAGGCCAAATATAGTGAAGGCTCCGCCTCCCTGGCGCCGTCTGCCTCTCAGGCTCCTCCCCCTCTCCTTCAAGCCCCTCCCCCTCAGTTTAGCATCCTCCCCCTATAACAACTCCCTTTACTCAACATCCTTCCACCTCTCTGGTTCCTTCCTCGCTCTCAAAGTCCCTCCCCTCCTCTGTAACTCCCCTCAGTTCAGGTCCCCGCTCTTCTTAAACTCCTCCCTCCTCTCGGAGTCTCCCCACCCTGCTCCGCCCCAGCCTCTCATTTCCATCCCTTGCGGAAAAAGCAAGTGCCGGCCCGCTGGCCGGGATGGAGTACCTGGGCATCCCTGTCATGGGCGGGTCCCTAACTGGGTCTCAGGTGGTGTCTGGGCCTTGTCCTCATTTGCTGTCCCTGGGCGAGGCGGGTGGGGGACACACTCAGGGCCAGGACCTGGTTAAGCTGACAGATTAGACACGGAGCCTCTTAATCCCCTCCCTGACCTTTACGAGCGGCCCAGGCCTTGTCCTTCCCAGTGGGAAGCTAGGCTGTACCAGCTTTGCCCCACTCTCTTTCTTTCCAAACAGAACCCTCTTCCTGTCCCTTCATCCGCAACTTAACATCCTTCTCCATGTGTTTCCATTACCCCCGTCCCTACCCCCGGACACCTGCACTGGGAGAAAAACTAGCTAATTAATCCCATCCGGTTATTAAGTGGGGATTTTGAAGGATAAAGGGAGGTAGGGAAGCCAGATGCGGGGACCTGGGTTGCTGCTGCCCTGGGGCAAGCTAATGGGCAATGTCAGTGCCTGCCCGCAGTCCTGGGACACAGGTGGGAATGTGTCCTCCTCCCTGGCACTGGCTCCTTCTGCAGTTGGCTCCCAGCCTGCTGGGCACTTGGTTAGATAGCAGTATGGTGGGGGTTGGAGGACAGGCGTGACAGACCATGCCCCAGAAGCACACTCACAGACACATCACCCAGGGGCTCCCACTGATTTAATCTGGGGCACAATTCTCCCGCTGAACACATACTTTCACCTGACATTCAGAGCTACGTTTTCCTTTCCCGGCCCCCTAAGCTGGACCGGTGCGGGGTGGGGGTGGGGGTGGGGGTGGGGATTCTAGCCCTTGGCCACAGCCCACACTACCCCTTGCCTGCCATGTTGTTCACACATCCAAGTTCACAGCTGGCCTCCGAGAGTGTCTCCCGTCCCAGCTGCCCCTGGAAGGCCATGCATTCCAGCACCAGGGAGAGCTGGGAAATCTATAGGACCCTCACCCCCACCCCCAGCTCTCCTCTTCACAGCGAAGCGAGGAATCATCCTAGTGGCAGGGTCCTTGGAGAACTTCAAGTTTCCAGTGCCCCATTTTTACAGAAGGGGAAATTGAGGGAAGAAGGAGGGGAAAGATATGCCCAAAACCACGCAGTAATTTGCGGCAGAGTTGGGATTCAGAGCAAAGCTTCCTGGATCCTCGTAAATGACTCTATTCCAATTAGCTCAAGCTCAGTTTCTAACCCTTTTGTATGAACCACAGGAAAATATAGATAGATATCTGTATTTATATCGTATATATATACAATACACATATGTATAACATCTTTAAGAAAGAGACACATTGCTAGGTGTAGGATTCCAGAGCATCATAGACTCATCAGCCTTGGGCCTCTCCTTCCCTTGCCCAACAACCAGCCCTGTTACCCACAGGGTCTTGCGTGGGCCCTCCCTTTCTAGGTCAGCCCAGAAATGCTGTCGATCAAGTCCCAAGTCCACCTCCCTAGAACTGCCAAGTTCTAGGAGCTGATTAGACTTCCCAGGTTTTAATAATGGACAACCCTTGATCCCTGGAGCCTTGATTCCTTTTGGCATTACAGAACCACAAAGAATCATCGAGATTCTCAACTCCATTGGGCAAACCAGAACCGGCAAATCTCAGCCATCTAGCATCTCCACTCCTTCCTTGACTCTGTGATCAATCTAGAGCCACAGAATCCTGATTCCTTTGGACATTCTAGAATGGCACTTAAAAAAAAAAAAACAAAAAACAAACCCCATGGATCATAAGGAAGTATTGATTATCCCTTTGGTTTGATGTTCTACAGCCAGTGGTCTGGAGGTATCTAATATCAAGAACTCCCAAGCTGTCACTGTCACCCTTCCAGACCCACAGACACTCTTCTGTTTTGTGCATTCTAGAAACATGACTATTTCATTTCCTCAGTAGCTCAACACTCTAGCTTCAATGTGTTCTAGAACCACCAGTGCTTGCCTCTGTGGTCAATCTAGATTCACAGAATCTTAACTCTTGGGTCTTCTGGAACCACAAGGTCTTTTCTTGACCTGCAGTCAACAATCTTTGTCATTGGTTAATAAAGATAGTCTTGAATTCTTGGGGCATTCCATAACCCTCCCTCCTTACGTGGTCTAGAAAAAAATGATTTGCTACTTGGTTAGCTGAGTCGAGAAGCAACAGTCCCTTGAATCTTAGGTCAACCCAGACCTGCAAACTCTTAATCTCTGTTGCTGTCCCTGGAGACAGTATATACCACTGATTCCTAACCCTGCTCGACAAACCCACCCAGCCACGTTAGAGGAATCTAGAACCACCAGTCCTTGCCTCTTGGGTGGTCCAGAATTCTGGATCCCTCAGCTCTGGGGAGACTCAGGAATCAGGCTGATAAA
The DNA here is from genome assembly GCF_037043125.1 of Eumetopias jubatus. NCBI lineage: Eukaryota > Metazoa > Chordata > Mammalia > Carnivora > Otariidae > Eumetopias > Eumetopias jubatus. The sequence goes on along the minus strand of NW_028274816.1, from coordinate 57,144,263 downwards.
GGGGTCTTGGGAGGGAGCATGGACCGCAGAGGAATTAAGATCCAGTGTGTCTGTGGTGGGTCCACTAGGCATGGCAGAACTTCACCAGCTAATAATTTACCCAGCAGGCCTGTCGGGCTTGGGAAACGCCTGCCCCCATCCCAGGAGAGGGCCCTAACTCTCCATCTTGCTATCTCTGGGAAGGGGGTACAAATAGGGAGACACCAGCTGGGCGTCATGGGGGCAGGGTCAGTGCCAGGGTTGGTGTGAGTACTTGGGGGCTCGCAGTCCCATCTTCTGCCTCCACCCCATCTCCCTCCTTGGCCTCCTCTTCCTCCTCTTCCTCCTGGCAGCAGCTCAGTGCAAGTTCATTCTCATAACAAAATGCAGCCAGAGAGCCAGGGAAACTAGACTTGGGGCTGTGGGAAGCCCGCTCTGCCTGTTCATCCAACTCCTTGGCGCTGCAGACCGGTGTCCCTGGGACCTCATAAGTGCGGTGGAAGTGGCGATAGTCAACCTCGTACTGGGAGCCACGCTGGAAGAGGACTGGCTCAAAACGATGGCCCCAGAGCAGCTCACCAGGGAGGTAGGAGGAGCGACACTGTGTGGTCATGGCCGTGGCCTCCACCATGCCTTCGAGAATGACCACCAGCTCAAAGTCAGCTCGGGCCAGCTCAGCACGTCCTAGTTCATACAGAGGACTGGCAGAGTCGATCTCGTGCACGATGGTGATGGGAGACACAAGGAAGATTCGATCGGTGCCACCATCAAAGCCCACGTCCACATCCTGATGATCCAGTGGTATGTACTCACCCTCCGGGGTCACACGAGGCTGCAGCAAGAGGGGAGGGGCCAACGACAGCCAGCAGGGAGCACAGAGATGGATGGAGACAGAGATGACGAGATAAAGGAACGGAGATGCCAAAGAAGGGGAGAGCAGAAACAGGCAGGGGTGGTGGGGTGAGAACATGGACCCAGAGAGAGGGGAATGGAGGCCCAGAGAGAGGAGCATGGAGGTCCAGAGAAAGGGGGGGACAGAACCAGAGATACAGAGACTCAAAGGGTTTGGGGATAGAAATGCAAGAGAGAAAGAGAGGGGACAGAGGGGCAGAATGATATTGGTATCGAGTCACAGAAATCAGCAAAGCAGGGACGAAGTTAAAGAGACAACAGAAGGTAGGAGTAACGTCCAAGCAGCAATTGGAGAAGGAAGAGAGGCACAGAAGAATGGTTTTCAGTATATGGCCACTGAGCTATAAATAAGGATGACAACCTAGGTCCCACACTCCGTATTCTACCACAGCCTCAGGCTAGCCCCTGGCTTATCTATCCCCCAACCCAACTACAAGCCCCTCTGTCCCATTGTACGTGTGTGCGTGTGTGTGTGTGTGTGTGTGTGTGTGAGTGTAGGTGTGTATGTGTGTGTGGGAGGGGACAATGCAGTCCTCAGGCCAGGTATTGGTAGTTTCCCCCCACCTCCCCCCATTGGTTTTCCATGCCCAACCTTCCAAACCATGTCAGCGCCCCCACAGACTTCTGGGAGAGAGAGTATCTCTCCCTCTCATGAATCCAGGAGCCCCCAGATGCTGCTGGGAGTTGTAGTTCTCACCACCATTCTCACCAAAGTCCAAACTCACCCAGGGTTCTTAAGTGTCTTTACTTGGGCCAGGACAACTACTGCCCTAGAATTTGGGCCGTTTTACAATTCTAGAGAACCACTAGGGCGCCTCCCTCAGGGCACCAGAGGGAGCTGCTACCCCAGGCGCCAATGGGGGTCGTGGCTGTTTTGTTGTTTGTTTGTTTGTTTGTTTGTTTGTTTGTTTTGGCGGTAAGGTACAATTCAAGGGTGTTTTCCGGCCCTGTACTCCCCTGAGCAGGAGGCTGGTGGGGCCAACTGGGCCACCGATACGGGGAATGAAGTCTCCCGCAAATGCTGCAGGACCCCGTGCCCAGAGGCCACGGAGAATTGCGTTCCACAGCTCTTCTGCAGATGGGACCTGCACCCCATCCTTGGGCTTACATCTCCCACAACCCCAAAGGGGCCTGGCCTCAAGTCACAGGCCACTCTCGGTACCGCTGTGTGGGCTGGTAACTGACAACCCGAGCCATGGTTTACACCACCCACAAACTGCATCATTGGCTCAGACCATCCCTCGGGGATACTTTCCCTGCCCACAGAGGCTTCTGGGAATTGTAGTTTAGAGCCTTTACACGACAGATGCGGCCTTCTCAGGTCTAGATAACCCACAACCCCACTGGGGGCCCGTCCTCAAGCCACAGGAACCTCTTTATGTCTCAAGATCTGTTTCAAGCCAAGGTCTCCAGTTGGCACTGGTCACAGACAGCTCTCTTGGGTTTCCATCTCCTACAACTGATCCAGGAAGGAGCCTCAGTCCACAAAGGGGGGAGGGAGCGACAGGGTTCCCTGCCCGCGAGACTGCTGGGAATTGTAGTCCACGCGCCGGCCAGGCCCGCCGCACACCCCACCCTCAGGCCTACGTCTCCCACCATTGCCCCCCGCGACGGGTCCCTCCCTCCTGCCCCGGCCGGGCCTTTCCAGACCGGCGGCCCGCACCTGCAGCAACTGAGCCCGCACGTGGGCCTCGACCAGGTGGCTGCGGCGGAGGTTGCCGACGCGCCACATGAGGCAGAGGCGGCGATCGCGCAGCGCCACGACGGCGTTCTCGCTGAACACGAGCGTCTCGTTGCGCTTCTTGGGCTTGGCCATCTTGGCCATGATGGCGCCCACGACGAAGGCGTCGAGCACGCAGCCGGCGATGCACTGCAGCACCACGGCGGCCACGGCGGCCGGGCACTCCTCGGTGACGCTGCGCACGCCATAGCCGATGGACGTCTGCGTCTCGAGCGCGAAGAGGAAGGCGGCCAGGAAGCTGGCCACCTGCGAGAAGCAGGGCGCCGGCGGCGGCGGCGCGGCCAGGTCGCCGTGCAGCGAGGCGATGAGCCAGAAGGCCAGGCCGAAGAGCAGCCAGGAGGCGAGGAAGGAGCAGGAGAAGAGCAGGCACATCCAGCGCCAGCGCACGTCCACGCACGTGGTGAACAGGTCGCTCAGGTAGCGCGCGCCCTGGCCGCCCAGGTTCACGAAGCGCACGTTGCAGTGCCCGTCCTTCTTGACGAAGCGCCCGCGGCGCCGCCCCGCCGGAGACGGCGCCCACCCGTTGCGGCACAGCCCCGGCCCGGCCTCCTCCTCATCGCCGGCGCGGCCCTCCCCTGGCTCCAGGGCGCCGCTAAGGCGGCGCAGGGCCCTGGCCAGGCCCATTGGGCGGGGGCACCCCCTCCACTTGGCCTAGTGGGGGGCGGGCGCCCCGAACCTGCGGAGATGAGAGACAGGCAGCAACGTCAGGGGTGCCGGGAACGGTGGGCTCCTCAGCCAGGCGTGCTCCCTGGGCCGCGGTGGACTCATCTGGCAAATGGGCGGCGTATTACTCACCCTGAAAGTCGGAACAGTGCGGCATCGAGGACAATGATATTATATAGGAGATGCTTGAATAGCAACGAAGTCATAGCCGTGATAATATTGTAGCACGCACCACAGTAATTAGAGCAGACATGCGCGCAGCGCCAGACACGGTTGTGAGCACTTTACAGGAATTTACATATTTGAGCCCAACACCGTTATTATCCCCATCTTATAGATGAGAAAACGCAGGCACAAAATGTTTAACTTGCCCAAGGTCAGAGTTGAGTAAACTAGGATTTGAGTGCCACCAATCCAGAGTCCATAGAGTGGTGACTGTTTCTCAACTTGGAATCCGCACGGAGAGATGAACCTAGGCCATCTATGGCTCCAAAACAGGCTCAGAAAGCAGAAGCAACAGAGGAAAAATGGTGGATGAATTGAACTTCATTAAAATTAAAGACTTTTGGGGCGCCTGGGTGCCTCAGTCGTTAAGCGTCTGCCTTTGGCTCAGGTCATGATCCCAGGGTCCTGGGATCGAGCCCGGCATCGGGCTCCCTGCTTGGCGGGAAGCCTGCTTCTCCCTCTCCCACTCCCCCTGCTTGTGTTCCCTCTCTCGCTGTCTCTCTCTCTCTCTCTCTGTGTGTCAAAATAAATAAATAAAATCTTAAAAAAAAAAAAATTAAAGACTTTTGAAGGGCACCTGGCTGGCTCAGTCCCTGGAGCATGCGAATCTTGGGGTTGAGTTCAAGTCCCGTATGGCATATAGAGATTGCTTAAAAATAAAATCTTTAAAAGGAAAATAAAAACTTTTGGGCTTCAAAGGACACTATCAAGAAAGTGAAAAGACAACCCACCAATGGGAGAAATTGTTTGCAAATCATATATGTAAGAAGTTTTTATCTAAAATACCTAAACGGGCGCCTGGATGGCTCAGTTGGTTAAGCGTCTGCCTTCAGCTCAGGTCCTGGGATGGAGGCCCACATCCAGAGTCCCTGCTCAGTGGGGAGTCTGCTTCTCCCTCTCCCTCTGCCTCTGCCCCCCACTCGTGCCCGCTTGCTCTCTCAAATAAAATTTTTAAAATCTTAAAAAAACAAATAAAATATCTAAACACCCCTTAAACTCAATAATAAAGACACCACAATTTAAAAAGAGGCAAAGGAGGGGCAACTGGTGGCTCAGTTGGTTAAGCATCCAACTCTTGGTTTCAGCTCAGGCTGTGATCTTGGGTCTTGAGATTGAGCCTTGCGTCAGGCGCCGCGCTCAGTGCGGAGTCTGCTTAAGATGCTCTCTCTCTCCCTCTGTCCCTCCCTCCTGTGCTCTCCCTCTCAAATCAACCAATCTTTTAAAAAAAATACGCAAAGGATCCGAGGAGACATTTCTCTAAGAAAAATATACAAGTAGCCAATAAGATAAGCTCATAAAGCTCATATACAAGATAAGCTCATAAAGCACCTAAAAAGATGCTCAATGTCAGCCATCAGGGAAATGCAAATCGAAACCATGAGACGCTATTTTCCATCCACTTGGGAAGATAACCTGTGTTGACAAGGATGTGGAGAAGTTGGCACCCTCATGCACCACTTCCTGGTGGAATGTAAAATGGTGCAGATGCTGGGAAAAACAGTCTGGCAGTTCCTTAAGTGGTTAAACATAGCTACCCTATGACCCAGCAATTCCACTTCTAGGTACCCCCCCCCCAGGACAAAACAAACGTCCACACAAACCACTGGTACACAAATAAATGTTCATGACTGTTATTCGAGATAGCCAACAGATGGAACCAACCCAAAGAGCCATCAGTTGTTGAATGAATAACTAAATGTGATATATCCACACAGTGACGTGCTACCCAGCAAGAAAACAAAGCGCTGACATGCTACAACATGGATGAACCTTGAAAAGATCGTGCTAAGTGAAGGAAGCCCGATACAGAAGACCACATATTGGGGAACCTGGCTGACACAGTCGGTTAAGCATCTGACTCTTGGTTTTGGCTCAGGTCTGATCTCGGGGTCGTGAGAGTGAGCCCCGGATTGGGCTCACTGAGGATGGCGTCTACTTAAGACTCTCCCTCTCCCCCACCTCTCTCAAATAAGTAAGTCTTGGGGCGCCTGGGTGGCTCAGTTGTTAAGCGTCTGCCTTCAGCTCAGGTCATGATCCCAGGGTGCTGGGATCAGGCCCCGCTTCGGGCTCCCTGCTCGGCAGGAAGCCTGCTTCTCCCTCTCCCCCTGGTTGTGTTCCCTCTCTCGCTGTATCTCTCTCTGTCAAATAAATAAAATCTTTTTTAAAAATCTTAAAAAAAATAGGACCACATATTGTATACTTTCATTTATATGCCCAGATGGGCAAATCTGTACATTGAGAAAGGAGACTAGTGGTACCTAGGGCTGGGGAGGTGGGGGGATTGGGGAGCGATAGCCAGAGGACACAGGTCTTCCTGTTGGGGTGATGAAAATGTTCGAAAATTGATTGTAGTGATGGTGGTACAACTCCATGAAAATACTAAAAAACACTGAATTGTGGGTGCCTGGGTGGCTCAGTTGGTTATGCGACTGCCTTCGGCTCAGGTCATGATCCTGGAGTCCCGGGATCAAGTCCCGCATCGGGCTCCCTGCTCCACGGGAAGCCTGCTTCTCCCTCTGACCTTCTTCCCTCTCGTGCTCTCTCTCTCTACCATTCTCGCTCTCAATAAATAAATAAAAATCTTTATTAAAAAAATAAACACTGAATTGTATACTTGTGCAGGTTGTATTTTATCTGAAATATATATATATATTTTTTTTTTCAAATTTTAAGTTATCTCTACACCCAACATGGGGCTCGAACTCCTGACCTCGAGATCAAGAGTCGCATGCTCCAATGACTGAGCCAGCTAGGCGCCCTTTTTTAAACTCCTATTTTAACGAATAGTTACAGAACCACCACCACCACCAAAACAAAACAAAACAAAACAAAATCCCAAGCTCAGCCCTGACCCTCAGATCTTAGGCAAATCTCTCTAAGTAGTTTCTTCAACTGTAAAATGGGGGAAATTGGACTTCAAAGTCAGGAAGAGTCTCCCAGTCATCTAGATCAAGGGCCCAGTCCTGGCTCAGTGGCTGACCCACTATGTGCCCTGGGACCACTGGCTTCCTTTTCTGGAAGGAAAGGAAGAGCCTTTGGAAAGAGCCTGGGTTTTTGAATCAGGCAGTTCTGGGTTGAATCCGAGCTCTGTCACTTCCTAACTGTAGGACTGGTGGCAAGTCCCATCCCCGCCTGAACCTCAGCTCCCTCCGCTGGGAAGTAGAATCTCGGCTGCTCAACAGGGTGGAGAAGAGAGGAAGGACAGCATAGGGCATGGACCCAGGGACTTCATAACTCCCCACCCCAGCAGCTGCGGAGGAGGCTAGAGTTTATTAGACATGTGGCAGTCAGTCCCATCAGTATCTACCAAGCACCCATGTACTGTGTAGCCCCTGCACCAAGCTCTGGGATCCCCATGGGCTTCTTGGCAGGGCCAGGGGTGCTCAAACTGAGAGGGCTGTTAGTCAATGTTAAGTTCAACATCAGTGGGTCCCCACATTACCCTCCCCCACTTACTGAGCTCTGCACCTGGACAGCTTTGCCGTGTTGCATTCTAAGGACGGAGCTGCAGCTCAGGTCAGAGTGGACTGGGCCTGGCCGTGTTGAGCATCGATGCCGTGCCCCAACCTTGGCTCTTCTCTCACCCTCAACAACCCTGGGATTTGGCAGATCATTCTTCCAGAAAGGGGTTAACTGAGGCTAATGGTTGAAGGGTCCAGGTTTGAATCCAGGCTCTGTATTTGCATTTGCAGCCCTCTCCTCCCCAGAAGTCCCCACTATGCGCTGGTCCCATCAGGAGCCACCGACAGGGTAGGGGAGGTGGTCCGCAGGCTGGGTCCTTCCATACCCGCTCACCCAATCTCTAACCACAACCCTGGGATGCGTGGGGTGGGGGGCTTTGTTTTTCACAGAAAAGCAAACTGAGGCACTGAGGTCCGTTCTTTGTCTCAGGCTCCCGTCCAGGTTTCTCAGGTGCCAGAGCCTGATCAATGACCCACGGACCTTATCAGGGTTCCTGATCAGGTTCCTGAGCACCCTCTACGTCCTGGGCCTTGTATGGGCTCAGGGGATGCCTGCAGCCCACCCACTGGACTCCATGAGACCCCACTGCTCACCTCACCTTGACTGTCCAGGACGCTGGGAGGTCAAGATCACTGCCCCACTTCACACGTTGGGGAGCAGGCTCGGAGACCTGGCCAGACCCACGCAGTGCTGAGGCTGGGGTGCTGGTTTGGGTCCTGAGCCTTTCCAATGCAAGCCTCTGCCTCATCAATCCCCCCACCTCAGCCCTGTGAGGCGGAAATGGCCGTGTCCATTTCACAAAGTTGATGGGGGCCTTCACCTCCAGAGGGCCCTGTCTGCATCCAACATGGCCCAGCTCACAGAGGGTGGATGGGACATGGCTTCAAGGCCTCCCCCGCCCCCCGCCCCCCCCCCCCCCGCGAAGGCAGGAGGGAAAAGGATCCAGAGTCTCAAGTCCTCCCCCTGACCTGCCAGAGCAGCTTAATGTTTCCATATAAAGGAGACACGGGGCTTAAGGTGTATCAACTTGGTGTCAAAGTCACTGTCTAATCTGAGGCCAAGAAGCTCCACCCCCAGGCCCCAACCTCCCTCCCCCTCAAAAAGGAGCACTTTCACGCTTCCGGAGACCCTGGGTGTCACCCCCGCCCCTGCTTTTCCCCCACCTACCAACAGGGTCTGAACAGCAGGTTGAAGGGCAGAGATCGACAGAGCGGGGGGCTAGGGTGTGAGGGGACAGAGGCTCAGGGTGCACAGGAAGGGTTCTGAGATGGGGAACCTAGAGAGAGGGAAAGACCCCGCGCGGGGTACAGGGACCCAGAGGGAGGCGAACAGAGACCAGGTGGTGGTGGGATGCATAGAGACTGGGGGCGGGGGTGTCAGAGACCTAGAGAGAGGGGACAGAGACACAGTGGGAGTGGACAGAGGGCGGGAGGGGACAGGAGAGACAGGCCGACTAGGAAAAGTTGGGAAGGGGAGATGATGTGTCAGGAAACGGGACAGGGCGCTGGAGTTGTGGCCAGAGACGGGAGAGAGAGGCTCGCGATGACAGGGACAAGGGGGCAGAAGGCAGATGGAGACGGGGTCAGAGACGGAGTCACCCAAACAGGGTGACAGGTTGTTCGGGGGCTGGACTTGGTCACCGAGGCTGAGGACCATCCTGGGGGGGGGGGGAACAGTGAGGCTGGGGAACGTGGGGCAGAGGAGCCCAAGCAAGGAGGGTGCAGGGTAGGGGTGTGGGGGGAGGTGGCACAGTTTCAGCCCAGGGGCGCCCCCCCCCCACCCGGGGTCTCTGTACAGAGGCACATACCTGGTGGGGCAGCCCACCCCCATGCCCTCCGCTGGGGGATCCTCTGCTAGGGCCGCGGGGAGGCCTCTGTGGGTGCTGAGGGGCAGTGATGCGTCCTGGGCCCCGGGGGCCTTGTGCCGGGCGCCCGACCTCTGTGTCCACAGGCGGATCAGAGGCCTGGCCGAGGGGGGGCAGGGGGCGGGGCCAGCTCCGAGCCGCAGCGGGGGAGCCAGGGAGGACGGCCAGGCAGGGCGGCTGGGCCGCAGCCCAAGCAGGCTGGGGAGGAGATGCGGTGGCAGACACCGAAGGGGGAGGGGGCAGGGAGACACGGGAAGGTGGGGACACAGATGAGGAAACAAAGAGATAAAGGGACAGAGGTGGAAGGACAGAGAAATGGGGGGAGCGTCCCTGGTTCCTTCTGAGATGAAGCCTTAAAAAGTCGGGGGACACGGGTGAGCTAACCCCTCCAGAGACCGGGACTGAGTTCCACATGGAATAAAATTGGGGGCAGGTGGGTCTGAACAGCACCTGACGGGGGCGGAGAGAACACACGAAGCAGGGATTCCCAGTGGCCTCTCCCAGCTCGGTGGCCTCGGAACGGCCGGGGTGGGGGCCCGGGTCCCGCGTCCTCCTCCCGTTTCTTCACAGGGAAGCGGCCAGCAGATGAGTCCCACACACATCAGGCCTCCTTCTGGTTCTTTACTGCCTCACGAGCCCCGGACCTTCCTACCTGCACAGCACCTGCCCTGGATGCAGGACGGAGGGGACGAAGACCCCCGCGGCCCCCCACAGGGGAGTCCAGGCCAAACCCTGCTCAGCAGCAAGACAGAGGGCAAAACCAGATTGTGCTGGAGGAGCCCACCCCTCAACTGCGGCCCACCCACTGTAAGGTGCTCGAGTTCCCTGGGCGGGGGCGGGGCGGGGCGACCAGAGGCCACCACTGGGTCCTGGGATGGAGAGGTCAGAGGGTCAAGCCAGGTGCCAGAGCGCACAAAACATCCACAGTGACACCGGCCACACCAGGCCCACCTGGGAAACAGGCCAGCAGGTCCTCAAACACGTGGGGGGAGGGCGGGCAGCCAGGGCCAAACCAAGTCTTTCTGCGGGAGGGGTCCCCGGCGCCAATCGGAGCCCTGTGTTTGGAGGGCTCCCTGGACTGAACCAAGTAGTTCTACAGTCATGGGTCAAACCAGATCGGTTTGGCAAGAGGGGTCGTGGGACCAAATCAAGTCCTTTCAAAGAACAAAATGTCAAACAATCCGTCATGGCGGCTGAAGGGCCAAGTCCTTCTATCGGAGGAGGGCTGGTCAGCTGACCTGAAGGAGTCCCTCCCGGCGGAACCAACGCCAACCTCGGTGGCTGTGGGAAAGGCCAGGCGGGGCTGGTCAGACGCTGATGGTGCGAAAGACGGTGAAGCCCGACAGGGCGGTGCTGACGAGGAGCCCGGGGCACTGTGGATGCCAGTGCAGCTCCTTCAGGTCTGTCTCGCCCTGGTGCACAAACAGGAGCTGCTGGGGGAGGTCCGCCAGCCCGGGGTCGGCGGTCTCTGCGTCGCCTGCCTCGGGGTCGCGCTCCACGGCCAGGTCCCACTGTGTGATCTGGTTGTCTGCACCCGAGGCCGCGAAGACCCCGCCATCCTGGGGATGCCACTCGACCGAGGTCACGGGGGCCACGTGCTGCTTGAAGGTGGCCACCGGGGAGCCAGACTACGGGAAGAAGGGAGTCCGGGGCTCTGAGCACCTCAGCCTGAGTCCCTGAGGTGACCCAAGCCGAGCCCTCGCCACTCTCCGGCCGTCGGGTTCCACCAGGGCGCCACCCCTGAGACCCCCACAGGCCCATGTTCTCTGAAGGGGACAGACAGCCAAGTACAACTGGTGATATGGGGCCTAACGTCCTAGGGCGTGCTGGGAACCGTGGTTTCACCTGCAAAGAAGCCCCTTCCAGCTCCAGGTCACAAAATCCCCACCGCTGGTCCTCCCCGGGCATGCCTCAGTTTCCCTTCCTATAAAAAGGGGTGGTTCTCGGGGCCCCAGGGTGGCTCAGCTGGCTGAGCGCCGACTCTTGGTTTCAGCTCAGGTCATCATCTCAGGGTCCTGAGATGGAGCCCCACATCGGGCTCCACACTTAGCTGAGAGTCTGCTGTCCTTCCCTCTTCTGCCCCTCTCCCCACTCGTGCGTGTGCTCTCTCTAAATAAATAAATCTTTAAAAAAGGAGGGGGGGGGTAGTTCTCAAACCTGCTGATTCTATGAAGGCCTTAAAGAGGGCAGAAGCACAGCTCCCAGGCTCCAGGGACAGCCGAGGAAAAGAAAAACAGCACTTTTACTAAAGCAAAGGTGCTACTGGGGACCGGAGCGAAGTCTCTCTGAATTGGAGACGTGGGTCCAAAGTTCCAGTGGCCAATCAACTTGGCCATGGATGCTGCCCATACACCTGCCTTGGGGGCTGGAACCCGTTTCTAGCAGTTTCCTCAGGCTGACGCCATAGAACTCATCATACCAGAGGGAAGAAAAGATTACATCGTGGGGGGCCCGGGAAGGCACAGAGCCGTATTTAACGGGGGCTTCGGCCAGAGGGATGCCAGAGTTGCAATTCCTCCTGCCCAGAGCCCCTCTTGGCTCTACGAAGTCAATTCTTGGCTGCGTGGTGATGTCACCTCTGCTCCCGTCCTGTCTGTACTTGTTTCCTCTCCTGTAATGAACGACGTGGCTCCGATTCTCAGCTGATTCTACAAAGTTCGCTAACAAAGAGTCTGCAAGCCTGAGGTGCCTGAAGCCTCGGGCTGCAAAGCCGGCTGCCCGGCTCACCAGCGGGTAGATGGGAGTTGGGAGTCAAGGCTGCCACTCAGCCTCTTGTCTCCTGTCACCTCTCCAGCTGGGGGAGCGAGCAACCCTACACCAGTCACAGCCTTCCTTCCGCTGAGCCCGCTTCCTCATCTGCCCCCCAAAAGGGCTGGACCCCAACTCGACAGGCCTTCCCAGTTCTGGTACAGACAAGCACGTAAGGAGGGAAACCTGCAAATCCTAGCGGCTGCTGGGAGCAGGCGTTCCCCGGGCTAGGGCAAAGTCCAGCTGGGGAAATACCTTGAACTGCCGCAGGTCCCAGATCTTGAGGGCCCCGTCGTCCCCGCCGCTGAGCAGGAAGGGTTCCTGGCGGCTCCAGCTGATCACGTTGACATCCCCGTCGTGGGCGGCGGCGGTGGTGAGCATGCAGGCCTTGCTGGGGGCAGCCCGAATGTCCCAGATGCGAATGGAGGCATCAGCTGAGCAGGAGGCGAACACCTAGACAAGCCAGAGTCTGAGTGACCCCGGGGTGCCTGCCACCTCACCCTGGAGACCAGGGATGAGTGGTGGGCTACCCTCTTTTTCAGTGTCCCCCTCACTGGGACCTAGCTCCAGGCCCCTCCTCTCCCAAGACCCAGGAGTCCAGACCCCCAGCCCTCTCTCACTGTGTCCTCAGTTGGGGACCACTGCAGGTCCTCCACAGAGCGTGTGTGGCCCACAAATGGCCGCTGGTCCACGTGCCAGGAGCCGCCGTCCGTGGGCGTCCAGAGGTGGATGTTCTTCTGACAGTCACCAGTCAGCAGGCGCCCTAGAACCAGGAGTCAGGAAACCGCCTGGGCGCGGCTGGCCACAGCTCCCTCTTCTCCCTGTACTCTTAGCCCCCCCCTCTTCCTACAGACCCCGCTCCCTCTCACCCCCAGGACCAAGTGTGCACCCCAGGGACTCACCAGACACCCGGGGGGACCAGTCCAGTGCAAAGCCCTCGCCCATGTGGCCCGCGAAGGCGAAGATGGGCTTCACACGGGCCTGCTCGTCCCGGAGGAAGGTCGCCAAGGCCTGGGGGTCATCCACTACCTGCAGAAGCCGCCGTAGTGCAAATACCTCCACCTGGCCCTTCTCTGACCATATACCAGCCACCGGCTCCTCGCCCAGCCATGACACCTGCAGGGGCAGGGAGAAGGGAAAGGGAGGTGGGAGGGACAGGAGGCTCAGGGTGGTGACCACAGCTCCCAGCATCCGTGAGAACCAGAACTGCAGCTCCTCAGAACGCCCATCGCCCCGGGCGCCCGGGTGGCTCAGTCGTTGAGCGTCTGCCTTCGGCTCAGGTCATGGTCCCAGGGCCCTGGGATCGAGTCCCGCATCGGGCTCCCTGCTCGGCGGGGAGTCTGCTTCTCCCTCTGACCCTCTTCCCTCTCGTGCTCTCTATCTCTCGTTCTCTCTCTCAAATAAATAAATAAAATCTTAAAAAAAAAAAGAACTCCCATCGCCCCAAGGCTGGGACTCCGGCTCCCAGCAGCCTTTGTGGGGACTGAATCACAGCCTGTAAGACCAGCATCGTACCTGGGACAACCTCCCACATTGTGTAGGGGCAGCGATGTGAGTTGGAAAATGCCTTCCAGGCTCCCAGGAATGGAGGCTGTTAACTCCACCAACCCTCGGAAGGGGGTTCAGACTACCAGTCTCTGCAACCCTCTAATGTCTGCTTGCTAGGAGATCCCATTCAACCTCAAGAGCTTCCAGCAGCCCCTAGACCTGACCTCTCTCAACTCCAGACTCCTATCACACCGACTGTTCGAACATCATCGAAGCCAAGTTCCTAACTGCCATCGGCAACCACCTCCTTTCTGGGGCTCCCCGCCTGGGGACTCATTGACTTGTCTCTTCCTCCTCACACCGCGTGCTAGCTACACTCAAAATGCACCACTTCCAACCCCTCACCACCTCTGTCACCACTCCTGCTACCCCTGTCATCCTTACCCTTGAATTATGGCCTCCCCACAGGACTGTCCTTTCCCTTGCCTCCCTGCAGTCTATTCTCGATACAGCAGTCAGAGGGAATCTCTTTTTTTTATTTTTTTAAAGATTTTTATCTATTTATTTGACAGAGACAGACACAGCAAGAGCAGGAACGCAAGCAGGGGAAGCGGGAGAGGGAGAAGCAGGCTTCCCGCCGAGCAGGGAGCCCGACGCGGGGCTCGATCCCAGGGCCCTGGGACCATGACCTGAGCCGAAGGCAGACGCTCAACGACTGAGCCACCTGGGCGCCCAGAGGGAATCTCTTTAAAACACAAGTCAGGTCATGATCTCAGGGTGTTGGGATCAAGCCCCACACTGGGCTCCGAGCTAGGCATGGAGCCTGCTTAAGATCATCTCTCTCCCTCCCTCAAAAACAAAAAAAAAAACAACAAAAAACCAAACCCCCGTAAGTCAGATCCCATTTGTCCTCTGCTCTAAACCCTCCAAGGGCTCACAATCTCTCCCCAAGTAAAAGCCAAGTCCTTAAATAGGCCTACAAGCCCCACACAACCCATCACCTCCCCCCCGCCCCCGGCAAATGCTGTCACTCTCCCCTTCGTCCGTTTGCTCTAGTAGATGCATTGGTCTCCCTGCCTTCCCCTGAACTTCCTCAAACATGCCACATTTGTCCCAGGGCCTTTACACTTGTGTTTCCTCTGCCTATAAACCCCTTCCCGACAGAAATCTTTGGCTCATTCCCTTACTTCCTGTGGGTCTCTGTTCAAATGGCATCTTATCATAAATACTTCCCTGACAGCACTATTACAATAGCAAATTCACTCTAGGAACATCCTAATTCCCTTCCCTTACTTTTACTCTTCTCCACAACATTTGGCACCTCTGGATGCAGTTACTTAGTTTCTGCTTGTTCCCTTCCCTGCTACCATGTAAGTTTCACAAAACCAGAGACCTTTTGCTCTCTGTTAAATCTCCAGGGCACAGAACAGTGCACGAAACATGGTAACTCCTGTCTACTGCCATACCACCCTACATGCGCCTGATCTCGTCTGATGAAAAATGGTAACCCTTGAATGGGAACACACAGCAAGGACCGTGGGCCAAGCACTGCCCCGAGTGCTGCTCATGCCTCGTTTCATTTAATTCACACATCAGCCTGCTCCGAAAGGGCTATAAGTCAGCAGCACAAAAGTGACCCCACAGCCCAGGACAGGTCTTGAGCAATAACAGAAAACACACATCTGTACACTAGAACCAGGTGCTGTCTCTAGAAACCCGAAATAACTGTAGGTTATTCCATTTCACCCTTCCGTCACCTCATCAGGCAAGTTTTGCAATTTTCACCGCTGTACTGAAGAGGAAAGAACGTAAAAAACAACCCTCTTATTTCTCCTAGCACACGGTGACAATGACGAAACCTAAGACATCTGTAAACTAATATATCAAAATTACGTGCCAGTACTTTTCTAAAAGCTGAAAGGCATGGACGAGGGGGTTAGGGGAGGAGGTCAGAGAATGTAGAGAAGGCTCCTGGGACTGTATCTACCCGGACTCGGTTGATGCCGCCATAGTGGGGCACCATAGCGAGCTCCAGCTGAGGCTTCCGCTCTTCTTCATCGTCTTCGTCTTCCTCCTCCTCCTCATCGCTGCCCTCCGATGGCGGGGACTTTGTCCCATGCAGATTATGCATCCGAAGCATCATCAGTCTGGGGGAAAGTGTGGGGTGAGTGAGGCACTGGATGCCAGGATCCTTAAGAGGGAGGGAGGGGAGAAGCTGGAAACCCCGACTTCTAGGTCCTGGGGGAGGGGGAGCTGGGGGCTCAGGCTCCTGGTCCTGGATGAAACCTCAGGTCTCACTCACCTGTTGCTCTGGGCGCTCTCCGCCTGGGTCCCAGCACACAGGTAAAGTGTAAGAGGAAGCTCTGTCCGGCTGTCTCCCAGGTGATCCCGGACTATGTCGAAGCTAAGACAGGGGGCTCCTGGGGAGAGAAGAAGGGGTTGGGAAATTAGGATGGGACAGAGATCTCAGCCGCCTCGCGCGTGACGTTTTCACCCGTCTTACAACACAGCCTTCTCTCTGAGTGCCTCGTAAGTTAAAGACTCAGGACCAGCCTCGCTCAGGACTCAGGATTCCGGTCCCCTCCTAACTCAGGACCCAGGAGCCCGGTGCTCAGCCATACCAGTCTGCGCTCGGTGGTACAGCACGTAGGCCTCCTCGTCCATGACCATTTCCTCTCCTTCGCGCAGCGGCGGTCCGCGGCCGGGCAGGTAGACCTGGGCCGGGCCTTCGGTCCCTGCGTCGCTGGACTCGGCCTCCCTGGGTTCCCCGGTTTCACACGTGCGCCGCCTACCCTTGCGCGCCGCCATCTTCGAACCCTCTCACCGCGGGCGCGAGGTAAGGACGTCACTTCCGGGTTGCGTTTTCCTCCTTCGGAGATCCGCCCGACAGCACGGTTGCCTTGGAAACCTCCCCAGCTCACCAATTTGAGAGGGCGGTGGCGAGAGGGTGAAGGAGAGCTAAGGTAACGGCGTCCCAGCCTAGCGACCGAGGCCTGCGGATTCGGAGACTCTACACCCTTCGCGTGACTTTGCGGCGCTTTTCTGCAGAGCAGCGGCAAAGGCCTCCTGGGAGTTGTAGTTCTGTACCAGGCCAGTTTTCTCCTTCTACTGGAGGAGTTCCGAGCTCCGACTCCATCTTCCACTTTTGACTCTCATTGCTTCCTTTCCGCTACATTATTCATTTATGCAAATAAGAGTTCTTACTGGCAAGTAGACTGGGTTTTTGCTCCCCGAGGACCCATAAAGCCCGTTTCCTTTCCCCTCCTTGTTATGATGGCTTTAATTCACTTCAAAATGCTTTAGTGTAGACAGGATGATATATGTAAGTTAGTCGGTTGAATCTACCCTCTTGGGGCAGTCAGCTGCCTAACCAGGCGTTCACATTGCAGCTGTGGTCAGCGAGCACTTAATCGGAAAGTCAGCCCTCTGGAGACCACTATTAGAAGTGCTTCGGCTCTCTTTATCGCTCATCAGCACCAGAGGTTTGGCTAATTGCCATAATGAAATGCTAGAGATAGATTCTCATTGGTGAGATAAACGGCATTCAAGGTAGGTGGATTGGCTAGGATATACTAGACTCTCCCCTCGCTTGCATGAACAGGATATGAAGAATCTAGCAAGCTGCGTAGCTTGCAGCCATAGGAATGGGACCCTAGACTTAATCCTGAAATGTTTTGATCCTGGATCTTTGTTGAGTTCGCTGTTCCTCCTTCTCTCTAGGTCTCTGTCCGCCCTCATCCCTTCTCATTCCTTTTCAGGATCTTTTCTCACAGCTTCCTTCTGGGTCTTTGTCTCCCCACCTCCCTCCAGGGTCAGTGTTCTCAATATAATTTTCTTTCTGCCCTCTCTTCCTCTGTGGGACTTTTCTCAGTTTCTGTTTCCTCCAGAGAAGTTTGAGGGCGGCTGAGAGAAACATGGAGCTCACACTTGGACTGAGGAGGCATAAAAACATGGTTTATTCCAAACACTGCAATGTGTAACAGGAGAGTGGGAGGGGAGGTTGGTGGTGGGTGTGGATTCCCAGACCGTCCCCTCCACACCCCAGCTCCAGACCCGGCTGGAGATCTAGGAAGAGGAGGCTTTTGGGGGGGTCTGCAGGGCCATCATGGGAGGGTCACAAATAAGGGCTGGATTTGGTGAGACTGTGGTTGGTGGCACGTGGGGCAGGTAGTGAGGTGCGACAGGGTGGGAAGTTTTGGCCCGATGTTGGTTGGGATCCACGCTAGGGCAGGGGGAGGCGGGGCTTCCGTTGGGAGTGTCCTAGGTCAAAATAAGGAAAAGCGACCGAGGATGGAAAAGGAGGAGGGTGTGTCAAGGTTTGACGTGAAGGGTCACAGTCTGGTCGGGGTGCAGTCTGGGATGCGGGTCACAGTTTGGGGTCGGGGGTCACAGTCTGGGGTCGGATGACCATTTTTAGGGGTCGGAAGTCACAGTCTGGGGTCAGGGGTTTCTGTGTGGCGGGGCCAAGGTCTGGAGTCACAGTTTGGCGAACGCGTCTCACAGTTTTGAGTCCCGATGGATGAAAGGTTAAAAACGGGCTTCCCCGGAGGCGTGGCTGGGGCCGGGGAGCTGCACAGTGATGAGGGGGCCACGGCCCCGGGCGTGGGGGTGGAACGCGGGCGTGGCGTGACCCCCCACCTCCCGCCCCATCTGGTGACGTTAAAAAGCCCTTGTCGGGTTTAAAAAAAAAAACCAAAAACTCCAGTGGGCTCCGAGACCCCCACCTTTCAGGCTGGGTGAGATCTGGGGCGGCTCGTAGTGCCCCCACAGCGAGGGGGCGCAGGACGCTGCTCCAGGCGGGGTCCGGCCAGGTCCATTTTCTCCTTCCCAACCCACGCGGGTCCTGTTCATTGCGCGTGCCCCCCTCGGGCCGTGGCCTGCGCTGACCGAGGGGGCGCTGGGGCCCCCGGGGCCGCGTCATACCTCGGACTCGAGGCTGGAGAAGTGCGCCGAGCCCCTGCGGGTGCCCAGGTCCCCGCCCCGGTGTCTCCGGTGGGGCGCGGCGGGCAGCGGCGGCCCCCAGTGCGCGGCGTGCGGGCACCGGCGCGCGTGGCGGGAGGGCCCGGTGAGCCTGCGCGCGGGGGCGGCGCGGGGGCACGAGCTGAGGTCCTCGAGCGAGCGCGAGGTGGGCGCTGGCGGCGGGAGGTCCCAGCCCCCCGCGGCGCGCCGGTGCCGGTGGTGGTGCGGGGCGGCGGCGGCGGGCGCGCGGTGCGAGGCCCGTGGGCGGTGAGGGTGCGGCCGCGGACACCCGCAGCGGGCTCGGCGCCGGGGCGGGGGTCCGGCGGCCCAGGGCGGGGGCGGCGGCGCCCACCAGCCACCGTCCAGGCCGTCGTGCGAGCAGCTGAGATGGCGCGGCGGCGGCAGCAGCTCCAGGCTGGCGCAGTGGCGACAATGCCAGGCGGCGGGACCGCTACGCGGGGGCAGGTAGTCCCAGCTGCCGGCGCGCCAGCCCCCGAGCTTGTCGACCGACCAGTAGCGGCCGGGCGGCGGCCCGAGGCGCTCAGCGTACGGATAGGGGAAGTCGGCGAACCACCAGGGCTCCAGGCCGCCCAGCGACGCGCCGCCCAGGCTCTCCGAGTCCTCCGAGTCCGACGGCGACGGCTCGAGGTCCAGGTAGGGGCACGGGGGCGGCGCGGCGCGACACGGGGGAGGCGCGGCCTGGGCCCCGCCGGCCGCGCCCCCCGCGCCCCCCGCGCCGCCCGCGCCGGGCCCCAGCAGGGGCTGGCTCTCGGGGTCGGAGCGCGGCCAGCGCGCGGGCGCCGGCGGGCTCTCGTCCTCGAAGGCCAGGCGGCAGAGCGGCGGCCCGACGGCGGTGGCAGCGGCGGCGGGGGGCGCGGGCGGCGACGGGAAGCCGGGGAAGGCGCCGGAGGGGGGCTCGGCCGGCTCCTTGTCGCGCACGATGGCGAAGTAGGAGGGCGGCGGCTTCTGCGGGGGCTGCGCGGCCGGCGGGGACAGCGGGCGCCCGGCCGCGCCCCGGGGCGCCGCGCGCGCCTCGCCCACTCCCAGGCCCTGCGGCTCGATGGGGCCGTAGTAGCGGTGGAAGCCGTCGGCCAGGCCCGCGCCCGCCGGGGGCCCTGCACCTTTGGTGCGACGCCAGCGGTCCACCGCTCCGCGCTCGCGGGGCACGAAAGGCGCGGGGCCGGGCGCGGGCCGCGCCGCCGGGTACGCGGGACTGGGCAGCGGCTGCGGCGGCGGCGGGGGCTTGGCCGGCGGCGGCGGAGCGGCCTCGGCGCTGCAGCAGCTGTACATGCCCTGCGGGGGGCCGCGAGAGGAGCAGGGTCAGCACGGGATGCCGCAGACCGCCTGCCTTCCCTCCGTCCCTCCCACCTCTTCCGCACCCCGACCCAGGTCTCTTCCACTTGTAGGCATCCCCGCCTGGCTCCCCGCCCCCCCCCCCGCCCCGCTCTGCCCTCCTGCCTCCCTCTCTCCCCTCCTGCCTCCCTCTCTCCCCCCTACCCTGGAGAAAGCCAGCAGGAAGTCCATGCGGTGGGTGGGCCCCAGGCAATGACGCAGGCGCCAGTACACCAGGTGCTCCCAGGCGAAGACCAGCAGGGAGAGGCCCATGGCCACCAGGAGCATGTAGAAGACACCTGCCATGTTGTCGATGTCCAGCTTACTGCTCATCACCTCGATTTTGTCATTGTGGCAGATCCCGGAGAGCCACAGCCGCTCCAGCATCTCGATCTCATCTGGAGAAAGGGGGGCGGGAGGGGCTGTCATAGGTCACCTTCCATGGGTACCGTCTCATAGGAGTCTAGGCGCGCAGACCCCTCTTCCCTCAGACCCTGGTGTCCTGATCCTCATCCCTTCCTTTGCCCAGGACCCAGGGCTCTAGTCCCTCACGCCCCACCCCGGAGGCATCCCTGTGTGCAGCGCACCATCCCCCAGGAACTGCAGCAGCGCCAGGTCGATGGGCCGCTTCCACCGGGAGCCCTTGTGCAGGGCGATGCCATAGCCCGTTGTGGCAAAGACCTTGCCCGAGCCGATGGTGACGAGCTTGCAGCCCTCATCCTTGCGGGCCATGTAGTTGAGCACAGCCGCATCATAGATGAAGGCGTCCAGCTTCCTGGGGGCCAGGGGGCATGAAAGGCAGGGTCAGTCCCACCCAGATGCCCTCATGGCCCAGCCCAGAACCCTCCTCACCCCTGACCTCCAACTGCTCCAAATCCTGACCAGTGGTAAACTCTTGAGCAAGTCACTGTACTTCTTCTTGGCGCCTCGGTTTCGATTTGTAAAGTGGGGATAACAACAGTACCTCCCTTCCTGGTCATTCCAAAGGGAAGATGGTGCTTGGTGCCAGGAAAGTGCTGGAGACCTGTTAGCTGTGACTGATGACGTTCAGCCTCCACAGAAGCCCTCCCCAGAAGGTTCTGCATACTCCCCTCCATTTTAGAGGGGAAGACTGAGGCTCAGAAAGGGGACTCACAGACAGAGTAATAATGCTGACGATCACTTATATCGTACTAGGCACTGTTCCGGCCACCGGCATAACTCATTCAATCCTCTCAACGTTCCTGTGAGGTAGAAACAGTTATCTCCAGCATTCAGACGGGAAATGCAGGCCCAGACACGCATCTTACTCGGCTTGGGTTCTCCCACTAGGCCCTAATTTCTAAACCTTGATGGGAAGACAAGCAGGGAGATGGAACGAGTGCTCACAGATGGATACATCGTGGCACATGCCGCCTGTCACTTCCTTCACACATAGTTGTGATTATTTGATTAATCTCAGCCTCTCGATTAGACTGTGAGCTCCACTCAAGCAGGATCCAGCTGGGATCCACTCCAGGCCGTGACCCAGCACAACTCCTGGCACATACAAGGTGGTTGTAAATATTTGTGGAATAAGTGAATGAGTGAATAAATAAATCCATGGCAGGGAACACTGGGTAACTATTCTATGAGACAAGATACATGCCTATGATCTGACATGAAGATGTCCAGGGTATATCCATGAGGGGAAAAAAAAAAAAAAGAGTCTGGGAATCCCATAAAGAGCATAACTCCACATTAATTTTTTTTTAAGTGGTGCATTTTGTGGGGTGCAATTTTGGTCATCTCGACTGCAGACACCAGGCCAGTTCTTAGAGGGAGGTCTCTGTCTTGCCCAGCATTGTCCGAAAGAACACTCCGCAATGATGGGCATGGCCCTTCTGCGCTGCCCAACATGGCGGCCGCCAGCCACACCAAAACGTGACCAGTAAGCCCAAGGGCAGAACTTTAAATTTTAATTAATTTAAATTTAAATAGTCTTGGACAGCGAAGGTCTGAGGAAAACGAGAGAGATCAAAGCCTGTGGCTGGAAGCTGGGTCGTGCAGAAGGCAAAGGAGTTTTGGAGCTGTTTGCCTATCTGTGGGTATAAATGCCTCCGGGACCCCAAATCTTCAGTCAAGCCCTGTCCACACTCTCACACCGGAGCACACAAATGCCTTGTTGCATTTCTGCAACATGACTGGCTGCAGAGAAATGTGGGAAAAGGACAGAATTAGTCCACGGACCCCAAACGGGGAGACAGTCAGCAGATTCCCCACACTGAATGGACTCCAGCCGAAGCAAAAACTTGGGGGTGGGGCAAAGAATTTGAGGCTCTGGAGAAGGAGCAGAAACTCCTCCAGAAACTGGGAGACCAGTCACCATCCCATGGTTGGAGAATGGGGTTTGAATTAATTTTATATGGCTCCTAACAGGCAGGGAGATCCCAGCTGACATCTGGAAACATATATATAGAGAGAGAGAGAGAGAGAGAGAGAGAGAGAGGCAAGAAAAATATCACAGCCAGCTGCGGGCACCGCTGCCTTGTCGGCAAACTATAATTTCTCTCTAGGTTTCTCTTTGTTTAGGAAAATGCCCTTGGGAGCAAAAGGTGAATTGCTTCCCTGGTTTAAGTGGAAAGAGCTAGGGGTTTCCAGAGTCAGGCTGAAGAGGAGGGATGGGAGGGGCTGAGAGCTAGGATAAAACGGAAGGAGGGTGGGCGCCTGGGTGGCTCAGTGGTTTAAGCGACTGCCTTCGGCTCAGGTCATGATCCTGGAGTCCCGGGATCGACTCCCGCATCGGGCTCCCCGCTCGGCGGGGAGTCTGCTTCTCCCTCTGACCCTCTTCCCTCTCGTGCTCTCTATCTCTCATTCTCTCTCCCTCAAATAAATAAATAAAAATCTTAAAAAAAAAAAAAAAAACGGAAGGAGGGTATCCAGAGGTCCTCGAGGGGCACAAGGGAGAGGTATGTGGGATGGGGGGGAGAGACCAGGGGGCATTGCAGAGAGGGCCAAAAATGAAGGCTTCCAGTGGCGGGGAGGTTTGAGGGGCTTTCAGGAAGAGGGGATCTAAAGAGCCTTCACTTTTTAATCCTTTGCTCAGTCCTTATGCAATATAATGCCTACCTCCCTTCCCCTACCCCCTACTCCCTATCCCCTGCCATTGTCACTAAACCTCTACCGAGACTCAGCCACATTCCACAGCCTTTGTTTAGGCTTAGGTTTGGGAAAAATTAAAAGTCCTTGCATCTGTCTTTGCTTTCCTGTTTATTCCTGCCCTGTTGCCACAGGGATCTTAACGTGTAGTCAGCTTCCGGTTCCTCCTCAGCTCACTACTCCCCCCCCCCCCCCCCCCCCGCTCCCCACTTCACTCAGTAACTGGAGTTACTTCGCATTACAAGGCCCTACAGCACCGAACAGCCCTGGATCCCTCCTACCCCCCTGCCCGCATCTCCCACCCATGACTTCCTTGCTCACCCTGCTCCAGCCACCTTGGCCTTCATGCGCAGTTCCTGGATGGCTCCAGCACCCTCCTGCCTCAGGGCCTTTGCACTGGCTGTTCCCTCTGCTGGAACATTCCTCCAGATAGCTGCCTGGCTCTGTCCCTCACTTCCTTCAAGTGTCTGCTTAAAAGACACCTTCCTGAGCAACTTAGTTAATACTGCAACCCATGGCCTTTCCCCCAGGCCTCCCAAACTCACTCACCCGGCTGTATTTTTGTCCACAGCACGTATCCCCTTGTAACTATAATGTGTTCTTGGTTATTAAGTTTATGGTCCATCTCCTCCCACTGGAATTTAAATTCCATGAGGGAACAGGTCTTGTCTGTCTGGTTCACTGCTGTATCCACGGGGTCTAGAATAGCACCTGACATATGACAGGTGTTTCATAAAGTATAGCTCAATGAATGAATTCAGGCTGCTTCAAGATGGGCATTCTCTGGGCCAGGCATGGAGCTGGGAGGCAAGACTTCATTAATATGGAAGAGATGCCAAGAGGTTTTTCTCCATGGAAAAAGCAAGATGAGAACAGTGTGTGCTTTCAGTAAGGAATGCATAAAGAGGTGTGTATGCACACATAGTTTAGGTGATCAGAGAGAAATTTAAAAAAAAAATAATGCTTACTTTATGGAAAGGCGACTTGAGGTTTCCTTTTTTGCCCTTTCTGTGTGAGTGAGAAATTGAACATCCCTCACCAAATGGGCTTCCAGAACTGGCTGGGAGGAGAAGCCGTGTTTCTGTATTTCTTTTTAAGAGATATATTTCCTTTCTCTTCCTGTGAGCTTGTTTGCCCTCTGTGGTAGGATGAGACCACATTTGGTGTGTGAGCCAGACAACACCATGTGAGGTTGCCAATTCCCTCCCACCCCTCTCTGTTAAGGATGGAATTTTCTGGTGCTGTCCATGGTGGTAACCACTAGCCACATAGAGCTATTTGAATTTGAATTTTTAATTAAAATTTAAAAATTCAAAAAAATTTAAAAATTCAGTTCCTTAGTCACACCAACCACATGTCAAATGACCAGGAACTGCTTGGCTACCACATGGGACTGCACAGATCTAGAACATTTCTCTCATTGCAGAGAGGGCTATTGGAGACTGATGCTCTAGGAACACACATGTGTCCGTCTCCCAGACTGGAATGGAAGGTCCAAGAGAGCAAGGACTTCGATTTGTTCACTGCCATACCCTCCGTGCCTAGCCCAGTGCCTGGTGCAAGGAAATCTTAATAAATACTTATTGGATGGATGGATGAATGAATGAGTTCTTTTTTTTTAAGTTTATTTTATTTATTTAAGTAATCTACACCTAACGTGGGACTTGAACTCACGACCCCGAGATCAAGAGTCACATGCTCTCCCCACTGAGCCAGCCAGGTGCCCCTGAATGAATGTCTTTTAATTTCACATCATTAAGGGTTATTGTGTCAGGGAGATCATGATTCAGTGTTTGTTTTCCTTGTTCCTCACTATATTAAAAACATTACATATATAATATGCATATGACATATACACAAGCATACATATGTATTACATATACATGTGTACGACTAAGATAAAAGACAGAAAAATACTGACATTGGGCATTCCACAACAAAAATGGTCCAGGGGCGCCTGGGTGGCTCAGTCATTAAGCGTCTGCCTTCGGCTCAGGTCATGATCCCGGGGTCCTGGGATCGAGCCCCGCATCGGGCTCCCTGCTCCGCGGGAAGCCTGCTTCTCTCTCTCCCGCTCCCCCTGCTTGTGTTCCCTCTCTCGCTGTGTCTCTCTCTGTCAAATAAATAAGATCTTCAAAAATGGTCCAGACAGATCATCTACTGTGAAGTTCATTCAACAACCCTGCTCATGTAATCACAGGCCCACCACTTCTAGAGTTTTGGGCTTCCACTCCCAAATATGTAGAGACCACTGAGGATTACTAAACATCAGTAAAGTCTCAATAAGAAGGATAGAAACAAAAGCAACAAATGGGGTGGGGGGGACTTGGAGGAAACAGATTATGCAGAGAGGAAAAAATGCAAAAAACCCAACAACTACCAATATCACCAGAGAAACAAGACAAGATATTCAACTTTGAATAGCATATCATAAAACATAGGATACCATCAAATAATACTATAAAATTTACAAAATACTATAAAAATTAGAAGATCAGAAAGAGTTCTTAGCAGGGCGCCTGGCTGGCTCAGTTGGAAGAACATGCGACTCTTGATCTTGGGGTTGTGAGTTTGAGTCCCATGTTGGGTAAAGATTACTAAAAAAATAAATAAATAAACTTTAAAAAAGAGTTCTTAGAAATTGAAAATATACTAGCAAGAATGAAAAGCTTAATAAAAGAGTGGAAGATAAGGTTAAGAAAAACTCTCAGGAAGTAGGACAGAAAGATAAAGAGATAGAAAAATAAGAGAGGATAAAAGAGTTCAGGAAGCCCAATATGAAATTAATAAGAGTTCCAGAGAGAAATGGAGGGAAGGGGGAGATCATAATTGAAAGAAATCAAGGAGGCTTCCCAGAATGAATGCCATGAGGATACAACTGAAAGATCCAGTAATGAAAATAAATGAAGATGTTGCCAAGAAATGTCAGCACACTGAGGACAGGGAAAAGAAAAACGGTTGACACACAGGCTTATGATCAGAATGATTTTGGAATTTTAACAGTAATACTGGAAATTAGAAGACAATGGAATGATGCCTTCAAAATTCTCAAGAAAATGATCTCCAGCCCAGAACTTCATACCCATCCAGAGGGCCTATCAAGACTAAAGATGTTATCAGATATGCAGTGTCTCCAAAATTTTACCGCCCCCCCCCACCATGTGCTTTTTGTCAGGAGGCTCAGAAGAACAAGAGAGAAGAACCCAGGAAGAGTGAGAATTAGAATATGACAGGAACCAAACCAGGGGGCAGGTGAAGGGATCCAGATGGTAGCTATGCGGCAGACTTAGGCCATGAGAGAAACTTCTTTAATATGATGAAATTAATGGAGTACCTGATGCGAATGAATATGTGAAGAAGAGATTCATATAGTTAACAGAGAATTTTGAATTAACAAAGAAAACTCAGACACTTAAGCAACTGAAAAAAAAAAAGACAATTATTAACTCCAGGAAAAACAAAGAATTGTGTGGGAGAGGAAAGTAATCACGGTTTACTACTTGTGGCAGCTGTGGGAGCATTTACACAGTCATAACATGTAAACACTGCATATTCATCTAGCCAGAAGCACAGTGTGGGAGGCTGGAGTAATTTAAATAAGAGTATGAGTATGTGTCTTCCCTAGTAAGCAGTGAATGGAAAATACCTAAAATTGAAAAATCAAGAGGTAGCCACACAAACAATGGTATTTAGAGACAGGGACACAAATAGCAAAACGATACAATAAATAAGGTAAAAGCAGATCCCTCTGGGGTGGGAGAAACGGAGGGGTAGGCGGATGGAGGACTGTTGGTTTTCATTAAAAAAAAAAAAAAATCTTGTATTTGACTTTCCAAACTATGTAGATGTATAACTCTGATAAAAATAGAACTAGAAGTTGGGGAAAAAATGTAAAAAGGAATACTGGGGAGAAAAAGAATTCAGCAGAAGCAGAAAATCAGAGCAAGAGGTGACAGAAACACAAGGTGTCCTTTGTAAATCCAAGAGGTTGCTGGGGAAGGGCACAAAGAGGATAATTCTGGAATTTTCACGGCCCACCTGAGGCAACAGAGTGTAGTGGTTGAGGGGCTGGGCTCAGAATCTGATGGCCAGGGTTCAAATCCCAGCTCTACCACCACAGATCTCTGGCTGTACCTCAATTTCCTCGTCTATAAAATGGGAATGATAATATTCACCTCTAAAGTATTATGGTTTGAGGGGCGCCTGGGTGCCTCAGTTGGTTAAGCGACCGCCTTCGGCTCAGGTCATGATCCCAGAGTCCCAGGATCGGGTCCCACATCGGGCTCCCAGCTCCGCGGGGAGCCTGCTTCTCCCTCTGACCCTCTCCCCTCTCGTGCTGTCTCTCACTTTCTCTCTCTATCAAATAAATAAATAAAATCTTTAAAAAAATATTATGGGTTGAATCGCCTCTCCCAACAATTGTATATTGAGGTCCCACCTTCGTTGAAGATAGGGTCTTTACAGAGGTAATCAAGTCAAAATAAGGTAACTAGGGTGGGCCCTCATGCAATAAGACAGGTGTCCTTACAAAAAAGGGGAATGGAAGACACTGGGGAAGATGCCCATCCACAAGCCAAGGAGAGCTCCTTCCCTTGCCCTGAGAAGGAACCCGGAGGACTTCTAGCCTCCAGAATTATAAGGCAACAAATTTACAGTAGCCCCAGAAAACTAATAATGAACTAATTAAATGAGTTAGAGCAGAACTTGATATATAATAAACACTATAGTAAATTAAAAAGATATGGGAATGATCCAAGCCTTGGCAAGGATATGGGACAAGTGGAACTTTGCACTGCTGGCGTGTAAGTTGGCACGACCACTTTGGAAGATGTTTGGCAGTATCTTTTGAAGCCAAGCCTCCATCTCCTTATGATCCTGCCGTTCTGCCCATGGGGATTTACCCACGAAAAATGAATACGTACATCCCCCAAAGACTTGTACAAGAATGTTCACCGTAGAGCATTCATAATGGCCAAACACTGGAAACAATCCAAACGTTCACCAGCAGTAGAATGGATGATTTCTGGTATATTCATAGAGTGGTATACTCAGTGGGATACAGCAATGGATGAACCTGGTAGAGCATGGGGGCAAAACAAGCCACACACAAAAGCTACCAGTACACTGTTTGATTCTGTCCATGTGATATTCAAAACCAGGCAACACTGATTCACGGTGATCATCTGCAGTGACCGGTGGGACAGAGGGGACCTGGAAATTGGCCATACCCTAATCTGGTCGAACCAACATAGCCACATGTTATATAGACAATCAAGGAGCTTCACACTTAAGATTTGCATGTTCTGTCTCAACAACAAAAAAGACACAGATGAAGCCTCAAGCAATTTTTACATATCAGGGGAGGGGGTTGTGGCTGACCTTTGGATGAAAAAAAACACAGGTATCCATCCTTCTCTGAAGTCAGGGGTGGGAGGGATTTGGATTCATTTTTTGAGATGGGGCTGCTCTCCAAAACTCAGGAACTAAGTGGATTTGCGACATGGGGCTCCCCTGAGTGTCTGAATTTTTGCTCTCTCAAGGTGAGAAAATAGACCAAGAAAGTGACGCATACCTCCAGAAGTACAAGAGGAAGACAATCCCCCACCTCCCAAGGAAGAGCGCGTCCTGCTCGTGTAGTAGGGGTGGGTGGGCAGAGCCTGGGGAAGCTGCCCTGCTTTGCAGAACAGAGCGAGAGGATCTGGAATTCCCAGGGGCCTTCCTGGAGGGAGGGGCTGAGGACGAACCGGAAGAAGAGGGAAAGGGGAGAGATGAGTCAGCCGGCTGGATGGGGAGGGTACTCTGGGGGTGAGCAAGAAAGTGAAAAAGTCCCAAGGGGCTGGGGGTGGGGGCGAGGGCTGTTCCTAATGTTCATTAGGAAAATTTGCATTTACATAATGTAGACCGGGCTGCCCAATAGGGTAGCTACACGCCATGTGGCTATTCCGAGAACTTGAATGCGGCGAGTCTGAACTGAGACGTGCTGAGTGTAAAATGCACGCCGATTTCTTGCGGGGAGAGTGTGTGTGTGTGGGGGGGGGGAGATTATGTAAAAGAGCTCAACCATTTTTATACTGATTACATGTTGTAATCATATTTTGGATACATTGGGTTAAGTAAAATGCATTGTTAAAATTAATTTCACCCATTTCTTTTTACATCTTTTAATGTAGCCACTAAAAAACTTTTAGAATCACGCTGCATCCCGGAGGACAGCGGCTTCCCAGGCTCACTCCCAATCCCAGCACTGGACACTCAGGTCTGAGGCCAGCGGAGGCTTTTATGGGGATTAAGGGAGGGGTGGGCTTCCATTTTGGTTAATAGCTGTGGGGCTGGGAAGACACAGTCGGCGCCAGTGACATGCTCCAGAAAGCGAATTAGATCTAGCAAAGAGGAGCTTGAAGCCAGAGTGAGCCTGAGAAGCACAGGAATTTGCAGACTTCTTTGGAGGGGAGTTTGGAGCCAATGTTACAGCCATCCTCAGGGGCAGGGAGACCCTGTATGACATCTGGGGGTGGGGCAGGCAAAGAAGAAGATCAGGAAGGGGAAGAAGTCCAAGAGACCAGGAGGTGGAAGACGAGGAGGAGGAAGAGGGCAGGAAGGCGGAACTGAAGAAGGCAAAAGAAGGAAGGGAAGAAAAAGGAAAAACAAAAGAGCTAAAAAGAGGCTCTAGCTGGCTCAGTCGGAGGAGCCCATGACTCTTGATCTAGGGGTTGTGAGTTCAAGCCCCACGTTGGATGGAAAGATTATAAACAAACAAACACACTTTTTAAAAAAAAGAGGTAAAAAGACAGAGTTCTGCATTGACACTGTCCACAATGGCAGCCACTAGTCAGGTGGGCTCTTGAGCCCTTGGAATGAGGCAAGTCCAAACTGAGATGTGCTGTGAGTATAACATACTTCAAAGTACAAAAAAAAAAAAATTAATTTTCATATTACACATTGAAGTCAAATATTGGAGATATTGGGGTAAACACAGTATTTCACTAAAATTAATATCACCTGTTTCTTTGAGTGTGGCCAATAGAAAATTTTAAATTACATATATGGCTCCCCAGCTCTGCTCTAGAAAAAAAAAAAAAAAAAAAAGGCTGGAGGAAACTCCCGGAATCATGAACAGTGGATAAGGAGGGGAAGGGGAGAATCTTCTTTTTACCTTATTATTTTTTTGAAGATTTTACTTATTTATTTGAGAGAGAGAGGGATAGCACAGAGGGAGAATGAGAGGCAGAAGCAGACTCCCCGCTGAGCGGAGAGCCCCAGGCGGGACTCAATCTCAGGACCCTGAGCCCAAGGCTTAACTGACCGAGCCACCCAGGTGCCCCTTTACTTGATTATTTGTAACACCAAGGAAGTGTTATGCAAGTAAAACCACTATAGAGAGGTTAAAAGACATTAGGGGGAAGGGAAACTGTTCAAGGGGCTTGGGAATGTGAAGGCGAAGGGTGCCGGGCACAAAGAAAAGGGGTGTCCTCCAAATGGGGTAGCCCAGGGGAGGGGGCGAAGGGGTCCACCAGGCTTCGCAGCTGAAGGAGGCCAGTGGAGGAAGGGTGCTCTGCAAAGGAGCGCAAGACTTTGTTTGCCCACCTGTCCCCCACAGGTTCATCTTTGAGAACACCCCCGCCCGCGGAGCAGGGGCGTGGCAACCCAGAAACCACATGACCAGGCCCCGCCCTGACCACCGCTGATTGGCCCGAGCATGAACACCTGACTCCGCGCTGGACCAACTGGATTCTCACTAGCGGGGATGTGAAATTGAACCGAAGCATGCAGGTGCTCACCCTGGACCCTGGAGGTGAAAGGCGGCGCGGAAGCCGGGGGCCATACAGCAACCGTGGCTGCAGCTGAAGCCAAGATAATGTGCAGAGAGCCAGTGGCCCCTGAGAGGAAGAGATAGAGAAGCAAGGGAGGAACCTTGGCTCCTGATGTTTCATTTCCCAGAGCCGCTTTGTAACCTGGTGGGATTGTGGACGCCGTATTATGAAGGCAAAAATTAAGGTTCAGAAGCTCAATTCACTGGCCCAGGGCTCACAGCAAGTAAGGGGTAGCTCCCATTCCAATCTGGCTTTAAAATCAGTGCTGTTAAACACCCCCAGAATACTGCTGGGAACTCTCAACACACGGGGGACACCAGCACCCTTCATTATATGGGAAGATCTGGACAAACGGTCTCTAGAGAAAAGAATGGATGGATGGATGGATGGATGGATGGATGGATGGATGGATGGACAACTTAAAAACCAGTGTTTCCTATTCTGTGCTGTATCCTAGCACCTCTGCCCGGGATTCTCCAAACTCAGTACCCATCTTAGACCTCTGGTAAGGGAGTGCTACTCTGGACCCCATGCTCTTGAGGACTCTCCCCACTCCACCCCCCATTCCCAGGGGAATCCCTGGGGCCAAGGAGTTGTGCCCACCCAGAATCCACACCTCCACTGGACATTATGCTCTGGGAACCTGGGGTGGGTAGAATAATGGTCCCCCAAAGATATCCACACCCCGGGGTGGTTGGGTGGCTCAGTGGGTTGGGCATCTGCCTTCGGCTCAGGTCATGATCCCCGGGGTCCTGGGATTGAGCCCCATGTTAGGCTCCCTGCTCAGTGGAGAGTCTGCTTCTCCCTCTCCCTCTGCTCCTCCCTCCATTCATGCTTGTGCTCTCTCTCTCTCTCTCTCTCTCTCAGATAAATAAATTTAAAAATATGTATTTTTTAAAAAGATACCCACACCCTAATACCTGGAACTTGCGAATATGTTATCTTACACTGGAAAAGAGACTTTGCAGTTGTGAATAAAGGAAGGATCTTGGAAGGGGGGGATTAGCCTGGATTATACGGGTGGACCCAATGTCATCATAAGGTCCTTTCAAGAGGAAGGGGGTGGGGTCAGTCAGAGAAGAAGCTATGGCAATGCTAGCAGAGTTTGAAGGATCCAGGGCCACGAGCCAAGGAATGCGGGCAACCTTGAGAAGCTGCGAGAGGCAAGGAAACAGATTCAGATGGGAGGACAAGGAGTCAGCTGTTCTCCTGGAAGGCAGAATTCTGAACTTGAACTTGTTTAGCCTTTCTGTTTGTTAAGGTCTATTTGTCAAGGCAGGAGGACCCAACATAATGAATGGCTGGCTTGCATGATCGGTAAAGTTTCAGTAGCTCGACATAAGGTATGCGAGCCTCCGTGTGCACTCTTCTGCAAACGTTAGCAATCGGGCTGCCCCAGGTCTCAGCTGAAAAGGCCTGTTACCCCAAATGCCTCCAGTTCATGGTGCTTCAGTGGGGAGGGTAGAGGAGAAGGGGGCAGTTCTCTGCAGGGGGTGAAGTGGGGCGGAGAGAAAGAAGAGGTGACTAACGAGAAGGGGCTTCAGTCCTCAGTGTCCGAAATGAGAAGCTTTCAGGGAAAGAAGGCACAGGGAGGACACAGGGAGAGACAGAGATGAGAGACCGTGTAAGCCCCAGGACTCGAGAGAGAGGAAGTAGAGCCCCAGAGAAAGAAAAGAGGCAAGAGAGAGGCTGCCTGGTGGCACACTTACAAACTCCACAAGGGCAGGACTCTGACGGATGGCTTGGCTGGCACAATCTCCATTTGCAACCTCCCCCTCTGCCACTGTCTACAACAGAGCCTGGAAGGCTAACACACTCAGTTTCCCAGCTTCCTTTGCAACTGGGAGTGACCATCCAACACACACTGTGAAATAGCCAGAAGTTCCTCAGAAAGGCATATTTTCCCCAATAAAAAGGCAAGGCCTTGCCAGGAGGAAATCCTCCACCTTTCACTCTTCCTCCTCCTTCTTGCCTGGAATCAAGATATGCAGCACGGCGGGGAAGCAGCTATCTTGTGACCACGAGGCAGTCACAGTAAGCAAGAAGGTCTAGGCACCAAGGTCAACAGAACAAATACATGGAAAAAGTTTGAATCGTTGATGGTATCTGTGAGCTATCGTGCCAGCCTTGGACTTCTTACTGAGAGAGAAAACGAAATCTCTGTCTGTTCAAGTACTCCTAAGGATCCAGGCGACTTACCTCTTTTATTGACTATTGGTATCCAGTGCAGGAACTGGGCCTGGCACAGAGTTGATGCTCTTTAAAACACTTAAAAATGAATGAATGACATTCATGTTCCCACAAAGCCTAGCTTTCTTTTCTGCTACTGGTTCTGAGAGCCTCCCCTGCATCGCAATGCTTACCCAACCATCTTCCTTACAGCTGGTCGACTGGGCTTCTTTTCTTGCAGCTCAACAATTCCAATCAAGACAGAAGGGTAAAAAGGAGTGGCTACTTGAGGGGTGAGCTGCTTGGGGAAGGTGATCCAGAGGACGTGATAGCCTCCACAGTAATGCCTGTCCATCTATTCTCCACTTGCCAGCCAGAGGGGGCGTTTACAAACAGAAATCAGATCACACCCCTCCCCTATTTAAAATCTCCCCTCCTCCTGGCTTCTTGCTGCCCTTCGGAAAAAAAACCCAACCCTGAACTCAGCCTCGGGGTTCACACCCATGCCCTACTCTCATCTCCCCTCTAACGTCAGCTCTCTGCCATCCAGCCACATTGGCCTTCTTGCTGATCCTCCAATAATCCAAGACCACTCCCACCCCAGGCCATTTGCACACCCTATTTCATCTGCCTGCAAGGCTCTACCTCCACAAGTCCACCTGGCTAGCCCTCACCTCCCTCAGGGCTCTGCTCCACTCACCTCCTCCAAGAGGCCCGCCCTGAACACCTTGGTGAATATATCCCAGTTCAGTCATGCCCTAGCTCGCCACCACTTTCTGGATCATGCTGATTCTTCCGGTTGCCTGTTTCTTATTCATGTCCCACCTCCGGACCCTAAGCTCCCTTGAAAGCAGGGACTCTGGTCCGTTTGTTCACTGCCTGGCGTAGACTAGGTGCCAAGAAGATAAAAGTGTGTTGAATGAAGAAATCAAGAAGGGACAGGGAGAAAGTTACTGTGCTCAGTTTTGTTGTAACCTTGGTCTGTACTTTGGAGCCTGAACTTAACTTTACCCCCAGGATTTGGGAAGCTGAAGTTAAAAAGCAAAACAACCTAATCCAAGCATCCATTCCAGTGAGTTCAGATCTAATGATCATAATGAAAATAACATAGCAGCAAACACCCACAGCGAGCCAGCAGTACTACTACCAAATAATAAACGAACCAATAATAATAGCTATAATAATCCTTATAACAACCTTCTGAGGAGGGTCCTTTTGTTATCCCCATTTTACAGAGGAGGAAACGAAGGCTCAGAGTGGTTAAGCAACGTGCCCAAGGTCACCAAGCCACGGAGAGACAGAGCCAGGATTTGAACCCTGGCAGTCTGGCTCTGGAATCTATACCTCCCAGATCTCTGAAGACACATCACAAGGACCCTGGTTCTGGAAGGGGGAGTTCACTCCCAGCCTCAATGATCTATGCACGCCCTCCAAGCCGACCCACCCCTAGCTGACCTCTGAGCTGATGAGTGGTCCCTGGCCCCTCACTCTCTCCCAGCATCCTCAGGGCCCCCGGCGGCCCCACCCCCCACCCCCCAGCCCGAGTCTGCGCTGACCCTGCCTTGAGCTGAGTGAGCGCTTCCTCTACGCGGGGCTGGTTGTAGCGCACCATATAACTGTGCATGTCGGGGTAGTTGCTGCGGATGTTCTTCTCCGTGGACCCGTTGGGCACCGTCCCAAACTTCAGGGGCGGGTACTGCTCCTGGGGCCGCTGGAACTGGGGCAGAATGGGAAGCTATTAGGGCGCCCCCCTGGGGCCATCTGGGTCAAGAATAGCCTTGACCCAGATGCTCTGTTCTGGGGGACACCTGCCAACTGGCAGGCACCCCAGCCCAGAAGTGTTTCTCCAACGTGCTCACCGTGACCCTTTTCTACTCCCACCCAGCAGATCTGTCTGCAGACAGCCACACGTATGCATGCAGACATGTACACACATATGTATTATACACAGTCGGGAGTAATATTGAAATATTTAACACCTGGCATGGCCTGATCATGGTCCAATCTGAAAAGACACTGGCTACAGAGTTCACTGGAGAAGGGTCGCAGACGCCTCTGATGTGCCAGGCATTAACCCTTAACTTGCCGGATCACAGGAGGTCCCAGGGGCAGGGGTTGGCACGACGGGGGCTGGAGGCAATTGCTAATTACCAATCCATTCAGAAATAGTTCACTCTTTTTTTTTTAAGAGAGACAGAGAGAGAACTCGTGCACGTGCAAACCCGGGCGGGGGGGGGGGAAGGGGGGATAGGGGCAGAGGGAAAGAGAAAGTCCTAAACAGACTCCATGCTCAGCATAAGCCCAACGCGGGACTTGATCTCACAACTCTGAGATCATGACCTGAGCTGAAATCAAGAGTCAGATGCCTAGCCAACTGAGCTACCCAGGCGCCCCAAAAGTTTACTCTT
Source organism: Eumetopias jubatus (assembly GCF_037043125.1). Classification (NCBI taxonomy): domain Eukaryota; kingdom Metazoa; phylum Chordata; class Mammalia; order Carnivora; family Otariidae; genus Eumetopias; species Eumetopias jubatus. The sequence goes on along the minus strand of NW_028274816.1, from coordinate 57,109,385 downwards.
TTAACAGCAGACATAGCCATACCGGTGTGGGCTGGCTCAATGTCAAGTGTGTATATGACTAAAACAAAGATGCAGACATATTTTCTATTCTACTCCATTAAAAAAAAAATGCTTGTTGGGTTGCCTGAGTGGCTCAGTCGGTTAAACATCAGCCTTTGGCTCAGGTCATGATCCCAGGGTCCTGGGATCGAGTCCCGAATTGGGCTCCTTGCTCAGAGGGGAGCCTGCTTCTCCCTCTGTCCACCGCTCCCCCTGCTTGTGTGTACTCTCTCTCTGACAAATAAATAAATAAATAAAATCTTTAAAAAAAAATGCTTGTTGCAATCCACTGAACTGACTTCTCAACCTTCTTTCTTTTTTTTAAGATTTCTTTTTTTTTTTTTTTGACAGAGAGACAGAGCGGAACATCATCAGGGGGAGTGGGAGAGGGAGAAGCCGACTTCCCACGGAGCAGGAGGCCTGATGTGGGGCTTGATCCCAGGATCCTGGGATCATGACCTGAGCAGAACGCAGACACTTAATGACTGAGCCACCCAGGCGCCCCTGATTTGTCAACCAACCAGTTAACCACTTTGGTCTCAAAGAGTGCTCTGCAAACCACCAGTCCCCGAACAAACTGTGGTCTGGATGAGGTAAGTATAGAGATCGAGAGAATGAGCACTTAGAGCAATTTTTTAAAAAGATTTTTTAAAATTTGTTTATTTTTAAAGTAAACTGTACACCCAATGTGGGACTCGAACTTACGACCCCGAGATCAAGAGTCACATGTTCTACCGACTGAGCCAGTCAGGCGCTGTACATTTATTTATTTATTTAAAGATTTTATTTATTTATTTGACAGAGAGATAGAGAGCACGAGTAGGCAGAGAGGCAGGCAGAAGGAGAGGGAGAAGCAGACTCTCCACCGAGCAGGGAGCCTGACGTGGGGCTCGATCCCAGGAACCTGGGATCATGACCTGAGCCGAAGGCAGCCGCTTAACTGACTGAGCCACCCAGGTGCCCCAGGCGCTGCGCACTTAGAGCAATCTGACAGAATAATTTTTATGTCTGTTGAAACCACATAAAAATTTGGGTTTGAATTACGCATGTCTTGGTTTTCAGTTTTATGTTCTCTTCTTGTAATTCATTTCTATCGTATTTTACAAAAGCCTTGATCTCCATTGGAGGAAGTTCAGAGATTAGCCCTTCATCACACTTTGAGAGAAGCACTATCCCAAATGGGATACCCCATTTGGCACTACTGCCCCCCCCAGGACATTTGGGGTCACTCTCTTCTCCTGGGAATATTTAAACAGTTCATTGTGAAACATAACCTTTCTCTTCCAGAACATTCTATTCTACCATTTTGGAATTCTCTTCTGACCTCCCATGGGCCAAATTCTGGCCTGACCTCCAGCTCCAGCCAGCTCCCTGTCTCCCCAAACACACACACCTTTCGATCGCTGAGCCCAGACACGGTGTCCACGTACTCCTCCTGGATCATGAAGGCGGCCAGGTTGGCTGTGTAGCTGGCGAGGAAGATGACGGCGAAGAAGGCCCATACCAGCACCATGATTTTGCTGGTGGTCCCTCGGGGGTTCTCCACGGGCACCGAGTTATTGAACACCAGGGCCCAGAGCAGCCAGATGGATTTCCCAATGGTGAAGGTTGAGCCGCCAGGCCCTGCAGGGGGCCAGGAGGGGGACATGGACCCCAAATCCCTTCTACTCCATGAGGGAGCAGAAAGAACTACGATTCCCAGCAGCCCCCCCTCAACGCCTCTACACCAGGGGCTGTTGGGAAATGTAGTTTTATCTGTGGTCCGGGTGCTCTGAGGTGATGGAGGAAGGGGACTCACGCTTGCCCGTGGCCAAGCTGCGGTTGTAGCCGACGGGACTGAGGTACTCGAAGATGAAAACGGTGACGGCGACCACAGTGAGGCACATGACGAACATCATCACCCACACGGCAGGGCTGTAGGGCTCTGGGGGCAAGGGGGGAGGGGGTCAGGGCTCGGCCAAGCAAAGGACTGGGGGGACCACAGACACGTGACCAAGGTGCAATCACAGCCTGGACCTTGTCCCACTCTGTCCCCTTCCCAGGCTCCCCATCGCGGGGACAGCCCTCATTGCCCACCCAGACCCCTGGGAGACAGTCTCTCTCAAAGAGAGCCAACTCAACCATTTCTGTGGTTTCAGTCACCAGATATACCCTAAATGTTTCCTGAGCCCCAGACCCGAGTCTCCCCCTGGCAGCTCACCACGTTCCACACTGAGGCCAGGACTGACACCCAGGCTCCCCATCCTGGGAGCCCCACCTTCCATCCAGTCACAGCCCCCCCCCATTTGCAGCCTCACCCCTCCTTCCTGCCCTCACCCTCACCAGCCACAGTCTGTTCCCCCCCTCCCTGGCCTGATCACTCTCTCAAGAACCCACTGCTTTAACAGGCCAGAGCTGACAGTTTCAGAGTGAGCCTCACCCTCTCTGCCTTGTCTCCGCCGCTCCCCTGCCAGGGGCACCACCCTGACCCATCGACCAGACACACTCGCATCCATGTGTCCTCTCCTCACACTGCCGCTGGGAGTTCACTGACAATAAACCCAAATCACCACTTCCTTGAGATTCCTACCAGGTGATCTGCCCTCCCTAGGCCAAGCCCAGGTGGTCACAGCAGGGTCACCGCCCCAGACTGTCACTGCGGCATCTGGGGACACTCCTGTTGCCTCTGCTGGGCAACGTGGTGGGGCATAAATAGGACCTTGTCACTTCCCTGCTGAAGGCAGGGGCCCCATGTGGTGCATCTCAGGGTGCCCTGCAAGAGACCTTGGTGCCACAGAGATGCTCTAGGCGAAATACACAGAAACCAAACGCAAAGGAAGAGATGTCCCTCCTCCCAGCCTCCCACTCCCAGGAGCTTTGCCCAGATTTCAGAGAGCAAGAGGGAACTGAGGTGAACGGCTGCCCTTGGCCTGATGTGCACTTTTCCTTCTCTTGTCACCAAGTTCAGCGAGATCCCTACCTGATCCACCTCACGGCCACCAACCCAATGGGGTCCAGCTTCCTGACCACACTGCAATGCTGGTTACTCGCCTCACCCTCAGTGTCATCTTCCTATCCCACACCCATCTCCTCTCTGCATGGACCTCTGCCTTCTCGTGGGCCTCCTGCCCCCACTGTCTCCAGTGGGATATTTTAAAAGCCCAGATCTGATCATATATCCCCTCCCCCACCACCTACAGCTAAAACCTTGGCCACTGCCCTAAGAGTAAAACCCAACTCTCCTACCAGAGCCACCAAGACCCTGCACCTTCCTCCCCCATGCCCACCCCCAATTCTCTCTCAGCCCTTGTTTCTCACACCCTCATGATCACTCACTGCCCTCTCCAGCCACACAGACTTCTGGCCATTTCCCAAATATTCCACACACATTCCTGCCTTGGGATCTTTCTCCTTGCTGTTCCCTCTGCCTGGAATGGTTCTCCGGCCGGATCTCCAGAGGGGCCTTCCTGCTTTCTCCTGGCAGCACCAATCTCATTCCTCTCCACCTCCCACCCTGGCTTAATTTCTCATACTATTCATCACCACCTGAAATGATGTTGTCCATGTATCGTCTTAAGAGATTATTTTCTGTCTTCCCCACGAGGCCAAGAGCTCTTAGAGGACAGGGGCTTGTGTGCGGGGCCCAGAGCCTGGCATATGATAGGTGCTCAGTAAACACTGAGAAGTGAGTGGAGCACTTACCATGTGCCACTATCATGCTAATCTCTTTTCCTCATCTCATATACAGGGGAAGACTTGGGGTTTGTAGGGCCTGAGGCTTATACAATGTGGAGGGTTGTCTTTAAGAAAAAAAAGAACACAAAATTATAAGTACAAGAATACAAGAGAATGTGTGAGAGAAGGTTCCTTGAAGAGCATGTGCGAGAGAAGGTTCCTGAAGCTCAGCTTCCTTGGCCTCATGGTAAAATGGCTTCTCCCATTTTACAGATTGGGAAACCTAAGGTCAGAAGTGATGCCACCTCACCAGTCACACCGCGGGGACAGGCAATACCAGGATGGGAACTGGGCACACAGCTGCCCTAGTGTTGCCGTCCCGGGGGCCCGGGCTCACCGAGGAAGGCCGAGGGGGACACGGTGCCGTTGCTGCGCGCCACCATGACGCTGATGCCCGTCTCCACGAAGGGCACGGAAAAGTCCACGATCTCGGACCGCTCCTCGTTGATGGTGAGGGAGCCGATGGCCATGTCTGCGCGCTGGTAGAACACCTGGGGTGAGGGCGGGGGGGGGGGGAAGGAACTGGTTGGCTCAAGCGCACAGAGGAGGATGGTGGGCAAGACCTGCCCCAGGAGACCAGTGACAAGGTGAGAGAGAGGCTAGGAGGGTGGCGGGGTGGCGGAGGGGGACGCAGAGTGGGGCAGGAAAGGAGGAGGTGAGAGTCGGGGAGCAGGGGTTGGAAGAGGTCGCCCCAGGCCCGGTCATGCTCCCAGAACAAGCTCTCTGGATTTGGGCTCCATCCTCTCGGCCCCGCCCCCTTCGTTTAGGAGGGACACCCTCCTGGCCCCGCCCCCTCCACGCCACAGGTCCCTCCTTGTGGCCCCGCCCCCCAGCCAAGGCCTGTCTGGGGTGGCCCCGCCCCCTCAAAGCCCGGGGTTCCTCTCCTTTTGGCCACGCCCCTCCAGCCCGAGAGCTCCGGCGCCGTGGCCCCGCCCCAGCCCGCCCCCTCCCGTCCGGTCGCGCCCCACCTCGCCGATCATGCCGTTCCAGACCCCGTCGATCTTCTTTCCGTGCTTGCCGTTGGTGACCAGGTAGAGGTCGTAGCTGAAGCCGATGGTCTGCGCCAGCCGCTTCAGAATGTCGATGCAGAAGCCCTTGCAGCACCGCTTTTCCGGGCGGGGGGCGTCCGGAGGAGGGCTGCGGGGAGCGAGCAGGCTTGGGGATGCTGGGGACCCCCCCTCCACTTCAGACTCTCCCATGAGATGAGGGTATGGAGGGAGAGACAAGAAGCAGCTAAAACTATGATTAGCGCTTTCTGGGGAAACTGAGGCTCAAAGGAGTTCCGTGACTTGTCTAAGGTGACTAAGCTGGAGGGCTCTGTGGGTTCTGAGTTCCAAGGGAGGAGGGGCCGGGGGCCAGGGCTGCTAGGCTTCAGGGGATTTGGAAGCCGGAACTCCTGGAGCCGGGGCTGTCACCTGTGGGTGCGGTTGAGCTGGCTCCGGCAAGGCACGGAGTCTCGGATGCAAGTGCCGCTGATGGGGTCAGCGGGCTCCACAATGACAAAGGGCCTCTCCTCCAGTGTGGCCACGGTGAGGTGCTGCGTGTCATCCACGGGCTGCAGGAAGCGGCCGTAGCGGGACCACAGCGGGTACTTTAGGCGGAGAGTCTGCTGCTCCCAGCTGCCCACCTTGGCCAAGAGAAGGGCACTCAGGCTCCGGGGCGGGGACTTTGCAGGATGTCCTGGCCATTGTGGCCCTCCTTCCTCAGAACCCGGGGCTCCCAGCTCCTTCTCCCTTAGATCCGGGAGTCTAGGCCCCATTTTCCCCCTCACCTTAGAACCCACGGGTCTGGGCTCCCACTTATTTCCCCCAGGACCTAGAAGTCCGGGCTCCTTCCTCCCTCAGAGGCCAGAGTCCTCATCTCTGTCAGGACCGAGGTGTCTGGGTCCCCACACCCTCTCCCTCAGGACCTGGGACTCCAGGCCCTCTCCTGTGCCTGAGGCTGGGGCTGGGACTCACCACCTCCCAAGTCCTGTCTCTGGTGAGGGAGATGACCACCAGAGAGGGGTTCACCAAGAAGCCGTCCTCATTGAAGGAATAATCCCGGTTGTCCCAGGTAATATTCATGAAGTACCTGCCCAGGAGGAAGGGAGGGGACATGTGGGTAGCTGGACTGGACCTAAGTGGCTGAAGGCAGAGATAATCCCCTTCCTACTGACCAGCCCCGGCCCCTAGCGGGAATCTCTCCCCCAAGATCCCGAACACCCCAATATTCCCCTTCTTTGTTCAGCCGTCTCTGCTCGATACCCAGCACCTCCTGGACTGGGTCATAGACCCTCAGCTTGAGTTTGAGGTCCTCTTAGAGACCCTGTGCGTTCTGGCCCCATCTGCCTGCGCAGCCCCATCTCTGATCTCTCCCTCCCCTCAAACTCCTTCCACCCCAAGCCCTTTCTGTACCCCACCAACACTGAATGCAAAGTGTCCCCGAAACGTATCACACGGCTTCCTGTTTCTTGACCATTGTAGGTGCTGTGCTTTCTGCCTAAAAAATGCTTTTCTGTCCCTTCTCACCCTGATTGATTCTTTTGTCTTCAAGATTCAGCTCAAGTGTCCCTTCCTCTGGGAGAAGCCCCAGAAGGTCTCTGGACTCCCAGATAATCTTCACGGTGCAATGGTACCTGTACCATGAATGCCTGTCCCCGGGCCCTGGTCACTGCACTGGACACTCAACTGCGATCCTCACCTCCTCACTCCTCCCCCTGCCGGCCACCATCCGCAAGTGCCACCTTCCTGCCCCCAGGATCTCTCCACGTCATCCCTCCTCTCCATCGCCACAGACCCCCTGGACCCCAGCCCAAGGCTCCTGCCTGGCCCCCAACCTCCATCTTCTCTCCTCCAGTCTGCGCCACACTCCACCCCAGAGGCATCGTTCTGCATGCAAAACTGACACCATTCCTTGCCTGCTCACAACCCACCCATGGCTCCCCAGTGCTCCAGAACAAAGTCCGGCCTCTCAACCTGGTATTTGAGGCCCTTGTGGCCTGGCCCCGTCTACCCCCACCCCCAGCCTCATCACCCCCAATCCCAATTCTCCTACCTTCATCCCCTCTGAGCTGTTGTGGTCCCAACCTGCCTGAGTTTCTCTCCCCTCTGGGCCTTTGCAGGATGCTGCTCCCCCCCTGCCTGGAATACTCACTATTTTTGGAGAACTCCTAACCACTCTTAGAATCAAATCCAAACACCTTAGACTGGCCAAAATGCCCTACATGAGCTTGGGCCTACACGGGCCTCGCTTGCTTCTCCATAATACCCTGTCCCCCTGCCTTGCTCACTAAGCTCCAGTCACAATGGGCTTGTTTCAGGCTCCCGAATAGGCAATTCCAGCCCGAGTGAGCGACTCTGCACCTGCTGTCCCCCTCCCTTCTCTTCATTCAGATCTTCCAAAAGTTGGCTCTTTTTCTTTGCCCATTTTTTTTTTCTTACCTCCAAATTTCACCTACTCAGAAAGACCTTTCCGGATGACCTCACCTAACCTAACACCCTGGGTATTTCTTATCACATTCTACCTCTTTTATCACCTGCTGGTATTTCTTCTTCTTTATCTTGTTTGTTCACTGTTTGTCTCCCCTATGAGACTGTCGGCTCTATGAGAGCAGGGACCTTGCTCAACACCATGTACCCTTGTGCCCAAAGCAGTGCTTGGCACGTAGCAGACTCTCAAAAAGACTCATTCAATAAACGAATGAATGGGCCATTCATCCGTCAGGTCTCAGCTTCGATGTCTCCTCCTCTTGGAGACCTCCCTGACCCCGTAGGCTGACCCGTGACTGAGTAGCCTAGTTTGGAAGGCTGATTGGAGCCAGTGAAATTCGTCTTTTGGGAAGACGTTGGCTGTGAGATTTGGGGGTGGGGTGGGGAAGGGGTGGAAGACAGGATGGGATGAAATTATGAGTATCAGCAGAGAGCAGAAATTCTGGGTATAGAGTGAGTGCTAAGAGAAGAATTGGACAGACTCTGGGCATGGCACGTCAGACAGAGACAGGGGTGGGGAGAGTAAGAGGGAGACAATCAAAAAGAGATGAAAGAGTAGCTGGTCCCCAGGCTTGCCCTCAATTCCTGGCGTCTGGGTTTCTGTGCGTGTTTATCTTCCCAATAAACCCCCTTTTCCCTTAGGAAACTTGAATGAGACTCTGCTTCGGGCAACCAGAAACATCCTGGAGCAGACAGTACGCCTGCTGATGCTCCCACCATGCCCGGGGCCGCCTCCATGATTGCGAGCATCACACTGTGTTGTCATTATCCCGTCCCTGTCTGCCACCCCTACAGGACCCTGTGTTCTTTTCAGAGAAGTCCACGGTCTTATTCATCTCCGTGTTCCCAGCGCCCAGCACGAGCCCTAGTTCCTAGCGGGCGCTCAGTATTTATGAACGAGGGATGCTTTTTCTCACCCTCTTGTCCCCGGATCCTGTCCCCCAAGTCACCGATTCTCAATTCTCCCCTCGCTTTTCTTCTCCACCGGTCACCTCTTTAAGCTCAGCTCGTCCTCATTTCGGGCTTAAAGGCCTCTCCCTCCACGGTTCCGGCCCCAAACTCATCAATTTCTTACTGCCAACGCTTCCTACGGTGGCGATGCTGTTTCCCACCAAAACCTGTTCTCTTCTAAAACAACAGAGCGTACGCCGGGCACACACCTGGAATCCGCACTTCCCCAGTCCTCGGTGCCGCTAGCCCAGGCCCCATGCAGGTGAGACCTTCAGACTCTTTAACAATCGGTACAGCGCAAGCGCTAGCCAATCAGAATCGACGTCTAACCAATTTGCACGCGACGCGCCTGTAAACAACCAATAAGGCAGCCTTGGCCGCCCCACGCCATCCCCCTTGTCTCACCTGCCCGGAAGGAAATTGCTTGCTCCCCACTTTCTCTCTCTCCCGCTTTCTCAGACGTGCGGCCGACCCCGCTTCGACAGCGCAAAGGTGGCGGAGCAACGAGGTGGGAGGGTCCTGGGTCCCCGACTGACCACGTGGAGCAACAGAGCCTCCTGAAGACTCATTTCTGGATTTTTTTTTTTGTTGAAGATTTTGTTTTTAAGTGATCTAGGGGCGCCCTCGGTGGCTCAGTCGGTTAAGCGTCTGCTTTCGGCTCAGGTCATGATCCCAGGGTCCTGGGATCGAGCTCCGCATCAGGCTCCTTGCTTGGCGGGGAGCCTGCTTCTCCCTCTGCCTGCCGCCCCCCCCCCCGCCCCCCGCTTGTGCTCTCTCTCCCTCTAATACATAAATAAAATCTTTTTTTAAATTTTTTTAAGATTTTATTTATTTATTTGAGAGAGAGAATGAGATAGAGAGAGAGCATGAGAGGGGGGCGGGTCCGAGGGAGAAGCAGACTCTCTGCTGAGCAGGGAGTCCGAAGCGGGACTCGATCCCAGGACTCCAGGATCACGACCTGAGCCGAAGGCAGTCGCTTAACCAACTGAGCCACTCAGGCGCCCTAAAATCTTTTTTTTTTTTAAGTGATCTCTACACCCCCACGTGGGACACGAACTCACAACCCCGAGTTGGAGAGTCGCACGGTCCACCGACTGAGCCAACCAGGGGCCCCATTTCCAGATTGTTAAGTGAGAAAGAACAACTTCTATCTCGTTCTGGCCACTGAATTACTGGGGCATTTTGTTACTGAAATTCAGCTTATACTCTAGGGAATTTCATCATACCTGAGGTGCCATCAAGTACAGGGTGTATCTCTAGTTTTATGTACCACAAAGAAAGAAAAAAGTGCTGCCAATTAAGCCATGATAAGCCATTAATCGTACGGTATATCTTGATTTCAAAGACATTAAACTGTGGGAAAAAATTCATCTTAAAAATCAGGAAATATTGTAACACACTCACCGTGTCTTGGGTGCTTTTTCCCAATTACCTGACTTAACCCCGGGCAGGAGACCCAAGTATATCCATTTTACAGAAAAGTACACTGAGGCTCTGAGAGGGGACGTGACCCATTTGAGGCGGCTCAGTCAGTGAGTACCCCAGGCAGTCAGGCTCTGGAGCCTTCCCACAGCCCTCCTACACCAACCCCACTCACCTATGCAGACTCTCCCCTCTGTGGGTGCGGTTCTGGGCACGGCAGTCATGGCCGAGCTCGGGCAGGAAGCCATAGTCACGCAGCAGAGCCTGGGCACCTCTGGCCACGACGGCCACACCAGCGGCCACACGCCGGGCCAGGTCATCCCGCCAGCCAGCCGAGCGCACTGCAAACAGCCCGGCAGGCAGTGGGGCGCCTCCTGGCAGAAGAGGGGGCTCTCCAGGGGCGCCTGAGCCTCCGCCTCCAGCCAGCTGGGGCCCCACCATGAACCAGACGTAGCCAGGCCCCGTGAGGCCAGCCTCCTCAGCTGCCCGGAACACGGGCTCGGCTTCTTCCCGGGCACAGAAGAGCAGGCGGATCTGCGCGCTGACGCTGCGGAGCTGGGCACCCAGCACGGCCTCGCCTGCTCCAGGGTCCAGAGTCAGTGCCCCGCGGTGCTCCCAGCCCACCATGCTGCCATCAGTCAGCACCTCGATGTAGGACAGGAAGGCCCGGTGGCCGGGGGCACGCGTGGTCACCGCTACAAAGGATGTCCAGTCGTACTCCTCCAGCACCTCAAAGATGACCTGGAGCTGCTGCTCTGTGGAGGAGCCCAGCTGCAGGAAGGTGGAGCCCTTCTCCTGTGGGGGAGGAGGAGGATGTCAAGCCTCCGGATGTGGAGACCACAGCTCCCAGCAACCAGTAGGGGTCTTCAGTTCCCAGTGGTCAAGACAGATCTCATCTCCCAGCAACTGATGAGGGCATCCCAGCTCCCAGTGGCCACCAGTATGTCACGGCTCTCAATATGGCAACCGACTAGCTGTTCACCAAACCGGTCTCCTTTCCCTGCTGGTGCACAGAGCTAGGCCTGGGTTAGGTTTTGCCATATGGCTGAGTTCTAGACTCATCCGGAAAAGCTCTCCCCCATGCACCTTACTCTCTTCCCTGTCTGAGAACAGATGCAGAGGCCCCAGAAGAGAACTCCGAAGTCCTAGGGGGTAACAGAGCCATAAGAGGGAGGAGACTGAGTCCCTGAGTCATCACTTGGAGGAGAACCACCTCTTGTCAGGAACACCTGTTTGGATTTTATATGAGTGAGAAACAACCTTCTATTGGGTTGAGCCACTGAGATGTGGGGGTTTATCTGTTATAGCAGCTAACATTACCCTAGAACACACACAGCATCCAGGGAGGAAACTACAGTCCCCAGCATCCACTGGGAGGGACTACATTTCCCAGCATGCAACAAGGGTGCCGAAGATGCCGTCTCTCCCAGCAGGAAGCAGCTTTGCTGAGTGGATTTGCCCTTCTCTGGTCTTCCTCCTGCCTCCCTGACTTCTCCTTCGGTCAGAATTTTAAACACAGAAGTGCTCTAGTGTTCTCTTTCCTTCTCTGTCCTCCCTCCTTGGTGATCTCATCTAGACCCATGTGTTTAAATACTGTCTTCTGTGCTATCCAATATGGTAGCCAGTAGCCACCACATGTCAAGTGCTCAAGAGCCACACGTGGCTAGTGGCCATCATACTGGACAGAGCAGATATAGACCATCTTCCCCATTGCAGAAAGTTCTATTGCCCCGCACTGAATATGTTAATGGCTCCTCTCCAGTCACTGTACCTCTCTTGTGAACTCCGGACAGACCTACCCCCCTTTCTACTCAACATCTCCTCTTGGATTTCCAAGAGGCATCTCAAAATTAGCATGTCAAAACCAGAATTCTCCATCTCTCCCTCACCCCAACCCCCCGCCCCAGCCTCAAACCTCTTTCCCATCTTCCTTTCCTTATTCACCCAGCTGCTCGGCTCCCAAGGCTAAATCATCCTTTCCCTCTCTTTCCCTCATGCCCAATCCAGGCCATCTTCTAGTCTTCCCGGCTCTCTGTTCAAAACATAACCCCATTCCTCACTACTGCCCCATCACAACCCTCATTGACCACTGTCTTGCTTAGACAAGTGTAACAGCTTCCTGACCCCTCTCTGCTAACGTTTTTGCATCTTCCAGTCCATTCTCCATCAGCAGCCAAAGTCATCTTTTCAAAATATTAATTGGATCACATCCCTTCTTGGTTGAAAACCTTCCAATACTTCTACCTGAGAGTCAAAGCCAAAGTCCTCACTTTGGCCCACAGGCCCTGGATGAACTGGCCCTCGTTGCCTCTCTGACCTCATCTCCCACCACCCCCACCTCTCTGTTCTTCCTCAAACACATCAAGTTCCTTCCAGCTTCAAGGGCTTGGCCCTTCGCTGTTGCCCTTCGTGGGGACACTCTCCCCCAGCTCCTCCATGCTGGACCTACCCCTCCTCATTCCTCAGGTCCAGCTCAGTTGCCACCTCCTCAGGGAGGCCTCTCCTGACTGCCATCCTACCCTTCCTCCAGGACAGATTTCACGATCTGTTATTTGCCTTCTGTCTCCCCATTAGAATGCAGGCTCCATTAAGAGCAGGGATCCTGTCTTTTTTTTTTTTTTTTTTTTTCCTCATCACAACTGTATTCCCCGGAACCTAAAACAGCCCCGGCACGGAGTCAGCCCTCAATGAGAAGAGGAAATGGACTTTCTTCCTAGGTGTGTGCCTATGGTTATGTGTGTAGGAGATAGGGCAGTTGTCCTGAGTGGATGAGGTCTCCCAGCATGCAATGAGAATCCCGAGAGGAACTCATCCTTGGCAAGTGGAGATATGCTGAGGGGACCACGTTCCCAGCATTCCATGGAGGCACGATGGCCCTGTGAGGACCCCTCTTTCTTCCATCCAGAGATACTAGAGGGACTACATTTCCCAAAAGGCAACGAGTGTACACTGAGCGGGCCACAGTTCCCAGGTGACAATAAACAGCGGCCCACACTTCTCAGCAGCAGTGGAGGCAAGAGGAACCACATCCCTCGGTAGGCCATAAAGGCGGCAGCCACGGAGTAGTAAGTCCACCCCGAAGGTGATATGCTTGCATATCTCTGGACAACTCCTGTCTAAAAGAAGAAAGTTGGCCAGAGGCCCTTCCCAGAATGCTCTGGACAGGAGAGAACTACGAGTCCCAGGATGTAACTGTGACCTAGTCACGAAACACCCGAAGCCACCGGCCCTCACAGCGGGGAACAGGTGGGGACTTAGGCTCCACCCACTCAGATGGCCCCATTCGCCCTAGTACCACCTCGGTTACACAGGCTCCACCCCTAAACAGGCCATGCCCCTTCCCAGGCACCTCCTCCTAACCTATCCCTTCTCCTTCTCAGCGCATACACCAGGCTTGGTCCAGTTCTTTCCTTTTCTACCAGAAGTCCACTCCAGCTGGTGCCCTCGGGCGGCCGGCCTCTTTCCAGGCCACAGCCGGCTCCAGCCTCTTGCCCCCTCTCTCCCGCAGGCTCCTGGGTTTGACTTCTCATTCGCTGGGCCTGCCTTTCTGGTGGGTCTTCATCCTCCCGGGCCCACCCTCCAGGTTCTCGCTTTCCACGCCTTACAACTGGGGCATGCCTCTGCCCAAACCCCACTGCCGGGGCTGCTTCCCACTTTAGACCCCGCCCCTTCGGTCCAGAGCGTAGGCCCTGCCATCTTCCTGACCTCCCTCTGCACCACCTCACCAGCTAGCTCTCCCCTTCCCTGACTGCCCTCGCCCCACTTCCTGGCCGCCTGGTCCTGCCCTTCCCCAGCCCATCTACGACTCCTCCCCTTCTCCCACTCCTCCTTTCACCGGAAGGCTCCGTCCTCCTACCTGGACTTCTAGAGCCCTTGCTCAGCTGGCCGAAACCCTCCCCGTCCCTCAGTACCCTGACCTCCGCGTACCCTCTTTCATGGCCCTCTCCCTGCCTTCCTAGCTCCTGACCAGACCTCACCCCTTCCTGAACCCCATTCCTTTCCAACTGACTCCTCCCTTGCTGATCCCCAGATCCCACTCCACCCTCAGAGCAGGCCACCTCTGGCGGGTCCCTTTTTGTTCCCAGTCCCCGCCCCTCGCTGCCCTTCCCCGCCTCTTCCCGATTCCATTCCCTCCCCTGACTCCCTCCTGCCGCAGACCCTCAACCCTCCGCATACTCTGACCATGACTGGCCTCTCTCTCACCCTGCTCCTAGGTCAGTCCCCAGGCAGGCGCCCAGGCTCCGCTCAGCCTGTAGGCCACGCCCCCAAGTCAGCCCCGCCCCTCACCTAGCCCCTAGCCTACCTTCCGGCCCCACTCCGTCCCAGATGCGGACCCTCAGGCTTGGCCCCGCCCCCCCCCGCGGCCGGCCCCGCCCCCCGCAGGTCGCGCGCACCTTGGGCGTGAGCACGAGCGCGGCGCCGCCGTGCACGGCCACGATGGGCAGCGAGGTCTGCGCCGACAGGAAGTCGAGGATGGGCGCGACGGCGGGCGCGCGCGAGTCGTCCTCGAACACGACGCCGTGCACGCGCAGCCCCGACAGCAGGTCGCAGAGCTGCAGCACGAGGCTGCGCGGGTCCGAGCCGTTGAGCACCAGCGCCACCGGTCGCACGTCCAGGCCCGGGCTGCGCACGGCCGCCGCCACGGCCGGGCCCAGGCGCGCCGCCTCGGTCGCGTACGCGGGCCCCGAGAACACGAGCGCCACGTTGAGCGGCCGCGCCCCGCCGGGGCCCCCGCCGGGCCCGGCGGCCCCGCCCGGTCCCGGCGCCTCCTCCGGGAACGGGCTGGCGCACGCCAGCGCCAGCAGCAGCAGCATCTTAGCGGGGCCCCGAGGGCCGCGGGGGCCACCGGCACCGCGCATCGCCTGCGGGCCCCTCCGGGCGGCCTCTGACAACGGGAGAGCGGGCGCACAGAGCCGGGGAGACCCGGGAGCGGAGAGGGACACGAATGAGAGGAAGACACAGAGATGGGGAGACAGAGACAGGGGACAAGATATAGAGAGACACGGACAGGAGGAGATACAGGGAGGGAGAGAGGCAGGGGTAGGGAGGAGAGGGAAAGGTTGCGATATAGAGACGGGGAGCCACAGAGAGAGACACACAGGCAAAGGGAGAGACAGAGACAGAGCGAGGCAAAGGGAGAGACACAGAGACAGGGAAAGTGGAGGTGGGTAATGGGGACAGAGAAGATGCAGAGATCGGGAAAAGAGATAGACAAGGCAGGAATGGGTAACAGACCCGCAGAGATGAGATCAGAACAGGAGCCCAGAGAGAAAGGGGGAGATGGCAAGAGAGATGAACACAGCCACAGAGAGATGGTCAGAGAGAGACAGGGACAGGAATAAGGAGAGAGATGGAAGGAGAAACAGAGGCGAGGATGGAGAGGCTCAGAGTGACAGAGACAGGGAGAGGAAGGAGGCAGAGAGAGAGAAGACCGAGTGACAGAAATAGGGAGGGAATGATAGGGAGGCAGGGAGAGATGAAGAGACAGAGAAAGACAAGGAAGGCGGGAGAGATAAGAGAGACGAGAAAGTTGGACAGAGATAGGAAGACGGAAAGAAGCCAGAAAGATGGAGACGGACCCCACGGCCACCAAGAGACATGGACACACAAGAGACGGAGAAACAGGCAGAACAGATTGAGGGAGGAGGCAGGCAGAGCAGACAGAAAACATAGGAAGACAGAAATAGCGAACCAAGGCAAAGATCAAGACCCCCACCAGGGAGGTGCCCGGCACAGACATGAAAGGGAGGCGGGTGGCAGGAGGGATCAAAAATAAAAGGAAGAAAAAGTGAGGGAAAAAAATGAGAAAGGGAAAAGGGGTCAGGTGTGTGGGGGGGAGAGAAAGAAGAGAGAAAAAGAAATGAGCGGGGCATCCCAAGGAGAGAAAACACCCCCAGGACCTTACCTCCCACCTGACCACAACCCCCAACCTGTTTTTGTCCCCTTACTCTGTCCCTACCCCTGCCCCCCCCCTTCTCAATGAGAGCTAGAAAGAGAGTCATGGCCCAGGCTGGGTTGCAGGGTTGGGGGGCACAGCTGTGGAGAGCTGGGGGGCGGGGGTCCCTGGCTCTCAGCCCAGAGCAATTTAGTAAATTAGAGGAAATACAGCATCTCTTCCTGTGCCCCCTGTTGAATACTAGCTGCCTGGGGTGGTCGGGCTGGGAGCCCAGACTCCTGGCTCCCGGGTCTGAAGGAGGAGGGCACTGGGGGCCTGGACTCCTGGTTCCCAGAGAGAGATTAGAGCCTGCACTAGGGGCTTCCTAAAGGGGTGAAGGTCCAGATGGGGAAGACTTCTCTCTTGGCTGTCAATCAGGCTTCTGTCCGGTTGCCATGGTAGCGCAGGCCTCCTCTACCCCACAAATAGCCAGGGTGGGGGAAAGGCCCACACCCCTTCCCCTGCCTAGAGGCCTCGCTCCCCTCCCTGCAACACAACACCTGCCTTCCCAGGGATCCTGGGCCACTGTCTCCCCAGGGATGGGGGTGGGGACTCCTAGTGTGCCTGTCCCTCCCAAATCTTGGCTCCCCTGGCCCCTCCTCTCCTCTGCCCTTCCCCAAGCAGCTGGCTCAATCAGCGCTCAGAATAGCCCCCCCCACCCCAAAATAACCCACAGCTGTGGCCTGGCCCCTGCGGGGTTAACACTCACTCACTCCTCCCTTCCCGGTGGCTTCGCATCCCTCAGACCCTCCTCTGCCTCTCTCAGACCCACCCCTGCTTGGCCTCCGTCCTTGGGGACCCCAGGGTCCTACTCCCTGCTGAGGCCCAGGAGGGCAACTCCAGCCCCACCCTTCTTAGGAAGCTGGATGCCCAGCCCTCTCGTGGGAAGGGCGGTCTCCCACCCCTCCAGGGTCTGAGTAGTGGCATCCCCAGCCGCCGGGAGATTCTGGAGGCCCAATTCCCAGAACCTATGCCCTCAGGGATTACATTGCCCAGGCCCCCAATCTCCACCTCATAAGTCTCAGTCCCCAGATCCATTCCCATGGGGCCCAAGAGCTGGACCCCCCTCGTCCCCTGCCCTGTCAGAGACTCAGGAGACTGGGCCCCCAGCCCCTTCTTCCCTCAGACACAGAAGCTCTAACTTCTCCCATGAAGACTCAAGAATCTTGGCTCTCAGCACCCTTCTCCCCCCAGGACCCAGGAGTCCAGATGCTCAGTTCTGTTCTGTCTTTTCCCAGGACCCAGGGGTCTTGGCCCCCTCCGGCCCCCTAAACTGGGTGCCCAGCCTCCTCTATGCCCAGAAACCAGGAATCCAGGCCCATAGCCATTTCTTCCCTTAAGAACCCCCTTTTCACCTCAAACCCCATCAGTCCCAACATCCTGGGAGCCCCCCCATTCCCCGCCAGCTTCAGCCTCCTGTTCACCCCACTCAGGTCCTTTATACAGCACAGGCTGTCCCCCAGCTAAGAAGGAGGAGGATGCCAGAGATTCCTGGGGTGTCCCTGTCTCCATCACTCCCCCCCAATCCATCACAGAAGAGAGGAGAGGCCACTCTGATCAACAGTCCGCCCCCCCCTCGCATCGTGCTGCAGACGGCATCCCGTTCTACCCACCCCCCAACACCGTTCTCTCCCCACCCTAATCCTGGTGCTCAGAACAGGCTGGAAGGGTATTCCAGAACCTTGAGGAAGGGGTGGTAGCGAGGGGTGCTTGGGGCCTGGATGCCCTCAAGGTCCTTGGCGGGGGTATTAATAGCAGACTCATAGCTCTGAGAAGGGAGGGGAGAGTGAGAGGAGAGAGGGAGAGGAACGGCCAGCGAGGGGGGAGACCAATGCGGGCAGGGGGACGCAGAGGGAAGATGGGATGGAGAGATGGGGGATAGAGAGAGAGATGGGGTGTCAGGTATGCGGGGCTGGGGAGAGGGTGCAGAGTGTCAGAGAAATGGGGGTTAGGAGGTCTGAGGAGTAGAGACCCAGGAAAAAGGGGCTCAGAGAGGGAGAAAGAGAGGGGGTGGAGGAGAGTCTCCAGGAGACAAGGGAGCTGGCGAGGGGCAAAGACCCCCGCTCACCATGCAATCCCCCTCCTTCCCTGGGGCCCCTGGCCAACTTTCCCTGTCCTAGATCTGGGGGTCCACATTCCCACCCCCACCCCCGCATCCCCTACCCCGGCCTTACCTTTTCATGACCCTGTTCTGTGGGGGGTACTGCGGGGGGGCAGGACCGGAACCCAGAGTCCAGAGACCCGAAGATTCGGCGGAGGGCTCAGGGAACCGCTGGGGGGGCCAAGCCCCGGGGCGGCGGCGGGGGGGGCCTCCTGCCAGTCCCCGGCTCCGGCTCTCCCTCCTCGTCTTCGGTCCGTCCTGCCTGCCCTGTCTGTCCCCCAAGGTTGCGGCCACCCCAACTAGGCGAGGGCGCTGCTACACATGTTGCGCTGGAAGTTGGGCCCCGGACATTGCGGAGGCTGTCGGGGTGTCCTCTCGCCGCCCCGACCCCGTGGGGATCCCCCCTCCGCCCACCTGGGGTGCCCCCCTCTGCCGCTTCAGCCCCGGCTCCTCCCCCCAGTCCATGTGTCCGGTCCCGCCTCTCCCTGGCTCATTCGCACCCCCACCCTTTGTGCCCTCAGCGGCCCCCCCCTCCAGCGTCTGTGTCTGTCTGTCTGTCTGGGTCACCTCTGAAGCTGGTGGCTGGTGTGTGTGTGTGTGTGTGTGTGTGTGTGTGTGTGTGAGAGAGAGAGAGGGGCGGGAGGCTGCCTGTCTGGGGAACTGCTTGCCCCTTCCTCGCTTGGCCACCTCCAGAACCCCCCCCAGCACCCCCACACTCAAACCCAGGCAGAAACACACACATACACACACGCACACATGCACGACCTCACTTCCCTGGGATTCCCCCTCAACACCCCCGGAGCTTGAGGAGGGAGCCACACACACACACACAGGGGGGTCCAATGGGGGCCGGGCTGCCACTGCCGTCCGCGGCTGTTCGGACAGACAGGAGGACACAGGCAGCTGGGGACGCCAGACGCCCGGCCGGACGCAGGCAGGAGGCACAGAGTCCAGGTACACACCATCCATCCGGGTTTGGGGGGCTGGGGCGGGGGGAGGAAACCGGGGGGGGGACCCACGACACCCAGGCAGGAAGCTCAGAGTCGGTACAGACAGACAGACCCCTCCCTCCCTCCCTCCTTCCCTCCGCCGCCGCAGCCCTTACAGACACACCCCCCCTTCACCAGCCCAGCCTCAGACACCCTGACACACAGATCCTCACCGGGCAGATGGCAGACGCTCGAGAGACCCCTGGGGGCCGGGCGGACCCACCCGGGGCCGACACCCCCCAGCTGGGCACTGGTGGCCGAGGGCGGCTGTGGGTGGAGGGTGGCGGCGGCAGCCGCTGCTTGGAGGACCTGGAGCGGGAGGGACTCGCACACTCGCTCTGTTCTCGCACACACACACTCACTCGGGATGCGATTAACATTCAGTCCCCGTCCGCCCCTGCCGGGAGACCCACAGCCCCCCCTCCTGGCCTCCCTGGGGACCCCTCCTCCTGCCGGGGCTGGGGGAGGGGGGCGCCCCCCACCCCCAGCTCCCAGCCTCTGCCTCCCTCCTGGGACAAGAGAATGAGGGGTCCGCAAATAAAAAGGGAGGAAGTGTGTGTTGAGTGGTGGGGCGGGTGGGGGGGGGGTTGGAGAGAGGCAGGGACTCAGAACCCAGCCTTGACATAGCAGCTTCCGCCCTGGACTCCAGGGCCTGGGGGCTGCTGACTTCTGCCCCCTCCCCACTTTGAGGCTTGAGAAGCAGGAGGCCATTCCTAGACTTCAGTCTCCGCCGCACTAGGACCCATCTTTTGGTTTCTCTTGCCCCAGAAGGCCAGGCATGCAAACTAGGTCTCCATCATGAAGCCAAGAGTCCAGGCTCCCAGCCCCCTCCTCTCTCAGATCCAGCAATTCAAGTCCCCAGCCCCCTCCTCCCTCAGATCCTAAAGTCCAGGCCCCAGTGCCTCCTGCCTCAGGTCCCCTCCTCCAGGCCCTGTCCCTCTTGGGCACTCAGACAACCTGACCCCCCAGCACAAACTCCCCTCAGGGGCCCACGAGTCCGAGACTCATGGATATCACCCTCAGGCGCCCAGTCCGTCCAGGCCTCTGAGAAAACCAATACCACTTCTGTTCCTGAGGCACCCTGGCCTCCGTCACCCATGGGTACTCAAACGTCCAAGAGGAAAGCAGCCGTCTGCTTCCTCCTAGACACAGCCTGACCCCGGAGGGGCCCTCAGGCCAGCTGCCCAGCCCGTGCCCCTCATGCCCCAGAGGCTGGGCCCAGAATTCTCTAAAGTGTGGGGGTGGGGTGGGGTGCAGGACACCTGGGCCCCTGCGGGCAGAGCCCAGGAGAGAGAGAGAGTGTGTGTGTGCGCGCGCGCGCGCGCGCGCGCGCGCGCCTGTGAGGAGGCAGGGCTGTGGGGGGCTGACTCCAGAGTCTGGGAAAGCAGGGGTGAAGACTCACATTCCCGAAAAAGAAGAGGCTGGGGACCTGAATCTGTGGGTTCCAGAGGGAGGAAGGGATTGTGCATCTAGGTTCCCGGGCCAGGATGCAGGAGACACAAGTTGGTGGAGGGGGGACCCTAAGTCTCAAGGAAGGGGGGGGCACACTCTTGGGTCTGAGGGAAGAAGGGGGCTGAGTCCCCTTCCAGAATGG
Source organism: Eumetopias jubatus (assembly GCF_037043125.1). Taxonomy (NCBI): domain Eukaryota; kingdom Metazoa; phylum Chordata; class Mammalia; order Carnivora; family Otariidae; genus Eumetopias; species Eumetopias jubatus. The sequence goes on along the minus strand of NW_028274816.1, from coordinate 57,089,170 downwards.
CTCAGACCCAGAAGGGCTCCTGGGTCCTCGGGGATGATGGTGCTGAGGCGCCAGACTCCTGGGTCTGAGGGAGGGGCTGGGGGCTGCTTTCTGGTCTTTTGGGTGGACTGGAGCTGGAGGCCCCTGAAAGGCCAGCGTCTGGGGCCCTGTCTGGGATTTTTTTAAAAAAGTTCGCAGCCCAGCCTCCCGAGTCCCTGACAACGGCAGAGCCTGGGAGGCTGAGCCGCCACCCTCGCAAAGGCACAGGCCGCCTGGAGGAGCAGGTGCCGGACTTGGACTTGGGAGTTTCAGATCCCATCGACCCCACAAACTCCTAGCAGGCAGCCTTGGGGTGCCTTTAGCGCCGATTCCCCGCAAGCCGGGAGGTGCGGGCATAGGGGGCGCCGGAGAGCCGGAACTCCGCCCTCGGGGGCGGAGCCTCCTGCCGGACTCCTCCCCCCTCCCGCCCTCCTCCCTCTTCCCAGCTCCTGCTCGGCCACCAGCTCCGGCTTCGGTTCCCCCTCCCGGAGCCCCTTCCCCGGAGCGGAGCCCACCCGAGGGCCCCTCTCCCGCCCCCCCCCAGCCCAGCCACCCGGCCAGAACATCAGCCCCGGGGGGCAGACCCCCTCCAGCCTGCCTCCCGCCAGCCCAGCCCTGCCAGAGCCCCCCCCCACAAAGCATGAATCTCTTCCGATTCCTGGGAGACCTCTCCCACCTCCTAGCCATCATCTTGCTACTGCTCAAAATCTGGAAGTCCCGCTCTTGTGCCGGTGAGACGCCCAGCGGGGCGGGAGAAGGGGGGAGAGCGCAGGGGACATCGCAGGACTCGGGGAAGGGTTTGTAGGCACGAGGGGGACGGGTCTCCCCACCCAGTCCTCCGCTGCTTGCTGGGGATCCCCCTTCCAGTCCGGGGTCACCGGGGGGTCAGTTCCCTTCCCCAGACTAGGGGTGCATACAGTTTGGTGGGGGTGGCTCCAGGCACCCAATTCAGCTACCCCCGGACCCTTCTCTGGTGGCCCCGGGAACCGTGGCAGGCAGGGAGGTGGCCGGGAGTTGGTGACGTGGACCGTGGCGGCCAGGAAGGGAGCGGGAGAGCGGCGACCGGTTCCAGGGGGCTGAGGTCAAGTGGGGTCCTTCCGAGGCCCCACCTTGTGTCCGGACTGTGGAAGGACCCGGAGGGGGCCGGGAGTGGCCGTGAGGCCTAGCCTGGGACAGAGCCTCGGGCTGGAGTAGCTTCGGGGCCGGGCTGCCCCCTGGCTGCGGGCCGTGGGAAAGGGCCCTGCTCAGGCGGGGAGGGCTGGGGAGGCCTCCAGGGACAGCTGCACTCTGGAGCCGACTCTGGGCTGGTCCCAGGCGCTGGGCCTTGCTTTATTCCCCAGGCAGCCCACTCCCAGCCTACCCCCCACTCTCTCTCCTGGGACTGCAGGGATTTCAGGGAAGAGCCAGGTCCTGTTTGCTGTGGTGTTCACTGCCCGATACCTGGACCTCTTCACCAACTACATCTCACTGTACAACACCTGCATGAAGGTAAAGCCTCTACCCCACCTGCTGGCCCCTCCTGAGGGGGGAGCCAAGTGAGGGTCCTAGGGAGGAGGGAGTATGGAGCCCAGACCTCCTGGGCCCAGGGGAGGAAGGGGCCGGGGTTCCAAACTCCTCTGAGTCCAAGGGAGAGGGGGGCTGGAGGTGAGGACTCCTGGATGTAAGGGAGGAGGGACTGGGGGTAAGGACTCCTGGGTCTGAGGGAGGAGGCTGGGGTCCTGGACTCCTGGTTCTGAGGGAGGAAGTGGCCGGGGTTGCAGACTCCTCTAAGTTCCAATCTCTTGGAGGCTCAGGCCCTGCACTTCGAGCTGAAGTGCCCTCCTCGTCATATCCCCTTGGCAGGTGGTCTACATTGCCTGTTCCTTCACCACAGTCTGGATGATTTACAGCAAGTTCAAAGCCACTTACGATGGGAACCACGATACATTCCGGGTGGAGTTCCTTGTCGTTCCCACGGCCATCCTGGCGTTCCTGGTCAACCATGATTTTACCCCTCTAGAGGTAGGCTACCTGGCAGGGTCCTGGTAGTGGTGCGTGACAGAACAGCTATTGACAGTGGACCCTCTCAAGGGCTTCCTTGCTCAGGGTTTGCTTAGACTTCCTTATTTTATTTTATTTTTAAAGATTTTATTTATTTATTTGAGAGAGAGAGAGAGAGAGAGAGAGAGAGGGAGCATAAGCAGGGGGCGGGGCAGAGGGAGAAGCAGACTCCCCGCTGAGCAGGGAGCCCGATGCGGGACTCGATCCCAGGATCCTGGGATCATGACCTGAGCCTTAGGCCGACACTTAACGACTGAGCCCCCCAGGCACCCCCAGACTTCTTTATTTTAGGACATACAAGTTCAGCACACAGGTTTGGGAGTTGGATGGTATTAATGCAATAATAGCGGCACTCAGTGCGCTCCAGGTGCTGCTCTAAGCATTTCTTTGTACAGCAGCCCCATTTTACAGATGAGGCAACTGAGGCTTAGGGAGTCTAAATGACTTGTCCAAGGTCATTGGCTTAATGAGTAGCTCAGGAATTGGGAACAGGGGCTCTGGAGCCAGGCTACTTGGATTTGAATCCCACATCAGCTACTTTCTATTAGCGTGACCTTGGGCATGTGACTTGACCTCTCCGTGCCTCAGTTTCCCTATCTGTAAGGTCCCGATCAGGTCATTGTGAGGATTTACTGATTATGTGGCATGGTCTCATGGTTAAACACAGAGACTGTGGAACCAGAGAGCAGGGGTGATTCAAAAGCCAGCTTCTACTACTCAGCGGCTGTGGGACTTTGGGCAAGTCTGTTATTTTTCTGGGCCTCAGTCTCCTTGTCTGTGAAATGGGGATAATCAGTTCCCTCTTCATAGGGTTCTCATGAGAGGTTCATAGTGGTAAATCACAGCGTCTGGCCCTAGGTAGCAAGTCCTGTGTCAGTGTTAGTTTAATGACTGAAGTTTAATACCGTGCTGATACTTCTCCTAAAAGTCGTGGTTTTTATTCCGTGGCATTTTGATAGCGCCTGTACAAATTCCTGGGAAGAATTTTGAGAGGGCCTGTGCTAAGTTTGTGATCTCATACCTCTTGAGGCCCAGCGGGAATCAGAAAATCAGAGCGGCCTTCCCTCCCCAGGTCTTGCAGGATGCTGGCCCTGAGTGGCCAGATGTGCTGATGTTTTCAACAGAGGCCCCAATTCGGGAGTTTTCCTGAAAGATCGAGCTTTACAAATTTGGCCACATATTCAAACTATATTTCTTTTTTTATTTTTAAGTTTCTTTTTTTTTAGTAATCTCTACACCCAGTTTGAGGCTTGATCTCATGACCTGGAAATCAAGGGTCGCAGGCTCTTCGGACTGAGCCAGCCAGGCGCCCCTCAAAATATATTTCCAAAAGCACTGTGCAGGCCAGACAAATTTGACTAAGGGCGATGTCGGCTCACGGGTCCCAGGAATGTCAGAGGAAGGCTGCACCGCACCGTGGCGGGAACCCTGGACTTGGCTGTAGGCCCTGGTCTTTGCAAACATACTGTCCTCACCCCTTTCCTGGAGCACTTACCCATTTTGCAGATGAGGAAACAGAGGCAGGGGGAAAGTACTGGGGCTTGCTTTAGGTGGAGGTGGCCAGACCAGAACCCAGGACACTTGACTCCAGCTTTTGCAGTTCCCTCATTCAGAGGAGGGAGGTCACTTGTGCAAAGTATTGGCACCAACTGTGTGTCCAGCTCTGCGCTGGCTATTCTACATAGGTCATCATCCTGTCTGACCCTTGGCCACCCGGGACGCAGACATCCTCATCCCCATTTCTTGGAGCACTAAGGTGAGGCTCAGAGGGGAGAGCTCACAGCATTTGAACCCAGGTCCACCTGCTTGCAAAGCCCATGGTATTAACTGGTGCATGCTAAAAAAATTATTAGTATTTTTTTAAGATGTTATTTATTGGGGTGCCTGGGTGGCTCAGTCGTTAAGCGTCTGCCTTTGGCTCAGGTCATGATCCCAGGGTCCTGGGATCGAGCCCCACATCGGGCTCCCTGCTCCGCGGGGAGCCTGCTTCTCCCTCTCCCACTCCCCGTGCCTGTCCTGGAATGCTCCATGTGGGGCTCGATCCCAGGACCCTGGGATCATGACCTGAGCCGAAGGCAGATGCTTAAAGACTGAGCCACCTAGGCGCCCCTTTTTTTGAATCATGGAAGAAAATTATTCTTTAAGAATTCAGACATCACAGGCGCCCGTTTCTCCCTCCCCACTCCCCCTGCTTGTGTTCCCTCTCTCGCTGTCTCTCTGTCAAATAAATAAATAAAACCTTAAAAAAAAAAAAATTCAGACATCACGAATAGAGAAATGAACACAATGAAAATGTGACCTTCCGTCTCCTCTTCTGTCATAAGTCTCTTCTCCAAGGGTGACCCCAGGGGTAACAGCTGGGTGTGCATCAATTTAATGGGTATGTTTTTTGAGAGCCTCAATACACCTGACTTGCTAAGAGCTGTGCTGGAGGATCCTGAGTGATTATGGGAGTGAGTGCTGGAGTCCAGTGCCTGGGTAGGAGTCTATTTCTACCCATATTGTGGCTGTGTGACCTTGGGCCTCAGTCTTCTTCTCTGTATAATGGGGATAACAACAGGCTTCACCTCCTGGGATTAAGACATAAGCCAGTTAATACCCATAAGGTGGTAGAGCAGTGCCTTGGATATGGTAAATGCTATGTAAGCGTGAATTGTTACGAATGCACTCTTGATGTTCCCCCCTTTTCTCCCACAAAACCAAAACAACTGAGGAGGAGCCCCACCTGCCACCTGGCCTCGTTCTCTGAGGGGAGGTTTCGGTGCGTCTGCAGGCCAAAAGTCATCCCAGCTGGGACTTTCAGGTTGCTGAGGGCTGAGAAGGAGCTGACAGATGTCTGCAGTCTCTCCTTCCCCCTCCTACGATGCCCTGTCCTGCCCACAAGTGATGATTGTCACTGCTTTCTAAATGGTGGCCGGCAACAGACAAGCACACGGGGGGCTTGCTCCCATTCACTCACTCATTCATTCAGGCATCGAATATGTGCCTGGCTCCGTGGCCACAGAGTGAACAAGATGTAGGATCCTGGGCCTCGTGGAGCTCGCTCTTGTTCTGCTGAGAGCTGCCAGGAAGGAGAACAGAGGGGATGATGTGACAGTCCTGGGGGTAGGACTGGTCAGGGGAGGCCTCTCTCAGAGGTGATGGATGAACGAGGCTGCAAGGAGGTGGAAGAGGCCAAATGTGACAGTCTGGGGGGAGAGCTGTGGGAACGGCGAGTGCAAAGGCCCTGGGGCAGGAAGGAGTGTGGCGTGTTGGGAGTACCAGCTAGGAGGCTGCATCCTGGAGCGCAAAGGAGGGAGTGAGGGAAGAGGCTGGAATGGGCCTTGAAGACCGCCATTAGGAATTTGGCATTTATTCTGGTTGTGATAAGAAGCAGTGACTGGAGGACTTCAAGCCGGGGAGTGACAGAGCCTGATTTATGTCTCTAAAGGTTACACACTGAATAGCGCCCCAGCAAGGGTGGAAAAATCAGCCCCATTTTAGAAATAAGGAGGTAGAGGCTCAGAGAATCTGGGTCTCTTGCCCAAGGTCTCAGAGAAGGGAAATCTCAGAGCCAAGATTCCAGCCTGGCCTGCCTCTTGGAGGGGCATGACTGCAGAGTGCTCATGAGCACTGCCTCCAGAGACCCTTGCTTCGTGTCCCAGCTGCGCTGCTTCCTAGCTACGTGCTCCTGGGCAAATCTGTGGGCCTCAGTTTCTTCATGCATAGAATGGGGATGCCAGTGACAGGCTCTCCCTGAAGGGGTGGTGGCGAGGACTAAGTGGGAGAGTCCGGGACGTGGGTGGAGCGGTGTCTGGTGTCACTGTTGGGCCCGCTCAGCATCTCGGTCCCCGTTCTCCCTCCACCATCCCTGCGCCGGTGACCGCGAGGCCGCCCGCCGCCTGCCCTCCCGCCTCACCCTGCTCTCTGCCCCTGCTTCTTCGGTTCCCCACAGATCCTCTGGACCTTCTCCATCTACCTGGAGTCAGTAGCCATCCTGCCCCAGCTGTTCATGGTGAGCAAGACGGGGGAGGCCGAGACGATCACCAGCCACTACTTGTTCGCGCTGGGCGTCTACCGCACGCTCTATCTCTTCAACTGGATCTGGCGCTACCACTTCGAGGGCTTCTTCGACCTCATCGCCATTGTGGCGGGTCTAGTCCAGACTGTCCTCTACTGCGATTTCTTCTACCTCTACATCACCAAAGGTAGCCAGCGTGGAGGGCCGGCTGCGGGGCATCCTGCCCCGACCCCGGCTCCCCGCCTCCCTGGGGCCCAGGCTCCGCCTCCCCAGCCCTGGAGCCCTCGAGGGAGGGCAGGCTTCCTCTCCCAGCTTCTGGGGTCCCAGGCTCACCGCCCGCCTAGGCATTCGGACCTCCAGCCCCTGCCTCCCTAAGAATCAAGGCATCATTCTCCTAGCCCCTGTGCCCCTGAGGAAAGAGCAGCGAGGCATCGGAGGTGTAGGGGGCGGGGCGGGGGGGGGGGCGGGTGCGCCTGCTGGCAGAGCGGCGTCCCCCCTTGACCCCACAAAGAGCGGGCATCCCTCTCCCCCGCCCCTGGGCCTTTGGAGGATGAAGAGACAGGACAAAGAGCGGGCAGGAGTGGCCTCTGACTTTTCCTCTCTCAGAATCTGTCCTAGGGCCCTCCTCCCACCCCGAGGTTCCAGGTCCCCTAAAAGATCAGAATTCCTACCTCCCGAACCCCAGCAGCGCTCAGAGAAGGGAGAGGCTCCTCTCTGTTGCTTGGTCTCTGTCCTCACCCTCAGGGACTCAGGCCCGCCAAGATTCATACATTCATTCATTCATTCATTCATTCCACCATCCAACAAATGTGTTGAGCACCCTCTGTGTCCCTGGCCAGGGCTAGGCTCTGGACGTGCAGCAGAAGGAAAAAAGGTGGCCCTCCCCTCCCCTGTGTCCTAGTCTGGGGGTGATGGTGAATGAACGAGAGAGAGATGGTGGCAAACAGCAAGAGAGAAAGAAGCCAGGGATGTGTCAGTGAGCAACCGGGGAGGCTGAGGAGGCTGCTTTATATGGGGGGGTGGTCTGAGGAGGTGGCGACGGGAGCAGGGAGCTGAGAAATGAGGAGGGAAAGAGGGGACAGTAAGGGCAGAGCGTGGAGGCAGCCTGCGGCCCCTCCGGATTGAGGCTGGGCGGGGAGGGGGGCGGGCAGGAGGGGGGCGGTGGCACCTGGCCAGCCCTACCAGGCCCTTGGACCCTGTCCTTTTGAGACCCCTAGGTGCCTCTTGCCTGCATCACTCAGCCCACCGCTGGGCAGTTCAGGCCTGTCCTCCCAGCTTATGATGCAGGGCCCTGCGGCTGACCCTCCCGGCCGCTCCACCGGCTGAGCATCCAAGCAGGCGTGGGAGGGTGTCCCCTCCGCAGGGCCCCCCGGTAATGCCTGCCCGCTCTGTCTCCTCACAGTCCTGAAGGGGAAGAAGCTGAGTTTGCCGGCATAGCCCTGGGCCCGGCCATCCCTCTCCTCGGCGGCCCGCGAGAGGTGGAAGGCAGCAAACAACGAAGAGCCTTCCCGTCCAGGGGTGACTTTTTAAAGAACCAACCTCTCCGCACTCCCTGGCCCCCCTCCTGCCGGGTTTCAGGGGGGCGGTGGAGGACCCAAGTCTTGGGGAGCTCAGGACCTGGGGTGTTTGTAGTTTTTTGCCTTTTAGAGAAGAAAAAAAAAAATCTTTCCACTATTTAGTTTTTGATTCTGATGACTCCTTTCTCTTCTACTCTCTGGCCCCTGATTTTTATAAACCGTTTTTGAGTGTCCTGTGGGGTGGGGCAGGGTCGGAGATCTTTTCCCTCCCCCAAAGCCCCTCGGCTCCCTTGCAGACCCTAACCCCCAGGCCTGCCCGTTGCCAAACACTAAACCTGCACACACCCACCTGTCTGACCTCCCATCGTGGCCAAGAATGCAGCCTCCCCACCAAACCCCCCAAAGTTCAGGATTGGGGAGAGGGAGGAGGGGAGGGACGGTCTCCCTGACTTTTCAACATAATTTTTTTCCAGAGTTTGGGGTTTTTTGGTCTTGTCCTCATTTTTTGACAATTTAGCGGGGGACGAGGGGGCCAGACGTGGCAAAGGGGGTTGGCCTGAGGGTCACTGTGGCTCAACAGCCACATTTTTGTACAGAATTGATGGTTGATTCTTTGTTCTCTTGAAATAAACCGAGGAAAATGATGCCTCTTTCGCTACTCCTTGCCCTCTCTCTGGTGTTTGTGGGGTCCCTCCCGGCCCCCCTCTCTGGTTCTCCTTTATCCCATTGACAGCCTGCAGGCGACCGAGGCCTGGGAGGAGCAGACAGGTGACAAACTGGGTTCCCCGAGTTTGCTCTGAGCAAACCTCTGAGCTGCACCCTCACTCCTCACAGCTGTGATGGGGACGAGGTTTCGGGGTGCAGGGTGGTGGGGAAGAAAAGAAAATCTTGAAGATTCTCTTTATCTTGGCACAGAACTTTCCTGGCAGTTCTCCCGAATCCCAGGGCTGCAGAGGACCTTCAAGAGCATGTGTTGTAGAGATCACCAGTGGGCAGCCCCTGTCCTGCCCTCATTTGGCATTTTGTTGAGCCACTCTGTTTCCTTTAAAAAGAAAAATAAATAAATAAATGGAATCTGTTGCCAGCCTTTAGAAATCAGATTTCCACATTGAAATCTGGATTTCTGGCTTCTCTTGAAAAAAAATCCATCAACCTGACAATGCTGGGTCCTCGCTTCCGGGTGGCAACAGATGGCTGGAGCTGAATGGAAGAGATGTGAGCCTTCCATCACCATCCCCAGGACTTGGCTGAGGGGTTGCTACCATTTATTATCGGGCTGACACGGGTGTTTTTTGTTTTTGTTTCATGGAGTTAAAAGAAAAGCCAACTATTTCCCACGTCTCCCTCCCAATCGGCTTCACACCTGGCCTATTATTTACTTCACTTGTGTTAGCTGCCTGGACCTTGTCAGGCTTTTGGAGTTTTGCCCCCTGGTTCAGGCTGACTCCCTAGATGTCCACCAAGACCTTCCCGAGCCATGTTCAGTTCTGTCGGATGGCTCTGGAAGCTTCGGCAGGTGGGTAGCTGAAGTTTCCCAAGCCTGAGTGCCTGGCAGTGTGCTTTGCACGGATGAAGCCGCTGGACCCCAACAGCACCCCTGACGGGGGGTACTTTGAGTAGGAGGAGGAAACCAGGGCATAGGGGCAAGGGGCAGAGCTGGCGTTTGTCCCTGAGCTTCCCGATGCCGCAGCCTGTGCATTTAGCCACCTCTGTGTAGTTTTTCAACGGTTTTTGCTTCTTTCTTGTAAGCCAAGTCACCTCTGTTTACAGGAATTTTACCCAGAAGCCTGAGTGGGAAAACGGAGGAACAGGGCCGCTTGGGCTGATTCGGGGGGGGTGGGGGGGTGGCACCTCTCTGTGTGCAGTCTGAACACCATCAATCGAGATCTGGTCTGACTCTTTAGTTTTCCAGCCAAGACAGCTTGGCCCGGAGAAATGAAGGGCCACATCCCAGCTTATCCAGCTAGCGATAGAGCTGGGACTAGTGCTCAGAGACTTCCTGTTTTGAACCTCAGAACACTGCCTACTCCGCGGCCCAGCTGCTGTTTTCCCAAGATGCCCACAGGGACCACGTCCTACTTATTTTGGTACCTTAAGGAGCAAGCATGGGGACTGCCACACAGGAAACCTCAAAAAAAAAAAAGGGACCATAGAACCCCCGTGTGACCCCTGCCCCCACGACTGGTATCCCTTTGTCCAGTTTGTAAATGAATGTCCTGCAGGCCACAGTGGCCCTCGTGTGGGCTGGTTTTGTTTGGCCTGCATAACGTTAACAGTTTTTCTTTCTATTCGTTGCCAACAAACTCCACATAAAAAGAAGTGGATTTCTGATTGTTCTAGAAAAAAACAGAAGGTTCTAGAACTTCGCTGTCCAATACAGTAGCCATTGGCTCCATGCAACCATTAGCACTTGAAATGTGATGGGTCCAGATCAAGATGGGCTGTCTGCGGATTTCAGAAATTTTGTAGGAAAGAATGTAAGAGACCGCCATTTTTATACTGAGGACGTGTTGAAATAAAATGAATGATAATATTTTGGATATATTGGGTTAAATAAAATATATGAAAGTTAATTTCACTTGTTTCATCCTACTTTCCTCAATGTGGCTACTAGACAGTTTAATATTCTGCCCCCCCCCCACGGCCCCCTGGCTTGCATGACATATTAATCGGACAGTGCTGCCCTAGACACCCCAGGCGCGTGGTGCTGAATGGTGGGTGCTGAGTGAAGGCTGCCACTCCGAGACACGGCCCCTATCCCTGCTACTCCCTTAATGAGTGCTTCACTCACTGGGGTCACCTGCTCATCTTGTGCCCGAGTCCCCAGTTGCCTTCTGGGTTCTAGAATAAAATCCCTTCCTCTTTGCCAAGACTCGCAAATGTTTGCAGACAAGGCTCTGCCCTGATCTCATTCACGGACTCACCGTCCCCTGTTCCTTGGTTTTGAGTTGGGTCTCTTGTCACTGGGGTGAGTGGAAGGGCTGCCCCCAGTGTTGGCCCTGGTTCTTCCTAGTGCTCTCTCCATGGGCAGAAGCGTTTTCTCTCTGCAAGTGAGCTTGCCCGACCTCGCATCAGGGTGCCTCGTGCCTCTTTCCTCTGGCCAGGGTGAGGATTGAAGGTGCCAAAAGGGATGTCCCCTTCCTGTCACCAGGGTGTGCTGCCATCCCAGTGGCACCCAGATGGAGAGTCTGGGAGGTGGTATGGGAAATTTGGCCCCGTGCTGAGACCCCTGAAGTGACCTCATAGGATTTCTCCCCACCTCTGGCCACTCAAAAGACCAGAGAGGAACAGACATGAGAAGGACAGAGGGCTGTTTTCAGAAACCCTTCGGGAGGGAGGATTATCTCTTTACTGATGTGGAGGAGGATATTCAGTTGTCGGGCATCATAGCGAGGCGGGGGGCCTTCGGAGTGGTCAGAGAGGGGGACAGGGCAGAACTGGCATAACTCAGGCTGTTGGGGCCAGTGGTGGGCGTGTTAACAGGGCTGGCGGCAGAAGGCAGGGAGAGGGTGGTCAGCACCATGCCACCCTCATCCAGGGAGCGCTTGTAAGGGACTGGAGTATCATTCCGGAGATCCTGGAGGGCCAGGTAGGCCTGGAACATCTGTGGGCAGGAAAGGGCATGCCAGAGGCTGGCTTGGGTTAGGCCGGGGAGGAGAGGGACCGGGTCTGGGGACTGGCCTGGGAGGGAGACCAGGGTACGGTTGTCCTCACTGCTCACTGCACAAGGGCACACAGCACGATGCCTAATGTTGGCCTGCATCTGCACGGGGTAAGGTGAGGCCTCTTTCCAATTTGCCCAGTCACAGAAAGACTAGCAGAGGCCCTGGGAGGAGCCCTCCCCCACTCCCAGGGGAGCTGAGTGAGCACGGGAATGTTCTAGCCCCCCAGCCCCACCCTCCAGAGGGGGCCCATCCTCACCCAGATGAGGATGGAGAAGAAAACGAAGGCGATGGCGGCCTTGGCGCTGCTGCTTCCCAGGAGGAACACTTTGGGTAGTGAATGCTGCCACTGATTGGCCAGGAAGCAGAAACCCACGAACCAGATGCCTGTCCACAGGACTGGGGGGTCGCAGGAGAGAAGAAGGGCAGGGGGAGCCTGGCTCAGGGAGGGTGGGGCTGGGGTCTGGCTGGGTGGCCTCTCCCCCCCAGCCCTCCATAAAGTGCACCGCTGCGCCGTCCGCTACCGGAGCCACTGGCCACGTGTGGCTGTCTGCATTTCAATTAAAATAGGATTTAAAAACACAGCTCTTCTGGTGCACTGGCCACACTTCAAGTGCTCAGTGGCCACATGTGGCCAGTGGCTCCCCTACTGGGGAATGCAGGTATGGGACAGTCCCATCTGCACAGAAAGTTCTCTTGGACGGCCCTGGATTCAGTAACCTTGAGGGCCCTCCCGGCCCTGAGACGCTGGGATCGGCCTGGTGCGGAGGGGGGAGGAGGAGGTGGGGAGGAGGTTGAGGCCGGATTGAGAGGAGGGAACCCCAGGGCCTGAGGGAAAGGAACTCATTTATTTGGCGCTTCCTGTGTGCCAGGCTCTATCAAGAGTACTCGGCAGTGGTTAGGAGGCAAGACTTTGCTTTGAGGCCTGGAACTGCCCCTCAGCTGCTGTGTGCCCAATTACATAATCTCCTCAAGCCTCAGTTTCCTCCTCTGCAAAATGGGGGTAGGAGCAGGACTTCCCTCCTCAGGTGGGTCTGAGGAGTCCATGAGACGAGGCACGTGGGGCCTCTGGCTCTGTGCCTGACATGTGGGAGGTGCCCAGAAAAGGTCAACATTACTCCGGGCCTCCTTTCTCTCCTTTCATGCTCCGAAAAAGCCCTGCATTGGGGGGGTTTTCATCCCTGCGTCTACTGAAGCTCAGAGAGGGGAAGAGAGCCGCTTGAACCCACAGGGCGCCCAGGCGCCCGAGTTGAGATTTCAAACTCAGGTCTGCCTGGCTCCGTGCTGGAACCCCACCTCCTGCCCCCGGGGGGCTTTTCAAGAAATGTTCTGTGAAGAAGGGAGGTGAATGCGAGGAAAAAGCAGGGCAGAAGGGAGGCTTCTAGAATTAGCCTGGGGGTCAGAAGAGGTGACCCTTACACTGAGTCTAAAGGATGAGTAATAATTCCCTGGGGGGAAACAGCAGGTGCGGAAGAGCTTCCAGAAGGGAGGGGTGAGGCCTCAGGTCACGTGTGAAGGACAGTGGACGGGCTGGGTGGGGAAGGGAGGTGTCCTGGGGGCCCTGGGAGCAGTCCCAGGGGGCTCACCAGCCAGGATGAAGTCTAGGAGCTGGAAGGCCGTCTTGAAGCGGGTGTTGCCGATGTGGCTCTCGTGGGCGTCCAGGGCCAGGAAGGTCAGGCAGCTGAGGAAGGCCAGGAGGCCGGCGCCCACAGCGAAGCTGCAGGCCACATTGTTGCTATTGAGGACGCAGTGGAGCTTCGAAGACTCGGTCTTGTTCTGGTAGCCGTCGGTCAGCAGGGAAGAGAAGACGATGAGGGAGAAGACCTGTGGGTGCAGGAGGGGGGTTCCCAGCGGGCCGAGCGGAGCTCAGCATTCACCAAAACCGTGCATCCTCCAGGGTCCCTGTCTGGGAATGGTGGGCCCCGCTCCTCTCCCTGTCACATCCTCAGGGCTTCCAAGACTATCCCTATTGCTCCTTACACCTCTTCTCTTCATCCGAGTTCGGGCCTCATCCTCTCCCCCCGTAGAACCTCACCCCAGCCTCCTTCCTGGCCTCCCTGCCTCCAGTCTCGGCCCCTCTGCCTGTCTCCCGCAAGCCCCCCCCCAGAGGTCCTTCCACACCCTGCCTTCCTGCGTGGTCTGTACTGGTCTTGCTCTTCCAGTTTCATCTTTCTCTCCCCACTCCCTCGCCCTCTCCCCACCTCCCCCATGCTCCCTTCCTGCCACCCCAACCAGGTACGTGCCACCAAACCCGGGTGTCAATACAAAATGCGTAGCGCAGCGCCTGGGACACGTGAGGAGCTCCGGAAGCATTTTCTACCCGTGATTATCCTCTGCCTGCGGGCCCTGCCCTCAGCCAGCAACTTCTTCCTCCTCCCTCCCTGCTCACCTCGTTCCTCTTAATTTGTTAAAATAAATTTGTGAAGTACTCCAAACACACACACAAAAGTACAGGGAGAGATGTAACATTCAGTATCTAACAAACGTTACCATTTTTCTTTTTTTTATCTTTCCTTCCTTCCTTTTTTTTTTTGCTTCAGGACTTTTTTAAAAAGCCAACATAGCTCCACTGATCCGGCGGCGTCTTGCCTGTAGTTACAACAGTCTGCATCTGCACTTGTCTTCTGTGGCGTTTACGTATTAAATGCCACTGAAGTACCGCAGGAGTGCAAGCCCGAGCCTGAGCCAGCCTCAAGCCACCCTAAGGTGTGGGTACTACTAACAGCCCCATCGCTTTAGATAATGGAACCAAGGCACCGAGAGGCTGAGGAGTTGCCCAAAGCCAATTGGCCGGCAGGTGCCGGTGCCTCGGTTTGAATGGGAGCTGCCCAGCTCTGGAGCCTGCTTTAAGGCCCTGCTGTACTGCCTCAAGCTGAAATCAGCCATTTGGAGGGCGGGGTTCCTAGCAGTGTTAACTCAGTGAAAAGTTTAAGCTCCAGTGACTTGCCCCCAGATGTCACCATGCCATGGGGTAAGGTCCACGCCAGATATGGAAGGAAGTGGTGTGTGTATGGTGGGTGGTAGGAGTTGCTCCAGTGAGGCTTTCTGGAGGAGGTGATGGCTGTATGGAGTGACGCAGGATGAGAAAAGTTGTCTGGAGGGCAATAAGGAGCCACAGCAGAGTGGTGAGCAGGGGAGGGCAGGGGCAGATCTGAGGCCTGGGTAGAGACAGACTGGAGGGGGTAAGACTGGAGATTGGGAGGCCAGAGAGCAGGCTGTGGCCTGGGTCAAGGTTTGAGCCAGTTCGGAAGCCGTGGGGTTGAATTTAGGAGGAAATAAGGTGAGGTCTGACTTGCACATTAAAGAATGAGATTTTCAGGCAGATGGGGAGGAAGGGCATTCCAGGGGGGCAAACTGTGTGTGCGAAAGCCAGATGCTGCAGAATGGGGCTCCTTCAGGGACTGGAGAGAAACCTCACTGGAGGGATGGAGGCTGAGATGGGGCTGAAAAGTGGGCTGGAGCCGGAGCCTCAGAGGCCTTGAATACCAGAGGAAGGGGCCCGGACTTGGGAGCCACGGAAAGTGAAATTTCTTACTTGGATTTAACTTCAGGCGTGGAAGGGTTCTGAGCACAGGGTGGCCGGGGTCAGACTTGGCCCTGGAGTCAGAGAAAAATCTCCAGGTTTGCGATGGATTGGAGGGGGCAAGACGAGAGAGAGAGAGAGAGAGAGAGAGAGAGAGAGAGAGAGAGAGGCCGACAGACCAGAAAGGGGATCGGTGGGAAGGCCCAGGCAGAAATGCTGAGGCCTGAGCTGAGGTCAGAGCTCTGGGGAGTCCAGGGATATTCAGGACGTAAAATTGGACTTGGTGATTGATTGGATGTGGCGGTGTTGGGAACGGGAGTGGGGGAGTAGGTGAGGGGAAGGAATTCACTAGAATTTGAACTCCTCCTGGATAGGGGACCCTTCTTTCTATCCCCACTACCAGCTTGGACCTCAGCCAATGTGTTTTGTGAAGGAGTCACTTTGGACCCTTCTTTGCTCCTGCCCTGCCCTTCAGATAGGGATGGAGGAGGCAAAGGATCGGCCCCTAAACTCCTCAGCTTCTGTCCATCCTCCTCTATCCTTTCCCTTAATTGCCTTCTCTGAATAAAAATCATAATATAACAATGACAACCAGTCCCTCTTTTGTCTGGCACTTTAGCATTATCCAAGGCTGTTCACATCCATTCCCGGTTTTGGAGCTAGGAGTCCACAGAAGGGGAGCATCTCGCTCTGCTGCTTGGGGACAGAGCCAGGTCGAGGCCTGGAAGGCCCATCGATCACTCGAGCCCGTATCCATTTCACCTGCACTACCTCCCTCGCACCAGCCCCACGTGGTAGACGTCACTGAGTCATTTCTGTTTCACAGGTGATAAATCGAAGCCATTATGGTGGAGTGGAAAGAGCCAGACGCTTCCGGCTCTGCCAGCTGTGTGGCCTTGGGCAAATCATTCACCTCGTGGAGCCTCAGTTTCCCAGTGTGTCTCGGTGCTGTGAAGAGGGGGTGGGGGCCTAGGCCTGATGATGGTTCTCATGATTGGCCCAGAGACGGGAAGTGCCCTCTCAAGGTCAGTCAGCGAAGCAGAGGGTACTGGGATCCGGCCCTCCTGACTTCCGAGCCTGTGGGCTCTTCGTTCACTGACCCCGAAAACCTTGGGCTGCGATGTGAGCGCCGGGCACTGGAGACTCAGGGCGGGGGCTCAGCTGGGCAGGGCGGGGGGGACCCAACCCCCTGAAGCCAGAGTCCAATTTCCTTCCATGACCTCCTTGGCCAGTCCCCGGGGAAGGAGCAAAGATTCATCAGTTAAGGCACCAGCAGGCAGGTGGCAGTGAGAAGGACAAGAGCACCAGCTGCCCAGAGACTCCCTACCGAGGAGCCAGGCCAGGGGAGCAGGAGGAGAGGGCGGGAGGGAGGGAGGGAGGATGGAGGCGGCGGGCAAAGTCCGTGACCAAAACGTCTGGCACGGTCCGTGGCCTGCCCTCCCCCTTCCCCACGCCTGTCCACGCCAGCTGGGCCTCCTCCCTTGCCACCGGCTTTTCCTCCCGAAGCTTTGGAGGTGCGAGAATCCTTTGACTTGCTCGCCAGCTGGGTGATGACCTTGGGCAAGCCACTCAACCTCCGTGAGCCTCAGTTTCCCCTTGGGTTGAACAGGGGTAGTTAACGGCCATGTCATCGGGTCATGGTGAGGAGTGGAAGAGCTAATGCCCATGAGGGACTCGGAACTGGGACGCGGAATTCCTAATTCCCCTCTTCCCCTGGGGAGGAATGGCAATGTACACGAGTCCCTGTCACCCTCGGCCCCCCAAGCCCATCCCTCTCCTTGCTCACAGAAGTGACGTGTCAATAATAATCGCTATTTAAAGCATGATTAATACTTTCCAGGCCCATGCTTATCAGTTTAGGGACACAAACTGGTTTCACTTTCAGAACAGTCTTTCCTACGAGCAGGGTATCAGGGGCCTTTTCTTACACAGGAGGGTATGAGAGGTTCAGAGAAGTCAAGTCACTTTCTCAAGGTCACACAGACATAGGGTGACTGGATACATTATCCACCAAAACAGGGCACTTTTGGGAATGAAGGGTGACACTAGAGCTGATTCAACCAGGCGCGGCCCAGGCAAAGCAGGGAGTGTGCCACCCCACGTGGGCAGCATGTGGCCGAGCCAGGATTCTAAGCCAGGCCCTTTGGATCCTTCTCCAGGTTCCAGAAGGGGTAGGAGGGAGAAGCTCTGGGTTAGGACCCTGGATTTGATCCACCTGCTCCCATGACCCCAGTCAAGTCTCATCATCTCCCTGGGCCTCAGTTTCCAGCTCTGTCAAAGGAGAGCAGGGGAGCTGGCCAGGCGCAAAGCCCAGATCCACAGCTCTAACCCCCTCAGGGACTGAGGGACGGAGAGGGGCCGTGATTGGCTCCAGGTCACACAGCCGAGTCGAGGCTGAATGAAGATTTGAGCCCGGGTGCCTTGACTCTGGGAATGTGGTAATTCATGGTCAAACAAACACCTATAAGGCCCTCGCCTGGCACAGTGCCTGGCCCGCAGTGACCCCCCCCAATGCCTGGTATCCTAGCTCTACATGACGTACTCTCGTCCCGCACTGCGTACCTCTTCCTTCCCAGAGGGCCTGGCCCCTGCTCCTGTCCTGGGCCCTTGTCTGAGAGGTGCAAAATGAATGGGCTCTGGCGTTTCACAGATGCCGGTTTGAATCCTGGCCCTGCCTCTTACTGTGTGCGCTTAGCCAACACTTGTCCAGTGGAACTTTCCTCCATGGCGGAAATGCTCTAGATCCACACTGTCCACGTGTGGCTGGTGGGCATCTGAAAGGTGGCCACTATGACCACCTTTCGAAATGAAATCTTTTATTTTAATTAGTTTAAATTGCAATAGCCACATGAGGCTTGTGGCGACCCCAATGGACAGTGCAGCCTTTAAACAGCGATTTCTAAAAAATATAAAATAAACAGTGATTTAACTTTCTCTGATGCTCAATTTTCTTATCTCAAAAATGGGACGCACAGCACGTACTTGGAAGTGTTGTTTCTTCCTCTGAGAGTTAATAAGCGCTCAGAGTAGCACAGGGCCTGGAGGGAGGAGCTCCGTAAAAGGTGACTTCAATGATTAACTCCCTTTTGTTTTGTTCTCCCAATCTGGCCGCTTCCTCCCCCTACACCAACCCCCCCACACACTCCCTCTACACTGTGTCTGAGAGGTGAGAACTCCTGTTTCCTGTCACCCGTGGGGCAGTCGGGCCACAGGAGAGCCTCACCCCTGCAATGATCCGGGTGATCGTCTTTGGCCTCTTCAGAAACTGCACGGCCTCACTGTCAGCCAGGTCCTGGAGGCTTTCAGGGATGTGCATGGCAGCTGCTCTGCTTCTGCCGTCCCGGGGGGTGTGAGTGGGGATGCCAGGTGCTGCCTGCTGGGTGCTGCCGTCAGGGGCTGCAGGCCCGCCCTGGGCTCGGCTGCTGCAAGACAAGATGGATGGTGGGAGGTCAGAGTCAGAGGTGTGGGGTGAAGGAGCTGCCAGGGGTCCCAGGAATAGGGGCATGGGGTAGAGGGTTTTGGGAGGGGGTCCCAGGAATGGGGTTGTGTGGGGTGATGGGTCTACAAGGGCTTGAGGAGTTGGGGCTTGGGGGTGAAGGGGCTGCTGGGGGTCCCAGAGGTGGACGTGCAGGGCGAGAGGGTGGCTGGGGGTCCCATGAATGGGGTGCAGGGTAAGGGAGCTCCTGAGAATTCCAGACATGGGGGTACAATGTGAAGGGGTTGCTGGGGGCCCCGGAATGGGGGTCCCAGGGGTCAGGAATGCAGGCCGAGGAGGCTGTCGGGTGAGGGGGCTGCCCGGGGTCCCAGAGGTGGAGGTGCAGGGTGAGGAGTGGGGAAGCGGGCCGGGAGACCGGGGTCACATTCCTGACCCAGGAGCCAGGGGGTTCATTCTAAGGACGGTGTTCTCTGGGTGAGAAGCGGCGGGTAGGATTTCCCAGGGACTAGGGGGTGCCAGAATGTAGATCGGAACCCCTGGGAGGTCTGAGCCAGAGGAATCCCTTTCAAGGTTTGCGGTGACAGCACCCATAACGGAGCATCCAGGCATCTCAGGGTGTATCTCAGGCCGGCCTCATGATTTGGGGTTATTTTCTTAGGATAAGGGCCTCCCCTTAGAATTGAAGTCCATCTTCCTAGGAGTGCATTTCCTCAAGTTGGGGGGGCCTGGACCTTAGATGTGTGGGGAACATGGGCTCAGAACTGAGCTCTCCCCTCAGAATTAGGAGGTCATGCCCCAGGCACCGGGCTACCTTCTTAGAATCGGAGTCTTCCCTTTAAGGACCTGGAATGGGGGTGGTGGGGCTTGGGCGTGATGCTGCCTGACAAAGGGCCACCCCTACTCTGGAGGCCCGGTCTTCGTCACCTGGAGGCCGGCTCTTCCTTCTGCCCACCCTCCCCTTCTGGTTTCTGGCGCCACCTCAGCCTTCTTTTGGTTCCGCTTTTTCCCGCCTTTTCGCTCCTCCACAGCTGATTGGCTGCGTTCAAGTCCCGCCCCCGCCCTCTTCCCGCCTACTCAGGAGCTGACACGAGCGGGGGCGTGGCCCCAGTGGACGTTGGGCCGCCCGCCGTTGGCTGGCAGCGCGCGGGAGCCCTGCCCCGCCCCAGTCCTCCCCGGAGTCTCGCGCCCGCTCCGCCCTCTTCCCTTTGAAGCGCGCAGACAAGGAGACACTTCCGCAGCGCATGCGCTGCACTCAAGGCGAGGGAGAAGAAAGGCGGGCAGATTGCGCACGCGCAATTGAGACGGGGCGGCAGGGAAAGATGGACAGCTTTCCCGATGACCCAGGCTTTGCGCATGCGTCTTACTGCAGTCTGAAGCCGAACTTCGGGAACCCAGGACGCCTTCCTACACATGCGCAGGAGGCTCAATGACAGTCGAGCGTTGGCTAAGGTGAGGGAGAAGGCGGGGGATTGCATGGCCGGGGGAGGGCCGCCCTGCACCCCCTATGTAGCCTTTCCGAGCATCTCCCATGCTCCTAAGATCCACCTGCTGCCTAGACCCCGCAGAAATCCGTTGTGCCACTACAGGGTCTCTGGGCCCGAAAAACGCCCCGGACTCAAGACTTCTGACCCCTGCCTGGGGCGCGGGCCACATGAGCAGTGTGGGAGGGCACGGGCAAGACGCGCTTGCAAGACGGGCAGATGGGCTCTGCGCCCTGCCTGGGGTACGGACGGCCCCTGGAGGTGGGGAGGGTGCGTCTCCTCTAGTTGACCTTTGACCCCTGTCCATTTCCCTCTTTCAGGCTCCAGGGAAAGGGTCTGGCCATGCTGCATGTGACCCGGGGGGTCTGGGGATCCAGGGTCCGAGTATGGTCCCTGTTGCCCACGCTCCTCGGGCCCCCCCGGGCCCTGTCGTCGCTGGCGGCCAAGATGGGGGAGTACCGCAAGATGTGGAACCCCACGGAGCCCCGCGACTGGGCCCAGCAGTACCGCGAGCGGTTCATCCCGTTCTCCAAGGAGCAGCTGCTCCGCCTCCTGACACAGGTACCACCCGTCCCGGGTCCGAGAGCCTGGGGACTGCGACTCCCGGCAGGCATCGCGGCGGCCCAGCCCCACGTGCCATAGAGGGCTGTCCTGGCGCCTCCTGGGAGTTGTAGTTCCCGTCCCCTTTCTACTCCCAGGTGGGCGTGGCGTTGGAATGCAGGGACAGACCTGTGAGATGCTGATGTAGCAGCAATTCCGGACTGTAGCTTGTGCTGGGGGCTTGAATAAGCCCTCTCCGGGAAATGGTTTTCCCTCTGCAAAATGGGTATAATAATCATCCTCATCATTACTATTACTACTACCTAATAATACTTACTATACTAGCGAAGCTGTAATCCTAATCATTATCACACTGTTTGAGCTCTTTACTGTATGGCACAGTGCCAGGCATTTCCACGTCTTGTTGAATCATCAGAACAACCCAGTAAGAGAGAGACTACCATGGTCTCTCTTTTACAAATGAGGTGACTGAAACAGGAGAGGAGAGAAAGTGACTTAGTCAAGGCTATGTCAGTTGTGGCCCAGGTGAGAACCAAAGTGGTCTGACTCCAGAGCAGGGACTGTGGTCTCTCGTGAGGCATTAGGCACCTGCTCCACTGAGAGTCCAGCTCCAGAGAGGAGAGAAAGTGACTTAGTCAAGGCTATGTCGTTGTGGCCCAGGTTAGAACAAAAGTGGTCTGACTCCAGAGCAGGGACTGTGGCCTCTCGTGAGGCATTAGGCACCTGCTCCACAGAGAGTCCAGCTCCAGAGCTAAGCTCTGACCCCACTCTCATCATCCTACTTGTCATCCTACATGATAATGAGGGTTATCATTCGTTCATTTAAAAATTATTTATTGAACACCTCTGTATGTACTAAGGCTTATGCTAGACTTTATCCACAAGCACACACGTAGATATCAACACACACAAATACACGTGTATGTGTGTGGACATAGAATTGCTTCACATTCTCACCATCACTCTCTGAGAAAGAGGGTGTGATCCTCTGTTGCTGCTAAGGGAACAGGCTCAGAGAAGTGAAGACATTCACCTAGGGCACTGAGGTAGGAAGCATAAAGAAGCGGTTAAATATATGTGTTCTGGAGTCAGACAGGCCTGGATCGGAGTCTCAGCTTCTTTTTATACAAACACTGTGGCCCTCAGCAAGTGACTTGCCCTGAGCCTCAGTTTCCCCTTCTGAAAACGGAGGGTTATAATTCCATCTATCTCTGTACAGCCTTTGGAGGATGATAGACCAGTGAGCAGCAGCTGGTACACGATAAGCATTGTGTGAATGTCAGCGAGTGAGTGTCAAAGCGGGAACTTGACCTTCTAGCTCTTTCCACTGTCTGTTTTCCGCTACACCGGGCTGGCTCAGTTTCTTGGTCAGTAAGATTGGCTGCCCCCCACCCCAAGCAAAAGAAAATCTTAAAAAGCCCAGATTGTATGGACTGCCAGAGAAAGAAATCCTCCCTGTGAGGAAGGGGAAAGAAGCCTAAAGAGAAGTTTTGCTTCCTGAGGCAACAGGAATTCCACTCCAGCCCTGCGGAGAAGGCAGCTTTGGAGGAGTTTGCGGCCCACGTGGACTTCTGCACCTTGTTCCACTACCACCACATCCTGGCCCGGCTGCAGGTGAGGACCTGGCGCCTTCCTTGGTGTGCCTGTTTGCTTATCCATTCATTCAGTAAAAATCCTCTGAGCCCCTCCTTGGAACCCGGCTCTGCTCTAAGCATGGGGGATGAAGCAGTGAGCAGGACAAATGAAGCCGCGTCGTCATGGAGCTGACGTTCTGGTTGGAGAGACCAGAATGAATGAATGAATGAATGAATGAATGAATGAATGAATAAAAAATGGGATGACCCAGAACGGTAAATGCTGTGAAGAACAATGAAGCAGAGTAGCAGGATAGAGAAGGATGTCATGAGGGCCTGTTTTAGATAGGGTGGTCAAGGAAGGCTTCTCTGAAGAGGTGACAGGTGAGTTAAGACCTGGGTGAAGACAGGGAGAGAACCTTATAGATGTCTGGTGGCAGGTGGGTGGGGGGACGGAGGGAAAAGCAAATGCAAAGGGCCTGGGGTACAGAGAGTTGGAAGAACAGGGAAGGGAGCACTATGCCTGGAGGGCAGTGAGTGAGGGAGAGCGGGCAGGAGATGAAGGCAGAGAGGGGTTGGGGGTAAACTGTTGCCTGGCCCTGTGGGCAATGGTAAGGCCTTTGCTTTGACTTTGGGTGAGCTGGGAGCCACGGGAGGGCTCTGAGCAGAGGAGGACATGTGCTGATTTAGGTGTTGATGGGCTTCTTCTGGAACAGACTGTCAGAGGCAGGGAGATCTATTCAGAGTCAATTATGTTTGTCCAGGTGAGGGATAATGGCAGCCCCAGCAAGAGTAATAGCGGTGGAAGTGGGGAAAAGTGGTCAGACGCTGGTAATGGTTGGAAGGCATCAGCATTTGGCTGTACGAGGCAGGCGAGCGGTGAGGGAAAGGAAGAAGTCAGGGGGTGCCTCTAGTGGTTTGGGCCTGCTCCTCTGGAAGAATGGAGCTGCCATTTACCGAGATGCGGAAGACAGGCTGGGGGCGGGAGGCAGATCTGTGGGGAAGACTAGAGCTCCATTTTACACTTAGGAATCTGAGATGCCTATTAGGCGGACGGAGAGATGGACCCGAATGTGGGCTCCGGAGGTCGTGGGAGGGGTCTGGGCTGAGAAGCATCCCCTGGGAGCATTTAGATGGTACTAGACGAGAACATCAGGGGGATTAGCTGAGCCCTGGGATGTGCCAGCCTTGAGATCAGGAAGGGGAACTGGAATGGGTGAAGGGGGGACAGCCAAGGAGCAGCCAGAGAGAGAAGTAGAACCCCAAGGAAGGGTGATGTTGGCAAGCCACATTCTCCACGTCCTCCCTTTCCCCTCCCAGGATCCTGGCTGTGTCAGGGGTGGGTCCCTGAGACAGAGATAGGCCTCAGTGATTTTCTCTACATGACTCACAGAGCTCAGAAAAGCTGTTATGCTCACAGTAATAGTTTATTAACAAAAGGATCGCAAACAAAATCAGCTAAGGAAAAAGGCCATGGGACGGGGTTCAGGAGAGCCCAGGCCATCTTCCTGTTGTCTCTCTCAGAGGAGTCTTGCAAGATGACATGTAGTTCTCCTGCCAACAAGGTGTGACAGCATGTATGGAGTATTGCCAACCAGGGAAATTCACTTGAGCCCTGGTGTCCAGGATTTTTTTTTTAAGATTTTATTTATTTTTTTTAATTTTTATTTATTTATTTAACAGAGAGAGAGAGAGAGAGAGAGAGAGAGAAACGGCATGAGAGGGGAGAGGGTCAGAGGGAGAAGCAGGCTCCCTGCTGAGCCGGGAGCCCGATGCAGGACTCGATTCCAGGACTCCGGGATCATGACCTGAGCTGAAGGCAGTCGCTTAACCAACTGAGCCACTCAGGCGCCCAAGATTTTATTTTTAAGTAATCTCTGCACCCAATGTGAGGCTCGAACTCACAACCCCAAGGTCGAGAATCACATGCTCCACCAACTGAGCCAGTCAGGTGCCCCAACTGGTGTCCAGGATGGTTACTGAGAGTCAGCCAGCGCTTGGGTGGCTGACCTTAGCTACTCAGTCACCAGGCCCTCCAGGGGTCAGACTGCTACTTCGTGGCCCAAGGGACTGCCATACATCACATCGTTAGCATAGACTAGCTGCTGTGGCCAAAGGTCCCAGGGAAACCCAGACAACTCTTAGCAGGCAGAACATTTCCAAGGGCTTAGAAGTTATCCCAGGAACCAAGGCAAGGGCCGGTCCTTTGGAATGTGCAGGGTTTGGACAACCCAGGCCTGCTGAGTCGACCCTTTACTGTACATTGCCACTGCCCTCCGGCATGTCCCCTCTTCGAATAGCAGCGACAACAGCCCCTTGCCACTGAGCGGGCACTCTGAGGGAAAAGCAAATGCAAAGGCCCTGGGGTACAGAGAGTTGGAAGAACAGGGAAGGGAGCACTATGCCCAGAGGGCAGTGAGTGAGGGAGAGCGGGCAGGAGATGAAGGCAGAGAGGGGTTGGGGGTAAACTGTTGCCTGGCCCTGTGGGCAATGGTAAGGCCTTTGCTTTGACTTTAGGTGAGCTGGGAGCCACGGGAGGGCTCTGAGCAGAGGACTCAGCATGACTCCTTTACTGTGGCATCGAGGGGGCGGCTGCCGTTAGCCCCATTTGCAGAGGGAGATGCTGAGGCTCTGGGAGGGCTGGCCGAGCCAGGATTTGCAGCCAAGTCCAACAGCCTCTGAGCCCGAGCCTGGGGTCCACGAGAGGTAGGGTTTTTAAGAAAAGTTATTTAGGGGGCGCCTGGGTGGCTCAGTCGTTAAGCGTCTGCCTTCAGCTCAGGTCATGGTCCCAGGGTCCTGGGATCGAGCCCCGCATTGGGCTCCCTGCTTGGCGGGAAGCCTGCTTCTCCCTCTCCCACTCCTCCTGCTTGTGTTCCCTTTCTCGCTGTGTCGCTCTCTGTCAAATAAATAAAATCTTTAAAAAAAAAGAAAAGAAAAGTTATTTAGAAAATCATTTTATTTTATAAACATTTAAATATATAGAAACACAGAAAACATATACAGTGAAGACACATATTCCCACCGAGCCAGGAGATTTTAAACTGAGACACTAGGAGGGGAAAGGAAGGGTGGAAGCAGAGGGAGGTGAGACACCAGGGGGGACGCTTTGCTGACAACCTAGGTCCCTAGAGGAAGCCGCCTGGAGCAGGTGAAGAGCTGGCTGTGTTGTTTACTAGCCACGCCAGTGACCTTGACAGGTGACCTCTCTCTGCACCTCCTTTCCCTTATTCATCATTGAATTCATTCAGTGGGTGTGTATGTACGTATTTTATTTTACTTTTTATTTTATTTTTTTTAAAGATTTATTTATTTATTTTGAGAGAGTGAGAATGAGAGAGAGAGAGAGAGCACATGAGAAGGGGGAGGGTTAGAGGGAGAAGCAGGCTCCTCGCTGAGCAGGGAGCTCGATGCGGGACTCGATCCCGGGACTCCAGGATCATGACCTGAGCCGAAGGCAGTCGCTTAACCAGCTGAGCCACCCAGGTACCCTGTATGTACGTATTTTAAAGATTTATTTATTTATTTATTTATTTATTTATTTATTTGAGAGCGAGAAAGCAAGCGGGGGAGGGGCAGAGGGAGAGGGAATCCCAAGCAGACTCTAAGCTCAGCGCAGAGCCCTGATGTGGAGTTTGATCCCACTACCCGCGAGATCACGACCCGATAGGAAACCAAGAATCTGACGCACAACCGACTGAGCCACCCAGGCGCCCCTCAGTAGGTATTTATTGAGCACCTACTGTGTCCTCCAAGTGGTTCCAGGTCCTGGGACATAGTGGTGAGGCTGACAGATGTGTGTCTCTGCCTCGTGGGTTCACGTTCTAGTGGGGGAGACAGACTTTCAAGAAGGTAAAGAAGCAGGGGCGCCTGGCTGGCTCAGCCAGTAAAGCATGTAATTTTTGATCTCAGGGTCGTGAGTTCAAGCCCCACATCGGGGAGAGAGTTTACTTAAAAAAAAGAAGGTAAAGAAGTAAAATGTGTGAAGAGATGCTAAGTACGAAGGGTAAGGTTGCCAGAGAAAGTACAGGACACCCAGTTGATTCATTTCCGACTGCTGCCGTAACAAATTACCATAACCTGGGGGGGGGCTTACAACAACAGAAGTTTGTTCCTGCAGAGTTCAGGAGGCCTGAAGTCCAAAATCAAAGCGTGGGTAGGGTTGGTTTTTCTCGGAGGCTCTGTGGGGGGACCATCCCATGCCCCTCCCCTAGCCGATGGTGGCTGCTATCTTTGGCCTTCCTCGGCGTATAGACACAATAGTCCAATCTCTGTCTCCCGTCTTCAGGTCACTTTCTTCTCTGTGACTCTGCGTGTCCTTTTCTGTCTCTTAGAAAGGACACTCTGATTGGATTGAGGGCCCACCCTAATCCAGGATGATCTCATCCTGGGATTCTTACCTAATTAGACCTGCAAAGACCCTCTTTCCAAAGGAGGTCATATTCTGAGGTTCCAAGGAAACACGAATTTTTAGAGGATACTGTTCAACCCTCTACACCCAGTTAAATTTGAATTTCAGATAAGCTATGAATAACTTTTTTTTGTAGTATAATTATGTCCTATGTGATACGGTCCTCAAATATTGCCTGGGAGGTACTTAAGCCGAAAAATTGTTAGTTGTTGATCCAGAAATAAAATCTAACTTGGTGTACTGCATTTAATTTTTTTTTTTTTTTTGGCTAAATCTGGTAACCCTAATTAAGAAAAACAAGAAAGCAGGAATGTTTTGCAATTTTTAGGTAGAATAGTCAGGGAAGCCCTCACCGAGGGGTTGACATTTGAGCCACGACCTCAAGAGTGGGCCATGAAGAGATCTTCGGGAACAGTAAGTGCAAAGGCCCTGTGGCAGGAGTGTGCATGGTGTGTAGGAGGAACAGCAAAGAGGCTGAGTGAGCAATGGGAAGAGGGTTGGAAATGAGGGCAGAGATGGGGCTGGGGCCCAGATCCTGCAGAACCTCATGGGGACCCAGTGAGGACTTCGCTTTGACTCTGAGTAAGGTGGAGACCACCAGAGGACTCTGAGCAGAGGGATGGGAGCTGACTTCAATGACAACAGGTGCCCTCTGGCGGCTGCCTGGGGAACAGACTGGGTTGGGGCTGGAGGATGGGAGCAGGGAGACCAGTGCCCAGGCCACTGCAACAGTTCAGGGAGGTGAGGGTAGCTCAGACCTGGGGTGAGAGGGGGGCGGGCGGGGGTGGTGGTGATAAGTGGGCAGATTCTGGATCTATTTTGAATGTGGGGGCCATCAGGATTTGCCGATGGGTTCAATGTGTGAGAAATAGAGGAGCTGGGTGGACTTGGCCTCTTCTGAGCCAGGTAAGGTGGCAGGAGAAGCAGGGGAGGAGTCTCAGAACCCCAGTTTGGGAGGTAGTGGGTTTGAGAGGATGCCCATCAGGTGCCCGCCTGGAGGTGTCAACAGGCCCATTGGACATCTGCGGGCAGGCATTGAGTGGGCTCTTGGCGTGTAAGTCTGGAGCTCCGGAACATCAGCAGCAAATTCAAGCATGTACCTTGCCCTCAGGGAGCTGAAATTGGGTGGTGGGGACAGCTGTGAGTCAGACACTCTCCCCCGATGAGCAGATAAATTCAGACGGTGAACTAACCGGGCACAGTTCTTACCAGCAGATAACAAAGGTGACCTTGGTTTCTGTACCGAAGTCCGTGTGCAAATTGGTAAAACGTGCCCCTTTCCCTTGTCTGCTGCTGCGTGATATGGTAGCTGCTATCCACATGTGGCTGTTTAAATTTGAGATCATTGAGGGCGCCTGGGTGGCTCAGTTTGTTAAGCGACGGCCTTCAGCTCAGGTCATGATCCTGGAGTCCCAGGATCGAGTCCCGCATTGGGCTCCCTGCTCGGCCGGGAGTCTGCTTCTCCCTCTGACCCTCTTCCCTCTCGTGCTCTCTATCTCTCATTCTCTCTCTCTCAAATAAATAAATAAAATCTTTAAAAATAAATAAATTTGAGATCATTGAAATTAAATAAAATTTAGAAATTCCGTTCTTCCATTGTATTCACTCCATTTCAAGTGCTCAGTAGCCACCTGTGACCAGTGGTAAGCAATTGGATGGTGCAGATCTAGATGTTCCTGTCACTGTAGGCAGTTCTGTTGGATGGTGCTGCTCTACATTCTTTATTTCCAACTGAAAGGGTAACAGGAGAAATGTATATGTCTACAGCATCTAAAATGGTATTTATTAGATCTGGCACATTTGTGCAGTATACAACCTGCCCAACCTCACAAGGCGGCTCTGCTCAGCCTAAGGAGCAGAGGAAGGCTTTTTGAGAGCAATAAGGGAGCTGGAATATTGCAGAAGAATAGGACTTCAGTAGGGGATAGGGAGGGGGCAGGGAAACTCTCTTAACAGCATGTGCAATGTCCCTGTGCCTGGAGGAGCGTAAATCGGTGTGGCTGGTCTGTGGAGCCACCAAGGGGGATTGTGGTGTTAGGTCCTCGGAGGCCTTGTAGGACACAGAACAGAGCATGATCCTATTTCCTGAGGGCAGTAGGAGCCTTGGAATGATTTTAGCAGGAGATCGACATGGTTAGATGTGTAATTCCTGATATACCATTTCCTGGCTGTGTGACCTTAGGCAGTTACTTAACCTCTCTGTGCCTCAGTTCCCACCTCTGTAAATGAGGATAACAATAGTACCATTGTCACATTGTGAGAACAACCTGCTTCAAAGAGTCCCTGCTGCATAGTAAGCACTATATAAATGTGCACTATCATTTATTACTGTTGTTGTTACGGTTTGATAGAATCTTGGCTGCTGTGTAGAAAGCAGATTGTTGGGGGTGGGGCGAGGGGATTTGGGGAGACCATTGCAAAGGCTGTTGGACTCATCCAGGCAGGAGGAGGAGATGGGGGTGTGGACGGAGGCAAAGTGGCGATCGGTTTGGGGGTAGAATCATCAGGGTTCATTGTGTGGGGGAAGGGAGCAGCAGGGGTCACCTGTGACATCCAGGGGTCACCTGTGACATCCAAGTTTCTGGCCTGGAGCCCTGGGTGGAGGTGGATGGGAGGGGCCCAGAAGAGAATTTGGCTCGCAGCAGATGCCTGATGAATGCAGATTTCTCTCTCCTCTGGCTCTGAGCTTCCCTCCCCCTCAAACTGCGGCTCAGTCCTGGCAGTGGAATTTCTCAAGGTCACTCTGTGAGTCTGAGAACTTGGCCTGTGGGACCTGAAGGGCTTCTGGCACAGGCCCCAGTGTTGGGCTGGAGTCCTGTCCTCGGGCAGCACGTCGCTAGCCCCGGGAGTTGGTTCAGAAGGGGATCTGCTGAGGCCCGGCTGTCCTGGCTGTCCTGTCTCCCTGCTCTGTGGTGTCCATGGCCCTGGGCCTTCCCACTTCCAAACTTCTGCCAAGGGTGTTCCTCCCACTTGCAGTACCTCTTTCCTTCCACTAATTCAAAATTGCACCTGGCCTAAACAAGTTGTTCCTTAGGGCCTCCTGTCTGAGAGACACGGAGGGTTGGGCTTGTTCATGGCGTGTCTTCTGAACCATTGATCCCCCCATGAGGCTCGCTGTATAGTCTGGGACAAGTCACATGTCATCCTGAAACCAGCAAAGAGGCTAGGCACCCAGAAACTCCCTCCCTCATTCATTCATTGAGTCAACATTTGTGTGTGTGTGTGTGGGCAGGGGTGTGGGGGAGTGGTGGTTGCCTAAGATGAGCCAGGCAGGGCGCCTGGGTGGCTCAGATGGTTAAGCGTCTGCCTTCGGCTCAGGTCATGATCCCAGGGTCCTGGGATCGAGTCCCACATCGGGTTCCCTGCTCCTTGGGAGCCTGCTTCTCCCTCTGCCTCTCTCTCTCTGTCTCTCATGAATAAATAAATAAAATCTTTAAAAAAAAAAAAAAAAAAAGATGAGCCAGGCAGAGCAGAGGCCAGTTTGTGGGGACCGTGGAGGTGGTGGACCACGTCTGGTACTTATGCCAGTTACAGCAGGGAGCCACCCCGGGGGTGGGGGTAGGGGGCAGAGGGTGCGGGATCTGTTTCTAGTCTAAATAAGCTCTTTGCGGCAGTTTCGTGGAGAGCGGTTTGGAAGTGGCGAGAGAAGAAGCAGGGAGAAGAGAAGCCCAATGCAATTGTTGAGGTCAGAGGGGAAGGTGGCCGTGGAGATGGGGGTGGGGGGGATGGATTCAAGGGCGACTCAAAGGTCTAGCAGTGAACTTGCTAAAGGATTGGAGGCGGGGTGCGAAGAGAGGGAAGTGATCCAGGATGCCTCGGAGATTTCTGATCAGAGCATCTGATGAATTAGGTGGTGCTGTTTCCTTTAGGGAGAAGGCTGGCTGAGGGGGAAGGAAGAAGAAATGAGGCATTGTCCTCGGGCCATGTTAGATGTGAGATGCCGTTTCCAATGGGAGGTGTCAAAGAGATCATTGAGTATGAGAGGTTGTGGGGGGAAGAGGTCTGGGAGGAGAAACACAAAATTTATTGGAAGATGGGGGCGGGAGGACATGACCTGTGGCTCGACTTGCTGCATTTGAGGTGACCGACATCCCAAGAGAAATGTCAGCTGGAGAGTTTGTGTTTGTCAGTTAGTATAAAGGGTTAGCTGCTGTAACAAGCAGGCCTGACGACCTGTTGGTTTAAAGGAAGTGGAAGATTGTTTCTCTCCCACTTAACGGTCCAGTGGTTCCGTTATGGTTCCGCATGAGGTTATTCTAGGACCCGGGGTCCTTTCATCGTGTTGCTGTGGCATTCCTTAGAACACTGTCTCCATCTCTGTGTGGTCAAAACTAAGCCGGGGGCAAAGCTGTGTTTTCAGCTGGCAGAGGAAGGAAAAGAGTGGAGATGCAGGGGAGCAAGAAGCAAGGGGGAAGTCGGAGCTTCTGCAGCCTTTCTGCTCACGTTCTGTGGATGAAACGTGTCTTCTGGCCACACCTAGCCTCTAGAGAGGCTGGGAAACGTATTATCTCTGTGCATCACCGTGTCCACCTTCCCCTCCGTTACTGGGGACAGATACCCTATGCCCCGGAACCGGGTGTCAGGTCTGGAACCTGGAGGAACGGGTCCGGGCTAGAGATGTGAAGTTGCCCAGAGATACACAGAGATTCACAGAGTGGTGTTGTTTAAAGGCATGGGAATAATGAGGTTACTTAAGGTGAGCTCGAAGAGAGAGAAGGAGAGAGGGCCCAACACAAGCCCTGGGGCACCCTGTCACCTAAAGGGTGGGCGGTTAACAATCCCTCACGCTGTGCCCTAAGCCCATTTTTCTTCTCTCTGACTCTCTCCTCAGGCCTTGTATGACCCCATCAACCCCGACAGGGAGACCCTCGACCAGCCTTCGCTTACGGACCCCCAGCGTCTGTCCAATGAGCAGGAGGTGCTTCGGGCTCTGGAGCCCCTGCTGGCCCAGGCCAACTTCTCCCCGCTCTCAGAGGACGCTCTGGCCTATGCTCTGGTGGTCCATCACCCTCAGGATGAGGTCCAGGTGCCTGTCTTCCAGGGGAGAACCGAAACTCCCAGGAGGCCTTGGGGCAAGGATGGAGCCTTTGGGAGGCAGAGGCTGCTGGGAGTTGTCCTGAACACAGGGCATGAGCCCACGTAGTGTTTTTGGTGAATTAGAATGAGGCATCTCTTTCCCAGTCCTTGCACTGCCATCTGTTGGAAAAGTATCATAATATACAGATCTTCCTAGGACTAGAGTCTTTATCACCATTTGCCAGAAAACTGTAATAATAAATAATATAAAACGCTCATCCTTAAAGTCAACAAAATTAAAATAAAAATACTAAAATCTTCCAAAGTCCCCCATTTTATAGTGATTTTTAAGATATACTTTTTTTCCGAGTCATATTTTATTGTCTGAAATTGGGATATGACTTATAAGTGGTGGTGTGGCATAGTTTTAACTGACAATATAATTCTCTTTTAGCTGCTTCATAAAATAATGGAATATCCAATTGACAATCATATTATGGCATATAAATGTATCAAAGTAACATGTTGTGTACCTTGAGCTTACAGTGTGCTACATGTCATATTTATTCAATTAAAAAATAATAGAGTATCTTAAAATCAGTGACATCTTAGATTCTTGGAAATGTGGTAATAAAAATGACTATGAGGTAAATGGTGCCATCTTAGATAGTATGCCCTTGTGCAGTATACAACATGAGCAGCTGTACATGGCCATCCTGTCCAGACCCATCCTGGGTGATGATAAGCCTGGGAGAGGGGTGGAAATCATTGAGGGGAGGGGCGTCTAATTCTAGTAGCCTATGTTCTCACCCTAGCCCAATGCTCAGCTGCCTCTGCTTCCTTTGTTCCCCTTGTCAGGTGACAATAAATTTGGATCAGTATATCTACATGCAGTTCTGGGCCCTGGGCCAGCGAGTCGGGCCGATGCCCCGTAAGTCCAGCGTGGGCTCCAAACGTGGCTTCTTCATCAAGTCGGCCCCTGCAGAGAGGTGAGGCGGCCCTTGTTCCCCAGCTGCAGCGAGAGGGAGCAAGGTTAGAGTCGAGAGGGGACTGACAGGTCAGTGTCTGGATTCGGGTGTCGGGACCTTGGGGGGAAGTCAAGAAAGGGGTGGGGAGATCATCCACATGCTGCCTTTTCTTCCCAAGGGAAAATAAGAACTACAGTGCCCAGGGGAAGAGGAAGGGTAGGGACACCTCCCCATTTTCCAAACGAGGACGGCTGAGGCTCAGAAAGAGAAGACCACATTCTGAAAAAATGGCGCAGCCAGAATTCTGGTGAACATTATATTTTTAACAGAGGCTACTCTAATACAGAGCAGGGTCAGGAGAGCCAGCTCTCTTGGGCCTGTAAATTACCTAGCCTTTCTGGAAATCAGTTAATCAAATATGGTCATGAATCCAAAAAACCCAAACCAAAACAAAAAACCCAAAGGCAAAAAACAAAACAAAACAAAAAGCCCTCATATCCCCATATACCCCTCAGTAAGTCCACTTCCAGGAATCTATTCCAAGGAGATATTTATTCTTGCAGACTGTGTGTTTAATTATCTGTCTCTCACGCTGGACTATAAGCTCCACAAAGGCACGACTGACTCATTTTGCTGCCTCTCCAGAGCTTAATAGCGCTCCCTGGCACCTCGCAGACACTCAAAATGAAAAGTAGAATTTGAGTTTGAAAAACAGCTCACGAAAAGATTGGTATTCCGCTCCCATTCAGCAAGTGCCTAAAGCCAGAAGCCCTATCTATGTGCCCCATGACAGGGGATTGCGTTATTTAACTGACGCCCTGTTGCTGGACACTGGGCTTCTTTCTTCTTTCTTTCTTTCTCTTTTTTTTTTTTTAAGATTTTTATTTATTTATTGAGAAAGAGAGAGAATGATAGAGAGCATGAGAGGGAGGAGGGTCAGAGGGAGAAGCAGACTCCCTGCTGAGCAGGGAGCCCGATGCGGGACTCGATCCTGGGACTCCAGGATCATGACCTGAGCTGAAGGCAGTTGCTTAACCAACCTCCGGCGCCCCAGCTGGGCTTCTTTCTGAGTTCCCTCCCGCCCCTGTTAAGTAGCCTTTACAGTGAGTGTGTGACTCCGGAGCTAGAGAGAGAGTGTCCCCGGGGCCGGAGGGGGCTCCCCAGGGATGGTCCTCACTGCCCTGCCCCCCTCTGTCTGGCAGGAGGTACTTTAAGCGGGTGGTACTGGCAGCCCGAACCAAGCGGGGGCACCTGGTGCTGAAGAGCTTCAAGGACACGCCACTGGAGGGCCTGGAGCAGCTGCTACCCGAGCTGAAGGTGCGCACGTCCACCACGCAGCGCGCCCTGCTCAATCTCACGCTTTTCGTCTCGGGCGTGGTGTTCTTTGTCAACGTGGGCATGGTGGTGCTGTCAGACCTCAAGATGGCCACCTCCCTGCTGTTGCTCCTGTTTGCTATGTTCATGGGCCTCCGGGCCTCCAAGGTGAGTGGACTGCCCCCAGCGTGCTTCTTGGGTCCCTGCTTCTGGGTGTTCAGCCGGCAGCTCAGGCCACCCTGTATTTTTGCTTCTTTCGTGCATTGTTCCTGCCTTGTGCAGTCCTTCCCTCCTTTACCTTGTCATTCCCACTTTCCCTCCTTCCTCCCCTTCCTTCTCTACCTTATGACCTCAGTGCAACCTTGGGCAGCTTTCTTAATCTCTCGGCGCTTTGGTTTCCTCACCTGGAAAATGGAGACAGGAGCGAGACCTGCCTTGTAGGGCTGTCCTGAGGGTCGCAGGCGGGACGCCATGAAAAGCACTGGGCGCAGGGCCCGGTAGGCAGTAGGTGCTCCACGAGTGTTCACAGCCCGTCACTGAGTGCCTATTTTAGGGGCATTTTAGGGATGTGGGGAAGTTGTTTTAGAACTGGACTGCCTGGGTTTGAATCTAGCTCTTCCGTCCCCTCGCTGTGGGACCTTGAACAGGCTGCTTAACCTCTCTGTGCTTCTGTTCCCACATCTGGAGAGTGGGGATGACAAGAACCTGATCCATAGGGTTGTTGTGGGGATCAAATGCACGAACAGAGCCTGAAATATCGTACAAAATGTACCATATGAGAGTTAGCCATTACTGTTACTATTATTATTACTAAGGAGGCTGTTGTTCTCTGACTCTGGGCTTTCTCTTCCTGGCGGTCTGTCATTATCATCAGGGAAGCTGTTTTATACATAAGGCCTCCTGAGCTCCAGCCCAAATGGACTGAATTGGAAACTCTGGGACTGGGGCCAAGGAAACTGTATTTTTAACACCCTCCCTTCCTGATTCTGCTACATGTGAGCACACAGCCGCCTCATACGGTTGCGCGGGTTGTTCACCATCCAAGGATTCGAGGCTGAGGGGACGGGTGGGGGCTGGAAACTAACTTGTGCCACGTGTGCTGAGTCAAGGTTGAGTCAGCCCAGAGGGGCTGCCTTTTACCGATTCGCCCCAGGGCTGACCCTGGCCCCAGGAGTGTGGACTGGTGTGTGATATCCGTTGTACTTGATCATTCACTCGCTGGTTCATTGGTTTTCAAGCTGTTTATAGCCATCGCAGCGGGGTCTTAGGAGGACTGGTAATAAATTGCACAGATAATAGCCAGGCTGGGCTGGCTGAGAGGGGGTGAAGGGCTGGGGGTGGGGATAGCCACTCCTGCGGAGCACTAGGGGTCAGGCGGGATTTAAGGGAAGCCTTGAAAGGGGAGGATTGAACCCGGTGGAGAAGGGGCTGAGCGAGCACAGCTTGGGGGATCTCACGGGGCTGGAGTCCGGGGTACAGGGTGGAGAAGCGAGGCCCCAGAGGGTGGTAGGGGACTTGAATGCCAGAATAGGGGCTTTATGCACAGGACAGCAGGCAGTTACCATGGCAGAGTGTCACATACGGGGAGTGCAGCCACCACCGGGGGGGGGCACTGTGAGACCAGCAGCAGGGAGGCTGGTGAGGGGTGTCCACTGGTCTGGGGGGGGGCACCCAGAGTCCCAGCCCTCGGTGGACCATCCGTCCCACCTGCCTGAGGCCCCAGGGGGCTGTGGAGCCTCTTGGGCTCTGCAGGGGCCAGGTTAAAACCCAGGTCCCTAGTTAATTTAGCGCATCCCCATTAAATGTTTTTTCATGCTCCGGGCTAAGCGCCAATCCTTAAATGTGGGCCCTCTGAGCCTCCTCCAGCTGCCCCTCCCTGCACACTCTTGTCCCCTCCTGTGTGTCAGTCACTCCCAGATATCTGTCTCTGGTGCCGGCTCCTCTCCCAGAGTCCAAACCCCTGGCCCTGCCCGCTCCCTGGATGTGCCTAAGCCCTTCCCACACTTCTGCACCGCATCCCACGGAGCTCAAGATCCTTCTTCCCCAAACCCCCCTCTGAGGACTGCTCTCAGATCAGATACCTGGGAGCTGATTTTGCTGCAGTACGCACATCACTCTTTCTTCCCCGCAAAAGAGCTCATCCATTTCTGTGGTTTCCACAGGCAGCTGTCTGTCATCTCATAGATGTGGTGCTCCATGCTCAGCCTGGAGCTGGCCAACTCCGGAACAGCCCCCTGGTGGGCCCGTTGCACTCCCCTCCAGCAGCAGCTCCCCATACCCGCTCCTCACTGTGGTTCTCCATCTGTAGAGGGCCCTGTCCCCCCCCCCCCCCGCCCCAATCACTGGCTAGACCCCTGGAGATGGCCCTTGCCCTGCCCCCCAGTCTGTCAGTCCCCAGACTGTCCTTCCTGCCCCGCTTCTGTGCCATCTCGTTCCCTCTGCACTGGCCCTAGCCCAGGTCTTCCCAGCCTCCCCAGGCAGTCTCATCCCAGCCCTCCAGCCCATCCCCAAGGGCCTCAGAGCTGGCCTTGCTCCTTGCTCACAGCCTGGCCCCAGAAACCCTGTTTCCCCAGCCTCAGCCAACACAATCTTACGCTTCAGCTCCACCAAAACATACTGCTGGCACCCCCTCCTGCTCCCCACTCTGCTGCTTCCCTTTACTCCTCTCCCCTTTGCAGCTGCTGTTCCCTCTGACCGAGATGTCCTTTCACCCCTGTTGGGCGGGCCGTCCCTGGCTCACCCGTCACCCTCAGCTCAGAGGCTCTAGGAAACCTTCCCAGCCTTCTCGGACCTGGATGGTGCCCCTCTGGCCTGCCATCATACCCTGGCCCAGCACAGAGCAGGCCTGGGGTTGTTGAGAAGCAAGCATCCCGCGGATGCTTCAGGGCCGGTCCTGCCGTGCAGGGAGAGGTGTGGGGCACGTGGACAGACTGTCGCGTGCCTAACGGAGGTCGCAGTGGCCACTGCAGGAGCCTGATGACACAGTTGCTCATCTGTGGGACACTATGTCCACTCCAAACCTTGAGGATGAGGCAGTGAGTGTTTTCTAAGAACAGACCAGGGGTGACTTGGCTTGTTCTGAGGCCCAGAGGCCCAAGAGAGAGAGAGGGCAGCTCAGGGTAATGTTCAGGGTAAACCGGCTCATCAACACAGGCTGCATTCAGAGAGGGGGAGCAGCAGGTGAGCGGGAGAAGTCTTCAGGGGCCAAGCCATGCAGGGCCTTGGCGTCAGGCCAGGGAGCATGGACTCTCCGAGGGCCCTGGGGAGCCATGGCAGGACTGTGAGCGAGGGAAGAGCAGGGTCAGCTCTGGGGCTGAGCGGGGACAGACCAGAAGGGGCAGGTGCAGGCGGGAGGAGGCTATGCATGGGGCAGGTTGCAGAGGAGGGGACGGCCCAGAGAGTCAGGGCAGGAGGACAGGGCTAGGGACCGACAGACTGCTGAGGAGGGAGCGAGGATGCTGCCAGGGGTCTGGCCTGGGACTGGGCACACGGCGAGGCCACCCCAGATCTGGAGCACAAGAGAGGGGGACCTGGTAGGCTGGGAGGTGGGGTGAGGGGCTGTAGTGAGTGTTAAAGGGAACACCCAGCTGTTGTGTCCTCTCCAGGGAGAGAGGTCTGGCCTCCTCCGCGCGCCACCAAGCATGACCAGCCCACTTAATGTCTGAGAATTCAGTGGCATAAGCTTGGCAGAAACAGACAGAAAACCCAAGGTGTGTTTCATCCCCGACGGTCCCTAACACATGCAGTTCCCACATCTCGCCTCCCACCGATGAGATGGCGACTGGTTCCAACGCAGGGACAGACACGGACCGTGCGGGGCCTGTAGTAAGGGAGAGCACAGTCACACAAAACCGTGTCATCGGTCCTGGGCAGGTCATTTGAGCGATTTCCACGGCTCTGCTGACTTCAGAGGCGTTTCACCTCAGGTCCTGGTGTAAGTTGGGCAGACAGTACATGCCTTTTAAAGACAGCACCCAGCCTGAGGTTCAGTCAAATATTCCGTAGCAGCTAATGTTGAAATGCCTCTTATGGGCCTGGCACAGTGCCAAGTGTCTCAAAAACCTCCTGTTGATTTCCACACCCTTTCCTGTCATCTACTTCATTTCACTGATAGTGCCCCCGGAGGACTTAGGCCTTAGCCGAGGGCTCATAGTTGGTAGGGGACAGAGCTGGGACTGCCCCCAGGCCTGCCAGCTACAGAACCCAGCAGGCTTGAACTCATTTTGTGGATGAATGGAGCAATCGGAGTGGAAGTTTTTAGTGTGAGCCCCCAAGAGCACCGGTGGGCTCTCCTTTCCCTCCTTAGGGACACCAAGGATGGGAAAAGGGGTCCAGCCGAGGAGGGGGCAAAGGGTGGGGAAGGGGTCCGCCCATTAATAGACAGCTGGGCCCCAGACTTGCCCCTCCCCCCATTCTCCTTCCCTCAAAGAGGCTTGGAGTATTTGTTTTCTGTTAACACTTCTCTTGACAATTTAACCTTTGAAACCTTCTTTTTATTACGGCAAAGTTCAAGCAAATGCGGGAATAGAACAGCATGATGAGCTCCCTCGCCGCCAGCCTCCGGCGTCTATAATTATCCACAGTCAATCCGGGTTTCACCTAAAGACCCCCTGCTCTCCCACCGCTGGGTTATTTTGAAGCAAATCCTAAACATATCATCTGGAAATACTTTAGTAGGTGTCTAAAAGATAAGGACTTAAAAAAAAAAGATCATCGTCACAGAAAGTTCCAAGGCTAAAAGGCAAACCAGTGAGGGGGTTGCTGAAAGCTGTCGGTGGCGTCGGAGTCGCTGGGGCGAGAGCGTGTGTGTGTGTGTGTGTGTGTGTGTGTGTGTGTGTGTGTGTGTGTGTGAAATACAAATGTGTGTGTGTGTGTGTGTGTGAAATACAAATACCCGGGCTCCGGTCCTGGGCACCTGAACCCAGGAGGTCTGGGGAGAGCCCGGGAGCCCGTGGGAAGGACCATCCCAGGGTGGAGTGACTGGGGGCGGGGTGTATATGGGTGGGGACGTGGCCCCTCCCCCACCCCCTTCCCCGTCGCCCGGCTGAGCCCGCGGGCGCTGTCCCACCTGCAGATGTTCGGACAGCGGCGCAGCGTGCAGGCTCTGGAGCTGGCGCACATGCTCTACTATCGCAGCACTTCCAACAACTCGGAGCTGCTCAGCGCCTTGGCCCTGCGCGCGCAGGACGAACATGCCAAGGAGGCTCTGCTGGCGCACAGCTTCCTGGCCCGGCTGCCCCCGGGTGCGCGTGGCCAGCGGGAAGGTAGGATTCGACCCCGCACCCGGTGGTGGGTGGCCCTGCCCTGAGGACCGCCCCTCGCCACGCCCATCGCCACGCCCCCTCCCCTTTGAGGCTCTGTCCCCAGACCATCGCAGCCCAGTGGTGACGTGGCCCCACCTGGAACAGACTCCATCGAGACACACCCCCACACTGCAGGCCCAGCACTCCCAGCTCCCGCTGGTGAATCTGACCAATTTCCGGGGTGACCTTGGCCCTCAGCAGATGGGACCCCCACCCCCTCCCCTGAACCCAGCTTCCGATCTTGATGGACCTGGTCCCTCCCTGGGGTGACCTCCCTGTCCTGACCTTATCCTGAATAAGGGTCTTGGATCATCAGGCTCCTGGTGTGGCACGACCTCCTTTGCTCCCAACTTCCCTAGCGCTCCTTCCAAAAGAGACTCTTGTTCCCTCCCGATGTGAGCCTCAGGTTGTCTCCTTTCCAACAGGAACCTCCCTGACTTGTCCCTAGATGACAGCCCCAGAACTGGACCCTCCTCGGCCTTGTCCCACTTACTTGCTAGCCTCAACCGAACCCCTAGGCTTCTCCCAAACCCAGACCCTTCATGTTCCTTGCCCTGTGCCCTCCCTGCTGTCCCTTCCCGGTCCTTCCAGGTCCCAGTCACCTCCTCACAACGCCTACTTCTCTCCCTGCAGAGACCTCCCAGTGGCTCCAGTCGGAGGTAGAGCACTGGCTCCTGGCCCAGTCAGGCTGTGACGTGGCCTTCAACGGAACTCGGGCCCTGACCCACCTGCAAGCCCTGACCCCCAGCATCGGGATGTTCCCACCCCCGCGCTTCCCCAAACTGGACCCGTTGCCCACAGTTATTTTCGAGACCCCCCAGCCCGCACCCAGCAGTAACAAGCCCTGAGCGAAACCTCAGCCCAGCCTCGCTCAGCCACCTGGGGAGGCACAAAGCCCCGCCTCCTCCACGATACGCTGTCAATCAAAGCTAGGCTTCGCCCCGCCCTAACTTCCACTCACCCACAGGCAATCACTTCCGTTACACTGTAGTCTTAAACAAAGCTAGCAATTAAGGCAGCCTACAGTTGCTAGGCGCCCCCCCCCCCCGAACAGCCAATCAAAGCTTTTTGGCTTGGCTTCCAGGCCATCCCTTAGTCCCACCCCCGCCGTAAACATCCAAACATGGCTTGGCTGAAGAGGAGTGTCAGCCAATCACGGCTGTTCAGTGTTACAAACCACTAGGCACAGTGGTTAAACTGTGCCCTCCCGAGGCCATAGATCACTGCCTTTTTAGCCCGCTCCGGGCAAAATGCCCAACGCGTTCACCAAGGCGGAGCCCCCGTCCACAGCCAATGGGAGCCGGTTAGCCCAGCTCTCTGGCCAACTGCCAATGACAGCTGCTGGGCACTTACCAACCTTAGGCCGCCAGTTGTCGCCGCACAGAAGCAACCAATCAATTTCTAAAGGAAACCCGATCTTTCTATCAATTGCCGCTGCTCCTCAGGCTGACTATCTGGTCAACCGCTGATCAGCTGGTTCAGGCTAAAGGGGTTGGGGGCCTTGTGTCAGGCAGAAAACCGTGGGTCAGGAGGAATCAGAGACCATCCTCACTCCAAGACTCATTTCCACTCAGGCCCCAACAACCTCAGGTACCTTCCCTGCCCAGGTCCCTCACCCTTTCTGCAGAAACTACCTCGGTCTGGATCTTTCTTCCACCAGTGGCCTGTGCAATATTTATTGGTCTGTCAATTTCTCCCCTATCCCCTCTCCCAAAGGAATAAATCATGTTTAATAAATCTGGATGCGTGCGATAGCTGCAGGAGTTGAAGAGAAGGAAAGCATCAGAGTCCTGGAAAGAAGAGACCGATCTCGGCGGGGATGGAGGGGGCGGGGGGGGGGGAATGCATTTGGGTGGGGCCTAGGCAGAGAAAGCTGTAGTCCTAGGGAGAGACTGGGTTCGCAGTTGGTGAAATAGACTGGCTGCGGGTAACAGAAGAGGATTTAGAGAAGACCTGGCTCCTGAGGCGAGGCCCTGGTTCCCCAAAGACTGGGTCTTATGAACAGGGAAGATAGGACAGCCATGTGCGGTCGTGCAAATTGTTCACTGCACAAACCCACACAGCCAAGGCACGGGCGGATGTAAAATCCAGCCATCCCCCGCCCCCCACGTGTCCTGGTGGGGCAGGGTAAGCCTGGAGGGGGGATGGAGGACGGCATCTAATTTTTGCTAAGGTGTCGAATTGGGTGGAGGAGGGGAAAGAAGAGGGGTTGGGTCCTAATGACAGAGGTGTCTGAGTTCCAAGAGGGAAACAGAAAATTTGTCTTCCCAGAGGTGGGCGGGGGGGTGGGGGGGTGGCGGCGGAGACCAACAATCTAGAACAACACACACCCTGCCTGGTTGAGAGAAAGACACCCTTGTACACGGAGGAAGAGGACAGGAAACCCACATGCCTGGTCCTTCCCCACAAGTGCCTAGAGGTCTAGACTCGGGAGGAATCCTGAGGCAGGAGGGCCCAGGGCCTCAGGTCTGTGAAAGGAGAAAGGCGGCTGGGACCCCGGCTTCCTGTGTCTTGGTTTAGAAGGGACTGGGGGCCTGGAGCTGGACATTCTGAAGGCT
Source organism: Eumetopias jubatus (assembly GCF_037043125.1). Lineage (NCBI taxonomy): Eukaryota > Metazoa > Chordata > Mammalia > Carnivora > Otariidae > Eumetopias > Eumetopias jubatus. The sequence goes on along the minus strand of NW_028274816.1, from coordinate 57,047,791 downwards.
GCCGCTGGAGGGGCTGTCCCAGGTTCAGGAAAGGTCAGGCACGAGCAGCCTGGGCCCCTGGAGGAGGCAAGGAGGAAGGAAGGAGGCAAAAGCGGAGCAAGAGGTTAAACGGTTTTATTTTCTGGAGGAGGCCGGGGGCGGGGGCTTTGGGGCTGAGACGGAGGGGCCGGGCACCGGCAGAGGCGGCAGGGCGACGCGGGGCCCTCACTCCCGCTTCCGCAGGTGGATGTAGATGACGCCGCTGGCCAGGGCGAGGGGGAAGGCCACCCAAGCCAGGGCGAAGCAGTAACCGAAGCTGCCCCCGGGCAGCCGTTCCGCCAGGATCTCCTCCGCGTGAATGGCGTAGATCAGCGCCCCGGTAAACACCGCCACGCCTGCGGGGAGACGGGGACCAGGTGTCACGCAGTACCGGCAAGAAGACTGCATTTCCCAACAACCCACGGGGCAAAGAAGCCGCGGGAAAGCCAGGGCTCCGCACCGCTGCCTTCTGGGAGTTGTGGTTCGCTCCCTCAGGGCCCTGCAAGGAAGCTACCGCATACTGTCCTTGGGCAATTTAGTTGATCTAGCTGGGTGCCCTTTACTCATCCATAAACTGGGAGATACTATCCAACCATCCATTCATCCATCCATCCACTCAGCCCTTCAAGGGATATCTTTTAGTGCCTTTCTGTGAGCCAAGCACAAAAATAGTGAATTAAAATGAGAGGGACTTTATAGGAACCTAAGAAGAGAATATTCCAGAAACTGAGGACTATGATAACTTAGCTCTCTGCACCTGAAGTCAAAAAGTTTTAAAGTATATAAACTCCCTGAGGTGTCTGATACACAGTAGGTCCACCAGAAACAGAAGCTGGCTGCTATTATAAAATCACCACTATTATGATTCAGAGTTCTCTCCTGGAGTATTACTTAGCCAACTATCTCCACCCCCTCCCCTTCCCTGGGATCTAAATTATTTACTCACACCACCGTTCCCAGCCCCGGCTCCTTGAAGCTGTAAGTGTCAGCTTCGACATGACTCAGAGACGCACACCACAAACCACTGAATCAGTGAAAAGGACAACTCTCTGTAAGTCCCCAGGCAGAGAGGTAGCCTATGGAGGCACTTCAGGTGGTCCTTGGGCTGTTGATACTTGTTTTCTTTGACCCGATGTCCATTCTCGGGGCCCCCCACACCCGGACAGTCCCCCTCCCTTCCCTTCAATTCCCCGGGGCCCGTGCTCACTGGTGCAAAGCTGGCAGAGGCCAGTGGCATAGAAGAGCCCGCCTCGCCGCATGGTGTAGAGCTGGAACATGAACAGGATGAAGGACAGGCAGCAGAGGATGAGGGAAAGCACCATGAGGACCTGAACCGCCTTCAGCCAGCCTGCAATAAGGAGGAGATAGAGGTGGAAGTGACAGTAGGTCCAGAATTCACTGCCTCACCCCCTTTAGAGCCATACAACTTTGGATGCTTAGGAGTATCACTTACATTTGACTTTGATTCCTATAACTTTGTTAAATTCCCTTATCAGTTCTAGAAGCTATTTTTAAGATGCCTTAGGATTTTCTACATGAACATGTCCACTGGGAATAGAGACATTTTTACTTTTTCTTCTGCCTTCTTTGTACCTTTTATTTCTTTTTCTTGCCCTGTTGCACTGGCTACCTCCAGTACAACACTGGAACAGAAGTGGTGAGAACAGAAGTTCTTGCTTTACTCTTAGGGGAAAAGCATTTAATCTTTCATTTTCTTTCACTTAGAAATTTAGAAGGATACAGCTCTTATCCTTTATAACTCAGATGCAACAGCACCGTAACCCCCCAACCTTGTTCAGGACCTTGGAAGGATTCAGCCCCACCCCTTCAGAACCTTAATGTGGTCCAGCTTCAATCCCTTGGAACTTGGACAAATTGGTCCCCGACATCCATTCCGAACACCAGTCCCATCTCCTTAGAACTTTGGAAAATATAATCCTACCTTCTCAGAATCTTGGGAGCTTTCTCCCCATTCCTTAAACCTATAGCATGTGGCCTCCACTCTTTCTGAATCATAAAGGAGGGGGGCTTTTAGTCCATCCTCTCTAGAACATGAGCATATTGCCCCCTACCATCCAGTTAAGAGGGTCATAATCAGCCCCACTCAGCACTGGGGCCCAGACCTGCCCACTCAAACTCTGAGGGGTTCCCTAGTTCTTGGTCCCGTGGAGAGACCTGGGGTGACCCCTCCCCTTGCAGACTGGTCCCCTATCCCCCCTCACCATTCTCGCTGACGTTACTGCAGGCCCACGTTTTGTTGTCATTGTTCCACGTGCAGTCATACCAGAGATTCAGGGACTCCTTCCCCAGGAGGGTCCACCAGGACTGGGGTGGACCGAGAAAGAAACAAGGGTAGGGTTAGGAAAGGAAAGTGGGCGGCGTCAGGGGAAAGGGCGGGGTAGAGACACGGGAGGCAGAACTCAGAAGGGTAGGTGTTAGGGAAAAGGGGTGGGGCCCGAGTGACGGTAGAAGAGGGGCGTGGCAGGGGTCTGCAGGACAAGATGCCCCGCGGCAGGAGTAGGCTTACCTTGTCCAAAGTGGCCACAAAAAGCAGGATGAGAATGAGGATGTGAAGGGCAGAGACCACCAGCAGGAGGAGAGACATGGCTGCAGTGGAAGCCGGGTCTGGGCGGGGTGGGGGTGTCCGGAAGTGGTTGTTTCAAGGGTTGGCACAGGGGCAGGTGAGATGCTCCAATCCTGGTGGAGAAGGGGGCTGGGTCCAGACTCCTGGGGGTGATGGAGAAGAGTGCTGGGGGCCGTGACTCCTGAGTCTGAGCGGGGAGGAGGCTGGGGGCCCGGACTCCTGAATTCTCCAGGAGAATACTCACACCGCCGTTCCCAGCCCTGGCTCCTTGAAGCTGTAAGTGTCAGCTTCGACATGACTTGCTCTTGGAGCAAGCCAGGGATGGACTCTCGGGTCCAGGGGGGAGCAGGACTAGCAGTGTGGCCTCCTGTCTCCTCAAAGTCCTGATCCTGGGCACATATGGGCCAGGATATGAAAATTCAAGCTGATACCCCTCCAGAGTCATCAGAAGCTGGGGGCTCCCCCAGAGACAGGCATCCTTGATTCACCCCCCTCCTCTCCTGGGGTGGGGAGGAGGGGGACCCAGTGAGTCACCCAGTGACTCATCCCATGCCCCTGCCTCCAAGAACCAGGGAAACCCCAGTCTCTGGCTCTGCCCACGAGGTCCTCACCCCACCCTGTTGCCAGACTGGTGCCTGCTGGACATCTTGTGGGAAAAATGGGCGAGATCCATGCTGGGGGTGGGAGGTTGGGGTTGGCAGGCGGAGGCTTGACAAGAAGGAGCCAGCCTCCCAGGACCCTTCAGTGTCCAGAAAGGGGGTGCCTGGAGTCCCCCAGACGTGGGGTGTTCTCTGGCAAAGCCCTGATCTCAGGGTCCTCAGGAGAGAGTGAAGAGCCATGGGGAAAAACTAAAGGAAGTTTACCAGTGGAGGGCTCTGCTGAGAACCCCAAATCCTTGCCGGCCCCACCCCTTCCCGAATCTCCACCCCAAGTGCTAAGAGATCACTTCTTAAATTACAATGGTTTCCATGGGGTCTGAGAGTGGGGGCATCTCTCCGGGCCTGGGGGTATCCTTCCCAAACTGCTGCACTCCCAAGTAAATAAAGAAATCCCAGTCCGAATAACGGGCTGGAAACTTACCGAGAGCGGCAGAAAAAGTCAGAGTTGGAGTCTCGTCCCTTGCTGGGGCCTCCGTGCCCCGCCCTTCTCCTCCCTCCTTTCACCCTCTCGAGGCCCCCCCGCCTCTCTCACCGCCTCCCTCCCTCCCTCCCTCCCTCGCTCTCCCCTCTGGCTCTCTCCCTCCTTCTCCCCTCCGATCGGGAACTCTCTCTCTCTCTCTCTCTCTCTCCCTCCTTCCCTCTCTCTCCAGTCCTCACTGCCTATACCTCCTTCTTTCTCTCTCTTCTCTCTCCCCTGGTTTTTCTCTCTGCTCCTCTCAATATATACTGACCCTTTTATACCCACTCCCACCGCACCCAGCTGAGATCCGCGCCAGAGGGAGGGACTAGGCACTTGGGTTCCTCTTTCTCTGGGCTCCCACCCACTGCCCCCAGACAGGCATCTTCTGGGGCTCCCTCCCAGCGTTGAGATGAGAAGTCCTTGAAGCCCAGGAAGTCAGGGTGGGGCAAGCATCGAGGAGAGGGAGGGCCCGATTCTCAGGCCTCCAGACTGGGTCTTGTCCCGGGGCTGGATGTCAGCTTTCCCTGACGGGGCTTAGAACTGGATCCTTTGAGGAACGGGGGTCTGGGGGAGCAGACCAGATTCCTGCTGCGTTGAGTGGGTTGAGAGCTGGGGGGGGGCGGAGATAGCCCCACAGTGGGGGGTCAGGGGATGGAAAATGGGAACACGTGAAATTCTGGAAAGGGGCAGGGGGTGGAAGTTGATGCCAGTGCCATTATTTCCTGCCTCTACTGATTATTTCAACTCTCTGAGCCTCGTTTTCCTCATCTGTGACATGGGTACAGTAATACTAATAATACTGACAATATACTAATAGTGTAGTCCTAATTCAGATACTTAACTCTAAATGAATAAGGTAGGGCGCCTGGGTGGCTCAGTCGGCTAAGCATCTGCCTTCGGCTCAGGTCATGATCCCAGGGTCCTGGGATCGAGCCCCGCATCGGGCTCCCTGCTCAGCGGAGAGCCTGCTTCTCCCTCTCCCACTTCTGTTCCCCCTGCTTGTGTGCTCTTTCTCTCTCTCTGTCATATAAATAAATAAAATCTTTAAAAAAATGAATACGGTAATACCGGTCCACTGACGCAGCCACACGTTCATTCCTTTCTTCATCAAACATTTATTGAACATCTATTATGAAACGGGAGGTCGTAATAAAGAAAACAGACGCCTGCTGTTATCATGGAGCTCACTTTCCTAGGAGGGGCAGACAGACCATAAAGAGAAAACCTACCAGTGAAGTTGATAAATTTCAGACGGGTCGCTAAGTGCTTTGCAGGAAATAAAATAGAGTGGAGGTGATAAAGACGTGTGAGAGGAAGCTACTTTAAACAAGGTGATCAGACAAGGGCTCTGTGGGGAGGTGACATCTGAGCTGAGCCCTGAGGACAGGAGTCATTTCACTGCTGGAGGAAGAGGAAATGCGAGGCTGGAGGTTCACAAGAACAAGCTCAGGTTGTTTGGAAAGCACACAGAAGGACCAGTGTGGCTGGAATAGAGGGAGCTGGAGGGAGTGGTAGGAAGGGAAATCAAAGAGGGCCCTTGAAGACTACGGGAGGATTTTGGATTTTATTCTACGGGCAGTGAGAAGCCACTGGAGGGTTTTAAACAGAAGTGCAGTACCAGGGACTTTATGTTCACTATCATTATTACTATTATTATTATTACTTATTGTACTTATTGTTGAGTTATTGAATCAGGGTGGAATGTGATTACTATATATGGGTCTCTTGGAAGGTTTGGGTGCTGGTAAAAAGTGAGGGACAGGGCGCCTGGGTGGCTCAGATGGTTAAGCGTCTGCCTTCGGCTCAGGTCATGATCCCAGGGTCCTGGGATGGAGTCCCACATCGGGCTCCCTGCTCCTTGGGAGGCTGCTTCTCTCTCTGTATGTCTCTCATGAATAAATAAATAAAATCTTAAAAAAAAAAAGTGAGGGACAGGGGACCAGGTGTCTGGGGTCCTGATATGGAATTGAGAGTTGGAGGACTGAAATCCTAATCCTAGGTTCTTGCAAGGGAAGGAAACTGGAGGATGGGATGTCTGGTTATCTTGATGGGGCCAGAGCTAGGGGGAAGGAGAATGTTGGTCATCTCAGCTCCCTGAAGGGGTGAGGGATAGGCAGTTCAGTGACTAGGCAGGTACTCAGGAGATCCAGAAATTGGGTACCGGTACAGCAGTCTACAGAGGCATATGGACTGGATTCAAATCCAAGCTGCTGTACTCATTCACTGTGATTTTGGACAAGTTACTAATAACCTCTCTATGCCTCAGTTTATCTGTGAAATAAGGATAATAATAGTAAATACATCATAGGGTAGTGTCCAGTACATAGTATGTGCTTGTTCTACCCACCACCGGGGCCCTGAATGGATTTAGTATGGGGGGACTCTAGTTCAAGGTCTCTAGGATTTGGGGAAGGGGAAAATTCTTGGGTCCACTGGGCCCCAAGGCTAGAGTTAGGAGTACAAAATTAGGGTCCCTGGGGACAGAGACTGGGGACGTCTGAATTCAGAACCCCAAGGAAGTTAGAAAGTCTGGGTCACTGAAGGAAAAATTAGAGGCTGGAGGGTCATGTGCTTTTCATGGAGTGTAGGCAAAGCGGACCAGACCTGGCCCTGGAAGGAGTCTGGAAACCAGGGGCTAGGGAGATGGAAATGTGAGTGAGGGGAGATAGAAAACAGGAGGCTAGGACTCTAAATCAACTTCCCTGAGTGGAATCAGAGCCAAATTTGGGTACCCTGGGAATGTGGCGGGGGGGGCGGGGCGTGGTAGGAGTTCCCTCAAGCTAGGACCCTGCGGAAGGGGGCGAATCAGGGAGCCCGAGGGCGGTAACGGGATCTCCCCCTCCTGGGCCTCCAACGCTAAGAGCCGAGCTGAGCGCCCGCGGGCTGCTTCCTCCCACAGGAAACCACAGGCTTCAGGCACACCCAGCCTGCAGGGAGCTGCGCCCACTGCCCGCCCGCTCCGGGGAGGCCCACGTGGGCAGTAGTAGCCTGCAGCCGAGAAGGCGTGCCCTGCGGAGCGAGGGGGCGTGGCCAGGCGGGGGCGGCACGAAGAGCTCGCGGCCCCGCCCACTTCCGCCTCTCAGTACGCAGACCCAGCCGGCAAGAGGCTTCGCAGGAGGCCGTTGGCCGCGCATGCGTAGTGAGTCACTGCGGGGACAACCCCCCCCCCCCCCGCCCCGAGTTGGTGGTGAGCTCTCCTCCCTCTCACAACTCCCGGCATCGGCACGGTCTTCCTAATGAATCTTCAAAATAACGTGGTCTTAACTTAAGACACACGTCTCTCGGGCCTCGTCCCGAAGGACCTCGGCCTAGCTCCAAAGCCTTCCAGACGTGGAACTCTCTCCCAGTCCTGGCTCCATAGGGTCTTTCAGCTCCTGCCTCTCCCTCCCGAAAACATACAGCCCGCCCCTCACAGCCCCTCGCTCCCCGTTAGCGTCTTCCAGACCTCCTTCCAGCGCCCTCCCACCAGGCCCCTCCAGTGGCCTTCTACCCACGCCCCTCGCAGGTCCGTGAAGCTCCGGCGTTTGCAGGTACCCGTGCCCCGCCCCTCGACAGCCCCCCCCATTGCCCCACCCCTCGTAAGGCCCGCAGCCCCGCCCTTTACGGATACTGGTGCTGGGTCCCTCTCTAGTCCCCGCAGCCCCTCCTTCCACAGGTACCATGCTCCTTACAGGTCTCAGGGCCCTCTCAAGCTGAAGCCCCGCCCCTCAAGGCACACCCACTCCCTCTTCTGACAGGCCCCTCCCACCCCGTCCGTCGCGAGGCTCAGAGCTCCGCCCCCGCAAGCTCTCCCAGCCCCGCCCCTCGCAGGGCTCCCGGCCCCCCCAGTCCGTCTGTACCCAGCCCCCGAGGTTTCCTCTGGTCTTCGGACTGCCCCGGCCCCTCCTCCCCAGCCTCCCCTCCCGCGGCGCCTGCTGGAGGCCTCGGTCCCACCCCGGCCGCTGTCGTCAGGCCTCATTGGCCCTTTATCTCCCCAGTAACCAGGCCACAACAGTGAGTTTGGAGGACCAAGGACAGGTCAGGCGCTCCAGCAGGTAGGGACCGGGCCTCGCTCCCCACAGCCGGCCGGGGTTTTCCCCTCCTTCGTGTCTCCCTCCACAAACAGCCGCGCCTCAGAAATACTGAGAGTTTAGGGGGCCTGTCCCCCGCTCGCGAGTCAGAGTGGAAACACAAGACAGAAAATATGAGAGGAGGGGTGTGGAGAGAGGCCTGAGAGGTGTCCCCCTCCAACCCACTGGAGGAATTGAGACTCAGAGAGAGGCCAGAGCTGAGTCGGGGGTCACCTTCCAATTCCTAGTGCCTCGAGGTTCATCCCCACCTTCCTTCCGGCCCTCTCCTGCTTGCTGTCTAAAGGGGTCCTGTGTCACCCCTACAGGAGCCCCTCCCGCTTTGGCCAAGATGCCGTTGGGACACTCTGCAGGGAGCACCCGCTCGGAGGATGGAAGTGAGGCCTTCCTGGAAGGAATGGGTAATTCATACAGTCTTGCTTTTTTCACTCATTCTTTTCCTCAGTTCCCCAGGTTCCAGGTACCGTGCTGCAGCACACCGAGGACAGGGAGACCTTCCAGGAGAGCCCTCTAGCGAGGAACGCACATGCGTGGGAATGGAGGTGGAGCAGGGCAAGAGGGATAGGCCAAGCCTGGGGAGTGGGGCAGTCAGGGAAGACTTCCTGCAGGAGGAGAAGTTTGAGTGGGGCTTGGAACTCCTCCCGGGAATTCCCAGTGGGAGCAGGCAGGCACAAGTGTTTCAGCAGAGAGAACAGCATGTGGCTAGAATTGGGTTTCTCAGCCTCCACACTGTTGGCACTTGGGATCAGATCATGTTTAGTCATGGGGGCTGTCCTGGGCATTGTAGGATGCTTAGCAGCATCCCTGACCTCTAGCCATTACATGCCATGAGCACCTTCCCTTGCCCCATCCCCACATCGTGACAATCAAAAATGTCTCCAGACATTGCCAGCTCTCTGTACGGGGCAGAGTCTCTGGTTGAGAGCCACTGGGCCGTGGGGGGCGGGGAGCTAGTGGACCAGACTCAAGAGGTGGGTAGGGTCAGATCGTATGGGGCCTTGAACACCAGGCTGAGGAGCTGGGACATTGTCCTGGGGGCCCTGGAGCTCCAAGGGAGGCCTGTGAGCAGGGGAGGGGCAGGGTCAGCTCTGGGTGTAGAAAGACCCGCTGAGGCTGTGAGGGAAGGCCGAGAGGTTGGGGAGGAGGCTGGGGTGATGGTCCAGGCAGGACAGAAGGAAGCCTGAGACTAGAGGATGAGCTGAGGAAGGAGGAGGATGGGACCGAGGACTGCTGGGTGATGGGGGCTGAAGTAGGGGAGGGAGTTGGAATGCTGTCCCCAGTTCTTGGCACCTATCCTCACCTTTCCCAAGTTCCAGATCCTATGTGGCAGGTCCCTGGGGACCAGGAGGCCTGCCAGGAGCGCCCTCTAGTAGGAAAGTGTGTGCCCAAACCTGGGGCAGGAGTGATGGGAAAAATCCCGAGGTCAGCTTGGGGTACAGGAGTTGGAAGGCGTATAGGAGCCAAGATACAGAGCCAGAGGGCTGGCGGGGACTGCGTCTGCACTTCAGGTGCAATTTGTGGGACCCTGAGGGAGCCAGAATGCCTAGGTCCTGGAGAGGAAGGGTCTGGGGCCTACTGGGTTCCTCCTGAGCCCCTTGGCTGGTCCTGCCCTCAGTGGATTGGGAGCTGAGCAGACTACAGCGGCAATGCAAAGTGATGGAGGGGGAGAGGCGCGCTTACAGCAAGGAAGTCCACCAGCGCATCAACAAGCAACTGTGAGCCCACCACCTGGTCCCGGAGCTGGGGAGGGGGCTCTTCGGGGGCCTGGGGGTCCGGCTCCTGGCTCCAAGGGGGGAGGGCCAGCCCCGAGTCTGGCCTTTAGTGATTCTGAGCTCTGCCGCTTGCTGGCTTGCTCTCCCCCTCCCTGCCTGGGCAGCGAGGAGATCCAGCGCTTGGAGGGGTTGCGAGATAAACTTAAGGTGCAGATCAGCGTCGCCCAGAGCCAGATCAAGCGGCTACGGGATAATGAGAGGCTGGAGAACATGGGCCAGCTGCTCAAGTGCCGGCTCCAGGTACAGGCCGAGGTCAAGGAGCTACAGGAGCAGACCAGAGCCCTGGACAAGCAGGTGGGTTCTGAGATCAGACTCTGTGGATCCCACTTGGGGCAGGTATCAGAACTGCTTTGAGCCTTAGCTTCCTTGTCTGAAAAATGGGCTTATGGAAAGCATCCTCGGAGAGTTATGTTCAGGCTCTGGAGGGAATATGGGTGTTTCTTGCTTAGCACTGTCCCACACATCCCAAAAGGGGGCTGGTGTGGTTAAAGGGGAAAGGTTCACCTCCTGGAGTCAGCAAAGCCTGCATTAGAATCCTGGCCCCGCTGATCAGAGCTGTGTGACTGAGGGCAAGTCTTTACCTCTCTGGGCCCTAGTTTCTTCATCGGCAAAAAGAGGATGTTGGTCATGCAGTGGAGTCTACATAGGTTTCCAATCCCTTGACCTTGGCAACAATGTGACTTTTGTAGGTCAGTGTTCTTGCAGGTTTTTGTGACCATGACCTCCCCAGGCAGTTCATACACATGTGGATATAAACCTACACACACACATCTCAAAGAAAAGTTTCACCAGGTAATACTGATTTTTTCTAGGTGGGATTCATTCTGCGATTTTCTAGTCTAGTCTTAATTTTAAAAAGTTTCTTGCCTAGACCAAAGGATTTCTTGCACACTGTTGGATCACGAACAGGACTTTGAAGGTTACTTATCTTGGCGATCCGTATCACTTTCCTATTTTTGCTGTAACAAATTACCACAAACTTGGTGGCTTAAAATATAATACAAACTAGGGGCGCCTGGGGGGCTCAGTCGGTTAAGCAACCGACTTGATTTCGGCTCAGGTCACGATCTCAGGGTTGTAAGATCGAGGAGATCGAGCCGTGGGTCACGCTCTGCGCTCAGCAGGGAGTCTGCTTGAGATCTTTTCTCTCTCTCTCTCTCTCTCCCTCTGCCTCTCCCCCCTCGCTCATGTGCGCATGCTCTCTCTCAAATAAATAAATAAAATCTTAAGAAAACTAATACAAATGAATTATCTTACAGTGGCGGAGGACGGGAGTCCAAAATTGGTTTCACTGGGCTAAAGTCAGGGTGTTAGCAGGGCTGCATTCCTTCTGAAGGCTTCAGAGGAGAATCTGTTTTCTGACTTCTCCAGCTTCTAGAAGTTGCCTGCATTTCTTGGCTCATGGCTCCTTTCCTTGTCTGCAAGGCCAGCAGTGGGCAGCTGGGTCTTCTGTGTAACCCTCCCACCTCTTCCTTCTCTGATTCAGACCCTCCTGCCCCCTTCTTTCACTCGTAAGGACCTTTGTGATTACACTGGGCCCACCCAGGTAATTCAGGAGAATCTCCCCATCTCAAAATCCTTAACGTCATCACATTCGCAAGGTCCTTTTTGCCATTCAGGTCGGATATTCACAAGTTTCAGGGATTAGGATGTGGACATAGCAGCGAGGGTTGGGGGGGTGGGCATTATTCCATCTACCACATAGTTGTTGTTTTTTTTTTTTTAATTATTTTTTGGAGAGAGAGAGAACATCGGGGGGGGGTGCTGGCAGAGGGAGGGGGAGAGAGAAACTTAAGCAGACTCCGCACTGAGCAGGGAGCCTGACGCGGGGCTCGATCTCAGGACCCAGAGATCAGGCCCCCCCCCCCCCCAGATCAGGACCTGAACTGAAACCAAGAGTCAGTCGCTTAACCAACTGCGCCACCTAGGCGCCCCTATCACATAGTTTCCTTACATTTGACTTTCAATCAGTTTGTTCAGCTCTCAGTAGCCCCCCGAGCTGCCTTTCGGAAGCTGAATTCCGATTGATACATGCCACACTTTTGGCTATTTCATGGTAGTGCGGTGGCTTCCTGGGTGTTGGCCGCTTGAATTGGTTTTCCTCAGTCTTTCACGGAAACTCATCAGTCAGGCCTAAACAGGATGATTTTATTATCTTGACTCCGTGGTTTGCTTTGCCCTAACAACCTTGATTATGGAGAACTGTAGATCCGATGGGGGATGGGCTCTCTAGAGTACAGCTCTGCGAAGTTCCCTGTAAGGTCAAGATAAGACGTAGTCATCTGGTGGCATTCATTCATCAAACAAATATTTATTGGAGTGCCCGCTGAATGCTGGGCCCTGTTCTGGGTGTTGAGGACGCGGCAGTGAGCCAAACAGACAAGGACCCTGCTGTAATGTAGTTTACATTCTACTGGAGAGACAGAAAATAAGCCAAATCAAAGCTGAAGAAAGAATTTATTCAGAATAAATCATCTAGAATCCACCACAGAGAGACAAGAAGATAGAAATACGGGAGGGTGGTTAAGAGACATTGCAGAGGGATGCCGGGGTGGCTCAGTCGGTTAAGCATCTGCCTTCAGCTCAGGTCATGATCTTGGGGTCCTGGGATCGAGCCCCGCATCAGGCTCCCTGCTCAGCAGCGAGCCTGCATCTCTCTCTGCCTGCCTCTCTCTCTCTCTCTCTGACAAATAAATAAATAAATAAAATCTTTAAAAAAAGAGAGAGACATTGCAGATACAGTGGAGTTAAATATATGTCTAATAAGAGTTTCAGAAGATGGGGCGCCTGACTGGCTCAGTTGGTGGAGTGTGTGACTTGATCTTGGGTTGTGGGTTCGAGCCCCACGTTGGGTGTGTAGAGATTGCTTAAAAAAATCAAATCTTTTTTTTTAAAGATTTTATTTATTTATTTGACAGAGAGAATGACAGCGAGAGAGGGAACACAGGCAGGGGCAAAGGGAAAGGGAGAAGCAGGCTTCCCGCTGAGCAGGGAACCTGATGGTGGGGCTCGATCCCAGGACCCTGGGATCATGACCTGAGCCGAAGGCAGACACTTAACGACTGAGCCACCCAGGCGCCCCATATATTTCTTTTTTTAATAAAAATTTTTTTAAAAGTTTCAGAAGAACAGGAAGAGAATGGGACAGAGATAATGTGTAATAAGATAATATCTGAGAATTTTCCAGAACCAGTGAAAGAACAAATCCACCGATTCAAAGATGCCTTAGAGTCCAAAACAGGATGAATAAAAAAAAAAAATCCACTTATATAGAAGATAAGGAAATTTCAGAATATAAAAGTAGCCAGAAAATAAGATATTACTTCCAAAGGAGCCACAATTAAACTGACAGCTGATTTTTTAAAAGAAATACTGGAAATCAGAAGATAGATTATAACTTCACTGTTCTAGGAGGGAAAACTGTCAACTTAGAATCTTATACCCAGGGGCACCTGGGTGGCTCAGTCAGTAAAGCATCTACCTTCAGCTCGGGTCATGATCTCAGGGTCCTGAGGATGGAGCTCCATGTCAGGCTCCCTGCTCAGCAGGGAGTCTGATTTTCTCTCCCTCTGCCCCTTCCCCGCTTGTCCTTTCTCTTGCTCTCTCTCACTCTCAAATAAATAAATAAAATCTTTAAATTTATACCCAATGAAAATATCATCCATGAATGAGAGAGAATAGACATTTTCTGGCAAAAATAAAAGTAAACGACGTAGTTTTTCACAAACTATATGTGTTAATGGACCAACTTTTAAAAAATTTCCAATTTACTACTGACTGCTACTTTTATTTTTTATTTTTATTTATTTTTAATATATTATTTATTTATTTGACAGAGAGAGAGACACAGCGAGAGAGGGAACACAAGCAGGGGGGTTGTGGGAGAAGGAGAAGCAGGCTTCCCGCGGAGCGGGCTCGATCCCAGGACCCTGGGACCATGACCTGAGCCGAAGGCAGACGCTTAACGACTGAGCCACCCAGGCGCCCCCTGACTGCTACTTTTATAAGGCTTGTGCCTTATGTGACTTGACACATCCATTCAGCAGCACCCCAAAACACCATTTCTGATGCTTGCTTAAATGCTTACTCTCATTTTCTGAGCCTATCACATCAGAGACTGATGACAGATGATCCTTGGACTTGTACCTGTTTATAGCACCGGTCTATGTAGAAATAAAAAAAAGTATTTGATAACATTCAGCATCCATTCATGCTAAAAACTTTTAGGAAAACAGAAATAAAAGGAAATTTCCTGAATTTGGCAAAGGGCAACTGTAAGCCATCTACAGAAAATATCATATTTGATAACAAAACATGAGAAAGATTATCTTCGAGATCAGTAACAATATAAGGATGTCAGTTAGTACCACTTTGTATTTAACATTGTACTAGAGGTTCTATCTGGTGCCGTATGGTCAGCAAAAGGAAAAAAAAAATGTAAACATTGGAGAGGAAGAAATGAAATTGTCATTGTTTGTAGATGATGTATTTGTGTACATGGAAGATCCAGAAGAATCTAACATCAACTTATTGTAATTAATAGGTATTTTAACAATGTGGCTGGATACAGAATTAATATGCAAAGTTAATGATATTGCCCTGTATTAACAATAACTATTATAAAATAAAAAAAGAAAATACACATTTATAATAGCCAGAAAGAAGTACCTAGGAAGAAATCTAACAAAAGTGTGCAGGACCTCTATGGAGTAAATTGTAATATTTTATTGAGGGATAGTAAAGAAGAGCTTAATAAATGTAGAGATCTATCCATAGCTTGGAAGAGTTAGTGTCATAGAAAGTCAGATCTCCAGATTGATTTATAGATTCAATGTAATCCCAACCAAAGTACTGAAAGATTTATTTATTTATTTATTTATTTATTTATTTATTTATTTTTATTTTTTAAGATTTTTATTTATTTATTGAGAGAAAGAGAGAGAATGGTAGAGAGAGAGCATGAGAGGGAGGAAGGTCAGAGGGAGAAGCAGACTATCTGCTGAGCAGGGAGCCCGATGTGGGACTCGATCCCGGGACTCCAGGATCATGACCTGAGCTGAAGGCAGTCGCTTAACCAACTGAGCCACCCAGGCACCCGAAAGTTTTTTTTTTTTAAATGGATGGAATTGACAAGCAGATTCTAAGGTTTATATGGAAGTGCAATGGACAAGATGACTTAGACTGACTTAAAAGAAGAACAATGTGAAAGGACTTGCTTTATCATTTATCAAGATTTATTATAAAATTCTTGTAATTGATGCAGAGCTAATCAAATGGATCAATGGGACAGAAGAGAGAGCCCTGAAAGAGACCAGTGCACATGTGGACACTTGACGTATGACTTCAAGAAATGGAAAAAGAGGACTCTAATAGTGGTGCTGTGAAAATTGGATATTCATATTGTAAGATGAAACCAGACCCTTACCTCACCTTGTACCCCCAAAACTAATTCCAGACGGACCAGAGATCTAAATGTGTGAAGGTGGGGAAGGATTTCTTAAATAAGTTATAGAAATCTCTACTTCTAAAGGAAAAGATTGTCGCTTCCCAGGACTTTAAGGTTAATATTCTGTTAAAAGAGTGTGCAAAGTCCCGGAATGGAAAGTTATTTGCAACACATGTAGCTGACAAAGGACTAGTATCAAGAACATAGAAGGAACTCCTACAAATTATTGAAGAGTCAGCCCGATTGTATTTATTTACTTATTTTTTTTAAAAGATTTTATTTAGGGAGCCTGGGTGGCTCAGTTGGTTAAGCGACTGCCTTCAGCTCAGGTCATGATCCTGGAGTCCCGGGATCGAGTCCCGCATCAGGTTCCCTGCTCAGCAGGGAGTGTGCTTCTCCCTCTGACCCTCTTCCCTCTCGTGCTCTCTATCTCTCATTCTCTCCCTCTCAAATAAATAAATAAAATCTTAAAAAAAAAGATTTTATTTAAAAAATAAAAAATAAAATATTTTATTTATTTGAGAGAGAAAGAGAGAGAATGAGTGGGGGGAGGGGCAGAGGGAGAAGCAGATTCCCTGTGGAGCAGGGAGCCTGATGCGGGAGTCTACCCCAGGCCCCTGGGATCATGACCTGAGATGAAGGCAGACGCTTAACCGACTGAGCCACCCAGGTGCCTGAGTCAGCCCAATTTTAAAAAAATAGTCAAAGGATTTGAGCTGACACATCACAAAATAAGAAATTCAGATGTCCAATAAATGTCAGAATTACTCATCACTCACTAGTAATCAGAGAGGGGCAAATGAAAATCACAATGAGAGTCCATTAAACACTCACCAAATGTTCAAAAATTAGTGTCCCCAAATACCAAGTGTTGGGGAGAGAAGGAGCAAGTGGGAACTCCCAATGAACTACCATTGAGGGTATAAATTGTCACAGGTATTTGGAAAAGTTTTTTTTCCCCCCATTATCAATTAAATTTACAGATAGACATACCCTGTGATTCGGGGTCACCCCCACTTGGCATGGTCATCAGAAGCAGTCTTGAGTTCCACCTGACATTCACGCTCACAGGATGCAATAGGCTATATAACTTGGTACCAGGTTCACTTTGTAGGATGATGGAGGGCAGGAAACAACAGCATCTTGGCATGACAGCATCAAACACACCTTCCCTGAGCATCCAGGGACTGCTGCTCAGCAAGCACCTCCAGTTGGGAGATACCGCACGAGCGGCTGCGTGTTGCCCACTCTGGAATAAGGAGGCTTCATATGCAAGAGGAGCCACTTCTCCAACAGCTCATGAGGATAGGGTCTAAGTCAAAGCCGCCACCAGGAGCATACTCAATTATAAGAAATACCCCACAGGGGTACCTGGGTGGCTCAGTCAGTTGAGCATCCGGCTGTTGATCTCAGGTCTTAATCTCAGGGTCGTGAGTTCAAGCCCCTCGTTGGGTGTGAAGACAACTTAAAAAAAGAATACCCCACAGAGAAACCAGGTTTCTGTTTAGTGCTGGTCATGCAGGCTCTAGAGATCCATGAGCCCGCTCTCAGTTCTTCTAGTCCGATGTAGCTCACCAATCAGGGGTCATTTTTATAATAAACACTGTTGGCCTGGGAACGGAGCTGGCATTCCATATTTACCTTAGCCCAGTATGTTTCCCTGGAAACACCCTGTTGGAAGAGAGTGAGCCAAAGTCACCTTCTGATAGAAACCAGGTTTAGATCTGTTGTTGTGCAAGTGCACTTCTGAGCACATGCCCTGGAACCAGGATTCTTGTAAAGGAATGTTGAAAGAAGCGTTAGTCACATTAGCCAGCTCCAAACTGGAAGAAACCCAAATGTCCATCAGTATTTGAATGAATAAATAAATTGTGGTGTATTTCTATCATGAAATAGTATACAGTGATGAAAAATGAACGAAACACAATTACAGCCACAAGGAGGGAAGCAAGACATAAAACATACAGTAGCATGATTTCATTTACATAAAACTCAAAATCGGTCCAAACTAAACTTTTGCTTAGGGGTACATACATGGGTGATAAAACCATTAAGTAAAAAAAATGAATTTCACTTGAAGTATGGGAGACAGAATGATGGTCCCCCCACCCCCACCAGGATGTCCACACTGTAATCTCGGGAACCCTTGAGTATGTTACTTTACAGGGCAAAAGAGACTCTGCAGATGCGGTTAAGGATTTGAAGACGGGGAGGTTACCCTGGATTGTCCTGGTGGGCCCAATATCATCACAAGGGTCCTTATAGGGGAGAGCTAGGAGTGTCAGAATCAGAGAAGATGATGTGATGATGGAGAAGGAAGATGTGAAGAAGAGAAGCAGAGGTTGGAGTGGCCACGAGCTAAGGAATACATAAATCAAGGAATCCAGCTTCTAGAAATTGGAATTCATTCCAATGGAATGAATTCTCCCCTGGAGCTTCCAGAAGGAATGCAGTGAGAGTGTTCCCCCACCCCTGCCCCACCCCAACCTCCTTCCTGGGGACCACACTCAGCATGTCTAGCATCCAGCTGCTAGAGTTTTGCACTGTCTGTGAGCGTCTGTGCTTTATCTCGGTTTATTTTGTGCATCTGTCAGCAAGGTGTGTCCTAAGGCATCAGAAAAGCCTAAGAGAGGTTGTTTTTGGGCTAGGGGAATGCTATACATTTTTTCCATATGAATTAATGGTAATTCCTTCTTCACTTTATGCCTGTTTGGCTTATGACGGGTCTCATAGGAATGCTCTACTTTCAGATAATGGGGAAACCTATACTCTGGTCTTGGCTGTAGTAAACCTATCCCAAGGTGACCCCGTGTACTACCCACCCCTTCAGTGGCGGCAGAACCTGTGACTTGCTTCTGGCCCACAAAATACAGCACATGTAAGGGGATGTTACTCCCTTCATTAGGTGTGCTCTGTTAGACTGGCCCTTAGTAGACTGAAGAGAGGTGCTCTCTGGCTGGCCGTGAAGATACAAGCTGCCATGCCACGGAAAGGGCCACCTGGCAGGGGACCACGCAATGAGTCCAAGATGAGACCGCAGCCCTGCAGCTCTGGGAGACCCCGCGCAAAGGATCCAGCTGAGCTGTGCTGGACTCCTGACCCATGGAAACTTCGAGATCATAGATGGGTATTGTTTTAAGCCACCAAGTTTGGGGTAATTTGTTTTGCAGAAAGAGAAAAACGAATACAGTGGTTAATTCCAAGCTACCAATAATTTAACTCAGATAATTCCTGAAAATGGAACAATCAGCTAGCTTTCAAGAGCTGTTCCGGGGTCCAGTCTTGTTCTGCCAACAGATCTACTTGAAATAAACCAGTGTTTTCATCCTAACAACCTAGAGACCATTTGGGGGGCGGGGAATATATATATATGTATATCAAATAGAAAAAAAAACTGTATTTCATTCTCCAAAACCACAATTACTTACCTGTGGGATGTTTGTGCCTTTCGGTCTTGGAGTCAGATTGGACTTACCACTCTGACTCCATGCTGATTTCTGTGCAGTACTTGCTTTTCTTTCTTTCCTCTTTTTTAATTGAAAATTTTACTGGATCATCATCATTGGGCACCCGGGTGGCTCAGTTGGTTGAGCGACTGCCTTCGGCTCAGGTCGTGATCCTGGAGTCCCGGGATCGAGTCCCACCTCGGGCTCCCTGCTCAGCGGGGAGTCTGCTTCTCCCTCTGACCCTCTTCCCTCTCGTGCTCTCTATCTCTCATTCTCTCTCTCTCAAATAAATAAATAAAATCTTTAAAAAAAATTTTACTGGGATAATTGTAGCTTCACATGCAACTGGAAAAAGTAATACAGAGAGATTCCTTGTACACTTTTGGATATTTGTTTTTTTATGACAGCAATGGCTAAAACCGCAGTTTCACAAAGATGTGACTCATTGAAAGGAACATGGTGCTGCCTTGTGTTGAACCTGTGACCTGCCTTGAGCTTGTAGCTCATGCAGTATCTGACCCACGTCGGTGTTTCTCCCTCAAGACTTAATATCCCCGTGGTGCTCCCTTTGAGTTTGCAGTGGGGTGCCTGGGTGCATGTATTAGTTTTCTGGGGGATGCTGTAACTAAGTACCACAAACTCTGGGCGGCTGAAATGACAGGAATTTATTGTCCCACAGTTTTGGAGCCTGGGAGTCCAAGACAAAAGTGCTGGCAGGGTGGCGTTCTCCCTGTATGCCTACCTCTGTCCAAATCTCCCCTTTGCCCAAGGACACTGGTCATATTGGATCAGAGTCCACCCTAATGACCTCATCTTAACTTGATTATCTCTGTAAAGACCCTGTCTGCAAATAAGGCCACATTCTCAGGTACTGGGGTTAGCACTTAAACATAAGAATTTGCGGTGGCAGGGGTGTGGGGGGTGGACAGGACTCACGACCCTGAGACCGAGACCGGAGCTGAGATCAAGAGCAGGGCACTTAACCAACTGAGCCACCCAGGCGCCCCGGGAAATGCAGTCTTAAGCAATTCATGTAGTCATTTAATCTGCATGTTTTCTTGAGAACCTACTCTGTAGGTTTTGTCAAAAAAGACAAAAATCTGCCCTTGTGGAGCTTCCAGTTTATTTGGAGAGACGGCATGCCCCCAAATAAAGATGAACACAGAAATGAGGACAGGTTGGAAGTGGTTTCACGCATAACAAGACCCAGGGATTCTAAAGCCCGAGCTCATTCTCACCATCCCTCAGTCTCGTCTCCACTTTGTCTACTGGCCCCATCCTCCCAGGAAGCCCGTGTGCTGGGGACTATGACAGCACAAGTCCCAGAGTCCCATCTGTCCAGCTCATGCATTTCCCCCAAAATACGGGGAAGGGATTCAGGCTGGCTCAGCTCGGGTCAGTCAACCGGTCCATCCCTAAGACAATCACCGTGATTGTTGGGACCTGGGTCATGTGGCTGGCAAGGTGCCTTGCTGTGTTTGGAAGCCAGAACCACATGGAAGGTTGGGCATCGTTAGCAGAAGAGGCAGAAGAAGAAGGGCATCATTAGAACAGATGGCTGGGGCCACAAGGATGGCAGATGGCAGCTACACTCAGCCACTCACCCTCTCTTGGTGCCTCAGTCTCTCCCACATTCAACCAACAAATAGGTTATCCACCTCTTTCATCCAGATCCAGGAGTGGGAGACCCGGATCTTTGCCCATAGTAAGGATGTCAGGGCCCCAGGACTCATCCTGGATCAGAAAGTCAAGATCCAGCAAAGGATCAAGATCCTAGAAGACCAGTTGGACAGGGTGAGAATCATCCTCTTGGCTCTTTCCAGACCTGATCTCTGGGCATTGGGGGGGAAACTGAGCACGGGGTCAAGTTCCAGAAACGATGGACCAGATTCCTGGAGGGAAGCAGGCGCTCTGAAACACTGCGCACCCAGAGAAGGATCAAGAGACCCAATCCTGGATGGATGGAGGGTTCCCAAGGAAAGGAGGGAGGCTGATGCCTGGGTCCTTAGGGTGGTTGGGGCAATGCTCTCAGGGTCCCCAAATTGGGAACGGGCTCCACCTCTGACAAGTGCCCACTCCTTGGCTGAGTGTGGAAGAGGGAGGCAGGCCAGGCCTCAGATGGACTTTTGTACACCCCTCACCCCCCCGCCAGGTCACGCGTCGCTTTAACATCCAGCTGGTGCGGAATGCGGTGCTGAGGGAGGAACTGGATCTCCTGCGCATTGAGAGGAGCCGCTACCTGAACGTGGACCGCAAGCTGCAGAAGGTCAGTGGCCCTGAAACCCAGGACCCCTTGGCCCAGCCGGGGTAGAGGAGAGGATTCAAGAGTTACCCTACCAGCCCCAACACTGTGGCCTCAAGTACGGAATCAGCCGGAGTCAGATGCCTCTAACAAAAGAAAGCAGCCTCGTTCAGACTTGCAGAAGCCAGAGATGTCATTTTGAATATCATCAGCCAGGGCAATCAATGAGCCAGCAAAACCATGTATATTCTGTGGGTATCTCTGTAACCTTTGCTGTCCCACGAGAACCCTTCCCTGTCTCCTCCACCTTCCCTTCCCTGGAAGAATAGTACAAAGAACTCTGGCCTTCACCAAGATTGATCATTTGCCGTATTTGCACACACACACTCTCTAATTCTTATTTTTACTGAAAATAATTTATTGTTATGATTGCCGAACTATTTGAGAGCACACGGCAGCCATTATGCCCCTAAGAATTTCAGTGCGTATGTCCTAAGTGTAAGACCATTTTCTTGCAGAAACACAGGGCAGTTATCCAAGTCAGGAATTTCAATGTTATTACAATTCTAAATAGTCCCTGTCTAAAGTTCTCCGATGGTCCCAATGACGTCCTTTATAGCTAATTTGATTTTCCTGCTCCAGGCTCCCAGCCAGGGTCCCACACTGCATCTGGTTGTCCAAGGCTCTGTTTTTGGAACCATCCCTCAGCCCTGCTTTGTCGTCATGACTTTGGCATTTTGGAAGCCAGTCCAAAATGCCAGTCCAAAGCCAGCTCTGTTGTACCAAAGCCCCTCAACATGGGTCTGTCTGATTTTCTTCACGATGAGATTCGTGCTGCGCATTTTGGGCAGAATATCTCAGAGGTGATGTTGTGTCCTGGGTGCGCGTTATGTAGGAGGCACAGGATGGAAGTTGGTCCCTTAACTGGTGATGTCGATGTTGGTCCCTTGGTCAGCCATGCATCTCCAGTGGAATTTTCCCTTTGTGAGGAGTAAGTGGAGCTCCTCGGAGACCACGTAAATATCCTGTTCCCTGGCCCATTTCCACTCGGTTGTTTGGGTGTCCATTAACGGTTCTTGCCCGGATGATGATTACCGTCATAACGGCTGCTGAATGGCAATCTTTTATCTACCTCTCTCGTCCCTCCTATGAGAGGAACGTTGTAAGAGGCGTTTTACTTAAGGAAAGCTTCTCATTCTTCCCCGTGTACTTGTGTGTTATCAATAAGCATTCATGGATTCTTACTTTGCTCCATGGCCATCATCATTCATTATGATGTTCAACCTGTTCCCAGAGAAGGGAGACAAGTTAGTGGGAGCTAGTAGGAGTCCTTCAAGCTGGCTTCTATGTGCTTTTGATGTGCCCTTGGTTGTTGGGTTTTTTTTTTTTAAGATTATTTATTGAGAGTGAGAGAGAGAGAGAGAGAGAGAGAGAGAGCACAAGTGGGGGGAGGGGCAGAGGCAGAGGGAGAAGCAGGCTCCCCACTGAGCAGGGACCCCCCCCCCCGCAACTCGGGGGCTCGATCCCGGGATCCCGGGATCATGACCTGAGCCAGAAGACAGACTCTTCACTGACTGAGCCACCCAGGCGTCCCCTGCATATGTAAACCTTAAAGAGGGGTTCCCAAACCAAAACTACTCCAAAAGGTATTCCAGAGAAACACCATTTCCTCTCCATCTCCTCCAGTTCGTTCCCTGTGTGTGTGTGCGCACACGTGTGTGTGTGTGTTCATATACATATGTATATGAATGACTGTATGTGTAACACACTTTATATGTGTGCATATATGTATATATACAGGTTATATTTGTGTGTAAATACATATGTAATTTCCTCCCTTCTTTCTCCCGAAAAGAACCCTTTTTACCCATAATACTGCAAAGACATTTCGTTGGAACTAGAAAACAGGTTCGTGTGGTCACCATTATGAAATTCAGGCAAATTGCTGAACCAGACCACAAAGTTAGGTTGATGCTCTTCAGAATGTTCTGGGCTGAGGGTTCCGCTGGGATAAGCCCTCTAAGCTGGCGTTCCAGCTCATCAGTTTGGCATTCCCTGTACTCGGTACCCCTTTAAGATCCCTTTCCCCCACGGCCACTAATGAGGGAAGTCCACACATCTGGATGGTGCAGGAGTCCCCCCCCTTCTTGTAGGGGAGCTGTTGGGCCTAAGGGAAAGCCCTGCAGTGAGGAGCTGTAGGAAGGACATTGGTTTTGTTCTCTCGCAGGAAATCGAGCTTCTGCAACACATGGTCAGTTCCCTAATGGTCTCCTCGGCAGCCGCCTACACCGTCAGGTAAGGACCCTCCTGGGGACGCACTGAGCTCAGGCAGTACGCACCTTGCCCTAAGGCTTTGGCAGGAGGGGTCAGAACTCTAGAAATAGACTGTCATAACCTATTATTTTTTTTTTATGAGGTGCCCCTTTCCCTCCACCACTGACTTCCCAGTTCCTCCGGCAAGGCCCCACTCGTTGAGTGTATGGATTAACCTCTTTGGCCCTAGTCTGTTAATAGCACATAGCACATGGGGTGTGGAGAGAATGAATCAAGATGGTGCATGCAGCCCCTCAGGTGGCAGGGGCCAGGGGCTGGGGAAGCATCGGGGCCTGAGGGTAATTAGATTGTTACTTACCAGTATTGGCTGAAAGGGACAGAGATCCTATTGGGCCACCTGCAGGCGGAGTCCTGTGTGTGGAATCCAGAAGCCCAGGCTGTTGTGCGTATTGGCCCCGGCTCTGTCCGGGGCTGGCAGGAGCTCCCTGCTCTCTCTCGTCCAGCTCTGCTCCTTTCTGAGCTTCCGCCCTATTCTCTTGCTCCCAGCGGTTTCCTGTGGCCTAGCTGACCTGCTCGGTGTCTTCTTTCCACCTCCAGACTTCTGCTTACTCGTGGCGCATGATTCCTCAGGACATCTGTGATCGTCCAAATCTACCTGATGGTTGCTGTGATTTTTCTTTTCTTTTCTTTTTCCTCTTCTTTCTTTGCTAAGACACACATAACAAAATTCACCCTGTTGAAATGTACAGTTCAGTGGCATTGAGGACACTCGCTTCTGGGTCCAAAATGCTCCCATCACCCCAAAAGGAAGCCGGTACCCAATAATGCAGTCACTCTGTCTTCCGCAGTTCCCTGGAAATCACTGGTTTCCTGCCTGTGTCTACCGACTTCCCTGTTCCCGGCATCTCATGGCAGCGAGTGACTTGGTGTCTGGCTTCCTTCGCTGAACGTAGCAGTTTTGGGGTTCACCCATGTTGTAGCCCAGATCAGTATTTCCTTCCTTCTTGGGGCTGACTCTGCAGTTTCTTGCCTTTGGTCCACCACGACCCCTTCAGAGCCCCTACTGCGTCTCACGGCTTCTGTTCGTGCATGGCTCCCAGGGAAATCGACCTTCGAACACGACCTTCTGTGGCTTCTCTCCGCGCGTCCTTCTAGCTGCAGCTCCCTGCTCTTCCCTTCGTAGCCCTTCCCAATTCGGTTTCTGAGAGAGAGAATCCGAGTGGCCCGGCTCCTCTCTTCTGCCAAGTGCCACATGTGGTGGGAGCGTCCGCCGATGGCGGTGGGCGGTGCAGCTGGGTACAAGGACAGGGTGGTCTCAGCTAGAAGGCCCTGGGCAGCTAGCCCGCCAGCACTCCCGATCAGACCAGCCAGGGTCTCCAGCGCTTCCTTGTTGGATGACCAGGGGCGGGTCGCATCCCCTCTCTGAGCCTGTTTCCTCCACTGTGACATGACCGTAATAATGGCAGGGCCTAGCTCTCAGCAAGTCGGGGCCCCTCTTCCCTGCCTCTCGGTTGGCATGGAGCCCAAGGCACAGAAAGAGCTGTGCGTCCTAATCCCTGAAGGGCAGCCACCAGCACCTGGAGGTGTCACTGGGGCTGGGACTCGTGGGCACCAGAAGAGGCTTCCCGCTGAGGACTGATGTGCATAGGTCTTAAAGGAATCTGAACAGAGCAAGAAGCTGGTGCTCTGGGTGGAGGCAAAGGTGTGAAGGTGGGAACTAGAATGGTCCATGGGCAGGGACCTGAGGACACTGGCCTGCTAGTCTCCCGACATAATGACCCTCTGACCTTTGACCCTGTGACCTGGGAAGTAGTTTTGGGACCCTCGGAATTTACAGTGCACCGCGCTGTGTTCAAAAGCTTAAAAGCCACATTTCCCGACGGGCCCGCCCGAAGGGGCTCAGGGATGGAGGCTTCTAGAGCGTCCCTGATACCTCAAAAGGGTGTGCGCGTCAGTGCTGGTGATGTCATCCATCTGTCCAACATGAGGCCCTGAAGGGTTCAAGCCTCTTATATTTCCAACCACACGACCCCCAAACTCCAGCACCATTACCTTATCACCTGGGTCTAGCCCTTCAGGGCCTGAGTATAATCTCTGACTGTACCCTCCTCACCATCCCGCCTCCTGTTCCATTGCTCACGCGCTCATGCCAAGGCTTCCCGGATGCCCCTGTGAGTGCCCTGCAGCAATGCCCCATCAGTCCCTTCCATGGCCCAGCACACCCCCCAGGCGCCCGATTGAAACCCCCCCCCCCCCCCCCCCCGCGCAACCTGACTCACCTCTAGGAACCTGGAAAGTTTTCTGCCTTTTGTGACCTCGGGGAAACTGCAACCTGATTCTGCCCCACCCTGGGACCCCAGGCCGACCCCGATCCCCCAGGCTCCCTGACCCCTGGGCTCACTTCCCCATCCCCCCCCACCCCAGGGAGGAGGCAAAGAGCAAGATAGGCTTGCTGCGGGAGAGGGCGGAGAAGGAGGCGGCCCAGAACGACTCGGAGGTGCAGACCCTGGAGCGGCAGATCGCGCACCTGGAGCAGCTGCACCGCTTCCTCAAGCTCAAGAACAGCGATCGGCTGCCGGACCCCGTGGTGGTCGAGAAGCGCGAGAAACGCTGTGAGGCCGGGGCCGGGCCGCCCCACCCGCGGGGCTCGGGGTCTCCCGGGGCGGAGCGGCCGGGGCGCACGCGGTCTTCGCTCAGCCCACCCAGGTCCTGCTGCGCCCCTGGCAGCCGCGGGCGCCGACCTCAGTGCCCCTCCTCCCCCAGCCCGCGAGGTGGCCGAGGGCCTCCGGAAGACCTCCCAGGAGAAGCTGGTGATGCGCTGTGAGGACGCCATGAACAAACTGTCCCAGCTGACCGGGGAAAGCGACCCGGACCTACTGGTGGAGAAGTACCTGGAGAGTGAGTACGGGGCCGCGCCGGCGGGGCGGAGGGAGGAGGTCCAGGCGCGGGACCCCCACACCCCGCCCCCATCAGGCGCAGGCTGAGCTCCGTCCCAGTCACTGAGGGCCTCCTGGGGGGCCCTGGGGACTCCGGCACCTGGGCTGGAGACTCGGGGCGTCAGGCGCGCCCTCCTCGCCAACTCTTCGGCCGCCCAGCCTCTGCACCTCTCGCCCTGTCCCCAGTCTCTCTCCCTCCCCGTCTCAGGCCTTCTGAGCCCTTCCTTGTGTTGTGTGTGTGTCTCCCTCTGGCCTGCATCTCTCAGTCCCCTCCGTGTGTCTTTATGTCCGTTTGTTTCTGGGTGTGTCTGTGTCCCTGCCCCCCACCCCCCATTACGGGCCTCCCGGTCTCTCTCCAGATCTTCCCTCAAGCTCTGTGTCTTTGCCTCCGGGTACTTGTTGCTGTCCTCTCCCGGATCCTGGGCGCTCTCCCCACCTCTGCTGTTTTCTCGCCCTCTCTTCTCTCTTCCTCTGGGTCTCTGAGTCTCGCAGTATTTCTGGGTCTCTCTTGACTTTGCCGCCGTCTGTTTCTCTTACTCTGACTTGCTCCGATTTCCTCTGTGTCCCCCCTGGCTTTCTGTGCCTCTCCCTCTCCGTCTCTCTTTGCCTCTGCGGGCATGTGTCTGCGTTGTCTTTCTCGACATCTGTCCTTCCCTGTCCCGTGTGTCCGTCTGTCTCCGGCTCTCCGGACCCGCCTCTCCCGCCTCTCTCCAGTGGAGGAGCGCAACTTCGCGGAGTTCACCTTCATCAACGAGCAGAACTCGGAGCTGGAGCATCTGCAGGAGGAGATCAAGGAGGCGCGTGAGGCTCCCCTCCCCGCTCCGCTCCCCCCTGCCCCATCTCCTCTGCGCGCGGCCGCCCCACTCCCCGAGCTGCCCCCGGCAATGGGCGCCTTCCCCACCCCGCAGATGCAGGAGACCTTGGCGAGCACGCGCACCAGCGAGGATGACGTGCGCGCGCAGCAAGAGCAGCAGCGGAGGGACTTGCAGCAGCGCGCGGACGAGGTGCACGCCGAGGCCGTCCGGGTCGAGGCCAGCTTCCAGGACCTTCGGGGGCAGCTGGAGAAGCTCAAGGCGGGTGAGCGCCTGGCCCAGCTTTTTCATGTGGAAGGATGCGGTGAGCCACCCGGAGGGCCTAGCCCGGGGTCGGCAAGGGCAGACATTCCCCAGCGTCTTTGTGCGCTGGCTTGTCTGTCCGTCCCGTATCCATCCCGCCGTCCATCCCGCCGTCCTGCCCGCCGTCCATCCCGCCGTCCATCCCGCCATCCTGCCCGCCGTCCTGCCCGCCGTCCATCCAGTGTAGAGTGCTCAAGAGTCAGGCTGCCCTGGGTTTGAAGCCAGCTCCATTATTTGGGAACCTTGGTGTGTGGTTTCCTGGGCCTGAGCCCCCCTGGCAACGGGATGGCAGTGTGTACTTGGTGGGTTGTCGTGAGAATCGGATGGGCTCACCGACGGGAAGCTAAGAAGGTGGCCGTGGTGCTGGCGAGCAAGCCGAGGAGCCACCTCGTGTCACACACAGTAAGAGCTCAGGTCCAGGAAGATCCTCCTTTTCTGACCTGACCATGACCATGACCCCATGACCGTGACCATGACCATGACCGCTGCGCCATGCCTGGTGTTAAGTGAGGAGGGCCCCGAGAGCAGGGGTGGGAGAAGACCAGCAGGGACCCTGGGTACTCACAACCATCCCAGGGCCTAGCACGGAGAACCCTCAGGCACCGTGGGAGCCTCAACTCTGCCGGAATTGGCTGGGCCCGGTACAGAATGGGAAGGTAGGGCCCTTTGTTAAACAAGACGGGACTGCAGAGCACCAAGCCCGAGGCGGGGCCCTCCTGAGTGCTGGCGCCCTGAGCCCCTGCACCTGCCGCTTGCTGAAACTGGCAATGCTGAGTGGCTGCTGGCTTCCTGGAAGCGGTGATGCTTGAGGCTGATTTTGAAGGATGAATATTTAACTGAGAAGTTGGAGGTAGGGGGTACTCCTAGCAGGTCGGGTCAAGGCCTGGAGATACTTGTAGGAATGTAGGCTCTTTGTGTGGAGAAGGGGTGCAAGGGTGTGAGTGGGAGGGGGAGGGTGGCAGATTGTGAAGAGGTGCCAGGCTGGAGCACTGGGGAGCCATGGGAGGGCTGTGAGCAGGAGAGGCCATGGGCGGGAAGCGGGGGGGAGGAAGAGAAGGATGATGGAGAGGAAGGGACCGGACCCAGAGGGATCGGCCGGGGGGGGGCCGGGGGGGGCGATTGGAGGGGGTCGCACAGGGTCTGGCCTGGCAGGGGTACTTGGGAGAAGGAGTGGGTTTGGGGATGACCCGGAGCCCGGTTGAGCCCTGTGGGGGGGTGTTCAGGGAGGGACCCCAGGAGGAAACCATATAGGAGTCGGGAGCTCAGGCGGAGGCAGCTCGGGGACAAGCGGTGGAGATGCAGTGCCTGGGCTGCAGATTTGTGTCAAGGTCACGGGTGCCTTCTAATGTCACTCACAATAGCCAGTTCCCCTGAAACAGTAACCAGATACGAGTGGGCCACCCACGGGCCAACTGTGAGAGCCGAGGGTGGGTCATGACAGTGGCGGGGGGGGGCAGCCGAGGGCCACGGCTAATTCAGTCGGGTGCAAGTGGAGGCCAATATTAAAAAAAACGAAGAAGGCAGCCTTAGTGGCACGTGGCTGTCCTCCGACCTCTCCCATGCAGCACCCGTGTGAGTGCTTCTCTGGGGGGGGCGCAGTGTGGGGTCGCTGGGTGGGATGGAAGTCGGGTGTTTCTGAAGGAGCTGCGTGAAGAAGGCCTTGAAAGTTGGCGATGCCTTTACCGGCTTTCCCATTGCCCTCCCTCGCCTTCTGCCTTCTGTGGTTCCGAGCCCCGTGGCCAGGCCCACAGCCACGCTTTCCTGCTGCCTGGCTCGCTGAGGGGGCAGCGAGCGGAGACTTGAGGGCAGGAGAGGGCGGGCCTCCCAGCGGGAGCTGAGTCTGTGACAGCCTGTCCCCCCCCCCCCCAAACCTCAGACATCCAGCAGCTCTTCACCAGGGCCCAGTGTGACAACACCATCGTCAAGGACCTCCTGGGGGTCAAGACCCACATGCGAGACCGGGACATTGGCCTCTTCCTGGGCCTCATCGAGAAGCGGCTGGTCGAGCTCCTGTCCGTGCAGGCCTACCTAGATTTTCAGGTGGAGATGCAGGGGGCTCTGGGGGGGCGGGGACAGGGAGCCCGAATCTTGGAAGCCGGAGCCTTGGGGATGAGCTGACCCCTGGTTTGTCCACCCTCTAGAACTACAGCTCCCCGAGCTGGGTTAACACCGCCCTCCTGGTTCTGGGCCAGAGCCCTGAGGATCTTCCAAAGAAGATGGCCCCACCTCAGCTCCCTGAGAACCAGTGAGGCACAGGGCAGGAAGGAGGAGCAGGGGAAGGCGATTCCATGGGGGCAGAGGGACAATGAATGGGGTGGAGGGTTTGGGGCACTCGTGGGTGCTTTGGGGGAGACCAGGAGGAATCGGGGCTCCAGAGAACTGAACTGGCCCCAGGGGGACCAGAAAGGCAAAGGGCACCCAGGCTGGGCAGAGCTTGGCTAACGGTCTCTGGGTATAACAATGGGGGGCCATTGGCCTTTTGTGGCTACAAGTGTCCTCCCTTCCTGCCTTCCCCCCACTTTAGGGAGGATACTCCAGGCTTTGAGGCCAAAGATGACGCTCCAATGAGTGAGGAAGAGCTGCGGAGCCAAGTGACAAAGCTGGTGAGGATGGGAACCTGCCGGGTTCGGGGCAGGACCTCGCCCTACCCTGGGATCTAACTCGCCTTCCCCACAGCTGGAGGCTCGGGAGTTGGCTCGGGACTTGGCTCGGGAGCAGCAGCTGAAGGAACTGGCTGAGGCCATGAAGAAGGTCGATAACACCCCGAGAGTCCCCAGCCTCTCCAGCACCCAGAGGGTCGCCTCCGGCTCACCCTCGGTGGTCACCAAGAGCCCCAGTATCATCCCCGGGTCCATCCTGAGCCAGAGGACTAGTGGCATCCTGGTGTCCAGTGGAGGCCGTGCCACCGGTTCCAATGTCGGCCATGTCACCTTTGGTGATCCTGGCTCCAGCACAGGCCACGTGACCTTCGGTTCCAGCCGGGGCTCCACGGGGGGCCGTGTGACCTTCAGGACCCCCAGCTCTAGTAGCTACCTGGGGTCCACGGGCTACGTGGGGTCCAGCGGCGTCCACGAAACCCATGCAGGTGCGGAGAGCAGAGGCATGGGGTCAGAATCGAGTGGAGGCCTCGGGTCCAGCAGAGGCCAAGTCTCGAGCCCTGGCCCCATCTCCAGCACCGACAGGGGCTCCACCACCAGCAAAGACTAGGGCGCCCACCCTGCCCGTGTCTCCTTGCTAGCCTTCTCGGCGTTTCTGCCTCGAGCTTTCCCTGTGACTCTCCATGTCTCTCTTGCGCCACATGTGTCTGCAACCTGCCCTGCACCTGCCCTGCACCTTGTCCCCGTCTGTTTCCACCCACTCCTCGCCGTGTCCTCAGCTCTGTGGACTGGTCCCTTTCTGTTCCCAGCCCTCCTTTCCCTTCCTGTCTCCCAACTTCCTGTTCTCCCGGCTTCCCGTTCGGTGTGTCTCTGTACTGGGTTTGCAGCTCTCTCCCCAGCTCTGCCCTAACCCCTCTGGCTGTCCCCCACCCGACCACCTCCTGTTTCTGCTTCCTCACCTCTAATCCCCTCTCCTGCATCTGTCTTCCAGGCTCTCCTTGTACCTCATGTCCCTGTCTCTGTAGCTCCTCCTTCCTCGCCCTCCCCAGGAGCCCCCAGTACTGAGCAGCGGGGGAAGAATGGGAGCAATGATGTCAGGGTCAGCATGAGCTGTGACCAGAGGAAATAAAGGTCAGAGCCCGAGTTTGACCCCAGCCTAGTTACAAGTGTGTGTGTGCGAGCAAGCTTGAGATGTGGCTCTTTACCTCCAGCCCGGAAATGTATGACCTTGTCCCTATGCCCATTCATGCATTCATTCATGCATGCATTCATTTAAGATTCATTTATTTATTTTAGAGAGACAGAGAAAGAGAGAGCGAGTAGGGGGAGGGACAGAGAATCTTCAAGCAGACTCCCCGATGCACAGGGAGACCGATGCCGGGCTGGATCCCATGACCCATGAGCTCATGACCTGAGCCAAAACCAAGAGTCAGGCGCTCAACTGACTGAGCCACCCAGGGGCCCCTATTTCCTTTTTTTTTTTTTTTTTTTTTTTTAAGACCGCCACATTTCAGGCTCTACTGAAAACTAGGATGTATCAGTCAGGATAGGCTGGGTTATGCTCCGGTAACAAACAAGCCCAGGATCTCAGTGGCCTCATGCAGCAGAGGTTTATTACTCGCCAGTGTTACTGGTCTTTTATGGGTCACCTCAGGGCTCTGCTCCACATCATCCTTGTGCCCCAGGCTGAGGGAACAGCGTCTCTCCGGGGCATTGGCAATTCTTCGGCACTGGGAAGAGAGAGAAAGTGGTGGAGCTGCGGTGACTTTTACAGCTTCTGCCTGGATACGAAACACGTCACTTCCCCTCGGCATCTGTTGGCCCAAGGAGGTCATTCGATGATGTGTAACTTCAAAGGGGAGGGATGGTGGGAAGGGCGGTCTGTCCATGTGCCTGGAAGGAGAGAGGGAAAAGAATATTTGAGGGCCTCCCTAACGCCGGGGTCACAGAGATAAAGCAGACTGTCCCCTCCCCGCTGTGGGGTGGTTTGGGAGGGAGGGGGATTAGAACACCGTGGGTCACTCTTTCGGGTCCCGCTGAATGAATGCCCTGTCTAAATTTAATCTGACCAAATCCAGAAGGCAGTCGCTCAACCAACTGAGCCACCCAGGCGCCCTGAATACCCTGTCTAAATTTAATCTGACCTAATCCAGACAGATACTCCATCATCCACCTTCCCAGTCAAGGAAGGTAATACTCTGGGCCTCGTTCTCCTTAAAATAGGTGGATAATAGTGCACAACTCCAAGACTTTTTGTGCAAAGAAATGAATTGGTCCACGTGAAGCCTTAGAAACAGTACCTGGCACATAATATAGTGCTCAAAACTATCTGTGATCATGTGCGCGATGGTCCATGAAGGTGCAATCGACATAGTGCTTCTCACTTGTTCAGATAACCCGGTCTTTCTCTCTCTTCACCTGGCCCTATCATCTGGGGAGGCCCCCCCCCCCCCATTGCTACCTATTTAACAACTGGCTTTTCAGGAAAAAGAATGAAAACAAAAGCAAAAACCTTGACTTGTAGTGCCTGCCCAGTTCCAAACCTTTTTAAAATGGAAGTTGCCTTAAAATTTTTGACAGCAAATAGGCTCAGTTTCCAGTGAACAAAGCTAATGCCTCAACAATTTTAAAACTTTAACAACAAAAAGAAAAAAAAAAAGTCTCCTTGGTACCAGTACAAAATGCTGATCTAAAAAGAAGGCACTTTATAGGGGCGCCTGGGTGGCTCAGTTGGTTAAGCGACTGCCTTCGGCTCAGGTCATGATCCTGGAGTCCCGGGATCGAGTCCCGCATCGGGCTCCCTGCTCAGCGGGGAGTCTGCTTCTCCCTCTGACCCTCTTCCCTCTCGTGCTCTCTATCTCTCATTCTCTCTCTCTCAAATAAATAAATAAAATCTTAAAAAAAAAGGCACTTTATATATATTTTTTAAGATTTTATTTTTATTTATTTGAGAGAAAGCAAGAAATATCACAGAGGGAGAGGGAGAAGCCGACTTACCGCTGAGCAGAGAGCCCAATTCAGGACCATGACCTGAGCCAAAGGCAGGCGCTTAACCAACTGAGCCACCCAGGCGCCCTAAGAAGGCACTTTAAATAGTAGGGGGCTAGTCTCAAGATAAGCCAGGATGTACCCTTTTTGGTACCGTGGGCCCCAAATGGGCTGGCCGGTCTTACCTTCCGGGCCCCAACCCAAGGTGCATAAGCTAGTTGTGATCAAAGCCTTCTACAACTTTTTAGTGGGATATCATGACTTCTGACCTCTGGGAGGTCAGCCAGGCCCTCTTTTTTTTTTTTTTTTTTTCAGCCAGGTCCTCTTAAATGGACAGCACTTGACCTCACTGAATTGACCCTAAACAAAACAAAACAAAACAAAAAAACCCCTGAAGTTGGGGATTAACATATGCTGATGCAAGAAAACTCCATTTTTTGCTCCTTTGCTAGATCACAGAGGTTTTAAGGAACTTTTTGCTGCAGAGGGTTATCTTGGACCTGGGTCCTGAGCTGGAAAAGAAGGTGTGGATTCCTGCTTTATATGGAAACTCTAAATGCCCTCCACATGGGCGGGGAGTCAGGGGGTAATGTTGGGGCGCATCAGAGTTTGGCCTTGGCTTCAGGAATTGTCCAGAATGTGTCGATCAATGTTGGCTTTGGCCTTGCCTCTGGAAGCATGAATTAACCACCTGCGTATTTCAGTGTGATATCCCTGAACTTGTGGGTGCTCAGTGATGTTGCAATCACGTAGGTTACACACACACACCATCACAGGGTCAATTATAGGAGCAAAACACTTTAATTGAACTTCCTAACTTTTGCCCGTGCACTTTCCAATACGGATAATCTGGAACGGCAAATTGGGTGTTCTCTACCGGTGAAGTTCTATCAGTCCACAGAAGTATAAATGCATATTTGCACCGCAAGACTAAGAGGCTGGTGGTACCAATCATTTTTTTTATTGTACAGGTGATGAATTCTTGGTGCAGAATTTTAGGTACAAAATTTACTAAGAAATTCCTAACAACAGCACACACATTTGAACAGTAAGGGAGTACGTTTGCTAGATGACTCTAGGAAGGAACAAACGTTTTTTTTGAGTCAACGAACGTTTATAAAAATTTAAAAGACTAGGAGGGGCGCCTGGTTGTCTCCTTCGGTGGAGCACAGCACTTTTTTTTTTTTTTAGATTATATTTCGTTATTTATTTGACAGAGAGAGAGACAGCGAGAGAGGGAACACAAGCAGGGGGAGTGGGAGAGGGAGAGTCAGGCTTCCCGCCGAGCAGGGAGCCCGATGCGGGGCTCGATCCCAGGAGCCTGGGATCATGACCTGAGCCGAAGGCAGACGCTTAACGACTGAGCCACCCAGGCGCCCCGAGCACACTACTCTTAATCTCAGGGTCGTGAGTTCAAGTCCTACATTGGGCACGGCGCCTACTCTTAAAAAAAAAAAAAAAGTAAATGAGAAAATTGGGATAACAGAAATTAAGTTCTCTCTTAATTCAAACCTTTGTAGAGTATTTTGGTGTACCCTTCAGACTAAAAGAAAATTCCTGGAGCGCCTGGGTGGCTCAGTCGTTAAGCGACAGCCTTCGGCTCGGGTCATGATCCTAGGGTCCTGGGATCGAGCCCCGCATCGGGCTCCCTGCTCAGCAGGGAGTCTGCTTCTCCCTCTCTCTCGGCCTGCCGTTCCCCTTGCTTGTGCTCTCAATCTCTCTGTCAAATAAATAAAATCTCTCTCTCTCTCTATATAAAAAAAATTCCTGTGTGGAATTAACAAGCTTCGGGGTGAGCAGCCAGCAGGGGTCGCCACCTTCCACGCTCAGGCATTCCCGACGTTCGGTCGTTACGTGGTCCGGGTACCATTTAATTCCACGTGGGCTCACTAGTTTCATTTGTAAGATAATCCATCAGAGTCACGGGATTTACTTTTCCATCATGCATATGAGAAAAGAGGAAAAGAGGAAAAGGCTATTGATCTTCTGATCTGATGAGAAAGCTTACTTGTATTTGTAGAGGCTACGTGCAGGAAGTCAGCAGGGCAGCAAATGATCAAGTAAGACAACACATCGGGGTCAAAACCTTCCAGAGGGAACAGTCACTGGACATGACCACAATTATTATAGTTTTTGGCCTCCCAGAAAACCCTGTAGAAGTTGCTTCTGAGTAATATTAATAAGGAACAGGGCAAGTTGGAAGGAGTTAGAAATTTCCAGTCTCTCTAGTGCACCAGACAAAATTAATATTCTTGTAAAAGTTTTCTTCTTCACACCTTATCAACTCAGATCCTCTGAAGTAACTTTATGATAAAGAATGCTTTCTTTTTTCCTTATAGTTGCAGGGGAGAGGGACCCTCTCTTTCCCCATTAGTTTGACAAATATTAAGTATGTACTATGTGCCATAATTGTACTAGCTTCCGGGGATAGAACAGTGAATAAGAAGTGTAAAAACTGGCATCGCAGGAAGGAGATGGAAATAGCTCCCTTGGCTTCTGGACGTGCAGGTGCCATTCCCGTGCTCACATCTGGGACCCGGGGAGTCTCATCTTGGTGTGGAGCGGAGTCATGACGACCTGCCCTATCCATTGTCCACAATGACTTCCTCCTCTTTCTTTCTGAGAACAGGAAAGTGAGCACAGTGATCCCAGACCCTCAGCACCCCTTCCTGCAAAGCTCTCATGAACCACTCTAGCAGGAGGGATTCAGGCTGACCCCAACTCTCAACCCCCTCAAGGGTCCTAGACCTACACTGAGCAGACCCTTCTCTGCCTTCCCCCGGTCCAGGGCTGGGCTCGCCCTTTATAGATGTCACCGTGAGCCCAGAATACATCCGAGACCACTGACAAGCCAGAGAATCAAACCGGGAATGCTCTTTGTTCCCAAGCAAGTTCCCAGCACTGCCTTCGATGTCACAGTCACATCCCCTTTGGCCCTGGGTGCGGAGAGGGATGGATGGAGAACGCAGGCTCACTGGACCAAGGCTGTAGCTAGGAAGCAAAACGAGTGGCTTCCCAATCCCTGCTTTTTGAGGTGGGGTGGGTGACTTTCCTGGTGGTGGTGGTGACATTGGCAATCATGGTGATGATGGGTGTCGTGGTGGTGGTAGTGGGTTGGGGGTAGTGGTGGTGAGAGGGAAGGTGGCGACGTGGTTGACAGCGGGGATGATGGTCATGGTGGTGGTGGAAGTGTTGTTGGCGTTGGAGATGCTAGAGGTTGTCGCCTCAGCCGAAGACCCTTTATTGCCATCTTAGATTCACTCTGTTCCATATGGAGACGCGCATTTCTAAGCGTGAACTCTGGAATGGCATTAATCTACATTACACAGAATAGAAAACCAGCCGGCCAGTGCACCTCCATCTTACTGGCAAAAACCGAGAAAGGACTGAATTGAACCGTACTTAATAGCAGTGAAATTCGGAGCATTTAGTGAAGTCTACGCTCTAGGAGTGAGGCAGAAACGAACACTGCAGCATACAACCTGTGTGGCCTTGGACAAGTGTCTTCACCTCTCTAAGCCCAGTTTATCTTGAAATCTGGGGGAATCCCTGGTGACAGCACAAGGTGGTGGAATAATACCGCTAGGGAGTCGTCGGAGTGCTAACCCTTTTTCCATCGTAACCTTTGTCAGCTGGAAAAACAAAAACAAACAAACAAACAAAAACCAAAAACACAAAAAAACCTGAAGATAATCTAGGACAGTGGCAAACACTTTCCTAGATTATCCGTGGAGACTTGTTAGAGAGTCAGTAAATCAATTTAAGGGGATCGGACCAGAATTTCAAAATAGGAACAGAGTAGAATTAAAAATATCTATGTATCATGTTGTACAGGGTGGCATTTCCTGAAGCTGTTAATGTGAAATGATTTCTTACTGTGCATGACGGTCAGAAAAGTCTGGAAGCCACTGGGAGACGGCCCCCAGCCTCGCACTGGTTTCCAGACCCCCCGCCGGGACCACTCCCGAGAGCACCTCCCTTTCAGACGCGATCCCACCTCGCCCAGAGCAAACCCTCCCGGTCTCCCGGCGGCGCTGTGTTGGCGGGACTCGGCCGCCAGGTGGCGCGCGTGCCCCGCCGCGAGCGGGTTCTCCTCGGTCCGACCGCCAGGCCCGGGTTTCCTCCTGGTCCCGTGTCGCCCCGAGGATCCCGTTTGCTGGGGCCGGAGACCCTGGACACGAATACAGCTCCCCCAGCGGAGCGCGGAGGGAGGGCTCGGGCGGTCGGGAAGGGATGCGGCAGTCCTGAGCCCCACGCCTCCCTTGGTTCTGCAGTGATCATCCAGTACCTCCCTCTGTGCGCTGGACGGAGTCGCCCCTCCCAGAGCTCGCATCCCAGAGAGGGGGACAGACAAGAACCCCCAGTCACGACCCCGCCAGTACAGGGGCGCCTCCCTGCCCAGGGCTTAGGGACAAGTGTGGCGCGGGACAGCCGGGGGTGGAATCCCGTCCCGCCTCCAGATGGCTGTGTGACCTTGGGCAGCTTGCTTAGCCTCTCTGTGCCTCAGTGTTCTCTGCTGTAAAATGGGACAAGAGCGCCCACAGCACAGCATTGTCGTAAACACGAAACGAGTTGGTATTTGTAAAGCACTTAGAAGAGGACTGGTATGTTTGTTAGACCAGTTGTTACAAATTCCCATGTTGCACCTGTAGTGAGGCGTGGGGCTGCAGAAGGAATCCCGAAGCCGCATCCCTCCCTCCCCACCACTCCTTGGAGTCCAGGGATCCTGACTCCCAGGCAGGGTCCTTCTCTGCATGGCGCTCCCTCGGCATGGGCTGGGCCGATGGGGAGGGCCGGAGGAATGCATCCAGATTCGTGGACAAAGCAGTGAGCCAAAAAGGCAGGTGGTGGTGGTGGGGAGGTTGCAGGGAAAGGGGGCCAGCCCTCTCATCCAGTGTGGGTCCCCTGCCCCCAGGCCCTCCCCGAACACCTAAAGCTGAACTTAGCAGAGCTTTTGGGCGCCACGCAGCTGTGGATACCCAAGACCTGTGATGTCTCTTACCCTCCTTCCCTTTTTCTTGCCTTCACGGGGTTAATTCAGGCATAATCACTGTCTGTGAATATCTAGTGACTTTTCGCAAACTTACAGAATTGCGCAATCATCATCACAGTCCAGTGTTAGATCATTTCCACCAACCCCAAAGGTTCCCTCTTGCCAGCTTGCAGTCAATTTCCTGTCCCACCTCCGACCCCAGGCAACCACTGATCTGCAGTCTTGTCTCTAGATTCGCTTTTTCTGGAAACTCCATATAAAGGATCATACAATATTGTCCTAAAATACTTAAAAAAAAAAAAAAAGGCTCCATGCCAAGCCTGGAGCCCAACTTGGAGCTTGAACTCACAATCCTGAGATCAAGCCCTGAGCTGAGATCAAGAGTCCCGCGCTCAACGGACTGAGCCACCCAGGCACCTCCTAAAACACTTATTTCTATTGAACATATGCAGATTGTACAACCTGCACTTCTCCTGCAAGAGTAACCCATCCAGAGACTTATCGAAATTGGTTTTAGCAACAGTGTTTATAATATTTACCGTGAGTTACATGAACAAAGGATTCTTCGATGAATTAAATTAAAATTTAATTAAAAAATAACCCACGGGGCAGCGAAAATAAAAGAACCCACCACCCGAGTTAATCTTTCTCTGAAAAAAGCAGGACACAAAGACATATTCGCTCTGATGCTGTCATATGTAGTATAAAAATAAGCAGAATCAGAAAATATATTTGGGGATTTATGCAAAGGCAGTAACATAAAGACGAGCAAGGGCATATATACTCATATGGACAGTAATAGTCTCCACTTGGGGTTTGCAGGTAACACCTGTAGGTACAGACATGTCTTGTAGGGCATTTAATAAACTTGTAATGGGCCTGGATGGTGAGTATGTGGCTCTTGAGACATTTAACTGTGTATGTACATTTTCATATACTTTTAGGGAGCCATATTTCCCGATTTTTTTTTAAATTGAGATGAAAAATAATCAGTATAGGAGAGCCATGCCTCTATGTATCTCTCATCCACAAGGGAACATGAGATAAAAGCTTGTTTTGTTCTTTCCTTTAGACCAGTGGCCAGCAAACTACAGCCTGTGGCCCAAATCAGGCCTGTAAAAGCTAAGAATGGTTTTCCATTTCTTAAATGATTGGGGGAAAAAAAGTCATCAAAAGAAAGAAGAGTATCTCATGATATGTGAAAATTATATGAAATTCAAATTTCAGTGTCCATAAATAATTTCACACCCATTTGTTTATGTGTTGTCGATGGCTTCTTTGTGCCCTAATGGATGATCTGGGCAGTGGAGACAGGGACAATGTGGCGTGCAAAGCCTAAAATATTTACTCCTTGGCTCTTTATGGAACATGTTTGCTGACCCAGGATAGACCCAAAGCTTTCCACAGTCCTCAGCCTAAAGGAGATGCTCAAGAAGATCTATCTGATTAAGGTCACAGATGGAATTAAAGTTGCTAATCAGCTGATCCTGAGATGGGAGATGATCCTGGGCTATCTGGGCGGGTCTGATATAGTCGCAAGGGTCCTCATAAATGGAAGAGGAAGGACTCTTACAGAAGCGCAAGAGGCAGAGGGATGTGATGTTAGAATTCAAGCACTGTTGCTGGTTCTGAAGGAGAAAGAGCCATGAGTCAAGGAATGGGGATGGCCTCTAAAAGCCGGAGAAGGCAAGAACATGAATTTTCCCTAGAGCTTCCAGAAAAGAAGAAAGCCCGTGGACACGTTGATTTTAGTCCAGTGAGACCCATTTTGGACTTCTGGCTGCCAGAAATGTGAGGTGATGAATTCGGGTTGTTTAAAGCCACTGAGCAACAGGAAATTAATACGGGTACTAAACCCTGACCTTGACAACGAAAACACCTACTGCTTTGAAACTCGAAAGAAGCTGTTTAACATCAGAAAGTTTCCTTACCTTTTGTGCTTCAGGTTCCTCAGGTATAAGAGGGAGATGATAAGCATTTATTCATGGAGCGGTGGTGATAAATGTGATGATATATGTAAAGTCTTGCTCACAGTGAGGGGCACATAAACTTTCATCCTTATTATATGAATGAACAAAAAAAATTGTTAGTAAAAAAGGTGGTTAAAACCTAAGACTTAACCGGGTGGCTCAGTTGGTTAATCGTCTGCCTTTGGCTCAGGTCGTGAACCCAGGGTCCTGCATGGGGTTCCCTGCTCCGCGGGGAGCCTGCTTCTCCCTCTGTCCCGCCTCCCACTTGTTCTTTCAATCTGTCTCTCACACATAAAAGATTTCATTTATTTATTTTTTTAAAGATTTTATTTATTTATTTGAGAGAGAGAGAATGAGAGATAGAGAGCACGAGAGGGAAGACGGTCAGAGGGAGAAGCAGACTCCCTGCCGAGCAGGGAGCCCGATGCGGGACTCGATCCCGGGACTCCAGGATCATGACCCGAGCCGAAGGCAGTCGCTTAACCGACTGAGCCACCCAGGCGCCCCACAAATAAAAAATTAAAAAAAAAATGATTGAGGGGCGCCTGGGTGGCTCAGTCGGTTAAGCGACCGCCTTCGGCTCAGCATGATCCCAGGGTCCTGGGATCAAGCCCCGCATCGGGCTCCCTGCTCAGCGGGAAGCCTGCTTCTCCCTCTCCCACTCCCCCTGCTTGTGTTCCCTCTCTCGCTGTCTCTCTCTCTGTCAAATAAATAAAATCTTTAAAAAAAATAAAAAGAAAAAAATGATTGAACAGAAAACTCACTTGTAAAAAAGAAAATGACCAAACTCCTATGCATCTAATAACATTAGTCTACAAATACATTAAGCTAGAATTGACAAAGCGGTTAAGACTTTGATAATCCACTTCTCTAGTGAGATATCGTATTACAAGCTTGCTCAGTAAAAGACAGATCAAGAGTCAAAAATTTTGTTTGTA
The DNA here is from genome assembly GCF_037043125.1 of Eumetopias jubatus. Lineage (NCBI taxonomy): Eukaryota > Metazoa > Chordata > Mammalia > Carnivora > Otariidae > Eumetopias > Eumetopias jubatus. Next base: position 57,007,286 of record NW_028274816.1, on the reverse strand, counting down.
AGAGAATGTAAAACACTCAAGAAGCTTGCCCATTCAGACATGTCCTGGACCCTGATCCCAGCCAACACCAAAGAAATTCAGTGTTTTAAAACACACAAGAAGCAACTAAAAAGACACTGGCCCCACACTAGTTTTATCCTTTAGCATTTAACTCTTGAGTTATAAAAAATCTCCCCTAAAATGCTTCTTACTCAAACTAGGGGTTCACTTCACGCAATAAGTTTAGAAATGTAGTCTGTTGCAGCCACGGACACCCAAAAACATGCTACAAGGGAGTGAGGACTCTTTTGTGTTTTGAGGGTTGTGTTATTGAGGCCATGACCTTCATTCCAATGATCCTAAGGTTGCTGTGCTAATTCAGGGAATTTCGTCCAATTTCCAGAGAGGAACTGGAAAGAGACTTAGTTAAGAGAAAAAGAATGACACTCTCTCTCCTCTTTCCAACAGCTTTCTAGGAATCCAAGCCAGTGGATTTTGTCAAGGATGTAAGCTCTACCCACCATTAGTTGTGAGAAAACGTAGAAAATGCATTTTAAAACCTTGACAGCGCTAACTCTGGAAAGACAAGTCTATGTACCCTTAGTACAGATGATGAGAAAAATAAATATGGTCAGGCAATTGACAGAATCAGCCCCATGAGACTGAAAAGAACGTCAGAACATGTGTCCCATGTTAGCATCATAAAGACCACAAATCCTGACCATAATGCAGTCAAATCAAGACCAGTAACCACTGACAAAAAATGTTATCCCAGAGCACACTAAACCCCACTCTGAATTAAATGGGGCTCAAGTAGGGCTTCACGTTGGTGAGCCCATCTGTATGTAAATTCTATCGAAGCCACTACATATTGAAATTCACAGGGCAGAGCTGCCAAGGGCATATAGAGGGATTTTCATCATCTTATAGGATTATTAGAGAGGAAAAACTGGAGGATCATGAATTTTGGTCCCAGTTCAAGGATGAGACAATCTAACAGCAGCAATCGTTAACATTTACTGTGTTTCTCTCCAACTATGTACTCATCTTATGGAAGGCTTTCTTCTATTACAATCACAGTATCTCTCCAGCATGTGGTCTCTTGTGTAACTTAAGGGGTGAGTGTTTAAAGAGGTCTTTCCCACATCCCTTACTCCCATGAGGAGTCTCCGCAGCGTGAGTTCTTACAGGGATTCCACTGAGACAACATTGAAGGCTTTTCCATATTCCTTAGATTCATGGGGTTTCTCTCCAATGCGAGAATAAATGTCCACTGAAGACGAAAGAAGGGGGTTCCTGGATGGCTCAGTGCATCAAGCGTGGGACTCCCGACCTCAGCTCAGGGCTTGATCTCAGGGTTGTGAGCTCAAGTCCCATGCTGGGCTCCACGCTGAGCACGGAGCCTACTTAAAAAAATTTGTAATTAACAAAAAAAATAGAAAATCGTAAAACTGAGAGATGAAAAGCTTTCCACAGACATTACCTTCACAAGACGTGAATATGTAAACGTGTGAATTCTCACATTTCCGGCCTTCAGGGAGGATCGCGTTCCTTTCTAGTACGTCCTTATGTGCTTGGTATTTTGAGAAAATTACTGAGACTTTTCTCAACATTGCTTTCATTCACAGGACCACTCTCAACTGTGAATTTTTATTTTTATTTATTTATTTTTTAAGATTGTTTTATTTATGGGCGCCTGGGTGGCTCAGTTGGTTAAGTGACTGCCTTCGGCTCGGGTCATGATCCTGGAGTCCCGGGATCGAGTCCCGCATCGGGCTTCCTGCTCAGCAGGGAGTCTGCTTCTCCCTCTGACCCTCTTCCCTCTCGTGCTTTCTATCTCTCGTTCTCTCTCTCTCTCAAATAAAAAAAAAAAGATTGTTTTATTTATTTAAGCAATCTCTACACCCGACGTGACACTCAGACTCACAACCCTGAGATCAAGAGTTGCACGCTCCTCCAACTGAGGTGGCCAGGCGTCCTTCAACTGTGAGTTTTTAGATGGTTTTTAAATCTGGAAGACTTGGTGAAGGCTTTCCCACATTCCTCACATTTATAGGGCTTCTTCATAATGTGCTTTTTTAAATGTTTATGAAGGTGTAAGGAATATCTAAAGGCTTTCCCACAGGTCTTGCATTCATAGGGTTTCTCTCCGGTGTGAATTTCCATATGTCTCATAAGGAATGACAGATACACGTAACTTTTCCTACAGTCTTGACATTTATATTTCCCCCCTCTCGTCTTAGTCTTCCTGTGTGAGTCAGAATTTGCCATGTGGGCAAAGGTTTTCTCACCTTGATTCTTCTCATGATTTGCCTCTGCCGTACAGGATTGCCTCTGCACGTCATGGGTCGAGCTATTTTGGAAGGTGATGGCACACGGATTAGACGCGTAAGTCTTCTCTTTAATGGGAGGCTTGTACACCCTAAGGGAAATGTCTTCACCAAAGGCTTTTCCAAATGGATCCCATTCGTGAATGTGCACCCCCATGCAGATACGATTATGCGTGTGAAGCCCACTGTTCTGATGGTCAGTCCCTATTTTGGACTCTGGCTCTGCCTCACTTCCTACGAATGGGGTCAGCTTGGTGCTCTGCCATAAGACTCTATCATTTTTGTTGTTTCTATAGATCTTTTGATGACTGGTTAGGACAGGCTTTTGTTTCACAGTATTTGAGCCACATTTTTGGATACAGTTTCTTGTGGAATCTCTCCGTGAGCTAGGTGGAGAGTTGTCCCTCATTTCGTGATACTCACAGATTATAACCGGAGACTCGTCCTTCTTGGGCACAGCGGCAACTCGCTTCAACTTCTGCTCCCTTTGCTTGGGTGGCTCATCTGTTTTGTGGCATTTTTTCCAGTCTTCTCCCCATGGGGAGGGCCGGGAACTGTGGCTCACGGCACACACTCTGTTTGCTTCATCAGACACATCAGGTGTCTTTTTGGCAAGAATGTCCTGCTGAGGGGTTGAGTTTTTGGTTTTATGCTGAGTCACCAAATCTGAAATAAAGGGACACAGAAGTTGAGAGTTTGTTGAGAGTTTAAGGTGGGTTGGAGATGCTAACGTAGGCAAATGCCCATGTGGGTTTCTTTTCAAATGCTCACTCAGCATACGTGAGGGAGACGTGGAAGGGAAGGAGGGGCAAGCAAGCGAGCAGAAAGACATCAGGGATTTGGGCCATGTGGTGAGGATGGGCTCTGTGGGGATCGAGGGTGTAATCAGGAATGCCACGCGGGAGAGAACTGGACAAAGAGTCTGTCGTGGGCTGAGTTTGGGTCCCCCACAAATCCCTATGTTGCAGCCCTAACTATCCCTGCAAATGGTATTTGCAGGTGGGGCCTCTGGGAGGTAACTGGGTTCAGATGAGACAGGATGACAGTGGGGCCCCCATGATGGGACTAGCATCCTTACAAGAGCAGGAGAACGGAGCTCACGGTCCCTCCACCATGTGAGGACACAGCGAGAAGGTGGCCATCTGCAAACCGGGGAGAGAGACCTCGATGGGAACGAACCCGCTGGCCCCTTGACCAGGAACTTCCCAGCCTCCAGAATGTGAGAGAGTAATGTCCGTGTTTAAGTCACCCAGACCGTGGTGTTCTGTCACAGCAGCCCGAACAGACTAAGATTAAAGATGAAGGGGCGGGGCGCCTGGGTGGCTCTGGCCATTAAACGCCTGCTTTTGGCTCAGGTCATGATCCTGGGGTCCTGGGATTGAGCCCCGCACCCGCCTCCTTGCTCAGCAGGGAGTCTGCTTCGCCCTCTCCCTCTGCCTCTGCCCCTCTCCCCCTGCTTGTACTTGCTCTCTCTCCCCCAAATAAATAAATTCCTTAAAAAATTTTTAAAAATTGCAATGCAATTCACTTAACATAAAAGTAACCATTTTAAAGGGTACCTTTCAGTGGCATCAAGGACAATGGGCATGTGATGCAACCAGCACCTCTACTCAGTTCCAGGACATCTCCATCACCCCGGAAGGAAGGAAGAACTTCTAGACCATGACTTGGCCACTCCCTGTTCTTCCCTCCAGCCTTTGGCAACCACTAATCTGCATTCTGTTTCTGTAGATTTACCTATGCCAGACATTTCATATAAATGAAATCAGACAGTAAGTAGTCTTTCGTGTCTGCCTTCTCTCACTTAACATTAATGCTTTCGAGGTTTATCCATATTGCAACCTGTTTTGGTTTTTTTTTTTTTTTAAGATTTTATTTATTTGACAGAGAGAGGGAACACGAGCAGGGGGCGTGGGAGAGGGAGAAGCAGGCTTCCCGCGGAGCAGGGAGCCCGATGCGGGGCTCGATCCCAGGACCCTGGGATCACGACCTGAGCCGAAGGCAGACGCTTAACCGACTGAGCCACCCAGGCGCCCCCACACTGCAACCTGTCATCAGTGCTTCACTCCTTTTTACGGCTGAGTAATATTCCACTGTGTGGACAGACTATATTTTGTTTGTCCATTCACCTGTTGATGGGCAACTAGTTTGTTTCCACTGCTGCTATGAACACACCTCCACGTGCATGTGTTGGAACATGTTTTCAACTCCTGCGGGTAGATACTAAGGAGTGGAATTGCTGGGTCATGTGCTGATTCTATGTTTAACTCTTTGAGGAGCTGCAGCTGTTTTGCACACGCACGGAATGGATTCTTCAACATTTCCACACTGTGAAATCCTTCCTCGTAAGGACTCACGTCTGCCGGGTAGGCAGGTGCACAAGGTAAATTTCCCCTGCACCATTCCCGGACCCGCTTCTTGCTCCAAATGAGAGACCAGACTAGGTTTGCCCAGTTGAGATCCCGGTCACCGGGGAATGGCACAGTGCATGGCCCAAGGGAGTGGTGGTGCCAGCATTTTCCATGGAACAGGGTCGCACGCTTTGGTCTGCAGGGGTTCCAGAGCTAAGCAAGTGTGAGTATGGAGCAACGAAGTGGTCCCTCCGTTTTCCTCATGAATGCACTGAAACTCCATGTTCCGTGTTCACCCACCTAAGATCTCCCGAGGGCTGTTAATCATGAAGAGAATAAAAATGTAATGCTACGGACAGATTTCCTGTTTCATGGGGTGAACCCTATGTCCACCCCTTGGGGACACTGGCCCCAACGTGGTTATTCAGCAGTACCCCCCGTCCCATTTCTCAGCACAGCTCTGGGAACCCAGGAGGGGGTCTGACTCCCATCGGTCCCGGCCACGGATGTGTGTGGGAGGGAAGGACACTCACCCACCGAGGCCAGGTTCCTGCAGTTTTCCAACATCACGTCTCTGTAGAGAATTCTCTGCGCAGAGTCCAGCAGGGTCCACTCCTCCCTGGTGAAATTCACGGCCACGTCTGTGAAGGTCACGGAGTCCTGAAACGACACACCCATTTGGGGCACTGTTAGGGGTTGAATTGCATCCCCTCCCGAAGCTACGCCGACGTCCTAACCCCCAGGACCTCTGAACGGGACCCAGTTTGGAAACAAGGCATTTGAAGATACAGACGAGGTACCATGAGGGGGCCACTCAGGTCATGATCCCGGGGTCCTGGGATCGAGCTCTGCATCGGGCTCTTTGCTCAGTGGGGAGCCTGCTTCTCCCTCTACCTGTTGTTCCCCCTGCTTCTGCTCTCTGTCTCTCTCTCAAATAAAAAAAAAATCTTAAAAAAAAAGAGTATAGAAATCTGCATACAGCCCGTGGAAGGACGCATTGTCACAGGATGGCAGACGTAGAGACTGGGGTAAACTGTCTGTAAATCAAGGAGTATCAAGGTGAGCCTTCCGAAGTCTTACATAGAACTGTCCCACCTCCAATCTGAAGTGAATCAGACACAATTTACCAAAACTGTGTTGGCATTCATCCCTTGACCCAGCATTTGTCTTTGTGGGTGACTCCAAGACTACCCTGGCCCCAAAGCCAAACGATAATGTGCACATAATTATTTATTGAAGGTTATTTCTAACGGCAAACGATTGGAGACCACCCCCAGATATTCAATAATGAGGCTTGCTTAAAGTATGATGCAGGGGCGCCTGGGTGGCTCAGTCGTTAAGCGTCTGCCTTCGGCTCAGGTTGTGGTCCCAGGGTCCTGGGATCGAGCCCCGCATCGGGCTCCCTGCTCAGCGGGAAGCCTGCTTCTCCCTCTCCCGCTCCCCCTGCTTGTGTTCCCTCTCTCGCTGTGTCTCTCTCTGTCAAATAAATAAATAAAATCTTAAAAAAAAAAAATCCCCCAAATAGGGAAGCTCAACTAAATGACGCCAAGGGTATATCCAACTGCAGGTTAACCACTTGGAGTGAACAATTCATCTGAGACACACTACAACCTTAGCATTAATAGTCTATTGTACAAAAGAACGGAAATCAGACCCTGACGTTGCTGCTAAATGAATACGAGTCAATGTGGACACTGCTTCTCAGGGGTGTTTTATATGCACTGTAGGATCAGGCAAAGGGATTATGTTAAGAAGGAAGCAAGGCTTTTAGTCTGAGAAGAAAGATTCAAATCTAAAACTAAAAGAGTTGGGGTGCCTGGCTGTCTCAGTCAGAAGAGCCTGTGATTTTTTTTTTTAAGTTTTTGTTTTGTTTTGTTTTTGACTGAGAGAACGAGAGAGAGAGAGAGCGCGTGCGCGCGCATGCGAGAACAGGAACACAAGCAGGGGCAGAGGGAGAGGGAGAAGCAGACTCCCCGCTGAGCAGGGAGCCCGATGTGGGACTCGATCCCAGGACTCCAGGATCATGACCTGAGCCGAAGGCAGTCGCTTCACCAATTGAGCCGCCCAGGCGCCCTGTATAGTCCTTCTTGATGACGGAAAACCCTACAGAGTTCCAGCTAAAAACTTGGAAGCAATGATTGCATTAAAGAGCTGCCATTTTGCACCCGAATGAAATAACTGATTCAGGAGACAAGCACGGATGCTCAGACACCGAGGTGAAAATGTGAAGAGGACGTGTTTCTTTGCAGGGTGTGAAAATGCCTCATTTTGCTCACTACTTGCCCACTACTTTGGGAAGTGGGAACAAAGCTCTCTTGGCACCTGAAGCCGCTGATGGGATTTCAGCCTCGGCCACAAGAGGGCAGCAGGCACTCCATTTACACGGAGGTGATGGAGAGAGAGACCCGCCACCTGAGATGTGTGCAAAAATGTCCACGGGCATCTAATCACACCTTCGTTGTCCCTTTTGGCCACACGAGGGAACGTGCGATTCTAGATCTTGGGGTGGTGAGTTCAAGCCCCATGTTGGTTGTAGAGATGACTTAAATAAATAAAGCTTAAAAAATAAAAAAGAGGAGAGCCTGGGTGGCTCCGCTGAGCGCCCAACTCTTGATTTCGGCTCAGGTCATGATCTCAGGGTCTTGAGTCCGAGCCCTGCGTTGGGCACCAAGCTGAGCCTGGAGTCAGCTTGAGGTTCTCTCCCCCTCCCTCTTTCGCTGCCCCCTCCCCCGTTCACGCTCTTTCTCTAAAATAAATAAATAAAATCTTCATTTAAAAAAAAAAGAAATCTAACTCTGAAAGATATTTTTGGTAGAAACTGCTGGAATTCAAACTCTGGACAGGTGTTAGAGATATTGTTATTTTATTTTCTCTTTCTCTTTTTTGTAAAGCACCATACCTGTATCCTGGAAGCCCTGATTTCTAGTGACTTTTAATATTTAGGTGATTTTTTAAATTGTGTTTTTTACATTTTGTATTTTGAAACATTTTTTCCAGAATCTGAAACATTTTGGCATAGAAACTCAAAATATATAGAGAGTAAATAGACATATAAACAAAGTCAGATGATATCAAGGATTGGTATGTGTTTTTATGTATTAAATATATCTTCAGGGCACCTGGGGAGCTCGGTCCAGTGGAGTGTGTGACTCTTGACCTCGGGGTTGTGGGTTTGAGCCCCACCTTGGATGTAGAGATTACTTAAAATCTTTAAATAGAGAAAAAAAAGCTTAGCAGTACAAAATAACTTTCTAACCATTTGCGTTGAATCACGGAAAGTGTGAACATGCATAATACAGGGAAAATGAAATGCAGGCAAGCCCTCACCCACCATCCACCTGTTTCCATGCCACTTCTTCCCATCCCCCTTCACTGCCCTTCTCCTATTGCACTGAACTCCAGCCATCACAGCATCGCATCCTTAATACGTCCATTACAATCTCTAAAGCGCGAGGAATCTTCTAAAATGTGGCCACAACATTATCACGCTGAGAAACACTAGCAGTAACTTTTTTTTTTTTAAGATTTTATGTATTTATTTAACAGAAAGAGACACAGCAAGAGCAGGAACACAAGCAGGGGGAGTGGCAGAGGGAGAAGCAGGCTTCCCGTGGAGCAGGGAGCCTGATGCGGGACTCGATCCCAGGACTCTGGGATCATGAGCTGAGCCGAAGGCAGACGCTTAACTGACTGAGCCACCCAGATATCCCTAGCAGTAACGTTTTTATAGAATCAAATACCCTCTATCTGTCTCCGAAGACCCGAATACTGCATTCGGTCACTTGCGTCTTTTTAAATCTGTAACATTAGCTGCCGAAGAGTGCACAAAGAGCTCATTTTCTCATGTTCATGAATTGAAGGAAAAATAAGGAACCCTGAGAAGATTTGCAAGCATCTACAAATGTGATTGCTTCTGGGTGACCAGGAGTCTCGGACAGAGCAAACCAGGGCAGATGGAGGAAGCCTTCAAGGTCTACCCTAACCAACCTGCAATTTTTTTAAACACGCTGATCTGTTGCATATTCCAGAAATACGTTATTAAGCGAAATACAGTCTACAATTAAATAGTTTACGACGCAACTGATGAGGTTCGCTTTTTTTTTTTTTTTTTTTTTTACCTTGAAGTCATTTTTTCCAGCCAAAGTAAGAATTCCTTCTACTGGAGAGATTTAATTAATGGCTTTCACATTTCAAAATTCTCTAGGGGTGCAAACAACGTGCCAGATGTCAGAGTGTTCTTCTAGTCGGAACTGGAATACCCACATCTTCTTAAATATACTGATTCTGGGATGCCTGGGGGGCTCAGTCAGTTAAGCATCTGCCTTGGGCTCAGGTCCTGATCCCAGGACCGGAGCCTGCTTCTCCCTCTGCCTGCCACTCCCCCTGCTTGTGCTCGCTCACTCTCTCAATCTCTCTCACAAATAAAGAAATAAAATCTTTAAAATATATATATATACTGACTCCATTTCTTAAGAAACAGGCATCCAGGGGCGCCTGGGTGGCTCAGTCGTTAAGCATCTGCCTTCAGCTCAGGTCATGATCTCAGGGTCCTGGGATCGAGCCCCGCATCGGGCTCCCTGCTCAGCGGGAAGCCTGCTTCTCCCTCTCCCACTCCCCCTGCTTGTGTTCCCTCTCGCTATGTCTCTCTCTGACAAATAAATAAATAAAATCTTAAAAAAAAAAAAGAAACAGGCATCCATACTACTTCGGTTTCAAGAATTTCAACATTTATGTGGTGTCCCCAAAATCCCCTTGCATTCACTACTCCGGGGTTCACGTGAACTCAGGTTTTCATCAACAGAAATGTGACACTCGGTATGATAAAGTTACTAAGTGCTGGGGCAAACTGGGGATTATAGGCAGCCCTGTCATCGTGAACGCAAGGATGCAAACCCGCCCAGCCATCACAGAAAGAGATCAGACCCCAAGGAAACCAGCAGCGAAGTCAAAAGGACTCCTTTCCCACCCCCCTTAACTGTTTTCTAACTCACTGATAAACTTTGTTCCCTAAAAATCATAACCCTCAACAATGCGGCTGTGACATCCTATCAGTAGGAAAAGAACATCCCATTGTTGCCTGGGGGATCTTGAGTCACATGGACTGAGAGGCAGCCTCAACTTGCAACTCCGGGCAGAGCTTCAGATAAGGGGTTTGGGACACCACATTCCACCTCTATCTGACCTTGTAGTTTCCAAGGGACCATCCGGACCAGATGATTCCTTTGCACGCGGTTCAGCTTGAGCCAATCTAAGCTGGGATGCACTTACATTTACCCTGAATTCACCCTCTCCCCTCCCCCACCTCCCGGAATCCTATAAGGAATGACTCCATCCCTTCATTTGCAAGGTTCCTCTCTGGTGCAATCGCTGTCTCTCCTTGCAACAAGCCAATACAACTGGGGCTCCCGGTGAGCCCCTGGTGATCTCAGACACATTAGTTACAGTGGGGAAAGCAAAAAACAAAAAGAGAATGCATCATTCTGGGCGGGCTCAGGTAAGCAGGTAGAAGGAAAACACGCACATCTGGCAGACGAAACACATCCCCACTGGTGTCCTGAGCTTCCCCTGAACCAGACCTTCCTGGAGTCGATGAACGACAAACAGGCAACTTGTTCAGACCACGGGGTTTAATCCTGACAACTCCCCTGGAACTTTCAACTTGGCCTTTTATAAATGCCCTCTACCGAGATCTCAGTTCCCAAAAAAGGCGGAAGGTGCCCATCGGACCCAACTCAAACCCAGCAACCCTTTCTCCAGAAGAGAACCCCAATGGCCATCCCCTCGATCTGACCAGTGCCCAGAATTTTTCAGCTCGCCCTCATCACAACGGACTCCAATGCTAGCATGGATCCAAACAGCACCCCCTCCGGCCCCGCCGCCGCCGCACGCGGGTGTCCCCCGGCCCAGGCCAGGGAATGCTCCCTGGGGCAAGGTGAAGGGCGCATTTAGGGCTCACCACGTGGGCCACTCTCGGCGTCCCCACCCCTCCAGGGCGGAGAGAATCAGGCTTCCGCGGACGGACGGACAGCTGCTCCCGACTCCCCGGAACCCGACCCGGTCCCGCCCGCAGTGTGGACTCTGCGATAACCCGGCACACTCACCATCTCCGCAGCACCGGCTTTTGGACGCGTCTGTGGGTGGCGCAGCCCAAAGGGCTCGTTCCCTGTACTACACAGAGGGTTGCAGAGCTGTGGACAAGAGGGATGGCACCGTGAAAATAGTAACTAAAGAAACAAAACAACGAGCCGCCAGGAAGGATCGACGACAGAGACTCGTCTGGCCGGGGCCCTTTGTACCTGCTTCCGGACCCCCTCCTCAAAATGGATGGTTTAAGGGATTGGGTGGGGGTGGGGGGAGGAGGAGCCAGCAGGAAGGGAATCCCGGGACTCCCACCCCCACCTCCTGCACCCAGGGTCCCGCATAACTTTCTCCCCAGCCACTTCTTTTTTTTTTTTTTAAGATTTTATTTATTTATTTATTTGAGAGAAAGAGAGAGAGAGAGAGAGAGCATGAGAGGGGGCAGGGTCAGAGGGAGAGGCAGACTCCCTGCTGAGCAGGGAACCCGATGTGGGACTCGATCCCGGGACTCCAGGATCATGACCTGAGCCGAAGACAGTCGCTTAACCAACTGAGCCACCCAGGCGCCCTCTCCCCAGCCACTTCTGCTCCCTGGGGGCGCCAGGAGGCGAGACCCACTTCCCAGCGAAAGGAAGACTTCTCTGCGCTGGAAAAGGACACAATCGGGTGGAGGGGTCCCCAGTTTCCCTCTTAGGCCCCCCCTTTTTCTTTTGCATCCTTCCCTACCCCGTGAGCGCTGACTGGAGGATAACCTGCAAGGTTTGCACGAACGGTCCTCAGAAAATACTCCTCTGATCGTTACTGGGATTGAACCAGCGACCCTCCGGCGAGGAACAGGAACGACCTCCAATCCCAAATTCCAGTGAAAGATAACAGCGACCTAAACTTCAGCCGGGGGAGGCCACCGACCCAGCTCCCTCCGCCGCTGTCAAAACACCAAGATCTGGAGAGTCACTTGATCTTCAGGTGCCTGCGAAGCGCTTCCGCGGAATAAAGCCTTTAACCTCAATTGGAGAATTTCCTACGGTTGGCCCCCGGCAGGACCTGATTTACATCCCCCCTCAACTTCGCCACCAATCCCCCCACCCCGGTCCCCATGCCGGTGCTCCCCGCCCCCACCCCGTCCCGCCCTCCGCCCCTCCCCCAAAGGTTGAGGCCCGCCCAGCCAGTTCCTTTGACTCGAGGCAAGAAGGGCGGAGAACCGCCAAAAGTCAATTAAATCAATTATATTTGTATGAAATGTCTCATTTCTAGTCATGCCATTCTACCCTAAAGCTTTCATTGTCTAATACTAATATATACCTAAATTCATTTTTAAATAGTCTCTACGCCCAAGGTGGGGCTCGAATTCACAAACCCCCGAGATCAAGAGAGGATCAAGAGTCCTATGTGTTCCACTGACTGAGCCAGCTGGGTACCCCCTAAACTTGTTTTTTTTTTTTTTAAAAACAACTTTATTATTATTATTTTTAAAGCAGTGTTAGGTTTACAATAAAACTGAGGCGGAACAGAGATTTCCCATATCTCCCCCGCCCCTAAGATGCATAGTCTCCTTCCTTATCAACATTACTCACCAGAATGCTTTTTTTCCAAAGATTTATTTATTTATTTATTTGAGAGAGAGAATGAAATAGAGAGAACATGAGAGGGGTGAGGGTCAGAGGGGGAAGCGGGCTCCCCGATGCTGAGACTCGATCCCGGGACTCCAAGATCATGACCTGAGCCGAAGGCAGTCGCTTAACCAACCGAGCCACCCAGGCGCCCTGCTTGTTTTTTGTTTGTTTGTTTTTAAACCAGAGATGAACCTACATAGAGTAATCAGCCAAAGTCCATAGTTTACCTTTGGGTTCACTCTCAGTGGTGTATATCCTATGGATTTGGACGAATGTATAATGACATATATCCATCACTGTAAAATCATACAGAGTATTTTCGCTGCCCTAAAAATCCTCTGCGCTCTGTCTCTTCACCTCTCTCCCCCCACCTATACTACAAGCAATTTTTGTTGTGATAAAATATGCATAACAGACATGAAACCTTGCACCATTTTTAAGGGTCTAGTTCAGTGGCATTAAGCACATTGACACGGGTGTGCAACCATCCCCACCGTCTGTCTCCAGAACGTTTTCATCTTTCCAAACTAAAATTCTGTATCCATTAAACACTAAACCCTGCCAACTGCAAGAAAACCGACCTTTCTTCACCATAGCCTGGGAAAGAATCTTTCCGATTGCTCTGAAGAACTGCTGCAAAGATTGTTAGCTGCAGGGGATTATATATATAGAAGGGAGAGGGGTATCTGCTTGCAAGCATTTCTTTAAATACTTGAGCATCACAAGGTATAATTTGTTTCATTTGTAAAAATTAAGGTTTACTGATTTCCACGGAGACAAGAGAAAGACCCTCAGGTCATCTCAATACATTACGTTGTTTTTTTTTTTATCATATCTGATCGTTTAAAAATATTGCTTGCCTGCCTCTGCTTAACTGTTTTTTGGTTTTTTTCTGGTTTTGAGTCTTCCTTGAGGTCACTTGAGAGGGTCACAGAAGGCTGACTTCAGTCACTTAGTGCAATTTTATTTTTTATTTTTTTTAAAGATTTTATTTGCTTATATGCCAGAGAGAGAGAGGGAGGGAGACAGAGAGAGAGAGCACACAAGCAGGGAGAACAGCAGAGGCAGAGGGAGAAGCAAGCTCCCTGCTGAACAGGGAGCCCGATGCAGAACTCCATCCCAGGACCCTGGGATCATGACCTGAGCCGAAGGCAGACACTTAACCGACTGAGCCACCCAGGCGCCCCAACTTAGCGCAATTTTGGTGCATGGCCCCCATTTCCATTTCCTTTCCCCTTCAGCCCCTAATAACCTAATAACCTCTAATCCAATTCTAAGTACCTCATAGAATTGGAATCATATAATACTTGTCCTTTTATGTCTGGCTTTTTTATTTAACATAATGTTTTCAAGATTCATCCATGTTGTGGCATGTGTCCGTGGTTCATTTCTTTTTCATGGGTGAATAATATTCCACCATAGGGATACATCACATTGGTTTATCCCTTCATCCATTTATGGACAAGTGGGTTGTTTCCACCTTTTGGCTATTGTGAGTTATGCTGCTATAAACATGGGTATATAGGGGTGTCTGGCTGGCTCAGCTGGTGGAGCATGGGACTCTTGATCTCAAGGCTGTGAGTTGGAGCCCCAGGTTGGGTATAGAGATTGCTTTAAAAAAATTTTAAGAGCGGCGCCTGGGGGGCTCACATGGTTAAGCGTGTGCCTTCAGCTCCGGTCATGATCTCCAGGTCCTGGAATGAGCCCCAGGTTGGGCTCCCAGCTCAGCAGGGAGTCTGCTTCTCCCTTTCCCTCTGTCTCTCCCCCTGCTTGTGCTCTCTCTCGAATAAATAAAACTTAAAAAAAAAATCTTAAGAAAAAAAATGGGTGTACAAATACACCAGTTTGGGTTTTTTTTGAAGTTAGTGTTTTATGTTATAATTTATTTTAAGGCTTCTGCTTCTCGCTCTTTGGTATCATTATATTTAAAGCACATTTCTATAATCTCTATGGTCACTAGAACTGAATTTTTATTTTTATTTTTTTAATAACTGAATTTTAAAAATCCCATCTGAAAAACTTTGTCTTTGGAGTCAATCCATTTATATTTAATTACTGATATAATTGAATTTAAATCTGCCATCTTACAATTTAATTTATATTTTCTCCTTATTGTCCAGTGTTCCTTTTTCTACTTTCTTGAAAAATCTTGGAATATTTTATAATCCCTCTCTAAATTATTCAAACTTACAAAATTTTTTTCAGTTACCCTAGAGATCTCAAAATATATTCTTCTTTTTAGGATTTTATTTTATTTTATTTTTTTAAAGATTTTATTTATTTATTTGACAGAGAGAGACACAGCGAGAGAAGGAACACAAGCAGGGGGAGCGGGAGAGGGAGAAGCAGGCTTCCCGTGGAGCAGGGAGCCTGATGCAGGGCTCGATCCCAGGACCCCGGGATCATGACCTGAGCCGAAGGCAGACGCCCAACGACTGAGCCACCCAGGTGCCCCTAGGATTTTATTTTTAAGTAGTCTCTACAACCAACGCTCAAGGCTCGAACACACAACCCCAAGACCAAGAGTCACATGCCCCACTGACTGAGCCAGCCGGGTGCCCCTGAAAATACATTCTTTTTTTCTTTTTTAAAGATTTTATTTATTTATTTGACAGACACACAGCGAGAGAGGGAACACAAGCAGGGGGAGTGGGAGAGGGAGAAGCAGGCTTCCCGCGGAGCAGGGAGCCCGATGCGGGGCTCGATCCCAGGACCCTGGGATCATGACCTGAGCCGAAGGCAGACGCTTAACGACTGAGCCACCAGGCACCCCACCGTATGCCTTTTAAATCTCATATGATGCTATCCTTGCTGTTTTATACAGCCAACATTAACTTAAATTTCCCTCGATATTTATTCTTTGTATCTTTGGTCCTCTCTGCATCTCTGCAGAGATGTCATGTTTTTTTTTTTTTTTCCCTTAATGTAGGGCAGCTGGTGATAAATTCTCTCAAATTCTTGCCTCAAAATGGTCCATTTCATTTTTATTTTTAGGGATATTTTTACTGGGTATAGAATTCTGGATTGGTACTTTCTCCTTTGCACTTTGAAGACATCATTCCATACTTTCTCTGTAGCCCGATCTTTTTATTGGGAATTCAGCTGTCATTATAATTTTTATTCTTTTCAAGCTAATAGGCACTCCTTACCCACCTCCCCAACACTGCTGAGTTTTTTTTAAAGATTTTATTTTTAAGTAATCTCTGTACACTCAGCATGGGACTCAAACTCACAACCCCAAGATCAAGAGTCAGATGCTCCACTGACTGAGCCAGCCAGGGGCCTCCCTTTTCTTGTTTTTTTGTTTTGTTTTGTTTTTGTTTCTGTTTTTATATTCCCTCTTCTTATACTCCACACATCATTTTGGATTTTTCTTCCCCTACCAATCTTCTAGTTCTTTGCTATTTACTTCAGCTGTGTGTAATCTGAGATTATTCATAAAAGCAAATAAAAAATTAGTTCTAAAGATGCTTTTCATCTCATGCTTCACCTCAGACTTTCTCTGCTGTTGCAGGGAGCAATCCTAGGGGAGCCCACGTGGCCATTAACACTGGTGTGTGTGCAAACCTGAATGTGGGAAGGTATCAAACTCTCTCAGCAGCCTCTGGTTGAGGGGTGATGGGGGGGCGCTCTTTAAAGATTTTTTTTTTAATTTATTTATTCATGAGAGACACAGAGAGAGAGAGAGAGAGAGAGGCAGAGGGAGAAGCAGCCTCCCAAGGAGCAGGGAGCCCGATGCGGGACTCGATCCCAGGACCCTGGGATCATGACCTGAGCCGGAGGCAGACGCCCAACCATCTGAGCCACCCAGGCGGGGGACGCTCTTTAGTATAGCACAAGCACTCCCCCTTCTGGATTCCTGACTCCATTTTAGTGACATTTCCCTTTATGCATTTTCACAAAATGATGGGGACTTCAAAAATACTCTATTCCTAGAGGGGTAACTGGGTGGCTCCTAGAGTCAAGCATCTGACTTAATCTCAGCTCAGGTCTTGATCTCGGGGTCGTGAATTCAAGCCCCCACTTTGTGCTTCAAATACTCTACTTAAAAAAGCAAAACAAAAACAACTCTACTCCTGGAGTACCCAGCTGGCTCAGTTGGTGAAGCATGTGACTCTGGATCTCCAGGTTGTGAGTTCCAGCCCCACACTAGTTGGAGAGTTTACTTAGAGAGAGAGAAAAAAATACTTTTCCTTTATGCTTAAAAAATAACTGTACTTCATGAAATTGTACATTTTCCAGCCAATGCTGTTATGTTAAAAATATCGCTTGCATGCCTCTGCTTAACTGGTTTTCCAGTGCTTGCTGTTCCAGATTCCTCCTTGGGGTCACTTGAGATGTCACAGAAGACTGACGTCAGTCACCTACACAGTTTTAGTGCACAAGGGTCAGAATATGCCACCCCATAATCATTTTGTAATAAATGTGTCTATCAAATTTTAGGGGCCCAGGGCAGGCCACCTCAAAATGTGCCACTTTGGTATATCGATTATTTTATTTATTTATTTTTAAAGTTTTTTTTTTTTTTTTTTTTAGATTTTATCTATCTATTTGACATAGAGAGAGAGAACATAACCGGGGGGGGGGGGGAGGCCGCAGAGGGAGAAGCAGACTCCCTGCTGAGCAGGGAGCCCCCACATGGGGTCTTGATCCCTGGATCCCAGGATCATGACCTGAGCCCAAGGCAGACGCTTCATCGCTTCATCGACCGACCCACCCAGGAGCCCCTATTTTTTTAGGTTTATTTATTCATTTTTTCAAGTGGTCTCTACCCCCATCGTGGGGCTTGAGAATTCACAACCCCAAGATCTCAAGAGTCACACGCTCTATGGATTGAGCCAGCTAGGCGGCCAGGTCTGTTGGTTATTTTAGAATAAAAGTTACTGGGGCGCCTGGGTGGCTCAGATGGTTAAGCGTCTGCCTTCGGCTCAGGTCATGATCCCAGGGTCCTGGGATCGAGCCCCTCATCGGGCTCCCTGCTCAGCGGGGAGCCTGCTTCTCCCTCTCCCATCTCCCCCTGCTTGTGTGCTCTCTCTCTCTGTCAAGTAAGTAAAATCTTTTTTTTTTTAAAGATTTTATTTATTTATTTGAGAGAGAGAGAATGAGAGATAGAGAGCATGAGAGGGAAGAGGGTCAGAGGGAGAAGCAGACTCCCCGCTGAGCAGGGAGTCCGATGCGGGACTCGATCCCGGGACTCCAGGATCATGACCTGAGCCGAAGGCAGTCGCTTAACCGACTGAGCCACCCAGGCGCCCCAAATAAGTAAAATCTTTAAAAAACAAAAACAAGAGCCGAGCTGAGATCCATCGAGGCGGCGTGTTCTCTCTGCCGTGAGCTTCCTTGCTAGCTGAATTCAACTGGGTGAACTATGAGTGGCCGAGTCAGATCCAGATCCACATCCAAACAAAGAAAAGATGATCCAGGGTCTAACCAGCATGTGGGTGAGCAGCAAGCCAGTGATGAGCAACCGAAACAAAAGGAGGCACCACCTGAGAGTCAAGATATTCTACCTGATCAAGGGAAGGAAGTTGAAGGAGGACCTGTGGCTCAAGGACAGGACCTGGAAGCTGATCTCCAGGAGCTGCCTCGGGCAAAGGCTGGGGGTATAACTGAAGATGACCCTGATGTCAAGGGGCCAAGTCTACCCTTTTTAGAGCCCATTAAAATGCCAGAAACGGGTGAAGGACTACTCCAGATTTAAACAAGGACAAGCTGAAACATGCAAACTACTCTTATGTGGGGTATTTCACTGTTGAATTTCTCTCAATAAAGTTCCACGAAGAAACAAAAACAAACAGACAAAAAACCCCAACCCCCCAAAACCAAATTTGTTCCAAATCAAAACTCCCAAACACCTATTTTCCTTATCCTATAAATTCCTCACAAATGTACAGTCTCTTTGTCAAAAAAAGTATAAAAACCGCCTGCCTTGGTCATCTCTCTCCGTCTCCGTTTCATTAAGGAGCTTCTGTGCGCCCACGATGCAACTTTGTTGTTTTCTTGTTCATCTGTCTCGTGTAAATTTAGCTGGAAGACCCTGAAGGATGGAGGAAGAATTTTTCCTTCCTTACAAAATCATGATGTCGAGGAGAATGAAGGCAGGAGAAATGCAGATAAAATTAAATCCCACTGATAAGTACCTGAGCCAGGTTAAGTAGGACAGTCGTCAGGGAACTCACGGCCGCCTTAATGTCAATGCTTTGCTAGAGACTAAAAGCAACCTTACTGGGCGCCTGGGCGGCTCAGTTGCTTAAGCGACTGCCTTCGGCTCAGGTCATGATCCCGGAGTCCCGGGATCAAGTCCCGCGTCGGGCTCCCTGCTCAGCGGGGAGTCTGCTTCTCCCTCTGACCCTCCCCCCTCTTGTGCTCTCTCTTTCTCTCTCTCTCAAATAAATAAATAAAATCTTAAAAATAAAATAAAATAAAATAAAAGCAACCTTACCTTGACAACAGCCAGGCTTCCAGGACCCTCTAAGTCTTCTTTAACTTACAGAAATCCCTTTAGAGACTTGAACTCCACCTACCCACCCCCAACTTAAGAATATATGATCATTCCCACCTCACCACCCCAGTGCTGTTTGTGCCCACGGGTCCTGTCCCCGTGCTATAATAAAAGCACCGTTTTGCCCCATAAAATGTCTCAAAAATTCTTTCTCTTTCTCTCTACCCCCAACGTGGGTCTCAAACTCACAACCCTGAGCTCAAGAGTCCCACACTCCACCGATCGAGCCAGAATTCTTTCTTGACTGTTGAGCTCAACCACCCAGCATCAATTACATGGTACACCTTAAACTTACCTATATTATATGTCAATAGTATCTCCAAAAAAGTTGGGGGAGAAGAAGAATATGCCACTCCAAAATACGTCACTTTGGCATAAGGATTATTTTGAGCAGGAGGCGATTGAGAATTGGGAGATGCAACAAGAGCTCTCTGTCCTTCCCTTGAATGCCTGAAAGCAAACCATAAATTTCTCTTTGAGGAAGGTACCTGTACTCCCTGCCCCCCAGCTCTGTACGGGGAAAGAAAAAGGACTCTTACTGTGGAAGGTGGGGAGTCAACACAAAGACGAATTTGCATAAACCGACCTTACTAAAGAGCCCATATCTTCCATTAGCCCCCACTATTATTTCCTAGTCCCCTCCCTCGCTAGGTCTTGTCCCTTAATGCCCCAACCCTCTTTCCTACGGCTTGAGTTTCACGTCTTTCCTGTGAAACTATTAATAAAAACCGTGTGCCTTTTCTCCTATGCATCTGTCTTCTGTTAGTTTAATTTGCAGGCCCCCAGGTGCTTAGCATGATGTGGGAAAGAAAGGCAAAGGAAAAATTAAACTTCCCTACTGCCTATAACCTACTGACAAGTCCTTGAAACAGGCAGGGTGACATTCCTCTAGAAACTCAGCTACCTCCATGTTAATACTTTGCTAAGGGCAAAAGGCAACCTTAGCCCGACCCCCAGAATTCTGTAAGTCTACTTTAACATATAAAAATTCCTTTGGAAACTTCCTTTATCTCTACCCCCAAGATACATGTTGGCACTCATCCCCCAACCATATGACCCCCTGATACACATCTGAAGGGTCTCACGACTAAAGTTTTATTAGACGGTAATAAATGACCTTTTCCCAACAATAGCTAGCCCCCTCAAGGTCCTGGAAACCTTGCCTCCGAAATTCCTTAGAAACTTACGCTATCCCCACCCCCCTCCCAACGTGAAAGTATATAATGGGCCACTCCTCAGGACCCCCGTGTGGCTCTTTCCGCCCACGGGTCCTGTCCCCGGGCCTTAATAAAGTCAGCTTTTTGCACCAAAGGTGTCTCAAGAATTCTTTCTTGGCCGTCGGCTTCAAACCCTAACGTCTTTCCTACACCAAACCTAAGAGGGAAGAGTTTTTCCTCCTCGATGTGGGAAAACGGTGCAAGAAATCATAAACACCATAGATCCTGTAACTCTGTTTCTTAATAACATTTTAGAAAGGAAAAATGACTGGGCGCCTGGGTGGCTCAGTCGGTTAAGCGACTGCCTTTGGCTCAGGTCATGATCCTGGAGTCCCGGGATCGAGTCCCGCATCGGGCTCCCTGCTCAGCAGTGAGTCTGCTTCTCCCTCGGACCCTCACCTCTCTCTCTCAAATAAATAAATAAGATCTTTTTAAAAAAAAGAAATGGAAAATGACTTTGTGTCATCCTATGGCCCTACTGCTTGATTTGAAAGTGACCCACTTTGAAAATAAAATGCAAAATAAAAGAAGCAAGAATTTCCCCAAGGCAGTTAATGATTTTCTCCTCTATCCTGACATTCGAAAGCATGGTTTTTTCATATCTATATTAATTGATCTTGCTTTACGCACGAGGGCTAAGATTTGGGGTGGGGGGGCACCTGGGTGGCTCAGTCAGTTAGGCATCTGCCTCTAGCTCGGGTCATGATCTCGGGGTGGTGGGATCAAGTCCCATATTGGGCTCTCTGCTCAGCGGGGAGTCTGCTTCTCCCTCTCACTCTCCCTTTGTGCTCTCTCTTTCTCAGAAATTAATAAAAAATCTGTAAAAAAAATACACATGTGGCCTTTGTTTTGTTTTAGGAGGCAAACTAATGCTTAGAGATTGAGTATGTCTTTGCCAGCAATTTTTTAAACACAGGTTCACTGAGGGAATCATAATAAACTCACAAGCCAACAGGATATAGGCTAACGTCTCCAGTAAGCCCATAAAGAAATAACAGAGTCCAAACCAATGGCAGATCAATCACACTGTTGCTCCAGGTAAGAGGAGATGAAAGGGAATAAAGTCATTTAGTTGAGGTGTATTTTTGTACCTGTTGGTACTCCGGTGAGCTGACGCCCAGCTGCCAGGATGAAAGCGATGTCCCCTGATGTTGCTTAGAGTGTGGCACCTGCGCGGACAGCCTTTGGGGGCCGATGTTCCGTTTTCCACCTGTTGGGAAGAGTTGCCTTGACCTTGGCAGGAGCTAATGGCCCCAAGGTCCTCGGAGAGCTACTTAGAGCAGAGTCCCCTTGCTCAGATGCAACAGTTTCCACAGATTCTCCATATCTATGGTCTAAATGTCCCCTGGTCACCAGTTGCTTTTATGTTTTTATTGATAAGCCCCCGTTGGGGTTCCTCGGAAGCTGAGGTACAGAGAGCTTCCCAGTGACACGGATGACATGACGACATTCTGTCCTTCACTCTTACAGCAAAATGATTTTACTCTTTAAAAAAAAATTTTTTTTTTAAAGATTTTATTTATTTGACAGAGAGAGATACAGCGAGAGAGGGAACACAACCAGGGGGAGAGGGAGAAGCAGGCTTCCCGCGGAGCAGGGAGCCCGATGCGGGGCTCGATCCCAGGACCCTGGGATCATGACCTGAGCCGAAGGCAGACGCTTAACGACTGAGCCACCCAGGTGCCCCCCCCCAAAATTTTTATTTATTTATTTATTTGACACACAGAGAGAGGGTACAAGCAGGGAGAGGGGCAGAGGGAGAGGGAGAAGCAGGCTCCCCGCTGAGCAAGGAGCCTGATGAGGGACTCAATCCCAGGACCCGGGATCACGTCCTGAACCCCAAGGCAGAAGCTTAACCGACTGAGCCACCCAGGGGCCCCAAAAGGATTTTACTCTTAAAGAACAATTTCATTTTGGGGGCCCCTGACTGGCTCAGTTGGTACAGCACATGACTCTTGGTCTCAGGGCCATGAGTTCAAGCCCCACCTTGGGCGCGGAGCTTACCAAAAGAAAAGGGACAATTTCATTTTTGTTAGAAACAAGTGGGATTTGAAATCATATCAAATGAATCTACAAGAGTCTTCCACTGTGTGTGGCACAGAGCTTCTAAATATCTTTAGAATTCCTGTGATGAGAGTGATAAAGGCGTTTTTGTTATGTTAATGCGTGACTATTGGAAAGCACCGAAGGATGGGGTTGGTTGCCAGGGGAACCAGCCGTGTGTGGAGAGGGTTGGAACTTTCACCCGCCCCCCTGCACCCCCACCTCTGGGGAGGAGAGAGGGGCTGGAGATGGTATCCATCGTCAATGGCCAATGATTTACTTAAGCAAGGCTTTGTAAGGGAGCCTCCATAAAACCTGCAAAGGAAAGGGTTCAGAGAGCTTCCGAGCTGATGAGCGCCTGGAGATTGGGAAGGGAGTTGGTCTGGAGAGGGCATGGTAAGTCTCTGCTTCCTTTCCCCAAGCCTGGTCCAATGCATCTCTTCCATCTGCTCTTCCTGAGTTCGGTCTTTTTATAACAAGCTGGCAATCTAGCAAGTAAAATGTTTCTGAGTTCTGTGAGCCGCTCTAGCAAATTAATCAAACCCAAGGAGGGGGTCTTAGGAACCTCTGACTTGTAACCAGTTGGTCTGCAGCACAGGTGACCACCCGGGCTGGTGGCTGGCGTCTGGAGGGGTGGGGACAGTCTTGTAGGACGGAGCCCTACCCCTGTGGCTTCTGACACATCTCTGGGTAGACAGCGTCAGAACTGCGTTGGATTGGGGCGCCCGGCTGGCTCAGTCAGTAGAGCGTGCGACCCTTGATCTCGGGGTTATGAGTTCAAGCTCCATGTTGGGTGTAGAGATTACTTAAAAATGAAATCTTGGGGAAAAAAAAGAATTGAGTTGGATTATAGGACACCCAGTTGGTGTCCCAAGAGTTGCTTGTGGGTGTCCCCCACGACACACATTGGAATTGGTACCAGAACTAGTTTAAGGGGAGAATCCATTTCCTTGCCTTTCCCAACGTCTAGAGGCTGCTTGGATTCCTTGGTTATGCCCCATCCCCCATCTTGAAAGTGCATCTTTCAACCATTGCTTCCAACTGGCGTGTCTGTGGCCGACACTCCACCTTCCTTCTTTCATTTATACAGACCCTCGTGATCACACGGCGCCCACTCAGAAAATGCAGGATAACCTTCCATCTCAAAGTCTTCAGCTTAATCATTGCTGCCACATCTCTTTTTTTTTTTCATTTTTATTGTTATGTTAATCACCATACATTACATCATTAGTTTATGATGTAGTGCTCCACGACTCATTGTTTGTGCATAACACCCAGGGCTCCACGCAGAACGTGCCCCCTTTAATACCCATCACCAGGCTAACCCATCCCCCCACCCCCCTCCCCTCTAGAACCCTCCGTTTGTTTTTCAGAGTCCATCGTCTCTCATGGTTCGTCTCCCCCTCCGACTTACTCCCCTTCATTCTTCCCCTCCTGCTAACTTCTTTTTTTTTTTCTTAACATATATTGCATTGCTGCCACATCCCTTTTGCCCTGTAAGGGAACAAATCCACAGGTTTCAGGGATTAGGGCAAGGGCATCCTTGGAGCCATTATTCTGTCTACCATAACAAGGTAATGATCTCCAAAGACATCTCTATTAAATGATTTTACTTACATTTACATAAAGATTGAGAAATCCAGGATCGAAAAAAACGAGCCAAGAACATGAGTGGAAGGAGAGCTATGGCCTGTGGACTGCAGCCTCACAGGGGAGAGAGAAAATCGGGACCACAACAGAAAGCAAAGGCAATTTTGTCTTCACATGGGTGAATCTGATGATGTCTTAAGTCCATGATGGATCTGGACATGTGTATCTTCCAAATGCGGAAAGCATTTTTCTGTCTTCACAGGAGGAAAAACCAACAGAGACAGGGGAGGAGCTAAAATGCGAAGGAAAGTGTGTGTTTGAAAATTCTCATGGGTAATTCTCTCTTTTTTTTTTTTTAAAGATTTTATTTATTTATTTGAGAGAGAGAGCACAAGAGGGAAGAGGGTCAGAGGGAGAAGCAGACTCCCGGCCGAGCAGGGAGCCCGATGCGGGACTCGATCCCGGGACTCCAGGATCATGACCTGAGCCGAAGGCAGTCGCTTAACCAACTGAGCCACCCAGGCGCCCTGGGTAATTCTCTCTACACAAACTCTGGGGGAAGGCAACTGCTCGAACATCGTTTTCTGATGAGACTTTGTTTCAGCGCTAATTTTAAGAATTGTTCATTTGCATATTGATGGCCAGGAGACATACAGAAATGACTTGTTTATTACCCATATTTCTGTTGTCCTTGCTCCACCTCAATTAAGCTTTAGAAATTAAATATCTATGTGGCTTCAAGACATCTTCTAGATCTGGTGTTCAGTGGCTTATTAATTATTCATAGATTAAAGGTCTTCTTTCCAATTTTATCCCAAAACAAGTTTTAATACTTTTTTCCCCACAATGTGTTGAAAGTTGCCATCTCAAAGAAGCAATGCTATTGTGTAGAATATGAAACGCTTTATCACAGTGCGAGTAATACTAGAAAGACCATTGGCTTTGGTATCGGATATATCTAGACCTAAGTTGTCCATTAGGGTAGCTGATGGTCACATGTGGCTATTTAAATTTAAATTAATTAGGGATGCCTGGCCGGCTCGGTTGATGAAGCATGGGACTCTCGATCTTGGGGTTGTGAGTTTGAGCCCCACATTGGGTATGGCGATTACTTAAAAATAAAATCTTTAAAAAAAAATTTTTTTTTTAAAGATTTTATTTATTTATTTATTTGAGACAGAGACAGCTAGAGAGGGAACACAAGCAGGGGGAGTGGGAGAGGGAGAAGCAGGCTTCCCCGTGGAGCAGGGAGCCAGATGCGGGGCTCGATCCCAGGACCCTGGGATCATGACCTGAGCCGAAGGCAGACACTTAACGACCGAGCCACCCAGGCGCCCCCCCTTTTTTTTACATTTTAAAAAACATTTTTAAAAAATTAAAGTAAATACACTTAAATGAATTTAAACTCGGAATGTCTGGGTGGCTCCCTCCTCCTTCTTTTTAATATTTTAAAGTAATCTTAGGACATCAATATTTGAGCAATTCACAGAGGGTGGTAGCCTTTCTAGGAATCGGCCAAGACTCCTTCATGTGGAGTTCTGAACTCCAGCTACAGGTGTTCAGAGGAAGTGGGAGGACACCGTGGTTCGAGGATGTGGGAGGTGAGGATGGACATCATTTCCCCTCCCTGCCTCCTGCAGACAAGTCCCGGGGAATTGACGTCTGACCCTGCTCTCTGCTTGGGAAGGATGAGCTGGCCACTTAGCAGGGGCACTGGCAGTCATGTGAAGAAATGTATCATTATTCATAAATGAAGTCACCAATGATAATTTTTTCTAATTTTTCCAAAGTCTGAACCTCACTACTGAGACCACTAACACGACTCTCTGATATATCCCATGGATGATTTGTACATTTGAAAACCACCCACAATCTTGGATATTATCACCCCGATTTTTGTTCCCATCTACTTTCTCCAAATGGTGAATCCCACCATAAGAAATGCCAAAGCATATTTCTCAAATGCCCTGTGGGATAATTTGGAGATCTTCTCTACCAAACACTTGCTGAACTAGGAGGGTGCATGCTGAAATCTGATCAGGATGTGTCCTAGGGCAGCGATTCCAAATCTTGCTCTCACGTTAGAGTCATATTTGAAAAATTCCTAAGATCAGGGCACCTGGGTGGCTCAGTCGTTAAGCGTCTGCCTTCGGCTAGGGTGGCGATCCCGGGGTCCTGGGATCGGGCCTCGCATCCGGCTCCTTGCTCTATGGGGAAGCCTGCTTCTCCCTCTCCCACTCCCCCTGCTTGTGTTCCCCTCTCTCGCCGTGTCTCTCTCTGTCAAATGAATAAATAAATAAAATCTTAAAAATAAAGAAATCTAAAAAAAAAGTTAAATAGAATTATCATACGACTCAGCAATTTTTTTTAAAGATTTTATGTATTTATTTGAGAGAGAGAGAATGAGAGAGAGAGAGAGCACGAGAGGGAAGAGGGTCAGAGGGAGAAGCAGACTCCCCGCCGAGCAGGGAGCCCGATGTGGGACTCGATCCTGGGACTCCAGGATCATGACCTGAGCCGAAGGCAGTCATTTAACCAACTAAGCCACCCAGGCGCCCACGACTCAGCAATTCTACTTCTAGGTACATACCCAGAGGAATTGAAAACAGGTCTTCATAGAAAAACTTGTACATGAATGTTCACAGTAAGACTATTCATAAGAGCCAAAAGGTAGAAACAACTCAAGTGTCCATCAATGGGTAAACACAATGTGGTTATCAATGCAGTGGAATATTATTCAGCCATAAAAAGGAATGAAGTACTGATAATGTGCTTCCACATGGATGAATCTCGAAAACACCATGCTAAGGGAAAGAAACCATTCACAAAAGGCAGCATATAAATGACTTTGTTTCTGTGAAATGTCCAGAATAGGCAGATTAATGGTTACCAGGGGCTGGAAGAGGGAGGGATGGGGAGTGACTGATTAATGAGTCTGTTCAGGTGTTTCATTGTGGGGACAAATTCAGGAACCATTTAATTAAGAGGATTATGTTACTAAGTTCTTTTTTTTTTTTTAAAGATTTTATTTATTTATTTGACAGAGAGAGACACAGCAAGAGAAGGAACACAAGCAGGGGGAGCTGGAGAGGGAGAAGCAGGCTTCCCGCTGAGCAGGGAGCCCGATGCGGGGCTCGATCCCAGGACCCTGGGATCATGACCTGAGCCGAAGGCAGACGCTTAACAACTGAGCCACCCAGGCGCCCCTTATAGAAACATTTAAATATGAGTATCAGTGGGGTGACTATCTGGCTCAGTTCGTAGACCAGGCAACTCTTGATCTCCAGGTTGTGAGTTCGAGCCCCACCTCGGGTGTAGCGATTACTTGAAAATAAAATCTGAAAAAATAAAATAGAGTGTCAGTAACCACACGTCTCCCTGGGAAAACATTAGGTTATAAATAACAGGAGGCAGGATTTCTTCATTTAAGAAGGGGAGGTCCCTATTTCACATCTGACTCAGCCCAGGGCCCCTTCCCTTTGGAGTACTCCTTCCCAAATGAACAGAACCTAGAGCGGCCTAGGGACAACAGAGCCACCAACCCTGTCTTCCCCGTCCTGTATCCAGGGGATACCGAGATTTCGCTGGTAAGCCCTGCAGAAAAAGAGCAGGTGGTGTGGTCTTAGGGGAGGGAGGGACAAATGGAAATAGCTTTTAGGGGCGGACTGCCTACTTCTAAGCTCCTTTTGCAATCAGCAACAGAAGGGAAGTGGGTTCTTGTGACCTTCGGAAGCCGAGGTCATTGTGGGTAGATCTGAGCCCGAAGAAAGCAAGATTAAACTCAGTTTTGCAGAGTTTATAATAGGCTCACACAACTGGGTGTTATGCACAAACAACGAATCATGGAGCACTACATCAAAAACTAATGATGTAATGTATGGTGATTAACATAACAGTAAAAAAGAAATATAATAGGCTCACACAAACCTTTCTTTTAAATAGAGGCGATTACACCCACAGTAGGATACTTTAAATAAAACTGAGGCTGTACATGAAGCTCCCTCTGGAAGGCATCTAGCCCCTCAGCTGTGACTGCTGTCCAGAAACTGGCCTTAATCCTCCTGCATTATTCATAGATTTCTAAATGTATTATTTGAAAATCTCTATTTGTTTAGTATCATGCTGTAATCCATGTTTTAAGCAATTTGGTTTTTAATCGTTTTTGTTTTTTTTGTATCTGTTCATGTTTACCATGTGGTTCTAATTAATTCCTGGGGGGGGAGAGGTTTTTTTATTTTTTTATTTTGTTTTTTTTTAAGATTTTTAATTTATTTATTTGACAGAGAGAGAGAGAGAGACACAGTGAGAGAGGGGACACAAGCAGGGGGAGTGGGAGAGGGAGAAGCAGGCTCCCAAGGAGCAGGGAGCCCGACGCGGGGCTCGATCCCAGGACCCTGGGATCATGACCTGAGCCGAAGGCAGACGCTTAACGACTGAGCCACCCAGGCGCCCCTATTTTGTTTTGTTACAAGTAGACTCCACATTCAACGTGGGGCTTGAGTTCATGACCCTGAGATTAAGAGTTGAGTGCCCTGTGAGCCAGCCACACGCCCTAATTAGTTCCTGTTAATTGCTCTATCAGGTTAATTAGTGATGGCATCATGATTGATGTATTCATTCTTTTGACGATTGACATTTGGCTAGTTACAACTTTCTTCCCAAGAGCAGGCAATAACACAATCAACTTTTTCTGCACATTTCCGGGTGCCTATAGGAGACTCTGGGAATGGGGTTGCTGATCCGAAGCAATTCAATACTTGAATCTTTTTTTTTTCCTAGATGTAGCCAAATTATCCTCCAAAGTGGTTGTGTTTTCTCCAAAATCCACTCACTACCAGTTATGAGTCTCTGTTGCTTCACCTCTTCATTTACCCTTGGTTTTGTCCTATTTTCTTATTTTCATCGCTATTGTGGATGAGAATAGTCTCTCATGGTGGTTTTCATGGGCATTCCCATGATCACCAATGAATCAATCTTTTCCAGGG
The DNA here is from genome assembly GCF_037043125.1 of Eumetopias jubatus. Classification (NCBI taxonomy): domain Eukaryota; kingdom Metazoa; phylum Chordata; class Mammalia; order Carnivora; family Otariidae; genus Eumetopias; species Eumetopias jubatus. Next base: position 56,978,598 of record NW_028274816.1, on the reverse strand, counting down.
CACCTGGCTGGCTCAGTCAGAGGAGCCTGTGACTTGGTCTCAGGGTTGTGAGTTTGAGCCCCATGTTCGGTGTAGAGATTACTTAAGTAATCAAATTAAAAAAAAAATCTTTTTGTGTGGACACTTGTGTTTTTTCTTAGCTGGGCATTTGCTTACCAAAGCCTTGGGTGCAAACAAAATGAATGAGGGTTCCCTATGAGAACTCCCAAGATACATGTCACAGAATTCCCCTAATTTCGGGCCTTATCCGGGGAGCGCACATAAGGACTGGCTATCCGGTGCTCTGAGCCTGCCCTGGACATCATAAATGACTGTGGGGTGTCCGAGACACGTAAAAAGGATGGAGACCGTCCCTGGAGGTCACAGCCCAGGGAAGCCTCCTCCAGAAGCCGCACATACCTGCCCACAAATCCCTGGATATCAGTTTGCACCCTTCACTATGGTTGAGCTACCTAAAATATTCATTCAGTGCTAGTCCAGAGGACGGGGAGGGTTGGGTGTCGGCTGCAGGGCAGAGTGGTTATTCCTGCCGGCCTGACTTTTTGGTGTCCTAGGGTGTTAGGCCACTCTCTCACTCTAGGACGGGTCGCCAAGGGACACCTTGGTTAGGGGACGGAGAGCTGGTATGTGGGGACGCCCTCATAGGCATCTCTCTATGACACGGACGGGAACGTACTGGATTCCTGAGATGGGAAATAGGCCATCTTCGAGGGGACTCTTCTGGACCGAGTACTGCAAAATTGGGTAATTTCCCCTCGTAAAACTTTTCTAGTGTGTTGTGTGGGTTAAAAGCTATAGGTTCTTCAGCAAGGTAAAATAATGAGTGACCTTTGCAGCCCGACCTCCAAGGCAGGGTATTTCGGTCCATATGTCAGGCACCTATGTATAGCTTAGGAGGTGAGGGGGGAAGCCTGGGGTGATGGGAGGGGACCCTAGCATCCCTCCTATGGGGCCTTTAACAGTGGCGGCGATCACAGTGATTGTGTTCAGGGGATGCCTTGGGTCACCTTGACACCAGGAACCTCTGACATACTCCGTGTGGAACGCCACCCAGGAGTCGCTGGGTTTTTTTGGGGGGGGCGGGTAATGGACCTTCTCTCTTCTCTCTTGGGGTGCCACCGGAAACAATTCGGTTCGAGAAATGTAGGAAAGAACTGAGCTCCTGTAACACCACATGGCCTCAGTGGGATCTATCCGTTAAGATCTCCTCTGCAGGACACACGCAAATGGACCTAGGGGACCTTCATTGCTCTACACCAGGACCCCGACCTAAGGGCCTCTTGCAGAATGTGTTTGCCCGAACAGGTCCGACTAATAAACTCCCTCCTGACATATTGGATGGTAATTATCTAAGTAGACCTCCTCAAAATAAGCCCAGGTTGCTTGGGACGCCTGGGTGGCTCAGTCGGTTAAGCGTATGCCTTCGGCTCAGGTCATGATCCCGCGGTCCTGGGATCGAGTCCCGCATCGGGCTCCTTGCTGAGCACGGAGCCTGCTGAAATACAGGCCCGCCCTAGCAAAGGGGATGCTGGCTCTCGCTCTTCTCACTGCTCCTCCTGACAGATGTGGGAGCTTCTCCATCTCAGGGTTAACGGCTATAACTGGAACCAACTGTTTCTAGTTAGTCTAGCCCAGGACCGGGACTTTCCAGAATATTCCCAAACAGCTGCCGAAACTCCCCTTGTATCCGGTTCATTCCGTGTCTTCTCCGGCCTGACATGGACAGCCTAATTTCACTTTGGGGGAAAAACAAATGAACAAAAATCTGTGTCTGCTCAACCGTCTCGGCTGCCAGGTTTTAGGACCGGGGAACCTTTTTCTTCTGCCTCCGGCCGGCACTCTGCCCCTTCTGTTCCCTCCCCCTTAGTTCTCCTCTTCCTGTTTCTGCATCATCTTGGGTGCCGCGGGCCTTTGGACACCATTCACTTCAGATTTCCCCACCAGTGCCTCAGGTAAAAACTGATAATGGGAAACAAACTGATTGGCTTCTTTTTATTTTTTTGAGATTTTTTTATTCATGAAAGACAGAGAGAGAGAGAGAGAGAGAGAGAGAGAGAGAGGCGCAGAGGGAGAAGCAGGCTCCTGGAGCCCGACGCAGGACTCAATCCCAGGACCCTGGGATCACGCCTGAGCCGAAGGCAGACGCTTAACCATGTGAGCCACCCAGGCGCCCGAAACTGATTGGCTTCTAAAAGAGAACCCAGGAGGAATATAATTTGGTATTTAAACTATTTAAGTTCGTTGGTTTAATTAAACTAAAACATGTCTTGAAAATTATTAATATTAAATCTGAAACTTATTCTACCAAGATTTACTGAAGGTCAAATAAGCTCATGATCTCTGTTGCAGTTTTTTTTTCTTTTCTTTTTTTATTATGTTAATCACCATACATTACATCATGAGTTTTTGATCTAGTGTTCCAGGATTCATTGTTTTTTTTTTTTTAAGATTTGATTTATTTGAGGGGCGCCTGGGGGGCTCAGTCCTTAAGCGTCTGCCTTCGGCTCAGGTCATGGTCCCAGGGGTCCCGGGATCGAGCCCCGCATCGGGCTCCCTGCTCCGCGGGAAGCCTGCTTCTCCCTCTGCCACTCCCCCTGCTTGTGTTCCCTCTCTCGCTGTGTCTCTGTCAAATAAATAAACTGAGCCACCCAGGCGCCCCTTTGTTGCAGTTTGTGAGCAAAAAGATAATTTAAAATGATGGTTAATTTTCTCTCTCAGAGATTTCATGGGGAATTGTTAAGAGAGCTTTTTAAAAGTCATTGGATGGCTCAGTTGGTTAAGCAACTGCCTTCGGCTCAGGTCATGATCCTGGAGTCCCTGGATCGAGTCCCGCATCAGGCTCCCGGCTCAGTGGGGAGGCTGCTTCTCCCTCTGGCCCTCACCCCACTTGTGCGCTTGCTCTCTCTCATTCTCTCTCAAATAAATAAATAAAATCTTAAAAAAAAAAAAAGTCGCTGGTAACCTGAAACTTTAAAGTTTTGCTTGGATGATAAATTGGGATTAAATTCATTGGACATCCAGGTCTTCTCCAAACAGGATAAGGTACTAAAGCATTGATTACTGGACGTAGACTTACGCTTTTGACTTCTTATTGCAAAAAAAGAAGATAAAATATTTGAATCTGTTAGTAAACATGCTTTGTGCTTAACTGATTCATAAATTTGCCATCTAAAGAGTTCTGCTATAACAGTTCACCATTGATTACTACTTAATTTTCACTGGAGATTAAGGTTGCTAAAAGTTAAAATTCTGCTAAGTGTAATTAAGACTGATGGGAATAAGGAAAGTAACTCTGTATGTAGAAAAGTAGGAGATATATAAGCAAGATGTAAGGAATGGGAATACATTTTTGTTAAAGGTAAAAGAAGGTAATTTTGTCCTAAATAAGACTGGTTGAGAAGAAATGGCTTGGGACAAAATCTGAATGCAAAGGAAAGTTGTAGAAGGCTTATGAAGGGAAATCTTTGGGAAAAGATTTCATATGTGGTCAGGATGGACTAAGATTGAAATGAATGGATTTTATTTATTTATTTATTTATTTATTAGATTTTATTTATTTGTCAGAAAGAGAGAGCACAAACAGGGGGAGTGGCAGGCAGAGGGAGAAGCAGGCTTCCCACTGAGCAAGGAGACGGCTGTGGGACTTGGTCCCAGGACTCCGGGATCATGACCTGATCTAAAGGCAGTCGCTTAACCAACTGAGCCACCCAGGCGCCCAAGTTTTGGGTTTTATAATGATCTGTAATCCTATGTAGGCATGTGCTTTGCAACTTTCTGAGGTTTTTAACCAACTTCCCCATGATTTAAATTATAAATGAAGTCTTTTGGACCAATTAGGCTTGTTTATTTGGTATTTTAAGTTACCTGGAAAGCACCATCAAAAATATAATGATAAGCCTTAGGTTATGTTGTGTGGGTACATGCTCTAACTATTCTAGGGACGATATGCAATTCCTAAAGTTTTACTATGTTCTGGTAATAAGGTCATCACTTAACATTGTAATTATTAAAATGTATGTCCAGGGCGCCTGGGTGGCTCAGTTGGTTAAGTGTCTGCCTTTGGCTCAGGTCATGATCCCAGGGTCCGGGGATCGAGTCCCGCATCGGGCTGTCTGCTCCGCAGGGAGCCTGCTTCTCCCCCTGCCTCTGTCTCTCATGAATAAAAAAAAATTAGTAACATGGGACTAAATGAACAAGAAAATGATAATAGTTTTGTGACTCTTGTTTAAAACATTGCCAGTTTTCGGGCGCCTGGGTGGCTCAGTTGGTTAAGCGACTGCCTTTGGCTCAGGTCATGATCCTGGAGTCCCAGGATCGAGTCCCGCATCGGGCTCCCTGCTCAGCGGGGAGTCTGCTTCTCCCTCTGCTTCTCTCTCTCTCTCTCCCTCTGTCTCTCATGAATAAATAAATAAAATCTTAAAAAAAAAACAACAACTTTCTCTTAAGAAAACTATGACTCGGCGCCTGGGTGGCTCAGTTGGTTAAACAACTGCCTTCGGCTCAGGTCGTGATCCTGGAGTCCCGGGATCGAGTCCCGTGTCGGGCTCCCTGCTCAATGGGGAGTCTGCTTCTCCCTCTGACCCTCTTCCCTCTCGTGCTCTCTGTCTCTCATTCTCTCTTTCTCAAATAAATAAATAAAATCTTAAAAAAAAAAAAGAAAACTATGACTCCAGAAACGGAATCAAGTATGCATTTGTAAACAAACTGAAGCAGTTAACTTTTCTCTCTACATCCTCTGAAATTCAAAAGGTCTCTCTGAATAGTCTTTCTTCCATGGCAATTATAGTCATTTGCACAAGTTCAATAAGAATCTGTTCTCCTTGTAACAGGACACCATTAGAAACATTGGTTATTTTGCCAAGGCTTTGACAGGAATGTCATATTTGAGAAAGACATGTATAATTTCAGATATGACCAGACAGCTTAAGGAACTGAAGTTGACTTTATGAAACGTGGAGCCATAAAGCGCCTTGGAAGTGTTGGCCTGATACCCTGCTTCTAAAGTTTCCAGCAGCCTCCCCAGGGTGAGTAAAGAATGTCGCTTCCTGGCAGGTGCAGGAAACTCAGGATACTTTGGGGGCCTCGTGAAGAGGAATTCACCCAAATCTACTGGTATTGCAGGCATGTCTGATGGTAAGTGCTTGGCGTGGCTTCTGGCCTGGTGAGGCTACTAAGAGTTCAACCTAGAGACTCCTTGTAAAAACTTCCAGCAAAGCAAATTTTAGATCTATACGGCCGGGTGATGGGCATTAGGAGGGCACGTGTTGTGATGAGCACTGGGTGTTATACGCAACTAATGAATCATTGAACACTACATCAAAAACTAATGATGTACTATATGGTGGCTAACTGAACATAAAAAAAAAAAAGATCTGTATGGCCAAGTGCTATTCTTGCTGAGCTTATCTAAATAATTAAAACAAGTTTGTTAAAGTTGGACTTGTTTTGCAAACAAATTAGTCTTGATTTGGCTAAATCTAAAAATGAGGGTTATTATAGAGAGAAATTATGTTTCAATAACCCACCTTTGTGGATGTTAAATCCTAGTCTGGTTGTCTTTAAAAGTTGTTTGCCTTCAGGGAAATCCAAATCAAAACCTCAATGAGATACCACCTCACACCGGTCAGAATGGCTAAAATTAGCAAGTCAGGAAACGACAGATGTTGGCGGGGATGTGGAGAAGGGGCAACCCTCCTACACTGTTGGTGGGAATGCAAGCTGGGGCAGCCACTCTGGAAAACAGTAGGGAGGTTCCTCAAACAGTTGAAAATAGAGCTACCGTTCGATCCAGCAGTTGCACTACTGGGTATTTACCACAAAGATACAAATGTAGGGATCCGAAGGGGTACGTGCACCCCAGTGTTTATAGCAGCAATGTCCCCAATAGCCAGACTGTGGAAAGAGCCAAGATGTCCATCGACAGATGAATGGATAAAGAAGATGTGGTATATATACACAATGGAATATTATGCAGCCACCAAAAGGAATGAGATCTTGCCATTTGCAACGACGTGGATGGAACTGGAGGGTGTTATGCTGAGTGAAATAAGTCAATCAGAGAGAGACATGTATCATATGACCTCACTGATATGAGGAATTCTTAATCTCAGGAAACACACTGAGGGTTGCTGGAGTGGTGGGGGGTGGGAGGGATGGGGTGGCTGGGTGATAGACATTGGGGAGGGTATGTGCTGTGGTGAGCGCTGTGAATTGTGCAGGACTGTTGAATCCCAGATCTGTACCTCTGAAACAAATAATGCAATATATGTTAAGAAAAAAAAAAAGAAGTTAGCAGGAGGGGAAGAATGAAGGGGAGTAAGTCGGAGGGGGAGACGAACCATGAGAGACGATGGACTCTGAGAAACAAACTGAGGGTTCCAGAGGAGGGGGGTGGGGGGATGGGTTAGCCTGGTGATGGGTATTAAAGAGGGCACAGTCTGCGTGGAGCACTGGGTGTTACGCACAAACAATGAATCATGCAACACTACATCAAAAACTAATGATGTATGGTGATTAACATAACAATAAAGAATACCAAAAAAAAGGTGTTTGCCTAAGCTAGACAACTTGAGGTAAACTTCAGAGTAATTGACACAATAGCTTTGGCTGCCTTTTTGGTGGGTCTCCAGGGACTTACGCTAGGACTACACATAAAATAAGCAAAACAGTATGTTTACGCAGCAGGACTCTAAATGATACTTCCCGGGTGCTAGATGCACTTAACCAAAAATTGTGAGGTCAGAGAGGGACTTCTCAAAAACCAGGCCAATGTTGATTATCTACTATGACTACACCACTTAGGATGTGAGGAGTTTCTTCATATGTGTTGTTTTAACATTACACTTAACTCCTGGGGCGCCTGGGTGGCTCAGTTGGTTAAACCGCTGCCTTCAGCTCAGGTCATGATCCCAGGGTCCTGGGATCGAGCCCCACATCAGGCTCCCTGCTCATGCAGGAAGCCTGCTTCTCCCTCTGCCTGCCGCTCCCCCTGCTTGTGCTCTCTCCCTCTCTCTCTCTGTGTGTCAAATAAATAAATAAAATCTTTAAAAACAAAACAAAACATTACACTTAACTCTTACAAGGAGTCCCTATTAATAGGGGACATTCGTCATCAATTACATAAGATCAAGATATCCACTGGTCTGTTTAATGGAATTGGTAACTGGGGATCTTATTAAGAGATGTGATCACAATTTTGAGCTTGATTTTCTTTTGCATGTGCTGATGCATGTATTGCCTGCTGTCCATCACGACTCCCCGAAACCATACCACGGGCCTCTAGACCAAACCCTGGTTAGATTCTTTTTTTTTTTTTAAAGATTTAATTTATTTGAGAGCGAGAATGAGAGAGAAAGAGAGCATGAGCAGGGGGAGGGTCCGAGGGAGAAGCAGACTCCCCGCCGAGCAGGGAGCCCGATGCGGGACTCGAGCCCGGGGCTCCGGGATCACGACCTGAGCCGAAGGCAGTCGCTCAACCGACTGAGCCACCCAGGCGCCCAAACCCTGGATAGGTACTAACTGCCATACAGCATGCTGCCCCATTGCAGCAGGAAGCAGCCAAAGTGGTCATCGTCCTCGTTCCCTAATGGCATTGAAGGATTCTATTCCAGAGGGAGGAATGAATAAAGGAAGGGTTAAGGGACAGGCAAAGAAGGCAGGGGGCCCCCGGCTGGGCTCTGAAGCTCTTCCTGGCAGGCAGAAGTGCTAAGACGGAGTGAACAAGAGATGAGGGAATAGACCAGACCACCTGGCCCCAGATGTTAGGGAGTAATTTTCTTTGGCGGCTACAGCGTGGTCACAGAAAATGACCAGACATCAAGGAAGTCCGTCACTACGGGTGTTATCAATAGTCCTTGCTCAAACCAAGACAGCACAAGACTCTCAAGGCCACAAGCTGCCTTGTCAAGTTTACAATATAAGACTGGCCCAAAGGCCCTCAGTGGCAGCCCATTTGGGACCTCTCTCACTCTAGAGAGCTTTTTCTGTCCTTTCTGCTCTCACCTTCACTTGATAAACTTTCACTTCATTCACCCTTTTATAGGGGCGAGATTCATTCTTCCACTCTGGGAGACAAAACCCCTGCAATCCTACATTACTATTGTAATGAACCTGGCCCTTATAAGATGGTGAACTTAATCAATACATGTTGTGTGTGTTCTGACCCCTCCACTGGCCTGCCTGTCCCCATCTCTCTCTCCTCAGGCCTCCCTCATCCCCGAGACAACATTGTCAAAACTGGGCTCATTAATACCCCCACTCAGTGTTCCAGCCAAAGGAAGAGTCACACATTTCCCAGTTTAAATCAAAAGCTAGAAATGATGATGCTTAGTGAGGAAGGCATGTTGAGAGTGGAGACAGGCCAAAAGCTGGGCCTCTTGTGCCAGTTGGCCAAGTTGTGAATGCAATGGAAAGTTCTAGAAGGAAATGAAAAGTGCTCTTCCAGTGAACACAGGGATGAGAAGAAAGACAAACAGCCTTATTGCTGATGCGGAGAAAGTTTAAGGGTCTGGATGGAAGATCAAAGCAGCCACAACATTCCCTTGAGCCAAAGCCTCATCCAGAGCAAGCCCCTGACTCTCCAATTCTCTGAAGGCTGAGAGAGGTATGGAAACTGCAGAGGACAAGTTGGAAGCTAGCAGAGGTTGGTTCGTGAGGTTTAAGGAACGAAGTCATCTCTCTAACTTAAAAGTTGCAAGGTGGTGTGTGCAAAATGAAGCTCTTCTTCCTTCTCATTTTCTGTGTTTCTTCTCCAGTTTTTTTGACCCACTGCAAATTCTTCTGTGGATTCCAGATGCTTCCCAGAGCTGTTTCCGTTTGTGGATAGCTGTGTCATTGTGGATCTTCATCAGGGGAATGGAGGCTGGGGTCTCCTCTACCACCATGTTGGTGATATCACTTCTCCGATCTAGGATTTACTTCAATATCTCTTGTATTTGCACACAGAGGGTTATATATAAAATAAAATAACTCCTATTTATTTATTTTTTAAAGATTTTATTTATTTATTTGACAGAGAGAGACACAGCGAGAGAGGGAACACAAGCAGGGGGAGCGGGAGAGGGAGAAGCAGGCTTCCCAGGCGCCCCTGTTATATCCTTATTTAAAAGTCAGAAAACTGATATTTAACTAAGAGAGTGAAGCCACAATTTTTTTTTTAAAGATTTTATTTATTCACTTGTGAGAGAGACAGAGAAAGAACAAGCAGGGGGAGAGGCAAGGGAGCGGGAGAAGCAGACTCCCTGCCGAGCAAGGAGCCCGATGTGGGACTCGATCCCAGGACCCTGGGATCACGACCCGAGCCGAAGGCAGACACCCAACCATCCGAGCCACCCAGGCGCCCGTGAAGCCACGATTTTGACACGAGTGTAAGTTCTAAGAATCCGTAGGCTGGCACTGTCATTTCTTGTCTCTTTAGTCTCCAAAGAGATACTGCTTTAGGGGAAGTATAATTCATCTGGTGTTGTGCAACTTTATAAAAGTTCCTCCTGTCTAGGACTGGTGAAGGATAACCGAAGAATAGGGAACTTCCTACACCCCCTACGTTACCAGTACGCAATATCGTTATGCAAGTTACATATGAGTCTGTCGTGAGTCTTAGCAGGTATTACATATATATGTGATGAACATGAGGGGTTGAGAATCAAATGAGGCATGCCTCCCGAGATGAGATCACTGTTTGCTGAGTGGAGACAGAGAAATAGTTAACACTGTGAAATAAGTGGATCCCAGGGCGGACATCAGAGAATGCCTCTCGTAAGATGGAACATCCAATTTGTGTTACTTTCCCTGCCTCACAGTGAAGAGACCGTCCCACCATCAAGTTCCTCACACATAATCAAATTACAACTCCCTTGTGTTTTCCCAGGCCGCGTGGGTGCTGCTGCATTGGAAGCACAGAGGAACGGTCCCCAGAGCCCAATTACATGTCAGGAGCAAGGCGGAAGTTCACCTGCTTTGCTGACACCCGATGTTTTCAAGGGGGTTATAGGTAAGGGACACTATATGCAGTGGGGAAAAGTGGACAATTTTGGATTTTGTCCCTCTGTCTCATAGAGATCCATGAAAATCAAAGACATTTAGATTATTTTGTGTAAAAATCAGCATATTTCTTCTTTCTTTTTCGTCATTATAACTTTTTATTTTGAGACAGTTTAAGACTCATGAGAAGTAGCAAAAACAGTACAAAAGGAGCAAAAATGTACGCTCAACCCAGCTTCCCCTAATGATAATATCTTTTATAATAGTGGTCATTGTCAAAACCAGGAAATTGACCATGATCCAGGACTATTAACTCAGATACAGACTTTGTTTCAAGGTAATATTTGACAAGCTGGGAAATATTGCTGCTGAACGCAAGAATTCCTCGGTTGCTTTGCCCATCCACCCCTTCTCAAAGAACCACTTTATTTGGTTGAACCAGTCAATGCCAGATACCCCAGTACCAGTCTCTAGTCAGCTGGACGGTTGCAGATGATTCAGGTCAGGGTTATCAACGGGATTTTTGCCATGAGAGACATATTTCATATCCAGAGTGTCTAATATGGAAACCATTGGCCATTTGTGGTGTTGGGGCACTTGCAATATGGCTAGTTCAAGTGAGAATCTGATTTTCAAATTTAATTACTTAAAATTTAGGTTGATTTTTTATTTTTTCAAAAGGTGTTATTTATTTGGCAGAGAGAGAGAACGGCAGGGAGAACGGCAGGCAGAGGGAGAAGCAGGCTCCCCACTGAGCAAGGAGCCTGATGGGGGACTCGATCCCAGGGCTCTGGGATCATAACCAGAGCTGAATGCAGATGCTTAACCAACTGAGCCAACCAGGTGTCCCAAAATTTAAGTTTAAATTGGCGCACGGGGCTACTGGCTCTCATGTTAGACAGTACAGATACTGGCCCAAAGGACACTCCTAACCCCAATCTTGATCCCAGCCAGCCAAGCGAGACCAGAGACCGGCTCTCAAGTGTGAAGAAGAAATCACCCAGCGTAGGGCTTTTCTATTCTATATCTGGATGAGGATCCCCAGTAGAAGAAGAAAATAAGCCTGATGTCTGTTGTTTCCTTCCCTCTTAGCATCCTCATGTGTCCCTCACCATGTGGAGCCAGGAGCCTGAAGCAGAGAAATAGTACTACATGAGTTTTTATAGCACATATAAAACCTCACTGATGTCCTAGAATTTCAATCACAGTAGGATCCCATTCTCTTGGGCACCAGTGATGGGTAAGGGGGAAGATACGCTAGGAATCTTCTCTTCTCTCAAAAATTCTCACCAAGGTCACTTAGGTCAACAGCCCATCATGAGGGCGCCTGGGTGGCTCAGTCGGTTAAGCGACTGCCTTCAGCTCAGGTCATGATCCTGGAGTCCCGGGATCGAGTCCCGCATCGGGCTCCCTGCTCAGCGGGGAGCCTGCTTCTCCCTCCGGCCCTCCCCCCTCTCGTGTGCGCTCTCTCTCTCTCTCTCTCTCTCAAAATAAATAAATAAATCTTAAAAAAAAATTTCTTAAAAAGAAAAAAAAACACCAAAAACAGCCCATCATGAAATAAAACCTTACAGAAAGTACTAGGTGTTGAGAATCCACTCAGTTCTGCTTCCCCAGGATGGAAAGATTAATGTTGAGCGGGACGTAGAAACACAGTTAAATCCATTATAATGAGGAGTGAGATGGAGTTACGGGGGCTTGAGAGAAGATTTCCCTAAAGACAAAGCATGGGGTCTAGGGCTTTTAATTAACATAAAGTCATGCTGCAGAGATTGTCCTGCCACCAGGCCTCCATGCTGTTTTCATAACACAACTTGCCTTCTGTTTTCCAGTGAAGTTGGTGATAAATCTGTATACAGAAGAATTAGGATGTTAGACAAGGACTTCCAGCTTTGTCCTTCCTCAGAATGTGAAAAAGAGATAACAGTAGAGCCAGCACCGTACATCCCTGCTGCTGGACCTCAATCCTGTGAGGAAGCATTTTCCAGGTAAGGGGAGTGATTACACGGGGAATGTTTTTTTTTTAAAGATTTTATTTATCTATTTGACAGAGGGAGACACAGCGAGAGAGGGAACATGAGCAGGGGGAGTGGGAGAGGGAGAAGCAGGCTTCCCGCCGAGCAGGGAGCCCGATGCGGGGCTCGATCCCAGGACCCTGGGACCATGACCTGAGCCGGAGGCAGACGCTTAATGACTGAGCCACCCAGGCGCCCCTACCCGGGGAATGTTGATGGTAGTGTTGGATTCCGTTCCTTGATATCACAGGGGCACATGAGAATCGGGATTTGGGTCACTTATACAGGAATCGGGGAGAATGAATTATTTATCCAGTCTTACCAACAAACCAGAAATTTCTGAATGAGGCCAATCACCTCTTCCTTCAAAAGTCTTGAGAGCTCGGGCGCCTGGGTGGCTCAGGTCATGATCCCTGGGTCCTGGGATCGAGTCCCGCGTCGGGCTCCCTGCTCCTTGGGAGCCTGCTTCTCCCTCTGCCTATCTCTCTCATGAATAAATAAATAAAATCTTAAAAAAAAAAAAAAGAAGTCTTGAGAGCTCTACACAAAAAGGCAGTAACTGATGCAAAGACCATTGATTGAGCTGGGCATCAATGCAAGTAACCAACTCAGTGCTCTGGGAAACAGCCTGCTCTTGAAGCTGAAGGATGGAGTGGGGTCCCTGAAGTGGTGTGCTAGAAATTGTTCAGCACCAGTTCCCCACAGGAAGGTGGGGGAAAGACTTTATTTGTAGTGTTTGCCAATTTCTGTGGGGTGACTACTTCCATCATCGTGGATTGCAAACTACCAAGATGATGTCCCTGAGCATGGCTAGGTGCCTGGCTGGGTGAGTCAGTGGAGCATGAGACTCGTGATCTTGGGACCCTGAGTTTAAGCCCGACTTGGGTGTAGAGATTACAAAAAAATAAATAACTAAACTTTTTGTTTTGTTTTGTTTTTTTGTTTTTTAAGATTTTATTTATTTATTCATGAGAGACAGAGAGAGAGAGAGAGAAACAGAGAGAGAGAGAGAGAGAGGCAGAGGGAGAAGCAGACTCCCAGGGAGCAGGGAGCCCGATGCGGGACTCGATCCCAAGACCCTGGGATCATGACCTGAGCTGAAGGCAGACGCTTAACCACCTGAGCCACCCAGGCGCCCTAAATAACTAAACTTAAAAACAAAAGAGCACAGAGTATAGTAAGATGTAGTAAAAGAATTAGAAAGTAATAAGTTTTCAACATTTATTACTTTTGTTTGTAAAATAGGTCTATTTAAATGAAAATTTTATAGAATTTAATTTTATGTTGACAATGTTAACATGTTTAACAATCTACGCACTAAATTCCTGGAGAATGTAACAATCGAATTCCATGATCTGGGGTGAGCTGGCTCCCGCTTACCAGTGGCTTCCTTCCACCTCCTAAATCCCAACCGCAGCCACCCGTTGGAACCCAGCGTGCACAAGCACCATGAGAGAACAGAAGGTGGTGTATTTACCCTCAGCGCATTGCATGGGGCTGACATAATCCATGGCTGATTTTGTGGCCCCAGACACAGCACCAAGACTTAGGAGCGCAGGTCAAGGTTCTCTCACATGACTTGCCCAAAACCCTTTTGAGAAAAGAGCTACAGATTCTTTTTAACTCCATTTCTCCAAATACTTGTTCTTTATAGCCTTAGTCTATCTATCAGTTTCTCTGTGAATCCCTTTCATGGTGAAGTGAATAGAGATATCAAGGAATATATAAGGAATCCGGGGATCAAGGATTACACGTATAGAGCAAGAAATCAAGAGAATCTAAGAAAATGTCAGTGAAATTAGATGACATTTCATGATCCCACAGCATCAATCATGCAATAACTACTGTACCCAAAGAAATCAGTGCTTTGGTCCTCTGTCATCATAGCCCTTCTTAGGAGCTAGGACTCTTGCTGTATGATTCCCCTGGTCTTGATTCGTTCCACATTTCCAACTCTCCAAGACAGAGATTGGATTGAGTTGGTTGTCCTCACCCAGAAAATATCACCTGGGTTAGGGCAGATTTCTCACAACCAGGCGCTTACTTCGTGAACCACTAGCTCACCCTATAGATCACAGTTATCAACTTTGGCTAAATACTGGAATCATTTGGGAAGCTTTAAAAGTAATGATGCTGAGGTCCCACTTCTAGCCCCCTGATTAAATTGATCTGGGCTGTGACCCATGTATTGGGGAAAGCTTCCCAGGTGCAGTCAAGTTCGGGAACACTGCTATGGGAGCATGTATTCCACCCACGAGTCAACTGGTAATTCAGTGTTTTTATTCCAACAGTCATAGGACACCAATCAGAGTCATTTATCGGTTTATTTATGTATTTTCAATTTATTTATTTTTACCAAATGACCCCAAATGTTTATTTGACTAAATTCTGTTTCATGCATAAGCATGTCAGCCTCCCCTGTTTATTAGACTTTGGCAGTTAAAAAAAAAGAAAAAAACAAGCAGCCTCATCCAGAAAAGTGCAAATACCAAGGGTGAGGGTAGTCTACAGTTTTACTGTAGGATAAATATACATTTTTTTTTTTTTAAAGGCCTCTCTCCTTCTGGCCATATCAACACTCGGTTTTGACCATTAAATATAGATGAATTTTCCAAAAATCACTTCTTTGCTTCTCCAAGATCCTCAGTGCCGTCATCATCCACCTCTGTTCATTTTTCCTGAATGACCTCCAATATGTCATCTGTAAAATCTCCCTGAATGATGATTTCATCTCCTGTTACTGAGGCACCATGGGAGAATTTTTGAGAAAAAAAAAAAACACAACTCTTTCTTTTTAAAAAATTTTTTTCTTTTGGATTTTATTTATTTATTTGAGAGAGAGAGAGAGAGAGAGAGAGAGACAGTGCATGAGCTGGGTGAGGGAGAGAGGGAGAGAGAGAATCTCAGGCGGACTCGGAGGTGAGTGTGGAGTCTGACACAGGGCTCCATCTCACAGCCCTGAGATCATGACCTTAGCCAAAATCAAGAGTCAGATGCTCAACAGACTGAGCTACCCAGGTTTAATTGAAAGTTTATTTATTTATTTTTTAAAACAGATTTTATTTATTTATTTATTTATTTATTTATTTATTTATTTGAGAGAGAGAGAGAGTGCACGAGCCGGGAGGAAGGGGCCAAGGGACAGGGAGAAGCAGACTCCTCTGCTGAGCAGGGAGGCCGATGTGGGGCTCAATCCCAGGACCCTGAGACCATGACCTGAGCTGAAGGCAGATACAACCGACTGAGCCACCCAGGGCCTCTAATTGAAAGTTTAAATGGCCCTTTTGGCTACAGCCGTTGTTTGGGCAAAACAGCTCTAGCTTTTAATCACATCCTCTTCATTTTATTGTGTGAACTGATTTCTTTTTTTTTCTTTTAAGATTTTATTTTTAAGTAATCTCTACCCCCAACATGGGGCTCAAACTCACGACTCTAATATCAACAGCCACATGCTCTTGAGCCAGTCAGGCACCCCTTGTTAACTGATTTCTAATATTTTCTTTTTTTTTTGACACTAAAGGGCCCCAGTCAGAAGTGAATCAGACCAGGAGTCTTCACAGACACAAGAATCAGGTAATTGGCTAATGTAGAGATTATGCAGGGGGTGTGTCAATGGGCTGATGGAAATGTCCTTTTGTTTTACATGGAGGAGAAGTTTTGAAGTCCTTTGTGATGTTGCCGATCAAAAGCAATTTTTTTATAAAGCTTTTTAAAAAAGATTTTATTTATTCATTTGACACAGAGAGAGAGAACATGAGAGGGGGGATCGGCAGGCAGAGGGAGAGGGAGAAGCAGACTCCCCACTGAGCAGGGAGTCTGATGTGGGGCTCCATCCCAGGACCCTGGGATCGTGATCTGAGCTGAAGGCAGCCGCTTAACTGACTGAGCCACCCAGGTGCTCCCAAAGCAATTTTTCTAATCTCTAACCCCATCCTCCCTACAACTTAAATGGGAATTCAAAGCACTTGCAATCTTGGATATTATGCCTGGAATGGATTCCATATTCCAAACCCTCTCTTGGTGATATTAAACACATTCTCTTTTTATTATCCGTGGAAGCTCTATGAGTGGATGGTGTAGACTCTATTGCAAAGACAAATAAAAGCAAACTCAGAGGTAAGAAATCTTCCAGGTAGGAGGGGAGCTGTGGCAGCACTGGGTCGTGTTTGGGTTAATTAAAAGGAGTCTGTTTTCTTTTAACCTAATCCATGCTAGGACCTCGAAAAATAAGCAATGTGTGGTTAAGGGTCTTGATCTTTTGTGACATTTGCACTCTGATTGCTTTGGGTTAGGAGACATTCCTGTTGTATTGAGTCTCCTAGGGCTGCCATAACAAAATGCCCCAGACTAGGGCACTTCAACAATAGAAGTTCATTTTCTCATCGTTCTGGAGGCTGGAAGTCTCAGATCAAGGTGCTGGCAGATCTGGTCTCTGGTGAAGGCTCTCTTCCTGGCTTGTAGATGGCCACCTTCTCCCTGGGTCCTCACATGGCTTTTCCTCTGTGTATCCAGAGAGAGAGAGAGACAGACAGACAGACAGAAAGATCTGTCCTCTCTTCCTCTTCATATAAGGACACCGGGACACCAGTCCTATTGGATTAAGAGTTCTTTCTTATGACTTCATTTCACCTTTAGGACTTTCTTATAGGCTCCATCTTCAAATTCAGCATGTACACGCCCCAATAATCACTGTGTTGCCTTGGAAAAATTTACCTGACTTGACTATCTTCCATCTTGTCATTACATGCTCCACCTCCAAGTGCTCATGGTTGGAAACTGTCCCACTTGGTGTGAAGTAGTTTGAAAGCCACATGAGGTTCAAGGAGAGCAGGTGTTGGTGTTGGCCGTATCCTGATACTCAGCCCAGCTCCTGTGCTTACCAGCCACGTGGTGATGGGGTAGACTCATCTGTACTCACATAACGAATAGCTGACATTGTGTGCCATTTTCTTGAGGTACCACACGGCCAGGTACCAAGATTCAGAGCAGTTCTTTAAGGTGCAGGTAACATTAGTCTCTCCATCTTACACAGGAGAAAAAAAGCTCTGAGTGGTTAGGTAACTGTTTGAGAGCATTCATTTTTTCCTATACAAAATCCCTGTTCTCTGCAAAATGAGATTCCATCATATGTAAATCTTGATAAACCAATTTTCTCAAAGCACAGTATATCAGAGACTTCTATCATCCAGGATACAGATATTTATTCTATGCCAATCCTCCTTGCCCAGAGCCTGAATAGTGGGGGTAGAGTCCAGCAGCCCACGCGTGGAGGGTCTCCAAGTGGTGCTGGGCAGGCTCTCCCAGCGGGGTGATGGAAACACTCGGGGAACCAGGGGACGGTCTGGGGCGCCTTGGGATGGGTGGTGGCGAACACTAGAATGAACAGATGTGCCTTTGCCTCTTCAGCTTTCCTGCTTGTTCCTTTTATGGACTTGCCTTCCTTCTCCAGCATCAGGTATTAGCTGCTTCTTGGGACCATTGTAGAAATTTAGTTGCTGTGGTTCCTGCCGGAGGCAATACCGCACCGCCGCCCCCCAAGCCACCCAGCCTGGCTCCCTTTTTAAATTTGGGGTGCAGTTTCAGTAGAGCAAAGAACATTCTTGTGCCTTTCTTTGTCTGGAGTCAAAGAACGAAGCCCCTTGTTCTCCCCACATACCCTTCTCTCTGATGTCTGGATTCCCAACGGGACATGTGTAATCCAACAGCCAGGGCTCCTTCAGGTCATGCCATGTCTAACAGTCTGCATCTCACACAGGCAATGTGTATTTTTCAGAAGAGATTTGCTTGGAAGAGAAGACACTAGTGCCCCTCCAGGCTCCTAAACTTTTTTCTGGGGTTGAACCAGCTTGTAAAAGTAATCAGTTTCTAGGACCTGAAGGAAATGTGGATATTGAGTTGATGGATAAGAACGCAAACAGATACAGGTAAGAATCAAAGATGCTGATTGTTTCAATATAATTCTCCTGTAAAGGAGGGATACGCTGCGTGATATTTACATGTATACACCTACACGATAGGGTATGTGATCCATCCCCTAAGACATCTGAAATTTTGTCAATATCCTCTGTATTCTACGCACTGAGTTGGTATGTTAATTTCAACATATGTAGAATACAGAGAAATTGGGGCTCAGAGAGTTTAATTAAATCCCTAGAGTTTTCTAATGTAGTGAAAGTCACAGATGGGTCTTGAACCTTGCTCCACCCCAAACTCCACATCCCTCTGCACTTTTTTTTTTTTTTTTAAGATTTTATTTATTTGACACAGAGAGAGAGACACAGCGAGAGAGGGAACACAAGCTGGGGGAGTGGAGGAGGGAGAAGCAGGCCTCCCGCGGAGCAGGGAGCCCGATGTGGGGCTCGATCCCAGGACCCTGGGATCATGACCTGAGCCGAAGGCAGACGCTTAACGGTTGAGCCACCCGGGCGCCCCTTCCCTCTGCACTTTTGTTCTTTAAATCAAAGTCCTGGTTTTCTCTCAGCATGACTATCACTCTGGCTCCTTTCAGCGTCCACTTCCCCACGGCTGGCTTCTATCTATGGCCAGCGACACACCTTGGCTTCTCGGTAACGGCAGCGGTGACTGTGAGGATTGCGTTCGATTCTTGGGGTCAGCATCTGGACCTGAAGTTACAGCACGAGGAGCAGTGGATGGTGGCAGGCCCTTTGTTTGAGGTCCCCGTGGAGCCCGAGGGGGTCATTACTGAAATCCACCTCCCCCACATCATCTCCCTCCCAGGTAAGGAGGGGAGAGGGGAGGCCGTGGGGATGTTGGGGGAACGCTGTCTGATTGCCTTTGTGGTTGTCCTACAGCAAATGAGGTCGATATCTCTTGGTTCCGAGTTGCCCATTTTAAGGATGAGGGGATGGTCCTAGAGCCGCCAGCCCGAGTGAAGCCTTTCTGTGCAGTCCTGGAAAACCCCAGCTTCTCTCTGATGGGGATCCTGCTGAGAATCGCCAGTGGGTCCAGTGTTTCCGTCCCCATCACTTCCACGGTCCTGATCTATTATCACTTCCACCCTGAAGATTCTAAATTTCACTTGTACCTTATCCCCAGCGACTCCTTGCTAATGAAGGTAAGGCTGGCAGATTTTGGGGAAGATATGAGAATTACATTGTCAGCCTATCACCTTCGACATTCTGTTTCCATATTGAACAGAAAAGTCAAGGCACGGCTTTCATTGATAGAAGCATGAATCACCCTCCATGAGTTCAGTCTGTAGGTGCTGACTCCTGAGCCATATGCAAGGATCTGCAACAGGAATTCAGTTCTACTAAAAATGGAGCTGCCTTTTCTGGCTTTTAAGGAGGAGGAAAACAGAGGACGAGACTTATGGGGAATGGCAGAAGGAGTAATGCAGAGATTTCATTGTAGATTTGAAATTAATAATATCTAGGGACGCCTGGGTGGCTCAGTTGGTTGGGCGACTGCCTTCGGCTCGGGTCATGATCCTGGAGTCCCGGGATCGAGTCCCGCGTCGGGCTCCCTGCTCGGCGGGGAGTCTGCTTCTCCCTCGGACCCTCCCCCCTCTCATGCTCTCTCTCTCATTCTCTCTCTCAAACAAATAAATAAAATCTTCAACATCTCCACTGGATGATTCTTCCCTGACGTCTGACAGCATGTTGTGCTGTTGGCCTCACCCTTCCTTGATGACAATCCTCTCTGTTATTCCTTCACATCCCATTTCCCCGATCTCCCAGTTAACCATTCTGGTCCCTCTTCCAAGTCTTCACTTCTGCAGGTGCTTGCTCTGAAACCCCTCATCTCCCAAACTCACTGATGGTCTTAGTGACCGTTCTCAGTCCTGTCACCAAATCCCACTTAAGGAGAGGATTCCCAAGTCTGTATCCCTGTCCTGGACCCTGCAGAGCTCCAACTGTGAACTGCCCGGCTGAATGCGCCCACTCGACTGCCCATCAGCATACCTACCTCATGTGTTAACCTCCTTATCTTCCCCAAAACTGCCCTGCTCTTTCAACTCTCTTCTCCATGGAGGATATAAAACCAAGTTCCACTAAGTGATTTGGTCCCAGATCTAGAGTCTATCTTCCATCTCTCGGTTTCACTGCCTTTCCTCATCCAACGTACGCTCCATCTCCATGAGTTTTACTTTCGTAATAGTCTATGAAATCTTTTGGAGCTTGCAATCTACAGAGCAACAGACAGTAAATAAGTAAGGAGACGCTCAAGTCCAGCTCTCTTTGCTTTTAGAGTTTACTTTCATAATGTGACTCGAAGCAGTTTCATTTCCTCTTTGCCACTGCCAGTGATGGACCCAGCCTCCGCTGACTTCCGCTGGAAATACGACTCAGGCCTTCAGACTTCTCCCACCAGTTCCATTTTTGTACATGTAGCTTCCACTTTTTATCTGGCGACAGGGAGATCTTTTACAAACATAAATAATCACACCTCTTCTTGGCCAAGACTCTTCCATGAATCCTTATTACACTTGGGACATAAACCAAGTCATCTCCTTTGGCCATGGCAGCATTTGGCTCTAGTACCATCATCGCACCCTCTTCTTTCCCTCCACTGGCCTCATAAATCTCTTTATTTGCTTATTGTCTGTATTTTTGTTGATTGTAAACTCTGTACGTGGGAGGGACCCCTTCCTCTTAATCACAAGTTAGTTAAAAGCACAGTATAAGGCCTGTTGTAGTCACACATGAAATGTTGTTGACAGAAGGAATGAAATGTGGTCTGTCTTCCTCTCTTGGGAGGGGAAGAAGAGTGGAGAAACCTTTTCTTCACTTGAAAACACAAGATAAGCTCAAAATATCGCTTGTTGCCCTGAGAATTCTCCCTGCTTATGTGGTGAGCTGCACAATGCAATACGGTAGCCAGTTGCCATGCCTGGCTGTTGAGTCCTTCAGGTTAGAGGTGTAATAACTTTTTTTTTTAAATAAACAAAGATTTTGAAGATATAATATGATGAAAGTATATACATGTTAATTATATTGATTACATATTTAAAGGATAATATGTGGGGTAATATGAAATACTTCATAAATATATTAGTAATAGTACTTTCATCTGCTTCTTTTTGCTTTTTTTTTAAAGATTTTTATTTATTTATTTGAGAGAGAGAGAATGAGAGATAGAGAGCACGAGAGGGAAGACGGTCAGAGGGAGAAGCAGACTCCCCGCCGAGCAGGGAGCCCGATGCGGGACTCGATCCCGGGACTCCAGGATCATGACCTGAGCCGAAGGCAGTCGCTTAACCAACTGAGCCACCCAGGCGCCCCTTTTTTTTTTTTTTTTTTTTTAATGCGGCCACTAGAAAATTTGAAATTATACTTGGGGCTTGCGTTATATTTCTGCTCAACAGTGCAGCTCCATGGAAATCCATTGATCCAATCAAAAATATTTATTCTGTGCTTTACCTATTCCAAGCACTATTTTAGTGGCTGGGGATGCATCAGTGGACAAAACAGACAAAGGCAGGACTACCAAAGGTTGTTTGGAAGATGGAAATGCTTGTGGTACAGGAAAAATATATGTGATCTGACACGTGCGATAAAAAATAAGAAAGGGAAAGGGAATCAGTTTCAATCCATAAGACAAGCTAAGTACAGGAGTCTGTCCCACTATCTGTAGAAATCTGCTCTCAGCGATAACCTATCATTGTTATACTGATGTATTCGGTTGTTTAAGTTCCAGTCTCTTATTATTATAATTTCAGTTAAACATATCTCCTCATTTAAAATAATTTTTAAAGTTTTTTTAATTTTTTATTTTTCTATTATTTTTTAAGGATTTTATTTATTTATTTGACAGAGAGAGACACAGCGAGAGAGGGAACACAAGCAGGGGGAGTTGGGAGAGGGAGAAGCAGACTCCCCGCCGAGCAGGGAACCCGATGAGGGACTCCAGGATCATGACCCGAGCCGAAGGCAGTCGCCTAACCAACTGAGCCACCCAGGCGCCCTTGTCCCCAGATTTGAGGCACACTCAGACAATCCCCGCCACATTATATGAAGAAAAATCATCCTATACAGAGATTTGTGATAAAAAGAAATGCCTTGGGGAATGCCCAGGTGGCTCGGTTGGTTGGGCGTCTGACCTTTGATGTCGGCTCAGGTCATGATCTCAGGGTCTTGAGATGGAGTCCAGAGTTGGGCTCTCTGCTGAGTGTGGAGCCTGCTTAAGATTCTCTTTGAGTCTCCCTCTGCCCCTCCCCCATCTCTCTACCTCTAAGAAGAAGAAAAAAAAGAGAAAGAAATCCCTAGCTCCGAGATAACCACCAGTAAAATTTTATCAACACATCCCTCTATGGGGCGCCTGGCTGGCTCAGTCGGAGGAGCATGCAACTGTGGACCTCAGGGTTGTGCGTTTGAGCTCCACATTGGGTACAGAGATTACTTAAAAATAAAATATAAAAAAAATACATCCCCTCATGTCCAGAGGCCCGTTGATATATATAAACATATATATATTTGTATATATATGTGTGTATATATATATATATTTTTTTGCTTATTTACTTTTAGCTATGCCTCCTGATTTGCTTCTTTTCTTTTTCCTCAGGCAATAGATGATGAAGAAGCTAAGTTTCATGGTGTGCGTCTGCAGACCTCACCCCCAGTGGATCCCCTGAATTTTGGTTCCCGTTACATTGTGTCCAGTTCACCTCACCTGGAAATAATGCCCAAGGTCAGTAGAATTTGACCTGGGGCATTATTTAACTCGGGTTTCAAAATATTTTGTATACATGAAAAAAAATGGAAGACCGGTGGAAGGTCAGTAGCTCAGGTGATTATTCTCTGAACCATATCCTGATAAGAGCTGGGCTATCTTTCCTTCCATGGAATAATACTATTTCCTAAAATTGTAAACTTAAAAGATTGTTGACCATTCTACCTCTGTTATTCCCTCATCCAGCCGTGAGACTATATAGGAAATGGAGTATATTTCAGTGGCCAGTTCACTGCAGGCAACAGGTCTTTTCACCCCACTCCCAACCTCCTGATACTTTATGGAATGTTTCCTCTAGGAGTTGAAATTATCCTACAGGAGTCCTGGAGAAATCCAGGTATTCTCTAAAGTCTATGCTGGGAAGATGGAGGAACCAATTGTACTTAAAGTTACGAACAAAAGACACAAGACTTTGGTCTGGCACACTTGGGTGAAGCCAGGTAGGTAAAAATATGAGGCTGAAGTTTGGGGAGGAAGAAAAAAATCATGTACCTGTCCCCTTGGTTGTAGTGAAGTATATCAGAGGAGAAGGTCTGTTTATGGCCCCATCCCAGAGAAGAAAACAAATCTACTGCCAGTTTATAGTCAATGTTGAGTTGAAGCAAAAGCGCTGGCAGTGGTCATGTGTGCCTGGGGTAGGGATGGCTCTTGGTGTGCAGAATTGGAACCTCTCATACCTAGGTGGTAGTGAACAGGAGATGCTAATTATAAGAATCAGAAGAAGCAGAAAGTCAATTTAGTTCTATCTTCTGGGCAATTTTATAGTTGTTGCCATACAAAGGGACTAAACAGTTGCTGAAGGAAGAAAGACCCAAAATTTATCAGAAATTTAAACAACAGCAGGGCTTTTACAAAGAAAATGGAAGACCATGTGGAAGTCTTAATGGTAAACACACTTTAGTGATTCTTCCAAATGGTTGCTCCAACTGGCAAATCTCCCACCAACTTAGAAGAATGTCCAACGTAAAAGTTCTGCACTATCAACTGTCCCAGTATTATAGGGTCTAAAGAATACCATCACTTATTGTTCAAATGTACTCACTTCATGATGGTATTTTGTGTTTAAAATACATTTGCCTAGAAGATAATTTATGTAGAACGGTGTGACAATTTTACCATAGCTTTCACATTTCTTCACGTTTTGGCTTATAAATAAGAAAGAATATTGGAAAAATGTGTTCCTTCCTCTGATGCATTTCCTTAATGGGCGGTGAGTGACCTTCTACTTAATTGGGTTCCATTAGTATATCAATGTTCCAGTGGGATCCTTAACTTAGGAAATGGAATTAAATTATTTTAGCGCATTACATCAAAGACTAGAGAAACTATAGGGGCACCTGGCTGGCTCAGTCAGAAGAGCCAGCAACTCTTGATCTCGGGGTTGTGAATTCAAGCCTCATGTTGGGTGTAGAGATTACAAAAAAATAAAAAAAAATAAAAAAATAAAAACAGCAACAAAAAACCCAAAAAACCTTAAAAAACTTTTAAAAAAGGAAAAACTAAATAAAGGTAAATGGCTCATTTCATTCTCCCAACTTTTCCTTTCTTCCTAGTGGACCTCAAGTTTCATGCCACATTGGTCCCTCCTCCTTTCTCAGGTTAGTGCAATGTTGTGTTTTGTTTTAAAGATTTTATTTATTTATTTGACAGAGACAGACACAGCGAGAGAGGGAACACAAGCAGGGGGAGCGGGAGAAGGAGAAGCAGGCTTCCCGCTGAGCAGAGAGCCCCATGCGGGACTCGATCCCAGGACCCCGAAGGCAGACGCTCAATGACCGAGCTACCCAGGTGCCGCAAGTGCAGTGTTTACACCAAAAGTCAAGGGATGTGTCTGATTTCAGGAGGTCTTTGAGTGGTGTGATGTGTCTCAATAAGGGATCATACCTTCTCTTCATTTACAAAAACTGAGTGGTGTCAGAGACAAAGACAGAGAGCATGACCCACTCCAGTGAATTCATGAGAGGGTATAATATGCAGACTCTGAACATGCAGCCACATCTTATTGGGGAAAATGTCTTGCATCTGGTGAACTATAAGTGAAAGTGCATCGATATGGCTGGAGATGAAAATTTAGACGGACGGAGGCCACATGAGACCAGAGGCAGGCAAGAAACAGAAGTTGAAAGCATAAGGATGATGGTTGAACTTCTTCTGGACCCGAGGCTGAAGGCAAAGGGGGACTTTGGAAGGGTGGGTAGTAATGCAGTCCCTGTTCTGAACAGTGTGGATGACCATGGGTGAGGGAATGGACAGGAAGTGGGAACCGGCTTATGAGGCTGTTGTAAAAATCAAGGACAGGGATTAGCTGGGAATTGGTTAAGGTTCCTGGAGTTGGTAGGTAGCAGAGAAAGAAATTATTCAAAGTAAGGAGTCAAAGGGGACCTGGCTGGCTCAGTCAGAAGAACATGTGACTCTTGGTCTTGGTGTTGTGAGTTCAAGTGCCACCTTGGGAGTAGAGTATTACTAAAGAAAATAATAATAAAATTTTTTTTTTAATAAAATAAAATATGGGCCCAAGATTCAGAGGACTCCATTCTGCCTTCCATATTGTTGGCTTTGATTGTCAGGCTCCACACAGTAAAAGTGACAGGCCTCTTATCCCAAAACAGATCATCCAGGAGGAGAAAGAGAGCATCTCCTGATCCGTCTCATTGAAGAGAAGGCACCTCAGGTGTCACATTGGCTTGGAATGGGCGACAGACCCATTTCCTGGCCGGCTGGGGTGATTGTCAGGAGGTCCAGAGAGGCAGCTAACTGAAGAAAAATCAAGTTGCAATTGGGTTCAAACCCAACCAGAGATCTTGGTTAAGGATGAGGCAAAGATGATTTCACAAAGGAAACTGAAAGGATTTTATGTAGGTGGTGAGGATGTAGCACCAAGAAAAGGTCTCCACCCTTCCTAGGCCGCAAGCTCTTGGAGCAAGAGGTATCTGCTGCCACCTGTTGTCAGAAGGATACAACTGAACCTCATTTGCTAAGACCCTTCAGAAGCTGCTGCCAGCCCACATCTTGAGTCAAATCTTCATTCTGGCCAGCACGCACTGTGAAGCATGACATCCCTTTCCCCCTCTTTCCCTTTTGGCCTGGTGCCATCTTGTATTTAATACCAGCATCCTGGGACACCTGGGTGGCTCAGATGGTCAAGCGTCTGCCTTCGGCTCAGGTCATGATCCGAGGGTCCTGGGATCGAGCCCCGCGTCGGGCTCCCTGCTCCGCGGGAAGCCTGCTTCTCCCTCTCCCACTCCCCCTGCTTGTGTCCCCTCTCTCGCTGTCTGTCTCTGTCAAATAAATAAAATCTAAAAAAAAAGATCATGATGACAAATGCAGCTTATTGAATGCCTATCGCATACTAAATATTCGGGGTATGTATATTTGCGTTTTATATCTACCACTCTTTTTTTTTTAAGATTTTATTTATTTGAGAGAGCAAGAATGAGAGAGAGAGAGAGAGAGAGAGAACACATGAGAGGGGGGGAGGGTCAGAGGGAGAAGCAGACTCCCCGCTGAGCAGGGAGCCCGATGCGGGACTCGATCCCGGGACTCCAGCATCATGACCTGAGCCGAAGGCAGTCGCTCAACCAACTGAGCCACCCAGGCGCCCTATATCTACCACTCTTGTCTAGTCCTGTCAAAACACTTTGGCTGGCTTCCCCAGAGAATCATGGAGGAGTGTCAGAGTAAACATGGCAATGGCCATGAAGTAGCAACCCTGTACGGAGTGTAGCCAGAGACAGACACATACCCCGCACTCATGGGGTTTCTATTCCAGCAGGTGAAAACAACAAAGCTGATTTCACAGTGCTCATCAAAATACCGTTGTGGTATGTCTTCCAGAGGAAAATGAGAGGGATTTAGGAGAGGATAAGACGGGGGTCTCAGATCTCACATTGAGGGAGTTGAAAAGTTTCAGAGGGCATCCTGGAGAGAGGAAAAAAGTGAAGTTTGCGTCCAGTTAGGAAGACTGAATAGAAGTTGCTAAACAAATGGGCGGGGTGAAATCAATTGAGGCCGCCAGAATAGGTTAAACTGAATATACTTCTGTGACCGCAACTTCATTCATTCAAATTGAGGAGTCACTGAACGTACTCTTCCAATGACTTTTCAATAGAAACGCCAAGACTTCACAGAAATCCCATCATTAAATTAAGCTGTCTGGTTACAGTTGCGATGACTGGACATTAATGATCTGAGCCACTGTGTTTATTTATTTATTTATTTATTTTAAAGATTTTATTCATTTATTTATGAGAGAGCAAGAGAGAGAGAAACAGCACGAGAGGGGAGAGGGTCACAGGGAGAAGCAGACTCCCCGCTGAGCTGGGAGCCTGATGTGGGACTCGATCCCAGGACTCCGGGATCATGACCTGAGCCGAAGGCAGTCGTTTAACCAACTGAGCCACCCAGGTGCCCCTGAGTCACTGTGTTTAGAAGAGAAGTTCTAGAGGCATGAGTTGTACATAGAAAGCAATTACCTTTTTGGGTGCCTGGGTGGCTGAGTCAGTTAAGTGTGTGACTCTTGATCTCAGTTCAGCTCTTAACTCAGGGTCATCAGTTCAAGCCCCATTTTGGGCTCCATGCTGGGCCTGGAGCCGACTCAAAAAAAAAAAAAAGAAAAAGAAAAAAGAGAAATGTCTTTAAGCTGGGCATAGTTCCTGAACCCCGTAAGTGACCTATCCCTTTCTGAGTCTGCAACTCTTTCTTCTGCCCAGGCGTGGCCTTTATGAAGGAGTACCGCCGGCAGCTGCAAGCCAGGCTGGGGGACCTGAATGGAGTACTGGATGATCTTCAGGACAGTGAGGTCTTCACTGAGGAAGAGAAGGAGCTGGTGCAGCGGTTGCCAACACAGCGGAGGAAGAATGAAACCTTGCTGACGATGGTGGAGAAGAAAGGGCCCCAGGCCCTGGAGATACTCTTCAGGAGCCTTAATCAAAGAGACCCTTACCTGATGTCCTACCTCAGCCAGCAGAGTTTACAATGACTCAGGCTGATACTCAGGTAGAGAGAATCCAGTGTTCGCCATTGAAAATGGATAAATGGGTGCTTGGGTGGCTCAGGAGCTTAAGCATCTGACTCTTGATTTCAACTCAGCTTGTGATCTCAGGGTCATGATGAGATTGAGCCGCGCATTTGGCTCTACATTAAGCAGGGAGTCTGCCTGAGGTCCTCTCCCTCTGCCCCTCCCCCCACTCTTCTCACTCTCTCTCTCAAATAAGTAAATGAAATAAATCTTTTTTTTTTTTTTTAAAGAAGGAAAATGGATAAGCAGACGTGTGATCATTGAGTTCGGTGTCCAAGACAAAAAAGGTCCAGGTAACACCTACCCACCACACAGGTTTTTTTGAGGACTGATGATAACTTGGCAGATACCTATTACTGTATCCTCATACCTTAACCTCGAGAATATCTGAAGAGAGTAGGAATATTCACACTAAATGTTTTTTAAGCCAGGTTAAAAAAAATTCCTATTTCATCCATTGGCACATTTCTTGGAAATCTGGGCAGAGGAAGGCAAGGGCAGATGTGTTTATGATTGACAGGGCCCAGGGAGACCAGTTCTCCTGAGTCATGTGAGAAGCAATTCCAGTGAACATTACCTCCGCTGTGTCCCTTGCTCAGAACAGAAGCCAGGAAGGCTTTTTTTTTTTTTTTTAAAGAATTTATTTATTTATTAGAGAGAGAGAGAGAAGGAGAGATAGAGAGCACGAGAGGGAAGAGGGTCAGAGGGAGAAGCAGACTCCCCGCTGAGCAGGGAGCCCGATACGGGACTCGATCCCGGGACTCCAGGATCATGACCTGAGCCGAAGGCAGTCGCTTAACCAACTGAGCCACCCAGGCGCCCATAGAAGCCAGGAAGGCTTACAAAAACTCTCTGTTGAGGACATTCATGACATTCACAAGCTTTAATTTTTTTTTTTTTAATATGCTATGTCTTTAACATTTTATCTATTGCTATTTATACTAGAATGATGAAGTCCCTTGACGGAATAGCGCTCAGGACTGGAAGCAAATGCAAATGTTGGCAGAAAACCTTTTGCCTCTGGTATACAGGCTGGTACCAGGAATGGGCACATCCAACTCCATGGAGCAGCTCCATGGAACCCAGGGGAGGAATACGGATTAATGGTATCCACAGAAGCAGCAAGGGGGGAAAGGAGGAGCATCCAGCTTATTCTGAGAGAGGCCCTCCTGGCTAGGTATGTCACGAAAATAAGCAGAGCCTGACATTTGGGTTTTGCCATTGAACCCTGCCATTTTATATCCATCGCAGCTTATTCTGGACCAGTGTTTGCGCGACATAACTAATGCTATCCTTTCACTTTGAACCCAGTTATTTCCTTATATTTGAAGCGAGTTCGTGGGAGACAGCATATAGTTGGGTCAGTTTGTTTTTGTTTTTTTTAACCCATTTTGACAATCTCTGCTTTTTAAAGGGTGTGTTCAGCCATTTACATTTAACATAATTCTGGCAATGTTAAGGTTTAGCCTAGGTCTGCCATTTTAGTATTTGTTTTCTGTTTATTCCCTTCGTGCTGCATGCCTACCTGTCCTTTCTTGGCTTTTTTAGGGCTTATGGGAAGAGTTTTTAGTATTCCACCTCAATTTGTTGTTTTTGACAATTGTGGTTGTGGATTTTTTAGTGATTGCGCTAGAGATGAAAAGATACATCCTGAATGCATCAGTCCTAGTATCCATACTGTGCTAATTACAGTGGAATCTAGAAACCTTAGCACCATTTTGGCCATGGTACCTTTTATGACCCAGTTGTTTTCAATATTCCCTCTCTATATAATAAGGTCCCAATCGGAAGAATGTTATATATGTTTTTTCCTTTCTATTTATTTATTTATTTATTTTAGAGAGAGATACGGAGAGAGCATGAGTGGGAGGAGGGGCAGAGGGACAGAGAAAGAGAGAGAGAGAGAGTCTCAGGCAGACTCTGTGCTGAGCACAGAACCTGAGGCAGGTCTCCATCTCTCGACTCTCAATTCATGACCTGAGCTGACATCAGGAGTCAGATGCCTAATCGACTGAGCCAAATGATGCCCCTGTTTTTTACTTTCAATTGCTGAGTATTTTTTTTTTTTTAAGAATAGATTTTTTAAAAATATTTATTTATTTGAGAGAGCAAGAATGAGAGAGAGAGAGAGGGCACATGAGAGGGGGGAGGGTCAGAGGGCGAAGCAGACTCCCCGCTGAGCAGGGAGCCCGATGCGGGACTCGATCCCGGGACGCCAGGATCATGACCTGAGCCGAAGGCAGTCGCTTAACCAACTGAGCCACCCAGGCGCCCTGAGTATGTTTTTAAAATGAGGAGTATAATCTATGACATATGCCCAGATATTTACCATTTATGTTGCACCTTCTCTTGTAATCCTGATAATTCTAAATTTCATTGAACTTCTTTTGGCGATTCTTTTTTTTTTTTAAGCTTAGTTTTTTTAGTGATCTCTACACCCAACATGCGGTTCAAACTCATGACCCTGAAGTCAAGACTTGCAGACCCTACAGACTGAGCCGACCAGGCACCCCAGCAATTCTTTTAAAGCAGATCTCCTGACTATGGATTCACTTAATTTCCCTTCATCTAGAGATGTCTTTATATTACTTTCATTCCTGAAAGATATTTTTCTGGGCATAATGGCAGTTCTTTTTTTTCAGCCATTTATTTCTGGTTTTCATGGTTCCTAATGAGAAATCTGCAGTCATTCAGATTGCTTCCCTATATAGAATGTATCATTTTTCTCTGGCTATTTTCTTTTTCTTTTTTTTTTAAAAGATTTTATTTATTTATTTGAGAGAGACAGGCAGATAGTGACAGAGAGAGCAAGAGAGAGCACAAATGGGGAGGAGAGGGAGAAGCAGACTCCCCACTTAGCAGGGAGCCTGACATGGGGCTCGATCCCAGGACCCTGGGATCATGACCTGCACCGAAGGCAGACGCTTAACCGATTGAGCCGCCCAGGTGCCCCTCTCTGGCTATTTTCAAGATTTGTTTTCTTTGTCTTTAGTTTTCAGCACTTAGATTATGATAGATCTGGGTATGGATTTCTTTGGGTTTTTCCTATTTGGAATTCACTCAATTTTTAAATTTGTAGGTTTATGTTTTCTCACCAAGCTTGAAAATTTACAAATATTATTTCTTTAAAGATATATATTAAATATGTGTGTGTGTGTGTGTGTATACGTATCTGGTTATATATCTGTATCTACATCATCTATCTATCTATCTATCTTAAAGTAGGCTCCATGCCCAGTGTGGAACCCAACATGGGTCTTGGCTTGAACTCATGACCCTGAGATCAAGACCTGAGCCAAAATCAAGAGTCAGATGCTTAACATACTGAGCTACTCAGGCGCTCCTTAATATATTTTTTTCAACCCTGCATTTCTTTCTCCTCTCCTTCTGGGACTCTGATGGTATGAATGTTAGATTTTTGTTGTTGTCCCATAGTTCTCTGAGACTTCATTGTTTTCCTATTATTTCCTCTCCTTGTTTTGATTGCATAGCACTTACTGATTTATTTTTTTTAAAGATTCCATTTATCCACTTATTTATTTAGAGAGAGAAAGAGAGCAAGCACAAGCAGGGGGAGGGGTAGAGGGAGAAGGAAAGAGAGAATCTCAAGCAGACTCCATGCTGAGTGTGGAGCCTGACACAGGACTGGATCCCAGGACCCTGAGATCATGACTTGAGTCAAAATCAAGAGTCAGACGCTTAACCAACTGAGCCACCTAGGTGCTCCTTTCTTTTGCTAGTAATTTTCTTGCCCTGGCCTCCTTCTGCCCACGAAACCTTCCATTTTTGTACCACACCCCTGAGCCCCTGTCTCTTTACAAGAAGGGTTGCTGCCTGATTCATGAATCATTGAATAAAACCATTTAGTTGAATTTTTGTTCTTGAAGGAGGTTGCTTACATGTCTTGGTTACTGTGAATAATGTGTCAATGAACGTGGGGCTCAGGTAGCTCTTTGAGAGGCTGATTTCATTTCCTTCGGATATATACACACAAGTGGGGCTGCTGGGTCATACGGTAGTCCTATTTCTGATATTCTGAGGGAGCTCCATACCATGGATTTACTTTCCCTCCAACAATGCACGAGCGTTTCCTTTTCCCCACATCTTTATCAACACTTGTTATTGTTTGTCTTTTTGATAAAAGCCATTCTAACAGTTATAAGGTTATATTTTGTTGTGGTTTTTATTTACATTTCTTTGATTTAGGGTAAGCCCTTGACAGGTGGCTTTTCTTTTGATAATGCAAGTGCCCGACTTAAGCTTTGCTTGCCAAGGCATCCGTGTCCAAGACAAAACACAGTCATCTCAGTAAATACATTGCCAGGGGCACCTGGGTGGCTCAGTCGGTTAAGCGTCTGTCTTCGGCTCAGGTCATGATCCCAGGGTCCTGGGATCGAGCCCCGCATCGGGCTCACTACTGAGCCGGGAGCCTGCTTCTCCCTCTGCCTCTGCTCCTCGCCCTGCTTGTGCTCTCTCTCTCTCCTTCGTTCTCTCTTTCAAATAAATAAATAAAACCTTAAAAAAAAATACACTGCCAGCCACACAAGTAGATAAAGAGCCAGGCCGCCGCCCCCAGCTTCTAGGTTCCATGCTCCAGGGTTCTCTGTTCTGGAGATCTTGGTTGATTTCAATAACTGGCCATTTGGGCAACTTTTCTTTTATATTCCCATGCTTTAAATTCCTGCTCTTATATTTACTCATTCATTCATTCATTCATTCATTTTAGTAATCTCCACACCCAATGTGGGGCTCAAACTCACAACCCAGAGATCAAGAGTCGCATGCTCTTCCAACTGAACCAGCCAGGTGTGCCCGTTTTTATGTTTTATTTATTTATTAAGATTTTATTTATTTACTTGACACAGAGAGAGAGAGAGAGAGTGAGCACAAGCAGGGGCAGCGGCAGGCAGAGGGAGAGGGAAAAGCAGGCTCCCCACTGAGCAAGGAGCCTGACAGGAGACTCGATCTCAGGACCCCGGGATCATGACCCGAGCCGAAGGCAGACGCTTAACCGACTGAGCCACCCAGACGCCCCTGCTTTTATTGTTTTAAATTCACAATAAAAAGTGAGCCTGCAAAAGCCTTAGGCCCCCACCCTCCTCACCAATAAAAGCAGAACACCAGGCCTGGTATGCTCTCTCTCTCTCTCTACCTACAACCTTGCTGTGTAGCCCCATGTATGCCATATAATTTCCAGGTCTTATAAGTAATAGACTTTTTCCTTTTCAAAAAATTTTTTACTAAGTTTTTAATTTTAATTCCAGTATAGTTAAAATACAGTGTTCTATTAGTTTCAGGTGTATAATACAGCAATGCAACAATTCTATACATTATTCAGTGCTCATCATGATCAGTGTACTCTTTTTTTTTTTTTAAGATTTTATTTTTAAGTAATCTCCGCACCCAACATGGGGCTCGAACTCAAGACCCTGAGTTCAAGAGTCGCATGCTCCACCAACTGAGCCAGGGCACCTCTACCAACGTAATGGAAGAAAAACACAGAAATAAACCTCTAGGAAGGAGGTGTCATTTCAGATTACCAGGAAAGGAAGAACTTTATAATATACGATGTTGATTTTCCTTAAGCAAAAGAATGGAACTGAAGTCTGAACTCACCTTGTCTACAAATATTAGTTCCAGGAATATTAGGTGTAAAAGGCAACACACATTAAGGCTTTAGAAAAATAAAGAGGAGGGGCACCTGGGTGGCTCAGTCGGTTAAGCGTCTGCCTTCCGCTCAGGTCAGGATCTCAGGGTCCTGGGCTCGGGTCCTATATCAGGCTCCCTGCTCAGCGGGGAGTCTACTTTCTCCTCTCCCTCCGTTCCCCCCCCCCATGCTCGCTCTCTCTCTCTCTCTCTCTCAAGTAAATAAATAAAAAATCTTAAAAAAAGTAACTACTAAAAAAAAGAAAAACAAAGAGTAGTATAGAAGGATCTTCCTGATGCATTATAAATAAGGAATTGTATAGCAAGTCAGAAAAAAATCAAACTATAAAAAAGATAAGGGTGGTCCCCTATGTTCAAATCAAAAACTTTTCTTCAACGGAAAATACCATAAGAATTGTGAAAAAATAAACCACACAGTTAAGGGACACGGTTAACAGCTAACTGATGTGCACGTGAACTCGTTAAGCTAAGAGTCTGCCTTCGGCTCAGGTCATGATCCCAGGGTCCTGGAATCGAGCCCCGCCTCGGGCTCCCTGCTCCGCGGGAAGCCTGCTTCTCCCTCTCCCACTCCCATTGCTTGTGTTCCCTCTCTCGCTATGTGTCTGTCAAATAAATAAATAAAATCTTTAAAAAAAAATAACAAAAGGGCAGAAAACCTAACAGGAAAGAAGCTAAAAGCCTTGACTGGGCACTTTGGTTGAGAGACACGTTGTCAGTAAATATATGGCAGGGTCCCCACCTCATCAATAGTCAGTCATCATTTTCAACTGAAAATGAAATCCTACTACCATAGGGATCAATTTGGCAAATACATGTAATCATAAAAATATAAAATCATAAAAGCACTCCCCTTGGGGAGCACGGGCTATGGCTGGTCCTTTTTTTTTTTTTTTTTTTTTTTAGATTTTATTTATCAGAGAGAGAGAGAGACAGAGGCAGGCAGAGGGAGAAGCAGGCTCCTTGCTCAGCAAGGAGCCCAATGCGGGATTCGATTCCAGGACCCTGGGATCATGACCTGAGCTGAAGGCAGATGTTTAAACCGACTGAGCCACCCAGGCGCCCCTGGCTGGTCCTCCTTAAGGCTGCAGGCCAGCTGGAGACACAGAAAACTGACCAGTGTACGTGCAAGCTAACAAACCTGAAAGGAGGTGGTAGTTCGGTATATTCCCGAGTCCCTCCGGAATACTGAATCCCCACAGCGCTTGTAAACGAAGAGGCAGCGGTCCTAACTACCCTACCGTACCCAAGAGTAGACCCCAGTTGGTCTCCGCAAGGGATAGATCTGGTTGCACAAAAGCGTTCTAAACAAGCGCCTCCGGACAAGCCCCAGACTGGCTCTTGCCAGGTGTCCCACCTCTGACCCCATCATCGTGATTAAGGGAACATCCTTGGAGGACTGGCAGCTAGGCTCTCTGGAGGCGTGCGAGGTGTACAGCGCATGTGAGGAATGCGTGGACATCAGAAATAAAATCCGGGGATGTGTGCTGTGTGGACATATCCATAACCGAGTTCCAGGCGGGAAGCTATCTGTCTGTCTCCATCCACCAGATGTACATTTCGTTTTTTTTTTTTTTAAAGATTTTATTTATTTATTTGACAGAGAGAGACAGCGAGAGCAGGAACACAAGCAGGGGGAGTGGGAGAGGGAGAAGCAGGCTCCCCGCTGAGCAGGGAGCCCGATGCGGGGCTCGATCCCAGGACCCTGGGATCATGACCTGAGCCGAAGGCAGACGCTTAACGACTGAGCCACCCAGGCGCCCCCAGATGTACATTTCGTAACAGGAGACACTGTCCTACTCACTGCGGGAACCTCAACCCGTAGAACATCATAGGCACTCAATAAATGCTAGCATATTAAACAAAAGAAAGAATGCATCCTACTGACCACTCCCTAGGAAAAACAAAGCTCAGACTCAGTTTCTCTTTCTCTCATTCTCCCTTCCAGCCTTGTATCTGGGGAGTGCCTCATTCGGGCTGACACTGCCTCTTGAGGCTTCTGCTTCCTGGGAACGTGGGTGACAAGCACAGCTTGTTTTACGTAGTTGTTGTGAGGAATGCATGCGCCGTGCATGGAGGGCATTAGCAGAACACTGGACATGTGTCGTTTTCAGTAAACAATGGCACCAGTGATGAGCGCTGAGATGGGATTTTCCAGCCAATGACTGTCCCACCCCTGCTTTACCAGCCCGCGCTGGGGACGCAGAGGTGAGTAAGCTGCGGTCCCTCCAGGAGTACACGGCCTGGTGGGTGTGCCAGACACACGCACAATCATAACACCAGGTGGTCGCAACCTGTAATGGACATTCGATGCACGATGGACTAAAGGAGCAGAGCAAGGACCCCTGAATTTCCCTAGCGATGATGCTGACGCTGAAGGATGTGGGTGTGTCCAGGAACGCAGGGTGAGGGGAATTCTACATACAAAAAGCAGCATGTCCGCATTACCGGAAAGAACAATGAGGAACCCAAAGGGCACGACAAACTCATTCCTTATGTTGTAACCAAACCTGCCTCCCTGAAATTTGCCAAACACTGGTTCTTTCTCTCCCTCTCCTTCTCCCTCCCCCTTCTGGCGGCTCTCTCTCGCCAGAGGGAGAAGCCGACTCCCCGCTGACCATCCTGAGGAAATAACCTAGGGTGATGTACACGTTCCGTATCTGATTGGGGTGTTGGTCACACAGGTGATTATATTTGTCAAAACTCGTACTAGACATTGAAGATCTGTGCATTTTACTCTATATAGCTTTACAAAACCAAAAGCAACCAACCAAACAACGAAGTGATCAACAAAAACAAAAAGTGAACGTAGAATGGAAGTCAGAAATCAAGAGTGGTCCAAGCAGAAGAGGATCGTACTCCCTTCCTGCTGGTGTCTGTACCTCTATTAATGCATCCATTATTACCTGATTATGCTAGAGCAAGCTCAGCAGTATGGAGAACACCCATACCAGCGCCCCATAGTTTCTAATGTTTACCCACTGCCTATGTGAGAAGCACGATGCTCTACTCACTAACTTTGTGGGTTTGGGCGTATTTGTTCACTTCTCTGAACCCACTATCATACAGTGGGGGTAATAAAACCTACCTTGCCAGGGTTAAATGAGCTGATGCCATCAGTGCTAATGTTGTCCCCCTTCAATGGACTCCAAAACTTAGATACAAAGAGGCTGAGTAACTTGTCTAAGGTTACACCTGTAAACAGTAGAGCTTGGGTTAATACTAAGCCAACCTGATTGCAAAGTTTGGTCTTATTCACTGGATGAGATTGAATATCATATCATATCTATTACTCTCTTCCCATCCCTCCCTCTGTCCCTGAATGCAAGAGCCCACTGTGCCCATCCCCAGGCCCCACGACCTCTGTCCTCACTCTGGACCTCAGTCACCTAGGGTCTCTCTAGGATGGATGGATTCCATGTCTTCGAGGACCCTCTGGAGGCTTGAGGATAAGGATTCATGTTTACCAGCATGACATCATGGGTCTGGTCTCTGAAGATCTGAATTCACTTCTGGCTCAACCACACACATTTCAAAACACCCTACATGGTTCCAACTTCCGCAAGCCTCACTTAGCCCATCTGCAAAATGGGATGTAACTGGGCACTGTTTTCCCAGAACTGTAAGACCCAGAGCTGAGAAGGAAAAAAAAACCCAACATCAACCTCCCAGTGTAAGGTCAGAGAATCACCAGCAGTCGGGGCGGGTCTCCCGGTCCTGGCGTGGCCTGCCTAAGAGCACAAGTTCAGCACAATCTCTGCCACGCCATTTCCACCTCCCGATTTCAGGAGAACTGACTGGAAGACGGACGTTGCCTTTTTGGAGAGAAATTCATGACGATCAGCTTTCCCCTCCCTTAACATCCTCATAAGGAGAAAGAACAAGAACTTGGGGGGGGTCCTGTAAGGGAGACCAGCTTAGCATCTTCTTGGCCACTGAACTCAGTGACCTGCCTTTGTGCTCCCAGGACAGGGCACAATATGTGACCCTGATATTTTCACCGGACACAGGACTCTCCCTAGAATAAAGACGGCGTGTCCCAGACCCTCCTTCATCCGGCTGGGGTCGTGTGACCAAGTTCTGGCCAACAGGATGTGAGGCGCAGTGATGGCGTTTAAGCCCGGCCGGCAAGACGGCCACCATCTTCCTGCACACGCGGAAAAAGCCCTCAAGCATGGCAGAAGGACAAGACAGAAGCAGCTTGTCTGCCCTGGACAGCTTATGCAAGACTGTTCGGAGAGAGAAAAAGGTTTTTTGTTTTTGTTTTTTTAAGATTTTATTTGAGAGAGAGGGAGAGTGAGAGGGAGAAGCAGACTCCCCGCTGACCAGGGAGCCCGATGCGGGGCTCGATCCCAGGACCCAGGGATCGTGACCTGAGCCGAAGGCAGACGCTTAACCGACCGAGCCACCTAGGCTCCCAAGAAAAAGGTATTTTTATTTTGTTTAAGGTACTACTCTGTTTTGGGGTTTCCTACCTAATATACAAGGGGAAACAAAATCTTGACGGTGAACTGCCAGGTGGACAGGGGGACTGGTCCTATCTCCACCTGGTTCCTAACTCCCAAAGGTAGAGAGAATGGGGGCCTGTATTCATTTGTAGGGCTTCAGTAACAAGGTATAGCAAGCTGGGTGGATTTGAACAACCCAAGTTTACTGACTCACAGTTCTTGAGGCTGGAAGTCAGAAATCAAGGTGTTGGCTGTACCAGGCTCCCTCTGAAACCTGTAGGGAGGGATCCTTCCTTGCCTCTTCCAGCTTCTGGCAGCCCCAGATGCCCCGTGGCTTGTAGAGGCATCCGTCCAATCGTCCCTGGTCACATGGCATCCTCCCTGTGTGTCTTCACATCACCTTCTTGCTGCGCATGTCTGTCTCTGCGTCCCAACCTCCTGTTTTGTAAGGACACCAGTCATAATGGATCAGGCCCCACCCTAACGGCCTCATTTTAACCCGATTACCGCTGTAAAGGCCCTCTTTCTAAATAAGATCACAGTCTGAGGTGCCTGGGGTTAGGACTTCAAGATCTCTTTTTGGGGGAGGAGGCATGTTTCAACCTATAACAGGGCCACACAGAAGGTAGGTAAGATTTCTGGGCCAGTCTCTCTAAAGACCGGTGCAGGTAATGGAGCGGTGAGCACATAAAAAACCAGAACACAGGGTGACAGCACCAGCCCAAGGCGAGCTGGTGATGCTCATTAATAGGTAGCTGGGGTAGAGTTTCAGGTGCTGCTCTAAGTGCTTCTCATGCAAGAACCCATTTATCCCTCAGCGCAACCTGCTGCAGGAAGCAGGATTATTACCCCATTTGATAGAGGACACATATGAGGCACAGAATGGTTAAGCAACTTGGCCAACGTCACAAGGCATGAGTGGCAGAGCTGGGATCTGAACCTAGATGGTCCGCCTTGAAAGC
Source organism: Eumetopias jubatus (assembly GCF_037043125.1). NCBI lineage: Eukaryota > Metazoa > Chordata > Mammalia > Carnivora > Otariidae > Eumetopias > Eumetopias jubatus. The sequence continues at coordinate 56,939,819 of NW_028274816.1, read as the reverse complement.
TATGGTTGGAGGTTCTTCCAGGTTTCCCCTGCCCTAGGTGTCAGGGCAGGCCATCTCTTTTCCAAGACCTTTCCGGGTGGGGAAGTGGTGACAGACATTCGCACAGCCTCCACCACAAACTACGCACTGTTCTCTCCATCCCCACAGCACTGAACCCACCTCATGCATGTCCTTGCCCAGCCTCCTCCTGGACACCTCCAGTGTCCTGCCTCCAGTGCATCTCCCACGTGGCCCTAGAGGAGTCTCTCCATCCTCCAGTGCCGTCCCTCCCCCTTTCCTGCTCACATTCCTCCCATGGCTCCCCAGCTCCCCCAGGAGAAAACCGAGCTCCTTAACCTGGCCTTCGAAGCCCTTCACAGAATGGCCTCTGGAACTAAGCAGTTGCCTTCCTCATTTGAGTTCCCTCTCTGCAGCTAGCTCAACCACCAGCAAGTACCGAGGACCAATCACAGCGGATAGCACCGGGATCTCCCTCCAGAACCTCCTGGAGGACCCCCTGGTCCTTCACACGCGTGACATGTGCGCTGATCTCGGGAGTCTTCCTGCAAACCCATTCCTCCTCCGGGGGTCCTCATCCGTGGTCAGTCCTCATGGCTCACCCCGTACCGGACCAGATCCCCAGGGAGATTCTCCTCCCTCCTCCTCCTCCTCCCCGTTTCCTCCCCCACCGCTCATCCCCAAACCCCATCCCTCAACCCCATCTCTCTTGCGTTTTTGTTTTTTTTCTGCCTTGTATCCGCCGCTGTGTCCCCACAGCTCCTGCCCCAACTCAGCTCTCCTCTCCCTCTGGATCTCACCCCAGACCCCTCTCAGGCCTCCTCGCCTCCAGTCTCCCCCCTCTAGTCCATCCCCCACACGGCCCCAGAAGGCTTTCTTCACTCAGGGCTGATCTTGCCCCCTCTCCTAATCAGGGCCGTCCCATGGCTCCCCAGCACCCTGGGACAGCGTCCGCCACCCTTGATACGCCCCTGCACACTCCCCAGCATCATTCTCGATGTCTGTGCCTGGGGTCCTTACATTCCAACGGCGGCCTCTCCTGTAAGTCAGTCCTTAACTCTTCCGCCAAGGAGCACTAGCACCTGTTGTGCCTCCATATCGGATATGCCCTCGGAGCCTCAGAATCCAACTCCTGCTTCAAGGCACAGTTCAAACCTGTTCCCGACGCACACACTCACCCGGACCCTCCCTCCTCGGGCACGCAGAGGTCACCCTCAAGCACTGCCCAAATCTCCCCACACAAGCAATGGTCTCTCCCAACCAATTCCATCCCCCTCACCCGGACACACAGTGAACCCGCCCACCCCTACCTCCCGCGTCCCCACCCGGTGACCTCGCCCATCCATCCAGAGGCCCCGCCTTCTTTTCCTCAGCAGAGGTCTTCCAAGCCCCGCCCCACCTTTCAAACTAGTGTCTCCTGAAGGCCTCCCCTCTTCCAACTGTTCGGATCCCTTTATCCCGCGCCCCCTCCCCCGCAAGCATTTACCCCCGGATCAATGGTCCCGCGCGGCGAAACGTCCCTGCCCTACCCAGGCCCACTCCTCCCACCCCTGTGCTGGGAACTTGGTATGTCCCGGGGTGACAGACGGGAACGGGGGTCGGGCGAGACCATTACCCGAGGAGGGGGTGACGCAGCAAGGGAGTCCCCGTTCAACTACGGACGGTCGCGACCGCTGGCTCCCCTGGTGCCTTTCAGATTCGACCGGTGTCTCCCCAGACTTCGCCACCTCCCTATCGCTGCCCCTACCCCACTTGGTGCTGCGATCGTCACCCTTCCGGCCAGGTACACTGCGGTTCACGGGAGCCTCCGTCCACCGGGGGAACTCCGGGCAGAAGCGCTTCCGGTCGCCCCAATGTGCACGCGTGGCGCATTTCCGGTCGCCTGGCTGATACCTGTTATGATGTTGGTCGGGCTGACAAATAAATGGGAGCCCCTCCCCGTGGAGCGTCACCAAACGTTAACGCACATCTTCAGTCTCTCAAAGAAAACAGGAAGGCTGATATATAATAACAACCGATTACCGATGTGCTTGGCACGTACTAGACAGAATAAGCACATTATTTTCAATTCTCCAGCCAGCTTTGGTGAGTTAGTATTATCCCCATTTTCCACATGAAGACACTAAGGTTCAGAGAGGGGAAGCCTCAGCAAGTGCTGTGATAGAGCAGAATGGGAGCTAGCCCCGCATGACTCCATCCCTACTCGCTGCCTAAATGAGAGCCATTGGAAATGCAGGGACGTATATGGGGCGCCTGGGTGGCTCAGTCGGTTAAGCGCCCAACTCTTGATTTCAGCTCAGGGTATGATCTCAGGGTTGTGAGATCAAGTCCTGTGTAGGGCTCCATGCTGGGTGTGGAGTCTGCTTAAGATTCTCTCTCTCCCTCTCCCTCTGCAGACCCCCCGCCACGCGCTCTCTCAATCTTTTTTTTAAGATTTTATTTATTTATTTGAGAGAGAGGGAGAGAGAGGGAGAATGAGAGACAGAGAGCACGAGAGGGAAGAGGGTCAGAGGGAGAAGCAGACCCCCCGCTGAGCAGGGAGCCCGATGTGGGACTCGATCCCAGGACTCCAGGATCATGACCTGAGCCGAAGGCAGTCGCTTAACCAACTGAGCCACCCAGGCGCCCCTCTCTCAATCTGTCTTGAAAGAGGGAGGGAGGGAGGGAGGGAGGGAGGGAGGGAGGGAGGGAGGGAGGGAGGGAGGAAGGAAGGAAGGAAGGAAGGAAGGAAGGAAGGAAGGAAGGAAGGAAGGAAGGAAGGAAGGAAGGAAGGAAGGAAGAAGGAAGGAAGGAAGGAAGGAAGGAAGGAAGGAAGGAAAACTTAAGTGCAGGGGTGGAGGTTTGAGTTGGGGAGGACTCCCTGTTGTGTGTCCTTTGGCAAGTCACTGAATCTCTCCGACTTAATTTCCATAGCTAGAAAACGGGCGCCATGCCCAGCCTCCCGGGGTGTTCGGGGTGATCATAGAGGGCATCTCTTAGCTCTGCCACCCTCAGCACAGGCTTCAGTCTCACGCTCTGTCAAGATGCTCCCAAGCAGGTCTAGGCCTGACCATCTCCTTCTGGGGCTTCTTAGGACTGAGAGAATGTTTAGAAGCCCCCCACCCTGAGCGGACCCATTGGCCAGGATTGGGTCACACGCCCGTTCTTAAACCATTCACTGGTACACTGGCTGAGATTGGCCCAGACCACTCATTTGCCACGCTGGCATACCGGTCCGGACGAGGGAGGAAGAGGGCTGTTGGGGGGAGATGGATTCATTTTTGGCCCCTCCATTCCATCTGGCCCCAGGAGGTCTTATGGATAGAATGGAAGAAGAAACGCTGGAGCACCCCAGGTTCTCTGCAAGTCTAGGCCTCCCCCTCTCCCTGGAAAGCCAGGAACTCAGTGCAGAAACCAAAATAATACTGGTTTATTCCAATCTTGAAGCACAATAGTCCAGACTGTTCCCCTCTCCCACTGAAGAGCCTCCAGCCCATCCCACCGGACCCCCCTCTCATCCAGTCTCTTCTGGGAATGACCCACCAGAAGGTCAAGGGGATCCAAGCCTCTGGGGCTGTAGAGGCTCTCAAATCCCTCCTGTCTTGTTCCTTCTCTCCCCAGCTCCCATGCCTTTCCTTTCCGTGTGTGCTTTTGTTTCCTCTGTTCCCCACCCTGGCCTCCGTCTCCCCTGCCTCTCCTCTTGTCCTCGCTCCTCTGCTTATCTCCCTGCTAGTTCCTCTCCGCCCCCCCCACCCCCCACTTGTCCTCCTACAGTCCCCCTTGCTTTACTCCTTCACCCCTGCACTCTCTGGAGTGACTATCTGTTCCTGCCTGGGCTCTCCCCATGTCCTGGTGTCTTCCCCTCCCCCAGCTTTGTCCCCTCCTTCCTTCTGCCCCGGTCGGACCCTGTCTGCCCCCGTCTCATCATACATTTCCTCTCCTGAGGGAAGCCCTCAGAAGCCATCCTGGCCACCACCATCTTCCACACGGTGCCTCCAGGACCTCGGAGACCATTGTCAGCGCCCCTCCCCCCCACACACACCCAGAGAGGTAAACGGCCAAGGTGATGTCCCTGGATGACACAGGAGGTAGCCAGAGGGATTGGGGTGGCCTCCTTGGCCTCAGCCCTATTATCTTTGGGATCGAATAATGCCCTCCTGCCCTCGCAGCGGAGGGTGGCAGGCAGGGACCTGAAGGGTCAGGGCTCTGGGGCTCTCCCCCAGCAATCCCTGAGCAGGTCCATGTGGAATAAGGCTGCCCCGGTGAGGAGGCGTGCTGCAAAGAGGTGTCGGCAGGGCAGACGCCGGGCGGCATGGATGGAGCAGCTGCAGCGGGTCAGAGCCCTGTCCAGGAAGAAGTCCGAGGTGCCATCCTTAAGGGCAAACCCAGCTCCCGTCCAGTGGAAACCCCGGGTACCGTGCTGCCTGGCAAAGGCCAGCTCTTCGGCCACCAAGTCTGCCAGCTCTGGCCCGCAGGCTGCTCGGAACTTGGCCAGGGGCTCCCAGTCCACCTCTTCCTCTGCCGAGGGGCAGCAGGGCCTCTTCGGTTCCCTTGGTCCTTCTTCTTCACCTCCTTCCTGCAGGCTCTCCCCGGTGGCCAGGCAGACTCTCCTTGTCCCTGCCCATTCTAGATCACCCTCAAACACCGTCGCCACCGGGGTGCCGCACATGACCCCATTCCCCAGCCCTAGACACCTCCCTCCTGTGCCCCCACACTCCACCCCTTGTCCTCCTCTGCTCTTGGGGCCCACAGATGGGGCTCCCTCTCCATTCTCCGGGCCTGTCATCCTTGTGTCCCCGAGCTGGACCAGAACTACATCCTCCAGGTCCCTTCTTCTTTTGACCCCCAAACTCACTCCTCTCTCTTCTCCAATCTCTGGCCCTCTCTGCCTCTCATCTCCCCACCGGGGCCCCCTTTGGTCTCCATTCTCAGGGACCAACTCCCTGGGCTTCTCCAAATGGCGCCCCCTCCAGCTCCTGACCTCCAACCCCCTTCCCTTCTCGGCTTCCAACTGAGGCCCCTTCCACTCTCTGGTTTTCAGTCCACGTGCCCTCTCATCATGCAGCTGGGCCCCCCTCCAGGTGCTCCCTTCAAGACTCCTGGCCCGCTCGGAATCCAACGGGGTCCCCCTCCGGCCTGTGGTCTCCAGCACCCTAATCCTTCGATCCTCCAGCTGGGCCGTGCTCCAGGTGTACCCTTCCAATCCCCTCGGCCCGTGGTCCTCCAACCGGGCGCCTCTCCGGACATAACCTTCCGGTCCCTTATCCTTCTCACCCTCCAACAGGGCCCCCCTCCAGTCTCTGATCTCTGGTCCTCTCCACTGCTCGTTCTCCAACTGGGACCCTCTCCAAACGCTCTCTTCTAGCCCTCTCTCTTTCTGGTTCTCCAACTGGACCTCTCTCCAGTCTTGGATCTGCAACCCCCTCCCCATCTCACTTTCCAACTGAGCCCCTCCCCGGTCTCTGGCCTCCAAACCTCGGGGCCACTCCTTCTCCAACTGGGCGCCTCTCCAAATACTTCCTTCTTTCGGGGCCCCTCTCCAGTCCCCGCTCTCCAGGACCTTCATCCTCTCCTCCACGTGGGCTCCCCTCCCCGGCTCGCCCTCTGGCCACGGCCCCCCACCGTCCGGGCCGTCGGGCGCCGCCTCCCCGGCCGCGTCGGCCCACTGCATGGCCACCAGGTCGCGGAGGCACTGCGCCACGCTGCGCGAGGGGCTCAGGCGGCGCAGCAGGCGCCGGCGGTGGCCGCGCACCAGGGCGCACGCGTCCAGGTCCCGGGCCGCCTCGAAGGCTCGGAAGCGCACCCACATGTCGCGGCGCGGGGCCCAGTTGCGCTCGAAGTAGTCGACGAAGGCGGCCGGGCCGTGCGCGCGCAGCTCGGCCAGCGCCTCGGCGTAGGCGGCGGGCGACGACGCGCCGGCCAGGCGGCACAGGCGCGGCCACAGGCCCGGGTCCTCGCGGCCGGCGCCGCCCAGCTCCTGCGCCTTGCTGAAGAGCGTCTCGAGGCCCTGCGCGCGGCAGATCTGCACGCGCGCGCCCGGCAGCAGCTGGCGCACGGCGGGCAGCTGCGCCGCCACCTCGGGCCCCGCCGTCAGGCAGCGCACGCGGCCCTTGACGTCGGGCGCGCTCTGCAGCAGCGAGGCCAGCGCGAAGCGCAGCAGGCTCGGCGTGCCCGGGCGCGCCACGCAGCAGGCGGCCTGGCGCGCGCGGCCCGCGCCGTCCACGCACAGCACGGCCAGCAGGTCCAGCGCGCCCTGCAGCCCCGGCAGCCGGTCCACCAGGAGCATGCGCGGGAAGCGCCGCAGCAGCGCCCGCGTGCGCGACGTCAGGAAGAACACCGTCTCCACCACCGCCTGGTCCTCCACGAACACCAGCTTCACCTGCGGGCGGGGGAGGGGGAGGCAGGGAAAGAGGTCAGGGGACGCCGGGGGTCGCCCGGCGGCTCCCGGATCTCGGCCCCCCCGCCCCCCGCCCCGCTACGGTGGGTGGGTGGGGGGGGCAGTGGGAATCCATTCATCCCTGCGTGCAGCCATTCTTCCGGCCGGCAGGAGGCAGTGCCGGGGAATGGTTAAAAACGCGACCTCTGGAGGCCGATGGCCCGCGTGTGAGATCCCCGGCACCACCGTCTAATAGCTGTGTGATTTGTGCACACGGGACAGCCTCTCCGAGCCTCACTGCACCTACTGGGAACTGGGTATTCACTCCTTCATGCGCTGAGAGGCGGTCTGGAACAAAAGTCTCAAAGTGTAGGCCTTGAAGCGGCAGCATCGCCTGCTGAGATCTTGACAGAAATGCATATTCTTAGGCCTTCCCAGACCTGCCGAGTGAGAAACTCTGAGGGCCCTACAGTCGGCGCACTGACAAGCCCTCCAGGGGATTCCCACGCGCGCTCCAGTTGGAGAGCCGCTGGTCTAGCACTAAGGCCGTAGACTTCGAAGCCAGATCGTTTAGGTTTGAGTCCCGTCCCCACCTCTCTCGAACCTTGTGACTTAACCTCTCTGAGCCTCAGTTTCCTCCTTAACCTCCTTGTTCCCCCAATTTCCTCTTCTGGGAACTGAAAATTCATTCCTTCGTGCTCGGAAGGTCAGGTCCAGCTTAGGGTCTAGAGCCAGACTGCCTGGGCTGAGACCCTAGCCGTGTGGCTTCCTGCGACTTCCCTGACCTCCACCCCATCTGTAAAATGAAGAGAGAGTATCTCTGTGACTGGAAGGACGAAATGCATTAAAGCATTTTAATGCCCCCTTTTTGATCTCTCCTGGCTTCTGTCACCCTGGAAACTCCTGGCTGCCTGGCACACATATATTAACGTTCAACCAATAGTAAGTGCTCTCAAAGTGTTCATCATTACTACCATTATCACCCCCGCTCAAAGATCGCGTCCTCATAAAGGTCTGCCCTGACCATCGCTTCCAAGCAAATACCCCAGCTCTCTCTGGCCACTGTTGGCCATGGCACTTAACCACCCTGGAGCATGTCACCTCTTTATTTGCTGATTTGCTTATCATCTGTTTGCCCTTCCTAAGATGGAAGCGCCACAAGGTTAGGGATGTTGTGTTTTGCATTCCCAATGTTTGGAATGGCGCCCACAGTCTCGGCTCGATACATCCCGAATGAATGCATGCATCAGTGTGCGGCCATATCCACTTGCCATGTCTCCGGAGTCCAGGGAAGAGTCTAAATTTTGAATCTTCACTTTGTCTCTTACTAGCTGTGGGGACCCTGGCCTGAGTCTCACTTTCCTTGGCTGCAAAACTGAGGTAATGTCTATCGACCACGGTCATGGAGAGGCTAAAATGAGATCATTTGTGTCCAAAGCTTGGTGCGTATCTAATCCCGCTATTCTTTCTGTCTTACTTGCCTCGCAGCAGCACTGAGGACAGGGAGCCTGCCCCCCTTTTGATCTCTCTTGGCTTCTGTCACCCTGGAAACTCCTGGCTGTCTTCCTTCCTCCCAGGCATCTCCCATGTGGTTTCTTTGCTTCTCCTCTTCCACCCCTGCTCCGCTTCTAAATGTTGCTGAGCCGCAGAGCCCGTCCTGGCTTCTCTTCTCCTCTTTCCTGTCTCTAGGCTCTGCCAAGGTGATCTCATCTGGTCACACGGCCTTCCTCATCTCTCAGCTGATAACTCCCAGTTCTGTATCTCGAGGCTCTAGATCCATCTACTGAACTGCCTCGGCAGGAACATGGCCCGTTGGACGTCTCCCGTGTCCCTGGAGATGGGCAGCCCAGAGCCGCACTTGATTCCCACCGCCCCCCAACTGGCCCCATCTCCATTTCATTTTCAAAACTTCTGATCAGATCACCCCCTCCCGTGCATTGAAAACCTTTCCTCTCCTGGGGCTTCGCATCCCACCTCAAGGACCACCCAGATTTCCCACCACGCTGTGGGCTGGGCGATGAGGCCCTTGGACCTCATATTCTGCCCCTCTCATCCTCCTTGATGTCAGCCACTCTGGCATCATCATGCATGAAAACCACTGAATGGAGCAGGCAGGTGACGACCGGACTCCTTCTGCCCGTCCCTGTCAGGGCTGGCCCCCACCTGCACAACCAGGATCTGAACCATGTAAGCATGGATCTCGCCACAAACCATCCTGCCATCGTCCAACCTCATCCTACCAGATGGTTAAAAAGCACTGCATCGGAGCACCTGGGTGGCTCAGTCGGCTAAGTGCCCGACTCTTGGTTTTGGCTCAGGTCATGATCTCGAGGTTGTGAGATTGAGCCCCGTGTAGGTCTGCCCGCTTAGTGGGGAGTCTGATGGAGATTCTCCCTCTCCCTTTGCCCTTTCCCCTGCTTGCACTCTCTCATGCTCTTTCTCTCTCAAATGAATCAGTAAGTCTTAAGGGGAAAAAAAAAAGTACTGCATCATTCTCAGCTTTCAAGGGGAAAGAAACAAAAAATCCTCTAATTAAGAAAAAAGAAAGGACTAGTAGAGTCCCCCAAAAACAAGGAAATTGCTTTCCCGCCCCAGAAATTCTATATTCAGCATCTTAACTCGTATTAGAACTCACCATATTTTATGAAAAAGCCTAGAAAACCTACCGCGGGATTAGTTACTACCCCACTGCGATTTTTTTCCCAACCATCATGAATTTTTACACCTACGATTACTTGACAGTTTATCTCTGCAAATGTCTCAATCTAGAACTGCTCTGTCCAAACTGGTCGCCTTAGCCCCATGTAGCTATTTACGTTTAAATTTTTAAAAAAGATTTTATTTATTTATTTGTCGGAGAGAGAGAGAGAGCGCACGCACAAGCAGGGGGAGGGGCAGAGGGAGAGGCAGGCTCCCCGCTAAGCAGGGAGCCCGATGCGGGGCTCGATCCCAGGACCCTGGGATCACAACCTGAGCCGAAGGCAGACGGTTAACCAACTGAGCCACCCAGGCGTCCCATCTTTACATTTAAATTAATATTTGACAACCTAGAAAAATTCAGTTCATCGGTCCCACTAGTCCTATTTCACACGGGGCTAGCGACTCCTCTCCTGAATGCCGCAGATACAGGACATTGGCACCATCACAGAAAGTTCCTTCAGACAGCACTAGTGGAGAAATTACCACCAAGATAAAAGTTGTCCTAAGTATAACCAAAAGAGTGACACGTTTCAATAGTCTTGAGTTCGTGTCTGTTTCTCCTGGGGAGTCAGGAGTAGGAAAAGGAAATACAGCAAAATGTATGTGGCTTGAGACTTTTCCAGAGCAGGCAAGCCCTTGATGAGTTAGAAGCCGACTTCCATTCTTTAAGGGATAATTTCGATTTCTGACCTGGGGTTTTCTTTCTCTAAAGAGGGCACGGAAGCTTTTCTTGCCCAGCCATTGGTTCATTAAACAGCGTTGACTGAGAGCCTCTTGTGGGCTGTGCATGACCTTGAAGAGAGAAGAGGGACAGAGGCAGGCCTGAGTCCTGCCCTGTTGGACTGGCTGAGGCTCCAGGAACAGTCCAGTCGCACAACCAGAGGTACGTACCTTCAGCTGAGAGGCGTACCCCCGCAGGCAGTAAGCGGCAGGGCTGGAATTTGAACCCAAGGCCGCTTGGGCCTAGAGCCCGCGCTCCTGACCGCCATACCCCCTTGGCCTTCACGAAAGTGATCCCACAGGCCTGATTCAAGGGCAGGTGGCTGGCAGATATGAGGGCTCGCCTGAGGGCAGGTATCACCTCAGACACACAGATCGGTGACACTGGGGTGCGTCAACCACAGATGGTGGATTCCACAGATGGTGGATTCCACAAACGTGAACATCAGAAACCACGCCACGAAACGCTCTCCACCCACACCCCTGTTTTCATGTAATTGGAACGGTACTATTCTCCAGACTGACCCGAAGAAAAACTTGAGGGAATAAAAATAATACCTAAATAGGGCTTCCTACTTAACTGTTTTTACACAGACACGCACACACACACACACTTAATCCTCACACAACAACCCTATGGAGTAGCACCTATTCTTATCCCCATTCTACGGACAAACAAACTAAGGCTTGGGGAAGTAACTTGTCGCACCTTGCTGGATGTCCCACGGCCAGTAAACGGCACAGCTGGAATGTAGAGAAAGCTCTTAGCACCTCACAAGATAAATAAAACCAGTTTCTAGCTGTTACTCTAGGACCCAGAAAATAGCTGATTAACCTTCTAAGTCACCCGCACCTGTGCGGCATAAATTCCCAGCAGTGGGAGAGGGGCCCAAGTGCTCATTTTGATGGACATTGCCCAGTTGCCCTCCACTGTTTACCTCCACCAGTTTACCTTCCACTATTCATAAAAGTGGCACACTCAGATCAACGGTCCTCCTTCTCAGAAGGCGAAGCACACCCATGACAGAAGGTACAACATCTCTGTGCAAACTCCGTCTCTGCCCAGAAAGCTTGCCGATTACCCTAGAGCCTGCCACAAACGAGGCGATGGAGATGTGACTAACACCGCAGCACATCATCGCAGCCTCGGGGCAGATTATAAAAGGTCTTAACACCTCTCTTGTTGAAACAGCTACTCAGTCTTGCCCACAAACTGTGGCAGTGGCTTTTGGGTACACTAGTCTTATTGGACCCCCTCCCAGGACCAAGTGGGTCACCGCCACTCAGGGGGTCCCAGGCATTCGGTTTTTCAAAGTAACCCCTCCAAAACAGAAACAAACAAAAACAAAACAACTACAAAAAAAAAAAACAACCAAACCAAAACAAAACAAAAACCCAAACCAAACCAAAAAACAAAGTCATCCCTCCTACACAAGACTGCTGGGAAGCAGAGAGCATAATATCTGGTTGTTGCTTAGCCTCGTCTTGGGACCAGATAAAGAATTACTATCTTAACATAGTAATAATACAGAACTCGTTCAATATATCTCATGACTGAAAAGAGCCACCCGAAACTGCCACGTAAAGGTGACAGGTTGGCCAGACTCTAACTTTATCTTCCCTGAACCTCAAGTAGAGGTTTCCATAGAAAAGGACTTTTTTTTTTTTTTTTTTTTTTTTTTTTTTTTTAAGACAGGAGCAATAGGAAAGGAGACAACAGGAACCAAATTTGGGAAGCCGGCAAGCATTTGGACAAGATGGCCACTCTCCACCCCCCACCCCCCGCAAAACAAAAGCCAAACCCTGAGCCCCATGATTCCTGAGCCAGCAACTGCAAAATGCTGAGGACTGATAGTAGCATTTTCAAAAAGGAATTGGCAGCGCTAGGCAGTGCAGGGAGGTTAAAATAGACAAGTCGATGGCTGTTTAAGAAGCAGGTAGACCTCTAAGGTCAAGTTTCCTCTCACTCCCAGGTGGCTGGAGGTTTATTCTGTGAAAAGGGTGGAACAGAAAGGGCCAGTGGCCGGGGAGCCTGGGTAGCTCAGTCGGTTAAGCGTCTGCCTTTGGCTCAGGTCATGATCCCAGAGTCCTGGGATCGAGTCCCGCATTGGGCTCCCTGCTCAGCCGAGAGCCTGGTTCTCCCTCTGCCCCTCCCCAATGCTCATGGGCATGCTCTCTCTCTCTCAAATAAATAAATAAAATCTTAAAAAAAAAAAGGGAAGGGCTGCTGGCCTTGGGGACAACGGGTCCATCTGATGAGGGACAGGGTGTCCATGCATCTTGCTGCCCCAAAGCCAGCTCCCCGGCGCTCTTCCCCCATGTGGCTCCCAGAAGCTGGCAGTCTGGCCCTTACCCCCGCAGGCAAGAAGTTAAAGATGACCAGCCCCAGAGAAAGAAACGAAAGATGCTGACATGTGGCCAGCCCCAACATCTAAAGCAAGATGCAAAAAAAGAGTATGTCTAATATGCTACCTTGCTGGAGGAGGGGAGCAAGTGGAAATAAAATGAAAATGAAAGACAAATTTCCCTGTATACCTATGGGGTGGGGCTGTTCAGTGTGAAGCCAGTGGCTGTTTAAATTGCAATTAATTAAATTAAATTAAAAATCCGGTTCCTCCATCATATTGACCACATTGTGAGTGCTCGATAGCCACATGAGTCCAGGGGACACAGATCATTTCTATCATCATAGAAAGTTCCCCTGGGTAGCCCCGAGCCATAGAATAGAAAGATGTATGAAGAACGGATACTCTGGTGGCCTCTGAGGAGGGGACCTGGGAGACAGGAGGTGACAAGGGGACTTTTCACCTTTTGAACCTTTGTACCTTTTGGATTTAGAAGCATGTGAATATGTTACATATTCAAAAAGTCAATATTTAAATGTTAAAAAAAAAAAGGAATAATCCTTTCACTGATCTCTCTCTTGGTGTTCAAGAATTCCTCCCTCGCTTCCTTTAAGAGGATTGAGGTGGACCAAAAGATGGACCCAGGAGCCAACCTTGGTTTAGCCGGGATTCTACGGCAGCCTCCAAACTGGAAGTTAAAAGGACAATCCCTTGACCTTGAAGGCTTTTGCTTATCGATGAGCGGCTTCTCACGGGGGCAGCCCTACATAGGTGTCTGCAGGGAAGACAGCCAAGGCTTCTTTATTTGACGGTGGACAGTGGAGAACTGAATAGCTCAGCGAAGACCAGTGGCGTGCGGAGTACACGTGTGTACCCCCGCTTTACAGAGCGGTAAACTGACTTGGGTGGGACCCTCAGCTCTCCGGAGGCTAGCCCCGATGGAAGGGGCCCAAGCCTCATTTCTAAACTGGGGAAGAGCCGAGCGGTGAAGAGCATGGCCCTGGATCCAGACTGTGTAAGTCTGAAGTCCAGCTCCATCATTAAGTAGCTGTGTGACCCCGGGCCAATGCCTCGACCTCTCTGTGCTTCAGTTTCCTTGTCTATAAAATGGAAAGGAGAATGGTGGCCTCCTTCCTCAGCATGCTCTGGTGCGATTTAAATGAATTATAACACGCAAAGCACTTAGGGTAGTGCTTGGCACATAGTCAGTGCTTGATAACATGAACTAAAATTATCATCGATATGATGTGTGGATAGAGGGCTGGGTTTGCATTGGTGGCTTGAATCACGGCTGGTTCCTGAGCATGAGATGGAGGTAGGGGGAGTGCTCTGGACCTGATTCTGGAGAGTGGGTTCACACTGCACCACTACCCTGGGTTGGGATTCTTCCATACATAAGGGAAGCAGCACAGCCAGGGGGGAGAACCTAGTTTCCCCCCTCCCTCCTCTTCCTCCCGGCACATCCACCCCGGCTCTGAAGTTGGATGAGAGCAGCAGAAAGAGTCCTCTTGGAGGAACAGCGGGACTGCTCCAGCCTCTGAACCTTTGCATTGGCTATTCCTTCGGCCTGGAACTCCTGTCCCTCTGAAGATAGAATGGGGGTCCCCTGCCTCTATTCTGCCTCCTCTGCTTCACCAGCATTTCCTTGGCGAGACCTTCCCTGACCGCTCAAATTAAAAGAGCACCCTTACAGGGGCACCTGGGTGGCTCAGTCGATTGAGCATCTGCCTCCGGTCAGGTGATGATCCCAGGGTCCTGGGATCGAGTCCCGCATTGGGCCCCCCGCTCAGCAGGGAACCTGCATCTCCCTCTCCCTCTGCCTCTCCCCCCGCCGGCTTGTGCTCTCTCACTCTCTCTCAAATAAATAACATCTTTTAAGAAAATAAATTAAAATAGCATCCTTACAACTAACTGTCCCTCTCCATGTCCTCACCCTATTCTCCTTGACACTACTCCTCACTCCATCTCCTTGACAAAGGTGACCCTCTCTTCTGAGTCTTGATCTGGGTGGTGGGGAAGGGCAGTTTTCACTTTGTGGACATTCCTCCAACTATGCACTTCTCATCTGAGCATTTTCTATGTGTGTGGTTCGGTTTTTCTAAACGGCACTTTCTCTCACCTCTTCTTCCTCGCCCCAACCCTCCTGACATTTTGTCACAGTTGGCTGTCTGTCTCCTGTTGGTTTCCCCCACTACAACCACAAGGTGATTCCAGCGGCTTCCTCTGCAAGGTAGCCAATAGCCAGGAGTGGCTCTTTAAATTTCAATGAGTTAAGGTGAAATGAAATTTAAAATTCGGTTCCTCGGTCCTCCTGGCCACATTGCAAGTGCTCGTGTGGCCAGGGGCTACCCTACCGGGCGGTGCAGCACCCCCCAAGCATTTCCGACGGGGCAGAAAGCTCTTGTGGTCCCTGCGGGCAGGGACCACGGGTGTCTGGCAGGCTGCGGCCTCCCCAAGGCCGCAGTGGGCACTTAGTGAATGACCGAATGGGGGGGAGGGGGAATGGGTGAAAGGAGCGAACGGATGAGTGGGCGGATGAATGAATGAATGAATGAATGACCCGTGAGGCTCGGGCGTGGCTCTCCCCCGCCCCCGCCTGCCTCCCCCGAGACCCCACCTTGGCCTCGGGGTCGGTGCGGAAGAGCCCCTCGAGCACGTGCAGGGCGTCCAGGACGCCGTGGTCGCGGCCCTTGCAGTAGGAGAGCAGGCGGCGCACGTCGGCCGGCGCCACGAACTGCTTGGAGATCTTGTTGGTGGTGCGCACCGGGAGGCAGGCGTTGGCCAGCAGGTGGCCCGGGCGGAAGTAGTAGGCGAACTCGAGCGGGCAGGCGGGGTGCGAGTGGGTCAGCTGGCACTCCGTCACCACGAGGCGGTCCCGCAGCGGGCTCAGCTTGACGATGATGAAGGCCGGGCAGCCGGGCTGGGGGGGCCTGCGGGAGAACGACCACCGCCGCCGTCACATCACCCTCAGCCCTTGTACTCCTTCTCTCTCTCTCTCTCTCTCTCTCCTTTTTAATTATTATTTTCTAAAATTAAGGACTGTTGCAAGCACCGAGAAGAGAGAGGGCCTTCCGAATCTGCCAGCTGCGTGACCTTGGGCAAGTCCCTTCAAGCCTCTGTGCCTCAGTTTCCTCCTAGGTTGAAAGGGAGATCATCAGCACCCAGACCTTTCTCCTGGGGTTGTTGTGAGGATTGAAAGAGTTGATGTATGGACAGCACTTAACTGTGTCTGCAACGTGACCAGCCCCCGTGTTGGCTGCGCCTCTGTGCCTACCACCCCGTCTCTATCAAAAGCGAAGGGATATTTTATTTACCTCAAACAACTGTAAGAAATAAAACTTCAGAGACTCCTGTATCCACTTCACATTTAGCAAGACCAGCATGGCAAGGCAAGTTGAGGGCCTCTGGGGACGCTGTCCCCCAAAAGTCCTCCTCGGTCCCCCAAAGTAGCCACTTCCCAAATTGGGTATCTAGCCTTTCCTGTGTGTTTTTAGGTTCCCATAAACAGTGGAAGGTAGGTTCCCAGGTTTTAAAAGTTCGTATACACAGAAAGGTGCTCAAACTCATCAGTCATCTAGCGAATACCAATGAAAAGCCCCAGGAAATGCCACTACCCACCGCCAGAATGACCAAATAAAAGCACAGACCAGGATGTGGAGAAAGCGCAACACTTAACTTCTCGTCGATCAGAGTTTACTCGTCACTTGTCACCGCGTGACAGTATGTGCTAACGTGGATCACGTGTCACCCCGTGACCCAGTATTTCCACTCAAGACAAATGCCTGAAGATGGGCACCCAAAGATTGTACTAGAATGTTCACAGCAGCCCTGTTCATATCAGTCAGGTATTTGAAACAACCCGACATCCACCAGGAGGGCAGGAAACTAAGTAAGGCTATATCCTCAAATACGACCCTAACCAACAGTAAGAATGGACAAGCCATTCCTATCGCCAGCAACGTGGTCGGATCTTGCAGAGCTGCTGTGTGAAAGATGCCCCACACGAAAGATGACAAGCCATCACGGGTTGGGTTTATCGAAAGTTCCATAAGAGGCAAAGGTAGCCTCTGCTGTTGGGAGACCGGGGAGTGGTTACCCTTGAGTGGTTAACACCATGGGGAGGTTGGCACTGGGCACGTGTATTCCCTTGTTCTGGGTATTGGTTACATGGACATTTTGTTTGGAGGAAATTCGTTGAGTTGCATACATTATGATGCATGTGCTTTTCTTCATGTGTGTTACGCTTTTAAAAAGTTTACTTAGGAAACTTTTTCTTTCTAGCGTATGGTAGGCAGAACAGCCCCTCAAGGATGTTCACGTCCTAGTTGCTGGAGCTGTGCAAACATTACCGTGCACTGCAAAAGGGACTTTGCAGATATGATTAAATTAAGGGTCTTGAGATGGGGAGATGATCCTGGTTTATCCAGGTGGGCTCAGTGTACCTCCAAGCATCCTTTATAAGGGGAAGACAGAAGCAAGAAGCCAGAGAGGCAAGTCAAAGTCAGAGAGAGAGAGAGAGAGAGAGAGAAAGAAAGATGCTTCTCTGCTGGAGGGGCAGCAAGCCTAGGAGAGGCTGCAAGCCAGGAATGCCGGCGCCTCTAGAAGATTCTCCCCTAGAGCCTCCAGAAGGAACCAGCCTTGCAGACACCTCGATTTTAGCCCCGTGAGACCGGTGCTGGACTGATGACCCTCAGAGCTCTAAGATCACCCATTTGCATTGTTTTAAGCCGCCACATTTGTGATACTTTGTTACAATAGCAATGGGAAACTAACCCCACTCTCTCTCTATACTCTTGCAACTTGCTTTCTCACTCATCAGCTTTTCAGCATTGGTTCATTCCTTTTGCTGCCTGATATGCCACTCGCAACTCTGCCAACTGTATGGCGGTTTTTTTTCTTTTTTAAAGATTCTCTTGAAGTCATCTCGATAGCCAAGGTGGAGCTCGAACTCACAACACCGAGATCAAAAGTCGCATGCTCAACCGACTGAGCCAGCCAGGTGCCCCCTCTGCCAACTGCATGTTGTCTCCTCTTTTCCCTTTTTACAAACAACGCTTTGATGACACCCAACTCTTTTATCTGTCTGTGTGTGAGCAAGAGCCTGTCTAGGACAGAGGCCCTGAAGCTGCAGGGCATGGCCCACCCATCAGCTGAAATCGATCAGGGAGCTACAAGCAGCATTGTAAAAAATGAAAGAGAACAGGGGGGAAATCAGGGTGCATTTCCCTGATAATAATACTTATTATTGACATCTGCTTTCTGAAAGGAGGTTCCGTGTTTCTCCATGAGGAATGAGATTGGCATTTTGTGTAGGAGGTTTATGTTTATAGAGCAGGGATTGGCACACTTTTTCTGTAAAGTGACAGACACTAAACAGACTCTGTTGCTATATTGTGAAAACAGCCATAGATGGTATGTCAATGCATGGGCCTGGCTGTGTTCCAATAAAACTTTATTTACAAAACACAGCTGCAGGGGCGCCTGGGTGGCTCAGTCCTTCAGCGTCTGCCTTCGGCTCAGGTCATGATCTCAGGGTCCTGGGATCAAGCCCCGCATCAGGCTCCCTGCTCTGCGGGGAGCCTGCTTCTGCCTCTCCCACTCCCCCCTGCTTGTGTTCCCTCTCTCACTGTGTCTCTCTCTGTCAAATAAATAAAATAAAATCTTAAAACAAACAAAAAAACAAAACACAGCTGCCAGGTGGATTTGGACCAAGGTCCTCACAGCTTGTCAGCCCTTGTAACATAGATTGTCCAGGGCTTGGCAAGTAATTAAGAAGCGTGACTCACAGGCAGCAAATGAGTAGCATGCCCCAAAACGCTCCTAAATTGTTTCCAAATGGCCCCAGAGAAGGGTGAGCCTCCCCAGAACCCACCCCGACACTCTCCAGTACAAAATACTTAAGAACTGTCTTTGTTAAACCAGAACGGGATCCTTGACACGTCCCTTTTCTGCTCCATGCAGGAGGTAAAGGAAAACCAGGAGCCTGCTAGACTTTTTAAATCTACATAAAAAGCTTGAGACTTTTTGCCTCATTTAAAGCACAAAAATAATGCGAAATTAGAAAAAAGTCTAAGTCTCCAAATTGTTATAAATAAAATACAAATATGGAGCCACCCCAGTGGTGTAAGGTGGAACCAAAAGACATTTCCGACATGCAGCCATTTTTGATCTACCAAAACTGTGGCCCGTTCACAGGGCTCTACCTGACGAGTTTCCCCTGGCTAACTCGCGGGCTCTTGTGAAACTCTCTGGTCTGGCCTCTCTTGGCTGACTCTTTTGGTTCAGCCCTTAGAACAAGCCCCCACTCTGGGGAGGCCACACCTCCGGGAAGTTGTGCATCTTGCCAGAGAATAGCACGTCCCCTCTGGGGTCCCCGTACCTCACATAACTATCTACTGTGGCCTCAGCACGCTATTTTTGCAATTTCTCTACACCCAGCTGGGGAGAAGAATGCCACCCACCTCTACATGTGAACTCCATGTAGGCAGGAATCTGTCTGTTTTGCCTCCTGCTATGGTCCCAGCACTGAGAACAGCCCCTGCCCCCTGGGAGGCGCTCAGTAAATAGACGATGAGGAATGACAGAATCTCGCTGTAGGAACCCCAGGCACCCGGGCACTGCGCTCATTACATCAAGCCACTCAGCACCCAGCCTGCCTATCATGCCTTATAAACTCCTCAGACCATCCGCGTTTCCCCCTTCCCACTGCCAGCAACCCTACTCAGTTCTTTCCTTCTTCATGAAACATCCTTCTCCCTTCTTTTCCCCTAGGTAGCTCTTATTCCTCCTTCACAACTCAGAACCAGCGTCACCTCCTCCAGGAAGCCTTCTCTGACCATCCCCAGGCAGATTTCATCACACATTGGGCTGAGGATCTGATGGATGCCCATCTGTAATGTGCTCTTCACTGAATGGGGTGCTCTTCCACTGAAACCCCCACGATCTAAAACACATTCACCCTTGCACGTAGCAGGTGCTTGAAACAAAGCTCTCGGATGGACAAACAGCATGGCACCTAGGACCACATTTGACTCTCATACTAATAATCTATGATTGCAATAAAGACGAGGGGTAGGGGAGGGAAGAGAGGGGGGACCAAAAACATGGGCTTTGTGGTCAAACTGTGTGGGTCCTGATTCTGGTTTCCTCCTCTCGGCAGCTGGGCTATCTTGGGAAATTCCTTTAACCTCTCTGTGCTCGTTTTCTCAGGTAGCAATTGGGGCTAATAAGAATACCACCTCGTACGTAGGTTCATCCAGAGTACAGAAGAGGATTATGTTATGCAAAGTAGTTAGACAAGGGACTGGTGCACAGTAAGCACTTAATAAAAACGAGCCTGCTATTTCCCCCATTTTTCTTCTTCTAAAAAGTACCATTGCTTTGAGCTGTTTTGCTCTCCACGGACCCATTTCTTCTTGATCTTTCAGGTTCTCAAGCTCTTTGTGTTTTCAAAGGCTGGTGTGTGTATTCTAGAGAGGGAAGCGCTGAGAGAGGCTGGGGGTTGTGCGGAGCAGAGGGCTGGGGCTGGAGGGGAAAGAGGCGGGATGGTGATTTGGGGGAGGTTGCAGGGCAACGTCTGGGGGAGGGGGCTGGAGTGGCCAGGGAGAAAGCTCTGCGGTGTGTTCTCAGGCCCCTTGGCCCCAGCCTCCTGGCTGGCCTCCCGTCTCTCTCCTCCAGTCTGTCCCCCACAAGGCCCCAGGAGGGATTATCCTACCTCCAGAGCTGCCCCTGCTCTCAGCCCCTCCTGTCTCCCTCTGATAATTGCAGAGCACTGGGGACAGTGCCTGCCCATAGCAAATGCCATGTGTTTAAGACAGATACATACGTATATAAATGTATAAACAAAGAGAATCCTTCAAGTTTCCATTTACTGGTCACCTCTTCTAGGAAGCCTTCCAGAAGCACCCTGTAAGCTCTCACGTGGAGCTTAGCTGACCAGTCCTCTTTACCCTCCTCCCTCCCACTCTCTAACTTCTTCTCTCTCACAATTGTGAGCCCTGATTTCCAATTTTTTTTTTTTTGTCTTTTTCTCCTCCATTAGGTTCTCAGCTGCTCAAGAGCAGCAGGCTCCAAATGCCTAGCAAAGAGTAGGTGCACACAGTAGGTGCTCAATAAGTGTTTGTTACCTCGAATTGGGTTCTGTTAACAAAGAGAGATTCCAGATTGGGCCTAAGCCGCTCACAAGCTCAAATGTTCTAGATTTCTCTGTGATGATGTGTGCATTCGATCCTGTTCCGCTTCCTGACCTCTGAGTCTCTGTTTCTAGATAAACAGGGAGTAAACTACCAAGAACAGTAATCTCTCAATAAACGTTTCAATGACTACGGTGAGCATCGGTGTTCGAAGGGCGATTTGCATGTATCAGCTCATTTAATCCTCACAAAACCTGGGATTGATCATGACCATCACTTCCTCCATTTTCCAAGTCAGGAAACTGAGACCCAGAAAGGTGATGTCACTTGCTCAGTGTCCCTGGCTAATCCCAGCAGGCCTGGGGTTTGAGGCGAGCCTGCTGGCTCCTGAGTCTGTGCTCTTGACTTGCAGAACAGCTGTCATTTACCCAGCCGCCCCACGCTGCAGGCACCGGGGAAGCACCTCCCCGTGCTTGGTCTCACAGTAACCTTCCAACAGCTCTGCGAGAACCCCATTTCAGAGAGGAGAAACCCGACTCAAGAGATGTGATGTCTGTTGCCCAAAGACACCCACCCCGGAAGTGGTGGGGCTGGTCTCAAGCGGCCTGAAGGCAGAGCCTGATTTTAAGCGCCCCGTTCTTGCCCACGGCTCTCCAACCAAGGGTCTGAAACTCATGCACACCCACAGGGACCAGGGCAGGTGAAACACGGAAGTGGCAGGGCTAAGTGTGAGGTAACAGGGAGCGGTGGGGTCTGGGGCAAACCTGAGCGCCAATGCCCTACCTAACTGCAGTGGCCGTCTGCCACACAAGAACGTGGGCTCAGCCTCTTCCCATGTTTCACAAAAAGCCAGAAACCAAACATTTTATGGAGAGTGCTCTGGTTTCAGACTGGGGGTGGGGGGTGGGGCGTGATTAAAACTTCCTTGGCCAGCTGGGTGTATCTCCTAGCCCTCTCATGGATTTTTCATTTGCCCCTTGTAGTGTTACACTTATAGGGAGCTTATTTGTGAGCTTGTTCATATAATGTCAGCCTTCCTGTTCAGTCTGAACATGCCAGGAGGGCAGGGGACTTGTCTACCCTGCTCAACACCTTCTCACCCCAATGAAGTATCTTTAGCCCCCATGTGGGACCTGGCCCTGTATTTACTGAATCAACAGATGGGTCTTTCTCTCTTTGTCCTGTAGTTTACTCTGGCAGCTCTGTCTCTGACCTCTTTGTAGGTGTCCCAAACCTGGCTCTCACCCATTTTTCTGGTTCTGGCTGGAGTCTCTGGCTCCATGTCTCCATGTTTCTGGAATATTCTGTCTTTTTTTTTTTTTTTTTGGCTTTCTTCAATGTGTCCATCTCACTCTCTGCCTCTAAGTCCCTATTAAAGTCTGTAATTGGAGCCCGCCCTGTCACTCACTGTGCGTGCCTTTGTCCTTGCAGCTCACTGGCTGTCTGCCTTTCTCCAGGACTGTCTTGGCTTCTCTGCAAGGTGTACTTAGTTAGCTGTTTTGGTAGGCATCTCTCTCTCCCCATCTCTTGGTGGGGGGCTCTCTGCCTACTCCTCCCCCTCCCCCCCAACACCCCCCAGCAGGGCACGGCTCAGCTCACGCACCCCACGGTGGGCCGGCTGGGCGCGCGCACGTCCTTGCACACGAGCCGCACGTAGCTGTACTTGAGCACGTCGATGAGCGTGTAGAGCGGGGGTGCGCTGGCCCAGCGGCAGCGCGCCAGGTGCATGGAGCTCTTGACGAAGAAGAGCGCCAGCCGCTGCTGGCACCACGCGTCGAAGAAGCGGCTGAACTCGGCCCATGAGAAGAAGGCGCGCTCCCGCAGCTCCTGCTCCTCCTGCCCCGCCGTGCTGGGTGGGGACTCCATCCTGGGGCGCCTGAGTGGAAGGGAGGGCACGTGGATATCAGACCCATCCCCACCAGGGGTATCCCACTTCCTCCATTTTCCGCCTGCCTCTTTGGTCCTGGTGCCTCTTTCTAGGTGGGGCCCAGGGTGGGATGCACCCCTGTTAATATCTAGATATGAATCTACACTCTATCTTTGGCTTTCTCCCATTTCTGCATTATTCCCGGGACAGCTGGAGCCTGTCATCCTGATCCCTAATTTCAGCTCTGGCCCCCTCTGTAGATGTGCCCGTAGGTACAGTTGGGGTCCCTCTCCCAAAATATAACCCTTAAGTTCAGTGGCGGACACCTCCAATGTATTCCCAACTTCCAGCTAAGACCTCCTCCCCCCTCCGGATATATCTCCTATACCTGGCCATAACCTCTATAGCGCCCCCATTCATATGAAACCCCCCCCTTCTACGTGGGTCTACACTTGGCTGTAACTCACATCCATCTTTGCCCTCTTCTAAAGATGTTCCATGTCTAGATGTGCTCCCGCATCCAGTCATGGACCCCTCATCCCCAGACATATTCTTCACGCACCTGTGGCTCCCTCCTCCCTGGGATGTGTCTCCGATATGCAGCTGTTTCCCCGGATGTGACCCCATGGGTCGCCACATCCAGCTGTAGCCCCTGCCTCCGAGAGGCTCCCATATCCAGATGTCCTTCTCACATCCAGTATGTACTTTTCGCCCACAGGTGTGTGCCTCATTCACTTGTGGCCAATTCTCAGAAGTGTCACCAATACTTGTCTGTGCCCACCTCCTGCCCAGACGCGCCCCCCAGTCCAGCTGTAGCTCCCTCCTCCCATTTGCAGCTATTGTACTCCCCAGATGTGCATTCTGGTCCTAGACATGGCCCCTCGTCCTCCGATGGGCTTCATCACCCCAGATGCTCCCCCACGTCCAGCTGCGCCTCCCCCCACCCCGCCCCCGTGCAGCCCCTCCCAACCCGCTTCCGCCTCCCCAAGCCCTCCCAGCCCCTCCTGCCGCGGGCCCTCCCACCTCCGCTGTCCCACCCAGCTGTGCCTCTCCCCTCCCCCAGATGTGCACCCTTCCCGCCCCTCCCCACTCACCTACCCGCCCCGGAGCGGCGTCCACCTCCCACAATGCTCCGCGCCGAGGCCAGGCCCGGCCCTTGCTCCCGGGATGCCCCGCGCGGCCTCCCGCCTCTCTTCCCGCTGTACTTCGCGCAGCGGCTTCCACCGAATCTCCCTCTTTCCCCGCCAGTCACTTCTCAGACCCGCAGCTACACCCACCCACCCAGAGCGAGGGAAGGCGCGGACCGTTTCCCATCGTGCTCTGCGGGAGGGCTCACCCTACTTCACCCCTTTCCTAGTAGCCTCCCGTCCGGGAGACTACAACTCCCAGCGTCCTCCGGAAGGCAGCGGCGGCGCGGACGACGCCCGGGCCCCGCCCCTCGGCACGGCCCCGCCCCCGCCCGCCAAAGTCTGCGCGCGAATTCCGTGGCGCCAATTGAGGGCTGCGGTCGGGTGCCGAGCGGTTCCGGGTGTGACGCGCAGGACAGTGGCGCGCGGGGCCGGCAAGAGGCAGGTGGGGCCGCCGACGCGGGGCTGGGAAACTGGGGGGTGGCGGGCGTGTCGTACGCTCCGGGCCCACGGCTCCGCCGGGTCGGTCGGCTGCAGAGGAGCGGGCGTCGGGGACGCTCAGGCGGCCAGGAGCGCGGCGGGGAAGGGAGAGCGCCGGCAGCGGGTCCCTACAGGGCACGGGGGGGACGTCCGCCGGAGGGAGAGGGCCAGGTAGAGGGTAGTCGGGGGCCAGAGTCAGTAGGACCCGACAGGGTTTGAGGAGAGGCCCGGGAGGCGGGGCTGCCACGAGGGGGGTGGTCACAGAAGCTCGAGGGGCGGGCCCCTGGGGCCGGTGGGGTAGACTCGGTGGGCTGGGCCATCGGAAATTGCGTGGTGGGGGAGACAGGCCCACCTGGAAGGGGGTGGGGACGGGGCAAAGTTTGTTAGCGGGCGGGGCCCGACGCTAGGAGGCGGGGCCGGGGAAAGGTTCAAGGAGAGGGAGAAGTGGGGTCGGCTTTAGACGGTGTCTAAAGCCAGACGATCCCGCTGGATGGAGGTGGGGCAGAGAGGTCTGTGGTCTGGTCCAGGTCTAGGCCAAGGCCTTAGGAAAGGTCGGGACCCTTCTGTATAAGGAGACGTCTGGCTTTGTGGATGCCGGATGAGGGGGGCGGAGCGGAGGTAGGGTTGGACCACCGGGCTGGGAGGCCAAGGCCTGGGAAGGGAAGGGGCCTTGGAGAGAGTAAAACTCAAAGGTCTCGGCTTATTGTTGCCCTAAGGGGTGGATGGAGGGCCAGAGGAGCTTGGGGAGCGGAGAGAAAAGGATATTGATGTCCTTAGGAGAGGGGGAGGCTTGAAGGATAAGGCAAGGGGGGCGGGGTGCACTTGGCTGGGAGAAGAGATGAGCATTTGGGAAGGGGGGCTGGCATCTGAAAGCTGAGGGGAATCATTGAGGAGAGACAGCAGGACGTGGGATGAAGGACACATCACTTCTTGGCCTCCAACCCCATTTCATCCTGTTTGAATTACTCTGACCTTTTAGCCTCAGGGAGGCATGAGGGAAAGGCCAGGGGGGTCTAAGTAAGACCTTAATTTCGTCTTATCTTAGGATCCCTGGGAGCTTGCTAAGCCTGCAGGTCCCCCTTCGATACCCAGAGCTTCTGATTAGTAGGTCTGGGAGCAGGCTGGAATGTTTTACACGTAATCCCAGGTGAGATTCTTAGAACTGACACTGTGTTTCTGGGATCCACCATTGGCTGGCTGTGTGGCCTTGAACCACTTACTTTCCTTCTCCTGTCCCAGCTTCCTCATTGTCTTTTGGGTGATGCTGAGCTGTTCTGAGCTTCAGAGGATGAGAGTAGCATATTTAGGGGAATGGTATAAAATACTTTCCACGGATGGAGGGTGGTCAGGGGAACAGGCAGGTCAGGAAACGTGAGCCTTTATTAATGAGAAGAAAAAGACTTGAGCCTTTTGGCTGGTCATCCTCAAACTGCTTAAAGACCCTTTGAGGGGCGCCTGGGTGGCTCAGTCAGTTAAGCGTCTGCCTTCGGCTCAGGTCATGATCCCGGGGTCCTGGGATCGAGCCCCGCGTCGGGCTCCCTGCTCCGCGGGAAGCCTGCTTCTCCCTCTCGCACTCCCCCTGCTTGTGTTCCCTCTCTCGCTGTGTCTCTCTCTGTCAAATAAATAAATAAAATCTTAAAAAAAAAAAAAAGACCCTTTGATATCGTGCTCCTTCTCACATGGCCTGTGGGTTTTGAAAGATCCTGCTTATGAAGCCTAAATTCTTTAGTAATGATGTTTTTGTTACCCTGATTTTTTAAAAAATATTTATTTATTTATCTGAGACAGGGGAGGGGTAGAGGGAGAGGGAGAGTCCCAAGCAGGCTCCATGCCCAGTGTGGAGCAGACGTGGGGCTCGATCTCACGACCCTGAGATCATGCTCTGAGCCGAAAACAAAGAGTTGGGAGCTCAACCAACTTCGCCACCTAGGCGCCCCTGTTACCCTGATTTTTAAATAAAGGCATACATATGGACCAATGCATTCAGTGCCAGGCACCGTTTTAGGTCCTGTGGCCATGTCGCTGAACAAAATGGACAAAATCCTTATCTTTGTGCACCTCAACGTTTTAGCCCTGTACTGCTTAATAGAGTAGCAGCTAGCCCCATGTAGAGATTTAGATTTAAGCTCATGAGAAACAGATGAAAATCTCAGCTCCTCAGTGGCACTAGCTGCATTTCAAATACTTGAAGCCACATATGGATAGAGTGACCTCTTTGGACTCTGCAGGTATAGAACGTTTCTATCATGCAGAAAATTGTGTTAGAAGCAGTACTCGAGAGAGTGAGACAAAACCTAATTCAGAAGATCCAGTTGCGTTAACTGCTGGGGAGGAGGAGAGTGAGGGGTTAGTGTAGCAGGCTGGGGCTGGCGGTAGCCGGACCTGCACTCGGAGCAGTGGGATGCTGAGAGGTGGTTGACAGTGGGTGGTCTTTGGGAGGCAGTGCCAGTGGGATTCGTGGGTCCATGAGTTTGGGGTATGAGAAAAGAGGTGAATCTGGTGAATCAACAATCCAAGGGTTGTTTTTGTTTTTGTTTCTTTAAAGATTTTATTTATTTGAGAAGAGAGCACAAGCAGGGGCTAGTGGCAGAGGGAGAGGGAGAAGCAGACACCCCGCTGAGCAGGGAGCCCCATGCAGGGCAGGGCTCGATCCCAGGACTCTGGGATCATGACCTGAGCCAAAGGCAGATGCCTAACTGACTGAGCCACCCAGGCATCCCATTTTGTTTTGTTTTGTTTTGTTTTGTTTTTAATTAAAAAATTACATGTAGCGAACTTACTCTTTTTGGTGTATACTTCTTTTGATTTTGAAATGTGTAGAATTATGTATAAAGACCACCACCATCAAGATACTACAGTTTCATCACTCCAAAAAGTGATTGTGTTCCTCGTCTCTAGGTACCGCCCCCCCTCCCCCCGCCAGCAACTATCGGTCCCTCTCCATCCCTGCAGCGTACCCGAATATTCCTTTTTATTGCCAAGCGAGTGTAAACAAGCTTTAGTACATCCTACGGTGGGATACTGTTCAGTAAGTTGTAGGATGTACCATAGTTTGCTCATCCATTCCCTGTGGGAGGACATTTGGATCATTTTTGGTGACTGTAAACAGATCCGCTGCAGTAGACATTCACTTACGGGGTTTTGTGTGCACATAGGAGTTCTCTGGGTAAATCCCTCGGAGTAGGGTTGCTGGGTCATATGGTAAGCATATGCCTCACCGTTTGAGAAGCTGCCAGGCTTCTCCAAAAGTGACCGAACCATGTTGAATTCCCTCCAGAAAAGTGTGAGACTTCCCATTGTTCCACATCCTCACCAGCACTTGATGTGGTTTGGTGTTTTGTTTTGTTTTGTTTTGTTTGTTTTTAATGGTTAAATAGGCATGCAGTGGACTCCAGGGTTTTTGACTGGAGCAGTTGGGTGACAAAAGCTACCACTGCAGAGATGGGAGAAGGAATATGTGTGTGTGTATGTCATCTGGAGTTTGGTTTTGGTCCCACTGAGGTGGAGGTGTTGGTTGGACATCCAGATGTCAGAGCAGAAAACCAGGATGTGCCCCCTTGAGTTTAGAGGGCTAGTGACAGACGGAGTGAGACATTTGGGGGCCATGATCACATTGCATGAGATCTCTAAGGGAGTGGGTGTAAACGGGACAGAGTGGGGGGCCTAAGGATTGGGCCTCGGGCACTGCAACAGTTAGAAAGCTAGTTGCCATCTTGGGGCGCCATGGCTCAGTCAATTAAGCATCAGCCTTCCGCTCAGATCATGATCCTGGAGTCCCGGGATCGAGCCCCGCATCGGGCTCCCTGCTCAGCAGGGAGTCTGCTTCTTCCTTTGCCCCTCACCTGGCTCGTGCTCTCTCTCTCTCTCAAATAAATAAATAAAATTAAAAAAAAAAAGGTCTTAAAAAAATTAGTTACTATCTTAGTTTTCTGTTGCTATTGTACCAAATCATCCCCTTTGCCACCTAACAAGCCCTGTGATTCCAGGCATCTTTCTGTGCCTCCGTCTCCTCACTGGCGAGATGGGAATAAAAATGGAAAATGTTGGATTGTGTTGTTGGGAAGTATTGGGTAACATCATTTTACCCTGGTTATCTCAATAGCCCCAAGATCTAAGGGCCGCCCGCCACCCCTTCAATCCCAATACAGGGGGACCCTTGTCCTCCTCACTCTCAAGAATAGGTAGTAGTTAAGGACACAGACTTTGGAACCGGACACCTGTCTTCGGATCCTGGCTTCGAAACCCATTAGGCTGTCTGGCCTTGAGCAAATCACTCGACCTCTCTGTTGCCTTTGCCTTGTTTGTAAAATCAGGATAATAACGAATTGTAATAGATTTTGTGTGAATTACTTCATATAAAGCATTTGGAATAGTGCCTGGTCCCTAGTAAGCACCCCAGTTAATAAACTTGATTTTTTTTTTTTTACAGAAAAAGTATTAAGTGAAAAAAAATTCAGGTTTTACATAGATAGTGTTGAAATTTCAAAGGTGGTGTGGAGAATGTCTGAAGTTTGGGAAATAATTTTTGGAGGAGAGGGGAGGGAACCAGGCCCAGCCCCATGGCTCGAGAGCTCCCAGTCTGATTGGAAAGATGAACTGTGACATAATCAGAATACAGGATCAACGCAATATGTGTGAGAAGAGAAGTACCAGTTACCCACCACGGGAGGTCAGGAAATGGAGTGTCTCTCCT
This sequence comes from Eumetopias jubatus, assembly GCF_037043125.1. Classification (NCBI taxonomy): domain Eukaryota; kingdom Metazoa; phylum Chordata; class Mammalia; order Carnivora; family Otariidae; genus Eumetopias; species Eumetopias jubatus. The sequence goes on along the minus strand of NW_028274816.1, from coordinate 56,911,403 downwards.
AGCAGGTACCCAAGGGAGGCCTCTGGACATCCATCCAGTGCTCAGAGCTGGGCAGGAGGGGACTCCCCAGAGGGAACCTGGAGGAAGGGGGTAGGAGGCTAGATCATAAAATTTGAACAGTTATGTGGGGTCTAGATTTACTTTTTTTTTTTTTTTTAATGAATGGGTAATAAATATGCAGGGTTTAAAATAAAATCGGGATAGAGGTATGCAGGGACAGGTATGGTTCACAGCCTTACTCCCAGTCACCTCGAGTGCCCTCAACCACTTTTGTTGGTTTCTTGATTATCCTTTCACAGTTTCTATTCGGCAAACGAAAGCAGGACCAAAGAATAGATAGGTTCCTATTTTCTCCTGTCTTACGAAATCAGTAGCATATTATGTACACTGTTCTGCCACCTTTTTTATTACTGTTTAAAATGTTACTTAAGATACCTAGAACATCTTTCTATATCAGTATATGGAGAGTGTCTTCATTCTACTTTTTTTCTTTTTTTACTTTTTGTCTTGAAAGGATTATATAGACTTGCCGGAAGTTATAAAAATAGTACAACTGTCTTCCTCCTGGTGGCATCTTATATAATCGTAGTCCAGAATCAAAACCAGGAAGTCGGCGTTGGACAATACCGTGAGCTAGACCACATAGCTGGTTCAGCTGTATGTGTGTGTGCGAAGTTTGAGCCCGTGTACAGATCTGTGTAACCACCACCGCAGTCAGGATATGGAACAGTTCTGTCTTCACAGAGGCTCTCGCTGTGCTCCCCATTTATAGCTGACTGCCCCCCCACCTTTTGTCCCTAAGCTCTGACCACCCCAATCTCTTCCCCATCCTAAGTTTTGTTATTTGGAGAATGTTCCAGAAATGAACTGTACAGTACGTAACTTTCTAAGATTGGTGTTCTCCGCGTGATGTTTTTGCCCCTCATTTCTGTAAAGTATATACCTTAGAAACTGCTCAGCAGGGACGCCTGGGTGGCTCAGTCATAAAGCGTCTGCCTTCGGCTCGGGTCATGATCCCGGGGTCCTGGGATCGAGCCCCCGCATCGGGCTCCCTGCTCAGGGGGAAGCCTGCTTCTCCCTCTCCCGCTCCCCCTGCTTGTGTTCCCTCTCTCTGTGTCAAATAAATAAATAAAATCTTAAAAAAAAAACAACTGCTCAGCAGCAGTGGGTATAATTTAATGGAGTGATGGAGTGCCACGTGTCAGGGTTGTTTCACCTAAAAACAGTTTTTTATTAGTCTTTTTTTTTTTAAAGATTTTTATTTATGTATTTGAGAGAGAGAGGGAGAGAGAGGAGGAGAGGGAGAGGGAGAAGCAGGCTCCCCATTGAGCAGGGAGCCCGATATGGGGCTTGATCCCAGGACCCCCAGGATCATGACCTGAGCTGAAGGCAAACGCTTAAACAACTGAGCCACCCAGGCGCCCCAGTTTTTTGCTGATCTTAAAACTTAAAAAAAAAACAAAACGAGGGGCGCCTGGGTGGCTCAGTCGTTAAGCGTCTGCCTTCGGCTCAGGTCATGATCCCAGGGTCCTGGGATCAAGCCCCATATCGGGCTCCCTGCTCCGCGGGAAACCTGCTGCTCCCTCTCCACTCCCCCTGCTTTTGTTCCCTTTCTCACTGTGTCTCTCTCTGTCAAATAAATAAATAAAATCTTTAAAAAAAAAACCAAAACAGAAACTTAACTCCTCAAAAAACCTCAAACGAAACTGAAAAAAATAAAAAAAAAACCTGTAGGTGTTCCGTGTGCCTTCATGTTAGATGAAAAGCAGGCTCCATACGATCGAGGCTTCTTATCTTGTTCTGACTTGTGACTATTTCTTCACTCATAAATCAGTGTTGGTCCATAAAAACGGGAGTTTCTTGTCGGTGGGGAAACTCATGTTTCTGATTTTGTGGGTTTTTTTTTTTTTCTTCTTCTTTCTGAAAGAAGGAGGGTTACGTGCTTTACTGGTTCTGTGCACAACCAGTGGTCTCACCAAGGATCTGGATTTCTGTTTCAGGAGCATCTGGCTGCAGACGACGAGGAGGAAAGGGGAAGGGAGAATTCTGACCCATCATGCAGCGGAGTATCATGTAAGGACCCGGCCCCCTGTCCTACATGCTCTGAGTTCTCTGCTTCTCTCTTGATTTCTGTGCCTTTTCTTGGAAGAACACAAGGTAGTCTCCTAATTGGAATTTCCAGGAGCCGAGCAGTGCAGAAGATTGGGCGTGGGATCTGGAAGACGGGTAGTGTGGTAACTAGAATTTTTTAGCTGGAGGTTCAGAAATGCTGACCCAGTGGTTTGCAGTTGGTGGTGTGGCCCCCCAGGGGACAGCTGGCCATGTCTGAAGATGTTTTTGGTAGTCACAATTAGGGGGAGAAGGGGGCTTGTGATTGGCATCTACTGGATAGGGGCCAGGCATGGTTGCTGCTTAATACCTGCAATGCACAATGCACGGGACAGCCCCCCACAACGAAGAATGATCTGGCCTGAAATATCAGTAGTGTCCAGGGTGGGGAACCCTGTCCTCATGCAAGCTGGCTTCAGGAAAACGAGACAGGGAATTACATTGCTTGTGTAGTTGAAGCCTTCCGGAATTAATGGCCTTGGGCTTGGTTGGACCCAGTTGCCAAAACCCTTTCATTGGGAATTTGAGGGAGTGTCCTGAGAGGAAAATGGAGGGCCTGCTCCCGGAAGGAGGGGATGGATTCTAGACTGACCCAGACCTGGCCCCCTCTCCCCCCGCCAGAGACCTGGGAGGTCAATCACAGGCTGTATTTTTCTCACATGATGACGAGTCTGGGCATAGTCTGTCTTTGGCTGATAGCACCTCTGAAGTCTTTCTGTCCCTGGCTTGGCTTGGCTTAGCTGGATTGGTTGATTGACTGACTGATCGTCCGTTAAGCGTTAATTTGAGGACGGTTTTAAATGAGCAGAAAAGTTGTACCGATAGTAGAGCCTGTTCCTGGATACCTGGCACCCAGCTTTCACTGTTGATGTCGTGGGGCCCGTTGGTCACAGTAAGGGACCAGCATTGGTACATTCCTGTTAACTACACTCCGATCTCCGTGGTTTATCTACAAATGCTCTTCTCTGTTCCCAGGATTCAGCTCGGAGTACCCTGTTGCATTTAGTTGTCATGCCCCCTCGGTTCCCTCTGGTGTCAGTCCAGGTGACAGTTTCTCAGACTTTGTCAGGGTACCTGCAGACAGTCCCCCAATGTGTCTGATGTTCTCATAACTAGACTGGGGTCACGGGCAGCAAAGCGAGGTAGCCTCTTGTCCCCTCGTAATTGGGGTGCAGACATCCCCAGGACATCACCAGCGATGCTGACCTTCCTGACTCGGTCAGGAGAGTGTGGGCGAGGCCTCTCCGCCTCACTTTTCTGTGGTCCTCCTCGGTACTCACTTCTCTGGAAGCCAGCTACTCAGTCCAGCCAGTCTCAAGTGGAGGGAGGATACCTTGCTTTATTGATCTTTTCCAGAGCACTTCACACTTCCTGACATTTTTTTTTAAAAGATTTTATTTATTTATTTATTTGCGAGAGCGAGAATGAGAGATAGAGAGCACGAGAGGGAAGAGGGTCAGAGGGAGAAGCAGACTCCCTGCCGAGCAGGGAGCCCGAAGCGGGACTCGATCCCGGGACTCCAGGATCATGGCCCGAGCCGAAGGCAGTCGACTGCTCAACCAACTGAGCCACCCAGGCGCCCCCTTCCTGACATTTTTTTTATTTAGTTACTTAACAGTTGCCTCTTCTACTGAGTGTCAACCCGTTGAGGGTGGGGACTTGGTGTCTTTGTCTCCACGGAATTCCTAGGGCCTGGGAGAGGCCCTGGCACATAGGAAGTGCTTGGTTGATTCTTGTGCCATTATCATTCCCATTTTCCCCCTCCTTCTGTGCTCCTCCAGGTCATTTTTCTACCCCAAGAAGGAGGGCAAAGTGAAAAAGCCAGAGAAGGAGACCTCCAACAGCGTCAGAGAGACAGAGCCACTTCCAAAGTAAGTAATGGGGCGAGAACATGGTACATTTGTTCCTTTATAAGTCAGGACTCTCTTGACTGTAAGTGTGGCAAGCCCAGCTCAGAATGTCTGGGAGTCCTAAAGGGAATTTTTTGACTTTGGTAACTGGGAAGTCCAAAGGTATAGGTCCAGCTTCAGGCACAGCCGGATCCCGGGCCTCGGCACTGGCAAAGGGAGTTGGCAAGTCCAGGTTCCAGGAGTAAGACATCTGTGGGCAAGCAGTCAGGAGCAAGTTGCGTGCATCAATCATGCCCCTTCCATCCCCTGGGTCAGGACCTCTCACGTGGCTGTACGCAGCTGCAGGGCAAGCCGGCAAGGGATAGTCTCTAGCCGAGAGCCATGGACCTAGCTAAATCTCAGGGGCTGGTATGACTGAAAAAGAGAGGGTCTCCAAATGGATGTTGGAGGCCATTCCCTGCTCTCAGTAGGGGCTCCATCTGCTCCTTAGCATTGCTCCCGTCACAGAGTAGGTGGGCACATGGGAGGCCTCCAGAAACGTGGATGCAGTGGATGGTCGGATGATTAAGAGTGTATTGCAAGGAGGAGCCTAGAAAAAGCTCATGGAATGCTTGAACGAAAAGGAAGGGAATGAAACACCCTCATTTCCCCACCTTCCAGGGTGGCACTGAAGGAGCGCAATGGAGAGGTGCCTGAGAGCGATTCTCCAGTGAAGAGGCCAGGGCGGAAGGTGGCCCGGGTCCTGGGCAGTGAAGGGGAAGAGGAGGACGAAGCCCTCACGCCCTCCAAAGGCCAGGTAGGTCCCCACCAGCCTGCCCCCCGTTCCTGGAAGAAGCCATCATTCCCAGTAGGCTTTGGCACTGAGTGTAGCACAGCCGCTCAGGGGCGCTCATGCCTCAGGAGGTGGAAGATTTGAGCGGTCATGCCCTGGAGCAGATGGGCGGGTTCTGACTCCACCTGCGCCCGGTGGCCTGGGGCAGGCTCCTGGCCTCGTGCTTTGGCCACCTCACCTGGGACGTACAGCTCCCGGGAGCACCTACCACTCGGGGTGACTGTGAACAGGAAAGGAGTCAGTTCACGTATGGATCTGAGAATAATGCGTGATCCAGAATGAGGGCTCAAAAACACATTGGATCTCTCCTGTTGGCAGAGGGCTTTTTGCCTTTTCCAGAGACGTTGGCTTCCTTTCTTTCCTTGCTCAAAGTCACCCAGTGGGCAGCTGATTGGTGACCTTAATTCCCTCCACAGCCCTAATTGCCCTTTGCCACATAACCGAATATATTCACAGGTTCCAGGGACTAGGAGGGGCCGTCCTTAGGAGCTTGGACTTTGCCCTGTGGCTGCTAGGGATCCGTGGAACGGTTTTGAGCAGGAGAGGGACGGGTGGCTTTGGGTCCTGAGCAGCCTTCACAATGTCCCTCTGGGGCCTGTATCCATCAGGGTCTGAATAGGAGAGAGAAACCACGTGAGCAGAGAGAGTTTAATACAAAGAATTATCAAGTACGTATGTAGTTCTCAACCAGGTCACTGCAGGGGCGAAAAGAGAACTCGAAGACGTGGAGGAAGCATCTCTAGGGGTTATAGCTACCGCCCTGGAGCTGTGGAGCTGACAGTCAGGCCTTTAGGTGCTGGCTGGTGGGCACCGGGGTCTCTGAGCTGACAGGTGGTGCCCTGAGGGCCTGGTCAGATCTTGGAGGCAGGGGCCCTGGGCAGAGAGTGCTCGCATCCGGGGGCATCACGTCGTAGGCCCTGTGAGTGTTGGAAATGCTGTAAGTCGGATCCGGCTGACACAGGCCCCTCTAGTACCCTGTTAGGGCGCTGCCTGCCACAGAGCTTCCTGCCAGACTGGGAAAGGGGTTTTCAGAGTCCAAGCATCATGAGGGAGAGTGGACGGGGTAGGCTTGGAGCTGAGGGGCTGTCACTTAATAACTGGCAGAGGGCCCTGTACGATGAGTTAGGGATTGAAAGCAAGATAACAAATAACGGGCTTAAACAAGGTAGGAATTTATTTCTCTCTCTAATGGGCATAAAAAGTCCAGGATTAATATAGCATTCTGTCAGTGTCAGAGACACAGGCTGCTTCTGTACCATTACTTTTATCCTAGATGCCCTAGTCCAAGCGAATGTCCATTTTCAAGCCAGTGAGAAGAGCAAGACATTCCACGGGAAGTGTACATCATTTTCCTTTATATTGCATTGTGTAGGAGTGAGGCTCCTGGCCACGCCTAGCTGCAAGGGAGGCTGGGAAGTGTAGTTCTCAGGCTCTTGGCTGCACCTAGCTGCAGGGGCGGTGGTGAAATGTGGTTTTTAGTTGGGCCTATGCCTAGCTAAAAATCAAAGGTTCTGTTACATTAGAAAAAAGAGTTGTTGTTATTGTCGTCCACGATGAGGGGGTCTGGTGCCACGAAACTCCACAGGAGGTTAAGGAGGGTAAGGCCCAGGTTAAGAGAGGAGGGGCCCTGAACTGGAACGGAGAACTCTCTACCCCCAGCTGTTTGGAAAACGACAAGGAGGTGGCCCCTTCTTCCTCCTCTCACTCTAGAATTGCTCTTTCTTGCTTTCCAGAAGCCTGCCCCCAGCTCTCCACAAGTCTCCCCTCCCAGCCCTGTCACATTTCCCGAGAGCAGCCCCTCCCCCTCCAGCACCTCTCCTGTGGACATCTCCCCAGCAGGGATCCCAAAGCGGCGCACAGGTGAGGACATACAGGCCCCTGCCCCTTCCCTTGCCTGTCTTTGTCCGCTGGAGGATTTCTGCACCTGGCAGCCATCCTCACAGCAGCTCTAATCTTAGCGTTGTGGTTGAGAGCATGGCTTCACCATCCACTGGCTGTGTGACCTTGGGTAAATGACGTACTTTCTCTGAGCTTTATCTGTAAAACAGAGACGATAATAATGACAGCATTTATCATACAGAGATTAAGAGGAAATAGGCGGAAAAGGCTTGGACCTGGGCCCAGCCCATAGTAAGCGCTCAGGAAGCTTTGGTTATTGTAACCGCGGGTATGTGCTGTCAGGGAGGCAGCGCACCTCACTGTGGGAGCCCAGGAAAGCAGGAGACTTGTAGAAGAGAGATTCACCCAGCCAAGCCTTGAAGGAGAAGGAAGAGTGAGCAGGGAAGAGGGTTAATAGCAGAAGGAAGTAGTCATCGAGAAGGTCCCTCAGGGCACTGATGGCTTGGTGTGTTGGTGTTGGTGCTTAGTGCACAGGGTTGGGGGCCCCAAGCGGGGACACTGGAGAAGGTCCGTGGAAAGCCAGCCTGAGGAGTGGCACCTCTGTCCCCTGGGGGATCGGGAACGTTTTGTACGGGTGGGGAGGCACAGGTGAGGGACCCTCACATGGTGCTGGGGGACAGATGTGGCAGGTGCAACCAAGGGACTGAAATTTCAGTGCTGCATCATTTTTGTTAAATCTAAATGTGCAAGCTGATGCCAGATTGAGTTACCGAAGACTCTCAGGCATGTTTAGAATAACTTGGGTGCACAAATCTTCCTCAACTGTAAACACAGATCAGCTATTTCTGAGGAACACTTAGCAACCAGTTGAGATGTGCTGAAGTACATCGGACTTCGAAGACTCAGCACAGAAAAGAAAATGTTAATTATTTTAACATTGAAAACACAACACATTGGAGTCGTAGTATTTTTGGATACATTGGGTTACATAAACCGTATTATTAAAATGAGGTGTATCTGGATTTTTTTTTCCGTTTCTCAATGTAGCTACTGGCAAGTTTAAGATCAGGTATGTGTCTCACCGTACTTTTCCATCGGGTGGTGCTGGTATAAAAAATAGCACGCCTGGGGACACCTGGCTGGCTCAGTTGGTATAACGTGTGACTCTTGATCTCGGGGTCATGAGTTTGAGCTCCACTTTGGGTATAGAGTTTACTTAAAATCGTAAAAAAAAAAAAAAAGCACAGCCGAAACTAATAGACTGTATGTTAACTACACTTGCATAAAAAACTTAAAAAAATTTTTTTTGATTAAAAAAATAGAAGAAGAAAAGGAGTCGCGGTGGTAACAGGGCTCAGAACTGAGGCAGCGCAGAGGGGGTGACACCCGAGCTGAGTCTTGGAAGATGGGGGAGGGCGCCGGCAAGCGGTGCAGCCACGAGCAGCGTGCAGAGGAGCCACGTGGCACGCGGGGGGTTGCATGCACTGGCATGTTTCTGGAGGATCAGATGTAATTTGGGGAGCAGGGCAAGTTTGAGGACTGTGCGCAGTGAGACAGGAGGGTGGGGCTGGCTCCCACAGGGCCCCGCATGCTGGGCCAGGAGCCCGGGTTTTTTCCTGGGGGGTGCTGGGGCGCCACGGGAGGGCTGCGGGTCGGGGGTGGTGGGGAGGTAGTCATGAAATAGCTGAGTGGCCCGGGGCCTGCCGGAAGCTCAGCGCTGACCCTGAGATGGGCCCTGGGGGGCAGGGGGTGTCAGGGAATTCTTTTTAGAGGAAAGGACCCGTGAACTTTGTCCCTGAGCGGCAAGTGCCCGGGCCCGGAGGTGTGTTTGGGAGGAGCAGGAGTTCAGGGGTGCTGGAGAATGAAGGATGACGTGGCGTGGAAGGAGTTAGAAGGTCAGCTGGAGAGAGATGAGGCACACAGCAGCAGATGCCAGAAGACTTGCTTCTGGAATGGGGCGGAGGAGGCAGGTGCTGGAGTCGGCGCGGCACTGGGCCGAGCGCGTCAGAGCATCTCTTACTCTCAGGGATCGTTTCTATTCTGCATGTGTGGGAGACGGAGGCACAGAGAGATTAAGTAACCTGCTCAGGGTTCACACAGCCAGGAAGCAGCAGAGCTTGAAGAATGAGGCACACCCGGGGCAGAAGGGGAGTGTCCCACAGCCTTCTCAGGGGGCCCCGTCACTGACCGGCCTGAGCTCATGGGGGCGGGGGGGCGGACAGACCCACGAGGTCCACCACGCCAAGCCCTTTGTCTTCCCAGCTCGGAAGCAGCTTCCTAAGCGGACGGTACAGGATGCCCTGCAGGAGCAGGGCAAGGACGAGAGCAGAGAGGCCAAGAGGAGGAAGGAGGGAGACGGTGAGGCGCCAGGGGAAGGGAGGGCGAGAGAGAGTTGGAGGGTGCACCGTGGGGAGTCTGGAAGGGTGGGGGCCTCTCCCAGAGGCTGGACTGTTAGGGTCCCCGATCTAATGCCTGTGTCCCTGAATCTGGGTGTGGCCGTCCGAACCCCACAATCAGCACGGGCATTTGGGTTACGAGAACATTTTGAAATGCATTCATTTGGGCCCCTTTAATTTAGGATTAATTCATATGCCGTTTCCCATTTTTATCCTCTGTTTTTCCGTGTGTGGTGATGGAAAATGTTTTCTTCTCCCTGACTTCTTGTTCCTTAGAAATGTGACCAGAAGGCAGAGATCCCCAGCCTCTCAACAGCACCCTTAGTGTCGTAGTAAATTGTTGATGGCACCCCCCGGGCCGCCACCCCAACAGTTCCGTTTATTAAGTAGTTATGTCCAGACAGCTGTTGATATTCTAGAAACTTGGGTGTTTGAGAAAACGGCGCACGTCCGTGGCAAGGAAAAGTACTGTTTTTTGTTTCATCCTTCAAAGAGTCAGTTAGTTACTAACTAGGATGTGTCCTGCCCTCTGCACAGTTGCCCCAACCTTTGGAATCCCTTGTTCCCCGTTCCGCGTTGTTTTTTGTGCAGTGCGGAGTTTTGGTCACAGCAACCAAGGGAAGCCCAGCTTTGCAGACAGGTAACACCAGGAATTGCGAGGCCCGCAGGCTAAGGATGCTGAAATCTGAAATACCTCGAGCTAGTAGTTCCTGCTGTGACCAGCAGGTGCCCCCAGTTTCCCCTGGAACCGGGAACTATGCGCGGTGTGCCCGAGAGTTCGGCCCACGGGGGAAGTTCTGGTGCAAAGATCTGATCCATTTGGTCATTTGGGACCTGTGTGCAGCCTTTGCCACTGTCAGTGTTTAACGAAAGGTCCTCATTTGGCTCAACTTCCCTGGGGCAGATGTGACTTCCTGTTGGCAATTTTTAGTCAGTATCCAACCTTACTGTAAATTATGCGTTTTTAGCCAGTGTTGGTGTCTGGGGCCGTGCGTGGGAGACCAGGTAGCTGCTTGATTTTTCTCAAGTTCACTCACACAGTTTTCTTTTTTTTTTTGCCATCTGACTTTTCTGTCATCCAAAGCTGAGGCCCCACTGGAAAGCCTCGCGGAGCCTGAAGTGACCCAAAAGAAAGAAGCAGAAGGGGAGGGCCAGCCCGTGACACCCCCTGAGCACCCAGAGACCTCCTGTGAGTTTCCACTCCCCTGGGGGCCCTGGCTGTCTGGTTTTGGGTTGGATGTCTTCTTTTTTTTTTTTTTTATATTTTTTTAAAGATTTTATTTATTTATTTGAGAGAGAGAGAATGAGAGATAGAGAGCACGAGAGGGAAGAGGGTCAGAGGGAGAAGCAGACTCCCCGCTGAGCAGGGAGCCCAATGCGGGACTCGATCCCGGGACTCCAGGACCACGACCTGAGCCGAAGGCAGTCGCCTAACCAACTGAGCCACCCAGGCGCCCTGGGTTGGATGTCTTCTGAGGCCAGTTAATTTAATTTCATTTTTTTAAAGATTTTTATTTGAGAAAGACAAAGAGTGAGAGAGAGAGAGATGAGGTGCAGAGGGAGAAGCAGACTCCCCGCTGAGCAAGGAGCCTGATGCAGGGCTCCATCCCAGGACCCTGGGCTCATGATCTGAGCTGAAGGCAGATGCTTAACCGACTGAGCCACCCAGGCGCCTCTCTGAGGCCAGTTAATTTTAAATAAGACTCAAATGTGTTGTTGAAATGCAAATTCTAGGGGAATCAGAGGTTTTATTGTCATCGTTTTTTATGGTTAAAATCCCCCTCCTGCCACACATGGGAAAGAAGAAAGAGCCAGTCATCCTCCAACAAAATATTTGTATCTTTGAGAAATCACAGGTACTAAATGTTCCTGTTGGGTAGTTTATTAAGCTAGACCACCCGGCTGAGCTGCGGGGTTTTTGAGGTTATAGTTACCCTCACAGGCCCAAGAACAAGCCCCACAGCTGGGTGTCCGTGAGACTCCCGTGTGAGAAACAGCATTGTGGGGACATTTCGAGGATGCAGACCTTACCCGCTTTTCTGCAACTGCCGGGGAAGTGGGAACATTTTATTCTGGTCGTGCTGAGATTTCTTTTTACCGCTGTCTGTAAAGTGTCCGGTCTCAGGCCAGACAGACGCCCGAGGGAATTCTGTTAGTACTGACCGGAAAGCATCAGGCCCGAGAGGCTCAAAAAACTTAACGCACGGAAAGGAAAGGGGCAGAACTGAGGATGTTTTCCGTATGTGGAGTCAGAACCAGTGACGAGTGAAGTCTCGGGTTGGAAATTGGCATCCCCAACCAGTGTCTCTCGCTTTAGCAGCAGAGCCCCTGCCAGACAGCACCTTGGAGCCTGAGGTGGCGGGGAAGCAGGAGGCTCGAGAGGAAGACCCGGCCGAGCCGCCCGCCAGAGCGCCCAAGACGGTCAGCAGCTTCTTCGGTGAGTGTCTCCTGCCCCTCAGCTCCCAGCCTCTTGGGGAGGAGGCGGGCCTTTCCCCAGCGTGCGTCCCTCCCCCCCCCCGACCTTGGTGGAAGGTCTGGCCCCTGTTCTCCTGGCTTCATGGGCCGGTGGGGACTCTCAGGAGGAGGGCCCACAGTTTCCTGACTTCATTCCCAGCCCCCCGGAAACCGGCAACCAAGAAAGAAGGGAGAGAAGAGGGACCTGGCACAGCAAGACAGGAAGAGGCCAAGGGGTGAGTCCGTGTCGGCTGTCGAGTGGAGAGGACAGGGCGCTAAGGGGAGGCCTGCAGTGCGTCCAGATTCTCCTGATTTGATTGCTCTAACGGTGAGACCGATGCCTGCCAAAAATTCTTTCCGCTGCAATCGGTGATTGCAGCTAATTATTCTAATGACAGTGTTTTTGGGATTCTTAATGTCGTTTTTGTGAGACCCCATTTTCCATTCCTCAAACATGTTATGTGCGTCTCTACCTCAGGGCCTTTGCACTTGCTGTTCCCTCTGCCTGGAGTGCTCTTCTCCTGGATACCCGCTCTGCTCACGCCTCATGTCATTCTGCCCAAAGGTCTCCTTCCCCAGCCTTTCCTCGGAAGTGCACCTTCCATCCCGCCTTCCCACAGCATTGTTTGATTTTGGTTTTGGAAATATTTTTTAATACCAAAATTATTAGTTGCTATGTTTGTTTGTTTTTTTTTTTTTTTCTTCCCCTGACTCTCTGGCTAGGATGTGAGCTCTGGGTTCAGCAACTTTGTTTTCATTCCCTTCTGTGCCCTCATGCCTAGAGCAGCGTCTGGCACATAGTAGGTGCTCAGAAAATATTAGCTGGAGGACTGGCCAGGTGTCTATCTCCCTGTTGTCTCCACAGACCCCTGGACCCCCCCAGCTACAATCCTGCCAAGAACAACTACCATCCCATCGACGACGCGTGCTGGAAGCCAGGCCAGAAGTGAGGCTCCCCCCGCCCCCGACTGTCCCTCCGCCTCTCCGTGTCACCGGGCACATCTCCCCAGAGGCCTCCGGTGGAGGAAGCCGTCAGACCTCTCGCGTCCCCATTCTGGGGACACAGGCAGCAGCACCGAAGGTGTGGGGAGGCACGTGGACAGACAGACGGATGGTGTGGGTTATACACACCACCCTGTGTCTCTCTCCTTTCCCCAGGGTCCCTTACCTGGCTGTGGCCCGGACATTTGAGAAGATTGAGGAGGTTTCTGCTCGGTAATTCATCAGGCCCGCCTGGACGGGCAGGGGCAGGTGGGGTGGCGGCTCCGGCTGCCCGGTGCCTTCCGCCTCTGCTTTTTCCACCACTTCACCCGCCTGCATGCGTCCCCGGCCCCTGGAGTAGCTGCAGGGCCTCGTGGGCCCCCGACCCAGAAGGCCCACACCACGCTTCTGTCTCTTTCTGTGGGTCACAATGAACCGTGAGCATAAGCCCAGATTCCCCGGGTGGGGAAGCTGCCTCCTCCCGGTGGCAGGAACTTAATCTACCCTCGGCGGTGAGAAGTAACTACGGCCTCCCTGATTGTCTTGCCCTTTGTGTGAGGAGGTCCAGGTCTGGATTCTAGTGGGAACCCCACTCCCAGCAAGCGCTGGTCGGGCCGCCGGCACACAGGGCTGCCCAGCCCCGGCCCTCGCTCCCGCGTGTTTAGCCAGTGTCGTCAGGGGGCCCACCCCATTCTGCTTCCTACCTGCACGTCAGCCTTGTTTCCAGAAGATCCTGGCGTGCACGGGAAACCTGACCCGTGCCTCTCCCAGCTGATGGTGGCCTTGGGCATCTGTGGCCTATGGCCGCATCACTCCAATCCCTGCCTCCGATTTCGATTCCATGTGCTCTTTTCTCTGTGTGTCTTTTTCTGTATTTTATACAGACACTTTTACTGGATTGAGGGCCCACCCCATCTGCGATGACCTCATCTTGACCCTGACCTGAGTTATACCTGCTAAGACCCTCTTTCTAATTAAGGTCCCATTCTGAGGCTCCAGGCAGGCCTCGGTTTTGGGGGCATGCTCTTGGTCTGCCTGGAAGTCTGTGGCGTCCGCCCCGCGGTACTTTGTGTTTCTCTCTCTCTCTCTCTCTCTCCTGCCTCCTCCGTGTGTTCGTTGGGCTGCTTCTGTAAGAGAGACTTAGCTTCTCTTTCCAGGGAGGCCTTCTCAACAGCAGACGCAGACCTTTGCACAGATCCTGCAAGCCGTGCAGAAACGGGCTTTTACTTTTCGAGCCAGCATGGTGTAGTGGTGGGGAGCCGGGGTCCTCGGGCAGACGGCCTCCGCTCACGTCTCAGCCTGGTTCTCGCTGGTTCTGTGACGTTGGCCAAGTTGCATGATCCCCTCTGGGCCTCTGTTGCCTCCTCTCTAAAGTGGGGGTGATATCAGTATCTCCCTCATGGTGGGGCCTCGAGCAGTCGGTGAGCGGAAACATGGCGGGTTTAGACGCACCCTCTGCCCCCCGGTCCGGCACCTAGAAGATGCTCCGCCCAACAGCCACTGTCCCTCTGTGGGTGGCCGTCCCCGTCTTCGCCGTAAGCGTGCAGCAGGCTCACCCTCCCACCAGCACCTGTGGCTGTGCCTGTGGCTCAGGCCACCACCTGGGCCTGGACTCGAGCTCCTCTACTTCTCCTTTCCCGGGGTCCTTTCCACCCGTCCCCCAACTTTGGCCCCGAAATGCCGGGAGGTCACGCCCCTGCCCCCTCCCGCAGGCTCCGGATGGTGGAGACGCTGAGCAGCTTGCTGCGTTCCGTGGTGGCCCTGTCACCTCCAGACCTCCTCCCCGTCCTCTACCTCAGCCTCAACCGCCTCGGGCCACCGCAGCAGGGCCTGGAGCTTGGCGTCGGTGACGGCGTCCTCCTCAAGGCGGTGGCCCAGGCCACAGGTAAGCAGGGGGTGTGGTGGCAGCTCCAGGGTTGGGGGGCTCCGAGGGAGAAGATGCAGAGGTGGGAACGATGGGAGAGACAGCAGAGGGGGCTCTGAAGGTGGGCAGAGGGGCCAACGGGACAGATGGGTGCGATGGGGGGAGCGTGGGGCGCTGGTTCAGGCGAGGGAGCCCCAGCAGCTTGGGGCAGGGCCGTGGGGGTGGAGGGAGGGGCTGGGAGGATGGGCACGCAGAGGGAGCAGGGCGAGGGGGCCGGGACTGAGGCCCGGGGCCCGGGGAGGTGACAGCCTGGAGGGCCGAGGGGAGATGCGGGGAGACCGTGAGCGGGGCCTCCGGCGCTCGGTGTTCCTGGTAGGAGTGGGGAGGGGAGCTGGGCCGGGTGCGGGCAGAGAGGACCCGAGACAGACACGCAGCCCCCCGTGTTCCCCTCACCACCGGTGCCCTCCACCCCAAGGGCGGCAGCTGGAGTCTGTCAAGGCCGAGGCGGCTGAGAAGGGCGACGTGGGGTTGGTGGCCGAGAACAGCCGCAGCACCCAGAGACTCATGCTGCCCCCACCTGCTCTCACTGCCGCCGGGGTCTTCACCAAGTTCCGGGACATCGCCCGGCTGGCCGGCAGTGCGGTGAGTGGGGTCGGGGTGGGGGGCAGCCCCGTTCCCGGACCCTCTGCCCTTCCCCTCGGGGACCTGGAGCCACCCGTGTGGCAAGGGGGGCTTCTGGACACACTCTCTGGGGCCGGGTCACCTCGGGCCTGCTTGTGGGTCAGGGGGTCTCCTCTTGAGATTCTAGCACCTGCTTTGCTGCTGCCGCATGACAGGACAAGGGACAGAAAATACCTGCTGAATAGAGTGAGGGAGGGAGGCGGGCTGGAGCCACTTTCTTACTGCATCACCGCACAGCAGGAAGTGGGAGTGGGGTGACGGCAGGGGCACGTATCCAGGGGGCCAGCCGGGAGGAGGTGTGGTCCCCTCCCTTCGCCCCAGGCACTGACTGCCTGACCTGCTTCAGTCCACAGCCAGGAAGATGGACATCATCAAAGGCCTCTTTGTTGCCTGCCGCCACTCAGAAGCCCGATACATTGCCAGGTAGCCCTGGGCCCGGGAGGCTGGGAGCGGCGGCGAGAGGGAGGGTGGGGGTCCTGCTGGTGCCCTGACCGCCCGCGCACCGGGCCCTGAGGGGCTGGACTGGGAACACGGGGTCCCTTTCCCTGGGCAGCTCCTCTGCTCACGGCCTGGGGCTTGTGGCTGAGAGCTGCCGGGTGGGATTGGTTAGCGACGTGTGCCTTGGCCTCAGCGGGGGCAGTACGGGCGGGGGGGCCGGGCAGTTGCCGTGAGCGTGGAAATGACATCACCGGCAACCCCCATCACGGAGCGTTTCTTGGGTGCCCGGTGCTGGGTGTGGTATCCTGTTGGTCTGTCCCCCGGTGCCGCCAGGCAGGCCCCTTACCCTCAGGCGGCTCTGTGGAAGGGGAGACGGAGGCCTCTGGCTCAGAGCCAGGCCTGTGCGGGGGGCAGGCTGTTGAGCAGCACGTTCCGTGGCACCTCCGGGGAGGCCGTGTCCCGTTTCCAGGCCCTCTGTGCCCCGGCTCGCCCTCCCCGAGCCTCACCGCTTCCCCAGAGGGCCGCTGAGAAGAGAGGTGAAGACGCTGTGAGGCCCCCAGCTCTGCCCTGGGGAAGGCCAGCGGCCGCGGCTGTTGAAGACTGGCCTCCGTTTCCCTGTCTGTTCAGTGGGGCCGTGTGATGCCTCGGGTCCCTTCCGGCCCTGACGGTGGTTCCGGTGTTGAGGAGAGGGTTCCAGAGGCTCGAGGCAGGGGAAGCAGGGGGCGGGGGGGGTAGAGGGCAAGACGGGGAGGGTGGGTGGCGACCAGCCCGCTCCCCCTGCCCGCTGTCTTCCCAGAGCCCTGAGCGGACGGCTGCGCCTCGGGCTGGCAGAGCAGTCGGTGCTGGCCGCCCTCGCCCAGGCCGTGAGCCTCACGCCCCCAGGCCAAGGTGAGGCCCTGCTGCCGGTCTCTGCGCCCAGCTCTGCAGTCAACCGGGCCGCTCTCCTTTCCCCGAGGTCCTCGCGCCCCCGCTCCCCTCCAGGTTCCTTCCCTGGCAGGCTCGTCCCCCTTCCTTGTTGCCCACATGCCACCCGCTGTGCCCCCGGGTAGCCGAGGGGTCGGGCCCGCCCCAAAGCCTCCGCCGGTGCGTCTGGTCTTAGAGTGGCCCCCGGCCGTCGTGGATGCTGGGAAGGGCAGGACAGCGGAGGCCCGAAAGACGTGGCTAGAGGAGCAAGGCATGATCCTGAAGCAGACGTTCTGGTGAGATCCGGGGCCCTCGGGCAGAGTGGGGGGGCTGGAGGGGCGGTGGGCTCGGCACCGAGGGCCGCGTGCGACGTGGGCGGGGCCGGCGGCCTGCAAGCACTAGTGACCATCGGGGGGCTGCCGGCAGAGCAGGGGTGGTGACCCAGACAAGATTGGTGCCGGGCATGAGGCGGGGGACAGCGGCTAGGACCAGGGACGCGGAGACAGGGAGCAGGGAGGAGCTGCTGGCCGCAGGTGCGAGCGGCGCGACATCTGGGAGTTCCCGGCAGGACCGCGCGTGCACAGAGGCCCGAAGAGAACCAGAGCAGGGCTGGTGACTGAGGCAGAGTGAGGGGTTAGGACATCCATGGGGCGACAGGGAGGGCCACAGCGAGACGGCAAGTGCCCAGAGAGGGTATCAGCGGCAGGAGGGCCCAGGAGCATTTCTGCAAACGCCCTCGGGGCTGCTCGCTGGGTCACAGGGCAGAGACTGACCCTGCAGACCACCCCTGCCCTCCCAGGGCCAGGACAGTGGTCTCCACTCTGACCACGGGGTGCTCCCTGGCCAGCTCCGTCAAGCTCCTGGGAAATTTCTTAATCCATCCTTGAGTGGTTCTAATGTGTAGCTCAGGTAGAGGGTCACTGGTCTCCTGGTGACAGGTAGGGGTGACGGCAGGCCTAGAGTGACATGCAGTGGTGCCGGGGCGGGGAGCGTGACAGAGACAGCCAGAGTCGGGGATGGGTGGGAGCAGACCCCTGGACAAGGTGACAGACTGGCAGAGGTGCATTTTGTAGCCAGAGCACAGGCTTTCCAGGCTGTCAGAGTTCTGGAAAGACACCTGCGAGTGTGTTCTCGCCCCCACCCCAGCGAGGTGCCCGACCTGGACCGGATCATCCCTGTGCTGCTGGAGCACGGCCTGGAGCGCCTCCCGGAGCACTGCAGGCTGAGCCCAGGTACCAGCGCCTTGGGAGTGACTGCAGCCCCACCCTGGGCACAGCCGGCTCCAGGGCCACGGAGCGGGGGATGGCCTTCCTGCAGGCTCCACTCTCTCCTCCTGGCCTGAGCTTCCTCCATCCCTCTAAGAACCTGCAGATTCCTCCTCTTGCCTCCAAAATCGAATCATGCTCCCCGTGTGGAAATCCATCCCTTTTCTGTTTGGAGTCCCCTTCTGGATTAGGTGGGGTGTGGGTGCATGCTGTGACAGAGATACCCCAAAAGCAGTGGTTTGGGCCAGACAGAATCTTCCTCTCACACATAAGAGTCCAGAGGAAGGCAGGTGATCAGGGAGGGTACATGGCTGGGCTCCTGGGACCCCTCTGGGAACTGAGGTTCCGCCCTCCCGTCACTTTATCACCCCGAGGTTTTCACCCTAACGTGCATGATCAGAGGTGGCTCAGGTTTCTAGATCACAGAAGAGGGAGAGAGAGAAGAGGGGTGAGGACGTGACCCACGCCTCGTGCACACCGCCACCCACGCATCCTAATCACGTGGCCTTCCCTCGCTGCAAGGGAGGCTGGGGATGTCCTGAGCTGGGAGGCCAGCTGCCCGCCTGAGCCGGGAGGACGTGGTCGTCTCTTACTCAGAAGGGAGAATGGGTCCTGGGGCACAGCTGGCTGTCTCTGCCACGCCCCCCGATCTGACGTGTCGCTGGCGCCTCCCCCTGTTTACTCTACCTCTCTCGCTCCTCCCCTCCCAGGGGTTCCCCTGAAACCGATGCTGGCGCACCCCACCCGCGGTGTCAGCGAGGTCCTGAAACGCTTTGAGGAGGCCGCTTTCACCTGCGAGTACAAATACGACGGGCAGAGGGCACAGGTGTGGGGGCAGGCGCATCCCTTCGGCAGAAGGGAAGGTGCCTGAGAGCGGGGCCCGGGGGGGTGGGGTGGGGGTCAGACCCGAACTCAGAGTGCCTCGCGCCGCAGACCGCCCGTGTGACCGTATGCATCTCGGGCTTCAGTTTCCACCGTCACGCAGCGGCCGTGGCGTACCTGAAAGTCAATTTTATTTGATAAAATCCGCCAAGTCCCTGGCCCACGGCAGTGGGAGTTGAGGAAAATGTGGGCTCCGCCCGTGCCCTGCTGTAACAGCCGCCGTGGGAGGCGCCTCCTTAATCCGCAGCACGGCTGTGCAAGCACGTGTCTGGCGCCCCTGTGCCAGGGACGTCCTCAGTTGGGTCTGTAAGGATGCTTCTCGTGGCTCTTCCGCCCTGGGGGGGGAGCTGGGGCTGCCCTGTTCATCGCGGGGACGGAGGAGGGAGTGCAGTGGGTGACGCGCGCGTCGGTGCTTTGAGGCCGTTACACGTGCGTGTAAGGCGGCATATTCGTGGTCCTGCTGACGGACTGTGACCAGACGGTATGAAAATTAACGACTAAACGCCCAGGCAAATCCGCTTAGACACAGCAAGGCACTTGAGCATCCGGGGTGGTTGGAGGGGGCTGGATAGGGAGGGTGAGGAAGGAGATGGCAGGGGCTTCCAGGAACGGCTGGGAGGCGCTGTGTGGATGGAGGAGATGGTTTACTCAGGTCTCCGCACTGGTTCCTCCTCCAGAGCTTCTGGAACCGTCTGCTGGTGAAGGTGGGGCTGGGGCCAGCTGGGGTGGGCTGGGCCCTGAGTCCCTCTCCCCTCCCCTACTGCCGCAGATCCACGTCCTGGAAGGCGGGGAGGTGAAGATCTTCAGCAGGAATCAGGAAGACAATACCGGAAAGTACCCGGACATCATCAGCCGCATCCCCAAGGTGGGCGTCTGCCGCCTACTTCCCCTCTTTCGGGGGCTGTAGATATGGGTGCAGAGAACTGCAGCCTGTCCAGGCCAGCTGGGCGCAGGGGGACTGTCCGCAGGAGATCGGAGTGCCTTCGGCCTCAAGTAATGCAACACCCACCTCCCAGAGGCTTAAGCAGATGGTTTTTTTTTTTTTTTCATCAAGGAAATCGGGGTGGGTGGCCCTAGCCTGGCTCAGCTGTGCACCGAAGTCCCCCAGAAGCCGTTCATTTCTGTCTCTATCCTCTGCTGTCCTTGGCTGGTCAGCTTTTCATTCCAACGCTTGTCCCCCGATCGTCCCCAGATAGGTGCCACGCTTCAGACAGAAAGATGGGCAAGCGGTTCCGGCCTCCCGCTCTCCACTCCCCTGAGGAGAGTTAATGCTTTCTGGATCCCTCCCCCAGCCCCACCGCCGGCCGCCTCTGGCTTGGGGTCACCGCCCGGCACTGGGCCCCGTGGTGCAGCACCAGCCGGGAAAGCCAGAATCTTGCTCTGACAGGGAGAGGCGGTTGGGACGTGGGTGGAGGGAGCCGGCCTGCAGATCAGCCCCGCAGCCGGAATAGGCCGGGGCTTCTCTGCTCCCAGACATCTTGGGCCTGTTTTGGGAGTCGTTGGTCAGATAGCTCTCCTTGCCTGCCCCTAGTTGACTAGGAAGTTGGCGCTTTCCCGGAGCCGCAAGGACAGACCTAACGGCAGATCACAGGCGGTAGTGGAGCTCTTGTTAGCCAAGCGCTGGTGTTTCCAGTCCTTTTTACTAGCGGATGGATGAGCGAGTGTGGTGGGTGTAATGTCTATGCAGGGTTCTGATCGTAGCGTGCGTGGTTTGACGAGCTTGGGTGCGTTTACGCACACCCATGTAAACATAAGACGTTTCCGTGTACGTATCACTCTAAATTGTTACTTGGGTCGCATGCCAAGCTGCACCCCCATCCAGCTCCCAGAAGCAACCAGCTTTCCGCAAGCGGTATCCTTCAGTTCGGGGTCTTTTGTATCTGGCTGCTTTTGCTCATTCGTTGGGCAGGTGTTTCCTGGGCATCTGCTCTGGGCTGAGCCCCGTGCAGGAGGCTGGGGACGCAGCTTAGACAGGCTACACCCAGCTCGGGCCTAGCAGGGCAGGCAGATCTTCGTCGGAGCGTCCCGCTGCTGGCTCTGTAGTTGTACATGGAGACCTGGGCTCTGAAGGACCACCATTCTGTGAGCCTCTGTAAGAGTCAGACTTGACCTAGGCCTGATGTCAGCAAGGCAGGCCGCCACCGTGCACGGCCCCAGGATGTAGCATGAAGGATGCCATCTGGTGTTGTGCAGCCATGTTCCTTTGAGGGAAAAGAAGTCCTCCCTGGGGAGGTGAAGAATAAGGACAGGCATTCTAGCGTGATTAGCATGTGCAAGGGCCCTGTGGTTGAAGGGGCCTAGCCAATCCACAAAACAAGAGAGGCTAGCATGCTGGGGTGCAGAGTCTGAAAGGGCCTGGTGAGGTGAGGAAGGACCAGGGGCTGACCGGGGGAAAAGCCCCCACAGCTTTGGGGAGCTGGGGATGGTTTTTAGCAGAGATGCACTGAGATCGGATTTGGGGTTTGCTCAGAGCACTGTGACTGCTGTGAGGAGAGCCGGTCAGACACGGGGTCCGTGCAGGAGCAGGGAGACCAGTAGGATGATGTGGCCTCGGCTGGACTGGGCACAGTAGAAGTTGTGGGCGGCTTAGGGATTTCAGAGGGGAAGCGGACAAGTTCACGGGGAACTGACAGAGGCCACTGGGTTTCCAGCTTACGGGACCAAGTAGTAAGTCTCAGAAAAGTTTGTTTTTCTCCCCCTTGTGGGAAATGAGAAGAGGGTCTATATCCGTATGTGCATCTTTACGTCGGCATCAGTTCGTTGGTGGATTTTGAGAGCTGTGGAAGGAAAAGAACATTTGTTTGTCTGGGCCCGTGTTTTGTCTTCATCCTCTGCCTCTCAGCAGCCCTGGGTCTCCCTCTTCACCTTTCAGATTAAACTCCCGTCAGTCACATCCTTCATCCTGGACGCGGAAGCCGTGGCTTGGGACCAGGAAAAGAAGCAGATCCAGCCATTCCAAGTGCTCACCACCCGCAAACGCAAGGTAGCCTCCGCCCTCCTCCGCTGCCTGCCACAGTCCCACACTTTCTCCTCTTCCTCCCAGCCCTGCCCCATCCCCAGAAGGATAGAGTGTCCGCTGGGATACAGTTCTTGCTGCCTTTTACGGGGTGGCTGCCACAGCTCCAGCCATTGCGTTTTCATCCCAGCATACCAAGTACAAAGGGGGAAAGAGCCCTTTCCCTGTGTGTCTGTCTTGTCATGGAAGATCTGTTCCAGGACCACCCCCCCACCCCACCACCTGTGCCCCAGCAAACTTCTTTACCCTCACGGCCACAGCTGTGTCCTGTCGGCACCATTAGCTACAAGGGAGGCTAGGAGAGCAAATACTTGACAAAGGGGAGTGAGGTTGTTGGGATTAGCTGAGAGCCATCACCACGCAGAGCCCGGAGCTAGGAGCATTGTCACCCTCATGGGTGTGTGGCCTATTGGCTGGAGAGAAGGGGAGAGGGGTAGGTGACAGGTGTCTGCCTGGGGCATGATGGGAGGCACACCAACCACGCCTCATATCACCATCCCCCACCCCTGCTCTCCCTTCTGCCCAACCCAGGAGGTGGATGCGGCAGAGATCCAGGTGCAGGTGTGTCTGTATGCCTTCGACCTCATCTACCTCAATGGAGAGGTGAGTTCCGGCTGCATGTCTGGGGGCAGATGGGGGCGGTGTGCGAGCTCGGGAGCCGGCGGTCTGAGTGGCCACGCTCGGGCAGCGGTTCTCAAAGTGTGGCCCGAGGACCCCTGCGGACGTCTCCAGGACCCTCTCGGGGGAGTCTGTGAGGCCCTGCCTGCCTTTCCCAGCTCCGCAGCCGTGCAGGCAGATTCTCCGGTATGGCAGCCGGGGCAACACACAGCAGCCGTCTGAATGCGGACGGCCGCACACGGGAGGGCCCAGCTCCGTGAAAAGCCAGACGTGGAAAAGTTTGCAAAAATGTAAACTGATGCCCCCACTTCTCACTGATTTTTTCCTAACATAGGCACATTTCATGAAAATACGTTGTTGGGTTAACATATTAGAGTTGTTATTTTTAGATTTTTTTTTTTTTTTTTGACAGAGAGAGTACAAGCGGGGGGGGGGCGGCAGGCAGAGGGAGAGGGAGAAGCAGGCTCCCCGCTCAGCAGGGAGCCCGATGTGGGGCTCCCTCCTAGGACCCCGACATCATGACCCGAGCCGAAGGCAGACACCCAACCGTCTGAGCCACCCAGGCGCCCCTTGGAGGTGTTATTTTTAAACGAATTAATACATGTCTAGATTTCTCACTTCTACTCTAGCAAATATTAACATGTGATTTAGTAGCTAATAACATCGTCATTACTGTGGTAAATATCCAGAGTTGTAACCCACATACACAGAAGCTGTCTGGAGTGAGTCCTCGGCAGGTTTCAAGACTGTGAGGGGGTCCCGAGACTGGAGAGTTTGAGAACTGCTGCTCCAGGGCATGGGTTAAGAATCTGGAGCCAGACCACCTGCTTTCACATCCCAGCTCTCCCCTCCTGGCTGTGTGGCTGCAGATAAGTGACTCAGCCTCTCTGAGTCGCCACTTCCTTATCACTACTAGGATCAATCACCACCTTTATTCTAGAGTCTCCCCTTAGGAGAGTCTCAGAGTGAATCTAGACTCAGAATGAATGAGTTTGGGGCTGTTGAGACAAGTTCCATCCCCTTGCAGAGATGGAACGGAACAGAAGGAGTGAGCTCCCCATCTGAGGAAGCATCCCACCTCAGCCTGGTGGAGGAGAGCCACACCTCCCTTGGGGATGGATGAGCGAGAGAGAGCTAGGGGACTTCTTCCCCTAGCCTGCCTGATAGTTTGTAAGAACAAGGCTCCCTGCCAAATTCAGCTTTGAATCGGCCTGCGTGATGTCCAGCAGGGCTTGCCTGGCCATCAGGAGCGTGTACAGAACATGAAAGGGTGTGGTTAAGAAGATCACAGGGAGTAGATTAACTTCCAGAAGGTTGCGAGCCTGTTTTACAGTATAAAGCAAGCAGTGTTTTCCCATGAGTGGATTTGGTCTCACTCAGGGCTCGGTAGATGAAGGCCTCCGGGCCTTTCTTGTCCGTAAAGGAGGTTTTGTGGGAACGTAACCACGCACCCGTCCACTTACTTCTGCCCGGTAGCCCAAGGGTGAGCGGTTGCGACAGAGGCCAAGTAGCCCACGGAGCCCAGAATGTTTACCGTCTGGTTCTTTGTGGGACAGGGTTGCCAAGCCCTGGATTAAAATGGAAACGCGTTTATGTTACACCCCTGTAGTTGTCGGCTTCTTTTTGGCTCAGTTCAACCTGTGTTGAACAAGGAACCGTAGCCACGATAACAGGAGCCCGCTCCAGCCTCCAGCGTCCTTGCTGCCCTTGACCTGCCCTTGAAATCGGTCGTTTTCGTTCTCGAAATCCTCGTGCGGGCGTGGTTCCTCCTGGCGGGGCCTTCCGCCGGGAGCGGCGTGGTGGCTGCAGACGCACGGGCGTCCCGTCTCTCCCAGGCTCGGGCTTCGTCTCCTCCGCAGTGATGCCCCTTCCTCTCTCTCTTCCCGCTCCCTTCCCCCGCTCCCCCAGTCCCTGGTGCGTGAGCCGCTTTCCCGACGCCGGCAGCTTCTCCGGGAGAACTTCGTGCCGACGGAGGGCGAGTTTGTCTTCGCCACCTCCCTGGACACCAAGGACACAGAGCAGATCGCCGAGTTCCTGGAGCAGTCTGTGAAAGGTGAGGGGGTCTGGGGCTGGCCGCCGCGTGCACCCCAGCCCACAAGATTTCACTGGAAGCCGGCGGCTCCGGCCGGCTGTCCCAGGCCAGGGCTTCACGAAGGCCACCCGTCCGTGTGTCCTTCAGACTCCTGCGAGGGGCTGATGGTGAAAACCCTGGACGTCGATGCCACCTACGAGATCGCCAAGAGATCCCACAACTGGCTGAAGGTGAGTCGCCCCGGCTGCCTTTCCCGCATCCGGCTGTCTCTCCATCTGGGTTTCTAGTCCCCACCTCAGCCTGTGTGAGTGCAGGAGCCTTTTCTCGGCCCGTGCTGCCTCGCAGTCCAGCCAGCCTGAGACCACCCCCCTGCACGCCCTCACGGATGGATTCACCAGGAATCAGTTGAGAGCTGCCCCGGCTAGATGAGGTTTCTGTTCTCTGAGCTTGCCCTCTGTGTCGAGTGGGGCCGGCGAGAAGGGTGTCAGCCACGACGTAAATGAGATGACGTCGGGGGTGATGAGCATTGTGGAGAAAACAAGTCAAGGTCAGGGGCCAGTGAGGATCTTGCAGTGCTCTGGTCGTGGGGAGAGGCCTCTCCAGAGCGGAACCTTGGGTCGAGACACAGATAGGAAAGGGTCAGCCACGTGGAGCTCTGGGACAGAGCACCTAGGAGAAGGGTGGGGGCAGCAAGTGCAAAGGCCCTGAGGTAGGAACGAGCTCTGCGTGTGCAGGGAGCAAGGCGATTGAGGTGCGAGGTGAGGTTGGGGTGGAGGGCGGGTATCAGATCACACAGTGCCTCGGGGGTCGTTGTAAAATATTCTGGGTTTTGAGAAGCCAGTGGAGGTTTTGGGCAGGAAGTCCCATGGTCCTGTTGTCTTTTTGCACAAGACATCTGTCTGGCTGTGAATGGTGGATGGACGGTTGGGGGTGGGCGGTGCTGGGCAGAGCGGGAGCCCATGAGCAGGAGGCCTGCCTGGAGAGGAGCAGGACGACTGCCGCGGGAGATGAGCTGGGGCGGAGTTGACTGGGTTCCCCGGGTGTGTGAGCGGCCTGTGGTCTTTCTCCCCGCCCCCCCCAAATTGCCAACAGCTGGGAGGGTGTGAGCGTTTCCTGTCTTAGGACACTTTCCCTGCCGCATCCCCAAGGCTGAGTCCTGCCTGGCACTTAGTGTTTCCGGAACACGTGATGAATGTTCTCCGTGTGGAGGAGTGAGTGGAGTGGCTCTCTGTCCTGAGGGAGAGGGGGGCCCAAAGGGGACCCCCCAGGGTCTCCATCTGACTTGTCCCCTCAGTCCTGCTGGCTCTTCCTACTCGGGTCGCCTCTTTCCCACGCACCCTGGAAGTCCAGAAGCTCCTCCCGGGTCCAGCCTCAGCCCGGTGGCCATCCTCGGTCTTCTCTACGGGAGCTCTCCTTAGGCTCACCCCAACCCTGCTCCACCCACCAGTGAGCCTCCAGCAGGGAGGTCCACGCCTCAGCAGCGCCCCCTCACCCCCTGCCTTCCCTCCCCAGCTGAAGAAGGACTACCTCGATGGTGTGGGCGACACCCTGGACCTCGTGGTGATCGGCGCCTACCTGGGCCGTGGCAAGCGGGCCGGCCGCTATGGGGGCTTCCTGCTGGCTGCCTACGACGAGGAGAGTGAGGAGCTCCAGGCCATATGCAAGGTGCCGGGAGGCAGGAGGGAAATAGATTCCACTCCATCGCGGGGTGGGGAGGGCTGGGGTGCGGAACTAAGACGCTCTCATGTCCTGTGTAAGATAATTTTTTTTTTTTCTAGTTTTTATTTGCTTTTTCTGATCCTGTAAGTAACTCTTGCTTCACATAGAGAAATGCGCTATCATAAAAAGTTGTAAGGAAGCTATGTCAGAAATTGAGTTCAGCTGCAGATGAGGATGGCTTGTGAGGGATTTATTTTTCTCTCATGTAATGAGAAGTCTGAAGAGGGGGCCGGTGGCTGGCTCTCTGATGTCACTGGGGACCCAGGCTTCTCTCCCCGCACATTGTCATGCGCTTCCGACCTCATCTTCATAATGTGGCTGCAGGAGCTCCAGCCATCCTGACCATGCATGCTCCAAGCAGCAGGAAGGAGGAAGGCCCCGAGCAGAGGGATATGTCACCCGCATCAGCCTCAGCCAGGAAGCACCTTCCGTGGCGTGGGTCAGAATTTTGCTCCATGGCCCACTCCCATCCACGGGGAGCTTGAAAGATGTAGTGGTTTTGGTTTTTGTTTAAAGCTGTATACATTAAAGCTCTATATACATTTGATCCAACAAATGTGAGGCTTTTGCCCCAGAAACAGAATAAACAATTACCTACAATTCCTGTGTCTAGAGCTAACCACTAGTAAAAGTTGAGGGAACGTCTTATTTATACTTTTACAAAGCTACGATCTTTGTATGTCAGGATTTTTTTTCCCCTGCTTTTTGTCTTATGAATACCGTGTTTTAAATACCGTCAGATACGTTTAAGTAACATAGTGTTAAAAAACATTAGAGTGTTTGCCCTTGTCTTCAGGACTTCTAGAAGCACAATTTGAATGTGTTAAGCTTAAAAATAAAACGGTCCGTTATTTTATCAGGAAAAATGAGTTTATTCAGAAATAGCAGAGAATTGCAGTTTGGGACGCACAAGCTGTGGCGAAACCATAGGCCCATCCCACGAAGGAGAGGAATGTTATTTTATGGAGAAGGAGGAGGCAGTAGGAGGGGTTGTTTCTTCCATTGGGGGAAAAAAAAGCATCGGTCCAGGGAGAGGATGGTTTCTGGGGGGCTGAGTTGCTGGGGTGGTCGCTTTCTCATAGGAGATCAGAGTCCGTCTTTCCCTGTGGGGGCCTCTGTTGTGGGAGCCCACCACGGAGGCTTGGGGTGGCCTCTGAAATGGCCGGTTCTTCCTGTAACTGACGGTCAGGGGGCCTCCCTCAACTAGCCCCTGACTCTGCGTTAGCGAAGTGGCCCAGAATTTTTCACAAACGCTTGTGGGAGAGTTTTCAAAAAGATGTGTGCGCCCCGCGTCCTGGACCAGCTCCCTGCGGCTGGCTGGTTCCCTTGTGGCCGGCGTTGTTCTCACGAGTAAATCTGCGCTGCACACAGTACTTATTAGCCCAGGTGACCCATGACGGAGGTCGTCTTAACCATTCACAAGTACCTCAGGGCACCAACCCGGCACCATCTACACTGTTTACCCAGAACGGCTTTCTGAGAGAGCTACCTGCCCGAGACACTCTTTAAGGCTCTCGATGCAAAAAGGGCTTTCCGGTTGGCATTTTATATCCGTGGTTTGAAGACGTGCGTCTCGCTGCATTTGCCGGCAGCGAGTTCTTGTTAGGCTTGGCGATGTGGGTAGGTGAGGGAAAATGTTCGGCGGCGTGGAGATCGGAGAGGACACCCTGTTCTGGGGCAGGTGGGCTGCGGGGGAGCCCAGTGGAGCAGCACCTGGGCCGGGGGCAGAGTGGACGGAGTGAGGGCTGTTCTGGCAAGTGAAGGGCAGTGGGTGGGCAGGGGAGGGGGGATGCCGCTGGGAGAGGTGTTCCCCGTCTGTGCTCTGCGCCCAGCGTGCCCCCCGCCCCCCGCCCCACTTCCACTGTGTTTTCTGTGGGTTCTGGTTAGGCCGGGGCGGGGGGGCGGTGAGGGCCTCTGGTATGCACAGATCCGGGTCTGCGGGGGCGGGGGGGGGACATGCCCGGCCACGGGCCACACCCCGAACCTCTGACATCCCCTGTCCTCCCCGCAGCTCGGAACTGGCTTCAGTGACGAGGAGCTGGAGGAGCATTACCAGAGGCTCCAGGTGAGCGGCGCGGCCTCTGCACCCTCTCAGGGGCAGCGGGCGCTGGAGCTGGCCCGGGAGCCCCATGTGGCCGGGGTCAAGTCCCAGGTCTGGCAGCTGCTAGCCCAGGACGTGGGTCAGGGAGCCTCCACCGCCGGAGGGCGAGTCGCGGGGAGAGCACTATCGCAGGGGCCCCTGCGGCAGCCCTGAGTGAATCCCGACAGGGCTGGGGACGCCCCTGGTAATTGGGAGTGTTTGTGGCATGGTCACGGGCGTTTTGGGGGTACGACTCCCTTTCCTGTGTGTTGGTGCCTCCGTCTCTGTGACATTCTTTGGTTCTCTCTCTGGCTCTCTGGCTCGTTTCTTCCCCTCATCCCCCTCCACCCCCGCCCAGGCTCTCACCTTCAGGCATGTCTCTGTCACCGTCTGCCCCGTTCCCCATTTTCCTCCTCCTTTCCTCTCTCCCCAACCGCCCAACCCCCGGCCTTGACTTTGAGACCGGAGACCCTGTCCTCCTCACGCCATTGCTGTTCCCCACCGCTGTTCCCCGCAGGCCCTGGTGCTGCCCACCCCACGCTCTTACGTCCGGGCGGACGGCGCCGTGGCCCCCGACCACTGGCTGGACCCCAGTGCCGTGTGGGAGGTGAAATGTGCCGATCTGTCCCTGTCCCCCATCTACCCTGCTGCCCGGGGCCTGGTGAGTAGCCGGGGGACCACGGGCTGCAGGCAGGAGGGACCCGGGGTCGACCTTCCAGACGGGAGATGGGGAGCAGGGGGTCATGGAGCCCACGCCTGTGCTCCGGGCTGACAGTAACTAGGAAAGCTTGAGCTCGCATTTTATTTGGGTGTCAGGTAACGGGGTCAAAGTCTCCATTTAAAAAAAAAAAAAATTCCCCACATGTAGAAAGTAAACAGTGAAATTGTTTCCTTTGGTACCATAACCTCACCTTCGGCTCCTCAGTGATTTTTTGAAAACACAGTTCTCCTGCATAAAAAGCTTTAGGACACTTCCTGCTGGGCAGTGACCTCAGCTGCGGCACGTCTTTCTCAACCGTAATTCATTTTCACGCTACCAAGTTTTTAAATTCCCGGGTTGATCTCTCTGACTGGTGGCTCAGCCCTCAGGGCCAGCTAGAGGGTCAGCCTGGCGCTAGGGCAGCTCTTCACCTTCTCCTCCGGAATAGAAACCTTGAATTAAGAATGTGCATCCTTTGTGATTCCTTCTGACCCTTCAAAATCTAGCTAGCATATGCTTTTCTGAGTAGGAGTGGACTTCCATTTAAAGCCAGAACTCGTTTTTATTTACTTTTTTTTAAGATTTACTTATTTTATTTTATATTTTTTAGAGATTTTATTTATTTGACAGAGAGAGACACAGCGAGGGAGGGAACACAAGCAGGGGGAGTGGGGGAGGGAGAAGCAGGCTTCCCGCGGAGCAGGGAGCCCGATGCGGGGCTCGATCCCAGGACCCTGGGATCATGACCTGGGCCGAAGGCAGACGCTTAACCACTGAGCCACCCAGGCGCCCCCAAGATTTACTTATTTTAGAGAGAGCACAGGGTTGGGGGGTGCAGAGGGCGAGAATCTCAAGCAGACTCACTGCCGAGTGCAGAGCCCAGCGTGGGGCTCAACCTCACGACTCCGAGATCATGACCTGAGCCAAACTGAGCCGTCCAGGCGCCCCAGAATTCACATTCTTAAATTGAATTTCTGTCTTAAAATTTCTCACTTAGGCTCCATGGTAAGCAGTCAGGGTCCCCCGGTGACAAGTGGCAGGGCCAGCATTACGGAGCTTCCGTGCGAAGCGGGCGCCGTGCTCACAGGCCCCACACTTGGCTTGCACCATGCCGTCCTCACGAAGTACTGAGTGTCCCCGGTGTACAGCTGGGGAAGTAGAGCCCGGGAGCCGAGGTCACTGGGCCGGGGTCACATAGCCCCTGATTTGGGGGCTGGGATTTGAACCTTGCCATCTGGTACTCGAATCTGCACCCCGGCTCTGCTGCCCTGCCTCTTGGGCCTGAGGGTAAGAACAGAACAACAGCCTAGACCACAGCTACTGGACTGGCGTTCCTTAAGCACTTAGTATGCTCCAGGTACAGGCCTAAGTGCTCTATTCCCTTATTTAATCTTTATACTTAGCCCCATTGAATGGATCAGGGAAACGAGGCAGGAGGGGCGGGCACGGGGAGGAGACCTGGGCCAGGGACCTGCTGCTGTGAGTGGCCTGGGGGCTAGACCCCCGCACGAGGGTCTCCATCCGCGCTCCATCCGCGCCCCCTCCCCCAGGTGGATGGTGAGAAGGGGGTCTCCCTTCGCTTCCCTCGCTTTATCCGCGTCCGTGAAGACAAGAATCCCGAGGAGGCCACCACCAGTGCCCAGGTGAGCCTGCAGCCAGGGTGGGCCTGCCTGGCTGGACCAGCTTCTCGGTGGCGGATTCTGGAAGGGGGTGGGGGAACCCTGGGCCTTCTGACCGCTGCCTCCCGCCTGCTCTCCTCAGGTGGCCTCCCTGTACAGGAAGCAGAGTCAGATTCAGAACCAGCAGGGCGCGGACGTGGACTCCGACCCAGAAGATTTCTACTAGGCTCCCCCACCCAGGGGCTGGGGGCAGGGGGCGCGGAGGTGGGGACACAGCGGTGTCCTGTTGCTTGGCAGACCTGGTGTTGCGGTCGTGTGGGTTTGGAGTGTCGCGGGGGTGTGTGTGTGTGTGTGTGAGGGGTTGGCTTAAGCAGAGCCTGGGATTTATTTGTTCATTTCTTTCAATAAATAATTATTGAACACCCATTGTCATGTCAGGGTGTGTGCTGGGCTCTGGGGGTACAGTTCCAGGAGCTCCCGCGTGGGTGGTGTGCGGCAGACAGGGTGCTAGCACCTTCCTGTAGAATGCTCCGCGGCGCTGGAAACATCCTGCATCCACGCTGGGAAGCAGGACGGCCACCAGCCGCAGGCGGCCGTGAGCACCGGAAATGCGGCCAGTGCACCTGACAACTGGGCCATTACGTATTTTACTTCATTTTCATGAATTTTCCTATAGGCAGCCACAGGCAGTGAGTGGCTCTCATAGGGGACTGTGGCGGCCTAGACCGCGAACGTTAACTTGAGTAACCTGCAGCACTCCTGCCAGGCAGGCAGTGTGGGGGCCCCTGCTCCACGGATGGGGGGGGCAGCACAGAGCAGGGAAGTGGCACCCAGGCCCGCACCGGGGTTCTGACCCGGCAGCCTGGCACTGGGCCCCATCCTCGTGGGAGCCAGTGCAGTGACTGTGTGAGGCCCCCCCCAGCTCTGCCGCCCACTGACTGGGGACTGCTGGTTCTGGGGCCTGAGCCGTGAGGTTTGCTCATCCATAGGTCCCCAGGCCCGGCACAATGCCCAGCATGTAGTCGGTGCTGGTTTTCCTGATCAAAAAGGAGACCGGGTTGAGCAGCCCTGCCTGCCTGCCTCACCTACTGTGGATGTGATGGTTGGAGCCTGGGCCACCACCTTGTGATCATGAGGAACAAGCCAGGAGTCTCAGGGACCGGTGACCCAAGGGCAGCAGCGGGCTTCTGGTTGGGGGGGCGGGGTAAAGGAATAGTTACGATGTGCAATCCAGTGTGACTACCCCACTGTGAAATGGCTTTTGCTTCTCAGGGCCAGAAGGGTTCCTGACTGATACAGCTCTCCCTCAAAGGACTAGCAAATTAATGTGCATCCGTATTTATCAAACTCCACATGTTTAAGGCAAAATAATTGGTGTTGAGTGCTACGTGTCTGGGGATGCCCACGTCTGTCTGGCTCTGTGTACAGCCCCGTGGTTCCCTGAGGCATGGAACCCAGTCATCCTGAGGAAAGGGGGCCGGGGACATGCTCTTCCTCCCCACGCCCCTGCAGACCCCTGTGAACACAGCGCCCTGAGCAGCCATGGCTGCCCGGCCCTCCACCAGGGCTGGGCAGGGACGTCCTCACTCACCAAAGACACTCTCGACAATCCCACTGGATAGGAATTTTTATTACCCCCATTTGACGGATGGGGACACTGAGGCACAGGGATTTTTTTTTTTTAAGATTTTATTTATTCACAAGAGACAGAGGCAGAGGGAGAAGCAGGCTCCCAAGGAGCAGGGAGCCCGATGCGGGACTCGATCCCAGGACCCTGGGATCATGACCTGAGCCGAAGGCAGACGCTTAACCATCTGAGCCACTCAGGCGCCCGAGGCACAGGGATGTTAAGTTACTGTCCCTAGGTCCACAATCTAGGAGATGGAGGGCCAGGATTTGGTCCGAGTGGTTCGCAGGAGGCCCTGTGCCCGGAGTGCCACTTGTGGGGAGCCTCGCGTGCCCCCTCGAGGGTGTGGAACCTAATCCTGCAGGCAGTGAAGGTCTGGGAGTGACGACATCCTGCTGATGGCTGGAGAGGCAGATGGTGAAGGCATGAGGCTGGGGCGAGCGGGCCGGGATGGGGGGGGGCAGCTAGAACATCTTCCCCTGGTGAAATGCTTCTGGAACTTGTCGAAACCATCAAGGGCAGACGGCGCTCGGAGCTGAGTCCTGGGGGAGCGTGTGCAGAGCAGGGCAGCAGGGGAGGGGGGCAGGGGTGCTCACTCATAATTGCGCATGAATCGAATTTGTAATTTCGATTTGTCACATTACCGATGATGTTCATTTGAATCATTTCATTAAGATACTCTCTGCTCGGTGCCCCTATAAAGTGACCCTCCTTTGCAATTAGCATATTGTAAGGGGATACCTTGTGCGATGTAAATAAACATTGTCAAGCTTGGCACTTTTTTATTGCTGTCTGTACGGATTCCTGGTTTCCTGTGTTACCCTATATACTCTGTTGGGATTTATTTGGATTTTCAAATTGCCCCTGATACGGTCACTGGAGCTTCTTCAGGCTGACCTCTGTGTTCCTTGCCGTGACCCCACAGCTGTGTCCTTGCTTTACGGCACGAGAGATTTTAGGCTCATGCTTGTCCTGCTCCAGACGTGGGAGCAGCCCTGTCTCCCAGGACTCGGCTCCTTTTCGTGGAGAACGGGATTTAGAAGTCAAGCCCTGGTAGCCAGAGGCGTCCCTGCTTCCGTGTCCTCTTAGCTCGACGACATTCGCACCAACATGCCCGTGCACGCCGTGATGTCTGTTTACTGTTATACCCCTCTCGGTACAGAGACCCGCCGGTACAAACCAGTGCCTCCACCCAACACCACAGACTCCTCCTTCCGCACCGCCACCCCGCTCAGCGGGGCCGCCCTTCTCGCCCCGACCCCGTGTGCACGCCCGGCACGGTGCTGCCCCCGCGAGCGGACATCCTCGGCACCTGCGTTAGACGCCTCCTCCTCTGCTCCTGCTCTCGCAGGGCCCGCCGGGCTCCCCTCCCACGGCGCGTCCTCACCTCCCCAGGCCCCAACACCCTGGGGCCCCGCTGCCCCTCGGTGGGCACCCCTTCCCCCCCTATTTGAACTCTGGCTCCCTGTCCGGATCCCCTCCCAACCCCCGGGGCTTGGAGTGAGCACCCCGCAGGCTTGCTGGAACGCGAATGAATGGGTGCCCTCTGCTCTAATCCCCGGTTTCAAAACCATCCAGTTCTATTCTGGGGATAAAAGGTCAGAGGCTGAGACTGGTGTCCCCTCCACCTCACTCAGGCCAGATGGGGAGGCAGGAACAGCTCTGATCCCTCCCCAACCCCGGGAGAGATTTCTGATCCAGCTGTCACAGCTCTCGGGCCCCAGGACCGAGGGAGAGGCCCAGAGAGGCAGGAAGACTTGGCACAGGAGTGCCAGGGAAGATAAGGAGGCCGAGCCGCCGAGGTGGACGGGAAGGAGGGGGCCAGGGAGGAGGGGGAGCCGACCGGAGCCTGGTGCCTGGTGCCTGGTGCACCCTGCCCTGCCCCTCCATGCAGTTTCCCATGGGCCCTGCCTGCATCTTCTTGAGGAAAGGCATCGCTGAGAAACAGCGGGTGAGGTGGCGGACAAGGCGGAAGGGCAAGGCGAAGGGAGCTGGGGGGGGGAGGGGAGAAGGGGCGTGACAGGCGCAAGGGACCAGGAGCCGGTGAGGGGGGCACAGGCAGGGGCGCGTGACTGAGAAAGTAGAATTCGGGGAGCTCGGTGGGCCGGTGAGGTGGGTGAGGGTGAAATCAGACGTCAGCAGCAAAAAGGAGAGAGGGAGAAGACCCACCAATAAAAGGGGAACTGGGATGTCCCTGTCCGTCACCACCCGTTTCTGGGGACACCCAGAGAGAGCGAGGACGACGATGACATTAGCTGCCACCTAACCAAGGCACTGCCGTGTGCGCGGCCCTGCGCAACGGGCTGTGCTTTCCTGCTGTCATCTCATCCTCAGGACCACCTTGTAAGGTTGGCCACCCTTGCGTTCCCATTTCACAGATGCAGGCACTGAGGCTGAGAGGCACAAAGCCCCTTGCCTTACACAGTTACTGAGTGGCAGGGTCCAGTCAGGTTGCTTGGATTCCAAGGGGCTTACATTTCCTTGTTAGGCTTTCAGATGACCAGAGAGAGGGAGGGAGGGAGGGAGACGGGGGAGGGGATAAGAAAGAGAAGCTGGGGGGGAAAGCTCCAAGGATAAAGGCAGAGCCCAGAGGCTGGTGGGGCTCCCCAAGTGGCGTGCCCCGTACCCAATGATCATCCTGCCTGGATGCCACTGAACACTGGTCCCACGCAAATGGCTTCTGACCCTTGGGAGAAAGAATGGGGTGGGTGGGGCAAGAATCAAGGGGGTGTAGTGGAAGGCATTTTGACTCAGAACTCAAATCTCAGCACTCGCTGCACCTGACGTCGAGGGAGTGATTTAATGTCTCCCTGCCCTGGGAGGGGCTCTGCCACTTAGGAGCTGTGTGACCTCAGGCTGTTTCCTTAACCTCTCTGTTCCTCAGTTTCCTCTCAAGTAAGATGGGAATGCTGTTTGGTCCCACCTCCCCGACCTACCTCTGGGGTTTAAATGAAATTGGCACTCTGAGCACGTTAGCTGTGATTCCAAGCCTCGCTTTCTTGTCCCGGAGAAAGGAGGGGATTGGATGCCCTGGCATCGAAGGCCTCTTGCAGCACAATGGGATGGATGTCTGTTCAGGAAAGACAGAGGGAGAGAGATCAAGATTCCGGGATGGGAGAGAGGAAATGGGAAGTGATGAGGAAGAGGGCGAGAAGCAGTCAGGGGTGGGAGTCGGGGGCGGGGGGGGGGGGCCTGGCGGGGGGGAGAAGAAAGAGGTTGGGGAGGTGGAGGAGAAACAGGAAAGGGGAGGGGTCGCTCGGAGGAGGGAGGGGACGATGCATTTGGAGAAGGGGCTACTGGATCCCTGACCTTCTCCAAATTCCCTCTCCCCCGCATTCCTTTCCAGGAAAGACCCCTGGGACAAGATGAGATCGAAGGTAACCTCTGTCCCCAAATGCCGCCTCACTGTCATCCGCCACTAGGCTGCTCTCTGTGCGTCTCAGGGTAGACCCTTCCCACGAAAGCTTCACGCCCCTCTCTCCTCCCACTCAGCTGTGATTTTGCGGAACTCCTTTTCATGGTCACTTAGGAGTCTCCCAAAGTGTTTAGAAGGCACACCCATTCCCTGAGTGTCTCAGAGACCCAAGAGGGACACAAGCATGAGTTTTAAGACGAATCAAAACTGTTGGTTTTTCTTTTGGTGGTTTGGAAGTTTCCCATAATTTCACCCCAGAGTTTGCAGGACCGCGGTGCTGTCGCTCTGCGGTCTCACGGATCACTCCTCTTGCACATTTCGATCTTGCACGTTGCAATCTCCACCTGCATTTCATACGTCACTCCTTCTTGAAATTTTGGTTTTCAAAGATGTCTTCTCCTTTGAGGAGTCTCTAGTTGGTGCCTCCCTGATGGTTTCGAGGGATGCCAGTGTTCCCCATGGACTGTTTCAGGTTCCCCCAAAGTTCTTCTCTCTTAACTTTCAGAGCTTCAGGAAGCATTTCTTGAGTTCGACAAGGACAGAGATGGGTTCATCTCCTGTAAGGATCTGGGGAATCTCATGAGGACGATGGGTTACATGCCCACGGAGATGGAGCTGACTGAACTGGGCCAGCAAATCCGCATGAACTGTGAGGCCAGGGCGGGAAGAACCACTGGGGGTGGGGGTGGGCTATGATGGAAGGGGAAAGAGGGTAGGGGTCACTAGGAGTCTAGAAGCAAACAATCCAGGCTGGACTCAGGCAGGCAGCGTTTGAAGTGGATAAAAGGGCGACTCTTAGAGGCAGATCTGGGTCCAAGACCCACTTCTATCATTTGCTGATTGTGGTGCTTTGAAATGTGGAGTCAGCTCCCACTCTTGAGTCTCAGTTTCCCCACCTGTCAGGCAGAGGTGATGTCACTCCTTGTGGGACTTTGATAAAGGAGCTGATGCAGGGCAGGCTTAGCCTCCAGTAGCGATGATCGCTGGAGGTCACTACCATGACCACTGAGACGCATCAGTCGAGGGCAAGATTGGAACCACCTTTGCCGCTGGAAGCAAACTTGGGATGGATTTCAGAGCTCATTTTGAGAAGGAAGCTGGGACAGAATTGCTTTGGGGTTTGCTTCCGGGCGTGCCACGGAGGAAACAAGGTTGAACACGGATGGGCTCGTGTTCCTATCTGGAAGCGATTTGGCTCCCACTGAATTCATGCTCCCCCTTCTACAGACCAACAGACGAGCAAATGTAGATCTGAACCAATTAAGAGGTTTGCCTAAGGTCACAGGGAAAGCTAGTGACTTCCACCCCACGCACCCGCCCAGCCGGGTTGGGATTAGAGGGACCCTGGGGCCCGGGCAGGCTGAGAGGGAAAGCTCTCAGAAGACAGAGAGATCAGAGCAGGTCTCCCTCTTGAACAGACTTTGAAGGGTCCGGGGAGGTCATGGGGGGTTGGTTACGTGGAATCTCACTAGACCTGCCTCTTCTGTCCTCAGTGGGTGGCCGTGTCGACTTCGACGATTTTGTGGAGCTCATGACTCCCAAACTGCTTGCAGAAACAGCAGGGATGATCGGTATCCAGGAGATGAGAGATGCCTTCAAGGAAGTGAGTTAAGAGTTTCATGGTGTTGGTGCTTGAAGGAAACCCCAGGGGTCTACGATTGGTCTTCAAGTGTGGACGGAACCCACCCAAACCAAGTTTTTTGGAAACTATAATGGGATTTATAGGGAAGGAAAATGACGTTTTCCAAACACTTGCAAGGCACGAGGTCCCCTACATATATTCTCTAGTTTAATCATCATAAAGAACAGTAGGGGTGGGCGCCTGGGTGGCTCAGTCGGCTCAGGTCATGATCCCGGGGTCCGGGGATCGAGTCCCACATCAGGCTCCCAGCTCAGCAGGGAGGCTGCTTCTCCCTCTGACCCTTTCCCCTCTCATGCTGTTTCTCTCTCTCTCTCTCTCTCTCTCTCGCAAATAGATAAATAAAATCTTTAAAAACAAACAAAAAAAAAAGAACAGTAGGGGTAAGCCGCCACTTACCGCAGTTATGCATAGGAGGACATTGAGGCTCATGGAATTTACAAATCTTACCCGAGGTCCTGCCATCCCCAGAACACATGCTAGGACCTCTAATCTCCACGCCCACAATGGGAAGAAGGA
This sequence comes from Eumetopias jubatus, assembly GCF_037043125.1. Taxonomy (NCBI): domain Eukaryota; kingdom Metazoa; phylum Chordata; class Mammalia; order Carnivora; family Otariidae; genus Eumetopias; species Eumetopias jubatus. Next base: position 56,873,925 of record NW_028274816.1, on the reverse strand, counting down.
ATCCAATAACTTGAGATCCCAGAGGGAAACACAAAGAGATAATCTGGTTTAACCCACCTGTAGAGATGCTTAGAAAATGAGACCCAGGGAGGGTAAGGGGCTTGCTGAAATTCGCTTTCATCCCCTAATAAAATGCATTCCTCAGGGGCACCTGGGTGGCTCAGTGGGTTAAGCATCTGACTCTTGGTTTCGGCTCAGGTCATGATCTTGGGGTCTTGGATCAAGCCCCATGTCGGGCTCCACGCTCAGCAGAGTCTGTCCCTCTCCCTCTGCTTCTCCCCCAGCTCACGCTGTCTTGCTCTCTCTCTCTCAAAGAGATAAATAAAATCTTTAAAAATAAATAAATTAATTAATTAATAAAACTCTTTCCTCAGAGCTTTCAATATAGGAGGCAAAAATAAACAATGGTGTAGCCTTTGGAAGGAAAGACTTTGGAGCTGTGCAAACATGGGTCCAAATCCCAGGAAGATCTTCCCCTACCAGCTGTGTGATTTTTTTCTGTCCCAGCTTCACATAAAGGTCCAGAGCTGCATTGTCCAGCAAAACTTCCTGGGATCTCAGAAACGCTCTGTCCAAAATGCAGCCACTGGCCATATATGTCGAGGCCTCGATATATGGCAAGTGTGACTGAGGAACTCATTTTTTTCATTTTATCTAATTTTGATTAGTTTCTTTTTTTTTGAGATTTTATTTATTTATTTGACAGAGAGAGACACAGCGAGAGAGGGAACACAAGCAGGGGGAGTGGGAGAGGGAGAAGCAGGCTTCCCGCGGAGCAGGGAGCCCGATGCGGGGCTCGATCCCAGGACCCTGGGATCATGACCTGAGCCGAAGGCAGATGCTTAACGACTGAGCCACCCAGGCGCCCCTAATTTTGATTAGTTTCAATTTGATTATTTATTTAATTTCTGTTTACATTCAACAGAATATAAATTCTCAATTTGTTTGAATTTAAAAACAAATCAGTTACTGGGAAACATTCCTTTTGGAAAACCTTGGGTGTGTGGATCTACCTTTTCCTTTTTTTTTTTTTTTTAAGATTTTATTTGTTTGAGAGAGAGAGAGAGAGAGCACAAGCAGGGGGAGTGGCAGTGGGAGAGGAAGAAGCAGGCTCCCTACTGAGCAGGGAGCCTGACATGGGGCTACATCCCAGGACCCTGGCATCCTGACCTGAGCTGAAGGCAGATGCTTAACCCACTGAGCCACCCAGGCTCCTGATTTGTTTTAAATGAACATGAACACAAGGCCCTGATGCATGGACCACGATGGGAGCCAGAGGACCAATCAGGGGGGCTGTCATGATAGTCCAGGCAGGAGATGATTGTGGCTTCGGCCAGGTTAGCATCAGTGTCCCCTGCTCGGGACATAGAACGTACGGGACTTTCTGATGATTGGTTAAAGGTGTGCAGCGTGGAGGCTTGAAAACAGTTAATTAATTCTGCCAATATTTATCTGGTGCATGCCGTGTGGCAGGCACTGTTTGGGGGCTGGGCCCGTGGCAGTGAACAAGACCGTGCAGATGACCCGCCTTCTGGGAGCTGACACGCCAGTGTGCCACGTGCAAGAGCCCTTAGCTTAGTTCCTGACCCACGGTAAATGGTCAGTAAACAGCGCTCTTGTGCTCGTGGCTGACATCACCTCTCTGTTCTGCTCAGTTTGACACCAACGGAGACGGGGAGATCACCCTCGGGGAGCTGCAGCAGGCCATGCAGAGGCTTCTGGGAGAGAAGCTCACGCCCCGAGAGATCTCGGAGGTTGTGCAGGAGGCCGACGTGAACGGAGACGGTACCGTCGACTTTGAAGGTGACATCGCCTGGGGACAGCTACTGGCAGACGCTTAACCCGCTGAGCCACCCAGGCGCCACAACAAAAGCTAAATTCTTAATCCAGTAGTCAAGTGCCTCCATGGTCTGCCCCCCACCCACTCCGCATTTCGACAACCTCTCTCTGAGTCGCTGTGCTCTGGGACACCCTTGGCCCCTGTTCTGTGTCCTCAAAATCCTGTTCCTTTCTCCCTGACCTTCCGTCCGCTTCCTGCACCTTCCCCGTCAGTGCATTCTCAGGTCTTAGCTATCCCTAGGGAATCGTCTGCTCCTCTCCCTTCAAGGGGAGTAATCACTGCAGACCTTGCTGCTTTGAGTTGAGTTTGACCTCCCGGGCTGTCAAATCCTGGAGGCCGGTAAGGGATGTTCTCTGAACCATCTGTTCTCTCATTCCCAAGCGGGAAGCTTGGTAGATATTTATTGCATGACTGCAACTTAGTAAATGATTGCTGGATGCCTGCTGGATCTCACCAGAGTCAGGTGTACGGGGGGCATCACTGGAAATCTGGATGAGGTAGGAGGCAGATCCCCAGGCAGGGGAGGGACAGACTGACCTCAGGACCTGGGGTGGGGCCCCGGAGTTCACCTGGCATGGAGTCATGGAGCAGAGCCAGGGGCACCCTGCGTTCCTTCCAAGCTTTGCTACTCACCGTCCACGCGATCTCAGGCGCACTGGTCAACCTCACGGGCCTCTGTTTGCTTATCTGTAAAATGATATTTACTCCTCCAGAATTGGTCGAAAAGATGGAATCAGATAATCACAGTTATTATTGAGCAGTCCCCGTGTCTGTAAGCATGATCGTGTTTAACCATCTGAAAGACCATGGAAGGTATATGGCAGTCCTGTGACTCCCCATTTGGAGATGAAGAAACGGAGGTACACGGGGTCGTCAAGGACTTTCCCGAAGACCCCCCATGGTCCCTGACACACACAGTCAGGGCTCAAAAATGAATGCTCGCTGTTCTCACAGATAGATGCCTCACCGGGGACTTTTCTTTGTAGAGTTTGTGAAGATGATGTCTCGCTGAGGAGGTTCTGGAAGCCCCGTTTGCTCCCCACCTGGCCCACGTGGATCAAGCACTTGCTGAGGACCAAATCCCCCCGCCGGGCCCTTCCAGGAGAGAGGGTGGGAGGGTGCGTGGTGACTGGCCCCACAGAGAATGCGCTGAGGCTAGCCCGAAAGTGATCGCTTTGCCCGGATGGCGGGGTGGGGTGAGGGGCACCTCTCTGGAATGAGATTAAGAAGGAAGAGTCTACGTATGGAAATGAGATTGGGACTAGCATCAGTGCCACTCCCCCAGTTCCAAAGGTTAATGACATCTTTTGACTGCGTAATCCCCAACGCCTGTGACCCACCAGCGTCTCTTCCCCAACGCCCTCTTGGGTCCGACTCCCAAAAAAGTTCAGCCCGTAGTCCACCCTTCCCTGTTGTTGCTTCCGAGCTCCTCAGTTTCTTTCTGTCAGTAAGAGAGAGGCATGCCAATCTTGGGGTTACAAACGGGGTTCCTGATAAGACTGGGCTTGGAAATGGTTAATTAAAGAGGCTTCCAAAGTGAGCTTAGCCTGTTTTGTTGATTTCCCGGAAGCTCGGTCTGTTTTTTCCCTCCGGCCTCCTACTTCCTTTTCCTTGTGTAAGATACTCAGGCCACTGAATTAAATCATAAATCTGGATTACCAAGGTTTAGAGCAAGCTGATCCCTGGAGGGGGGGAGATTAATCCCCTGCAAAATGTCATCATGTAAAGAGAGGGGGAGGGGGTTCTCAAATTCTCGGCTCAGCCAGGTGCTGTGGAAACCATTCCCGGGAACCCCAGCCCCGCTGTGCGTCCGCCTTGGGCCTTGGGCACTCTGGGAGACTGCCTCTGTTAGGCGGGACGTTGTGCCAGCCCTCACACCCTGACGCTGACCTGCGCCCTGAAATGGGAGGGTCTCTTGCTCCTCACCTCCGTCTGCGAGCAGGATGCTCCAGGAACACAAGGTCCCTGAAGTACAGGATTCATGTCCCACTTTCTGCCAGGTTTTTTGCACGTTTGAAACCCACTAAGTAGATATATACAAAGGGTCATCAGGTTCAATAGCCTTGTTTCATAAAATTAAAATTAAAATTTCCTTTTGCCCTTCCTCCCTCCCTTCCTCCCTCCCTCCCTCCCTCCCTTCCTTCCTGTCTTCCTTCCCTCCTGCACTTCATTTATTCAACAGCAACATATGAAGTGCTTGCTGTGGGCACACCTCCAAACATGGGGCTCCCTCGGTGAATGAAATACACGGATCCCCGCCTCCTGGGAGCTTACGTTATAAAAGGAGGAGACAGACATGGAGCAAAATACATGGGTATGGTAGAAGATGGTAAGAGATATGGAGAAAAATGGAGCAGGAAACTGGTTTAAGGGGTCTGAGAAAGAGGAGGAGTCCCCATTCCACATGGGGGCATCAGGGAGTCTACTGAGCACCAGGGGCATATCCAGGGGAAGAGCACTTCCAACACAGTGTAGGGTGAATGCAAAGGCCCTGAGGCAGGAATGTAGTTGACTGTGGTGGAGGAATGGTGAGAGGCCATGGTGGCTGGACAGGGGTAGGTGGTGGATCAGGGGTTAAACCGTGCATGTTTAGAGGCCAGTCTGAGGACCTTGGAGGATTTTGAGCAGAGGAGTGACATAATCCAGATCATCCTTTAAAATATGGCTTCTGCCTCCTGTCTCAGCTCCATCTCATTCCATCCATACACCTGTCCATCTGTCCACCCCACTCACTCACTCACTCACCTATTCAACGTGATATTTGCTGAGTCCCTGTTCTATGCCGGGCATTATTCCAGGTGATGGAAATAGAGCAATGATAAGGTACTTGACCTCAAGGAGCTTGTATTCTAGAGCCACACAATCCAATGGGATCTTCTGTGATGATGGAATGTTCTAGGTCTGCACTATTATGGTAGCCACTTGCCACATGTGGCTACTGAGTTTTAAATGTGGTGAGTGAGGCTGAGAAACTGAATTTTATTTTTATTTTACGAAGTTAACATTTTATCGACAATGATTTTTTTAAAGATTTTATTTATTTATTTGAGAGAGAGAGAGCACGAGAGGGAAGAGGGTCAGAGGGAGAAGCAGACTCCCTGCCGAGCAGGGAGCCCAATGTGGGACTCGATCCCGGGACTCCAGGATCATGACCTGAGCCGAAGGCAGTCGCTCAACCAACTGAGCCACCCGGGCGCCCTCGACGATGATCTTATGAATGACGTCAGGAGGGCCAGAGGAAGGGGATTCCGCACAAGCAAGGCACAGAGGCTGGAGTCAGGAATAGGGCAGTGGCTGGAGTGTACTGAGTGAGGGGGCAGTGGTAGGAAGTGCGCGAGGGAAGGCTGGAGACAATGGGGGGCACACGTGGGATCAGGGGGCAGGAGAGCCAGGTTTCCTGTGGCATGTTTGTATGGGATTAAGGGAGGATTGATCATCTGGTTGTTCTTGAGCTACAGTGGAATGAGATCGTTGGGCTTCTCGAATGTCTATGCAACATCATTTTAGACAATCAAATTGGTACCAAATGTGGTTGAATGGTTAAATCTATCCCTGATGCCTGCATGCAGTGTGGGATAGTGGTAGCAGTTTTTCAGTGTTTTATGAGAGAGGAGGGGTGGGGGAGAGCGGGCAGGGGGAGAGGGAGGAGAAGAACAATATGAGGATGCATCTGGGCTCACAGGGAAAGAGATTCTGTAATCAATTACTGATATCTGCAACGGGCATGGGGAAGGAATAGTCAAGGTAGTCTTGCAATGAATTTTCTTTTCTTTTCTTTTTTTAAATTCTTTATTTAAATTCAATTTAGTTAACATACACTGTATTATTAGTTTCAGGGGCAGATTTTAGTGATTCGTCAGTTGCATATAATACCCAGTGCTCATTACGTCGAGTGCAATGAATTTTTTACCTTCTGTTTACTAACTAATTTATTTATTAATGATTTAACAAGTATCTATAAATGCTCCACCCAAATCTGTGGGTTCCCAGAAAGAGATAGCAGGCTGCAGTTAACTTCCAAGGGCCCCTGGGCTGAGAATCTGACCTCCCCCCATGAGACTCACCAACCCAGTCACCAACACTTCCTTCACCACACATTCCAGTCCCTCACCATATCTCTCATTCCAAGAAGCACAAAGGGCAGCCCTGGGGTTAACTGTGGGCTCCTTTATTGGTGGTTATGCCACATTTCCCCTCTGTTCTTCACAAAGGACCAAGTGATTAAGCAAAATGGCGGACAAGGTGTTTCTAAAAGCGATTAAACTTGAAAGACTCAATGAAAAAGACGAAGCAGGTTCTAAACTTGGTATATCCATCTTCCTCTGAAGATATTTCTCCTCCCCTGGAAAATGGAATCATAAGCCAGCATTCAGGTAATAGGTATGCACTGACTCAAAATGTAATGTGAATACCGAAGTATTGCATTGGGTTTCAAGACTGAATCAGAAGATGAGGCAGCAGAGCCAGGAGGGGTTAGACACCCCTGCCCCTCACCTGGCTCACGGGGCCTGGAAGCCACTGACCATGAGCGCCTTAACTTCACCTCTACTAATAGGTTTGGTGGAAGAGGGATCCGAAGAAGATAGTTGTGCTCTGGTGGACAGGAGTCAGAGGTAGGGCACTAAAGATGTTCCTCATTCTAGCCACAGCCTGGGGATGACTCGTGGGTATTTTTGGTTTTGGTTTTGGATTTGTTTTAGAGGAAGAGTGTGTGTGTGCAAGTAGGGGTTGAGGGGGAGGGAGAGGGAGAGAATCATGAGCAGACTCTGTGCTGATCATGGAGCCTGACTCGAGGCTCGATCCCATGACCCTGAGATCATGACTCAAGCCAAAATCAAGAGACACTTAACTGACTGAGCCACCCAGGTACACCAACTTGTGGGTGTTTTTAAATATCCACCCTGTTAAGATGGTACCCAGAGGCCCAAGCCCACTCCTTTGCCTCTCCTCTGTTCTGGGAAGATAATTTTCATAGCCAAGCCAAAATTCAGGAGGGGTCACTAATTTTGGTGTCACCCATAAGCCACATGCCTCATAAGGGCAAGTATTTCTTTTTTCTTTTTTTTTTTTTTTAAGATTTATTTATTTATTTTGAGAGAGTGAGAATGAGAGAGAGAGAGAGAGAGAGTACATGAGAGCGGGGAGGGTTAGAGGGAGAAGCAGGCCCCTCGCCGAGCAGGGAGCCCGATGCGGGACTCAATCCCGGGACTCCAGGATCATGACCTGAGCCGAAGGCAGTTGCTTAACCAACTGAGCCACCCAGGCACCCAAGGGCAAATATTTCTAGAAACACCCTGTCCACACATCTGATGAAAGGGCTTCTGTTTGTGTTTAAATCCCAGAACCACTGAGTGATTAGACCAGTGGATCCATGCAGGGGGTCTGGAGAGTTTCCACTCGCCTAAGAATACTGAAGCCAGAGGAAAGGGCTGGAAAGGGGAGTGAGGTTGGTCCTGCAGGGAGACTTGAAGACTTATGTGTGGAGGTGGGGGAGGGACCCACACAATGGAGAGCAGAAGTGACCCCCACCTTTTCCTCCTTTGGCTACTTAGTGATGGGGGTAGCAGATCAACAACCTGGTGCCATGTCCTCTGGGGACCGGAGAAATTCTGGTGGTCTCCTTTCAAGCTCATCTTTTCTTCTTACGTTCCAGTTTGAGAAATTCCATTTTCTTATCTTGCACACCCAAGGCCTCCTGGACCTAAAACTTGGCATGATACCTTTCTGGGTCTGAAGGAGTTTGTCCACCTCCTTCTAATTTGGGAAGCTGTTCTAGTCTCCCCCCACCCCCACTTCACCTCATCTCTGGGACGTGGAGCTCACCCTGCTGGAAGGACACAGCATTGCCCCAGGTATGTTACGCATCTCACCTTTGCATCAGCAATACACCCAGGTGTGGTCCCGGTCATAGTTGTAAGAGGTTGCGCACCACGTAAGGTTCTGCTTTGTGCCTTTGTCGGTACAGTTAAAATAATTTTTGTTTTTATAGTTGAATGGGAAGTGGCAGGGAAAGCCAGGAACGAAGGAGGAAATTCCTAGGGAGAAGAAGGGGATAGGACAGTGGTTATGCCTGTGCTTTTATGCTGTGGTGAAGGCTTAGGCTTCAGAGCCCACCCTAAAATCAAAATTGGGTCCACAATGCCTGTGGGTGTGTTGTTTGGGCACTGCTCAGAGGTTCCCATTAGTGGAGAGAAATGCTGACCTAATCCTAAATATCATAGAGATTTTCTTCCCTGGGAAGCTATTTGGGTTTAGCTCAATGGGGTATGGAATGGGGAACGAGGGCAGAGTGAAAGCACAAGGGTTCCTGGCAGTGGGAGAGAGAAGGACAATGTCATGTCACCAAGGGAATCAGGGAGTGGAGTGGGAAGCATGGAGAGGACATATTACAGGGGCCCCTCTTTACTCACAGATCCTCAGTGTGTGAATTCGCCACTTGCTAAAATTTATTTGGAACCGAAATCAATACTGGTGGGGCTTCTGCGGCCATGTGTGGACACACAACACCCATGTTCCTAGATGAAGCCCAGCAAGGCTGCACCCTGCCTCCTCCATGCAACTCTTGTGCTGTAGACAAGTGTTTAAAATGCCCAAGTGCAGGGGCGCCTGGGTGGCTCAGTGGTTAAGCGGCTGCCTTCGGCTCAGGTCATGATCCCAGGGTCCTGGGATCGAGCCCCGCATTGGGCTCCCTGCTCAGCGGGAAGCCTGCTCCTCCCTCTCCCTCTCCCTCTCCCTCTCCCTCTCCCCCTGCTTGTGTTCCGGCTCTCACTGTCTCTGTCATATAAATAAATAAAAAATCTTAAAAAAAAAAAAAATGCCCAAGTGCAGTGCTGAAGAGCTGTCCAGAGTCCTGAAGTGCAGGCAGTCTGGGATGTGCTTTATGGGAAAATAGTATAATATATTTACAGAGAAATGTTCTATTTTCCTTCCTTGAGGGCTTCTGCCCTGATCATCCACCAAATCTACATTTGTTCTCCTTTGTTAGCAAAATTATCCAAAACACGCAATGGCACCAAAAGATTGCCACATGACCTTTTCATGTCTTCCTAGAGCATTGTCTAAACAATCCCTTAGGGTCACCTGATTCTCTAGCTCAGTGTCAGCAAACTTTTTCTAGAAAGGGCCAGATGGTAGGTGTTTTCAACTGCCATGCCTCATACAGTCTTCTGTCTTTATATATGGGCCCTAAGATATGAATTTCAAATAATTTTTGTCTGTCACAAAATATGATCATTCTTTGGAATTTTTTCAACAATATAAAAATGTAAAAACAATTCTTAGGTTAGGGGCCAAAAGAAACATTGGCACAGATGTGGCCCATAGGAAGGATGGGGTTCACAGACCCCTGCTCTAGGGAAATAGGACTTTGTCTGACTTACTACCTGCTGTTGATTGGAAGCCCCAACTCTGGAACTTATAGAAGACTGATACATCGTGAATGATTTTCGTTCAACAGAGATGCCAACGATTTCTGTCTGGTAGACAAGATAACCACAAAGATTTGATTGCCCTTTAGATGTTAATGGATTTTGTGGCTAACCTAACAATCTTGCTTGTGCTCAATATTCTTCTCTTCACTGACTTTATGTATTTCTTATAATGTCCCCTGAATTGGCTTACCTATCCTTCTAGTTCCCTTATTAATAGATTCTTTTCTTTAAGTAGGCTCCATGCCCAGTGTGGAGCCCAATGCAGGGCTTGATCTCATGACCCTAAGATCAAGACCTGAGATGAGATCAAAGGTTTGACACTTAACCAAATGAGCCACCCAGGCACCCCAGATTTTTTTAAACCTTAACATGTGCTTACTCTGTTTGTACAAGCAAGTATTTGGTGTTTCACATTTTGAAAATCTTATACTGACCCCTTTCTCTTGGATCTTCAACAGCCCATATTTTGCCCGTCACACAGTCGCATTATTTATGCTCTTTGCTCATCAGATCCATGGGGAAGAGACCCTGCATTACTTTTACCATATGCCCACATCCCAGCACGGTGTCTGGCACACAGTAGGGCTGGAGTAGGAGTTTGCTGAGTAAATGAATGAAGGAATCCACCCGTGTCCACCCAGTCCCCTTCCCCGGATTACTAGTGTCAGCACAGAGGCTCCACTTTCCATCCTCATCCATGTTTTCAGTGGTTGGGCACCAGAACTTGTTGCTTTCATCTTCAAGGCACTCAGAAATTGTGCTATTTCTGTAGATGGAGGGGAATATGCAGGGCTTGCTGAAAGAATTTCCCCCATACTCTGAAAATAATCATGGAAAGGTCACAGGGACAAGAAGAGACAACAAAAAGAGCTTCCATTTATCACACATGAACTAGGCACCATGTTTTATCTCATGAAAAGCAACATAACGTTGAACGTGCCCAGTCGAATTCCTGGTGATGTTATTATGTCCACTTTGCATACAAGTGAGAACCAAAACTGTCAACGACCACACATTACTGTCTACCTGAACAAAGGCTTTTGTGTTCCACAGGCTTCATCAACAGAGTTATTGTGAGATTTAAGGATAAGGTTGGTAGGGTTAAGGACACAAGTGATGGAGGGCTAGGGCAAAGATAAAATTAAGGTTCTATGTGGGATTAGGATTTTTTGAGTGCTAAGGGAAGAACATAATTAAGATTTTATACAGGAATAAGTGTGCTCATGATAGGTGCCTCATGTGAATCTTCATCTCTATGGAGGCAACACTACTTAGTGAGAAAGCACGGCATCAGAGCCATATTGACTTGAATTCAAATCCTAACTCCGACATCACCTAGGAGCGTGACTTTGGATGGGACTTAATTTTACTGTGACCATTTATTGACTAGGGAAAAAAAATAGCATCTCATAGAGCTTCCATGGAAAGATTCAATGGAAAGTTATGTATAAAGATCCTGGATCAGAGTCTAATACAGAGAGGGCTCTAGACTGAATGGAGGTCATTAAGAAGTGAAGAGGTTATTAAGATGAAATGTTAAGGAAGGGTCCAGCACTTGGTGAATCTGCTTATTGACAATTCTGGCAACAGAAATACTTGAAAACCAATATCAGGACTACAGCCCATTGTTCTGGTTCTTAGGACAACTGGATTTTCCATGCTGACATTGGGGACTCGGGAGAACATGGCCTCAGGACATTCCTGTCTCCTGCAGTTGTCCTAATGTATTCTCCAAGAAGACCCTTGATTCCTAGAAGTATTACTCCCATTGCTCTGCTTTCCCCTGTGCCATCGTCCCCTCAGTAGGATCATTGCTATCTCCCCTCCTTCCCACCAAACACCCCATCCCTGCTCTAGTGCCTCACCATTGGTTTCACAGTATTTCCACTGCTGCTTCTCATCAAAGCTGGAGGTGACAGAGCACCACGGCCTTCCAAGGAAGCTGCCCTCCATGATGCAGCTGTTATGCGACCTTCCTCGATAGACGAAGGGGAAGATGCATCGCGGGTAATCTGTACAGAAAAGAGCCCGTGAGTGGTTTGAATTTCTCCAGCCATTCACGGGACAGTCATTTAATCATCCATCTATCCATCCATCCATCCATCCATCAGCCACCAAAGTACAGGACAAACATCAAGTCTGGAAGAGATTTTATTCATTCATTGCATCAAGCATTTCATAAAGAAAGTCTTTTCCTGTACTTTCACCCTCAAAGCTTCCCCAATAGTGTTCCCAATCTCAACCATGGCGCCCCCACATACTGCACAAACAAACAACATACTTCACTGTGTCTTAAAAATGAATCTCTTAGAATCAGCAGAAGACATATAGGAATCAAATCAAGACAAAGAATTTTGATGGTTTATGACCAACAGATGAAGTCAAGACCTTGACATACAAAAGAATGTTGCCATTAAAAAAAATGTCAAGGGTGCCTGGGTGGCTCAGTTGGTTAAGCGACTGCCTTCGGCTCAGGTCATGATCCTGGAGTCCCGGGATCGAGTCCCACATCGGGCTCCCTGCTCGGCAGGGAGTCTGCTTCTCCCTCTGACCCTCTTCCCTCTCGTGCTCTCTCTCTCTCTATCTCATTCTCTCTCTCAAATAAATAAATAAAAATCTTTAAAAAAAGGTCAAATATCAGAGAAGTCAAATACAGTAAAATTATCATTTAGGTGTTGGTGCCTTATTGCAACTCCCATAGATAGATTGAATTTTCCATCACAAATGTAGTACTACAAATATAGTTTTGAATATTATGTTTATAGTGGGTGGATTTACTCACAGTAAGTGAGGGAGTCAGGGTCATTTGGAAATGATGGAGGGGTTTTCATAGATGAAGGGATGAAGGAAGTCTTCCTTGAGCAGGTGGCATTTGAGAAGAGGTTCTCACAATGTGGAGAAGCCAGCCACGCAAAAATTGGAGAGAATTGAGGTCCAAGCAGAGGGAATGAAAGTGTGAAGAGTTCAAAGACAGGAAGGAGTTCAGAATATTCAAGAAGCATGACAATTAGTGTAGCTGGATCTCAGCAGGCAAGGAAGGGAGTGGAAAAAGATGAGCATAGAAAGGGCAATGTCATGTAGAGCTTTGCAGACCAAGGTGAAGGGTCTCCTCCTCCTCACCCCCCCTCCCCTCCTCCTCCCCCTTCTTCTTCATCCTATTGAATTGTAGGAGTTCTCTTGGATATTTCAGATATTAACCCATTATCAGATACATGATTTGCAAATATTTTCTCCCCTTCCATGGTTGCCTGTTCATTTTATTGATGGTTTCTTTTGCTATACAGAAGCTTTATAGTTTGATGTAGTCCCACTTGTTTATTTTTGCTTTTGTTGCCTTTGATTTTGGTGTCAAATCCAAAAAAAAAAAATCATTGCCAAAACTGATGTCTCACAGCTTTACCCCCATGTTTTCTTACGAGAGTTCTGTGGTTTCTCATCTTATGTTCAAGTCTTCAATCATTTTGAGTTACTTTTGTGTGTGGTGTAAGGTAGGGATCCAGTTTATTCTTTTGCATGTGGCTGTACAGTTTTCCCAACACCACTTGATGAAGAGATTGTCCTTTCCCCATTACATATTCTTGGCTCCTTTGTCATAAATTAATTAACCATATATGCCTTAGTTTATTTCTGTTCCATTGATCCATGTGTCTGTTTTTATGCCAATACCATACTGTTTTTATTACTATAGCTTTGTAATATAGTCTGAAATCAGGAAGTGTGATATCTCCTGCTTTGTTTTTCTTTCTCAGTATTGCATTGGCTATCCAGGGGTCAGGATATTCTTCTAAGTGTGCAGGCGAGCCAGAGGGACACGAGCAGGGAAGTAGCATTGCCTGACTTCACATTCCAAAAAAGTTTCTTTGACTGATGTGTGGAGAATCGGTTACAGGGAGGTGAGGGGGATTTGGGGAGACCAGTTAGCAAATTTTGGCAGGCAGAGTTGATGGTGATTCAGAGAAGGATGGAAGCAGAGGAAGCAGGTTCTTCCCAGAAGCTGAAGCTAGGATCTATTTTGAAGGCAAAATTAAGTCTAGTTGGTGGGTTACACACAGGGTGGGAAGGAAAGAATTAGGGATGACTCTGTTTTTCTATTTACACAGTGGTGGCACCTTGTCCGTATTGAGGAAGCCTGCAAACGAGCAGAAAAGCCTCTGCACCGTAGTATATGTCTAAGTGATATGAATATCTTAAGCTAGCATTGTTAGGGATTGACATGGACACCTGTTTCTGATATCGCTATTCCACTCACGAGGAGAAGCGTCCTGTGTCTCCTGTGAGGCATTACTGGGAAATACCCATGGAAAACCACTTCTCCACCGCTGTGTAAGGGGAAGACGTCAGGGTAAGGGTAAGGCTAAGATGTTAAAGCTATTCGCAAGTAGTGTGATACCCACCAGTGTGGGTCCAAAGAGCAGTACTTGGTTCAGGAGCCAGAGCTGAGGGAGGAGATGCAAAAAGCATACCTTCATCTATTCAGGAGCCCTCAGTGATATGGCTGAAAGAGGTTTAATCAAATGCAGGTTGTTGACTCTCTAGGCCTTAATTGTGTCTAGTATATGCACTTTTGGCAGAGTTTTGTCCCCTTTTGTACATCTTATGCATGTTCGGGGACCTCTTTTCCAGAATTAAAAAAAAAAAACCACTCTAATTTTCAGATTCAGTTGCAACCAGTTGATCCTGATTTACATTGTTTGAACTGGAGCAATATTTTCAATCAGAGATAGTATTGCTTCCAGGTTTGGTTTGTTTTTTTCAGCATAATGGGGCTTCTTTGTAGTCATTTTTAGCTCTTACAATCAAAGAGATTCTGCTTGGAGGTACAAGCATCTGGCCACTTTTTAATATCTTTTAGGTTAGTTATTATCATGCGTGCTTAATTATTTTATTATCAATTTGCTTCATTTTATTTCTTATATATTATGTTGATTTATTTTGAAATTATGAATTTAGAATAGGTAATGTTCTTTATAAATTTTATTTCAGGATAGTAAAAGGGATGTTATATTTATTATCAAAGGGAGAATTTGATCTAAGGGAGTCAAGAACAGTGGTAAGAGAGAAAAGTAAGTCCTAAATATTCAAAAGCCGGTTAGTAGTAGGAACAATTAAAATGTCCAACAATAGGGTATTGGTTAAAACAAAATGCCTTTTGTCTTGTGCACAAAAGATAGAAATCATATAATTGCAAAAATGTCTTGGGCTTTGAGAAAAAAGTAAACAGAGTCTCTCAAATCCCTTCTCTGTTATAATGTTTCTGTTTTTCCTTATCAATTTAGAAAATCAAGAAAGAGACAAAGAATATGGTGGTTCAGAGAATACCATTTTCAACACTATCATTGTTAACATTATTATTCATTACTAGTATTCAGTGTTTAGCCTCCTGCAGCATTTCTATGCACACACACATATATCATAACCCGTCTTCAAAAATATGATCATATTGGGGCGCCTGGGTGACTCAGTCAGTTAAGCGGCTGCCTTCGGCTCAGGGTCCTGGGATCGAGCCCCACATCGGGCTCCCTGCTCAGCAGGGAGCCTGCTTCTCCCTCTCCCACTCCCCCTGCTTGTGTTCCCTCTCTCACTGGTCTCTCTCTGTCAAATAAATAAATAAAATATTTAAAAAAAACAGAAAACAAAAATATGATCATATTATACAAATCCACACATTTTCTTTTGTGACTCATCATTTGAGGAGGCCTGCTGAGGGGACAGCATGGCACCACTCACCATCCGCCATGCAGTACTTCCACTGCCCGTCATAAATGGCTCTGGTTGCACACCAAGGGGAGAGGCTATTGGTTTTGATGCAAGAAAAGTAAGAAGACCCCTTGTAGATGAAGGGAAAGGCACATGAATCTTTCTGATCTGGAAGACAGAGAGACAAAACAGAGGGGCTTCGTCACAATGAATGAGCCAAGGATGAGTCTTGGTTTGGTTCTCATGGCGGGCAGGGGGGGTCTGAAGGTGACACGTGGAGTCTTAGCCCCCAGCTTTCTCGTGACACACAGGGCATGTCCAGTTTATGTTGAGACCAAGAGTACCGGGAAGGAGTCTCATAAACCATGAAAACAACCGGGATAAAGTTTTCCTCCAGACCATCAGAGTGCTGTCAATGTCACAGAAAACACATTTGGTAAAGGTCATGAGATCACAGTAGGTAATGAAAGGACACACATTAAATAATTCTGAAAAGCAATTGCATTTTGCAATGCTCTTTTCAATCCTGATGACACAAAAAAGAAAGCTTCATTTTAATGCTAGTATTTCTCTACCATGTCTCTAATTCTTAATAATCTCCCTTTTTAACAACAACAACAAAAAGAGGGCAGGACTCAGGCTCAAAGCCTTATTGGGACAATAGCATCTAGTAGAATGTAATAATAGGATTTTGTTTTCATAGTATTTATTTTTGTTTGCAATTTCTATTTATGGCAAGTAGTAGCATTTTTACAGATTACAGAGCTGATGTTAACTATTCTTTAAAATGAGGGTGTTGGGTGCCTGGGTGGCTCAGTTGGTTAAGCGACTGCCTTGGGCTCAGGTCATGATCCCGGAGTCCCAGGATCGAGTCCCGCATCGGGCTCCCTGCTCGGCGGGGAGTCTGCTTCTCCCTCTGACCTTCTTCCCTCTCGTGCGCTCTCTCTCTCTCTCATTCTCTCTCTCAAGTAAATAAATAAAATCTTGAAAAAATAAAAAAAATAAAATAAGGGTGTTAAAGTGAAGAAGAGATCACATCTAAAGAGGAAGGTCAAGCAAATGATAGTGCTGGTGACGTGCAGATATGGTAAATACCGAGGGGGTGGTACTTGGATGAGTAAAGTTGGAGAAATGCAACCCTTGGCCTTTGCATTCCTCAGTGTGAGGACAGGGACTTTGTCTTTGACACAGGGTTTCCTCGGAAACTAGAATAGTGACTTGCTCATAGTAGATGCTTAAGAAAAAACTGACAGAATGAAGATATAAGTTCAGAAAATGCCACATGAAAAAAAGCAAAACGGGTTTCTTTAATGAAGGATTCATCAAAAGGGTCAATATGCAAATGAGAGTTGAATTAACAAAAGGAGGATGGAGTATGTCAAATTGTCCTTTTCCTCCTTTTCCTTGAGAGCTTTGGAGACTGACGGTCCCTAAAACGCATCTTAAGAAATTCTATTCTAGCCCAAATTCTTCATGGAGAAGGAAGTGAAGACCCATGTAAGATAAGGAATCATTTCAACTTAATGCCTTTTTTTTTTTTTGAGCAGAACTAGAATTTTTAAAAATATTTTATTTATTTATTCATGAGGGAGGGAGAGAGAGAGAGAGAGAGAGAGAAGCAGAGGGAGAAGCAGGCTCCCAAGGAGCAGGGAGCCTGATGCGGGACTCGATCCCAGGACCCTGGGATCATGACCTGAGTCAAAGGCAGACGCTCAACCATCTGAGCCACCCAGGCGCCCGAGAACTAGAATTTTTTATCTAATGGTCCAGGATCCTAGCTTTTCTCTTTGCCTTCATCCCGTCATTCCCTCCTCCCTTCCCTTTCTCCCTCCTTCAAAGATATAATGAAGGCTTACTATGACTAAGACATTCTGATAGGTTATGTGCATGCACACACACGTGTGTGTGTGCATGCGCATGCTCGTGTTCCAAACATGGTGAGGCAAAGCTTCCATGGACTCACTAAAACCTATCTTCTTTTTCTTTCTGGGCTCCTAGCTCGAACCCATTTTTTGGCCTCTCTTATAGTTAGGTGGGGCCACGTGACTCAGTTACAACCCATGGAATGTGGGTGGAAATGATGTTCACCATTTCCTTGCTCAGAAAAGTCCCAAGAAAACCTCCATGCTCCTTTCTTCCTCTGCCAGCTGGATATATAGAGCCATGGTTCTTGAAGGAGAAGGGGACGTTAGACAATGTTTGAGAAATATTGGTTGTTACAACTGGGAGGAGGGGGAGCTGGTAGCTGTGCTCCTGGGATCTACTGGGCAGAGGCTGGGGATGTTGCTAAACATTTTACCATGCACAGGTTCCAGAACAAAATCATCTGGCCCCAAATGTCAATAGTGCCCAGGTTGAGAAACTCAGATAAAGAGGACACTGCAGAGAACATTGAGGCTCTCGGGGATAGAGGAGCCATGATACGGAAGGGTCCTGTGTCTCTGAATCACAACGAAAGAGGCTTCCCACCAAACATCCACACTGAAGTGCTAGAAGAGTTTGACGTGAACTCTACTGAGTTCAGCCACTGACATTTGGAGATAGCCTGTTACCAATACAGATGAATAAGACATCCTCTCTATCTTCAACCTTGTAGCCCCATCTCTTCTGGATCAGATTCCTACCTTGTATAATCTGACCTAAGCCACCATAAGGGTGAATGAAGGATGTACCGGGAGAGGGTGGGAAAGGCAGACCTCCAGCTTTGAGTTTCACCAATGGGTCGATGCAAGTAGGGGCCCTTAAGTCACATGGCGTGGTCCACCTCTGAGTCTCAGAACTTTCCAGTCTTGGTTTTATAAAGTTGAAACCAGTTAATATCTGGAAAGTGCTTAGAAGAGTACCTGGAACATGACTGCTGCTCAACAAATGTTAGCAATCATCACCATCACCGTCATCATTGTCATCAGTGATGCTCAGTCATGGACACCACCGGTATGTATGATGCTGGGAGGGCAGGCAGATGCCCCCTTGACACAGGATTAAGATTATTCTTGGGAGTTGTTAGTAAGAATCCACACATAATAGATACTATTAGACCATCTGCAAAGTAATCCAGCAGATGGTCTAATCTTCTTAACTGGGTTAAAATCCTCCATAATCTGGGCCCTGCCGACCTCTCTGTTCTCACTGTCTGATTAACATTTCCTCGACCTTCCTCCATGCTTCTTTCTTGTCTTTGGCATTTGGCTCATGCCCTTCATCCTGTTCTTTTCTCTCTTCCTAGCCTTACTCCCCATTACTCAACCATACGACTTGATTCAGTCTGGATCAATACTCTTCTGCACTCTTATAATGCTCTGAGTCAATCTCTATAAACGTACTTACCAAATATTTAAAGAACATAGTTATCTGTTTACATGTCTATCACTCCTGTTTGCTGAGAGCTCTCTGATTATAGAGCATGAGTTTTATTTATTGCTATGTTTCTGGCCCATCGCATGGTGCCTGGCATTTGGAAATCACTCAATAAATGTGTATCAAATAAATTAGCCCATAAATATGTGCAGAGGAGACTTAGGGATGCCAAGTTTTGCCACAGGAATGTGGGTGTGGTCTCAGGAAGGTATGACCAGAATGAGACAAGAACTGAAAAAGCTGGTATTGTTCCCTGACTGAATAAACTGTGGGTTCTTAGCCTTTTTGGGACTCATCAGTTCTTTTGAGAAGCCAGACCTTCTCTCAGGGAAAATGCTCACACCTCCCTATGGCAGCGACTGCTGTGTGTTCAAAACCAGCTTCATCTTCCTCCTAAATGTACTGCTAAAAAACACATTTCCCAGACTCCCTTGCAGCTAAGCATCCTGTGAGTTCTGGCCAGTGGAAGTGGGAGAAAATGACAGCTATCACTTCCTGGCCAAAAAAAAAAAAAAAAAAAAAAGCCTCCTCCAAGATCATCAGACTCTTGATCTTTGTCTATCAGCTCCAAGCAAAGACTCCACAGAACACCCTAAAGCCCTCGGGGATGGTGGAACCCCACGGTGGAAGGTGCATGGACCCCTGCTGACCAGACGCATCCTCATTGGACTTTATAGGAAGGAGAAATAAAATGATTTGTGTTAAGCTGCTATAGTTTGGAGTTTGTCTGTGTCAATATCTGTTCTCACTACCCTGATAAATACACACCCTTTTTTATACCAATCCAGGGTTTCATGGACTCTAGTGTTTGCCCGGTGACCTCATATTAGGAATCTCTGGAATATAGAATGTGATCATTGAAAAAGGACTTCGTGGAATCCAAGGGCATGAAAACAGGAGTGTTTCTTGAGGGACTCCTGGGTGGCTCAACCTCTGCCTTCGGCTCAGGTCATGATCCCAGGGTCCTGGGATTGAGTCCCACATCGGGCTCCCTGCTCCTTGGGAGCCTGCTTATGCTCTCTCTCTCTCTCTAATAAATAAATAAAATCTTTTTAAAAAAGAGTGTTTCTTGAGCCTATCCAAGGGAGAGGGCTCATCAGACGAAAAAGGATTTTAATTGTAGAGAACTGTTTCACCCTAGCTTGAGTGAACTATATATAACCAGGGTCTCTCTTTGTTCTGCTTCTGTGCTTACCATACGATCTTTGGGTGTTTGATTTAGATTCCTAGATATATCAAGAGCATAGCCTCACACCCACTAGAATGGCCACTTTTTTTTTTTTTTTAGCAGAAAACAACAAATGTTGGCAAGGATGTGGAGAAATTAGAAACTTATGCACTGTTGATGGGAATGTAAAATGGTGTAGCTGCTTTGGAAAACAGTATGGCATTTCCTCAAAAAATTAAACATAGAATTACCATATGACCCAGCAATTCCCCTTCTGGGTCTATCCCCAAAAGAATTGAAAGTGGGTTCTCAAAGAAGTATTTGTAACACTCAATGGTTAGAGCAGTGTTATTCACAATAGCCAAAAGGTAGAAACCATCCAAGTCCATCAATGGATGAGTGGATAAACAAAAGGTGGTATGTACATGTGTGTATCACACACACAGTGGAATATCATTCAGCCCTAAAGGGAAAAGGAATTCTGACAGCTGTTACAACATGGATGAATCTTGAGGACATTATGCCGAGTGACATAAGCCAGTCACAAAAAGACAAGTACTGTTTGATTCCACTTTCATGAGGTATCAGAGCAGTCGAATTCATGGAGAAAGAAAGTAGAATGGTGGTTGCCGGGGCTGAAGGGAGGGGGAGGTGCAAGTCATTGAATAGGTACAGAGTTTTAGTTTTGCAGGCTGAAAAGAGCACTGGCTATTGGTTGTACAACCATGTGAATGTACTTCTATGGAACTGTGCACTTCAAAATGGTTAAGATTGTAAATTTTATGTTCTGAGCATTTTACCACAATTTAAGAAAGAGAGTGGAGGGTCTAAGTTGGAGTCTGAAGACTCAATCCATTGGAATTATAGAACGCCCCCCCTTTTTTTAGAGAGAGAGAGTGAACACGCAAGTGGTGGGGGAGGG
This sequence comes from Eumetopias jubatus, assembly GCF_037043125.1. Classification (NCBI taxonomy): domain Eukaryota; kingdom Metazoa; phylum Chordata; class Mammalia; order Carnivora; family Otariidae; genus Eumetopias; species Eumetopias jubatus. Next base: position 56,853,511 of record NW_028274816.1, on the reverse strand, counting down.
GCAAGGGAGAGGGAGAGAATCTCAGGCAGGCTCCGCGCCCAGCTCAGAGCCCAACATGAGGCTCAATCTCACAGACCTGAGCCAAAATCCAGAGGCCTCACCAACTGAGGCACCCAGGCGCCCCTAGAGCCCCCCTTTTAATTAACATATATGCACTTCCCTTCCATGTGCTGAGCATCATGAAAGGTGCTTGTGTCCATTACAGCAACCACCCACTTATCCAGGGTCTCGCTTTCCTTGTTTTCAGTTGTCTGCGGTCAAGGCAGTCCAGAAGCAGATGATTCTCTATCTCCTCCTTACCTGAATCTAGGAATCCTTGCTTTGACCCATTCACTCTTTCTGATTTCCAAATCCTCCGCATCATTTTCCAGTATACTCACTTCCACTTGTCTCATGGGAGTAGAGGAGGAAGGTTGTCCATCCTAACATGTAACTGGACCACGGGGTCATCTCAACAGGCCTCTTCTTTCTGGACTGAAGGAAGACAAAAAATGTATTTTTTTATTTATTATTATTTTTAAAGATTTTATTTATTTATTTAACAGAGAGACACAGCGAGAGAAGGAACACAAGCAGGGGCAGTGGGAGAGGGAGAAGCAGGCTTCCCGCTGAGCAGGGAGCCCGATGCGGGGCTTGATCCTGGGATCCTGGGATCATGACCTGAGCCGAAGGCAGATGCTTTACCGACTGAGCCACCCAGGTGCCCCTCTTTTTTATTTTTTTAAAAAAAGATTTTATTTATTTATTTGACAGAGGAGACACAGCTAGAGAGGGAACACAAGCAGGGGGAGTGGGAGAGGGAGAAGCAGGCTTCCTGCTGGGCAGGGAGCCCAATGCGGGCCTCGATCCCAGGACCCTGGGACCATGACCTGAGCCGAAGGCAGACGCTTAACGACTGAGCCACCCAGGTGCCCCCCCCAAAATTTTTTTAAAAGATTTTATTTATTTGAGAGAGAGAGAGTGCGTGCATAAGTGGGGGGCAGGGGCAGAGGGAAAAGGAGAAGCCGACTCTCTGCTGAGCAGGGAGCCTGACACGGGGCTAGATCCCAGGACCTCAAGATCATGACCCCGGCTGAAGGCAGACGCTCAACCAACTGAGCCACCCAGAGCCCCAGGAAGACAAAAATTTTGCTCCTATGGTTTCCTTCTTCTTCCACTAACTCCCAGGTTTGGTGTCATGCAGGCCATTTTACTTTCTACCCCTAGAGGGCAGTGAAGAATAATTTGCTCTTACAGGAAAGAAAAAATATATACACTGTCATTATGGAGGCGTCGGTGTGATGGGAAGGAGAAATGTTGCATTTGTTGAGCATTTACTGTATTCCAGGCTACACGCTCAACACACAGTACGCCTCTTGGTTCTCACAAATGAAATGATAGCTATTTTAATCCCATTTTACAGATGAGGAAGCTGAGGCTCAGAGAAGCCAAGTGATCTGCCTGAGATGGTTACGCAGAGAGGAAATGGCAGGATTCTAATGCACGTAGATGGCTCCAAAGGCTCTACTCATCATGAGGATCTTAACCATAGCCTTAAACCCTCCTCATGGATCACACCCATCTCCAGCGGGATATGAAAGTACCTTAATGATCAGCATTTACCATCCTCCCCAGACATAATTTCTATTTGCCTCTGTGCCATTTCCTTAATGACACATGGATACGCCATTTTCCACAGAAACAACAACTCAGGGTTGGAATCGGTGGTCTGCTTTTGTCTTGAGACTCAGTTACCATTACCGCTTCTGCTGGCTACCGGTTATTGAGCGCCTACTGTATGCCACCTTCTAACGACCTGATGAGCAGGCATGATCAGCTCTGTTTACAGAAGAGCGAAACCAAGATATGGGAGGTTAAGTAACTTATCCAAGCACCGCAGATGGTAGGTGACGGACCTCGGGTTCAACGGCAGACCTGTCTACACCAGTGTCAGAGTTCTCAAGCTCCATAAACCACTTCCCATCTGTGGGTCTTTGTTCCCTCACCTGCAGAGCATAGGTTAATAATTCCTGCCTCTGGGGGAGGCCGCGAGGGTCCAGGCAGATCCTGATGCAAAAGTGTGTTTCCGTTGTAAATTGTTAGTTTTTTTTATGAATAATTAAGGCAAAGATCAGGGCAGCTCAGGGGAGACATCAGATGGCAACAAATCTGGATGGTGGGTTGGGGGAGGAAAAAAAATAGACCAAGGCCGTAGATTCAGGTCCTCGAACAGGTAGGTGGCGCCACTGAGCACCCGGGTCTCAGAACACACCTTTTCACTTGGCTTTCCTGCTACATATGGGAGCATTTTCTGATTTCTTTTGTTATTTTTAACCACAGCACAATGCCCCAAACTTGCTTTTCCTGAGTGATGTCTCACTCACTGCCTACCTGCTCATGACTAACTCCGACTGCTGGTTCAGACCATGGAGTTGGACTCACCTTTGATTGTGGAGGCTAGCTGGTCCTGGTTGAAATCCTGACTCTACCATTTCCCACCTGGGTGACCTTCAGAAGTTACTTAAATTCTCCAAGCCTTAGCTTCATCATCTAAAAAATGGGAATACTGGGGCACCTGGGCCGCTCAGTCGGTTAAGCATCTGCCTTCCGCTCAGGTCATGATCCCGGGGTCCTAGGATTAAGCCCCACATTGGCTCCCTGCTCAGCGGGGAGTCTGCCCCTCCCCCTGCCCACCGTCTTTCTCTCAAATAAATAAATAAAATATTTTAAAAAAATGGGGATACTAATCCTACCTACCATTAGGTAGGCTTGTTATGATGATTCGCTGAGATCATAAAAAAATAACAGGTAATACTCATTGAGTGTTATACGCGATTCTAAATTCATTATGATCCTGATAATAACCCAAAGGAGGGGCCCTAGTATTACCCCCATTGCACATTTGGGGAAGTGGAGGCACAGGGAACTTAAGCATCTTGGTGAGGATCACAAACCTCGAAAGCGATGGGGCTCCTACCTGAACCCTGACAACCTAACTTTATCCAGAAACTGGGCTCTTGGCTGCTATGCCATGCTGTCTTCAGGCTTCCTGTGGGACCTCACGTGTGCTAAGCACTCCAGAAATGTCAGCTGAAATCATCATTCGTACCAGACCTCTCCAGGCAAATTTCACTTCTGAGTGTCAAGACTGTATTTTCACCTGCCCCCCCCAGGTACGTCCATCTAGATCGCCCCTCAAGCACCTCACATTCCAAGACTGGGCTCCTGATGTAAAGCCCCAAATATCCCCACCCACCGCCCCCCCACAACTTAACTTAGTTGCACTGTGTTTGCTATGGTCTGAATGTTTGTGTCTCCCCCAAATTCATATGTTGGGATCTTAACCCCCAAGGTGTTGGCAGTAGGAGGTGGGGTCTTCGGGAGTGATGAGGTCATGAGGGTGAAGCCTCATGAGTGGGGTTAGTGCCCCTGTAAAAAGGACCCCAGAGAACCCCCTTGCCCTTTTCACCACGCGAAGACTCAGTGAGAAGATGATTGTCTACCACAAAGTGGGTTTTCCCCAGACCCTGAATCTGCCGGTGCCACGGTCTTGAACTTCCCGGACAATAGAATCACGAGAAATACATTTCCATTATTTCTAAGCCCCGCCCGCTGTTCTTCCCCCTCCCCCAAGTCGTCACCCCAAGAGTAAAGCTTTCTCCTCCCTCAGAGAGCAGGCATCAAACCCCATGGCTTCTACTTCCTGAAGGGCTCTTGAACCCAGCGCCTTCTCTCTGTCTCTCCTGCTCCTGCAAAGTCCCCAGACAGTGGTCATGTTCCGTCAAGGATGTCCTGGCCTCCAGGCTCTCCCTGTCCCATCCACAGGGCTGCTGATCGGGCCTCTCCTGGTGCTTGCTTTTAAGCATTCATTTAAATATTACTGAGTCCGCACGGTGCGTGGTCTGCAGGGCTAGGGGATAAGCGCGAGCAGCTCATGAGACAGGCCTGGCCCCTGCCTTCGTGGGGCTGGCCGTCTGCTAAGGAGACCGACAGGAAGGGAATAAACCAGAGACAAGCATGGAACTCTTGCTTGTGATTGTGGCTCCAAAGGAGGAGGACCAAGGTTGCCATAAGGAATAACTGGGGCAAGGTGACTTCTGGTCAGAAGGCCAGGGGAGGCTCTTCTGAGAAGATGACACAGAAACAGACCTGCAGGAAGAGTGGGATGTAGACATGAGGGGAGCCTGGGGCAGTGGCAGCTCATCTGGGCCGAAGAGGCAGGGTGCGAGAGAGAGCTAGATGTATTTAAGGAATGACTGGGCCAGAACAGGGAGGAGTGAAGCCTGAGATGCTTGGTGAGGTGGATGGGGCAGGACCCTGCAGAGTCTCCCTTAGATTCTAAATGCAAATGGAAGCCACTGGAGAGATTAAAGTGGGGGCAAGTGGCATCCTTTAATTCACAATTCTCCATCACTTCCAAATGCAAACCACAGTCCATACCACGGCCTTCCCCGCAAAGCTCATTCTTTATCACTCTTGTTCTCCTTTGATCCGCTCCAGCTACGCTAAGCTTTTCAGGGCTTCTAGCACAGTCCAGGCTTCCTTCCACCTCAGGACCTTTGCACTTTCTCTTCTCTCTGCCTGGATGCTCCCCCCACCCCCAGGTATCTGCATGGCTTGCTTCTTTGTGCCATAAAGGGTGTTGTACAATGCAAGGAGCCGATACGGACTGATATTCTGGAATGTTAATGGGCCTCCTTGGATCAGGACATGGATATTCATAGAAAATATTTGGGGGTGGTTCAAGACAATGGTTGAACTGTAAAGTGAGCCGTAATAGCCAGACACCCACGTCTGGAACATTCAGGTTAGAACCAAGTCATTCCCTGAGCACTGGCGCATTCAAATGCTGTGGAGAACCCTTTGTCCTGGGCCGTGGGGTAGTTGGAGCTGGCATCCTGCCGTTGTCACCATATTTTTGATGGATAGGATCTCTGAGAAGTGAGAATGAGCAGCTAAGGACAGCTGTGAGACTCTCCATTTAAAATTTTTTACCATAGATATGTATGACTTTCATAATTAAAAATAATAATTATGTATATGCCTCCATATACATATATGTGTGTATACATTACAGATGTGTATACATACACATACACACAAATATGCACACATTATACACATATGTACAGGTACATGGATGCACACATGCTCACACACTCACGTGCAAATAGTCAAAATTTGGGAAAACAAAAAGAGCATCCTGGATGAAGCAATATGAGGCCATTTAAAATTATGAAATTAGGGGCGCCTGGGTGGCTCAGTCGTTAAGCATCTGCCTTCGGCCCAGGTCATGATCCCAGGGTCCTGGGATCGAGCCCCGCACTGGGCTCCCTGCTCTGCGGGAAGCCTGCTTCTCCCTCTCCCACTCCCCCTGCTTGTGTTCCTTCCCTCGCTGTGTCTCTCTTTATCAAATAAATAAATGAAATATTTTTAAAAAATAAAATTCAATAAAATTATGAAATAAAAAATCTACATAGATGGCTGGCTTTAGAATGGATTAATTTTCAGAAGTAGCTGTTATGGACCAGATCTAGCAAACAGGCATAGAGCAAAGCACAGTGCTAGGGGCCCCCTGGTACCCACATTTCACAGGGATTAAGAGCCTGTGTGGATGCTTCACTGGTAGCTGGCAGAGTGACGATGAGCAAGGCACTTACTCATCCATAAAATGGGAATCATACCTACTCCGCAGAGCCTTTGGAAAAACCAAATCAGATAAAAGATATAAAATACTTAGCACAGCGTCTGCTATAAAGATCACAGTAAATGTTGGCCATTATGACAATGATGATGATGATGATGATAGCATTAGCCAGTCTTCTCTTCACCATGCTAGGCCTGCGGTAATTAATTCATTAAGTAAGTTTATTTGGGGAATGTTCTATGATTTTCTTCTTTCTTTTACTTTTTGTTATTTATTATCTTCCAAACTTCTCTGAAAATGTTACCTTCTAGGGGTGCCTGGGTGGTTCAGTCGGTTAAGCATCTGCCTTAGGCTCAGGTTATGATCCCAGGGTCCTGGGATCGAGCCCCACATCAGGCTCCGTGCTCCGCAGGAAGCCTGCTTCTCCCTTTCTCTCTCTGCTTGCTCCCTCAGCTTGTGCACGCTCTCTCTCTCTCTCTCCGTCAAATAAATAAAATATTTTTTTATAATGTTACCTTCTAGGAAATACTTTCTCTGCTTAATGATATACTTCATTGTTAATAACATTTTATCCATCCTTCCGCCCACCCATCCATACATCCATCCATACATCCATCCGTCATCCATCTATCCATCTATCCATTCTTCCACCCTTCCATCCATTCATCCATCTTTCCACCCATCCACCCATCCATCATCCATCCATCCATCCATTCTTTCACCATTCACTTTTTTATCCATCCATCTAATAAGTATTCCAGAACCCTACATCTATATAGAACAGTGGCAACTACCAAGAGGAACTGGACGTGATTTCTGACCTCAATAGTCAGAGATGAGACATGGGCACCAAAATCTGTCACCCAACATGGAACAGCCATGCCAAGTAGTATTAAGGTGCTAAAAGGGTCACCAGGGGGCAGCCTAGCCCACCTCCCCAGCTTGCTGGCCCTCTTGAGCCACAAATGTCACAGCGGAGCCATGAGAAGAGAATAGCGCCCAACCGACCACGGTTCATAGCCCACCTCTCCCATTTATCTACTGGGTGGCCTTGGGAAGATCATTTGACCTCTCTGATCTCCAGTTTTCACGTTCTCATCTGTTAAGTGGAGATAAAAATCCAACTATGGAAGCTATTGTGGGTATTAGAGGAGCTCATGGGTGTAGTGTGGCTTCAAAATACTGAGTCCTTCCACTCCTTGGCAGTAGATAATGACTCCATATGTGAAACAAAACCTCAGTGTGAGACCCCCTTACATACACACAAACATCCCTTCTATTACGTATTCAGGCCGCCTTTGGAGGGAAGAGTGACAGGATCTCAGAAAGATGTCTGAATCTCAGCTTTCTCCTCCATGAAACGGGGAGGGTGAGCCTTACCTTAGAGGGATGGTGCAAAGATTCATGGGACCATGAAGACAGTAATTGACTACCAGGAACTTAATAAGCAATTTGTCCAGGCTAGTTCTCTTTTCTTCCAACTCTTTTCCCCAAACTTGGGGTACAGACAGCCTTCCGTAGCTTTACATAGCTCATGCAGCCTGAAGCCATCCAGAGGTGGCTTCACCCACCTCTTTGAGTTTCTTAACAGAAAAAGGAATCTGCCCCCATGATCCCCTTCCCCACTTTCTTTGGCCTTTCTTTCCCAGAGCTCCAGAGTACTGTCCAGTATGGCAGCCACCAGCCATTTCTGGCTCTTAGGCACTTGAAATGTGGTGAGTTCTCATTGCCCCATGTTGTAAGTGTAAAACACTTACTGGGCTCTGAAGATGAAGTATGAAAAAGAAAAGCATATAAATATCTCATTAAATTTTTTGGTGTTGATCATATGCTAAATGATAATATTTTGGATATCATGGTTCAACAAAAATATAATATAAATAAACTGCACTTGTTCTTCCATTTTTTTTAAATATGGCTACTATAAAACTTACAATGATATGGCTCATGTTATATTTCCTGCAGAGGACAGGGCTGCTCTAAACCCTCCTTCTTTGCTGTGGGGGCCCCCGGGTCCCACTTCTCACACCCCTCCCAAGTTTCTAGGTTGAGGTGTACCTTTGAGAGAGTTCTTCTTGGCCCTAGCTGTCTCCACGAGCCCTCTTTAAGGTTGTGCTCCCCAAATCTCTGGATTATTTGGGGACAGGCCCGACCGTTTTGGCCCCAACCTGTCTGTAGGAAGACACTGCCACTCCCCAAAGAAGGGTTTTCTGTGAGTGGTTACAATCAGGGTAGTTTGGTTGGGATAGTCCCATAGTTAATGATGCCCCAAGATGAGCTTATGCATATCCATGAGGCCCGTAAAATCCAATCATGTGTATATTAATAGGATCTTGCAGGGGCTGGGGTCATGAGCAGGAATATTAATGAACAGAGGAGAAAGTGCTCCTGGATATGCAGCTACAAGGAAGTGGACAGGTTTTAGGTGAATAATGTGAGATCAAGAGCCCTAGAACTTTCTAGTGGGAAGGGGAGCGTGGGTGAATCGAAACCACCAGCTCTCTGAGACACATCATCTCATTTTTCCTCATTTTTAAATTCTGTTGTTCTACCACTGTGAAAATTTTGTAAGAAGTCCACAGCCCTGTCTTGGTATCTTTCAGGACTGACACCATAGAGATTTACCAAATATTACCGTTGATCACACGTAGGACCCCTTGGTTTTAAGGATGAGGAAATGGAGGCACAGATGTGCTCAGGGACTTGCCAAAACCATACAGCAAACAGGTGGGGAAAATGGAACTTGGAGGAGCTGAGCCTGGGGTCTCATTTTCTAGTCACTTTGGTGCCAGGTTCTCATCTCACAGGTTTGGGGGTTTCTGGATAAGAGGTTTACGGTCTCCGTTTTCTGACATGGTGGCCTCCTTCCCATCTTCCAGTTCCTGTCTGTCTCTGCCTTTCCTTCTTTCTCTATGTCATGGAGATCCACTCTCTCTCAGACTCTCCTGTACCATCTTTCTTCTCCCCCTCTCTTTTGCTCTCCGGGTCGTCTCCTTTTCCCTCCTCTTTATCTCTCTCTGTCTCTGGATTTTGTTCAGTCTCTGTGTGTCATTCTGACTTGAATGTCTCACTGTATATATATGTACACTCATGTGCATGGATATATACATGTGTGTGTATCCATAAATACGTGCATTTGGCTCTGCCTTTCTCTCTTTTTCTCTCTTAGTCCATCAGCCTGCCTCTTTCTCTCTCAACCAGGCCTTATTTTATTTGTTTTTTTAATATTTTATTCTTCAGTCATCTCTATGCCCAACATGGGTCTCAAAATCACAACCCCGAGATCAAGAGCCATGTGCTCTACCAACAGAGCCAGACAGGCACCCCCAAGCTCTCCTTATTTTAAAATAGGAATGTATATTGGAATCACTGGAGAGATTTTAAGAATAAAGACTCCCAGGCTCCAGCGTAGACCTATTGGCATTTGTAATTTTTTAACAGCTTTATTGCGATATAACTGGACATGTTTACTGCCTGATGACAAGTTTGGAGATATGCATATACCTGTGAAACCATAACCACAATCAAGGTAACAACATGTCCATCACCTCCAAAAGCTCCCTCCTGTCCCTTTGTGTTTGTGTGCAATGTGTTTGCTTTGTGTGCAAGAACACTCAATGTGAGAGCTCTCCTCTTAACGAACTATTAAGTGCACAGTACAGTGTTGTCAGCTACAGACACTAAGTTAGCTAGAGACAGCACATCTCCAGAACATACTCATCTTGCTCAACTTTATACACACTGAACGACAACTTTAGAGACCTCATCTCTGCATTGGAATCACTGATCGAAAGGGAGCCCCGAGCCCTCTTGGGGCGTCTTCCAGCACCACTCTCTCTCACACACACAGAGTGAGTTGCCGTCCTCTTTGCTAGGACCCCAGCAGGGCTCTCTACTTCAAAAAGCCTTTGCTGGTACTATCCATTCTTGCTTAGGGTGGCACCTTCATGAGGACAAGGCTGGCTCTCTTTTCCTCAAGCTTCCTATATACCGAGAGATTAACAAGGCTTAACACCAGGAATCGTGGGCTTGACACCCTGGTGTCAATGGTGGGTGCCACTGGCACATCTAAGGCAAGACAGAGCACAGCGAGACCCCAGGGAGGTGGGGGCAGAGAGCCTTCCCTGAAAAGTTTCCTGCCTCCTTCTGTGGTGAAGAATTTTCCTAAATCTCTCCCCTTAGGAGGTACAAAGGCAAAGATAGTGAGCTGGCACTTAGCCAGCCCTTCACCCACTGGAACTCATTTAATTCCCCCAACAAGCCCTGTCAGGCAGACACTATTATCCCTATCTTAGAGAAGAGGAAGTTAGGGACCAGGCTCACACAGCTGGTAATGGACAGAGCTATGAGCCTAGACACCCAACCTCAGTTCCGGTACACTCTCCCATCTGCCTGACCAGGCATGAGAGGATGGATGCTCTGAGGTTAAGGTGGGGGCAGGGGGGATAGGTGTTTGCAGTGCCTAGGACTGACTTGGCATTAATACCTAACATACTCGAGGAATTCATGCAAATCGTAAGAAAAAGGCAAAGAACCCAGTAAAAACATAGGCAAAGGGAATAAACAGGAGATGAATGCTGAATGGCTTATTTAGCAAGAGAGGAAGAAATGCTCAATCGCATTAGTGTTCAGATAAATGCAAATTTAAGTAAAAGCGAGGAGTCATCTGGTAGAGTTAGATACCTAAAATTTGATCTTGGTCTTGTTATTTGACTGAAATCTGTATTCAACTTGGACCTTGGCCTTTGGCCAGGCAGTCCAATTCCCTCAGCCGGTATCTTCCCTGGAATCCTCAAATGCTTGTTTGATCAATTAGGTTTTTTTCTTTTCATTTTTCCAAAAAAAGACATACAAATGGCCAACTTGATCAATGATTTTTGCGATCATATCAGCTGTTTTCATTGTTAATATGCACTGAATGCACTTTAATATACAAAACATGCTAACAAGGCATGGTTTCAGATTCATTTATCATGTTAATATTTGCCTTTAAATATGAGTATGCATTCTAGACATAAGGAGCAAGCAAATCTTATGTATTTTATATGTAGAGATTACGTCAATGAGACTATATGTCTAATTTGTTGCAAAAGCAAAATGCGATCATAATCAATGTTATTGTTACAAAATAGCTTTGGAAGAACCATTAATTTTATATAAAAATTAGTTGTTAAAAACTTTTAAACAGGCATAATACAGAAGGAAGGAATTTATTTATGTGAAGATTAAGAAAGTTAATTAGATAGTTAAGTTTCAGAAGAACGTTATATCTCTTTAGGGTAAAATATTGGGATGATTTAAATGATTATAAACAAGGCAGAATAGTAGGGATTAAGTGTTGATGCATATCTACATCTACATAATTGCTTGGTATTCCACATTCATACTATTTTTTTTATTTTTTATTGTTATGTTAATCACCATATATTACATCATTTGTTTTTGATGTAGTGTTCCATGATTCATTGTTTGTTCATAACACCCAGTGCTCCATGCAGAATGTACCCTCTTTAATACCCATCACCAGGCTAACCCATCCCCCTACCCCCCTCCCCTCTAGAACCCTCAGTTTGTTTTTCAGAGTCCATCGTCTCTCATGGCTCGTCTCCCCCTCTGACTTACTCCCCTTCCTTCTTCCTCTCCTGCTATCTTCTTCTTTTTCTTTTTTCTTAACATATATTGCATTATTTCTTTCAGAAGTACAGATCTGTGATTCAACAGTCTTGCACAATTCACAGCGCTCACCGTAGCACATACCCTCCCCAGTGTCTATCACCCAGCCACCCCATCCCTCCCACCCCCAACCACTCCAGTAACACTCAGTTTGTTTCCTGAGATTAAGAATTCCTCATATCAGTGAGGTCATATGATACATCCACATTCATACTATTAAGCAAAATCTTTAGGAATCGTATTTCTTCCCTATAGGCCACCCATCTTCCAAAAACTCCTGTTTCAGAACCCTTCCAATAGTATGAGCATTAATTAAAAGCATGACAGTTTTAGTACTCTTACTGTTAACCATGTGAAACCGTCTTTCTTTCTAGATCTAATAAAAAATATTAATCTTTTAATGAGATACCCTCATACATTTTGTTCTCACCAATCAAACCTCAAAGCATCAGGTTTTACAAGACATTTTGAGAAAAACATTCTTTCGGGTCTATGGAGGCTAAGAATTTAGACGAGTTTTTAAATTATTGCTGTAGATGGCCAACAAATTTTGGTAGTTGAAGATTTGGCGGGCAGGGAGGGGAGAGGACGGAAGATGAAGGGGAAGAAGAAAGAGCAAGAGGGAAGGCGGAGGGGAACGGAGGATATAAAAAGGAGCGGAGGGAAGAGCGATAGGAAAAGCAGGAGGAGGGAGGGGGAGCTGAGAAGGAGGGAGGGGGAGCTGAGAAGGAGGGAGGGGGAGCTGAGAAGGAGGGAGGGGGAGCTGAGAAGGAGAGGGGGCATTACAAGAAGGAAAGGGAGGAGAGAAGGAGGAGCCTGGGGAGGAGGAGGGAGGAGGGAAGTTAAGGAGGAGGGAGGAGGGGACAGGGAGGAGACATCAGTGTTGGCTATAAAATCCCTGAGGATCAACTGGTCAACCAGCAGTTCCTGAGAGGAGGAACATGGCCTTGCATGTGGGGCTCCTGTTGCTCTGGGTCTGCCGATTTCACCGTGTGGTCGGTGCTGACTATGAGGGTGAGTCGCAGTGTGACCGTGTCGGGGGTGTGACATTTAAAAACCGAGTCTTGGGCGCCTGGGTGGCTCAGTCGGTTAAGCGACTGCCTTCGGCTCAGGTCATGATCCTGGAGTCCCGGGATCGAGCCCCGCATCGGGCTCCCTGCTCGGCGGGGAGTCTGCTTCTCCCTCTGACCCTACCCCCTCTCATGAGCTCTCTCTCTCATTCTTTCTCTCAAATAAATAAATAAAATCTTTAAAAAATTAAATAAAAAAGTAAAAACAGAGTCTTGCACATCTTCTGCCATATATAATACGACTTGAGATGCCATGGAGGGTAAGAGCCATCCTAATTTCATGTACCTTAAGAGAGAAAAGGATACTCTCTCTATTTTTCAAGTATTTCCATTTAATAGACACGAGCCACTGGTGGGCTTTAAAAACACACAAAAAAATTAAGAAGTTTTGACTAATAAAAATGAAAGAATAAGAATGCAAGTTGGAAAATCTTGTTGACAGAGTCGTGTTACTTGATAACTGTGTATCTCCCTTCTCCCTTCTACCATATTTTAAATGCTTTATTCGAGTCTCTGAAGATGGAACTGAGTTTTGGCAAGTCTGGTTTATTCCTTTACCAAAATCATGTGGCCTTCAACAATTGTAAATGACAATACAAGAAGGGAATTTCATCACAGAGTCATTTCCAACACATTTGATGGGGAATCACACATAGCTGTGGAAAGTTATGTTGCGAAATTTTTGCAAAACGATGGTCTTTCATGTCCTATGCGTAAGTATTCTTCAGGACATGTCTGCATTGAAAAGTAAATCAAACACAGTGTGGACAAACATCTTTTCTAAAAAAATGTCCTCAGTGTGACTATGACCGCTGCGTTCTTATCTGTTAGAATACTCATTTTATGTTTATGGAAAAATAACATTTTTGTCTCAGACATCAATTCCTTCATGAGATATCACTTTTGTACATACGTAAAAAAGAAAATATAAGGGCAAGAAGCTGGTTAAGATGGTCCTAAGATTTCTCCACTTTTAGTGGCTGGCCTCCTGAATTACTGAGGTCACATTTTCCCATGTGACACAATCTTGATGCTGCCCAGAGTCTTGGTGAATGAAAACCCACCGGCCCCAGGCATGGTCTCTCCACTTACGTGGTGCTCAGCCTTCTTCTGAGTCTTTGGAAATGTTGCTTATTCACTCTGTCCATCTCCCCACACAAGTCTCTGCTTCCCGGAGGTGAAGAGAGCCCCGTTGTCATCCCTGGGGCTTTCTTTTGAGCCACTGACATGCATCCCACATGGCTACTGTCATGGTGCAGGCATGAATGACCACGTTCCCAGGCAACCCAGCCTGCAGGCAATAAGATGCCATCGACAATAAGGTGCATTCTGATCCCGGAGACAGAACATGAAAAGCATTGCATTTTAACATTTTAGAAGCAAAGAGATGGGAGGTTTGGATCCTGCCAGGTGCATGTGATGTAGAGATTAAGTGGCAAGAGTGCCTCCACTCATGAGTCCACCAGCTGGTGGGAAGACGAAGAGGAGACAGATGAGCCATGCGAGCTCAACCACCTACATGCCTCGCATGAGACTGGAGGTGATTGACCTGGCAAGACATCACAGAGAGCCAGGTTGAGTGATCTTGTTCCAGTACCAGACATCGGCCGTGTGCGAAGTGTAATTTCTCCATGGTTACAAGCCGTTGGGGCACACTCAGGGATGACGTGACAATGGGGTCCCTTGCAGGGAGGACCGTCCAGGCAGGCAGGCCCTGACATGCAGCAGGAACCCAAAATTCTGGAGTTGTCACCTGCTGCCTTAATCATTTGAGGCTCCTGGGGGATAAACCACCCATCGGCTGATAGCTAAATTTCAGCAAAGGTTGGTGCTAAAATATGAATCTTGCATTGCAAGAGGCTTCATTATTTTATGGGGCAGAGAGCTAGGGGAATGATAGCCCGGCGCTCCTGGAGGTCCCCACTGGCCGAGAGCTGAGCACCCTCCTGGCCACCTCTGTCCCACTTCCCTCCAGCAGAGGCTCTGAAGTCCAGCCCCCACTTGACCTCTCCGACTCCAACCCGAACTTCATCCATATTGTCGCCTACGGCAAGAATTCCTTCTCTTTTGATACAATTTAATTTTATTTACTTAATGAATGTATTTCTCTGTAATAAATTTCCACGGCACGCATATACTGCATTCTCCTTATCCATCCATCCGGGGATGGACATTCAGGTTGTTCCCACATCTTGGCTATTAGGATTCATACTACAGTGAGCATGGGAGTAGATATCTCTTCAAGATTCTGATCTCAAGACTTTTGGATAAATACCCAGAAGTGGGATTGCCAGATCACATGGTAGTTCTATTTTTAATTTTTTGAGCAACCTCCGTGCTGTTTTCCATAGCAGTTGCACTCTTTTATATCCACAGCATGAGCGCTCTGTAATTCTTTGCTGTTATGATTAGGTCAGGTTTTCTTTTAAAAACCTTTAACCCATTGTATTATGGAAACATTCCCACATACTCAGAAGAATTGTCTATGCGCCACCCCCATGGATGGCAGACAGAAAGCCTAGTGTTAAGCAGAATAGTATGCTGAGTACTTGATATGCACAATACATAGGTTCCTCATAACAATCCCATGAGGTAGGTACAGTTATTGCCTTCGTTTTGTAGAAGAGAGTCTGAAGCACAGAGGGGTTGGGTCATGGACCCAAAGTCACACAGCTAGCTAGGGACAACTGAGCTAAAGATTCTGAGAAAGCGTTATTTCTTTAGCCACATCTCTGCACTGTCCGTTTATATTCCGAATGTGTCCTCCCACTGGAACCCTATAAGTGTGAACAAGTAAGTCATTTCTAAATGCCTTCTTTACGTCGTATTTCCCGCTCCGGGAAAAATAAAAGTTTCATGTTTGGTACCGGTTGCCAGTTCAACATTTACAGGCAAAAACACACGCGTTGAGATCCTGTCTCTCTTCCAGTCTCAGAGAAGAGCGGTTGAAGATCTGCGAACAATGGACAGTCCATTTATTATGAAATGCCTTAGCGCTTTCTGGGAGATTTCTTGTCATTTCAATACTTGCAAGATATTAGAGTCTCCTAAACTTGAATTCCAGAGCCATTTTTAGTAGATGTCAGTTCTTTATTTGTGAAAATCAATTGCGAACTTGAATGAGTCTTCCATCTCATTGGAGAGAAAATAATAATGATTACTGTAAGGAGACAAATCCTTTATCATTGAAATAAAATAGTTACCACGTGGTACATGGCGCCCCAGAAAATACAGTTAAAGCAAAAGGAAAAATCACAAATCACCCACAATTACATTACTGAAAATAAGCACCACTGAAATTGTGAGGCAACTCCTTAAAATATTATCCTTGCTGGATTATAATTTAGTAAAATATTTGTATTTTATTCTAGTCTAAAGGCTAAATCTAGTGAAATAAATATTTGCTAAAAATTGTGTCTTTCGGGGCACCTGGCTGGCTCAGTCGGCAGATCATGCAACTCTTGATCTCCGGGTTGTAAGTTCAAGTCCCATGTTGGGTGTACAGATTACTTAAACAAATAAAATAAAATAAAATAAAATAAAATAAAATTGTGTTTTTCAGATGATGATCCACCAGCTGTAGGTGAGTTGATAAAAACTCTTTTATTAGAGTTGCTTTTCCAGTTTGGCAATTAAATGTAGAGTCGTTAAATATTATGCTTTTTTTCCTAGTAAGAAATCATATTTTTCATGAGAAACTACTATTTTATGTCCTTGTATATAAGTTAAAGTACAATCTATGTTAAATATAATTAAGGAAAAAGGAGAGGAAAGCAATTATAATATTACTTTCAGTTTTACTGTTAATATTTTTGCATGCTCAAATATATCATCCCATACAACTTCATAATATGATTTTCTTTTTTTGCAAAAACAGAGTCTTATAGAACATAATGAAATAGAAAATGAAGATGAAGTGCAAGTGTTTCCATATCTATTTATATGTTCCTCTTTGTTAATGTCTGCAGTATTATAAAGCTATATATTTATGGGGTGCCTGGGGGGATCAGTGGGCTGAACACCTGACTCTTGATTTCAGCTCAGGTCGTGATCTCAGTGTTGTGGGATTGAGCACCACCTCAGGCTCTGCACTCAGCGTGGAGTCTGCTTGTCCCTCTCCCTCTGCTCCTCCCCCCACTCCCGCTCTCTCTCTCAGTCTCTCTTTCAATTTTTTAAAGCTATATATTTTATTTTTAAATTCCCTTACTGATTGGTATTTTGGGATTGATATCTATTTGGAGAACTATTATCAGCCATGCTGAAATGAACATTCTTAACCTGAATGTCATTCCATCTGTCCAAAGCATAGATGTGTCTATTGTGACCAATACTGGTTAACATTGGGGGGTAGGGTGGAGGGGTCCTGATGCATGCGATATTTGCAAAAAGGAAATAATCCATTAACCAGAGAAAATAAGAAGTACAATTATTGTATGATTCATACTTTAAAACCCCTAGGAAAATTAGTAAAGATTACTAGCTTCAATAAAAGAATCTGGCTTTGTGGCTGGATATAAGATAAATATGTAACGGTCAGCTGTTTTTCCCTATACTGGTAAGAACCCACTAGACACTGATAGAAAAGAAAATCATTCTATTTTACATCAGTGACAAAAAACACTTTGGGGTTAAATCAGCAAGAAATGTCCAGGACTTAAATAAGTAAATGATAAAATCATATTGAAGAACATAAAGCAAATTCTAAATAATAGATCATGCCATGTTCTTGTTTGGAAGACATAAGAATAGTGAAATAAACATCAGCTTCAAATTTTCTTTTTCAGAAACTATAATTCACTTTCCAGAAGTCAAAGGTAAGTTCATCAGGAAACTTTTGTGAGTAAAGTATATTTTCTTTTAATTTTGAAAAAATGGGGAGATCAGTAGGGTTTTTCCTGATAAAATTTTTTTCTCTTTTCATAAATTTGATAAAAGCAATTTGTAAACAGGTAAAGAAAAACAAGAAATAGAGTTACCCTGAACTTTACTGGCACTATTCTTTAATTTCTGCCAATATAACAGAAAATACCTGATTTTAAAATTCACATAGGAAAAATGTACAATAGTAATTAGGAATCTTATGGGAAAAAAATGCTAGGGAAACACCCTGTATTATCAGATATTTAAACAAACCGCAATTATAATAATATAAATAGCATGGTATCAGCCAAGAATGCATCAAATAATAATAAATAATCTTTTCTGATGCTTGCTGGCTTCAGACTCTGCTCATTCTACTCTGCACCATCTATTTTAAAGCAAGACAGGAATCATTTGTTTTAAAGGCAAACATTTTAAAATTGTATAAATAAATCCAGGTAAAACAGCACATTGGTAGGAAGGATGAATTGCTATTGTCCTTTGAGGAAGCAATACCCAACAATGTTAACAATTCATATGTGCTTTAATCTAATAATCTTACTTTTGGGGTTCCATTCTGTAGAAATAAATGCTGCGGTACATAAGGATTTACATATATGGAAAGTTTGCTTTAGCTTTATATAGAGGGAAAACAAGCTGAATAAGGGAAATACTGAGTAAATTTGGCAAAACCCATATCACAGAATATGAATTGGCATTAGGAAGGAGTTAGAGCTATAAAGGTGAAAAGGATACATTGGATAACTTTTTTGGCTTAAGTGGGTGGATAGAGATGTCCTTCATTGAGGAAGAGACTGATGAGTTCAATTCTAGAGAAAATTCTGAACTCTGTCTTAAATGGAGGCCAGGAGAGGGGAAAGAAAGATACATTGGGAAGGATTTTTGTGATAGGCTAAGTTAGAAACAAGTTATGGATATAAAGTATGATTCATTTTAGGAGGGAGCAAAAACTCTGTGCATGCGTGCCCATAAATAATATGTATGGCTGTCTGTGTGTTGTATGGATATGTACACATAATGTCCATAGACGCATGGAGAAAATGGATAAATACAAACCAGGTTTATATGGCATTGTGTGTGTGTGTGTGTGTGTGTGTGTGTGTGTGTGTGTGTGTGTGTGTGAGAAGGTGAAGAAAAGAGACGCAGGGGAAATTGTTTAATAGGTAAGTCTCACATTTATGTTTCTAAGCTTAGGATAGGTTTCTGGAACTGGGGGCCAAATGCTAAGCAAAATATCAAGAGTGTTTATATCATGGAGAAAAGTGGGACACAGAGTAAGGGTTGAAAACAAGAAACCCTTATTAGTAGGGGTCACACAGCTCTGCTGTTAGGTGACCCAATAGTGTTCAGCCGAACCCCAGGCAGAGGCTCTCATTTCAGTACAACCAGGGGAGGTCAAAAGTAAGTTTGTAACATCTCAACTAAGACTACCAGAGAAAGACCAAGAATTTTTGTTTTCGCTAGATGGCAAATGTTTCTTTCCATTCCACTACAAAAATGAAATATTCTATGACTGCATCAAGTTCAGGACGAAACACAAGTGGTGTTCCCTAAATGAGACTTACCAAGGCTATTGGAAATACTGCTCTGAAGATGGTAAGTGTCTTGCCTCTGAACACCCCAGGGTGGTTGGTGATCTCTGTTCAATGAGATCCGCGAGGGGACACTGTAAAGGGACTCTGCAGTCAATTAAATTGTGAAAACGAGCTTTGTGCAGGTCTCTGACAGTATGAAAATCACATTGCACCAAAGACATATTATGAGAGCTTCAACCACGTTACCTTGAAAAGAAAGCTTTTAGCAAAACCTCAAACCCCCACCAATATTGCAGAGCAGATGGTGCTGAATGGGATGGGGTGTGTGAGCGTGTGTGAGCCCACGCACGTGTGCATGAGAGAGATGGCACAGAGGAGGTACAAAATAGAAAGATGTCCTCTCCTGATTGCTTCTCGTCTCTGTAGACTTTGCAAAATGCGTGTTTCCCTTCTGGTACAGACACATGATCTACCGGGAATGTACTGAAGATGGGGATGCTTTTGGGAAAAAATGGTGTTCGCTGACCCAGCATTATAACAAGGACAAGATTTGGAAATACTGTGACTGATGGTGAGATTTTCTGGGAGGTGCAGGAAAAGGTCTAATGGTTCTCATGGGAAATAATCTCCAGTTTCTTTTGTGAAAGAAGGAGGTAAGACCCTCCTTATAAGACTTTTTTTTTCCCCCTGAGATATGAGTTGAAGGTGATCCAACTGGAAATAACTTGGGGTTTTGGCCATGGATTGTGGATGATGAAGTTTTGATATGGAAACCTTCTTCTAGTCTCAGCACTTATACTTACTAATTGGGTAAAATTAGGCCCTTTAAAAAAAAAGTCTATGGACTTTGAGTGATAATGAGGTGTCAGTGTAGGTCTTTCCATTGTAATTGAATATCCCACCCTGGTGAGGGAGGTGTGGATTTGGGGGAGGCTATACCTGTGTGGGGTTAAGGGGATACGGGAATTCTGGGTCTTCTCAATTTTGCTATAACCTAAAACTGCTGTTAAAAAATAAAGTCTATTAAAAATGCATTACCTTGGGGAACCTGGGTGGCTCAGTCGTTAAGTGTCTGCCTTCGGCTCAGGTCATGATCCCAAGATCCTGGGATCAAGCCCCGCATCGGGCTCCCTGCTCCGCGGGAAGCCTGCTTCTCCCTTTCCTACTCCCCCTGCTTGTGTTCCCTCTCTCACTGTGTCTCTCTCTGTTAAATAAATAAAATCTTTTAAAAATATAGTTACAATAGCAAATTTTATTGTGTATATATATATATATCTCCATGATTTTTAAATATTAATAATATTTTTAAAAGGTACTATAAATAAAAAGATTTATAAAATTGAATTCTATCCTGGGACGCCCCGACTCATGCTGTCTCTCGCTTGCTCTCTCTCTCAAATAAATAAAATCTTTAAAAAAAAAGTAAAAAATAAATTTAAAACATAATAAAAATACTGCAGAATTGGAGGGGAAATCACAGAGTACTGCATGTGTATCCAACATGTATCCAATATTATTTCTAATATTTTAAGCTGATTTTATAAATAGATACAGATGCCTATATACACATATGTACATGGATGGGCCCTGGGCATGTGGTGTGCAGCATGGTGACGGTAGTCAATGGTGTTGTGGTGCATATTTGAAGGTTGCTGGAAGAGTGCGTCTTGCAAGTTCTCATTCCAAGGGAAAAAAAATGTTTTGTAACTTTTTATGGTAACAGACGGTGACCAGACTGTGGTGATCATTTCGCAGTGAACACAGTATCAAATCGTTCCATTGTGCACCTGAAACTAATACAGTGTTGTGTGTTAATATAATTCAATAAAAAAACATATACATGTATATCTGCCAAATCATATTTTCCAAATGTATTCTTACTGTAGGTCATGGTGCCCCCTGCAAAATCTTTGGAAGCACTGTCTTTGTGGACCCAGAAGACTCATTGTAATCTTTCATGAGACACAGGAAACCTAAAAAGAATGTTTTTGACTTATCTTTCTAGTCTTTGAATACTCATAGAAAGGACTGTCTTTGAAGTGGGCTTACTTGTCTCGGGAGAGCTGCAGAATGCGCGGTGACTGAGCCCAGGTGTTGGCAATTAATCCCTAAGGAGCACAGTGATCCTAGAGAATGGTTGACCAGAGAGACATCTAGTGGTGATAAATGGATCATAGGGTTTTGTTTTGTTTTTTTTTTTTAAGAAAGAAAATCAGCTGAAAGCTTGCTATTGGTTACATGGAAGAGCCAAAGAGCCAACCTCCTACCAAATTTCCAGACATGAATCAGTTCACAGCTTCGATGCCCCTTGAATGATTGGGAGACTGAACAACTGTGAAGCCGTATACCACAGGTATACACTCTCAGCCTTCTTAGTAGACTTCCCCAATGGGGCACAGTGTTTAGTGTCCAGGAGAAAGGGAAATACATAAACTTTCCAGGGTCTCCTGAATACTGGTTCTGAGTGAAGATTAATTTTCAAGGACTCAGACCACCACTGGGATCCAGTAATTCGAGTGGAAGATTCCAGAAACATGAGACAGAGTCCTCACTTGAGTTCGCTTTGCTCTTGGCTCAGTGAGACACCAAACACGCCTTGCAATTATTTCCCCAGGTCCTGGGAGTGATACAGTTTGAAAAAATATTTTCAGAAAGGTTTACCATTCACATTGTTCCCTCACTCTTGGACTATCAGCCATTACACCGGAGGTCACTGTTGCTAGTGTCCTACTGGAATGGGGCACAAAGAGAAATGCTCTATCTCTTGGGAATTTCAGAGATAAATGGCGCCAAAGATAGACTTGAAATATTGCTGTTACAACCCTATTCCTTTCTCTAAAAGGAACAACATAAAAGGCTGCCAAGAGTGGCCATGATGTATTATCATGTCAATCCAGTGGTGATCCTTCGGCAGCTGTTGTTCTAAATTCATCACATTACTGGAGACCCTGGTCCTGGGGAAGCAGCTACTTAGAGAATGTCATTACATGGCCCCATCTAACTGCAGAAGAAGCCGGCAAATACAGTGTAGCCAGCCCCACATGTAACCAGCTCCCATTGTGCGTGTGTGTGCGCGTGTGTGATGGGGGGAGAATGGACTTCTGTAAGCAGCCCTCCATCATGACTCCTGGAACACATTCCACTTGGATTGAAAGAGCATCTTGTGATAGGACATTCTATAGAACTGACTTCCTCCATGGGGCACTTACGATTTCCTGTGCAGAACCATAGAGATGTTCTCCGTTCTGCAGTTACGTGCAAAATTTTGCGCAGGACATTGTTTCATGCTCTGAAGCTATCAGCAATTTGAAGAACACAAATGTAGTTACGAGTGTTGAACCACATCAAAATTGGAAGCTGAAAAAAGTACCCTTTAGAAAATTTCAAATTATTCTATTCCATTGGTCTACGTCTGTCTTTAAGTCAGTATCACACTATTTTGATAACTGTAGCTTTTGAAATCCCAGGAAGTAGGAGACCTCTAACTTTGTCTTTTTTTAATATATATTTTTTAAGATTTTATTTATTTATCAGAGAGAGAGAGAGAGAGAGAGAGAGAGAGAGACAAGGCAGGCAGAGGGAGAAGCAGGCTTGACTCCGGGCTCCATCCCAGGACCCTGGGATCATGACCTGAGCCGAAGGCAGATGCTTAACCGACTGAGCTGCCCAGGTGTCCCCTCTTTTTTTCAAGAATGTTTGGCTATTCAGGGTCCCTTGAGATTCCATATGAATTTTAGGATGGCTCTTTCCTATTTCTGCGATATATATATATATAATATGATAATAATATGTAATATATAATATTATATATATATATACATATACATATATATATATATCATTGGCATTTGGTAGGGATTGAATTGAATCTGTAGATCATTTGGGAGTCAGGGCACCTGGGTGGCTCAGTTGGTTAAGCGACTGCCTTCGGCTCAGGTCATGATCCCAGAGTCCTGGGATCAAGTCCCACATCGGGCTCCCTGCTCAGCTGGGAGCCTGCTTTTCCCTCTGACCCTCTCCCCTCTCATGCTCTTTCTCTCTCTCTCTCTCTCTCTCTCAAATAAATAAATAAGTAAAATCTTTAAATAAATAAATATTTTCCTGCTAAATTTTAGGTTTAACTGTTGTTGTTCAGAATGAATACACATTCTCAGATCCTAGAACCAATGTTCATTTGACGCCCAGGCGCCCCTTGTGGATCTTTTTAATATGTAGATTCTGATCTTTTATTTTGGCATAGTTTTCTTTGATTGTATCGCAAATATTACTTTTCTTCCTTTATCTTGTTATTCTTTTTCAGGGACACGCATTATAAATGTCATGTAAGTTGCTTTATTTCAATCACAGCCTCTATAACTCCTTTTATATTTTTATCTTGTTTTCATCCTCCTGGGCCTTTCTTAAATGCCCCTTCTTGAGTCTGCACTTAGAGCTACTGTCCCTTGGCCACATTTTAATTTAGTTTTCACTTCGGACACTTTATATTTTTTTCTCCATTTCCAGCTCGTTCCATTTTTTTCCCCATTTTTAAAAATTCATTTTAGTAATGGGACGCCTGGGTGGCTCAGTCGGTTGAGCGGCTGCCTTCGGCCCGGGTCATGATCCCAGGGTCCTGGGATCGAGTCCCACATCGGGCTCCTTGCTCAGCAGGGAGCCTGCTTCTCCCTCTCTCTCCCTCTGCTTGTGCTCTCTCTGTCAAATAAATAAAATCTTTTTAAAAAAATTCATTTTAGTACTTTTTGAATTTCTAATTCAAGATGTTTTTCCTATCTCCAAATACTTACTTGAGGATATTTCACTCCTTTGGTTCATTTGCTTCTGGGTTGTGTGTGCGCGCGTGCACACGCACAAAGACGGCTACCCTGTAGCATATCACACACAGGGGTTGATGGTTTTTTAAGATTTGTAGCTCAAGGGCGCCCTGTGTCATCCACATAGTGAGAGGCCGTTTCTTTCCTGGACGGCTTTTTGCGGGGGAGAAGGGGTGCTCAATGGTGGGAAGGTTTGTGGTTTCTTCTACTTGGGGGCTTCTATTTTACTTTATAGTGTCCTAAACTGTGCCCTTCCTTTCTCTCATCACCAACCAGCCTCCAAAGGATTTCTCCCTTCTGTTTGCCCTTGTCTCCTACAAAAGCATCCCCATCAGCCACCTCAGGTCTCTGTACTTCCAAGTTCTTTCTCTGATCCACCAGGATGCCTTTCCACTTAGGGCAGAATTTCTCCTCTAGGGATGACTGTAGCCATCACTTTGCCTTTTCCAGAATATCATAGAGTTGGAACGATATGGTATGTAGCATTTTAGGAATGGTTTCGTTCACTTAGCGATATGCATGTAAGGTTCCCCAATGGTTTTTATGTGGCTCACGATAGTTCCTTTCATTTTATCCCTGAATAATATCCCATTGTCTGGATGTACTGGTTTATTTATCTACTGACCTACGGAAGGACATCTTGATTGCTCCCAGATTTTGGCAGTTATGAATAAAGCTGCTGTAAACCTCTGTGTGCAGGTTTTTGTGTGGACATGAGTTTTTGGTTTTTTGTTTGTTTTTATTTTTTGTTTTTTAAAGAGAGAATAGGTCTGATGACTTATTTTTTCTTTTCTTTTTTTTTTAACATTTTTATTTCTTTGTCACAGAGAGACAGAGAGCACAAACAGGCGGAGAGGCAGACAGAGGGAGAATCAGGCTCCCCACTGAGCAAAGAGCCCGGTTCAGGACTCAATCCCAGGACCCTGGACTCAATCCCAGGACCCCGGCATCATGACCTGAGCTGAAGGCAGATGCTTAACCACCTGAGCCACCCAGGTGCCCCTGGACATGCATTTTCAACTCATTTGGGTCATATGATAAGAGCAAGTTTAGCTCTGTAGGAAACCGCCAAACCCCGAAAGTGGCCGCACCATTTTGCGTTCCCCCAGCAATGAATGAGAGTTCCTGCCACTCCACATCCTTGCCAGCATTGGGGGTGTTGCTGTTTGGGTTTTAACCACTTAATAGGGGTGTCGTGATATTTCATTGTTTTAACTTGCAATTCCCTACTGACACATGATCTTGATCATTTGTCCATAAGCTCAGTTGTCAATCTGTATGTCTTCTTTAGTGAGATATCTGTGCAGATCTTTTGCTCTTTTTTTTTTTTAGTTGGGTTGTTTTCTTATTGCTGAGTTGTAAGAATTCTTCATGTATTCTGGATACCAGTCCACGGGCAGATAGATGTTTTGCAAACGCAGTGTTCCAACACCATTTGTTGCACACACTACTTTTTCGCCACTGAATTGCATTTGCTCCTTTGTCAGAGATTAGCTGACTCTATATATGTGAATCTGTTTCCAGATTCTATCCTGTTCCGTTGATCTACTTGTCTATCATCTCATTAATATTGCACTGTCTTGGTTACTGTCTTAATCAGTTAGCTTCATAGTAAGTCTTCCAGTTGTACCCTTTGACCAGCATCTCTCCATTTTCACTACCCTTCTCTGGTTCTGTCACTTCAACTTTTTTTTAAGATTTTATTTATTTAGGGCACCTGGGGGGCTCAGTCGTTAAGCGGCTGCCTTTGGCTCAGGTCATGGTCCCAGGGTCCCGGGATCGAGTCCCGCATCAGGCTCCCTGCTCAGTGGGAAGTCTGCTTCTCCCTCTCCCACTCCCCCTGCTTGTGTTCCTCTCTCGCTGTCTCTGTCTCTGTCAAATAAATAAAGAAAGAAAATCTTAAAAAAAAGACTTTATTTATTTGTCAGAGAGAGAGAGAGAGAGGCAGAGCATAAGCAGGGGGAGTGGCAGACAGAGGGAGAAGCAGACTCCCCACCAAGCAGGGAGCCCGATGCGGGACTCGATCCCAGGACCCTGGGATCATGACCGAAGCTGAAGGCAGAGTCTTAACTGACTGAGCCACCCAGGCGACCCTCTGTGATTTCAACTTTTTTAGATTCTACATATAAGTGCGATCATATATTTTTTTCTGTGTGTGACTTGTTTTGTTTCGCATAATGTCCTCTGGGTTAATTCATGTTGTCACAAATCACAGGACTTCCTTTTTTAAGGATGGATAATGGTGCATCATACATATGTACATTATATATACATTTTCTTTATCCATTCATCCATCAATGGACACTTTGGCTGCTTCCATATTTGAGCTATTGTGAGCAATGTTGCTGTGAACATGGGAGTGCAGATATCTCTTCAGGGTGGTGACTTTATTTCCTTTGGATATATACCCAGAAGTAGGATTGCTGGAGCATATGGTAGTTCAATTTTTTTTTTTTTTTTGAAGAATCTCCATACTGTTTTCCACAATGGCTGTACCAATGGGCAAAACGGCCCCAATAGATGTTTTTCCAAAGAAGACATATAAATGGTCAATGGGTATATGAAAAGGTGTTCAACATCACTAATCATGGGAATTCAAATCAAAACCACTGAGATGTCATCTTGCTCCTGTTGGGATGACTATCATCAAAATATCAAATCTTAAATACTGGTGAAGAGGTGAAGGAAAGCAAACCCTCACACGTTCTTCTTGAGGAATCCACTAGGGGTCAGGCTTGAGCCCATCACTGTTGAAGCTCCAGGTATAAAATTAAGTTCTGCCTCAGTGGAACATCACCATCCACCTGGTTGGAGTATACCATGATTTCCAGTCAGGCCTGTCCAAAGAGATTGCGCCACATGGTGGCTCAGAGAACTTTGGAATCGGACACCATGGAATTTGAAACCCACCCCACATTTTTCCAGCTGTGAGACTTTCGTCAAGTTACTTAACTCTTTGGGGCCTTGGTTTTTCCGCCCACAAATTGGGTTCACACTATTGCTTACCTGATAAAGGTTTTGTCTGGGCTGTAGAACGATCATTTTAAAATAAGAACTTTGTTACTATTACTTGCAGTAATAATTGTGGTGGTAACAGCCACGATCAAAGCAAACAATTACATGGCACTCACTCTGTGCTAGGGATTGTTTAAATTGCTTTGCACATACCAATGCATGTAATACAACACTCCTATGAATTAGATGCAATTGTCATGTCTAGCTTACACACCAGGAAAGTGAGGCACAAAGCATAGGGGTCACATAGCTAGTACGAGGACCAACCAGGAGTTGAATTGAGCCTCTGGACATTCACCAACACCGTTTCTAACATGAATAGTTACTAACAATGATGGTTTTGCTCCGGGGCAGAGGTGAGAATCAAACCCAGATTCACCTGACTGGAGAATTCACAGTATTTTCCACCCAACTAAATGGCATCTGTCCAAAATAAATACCTACACGCTTTTTCCTACAGTGTTCTGCACACACGGTGACCATGAGGACATGTGGGCGTGCTGACAAATCTGCCATTTGGCACCCGCTCACGAGACACTGCTTGCCTTAAGCAATGTGCCAGAGACGTTCGCTGGACGTCATTGTCAAATTTCCCGAAGTCAGCTCTCTGCTCCTCAAAATCAGAGGGACTGCATTAGAGAGAGGGACTTAGAACAGCCTTTCTAGGGGCGCCTGGGTGGCTTGGTCAGTTAAGCATCTGCCTTTGGCTCAGGTCATGATCTCAGGGTCCTGGGATTGAGCCCTGCATCAGGCTCCCTGCTCAGCGGGGAATCTGCTTCTCCCTCTCCCTTTGCCCCTCTACCCCGTTCATGCTCTCTTGCTCCTCTCTCTCAAATTAAAAAAAAAAAAAAGAAAAGAACAGCCCTTCTAGGACAGTTGACACTGAATCACAGAGATCTGAAGAAAAGGAGGGAAGAAATCTTGCCCCATGTCTTCTGGGAATGGTGTTTCTGCACACAGACACACAATGTCAGTACCTGAGATCACACTGTGTTTGGGGAGCTGGAGAAATGGCAGGAAGACTGCTTGGTTTGGGCGAGCGATGGGCAAAGTCCATCGAGCAGGGACTTTGGCATTTTTTTCCTAAGAGTCATGGAGGCTCTGGGAGGTTCTCATCACAGCAGCAACATGACCTTGTTCTAGCTACTATGTGAAGAGAATAGAGCGGGCACAGAGGTAGGGAGCAGGGAGCTCAGGTCAGGTAGCTGTGTGGTGTGCTCGGGGAATCATGGTGCTTGGATTAGAGAGAGAGCATCAGCAGGAGCGGGAAGTGGCTGGGTCCAAGACCATCTCAGTGCTAAAGTCCGTAGGACTGGCTACAGGGTGGCAGACGGGAATCAAGGATATCCCCGGGGTGACCCACGCATCCAGGTGAATGGCTGTGTCATTCACTGAGATGGGACAGCAGAAAGAGCAGGTTTGGTGAGGAAAATAAAGAGCACTTTGATGATCCCAATTTTATGGATGAGAAAAACAGGATTGAAATTGGTTCTGCCAGTTGCCCGGAATCTCACAGCGAGAAAGAGGTGGACGCTAAATTCAAACCCAGGCATTCTGGACCCTTAACAAAATGTGCATCATCTTACTTTTCAATACTTCCCTGCGGGCCAAATCCCCCCATCTCTGGTTCTCATGAAACTCTCGACGCCACAAGAGCTACCGATTGAAGGTAAGTTATCAGTTGTCTACATATGGATAGGACTCAACTTTCCCAGGAAATGTTGACTTTCAATTCATGCCCATGATCTCAGATTTTCCCGCGGTTCCAACAAGCTGCAGCCAACGATCTCATTTTGCAGAGATAAATCAGGGTGTTATGGGCTCAACTGTGCAAATATATACGCTGATGCCCTAACACCCAGTGTGACTGAATTTGGGGATAGGACCCATAGGAGGTAATAACAGTTAAGTGAGGTGGTAAATCTGGGACCTTAAGCCAATAGGGCTGATGTCCTTATGAGAAGAGCCACCAGAGATCTCTTTTTCTGTATACAAGCACAGAGGAAAAAGGTGGCCGTATAAGGACACAGGGAGGAAGCTGGCCATTTACAAGCCATGAAGAGAGCCTTCACCCAGAAATCAAATCTGCCAGCACCTTGATCATGGACTTTGGCATCCAGAACTCTGAGAAAAGACTTTTCTGTTGTCCAAACCACCCAGTCTGGGGTATTTTGTTACAACAACTCTTGCAAATTCATACACAGGGTTTCAGGAAGATGTACTGCATCTTATCTACAATTACTCAACTCTCAAAAACAACAACGTCTGGTGAAGGGTGAATGCCTGCTACTCACCGCGAGCTGTGGGGCTCTGAAACATTGTAGCTCATGTCGCCAACTAGGAAGTGGGAGACCCAGGATTTGAAAGTTAGTCTCTCGGTCGTGCCCGTTTATCTTCCTCTGGGTCTAGAGCTGCTGTTGCAAGGAGACCTGAGTCCAAACCCAGGGCCATTTTTGCAGAAGATAAAAGAGCCCCACGTAATCCCCTCTCTGCTAGAATCATTAGTGATTTATCTCTGGGTTTCCCTGTGATTCACATAAAAGCTCTAGAATCTAAGTCCAGCCCTGCCCCTTGGTAGGTTTAGGACCTTAAGTTTTGGGGTTTTTTTTCTTTCCTTTTCTTTTCCTCATCTCAACCCTATAAGCACTGTTGGCTAGATACCAACTCTGGTTCTGAAAAATATTTTATCACTGTTGGTTGACTGCCTTGGGGCATAATGACGATTCAGTTGAGTAAGAAAGGAATAATGGGTCCCCTCTGATGTCCATGGTGGCCCTTCCAGAGGGTAGGGTGTTCTGGGTCCCGCTCGGAGTGTCCTGGACATGCCTTTAGGGGGTGGGTCCAGGTGAATCTCCAGAAGGTGCCTCCCCAACACTGCATGTGTTTATCACTGCCTCTGTGACCTCATGAATATTCAGGAATATCACTTTCCATGATCTTTGGGAGAAGTGATCATTAGAACCAAGAACATTTTTCTAAATTTACCCGTAGGCATCTGGGTGGATCAGTAGGTTGAGCGGCTGACTCTTGATTTCTGCTCAGGTTGTGATCTTGGGGTCCTGGGATTAAGCCCCGAGTCGGACTCCACACTCAGTGGGGAGTCTGCTTCAGGATTCTCTCTCTCTTCCCCTCTACCCTTTCTCTCTCTCTCATAAATAAATCCTTTTTAAAAAGAAAAGAGGGGTGCCTGGGTGGCTCAGTTGATTAAGCGTCTGCCTTCGGCTCAGGTCATGATCCCAGGGTCCTGGGATCGAGCCCCGCATCGGGCTCCCTGCTCCGCGGGGAGCCTGCTTCTCCCTCTCCCACTCCGCCTGCTTGTGTTCCCTCTCTCGCTGTCTCTCTCTGTCAAATAAATAAATACAGTCTTTAAAAAAAAGAAAAGAAACACTTTAAAAATAAATAAAATTTACCCCCCAAAAGGGAGAAATAAATCAAAGCCAAAGGTGGTCTCTTCCCTGACAACAAAAACTCCAATATCTGCCGCAGACATTAGCTGATTTAAATAAGAGGTGTGGAGAACTGGTCTCACATTCTCACTGATTTTGTTTGTAGCATCCTAAATAATCGTGGTTATGGACTGGGAACAATGGTGTGATGGAAAATGATTAACTCAAAAAAAAAAAAAAAGAAAAGAAAGGAAGAGAAAGAATATTCGCTGGGCTCTCGAATGGAATATGTGTAGCCCCAACATTTCAGAGATTTGGAATACAGGCTCAGAAAGCAAAAGGAACTTTCCAGGGCCACTCAGCTGGCTGCCCGGAGTGAACCTGTGCTCTGCCACTTCTGCCTCAGTTTCCCCAGCTGTCAAGCCAGGGACACGATTCCCACCACATGAAGCTGTGTGAGACCCCTCCCAGCCTCGTGCCGGCCCTGTTGCTTATGTGGGACTAACAGGTGACCTCCCTATCTGCAGAGAGGCCAGAGGCCGCGTTAAGATCCATACATTTTAGCAAAATAGCAGAACTCAAGAAACAAAAGCCTATGTGGCAGGTGGGAGAAATGCAGCTTCTCTGGGCTCTGTGCTTTTATCAAAGTTTCTCCAGTTCCATTTTCTCATCTCTATTTGGAAAAGGCAGATGTGTTTCTAACCAGGAGCCAGTCCCCCAGTGTTTGCAAATGGGCGGTAAGTGAGGTAACTCTGGGATGATCTTAGCTCAGACCGATGCTGAAGGGTGAGGTTGGTCCCCTCCCTTCCCCACGGCCAGCTGTGGTGATGTCTGTTTCAGAACTGGGGTTAAGATCTGTCCTTCACGTGGGGCACCTGGGTGGCTCAGCCGTTATGCCTCTGACTCTTGATTTCGGCTCAGGTCAGGATCTCAGGGTTGTGAGATCGATCCCTGCATGGGGCTCCGCACTCAGTGCAGCATCTGCTTGAGATTCTCTCTCTCCCTCTGCTCGTCCCCCCACTCGTGTGTGCACTCTCTCTCTCTAAAATAAGTAAATAAATAAAATATTTAAAAAAAACAGTAATTAAGAGAGTAAATGGCACGAAATGGATATGGAAGGATCAAGCAAGCTACAGGGCAGGGGTTCCCAAACTTCAGCGAGCACTGGGGCACCTGGAGGGCTGGTTGCTATGCAGGTCCTGTCCCCAAAGTTCTAGCAGGTCTGGTGCGGGGAGAAAGGATTTGCATTTCTGACTCGTGTGCAGGTGAGGGGGTTGGAGCTAGTGCAGGGAGCCCACTCTCAGCATGCTGCTATAGTGCATTCCCAGGTGGATGTTCCTGATTCTTCTATGCACCCCGCGAGTTAGGGCACGGAGAACCTGCCGTGGAGTCAGTCCTGGTGCCCTGTGCAGTGAGAGAGCAGCTCTCGTGGGAGGGGCAGAAGCCTATAAACCAGAGGCAATGTCTGCTCCGGGGGCAGGCCGTCTGCAGGTAACTGGAGGTGATGAGAAGTCTAGTGAGCTGGCTGTCCTTGGCTGTCTGTGTGAGTGAGCTGAAAGCAGGTGGGTGAAGGAGGGGAGCTGGGGTCACGGCAGGAAGGGGAGACCTGGGGATGCAGCGGTTGTGGGTGAGCAGGGCAGGAAACAGATTCCCCCAACTGTCTCTGGGGTCTTTGACATACAGCATAACAGCTGGTGCACAATAGAGGGTGTGGAGGCTCCGCTTGTATCAAGTGTCTGAAATTGTCAGATTCCCAGAAACACAGGGCAGAGGGGCGAATGCCAAGGCTGGGGAGAAGGGAGCCGGGGGCTTGCTGTTTAGTAGGTGCAGGATGAGGGCGGTCTGCCTGCAGTGGGCAGGACTGTAATGTGGACTTGAACATGTGTTAAGAAGGTAGATCTAATGCAGAATGTTCTTACCACAATTAAAAAAAAAAACAGAAAG
This sequence comes from Eumetopias jubatus, assembly GCF_037043125.1. Lineage (NCBI taxonomy): Eukaryota > Metazoa > Chordata > Mammalia > Carnivora > Otariidae > Eumetopias > Eumetopias jubatus. The sequence continues at coordinate 56,821,570 of NW_028274816.1, read as the reverse complement.
AAGAGAAAGAGGACATTTATTATATGCTATTTTGGAAAGTTCTCTTTCACGATTTCCCTTTTGTAACTTGGTTGCCGTTTGAACCGTATAAATTGCCTCCCCAGGAAACAAATTCAGTAGACAGGAAGTGATCTTTATCTCACGTCGCTGGGGTAAGGATTAAAGCAGAAACGGTAGGCAAAACCCCTGGAACAGTCCTGCCCTGCATGCACGCACGAGCGGTCCGCGTTAGTTTCCCCGCTCTCCGGAGCCAGGGAGACCGCGCATGCGCCGGGTACCAAGGGCAGTCCACGTCGAGGGTGCTGGAACCGGCTCCGTGGTTTGGGCTCCAGGTGGGAGGTTTGGGGGCCTGGGTCAGAGAAGCCGGAGTTGATTCCATTGAGTGCTCCCAGGGAGCAGGGGTGATTCTGTGCCTGGGTGTCCACAAACCCTCTCTGAGGGGAAGGCAGACCAGAAGGAGGAGGAAGGTAGTCAGTCGGTCAAGAAGCAGCCGCCACCCATTTCAGCCCAGGGACGGGTGTGGTTGGTAATCTGTGGCACAGGGAGCAGTAGGGGCCAGGCTTTTGGATGTCGGGCAGCTTTGTTTTTCCCTTTCTCAAAACCCAGTGGGCGCACTGTAGGTCCTCAGTCAGTATCCATGCTGGTGTTTCTCCAGCATCATTAGCTGGAGGAGGACCTGGAGGACCAGGTGGGAGGGGTCAAAACCATTTCTCAAATGGTAAAAATAGTCATATTTGGCCGGAGGCGTGATGTGCTAATGACCTAAAGCACGGGGACAGAAGATCTGTAAGGATTTGGTCGTATTCTGCCATATCAATAGATGGGAATGGCCAAGGACCATTTCTGGGGGCACCGGGGTCTGAAAGAAATAGCCAGTACCCTGGAACCAGACCAAGGTGGACATGAACCCGGGCTGCACCCATTTTTGACTGTGGACAATGTTTGGGTGAAAGTCTCTCTCTGCTCTTTCATCTGTAAAATGAGAAGGCTGTGGGGATTACAGACAGCAGAGATGAGAGGTGGGCGAACATTAGCCATTGTGTTGGCAAAGCCAAGAGCACTGTGACAGACAAAGCAGAAAACTCACCCAGTGGCAGCTGGAGTTTGTAATGAAATGTCAGCACCTGTGGTTTTATGCTAAAAGTATCCTAACTCACCACCAGGACACAGAGGGGGCTCAGCTTTGTGGCAGCTCCTAGAAGGGTTTCAGGGACAGAAAGAGCACCCCCCAGAGGCAGGATCATTTTAGAGGCTCAGTTTCTGGAGCGTGAGTACCTGAACTGTTTAGTTTTGTGGCTTTGAAAGTGATTTCCCTCTGTACACCTCCATTTGTGTATCTACAAAATAGAGGTCATTATTAATACGTAACTGATAAATATATAATAATCCCAATCTTACAGGGGCAAGCATCAGTGTCAATGAGATAATTGGCATAAGGTGCTAAATACAAAGGCGGGCACCTAAAAAACCACCCCAATGACCATTTATTTAACCATGCCTTCAAAATTGTTGACATGTTTTTAGCTTCTTTCTGAAGAGCAGGGCTGCAATCCCCTAACATGGATGCCAGACACACCACACAGTAGCTCCTGAGTTAGAGTCTCATTTGAACCTACAAATTAGCATTGTTGTATCAGAGACAAAGTGAGACTCATGGATTAAGTCACTTGCGCAGGGAAGTGACAATTCCAAGATAGTATCAATATCATGTTCAGAACACAGCCTCTGAAGCCAGACTTCTTGACTTTGGACCTGGTTCCCACCAGTTGGTGGTCACCTGACTCTCTCTGTTCCTGTTTTCTCAACTGTAAACTTTTGGGGGAATGGGGAGAAAGAGAGAGCTCTAAATTAGAACCTCTCCTAAGGCTGTTTTGAAGGTCAACTGAGGAGAGTAGCTGGAACATAGCAACAGCGCATTAGACATTGTCAATGTTATTGGGTAACAAGCCTTCATATTTCCCTTCTAGTCTTTAGCAAGGCCTAACCTGGCTTTTATGGTCTAACCTTACTCCCTAGAACAGGCTCAGGGATGATACAAGAGCAAAATTTTCCAAGAAGTGAAAACACAACAGAACAAAATCACCACTGAGGCTACACTGAACAAACAGGTTGTTTTCCTGAAATGTTGATGTGGGCAAAAGCTACAACGTTCCCTCCAATCTTCAGACTTGTGGAATTTCAACCAATGGGTAGAAGTTGGGTGACACTAGATTTACTCGAACTTACTCCGAGAAAGACCTTGAGTCTTTAACACCTGAGTTAAGTTAATGGGCCTTTCTTGGGTAGATATGAGACAGCCCGCCCCCATGGGAAGTGACCACAAGTCATCTAGAATGTGATAGCATGGGTTTTTCTGCAACACGAAGGCAGTTGGCTACATGTACTTCAAGGTATTTTAATAGTCATTAGTCAGGCACCTGGGTGGCCCAGTGGGCTAAGTGACTGCCTTTGGCTCAGGTCATGATCCTGGAGTCCCAGGATTGAGTCCTGCATTAGGCTCCCCGCTCAGCAGGGAGTCTGCTTCTCCCTCTGACCCTCCCCACTCTCTTACTCTCTCTCAAATAAATAATAATAATATAAAAAATAAAATCCTTTATAGTCTTTAGTCTAGGAATGGAGTATTTTAGGAGGTGGTCTAAATTTTACCCATTTTTTTTTCTCTTTCAGAATTGATTACCCATTTACACCCTCCGGTCCTAGGTAAGGAGACATCTCTCTATTCGTTAGCATCTCAAATGTTAGCCACACCGATATCATGTTCTTGAAACTCCTTGCACTTTCCACCATTTTGCTTTCTTTTGCTATTCTTCTGGCACTAAAGGCCCTCCCTAGTCATGACAGCCAACTCACATATTGATAAAATTCACCCATTTCAAGTGTACCATTCAATGATTTTTAGTAAATTTACAGAAGAGTATAAACATCACCACAATCCAGTTCTAGAACATGTCCGTCACCCCAAGAAGAGCCCTTGTATCCATTTGCCATCACCCCCCCATCCCCATCCTCAGGCACAAGCACCATGAGTCTCCTTTCCATCTCTATAGATTGGTCTTTTCTGGACATTTCATATAAATGGAATCCTACATGTGATCTTTTGTATCTGCTTTTTAAGTTAGAAAGTTAATCATGGAACTCTTACGTGCTCACCATAGATAACGTTGCCTCAGTGTCTCAGTTCTTGGAAGAAGTGGACCATTTCCACGTGTGGATGACTGGTTTTAACCTACGCACTCATGAAATCGGGGGTTTCGAGAGAAACGGAGATGTGGGAACACTTTGTCGGGTAGTCAAGCCAGTGAAAGGGAAACTTGAGTCCCAAAATGTTGGTTGGTTTCTTAACTGCTTCAATTACCAATCACTTGTTTAGGGGTTGAACCAACGTAGCCTGGAGTATGTACTGGAAAATGTGGCCCTTCAGCCCTCTTGGCTTTGGAGTCAGAAGAAAGCTATTTTCAGGGTAGTCGGCAGACAGCAGGGTGTCTATGCGTAGGGATCACATGCTGAGGACCAAAGCTGACCTTAGCAAGAGCCTCATGACAGTTCCCTGGACTGATGTGAGGATATCATTAAATGCATTAGTACTCGTAAACTATGTGTAATATGTCTGGCAGAGAGTAAGCTATATTATATAAATACATAATAATAACTAATTAATAATAAACATAACAATAACTAATGCTATACACATTGTTAAATAATTTAAAATATTAAATAATAAACATCAAAATAACAAATAACATGGTTAAATAACATAATAAGGTTGGAAACATAATTGTTAATAAATATTATTAAATAATAAATATAAATAACACATATCAATAAATAATAATTGTTAAATGATAACAATACATTAATCTTATGTCAAAATTACTTCAGGCTTATGAAGGGCCAACCAATATTCATTCATTAAGTCTCTATTGTGTGCCAGTCCCTATCGCTTGATATCATGGGTCTAGCTTTGAACAAGATACATGGGGTCACTTCTGACAAATGAGAAAGACCCTGAACAAGTCATTATGCATTAAATAATTATAAGGAGGGTGCCTGGGTGGCTCAGTTGGTTGGGCGACTGCCTTCGGCTCAGGTCATGATCCTGGGGTCCCGGGATCGAGTCCCGCATCGGGCTCCCTGCTCAGCAGGGAGTCTGCTTCTCCCTCTGACCTTCCTCCATCTCATGCTCTCTGTCTACCATTCTCTCTCTCAATAAATAAATAAAAATCTTTAAAAAAAATAAAAAATAATAATAATTATAAGGAATGGGAACCTGTACGAAAGTGCAATACAAGTGGATCTAGCATAGTTTGGATGTTCCAGAAAGTTCCATAGAGATTCACATCTAGGCTGAACCTAAGAGGGTAAAGAGGCAAAGGGTGTGTAGTGTTCCTGCCAAGCAGAGAAAATCATGTCAAAATCCCCAAGGCAAGAAAGATGGTGGCACACGCAGGACACCTAACAAAGTGTGAGCAGAGAAAACACAGGAAGGGTGATCCAAGGTGAGGCCTGAAGTCTAAGATCAAGCAGAATATCATAAGCCATTTCAATGCTACTTCTGATCCTAAGAGCAGGGGGGTATTAATAGGTTGGCGTCAGGGGCAGGCTGGTCTTTGAGAATGAACATTCTCCCTGCAGTGTGGAGAACTGATGGGACAAACAGGTTGGAGGCATCCAGAAATAAGTTATTGTCATAGTCAAGGCAAGGTGCGATGCTAGGTAGTGATAAAAGTGCAGAGATAGGTGGATAGCTTTGAGAGATACTCAGGAGCCAACTCTGGCAAGCTACCAGATTACTTTTCTAGGAGAGAGGGAGAAATGAGACTAGGAGAAAGACTCAAGAATTTTGGCTTAGGAGGTGATGTGTGGGCCCTCTGGTCACGTGTATTTTGTGCCACACACAGGGAAGACAATTAGCGAGACCAACCACATTTGGACGCGGGGCAGTGGGTGGGCAAGCATGGTGCAGATAATTGGGGCAGGTGTTAGAAAGTCAATTCCCTTTGCAAGCTTGCCCCACACCCAGCGTGTTTCCTCTTTTCCAGAGTTTGTTAACAGTACCTGCGTCTTTCCGTTTCTGTATGGTGACACCATCTACTACAACTGCATCTCCATCCACAGCGATTATGATTGGTGTTCACTCGACAAGAAATTCCAAGGCAGATGGCGATACTGTACCGGGCAAGGTGAGCATCACTATGAGGGGCTGTCTTGGATGCCAAGGATCCGAGAAGCGACTGATAGTAGCTGGCTAAGTGACTTTGGTGTTGGATATACCTAAGTCCGAATCCTGACTGTTCTCCATGTGTTGACCACTTTGAAAAGAGTTGGGTGTGGTAGACAAAGCATGTGTGGTGAGTTTAGTGATGGTTGATCCTAAAACGTGCCATGTTCATATTTCCCCTTCTGCTCCTTCCTTTCTCTGCAGATCCCCCCAAGTGTACCTTCCCCTTCTTCTACGGAAGAAAACTCTTTCACAAATGCACCAAGGAGGGCTATGTTTTGAATCGGAGTTGGTGCTCACTGACAAAAAATTATAACCAAGATGGAAAATGGAAGCAATGCTCTCCTCATGAGTAAGTTGGCTGGGGAAGAAGGGTGTGTGGGTGTGTGTGGGTGTGTGTGTGTGTGTGTGTGTGTGTGTGTGTGTGTGTGTGTTGCGGGGGTCTCTTAAAGTGGGGAACCTTCTAGGTTAATGGAAAGGGAAGCTTGAGGTCTACATTACCCAGTGATGGATTAGATTGGGGGTCAGCAAATGTTTCCTGAAAAGGGCCCATTCATAAGTATTTTAGGCACATAGGTCTTATGGTCTCTCACACACTCAACTCTGCCCAGTAGCACAAAAGTAGCCACAGGCAATAAAAAACAAATGAACATGGCTGTATTCCAATAAAACTTAACTTATAGACCCTGAAGTTTGAATCTCATATAATTTTCAGGTGTCACAAAGTATCAATCACCTTTTGACTTTTATTTTCAGTTAGCCACTTAAAAATAAGAAAACCAATAGCTCAAGGGTCATAAAAACAGATGGCAGGTTGGATTTGGCCTCTGAGCTCTATCTTGCTGGCCCCTGGGTTGAATGATCTGTCCTTGACCCCATGAGGATGAAGAAATGAGGTCAGTTTCCACTGAAAAGAAGATGCGGGAAGAAGAGCCTGGTCAACAGACCATGGAGAGCTCACTCATCTCCGTGCTCTTGAATTACAGTGAGGATTTTATTGAGTGTACAATAGTGTCTCAGTCAGCCTTCATGATGACCTTGGGGAATGATTACAGGTGTCATTATGCCCACAGAGAAATGAGGAAACAAGGCGCAAAGGGATAGGTTATACCCAAACTCAGTGTTAAATCCCATCATCTTTATGAGGTTTTGTGCAGAGAGCACTTACTAACTGGTCCCATTAAATGAGCCCCTATGATAGGCTCAGTTATTAGATTTCCACTCATTACCTCTTTCCCCACCAAAATCGCCTTTTTATGGATGTGGAAACAGACATCGAGAATATGCCCATCGAGATCATGACCTGAGCTGAAGGCAGATGCTTAACTGACTGAGCCACCCAGGCACCCCTGACTTTTATTTTTTTAAATACTGATTTTGATTTACACAAGTGACTCATGAACAGATGCTCACTTAAACATTGAGGCAGCACGTGAATATGGGGAGTAAAACATCACCCCTCTCTGTCCCGCTCATATTGCCTCTTTGCTTCCTACTCTCTTCCATGGCGGGAAATCCAACCAGCTGCTCAGGATGTGTTCTTCCGGGTTTATTCCATGCATTTACACAAAGATAACAATTTTAAGGTCCTTTAAAACATGAATGAATAATACTATCCCTTTTGTTCTGTGACTTGATCTTCATTTAAATATACACATTATGGCGATTTTTCCACCTGAATTCATAAACCTACCTCACTTTTCTTCATGCTTTCACCAAATTCAAAATACAGATATACTATTCTATGAAAGTATAACCTGCTTGTCTTTATTGGGTACTTTCTACATTGATGTTTAAGTGAGTGTGTGAGGGTTGGCTTTTTACAATTTATTATTAGAATAACTGAGTGGAATCACTGGGTCAAAGGGTATGTGCATCTCAAGTGTGGGTGTGACATTTTAGGTTATTCCAAATTATCCTCGTCAGCATTATTGGCCTGCCTATTTATAACTTTCTAAACACTGAAAATTACCAATTTAGTAAATTTGTTCAAATAAGAGACTATGTAACTTGTGTTAAATAACCAATAAATTAAAATGATCAATAGTGGTGTATTAAATTTGAGAGTGAGAGAGAAAGCCTTAAACCTTCCTATGGCCACTGATCAATGCACCTGTCGTTCTCCTGCTCTACTTACTCATGCTAGTTAGTTCTGAGGGGTAGACCAGATCTCCCGTTGGAGAGGCAACTGATCATCCTGTCTTGGAGGGTGACAGACTGTGATACTATCCTAATCTCTGTTTTTCTTCCACAGTCTTTAAATAAGTCTTGGTGTCCTTGAAGAGACAGAATTTGTAGGATTCATCAGCCACCTCTCAGAATATATCGTTTCCCTGATTATTGTGACAATAAAGATTTAGCGTCTCTTCCCTGTGGATGACTCCTTTCGTTGAAAAAAGGCACGGCCAATGCTTAATGGTAATCATTGCAAGGCTGACCGCGCTAGGGCGGGGAACCAGTAGGACATTTGTGGGGAGGAGCTTGCATTCAAATCAAGATCCTGGTGAATTGCTAACTGTATAAACTTTGGTGAGTTAAGTAAGTTCTCAGAGACTCAAGCTTTCCCTCATGCAATTTTTAAATGAAAGTATAATACACACTTTTAATTTTTTTGAGGTAAAATGTATGACATAGAATTACCCATTGTAATGTGAACAATTCATTGGCATCTTGTATAGTTGTGATGCTGCGCAACCACCACTTCTATCTAGATCTAAAACATGTTCATCACCGTGGAAGAAAACCCCATACCCATTAAGCAGACAGTTCCCCCTCGCCCCTCCTCCAGCCCCTGGCCACCACTCATCTTCTGTCTGTTGCTATGGATTGGCCCATTCCAGATGTTTCATATAAGTGGAATCCTACAATACGTGACCTTTTGTGTCTGGCTTCCTTCACTGAGAGTAATTTTTTTGTTTTTGAAGTGAACATAACCTCAAGATTTTATTGTCTTCATAATATAACAAAATATGAAGCTTAGAACTGGATCACTTGGCCCTTTCTCTTCTTAGCTCCTCCCAGTTCAAAATGCTTGCATCTCTTAATAGCCAGCATTCTCTTAAATCTGCAATTGGGCTCAACACGTTCAAGCCTCAACACAATCTTCTTTGTAGATTTAGCCTTTTTTCGGAAAATCGGCTTAGTCTGCCCACCATAGTCACTCTGCTTCCATAACGTCATAACGCCACTTTCCCTGGCATAAAGAGAATCTTTGCCTTTCTTGTATTGTGTCACTTTGTGGGGTAGGTGCTTGCCACACTTCTTGCAGAAAAGTCCGGCGGGTTTAGGAACATTCACCATGTTTGCGAGAGAGCTACCGGCACAGAATGCTAGAATGATGTTTTTGAGGTTCATCCACTTTGTAGCACATGTATCAATACTTCATTTCTTTTTTATGGCCAAGTACTAGTCCATTCCATGGATATACCACACTTCACTTAGCCATTAATATGTATATTTTATAAAGACATAGGTGATGTATGTAGAGACGAATTTTCACAAACTAAACAGTCCATGTAACTGACAACCAGACTAAGAAACAGATCATTTCTGGGGCGCCTGGGTGCCTCAGCTGGTTAAGCGTCTGCCTTGGGCTCAGGTCATGATCCTGGGGTCCTGGAATCGAGTCCCGCATTGGGATCCTTGCTCAGCGCGGAGCCTGCTTCTCCTCCCTCTGCCGCTCCCCCTGCTTGTGCTCTCTCTCTCTCTCTCTCTCTCTCTTTCTGACAAATAAAATATTTTTCAAAATAATAAAAATAAATAAAACCACACTGAGACACTGGGTGAGTTCTATAACAAAACACCCAAGACAGGGTGGCTTATAAACAACAGAACAACAGAAGTTTATTTCTCACAGTGCAGGAGGCTGGAGGTCTGAGATCAAGGCACCAGCATGATCCGGTGAGGGCCCTCTTTTGGGGGAGGGGAGAGGGGTAGACTTCTGCTTGTCTCTGAACAGGGCAGAAGAGGGGGAGCTAGCTCTCCGGGTCCTCTCTTATAAGAGCCCACTCCTAATCAATCCATCCACCCCTCTGACTTAATCACCTCCCAAAGGCCACCCACCTCCTAATACCATCACTGTGGGCATTAGGTTTTCTAGATAAAAATTTGAAAGGGGCACAAACTTCAAGCCATAACACCAGCCAGCAGAAATGCAAAATGGAAAGCAAGCAGCCTCTTACCAAGTTGCCTGCTCGCCGTCAGATCAGTGTCATATTCTGTGTCTGGCTCCCTTGACCATCATCACATTCCTGAGATTCGAGCTCACCTAACAGTTATTTCACTGGGCGAATACACCGAAACTTATTTTATCCGTTTTACTCCTGACGGGCATTTGAGAAGTTGCTAGCTTGGGTTTATAATCCTTAATGCACCTTCGACTGTATCTTTCTGTACGTGTCTTGGTGTACCCCATTTCTGACGGGTATACACCAAGGACTGGGAGCATCTCTCCCATCCAGCCCAAGGTCCAGGCTCAGAAGAGCGGTGTGTGGGTGACCCCTGGTGGCCTCAGGCTGTTACAACAGGTATGTGCACACCCCGTTTCTCTGCCCCCCCCCCCGGGGTGGCCCTGAATGAACCCCATCTTTGATCTGACCTGTGTCTCTAGGCACGTTGTTTACTGTAACAACAATATTAAAGGTACACTAGTTTAGAGGTATTTCCTGTTAGGCACTTATTTAGAGGAATTTCAAGTAAAGAGTAAAAAAAATGGTGTTCTTTTTTTTTTTTTACAAGCAAAGTCACTAGTGGATACTGTGTTCGTTTACTATAAAAAACAACTACCTTTAAAAACCTGTATTTTTGTGGCACTTGATTTTTTTTAGATGGATTTTAGCAAAAGGGATAATCAGATACAGCAATTCTGAATTTTCTTTTAGTAAAGTGAAGTCTGGTATGGTCTTAATAATGACAGCAATATTCAACTCCCTGAGTCCATCTACTCCTCAACAGAGATTTGGATTTTTTTTGAGAGAGAAAGGGAGAGAGAGAGCATGAGCCGGGGAGAGAGGCAGAAGAGGGAGAAGCAGATCCCTGCTGAGCAGGAAGCCTGACTCCGGGCTCCATCCCAGGACCCTGGGATCATGACCTGAGCGGAAGGAAGATGCTTAACCATCTGAGCCACCCAGGCGCCCTCCTCAGCAGAGATTTGACTGAGAACAGATCTCAAGCTTTGCACATTAGACTCCCGGTGCCCGGGTCCTACCCTAGAGACATTGCTTAATTGGCCGGGACTATGGGAATATTAAAACCCCCAGTGGGTGGCAAAGTTTGAGACACATGATTTAGAACAGTGGTTCTCAAATGGTAGTACCCAGCCCAGCAGCGTGAGCATCACGTGGGAACTGAGAAATACAGAGTCTCAGGCCCCACCTGCATGTACTGGAGCCAAACCAGGGATCTGGACTGAAAGGGGGTGTCTAACTGGAGCAGCCTCCCTGAGATGAGTGCCCTGCAGGGACCTGAGAGACTCTGGCAGACCTGGAGCTGGAGGGAGCTAGGTTCCTCGGCAGGTTGGATAGAGGGCTCCCGTGAGCAGGTGCCAGATTAATCCAGGTGAGGTATCGAATGTCCCACCTTCCTTCTGGCCAGGTGGAGGAGCCAGCACCCCTGGGTCTCCGGCGGATGATTGTGTCCAACTCATACAGTGCTCCATCATCTGCACCAGAGGAGACTCAGAGACTCAGTTTGTTGCTCCTAGGAGATGGGTTACCTCTTCTATTTTCTCCAAGAAGTTGAGACTAGAAACTGTGATCATTCCTCCAGCCACCTGGACAGTGGCTATGTTCTTTGCATCCTTGCCACACTTTCTTCCTCCAGGATATGGAACATCTTGTGTCCCTGGGGCCAAATCTATCCCATGCCATTCCCTGGATATCTCAAAATGGGTTTCCTCTGCGCCTGCTGATTCAGAGAGCCCGTCTGTCCCTTCTGGCAAATGGCCCCTCACTTCCAGGCCCACCAGGGTTTCTGCTTGACTTCCTTCTCCCCTCTCCCCACTCCCCACCAGGTAAACACACTTCTCCCCACACCACCTCCGTCTCCAACCCAGAGCACCCAGAGGAGAATTGAGCTTCTTGAACTCAGCCCATTTGTGGAAGGTGCAAACAATGGATTCTTCATATATCGGGATTTCTTATCCTCCATACCCTGCGGCTGAGTCTGAAAGCTTCACCTTCGCCGGAGTAAAACGCAGTAGATTCTTACCTCTACCACTGATGCCGTGGATGCCAATGGACCTAAAAGGATCACCGTGAAAACCACCAAAGAGGGAGCACTCTGGATCATAAGGATCCCCATGGGTCCCACCAGATCAACAGTATCGACGGGCCACATGATTGAATGATCCACAGCGCCATCATTTTTAAATTTTATTTATTTATTTATTTATTTATTTATTTATTTATTTATTTATTTATTTTGCTACAAGTTGGAAAACAGAGAAATCCTTCTCGGGGGCTACCTTGAGGGATAGATATAGGGAAGTCCCAAGACCTGCCTTTTTGAGAAGTTACCATCCCCACCCCCTTCCTGAGCTGAGTGGAGGGCCCAGATGCTTCCCTTGGGGATGGTCCGGACACAGCCCAGGAAAGTTTCCTGGGGGATAACAAAAGTTCTTGGATTCAGCGGGGGGTAGGGGGGCTGGGGCTGCTTAGGTAAAAGGTCAAATGTAATTGGAAAGGTGGGAAGGGGGGAGTCTGTGCTACTTAATCCACTCACTTCCTGTGCAGCCAGTCAGGGCAAAAGCAAACTGTCTCCAATGTTACAAAATCCATCCATTTGCCATTTGGTGGTGGCTGCTGAGTGCCTGGGGGTTCCCAGGGTCACCAGCCTCCCTCCCCCTGCCCAGGGTGTGAGTCTGAATCTCATCTAACCCCCTACCCTCCATCCCCGGGAAGCCCTCAGAAATTCTACTTGTCTCAGCTCGTCTCCTGGGATAGATGCAAAATTAGATTTCTCCCAGGGACGACTGGGGTGGGGTTTCGGTGGTTTGTGTGTACATCCTTACCAGGGTCTGTCAGATAAGGAGAGGCTTTCAGTACATCTTGGCAGTGTCTCCACATCCCCATAACACACACACACACACACACACACACACACACACACACACACACACACACACACACACACACCCCGCCCCGGAGAGCCGATCACATGAGTGTCCCTCCCCAAATCTGATCTAATTCTCTCTCTGCTCTGCTGAGGCTGGCCTGGCTTAAGAGGATTGGAGCATTTGCTAAATGGGACCAGGACAGGGTCAGAGAAACAGCTGTGGGGAGACCCAGGAGACAGGAGGGCCACAGGGGGTAGCAGAAGTTGGGGAGGGGGAGACAAAGGGGCCGGGAGAAGGGGTGAGAGATTCTCCTGGAGGGGTGGTTGAGAATGTCAAAGAAAGGCACAACTCTAGCTGACTCTTCAGGAGAAAGTGTTTACAAGAGGACCATGAATTTTATTACAAAGTATCAATCCCCCAAACAAGGTCCAGGTTAAGTCATTTAGAATTAAAAGCATTGAACCAGGTTCCTGGATACAAAGTAAATATATCAGCTGAATCCTAGATACAGGACAAACAGATTGGAAAAATAAAATTTTCACTTATCATCTAAAAAGTCAGGCACAAGAGATAAAATACTACAACAAAACGGACGCCTGGGTGGCTCAGTTGGTTAAGCATCTGCCTTCCGCTCAGGTCCCAGGATCCTGGGATCGAGCCCCTCGTTGGGCTCCCTGCTCAGTGGGGAGCCTGCTTCTCCCTCTGCCTGCCTCTTCCCCTGTTTGTGGGCGCTCTCTCTCTCTCTGACAAATAAATAAAATCTTAAAAAAAAAATACTACATCTAAACCTCCAGAAAGATGTCTATAACACCTCTGTGCTTAAAGAAGAACATTTGGTGGAGAGTCTTTGTAAACAACGAAATGAACGATAAGTAATATCCTTAGATTGGAGCACTCCGTATGGTAAAGATGTCAATTCATCCCCAAACCATTTACGGATTTCATGCAATTTTTGATTAAGTTCCCAGTGAGGTTGCTTGAGGCCTTTAGAAAGCTCTCGGCGCATCCACGAAGCAAACAGAGGGAGGGAAGCAGAGGTTCTATGGGACACCTGGGAACCTGCAGAAATGCCCACAGGCGCCCTAAGTACCAGTGGGAACACTCACAGCAGCATGACGGGTGGTGACCACAGTGAACACGAGATGCCGCCTCAGCGGGTGGGATGAACGGGGCTGTGTTCCCGCTGCAGAGGAGTAAGCCGGGGTGCAGCCCGACCCGCCACCGCTGTCCCCACCCACATGGAGGCCGCGCACGAAGATGGAGGACGCCCTAGTCCCCTCTGGCCCTGTGGGAACTACAGGACTCTGTGGGGACAAATTCCCTCATAAATCCAGTAACCTCCTGAGTTCTGAGTCACTGTCATCCGCAGGGTCATCTCCCTCTTGGGATCTGGACATCAAGGGGAAGGAGGGTTCCTCCAAGGGGTCTTGGGGCAAAAGGAGGCCTGTGAAATTGGGGGCCAGCATGGGGTCTGGAGAGAGTCCGAGGCAGGGGAGCCCTGAGGCCTGGCTGGATCCGGGGCTGGGACGGGGCCTGGGCGGCAGGGACATGCTTCCAGGAGCACTGCTCTGGGTCCCGCCGGGCAGGGACCCGCGTGGGGCTGTGCTGAACCACACTGGAGATGCCTGCGATCCCTGGGAAGGCGGGGCAAGCAGGGACCCCAGCCGGGGCCCGGGCGGGGACAGGGAAGGGGGCGGGGCAAGGACAGATGCGGGGTCTCTGCGGCCCCGGGGCACAGCAGGGGCTCCCCAACCTCGCCCTTTGGGCAGTCCCTGCAGCCTGGAGTGCTTGGCCCTGCGGTTCTTGAGCCACACCTGGAGGGAGGGACAGAGGGGCCTGGGAGGAGGCGTGAACGGGCTTGCCTCATCCCAGGGGTGGGACCGCTCCGGAGAAAAAAAGCGGGCCTCCTACCGCTATGGCCCCAGGCCCAATTCAAGGCCCCTGGGGTGCGGCAGAGGGTGCAGAGGGTAGGAGGGGCAGGGTGTGGGCAGCCTGCCGAAGAGGGTCTCCCACCTCACGGAGGCCCCGAGCGCTGGTGCCTGGAGATCCATCAGGGCTTCAGTCCGGGCAGGATCACGTTGGCTGGTTTGGACAGCACAGGGGGTGAGGTGAACTTGGAGTCCAGCCCTGGGTCTACACACGGGGCCCCTTGCTAACTTTGTGGGGCCCTCTGGCCTCAGTCTGCTCAGCGGTAGCGGGGGAGGGCTCAGCCCCCAGGAAGTGCCACCTTCTTCGGGGATCTTGTGAAGACTGGGGACACAGGGGGCGGGGGGGGGGGGTCGTACCTGCACTTGATGTTCATCCAGGTCGAGTCTGGCCGCCAGGCTGAGGCGTTCCTCATAGCTCGGGTAATGGTTCATCGTGAAATGTTTCCTCAGCTCCTGCAGCTGCTCCTTGAGGTACACCGTGCGCTTCTTCCTGGACCTTGGGAGCCTTTGGGGTGCTGGGGGGCCTGGCCGAAGGAGAAACGGGGTCAGACAAGCCAGGGACAGCCCCCAGCCCGCTCTCCCCCTTCCAGCCCGAGTCCCTGGGTGCGTCTGGGCCTCAGTGTCCACGTCCTTGAAATGGGCCTGATAACAGCTCCGGTCTTGTGATTCCAGGGCCCACAGCCATGGAAGGCAGGCACGGTGGGCGCCCCAGGCTCAGCCAGGTTGCTGCCTCAGGTGGGCTCCCACCTCGCCCGGCCCCCCGGCCCCTCCCACCAACGGCCAAAGCCTCCCTCACACTTGCAGGGGACGAGCACCCACCAGGTCCTCTGCTCGGCCCACCCCAAGAATTTAAGTCCACGCAGCAGCTCCACAGAAGTCCCCACAGCACAGTGTGGGATCCCCCTCCACCCCGCACAGGGGGCCTCCCCAGCCTCGGCCACAGCGGCTGGCCCGACAACCCACCCCTGGCCCAGGCCGCTCAGGCAGGCCCAGGCGCACCTGCGGGAGGGTCTGGCTCCTGCATCCTCGCCGCTCCTCGGCTGCTGCGGGTGAGGCTCGGCCCACAGGACCTGGGGCTTAAATCCCACCCACCGGCAAGCTGTGCCCACCCAGACCCAGCCTGAGGGTCCTGGGACTCTCCCTCTCTCACCCGCCCTCAGCCCCACCCCTGGAGGAGTCACAGTGAGTGAGTAATCCTTTCCCCCCTGTGGGTGGGGGCGGGGCTGGGGGCTGGGGGCTGGGACCTCAGTGGCAAGACAGCCTTGGTCGCACCCTCAGGGGGCTCTCGCCCAGGGGAACCCCACGCTGCCCACGGTGCGGGGTCCCCGTCCCAGGAAAGGGCCCCTCCAGCCAGTGCCCTGGGGTCATCCCATCCCTTCCCAGTCCTGGGAGCCCCAGCCCCCCACTTCCCCGTCCAGCCTCCATCCTCTCCTGCCCGGTCGGTCCAGCAGCCTCTCCCCTTGCCCCCCAACACCACTCTTGCCTTCTGGTCCCTTCTCTAAGTGGCCCCCGAGTCCTGGACAGAGGGGTGCTCAGACATGCTGGCCCCGGTGGTGGTTTGGGGTCCGTGCTGCTGGTTTTCCTACGGGATGGAGCCCGACGGGGGTGTCGGTGGACGGCTGCCCCTTCCTCTTAGTGAATGAATGAGCGGGGGCTGCTCTGTGTGCTGGACTCAGGAGCTCGGGGCCCAGGGAGCCAGCCTCTCAAGCTGCACAGACCCACATCTAGACATCGGACTGAGCGAGGATCCTCCCTGGCGTAGGGTCTGCTCGGGACTCGAGTGCGGGAAGAAGACGGCTTACAAGGCTCGGGTCCCGGGGAGGGCTTTTACTGTCGTCAGTGAGAGAGGAAGGGTACTTCGGATAGGGGATCAGACACAAAATGAGGCAAAGCAGAGGGATCTCGTCATTCGAGGGTTGCCCCAGTACTTCACGGTGGTATTCTACCGGAAGTGGACACCGTGCCCCTTCCTTTCTGGCAAGATTCTGCCTTAATTGGACATCTTTTTCTCCTTCTTGGGCAGGTGAGAACACACGGGTCACCAAGTCAATGGCTCTGCTGTCCACAAGGGAGCGTCTAGCAATTTCCTTGGTGTATAAAGCGTGACCAGAGGCCAATTTCTCTCTCTCTTTTTTTTTTTTTCTGAAAGATTTATTTATCTGAGAGAGAGGGAGAGCGAGCAGGAGAAACAGTGAGCACCCAGGGGGGGTGGGGGGCGGGGAGACAGAGGGAGAGGGAGAAGCAGGCTCCCTCTCTCATTTTTAAAAGAAATTAAATGTACCATTTTGTAGATGAGATTGGCTTGGATTGAGAAGAAGGGTCTCACCTGGGTTGGCGGGTGGGACCGTAAGAGCGCTCCCACCCATCTTAAGGGTTAACTTGTTCAAGCTGCTTGCTGGCTGACCTAAACCCCACAGTTTGTAGCAGAACAAACTAGCCTACTCCCTTGAGATCCTGCAGGCCACTGGCTTTGAGGCACAAAGGACCAGACGTTCCAGAAGGGGAGGCCCTGGAAAACAGCCAGGGGTGTCCTCAATGATCGGTTCCTGGTGCAGGGAAGAGTCTGGATGCAGGTTGTTGGGCTGACAGACCAGCCTTTACTGGGAGACACCTGGGAGCCTTGATGACTGGCCGATTACTGGGGGAATCTGGAAGCCTTGCAAGGACAGATGGTCAGCTACTGAGCATGCAGCCCCCTCCCCATTTTCTGCACCTTCCCCTTTAAACCCTCTGGCTTCCCCCCCCGACCCCCGATGAAGAGGGTGGTCTTTGAGACATTCATCCCCAGTCACCAGCCTCCTCAATAAGGCCACCTTTCCTTTCCCACCAACACTTGTGTCTTGAGTATTGGCTTTCCGGCAGCAAACAGCCAAACCTGAGTTCGGAGCCTGTCCTCTGTCCCATAACAGTGGGATGGGGAGTCTGTCTCATGCTTTTGGAGTGTAGGTTGGTTTCTGAGACAGACATGGTGCTAGCTGTCAGTGTCCCTCAGCCGAGGGCCGTCAGGAGGACGTCAGGAGTTGAGCACATGTGGGTTTATCATCTCATACCTAGGGGCATCTCGGTAAGAGGGTGTTTGAAAGAACCCATACAGGACATGGGCTTGTGTTTTATGGGGCGGGAGGTTCAAAGAAAAGTGATTTTTATGCGCAAAAGAATCAAGGTCAGGGGGACGCCTGGGTGGCTCAGTCAGTTAAGCATTTGCCTTCGGCTCAGATCATGATCCCAGGGTCCTGGGATCGAGCCCCACATCGGGCTCCCTGCCTTCAGCTGGGAGTCGGCTTCTCCCTCTCCCTCTGCCTGCCACTCCCCCTGCTTGTGCTTTCTCTCTCGCTCTCTTTCTGACAAATAAATAAAATCTTTACTTATTTATTTTTAAAGATTTTATTTATTTATTTGACAGAGAGAGACACAGCGAGAGAGGGAACACAAGCAGGGGGAGTGGGAGAGGGAGAAGCAGGCTTCCTGCTGAGCAGGGAGCCCAATGCGGGGCTCGATCCCAGGACCCTGGGATCATGACCTGAGCTGAAGGCAGATGCTTAACGACTGAGCCACCCAGACGCCCCATAAATAAAATCTTTAAAAAAAAGAATTGAAGTCAGGGACTCAAGCAGATACTTGTACATCTAGAGACAGAAAGTAGATTCCAGGTTACCAGGGGCTCGTGGGGGGGGGCGGGGGGGGCGTGAGGAGTTAGTGCTTAATGGAAACGGTTTCAGTTTGGGACGATGGAAAAAACCCTGGCCTGGGGGGTGGATGATGGTGATGGTCACATAACATTGTGAAAGTACTTAACACCACTGAATTGTGCATTTAAAAATGGTAAAAGGGATACATTTTGCATTCTGTAGATTTTACCGCAGTTTTTATTTTTTATTTTTTTAAATGTTTCTTTTTTTATTATTATTTTTTTTTAAATTTGAGAGAGAGAGAATGAGAGATAGAGAGCACGAGAGGGAAGAGGGTCAGAGGGAGAAGCAGACTCCCCGCCGAGCAGGGAGCCCGATGCGGGACCCGAGCCCGGGACCCCAGGATCCTGACCTGAGCCGAAGGCAGTCGCCCAACCAACTGAGCCACCCAGGCGCCCTTACCGCAGTTTTTAAAAAAAGATTATTTTATTTTAGGGAGAGCGCGCAAGCTGGGGGCGGGGCGGGCAGAGGAAGAGGCAGAGAATCTCAAGCGGACTCTGTGCGGAGCATGGAGTCTTGATGGGGGTGGGGGGGCTCGATCCCACAACCCTGAGATCGTGACCTGAGCCAAAGCCAAGAATCGGATGCTCAACCCACTGAGCCAGGAGCCCCTATTTTACCACAATTTTTTAAGGAAGGAAGCGAGGCTGTGCTCTGGGTTGGATTATGTGGAGGAACAGAGGTCATCCTACGATCAGGGGTCTCATCTAGAAGGTGAGGTGCAGGGTCGGGAGCCATGGTTAGCATGGAAAGTGTCACCCGTGCTACCTGCGTGGGGAACAGCCGTCTCTTTGGCGGTTTGGACAGTGTTCGTGTTTCTGCTCCGGAGAGAACCTGTCACAGCAGCCGGGGGAACCCACCCCTGACCCCACAGCTTTGTTCCCCCACCCAGGGCAGAGTCACTGGGTATCTGCCCGGTCTCCACCCTTTTTTTTTATTTTTTATTGTTATGTTAATCACCATACATTACATCATTAGTTTATGATGTAGTGTTCCATGATTCATTGTTTGTGCATAACACCCAGGGCTCCACGCAGAACGTGCCCTCCTCAATACCCATCACCAGGCTAACCCATCCCCCCAACCCCCTCCCCTCTAGAACCCTCAGTTTGTTTTTCAGAGTCCATCGTCTCTCATGGTTCGTCTCCCCCTCCGATTTACTCCCCTTCATTCTTCCCCTCCTGCTATCTTCTTCTTCTTTTTTTTTTAACATATATTGCATTATTTGTTTCAGAAGTACAGATCTGTGATTCAACAGTCTTGCACAATTCACAGCGCTCACCGTAGCACATACCCTCCCCAATGTCTGTCACCCAGCCACCCCATCCCTCCCACCCCCCACCACTCCAGCAACCCTCAGTTTGTTTCCTGAGATTAAGAATTCCTCATATCGGGCGCCTGGGTGGCTCAGTTGGTTAGGCGACTGCCTTCGGCTCAGGTCATGATCCTGGAGTCCCGGGATTGAGTCCCGCATCGGGCTCCCTGCTTGGCGGGGAGTCTGCTTCTCCCTCTGACCCTCTTCCCTCTCGTGCTCTCTATCTCTCATTCTCTCTCTCAAATAAATAAGTGAAATCTTTAAAAAAAAAAAAGAATTCCTCGTATCAGTGAGGTCATATGATACATGTCTTTCTCTGATTGACTTATTTCACTCAGCATAACACCCTCCAGTCCCATCCACGTCGTTGCAAATGGCAAGATCTCATTCCTTTTGGTGGCTGCATAATATTCCATTGTGTATATATACCACCTCTTCTTTATCCATTCATCTGTCGATGGACATCTTGGCTCTTTCCACAGTTTGGCTATTGTGGACATTGCTGCTATAAACATTGGGGTGCACATACCCCTTCGGATCTCTCCATTTGTATCTTTGTGGTAAATACCCAGTGGTGCAATTGCTGGATCGTATGGTAGCTCTATTTTCAACTGTTTGAGGAACCTCCATACTGTTTTCCAGAGTGGTTGCACCAGCTTGCATTCCCACCAACAGTGTAGGAGGGTTCCCCTTTCTCCGCATCCCCGCCAACATCTGTCGTTTCCTGACTTGTTTGGTCTCCACCCTTGATAAGAGATCACACATTATAATTGCCTGGAGAACCAGATTCCCTCCCTAGCACCTCCCTGGCAGTGATTTTCAAAATCTGTGCACATCAGAATCCCCTAGAAGGCTTGTTAAAATCCAGACTACCTGGGCCTCCCCCGACCCTCCCCCGACCCTCCCCCGACCAGTTTCTGATTCAACAGGTCTGGGGGCGGGACCCCGAATTTGCACTTCAGACAAGTTCTCAGATGATGCTGATGCAGCTGGTCTGAATCAGACACCATACTTTGAGAACCATCTCTGTAGGGGAATGCCTCCTTCATCCACCTGGGCCCCTACCACTGGCCTTGGTCCCAGAGCTTAGCTTCTTTTAGGGGCAGGAAGAAGCCAGTCAGGCAGAAAGGGGAGGATGGAGAGGTGAGCCGTGGCAGGATCTTGCCACCTTGGAACAGCTCTGAGGTTATTCCCAGAAAACAGAGGAGAGACATAAGAGATAAGACAGGCAGGAGCAACAAAGGCAAACAGAAAATATATGTAAGAGAGAGAAATTCAGGGCGCCTGGGTGGCTCAGATGGTTAAGCGTCTGCCTTCGGCTCAGGTCATGATCCCAGGGTCCTGAGATCGAGTCCCGCATCGGACTCCCTGCTCCTTGGGAGCCTGCTTCTCCCTCTGCCTCTCTCTCTGTCTCTCATGAATAAATAAATACAATCTTTTAAAAAAAAAGGTGAGAGAGAGAAATTCAAATGCATTTTTCTTATATGCCAGGCACTATTCTAAGTGCTTTATAATCATTAACTGGGGTCTCAGCTGGCTGCACCCCCAGTGTTAGTCCCTCCCTCTGCCCACCTGTCCGGCACGCTCTCCCCTCCCAGCTGGGTGGACAGGACACGGTCCTCCATCCCTCAGAAGACTCTCGTGGCCTGTCACTCCTTTCCGCATACATTCTCTGTACTTTCGTGCCCTCCAGAATCTTCCCTCCTGCCCCCAAATTATCCAGCTTCCAAACTCCAATACAGTTTTTTAAGATTCTGTTTCCTCCTGTCCATCCATCCGTCCACGTATCTTTCCGTCATTCCGCCCCCCGCCCCCACCTATCTATATTCCCACTGGTTCTGAGAACAGAGGTTTCTGGAACCAAATTTGAGAAGCAAACCAGAAGCCAGAAAGTGTGGACACCTGGCAAGAGGACACGGGTACAATTTTGCCCACAGCCAGGAGTGAGAAGGGGAACAGAAGCTGACACCCCACAACCCATCCCCTCTACCCCACCCCACCACCCGCAGGGAGGGGGGTCCTGTGCGACATTCCTCAGGCACTTCTGGCTGCCCTAAAAGTAAGGGGAGGGAAAAACAGAAGTTTAACTTAAAAAGATCACAGTCCTGCAGGACAGGAGTCTCCAGCAGTTTACAAATGTCTTCGTGATTTACAAGAAATTTACAAGAAAACCTGGAAGTTAGGTTATTGCTGGAGGTCCATAGATTCAATTTCCTGGAGCCCTAACATTGCCCCCCCCCCAATAGTGATGTAGAAAACCAAGGTCAAAGGAAATGCAGGTCAAATTAAATTTCCTTCTAACCTGTAGCCCAGTGACAGATATTTGAGGCGGGGTATAATCTTCCTCCAGGAAACTCCTGTCTCAACATAAATGCTTTGCTAGAGGGAAAAACAACCTTAGCTTGACAAGGGCAAGGCTTCCAATACCTTGTAGGTCCTCTTTAGCATAGGAAAGTTCTTTTGCAAGCCTCCCTTTTCCCTTACCTCCCCCAACTCCCAACTGTATAATCTGTCACCCCTCACAACCCCGGGGCAACAGCTCTTTCTGCCTCCCCACCCCAGTCCTGTGTCCGTGCCCTAATAAAACCACCTTTTTGCACCAAAGACGTCTCAAGAATTCTTTCTTAGCCGTCAGCTCCGGACCTCACCCACATTCAAAAACTGCATCAGGAGGACACACGAGGAGCTGCAGAGCTTGGGAGCCCGGAGGAATCCAATAGAGGGTATCTGCAGACGAATCCTATAGAAAACATTATGTTTAATGTTTAATTAACAGGACTTCAGGGCTTGAGAGAACTTACCTGGCACTCCCTGCAAATTCCCCACAGCGCAGTTAGGAACGCTGTGAGTGTATAATAGAGAAAATAAGATCCAGTGTCTTTTTAGAAAATTGCTTCCTTTTGTTCTGATCTCTCTGGGCCACATTTCTGGGAATGATGCTTCTTCCAAATTCTTCTGAGACTCCGGTGGACTTCATGGAAGGGTAGCCCCTTTCCCATCCACTGCTCTGTAGGTTTTCTCTGAAAAACGTCTTCCCTTTAGCCCAGAAAATGGGCTTTAGCTTTATCACCCGGGGAAACATTAAAAAAAAAAAAAAAAATCAAAGGGAAAATTTCGCTGAAGTATCCCATTGAGGAAAATGCAACAAATTATCACATGGGTGGGGGATGGGCAAGATGGGGGGTGGGCATTAAGGAGGGCACCTGTTGTCATGAGCCCTGGGTGTTGTACGTAAGCGATGACTCACTGAACCCTACTCCAGAAACCAACATTGCACTGTACGTTAACTAATATAATCTAAATTTAAAAAATTATCACAGAGAATACCCTGATGTCTGCCTCCCAGAAAGAAACAGAGTATTCCCCCTCAATCCTCAAGCTCCCTCATGGCAGCTCCCAGTCTCTACCAGCAGAGATAACCACAGCCTAGTCTTCTGATATTACAGGTTAGTTTCCCCTGGTTTTGAACTTCACAGGCACAGAATCACAGAACGTGTCCTCTTTTGTGTTTGCCTTCTTTCGCTCATCATTGTTTGCAAGTCAGGCCTGTTGCCTGTGACGACGGTCTGTCTGTGGTCTCATGCCCGACAAGCTTTCCGGAACATGGTATAGCACCTTTGATTTCTCCATTGCATGCGGATTCTTTTGGTATTTTCCTAGGAGTGGAATTTCTGAGCTCAGCTTCAGGAGATTCTGTTTGATAGATGCCCAAAGTGATTTTACCAGTTGATACCTCCTGGGCTTCCATATCCTCCCCCAAACTTAGCACCATCTGTCTTTTAGCTTCAGCCACCCTGATGGGTTGGCAGAGAAAGATCGTTGTGGCTTTATTTTTTATTTTCCCGATGGCCAATGAAGTTGGACACCTTATCCATTTCTGATGGGCTATGTTAGTTGGTCCTTCCAGTTGTTGTATTGTAGAGTTTTCTGCGTACGCAGATTTTGTTAGATTTTTTTCCCCCGTTTGATGTTATTGTACATTGTATCTGTTTCTAAACATTTGTTTTCTAATTATTTGTGGCTGGGATATAGGAAAGTGAGCAGTCTTTGTTGTGGTGACTTGTATCCGGTGAACTTGTGAAATTCTCGCGCTCTAAACGATTATCTGTAGATTCTTGTGAGTTTTCACCTCAACAGTCATGTCACCTATAAACAAGGATAGCTTGCTTGCTTCCTTTCTAAACTGTTATAACTTTTCTTTTCCTTCTTGACCGTATCTTTACATCTTTATCGCCTGGACCTTCAGCACGGTGTTGAAGGGAAGGAAGAGGAGTGGATGTTTCTGTCTCGTTCCCAGTAATGGAAGGCTTTCAACATTCCAACATTAAACATGATGTTTTCTATAGGATTCTTTTGCAGATACCCTTTATCAGATTAAGGCATTCACTTCTCTTCCTCATTTCTAAAAGTTTGTCATTTTTCTTTTTTTTAAAGATTTATTTATTTATTTGAGGTTGGGGGGGGAGAGAGAGAGAGAGAGAGAGCTCACGCACACAGGAGAGGGAGAAGCAGACTCCCCGCTGAGTGGGGAGCCCAATGTGGGACTCGACGCCAAGGCCCTGGGATCATGACCAGAGCCGAAGGCAGATGCTTAACTGACTGAGCTTCCCAGGTGCCCCTGTTATTTTTCATAAAAAAATTGATTTTGAGTTTTATCAAATGTTCCTCCTGCATATATTGGAATGATATGATCTTCTCTTTATTATATTAATGTGACAAATTACCTCCCTTGGTGTTTAACCAACTGAGCCACCCAGGCGCCCTACCTCCCTTGGTGTTTAAATCGGTCTTGCATTCCTGGAATAAACTCAGCTTGGGTCAGGATGTATTATCCTTTCATTATATATGCTGGATTCCATCTGATATTTTGTCTAGGATTTTGATTTCGTGATCTATAATTTTCCTTTATCTCAAAGTTCTTGCCAGGTTTTGGATATCAAGGCCTCATGAAACAAAATGAAAAATGTTTCCTCTCTTTCAGTTCTAGGGAAGCTTGATAAGATTGATGTAATTTCTTTCTCAATTGTTCTGTGAAATGCCTTGGCAAAGCCAAGTGGGCATGGTGTGTTCTTTGTATGAAAAATGTTACTTATGGATTACTCTTCTTTTTAAAAAAATAATGTACTTG
Source organism: Eumetopias jubatus (assembly GCF_037043125.1). Taxonomy (NCBI): domain Eukaryota; kingdom Metazoa; phylum Chordata; class Mammalia; order Carnivora; family Otariidae; genus Eumetopias; species Eumetopias jubatus. Next base: position 56,797,238 of record NW_028274816.1, on the reverse strand, counting down.
TGTTATTTTTATTTACTTATTTATTTTTCAGTAATCTCTACCCCCAACAGGGGGCTCCAACTCACGACCCCGAAATCAAGAGTCACACGCTCCACTGACTGAGCCAGCCAGGTGCCCCTGGATTATTCTTCTTTAATAGGACTATTTGGAGTTTTAATTTTTGTATGCACTTGTTTGGGTAAGTTGTGTTTAGCTGGGAGTTTGTCATCTAAATTTTCAAATTTCTGGGCATACAATTGTTCACAGTATTCTTTTATGATCATTGATATCTTAATGTAGGATTTTTCATGATGCCCTCTCACGTGTTCATTCTTGATAGTAGTAATTTCTTTTTCTCTTTGTTAGTGTTTTTGGGAGCAACTGATTTCCAAAGCCTTTAACAAAACGGCTTGTCTTTTATTTTTTATTGTACATTTTTTATTTTATTAATTTTTGGTCTCATCTTTACTATTTCTTCCCTCATTTCTAATTTCTTGAGATGACGTTAAAGATGGTTGATTTTAGGCTTTCTTTTTATCTGGAGCTGATATATCATTTAATGCTATGGACAAATCAAATGGAAATTAGGAGATCGTGAGTAAATGTATGCCAACAAATTTGACAACGTAAGGAAAAATGGACAAATGCCTTGAGAAATACAACTTTCTGAAACTGACCCAAGAAGAAATCTTAAAATATGAACAATGGTTTATCTGTTAAATAAATTAAGCACATAAATTGCCTTCCTACAAAAAAACTCCAGGCCCATATGCTTCACTGGAGAATTCTATCTCCTATTTAAGGAAGAAGGCGTACCTTGCACAAAAGTCCCCTCCTGGCATCTGTCTTGGCTTTTCTTTCCCTACCTAATCCCTTCCTCTGCTGTGCCTTCTGTGCCTCCCTCCTGGAGCACACTTTCTTCTCCGTTTTCACCCCCCTCTTGCTGCTCCCCAACTCCTCTGTACTCTGAGGGGCTGAAAGCACCATCCCCAAGGTCACATTTGCACACGGCATGGCCCCAGCCACTCCATCCTTGCCTCCCAGCCTCTGTCCCATCTCTACTCTGAGAAGCACCGGGAAGGCTAGGGCTGGACCCCGTTTGCCGTGGGAAGGTTCCTTACCCCTTCCTGACCCATGAAGTAGGGGAGCTGGAGGTTGGAGCCCACTGCATGAAGCTGTAATGAAGATTGGGGGGGCAAAATTTAAGGAACCTGCCTAATGGTCCCTGGCACGTCACAAGCGCCCAATGAAGAATTTGGCTGTGATTTTATTATTACTGCATGTCCTAGGCATGATTTGCCATGGAGGAAGGCATCACTTAGTTAAAACTCATTTGTAGGGGGCACCTGTGTGGCTCAGTCGGTTAAGCGTCTGCCTTTGGCTCAGTCCATGATCTCAGGGTCCTGGGATTGAGCCCCGCGTCTGGGTTCCCTGCTTCTCCCTCTCCCTCTGCCCCTTATCCCCACTTGTGCTCTCTCTCTCTTTCAAATAAATAAATAAAATATTTGTAAAAATAAATAAAACTCATTTATCTTCACGGAGCCCCTCCCCCAGGGGATCATGCATCTGAACCTAATCCCTGCTAATTCTGCTGAGGCTGGACCATCATAAGAAGATTGGAGCATTTGCTAAATTAGTCCTGTTCAGGGATGGAGGAAACAACCGGGGTGGGGGGGCTCAGAGAGCAGGAGGGGTGGGGTGCGGGGAGAACGCAGACATAAAGGGGTGAGGGGAGAGACATAAGCACACCTGAGCTTGAGACTTCGGAACAGGGAAGAATGAGCGGGGATCAAAATCGGAGGGTAGGGGATAAATACCAGCAGGGTCTGGAGGGCCCAGCAAGATGAATATAAAACCCAAGTACCTATTCCTAGTTGTGGGATCTTGGGCAGGTCACCTGACCTTCCCGCAGCCTCGGTTTTCTCATCTGTGAAATGGAGAGAATAAGAGCATCTATCTGACACAAATAGCATCTCTCCGATGGATTGTTTTGAGAATCAAGAGTGTTTGGACTGGCTTTCTCCAGTGTCTGGCAAACAGTACAGGCTCGGTGGATTTTTCTTTTTTCCTTCTAATGTATTGAGGTATAATTTATATCCTGTAAAATCTACCCATTGGAACAGTACAGTTTGAGGAGTTTAGACAATCATATACGGCCATGGAACCACCACCATAATCAAGATATAGAATACACCGGGGGTGCCTGGCTGGCTCGGTTGGAAAAGCATGTGACTCTTGATCTTGGGGTTATGAGTTCGAGCCCCGTGTTGGGTGTAAAGATTATTAAGAAAATATAAATAAACTTTTCCTTTTTGTGGCCAAGTAAGAATCCATTGGATGGGGTGCCTGGGTGTCTCATTTGGTTAAGTGTCTGCCTTCAGCTCAGGTCATGATCCCAGGGTTCCGGGATCAAGTCCTGCATTGGGCTCCCCACTGAGCAGGGAGCCTTCTCCTTCTCCCATTCCCCCTGCTTGTGCGTGCTTTCTCTCTCTCTCTCTCTCTCTCTGTCAGATAAATAAATAAATTCCTTTTTTAAAAAAAAAAGTCCATTGGATGGCCCGACCACATTTTGTTTATCCATTCAATAGTTGATAGACGTTTGGCTTATTTCTGTCCTTTGCTTATTGCAAATAATGCTACAAGGAACAGGAAGCCTCAAGTTTTTGCTTGAACACCTGTTTTCAATTCTTTGGGGTATATACTCAGAGGTGGAATTACTGGGTTGCTACTTTTTTGTCGCCTAATGTACCTATTAAGCAGTCACTCCCCATTCCCTCCCTCCCAGCCAGCCCCTGGGCAACCACAACTCTGCTTTCCCTCCCTATGGATCTGCCTCTTCTGGACAGTTCATATGAATGGAATCCTACACTATGTGGCCTTTTGTGTCTGGTTTCCTCTGTGAATGTACTTAAAATCACTGAATTGCAGACTTTAAGAGCATAATAATGGGGGCACCTCATTGGCTCACTCAGTAGAGTGTGCAACTCTTGATCTTGAGGTGGTAGTTCGAGCCCTGAGTTGGGTGTAGAGATTACTTAAAAAAAAAAAAAGATCTTTTTTTGAAAAGATGACAGTAACGGTTAATTTTATGTGCTGTGTGTTTTACCACAAAAGTAAATGTTTATTGGGCACTTACCACGGACCAGAGGTTCAGGACCAGGTACTTAATGTAAGGATCTCATTTCGTTCTCTCGAGGTAAGTTTTCTCCGTGTTACAGGAGGGGAAGCTGAAGCTGGGAAAAATGAATCACCCAGGATCCTGGGACCAGAAGTGGCCAACCCAGGCTCAGACAGCAAGTGTGTCTGACCCCACCAGCCCTGCGCCCACCCCCACACACACCCACAACACACACACACACACACACACACACACACACACACACACACACACAAATCTTAACCTGGGACTCCGGGACGGAGAAGGACAGAAGCAGACAACAGTGACTTACATTTGGAGAAACAGAAAAATGGGCAAAGAAAAGAGAAGAAAGAGAAAGAAAAAGGTACAAATCCAGCAAAGAGAAATGGGGACCTGGGAGTCTGAGGGACAGTCAGAAGGAAAAGAGAGAAGCAGAGGTGAGAGGGACATGGTGGGGGGTACTCGAGGCTGGCTGACAGGGAGGCCCTGTGGACCCTCCCATGGGCCACTGAGGCAGGAAGCGTGGCCACCACCCCCTCCTTGCAGAGGGGCACTCAGGGGCTCGGCGAAGTCTCAGCAGGTGGAAGCTGGCATCTGGAGCCCATGTCTCTGCTTAATTGGCTTTAGGGAGATACCAAGGAAAAGACAGTGACCAGACAGAGAAAGCACGCGGACCGACCCATGTCCCCAGAGACCGGGGCGGGGGCGGTTGGAGGGACAGAGCGACCTCTTTTTCCACCTCCCCTGGTCGGCCCCTCCTCAGAAATTTAAAAAAAATAAAAATCACCCAGACTTTAGGTGGGATTCAGCATTTTAATCATTGTCACTCTGTGGGTGGCCTGGAGGGAAGGAGACTGGAGTCCCAGTGAGTGGGAAAAGGGACACAGAATGAGGGCGGCTCCCGGACGCTTCCTTCTCCCCCTTGTCACTCGTCCTGGCTTTAGGAAGTAGAACATTTGCCATCCCCAAAGTTCAGGAGGCTGGCCCCGGGAAAGGAAGCCGGAAGCTCCTGAACAGATTCACCTCTAGGAATTCTGCCTGGACCTCCCAACCCCCACCCCAGCTCGCGCTGTCCTCTGTTTATCCTTCGTGCCCCACACTGGACTCTGAGCCACTCCTGGGTCTAACGTCCCAGAGGCCAGCATGACTCAGGCCCATGAGAGAGTCACGTGGTGTGCTGAGTAAACCTTCCTTGTGGGCTCTAGTGATGGCAGTATGCCCTCAGGGCTCTCGGGGGTCTAGGCTGTGTGGACCTCTCCTGGCCTGGACCCGGAAAAACCATCTGAGGCCTCCTGACATCCCTTCCTGCACCGAGGACCTGGAGCTAGCTCCTACCAGCCCATGAGCGCAGATGGCATGCATCGGGCTCTGAGTCCCTGACCTCAGATCGGCGCCTAGATATCAGTCATAGTGGGAGAATTTGCACCATGGAAACTGGCAAATGCTAATATCAGGGCTTTTCCTCTTCTTTGGAGGGCTAGTGGTTACCACATACCAGCACACCGCCGCCTTCCTGCCTTACTTCCGGCTAACTTGTGAAGCCCCCCATGAAAGGCTCATGGCTTCTGTCTCCCCCAGGGCCAAAAACGAAAGAAAAAATCAGACTGAGGAAGCAAGGCCAAAGCACCAAACTTCCAAGAGTGTCAAAATGCTTGACTCCTTCTTAAAATTCTCTCAGGGCTTGTCTCTGTCGCTGGGGGGTCAAGTTGCATGGGAAAACTCCCTCAGGCCAGGCTCTCTGGTCCAATCCCCGCAATGGGAACAGGAAACAGAATCTAAGAGAGGAACTGTGTATTTGAAATGCAGGGCTTTCTCCAAATTCACTTCTCTCCCCTGACCCCCATCTCTTGCCTATTTACAGATGGGAAGCCTGCCACCTCCTCTTCTTTTTCGAAATACCCACAGCTAGAGTTGGGGCCCACAGTCGGGCCAATTGCAACTACCTCAGTTCCTCCAACGCTTGGGTGAAATTCACCTTTAGAAAATCCTAAAACAAAAGGAGAAAAAGGAGACATGAAACAGGCAGCTTGCCTTCCATTCTCCCACCAAATGTGCCCATTCTGAAAGAATGCATGAATGTAGAAATGTCTTTAAGAAAAACCTAAGAAGAAGAAGAAATATATATATATATATATCAAAGAGCCCCCTAAACCTACCATATAAAACCTGACGTGTGCAATCTATAACATCCCCGAGTGGATTTTTTTAATTGAACTGTATACAGTTGGTCTAAAGCTTCCATGGTGGGGCTGCTTAAAAGTCTGTCTTTGGATTTTCTAGAAGGATCTCTAGCCATATGCTAAGGAAGTGTCCTGAGTGGAAGGTACGGAATTGAGCCTCCCTACCTGTCTCTCTGTTCAAGGGCATCTCGAGGCTGACCTCACCAGTACCCCCACATCAACTGCGAGTGTGGTTTAATTTCGTCTCGGGGCACATTCTCGGCACCAGTTTCTGGAGTCTGGGGCTCGTGGTTTACAATGGCAGCTGGGTTGAGGGTCACTAAGACCTACTGAGCCTCACCCCAGGCCCCACCCACCCACCCACCCACCGGAAAGCAAGGAGTCCCTGACGGGGGCGGGGGGGGTACTGTGGTGAGAAAAGCCACGGCCTTTGGAGGGAAGGCCAGCCCCGAGGCTTTCCCAGGGAGGCCCGTCCCGGGGCAGGTTGAGACAAGACGCAGGAGCATATCCTCTACAAGATCTGAAACTTCCAGGCACTCTGATCCTTGTAATCCAGAGGGTCCATGGGGTTGTAGGTGAACTTCCAGGTGCCTGTGGGGTCCTTAAATTCCAAGCTGTCCACAGGACTGTACGTGCCATAGCTCTGGCCCGACAGGGAGGTGGGGGACTGGGCCAGGGAGGGCCCCACAGACGGGCCGGAAAGGGGGCTGAGAGCCGGGCCCCCCAACTGGGGCACCATGGGGGAAAGATAGGGATCCAGGCCACTGAAATAGGAGCTCGGAGACCCATAGGCTGAGGGGGAAGAGCAGAAAGCAGAAGCAGGGGCGTAGGTCATGGCGTAGGGCGCAGAGGTCAGAGGAGGCCCCGAGGCCACCAGCCCCGCCCGCTGGGCCTCCGGCAAAGGGGACTCTGAGGCCGGGCTCCAGATGGACACGGTGGCCACAGCTGTGGTGGGGGAGCCTGAGGGGCCGGGGAGAGGGGGGCTGTAGGAGTCTGAGATGCCCAGGGGGTCCGGACAGACGTCGGAGGAGGATCTCGGCGACAGGCCTGCCTTCCTCTTGGCAGGGCGAGCCTTGGTCTGCGCGCCTGGGGGCTGCAGCTGCTGTTTGTGCTGCTGGCGCTGTTGGCGACATTTAGCTCTGCGATTCTTGAACCAAACCTGGGGGGGGGAGGGGGAGATGGCATGCGTGAGTGGGGAGGGAGCCCCGGAGAGCCCCCACGCTGCCCCGGAATGATGGTGTTAATTGGTGAGGCATGCCCGAGTCACACCGCCCCACCTTGCAGTCGGTCCTGGGGCGCCCGGTCCGTGCATCCTACCAACTATCCATCCATCCATCCCATCATTCCTATCCGCAATTATACACACACACGCACAATCATACGTACATACAAATAATCACACATGCAGTTGTGCGTATAATCGTGCGCACACGCACATGCATCCATCCAATCATACAGTCATACAAATGCACATATGCACACTTATCCAGCAGTCAATTAAGAAACACGCACGAACTACGACTTTGGGGCTGCCTCCGTGGAGCTGACATTCTTGTTGAGAGTGACAGATTAGAAATCAACAGTGAGTACATTGCATAGTATTTTAGAAGGTGATCAATACTTTGGAAGAACCAGTGGAGCAGGAGGAAGGGGCAGCAGAGTAGGGTGTCAGGGGACATTGTGACTTTAAATGTGAGGGTCCATCTAGGTCCCATTGACAGACACGGTGACCCTGATTGGTCGATAAACAAAGACTTGAGCAAAGCAATGGGGAATAAACCTTCCAGGTAGAAGGAACAGAGAGTGCAAAGGGCCTGGGGCCGGAGTGTGCTTGGCAGGCGTGTTAGGGGAAGAATCGGCTGGCAAAGAGAGTGGGAGGAGGGGTAAGGGGCAGTAATGGGGGTGAAGCATTATGAGGGCTATACATGACTTCGTTATGTTACTGTATGACTACTCCCCCTCCCTTCACTCTGGGTCCCAGGAAGGGCAGGAAGGGGCCCAGGGCCCCGAGCACCCCACCTGAACCCTGGACTCGGGCAGGTTGATCTTCAGAGCCACCTCCTCTCGAGCATACACATCCGGGTACTGAGTCTTGGCAAACAGGGCCTCCAGTTCCTCCAGCTGGCTCCGGGTGAAGGTGGTCCGCTCCCGCCGCTGCTTCCTTGGGGCACCTACGGCAGGAACAGGACAACGGGACCATCCAGAGACCCGGATCTCCCAGTCTCTTTGTCCGCTGGCGGGAAGCCCTGACGTCCAGCGGGAAGCCAAGAAGCCCTTTCTGGGGGTGCATCTTCCCAAAAGAAGGGTGCATCTACTCCCTGATCTTATAGACCTCACTCTGTACCCCCCTGGGAAATGGGGCCCCTCTTGGCCCGTCATCTTGGGTCTCATGCCTCACCCCGAGAACTGGCCTTAGCCCTGTAAGCAGGTGTATGAGTTTGGTTTTTATCCCCTTTCTAAAATTTCTTACAAACAAAGGCATGTTCAGTTGAAACACGCCATTGAGAGTACTCAACGCCTTCTGGTGTAGAAGAGTGACAGGTCCAGCTAAAAGGAACCACTTCCTAAATTGCTATGAACACCCCTACGCTTTCCTGCACCCCTCAGTGACGTGGAGAAGTGTTTGGCAAATTGCAAAGAACTACATACGGCTGGTGTGTGACTCCGATATCACTCCAGTAAGTTCCCAGCTTCTTCCTGAGAATAAGGGACCCCGAGGGGCCACCGAGAGCTTGGGGGGTCAGAAGAAGGATGGTACTCACTTGGATAGGACACAGCTTGGTGCATCAGATCCACGCTGGGACCACTCAGGGCCAAGGCGTTGACCGAGTAGTGGGGCCCCGGGTTCATATACGCCATCATGATCTTCGGGGACACCGTGGCCCAGGTCTGTGGGCCTGCAAGAGAGGAGGGGGCGCTCAGACACTCCCCAGTTACCGCGTGGTGCCTGGCAGCCCAAGTCCAAGTCCTGCTTCAGACTCTTCTTAGGTGTGTGACCTTGGGCACCTATCTCTCTGTGCTTCGGTTTCCACGCCTATAAAATGGCCTTCTGCTTAAAGTGGGCAAAGCTTCCCAGAGACCCAGTCTGCAACAGCAGCTGACACTGTAATGCGAATCCTGGGCCCCAGAAACGATGTCCAGCCTCGCACAGAATCACCGACAGCAGGCTGACCCACTGTCCCGGCCTGCTTGGGACGGGGTGGTTTCTAGAGAGGCAGGCATTTCCCCCACAAACACGGGAAGAGTCCCCGACAAACTGGGGTGGCAGAGTAGCATCCAAACAAGTGAAGGATGATCTTCCACGACCACGTGTGACCCATCAGGTGGGCAAAGATAAAAAAGGTCCCTTAGCCCCAGAGCCAGCCTGGGTGCGGAGAAGCAGGCGTTCCCGTGTCCGGTCGGGAGCGCCGAGCAGCGAGCATCATCCATGCATCGGAATAAACTGGAAGCATTGATCAAAATGAAATGCCATCTTTCCTCTCCCCACCCCCTCCTTCCCCGGGGCAATTTGCCTTCGGGGCACCTCCGTCCCCTCGAGGGAAAATGGGAATGCAAATAGCATTTACATCTTTAGGTGGTTGGGTGGGTAAATCCAAGATGCGTTATCAGCTCCTTAAACTAGCACCTAACACCTCGGTCAGCGCCGCGCAGCGAGAAGCAGGGGGCGCCCCTCGCCGTTTGCAAGCGGATGTTTGCACAGGCTCTGCAAGAGGATTTCCAATGCGCGCGTGTACAATCGCCAAAATGCGGAAGCAGCCTCTATGTCCACCAAAGGGGAGGTGGTAAGTAAATTATGCAACTAGATGATGTCACATGTATTCAAGGGCATTCCATCAAGTCACTAAAAGGCCGCCGCGAACTGATTTTTACAGCTGTCTAGTAAATAGTTAAGAGAAATGATCCTACACCTGGCAATAAGAGGAGACGGTGTGTCATTTCTAGATCATCCTGGGAGCCTATTTAACAGAACCCCTCCCAGCCCAAGGGTTATTTCATTTTCTAAGGGACGGGATCTCTGCTCGGGTTACTATTTGCTATGGATCAGCCTCCGGGCTCTGATAAGGTAATCGGTAACTTGCAAGAAGTTTGGTGGCAAATGATTTGTCTCCACAGAAAGGATGACCTCAAGGTCACAGAGGATTTGCTGCCCTGTTGCCCAGTTTCCTTTCTGTTTTCTGCACGTTCCCCGAAGAACCGAATTAGCCACTGCTCCTTGACTTTCCCCCTTTGAAACAGCTGGTTTCCTCATTTAATAACTTAAATAATATTTGATCAGGGCTTATTATGTATGTGTCTGAGAGTCAGGTTTTCCAATTTTGTTAAAATTAGGGATGCCTGGGTGGCTCAGTCGGTTAAGCATCTGCCTTCAGCTCAGGTCATGATCTTGGGGTCCTGGGATCGAGCCCCACATCGGGCACCCCGCACGGCAGGGAATCTGCTTCTCCCTCTCCCTCTGCCTGCCGCTCTCCCAGCTCAAGCTCTCTCTGTCAAATAAAATCTTTTTTTTTTAATTCTTTTTGTTAAAATTACACTTTTTTAAAGATTTTATTTATTTATTTGACACAGAGAGACAGACAGACAGACAGAGACAGAGAGAGAGAGAGACAGAAAGTGGGAGAGAGAGAAATCCAGGTTAGCGTGTAGCAGGCATATTGTGTATGCACAGAAAATTTCCAGGAAGGACAGAGGATACCTACAAGTGAAGCCCTCTGGAGAGGTGTCCTATATCCAAGCCTTGTTTTTGCAGTTTGGACTGCTCTGTCACCGTACGGACATACAAGCTTTTCAAAAACAAAAGCAACGGGCGCCTGGGTGGCTCAGTCGGTTGAGCCACTGCCTTCGGCTCAGGTCATGATCCTGGAGTCCCCGGATCGAGTCCCACATCAGGCTCCCCGCTCAGCGGGGAGTCTGCTTCTCCCTCTGACTCTCCCCTCTCCCATGTGCTCTCTCTCTCTCTCATTCTTTCTCTCAAATAAATAAATAAAATCTTAAAAAAAAAAAAAAGCAACAATAAAATCTAAACAAAACAAAAAGCCATGAGACCCTTTCCGGGGTTCCCGATCACCCCCACTAAGATGGCCTCGGGGAGCCTCCCAGCCTCTCTGGGTGTGTGCATAAGCCGTTCCCTGGGTCAGGAATGCCTCTTGTCTGGTCCCTGTCATAGGCAACCCCTTCTCTTCCTGCAGGCTCCAGCTCAAGCATCAACTTTCCTGGGGAGCCATCTTACATGCTAACCTGGATTTCTCTCTCTCCCTCTTTCTGTCTCTCTCTCTGTCTCTGTCTGTCTGTCTCTCTCTCTCACACACACACACCAATATTTCAGAAATAAGTAAAAGTAAAAAACAGAAGACCTTTGCTTTAGCCCCTTCCCCCCTCCCACTCCCGCTAGCCTGTCCTTCTCATCACTCACTTGGGGGATGGTGTTCTATTTATCATAAACTGGGGTCCTACTGCCCCTCCAAGAAAAATGTTTGAGATTCCACCTTGCTGTAGGAGGTGGGGATGTAGCGAGAAATGAGGCACACAGCATGACTCTTCTCATGGGATTGAACCTCTGGGAAAATGAAATGGGGTAACGGGATAGTGATGGGGTTTGGGGCGAGGGAAAGACAGCTCATCTAGACGGATGGTCAGGGAAGGTCTCTCTGTGAGGATGGGACCTTGGGGCGGAAAAGTGATGGGCTCAGTCACCGTGGGAAGATGCCTCCAGGCAGAGGGAACAGCAGCTGCAAAGCCCTGAGGCTGGGATCATTTTGTCTCGTTGGAGGAGGAAACCAGGTGCCCAATGTGACTGGAGCAGAGCGATCCAGGTGGAGAGCGAACCAGATGATGTAGGGCCTGGCCAGGAAGGTCATGGGGAAGCTCAGTGCTGGTGGTTACAATAAAAGCAAAAAGCCGCTTTAAATCCGAAGACCTGCTGGGCGTTCTAGGAAGCCCCCAATAATCTTCCCCCTGGTAGTTACCCCCTTGTGTTGTCCCCTCCCACAGAGCAGGGCTGCCATGGGCCCCCCATTCGGCACTGCAGAAATGACAGAGTGACCTCCAAGGCTGGCGCTGCTCTGGGGGGAGCCGGTCGGGGTCATGGAGTGGGGTGCGTCCAGGGGGCCAGGAACTGAGGCATCCCGCCAACAGCCATGGGACCAAGCCCCACATGGAAGGTCAGTTCCAAAGCATCAGGCAAGCCCTCCAAGGACTCAGCCCTGGTCGACATCGGACTACATACAACAGTGCGAAGAGACCTGAGCCCGAATCATCCAGCGGAGCTGCCCCGGATCCCTGTCCCTCAGACACTGTATGAGACCCTAAGTGTTTGTTGTTTTAAGCAGCTAAGTTTTAGTGTGACTCATTACACGGCTAGGGCTAACTCACACACAAGCCTTCTCTATGCAGGACGCCCTTATATCAACAGAGCCTTGGAAGGCAGACTCGGCATTCCTGTTATGCTCCCATTTCACAGATGGGAACGTCTTCAGGCTCAGGCAACTTTGCTTGCCCAGGGTCACACACGGACTGTTGGGGACCCGGGATTCCAACCCTGGGTTGGAGGCTTCTGAAGGCTGTTCTCCCGGCACCCAGCCTGGGTTCCCTCTGTCCTCTCGCTCTTCTCCAGGGGAGCTTCTGGAGGGTGCAGAAACAGGGAGACCTGTGGCACTGCCCTGCTAGGGACCAGGTGCAGAGCCTGGAACGAGAGCACCCACGTTCATTGTCTTCCCCGTCAACTCTGCGCCCGGTTAACCAGGCTAAGCGGTTGGCCTTCCAGGAAAGCCCGGCATTCTGCACTGGGGTGATCCACCCCACAGACAGGGAATCTGAGACTGGGGTGAGGAAGGTGCTCACCCAAGACCAAGCAGCTGGTCATGACAATGACCTCCAGGATTGAGCGTTTGCCAGCTTCCTCAAGACAACCCGCAAGGGCTTTGTGGACAATACGTCCGCAAAGAATAATAACAAAAATAATGTCGGACATCCACTGAAATTTTTCTCTGGCAACAAGATGAGACAGCTAGTGAGATCACGGCCTCAGGACTTGCCCGCTCTACACAGGCTTTTGGTGTCCCATCCCAAGAAGCACAGACAGCAACAGCTAGGATGTCTACCTTTTGTTGAGAATTTACAATCAGCCTGACAGCAACCCTGTCATCATCCCGCGGGTGAAGTTCAAGGCAATAATGCTTCATTGTCCCAAAGGTGGGCTGAGGAACACCACTCTCCCTGCCCTGCGGATCAACCCGTGGAAGCCGAGGCTGGCACTTGGGGCTTCTGGGGTTCAGCAGCCACTGGGTCCAGGCTCCCACCTGAGCAGGTGCTCTGACAGGTAAGGCCTGAAGGCTCGCACCCACCTTGTGGGTAGTCAAGGAAACGATCCCATTCTACAGGTGGGGAAACCGAGCCTGAAGGGTACAGAGGAAGGTACCCACCCCCAGTCAGGCGGCTGACAACCATAAGGACCTCCAGTCATGATCCCCCAACTGCGCCTCGAGAACAAGATCTCAGGGAACAATCATCCCGATAAAACTTCCTCCAAGGTAGGTTCTACTAGGATCCTCGCTTCACAGAGGAGGAAACCGAGGCTCAGAGAGTAGAGTCCCCTGCTCTCGACCCCCAACTCTGCCCCCGATCCCCCCAAAGCAGGATGAAGCCAGCTCCCTCTCCTGGGCTCATTGCAGGCCAGGCCTGTGACATGGGGTCCCAGTGGCTCTTCATGGCAACTTGTCATTGTCACCACTTTAGCAGACTAGGAACCTGAGGCCCAGGGAGGTCACGTGAATGGCCCAAGGCCACACAGTGAGTAAAAGGCAGGCTTTAAGCCCAGACTCAGGGGGCCCCACAACAGCCCTGGCAAGACTCCCCCAGGTCAGCCACGTTCAAGGTCCTCCTTTGCCTTGTCTGTGCCGCCCCCATGAGCTCCGCCATCCGGTGGGACGAGGAGCTGAACTATACATGCTCCTGACCCAGATGGGACTTGGGGAAGCAGGAGTCTCTAGAGTAGGGAGGCCCCCAGGTAATCACTCCACCAGCATGTGAGCCGAGAACCTCGGCGCTCCCGGCCTGGTCGGGGCCCCCCCAGGGTCTACCCTTCCTCCCTCCTGCTGCCGGCCAGTGGCTCTTGCGTTCTATTTCTGTCATTCAGCACCTACTCAAATAACTAGGCACCCCAGGCATCCCCCCCATGCCCTGTCCACCCTCACCCCCTCCTGTTGCGCTCCCAGGCCCCCTGCACCTCAGACACCAGGATGGAAATGCCATTCCCTAGAGGACCCTGCAGCAAACATCACACATCCCTTCCTCTCGGCCCCTGAGAACTAAGAACTGAGTCTCCCCTCTCTCACTCCCCCGCCCTCGGTCCCCTCTGCTACTCTTGCAGACACTCACCTTCAGAAACGGGGGGGTGGGGAGGGACGGGACGGGGCTCTCCTGGCAGGTGGCAGAGGCTGAAGGAAACGGGTGCCCTCACAGGGGGAGATTTTAAGCCCCGGCTGGGAGTGATGTCATTTGCGGTGGCCTGGATCTCAGAGGGTAATCCTGGCCCCGGGTGGGGGACTTGACTGGACGCCAGGAGGTGACATTGGCTGGGAGGGGGAGGGGCACCCGTCTGCCTAATCCCCCTCTCCTCCCCAAGGCATCTTGGCAATTAGAGCTGATGGGGACGGGAAGCCCCAGCTCCTGCCTGTGACAAGGAACCCCCACTCTTCAGGGAAGTTCTTCCTGAGGTCTAACTGGTGTCCCTCCCGCTTTGGCATCTCATCATAGAGGGAGAGAAATGCTGGGTGTTGCCGAGAGATTATTTGAAAAATAAGGGGTGCAGGGCTTTCTGCCTCCCCTCCTGGGTCACGCTTTCTCTCCCCAGCAATCTGTCTGCCGACTTATTCAAACCTGTCTGGCCCCATTGTTCGTGGCTTCTGGCTCAGTTTCCCCTTTTCTCTCTGTTGGCCTTGGCCTCCATCACTTTGGTCTCCGACCTTTCTGTCTCTAACGGACATCAGCTTCTCCTACTTGCTCTACTGGTCTTTTTGGGGGGTCTCTGTGCCTCAGTTTCTCTCTTCCTCGGGCCCCCGGCTATGCCATTCCTGCCACTTCACATGTGTGCCCCCCACCTCGTTCTCCAACTCCGTGCCCCTCTGTCCCTGTCTTGATTGATTTCCTTGCATTTCTGCCTTGGTCTCTTATTCTCGGATCTCTCATTCCCTTTCTTTTTTTTTTTTTTTTTTAAGATTTTATTTATTTATTTGACAGAGAGACACAACGAGAGCAGGAACACAAGCAGGGGGAGTGGGAGAGGGAGAAGCAGGCTTCCCGCTGAGCCGGGAGCCCGATGCGGGGCTCGATCCCAGGACCCTGGGACCATGACCTGAGCCGAAGGCAGACACTTAACGGCCGAGCCACCCAGGCGCCCTCCTTCCCTTTCTTTCTCTGCGACTCTGTCTCTGTTTTGCTTGGGGCACCTGTGTCTCTCTGTCCCTGTGTCCCTGTCTGTCCATCTGTCCCTGCAACTCCGGCATACCCGCTGTACCTCTATGCTTCTTTATCCAACCCCCCAAGTTCCAAGCTCTGGTCTTGTTTCTCTCTCTTTTTCACCAACACCTCGTTTGGTTCTCTGATTCTCTCTTTCTTTCTCCCACTTTCCCCCCAATTCTGCTTTTTCCCAATCTCGGTAGCCTCTCTCACTCTGTACTTGTGAGTGGCCTTGTCTCCATCTCCCGCCCTGGGTCTGTTCTATTTCGCCAAACACCCGAGCGTGCACACGCACGCGCACACACCCTCACACACGTACATACACGCGTGTGATGGTGGTAATCCTGCCTCGTGGCTGGGTCATTGTGTCTCACCATAAGGGGCTCTTTCTTTCTCCACCCACACGAACCCCCTGCCAGGGGGAGATTAAGGCCAGCAGCCTGGCTGGGGAATCAGGCAGGTCTCATTAGCTTGAAGAACCAGGGGTGACAGGGAGAGAGGGAGGGGCTGTCTGACCCTCAGTGACCAGTCAAGAGGCTACTGATGGGACAATCCAGTGCTGTTAACAGACTGTCCTGGCCCACTGGAGCAGGGAAGGAAAGGAGGCTGAGCAGGGAGAGCGAGAGAGAGGGTCCTTACGGCCCCATGGAAGAAAAGTATCAACTTCTCCACGTCACCTCCTCCTGGGACTGTGCACCCACCTGCCTGTCAGGGCCCCCCCAGGGTGGGAGGGTGTGCAGACGTGGGTCTCAGAAGGTCATGCACCCATATGGCCCTGGGGGGCAGTTGAGTCCACATTTAGGCCCTTCTTCGGAGCTGGATCCCCCCAGGAAAAGTCAATTTCTTTCTCATTTCCACCTAGAGACTCAGGAGGAGATTTTGTCATTTAGCCTTGCCCGCTCCCTTTTTGCTCACGTTCGTCCCACAGC
Source organism: Eumetopias jubatus (assembly GCF_037043125.1). Taxonomy (NCBI): domain Eukaryota; kingdom Metazoa; phylum Chordata; class Mammalia; order Carnivora; family Otariidae; genus Eumetopias; species Eumetopias jubatus. Next base: position 56,781,558 of record NW_028274816.1, on the reverse strand, counting down.
CAATCCATCCCTAAATCCTGTCATCTCTTCTTTCAGCTAATTGTCCCTCTACAAACATCAAAGCTCTGCTGGGAGACGTTAAAGGAGACCCAAGTCAAGAGTGAAATAAACCAGGGATTGGGAGACTCCATATTGTTAAGATATGTCAATTCTTCTCAGACTAATCGTTAGTCACTGCAATCCCAACCAAAACCTCTCAAAGGTGTGTTTTTGTAGAAACCGACAACCCGATTCAAAAATCTCTATGACAATTTAAAGAATCTTGGGGCGCCTGGGTGGCTCAGTCATTAAGCGTCTGCCTTCAGCTTGGGTCATGATCCCAGGGTCCTGGGATCGAGCCCCGCATCGGGCTCCCTGCTCGGCGGGAAGCCTGCTTCTCCCTCTCCCACTCCCCCTGCTTGTGTTCCCTCTCTCACTGTGTCTCTCTCTGTCAAATAAATAAAATCTTTTTTTTAAAGAAAATTTAAAGAATCTAGAATATCAAAACAATCTTTAAAAAAAAGCTGGAAACTTATATTACCTGACTTCAGGACTTACTGCAACGCTACGGTAATCAAGACAGCGTGATATTGCATAAGGACAAGCAAATCAATCAATGAGACAGAATATACAGTTCAGAAATTGGTCAAAAACTTTATGATTGATTTTTTGACAAAAATGCCAAAGCAAGTCAATAGGAAAGTCTTCAATACATCATGTTTGAACAATGGAATATCCACATAAGAAAAAATAAAAGAAAGAACCTCAATCACAATACACAAAAATTAATTTGAGAGAGATCACAGTCCTAAATGTGAAAAAGCAAAAGTATAATGCCCCTAGGGGTGGGGAAAAAAAAAACCGAAACATATTCTTCTTGACCTGGGGAAAGGCAAAAGTCTCTTAAACAGGACAAAGAAGGCAATCACCATGAAATAGGAAATCAATAAATTAGATGTGATCAAAACTAGAAAATGCTACTCTTCAAAAGATATCATTAAGTACAAGAAAATGCTAGGCACAGTCTGTGAGAAAGCATTTGCAAAACCTATAGCTGGTATAGACCTTATATCCAGAATACAGAAGAGTCCTTCAACTCAATAATCAAACCCCTGGAAGAAACACTTCATAAAAGATATCCTGATAGCCGATGAGCCACACACACACCACAGACAACATTTGTCATCAGGGAAACACAAATTAAAACCAAAATGGCATGTCACAACACGCACACCAAAACGTTTGGTCAAGATGATAAAACCTGGAGTGGAGAGGGGTACGGCCTGCAAAGCGGCCTGAGGGAAACTCCGGTCAGTGCAATATTGTGTATCTCCAGAGGCACGCTGATGACATGAGAGCACCAATCTGTCAAAATGCATCAAACTGATCATTTAAAATGGGTGCATTTTATCGATGTAAATCGTGCCTCAATTAAAAAAAAAAAAAGAGGATGAGGGAAATACCGCTATCCCCGGTGTAACCTGCTCTCACCAGCCCCACCGCTGGGAGCAGCGAAGGATTGCAGCAGGAGGCCCCGCCCCCGACCGCGGAAGCCCCGCCCCTCAGCCCCGCCCCCCGCCCCCGCAAGCCTGGGAGCCTCAGCTCAGCGTGGGAAGATCAAAGCCTCAACTCGGGCCACCACTGGAAGAAAATGCATTCTGTGCCCACCTCTGTGCGATCTGGCCTCTAACCACTCAGTCCCCTTCTGTCCCGCCGGCCTCTTCCTGTCCCCAAACTAGCCAAGAGCAGGAAAGGAGCCCAGAGGAGACTGGAGGTCACGAGGCCCCGCAGGAGACAGGGTCCTGGGGCAGCCGGGGGGTGACAGACACTGGAGGAGATCCAAGGGCTGGGAGGCAAAGGGAGAGAGAGGAGAACTCTAAAGAGGAAATCAATATTCATTTGTTCAGTGATTGAATGCCGGGAGAGATGTAGAGAGGGAAAGAATCTCGGTGTTTTTCAAGGGCCGCCCAGGTCCTTGTCAACTGCAGCAGACGGGGGTAGGTTAGACTGTGGGGGGCCCTCCCCCTGCACCCCGCAGCTCCCTAGCACACTCGCACTGCTTTATTTTCTGCAGAACTCTTACCAACGGCTTGTCTCTCCTCCGCCCCTCTCGCAGGATGTGAGCTCTGGGAGGGCTGGGACCTTGGCTGTCTGGGACAGTCCCAGCACAGAGTAGGTGCTTAATAAAGGGATGGGTGAAGGGCCGAGTGAATGGCAGAGGGGCAAAGAGACACACACACAGGGCAGAGGTGGGCTGTGGTTTTATGGAAAGGGCCAAAGACCTGTGATTGCCGCCGGAGTCAGTGAGGTCCGACTTGGGAGTACCCAACAGTGTTTGCAGATGCTTCGGAGATCACATTATTGCTGAGTTGGTTAGTTCAGGATCTAACTGTCTCGGAAACCCAGGTTTTCTCCACCTCCCGTGTTGGGCAAGGTGGCATCCACCCCAGCTCCTTGTTCCCACTGGACAGGGGAGCCATCAGGGGCTGCAGAGCAAAGGTGAACCCCACGGAGCTGGGGGAGTCTTCCCAGAACCGATGTGGAGCCACGTGAGTCTGGGTTTAAAGCCTGGCTTTCACTCTGCAGTGTCTGAGCAGTTGGGACTGGTGGTCTTCAGGCTTGTCAGCTGTGTGCTGGGGGGGGCAGGGGCGGACACTTTCCTCCCCACCCTTTAGGCTCAGTCTGCCCACCTGTAAATAGGATTATCTCCTTGACCACCCACAAAGTGGGAATCAGCCTTCAGGCCTCACCTGTCAGAGCACGTGCTCAGATGGGAGGCTGGACCCAGTGGCTGCTGATCATCTGGAGCCCGGAGCGCCAGCCTCGGGTCCCACAGGTTGGCCCCCAGGGCAGGGAGAGTGGTCTCCCTTAGCCCATCCTTTGGGATTGTGAAACATCACATTGCTTTGAAATTTGCCCAGGTTGCAGAAGACTTATACAGGCATTTCAGAAGCGAAGATAGTAAATGGCCCATCAATGCATGATGCAGGGCACTGTTTCATCAGTTGCCAGGCAAATGGAAATTAAAACCTCACAGCAATACCTCTGTGTCCCACCAGATGGCTAAAATGAACGTCTGACAATTCTAAGTGTTAACTCGCACACAGCTGGTGAGCACGTAAGGTACTCCAGCCCGTCTAGGAAACCATTGGGCAGTATTGTTAAAAGGTGCACGTGTGCCTATTATATAACCCAGCCATTTCATTCCTCGGTCCATACCCAACAGGAACACGTGCTTATTTCAGGAAGAGGATGAGAAGAACGTTCAGAGCACATCCTCACAATAGCCCCAAACTGGAAGCTACTCAAAGACCCATCCAGAGCAGAACATTCCTGCCCAGAGACAGGTCCAAACTTGTTGGTCTCATGACCCCTTTACGTTCTTAAAAGTCATCCAAGACCCAAAGAGCACCTGTTTACATCAGCGGTATCTACTGCATTTACTGTATTAAAATCTAAAACTGAGGAATAAGGGGCGCCTGGGTGGCCCAGTCGTTAAGCATCTGCCTTTGGCTCGGGTCGTGATCCCGGGGTCCTGGGATCAAGCCCCACGTTGGGCTCCCTGCTCAGCGGGAAGCCTGCTTCTCCCTCTCCCACTCCCCCTGCTTGTGTTCCCTCTCTTGCTCTCTCTCTCTCTGTCAAGTAAATAAATAAAATCTTAAAAAAAAAGTAAATAAAAATAAAATCTAAAACTGAGGAATAGAAAATATATAACGCATTTCTAAGTTCATTTGAAATAAACCCATGACATGTTAACATAAAATGATATATTTCTACATGAAAAAATAACTCTATTTTCCCGAGATGAAAGAAGTTGATGAGAAGAGCGGCACTGTTTAAAGTCTTGCAAATCTCTTTAGTGTCAGACCAAATAAAAGACAGCCGGGTCCCCATAGCGGCTACTGGGTTCATTTGGTCTGTTGAGGTGCATCTTGAAGCCTCTGCAAAAGCCCACTGAGGGCTGGCCAAGGAACGGAAGAAAAGGCTGATTCTATCTTAGCATTATTATGAAAGTTTTGATCTGGTGAGCGCCCCCCATAGGGTCTCGATGACCCCCAGGGGTTCCTGGGCCACCCTTTGAGCTGCTTTTCCACAATAAAAAGGAAGACATAATGAGACATGCAAAACACAAATGAGTCTCACAACTCTTAACGCTGAGCGCAAGAAGCCAAGCACAAAAAGAGAGCACGCAGCGGAGACAGAGAGAGAATATGGTATGGTCCCGTTTACACAGATTACATCTGGCACCCCAAATCTATGGAGTTAGAAGTCAAAGTAATGGTTGCCATTGATGAGGGGAAGGGGAGCAGGTGGGGAAATCAAGAAAGCCTTTTGGGGGGACTGGTTGTGTCCATTTCTTCTTTTTTTAAAGATTTATTTATTTTAGAGGGGGAGGGGCAGAGGGAGAGGGAGAGAGAGAGAATCTCAAGCAGACTCCCTGCTGAGTGAGGAGCCCAACCCAGGGCTTGACCTCACGCCCCTGAGATCATGACCTGAGCCGAAATCAAAAGTGAGATGTTTAACCCACGGAGCCACCCAGGCGCCCCTGGTTGTAACCATTTCTTGATCTAGGTGTTGATAATTGAGTGTGTTCACTTTGTGAAGATTTATCAAGATGTACTCTTCTTCACACATAAAAGATAGACATGAATATGTGTGCTATATGTATTATATATCATGTATCACATAACATTGTACATTATATGCACATCATATATTACATTTATATGCATGTATATATACACGCATATATATAATACACCTTGGGCCCCAACAGTAACTGCAGGTCCTAGGGATATGAGCCCTGTAGTGACTGGACCATAGGGACACCCAGGGTTCCCAAAAGATGGGGCTCTTGAGGGACATAGGGGTGAGATGACCAACCAACCCAGTTTTCGTGGGACTGTCCTGGTTTAGCACTGAAAGTCCCATATCCCAGGGACCCCTGAACCCAGGGAAACGGGGCAAGTTGTCCCCATACTTTGCAGAGGGGATATTGACCAAGCTCAGGAGCATATTTCGGTATAACAATTGGACCCTCCACGGTAGTATGTCAGCTCTGGAGGTGAGGATTATCAATTCCAGCCTTCCTACAAGGAAAACTGAGACTCAGAGAAAGGAGTGCCTGGCCCAGAGACACACAGCTAACAGGGAATAGACACAGTATCCGGGCCTTGGCTGGTTTACCATCAAAACTGTGCCCTGGGTCTGGATGGGGTTTTCACTGGGATGGACAAACCCCGGGGTCCTGTCCGGCTCTTGAAAGTTAACGAGGATATTGGTTATGTCAATCACTATTTTACTGTATTAGACATTAAAACTGAGGAACTTTTCAAATATTTTAAATAATTTTAAATTTATTTAGAATGTATTTTTTAAAAAGTAAGTAAAATAAAATGTATTTAAAACTCTATGTTAAATTTTTTTTAATGCTTTCCTTGGACGCCCCAAAGCTGCATGATGCCTCATGTCAGAGGCAGACCTCAGGGCTCTGCGTAGCTTCCTGACAGGTCAGACCCTTCCAGAACATTCCCAGGTCATCTCTGAGGGCCCTGGTCCGATGCCCCCAGACCCTCACGCTTATACCCACTTTCCTGGTCTCCAGAACCCCCTGTTACTTCCAAAGGGACAGAGACAGGAGAGTGGATAGGAAATCAGGAAATAGGTTCATGATAAATCTTTAAAACCAACAATGTTGGCCCCCTCCTAACCCTTTTAATATAGTTTCCTGAACACCGAGCCCATGTCCCGCTCTGTCCCGCGCTCCTGGCTCTGCTCCCCAGGCTCCTCATCTCCTCTGCCGCCCCCCTGTGGCTGTCCTGGCCCCCGGGTCTCCCCACCAGCCGGTTCTCTGACCCTGTCCTGGACCCATTTAGCAAATGCTCCAATCCTCTTAGGCCAGGCGGGCCTCAGCAGAGCAGAGAGAGAATTAGATCAGATTTGGGGGAGGGAAGGGGGGACACGTGACAGGCTGTGGGGGGAGAGCAGACAGACTGTCAGGATAGAATGAAAACTTCTGCTTCTCCGAAACCCCACGAGGAGGTCTGAGACCTCTCACACACTGAGACCCCGGGAGGAGATGGGGGCAGGGAGAGGGGGAAATGGGGGGAGGCAGGGAAGACACCTGGAAGCGGAGATGTCTTGCTCCCCATGCCTGGAAAGTGTTTTCCCCACCTTTGGCTCTCACCTCCATGGTCACTGTAGAACCTAACGCTTCTGCCTACATTTTCAGGTCTCTCCTGTCCATCGAGACCCTGTTTTGTCCTCCAGAATTATTAATTCCTGGCATGTGTGTTTTTAGGGGATGGATGTTGCTTGCCCTCAGCAGCCACACCCCCACCTTCCTTCATATACAGCAGCTCCGACAGTGGTTAGACTAGGGAAGGGTTTTCAGAGCAGAGGAGAAGGTCGCCCCCAAGGACAGTCAGTTCCTTTAGCATCTGATGAATGTTCTGGACCTCTTCCCAATGACACCATTCTGAAGAGACCCCCCCCACACACACACCCAGGAACTCACAAACCACATTCTTTCCAGAACCTTCTGAACAGGGCAGTGCAAGGCATCAAGAAGAACCTACCGAGGCAGACGGCTGTCTGGTCAGGGAACCAATGTTATGTTCAGCTCTTCCCATGTTCCTGGAACTTTGCTGGGAATTTCTGGAACTCCTCCCCCACCTGATTAGATCCCGGCCCTTATCACAGCCCCTCCCTGTAAAGCTCAGATTCAAGCTGACTTTTTTTATTTTGTTTTTTTTTAAGTAGGCTCCACGCCCAGCTCAGAGCCCAACAACGGGCTTGAACTTACGACCCTGAGATCATGACCCGAGCCGAGATCAAGGGTTGGACACCTAACCGACTGAGCCACCCAGGCACCCCTCAAGTTGACTTTTAACATGCTTTGCTGTGATCCTTTGAGTAGCTATGTTCTATGAAGTCACCTCAAACACCGAAGTAGCAAATTTGGTCGTGCTCTTAGTTTCCTGCAAGCCTCTGGTCACATTTTCATCAACTCATCAGCGTATCACCTTGTTTAATGCATTCTGTTTAAAGAGCTGCTATTTACTATATATTGTCGATTTCTTCACATTGAACTCATGGCCAACAGCACTCTAACTCCCGCCGGAAGGAAGGTCATCTAACGCACAGATTTTTCTCCCGAAGGCACATCCCAGCCTTCTTGCACCTAGGACTACCGGATAGCACCTTGGTGCTATGCATTTTAAACAGCACAATCACCAACAGCAAGCGCAAAAATGCCCTATGACCCAGCAAGTCCACCCCTGGGTATATTCTGCAAAAAAACTGAAAGCATCCACTCAAAACAGATACGTGTATACTCATGTTTGCAGCAGCACTATTCACAACAGCCGAAAACAACCCAACGTGCCTCAACAGGTAAATGGAGAAACACAATGTGGTCTACCCATACGGTGGAATATTATCCAGCCACAAAAAGGAAGGACATGTTTATACATGCTACAATGTGGAGGAACATTGAAGATACTATGCTGGGGCACCTGGCTGGCTCAGTCAGAAGAGCGTGAGACTCTCTCTCTTTTTTTTTAAGATTTTATTTATTTATTTGAGAGAGAGAGAGAGAGAGAGAATCACAAGTGGGGGGGGGGTAGAGAGAGAAGCAGGCTCCCCACTGAGCAGAGAGCCCGATGCGGGGCTCCATCCCAGGACCCCTGATTCTACTTATATGAGGTACTTAGTCAAATTCATAGAAATGGAGAATGGATTGTACACTATCAGGGGCTGAGAGAAGGCAGAAAGATGAGTTCTTGTTTCTGTCCCGGGAAGGATGCAGAAGTTTTAAGTATGGGCAGTGGTGACGGTTACACAATATCGTAACCATTTTAATATTATGATTGTATTTAATGCCACCGAATAGTATACTTACGGATGGTTAAAATGATAAGTATTGTGTATAATATATATATATATAAAACCACAATTTTTAAGAGCACAAAAATATTTAAAAATATTAAAAGCACTAAATATTCCTCAAAAGGACACTTGTTTACAGTATAAGAGCTGAAACGAAAAGGCGGCTGGAAACAGTGTGAAGCTGATCACTCGAATTTTTCACCGCTCTGCACGTTGTCTGTGAACGACCAGGAAAACGCGGGGAGCATTCGTTTTGGGGTGACAAATTTTAGCAAGTAGGGAGATTCACAAATACGGAGTGCATGAACAAGGAGGAGGGGGTGTATTTCAAAAAACAAAAGAGGAAGCAGAGAACAAAGTCCAGAGACACAGGAAGGAATGGCAATCACAGAAAGCCCAGAAGGTTCTAGAAGGCAGAGACCAGCTCCCCCGCCCCCATCAGTCCATCTCTCCAATGTTGTCTTCAAAGTTCCGCTTGCTCGTCTTTGACCACTCTACCTGGGGCCCCCTCTCCCTCGGGGAGTGATGCCTCTCCATTGCACAGAGAACAGGGAGGGGTCTGGCGGTCTGTGAGCATCTCCTGGGCAGGAGGCGGAGATGAGTCAGCCTTTCTGAGAGGACCCAAATCAGGGCTTGCCTGGGAGGGGTTGCAGAGGAGATAAGGAATTGATAGATGGGGAAGGAGCCATTGTTTCCATTCTGATTGAATCAAAAATCAGTGGATTAATTCTTTCTTCTTAGCCCACATTTCCACCAACTCCCTTCCTACCTCCCTCTCTGTGCAGGTAGATTCTGGGCTACAGACGACATCCCCATCCATCTGAATCTGGGAAGCCCAATGAGGAACTCCTGCTCCCCCAGCTGGTTTCCATCCAGCCCTGGAAGGAGTCAGGTCAGAAGAACGGAGAGCCGAGCATCGATGTGCCCCGTGCAGCATCCAAAGCCAGAAGCTGTCCCTGGTTTTCCTGCTTGCAAATCAAATAATTAATAATAATAATAATAATAATAAGCAGTAGAAAAGAGAGAAAATGAGCGTCTGCATTCTCCATAATTCTGGGCTAATTAATTTTTGCTGGCGTTTGCATAATATATTATGTGTATACTTATCTTTTGAGTTGTTTATTAAATGCCTACATTCTCAGAAATGAACAGTGTGCCTGAGACATTACCTGGTGTCAGAAACTGCAGGCTCGTTCAATCATTTAACACATTAGTCATTAACTTTGTGCCTTTCTAAGTCTCTGCCACTCAAACAAAATAAAAAATACATTACAAATCATCAACTGTTACTAAAAGTTCTACCCCAATTCCTTTTCACTATTAAGTATCTTTCCACAGTCCGAGGTGGCCGAGAAGTATTTAATCATCCTCTTAGTGGTGAACATGAGCTCCTGTAACGAACTCAGTTCCTTGAAATTTCAAATAGATATATTGGCGCTTGTTCACAATAGACAAACATCTCCCAGGATAAACCTCTTATGATAAAACCACCGAGTCAGAGGGCACTGTGCTCATTCGATCCTTTACCAAATCCTCACTGGCACCAACTCCAAAATCTCCAAAAATTCTTTGTTACCAACCTCGACTCCATCAATGGTGACGGAAAGCCGCGTTCCCACCCTCCGCCCCACCAGCTCTAGGTGCAACCCGTCACTCAGATCTTCATCAATCCGGTGGGCAATATAATAAGCATTTCATCAATGTATTTTTAATTGATCTGTATCCACATAATATAAAATTCTCCCACTTAAGGTGTACAATTCAATGTTTTGTTTTTTTTTTTTTTACTGGGCATCCATCACCACGATCAACCATAGACCATGACATCACCCCAAATTGAAACCCTGTAACCATTCAAGGTAGTCCCAATTTTCCCCTCCCCCGATCATTGCTGTCTCCGTGGATTTCTCTATCGTGCCCATTTCATGTACCTGGAATCATATCTATGTGACCTCTTGTGTCTGGCTTCTTTACGTTCACGTGACATTCGCAAGGTGCATCCATGTAGCATGAGTGAGTACTCCCTTTTATGGTTGGAGTTAAATAATGTTCCATTGTGTGAATATAGGGCATTGTATCACTTCATCAGTTGACGGACATTTCAGTTTGTTTCCACCCTTTTGCTATTCTGAATGGTGCTGCCATGACTTTCTTATATTTAAATGTATATTTTCACAGCATAGATGGACTTGTCCATCCGTTCACGCCTCTCTTGGACAAATAAATTGCTACATAGCAAAACCTGGGAGGGCAGAGATATTATTTCCCTAGTCACCACTGTGTTCCCAGAGTATTTATGAGGTGTCATGCCTGTTTGACGAGGAAGAGTGGATGGGTTATGGTACTTTCCACCAAGGAAGTCTAAGTAGAGGATCAACATTGACCCCCACTCTCTCACCCCCTTACCCCACTCCGGAGAAGTCACAGTGACTGATCAGTCCTTTCCCCCTGTGGGACTGGGGGCTGGGACCTCAGTGGCAAGACAACTTTGGTCCCACCCCCAGGGGGCTTTAACCCAGGGGAGCTGGACTTACAATAACGATGAGCTAGACCTACAATAACAATTGTAGATAGACCTAAAATAACGATGTTCGTATGCTTTGTTTAATTTTGAACTTGATCTTCTGTGTAATACATTCCAAAAGCATGAGAAGGTCAGATTCCCCATCCTCCTACCCGCCAACCCCAGCTGTGACCCCTCTTCTCAATCTGTGCCTATCTACCAACAAAATGTTACATTTCATTTCTTTTTTTTAATTTTTTTAAAATATTTTATTTATTTATTTGACAGAGAGAGAGAGAGACAACACAAGCAGGGGGAGCGGGAATGGAAGAAGCAGGCTCCCCACTGAGCAGGGAGCCCGATGCCGGGCTTCCAGGACCCCGGGATCATGACCGGAGCCAAAGGCAGACACTTAACCAATTGAACCACCTCGGCGCCCCTCATTTCTTTTAAAAATGAGACAGGAGGTGGCCTCTGGTCACGCCTTATACACCAAGGAAATTGCTCCCTCGTGGACAGCAGAGCCATTGACTTGGTGACCCGTGTGTTCTCACCTGCCCAAGAAGGAGAAAAAGATGTCCGATTAAGGCAGAATCTTGCCAGAAAGGAAGGGGCACGGTGTCCACTTCCGGTAGAATACCACCGTGAAGTACTGGGGCAACCCTCGAATGACGAGATCCCTCTGCTTTGCCTCATTTTGTGTCTGATCCCCTATCCGAAGTACCCTTCCTCTCTCACTGACGACAGTAAAAGCCCTCCCCGGGACCCGAGCCTTGTAGGCCGTCTTCTCCCCGCACTCGAGTCCCGAGCAGACCCTACGCCAGGGAGGATCCTCGCTCAGTCCGATGTCTAGATGTGGGTCTGTGCAGCTTGAGAGGCTGGCTCCCTGGGCCCCGAGCTCCTGAGTCCAGCACACAGAGCAGCCCCCGCTCATTCATTCACTAAGAGGAAGGGGCAGCCGTCCACCGACACCCCCGTCGGGCTCCATCCCGTAGGAAAACCAGCAGCACGGACCCCAAACCACCACCGGGGCCAGCATGTCTGAGCACCCCTCTGTCCAGGACTCGGGGGCCACTTAGAGAAGGGACCAGAAGGCAAGAGTGGTGTTGGGGGGCAAGGGGAGAGGCTGCTGGACCGACCGGGCAGGAGAGGATGGAGGCTGGACGGGGAAGTGGGGGGCTGGGGCTCCCAGGACTGGGAAGGGATGGGATGACCCCAGGGCACTGGCTGGAGGGGCCCTTTCCTGGGACGGGGACCCCGCACCGTGGGCAGCGTGGGGTTCCCCTGGGCGAGAGCCCCCTGAGGGTGCGACCAAGGCTGTCTTGCCACTGAGGTCCCAGCCCCCAGCCCCCAGCCCCGCCCCCACCCACAGGGGGGAAAGGATTACTCACTCACTGTGACTCCTCCAGGGGTGGGGCCGAGGGCGGGTGAGAGAGGGAGAGTCCCAGGACCCTCAGGCTGGGTCTGGGTGGGCACAGCTTGCCGGTGGGTGGGATTTAAGCCCCAGGTCCTGTGGGCCGAGCCTCACCCGCAGCAGCCGAGGAGCGGCGAGGATGCAGGAGCCAGACCCTCCCGCAGGTGCGCCTGGGCCTGCCTGAGCGGCCTGGGCCAGGGGTGGGTTGTCGGGCCGGCCGCTGTGGCCGAGGCTGGGGAGGCCCCCTGTGCGGGGTGGAGGGGGATCCCACACTGTGCTGTGGGGACTTCTGTGGAGCTGCTGCGTGGACTTAAATTCTTGGGGTGGGCCGAGCAGAGGACCTGGTGGGTGCTCGTCCCCTGCAAGTGTGAGGGAGGCTTTGGCCGTTGGTGGGAGGGGCCGGGGGGCCGGGCGAGGTGGGAGCCCACCTGAGGCAGCAACCTGGCTGAGCCTGGGGCGCCCACCGTGCCTGCCTTCCATGGCTGTGGGCCCTGGAATCACAAGACCGGAGCTGTTATCAGGCCCATTTCAAGGACGTGGACACTGAGGCCCAGACGCACCCAGGGACTCGGGCTGGAAGGGGGAGAGCGGGCTGGGGGCTGTCCCTGGCTTGTCTGACCCCGTTTCTCCTTCGGCCAGGCCCCCCAGCACCCCAAAGGCTCCCAAGGTCCAGGAAGAAGCGCACGGTGTACCTCAAGGAGCAGCTGCAGGAGCTGAGGAAACATTTCACGATGAACCATTACCCGAGCTATGGGGAACGCCTCACCCTGGCGGCCAGACTCGACCTGGATGAACATCAAGTGCAGGTACGACCCCCCCCCCCCACCGCCCCCTGTGTCCCCAGTCTTCACAAGATCCACGAAGAAGGTGGCACTTCCTGGGGGCTGAGCCCTCCCCCGCTACCGCTGAGCAGACTGAGGCCAGAGGGCCCCACAAAGTTAGCAAGGGGCCCCGTGTGTAGACCCAGGGCTGGACTCCAAGTTCACCTCAACCCCTGTGCTGTCCAAACCAGCCAACGTGATCCTGCCCGGACTGAAGCCCTAATGGATCTCCAGGCACCAGCACTCGGGGCCTCCGTGAAGCCCCGCCCCAGGGCTCCGGGGTGACCACGCCTCTGCACCCTCCCCTGCAGCCTCCTGCACCCCACACCCTAGGGGCCTCAAATTGGACCTAGGGCCATAGGGAGCGGTATGAGGCCAGCTTTTTATTATTATTTAAATTCAATTAATTAACATATAGTGTATTAGTTTCAGAGGCAGAGTTCAGTGATTCATCGGTCTTAGATAACACCCAGTGCTCATCAATCACATCATGTGCTCTCCTTAATGTCCATCACCCAGTTACCCCATCCCCCCACCTCCTCCCCTCCAGCAGCCCTCAGTTTGTTTCCTATGATTAAGAGTCTCTTATGGATTGTCTCCCTCTCTGATTTCATCTTGTTTTATTTTTTCCTCCCTTCCCCTATGCTCCTGTTTTGTTTCTTAAATTCCACATCTCATTGAGATCATATGATAATTGTCTTTCTCTGACTGACTTATTTCACTTAGCATAATACCTTCTAGCTCCATCCACTTCATTGCAAATGGCAAGATTTCTTTTTTGATGGCTGCGTAATATTCTAGTGTGTGTGTGTGTGTGTGTGTGTGTGTGTGTGTGTGTGTGTGTGTAAAACATCTTTATCCATTCATCTGTCGATGGACATCTGGGCTCTTCCCACAGTTTGGCTCTTGTGGACATTGCTGCTATAAACATTGGGGTGCACGTACCCCTTCCAATCACTACATTTGTATCTTTGGAGTAAATACCCAGTAGTGCAATTGCTGGGTCGTAGGGTAGCTCTATTTTCAACTTGAGGAACCTCCACACTGTTTTCCAGAGTGGCTGCACCAGCTTGCATTCCCACCAACAGTGTAGGAGGCTTCCCCTTTCTCCACATCCTCCCAACATCTGTCTTCTGACTTTTTAATTTGAGCCATTCTCACTAGGGTGAGATGGTATCTGTTGTGGTTTTGGTTTGCATTTCCCTGATGAGATGGGCTTTTTTTCTCCTGAGCAGCCCCACCCCTGGGATGAGGCAAGCCCTTTCACACCTCCTACTTGTCACCTCTGTCCCTCCCTCCAGGTGTGGTTCAAGAACCATCGGGCCAAGCACGCGAGGCTGCAGGGACTGCCCATAGGGCGAGGTGGGGGAGGCGGTGCTGGGCCCCAGGGCCCTGGAGCCCCCACCCCTGATTCTATCCCTGCCCCTGCCCCTGCCCCTGCCCCCGCCCCAGTCCCTTTTCCCTTCCCTGCTCCTTTGCCTGTCCCTGTCCCTGCCCCTGTTCCTGCCCAGGATCCCGCCTCGGTCCCGGTCCCTGGGAGACCCATGTTCCCAGGGAGCCTCTGCATCTGCAGCCCCGCTCGGCTCAGCCTCACACGGGTCTCCCCGGCAGCAGATTCCAGCATCTACAGCCTCCGCCGGGCCTGGTGGGCCCCAGAGCAAGGCTCCCAGGGCCACGTCCCCACTGCCCAGGCCCGTGCCCCGGCCCTGGCCTGGCCTCAGAACTCCTTCGCCTCGGACTTCTCGCCAGACCCCGTGCTGGCCCCCAATTTCCCAGGGCTCCATTTGCCCCAAGACCCCTTGGAGGAACTCCCTTTCCCCTTGATGTCCGGATCTCAAGAGGGAGATGACCTTGAGGATGACAGTGACTCAGAACTCAGGAGGTTACTGGATTTATAGGGGAGTCTGTCCCCACGGAGTCCTGCAGTTCCCACGGGGTCAGAGGGGACGAGGGTTTGATCAGCCTGCAGTTAGCCGCCCGTGGGTGAGGACAGGGGTCGTGATCAGGTGCACTCAGGTGCTCTGTGGTGGGAACACACCCCCATTCACCCCACCTGCGGAGGTGGCATCTTGTGTTCACTGTGAGCCCACCCACTCACTGTGGGAGCCCCCACAGCATTATTTAGGGCGCACACGGGCATTTGTGTGGGATCCCAGGGGTCACGTGATACCCCTGCTAACAGCCTCTGTTTGCTTCGCAATGCTCCAAGAGCTTTCTACCGGCCTTGACCCGGCCTGATTGACCCAGCCGTCCTCTGAGGGTCGGCGTCCTTGGAAACCTTTAGGATGTGGGACTTTTTGATGCTTGCCTGTCGGCTGGCTTGAGGCATCACTGTGGTGATCATCCATTTACTGATGATCAAAGAAGTTACGCCCTCTCACGTGTTAGTCGGACATTAGGAATAGTCACAGCGTTTTCTGGGTTTTTTAGCCCATTTTTCTTTAAAGTAAGCTTTACTCCCGGTGTGGGGCTTGAACTCAGGACACTGAGGTCAAGAGTCACATGCTCTATACCCACGGAGTCAGCCAGGTGCCCCATTTTTATCTTTAACCCATTTATCCTTACATCCCTTTTGATTGCAAATATTTTTCCTATTTGTATTTTTTTCATAAATAAAATTTTGTGATTTGAATGTCGTCTAGTTCAGTGCTTCTGATTATCTGTTCTTACGGACCAGTTTCTTTTCTCCTTACTGTCAGTGGCACAGTGATATGCTGTAAAGCAAAATAAAATTATTAACAAAAAGGAAAAATGACTTAAAACAAAATAAGCCCCATTTTCAAATTGACATAAAAGTTTATAAAAGCTGACATCCCATGGGTCTACATGCCTTGTCCAAAACTGTCGAAACAGTTTACAGAGGGCATCGGTTTGAGATCCCTGGGGTACCGCTTTGACTATAGCTCAGGTTTGATTTGGTTTGGCTTCCTTTTTCTGCTCTAAGTTCATTCTTTTTGCTTTTGCTTTCTTGTTTAAGAAATCTTTCCAGCGGGGCGGGGGGAGGGGTGTCTTTCATTAGCACTTGATCATAAAGATAGTCTGTTTTGTCCTCTAAAATCTTTATAGTTTTATCTCATGTTTAGGAGGTCTTGAATACATGTAGAATTGGTTCTCTATGGTGTGAGGTAGGGACTCAGGGATTTTTTTTCTTCTTTTTCAGAGATTTTCAGTGGTCAGTGGATGAAGGGCCTGGTAATTTGTCATAAATCAAGTGTCCTTTCACGTATGGGTCAGGATCTACAAAGTCTATATTTGGGGTCCATGGTCTCTTTTACCAATTCCATGCTCCCTCTTGGCCTCAGCCTCCAGCTTCTCTGCTGCCCCCGGGTGGCTGTTCTGGCCCCTGGGTCTCCCCACAGCTGTTTCTCTGACCCTGTCCTGTTCCTATTTAGCAAATGCTCCAATCCTCTTAGACCAGGCCAGCCTCAGCAAAATATAGGGAGAATTAGCAGGGATTTAGAGGGACACATGACAGACTGGGGTGGGGAGTGTGCAATTAACCCCTCCTGCTTATGAGAGAGCCCCTGGTAGAAATGTACACAGGAAAACACACTAAGACCCCACGAGGAGACGGAGGGGCAGAGAAACGGGAAGAGATGGTAGAGATGGTGGGAGGGGGACAGAAAGAAGGGGAAACTGAGGCACTGGAATTTCTTGCTCTCAAAACCAGAACATGCAGGCCCCCTCCCCCAGCATGTCACTTCCCATGTGACAGCAGCTGTCCTATATGCTCTAATATCCTTACAAAAAGGTCCTTTAAGGCAGGCAGCTTAATCCCTCGCCTCCAGGAGGTCACACCAAACATCAGAGCATTCGAGTGCCTTTCTGAGAAGACAGGAAGCGCCCGAGCTGCATGGGCAAGCACCAGGCCGCCCAGCTGGAGAGCATAGCCCTTAACCTTCTGCGCCAGCAAATTGTGCCAAGCCCATCTGCTCCTTGGACTCTTCGGAATGGGACATGTAGACAGCTGGACGTCCGTCCATGGGACTCTGGATAACAACCACACCCTCTCCACATGCGCGGGTGTGAGTCATACGGAGTGTGCCATTTATACGCTCAGCACAGAGCCTGATTTACAGGAAGTGCTGAGCAAATGGGTGGTCTTACCCTTCTGCCACCAGACAAGCCCCCACCCCCCACATCTCTTCCCTCTTCTCCCACCTCTCTGCCCTGCCCGCACCCATGTTTCCCATTTCCTCTCCTTCTCTGGTCTCCCCCTCCCCCGCCCCACCCATCCCCCAGTCCTTGGGCTTCTCCCCAGCAGGTTTCCTTGGCCTTGACCCGACTTACCACCTGCCCCCACCCTCTTAGGCCAGGTCAGCATGTGCAGAATCCAAGAATGTTCATAGCAGCTCTATTCATGGCGGACAAAAATGGGAGACAGCCCGAGTGGATGGACTGACAAAATTATGGTATATCCATGCAGCAGGTGCCTCTTGGCAATGGAAAGGAACAAACTATGGATACACACAGCAATATGGGAGAATCTCAAAATCCTTATACTGAGTGGGGAAAAAAGCCAGGCACAAGAGATGATACACTATGTGATTTCGTTTCTGTGAAATTCTATAGGAGGCAAAAACACATCTATTGTTAACAGAAAGCAAATCGGTGGTCTCCAAGGTTGGAAGCATGGAGAGAAAAGGACTACAAATATGCCCCAGGGAGCTTTTTGGGGTAATGGGTGCTGATATCGAATCAGTTACACTGAACACTTCAGACCTGTATACTTTATTTAATGCAGATTAAATAACAATTTTAAAAGTTTAAGGAAAGATTTTTCAGAAGTGTGTAAACTTTTTTTTTTTAAAGATTTTATTTATTTATTTGACAGAGAGAGAATGAGAGATAGAGAGCACGAGAGGGAAGAGGGTCAGAGGGAGAAGCAGACTCCCCGCCGAGCAGGGAGCCTGATGCGGGACTCGATCCTGGGACTCCAGGATCATGACCTGAGCCGAAGGCAGTCGCTTAACCAACTGAGCCACCCAGGCGCCCCAGAAGTGTGTAAACTTTTAATGTGAGGGTTTCTTGGTGAGAAGGAGGGATTTGAGAAGGATTAAATGAGTCAAATCATACAATTTTTTTTTTAAGGAAGGGGGCAGAGGGAGAGAGAGAATCCCAAGCAGGCTCCATACCGAGAACGGAGCCTGATGCAGGGCTCGATCTCACGATGATCATGACCTGAGCCCAAATCCAGAGTCAGACGCTTAACCAACTGAGCCACCCAGACCCCCCAAATCATAGAAATCTTAGCCAAGCCTGAGCTTCTAAGTGCCCAACAAATAGCATCCGCCCGGACGATGGTTAATGATAGCATCGCATAAAGAACTTTCTCGTTGTCTTTTTCTGCTTCCTTCTCTCTCCAACCCTCCACCTGTTGCATCCCTTCTCTGCCTTCTTCTCTGGGTCCCCAGTCTCCATCTGTCACTCAACTCCTCCCAGGTTCCCATCTTCTTTATCTGTTCCTCACCCCCCTCCTCTCCCCTCCTGCATTTTGGACTCTCATCTCTCAGTCTCTGTATCTCTTTCACCCTGAGTCTCTGTAGCATAGACTAACTCAGGGCTGGAGCAGACCCCGGCAGCACCAGGTATCTACTGTGTGACTTGGCGCGGGCAACTACACCTCTCTGAGCCTCAGCAGTCTCAGCTGGACACGCAACAGGCTGCATGTAGTGACTTCCTTCCCAAGAGCACAACTGGATAGACCCTACCACAGCCAGATGATTGTGTAGCCTTGATCTGACGTGAACTCTGCGGTCTTCCTCTCCAGACCCATAACCCCAATCTAGTCATGAGGAAAACTTCAGGCAAATTCCATAGAGGGGCGTTCTCCAAAATATCTGACCCATACTCCTCAACACCATCCAGGTAATCAAAACAAGGGAAGTCTGAGAAACTGCCCAAGCTGAATGGAGCCTAAGGAGACGCGGAATGTGGTGTCCCGGACAGAATCCTGGAACAGAAAAAGGACATTCGGGAAAAACTAAGGAAAATTGAATAAACTAAGGGCTTTAGTTAATAAGAGTGTATCGATAATGGTTTACTCATTGTAATAAATGCACCTGCTCAGGTAAGATGTGAATGGAGCGCTGGATATGTATCTTCTTGATTTTTCTGTAAATCTGAAATCACCCCCCACCCCCAACCCTCCTTCCCAGACTTTCCCCCTCCCTCGGTTTCTCCTCTCTGGTGGGTGCACCCCTCGCCCCCTCTGCTGGGGCGCTGTCTCCCCGGCTCCCGCTTCCCTCTGCTGCCCCCCTGTGGCTGTCCGCAGCAAGCGGTTCTCTGACCCTGTCTCGGTCCCATTTAGCAAATGCTCCAAACCTTAGATCCGCCCCGCCTCAGCAGAGCAGAGAGAGAATTAGATCAGGTGGAGGGGAGGGAAGGGGGGGGAACACGTGACAGGCTGTTGGGGGAGGGCAGACATGTAATAAGAGTGGACAGGCCCGGGGGCTTCCAGGATGCAACAAAAGCTCCTTCCGCTTATCCAACAGACGCTGGTAGGGACAGACACAGAAGGGCATCAGGGAGACAGGTGCAGAGGGCGGGGAGACCCAGCATAGAAGCATCAGGGTGGGCAGTGTCGGGCATCTTGACCCGCCTGAGTCCCTGCAGATTTCGCTACCTCTCATCTAGATTTCTAGGGGGCCTCTAAATAGCATCTCCCTCTGAGAGGGTAACCTGAAGGTTTTTTTTTTTTTGGTGACAAGGCTGACCCCAGGTCTGAGGTGGGAAAAACCAAGACAAGCCTGGAACATCTTGTCCCCCGCAAAGATACGAAACTCTCAGAGATTACTGGGCTTTTATGTCCAAGGACCCAGGGACCACCTCCAAGAAGCTTCAATTTAAGCTTCAAAAGAAATACATCCGCAACAGGTTGAAATACATCAGAAACATAAACACTGATGGGTTCACAATGGTCCTCAAAAAAGAAAGAAAAAAAAACTGGAGGAAGTTGTTGAGACTCCGGTGTAATATTCCAAACACTGCTACATTAGGAAGAATCGTGTATTCCTCCTGCCTTTCTTGTGGAAACTGTAATTCGGTGTAAACAAATAGCTAAAGAAGAAACCTTAGAATTAAGTAATCTTGGGAGCGCCTGGGTGGCTCAGTCAGTTAAACATCTGCCTTCGGCTCAGGTCATGATCACAGGGTTCTGGGATGGAGCCCCGCATCGGGCTCCCTGCTCAGTGGGAAACCTGCTTCTCCCGCTGCCTGCAGCTCCCCCCACTTGTGCTCTGTCTCTGTCAAATAAAAAAATCTTAAAAAAAAAAAAAGAAATGAGCTATTAAGCCATGAAAAGACATGGGGGGAAGTTAAATGCATATTCCTAATTGAAACAAGCCAATCTGGAAAAGGCTACATACTGTATAATTCCAATGACATGATATTCTGGAAAAGGCAAAACTTTGGACACAGTATAGGGATCAGAGGTTTCCAGGAGTTAAGGCGGAGGGATGAACAGATGGAGCACAGAAGATTTTGAGGGCAGTGAGGGTATTGCAATGGGGAATACATGTAGGGTATTGTGGGGTACTGTAATGGTGAATACATGTCATATATTTGTCAAAACCCATAGAATGTACAACACCAAGAATGAACCTTAATGTAAATTATGGACTCGGGGTGCTAATGTGTCAATAGAATTTCACTGATTGCAACAGAAGTACCACTATTGTGGGGGGAGGTGTCGATTTGGGGGAGGCCATGTGTATGTGAGGGTAAGTGGTATACAGGAACTCTCTGGATTTTCTGCTTAACTTTGCTGTAAACCTAAAACTGCTCTGAAAAAATAAGGTCTTTTTTTTAATATTTTATTTATTTGACAGAGAGAGAGAGCACAAGCAGAGGGAACAGGAAAGGGAGAAGCAGGCCCCCTGCTGAGCAGGGAGCCCGATGCAGAGCTCAATCCCAGGACCCTGAGATCATGACCTGAGCTGAAGGCATGATGCTCAACCGAATGAGCCACCCAGGGGCCCCCAGATAGGCACATCTGTAAAGTAGATTAGTGCGGACCGTGAGATGGAGGGAGGGAGGAATGAGGGGGTGGGTGTTTAATGGGTTCAGAGTTTCTTTTTGGAATGATGAAATGTTCTGGAACTGGAAAGTAGTGATATTTGCACATGATTGGAAATGTACTAAATGTCACCGAATCAATCGTGTACCTTAAGATGGTTAAAATGGTAAATTTTAGGTTATGTGTATTTTACTTCGATTCAAAAAACTGCAGGGTGACAGGTACAAAAAGAAAGTGTGCTGGCAGGGTGTCTTCCTCTTCCTTCCTGTTTTGGACACAGATGTGATGCCTAGAGTTGCAATGGCCATCTTGCCACCATGAGGCAAAGAAGCAAGCAGATAAAAACCCAACAAACTAAAGAGAAGAGAATAAAAAGAACAATTCTGAAACCTTGATCACATTGTTGAGCTGACCACCAACCTCAAGACTTCTTAACAATACACGTCCTTGAATTTCTTTTAAATAGGCTCCACCCCCAATGTGGGGCTTGAACTCATGCCCCTGAGATCAAGAGTCCCACGCTCTATGGGCCGAGCCAGCCAGGTGCCCCAATAAATGTCTTTGAAGTTAAAAAAAAAAAAAAAAAAACACTTTTCTTAAGGTGAGAGGAACAGCCTGTCATGAGGCACTGCGACACGGAGCCGCTGAGAGGTAGGGCTGAGGGGAGAGGGGGGTTCAGTCTTTCCCCCAGATGGAGAAAAGTCAGGAAGGGCAGGGAGGCAAGACAAGCAGCTCTCTGAATCACAGGGAAGACGCTACAGAAGCATCGAGGGCAAAACCTCTCATTTTGCACTTGATCCTGGTGACGCCCAGCCTCCACCTGGCGTTGCTTTGATACCTTACCCCCATTTCCCTTGCTTCCTCCCTCCACTAAATCATCACCTGATAGGTGAGGACATTTGTCTGAGGTCCCACAGCCAGCAAGTACTGAAGCTGGGACTGGTTATAGACTAAATGGAAGGGGTCCAGAGAGAGAACTTGAAGAGAGAGAAGATATACTTTTCCCTCCTCTGTATTTATTTGAAAAGGGCCATGTCACCACGCCAAACATGGTGATTCCCTCGACTTCACGAAATCTCAATGACCAGAAGGGGATGCTCTGGTTACCCGGGGGGATGGGGGGATGCTGTTCTCAAAATGGCCACACGGTGTCGCTGTTGGACAAGAATTCACTGCGTCTCCCGGTTCCGGAAAGGAGGGACCTTCCCGGAGGCGTTCTTTTTGTTCCTGAAGGTGCGAATTGTCCCAGTTAAGCAAAAATAGGATCATGGCACTTTCTCTTCCAGGCACAAGGTAAAATTAAAAGGACCGTGGTAGGTATTTCTAGTGCTCACCAATTGTTCCAGCTCACCTCCCCTTCCTGAATGCAGAAAGGCGGCGGTCCCCAGCCCAGTTCTGCCGGTGGGCGGGGTCGTGTGCCCGTTCTGGCCAATGGGCTGCGAGGAGAGCTGGTGTGCGTCACTTCCTTGCTGACGCCTTTAAGAGCCGGTGCGTGGGTCTCTCTGCGCTTCCCCAGCCAGGTGCAGTGAGGATGCTGTGGGTCCAGACACAGCAACAGGAGTCCCCAAAAGTTTAGATCTGCAGCTGCTCAGTAAGGGAAGTGGGGGCGCCTAGGTGGCTCAGTCCGTTAAGCATCTGCCTTCAGCTCAGGTCATGATCTCAGGGTCCTGGGATCGAGCCCCCCTCGGGCTCTGCTCGGTGGGGAGTCGGCTTCTCCTCACTCTCCCTCTGGGCTCTCTCAAATAAATAAATAAAATCTTTTTTTAAAAAATAAGGTAACCATTGGCACATGCCATGCGTATTTGATTGTAAATTTATTTTTTATTTTTTAAAAAGATTCGAGAGAGAGAGAGCATGCACAAGGGGCAGGGGCAGAGGAAGAAGGAGAGACTCTTAAGCAGGCTCCACATCCAACGTGGAGCCAGATGGGGGGGCTCAGTCCCATGACCCCGAGACCACCATCCCAGCCAACACCAAGAGTGGGATGCTCAACCGACTTCGCCACCCAGATGCCCCTGAATGTAAATTTAAATAAAGTAAAATAACACAGTGGAATATTCTTCAGCCACAAAAAAAAAAAAAAAAGGAATAAATGCTGATCCATGCTACTACGGCGATGACCTTGAAAATAATACACTAAAATGAAAGCAGCAAGACCACGCATTGTATGATTTCGTTTTATATGAAATCTTCAGAATAGGGCACATCCACAGAAGCAGAAAGCAAATTACTGGTTGCTCGGGGCGGGGAGTGGAGGGGCTTCCCTCTGTGGTGGTGAAAATGTTCTCAAACTGTTGTGTCAGTTAAGCGTCTGCCTCTGGCTCAGGTCAGTAAAATACCCCCCTCAGTGACACTCACCACATTTCAAGTGCTCAATAGCCCCGTGGAGCCAGTGGCCATATTGTTGCACAGAAAAAGTCCATCCTCACAGAAAATTCTGCTGGACAGTGCCTCTCTAGACCACTGCAGGCACGCACAGAGGACAGTTGCCCTGGAGAGGACTTTGCATGTGTTGTGTTCATCCATAGAGATTTGGGTTTGGTTTTGTTTACTTGTTTCCACTGAAGCATAACCTAGCCTAGCCTCACACATCGGATGTCTTACGTAAAGGGCTTGAGAGTTTTGTGTCATTTAAACTGTCAATTGGCAGCACAACCAACCCTAAGCCAAATGGAGAAGTGAGAGCTGCAGGTGGTGTCACTAGGCAGACCCCAATGTGAACTGAGCGGGCAGACGGGGTCAAGGTCAGGCTCCAACAAGTCTTAGTTGCCCACTTTCTGTGATCTTTCTGTGATGTCTCTACCTGGCTTAGAAGGCAACCACCAAAGAATTGTTTTACTAAGAAAAGCGTCAGAATCGTTAGAAATGAAGACATGCTCGGGGGTGGGGAGCACTGTTTCTCACTGCTATTGTTGATGGTTGTCTTGTGACTTTTCCTGGAAATCACAGTGTACAGATTGGTGGAACACAGGCACAACCTCGTGAGCCCTCAGCATTGACTTTGGGCAGGGACCACATCAGCTCTGTCCTCCTGGAATGAGCGGCTCAGGTTTGACAGTTCATCAGCTTAGAACTGTATCTGAGTTGAGGCAAGCGGCCTCCATAATTCCAAAAGCATTAAGAGTTCCCCAGTGCTGAGGAATCTGATGGTCTTTGTGTGACCCACCACCGTAGAGGTTAGAAAGTATCATTGCCATTGACCCAGCAATTTCCCTTCTAGGCGTACACCCAAAGGAACCGAAAACAGGTGTTCAGACAAACGCATGTGAGCTCAGGGTCACAGTGGCATGATTCACAGGAGCCAAAAAATAGAAACAACCTAAATGATCATCAGCTGAGGAACTGATAGACAAAAGGTGACGGATCCATACAGTGGAATAGTCTTCAGCCACAAAAAAAAAAAAAAAAAAGGAATAAATGCTGATCCATGCTACTACGGCGATGACCTTGAAAATATTACACTAAAGTGAAAGCAGCAAGACCACGCATTGTATGATTTCGTTTTATATGAAATCTTCAGAATAGGGCACATCCACAGAAGCAGAAAGCAAATTACTGGTTGCTCGGGGCGGGGAGTGGAGGGGCTTCCCTCTGTGGTGGTGAAAATGTTCTCAAACTGTTGTGCCGCATGCTTGTATCTGTGAATAGAGTAAAGCTGTTAAATTATACACTTCAAAGGGGTGTTGGGGGCGCCTGGGTGGCTCAGTCAGTTAAGCGTCTGCCTCTGGCTCAGGTCATGATCCCAGGGTCCTGGGATCGAGCCCCGCATCGGCCTGCTTCTCCCTCTCCCTCTATTGTTCTCCCTGCTTGTGCTCTGTCAAATAAATAAAATCTTTTTTAAAAAAAAAAAGAAAGAAAAGAAAAAGAAATGGCCCTCCGTGAAAGGTGTCCCGAAGATATCCAGTCGGTGGTCTGTTTGAAGCGAGACTGGAGTGGCCAGCCTCCCTGCGGGTCTTACAAACGGTCCGGCCCCATGAAAAATTCCTAAGTGGGCTTGTGAGACTTCTGATCACTTCCCCCGACCGACGGTCCCAACGCCGTGGTCCGAGGGGCGCCCGAGTCTCCATCCTCCGCCTGAGTGGCCCCAACAGCCAACCCAGCCCCGTGCCGTCATGTGACGGCTGACCACGGGGTCCTCAGCGAGCTTGTCCGCCGACATTTGCTGATCTTGCTCTACCAGGGGCTAATCCAACTCAAGCAATTCCTGATTTCACTGGCAAGTGCTAGAGTCCGCCCAGGCTCCCAGTCCCTTAGCTGGTGGGCTCAGCCCTGTGACTCGCTCCAAGAGCCGACAGAATGGAGCATGGGAAGGGCTCTCCTATGCTCTCAAGGTGGTGACCAAAGCCGGCTCTGACGTCCCAGGACTCCTCTGCTTTCTGTCCCATTGCTGCTGGAGTCACCAGCGCACCCAGAGGCGAGCCCCAGCTTCCATGGGAGCCCTGTCATCGTGGGCTGAGCTCAGTCTCCCCCCGCTGCCTCAAGCGCACGTTGAAGCCCAGATTCCACGGGAAAAACGGACACTCACAGACCTGTTCTGTTAAACTCACCCAATGTTTATTGAATAGTGAACCATTGCCGATAGTGCTGAACTCTGCAACTCCCTCCCCCGGATCCCTCCCTCGGCCACCCTGAGAAGGAAGCCCGGAGCAGGACCACCCCAAATGCCAGAGAGTAGTCAGGGGGCTGGCTGGGGGATGCGGGGAGATGGGAAAAGGTGGGGGTGGGGGGAGGAAGGAGCAAGGCAGGCAGGGTGCAGGTCTACACTCCAGGTGGGGGGGCACACACACGCACACACACAGGCAAGGACCAGGGGCATCAGTCTCTGCCCCCACTCGGCGGCCGCAGGGACATCAGGGAAAGACCAGGCGTCCATGAGACATTTCAGTCCTTCCCGTCATGAAGCGTCTGCCACGAGGGGCTGGGCCAAGGTCACTGGACTGTGCAGAGAAGAGGTGGAGAGGAGTCAGCTTGCAGGGGACGAGACCAGTGGGGACCCCACGATAAAGGGAGACAAGTGATGGGCAAAATGCAGTCCCAGGGAGAAACTGAGGCACGAGGGCAACCGGATGCCCAGGAGGGAAAAGTTGTAATCCAACAGGCAAGGTGGGCCAAGACTTAGTTCTCGATAAAGCTGGGGGCGGGGGGAAGGGGGGGTACTGCTGGACAGCCACGAGGAGAGGCGACAGGACACCTGTCACCTGTGCCCCACGGGAACACTCGCTCTCCGGACAAGCCGTCCACTGAAATGGGTTTCTGTGATGCCGGTGTCAGCCCACGCCATCCCCGAGCCCCAGAAAGGCCGTGGGGACAATGAGGTATCCTGGTGCTGCCCCATCGCTTCTCCCCTTCACTAACTTTCACGGCTATCCTGTCGCTATCATCCATAACCACGCATGCAATTTTGCTGAGTTCTGAGAGTCCTTCTAGCGAATCCCTGAACCCCCGGGAATTGCACCCACAAAAGAGGAAAACAAGAGCCCCCGCACCCTCCTTTCCCTTACATAAATCCCATTTTTGCTTATGCGGGATGAAAGCATCCACTGATGGACCTCTCCGGAACCCCAGGCAAACTCGTGCTGATGTTAAGTAGCCCCTTGTGAGTTACCGAGAGCTTCGAGAAGCAGCCCAGAAGCCGCCCCGCCACTGGTGTGTTTATGCCAGGGATGTGCTCAATTTCGGGCTTTAAGACTTGAAAGCCCTGCCCCCACCCTCACAGCCGAGCCGCATAATTGAGTCCGCTCAAGCTGCTTTGGAACTATGGAATTCTTGACTTTCTCTGTGTTAATTTGGGGAGCCCTCCTTTTCAGACCTGCACGGGAAGCAAGACACCGCTTTGTGTGTATCGCATTAATTCAATCTGCACGTTCAAATTCACAGGGAAGGTGACCTCGCTCTGCCCTAGTAAAGGACTCTGAGAAAGAGAACTTGAATTTCAAGCATTTGGAAACCAGTCCGCTGGAGCCAAGCCTCCTGGGGACAGGAACTTGGGTCCACCATATGCTGGGATGGAAGAGTCAGTTCCAGAACAACAGGGGAGAAGGGGGAGAGACTGGTGCTCAAGTAGAGAGAATGGGCGAGTACGGTCAGGCTCTCGAGTGTCAGGAGCCAGAACCTGGTTCTGGAGTGGGCTGGCGTCGGGTGCCCAGGTGCCCAGTTCTAGAAGAGGCGGGGTTTGGAGCTCATCTGGAACACATGGGCTTAGAAATGGGAAACCAGGCTCGGGAGGTACTGAAAAGCAGTTCTATGACCCAGAGAATAATATGGACACCACTACCCATTCTAGATTACATCGGGTTGGAAACGAGTCTTAGGTTCGGGGTACATTAGGAACTGGCTGTCGACTGCGGTGTGTAGGAGCTGGGACCCCCTCACCTCTGCCTTCAGGGCACATTAGCCCTGAGCCAAGGCGGCCTTGATGGCTGCCACCAGCTTCAGAAACTTGCTCTCTGTGTCCACGTAGCCATCACCTCTCTGGGGAGGGGAAGAAAAGGGAAGGGCTGAGATCCCAACACCCAGCCAGCCTGAGAACAAGGCGAGACAGACGGACAGACAGCCGTACCTTCTTGGAGTGAACCAGCTTCCCGGCTACCATCACTTCAAAGAAGCCAGTGGCCTGGGGAGTCCCCTCGCCGCACTGGGGAGAGAGATGTTGTTGGAGGGGCCGAGCGGCCCACTTGGGGACACCTGCACCTTTCCAGGAAATGGAGATTATGGGGGTGAAGGGTAGGGCCAGCCCGAACC
The DNA here is from genome assembly GCF_037043125.1 of Eumetopias jubatus. Classification (NCBI taxonomy): domain Eukaryota; kingdom Metazoa; phylum Chordata; class Mammalia; order Carnivora; family Otariidae; genus Eumetopias; species Eumetopias jubatus. The sequence goes on along the minus strand of NW_028274816.1, from coordinate 56,754,193 downwards.
ACTCTGCTGCCGCCTCAGGGTTGAGGGACACACAAGGAGACCCATCTCTGATTCTCATCCCCAGCCCCAAGACTCACGATGTCCAGGCATCCGGGGAACTCATCTTCTAACTTCTTCTTGAGCTGAAGATACTGGGAAGGAGGTGTGGGGGGTCACAACTGGGGTCAACAGGGGCCAGACCAGCTCGCCCCCCTCCCTCATCTTCCAGGGACACCTCGGGCTGGCCCCTCCACTTACCTTGGACTTGTAGCCTCAAGCGCCACTGGTGGGAAGGAGTCCAAGAGGGTGAGTCGACAACAAGACCAAAGACGGGACAGAGAGAGGAGAGGACAGACACACAGAGAATGTTGGAAGGGGCACAGGGACGGGCGACGGGAGTGGACACCCACGCACAAGGAAAACCGGCCCAGAGCAGGGAAGCCAAGAGACGGAGAGGGGGCGCAGGGCAAGTGGGTGACAAGGAGAGACACAAGTATGAGACACAGGCGGGAGGGAGGAAACAGAAAACGGCGTTAGGCTGAGAACCACAGAAGCAGCACCCCCATCCACAGCCCCGCGGGGAGGTGTCCCGAAAACCTTTACTCCCGGATTCCCAGGTCCTCCCAGTCCTGAGGCCGGAATCCAAACGCCTCCCCAACCCCCACGGCAGGCTATTTCCGGACAGGCCGCGTGGGGGCCTCAAAATGTCACTCCACCCTCCGCTTTGCTTGCAGAGGGTGCGGGGACGTTTCTAACGCGCCCGCCCGCAGATCGGAGCCTTTCAGAATCAGCGGCTGCCCCAGGGCATTTCACTCCAGCTTCGGACCTGACCCCACCCTCCCCTATAACGAAGACGGAGCTAATATTCTCTTCCTGCAAGCACTCTCTGGGAGGAGAAATGCGCTGATCGTGCATTTACTAAGCGCCCACAGGCAGGCCTGTCTGCAAGTCCGCATAGTGCTAGGTGTCCCGCAGGGGGGTGGAGCAGTCAACGAGAGAGAAAATCCCTTGTCCACTCGGGGCTTTTTCACGCTAACGGGGAAGCTGGCTCAAACATGCGCTCCCTCCGTGGTCACTACCGAGATCACGCTCTCAACCTCTGCAGATGGGGAAACCCAGACCCGAAAGGAAGGAGGACTACTAACGATGGTCGCCCACAGTCTTCATTCCTTTCAAACCCACGCTGGAACATTCTCGAACCTTCCCGACTCTCGCCGTCCCCACCCCATGACTGTTCATGGTACTGGGGGAGGGGAAACCTAAACGTTGACAGAGGCTCCTCTCCCATTGCAAAAGTGACCCCCCACACACACACCCGCTCCGCAAACGGAGCCCCCGGAGTCGGGTGTCTTAAATGGCCGCACACATGTCTCGGCTCCACCTTCGATAACCTGAGCTGTCCTGAGTGCCACGCACTGGGGAGGTGGATCAACGCCCTTGCTTCCCGCCGGTCCCCTCACGCCCACCCCACCCGCAGCGAACCCCTTTTCTCGGGGAGGGAATCTTCGTGGGTCCAGCCCCCAAGCGCCAGCGCCCAGCACCGTCGGGCCGAGTGGGGGTCGCGGAGGGGGACCCCTGGCCGTCGTGCTTACCAATAAACGACTCGGATGGCGAGGGCCATGGCTGGGGACCGTAGCATGGGCGGGACGCGGACGGTGACCCACCTGCAGCGTGGCCGTGCGAACTCCGAGGCTCCGGGACCGCGGCACAAAGGTGGTTGCTCGGCGTTCCACGGCGCGAACCAATGCGGCGGGGGAGCGGGGACGGCGGGGGACGACGGGCTCCCACGGTGGGGGGGTCAGGGACCCTGCGACCCGCCACCCTGAGCCCCCCACGCAGTCCCCTCCCTTCCCCTGCTGGGGTCAGGCTGCGTCCCGACAGAAGTCCCGGGGAAAGCCTCTGCGCGTCCCCTCCCGGTCCCCCCTCCGAGCCAGAATGGTATGGCCCCGCGGGGCGGGGTTTGGGACCCGAGGATCGGCGAAGAAAACGGAATTGCCAGGGAGGGTGGTGGTTTTCCAGCGTGGGCCGGGAGGGGGCGGCTGTCGGGCCCCTCTCTTTCCCCGGAGAGGGTGGGAGGGCCGAGTCCGAAAGCACTGGGGGTACGCAGGGGCCCGCCCGAGAAGCCCAGGATTCCAGCGAGCTCCTCGCGCCGGGCAGCTGGACCTGAGCGCCGCCTGAGCGCCGTGGCAGTTCCTCCTCTGGCGCTTTCCAGCCCCCTCCGAGTTGAGGGGTTCAGGAAAGTGCTGGAAGCGGGCCGCTAGTTAAGGGATTAGGGCGTGGGCGCCTCCCTGAGCCTCAGTTTCTCTGTCTGGAAGATGGGCGTAATCGCGGTCAGGGACGACTCATTCATTTACCGAATATGTACTGCGGACCGACCTGCTGTCAGCGATGAAAAAATAGACACAATCCCTCTCCTACTGGGAGTGGTTTAGCCTGGGGGCTGGAGGAGATAAGGGAGTTGATGTGCACGTTCAAACTGGAAGGACCGGAGTATCTTGCACTTGGAGATGGCTCAATAAAGACCAACTCTGCCAGAGATCTTCCTGCCCCACCTTCTGTCTCTGCCTCCTGGTCCTTGGTCCTCACCTGCTGTAACCCCCCTGGCTCAGGGCGGATGGCACACAAGGTTCAAGTTCCACTCTGCCTCTGTTGTGTGACATCTGATCCCAGTGGTCTTGGAAGGATGTAATGAGCCTGGGATGTACAGCGCCCAACACAGGGCTGGGTGCAATCAGTGTCCCCTAAATACAGATCTTCCAGAGCCGTCAGAACAAAAACCCAAATCTTGGCACCATCTGCCCCTGCCTGGTCCCATCCTTCCCTGCCTGCCCCATCTCTCAGTGCCCTAGCCACCCGGACCTCACCCACTTTCCTGCCTCTGGGCCTTGGCACATGCTGTTCCTGGTCATCCTGCAGGAATCAGCTCCAACAGATTGTCACCCCCTAGACTCCAGGCCCTGACCTTGACTGCCCACCTGCTGGTACTCATCGACCTTTGTCCCACATTTTTTCTTAAGCTCTTCTTTTCAGCTTATCTCTTAACTCAGGCAAATGGAAAGCAAAACCGCCCCGCCAGGCATTGCAACTGCCCTAAAAAGACCTCCAGACCCCCAGGCCACCCAGACCAGTTTGAGCTCAATCCCTGACTCGCACCTGAGCAGGTGGACGGAGGATGGAGTGATCTCTAGAATGACAACTACCTTTATCTCATTTTTTTTTTAAGATTTTATTTATTTATTTGACAGAGACAGAGCGAGAGAGGGAACACAAGCAGGGGGAGTGGAAGAGGGAGAAGCAGGCTTCCCGCTCGGCGGGAAGCCAGACAGGGGGCTCGATCCTAGGACCATGGGATCAGGACCTGAGCCGAAGGCAGACACTTAACGACTGAGCCACCCAGCCCCACCCCCCTGACCTTTATCTCATTATAATACTGAAATTCCCACCCAAGGAGGAGCACAAAGCCTCATTTACATAACATACAATGCATGTACAGGCATGTTGCCTTAAGGTGCATGAGGAAACTTACGCCCACCTCTACCTAGGTTGACAAGGCTTCCCTATCTAAATATTCATCCTAACCATAAATAAAAGGAACCCATCCAGCCTTGCTTGGGGAGTCACTTTTGGAAGTTATTCCCCGTCATCTCCTTACTTGCTGCAAATAAACTTTTCCTTATGTGACAGCTCAACCTGGTATAGTTTGTGACTCACCAAGGAGCGAACTCACGTTGGTTCAGTTACAATATTATAAGGAAAATGTTGTGCTTCCGTGGAAAACAATGCCTTCTCCATAGTACATCTATATTTGTTGGTCTGTCATCACAAAGTACCATAAACTGTGGCTTAAACCACAGATTTAGCTCACAATTCGAAAGGTCAGAAGTTGGGAGATCTAGGGGCGCCTGACTGGCTCAGTCGGTGGAGCGTGCGAATCGATCTCAGGGTCGTGAGTTTGAGCCCAATGCCGGCCGTAGAGATTACTTAAAAATAAAATCTCAGGGACACATGGGTGGCTAAGCTGGTCAAACATCTGCCTTCGGCTCAGGTCATGATCCCAAGGTCCTGGGATTGAGTCCTGCATCGGGCTCCTTGCTCAGCAGGGAGCCCGCTTCTCCCTCTCCCACTCCCCCTGTTTGTGCTCTCTCCCTCTCTCTCTCTAACAAATAAATAAATAAAATCTTAAAAAATTAAAAAAATAAAAATTAAAAAATAAAAATAAAATCTAAACAAAAAGTTGGAGATCAAGGTGTCAGTAAAATTGGTTCCCTGTGAGGGCTGGGAGAAAGAATACATGCTTTTCTCCTCGCTTCTGGTGTTTTGCTGGCTATCTTGATGTTCCTTGTAAAAGCATCACACATAGCATTTTGTGTGTGTGTGTCCAAATTTCCCTGTTCTATAAGGACATAAGTCGTGTTGGATTAGTGGCCCACCCTACTCCAGTAGGACCTCATCTTAACTACGTACATCTGCAATGAACCTATTTCCAAATAAGATCACATTCTGAGGTCCTGGGGGTTAGGACCTCAACATACATGAATTTGGGGCAGGATGCAATTCAACCCATAACAAATCCTTCAGAGCTGTGGGCTTTGTTTTATAATCCTGTGAACTGTGGTTATGTGATAACGATGCACGATAATTCTCCGCAGACGTGCGTGTGAATTCTGTCTGTGCACGGACAACCCTCTCTCCCTTAGCTTGAGCTGCTATAACAAAATACCACGGACTGTGTGACTTATAAACAGCAAACCTTTATGGGGGAGAGGGACACAAATATTCAGGCCATAGTACCTCCCCAAATGTTCTGCCTCCGGTATTTGCTTCAACATTCCCAGTCTGTAAATGTGTCTGTTCTTTGATCCTCCTCTGAACAGGGAGAGCCCAGCCTCTAACACACGTACACTTTTAGATCTGTATGCGTCATGATTTTCCCGTTCTGATTTTCCCAGAGCCCATCTTGTAACAGTACTGTCCTCCAGGAAGGTCTCCTGAGCCCTGCAGCCTGGGTCGGGGTCCCCTCGGGGCTCCTGCTTCTCTGCTGCCGCTCTGCTTCTCACAGGTCTGGTGACCCCACTGGCTTTCCCAGCACACCCAGCAAGTGGCCAGGCATAGCACAGAAGCTCTGAGAGTGTTTTGTTGGCCAGGCTCTGGGCTGAGACCCTGCCAGGAGCTTCAGAGAAAAGGAACAGCCCCCCCCCCCACACCCTCTTCTGTCCTGAGAACAAAGGGGTCTCTTGTCCAGAAGTGGGGGAGGCTGGAAGAATTAGTCATGATTTTGGGGGCTGGGACTCTCTCTCTCTCTCTCTCTCTCTCTCCGCCTCTCACACACACATAAACACACACACGCACATAGACCAAGGGTAACACACAAGGACTCACTGCCCCCCACCTGGCTACACAACTGCGTGGTCAAACAAACCACAACCCAGCCAGAAACACAATAACGCAATAGCCTACACCTCTCTAGGCTGCCACACAATGACACCAAAGGCACACCAGGACCCCTGTAGACAACAGCCGAGCCAGGGTCACGACACCTCCAAATGCGCCAGACCCAAGGGCAGCCGCCTCCACCCGTGGGAGGTGGGACACACAGCCGCGCTCCAGACACACAACAGCGTGACGCAAGGTGGATCCAGCCAGCTCCCTGGGGGGCACACGATCACAGACAAGGCAGATCCTGCAGAATGCGGCCTCGGGCGCTGACACGCAACATTGTAGGGTCATTGATGCCCGCTGGCATGGCCCTCCCCACCCCCAGCGACACACGGCTCCACCTGTCCCTGGAACATAAACAAATACGTACTATGTGAGGGCGTCGTGAGTGCTGGGAAGGAAAATAAAGCCAGGAAGGGTGGTAGGCAGGGCTGGGGCGGCAAATTTTGTAAACAGAGCGAGGAAGGCTGCTGTGTCATTCATAAGAGCAGCCAGCCCTTAAAGAGGCATGAACTGTGAAGAACCCATTTCACAGACGGGCGGACTAAAGACACTCACCTGAGGTCAGGTGACCCTAGCTGACTTGCTGCGGAGCCTGCACTCTGAGCCGGCTTCCTATGGGCAAGACGAGAAAGGTGGGGCCAGGCTGGGCGGGGCCGGGGGGAGTTGTGAGGGACCCCAAAAGCCCCAAAAGCCCCGAGGGGTGAGGGAGGCCTGAACTTCTAAGGGTCCAGCCTCTGCCTTATTCCAGCCCCAGGGAAGATGATGCTCTGCTCTGAGGCTTTGTGTCCAATGTGTTCCTGGAGCTTGACAAGCCAACCCCTTCCCGTGTTTCAGTGTCTTTAACACTTGGGTGCAGGCGAGGCCAGCAGCCAGGCCACCTTCGTCTGTCTGTCTGTCATTCTGCATGGGGTCAGGGCCTCCCTGGGGCTGTGGCTCCTCCTCATGCCCCCTCCCCCCATCCAGAGAGGACCACTGAGCCCTGAGCGGACTGAGCCCCAGACTGGGGAGGACCCTGTCTCCACCATTCTTGGGACCGGCCTGAGCCAAGGCTCACTTTTTTACTTGGGTTGTCGGTCTTCTAGATCATTAATTTATAAGAGTTCTTTATATATTCTAGCTACAAGTCCTTTGCTGGACATAATGTTTTGCGAACACTTTCCCAGTCTGTGGCGTGCCTTCCCGGTTTTGCAGCAGCGTCTTTTGAAGAGCAAAGGATTTTAATTTTGATGAAGTCCTGTTTGTTTTTGCTTTAATTATACTTTGTCCTTTTTTGGTGTCATATGTAAGGTGTCTCTGTCAAACCTCAGGTCACTAAGATTTCCTCCTATGTTTTCTTCCGGAAGTGTTTGTGGTTTTAGCTCTTCTTTTAGATCTCGCGTTTTCTTTCTCTTATCTGGCTTCTTCTTTTTTTCTTTTAATAAGATTTTATTTATTTGTCAGAGAGAAAGAGAAAGAACACAAGTACAAGCAGGGGAAGTGTAGTAGGTGGAGGGAGAAGCAGGCTCCCCACTGGACAAGAAGCCCGATGCTTCACCTACAAAGCCACCCAGGCATCCCTCCCGCACCTGGCTTCTAATCTTGTTCAAATCAGTCACTGCCACCAGGCCTCTGAGTGGCACGGGGAAGAAGGGGGGGAGGAGAGAAACCGCCATGCTAACCTTCCCTGCTTGTGAGCTTGGCCTTTACTTAGCATCTGGGAAATTGGCTGATAAACATTTTCTTCCAAGATATAAAACTTCCCTAAATGATAAAGGGGTTCACCATGCCTCGGCCCTTTGTACAAAACAATATGGTTCATGCTGACACCTGCTGTCCTTCTAGAAGTCTGGAACAGGGGTACAGTCTAGGCAGATGGTACCTATGTACCAGCCCTACCCCAAATCCTTGGGTCCCGAGTCTCTAGTGGGCTTCCGTGGGCAAAAGCATTGCACACAGGTGGCCTCATGTTCGCTGCTGGGAGGGAGCCAGCACGTGGATCCCTCCAGACCGCACCTGTCCTATCCCGTTATGATCCGCAGTATGTCCTTACTATGTCACTATAATAAATCAACTATATACTGACTCCTATGGGGTCTTCTAGCAAATCTCAGAACACAGGGGGTGGGTGGTGGTTTAGGGCCCCCAAGACCCACCGGTATCCCTGGCCAGACCCTGACGGAGAGGAAAGAATGTGGAAGAAAAAGTCAGTAAGACACAAAGCCACCCATGTTTGATTGTGTTTGGGCTTGAGGGGCCTGACTGGAATCACTCTACGAAATAAAAACCCTACTGCGCTAGGTAGGGAGAGAAGGGGCCGTTTGCAGATTTGGGGATCTAATGCAAATTCCAAATGCATATTTCCAGCCCCTGAATTCCAGATTTTCACATCCAACTGTCTACTTGGCACCTCAGACCGGAACTCCAGATTCCCCCCACCCCCACCTCTGGGCCCCTCCTTCCCATCTCGGAATGGCAGCTCCAGTCCAGCCATAAACCTTGGCTTTCTCCTTTTCCTTGTACATCAGCCACTTATGGTGGATTTAGTCTCAAAGTGTATGCCGGGTGCATCCACCCCTCCCCACCTCCACCTGCCAGCCCACCTCCTACTGGGGCACACTGGGGTCCTCCTGCCCCATCCTCATCGTCTGGCCCCTGCAGCCTGTCCCCCTCAAGGCCGCCAGGGGGCGCCAGGCCCACGTCTGGCAGCTCAGGCCCCTCTTCTGCTCAGAACCCTCCATGGCTTCCACAATACTCAGTCTGAGCAGAGTCATCACGGGGGACGACAAAGGGCCCACACCTTCTGACGCCTCCCTCATCTCTGGGCTTACCCCCTCACACACACAGTTTTTTGTTTTTTCTTTTTTTAAAAGATGTTATTTATTTATTTGAGAGAGAGAGAGCAAGAACAGACGGGGGGGGGGGAGAGGGAGAGGGAGCAGCCGACTCCCCGCTCAGCAGGGAGCCCGACCCCAGGACCCTGAGATCATGACCTGAGCCAAAGGCAGACACTTAACCAACTGAGCCACCCAGGCGCCCCTTTTCTTTTCCTTTTTTAAAACAGTTTAGGGATAATTCACATAACAAAATTAATCATTTTAGAGTGTGCAATTCAGTGGCATTTAGTATGTTCACAGAGCTTCTTCCTAATTTGGAAAATGATCCTTAAGTCTTGGGACGCCTGGGTGGCTCAGTCAGTTGAGCATCCCGCTCTTGCTTTCGGCTCAGGTCATGATCTCAGGGTGCTGAGATGGAGCCCCGCGTCAGGCTCTATGCCTACTGGGGAGTCTGCTTGAGATTCTCTCTCTTCCTCTCCCTCTGCCCCTCCCCCTGGCTCGCACCTGGTCCCTCTCTCTCTCTCTCATAAATAAACCAATCTTTAAAAACAATAAAAAATAACGCGGCGCCTGGGTGGCTCAGTCGGTTAAGCGTCTGCCTTCGGCTCAGGTTATCATCCCAGGGTCCGGGGATCGAGCCCTGCACCGCGCTCCTGCTGGGCGGGGGAAACCGCTTCTCCCTCTGCAGGTTCCCTCTGCTCTTGCTTTCTCATCCTCTCTCTCTCAAATAAATAAAATCTTTAAAAAAAAAAATCCTTTTAGTAAGCTTATCGTTGCTTCTATCAACAGCTACAATTGTGAACATCGTGAATTTTCACAAAACCCATCTTGAAAACAACACACCATTTAAAATATCACAAGCATTCAAAACAATCACATTATGTAAAAACTATATGTAAACCAGGAAAGCGAACTGAGGCGTTTGTTAGCACTGGGGGGGTCCTAATCCCCCTCCCCCGGCCCCCGTGATAATTTTTCTCTCTTTCTAGGCAAGTACCAGGCGCTCAGAATCCAGGCAAATCGTGGTGTGTGTGTGCATGTTTAGCCGGGCGGGGGCGGGGGGGGGGGGGTTCATTTCCTTGCAGACCTTGGCTGATAAGAAGCAGATTTGCATCCTTAAAAGGAAAAGGCATATAAGGTTTTAAAGTAGGGCTTATAGGGTCTTCCGCCACTGGGGGCAGATTAGTCCAAAGTTGCATGGAGTTCCCCTCAGGCCTCTTCCGCTCCCATGGGGCACGCGGGGCCGCCAACACAAGTGCAGGCAGAAGGAGTCAGGTGTGGCCTCTTCTGGCCAGTAGGGTGCCTGAAGGAGCGACAGCAAGTATTTAGGTGTGGGCCACACCAAGGACTATGTGTGCCTGTCCGTGCGGGAGCCTACAGGCACCCAGTGCTGCTGGTGACATAGGTATTTACTCAAATGTCACCCCCTTAGTGAGACCTTCCCTGACCATCCTTTTTTTTTTTTTTTAAGATTTTATTTATTTATTTGACAGAGAGAGACACAGCGAGAGAGGGAACACAAGCAGGGGGAGAGGGAGAGGGAGAAGCAGGCTTCCCGCGGAGCAGAGAACCTGATGCGGGGCTCGATCCCAGGACCCTGGGATCATGACCTGAGCCGAAGGTGGACGCCTAATGACTGAGCCCCCCAGGCCCGAAGTGCACCTTTTTTAAGTTTACTTTTTTCTCACACAGTAAAGTGCACAAATCTTTTTTTTAATCTTTTTTTTTTAAGATTTTATTTATTTATTTGAGAGAGAGAGAATGAGAGATAGAGAGCACGAGAGGGAAGAGGGTCAGAGGGAGAAGCAGACTCCCCGCTGAGCAGGGAGCCCGATGCGGGACTCGATCCCGGGACTCCAGGATCATGACCTGAGCCGAAGGCAGTCGCCCAACCAACTGAGCCACCCAGGCGCCCTTTTTTTTTATCTTTTTAAGTAAGTTCTCGCCCAAGGTGGGGCTCGAACTCACGACCCCGAGATCAAGCGTCGCATGCTCTACCTACTTAGCCAACCAGATGCAAGTGCGCCCATCTTCAGTGGACAGCCTGGTGAATTTTTCATACACGTGACACCACTGAGCCAGCTCTCGGATCAAGATATAGATCAGTTCCATTTTCCAAGCAGTTCTCTCATGCAATGTCCTCGTCAGTTTCCCCCCAAGGATCACCACACATCAGTCTGGCCTGTTCTGGAGCTTCAGGTAAATGGAATCCAAGAGCCCACGCTCTTTATAGGTGGATGCACGGATCAGCGGATGCACACGGATGATACACCAATGGGTGGGTAAGTGGACGGGTGGACGGATCAATAAATGGAGAGATAGATCCATTGTTGGATGAACAGGGTGAACTGACGCCCGCCGGCCCCTAGGGGTTCTGGGTAAGGTCTCAGCCTGGCAGTGGGGTAAGACACAGGGCAGGGGTTCCAGGGTGGGATAGTCAGGCGTGAGGCTTGACACCCCTTGCCCACAGCAAAGTGACAAGGACCTGTAGAGCAACTGTAGAGCTTCTGGCCTCACCCCCAGGGTGACCTGGATCCGCGGCTGCCCTATCTTCCCGCTGGTCCTCCCCCTTTAACCCCTCCTGCTGCCCCCTCCAAGTCTGGGACCCCTGCTCCCCCCCACTCCCTCTCTCCACCTGGTCCAGGCCCAAGTGGGTGTTTGTAACCAGCGCGGACATATTAATCAAGTCTCATCGACTGACCGGGACCTTCGAGCCTGCAAGCTCAGCTCGCTGACCCGCAGACCCCCAGAAGCCCCTCTGGGCGGACCTACAGGGACTTCTGGAATCGTTCCTCCCTATTCAGGAAGCAGCGGCTTCCTCCCACCCGCGTCTAGCTTTTATCCCGCTTGTTGCAGTGTGGCCCCTTGAGGGGTCCTGAGTAGGGTGAAGGGGGAGTTAGGGTCGCGTGGGAACCTCCCCCAGCGGCTGGTCCTGGGCCCGGGCTCTGGGCGGCCACTGTCTCCCCCGCATCTCCACTCACTTCCCCTTGAACTTGGGAGACGCTGCATTTGGACGGTCCCTGCCAGTCACTCAGAGAGAGGAGGACGTTTAACGTTCCCGCAGGACCACGGGCGGCGCCACTAGACAGCTCCCAGCACGGTCACCAGCGGCGTCCCCCCTGCCCTGGATCCCTGGGGCAGTTCTCAGCTATCCGCCCCGGACGCCCGGCCGGCCCCCCTCCCTCCCTCCTGGGGGTACTTCCAGCCTCGCGGGGTGGGGGTTGTGGCAGGCGATCCTCTGACCTGGCCGCTTGGCCGAGTCTCCTTTGCTGGACCCCTCCCCCCCCAATTTCCTCTCCTCTTTCCCTCCCTCAACCCCCCCTCTCCCTTCCCTCTCTCCTCCCTGGTTCATCTACTCTCAACTCCTAGAACCCACTGCCACTGCTTCAAAGCCCACCCGTACCCACAGACTGAACGGCCCCCTGCGCTCCAACCCGAGTCCAGCCACCTCTGCCTCCTCTCTGTTTACAAGCCAGATAGGAGGCTCAAGCTTAACGAGGCCAAAGTCCAATTTCTCTGCACCCCCTCGCCCCCAACCCAGTGTCCCTCCAGGTGTCCCAGACTCCAACTCTGGTCTTTTATCTCCCTCTCCTCCATTCATTCATTCTGTTCTCATTCATTCTGTCTCCTCCATCAGCCAGGGAGGTGTCAGAGCTTTACTTTCTGGAATGTGCGTTCCCCAAACCATCCGTGCCCCATCTCAGTGCAGGGCATCCCCATCCATCCAAATGTTCTGCCTGGAATATCCTTGGTGTTATCCTTGATCTCCCTCTGGCCTTTGCACCAACACCACCCTCTCACCCAATCTGCATTCCACCTTCAAAACCCATCAAGAGTCTGGAAACTTCCACCGATTCCACACGGGTCCAGCAGCATCTCCCGCCTGGACTACAGTGGTGGCTTTCTCACTGGGTTCCCTGCTTCATCTCTGGCCCCCTACAATCTGTTCCCCACCCACAGTCGGAGGGACTCTCTCCTCACACGGTCCCCACGGCCTGGCATGATGTGGTCCCGGGGTGCATCAGGGGCCCCACCTTCCACACTCTCTCCTTGGTTCACTTGGTTGTGGGCAGCCGGGTCTCCCTTGCCCTTCCTGCAGTTCCCAACCCCAGGGCCTTTGCCCCAGAACTGGCTGTTCTGGCCACCTGGAAAGTTTCCCTGTGATACCCACATGGCTGCCCCCCCCCCATTTTATTCCTGTCTCTGCTCAGATGTCAGCTACCAGGAGAGGACTCAGTATTTTGGCTTAGTTCTTAGGTGGCTGAATGGGGCTGGGGACAAACCGAAGCGTTTCAAAGGGACTGGACAGGACTTGGGTTGGAATCTCGAATCTGAGCAAGTCTGGGCAAATCATTCCCCTTCCCTGTGCTTTAGATTCCTCAGTTGTAAAAAAGGGGGTCACAATATCCAGACACAAGGACTTGGAACAGAGACAACTTTGTACAGATGAAACAAGTATTAATTTTTTAAATGGCATTATTGCTATTAAAGGAAAGGGAGGAATCCATGTTGCCCGGTTTCTGGCCCGGGGGGAGGGGGGCTCCTGTGAGTGTCGTTGAGAGTTTGGGTCACGGGACTTTCGATCATCACTCAACATTACTTCCACCCCACCCCCAGACCCTGCGAACATGTAGAAAAGGTGAGGCACAGAGGTGTGGAGTCACCCTCAGCTGTCTTGTCTGTTTGTGCTCCCGCCTCATTCTTGGAAGGCTGGGCTCTCCAAGGGGAATGGAGAAAAACCTGGTTGGATCCAGGACTCTCAAGTCTGTGTGGCCTCGGGTAAACCTCTTGCACGCTCTGGGCCACCATCTCGACGGCTGGCAAATGAACACAGCAAAAAAATGTCAACTTTTCAAAGTGGTTTACGCTCACTCAGACCCTAGAAAGCTCTTAGTATTTTAAAAACGATTTTCCTGAGTCTGAGAGCAATGCATGGTTGTGTGGGGGCAGGGATCAGAGCCTAAATAGAAGCCACGGCAGGGGTTTTCACCAGGAAGGGGGTTAATACGGGGATGGGGGGCTGACGACAGCCCGGGAGGCTGGAGCGGCGGGCTCCGGGCCCGGCCCTCGGGAGCGACCCGCAGGACGACAGCACAGAACCCTCGGAGGCCGCCGCCGGGACCGCTGAGTGCAAGAACGCCCGGCCCCGGCCGTGACCCTGGGGTGTCTGCTGCAGCACCCCCCCCCCCCCCCGTCTCTGGAGGGGTCCGCCTGCCGGAACCTGCTCCGCGGCCAGAGTCCGGCTGCGGGGGCGCCGTCTCCAGCCTCCGCCGCCAGAGGTGAGGGGGGTCAGCCGGGCCCACCCGGGGTCCCCCTGCCGTGAGCAACGCGGGCGGAAACGGAGAAGGTGCAGAAACGCGATGGAAGGAGCAAGAATCTACAGCGATCCGCCTTCCCGGGCGCAGCCGCCAGCGCCTTTCTCTGCGCATGCGTTTCCAGACTTGTACGCACTGGTCAAGGTCATGTGGCGCCCTTGGCCGGTTGAACAGTTCTCCGAGACAGATCCTAAGGGTTTCCCCAGCTCACTACACATTCGTCCGAAAGCGGACTCTTTACAAATGGCGGTGAAATGGCCCAAGTGGAGACGCCCCACTTGTAAATACCCGCGTCCTGCTCTTGCGTCTTTGGAGCTTCGGTCTCTGTTCTTAATTTCAAGTAGCGCGACAGCGGACACCTTTGTATGCATCGAGGGGTCTCCGTCCGCTTCTGAATTCCCGTTTTTAAAAAGGCTTTCTCCATTATGGAAAATTCGGAGAAGCTGGAAATAGTAAGAAGGAAAAAGAATCCCCCGGAATTCCCCGCACCCGCGAGACTCGGCGCCGGTGTGTTTGATGAGCGCCGCACGGACGGCGGCGGGTCCTGTTTGCTTCTGATCACAAAGCATCTGCACATGAACACGGCCCGGTTACTACCCGCGCGCCTGTCCCCTCGGTTACTGGCCGGGCCTGCCCGGGGCCATGACCGGCTTCCTTCCATTCTGATCTGATCCCCCCCCCCCCCGCCCCCACGCCCTGCATGATGCCTCTCCCCAAACTTCCGGCCGTTCCTTAGGGTAAGTTCCCAAGAGTGCAATTAGTTGGGCAAAAGGTAAGAGCATTTGTGAGGAGTGTTTGGCATGGACTGCAAGTTTCCACTTAATTTTTTTTTTTTTCCCTAACATTGTTACAAGAGCAAACACTCACGGAGCGCTTACTCTGTGCTAAGAACTTTCCCGGGGCAGACTCAATCCTTGTCATAAGGCACCATGAGGTATCATTATGTCCATTTTGCAGATGGGGACTCTGAGGTACAGAGAGGTTGAGTCACCTTCACCAAGGTCACACGGCTAGTGTCACACAGCCCCCTTTGAAGCCAGGAAGCCGGCTCCCACATCCAAGCTCTTGATGGTTCTTCCATTTTTTAGTGTCGATGGTCAGAGGCAGATCCAGATTTTGTGGTACCTGGAGCTTTTACCATTTGGGGGACCCCCTTCAGGGAAAATGTTGCAGACTGAAAAGGAGGTGCAGGGCCTTGGAAGGAACCCGTGCAAATCAATGGCCCTGACACTTGAGCTCCAGCAGCATCACGCTCAGCACCCCCCCCCCCCCCGTTCTACCATTCACATGTCACTGTATTTGTTTTATGAGGCATCCAGGCCTCTGTCCACTTAACCCACCCTATTGTTCTATGCATTTCAAAGGAAGTTGCAGACATCAGCGCAGCCCTCAGCTTGCAAATCGTTTGGAGCTCAGGAATTCAGCATTTTTTTTTTAAAGATTTTATTTATTCATTTATTTATTTATTTGAGAGAGAAACAGCATGAGAGGGGAGAGGGCCAGAGGGAGAAGCAGGCTCCCCGCTGAGCCGGGAGCCCGACGCGGGACTCGAGCCCAGGACTCCTGGATCATGACCTGAGCCGAAGGCAGTCGCTTTTTTTTTTTTTTAAGATTTTATTTATTTATTTGAGAGAGAGAGAATGAGAGACAGCACAAGAGGGAAGAGGGTCAGAGGGAGAAGCAGACTCCCCGCTGAGCAGGGAGCCCGATATGGGACTCGATCCCGGGACTCCAGGATCATGACCTGAGCCGAAGGCAGTCGCTTAACCAACTGAGCCACCCAGGCGCCCCGCATTTTTTTTCCTCTTTGGATGTAAAGTGTAATTTATGTGCAGAAAACCGCCCCGATGTGCCTTTGCCCCAGACCCGTGTTCCGCACGCAGGGGGACAGACGCATTTCCTTAGTCGAGGACACGGCGCGGGCTTCCGCAGGGCTCCGCCTCATGTCCAGGCTGCGGGGCGACCCTGGAATAGCTGTGAGCAGCCCACCCCAGGCACCCTCGTATTTGACGCATGCGCTGATGGCCGGCTCCCGGCGTTGAGTTTCGTCCCCAGAATCGGTTTCTGGGATTTTGGGGTCAGAGGCTGAGGCTTCAGGCTCCTTCTGCACAGCACGGCTCTCATTCTCACCTCAGCTGACCATACCCCAGCCCCTCCTCACCCACACGCACAAAGAGCCATTCTCCTGTCTGCACAACACTTCTTTTTATTTTTATGGGGGGGGGGGCGGCAGGAGCAGGAACAGTTCCTTAAAGCCCTGATATTTCATGGGCTATGGGAGGAAGTGGGGTGCGGGGGGGGGCCCTGACATTAGTCTCTCCCTTCATCCACTTCTTTTATAAACTGCTTGCTCTATTTTTATAAACATCGTGTCCTGGAGAAACCTTTCCAAAGGCCACGATAAAAAAGAAGGCAAGGCTAACAACACGACAAACACGGTCTTCTTCCGTCTGACAGAGGACACCGGGCACAAAGTAAAAAGGCAACAGCCTGGGAGAAACGTCTGGAACGTGCAGGACAGACTTCAAGAGCCGTTAACCGATGAAGAGCTACTCCAAGTCACCAAAATGACAGTCTAGGAGGAAAATGGTGCAGAGGTTTGGAGCAGCACGGACGTGCCGGTGATTATGCACACATCTACTCAGCCCCACTGACCACCAGAGTAAAACGAAGGCTGTGAGATCATACAGTAGGCAAGCTAGGAGCAAACAAGCAGGCTCTGATGTCGCTGGAGGGTAAAAACCAGCACATCCTACATGGAGGAGGATTTGACTGAACCTATCAAATGACCCTTTACATATATTTTCCCTTACAGCCCAGAGATTCACTTCCAGGTCCCTGTCCTACAGATACATGTGGAAAGGCCCACGTACGATGTTCCTGCCCCGGCATGAGATGGAGCAACGGGGGCCAATCACGGCGCGGCACACTCATTCACTGAAACTCAGGGTATGCAGCTCTAAAAACTAAGAGAAGCACCCTGTACAGGCACAGAAACTTCTCTAGAAGACACACTAAAAAGCAACCTATAGAACTACATGCGGTAGGACTGTAGCCAAGACATAGAAAAATTAAAACTATTCTATTTTCGTATGTACTTTTGTGTATAATTTAATATAATCACACATGGAACATACCGGAATCATTCACATTGAACTGCAGTGACAGTTACTTTTGCAGAGAAGGGAATGGGTTTGACTGGAAAACAAAGGCTCAGGGCAGTAATTACGGTGCTTTGTTATCTTTATGTCAATCAGCGATTTACAATGAGAATACAGTCCTCTGTTACTTGTAGAAAAAAGGTTTTTTTTTAAAAAATCCTTTTTAAAGCGGTATGGGGAGGAGGGATTAGTTCCTTCTGATGCGCTTCGGGTCCCTCACCTTTACGGCCCCCTCACCTTTACGGCCCCCTCTTGGGAGGGAGTCCATCTGCTTAAAAGTACAGTAGGGTGCTCGGCCAACGTCAGCAACGCCCATGCGACAGGGTCATACGCAAGGCCTGCCTCTCAGTCACCCGGGCAGAGAGCGGTGGGCGGCGTCCCGTCGGACACCCAGCTGGGGTCTCCACCCCTCCTCCCCCCGGCCCCCCACCGGCCTGCAAGCCCCATCTCCTCTGCCTACTTTCCCTAAGATCTTGCCACACCGGGCTTTAGTGGAGACGAATGTTCTGGTGCTAGAGAGAGACACAGAGAGAGAGGGAAGCTGCCCCCAGAAGAGAGACAAGTCACACGGGGTGTCAGTCGGCGGGGTTTTACTGTGGGGTGGGGGCTCCGGCATCCCACGGCGGCTATAACCTGGGGGGCAGAGGAGAGGGGACTGAGGGTGCGTGAGGGGAAGAAGGGCCCCACAGCCTCACCCCCTCGACACCCCCAACTCTGGCTCGGGCCCTTCCATTTCCCTTTGGGGACCCTCCCCCGCCCTGACTCTGGGTTCAAGGGCATCCAGCAGGCTGCCCCTCCCGCGTCTGGCCAGGGGATCCCACCGGGAAGGAAGGAAGGACAAGGGCTCCTCCTTCTCACGCAGCTTGGAGGGGTTTCTGTCACAGCCAGGAGCCCAGCGCGCCTGGCGGGGAAGGGGACTGCCACTCACTGGATCTCACGGAACGCCCGCTTCTCCACGAGCTTCACTTTGTACTTGCGCTTAAACCTGTACGAGGCAAGGGAGCGGTCAGGGGCCGGCAAGCCCACCGAGCACAGGCGTGAAGTTTCCCAGAGCCCTCGCTCCCCACACAGCCCCGGGGACCCTCACTTGGCTCTCTCCCGAGGCTCGATCATGTTTCTCTTCTGGAAGCTCTTGAAACGGTCGCGGAGAATGTTGCCTTCAGGCTGCGGGACACAGAGAGGGAGGCCTCAGATTGGGGGGGGGGCTCTGACCTCTCCTCGGGGCCCAGGCTGGCCCTGCCTGAGCTGGTGGGGTGATGTGTATGGACCCCTGGGCCGCCTGGGCTAGGTTTGCAGAATCAAGAGGATGGAGGCTGCTGAAGAAGCAGAGAGAGCATGCAGGGAGGGGAGCAGCAAAGGCCGGGGGATCAGACCAACAGGGCGCACGGCTGGCCCGCTAATGAAATAAGAGATGGTTGGAGCCCCAAGGCAGGCACAGGGCCCACGGCCGCCGCGAGGAGCCCGGGGCCACTGGGAGCCACGGCAGGTTCTGAGCGGGGGTGGGACAGGGCCCACGCAGAGCTGTAAGGAGACCTGTCCAGCACCGCAGGGCCAGGACACCGGCTTCGGGACATAGCTGGGAGGAAAGCGTCTGCAGGTCACAGGCTCAAATCATCATACCAGCGGACCCCTCACCCCCGAGGACCCCGAGCCCTCAGCCCCCAGGCATCAGCCCAACCGGCCCAACCTGGGGCAGCCATGATGTCGCCCACGGCCCCTGGGGGCACGGGGAGCAAGGATGGGTATCATCACTGGGCCCGGAAGTCTCCCCTACAGCACAACACCCCAGACAGGCAAGTACCTTTAGGGTCCTGAGAGAGTCAGACAACTCTGAGCTGAGCTGCACATCGATGTCGGGGGCCTGGTACCTAGAGAACACGGGCATGGGGTGTTCAGGGGGTCGGCCTTGCCCAGGGCAGAGTTCAAAGGCCCCACCCGGGCAGGAAGCCTTCCAGAACATGGTGCTCTGTGGAAAAGAGATGATCTTCCAGGAGGAGACCCTGCAGGGAACCCCTCCCCCCACCGGCCCCCCCTCCCCCCGGGCCTCACTTGAGCCGCCCCAGCCTCCGGGGCCTGTCCGCCTCCGCCAGCCGCTGCGCCCGCCGCTGCTCCCGCCGCCGCGCCAGCTCCGCCAGCCGCCGCGCCACCTGGGCCTTGATCCCGCGTAGCCTGAAGAGCTCCTGGTGCCGGAGCCGCGCGGCCCGCACCTCGGCCTGCTGCACCCGCTGCGGCAGGGCCGGGCGGAGTCAGGGGCCGGGCAGAGCGAGGCCCCTCCAGCACCCCCCCCCCCCCCGACTTCTTCACAGCAGTTTCCTGAAACCAGCGTCCTTATCCACTGGCGGCCCGCAAATCCCACTCTCCAAATGTAAGGACCAGGGCACGGACACTGGGTCTAGAACACTCCCTGCTGCATCCTGAGCCCAAGCGCTGCCAGAGCAGCAAGGGCAGGCAGCAGCCTGCGGTGCTCACCATCTTCCGGGCCGCCTTCTCCCGCCGCCGCTGCTGCTCCGTCTTCTTCTCCACGGCGGCCAGGCGGCCGGGTGCGGAGGACGCCTCGGCGCCTGCGGCCTGCTCCCCTCCGGCCTCCGCCTCGGGGCCCTTGTCCGGGCCCTCGCCCGGCTCCCCCTCCCCGTCTGACTCCTCCAGCAGCCCCTGGCACAGCTCCTGGAAGGCAGACTCCTGGGGCGGGAGGCAGGAAGCGGTGAGTCGGGGCGGCGGGCGCCGGGCGGGGAGGGGCGGGCAGGTGTGAGCTCACCTGGGTGGCAGGCTGCTCCGAGGGGGACAGGGCCAGCTGCCGCTCCAGCTTCTCCGCCTCCTTCTGCCGCTGCAGCTCCACTTCGTGGGCCGCCAGCAGCAAGGTCTAGGAGGGGAAGGTGGTCGGGTGTGAGGCCCCAGGCCCCCCAGGCCTCTCCTGGGACTTACAGACCTGGCCCCACCCCTGCACCCGAGGCCCCTCTCCACTCCCTGCGCAGCCAGGGGGTGCCCTCTACTCCCGAACCTCCTGTCTGCTCTGTCATTTCTCTTAGAGGACCGCCTGATCCCTGATCTCTGCACACAGTACAGTTTTGTTCACGCGAGACACAGAACAGACAAATCCGTAAAGACAGGAACGACAGTGGGGGCTGCCTAGGGAAGATGGGGCGTGGGGGGTGGTGATGGCCGATGGGTGCCACATTTCTTTCTGGGGGGATGAAAACATTCTAACATACTGGCGAGGGCCACACAACTCTGCGGATACGCTAAAAACCATTAAACTGTGTGCAGTAAGCGGGCGAACCCTCAGGCGTGGGAATTCTATCTCTGTAATACAGTTCTGTGAAGAACAAAAGACTCGGACTGATCTTTCCACGTTGTCCCCTAGCAGCCATATCAGTCCACGGGGGAACGGACTACGGTTCGTGGCCTCCTCTGCCTGTGACCAGCCTCATCCTGCTCCCATTTGAGGTCATGGGGTCTGTTTCTGCGGACACCTTTTATCAGGAGCAGAAAACTGCTCACTCCGCTCCTGGTGGGCTAAGAGGCCCTCTTACCACGAATGAGGCTGAACAGCACTCGCTCGAGCATCCTGCGTCTCAACGATCTCAATCTCTCTCTGGGGACCTATGCTCCCCAGGGGCAAAGGGTCTGTCTCCTCCGTTCATGACATCCACCGCCAAAATACACAGTGACTCTCACAGCCAGGCGTCCCACTGCTGACCTAGCCCAGGCCTGAGAGAAATCTCACCCGCTCAGACTGCTAATATTTCTTTGAAGCCTTTTGCATCTAAGTCCCGTGGACTCCCCGAAAGGTGGCGTGGTCTCATACACCCCTGGGCCTTCGTACACACTGTTCCTTGCACAAGCCTGAAACACCCATTCCCCTCTTCCCACAGCAAGCTCCTCCTCACACCTCTGGTCTAAACTGTTACTCCCTTCCTCCAGGAAGCCCTCCCTGACCCCCAAGGCTGGGTTTGGCGACTCCTCCGGGTTCCTTCATCCCAGGCCTCTGGGTCATCACTGTCTGGGAAGAGGTCTGTCTCCCCCACTGGACCATGAGCCCCAGGAGGACAAGCGGGGGGCTGCCTTAGTTGCTGCTGACTCCCCAGCAGAGGGTGGATACAGAGGAGGTGCCTGGTGAGGCCAAGCCAACCAAGCAGCCAGGCCCCAACTGAGGAGAGACCGTGTACCTGGTGGTCCTCAAAGGATGGGTTGTAGGAGGCTCCAGCCGGTGTCACCTCCACGGCAGGGACCTGGGAGGGCTTGGTGTGCAGATGTGGCGGCCGCTGGAGGACAAGGAAGCATGAAGCCTGGCAGCCCCACGACTCAAGACCTCACAAGCTCGGGTGCTGGGACTCCAGGCTTGGTAGGTAGCAGAGGCCTCGGCTTGGCCCACAGCCTTCAAACTGGGAGGTGCCTGTGGGTCTGGCATCTAGATCAATGGACACCTACTACCCAGCTGCTGTGCTACCCACGGGAGCCACATCCCCAGGAGAAGCAAGCTCCCTGCAGGGAGAGGCCCTGCCTGCCTTTCCTGAGAAAAGTCCCCGTGACCCTGTGGCGGGCAACGCTGGAGAAAACAGGGGTACACGGCACCTTGATTTTAGTCCCCAGTCTGTCACCCTGACACCTGCGGCAGGCTTGGGAGAGGGTGGGGGTGTTCTCTGTCATTCAGAGCAGGGGACAGCGGACAGAGGACTGGCAAAGACTCCTACTGTGGCCCCGGACCCTGCCGGGAGCTGGTGACAAATGCAGAAACCCAGCTCCACAAGGAATGAATCTGAATCCGATCAGGACCTGCACCTCAACAAGACTGAGGCAGGGGCTGGGGGGGAGGGGGGGGCGGCGGGGCGGTGGTGGCTTCCCAACTGGCCTCCGCCCCAGCAAAGGCCCTCAGTCCTCAGCAGAAGTCTGGGGGTAACCCTGGAAGCCCCCTGCCCCCCCCTGCTCCCCACACCTGACTGCCCGCCAGTCCCACCGCTTCTGCCCAAGGGCGCCATCTTGGGTCCCCCCCAGCCCCCACGATCCCGCCTCCACAGAACTGCCACCCGGACCCCATCACTCTCCTGTGCAAAACCACTCAAGGGAACACTCCACACCCTGATTGGCGCTCCCTCCCACCAGGCCAGCGTCCTCCGGGCCTCCTATTCAGCCCTGCCCCTGCGCCCTCGAGGTCCCCGCCTGGGGGCCCTTCCCTCCCGTCCAGGTCCAGGCCCAGCAGTGCCCTGGGCGGACCTGTCCGTCCAGGCCTCTTCCCAGTGAGGCTTTGCTCGCCCCCTGAAGCACCTCCCGCTGACTGCCACCACCCGGCTCTCTCCTCCGGAAGCACCAGCTCGAGGCCCAGCTCCTGCATGCGTGGTCCTGGCCGCAGGCTGAGACCAAGGCTCCAGGGCCCCAGTGTAGCTCCCACCACCCCAGCCCTGCTACGACCCATCGCCAAGGGCGCCCTGCTGCCACAGTCTCACCTTCACCCCCTTCTTCTTGGTCTGCTCCAGGAAAAAGGTGTCCTGGCCGGCCAGGGGTCGCTCCAGAGGGTCTGTGGAGGCAGTGAAGGGTGGCTGCCGGGGGCCTGCCAGTGTGGCCTGAAGGGCTCCCTCCCATCCCTCCCCTGCAAAAAGACACCACCAAAACACAGATAAGGGAAGGACTCACTCTCAGACCCCAACGGGTTTTGAATGCCAGGCAAAAGAGCATATGGACAGGTCCAGAAAGCAGAAGGAAGCCAAGGCTAAGGGGCAGGGGGCGGCCCTCAGGAAAATGCACTTGGGAAAGGGGAGCCCCTCCAAGACGCTGAATTCCGGTGAGGATCATCGAATCAACACCCGCAGAGCACCTCCCTTAGACACTGTGCTCTTGTGCAGCGCACAACCTGCACAACCGTGCATGGCAGCCTTGTCCCCACCCACAAGTAACAACAGGGGCACTCACTGTCTTTGGCCCAGAGATCATAAAAAGGCCTCTTGGTGGTGTCTTGGGGCCCAGGCTTGGCTTTGGTCGCGGGAGGGTTGAGGAGCCGGGCCTGGGCTCTGCGCACCTCCCGGGGCAGCTCGCCCTGCTTGGCCAGCTTCTCCCATAGCTGCTCCTTCCGTTTGAGTTTCCTGGCATTGGGGACCTGGTGGGCAAGGATGCTGGGTGGAGGAGAAGCAGCACAGGTGGAGTGAAGCAGAGGCCTGAGAAAGGGCCCAGCTCCTCCCAGTCGGGCTCTGCACCCCCACCACTCAGCAGCTCCTCCTGCCTGACTTTACTCCTCTGTGCTTCCAAAATGAAAACCTTAATGCCTCCTACCCAGCTTCAGAGCCCATCTCCTGACCCGAGAGCCAACAACACGGTGGCCTCGGCAGCCCTCACCCTGCGGATCTCCCAGGAACCTCACACATCACTTCAAAACCGACCTCAGGTTCGCCCCCACAGCCGTTCCTCCCATATCCCCATCTCAGGAGCCGCCCTCTGTCCACCCCATCACCCATCCAACCTCCCCTCCTTCAGAGCTGTCACTCAGCCAGCCTGATGGACCTCCTGATGGCTCCCACCCATCCCTCCTCTCCATCCCCAGAGCTCCCGGCTGGGCCGAGGCCCCGTACTTGCCTGCTTCAGCCACAACACCCCGGCCCCCACCTCATTTCCTCCCATCTACCCCCCAAAGCCCCAATCTGACCCCATCGCTCTCCTCCAAGCGACGCTTACGTGACCCCCTCCCTCCCTAGGAACTCCCTTAGGGCCAGAAGTGAGTGGCACTGCTGCACAGAAGGGCACGATGCCAGAGTCCAGCAGGGAAGATGGGTCTGGGGGTGGGGGGACACTCACTCTTTGGGGGCAGGGACCTTGGACGTGTTCTCTAGGATGAGGTCAACACGAAGGGGTTTCTTGAGAAGAAGTGACCTTTTCTGGCTTTTGATCCTCCTCTTGTTTGGCTCTGGGGTTGGGAGAAAGGCGCGCAATCAAGGGCTCTGGCCTCCTTGCTTCCCAAGACCAACTTCCCCACCCCCTGCATTTCAGCTCCACAGCAGCCATCAGACCCGCATCCTGGTGCACACACGGAGGCCCCAGGCTGGCCCCAGGCTTCCACCTGGGGAAAGAGGTGCCCAAGGTGTCCAAGCTCTGCCCTGCCCCCCAACACACCCATTTCCTGGGCCACCTGGAGGCAGCCCTGTGCTGGGAACAAAGACAGCGTCAGACCCACAGCCCTGCCCTCTAAGGACTCCCGGACAAGGCAGGAAAACCAGGAATGCTAACGAGCAAGAAGGCGACCAAGTGACACTGAGGCCCAGGGAGCTGGACTCAGGACCGATCCAAAATGGCTGATTCTCAGCACAACAGTTTTCCACCTTCTTTCACTTGATAGCAAAAAGCAAACTCCAGGACCAAATACACTAAGGACAGAACCCACGTCCTTTCAATTCCTAGGCTACATCACAGAAGACTTTACTCCTCTGTCCTTCCAAAATGAAAACCTTAATGCCTAACGCACGGGGTTGTCTGGAAAGGTAATGACGACAACAGCATGAGGCACCGTGATCACCTGGGAAAGCCCACAATCACTATTATCTTTCTTTTTCTTTTCTTCTGTGTCCCCAGGACCTGAAACTGAGAGCCACGAGTCGGTCAGTTACGTGCCACTGGAGCTGCTGTCCCACCAGAACCGAGCCCGTAAGCCACAGCCAGACCAAAAGGCTACGAACACTGCCTGTATCTTTCCTTTTTAAGCCGAAAGCAGAACCTATAGACTGCCTCTCCTCTGTTCCCAAAGAGACTTCATACTGGCCAAAGCAGGCCTTTGTGACTACCCTACCCGTTCACTAGGGCAGGTCCCGCCTTCCCCTTGCTGTTGCACGCCAGATCGGCTCACTCCTGTGAAAGGTGACCTCTTCAATAATCATCTCTCACTCACTTGCCCAAAGTCTCCTGCACCTCGAAGCAGGTCCCTTTCCCGCTCACTGAAACAGGCCCTCTCACGTTCCAGACCCCTGGAGTGAACCCACACATGCTCCCTAAGGGCATCCTGCTGTTAAAGCCCCTTGCCATTTGCTCATTAAGGCAGACCCTTAGCTTGTTTTCTATCCCCTCATTAAAGCGATGGTCTATTTTTGGTCTGTTTTTCTACCTACTGATGGAAAGCCTATCATTCGCTCAAGCCATCCCTAACTCCCCTCTCCTGTACTCTGTTTCAGCAGCACCCCCCCCCACCCCGGCTTTTTGGCAAATAAAAGCAAGCAGATTAAGACGAGCTTCTTATCTACTTACCTATTACCTACTCGTTAAACCAGATCCTCTTATTCTTATTCAAGCACATCTTACCAAAATAGGTCTCATCCCTTACAGCTTTTCTGCCAAGTTAAGAAGAGGCCTGCTAATTTACATGTAATCTATTCAGAGGCAAGACCCCCCCGCTGGCTTCTGTGTGCCAGATGGAGACTTGGGAATTGCCAGATTGAAGACTGAGAGCCCGGAAACCTCAAAAAGAAAATCTGACTTGTTAAGTCTTTCATTCCAAGCCCTCTTATTTATAGTAAAGACCTTTCCTAGCGTATGTCTGCCATCCAAGCCATGTCAATAATAAACACTGTCTCGGAGACTGAGATGGACTAAATAAGGACCAAGCAGGCACCACCGAAAGCTCTTCCTCACCTTTTTTCTTGGAGCCGGTGTCCACGAAGAAGAGTTTCTCATCTGGGGCCTCTGATACCAAGCCACTGGGAGACAGGAATGCAGAATGTCAGCCAGAGACGTTGGGGAGGGTGCAAGCTGCTGGGGAGGGAGGTTTAACCTCTCAGGGGCCAGGCTCTCCTCTAGTACTATGCTCATTCAAGCACCTTCTTCCCGCCATGGGATTCCCTCCACGCTAAAGCTTCTCCCTTCAAATCACAGAATTTAGTACTTAACAAATCATAATGCTTAAAACATCGTAATATTTAACTCTCAGCGCTACGCTAAGGTGGGTGCACGGGGCATACTTACACTACAATTATTACTTACTTCCCTGAATTCTAATTTAACATTGGGTATTCTGTATCGAGTGACCCAAGTCCCCAGACCTCACCCCAGAGTCCAGTGGTGGCCGAAACACACCCGCGCAGCCCCCCGGAAGTCCCCCCAAGCACGCTCGGCCTCGCACCCGGCCACTCGGACCGAGGCCCGGCTCCCGGAAGTCCCGCCCCACGCACCCGCTCGTGCGCTCCTGCAGCCGCACGTCCTCCAGGAACTGGTCAACTTCGAGCCCCAGCGGCTCCTGTGCGAGCCGCCGCCAGCCTCGTTTCTTATTTCTTGGGCCTCGCCGCCGCCGCCTCAGCGCCGGGTCCACCGAAGTGGGCCGCAGTCCCAGGAAGCCGGAATCGGCCTCGCTTTTCGAGCAACGCGTGCCGCCGCCGCCACTACCTCCCGGCGCCATCTTGGCAAAGGAAGCATTCGGTCGCCGGCGCCCCGAAAGTCGGTTTGTGGCCTGCGCGCGCAGGTCCCCCGCCCCCTCCCGTGACGTACTTCCGGTTACCGCCATCTTGGTAAAGTGTCTGGAACCGCCAAGGGGCGGGGGTAAAGGGTAAATGTCTCCTCCCTCTTATGCAAATTCCCGTCGGCCGCGGGTCGTGGGTTGGCGGCTTCGCGGCTCTAGCCCTGAGCAAACACCTTTACGCCGGCCCAGGAATATTTTTAAAATCTGCGTATGTTTTTAATCTGTAACTTATTATTATTTTTAGTCCAACTGTCTTAAGAAAATCAGAACCGTCGGTGGCAGATTCGGCAGAAGACACGCTCCAGTCTGAGAACGTTCGGCTTCTCAGTGTTCCGATCCTAGAATCTTGGAAATCCAAGAGATTTCCGAATGTCGAGTTGGGAGCACAGAACCTCATATTTGCGAGGAGTGTTAGAAACATGCAGTGTTGGCAGTGTAGGATCGGAATCAATCCTGGGCAAACTGCTTGGCTGTGCCTCACTTTCCTCATCTGTGAAATAGGGACGATTATGGTACATCAACCTTATAAATTATTCAGGAGAGGAAACGAGATAAACGCACGATGTTTAAGGTTGTGCGTGGAGGCTGCCTGAGTGGCTCAGTAGGTTAAGCGTCTGCCTTGGGCTGGGGTCATGATCTCGGGGTCCTGGGATCAAGTCCCCAGTCGGGCTCTCCGCTCAGCGGGGAATCTGCTTCTCCGTCTCCCTCTGTGCTTTCTCTCTCTCTGAAATAAATATAAATAAATCAGTCTTAAAAAAAAAAAAAGATTGTGCCTGGTATCTCAGTGTTAGCTATTGTTACTGGCTCGCCCCCTGAGGTTTCATCTTAGAATCAACTAATCTTTGCTGTTTACAAATAAGGAAGGAAGCTCGGAGGCTCTTGGGCGCTGGCAACCATTCATAGGGATCCAGGGCTGCCTACAGGCCGCTCTGGACGCGAAAGGGAAGAAGGCACGGAGAGGGAGGGCGCCACGCCGGTGGTCGCACAACGGAACCCACTCGGGATCCTCGCGACCCGCCCTGGAGCCCCGAGTGCGGACCGCCTGGCTCGGGGGTTTCAGCGCGCAGCCCGCGCGGTTCCCGAGTGCCCGCCAGGGGGCGGTGGGAGCCGCGAAATTGGGAGAGCGCGCGTGGGCGGGAAGAGCGAGCGGTCAGCGTGTCCCGGCGGCGGCGGGTGTGGTCGGGGGGCTCGGCCCGCGCGCGTGCGCACACATGGTGGTCCCTGTGGGCAGCGTCACCTCTCCTCCAGGAGCCCGTTGGTCCCTGGTGTTACGTGTCAGGGGTGGCGTCCCAGGTGGCGCACGCTGGCGGTTGGGGCGGAGGCACGATGTGCCCGAGCTCGCGCGCACACAGCCCCACGCCCCAGGGCCTGGTTCCCAGGCCCCCGCGGCGGGAGGTGGGAGGGAGGGATGTCCCGGAGGGAGGGCCCCTGAGTAACTTTTCTTCGGAAAATATGTCGGTCTGGCCCCCAGCCCAGGCCTGAGTCATCAGGCTCTGCTGCATTGAGTCATGGCCTCCACCCCCCGCCCCTGGGACCTTGGAGGGGACCCCCCCCAACCTCAAGCTCTGCCCAGGGCTCTTTTTCCCCCGGAGTCCGGGGAGAGCCATCCCCAACCCCCCCCCCCAACCCATCCCAAGACGGCCTGACTTCCACGTGGCTAGAAGCCTTGGCTTTATTTGCTCTGTGGGAACGTTCGCTGTTCGGTTCACAGGCCCCTCCTAGGCATGGCGGTGGGGGGGGTGATGGTGGGTGTGGAAATCCCCGCGAGCATCGTGGGGGGGGGGCGTCGTCCCCACCTATGTCGCCCTTCCCCATCTTTTCCATGGGGTCCCCCACCAGGGTCAGGCACTAATAAGTGGTGAAGGCACGGGTGGGTGGAGGGCGGGACGTGAGGGGTCCCTTTAGGGAGGAGAAGGGAGAGCTGTAGCACCAAGAGCCCCCCCGCCACGCATCCCTGAAAGGGGGACTAAAATAAAGCCCTGGCGCCTTTATATCTGGTGGGGGCTCTACTTAAATATGGGCTGATGGCAGAAAGGCTGTGCTCCCGCAGTCTACAATTCAGGCCACCAGCTGTGGGGAGCCTGGGGCGGGGGCAGCCAGGCTGGGTTTTCAAACCAGGGCCCTGTGGGCCGAGGCCAAAAATACCTCAAAGTGGGCAGAGTCTGGGCGAAGCAAGGATCGAAGGGGCTTTTCTGTCTGCTAAGAATTCTTAGTACAGAAAGGGGTGCAACCAGAACTGGGCGGAGGGGCTGAAGAGGGGTCCCTCCGACGAAGTAGGAGGTTGTGTCTCCCCTCTGAGCCCCCAGTGGTCCCAAGGCCTGAGAACAGGATGGAGTTTGGGGGGAGGGGCGGTCCTTGCCCGGATGGGCAAGAAGTGGGGAAGGGGGCCTTTGTGTTTGTTATTTCAAACAAGGGGCCACTGGACTATGGGGAGAGGCGAGGGGTCCTGCCCAGAATTGGGGATCGGGCTGGTTAGGGCCTGTGTCTGTGTGTGTTTGTGTGACTGCGTGGGTATCAGCCCCCTGAGGGCAGATACACGTGTCTGTTTTGCTCTCTGGGGTACTCCCCAGTGCCCAGAACAAGCCCTGCACATCCAAACATAGTACGTGCTCAATAAATACTTGAACGAACGATGACTGAATCGATGGCTCTGTGCGTGTGTGTGTTAATGTCAACGGGATGTGCCTAAGTGTACGTGAGGGTAGAGATGCAAGGCCAGGCAGAGAAGCCTTGCCCCTCCCCTGGTCCCCACTGTCTGGCAGAGGGGAGTAGAGAGACCCCCATCCTTACAGCTGAGAAGGTGGGCAGGCAGCGTGCGTGCAGGCTGGGGCGGGGGTGTGCGTGCAGCCAGCTGGTGCTGGGGAGCCACAGCAGGGCAAGAGGGAGGGAGGGCCGGCAGGCACTGGCTGGCTCACTCTGCAGAGCCCTTGTGGCGCCGCTTGGAGGGCGGCACCAGGCGGCGGGGCAGGTTGGTGGGCAGCCCGTGGCCCTCGAGCTTGGCCTCGATGAGGTGGCTGGCCAGGGCGAACTCCTCGTCATCCAGCATGCCGTCCCGGTCGACGTCACTCAGCTTCCAGATGCGCCCCAGCACCGAGTTGGGGAGCTTGGTGCCCACCATCCAGGTCTTGGCCTTGGTGCCGCTCAGCTTGCCATCGGCGGGCGCCAGGTTGTAGAAGATCTCGTCGTACTTGGACTTGTCCTTGGTCACCACCCACTCGGCCTCGTCGTCCGAGCCCTCCTCGCCGTCCTCCAGGGCCTCATCGGGCCCCCGCTCCACGAACGGGCCCATGTGGGTGCCCTCGAAAGCGCCGCCCTGCACGCCCACCTCGGTGCTCTCCAGCTCTTCCTGCCGCAGGAGGGGCATGAGCTTGGCGATGTCGTGGGTCAGCATCTCGTCCAGGGCCTCCAGCAGCTTTGGCTTCAGCGAGTGGAATTTGGTGAAGTCGTGAGCCATCAGCAGCTCCTGTTGTGGGGTGAGGTGGAGAGGGGAGCGCTGGGAAGTCAGGGGGCACCGTCCTCAGGGCCCCCCAGCCCATGGGGGCAGTGGGACCCTTGGGCAGCTCACTTGGTAGCAGGTCTCGGCTGAGAGGTGCGTACCTGTGCAACCCATTTCACTCGGGCACCCACCACGCAGAAGAGACTAGGACAGCGGGGTCCCAGGGGCCCTCGCCCTGCCCCAGGCGTGCCCCCAGGATCACTGACGGTAGGGATGTACGTGGCCCTGTGAGGACTTAGAGCAGTAGCTGTTTACCAGCCGGCAGAGGATTTCAGTATTCCGACAGTGGCCCCAGCCTTACCCAGCACAGCCCTGGGTCTGCCCAGCCTCTGGGGCACCCCAGCTGCAGCTGGCCAGCACCCCACCACCACCCCGTTGTGCAAATCGAGAAAATTCCATTCCTGCTGCTCCATTAGCTCTGTCACCCCACTTCACAGAAACGGGTGAGTGGCTTGCTGCCAAATTTGGAGGTTAGGTTGGGGATGGCCAGATTCTTAGGAGCTCCTGGGACAACCCTCCCTCCCCCTGCCCCCCTCCCCCCCCAGAAGTCATCCTGTGCTAGAGCAGCTGTGGGGCTGGATTTGTGGTCACGCTGCTTCTCCCCTGCGGCCGCTCTGAGTCACCTGCACCAGGAGACTCACAGCAAAGACCGATCTGGTTCATGGACCCACACTGATTTCCAGAGCCGAGGCAGAGAGGCCCGCTGATCTGGATATAAAGGGGTTGGCGGGGGGGTGTCTGGACTCCAGGGCCAGCCTGCCCAGGTCCCAGCCCAGTTCTGCCACTTAGGAGCTGTGTGCCCTCAAGCAAGTGACTTCACCTCTCTGGGCCTCAATTTCCACACGTGTACAACGGATCAATAACATTAGTGCTCCCCTCTTGGGGGGATGGGAAAGGCTAATGAAGTCATCTGGATAAAGCGTTCCAGAACTGTCAGTGTAATCTTACCAGCTGCTGTTTATCTAGCCCAGTGGTTCTCAGCCACGGGAGATGTTGTCCTTCCCCAGTGGACACTTGGCAAGATGTAGCCATTTTTGATTGTCACCAGCTGGGGGAGGGGTGTGCTACAGGCACCTAGAGGTCAGGAGGATGCAAACATCCCGCAATGCACAGGACACCCCTGACCACGAACACTCGGACCCCAAATGTCAGTAGCGCTGAGGTTGAGAACCTTGACCTAGCCCCAACTCTGTGCCACACACTGATCTTAGGGGGCTGCAAGCACTGGCGGATTCAGCACCCACAGCAATATGTACTATGACAATGCCCATTTCCCAGTTGAAGAAACTGAGGCTCGGGCAAGGTGACTTGTCCAGACTCACAGAGCTAGTAAGTGGCCGAAGGGAAATGCACTCTGCCAGAATTCCTCAGAGTCTTGGGTTAGAAACCATCTCAGACCCAAAGGTCACAGGCTTGGAGTATCAGCCTAATGTAGTCTCAAAACAGAGGCTCAACCCCGGGCTGGGGGGGCTAGTCCCCGCCTCCTCCACGCCTGAGCCTGGACCTCTGTCCCCATGTTTGTTTGGTCCCTCCTGCCCCGCCCGCCTCCAGTAGCTCCAGCAGCTCTTCATTCACCCCCTGCCACTGCACCCACACCCAGTGCTCTCCCCAACACTGGTTAATCCTAGACCTGGACATGCAAGGGGTCCCCCCGTTCCCATTTGTTCCTTCATCCTCAGCACCGGAATCCCTGAACATTACCTGGACACCTGGCCACCTAGAAGGAAGACTACACTTTCCAGCTTACAGCCAGCCTTGGCCATGTGGCTACCTTCTGGCCAAGCGGATGTCAGTGTACCTTGCGGACACAACTCTAGAATTGTCCTTTCCAATACGGGAGCTACGTGTGGTTATTTAAATTTAAATTAGCTAAAATTAAATAAAATCTAAAATGTCAGTTTTAATAGGGCTAGCAGCTACCATATTGCAAGGCAGAGCACAGAACATTTCCATCATGGTAGAAAGTACTATTGGACAGCACTGTTCTAGAAAATGTCCTTAAAGACAGAGACTGTACAGGTAGCTTTCCCTCCCGTCTCCCTCATCCCTTCTTGCTGGCTGGAATGCAGACAAAATGGCTGGAGTTTTGGCAGCCATTCTGTACCACGCGGGGATCTTGGAACTGGAGGCGGGGCATGGAGGAGAACTGAGACAGAGGAGGACTTGGTCCCTAGCTCTGTAAAGCACCAAACCAGCCCTGGAGCACCTTCTAGGATTTTATGGAGAAAAACAAACTTCCGTCCTAATGAAGCCACGGTTCCTTGGGGTTTTCTCTTCATTCCCTTGTCCTAACGCACAAAACCATGCTCTTATGGAACCATTTGCAGGAGGTGCTTTCCAGAACCTGCCCTCCATCCCTCCCATTTTTGAGGGCCCACCCGAAAGCCCACAGAAGCTGACCCCTTCCGCCTCCCTCCCGGGCGACCTCCCACCTGCATCTTCTGGCAGTCCGGGAAGTCACCGGGAGATATGTGATGCTCTAGCTGGATCTTGGCAAAGATGACGGGCAACTTGAGGATCAGCTGCTTCTTCTTGTTCTCCTTCCCAAATACGGAGGGCATCTCCTTCTTCAGGTAGCTGATGATGTACGCGTGAACCTGCAGGAGGAGAGCGCTCACCTGAGCCTGCAGCACCATCACCCGGGGCCCGCACACCTACAGCTCCTGATTCGCGTGGCCCAGAGGGGGGCCTGAGAATGTGCATCCCGACCCTTACAGGTGAGGTGCTGCTGCGGCAGCCAGCAGCCGAGGGCAGAAGACCTCCCCCCAATCTGCATACCGGCCCGAGCCTGTCTCTGGATTGCCTTGTTCACATTCCTGGACAGCTCGTCTGATGCCCAGCGGAATCTGGGCCCGGCCCCCAGAGCTGTGTCACCCTCAGCTGTGCCCGTCGCGGGAACAAAGGGCAATCCCACCTGCTCCCTCCCCAGTTGAGGCCAGACTTCCCTGAAACCTTTCCTGCTTTGATGCTTCTGACTCCTCACCAGCCGCAGCCAGCCACCAGCGAGCCCTTTGCCCTTTGCCTCCTACATCTGTCCGCTCTGTTTTCACTGCTTTGCATCTCAGGGGGGCCACCACCCCCACCTCCCCACACCTGCCTGGGGAGACACAGCAGGCACCCCACTGGTCTTCTGGCCTCTCTTGCCCCTACAATGCCTTCTCCAGGCAGCGGCTGGAGAGGTCTTTTTGTTTTTTAGGAACAAACACCAGATCATGAGACACTGCTCCAAAGTTTCGATTTGCTTCTTATCCAAGTACAAAATTCCGACCATAGCTGACAAGTCCCTACAGCAGCAATTCTCAAAGTGTGGTCTGGGGAACCCCAGGGATTGCCCCCCACCCACCCCAGCCTCTTTCAGGGGTTCACATAGTCAGAGCTATTTTAATAACAACATTAAGGTGCTATTTGTCTTTTGTGCTCCCGTTTCCCCCCCAGGGGACAGTGGAGTTTTTAAAGGCAACAGGATGCATGATAACCGTAACTGAGTGCAGGAACAGATGTGCAAAATCCAGAGGTCTCCTTCGAAGCCAGACATTAAAGAGATTTGCAAAAATGTAAAACCAGGCCACTGTCCTCTGGAATTTTTTTGTTGTTGTTGTTTGGAGAGAATTTTCATAAAACGTATGGGACTTAGGTTACCAAGTCCTGGGCTTATGGTTATTTAAAAACTGATCTTATAATATCTATTATCCATATTAATTAACATAAATTGAACTCTCATAACTCATCGATAACATTTATCATCAATAAATTGCTACTTATTAATAGTTAAATGGTTATTGTTGGTTAAGCAATATTACTAGATAAATATGAAACATTTTCTCAGTTTTAACTTCTGGTATGGCCAATGTAGACAGATTCATCCCATGTACCTACACACTCTTTGGGGCGCTCAATCATTTTCAAGAGTGTCGTGAGCTCCTGTGACTGGAAGTTTCTCCAGAGTCTGGCTCCTGGTGTTTCATCCCGCATCCCCCCTGCCCCGCCTCCGTGCCAGCTTCCTCACCTGCCATCCTTGTCCCAGCATGCTAATATTTTTCTTACCACAGGGCCTTTGCACATGCCACTCTCTGCCTGCAGCCCTGCTCTGATCTCCCCAAGCTGGCTCTCTCAGCTTCCTTTTGATGTCACCTCCTCACGGAGGCCATCCTATGAGAAGCAGGTGCCCCAACCACCACCATCTAATTATTTTCTTTTTCTTTTTTAAGATTTTATTTATTTATTTGAGAGAGAGAGAGAATGAGAGATAGAAAGCACGAGAGGGAAGAGGGTCAGAGGGAGAAGCAGACTCCCTGCTGAGCAGGAAGTCCGATGCGGGACTCGATCCCGGGACTCCAGGATCATGACCTGAGCCGAAGGCAGTCGCTTAACCGAGCCACCCAGGCGCCCCCATCTAATTATTTTTTACCGTCACTTCCCTGGCCCCCAAAATGTTTATTGCAACCCATCCTTATTTTGTTTATCTGGTGGTTTACTTATTCTGCCTCCTTCCATCAGAATGTGAGCTCCAGGAGGGCTGGGATCTTATCTGTTCCCTCTGTCCCTCTGCACCGGCACGGTATGCACAGAAAGCACTCAAGAAATACTTGCGGAGGGAAGCAATGAACTTGGGAACCTTTGAGCCCCAATCTCCAGAGTTATCAAAAAACAAACAAGGAGGACAGAATCATGAACATTTGCATTTTTGAACTGGAAGCTCAGTGATTAACTGCATGTGCTTAAATAAAAATAGACTATATCTGGATAAAGACACAAGAAACTCCTCATGGGGGCTGCCTCCAGGGAAGAGGCCCTGCGAGCTGGTGGGGGGTTGGGGGGAGGATCAGGGCTGGGAGGGAACATGTTTAACCGAGCTTACATGCTTTACCGTGAGACGGTCTTAAAGGTTCGATGGAAAACACTTGTTTGAAAGTTCTCTTAATGAATCATAGGTTTAGAATGCTAAAAATTTTGGCGGTCCCTGGCTGGTTCTGAATCTTTACGTCCCCCCAACTCCACCACTCTGCCTCCTCCAGCCGCCCTGGGCTCCTTGTGCGGGCCTGTTCCTGCCTCAGGGCCTTTGCACTTACTGTTCCCTCCTCCTGGTAGGGTCTCCCCCAGACCTCCACTCTCCCTCCTTCAGGTCTCTGCTGGGAGACCCTCCCTGACCTCCTTAAAACAGTCCCTCGCCAATCTCCTTTCCTGCTTCATTTTCCTTCCTGATCCTTATCACATACAATACTGTATGATATTATAGATTCATTTGTTTAATATCCACTTCCCCAGTGAAAAGTAATTCTACAAGAAAAAAAACAACCTTAACTCATTTGTTCCCTGCTGTATCTCCAGGGCCCCAAACAGTGCGGAAGCACGTTGTAGGTGCTCAGTAACTGTTTGTTGAATGAATGTCACTGAGCCGCCTCAGAGAAACTCGGTAAGAAGACCTAGGGCACCTTGGCCTCTTTAGTATCAGACTCTCTCAAGATCTTGGCCTCAAATATCTCAACACAGTGAAATCGCCCCTTCTCGCCGTTACCACTTCAACCAAAGGACGGAGCCAGGTGACTCATCCACACCCTATATCGTACAGACAGGGAAACCGAGACACCGAGGGGTAGTTACCCAGAGTCCAGAAAGGCCCTGTACTTTGGGGGAGAGAGTGTGGGGAGGTAAATGGTGTGGACTGTTGTTTGATGGCCAGACCAAGTGTGGTGGCGGAATCACACGTGGGGAATGAGTGGGTGACACGGTGCAGGGGAGGGGCAGGGAAGCGCGGTCACAGTTGGACCCTGGGTGAGGGGCACTGGGGAGCCACAGATGGATCCGAGGGAGGGAGGGGAAGGAATGGTCGGTCGATAGGTGTGAGGGGTTAGCGGGGCAGAGGCGTGGCCAGGCTGGTGGGCGGGACCTGCGAGCGCGGGCCAATGGGGGCGCGGGGG
This sequence comes from Eumetopias jubatus, assembly GCF_037043125.1. Classification (NCBI taxonomy): domain Eukaryota; kingdom Metazoa; phylum Chordata; class Mammalia; order Carnivora; family Otariidae; genus Eumetopias; species Eumetopias jubatus. The sequence goes on along the minus strand of NW_028274816.1, from coordinate 56,718,651 downwards.
CGGGGCCTAAAGTGGCTCCTCGGGGACCCAGAAGAGGGAAGGCGGGAGGGCGCTGATGGCTTTTCCAGAGAGGAAGCGGGGGAAGGTGCCAGGAAGAGATAAGGTGGGAGGGCGGGCTGGGCCGGGGCGCGGGGCCCGGACTCCGGGGTTTGTCCGGGTTTCCGGAGCCGCCTCCTGCCCGGCGGGGGCACCAGGTGTCCGGCCCGACCCCGCGCCTCTGTCCCACGGCCCTGGGCCCCAGCCCCCGCCGCTGTCTGCGTCCCCGAGGGGCCGGGGTTCCGTGGGGGACGAGGGCGAACCGGAGGGGGGCGGCGCTGAGAGAGACACGGAGGAAGACAGAGGGGGAGAGATAGAAAGACAGGCGGGGAGATAGAAGGAGAGAGAGAAAGGAGAGAGGGACAGAGAATGAGGGAAGGGGAGGGGAAGAGCCCGAAGAGAGGACGAACGAGTAAGAGGGAGAGAGAGGGACGCTGTGAAAGAGGCAGAAATGAGGAGAAACACAGAGAGAGAGAGACAGAGACGCAGAGACGGTCCAGAGCCCGGGTGGGGGAGGGGGGAAGGTGGACTCCAAGGCTCTGAGCCGTCCCTGCTGGGCCGCTCCCTCCCAAGGAGGATTCCTGGGGTGGGGGTGGGGTCCCTGACTCACCCCCTCTTTGCTGCTCCTTAAACCAACACCTCAGGCTCCTCCACCCCCCATAACCTTCTAGGCCTCCCTGCCTGCCCAGCTTCCTGCCCCACCTCCACCCTGGCAGCCTCCCCTATGAATGTTCCATTTGGCCTCCAAAATCGCTCTCAGACCAGTGCTCCCCTCCCCCTCCCAAGGCCCTGTTGGGATCCAGGCTCCTCCTTGTTCCTCCGTCCCCAGCCTCCTCCATGGTCTCTGGCCCCAGTTTAACAGCCCTTGAAAGCACCCACCAAAAGGCAGCCTGAGTAGGACCCTGTCCCTCCTCTGCTCTGAACCCTTGCATGGCTCCCCAGTACCCTCAGGACAAAGCGCAGGTTCCAGGTCACAGCCCTGGGTGGTGTGACTCCCACCTCACCAGCCTCAGATTCAGTTATTTGCACTGTCTACACTGGGTTCAACACTGACATTTTCCCTCTCTTCCTTGAAACGGGCCACGTTCTCATCTCCGGTCCATGCACTTGCTGGTCCCACGGTCGAGAATTCCTTCCCCTCCTCACCCTCCTTTTCCTCCCATTTGCAGCTCTGATGCCCTCTCCTCCAAGAAGTCTGCTGCCCCAGTCCCCACCCCACCCCCCCGGCTCCCCAGGACCGGCCCTGACCATGCTGGGTCATCACTGTCTGGGGATGGGTCTGTCTCCTCCCCTGAACTGCCTTGGTCACTGCTGTGTCCTCAATACCACCCAACACAGGGCTGGGGACAGGGGAGACTGTGTCGAACGAGACTGTTGGTTCAACGGCATTCGTTCCATAAATATATACGGAGCACCAACTCTGTTCCAGGTTCTGGGGATACAGCAGCGAACAAATTCAGACGTCTCTGATTCTGTGAAGCTTACATGTGAGTGGAGACAGGTAGTAAACCCAGAAACCCAATGAATGGATGATGTCCGGCCAGGCAGCAATGAATGCTATGAAGGAAACTACAACAAGGATAAAGCAAGACTCACATGACAGGAGCGGGGAGGGAGTTATAGTCATAAGGAGGGAGGGCAGACAGGGAAGCCTTCCGGAGCATGTGGAGCAAAGAGGAGGTGAAGGAGGTGGGGAGCGAGCCAAGTGAGAGAGAGGCGGGGGGGGGGGGGGGCTGTTCCAGGAAGAGGGAACAGTAAGTGCAAAGGCCCTGAGGTAGGAGCGAGGAGGCCAGCGTGAAGTGCAATGGATGATGGGAAGGGAGTGGAAGAGCAGGACGGCGAGGAAAAGCGGCATGGAGGGGGAGGGGGAGGGGGAGGGGGAATGGGATGGCTGTGGACCTCACCGCAGCCCCGGGTGGCTTGTGCGCAGAGGTGGGCCATGATACAATGTGACTGGTGGTGGGACGTGGATGACAGGACACAGAAGAGACAGGGAGATGCGGAAACAGAATGATAGATGCGCAGCAGCAGGGGGATAACTCCCCATGCCATTCGGCTTCCCCCACTCCACCTTGCGCCGGAACGACCCACCCTGGAGGACTCTCTTAGACTGGTGAACTAAGTCATCGGAGAGCCCCTAAGCCAGGGAGACCGGACGGGAGGCAGGGCAAAGGGCAGCCCCCGCCTCCGCGCTCCAGCCCCGCCCCCGCCCCGCCCCACCCCCACCCCCACCCCCGCCCTCCCGCGCTGCTCACCCGCACCAGCCGGGCCCTCTTTACTAGGTCGTTGAGCTTGCGCAGGGCGGCGTGGCGGGGCAGGCCCTGGATGTCGCGGAAGAGGTCCTGCTCCTCCAGCTCGAAGAGGCGCCGGTTGTCGGGCACCAGGAGGGGCTGGGACCAGAAGGAGCCGATGTAGACGCGCAGCACCTCGGGCGTGCCCACCACCTTGCCCAGCGCCCACATGAGCGCCCCGTAGACGCGCATCAGCTGCTGGGTCTCAACCATGTCCGCCTTGTTGAGCACCACGCGGATCTTGTCCTCATGGCCCCGCAGGGCGCCGATGGCCTCGGAGAACTCGTCGGAGATCTCCAGCTTGTGCGCGTCGAAGAGCAGGATGATGAGGTCCACGCGCTCCGCGAACCAGCGCAGCACGGCCGGGAAGTCGTAGCCTGGGGGGACGCAGTGGAGGCGGCACGAAGGGCAGAGGTCAGCCCCACCCCCCACCCCACCCCGCCCTCCAGTCTTTCGCAAGCATCCATTCCCTTGGAGGGATAGCAGACCGTACAGACGTTCAGGTTGTTAACTTTCCGAAACCCTTCTCTGGGCAAAATAGCCAAGGGCCCAAGAGTATCCCATGGCTCTGCCCCCGTCCTCCCAGGCCCCAGAATTACCTCATCACTCTGGCCCCAGGCCCTCAGGCCACCTGGCTAGAGGGCTATCGCCCGCCCCCTTTTCATTCATTCCTTAGGCAGATATTAGTAGCGAGCACGGGTCCGGCTGTACAGGTTGTTAAAATACTGAAGTGTTTTTTTAACAGACTCTATGTGCCTCTATGAACCCCACCCCCACCCCCCCACCCCCCGGGTCTCCCAAGTGCCTCCATCACCCCAGCCCCTCCCTAGGACTTCTGGACCTCCCCACAATCCAGCAACTGAAGAGTCCATGCTGGCTCGGGCTCTGCTCTCGCCAGAGCAGATGGTAAATATTTTGAATTTATTTAACAATATTTACAGAGAGTCTTCTGTGTGCCAGGCCCTATCCTGGGCACCCAGAGATACCGCAGAGGGCACAGAGACAAGTCCTGGCCTTCATGGAGTACCTGTCTCAACAACGGGCTTCATTCATTCATTCCTTCCTCGTTCACTCATTCGTTCACACCCTTTGCTTTTGCTGCTCACTCGTGCATGCAGCAAGTGATGCTTAGGAGAGTAGGGAGGAGGGGTTGGGACGCCCTGACTCCGTGGTCAGGCAGTCCTGGGTTTGAATCCCACCTCTGCCCCACCCCACCCCCCAGCTGTGTGGCCTTAAGCAAGTAGGAAACCTCTCTGAACTTGTTTCTTCTTCTGTAAAATGGAGGTCCTAATAGAATGTGACTTGGAGGGCTGTTGCGGAGATTAAAAGAATATAAATGAGCTAGTATATAACATACAATAAGAGCCTATCTATAAAGAGCTTAAAACAGTGCCTGTTTAAAATGGGTGAGCTTTAGGGCGCCTGGGTGGCTCAGTTGGTTGGGCGACTGCCTTCGGCTCAGGTCATGATCCTGGAGTTCCGGGATCGAGTCCCCGCATCGGGCTCCCTGCTCAGCGGGGAGTCTGCTTCTCCCTCTGACCCTCCCTCCTCTCATGTGCTCTCTCTCTCTCTCTCTCTCATTCTCTCTCTCAAATAAATAAATAAATAAAATCTTTAAAAAATAAATAAATAAATAAAATGGGTGAGCTTTAGGCATGTCAATTGTACCTCAATTAAACAGTTAAAACAGGGGCGGCCTGGGTGGCTCGGTGGGTTAAGCGCCCGACTCTTGATTTCCCGGGTCGTGATCTCAGGGTCGTGGGATCGAGCCCTGCATCGGGCTCTGAGCTCAGGGTGGAGTCTCCTTGAGATTCTCACTCCCTCCCTGTCTGCCCCCTCCCCCTGCTCTCTCTCTCTCTCTAAAAAAATAAATAAATAAAATTGTAAATAAAAATAAACCGTTAAAACAAGCAAACACAATCTGGGAACACGGTAAGTGCTCAGCAGTTATCAGTTGTTATACATGCGGGACACAGTGGGGACCTCCTTCGGGAACTGTCCCCAGAGCCGTCCCTGTCCTGTTCTCATCCGGATCACAGTCCATTGAGGACACAAACCCATCCCCAGAGTGGTCAGGCCAGGGTGGGGGACCCCAGAGAGCTTTAGGAGCCCAGCGGGAGCACCTGACCCAGCCTGGGGGGGGTGGTCAAGGAGGGCTTCTCGGAACAGGGGACACGGTGGTGACCTGGGAGACAAGGCGTTACCTGGCAGAACAGGGAGCCACCGCTGACTCACCTGCCATCACTGCTTGCTCTCCCTGAATCATCTAGTTGAATCTTCAAAACACCCTCGGGAGACAGGCGCTTTTGTGATCCTCATTTTCCAGATGAGGAAACTGAGGCACGGGCAGGTTGAGGGATTGACTCAAGACATGCGGGTGGGAGGTGCGGAGCAGGAGCCTGCATGGGTCTCTATGCTCCACTGAAGAGCGGGTGCTGGGCGCATCCTGCCAAGGGGGGAGCAGGCTCCTTGTGGTCCCTGGGGACTGGACGGCGGGGGGCATTGCTCGGGGGGAGGAAGGATGGCAGCAGGGGCTCCTTCCCTCCCCAATGTCTAAATGCACACACACACACACACACACACACACACACACACACACACACGGGCCAGGATTTGGAAAGTGTGTCTCCTGTGGGGCGGGAGGAAGGCAGTGAGGTTGAGTCAGGGTGGGAACAAGAGACGTGGAGACGTGGCAGAGAGTACCCGGGGCCCAGAGCTACGACACTCACCGGGAACAGAGTTGCCCGCACATCCACAGCGCCTACTGTGTGTTGCACCCTGAAGTGCTTTGCAGGTTTGACATTTAATGTGAACCCTCCGTGCAACCTACGAGGCTGATGCTATCATTATTCCCCTTTTACAGCTGAGGAGAGCGAGACAGGGAGAGATGAGTGGCTCCCCCAAAGCCCATGGTTTAACAAGAGCAGAGCCCAGATTTGAACCCCACCAGAGGCTCCCATATGCTACAATCACACAAAAGTGTGGGCACAGATTTGATACGCAAGGGCAGCCAGCCACCCATCCCGCCAATGCACACACACGTGCGTACACATCCGGACACAGTCATAGCCCCGGGTTCCGTGCACTCCCAGACACACCCCTGCGCGCGCGCACACACACACACACACACACACACACATCCACAGACAGACCGACGGACTCGCCTCCTCTTCCTCTACCCAAGCTGCCAGGGAGGGAGACCCCGTTCTCTACTCTCTCCTCCTCCCCACAACCTCGGGCCCCCACCGAGCACCCCTCCCGCTCTCCCCTCCCGTTCTCCCCGCCCACTCTCCCAGGCCCAGCCCCAGGGGCGGCGCCCCAAGGACTCCCGGCCCGCCCCCCGCCCTCGGGCTGGCCGCTCGCCCTCCGATCGCTTCTGCAGCTGCCCCCTGCCTGTCTCCCAGGGGGACACGCGCCCGCTGGGTAGCAGCCAGGGACACCGTCACCCTCCGCGCTCCCGCCCTGCCCGGCGGCCCAGCGTCCCGTCCCCTCTGCCCGACAGTGCAGCCTCCTTTGCCCCAGTTCCGGGCCTCGGAGGCCGCCGAGCTGGCGCGGGACAGACACTGCGGGGTGACTGGGGGGTGGGGCGCAGATGCAGAACGGGCTGGGCAGAGGTGGGGGCCGGCTCGCCCGGAGGCCCCGCTGGAATTCACCCCCCGCCGCTCCCCCTGCACAGCTGTTTATAAATTCCAGGCCCGGCCTTGGCCCACGCCCAGATTCCCCCTCCCAACCCCTGCTCAGCCCCATCTGCGGCCCAGAGGTGGAGCCAGGAGCATGCCCAGGGCCCAGGGCCTCCCTCCTCTCTGGGTCTCCCGTGTCTCTGTAAGGCTGCCCGCACTCGGGATCTGTCTCTGACTTCGCGGGTCTCCCTCTGTCTCTCTTGATCTCTCCCTCCCCATCCTCCAGACCAGCCCAGGCACGGAGGAGCAGCCTGCTCACACGTGTTCAGGCACACGCCTCCCCTGTCCCTTCTACGTGCACAGACATGGAGGAACCACAGCCTTCCAACTGGCTCCCTTCTGCCACCAGCCAGCTCGGGGCCAGCTGACACAGGCCCGAGTCTCAGCAGAGACCCAGCTGCCTCCTCCCTCAGACCCAGGACTCGGGGCCCCACTCACCCCGGCTCACTCTCTGCTTGGCGCCTGACAGGATGCCCGGAGTGTCAATGATACTGATGCTCTCCAGGACCTGATTGGGGAGCTGGGCGCACATGAACCTGAGGCAGAAGGAAAGTCAGGGGTCAACACAGGGAGAGGCAGGAGGAGAGGACCCATAAGAAGGGAAAATTGGGACCGCACAGAAGGTGACTCAGGTACAGAGCAGGGAAGAATCTCGAAAGATGAGGACAGAGAATGAGAGCTATTAAAAAGCACCTGAGAGCTGATGCTTACTGAGCACATACTTTGTGCCACATGCTGTGCTAAGCACTTTACATGCGAGTGGGGACTATGGTTATCCCCATTTTCCAGATGCAGACAAGAGAGGCACCGAGGGGTTAAGTCACTTGCCCAAGGCCGCCCAGGTAGAGCGGAGGTGGACCCAGGCAGGCTGGCCCTGCACTGGCTTCCCTGCTCCCCATGAGGAGGCGGGAAGGGGGAGGAGCAGGAAGAGAGGAGGGAATTGGAGCGGGAAAGAAAGAAACACAGGCGAGCGTGGGGGCCAGGGATGGGGAGATGCACCCCTGCCTCCCAAGCTGCAACACCTGTTGAGGAAGGTGTTCCCGAAAGGGTTGAGCTTGCGGAAGGGCTTGTCAGGGTCAACCACAAGGGCGTTGCCCGGCACAGTGCCCTCGGTGTCCCCGTGCATGACAGCCACGAAGCAGTCGGTGGTGGGCTCAGGCCCCACGCGGGAGCCTGGCACCTCCTGCTCCAGCAGGTACTGGATGAAGCTGGTCTTGCCCGTGCTGTACTGGCCAGCCACCAGGACCATGGGCTTGCCGTCGAAATCGGCATCCTCCAGGGCCGGCGAGTGGAAGGCGCCGAATCGGTAGTGCTCCTCGAGAGGCAGCAGCTTGGTGCGGTAGAGCTCCTTGAGGGACGAGGTCACAGTGCGGATGGCCTCAGGCTGCTGGCCCCGCGCGCCGCCCCGCTTCAGCCAGCTGAACATGGTGGCTGCACGCTGCCGCTGGTCTCGCCGAGGGAGAGGGGCAGGGGGGAGCTGCCTGCAAGGGGGGGACAGGGCGTTGATGGGGGCCTGCCTGGCGCAGGAGGAATAGGAGGAGGAGAAAGGGAGCCAGAAGGTGGAATGGGCGGTGGGGGGGTGGGAGAATGGGGAGAGGGGGAGCGGCAGAGAGCACGGCAGGGCAGGAGGTGATGGTTCATGGAGGAAGAAGGTGATTACTCCAGCTGGAGGAAGAGAAGGAGATTAACGGTGGGGTGATTGAAGAAGCCGGACTGATGGGGGGAGGCCAAGGGATGATGGACAAAGGGAAGGATGCAGAAGCTGCGTAGAAGAAATGGATTCCTTCATCCGTTTGCTCTTTCCGTCCTCCCCCTACCCATCCTTTCACGTATTTTCACTGAAATCACCTCATGTGTCAGGATTATGGATCCAGAAAGAGGCCTGAGATAGACCCCTACCTATTCAGAGCCCCCATTGAGGAGGAGACCTGGCACCAAGCAGCCAGTGATGCCTGGGAAATGCCAGGCAGTGGACTTGTGGGCACCAGATGGGGACATAGTGAACCGACCACGGGATCAGCAAACTGGCTGAGCTGACTTTTGAACTGCTCCCTTCCATGCACAACAGGGATACCGTGCAAGACAGGCAGAGAGGGCGGTGTGTGCCAAGGCCCCGAGCTGTGAAATGCATGAAGGGGGTTGCTGGACACAGGAAGGGTGGGAAATTAAGCTGAGGAGTTGCCTGGGTGCACCCAGGTCATGAGGGTCCTCAGGTGATCACAAAAATATTAACATTTCTGATCACTGCATGCCGGACGCTGCTCTAACTCATTTAATCTCCCTAACAACATGGTAAAGTAGGGCTGTTACTATCCCCGTGTTTCTGACTCACAAAGGGGGCTCATGAAGATAGCAATAACTTGCCCAAGATCACTTGGTTGGAAAGCGCTCAGTCTGGGACACCAGGCAACCTGACCTCGGAACCTGTGTTCTTATCTGAGTTAGGAAGAGAGAATGACCAATCCAGCAGCGGCAAGCACCCCCAGCACCCAGACTGTGTTCTCTATATTCCCTTACTATCTTTTCATTCTCTGTAGGACCTGTAGTGATGTCCCCTCTTTCATTCCCGATATCAGTCATTTGTCTTTCTTTCTTTTTCTTCCTTGATCGGTCTAAGTAGATGCTTACAATTTTACTGATCTTTTCACAGAACCAACTTTTGGTCAGATTGGAGTCTCCAAACACCATTTTCCATTAAAACAACAACAACAACAACAACAACAACAACAACAGGACTTCTTGGAGAAATGGCTGATTCTAGGGCTGGGGCAGGGGAAGAACAAGTGAGCCTGGATCAGGTAGTGGGAAGGTGCTCAAAGATGGAAGGGGCATGCCACAGGGACGCAAGGACCAGCCTGAAGGAGCTCCCACTGGCCAAAGATGGGACAGTTTGAGCATCGAAATTAACTGCAAATCAAAAATGTTAAAATCCATAAAATCACAGTGACGCTTAAAGGAAAATGAATAAATAGAAAGGAAAAGGAGTAGAGGGGAAAGAGTGACGGAGAGGTAAAGGAGAGGCAGGAACTGGGAACTGGGATCTTGGCAGAGGGAGGGGGCCCTGGGCGGTGTCCCAGGCAGGGAGGGGTCCGAGGCACATTTTAGAGGTAGCTGGACAGGCCGTGGGGTTGGTAAAGAAGGAGAGCAGCTCTCGAGTGGCAGGAGGGACCAAATAGGACCGAGATGGGGGAGGGCAGTAGAGGGAGACTCCAAGGAGGGGATCTCTTCTGGCCGAGAGGATGGGGAGGCCAGTTGGGAGCGGGGGAAACTGAGCACGACGGGAAGAAACCAGGAGGGCAGGGGGCACTCTTACAGGCTGGAAGGAGCTGGAGGGAGTGGGGGAGAAAAGGAGGTTTCGCGGAGCGGGGTGCTGGAGACCCCGGGGACACCGCTACACGTTGCGGGGGGTGGGGACTGAGAGTCTTGGGGCGGCAGGGGAATAATCACGCTCCTAGGCTCCGCGGGCCGGGCGGGGTTTGGGAGGCGACAGCGGCGGTCGGGGACCACTCACCGATGGGGCGCGCAGGCGGCTGCACGGGCGGCGGGCTGGACAGGGGTCCCGCGGGGATCCGAGGCGCCCGCGGAGCGGCCTGTGGTCTAGGTCCGGGCGGGAGCCGTCTGAGCCGGGTGGGGCCCGGAGCGGGGAGGAGGGAAGGGAGGGGCGGGGGGGCGGGACCAGGCGCCCCCCGCCCCCCAAACCGGGAGCCCGGCCTCTGGTGCCCCCTGGTGGGGAGTGGCTGGGCGGCTTCTCGAGATGGGTGAGAGCGGGCTTCGAATCCGAATCCCGGTTGTTCAAAATCCGTTCCACCTCTGTCGCTGGGCCACTCCCCGATCTCTGTCTCTCCTCTTAGCATGGGAGTGTTCATATTAATCCTGCTACTAACAACAGCAGCAGCAACACCAACAATAATAATTTAAAAACTTACCTGAGTTCATGAGATTCCTCTTCTCACAACCGATCCCGGCTCTTCTCTAGAGAACTCAAAGTAAAAGCCAAAGCCCTCAATTGGGGCCCACAAGGCCCTACGCGGATCTGCCCGTTCCCTTTGCCCTCACCTCCCTTCCTCTCCCCCTGGCTCACTCTGCTCCAGCCACGCTGGCTTCTTTGCTGTTCCTCAAGCGCACCAATAGCCCTCCAACCTCAGGGCCTTTGCACTTGCTGTTCCCTCCACCTAAACCACTTTCCCCGCAGGGATCAGAACAGCTCACCCACTCCCCTCATTCGTGCCTGCTCAAATGTCACCTCCTCAGAGAAGCCCTCCCTGATCTCCTTATTTAAGGCTGCCCCCACCATCTATCCATTATCACTGCTTTATTTTTCTCCACAGTTCTGATTATTCTACATTTCTCTGCTTAAGTGACTGTCTCCCTAGCAAGAACACAAGCCCTCTGAGGACAGGGATTTCCAAGTGGGTGGTTTCCTGTCGTGTCCCCAGGCTAGCACCGCGCCGGACACACCAAAAGGACTCAGTAAATATTTGTTGAATTAATCTTTCACGGTTATTGAGCGCCTCCTTATGTGCAGGCTTATTAGCTAAGAGTATTAGCTCGTTGAGTTCTTAGAACGTCCCTGAGAATGGTTATCCCCATTTTACAGATGAGATAAATGAGTCCCAGGGAAGTGAAATCAAAAAGCACAGAAGGATCGTTCAGGGCTTAGCCCTGCACCTGGCCCCTAACTGGTGCTTAAAAAACATCAGGTCATATAATCCAGGTCTGGAGCGGGGTTTTTTCTCTCAGCATGGGAGTCAGAGCATACAAAGCCTCAAGTCAAATCCCAGCCCCGCTACTTGCTTGCAAGAGAACCTCAGGCAAGCGATTCCGTCTCTCTGAGCCTCAGTTTCGCCATCTGTCTTACTACAAAGGACCACTTCCTTTGGGTCTTTGTTCAGATGGTACCTCCTCTGTAAGTCCTTCCCTGACTCCCCCCAACCCCCCACCACCCAGGTACCTACTTCCTTTTCCTTCCTAGCACTTAGCACCATCAGCCAGAAGAGAGATGTTCCTTATTTTTACTTCTTTTTGCACTTTTATTTTCATGTATTTATTTTCAGTGTGACTTATTTTTAATCTGTCCCTGCAGGAATGTCAGCTCCTCGTGGGCAGGGGCTTGGGTCTGTTTTGTTTGCTGTTGTCACCCCAGTGCCTAGAACAGAGCCTAGCACCCAGCAGGCACTCAGTTAAATATTTAATTGGCTGAATTCAATAATGTACATAATGGGGGGGGCACCTGGGTGGCTCAGTTGGTTAAGCATCTGCCTTCGTGGCTCAGGTCATGATCCCTGGGTCCTGGGATCGAGCCCAGCATTGGGGGGGGGATCTCTGCTCAGTGGGGACTCTGCTTATCCTCTCCCTCTGCCCCTCCCCCTGCTTGTGCTCTCTCTCGCTCTCTCTCTGTCAAATAAATAAATAAATAAATCTTGAAAAAATGTACATAATGGGGGTGGTGGAAATGTTCTAAAATTGATTGTGGTGATGGTTGCACACCCCCTGCAAATACACTAGAACCACTGAATTGTACACTTTATTTTTATTATTTTTTTAAAGATTTTATTTATTTATTTGAGAGAGAGAGAATGAGAGATAGAGAGCACGAGAGGGGGGAGGGTCAGAGGGAGAAGCAGACTCCCCGCTGAGCAGGGAGCCCGATGCGGGACTCGATCCGGGGACTCCAGGATCATGACCTGAGCCGAAGGCAGTCGCTTAACCAACCGAGCCACCCAGGCGCCCTCTCGCTATGTCTCTATCTGTTAAATGAATAAATAAAATCTTGAGAAAAAAAAAGTCAACTGTATTCTATAAAGAGGTGTATGAATATAATACATTTTATACATAATTATATAATTATAATACATGACCACATATAATGTATAATGGTGTATATATTATATATATTTAATAACAGGCCTGGGGCTTAGTGGTGGCTAACATTATTACAGCTAGGAGCCAGGTCCTCTTCTGAAACCTTGACATGGGGCATCTCCCTTCCCCCTCGGAGGCACCCCCGGGGCTGCTCAGCCCACTGCGTCGTGCTCAGATGAGATTTGAGAGGGTCCGTGAACTTGGACATGGAGAAAAACATGATATCTGGATCGTTCGCTGAGATTTCACGGTTTCTGTCAACCGTGAACTAACAAAACACAGTGACATCAGCGGGACCTGTATTATTGCCACAAAGGGGAATGTGGTTGTTTTCACCGCATTGTGGTTGTTTTGGGGATTTCCAGTGATTGTTTACTCACCACTGATTAGACCCACCGTTAGCTCTTTCTAATTAGTGTCTTAATATAAGAGCCCTTATTACTGTGTCACAGATTCGTGGGGGGGCTTTAAATACACCAATAGCTGGATTTCAGGATAATTGGTCCCCTTGTCATCCTGCCCTGCCTCATTTTATTTTCATTCTTAATAAGATTTTTATTTATTTGAGAGAGAGAAAGAGAGAGATTGAGCAGGGGGAAGGGGCAGAGGGAGAGGGAGAAACAGACTGCCCGCTGATCAGGGAGTCCAACTCGGGGCTCAATTCCAGGACCCTGAGATCATGACCTGAGCCAAAGGCAGACACTTAACCGACTGAGCCCCCCCAGGAGCCCTGGACGCCGCCGCATTAAACATGCTTTGAGCTCTCAGTTACTGGGGCTACCGTCTTGTCTTGCTGTGTCGCTGATCTCCGAATTGGGAAGTCTCTGTCTGACAAGTCTCTCGGTGCCCTTACAGCCTCGGGAGCCCTCTCCCCATGGCACAAGCTCTCCAAAAAAAAAAAAAAAAAAAAAAAAAAAAATGCCCCCTACCCCTCTCCCTCCCCAGTTGTCAAAACCGGGTGGAGAAATTCTGGCACATTCTACAACATGAATGAATCTTGGAGACGTCATGCCAAGTGAAATAATTCCGTCGCAAGAGAACAGATACTGCATGAGCCCGCTCTGGAGGTGCCGCAAGCAGTGGGGCCCATCCGGACAGAAGGTGGCGGGCTGGGCTTGAGGAGTGGGAGTTAGCGTGTAAGGGGTTAGAGCTGCAAGTTCAGAGGAGAGCCGATGGTGGTGTTTGCACGATGTGAAGGAAGGTACTGAACGTCAATGAGCAGCATACTCAGAAATGGTTAAAGCAGTCAGTTTTATGTTATGTATATTTTATCACAATTAAAGAAGGAAAAAAAAAAAACAAACAAACAGATGGAGCAGGTGGCCAGCCAGAAGTTAGGGATGAACTTCGGCCGCGGTCAGTCTAGGGTTTCAATCCTGCTCTGTGCCCAGGCGACTATTTTTTCCCCAGATGCCTCAGCCAGGAAAGAGGAGACGCCACACGCACCCACCGAGCTGGTTCTAGGATCTGGGAGCAGCGGTCTATGAAGTTTGGTCCCCAGTTTTGGTCTCCTCCCCAGCACGGGGTTGGGGGGGGGGAGAGCCTCTGGCTCTCGCACTGCCCTCTGGGAAAGGCCTTGCTGTTGCCCGCCCCGCCCCCCACTTCCCTGGAAGCTGGGTGTGCAGAGGCCAAGGTCGTGGGCTTGCAGCCAGACCGCCTGGGGTGCAGCCCAGCCTGCCACTGACTGCCGCGGGGCCTCAGTTTCTTCATCCGCAAGATGGGGCTATCAATCCCCATACCGGGGCGTCTGTGAGGACCAGATAAAACATCCTGGGTGAAGGGCTTGAAACAGTGCCCATGGTAAGTGTTCCATAGTTAGTCATCGCTGATTCCCTGCTGGAGCTGCATGCAGTCAACCTTCCAGAACCAAGGCCCCAAGCCCGCGGAAATCACCCGCAAACTTTTTGGCACAGCCACGTGGGGTCTCCCCGGAGCGCTCGGGGATCCAAAGATGTTAAGGACTTCGTTTTGCACGTGGGGAGGTAGGTATACAGCTAGGAAGGGGGACCGTCTCTCTCTCCGTGGCCCTACATACCAGCTTCCCCCGCCACAAACACCCCCAGGGCCTGCAGAGAAACTGGAACATCACCCTGGTCCAGCCGCGTCACCGGGCACCTGGACCTTAGCAGTGTGGCCTCTTGTTTGGGCTCCGGGTCCGCACTGGCCCCATCCGTTCCCCACGCGGCCGCCAGAGGGCGCTCAGGAAACCCAAGTCAGTTTAGCCCTCGGCTTAGAACCTTCGCGTTCTAAGGGTCGTGATCTCAATGTCGTGAGATCAAGCCCCATGTTGGACCCTGTGCTCAGCGGAGAGTCTTGAGATTCTCTCCCTCTCCCCTTCCTGCTCATACACCTGCTCTCTCTCTCTCTCTAAAGTAAATAAATAAATCTTAGAAAAAGAAGAACAGAGATTTATTCTTTCCGCCATAGGTCAGCAAAATCATCACGATGAAGCACAGGGTCCGACACCACAGGCCAGCTTTGTCCCCTCTGACTTCACCTCTCGTTCCCTCCCCCCTCCTCCCACCCCCCAGCTTCCAGCCACATGGGCCTCCTTGCTGTCCCACGACACTCCAGACGTGCTCTTGCCTCAGATGCTTTCCCCCCCAAGAACTCCCTGTGGCTCCCTCCCTCATTTCATGTAGGTCTCCGCTCAAATGTCACCTCCTCAAAGAAGTCTCCCCTTCCCACCCGATCCCGGACACCTTAATGTGCAGTTACACATGTTGTTCACTGCACAAAGCACTCACTGAATGGGTGAGAGGCGGCTGGAATCCAGCTCACACTCTGCCCTTCAAAACTCAGTGCCTGGAAGAAAGGGGCACTGCTTTCTAGTTCACACAAAGGCACCCTAGTTTGGGACTAGAGCCTTGTCCATTCCTCTACCCCCCCTACCCCCACCTGAGGAGATACGCATATGTCCTAACCCCCTGCACCTGTGAATGTGATCTTATTTGGAAAGAGGATCTTGGCAGATGTAAGCAAGTGAAGATGAGATCATACTGGAGTAGGGTAGGCTATTATCCAATATGGTCTCCTTTTAAGAGTAGATACCAACGCCGAAAAAGATGTAGCCACAGGACCAGGAACACCCAGAAAGTGGAATGTCAAGGAAGGATCCCCCTGCAGAGTTTCTAGGGGGAGCATGGTGCTGCTGGTACCTTGGTATGGGCTGTCCAGCCTCCAGAACGAGAAAGAATAAATCTCTGTTCTTTTTCTAAGATTTATTTACTTTAGAGAGAGAGAGAGCGAGCAGGTGCATGAGCAGGAAGGGGAGAGGGGGAGAATCTCAAGACTCCACGCTGAGCACAGGGTCCAACATGGGGCTTGATCTCATGACCATGAGATCACGACCCAAGCTGAAACCTAGAGTCGGTGGCTTAACCGACTGCGCCACACAGGCGCCCCAAATCTGTCCTTTGAAGCCACCCATTTCCTATGGCATCCACAGGGAACAGCCTGCTTGATGGCTGGCTGGAGAGAGGAATCTCTCCATCCGATGCTCTTCACATTTACAGGCGATCCTCATTCTTTATGGATGCCCTATCTGTGAATTCATCTGCTTGTTTTTTTTTTTTTTTAAGATTTTATTTATTTGTTTGACAGAGAGAGACACAGCGAGAGAGGGAACACAAGCAGGGCGAGTGGGAGAGGGAGAAGCAGGCTTCCCGCGGAGCAGGGAGCCCGATGCGGGGCTCGATCCCAGGACCCTGGGATCATGACCTGAGCCGAAGGCAGATGCTTAACAACTGAGCCACCCAGGCGCCCCATCAGCTTGTTAAAATTTATTTGTAACGCCCAAACTCAAAGCACCTTCACAGACATGTGCAGCGCGGCAAAAAAATCTGGGTCACCCAACGTGCATGTTTCCAACTCAAGTTGAACAAGCAACGCTCTGCCCTCTGGTTTCGGTTCTCATACCCGACAAGCATCCTTTTCGAGGTCTGTTTCATGCCATGTTTTCACATTTTTGTGCTTTTGTTGGTGACTTTACTGTTTAAAATGCCCTAGTGCTGAAATGCTGTCCAGGGTGCCGAAGGGGAAGAAGGCTGGGATGTGCCTTATATAGAACACACGTGTTAGGAACGCCTGGGTGGCTCGGTCAGTTAAGTGTCTGCCTTCTTCCGCTCAGGTCATGATCCCGGTGTCCGGGGACCTAGTCCCACATCGGGCTCCTTGTTCAGAGGGGAGTCAGCTTCTCTCTCTGACTGCTCTGCCTGCCTCTCCCCCTGCGTGTGAGCTCGCTCTCTCTCGCTCTGACAAGTAAATAAATAAAATCTTTATTAAAAAAACCATACGTGTTAGACAAGCTTCGTTCAGGCGTGAGTTATAGTGTTGGCCATGAGCCCGATGTGCACAAATCAAGAATATATATTAATAAGGTGTCCTTATGGAAATACACACAAGGTTATGTATGAAATAACATACAAAAATGTGATGGGAGGTTTGTAGGAAGCTAACCGTGTATTTCTGCCAGGAGCGGTAGTTCAGTATTCCCGAATTCCGTGTTCCAGGAGACCACAGAACCTTATGCGGGAATGGTAAGAATCCCCCCCGTTTGGTTTAGCTGTTTTCCATCTGGTTTCTCCACTAACAAGTCAGCCGCCCCCACCCCCAGGGGTAGAGACTTCTGCCTGCCGTGTTCAGCTGCACCCCTGTGCCCAGAACAGGGCCTGGCACCCCTAATAGGTATTCAACAAATAATATGTGCAATGAACCCTCACAATCCCTTCCCCCACCCAGGTCTGGACCCAACCCCCAGACTTCAAACAACACCCCCCTCCCAAGGACCCAAAAGCAATGGGGCCGAGACGGAGTCGGTACAGTTTTAAAAAAAGGATCAGTTTTTAATTTACAAGAGTTCTAAATGTACAGAATTCTCCTTTAAAAAAATCGTTATACACAATAAATACAGTACAAAAAAATTTATCTTACAGTACTAGTTTTGTCTCCGAGATTTCAAAATCTGGCGCGGGTGGCTGGCGGCAGGAAGAACAGAGGGAAGACTGGCTGGGGAGGGATGGAGGGGTGGGGAGGAAGACCCGGGTTTCCTGTTTTGGAGGTGTTCGGATTTCAGTCGAGGGGCGGGAGGGTTCGAACTCTCTCTCTCTCTCTCTCTCTCGCTCGCTCACTCGAGCACACACACAGGGACACGGGACGCGGAGCTGGACGCACACACATGGATGGGACACAGGTGCCCGCGGGCACAGCCCTCCGAGGTGGGGGTCCGGGACGCTGGCTGACGCCCGCCCTTCCCTGCGTTTCCTTTTACAGCCTGTGGGGGGCGGTAGGGAGAGGCTGAGCGAGGCTCGCGAAGGACCCTCGCGGCTTTGAGCGCCCTCGACGCGTGGATCTGTGCGGCCACACGGACAAGCCCAGTACCGGGACACGCGTGAGCAGTGGGTACGACCAGGGTACCTCCATCCCTGGCAAACACACACGTGTCCCCCCTCCCCTCCCCCACGGAGGGGCGGAGTGTGGCAGGAAGCGGGAAGAAATAGGAAATGACACACCGGGATTACCCCCACCTTTGGCAGGGGGACATTTTACATTACAGCCCCCTCCCCTCAATCCACAACCTCCACCCAACAACCCGGCCGAAGCAGGAAGTGGGGGAGGAGGCCTTTGTGACTCAAATAACTTAGGCAAGAAAAATCGGTCAGGGGATCCCCGGCTCGTGTCCCCCAGGAGGCTGAGGTCAGGCGCCCGTCTGCCGCCCCCCCCCGCCGCCGCCGCCGCCGCCCCCCCCCCGCCCGCCGCCGCCCGCGCATGCGCAGGACAGGGGCCAGGGAAGCGAAGACCAGCCCGGTGTTATCTGTTCAACGTCCTGGCGCCGAGGCCACCGTTGTGACTGGAGGGCGGGTAGGCCTCTGGCCTGTGCAGGGGCGACGGGGAGGCAGGCGGGACGGCCGTCGGGGCGGCGTGGGGGTACGGGGGTGCAGGTGTCCGCCCCGGGGCCTGCTGGAGGTTCAGGATGCTGTCGATGGCGCTCTGGAGGTGTTCCGTGAGCGTGTCGTCCTGCGGACTGTCGCTGGAGAAGCTGGCCTGGTCCACGTCGGGCGACTCGGACTTGCGCCGCTTGGCGGGGGGCGCCTCCCAGCCGGGGTCCCTGCTGCCGCTGCCCTGCCCGGCGCTGGCCGCGGGCTCCGGGGGGGCCCCCTTCAGCACGCGCTGGTACAGCTCGTCCTCCACCGCGGCCAGCTCGCGGATGAGCCCGCTCGTGGCCTCGTCCACTTTGGTGGGCAGTGGCGCCGGACTGCTGCCCCGGGCTCTGCCGCTCCCGGCCCCCTCCCCGGCCCCGGCGCCCAGGGCCTCCACGTTCTCGCGGTATGTCTTCCGCAGGGGCAGCCGGGGGCAGTGGGGGGCCAGGGCCGTGGGCTTGCGGTCCGGGGCGGCGGGCGGCGGGTGGTCCACTGTGCCGTTCATCTGGCCCGTGGCCGGGGGTGGCGGTGGCGGCGGGGGCCGGGGCGGGGGCTCTGCTGCCTTGAGGGCCGCAGGGGGCGGGGGCTGGTGCACAGGGTCCAGGGCGGTGTTGTGGACAACCTTGCTGAGCCCAGCTTCCTGCTTGATCTTGAGCTTGAGGCCGATGCGGCTACGGGCCTCGTAGGTCTTGATGGGAGGGCGGTTGCGGGATGGCATGGGGCCGTCCTCATCGGCGTCCAGGGAGGAGGCGGCCGAGGAGGACGAGGAGGACGAGGAGGAGGAGGAGGAGGGCGCCCGTGCCCAGGTCACCGAAGGGGAGCCCCCCGCGCCACCATGCCGAATCACCAGCTTGGTTGGCAGGTGCAGAGGGGGCTGGGCGGGGGCCCCGGACACTGACGATGCTGCTGGGCCCTGGCCAGGGAGCCGGTGTCCCTCAGAAGAGGCAGCGATGGGGAGGCCAAGAGAGCGCGAGGAAGACACATACTCATCTGCAAAACGGGGGCGGGGAGGGGGGCCAGGAAAGCATGAGACGCCTACGCAGAGCACAGCTAAAAGGAGCCCGCAGGCGATGGGCATCAACTATCTGCCAGGCCCCGGGGGCCAAGCCCTTGACTCATCAGACCCTCAGGACGCACCGCTGGGTACCACTCTTCTCAGCGATCCCCAAACCCCCTAATGCGCAAGCAGGAGCTGATGCCGGAGAATGGCCCTTAAATTTTGCAACCACCCCAGTCCTGGCTCTGCTCCTCGCTTTTCTGTCCCCCTGGGGGTGGTGGGATGTCCCAGCCAGGATGGAGTGGAATGGACACACAGGGATGGAGGAGAACAAACTCAGTTCTCTCCAGTCCCAGAGCCTGGAGGTCAGGGTAGGCGCCGCCACAGCAGGAAGGCGGGGCGGAGGAAGGTCAGGCCGCCGTGTACCCCGTCTTCCTGCCCCCAGGTGGAATTCCGCTGCAGGGGCAGGAGCTGGGGCCCCCTCTCCCTCCCCTCCGCTCTTACCGGGCTTCTCCTTGGCCAACTGTTTGTCCAAGGCAAGGGTGGTCTTCTCCTCCTGAATGAACATTCGGTCGATCATCACCATCTCTGCGGAGGGGCTCACCCTCTGAGGGGGAGGAAGAGAGGATGGGCCAGGGAAGGAGCCAGGCGGGGGAGGGCACGTGGGCAACCCGGAAGGATGGGAACGGATTCCAAACGGTCTTGGGATCTGACTACCAGCCTCCCTTCCTCCCGAGGCTTCGAGGCTTCGAGGAGAAGGTCCCCCGCCCCCCCAACAACGGGCCCAAAGAGAGCAAGGAGAAAGGGCGGGGCCTCCCAGGGCGGAAGGTGCCAGCACCCTACCCGGGACTCCTCCAGAAGCAGGAGGCGGTATTTATTGAGCATGGCCTGGGTGCGTTTCAGCAGCTGCGTGGAAACCGTCTCAAACTCCTCGTCCACTGTGGAGGAAGAGAAAAGGTCCGGGGGCACAGACGCTGGGGAGCGGGGCTTGTCCTGAGCCTCAGTCAAGCGGATGCAAAGGGGTGTCTGCACCTGCGTGTGTGTGGTCTCTTCCCACCCCCCTCCCCATGCTAGGGACCAGGGAGGGAGAGTCCCGGGGGAGCGGGGGGGGGGGGGGGGATGGAGTGGTGGGCTCACCTTTGTGGTAGTCGTTGGGGGAGGGGAGGGCACCCTGGTAGACATGGTAGGGCAGGAGGCGATGCAGGGCATCCTCGAAGGAGGGGAAGGCTGTCTTGTAGTCAGGGTGCAGGACGGAGCCCTGATGTTTGTGCAAATGTTCCAGGAAACTGGGGGGTGGGGTGGGGAGAGACCACACACACACACACACACACACACACACACACACACACAAACACACACACAGAGCTGGTGGTGAGGCCGGGAGAAACCAGACCCCGACCCTGAGCACCCGGGCCCCAACACAGACAGCAGGGAAATGCGCTAACGTGGGACGGACGCGCTTGTTCTGTCTCATGGACTCTGGCAACAACCCAAGGGACGGGTGCTATCATTATCCCCACTCTACACACGGGGGAACTGAGGCCCGGCGGAGTGATGTTCCTCCACCCAAAGCACATACAGAGTGGGGAAGAGGCAGAGCTGGGAGCCAGATGCCAGGGCTTGAAACGCATCCGCCTCATGCTATCCTGTCTCCTGCCACCTGGGGTCAGCACGTCCTTACTCTGCCTCAGGCCCAACAGCAACCTCGGGAAGGTGGGGAGCGAGGGAGGTTGGTCCGTTGGGTGGTACCATCCAGTTCTCTCCTGGGCTGTTTTCTACCACATCGCGTGGCAGTGAGTTATGTCTCTTCATTGTGTGATTGTCTCCCTCTCCCCAGACATGTTCATCTCTACCCTGAGCTGAAGACCAGCACCCCCACCACACCATGGGGGCCGGAACCCTGTCTTGTTTTCAGAATCCAGCACAGGACTGGGCACTGAGTGAGTATTTCATAAACACAGTAGAAGGAGAGCAGAAGAGAGAGAATGCAGGCAAGCATCCAACATTTACCCGTTGTCCACCCAGACCCCACCCACCCAAACATCCATCTATCCACCCAAACACCCATCCAGCCAGCCAGCCATGCACCCACCCCAGACCCCATCTAGCTAGCCAAACACCCGTCAGTTCATCCATCCAAATACCCATGTATCCACCCAAACACCCATCCACCCAGACATCCATCCACCCAAACATCCATGTATCCACCCAAACATCCATCCAGATCTCCATTCATTCACCCAAACACCCTTCCATCCAGCCATGCACCCACCCCAGACCCCCTCTATCCATCCATCTAGCCAAGCACCCATCGATCCTTCTAGCCAAATACCCGTTTATCCAACCAAACACCCATCCATCCACCCAAACGCCCATGCAGACCCACATTCGTCCATGCACCTACCCGAACTCCCATCCACCCATTCACCCAAACACCCACCCACCTTACCACAGTCGCAAGGGATCCTCACCTGTTACCCTCTCATCACTACTATTACCACCCCACTCTCTAGAAGGGAAACTGAAGGTATTTGAGGCAAATTATATAGCCCCAAACCACACAGCTAACAAGAGGCAGGGCCCGCGCAACCCCACTTCTGAAAGGTGGTCCCCATACCCTGCTTCCAAGCTTCCAGGAAGGCGGGGGGGTGGGTGCGCAGTGCTGCAATGCAACTCACCAGGCTTCTTTGCTGGGCTGAAGCGCGGGGGGTTTCTTCAGACTGCTCATCTTGCTTTCATACTGCGGGGCAGAGAGGTGAGTCAGAGGCCGTGCCGCCGAGGGGCCTTCCCTTGGCGCCCTGACCCCCTTTCGACCCCGCCTGTGACAAAGACGAGAGCCGGCCCACGTCTCCCCACCGGGCCCCCCCTCCCTCCCGGGGTGGGCTCCTGGCCCCAGGTGCCGGATGTGCTGCCCAGCACATGAACCTGCCGGGAAGACCTGGGCTGGGCCTTGCCTGGCTCGCCACCTGCCCCTTCTCCCATGGCGTGGGTATCGGCCTCCACCTGACTCTTGGTCTGGACACCAGGCAGGCTCCTGCAGGCTCCCTCCCTGCCCATCTGATGGCCTTGGCCTCTGCTCATGGTGCCGGGTTTGGCCCACCTGGCTGCCAGGGTTCTCTCTTTCTGCCCCTGACTCCGCCCATGATGCCTCAAACCTCTCCACTGTGACTTCCCTCTCGGCTGCTAGCCTCGGAGGCCCGGCATCCTGGTCCCCCCACCTGCTGTGTTCTTATCTTCCTGCCTCCCCTCCATTTCCCCACAGACGGCCTCTGCCTCAGTCTCCCCCACTCCCCTCAGTCTCCGCCCTGTCCCCTCCATTCTGGGCCCCCCATCGTGAGACACCCTGGCCCTCCCATCCCCCCCCCAGCTCCGTCTAGGGTCTCACCGCCTCCTTTCGCTTGCCTCCCTCATCCAACCGTCTCCCCACGCCCACGTCCCCCCTCCTCCAGCCTCGAACTCTCCCTGCTCCCACCCCCCAGTGATGGCCTCAGGGACGCACGCGAGCCACCGCTCCTATCGTCACCCTGCGTCTTGGTGTCTGTGGTGCTCCATCTGTCTCATTCTCTGGCCATGCGCCCATCTGGGCTGTCCTGGTGTTGGACCCACCGCCCAGACTGCTCTGTGACGGCCTGTCGGCCTCCTCCGCCCCGCCGGCCCCTCTGCCGGCTCCCCGGTGACCTCGCTCTGGCCCTAGCGCCCCCCAGACGGGGGGCCTCTTACCTGCAGCCCGGAGGACTTCCCTGGCCCAGCCGCAGTGGCCTTGGCCACACTCAGGGTCGGGAGGGTGCTGGCAAAAGCTTTGCTCTCGGCAGGAAGCAGAGGAGGGAGGCCTGAGGGTGGGGGTGGGGGCAGACAGGGCTCAGGGGTCACTGGCACAAAGGCCCCTCCACAACGTGACCCCCAAGCCTGCACCCCGTTCTCCTCTGGTCCTTTGGCCTTGGCAGCCCCGCTAGCCCTGAATCAGGTGCCCCCGCAGATCTGGGGAGACAGCCCTATCTCCTCCACCTTCCCTGTGTCGTGAGGTCTAGGGGACCCCTTGGGCTCACGCCCCCACAGCTCTGCCCCAGCCCGTCCCCCTCCCCCTGCCCACCCACCTTCAGGCCCCCCACTTCTCCTGCGTGGGCTACCTCTCCCCTACCTGCGGTGGCCATGGGTGCCGGGGCAGGGGGATGGCTGGGGGCGGTGGGGGTCCCGGACGGGGCCTGCCCGCTGACCAGCACAGAGGCAGTGGGGCTGGCGAGGGGCCCCAGGCTGGCGGAGGTCTGCGGGGCGGCGGGCGCCCCCCCGGCCTTGTTCTGGAGAATGATTCCGGACGGCACCTGAGGAGGGGGACAGGTGGTTGAGGGGTAGGGGGCACACACTAGGAGTGGCGGCGGCCAGGCACCAGGGCTGGGGATGAAGAGAAAGCTGGAGCGTGGGAGGGACTCCCCATCGGACTGGAGGGGGAGGGCAGGGCTTGCAGAGTGGGTGGTGGGGCTGGTCCCTGCCTCCGATTACCTGGTGAAATCTCTCGAGAAGAGCCTTCGGCTGGGGCAGCGCCGGGAAGGGGGTGGTCACCATCTGGAAGGTCCGAGGAGGCGGTGGGGGGGGCGCTGCGGGCTCAGGGACCAGGTGGAGGGTTGGAGGGGGCGTGGGGGACTTGTGGGGCCCCTGGCTGGGCGGGAACTGGAGCTGGAAGTCGGGGGGCGTAGGGGCTGGCAGCCTGGTGGCTGTATCCGTGGAGGCCACGACAGAGGATGTGGAGGCGGGAGGGAGGTGGGGGGCTGGGGGCAGTGGCCCCTCTGGGGGCTGGGATGGGGGGCGCAGGGGGGGCTGGGGTGGGCCTGGGGCAGTGGGGGCCGGGGTGTTGGCAGGTGGGGGGACTCCCAGCTGGTTCTGGATGACAAAGATGCCAGGCAGGGTAGGGGGTGCCTGGGGCGGGGGGCAAGGGTGCAGGGTGGGCTCTGAGGGTGGGCGGGACAAGCTCTGGGGCTGAGAGGGGGGGCGGGAGTGGGGGCGGGAGGGGGGGCGGGAGGGAGGCCTGGCGGGATGTGGCGAGGGCAGGTGGGGGCTGTCTCCCAGAGGGGCCTGGTGAGGTAGTGACGGGGACGAGGAGGGGCCTGGGCCCTTCAGCGGAGCCGCTGCCGGGATCTGGGCAGGGGAGGGAGGTAGAGGGGAGGGGGCGGGGGTCAGAACCAACCTTGGCTCCCATTGCCCCAAGACACTGGGGACCCCAGCCACACCCACCAGAAACCCTCCTTCTTAGCCACCCCTGTCTTGACAGAAAGGACTCTGCCATGCCTGTCCTTCCCACATCGCGTTTCTGAACTCCCCACTTCACCTGTCCACCTGTGCCCCCAACCCCACCCCTGCACCTGTCCCTACCTCAACCCGCCACCTCTTCCCACCCCACCCCGGTACCTCTCCCTTCCTCATCCCTCCACCAGTCCTCCACCTCACCCTGCACCTGCCCCCGCCTCATCTACAGACCTTTCCCTCTGCTCTCACCCCCTCCCCATTCCCCCCCCGCCCCCCCCCCCAGATGAAGGTGAGCTCTGCAGGGTTTGGGGGCAGCAGCGGAGAAAGCAGTGGCGGCGGCAGGGGGCACCACACCAGCTGCCCAGCGGGGAGGCGGGGGGGGGGCAGGGAGCGTGAGCACAGCAGCAGAGGGGAAGGAGGCGGCCGGCCGGGGGCGGGGGCAGCATCCCAGCCGCCAGCCCCGCGGGGCCAGACCGTACAGCCCCCCACCCGGGGGAGGACGGACGCCAGCATGGATGGAGCGGCTGCAGAACACGGGGCTGCTGGCTGTGGAAGGCACGGGGCGGGGGGGGGGGCGCTGGGGGGGCGCAGAGAGCGGGGGCTAAGGATGACACCTGAGGGGTGGGGCCGGGTCCCTCTAAGTGTCCGTGACCTCTGCCTCCGTGTGCCTATGTGGCCGCGGCTGCAGGCCTCCCTGGGTCCCGTGTGAGCGTGCGGGTATGGGCACGTATGTTTGTGTGTTATCAGACTCGCACATGACATCCGGGCACTAGTCTGTGATAACCGCGACCTTGCCGAAAACACACCTGGGACACAGCACCTCCGCACTGTCCTCCCCCAGAGTCCTAACCTCGGCAGCCATTGTCTCCCCAGCGGGTACCAGCTGAGTCCCGACACTGGGCTGGCACCCCTTCGCTGTCACCGAATCCACACCCCGGTGACAGAGGAGAAACTGAGGCCAGGGAGCCAAAACGGCTGGTCCTGAGTCTCCCTGCCTCCCCCCCGCCCCCCAAAGCTGCCACGCTCCAAAGCTGGGGCTCTTCACTGTGAGCCCCCAAAGTGGGCCGACTCGTGATTTCGAAGTTACGACTTGATTGAAGCTTCCAACACCTTGGACCCTTCTCCAACACCCCGTCCGAGGCTGACCCTGAATAACTTCTGGCAATTCAAAACAAAGCCCCCCACACCAATCCATCCATACACAACCCCAAAGGCTAGCCACCTCTAAGAAGAGATCGGCGAGGCCCTTGGCTCTCGGAAGCGGCTGCTGAGGTTGTCACCCGGACAGCACTGTGGTCTGCGGACTTCGAAAGGGTCGCACGCCCTTTGACCTGGCAATCCGCCCTTGAGGAATCAGTGAGGAACCATTCAGGCACTGGCTCACAGGGCTCCCCCATTGTGGGAGCATTTAGAATAGAGAACAGAGGAAAACAACAGGTTTTGGTAAGGGCAGGGAAGACAGCTGGCTACCTCATGAAGCCCTGGGAAGCGTGTGCTCGGGGCTTGGTGCTGAGAAAGAAAGGCCCCCGAAAGCTAAGGGTAATCAGGAGAGTAACGCATGACATGATGGCAGGACGACCAGCAACACTAGGTTATGCACAGTGGGTAACAGTACTGTCTCAGTGCTAAATCGGCTGAATTTGATACCTCCGCCGTGGTCAGGCAGGAGAATGTTCTTGTTCTGAAAGGCTGAGATGTTAAGGAGTAAAGAAGCAGAACGTCTGCAATTTACTCTCCAAGGGTTCTGAATAAAAATGTATACATATCGAGAGAACGGAGAATAAAGCGAATGTAGCCAGATGTTTACGGTGGGAAAATCTGGGCAGTAGCCAGCTTCCAAGGCGCCCTCCCCCCGTCCCCCGATCCCCCCCCTCCTTACTATTCGGTCTCCTCCCACACGGTGCCCGGGGTTGGTCTCTGGGACCAACAGATTTGGCAGAAGTGATCTGACGCTACTTCCAAGATTCAGTCACAGAAAGGGCTGCGCCTTCCATCCCAGGACTCTCCTTTCTGGTGGATCATTTCCTTTGGGGGAAGCCACCTTTGGAGATTGTTATAAGCTGCCCTTGGAGAAGCCTGTGTAGGGAGGGGCTGAGGCATATTCTCCAGTCCAGTTGAGTCTTCTGATGACCGCAGCCCTGGCTGACTATAACCTCATGAGAGATTATGAGGCAGCACCTTCCAGCTACAGTGCTTCCGGACTCTTGATCCTTACAAGCTACGTGTGAGAAGTGAATGCTTGTTGTTTAAAGCTGCTAAGTTTGGGGGGGGGGGTCATTTGTTACATGGCAACAGATACTAATATATGCGGGTAAAGAGTAAAGAATTCCCATGAGTTCTCTGTACTATTCCTATAACATTGCTATCTAAATTCTTTTTAAGCGTTTAAAAAATAAAAACTGAAAAAGTTAATCTCGTACTCATTAAAAATACAGACAAACACGCCTCCCCTCTCCCCTAACCACGTCAAAAAAACCAAATGATACACTGGGGGAAACAGCTGCAATTCACAGTGCAGACAAAGCTCCTTTCCATCATATATAAACAGCCTCCAGAAATCACTAAGAATAACAACCGGTGAGAAAAAGGCGCCAAGTATATGATCAGACAGTGCACAGAGAAGGAAACACAAAGGCTTATATAGTTCAAGAGAGGCTCCACCTCATTTGTACTAAGAGTAATGCCCATTGAAAGCTCCCTATGGAACCTTTTTCACTCATTGCATTAGGAACAAGCCATGTCTCATAAAGACACTCTCTTCTATCGCCTCTGAGGGTTACTGGCACAATCTGCTAAAACCAGGACAATGCAATCCAGCAGCAGCTGTGCGAATTTAAGTACACATTTGCTTTGACCAAGCAAACAGGCTTCCGGGAAATGACCTGACAGATGCACGTGCACATGTGGGAAATGACAGGTCGACAAGTTGTTTACCACAGCTGTGTGGGGAGGGACAAAACTGGACTTGGCTAGTGTGCATCTACCCAGCATTTACAGAGGAGAGGAATGACAGTCCGTCCCTATGGAGGAATACTTCACAACTCTAACAAGGGATCAAGGAAACTCTCCACATGCTGCCAAAGCAAGCATATAATGTGCTACCTTCTGGGCAGACAGAAACGGGAGAGAAACGTAAATCCACATTTACACTAGGCTGTACGTGCGCAAAGAACTGGAAGGATATACGACAGCTAAGTAACTGTGGTTATCTGGAAGGACAGGTGGGCTGGGAATGTAGGCATGGGTTTGGGACACTCCCCCCCCCCCCGCCTTTTTAAATTTTATTATGTTTTAAAGATTTTATTTATTTATTTGATGGAGAGATAGAGACAGAGAGCACAAGCAGGTGGAGTAGCACGGAGAGGGAGAGGGGGTAGCAGGCTCCCGGCTGAGCAGGGAGCCCGACTCAGGGATCGATGATCCCGGGACCCTGAGCTCATAACCCAAGCCGAAGGCAGATGCTTAACCAATCCCTTTACTTTAAAAAAAAAATGCTTTTTGGAGCGCCTGGGTGGCTAGTCCATGAAGTGTCCAACTCTCAATTTTGGCTCAGGTCATGATTTTAGGGTCATGAGATCAAGTCCCGTGCTGGGCTCCGTGCTGAGCATGGAGCCTGCTTAAGATTCTCTTTCTCTCTCCCCTTGCTCCTCCTCCTGCTCATGCTCTCTCTCTCAAAAAAAAAAAAAGCTTTTTGATGATTGAGTCATGTGAACATTAATACCTAACTGTAAAAATTAAAAATGCTTTAAACGGGTGGGAAAAAAATTAGGCTAAAAGAAAACCTCAGGGACACCAGGGTGGCTCAGTCGGTTAAGTGTCTGCCTTCGGCTCAGGTCATGATCCCGGGGTCCTGGGACTGAGTCCCCACGTTGGGCTCCCTGCTCAACGGCAAGCCTGCTTCTCCCTCTGCTCCTCCCCCTGTTCATGCTCTCTCTCGTTCTCTCTCTCAAATAAATAAAATCTTAAGATATAGCTGGGAAGATGTGCTCAAATTCATATGAGAATGAGAGCAAGCACAGAGGGGTGAGACCCTGCAGCCTGGCCGGGAGCACAGTGATTACTGAGCTGGGGCTGATGAAGCCGCCGGAAGAAGCCTTCACAGGCAAAAACCGCATCCGAGGCGCAACTGCATTAGCGCTTTCCACAAAATGGGAAGCGCATCCGCCCTCTGATCCAGCAGTTCTATTTCTAGAAATTTACCCACACATACGTGCAAAGCCTGGGCCCCAGAATATTCAGAGGAGTGTTATTTGTTGACATACACGGGAAACCACTTCAAGTGCTCTCTCTCGAATAGGGAACCAAGTAAATAACTCACGGTGTGTCTCTATAATGAAAAACAGACAGCAGCGAATTGCAGCCCATAGGCCAACTCTGGCTGGCCTGGCCCACTTGGCCTATCATTTTATATGGCCCACAGGCTGAAAACGGGTTTTATAAATTTTTAAAAACTATTTTATTTATTTATTTGACAGAGAGAGACACAGAGAGAGAGGGAACACAAGCAGGGGGAGAGGGAGAAGCAGGCTTCCTGCCGAGCAGGGAGCCCGATGCGGGGCTCGATCCTAGGACCCTGGAATCATGACCTGAGCCGAAGGCAGACACTTAACGACTGAGCCACCCTGGTGCCCCGGGTTTTACAATTTTAAATGGTGGAAGAGAGGGGCGCCTGGGAGGCTCAGTCGGTTAAGCATCCGACCCTTGATTTCAGCTCGGGTCATGATCTCAGGGTTGTTAGATGGAGCCCTGGGTTGCGCTCCACGCTCAGCAGGGAGTCTGCTTGAAATTCTCTCCCTCTGCCCCTCCCCACCATGTGCACACTCTCCCTCTAAAATAAATAAGTAAATCTTTTTAAAAAATGATGGAAAAGAAACCAAAGATATTGTGATTGGCGACAATGATATGAAATTCAAATTTCAGTGTCCATAAATAAAGTTTTATTGCAACACGTGCACGCTCACTCATTTACGTATATGGTCTAGGGCAGCTTCTGCGCAAAGCCTAAAATGTTTCCCACTGGCCCTCTATATAGAGTGTTGGCCCGACTTCCTTTCAACACGTCTGACCTCGTTCAAGCACCTTAACGTGTAATAGCTTATTTATTCCTCACAACAACCCTGTGACCTAGATGCTGTTATCCTCACCCTCATTTTACAGGGAAGGGAACTGAGGCACACAGAGGCAAGTGACTTGGCTAAGATCACTGAGCCTATAAGTGCAGAGTTGGGATTCTGGAGTCCCCATGTCTAACGACTACCTCAGATGGTGGGTTTCAAATCACACCTAGTGCCTGTTAGTAATGGTTCCAGTCACTTTAGTGGGTCGTGACTAGCATTTAAAAAGAACAGAGGAGGGGCGTCTGGGTGGCTTAGCTCCATCGGTTAGGCATCTGCCTTCAGCTCAAGTCATGATCCTCGAGTCCCGAGATCGAATCCCCCATGGGGCTCCCTGCTCAGCAGGGAGTCTGCTTCTCCCTCTGCCCCTCACCTGCTCGTGCGCTCTCTCTCTCACTCTCTCTCAAATAAATCTTAAAAAAAACAAAAGAAAAAGAACAGAGGAAACTAAATAAAAAATAGTGTATTATCCTGTGAAAGCTGTTTCAGTGATATGCATATACATACAGACACACATGTGCGTCTCAGGGGGTGCTGTACAATGGGAATCTCATGCAAGTCAGCGGTCCAAGAGATCTGGCTGAACGAGCAAAGCAAGGTCCACAAGAACGGGACGGTGTGCTTCTGTGTGTAAGAAGGGAGAGTGTGCACCCGCATGTGCACACGCAGGCTGTCACGTCTAGCTGGCTCCAAGCTCAGACGACAAGGAAGGCCTGTCATGCGCACAGTACAGCGGTTCCCCACCCAGGTGATTCCGTCCCCCAGGCGACATCTGGCCATCTCCGGCCATCGCCATGGTTGTCCCACCTGGAGAAGTGGTGTTGCCGGCAACAAATTGTTGGAGGCTTAGGGATGCTGCTCAGCGTGCCACCGTGCTCAGGACAGTACCCCACAATGGAAAATGACTCGATCCCAAGTGTCCCTAGTGCCTGTGCCATGAGGACACAGTGGGGCTCCACAGAGAAATCGACAGTGGTGGGAGTCTATGGGGAAAGGGCCAGAAATTCCACAGAAAGGAAGGCTCGCTTTCACTGTATGCCCTTTTTTCTTTTTAAACCAGATTTTTAAAACCACGGCTGGGTAACGCTCTTGAATCATGACAAAGTGTGTGTGTGTGTGTGTGTGTGTGTGTGTGTGTGTGTGTGTGTGTGTGTTAAGCCTACCATAAGCAACACACAGCAGGCCTTGAGCTTCCTGAGCAGGATGGTCAGTGTTCCCTCTCTGAAAAGACAGTCAGGGTCCCATGAAGGGACAATTTCGAGAGCCGGGATATTGATGACAAAATCCATCCCTGGAGTATGAGCCCCGAGAGGGCACGGCCGTGGCTGCCTCACCTGTACCTCCCTGCAAAGGGCTGGGCATGAAGCAGGTGCCTGGGGAACATGGGCTGAAGCAATGACCCACCTCCAGTCTGGGAGTGGCATGCGTGCACGCATGCGCATGCACGCGCGCACGCACACACGTTGGCACACTGCTGGTATTTCTGTGTGTCTGTATTCTTCAGTCAATCCAGTCACCCACTTGTCCACCTGTCCATCCATCATCCACCTGTCCATCCACCCACCCCCACCTCTCCATCCACTTGCTCACCCAACAAATATTCATTAAGAACTCCCGTCATGCACTGTCGTGGGCGCAGAGGCTGCAGGTGGCCAACGATGTGTCTAGCCCCGCGCTGGCCTGCAACTGGGAATCAGCTCACGTGCACAGCTGACCTTTCTTCTCAAAGGCCATCCACAGTTTTGTTACTACCCGTACCGCTAATGACAGGTACCTGCTCACCGAATGCCCACTCTGTGCAGAGCCACCGTTTCCCCATAAACCGTGTCTCAGAACGTTTGATGCTAAGCAGGGCTGGGATTCACGCTCAGGTCTGGCTTTCTCGAGACCTCAGGTGTTCCGGCCGCTAACCATTCAGGTTCGAATCCTGGCCCTGCCAGCTAGGTAACCTTGGGCAAGCTACTTAATCTCTGTGCCTCCGTTTCCTCATCTGTAAAATGGGGAGAATATCTACCACCTACCTGATGGGAGGTTTCAACGAGACGATGCTTGTGAAGGGTTCTGAACAGCACTTAGAAATAATAGAAGTGTTACCATTCATGAAGTTTTTACCGTAATGCCCTCTTCCTCATGCCTCTAAATCCCTGAAGCAAGCTCCAGATTATGCCCTGAATCCTCCAATGTCCCTCATCATCGCTGTGACCACCCTGGTCTTTGAAGCCCTGTCATCTTGTCCCATGAGGATCTCGGGACTTCATTCTCGTTGCCCACCAAACCATTTTCCGATGGAAGTCAGAGGGATCACTGAAAATCATATAATCAGCCCGTGCCACGGCCCAGCTGAAAGCTCTCCAGTGGTTTGGCCAGGTCCAAACTCACTGGCCCACGAGGCACTGCCAACCTCTCCGACCCGACCTCCCTCCACTCCCCTTGGCCTATCTTCCATTCCTTGATATCCCAAGCTTGTCCTTGCCTCAGGGCCTTTGCACATGCTGTTGCCAGCCCCCCCCCCCCAACTTCTCTTCCTTCAGGCCTTGGCTTAAATACATCCCCCTCCCTGAGGTGGTTCCTGCCTACTCTCCCTAGAGTGGGTTCCTCCCCTGTTTCCTCATGGGGACCCTGATCCCTTCAATGCTTTCATCTTTCGGGCTGTTTCCCTGCAGCTGACCCACATCTCCTTCGAGAACATTCTCTCCCTTTGACTGCACTGTGGTGTACTCAGCACATGGTGAGCACAGGGCGGGCTCCCGTGCGTGTGCTTGGTTTCATCAATAAATGATTTCCTCCACTGATTTACCCAATTCTACAAACCCCCTGGTACAGCTGACCATGGGAGGCTCGGGGAGGAGAGGCCGCTTGCTGGAGGGACCCAGGCCAGCAGCATCCGACCCACTCTAGAGATGCTGCTTCCAACTGGAGTTGTTCAAAGGCCAGGCGGCTCCTGGCCTCTTGTCTCTCCCCCACCTCTGCTTCTTTCTCCTCCTGGGGGAGAGATGGCTTGAGGCCATCTCAGTCCCGAGTCCCTCTAAGACTGTGATTCTGGACCTGATCCTGTTATACCCCACAACAATAATAATGATAATAAATATTTCTTGAGGGCTTACTCTGTGCTAAGCATATGTTAACTCACTTACTCCTAATAGGCCTTTAAGAAACTATTATTCCCATTTTCCAGATGAGGTAATCAAGGGTTCAGCAGTTACGGGGAATTGCTCAGGGCAGCACAAGGCCAGGCACATACTAAGTGCTGTTCTTCCCCAAATAATCTGTTTAAGGAAAGAAGAAACTGGTCGCTTAAGGTCACATGGCAAGTAGCAGAACCTGAGAGTGAAATCATGGCTGTTTAAGGCCAAAGCCCACGCTGCTTTCTGTCACCCTGACCTTGCTGAATGTCATTCCCTCCTCCACCTCTTACCAACCTCCTCTACCCATCCACCAGTCCTTTCTGAATGAGTACAACATCCCCCCTCCACAACAAAAGGGGGCCCTCTCTAAACTCTCACGTGCTTACGACTCATAGGAGACAAAGGCTAATTTTCCTAATATGTAAAGAGTTTCTACAAATCAACAAGGAAAGGACCAGTAATTTTAAGGACCCCAATTTTAAATTTGGCAAGGGGTATGGGCCAACAGTTCCAGAGAAAACACAAACAGTGCTCAATCTATGAAAACCTGCCCCACCTCATTCACAGTAAAAGAAATGCAAATTAAAACAAAATAAGGAGCCACTTTTCATCTGACCAGATTGGCTAAGTTCAATACGCTGCTGAGGTTGCAGAAGAACAAGCAGAAGCAACAGACTGATGATCAAGGGCAAACCAACTGATACTCCACAGAGGGCAATCTGGCAGCATCTGTCAACGCCCCAAGTGCAAATGGCCTCTGACGGGCCCAGCGCTTTCTTCTTTGAGAACTGACCCTACATAATGACATATCTACAGTCATCCTTTGCGGCTTCGCTCATCGCAGCAAAAAATCAGAAGTGACCTGACTGCCTGACAACAAGGACCGGGGAGATAAAGAACAGCGCATCCACACAGCCAGAGCACCGTGCGGTCCTATGGAAGAACGAAGTACCGTCTCCAAGATGAATCTTTCAATGATCAAAGGTGCGAAACTGCCGAGTGCGCTACCGTGTTTGCAACCACGGGAGGGAAAGAATCCAGATGCCATTCTCCTTGTCCGTGCGTGGGAAAGGCTGCAAGAAACTGCCCTCGGGAAAGCAGGGGGCTGTGGTTCTGGAGAAGGGGCTTTTCAGCGAGACCTTTGGTAGCTTTGGAGATATGAACCCTCTGAATGTCCTGCTTATTCAGATATGAAAATGAGAACTCCCTGCCTGCTGTGTGCACCTCTGCCTAGAGTGTGGGCTCCCCCAGGGTTGCAGGGGGAGTCCATGACTGTCAGAAGACCCTCGGGAACTCTCTGGGGAGCGAAGGAGCACCCTTCCCAAGCCAGCAAGACAGAGAGACAGGCAGGGCAGCCAGAGCGGGGGAGGAGGGAGCGGGAGGAGGGGTCGCAGGGGCAAGGCTCGGTCTGAGCTGGGACAGAGGCTGCTGGGGTTCATCTACCTGGGGGGCCGGCGCTGGGGAAGCCTGGCTGTCGGGGGCCTGAGGGCCGAGGCCAGCTCCTTTGGCGATGGGGGTGCTCGGGGCTGGGTCTTGGGCGGGAGGCGGGGCGCTGACTATGACCGAGGCGGGCACGGAGAGGTGGGGGCCGTCTGCGGAGAGGGGCTGCTGGCTCCTCTCCTGAAATGGGCAGCCCGCACAGGGTCAGAAGGGCCACCCCGCGGTCCCACAGCCTCCCCACCCCGAGACCCCGGCCTCCCCAAGGCTCCGGAGAAGGGGGTGGTGGGAACCGGGCAGAGGGGCACTCGAGAGGCTGGGCGCAGAGGCCAGGACGGCCGGGAGCCCCGGTGTCCAGGCACCAGGCAGGGAGGCCGCAACCCCAGCTCAGTCTGCCCGGGGCCCTGCCAATCTTCCAGCTCCGCCTCGCCCACAGCCTCCCGCCCCGTCTGTCTGTCCGTCCATGTCTTGCCCACTCTCTCCGCAATTCTCACGCCCTCCAGCAGGAGGACGGTCAGTCCATCAGCCAGCCTCCTTGTCTGTCTGTCAGTCCCTGTCACCAAGGGGGGACGCACGCCCCGGGAGCAGGGGTGCCACCTCTGAGACGCTCTCCCTAGCCCACCAGACCCTCCCCAGTCGCTGCCTCCACTGCACACAGTTTCAGCTCCAGCTCCTGGCCCCTCTCTGCAGCATACCCCCTGCCCCTGCCCTGGCCACCTCCTCCGTCCCCCCCCCACATCCCCGCCTGCCCAGCCCCAGTTACCTGGGGCAGGAACATCTGCAGGGAGTCCTGAGTGAGGATGGCCGTGGTGGCGGCAGAGGGCGGCTGTCCCAGGACGATCTTCTCGGGGCTGGACGCCAGGCCTGGGCTGGGCTGGGGGGTGGTGGCCTGAGGCGGGGCGGCGGCCTGAGCAGTAGGGGCCTGTGGGGGCTGCTGCTGGGCCGGTGGCTGCTGGAGGCCCAAAGGCAGTGGGGTGCTGACCGTCGGTGGCGCCTGGGGGGCTGTCTGAACAGTGAGGACAGGCGTGGCCTCCCCCGTGGCAGCAGGGGTGGCTGGCTGCACCAGCCCATCGGGGGTGTTGAGCATGGCCACAGCGCTGGGGGGCAGAGTGACTCCCTGGAGGACGGTCGTGGCAGAGGGGCCGGTGGGTGCCGGCTGGCTCTGCGTGGGCAGGCTGCCTGCGGCCAGGGACACGGGCATCTGGAAGAGCGCCGGCTGGCCCACTTGGATGGGGGCGGCCGAGAGGATGTGGGCTGCGCTGTGGGCCCCAGAGTGGGGGGCCAGCACGGGGCCCAGGCTCAGTGGACCCGCCAGGTTCTGGTTGGTGAGGATGGGGTTTGCGATGAGCTGTCCGCCTGCGTGGGGGGCCGCGGCCGCCAGGATCTGCCCGCCGACGTTGGTGGGCAGGGCAGAGAGCGTCTGGGGGAGCTGGACGGCGGGTGTGCCTGGCAGCAGGAACTGGTTCTGGCCCGGCAGCATGTGCTGGGCAGGGATGACAATGCTGCTGCCTTGATTCAAGAGGTGGACGCTCATTGGCTTGCTCAGGGCCCCGGGGGGCTGGGGTGGGGCGGCCCCGGTCGTGGTGGCAGGAGGCTGCTTGAAGACATTCGCCTGCAGGGCAGGTGCGGGGAAGCCTGACAGCACCACGTTCTGGCCGGCCTTGCCCGCTGCCATGAAAGTCAGGTTCTGGGGGGCCTTGGTCTGCTGTGGGAGGCCCCCCGCCTCGCCCTGGATGGTGAGTGTGGTGCCTGCTGGGGCGAATGGCTTGGGTGTCAGCTGGTAGAGCTTGGGGGGCAGCACGCCGGCAGGCTTGGGCTGGATGGGCGTGGGCGTGCGATGCAGGATCACGTTGGGCGCCGGGACCAGCGGTGACGTGCCGAGGCCGGGGGCCACCGCCAGCGGTGGCCCTGAGGGCGCCCCACTGGCCGCTGCCGTGGCTGCGCCTGCCCCTCCAAACACCGAGTTCCCGTTGAGTGTGGTGGCCACGGCGGTGGGGAGGTTCTTCTGAATGACCAGGCCAGCCCCCTGGGGCGAGACGCCGGCGGACGCCAAGGTCACTGGCTCTGAGGGGCCGGCTGCTGAGGCCAGATAGCCACTGACGGGCACCTGCTTGGCAAGGAGCTGGGAGGTGGGCGGGTTGAGTGCCATGACGGGCTGGCCCACCACCTGGATGGGTGCCAGGCCGAGCGTGGCCGCCGTGGCGCCCCCAGGGCTGCCGTTGGGCAGGCCCTGGAGGCCTGGGATGGGCTGCAGGGTCACATTGCCCAGGCCCACAGGCTGCAGGAAGGGCTGGACGCTCAGGGCTTTGTTGACCACGTCCTGGGGCGGCACCAGGGCCTGGTGGGTCAGCACGGTGGGCGGGGCCTGCAGCCCCAGCAGGTCGGTGCCACCTGGGAACAGGGCCTGGGGCCCAGCGGCCACGGCAGCAGCCCCTCCGGCACCCGCCGGGCCTGCTCCGCCATCCGCAGGCTGTAGGGTGGGCAGCTGGAAGGGGCCCAGGTCCAGCTCGGCCTCGGCCTCAAGTGTCTGCTCAGTGATGTTGGCCTCTTGGAGGCTCTGCTGGAGGATGTCGCAGGGCTGGTCGGCGCCCCCGCCACCCCCGCCACCGCCCCCCGCGGCAGGCGAGCCCAGGATCGCATCCTCCAGGAAGTCGAGGTCCACGCTGGGGGCCGGCTGCGTGGGCTCTGGGCTCAAGTGGTTGCCAGAAGCTTCTTGCACATGGAGCTGGAGGCCGGGTAAGGTGGGAAGGGAAGAGTGAAGGTTAGCAAGGGGCTGGCTCAGGGCACGGCTGAAGCAAAGGGACCCTTGGTGCCAGAGCAGTATGGGCAGAGAGACTATTCCATCTGGAAGTGGCTGGACCTAGGTTCAAATCCCAGCTCCGCTTAGCCGTACAACCTGGGGCTTGCTCAGTCTGGCCTATTTCCTGGTCTGTACATGTCAGCAGAATGGAATAAAGACCATCTTTTAAAGAGCCATAAAAGCCCATAATACTTAATCTGCAATTCCAAAGCTCAAAAGGGCCCTGAAAATGGCAAATGTCTTCATAACTCTTTTGATAGCAAAACCTGACCAAAAGTGACGTGGAGCGCTCGGGGAGGGCCATGATTTGTCCACGTAACGGGACTCTTCTTGACCACAGAAAGGTGTGTGAGCATGCTATGTGACGTTCTGCATCACCTTCCCAGCATCTGGAAAATTCCGAAATCTGAAACGCGCCTGGCCTCAAAGGTTTTGGATAAGAGACCACGGCTGTGTTAAAGACAGGAGCAGCTACCGCCCTGAACCTGATTTTGTGCAGGCGGCGCTGAGTCTGACACGTCTTCCCACGTTGCGTCCCACGCTGTCCCGGATTGCGATCCAGAATGAACACAATCGATAAACGTGTGATCATTTGAGCAAATACCACATGAGCGATAATTATGCTTAGAGCATGTAATCCCCACTGATATTTGACCAGATAACAGATCAAAATTTGGGAGTTTAAAAGATCCGGAGTTCAACCACACGGAGGGCTTACCATGGTACCTGGCACCTTAGCACGTGTGCGAGAAACACCACCTAACGCTATCATTATGCCGTCCATATTGTTGTCGGTAACAAGCTCAGTGAGGCGGGCACTGCCCCCCCATCCTCCTTTCCCAGACGGAGAGAGGGGAGTGCTTGGGAGGAGGGGGCCCCTGCTCGGCCCCCAACCCAGAATCAGGCGGTTCTGAGTTCTTCACCGCTAAATGGCTACAACCAAACCTGCCTCCTAGGATGGTCGTGACTTTCGCTGACCTCACATATGGGAGGCTTAGAACCTGACCAGGGACTTTATAGGTATTTATACTATGAAAGATGAATTATTATTTTGAATGAATTAATATGTTATTATACTTGTTGTGGGCATTAAATAAAAGTGACTGAAAGGGGCTTGGCAGCATATAGTAAGTGTTCAGCAAATCACAGTTATAATGACCAGGAGGGAGGGGGGAGAAGCGATGGGGGGGAAGGGAGAACGAGGAGGGGGGAGGGTTGGGGAGAGGAAGGGAGAAGCAGCAGAGGGGAGGAAGAAGAGGGAAGGACAGCTGGCACAGTCAGGCATACAGTAGGTGCTCAATTAATGTCCACTACGTTCCCCACTCTGGGCTTGGCTCATCACCCCTGCCTTCGTTTTCCAGATGGGAGACTGCAGTCTGTGTCAGTCGATCCCCTTCCCCCAGGTCACACCCCACCACGATGGCTAAGCAGGGACAGGCCTCCAGGCCCCCACACCCTCTGCTCCCGAGAAGAGTGTCCCCGGTGAACCCCAGCATCTGCCTCAATGCCCAGGACCGCTCTGTAGCAACTGATCCCCAAGGCCCGGGACCCAGGACCCTCCCTCACCTCCTCTGAGGAGCCCGTGGGCAGGGCATTCCACTGTGGCCCCACCTCCGCCCCACACTGCTGTCAGTGACTGCCCTCCCCAACCCCCCAGCGAGGTGCCCCAGGGGGATGGTCATGACCCCTTCCCTCTCGCTGTTAGGGCCTCCCTCCTGCTGGCCGCCACCAGGGGCAACATGAGCCATGATTGAGAGCCTGGGGCCCTCCCTGAACCCCTGGGCCACTTACCCCAGGACCTTCATAGAAGGCACTTTGGGCCTCCCCGGGGTTATCCAGGAGGTCATCACCATCGAGCTGCAACAAGACCCGCCCCCACCCAAGGTCAAAGATCAGCCAGGCGGCGGGCAGGCCCTGCTCTAGAACAAAAACCAATTTAAAGTTACACTAGACCAAAGGACAAAGATGGGGTGGGGGGTGGGGGGTGCAAGGAGTACAGGAAACTCCATCTCCAGAGAAGAGGCACCAAAGAACGGGGCTTGGCAGCATGTTTAAAACCCAAGGTGCGCCCAGCACGGAGTCCAAGGCTCTCCCAACATGCCTGCCTGGAACCCTAGGATCCTGCCTCCATGCCTTTGCCCAAGCTGTGCCCCTGCCTTCCCCCTTCACCTCTCTGACAGCACATCCCTCAGGACCAGTCACGGTCACCGCCTCCTCCCAACAGCCGCCCGTCCCACCTGACTAAGCCACTCCTTTCTCTATGCAGCCCAAGTAGCTGGCATGCCCCACCACCCGGCCACCCAGTACACCCTGCCAAGCCCATCTCTGGGAGGCCAGGGACCTGTCCAACTCCCAGGGGCGTCTCTAGCACCTAGAACAGGGCCTGGCATCCACACGAGTGCCTGCTGAATGTCTGTCCATAGCGGAGCCTTCCCGGTTTCTACCTGGACATCTTTCCAGAGCCCCAGCCTGGCACGGCCAACAGCCTTCCTTGTGGAGTCTGCCCCAAACTCCCAAGCTCTGGAGACACAACCCACTCAGCTGCTCAGGCCCAAATCCAGGAGCTAACCTGACACTCTCCTCCTCGACATCTACTCCACCAGCAGGTCTAGTCGACTCTGTGCGAGAAACATCACCTAATACGCTATCATTATGCCGTCCATATTGTTGTCGGTTAACAAGCTCAGTGAGGCGGGCACTGCCCCCCATCCTCCTTTCCCAGACGGAGAGAGGGGAGTGCTTGGGAGGAGGAGGGGGGGGCTCGGCAGGGTCTGGCACCAGGTGGGAAGGGAAGAGTGAAGGTTAGCAAGGGGCTGGCTCAGGGCACGGCTGAAGCAAAGGGACCCTTGGTGCCAGAGCAGTATGGGCCTGGCACCCCCTC
Organism: Eumetopias jubatus; assembly: GCF_037043125.1. Lineage (NCBI taxonomy): Eukaryota > Metazoa > Chordata > Mammalia > Carnivora > Otariidae > Eumetopias > Eumetopias jubatus. The sequence goes on along the minus strand of NW_028274816.1, from coordinate 56,679,272 downwards.
CGCTGCCCATCCCACAGCCCTGGTCACCCTCAGCCCACTGCACTCGCCCCTGCTCCACAGATCATCTGTGCTTCTCCTTCCAAGATGTGGAGCTCCGCTCCCCTCCCTGGGAGTGTGGGCTGGGTTGGTGACCTGCTTCTAATGAATATAAGGTGACAAAAGCGATGGTGTGTGACTTCAGAGACGAGATCATAAGAGGCCCCGAGCATCCTCCTGGCTCTCTCTCACTTGGGTCACTCACTCTGGGGGAACCTGGCTGCCATGTTGTGAGGATGCTTAAGGATCTCAGGGAGAGGCCGATGTGGTGAGGCCCTGAGGCCTCCAGCCCACAGCCGTGGGAATGAACCATCAGGGAAGCACGTTCTCCAGCCCTAGACGAGCCCTTGGATGACGGCGGCCCCAGCCAACATCCTGACTGCAACCTCTGGAGAGACCCCCGAGTCAGAAGCACCCAGCTAAGCTGCTCCCCGAGTCCCGACCCTCAGAAACTGTGAGAGCACCAACAAGTTGTTTTAAGTCACTAAGTGTTGGGACAATTTGTTACGCAGCCCTAGATAGCCGATACACTCCCCGTGGCTCAGCACTTCCATTCTCCCCCACTTTGTTCCAGGCCCCGCATGACCTGTGACTTTTGTCCACTCTGGTCTCACCACTACTAGTTTCCCCTTCCATCCGGTCCCACCAGCCTTCTTTCTGTTCCTCGAACACAGCAAATTTTCCTGCATTTCTACCTGCCCTTCCCCTGCCCAGAGCACCATGGGTGCCTCCCTCTGATCCTTCAAGGTCGCCTTCAAGGTCACCTCCCTGCCCACACTAGCTAAAGAAGCCACTGTCCCTGCCCCCCCTTTTGTTTTAAACCATTTTCGTTGTGCCGGGGACATTCTTGTTCCTTATCCTACACTGCAGGGTTCTGTCTGCGATCACCTTTAGCAGTTAGTACTTTGTTTACCAAGGAAATGTGTATGGCATGAGGGCAGGGATCTGTCATCTCTTCTGCTCTTGCCATAACCCCAGGGCCCAGCTCCCAGAATGCAAGAGGCAGATGTCTACTTAATCAGGGGCTCAGGTCTCTCAGCCCCCCACCCCGGGGAGGCCCCTGCCTGCCCCAGCACTCACCTTCTCGGATCCATGTAGGAAGTCATTGAGGGCCTGAGGGTCACTGAAAGACAGAAGGGGAGAGACACTGAGGAGGTGAGGGGCAGGGCAGGGGGGGACAGGGAGGGCAGAGGGAGTCTGTTACTCACCAAATCACGTCTAGTAAGCATCTCCCATCCTCATCATCCATCGCCACTGAACCAGGGGGGGGCAGGAAGGGAGCAAGGGGGACAAGGTTAGACGTAGGCAGTGTGCCAGGACCCTCCCTTCCAGGACCCCTCCTTGGAACCAAGGTCTCTGGTAGGTCAGAGTTTCTGTTCCCTTGAGCCTATGGGTGTGGGTGGGGGTGGTGAGCAGCCAGAGACAGCTGCCTTCTCCTCCTCCCCCGACCTCTTCCCCAGCATCTGATGCCCACAATGAGGACATCCACCAAGACTGAGTGAGCCCTGATCACGTGCAGGCCTGTGCTGAGTGCTTCACACACCCGTAACTCTTTTAATTCTCATGGCACCCCACAAGATGGGTCCTGCCACCCCCACCCGTGTTGCAGAGAAGTAAACAGGGGCCCAGAGCTCGTCATTCATTTCCCAGCCAGCAGGGGGGCAGAGCCAGGCCTTGAACCCAGAGTCTGGCCCAGAGCCTGGGCTGCCAGGCCTCCCTGGGAAGGGGCCTGGCCCAGAGCAGGGTGTGACAGGGGTCTGCCCTGTGTGTGAACGGTCCTGAACTGTTCAGGTTCTTCTCTGAACAGTGCCTTGGAGAATCCGATGAAGGCAAAAGACCCTTCTGACAAAAACACGCAGGTGGGGCGAAACTGTGACACACACTTTCCCAAGGGCTGTGGGACACACACGTGCACACCCTGGGGCCTTGGGTCAACACGCCCAGCCTAGAACACGCCATGCAAAGCTGGCGGGAACACCCCCCTCCACACACACCAATGACTCTCCCTTCCAGCGTTGGCCATGGGGACCATCCCTCGAGGTCCCTCCCAGGCACTGGCTGCACTTGGCAGTGGCGACAATGGGCTCTTGCCAGCTCCATATCCCAGGCCCACCTATGCTTCCTTCTTCCTGTGTCACCACGAGGTCAGTGGCCTACTAGCCCTGCCCTCTCCGACCAGCCCGGGGCAGGGGTTGGGTGAGAAGGGAAGGGGACAGAAAGGAAAGACCTGCAGAGAATCTGGAGAAAAGGGGAACATGGGGAGAAGATCCCACCTGCAGTTGGCATGGAGAAAGGGGGATGGTCCAGATGACCCAGGGGGCCCAAGGCCGGAGGGGGAGGGGCGGAAGGGTGTTGGCTAAGTCAGGCTCTGCCAAGAAGGAGTGTTCCTTCCTCTTTTGGGGGTCAGGGTGGGCCCAGGGAGGTGGAATGAGGGACAAGCACCCCTCCAGGCACGAACAGGGACCCTTGGCCGGTTACCTGCGCTACAAACGAATCATGAAGGGAAGGAGGGGGTGTCCACTCCAGGTCTACGCAGGGCCCCCGGCTGGGGACTTGGGGAGTGTCCTTTCGGGGGCCAGCTGTGGAGAGAATAAGGGAGGCTGTAAGGAAGTCCGTGACAAGGAGAAGGATGGGCAGAGGGAGGGAGTGAGTGGGGAGCCCAGGAGAGGGGTTGACCAGGCCACGTGTAAAGAGGTAAGAAAAGAAGGGGTCAAACACAAGTTTAGGAGCAGGTGAGACAACACTACACGTGATCCCATATGCGACAGGCACACACAGAGCACAGGGTAGGGCGCTACATAGCCACACGTACTACAGCAAGGTAGAACGTCATATGATATAATTTATTGACACCTGGACCTCATAAAACACAGTCGATTCTCGTTATTTGAGGCACTTGTGTTCTGCACAGCTGCCGTGAGCACGCGGTCGTGAATTCCACGCCACCGATCCCGGGGCGGGTAGGGGGTGGGGGGGAGACACAGGGTGGCCTCCTGCGAGCCTTTGCTCACATTCTCATCAACCCATCAATACACAGCCTCAGTCTACTGGTGTTTCTGTTTAGAGACACCTAAGGTAATATAAACTGTTGATTTGTTAACACCGAACCCACGGCTAACAGCTCTGTGCACTCGTGCCTGAAGGACACTCATCTAACACACGCGTTCTCCCTGGAGGGCACATCCTGGCCTTCCTGCACTCGGGGACACCAGGCAGCACTTCAGTCCTACGCCGGGAGCCGTTTTCAACAGCAAAACCACCCACAAAGAGCACAAAGATGCGAAAACCATGGCACTCAACAATATGGGAGCTGAACCAAGAAGGCAAAGCGTGGCCTTGTTCAACCTCAGCGGGCACAGACACTCGGGGCCACTCCGACTTTTCTCAAGTCCCCTGGTGACCAGGGAAGTGCATCGGTACTGATCTGCGGGTTATACGTGCTCACGAGTAGGCAGCTTCACAAATATGGACACGGCTGTGATGACCACGATGTTGGTGCCCGCCCATCACTGGTTTTAAGCGCTCTACCGGTATGAACCATTTCACCTTCTCTAGATCCCTGCAAGGCAGGCACTTTTATTAGCCTGTTCCGTAGATGGGGAAACGGAGGCTCAGAACGGTGTGCAATACGCCCAAGAGCCCTCAACTGGTAAAGCGGCCAGGCTGGGGCTTGAGCCAAGGCAGACTCACTCAGAGTCCCCGCCCTTAACTGCTATCCCATGCATGTGCCTCTCGTTCCTCTCATCATGCTGTTTCTCTTCTAAAATCTGAAGCAAATATGGCAAAAATGTCAAGATAAGATGAAGCTGGGTGGCAGCCTTTGTTATCATTTTAAGAATGCTTGGAATAGTTCAGATTCAAAAAAGCGAGAGGAATGGGAGCACCCAGTGGCTTCCCCTCTTGCTCAGCAGGCCCAGGCCTCAGAAAGATCTAGAAGCCATCTGTCACATGACCCAGGAACATGGGATCCTGTCCCAGTGAGATTCCGGGTGCACTGCCATGGCCTGGGGGTGTCCACGAGCACCCAAGGTGGCTTTGCCAGAGCAGCCAGATTTGTGTGGGGTCTTCCCTCCCCTCTGCGCTGAGTTTCAGGTGTGGCCCAAGCTCTGCAAACCTCGGGCCAGCAGAATTAAGAGCCAGGAGCGAGTGCTTCCTGATCAGAACTCTCCAAATGGGGCCCGCGGGTGAATGTATGTCTCTGTGAGGATTTTTTTAATTTGTGTATGTGCGTGTGTTTTAAGATTTATTTATTTATTTGAGCAGGGGAGGGGCAGAGGGAGAGAGAGTCTTAAGCCGACTCCATGCTGAGCATGGAGCCTGACGTGGGGCTCAAGCTCACAACCCATAAGATTAGACCTGAGCCAAAACCAAGAGTCAGACGCTCAACCAACTGAGCCACCCAGGTGATCCCATTTGTGCATTTTCATTCCACCAGTAACAGCAGAGAAATGAAGGGGGGCTGGTTTTAGACGAGAGGAAAATGCTCTGCCTTGTGATGGGGTGCCTGTTTCGTGAGGGTTTAAAATGTCACAGCTCAGATTTGCGCATGTAAGTTCAAAACATGTAAATCTGACCTTAAAAAGCTCTAAAAAAACCCAAATCGTCACCATCAAGTGGTAGTGGGATGGGGGGGGGGGAACGACAGGGTGTGGCAGGATGTTGATAACGGTTAAGGCTGAGTGAGGGGTACCTGGGGGCTTCACGGTACCATTCTCATCACTCTGTACATTCTGGAAAGTTTCCATAATAAAAAGAAAACGGTATGTCAGTGATCAGCAGGTCTGGTACCTCCGCCTCCCATGTCTCCTATCGGGTTGATGCCAAGAGGTCCAGCATGAAATGACAGGGGTTGGAGTCAGGGGTTCCGGTCCCTGCTCCACCATGTATGGGCTGGGTGACCCCAGGCAAGTGACTTCACCTCTCTGGGCCTCCGTGTGTTCACTGGTCAAATGGGTGGAATCACAGTCCTCATGTCTCATGTGGCGGTGAAGAGTCTCTTAGAACAGGGCCTGCGGTTTGTGCAGAGTAAGTCCTGGCATCAATACTGGCCTTGATCCTGCTGTTTTGTGAGTTCGCTCACAAGAAAAGGGCAAAGGTGCAGCGGCCTCCAGCTTCCACCCTCTGCCTCCCTGACCCTGTCTCATCTCATCCCTGCTGTCTTCACCCTCATTCCCAGGACCTACCCTGGGTCTAGGAGGTCAGAAATTGGGAGAGGGGCCAGAGTGGTTACATTTGGAATAAATGCTTCAGATTCCAGCGCAGCCAACAGCTCCGAGGTGGCGGGGCACCAGTGGCCCACCAAGTGCTCATGGCGGGCATCGGGTGCACCTAGACTGATAAAGGTCCCTTGTGGGACGGCGGGGTGGTATGCTCTGCAGCTAGCCGCCCCAGGGCCCACCCCAGCCCTGCCACTTACTAGCTGTGTGCCTACAACAAGTTACTTAATGCCCCCACACCCGTGCCTCGGTTTCCCCACCTGGAAAATTCAGATAACGGTATGCGCCGCCCCCCCCCGCGGGATTGTTCCATAGGAATGCCTTTAATCTTCGCACGTGGTAAAGTATTTTGTGAGTGATGTATACTACTGCGATAATTTCAACTGACGCTGTGAAGGGGATCTCACGGGGCAACGTGAGATGAAAGCTTTCTGGCCCCAGCCCAGTCAGGCTGGAAAAAAGTCCCCGAGCTCTGGCTTGGCCACCTGCTGCCAGTTGCCCCGTGTCACCCTTGAGCACCTCTGGAAGGCTTTATATACCACCTGCTTCGGCTGTGGGTCATGCACACGGTCCTACTTAAACCACCAGGCACCAAGGCTCCTCGGATCCTTCCAGGTCCGTTCTTACCCCCATTTCTCAGATGAGCTACGCGAGGCTGAACAGAATGGTTATGGAGAGGCCATGGGCCAAAGACAGCCAAGGAAACGTGCCTGCGCGGGGCTAGCCAGCTATACTGCAGCCCTCAAGCCAGCAGTCACAGGGAGACTTGAAGGACACAAATGAACCCACCAGCTGCTGAAAGACAGAATTCGAACACTGGCCGGGTATTTGACAATATTAAGAAATTGTGATTAAGATTCAAAGTGGATGGGGGCGCCTGGGTGGCTCAGTCGGTGGAGTGTCCGACTCTTGATCTCAGCTCAGGTCTTGATCTCAGCGTCGTGAGTTCAAGCCTTGCGTTAGATTCCACGCTGAGCGTGGAGTCTACTTAAAAAAATAATGTAAAAATAGTGTAATAATGGCATCATGGTGTTGTTTTTCTTTTTCTTTAGAGTCCTTACCCTTTAAAAACACACCCTGAAGTATTTAGGAGTGAAACGGTAAAATGCCCAATTTCCCCCCAAAAGAACCTAGTTGTGGGTGTTCGGGGGGCATACAGACCTGTGCCGACCAATACGGCTGACCCCCAGCCACATGCAGCTACGTATAAGTTCAGGTTAATTCAATGGAATTAGGACAGAAGACTTGAATAAGACATTTCTCCAAAGAAGATACACAGACGGCCACAGGCACATGAAAAGACGCTCAACATCACTCATCGTCCGGGCAATGCGGTCGCGACCGGAGACACCAGCTCACACCCATTAGGATGGGCTACTATCAAACGCGGCACAAAACAAAAAGAACCCCAGGCAACAAGTATTGTTGAGGACGTGGAGACATTGGAACCCTCGTGCACTGCTGGTGGGAATGTAAAATGGTGCAGCTGCTGGAAAACAGGCTGGCAGTTCCTCAAAATGGTAAAAATAGCACTCTGCCATATGCTCCGGCAAATTCACTTCTGGGTATATCCCCCCCGCCCCCCCCAAGAACGGAAAAAGGAGGGTCTTGAACAGATCTCAGCACACCCAAAGTCACAGCAGCGTTATCCACAGTCGCCAAAAGGTGGAAACAGCCCACGCCGATGGATGAATGGAGACGCGGTGGCGACTTCCGATGGGATGTTACTCAGGAAGGACATTCGGACACAGGCTACAACCCGAATGACCCGGGAGGACATCGCGCTACGTGAAACGAGCCAGTTACAAAGAGACCCACACTACATGATCCAACATGTAACGTGCCCAGAGACAGAAAGTGGAATGGTGGCCGCCAGGGGCCGGGGAGAAGGGGGGGTGGGGTGGTACTGTTTAGTGGGTGTGGACTTTCAGTTCTGCAAGATGAAAAGTTCTGGAGGTGGATGGGGACCGTGGTTGCACAACAGGGTGAGTGTTCCAATGCCACTGAACTGCACGCTTAAAGATGGCTATAAGGTCGCAGGGGCGGGGGGGTGGGGGAAGGAGCCCAGCTGGCTCAGCCGGTGGAGTGTGGGACTCCTGATCTCCGTGTCATGAGTTCGAGCCCCACAATGGGCGGGGGGAGAGATGACTTACATAAATCTTAAAAAAAAAAAAAAAAATGGCTAAGGTGGTAAATTTTACGTTATGCATATTTTACCACGATAAAAAAAAACCATGAAAATTTTTAAAAAGGACAATGAGGAGTATCAAAGATTTTTTTTTTTAAATTCACATAAGAAAGTTCAATGACATGAAGGTTTTTCTCAATCCCCCTTGCCACGTTTCGAGTGCTCAACAGCCACACGTGGCTGGTAGCTACCGTGTGGGGCAGCATGGACTGGGAACATTTCCATCATTGCAGCAAGCTGGTCTGCAAGAGTGGTAGCAACTGAAAATGGATCAAGGTGGTTCATGACCGGGGTGGGGGGGGGGGTCTGCGTTTGGCTGTTCTCTCTACTTGGTGCACGTTTGAAATTTTCCATAATGAAAAATGCTTACTTAAAAAAAAAAAAAGACTTTTTAATACCAAGTATCATGTCTGATTGTTTATTGTCTGCTTTGTTCCCCTGCGGGATGCCCGTGCTTACACAGGAGGAGCGCCATAAATATTCAGGGAATGAAGAAATGAACATACAGAGGTCATCAGACAAATCCGTTCATTTGTCCAGAGCAGCCTGGTAGAAAGGGCATTTACGAAGTGCTCACTGTGTGCCCAGCCTGGGGATACCCTAATGAGCAAAAGCGCACCCAATCCTTGGCCCTGGGGGGCCTGACTCGTGGTTCTCAATCAGGGGTGGCATTGGACACCCCTCTCCTCAACACACGCATCCCCAAAAGCTTAAAAAAAAAAAGTGACGGGGGGCCACAGTGTGCAAAGTTGCCAGCCCCAAATTGTCCACATGGGAGTGGATGTATTGAGCCCCTGTGGAGCAGAAGCTTTAAGAGCTATCACCTGGCTCTGAGTCCCAGAACAAAGGGGACAGACACATGGACAGAGCTACAGCCAATCCACGAGGGCGCGAAACGAGCCTTTGCCACTGAAAGCCCCGGAGAAGCGGGGCTCGCTTGCTACTGCACAAACTCAGCCAGAGCTGTCCGATGCACCCCGAAGAGCACCCCCACCCCATCCCAGTGCCTCCCTGTATCGGGCCTCATGCTAACGTCATACCCACTGACCCCCTCCTTGTCACCAGTGAGGCAGGAGGGACACTGTCTCGAGCGTCACAGCGCAGGACGCTGGGACTCAGAAGGGTCTGGACACTTGCCCCCAAAACCACACCGGGGGGGGGGGGAGCCAAAATTCGAACTCAGACCCTGTGACTCTGGAGACCTCATTCTTCACCACCGCGCTATAAAAAGCAGGAAAAGCTGGGACCAAAAAACCACAAGCAGCTCAGGAGAACAGGCCTGACGCAACAATGACAAAGTGTCCTTCCAGAAACTGTGTGAATGTCTCCTGCACTGGTAATGTGAGCGGGGAGTTCTGCATTGTCATCAGGAGCCGCGCACAAGCCAGGTCGCCTAGCAGGACGCGGGATTCAAAGCCTCCACTCGGCTCCAGAAACAGGCTCGTTCTAATTTCCCAGCGAAGAGTTTTAGCAACCCCTGGGGGATTGATGGGCAACCAACATGCAAGTCTACAGAACCGTATCCTCTGCCGACAGGAAGGGATAGGAAGAGAAGCCGATGTGGCAAAGCCTAACTGTTGTCTTCCAAACACCACTTCCCCAGCCCTCCCCTCGCCTTACTCACAGAAGCCTGAAGCCGTTCAGGGTAACACTTGCCAACTCCAAGATGTAAACAAAGCCTGTTCTGAGTCAGTCTTTTTCAAACTATGGGTCACGCCTTGGAGGGTTGTGAAATCAAATGAGCAGGTTGTGACCAGGAGTTTTTTTTTCCTTTTAATTAAATAGTATAGAGTAAAACGGAATGGAACAGAATAGGAAATATTAAAAGGCCTCATCCATGGGTAAGCGTTAAATATCAGTTTGTGAGATTGGTTTCAATTATGTGTGTCTGTGTGTGTACGTATTTCCTACTGTGGGTTGTGGTCAAAATAGCTTGAAAATAATTAGACTACACCAGCGGCACTCCTATCCCCTGTATCAAACGTTCACTTTCCTAGGCTTCCTTGAAGCTAAGGCAGCTATGGTTCTGCAAATAGGAAGAGCCAAAGGGCACAGACTTAGGGACAGTTTTTCTTCCAGAATATAAAGACAGAGCTCCTCTAGGGAGAAAATCTTTTGCTCCCCACTTCCAGCTTCGAGTATAGTTGAGAAGACTGGAGCTGCCGCAGCCATTTTGCAACAACGAGGCAATAAACCTACGGCAGTTAAGCCCACCTACAGAGGATAGCCTTTGGGAGGACAGAAAAAGACTGGATTCTTAACAACTCCTCCTGCACTGCCTGCCTCCAGACTTTTTTTTTTTTTTTTTAAGATTTTATTTATTTATTTGACAGAGAGACAGCGAGAGAGGGAACACAAGTAGGGGGAGAGGGAGAGGGAGAAGCAGGCTTCCCGTGGAGCAGGGAGCCCGATGCGGGGTTCGATCCCAGACTCTGGGATCATGATCTGAGCCCAAAGCAGACACTTAACAACTGAGCCACCCAGGCGCCCCCGCCTCCAGACTTCTTAATCCTTACAGATCAAACCACTATTAGGGTTTCTCATTATTTGCAGGCAGACATACCCTGATCACTTAGCTTGCATTTCTAGATATCTCTGCAACCCATCACAAGGACTCTCTCCGGCTTCCACGGGTCAAGGACTGCCCTCTGAGTGTCACTGATTGAGAGGGCTCAGCAAAATGGAACAGGGCTGGTGGAAAGGGGATCTGAAAAAGAGATCACTGTGGCTGATTGCAAAAGTGGCCAGCAATTCTTCTCCCTGGTCCCATCCATACTCTTGGCAGCTCCTCCTACCAAGAGATGGGGTCTGTCACCCCACACCTAGACCTTGGGCTGGCCTGCTGACTCGCTTTGGCCAACAGAATGTAGCAGAAGTGATGGTGTGTCTTTCTAAGCCCCTCCCCCCTGGCTCCTTCTCTCTCTCCCCAAAAAATAAATAAATAAATAAAATCTTAAGAAAGAAAGTCCCATCATCAGGTTATTCCAGCCCAGGTGCCGCGCACGTGTATGAACAGGCCTTCAGCCCTCAGGCTTTCAGTCTTCCCAGCCAAGATCCCAGACATTGTGGAAGAGAGACCCACTGTCAAATCCCATGTCAAATTCTTGACCTGTAAAACCCAGGCATACTACAATTGTTCATTTAAGCTACTACCTTTGTGGATAATCTGTTTGTTTTCAGATTTTTTTTATTTGAGAGAGAGAGAGAGAGAGAGCATACATGGGGGGGGCACAGTGAGACAAGCAGACTCCCCACTGAGCAGGGAGCCTGATGTAGGGCTCGATCCTAGGACCCTGAGATCATGACCTGAGTGGAAGGCAGACGCTTAACCAACAACTGAGCCACCCCGGCGCCCTGTGGATAATTTGTTAAACAGCGATAGTTTGGGGGTTCTTTGTTACATAGCGGCAGCTAACTGATAACAGCCCTCTTCAGAGACAAACGACCAACCTTGACCTCACACCTCTGACTCCATCTGAGTTTTATCCATCACTCTACGTCCCAAACCTCCCCAAGCGCTCTCCTCCTCTCCACAGCCACTGTCCCTGCTCACATAGAGAGCCCATCGTTTTTCATCTATCCATCCACCCAGCCTGTGTTAATACTACCCTTGTTCACAACCGATTGCACCTATTGTTAAAATACTCAAACACTTCCACCCTGATTGGCAAATAAACGCTGCTTGAGCCCCCAGCACTCCACCTGGCCTCTTGGGATGTCCTGAAACACCCCCAGGACCCAGCAACTGCAGGGTGACACCTGGCCCAGCAGGGAGCCTGCAGGATCACCCTTCCACACCACGCCAGGACCACCTAGTCCGTGCTAATGGTCTACTGCTTGTTACAAACTTTAAATTTATTTTATTTTTATTTATTTTTAGAGAGAGAGAGTGAGTGGGGGTAGGGGCAGAGGCTGAGAGAGAGAATCTCAAGCAGGCTCCATACTCAGTGCAGAGCCCAACGTGGGGCTCGATCCCACAACGCTGAGATCATAACCTGAGCCAAAATCAAGGGTCGGACACTCAACCGACTCAACTACCCAGGCGCCCTGCCTGTTACGTGTTTTAAATGTTATTTAAATGTTATTAATGTTATTAAATTCATTCATTCATTCATTCATTCACTCACAGGTGTCACTCAGCACCTCCTACATTTCTGCCCGGCACTGACAAATTGGAGCAGGCAATGACAGTTCAAGTCCACCAGTAAAAACATCAATCAAACCACGCACAAACGACAACACAAAGCCTGCCTCCTCCTGGCCAGGCTCCCTTCCTCACCGGCCACCAGGCTGACCTGCCCGACCACAAGGCTCACCCCTGCTCAGGAGCCTTCCTCACACGGCTCCCTGGTGTTTGGAAGTCCAGGCACTGGAAGTGGTCCGGGTCTGTCCCCTCCACCCCTGAATGCCACAACTTCATGCTTCATCATCCTCTTCATCACCAAAGCCAAGGTTTGCTGAGCGCTTACAAAATGCCCAGTGCTGTTCTAAGTGCTCCATCTTCCTACATTTCATTCTTAACAACAATCCCTTGTAGTAGGTGCCACGATCCTCATACCCAATTCACAGCTGACAAAACCGAGGCAGACAAAGGGGTTAGGGAACCTGCCCAAGGTCACTCAGTTAGCAGAATGGCAGAGCCAGGATGTGAACCCAGGCCAACAGGCTTCCAGGCTCGTGGGAACTACATGATGGTGCCGGACTGGCTAGCTGCCCCCCATCCCAACCCCCAGGGGTACACTTCCTGCAAGGACCTTCAGCACCCCACCTCTTATGCCCTCTTCCCCTTATGCTGTCCTGAAGCATCGCAGAAAACTCAGCTCATTTCCCACACACCTGGGTCCAACACTGAGTGATGAGTTCCTGCAGTGGACCTCACATACCACAATGCCCAGAAACTGCCCTCTTCTGATTTTTCTCAGGGCATCTGTAGCACATTGAATAGTAATTCCCCAAAATGATATGTCTACGACCCCGGACCTGTGAATGTGGTCTTCCGTATTTGGAAAAAAAGGTCTTTGCAGATGTAATTAAGGATCTCGAGATGAGATCATCCTAAATTGTCTGGGTGAGCCCTAAATCTAATGACCAGTGATCTTCTCACGGACCCAAGGGAAGACACAGAAGCTGGTGGAGCTAAAGAAGGACTCTGCCCTAGAGCCTCCAGAAGGTACAACTCTGACTGCCCGGGTGGCCTTGCCAACACCTTGATTTTGGACTTGTGGCCTCCAGAACCGTGAGCCGCCACGTTGGTGGTATTTGTTAGCGCAGCCACAGGAAACTAGTATAGCATGTAAATTTCTAAGATCCATCCTGGGTATACAATATATATACACAAACCACCATGTACAGTTGCACAGGTTGTTCACTACACAAAGGAATTAAGTCATGGGGACAAGTGGGGCCTCAAATCCAGCCAAGGCTCTGCTCACATCAGTGAGACCCAGAGAAGGGCAATATCCACCCGGAGAAAGGACTCTCTTCTAATCCACACAAAGGGGACCAGGGGACTGTGCCCTCCCAGGGGAGACACTTCTTTCAATTCCATTGGAAGGCCCAGTAAGAGCTAGCTCAGCCCTGAATATGTAGCCACTGGCATGCTGTATCTATTTTCAAAGCCAAAAAAGGAAAACAGGGAAAAAATGTTGATTCCTCACCCACTCCCACCCCTTTGGGGAAGAGAGAGAAAAAGCAATTTGAAGAGCAATTAAAATCTACACCATCTTTATTTTCAGTGACCTTTAGAGTTCTAAAATCATTGAATTAGTTTAACAACATTAAAGCATGCCCTATAAAACTTGGATTGCTCATAAAGCGACTGGTGTCTAGTTCCTAAAAGCCTAGTTTATACAGGTAGTTACACACTAGAATAGTTTGTGCCTTTTCTCCCCCCACTATCTACCATCCACTGCTGTTCTAAATGCAGCTATAAAGCTGCGGGCTTGCCAAGAAAATCAGGTATCTCAAAAGGTTTTACATTTTTTCTGAACGCTGCTTTATGAGAAACAGAAGAAACTCCGAGAAGGAGGGAAGCAGGCAGTGGGGTGGGGGAAGAGAACAGAAGGAATAATTAGGTTGACTGGACACAGGGCCTCCCGTGGCATCGGGCAACAGGGAAGGCTTCAAGGTCAGGACCAAGTGGAGCTCAGAGGAACAAAGGAGAAACAAAAAGCTCCAAAACACTGCGCATGCTTTAGACCACTGGGTCTTAAACTTGAAACTGCACCAGAATCACCCGAAGGGCTTTTAAAGTAAGGTTTACTGGTCAGAAGGTCTGGGGCGGGGCTGGGAATGTGCATTTCGAACAAGTCCCCAGGTGATGCAGATGCTGCTGGTCCAGGGACCACACTCGGGAGAACCGTTGTTCTAGAAGCTTCTGTCTCTGTTTTCCTCCCAGGGCTCTTGCTCTCATACTGAACATAAGCCACGGGTTCCTAGCCAGTGACAAGGTGGCCTCACGGGTCAACAGGCCTAAAGAGGTTGCCCATTATCCAAAGCCACTCCCTTCCTGACTTCCTGGTCAACAGAACTTGCATTTGGTTTCATTCAGCAATGTACCCACGCACGAGGATGAGTCACTATGAGCAGAGGCCTTTGCCCCTTGGTCAGAAACTTCCTTCCTCAGCCTCCTTTGAAGTTAAGTTGTGAACATGGGAAAGATTTTTACACTTGGATAAAGAGAGCCCTACACTGGGAAGATTATTTGCCCCTACTCCTTCTTCCTGCCTGAAAATTGATGTGAAGCATGATGACAATGGCTGGTGCTGCAGCAGCTATTTTGAGCCCCAGAGGGAGAAAATTAAAAGAATCAGAATCCAGCAGCCTGGCAATACTGAGTTTCCCCAAATCCCTGGAATGGTCCATTAGACATCTTGTTCCAGAAGAGGATGAGAAACCTGGGTTAACTTAAGTTAAACATACACCTACTCTATGACCATAGTGAAAAGAATGTGTACAAAAACATTTTCACAAAAATTTTCACAGCAGCCTTCTTCACAAAAGCCCTAGACTGGAAACAACACAGATAAATGTACACTGCCTGGTAAATGGGAAAAAAACTGTGTAACAGCCGCACAGTGGACAATAAAAGGGAATCACTACTGTTACCGTCCAAAAACACGGATGAATCTCAAATGCATCGTGGTGAGCAAAGGAAGCCAGACAGAGAAGACCACCCACGATGTGATCGCTCCACGTAAGGTTCTGAGCAAGTGAAACTGGTGGGAAGAAATCAGAGGTATGGTGGCCCCAAGGGGGCAGGCGGAGGGACAGAGGGAGGGGGAATCTTCCCTGATGATGGAAATGTTCTGGATCTGGATGTGGGTAATGGTTACATGGGTAGTATTTGTCAAAATTCATCACGCTGTGTACTTAAGATGTGTGCATTTTGTTGCACGTAAATTATATCCCAGCAAAGCACAACTAGCGTGTAAGAGGAAAAAAAAGCCCGTACAATTGATTCTTATTATTCATGGTAGTTACATTCTATAAAGTCACTACGATCACTGAATTAGGGAATCCTGAACTATTGCTCCTGGGGGAAATCGAGGGTTAGGTCCCCGTGAGCCTCTGGTCACATTTTCATCAGGCGATCAATACGTAACCTTGTTTTATGTGTGTTTCCGTTTAAATACACCTTGTTTAATATATATTGCTGATTTGTTCACAATGAACTCACGCCCCACAGCACTATAACTCATGTCTGAATGAAGCTTGCCCAGCACATGTGTTTTCTACATGAGGCACTTTCCAACCTTCTCGCACTTGGGCGCGTTGGGGAGAGCCTCAGCACTAGGCTTTGGGGCATTTTTAAACGGTGAAATCACCACCACAAAGTGGTGGTGTGAAAAACATGGCACTAAAGGTTAGATCACAAAAGGGCACTTGTTTGCAGTATGGGAGCTAAAACAAGAAGGCAGAGTGTTTGCTTTTTCGATTTCCACTAGGAACGGGCACACAGGGAGACTCAAATTTTTACCCCGGCTCTGTGCATGTCTGCAGACGACCAACACTGTGGGGAGGACTGATGATTGGGTTGCAAGGATGAATACAGAGCAAGCAGATGAATTCACAAATATGGCGTCTGTAAATAATGAGGCTCTCCAGATTCTAATGCATGCACCCCTTACTCAGCAACTTCACTTATGTATCAATTTCACTTATGTGTCCTGTAGGTACAACTGTGAGGTGTACATGTAGGCAGTCGTTTATAAAAGCAAGATATTGGAAACAATCCACTGACCCTCAGTAGAAAACAGGTTGAACGGAAAACTACAGTCCATCTAAACAGGGAAAGATATTTGTTAAAAAAAATTTTGTTGAAAAAAATATGAATATTATTTAAGCCATCACCGGTCAGGTAAACTGTTACTTGCAGCCAAATGCACACAGACCAAAAGCTACTCCGTGGTAAAAGAAAGCGCCGGGATTTGAACCCAGATTTCGTGGACACCGAAGCCTGGACGGCTTTCTGATGTCCGTGAAAACCTTGGATGCCCGAGCATCTGCGGGCAGCGAGCGGCCATCCTTCCCTCCACCCTCCTGCCGTGAAATGCTTTTCTTCCTGGATTCAAGCACAGCTTTCTAATTTCTCATCAGAGCGGAGCTGTCTTCAGGAACTAGCTAACCTCAATGGCTCCAAGACACCATGCTTCCTCCTGTTTCTTAATAAATCCCCCATCCTTCCCTGGGTTTTGCAACCAACACTGTCCGTGTAAAGATGCCCATGAGCGCTGCCTGGAGCGCTGCGGGGGAGTCGCTAACTGCCTTCCTGCTTCCTCTCTGGTTCCTTCTAAACTTGGTTCCCCACTCAGTGGCCAAAAAAACGATTCCATTTTATTTAAGGTTGTGTCGTTCTCAGCAGCACTGGGGAGGCAGCAGCGAAGACAACAGACATCCCTGCTCTCTCAGACTTAATGTTGTGCTGGCAGGAGTCCGACCATGGAGACATACGACATACAGCAGAGTGGACAATGGCAAGGATGGAGGAGAAAGGTGACGGGGGAAGGGGGTAGGGAAGGAGGGGGATGCATTTTTAGCTGAAGTGGTCAGGACATCCTCCCAGATAAGAGGCGTTTGAGTAGACATGGAGAGAAGAACAGAAGCGACGTGGACACACAAGGAAAGGCATCTGAGGCAGAAGGGACAGCAGATGCAAAGACCCTGAGGTGGAAATGTGCTGGGGGTGCTTGAGCAACAGCAAGGAGGTGAAGAGGGGTCAAAGAGGCAAGGTCAAAGGCTAGGCAATGGAGGACCCAGTGGGCCAAGGTGAGGTCCTGGACTTATTCTGAAGGAGCCCAAGAGATAGGAGGGGCTCTCAACAGCATGGGCCATGATCTGACCCGGGTTTCACAGGATGTCTCTGGCTGCTGAGTGGAAAATGGATTGCAGGAGGTGAGGACAGGGGCAGGCAGCCCAGAGGGGAGACGCAGGTGGCGGGGGAAAAAAATGGAAACTGGCCGGATTCTGGCCATGATGGCAGAGCAGCAGAGTCTATGGATCAACTGCCCAGGGGGCAGTAGGGAAAGAGCTGAATCAAGGGCCCTGCAGAATTTGAGCGGGATCGGAGGGCAGAGCGGGTAATTGAGTGTAGCCAGGCAAGATGTGCAAACACAGCCTTATACAAGCTCTCTGGTTTGATCAAGCACCTTCTTCAGTGAAAACGTTTCTATCTAAGGTATTCTGAGGGTCCCAAAGCTACTAATTACCCGGGTTAACGCACCCTACCCAGGGCAAGAGGCGTGTGTTGTGCGCACGCTCGGAGCCTGAGAGAGAGAAAAGGCTGCAGGGGAGCCCGGAGGCCAGAGAGGTGCAGGCCCCCAAGGCCTCCTCTCATAGAAATGCCCTTTGTATCTTGTTTTAGGATCTGTCCTCACCCCAAAATCTAAACAGTTTCTAAGTTTATCTGTGACTTTGAATCCGAAAACTATCTTGGGGTATATGGTGTGAGGTAGGGATCCAATTCCATCTCTCTCCATATGGATGACTATTTTTTGTTTTGGCACCAGCTCCGTTTACTAAGAGTCAGGGGCCACTGCGGCCCCATGCCATGTCCACACATACCCGCCTCTCGTCCTGGGCTCTGTTCTGTTCTGTTGGTAGAAAGTCAATTTCTATTTATTCCCTAACCTCAGAGATAAAACAGATTCAGCTGGACGGGTAATCAATATATGGACTGATGCTGGGCAAAGGTGACAGGCGGTCAGGGGAGTGAGGTGTCTCAGGGAAGGGCACAGGATCCCCAAAGCAGGCAGCATGATGTCCCTTAGCCTGAGAATACATTCCAGAGTAAGTCGACTTATATACACCATACCATTGACTTTTAACTAAACTAATCCTCGTAACAGAGATGGAGGGCACGCAAAAGGGGCTCAAAAAGAGACCAAAAGATTAAAAATAAAGTACAGACACAAAAGCTCACATATCATATGGTTCCATTTATATGAAATTAGATGGAGATGATGGTTGTATAATGTGTACATATGTACTTTATAATAAACAGATGACGGCGAAAAGCTCGGACTTTGCAACCAGACCTCCTGGGTTCAATCCCACCTCTGCCACTTAACTGATGTGTTACCTTGGGCGAGCCACTAGCGCCTCGTGCCTCAGTTTCCTTCTCTGTAAAATCAGGTTACAAGTTGTGTCCACCCCACAGAGCTGTGAGCATGGAAATGAGTTGACACGTGCAAATAGATTGACGCTAAGTCACACGCTTACCATTTTCATAGCCGGGAGCATAGAATCAAAAGTGCTGTGTCCTCAGCCATGTGATCAAGGTCAATATCAGCAGTAATAAGTCAAGCCGACAGTGTGTAGTACCTTTAATGTGACATGAGGAGAAGGGTACTTCACCACTGTGGTCTTCCTTCCCCAAACCCTAACTGCCAGTCTAATCACGAGAAAAACATCAGACAAACCCCCAAGCGAGGCATGTTCTCCAAAACTCTCGACCAGTACTCCTCAAAACCAACAAGGTCATCAACACTAAGTAAAATCTGAGAGACTGTCACAGCCAACAGAAGCCTCGGGAGATACAGTGATTAAATGCAGTGTGGTTTCCTGGACAGGATCCTGGAACAGGAGCATTAGGGGAAAACTAGGGAGATCTGAATACATTCTCCAGTTGGTCGATGGCAATGGACAGTGTTGGTTTCATGGTAACGTTGTAAGATGTGAACATTAGGGAAAACCAGGTGCGGGCTATACGAAAACTCTGTATTACTTTTGCAGCTTTTCTGCAGATCTAAAATTACTTTTAAAAGGGCGCCTGGGTGGCTCCGTTGGTTAAGCGACTGCCTTCGGCTCAGGTCATGATCCTGGAGTCCCGGGATCGAGTCCCACATCGGGCTCCCTGCTCAGCAGGGAGTCTGCTTCTCCCTCTGACCCTCTTCCCTCTCGTGCTCTCTATCTCTCATTCTCTCTCTCTCAAATAAATAAAATCTTAAAAAAAAATAAAAAAATAAAAATAAATAAATAAAGTTACTTAAAAAAAAGAGTTTATTATAGAAACAAAAATCCTCAACGGTCTTCAATGAACCTAAAAGTGTCGGGGGTGCAGCTCTGGTCGACTTCCTGAGAGGCCTGAGCTGCACCCGAGGGTCTGCTTGAACAAAGGCTCAGACACGTGGGGATCTCGGCCTTCCTGTGTGGCCTCACCAGCTTCTTTCTCCTCTGTCCACCGCCCTTGTTCTCCCACAGCCTCATCCCCACATGGCAGCTAAAGGGCTCACATTAGAACCTCAGTCGGCCCAGGTCCCTCCCCTGCTCGGAGCCCTCCTGGGGCTCCCGCCTCCCTCAGTAAAAGCCCAAGTCCTTGCCAAAGCCCTACAGGCTCTGCACCATCTGCCCCCACTTCCTGTCGCTGTCTCCCACCCTCTGCCCCTCATCCATGCCCCTCCAGCCACACCAGCCCCCTCAATACTGCTCTACCACACCAGGCACAAGCCTCCCACAGGACCTTTGCACATGCTGCTTCCGGTCTGGTAGGCATTTGCCCTTACCTCCCTTTCTGTCACCAGGTCAGTGAGACTCAACCCGATTCCGTCTACAACCGCAATCCCTACCCGCCCCCTCGGCACTTCCACCTCCTTGCTTTGCTTTCCTTCGCAGCGCCGATTACTATCTGACGCGCTGTAAACGTGATTTATCTTATCTGCTGCCTGTCTCCGCCAGGAGGGGGTGAGCGCCGGGTCTGTTTGGTTCACTTTGTGTAAACTCTGATGGAATGGCTGAGGGGGACCGCTCTCAGCGGCCACAGCAAATGCTCAAGAGTGTAGGAGCCTGACTCACAACTGACCAGGGCTGTGGGGGGGCGGGGGGGGGACCCATGCCTAGGCTGGCCAGAGACCCCAGGGCCGGGCTCAGAATGGAGGACTGGCCACTGAGATGGGAGGGAGGCCCGAGGGACCCAGAAGAAAGCTGTCAGCGTGAGCTGGGGCGGAGGCGAGAGGTCATGGGGGGGGGGTGTCACAGCCCGAGTGACCACTGTGGTCTCAGATGAGCCCAATCTGTGGGGGAGGGTGGTGAACTTGGGCTTCAGCTCAGAGGAGGGAAAGTGAGAAGTGAGCTGGGGCGGAGGCGCGGGGGGGAAGGGCACTCTGGAGAGACAGAGGGTGAGCGAGAGGAAGGGACACAGAGAAGGTGGGCACATCTCCCCAGGTCAGTGCAGGACACTCCACAGGACCTGTCTGCCTCTCCCACCCTGTGCACCAACCCAGGAGGCAGATTAAGCCAGTCACAGTCTACATCCATGGTTCCTGCCCACTCAATGCCAGGAGCCACCACAATAAGGAGGGCGAGCAGAACTCCGGGCAAATGTGCAGACTGCCCCCTAGGGGGCAGCAGCACCCCCTGCGGACTGTGTCAAGCCCAACAGGACCCCCAGGCAGTGCCTCCCGGTCTACACTGACTGCACGGGTGTCCAGTGCTTGGGCACCACGAAAGAGAACATTTGTCAAGTCTACAGAGCAAGGGTGAAAGAGCTAAAACCAGCTGCAAGGACCACAATCAAGGCTTTCAGTCCTCATCCAGGAAGAATTCTAGAACATGTGACGTGGGACACACATGCGTCAAGAAGGGAGGGGAGCCTATGGACAACCTCCACCTGGCATCACACGGAGCCTGGGGCTACTCTCCGTGTAATTCCGCCCTTCTGAATAATGGCAGATGTGGACCAGAGGGCATGTTCTAGAAGGTTCACAGCACCCCTGAACCGGAAACAACCCAGATGCCTCATCAAAGGGAGAGCGTGTGAATACACTGTGGTAGAGCCACACGATGGAATACTACACAGCAGCGAAAAAGGAACAACACTCAAAAGGAAGAACCTCCAAAAACATGACGTGGAGCAAAAGGAAACACCATCACAGGATTCCATATGTCTGGTACAAACCCAGGCAACACTAAACTATGACGTTATCGTGGGGATTGAGGCTCCTGGTGGGGGATGGAGAGGTCGGGAAGGGAGGTACGTCATGGTCTGCTTCTCATCTGGGAGCTGGTTGTTGAGTGCGTCCAACCCATGAAAATTCATCCAGCTGCAGGCTTAGGATGTGTGCACTTTTCAGGACAATTCAACAAAAAGATCCCCCCAGAAGGGAAGAAAACACCCTCACACGCTCGTCTACTCCCGAAAGGATGCAAAATGGTACAACCACCATTTTGTGCCACACTGGCTGTTCGTCCAAATGTTAAACCCCCTACGACCCAGCAATCTCGCTCCCGGTAGATGCCCAGGAGCAGTGAGAACGCACGTCCGCAGAAAAACCCCTACGCGGACGTTCAGAGCAGAATTCTCCGTAACAGCTCCAAAGGTGGTAACAAACCAAGTACTCACCAATGGATGAACAGAGAAACAAACCGTGGTACATCCACACGGCAGGTATTACTTAGCAAGAAAACAGGGAAGGCATCCTGACCCACGCTATGAAACCACCGTGCAAAGTGAAAGAAGCTGGATACGAAAGACCACCTGTCTCAGGGCTGCTTCTTCAAGTGAGGAAAATGTTCTACAATTTGTGTAGAGCTAATCATGGTTACACAACCCTGCAAATGTATTATAAACCATAGAATTGTCCACTTGCCATGGTGGGGGGGGTGTATGGCATGTGAATTTTATCTCAATAAAGTGGTTGTTGTTTTTTTAAGTATCTGTGGGGGGCTCCTGGGGGGCTCAGTCGGTTAAGTGTCTGCCTTCGGCTCAGGTCATGATCGCAGGGTCCTGGGATTGAGCCCCGCATCGGGCTCCCTGCTCAGCGGGGAGCCTGCTTCTCCCTCTGCCCCAACCCCTGCTTGTGCACCCTTGCTTGCATGTGCTCTCTCTCTCTCTCTCAAATAAATAAAATCTTCAGAGAAATTAAAAAAATAAATTAAAAAAAGTATCTATGGGGTAGGGGTGGGCAAGATGGGTGAAGGCGGTCTAGAGGTACACCTTTCCAGTTCTAAAATAAGTAAGTCATGGGGATATAACGCACAGCACGGTAACTACACTGAATAATACTATAACTGCATATTTGCAAGTTGCTTAGACACTAAATCTAAAAAGTTCTCATCACAAGAAAAAAAATTCTGTATGGCAACGAATGTACACGAGACGTATAGAGGTGATCATTTCTCAGTACATAGAAATATCGAATCAGGGGCGCCTGGGTGGCTCAGTCGTTAGGCATCTGCCTTCGGCTCAGGTCGTGGTCCCAGGGTCCTGGGATCGAGCCCTGATTCCGGCTCCCTGCTCGGCGGGAAGCCTGCTTCTCCCTCTCCCACTCCCCCTGCTTGTGTTCCCTCTCTCGCTGTGTCTCTCTCTGTCAAATAAATGAATAAAATCTTAAAAAGAAAAGAAAAAAGAAAAAGTACGGGTGCCTACTCAGTGGCTCAGTCAGCTAAGCAACTGACTCGACTTCGGCTCAGGTCATGGTCTCAGGGTCGTGGGATCAACCCCCGTGTCAGGCTCTGTGCTGGGCATAGAGCCTGCTTAAGATTCTCCCTCTCCCTCTCCCTCTGCTCTTCCTCCCTCTCCCCTGTGCCTGCAGGTCTCTCTAGGGGAAAAAAAAAAGAAAAGAAAGTAACTATGTATGAAAATATTCCTAGACCCTTTATTTCACAATTCAAAAGAGGAAAAGTAGCAAATATCTACTGACCACCTGTTTAACCCATTTTACACAGTGACAACTGACCACGCCCCTGGCCACAGAACAGGCCTGCCTGGAAGCTGGGCTCCCAACACTCTCGGGGCTGGTTCCTCCTAAGCATGGGGGTGCCTGGGACAGACGTTCTCACCTTTCCTTTGTCTCCTTCCGCTTCGCTGAAAGCATCCATTCATTCACTCAAAATTAAGAAGTATTTCCCAGAGCCACATTACACCTGCATTGCTTCAGCGATCTCCCCACTGGTCTCTCTGCCCCCACCCCACCAGCATCTGGTTAGAACGTGAGTTGGTTCATGTCCCTCATCCGCTGAGAACCCTCATGTGCCTGTCTTACTCGGAGTAAAAGCAAAGTCCTCGCTGTGGCCCACAAGACCCCACAAGATCTGCCACTGCACCCTCTGGCCTCATATCCTGCTCTCTCCCCTTGGCTTGCTCAGCTCCTGCCACATGGACCTCCTCAATATTCTTCAAACACACCAGGCACCGACCTGTCTCAGGGCCTTTGCACTGACTCTTCCCTCTGCCTGGACTGCTCTGCCCCAAAAACCCACACGGCCTCTCCCCTAACCTCCCTCAGGTCTCTACACAAATGTCAACCTCAGTGACCTCACCTTCCCTAACACACTCTATTTAAAAGTGCAGCCCAACCCCCTGCACCCTGATCCCTCTTCTCCTGCTTTATCTCTGTTAGGAACACTTATTGACATCTGACATAGTAAATATTTTACTGGCTTATCTTGTTTATTGTCAGTCTCTGAAGTAGACACTTGAGAAATATTTGTTAAATATTGGGTAACTGTGTACAGTTGTGCACGTTGTACACTGCACAATCCCTCAACCCTTCCCCCTCCACCCCCCAGGGAGGCAGTCCCATCTTAGGACACTGTAGATTTGTGTATACATATGACCACAATTTTCTGGCAGATGGCAGAAAAGGGTCATGAGAAAGAGGCATCTGTTTTTAGTTCCACAAAAGCACCACATGGGCTCATGGAGGCCTGAGTTAAATAAATAGGCAAACTGCTGCTTCAGATGCAGCCAGAAAGCACCACACACACCCAGACTGCATGGGTTCAGAGCCTACTCTGCTATTTAAGCACCTGCCTAACCTTGGGCAAGTTACTTCTCTCTGCACCTCTGTTCTACCTTGGGTCTACGGGAACAGTAACACTCCCACGATACGGTGTGAGGCTTAAACGAATCAATACGTACAAAGTACAAGACCTGCGGCTCAGAGGATGGGCTGGAGAAGTGTGCGCTATTATCATAGTAGCTATTGTTCTCAAATCCCCAGGCTCAAGTTTTGAAAAACACAACTTGGGGTGGGGTGGGGGGGATCCAGTCCTAGGCGCAATGCGCTTCAGCCGGGTTTGTGCTGGGCTGAGCCGCCCCGTGGGCTTTGGGTTCGGAGCCACCTCAAGGGGCTCTGGGGACCTAGGGAGAGGTCCAGCGAGGACCCAGCCCTACTCACCGAGGTTCTGATCTCCTCCCAGGGACAGTGGAGGACGCTGGTATCCACATAGTGGGGCGGAAACCCCAGCTCCGGGGGAACAAGCTCTCAGCGGGCATCCCCGGACCCGTGATGTGCCCGCCTGGCCGGTTCCCAAAACGCCCCTAGACTGAGCTCCACTTCCCGAATTTTCCTCCTGTCTTTAGCTCTCTATGTCACTCTAGTCAACTGTGCAAGAATGAGTGCCCCGAGGGCAAGGGGGAAAAAAGCAGATCGATTGGGAGGAAATATGCCAAAACACTAACGAGGCTGCGCTCCCCGGGGTAACAGAATTACAAATCACTTTTGTGTTCTCAGCATTTCTAGAACTTTGGATATTCCAATGTCGCCCCCGTCTTTCCTCTTTTGTTCCTTCTAATGATCTTGTGCTTTTTTTTTTTCTGTTGAGAAACTGTGTTTTGCTTTCACTTTTTATGGAAACCGCATGCCCCCCAAACGCACACATTGTAAGTGCCACAGATCGTCCCCAACTGAAGCGTGCCAGCCGCCGGGATGGGAACAAGATGAGCTCAGGCCGGCCAAGTGTCCCTTTGAAAGGAAGAACCTCAGGATGCTCAAGAGAGCAGGTTCTGAAAATCCCAAGCAGGGATATGTAACCTATCTGACTCTCACGGGGAGGAACCAGAAGTCAAACCCCCTCAACAGAGGCACCTTCTACAAGATAACTATTCTGGACCCTTCCAAAAGGCAATGTCACAGAACACAAAGAAAAGCCTCCCAACTGAAGGAAGGGAAAGAGATAAGACAGCTAAAATGCAATGCGTGATCCCAAACAGGATCCTCTTGGGGGGGGTGCGTTGGGGATCCAGCTATTCGGGGCGTTACTAGGACAACCGACAAAAACCAGAATACAAAGAATTGTAGAGCAGATAACAGCGCTGGGTCAATGTTCAACCAGGAGCACCTGATCACTATCCTGGGCTTACGTAAGAGAATATCCTCGGTCTTCCGAAACACACATCAAAGTGTCAAGGGCCAAAAAAGCACCTGGTACCATTCCTAATCTCCAGCGGCTTACGTGTGTGTGTGAGTGTGAGTGTGAGAGTGTGTGTGTGTGTGTGTGTGTGTGTGTGTGTGTGTGTGTGTGTGTGTGTGTGTAGAGTTCAGGTCAGACTGGCCCATTTTCCAGATGAGAGCCCTGAGACTCACGGGCAGAATACCTTTTGCACCACTGGCCCACAGAACAAGAGAAAAGGAGGGTGAGGAAGGAAATGCGGTAAAATGTCACAAGCCGGTGAATCTGGAGAAAGATTTCTCTGTATTTGTTATTTTTGCCACTTGTCTCGAGATTTGAAATTTTCTTCAAAATAGAAAGTCCGGCTGGCTCTGGGGCCACGCTGCCTGGATCTGCCCCTCGATCTGTCCCTCTCGGCTGGGCAACCTGGAGTCAGTGACTTGCCCTCTCTGTGCCTCAGTTTCTGTGTCTATAAAACAGACCACGGAGGCCAGTGGTGTTCTGCTTGAACATGCATAGGGGTGTTTTACTGCCAATCTGTGTTCCAATGGGGCTTAAATATTCTCGCCATCACCCCTGCTTACGGGGCTATTTCAGGATTTAATGAGTCCACACGCAAAAGACATCAAATGCTCAAAGTTAACTGTTACCACAATGAGTGAACCAAGGCCATGAAAATGGGTGCCTCATTCACTTCTCCCTTGTCTCACTGTCCATGGACACCTACCAGGGGGGCTGGTCCCTGTCTGGTGCTGGGGAGCTTGGTGATAGCACCATGAGTGGCCCCAGGGACCGTGATACAGGGTCCTGTGTCCTTGGAAGTGGGTGCCCCTGCAGGGCCTGGACCGAGCCCCATTCAACTGTGTCACTCTAACAGCCAGCAAACCAGAAGCCCCAGATATAGATCCGGTTTACACAGAGTTCCTTTGGTGGGCCAAATTTTGGAAAGCCAGAGACGTGTTCTGTAAGAGACTCCCAGGTTTCCAGCTCTTCTTGAAAAACTGGAATATCGGCCCTGGAATGAGAAGTGAGCAGTGTCTGACCCCTTTCGACAAAGGACAGGGATGCAGCACAGAGGAAGAAACTGACCACCCGATAAAGAAGATGACAAACAACCCGATTTCAGAACAAAATAAGATCGACAAGGGGCACATAAGCCAACGGAGAGGTTCAACCTCTGTAGTCAGCAGGGAGATTTAAATTGCAGCCATAATGAGATACCACTAGGTACCCAACAGAATGTCTAAAATGAAATGGACGGACGCTAGCGTGTGGTGGTTAACGATGTGGAGCCCCTGGAACTCTTCAGCCTTGCTGGGGGTAACACAAATCATCACAGCCTCTTTGAAAAACAGCGGGGGCCGTTTCAACTCCAGTTAAACACATTCTTATCTGCCTTAGTCATTCTACTCCGAGATATTTACCCAAGAGAAACGATAGCATGTGTCCACACAGAGATTACTACATGAGAGTTCACGGCAGCCCCACTGGTCAGGGCCAAACACTGGAAATAACCTAAAGGTCCACCAGCAGGTGAACGATACACAAATCGTGATCTGCCCACACCATGGGATCCCGCTCAGCCACGAACGGAAGCAAATGACTGACAAATCCATCACGGACGGATCTCAAAATCACTCTGCTGAGTGGCAGAAGCCAGACGTAAGAAGAGTGCATGCTGTGTGAATCCGTTTATATCCAATTCTAGGAAAGGCAAATCAAATCTATTGTTACAGAAAGCAGATTTCACTGCCTGAGCCCAGGAAGCGGGGAGCACTGATTGCAAGAAGGCAGGAGCGACTCTTTGGGGAAGGCAAATGTGTCTTGACTGTGACGGTGGTTTACAGGATGGTACTATTTGTCAAAATGCAGCCGACAGTACTCTTAAAATGGATGTATCACATTGTACATAAATTATATCTCCATAAAGTTCATTAAAAAAAACACAACAACCGGGTGGCTCAGTTGGTTAAGCGACTGCCTTTGGCTCAGGTCATGATCCTGGAGTCCCGGGCTTGAGTCCCACATCGGGCTCCCTGCTCAGCAGGGAGTCTGCTTCTCCCTCTGACCCTCCCCCCTCTCGTGCTATCTCTCATTCTCTCTCTCTCTCAAATAAATAAAAATAAAAAAAATCTTAAAAAAAAAAACAACAACCAGACTCTGGTGTGTCTGGCTCCAATCCTGGCTCCATTGCTTACTGGCTGTGACTTGGGGCAAGTGTCTTCACTTCTCTGTCTCAGGGCCTTTGCACTTGCTATTCTTGTTGCCGGGAACACCCTTCCTGCAGACAGCAACAGGGCTGGCCCCCTCGCTTTCAGGTCTTTGCTCCAATGTCAGCTTTTTGGGGGAGGGCTGGTTAAAATGACCACTCGCACCACCAGCCCTCTCCTCCCACTTTCCCTGTTTCGGTTTTTTCCCACAGCACTCAGCACCTTCTGAGGGGTCCTATCATGGGTCTCCCCACCAGCAAGCCAGCTCCCCAAGGGCAGGGACCTTCGTCTAGTTCGTGACATAGCCCCCTCCTAGAATACTGCCTGGCAGATCACAGTCACTCTGTAAAAAAACTGTAGAAGAAGTAAACAAAGGGATACGTACTACTCCCATGTGGGGACGTGAGTTGTAAACACTGATAAAGGGAAAAAAGTGCACTTCATGATCCCACCCTGTCCGGGAACCGATGATCAGAGAGGTGAAGACACTGACTCCAGGTCACCCAGCATGTAAGGCGTGGAGCTGGGGTCCCCCCGCTGCCCCGGGGCAGTCTTACTCCATCAACTGCCTTCACTGGATCCCGCACTCTGCCCCAGGGGAGGGCGTGATCGAGGACCTCCGAGAGACCCAGATTTCATGCCGAGTAACAGGGGGCAAGAGGGATTGGGGGTTTCTGTATAAGAAGACTACTCTGTCAAGACCAGGCACCGTGAGGCTGAGAGACCAGGGCCAGATTGGAAACCGATCAGAATTCACAACACACAGCCCCCACGAAAGACACTCCACATCATCAGCCATCAGGGCCACGCAAATCAAAACCATAATGAGACACCACTTCACACCCACTAGGATGATTATAATAAAAAAGATGGAAAAATTAGAGTCCTCGTGACTTGTTGATCGAAATGTAAAAGAGTGCAGCCGCTGGAGAAAACATCTGGCGGGTGGGTGGTTGCTCAAGAAGCCAACAGAGAGTTAGTGTATGACCCAGCAATCCTGCTTGCAGGTGTATATATCCATGCGAGAAGTGAAAGGTCCACATGCAGGTCCACACACGTGCTCGTGCATGAATATTCACAGAGGCATGATTCACAACAGCCAGAAAGCAGAAACGATGCACATGCTCCTTGGCCGATGGGTGGGGAAGCAACAGGCGGCAAATCCACACAGTGGAATATTATTCGGCCAGAAAAAGGAAGGCAGTACTGATCTGCCGCTACAGCATGGATGAACCTCGGAAACACCACACTGAGTGAAGGAGGCCAGATTAAAAAGACTGCATGTTGCAGGAATCCATTTATATGAAATCTCCAGAACAGTGGCAAATCTACAGGAACAAAACAGATGTGGGGCTGCCAGGAGCTCCCAGGGGAAAAGGCAGGACTTGGGGAAATGAGGGCACGATCAATGAGTGTGGGCTTCTTTCTGGGGTGATGGAATATTCTAGAATCCGATGTGGTGATGGTTGCACAACCCAGTGACTATACTAAAAAAAAAAAATCACTGAATGGTGCACCTCAAAAGGGTGAATTTTATGGCATGCAAATTACATCTCCATTTACAAAAATGTAAAAAAAAAAAGGCATATCCCTTGATGATACCAAACGACTTTTAATTTTCTTAGGTTTGATAATGTCATGGTGGTCATGTAAGAAAATGCTTATTTTTGTTCTTTAAATACATACTAAAGTATGTAGCATTAAAATGACAGGAGATCTGGGATTTGCTTTAAAATCCTTCAACAACAACAAAACGGAGATTGATAAAGCCAGTGTGGCCAAATCAGGATGTACGTGGAACTTGGGGATACAAGTAACAGGAGTTTATTACATTGCCGTCTCCACTTTCAGGTACATCTGGAAATTTTCATAAATTTTTTTTTTTTTAATTTGCCCCCAACAATTCCAACTCTGGGATTTTAACTTACAGCTGTCCTTGCATTCATGCAAATCAACACTTTACAGTTACTCAGCGTCGTCTTATTTCTAAGAGACTGGAGCTAACCTAAATATCCAGCAAAAGGTCACTGGTTCAATAAGTTAGGGCCCTCGGATGGGATACTATGCAGCTGTGACAGGCCCTGAAGTTGATAAGTTAGAACCTCCAGGATATATTATTAAAGGCAAAGGGCAGAGCAGTGTTAGAATACCCTGTTATTAGTGCCTGAAAAAAACGTGTGTGTGTGTGCACACACGCCTGTGTGTGATGCTTACACGTGCATGGAACATCTCTTGGGAAAGACCTCTAAAAACTATAAGCGTTGGGGGCACCTGGGTGGCTCAGTCGGTTAAGCGTCTGCCTTTGGCTTGGGTCATGATCCCAGGGTCCTGGGATCGAGCCCCACGTAGGGCTCTCTGCTCGGCGGGGAGCCTGCTCTCCCTCTCCCTCTCCCTGCCGCACTGCCTACTTGTGCTATCTCTCTGTCAAATAAATAAAATCTTAAAAAAAACAAAACAAAACTATAAGCATTTTACCTCCAGGAAGCTGGGAGATGGGGGGAGAGAGGGAGACGTTCCACTAGAAATCTTTGCTACCATTTGAGTTTTTGTACTTGGGCATGTGTTCCTGCTGCTCCCCAAAATACATAATAAACACATATATTTTTAGAAAGCCCCAAAGAAAAGCTGTTTCCTAACCATGGCCGTGTCCCCACACATCTCCCCTGGGGCTGGATTAGAAGGATCAGGTTGTCCCTTCTGCTCCCTCCCCTGGGGTGGGCAATGGGCACCAGGCTGGGGCTGAGGCCTCCCTCCAGGGAGAGCAGAAATGACCCACGGGCCTGCTCAGGGCTCCCCGGGAACGATTTCCAGACTCATACTCCCTTGGCTGAGGCTGGGGAGAGGGAGATACAATACAGAAAGAACTGGAGGAAGAGAGAGGAGAAGAAGGGGGAGGAGGTGGCCTGAGTGCCTGCAAGAACAAAGCAAGGACAGGCCTGGGCAGGAAGCCGCTAGAAAGGCCGGCCCCCACCTCAGCAGAAGAAATGGCCACCAAGGAGCTTTATTCATAAGCGACAACAAACTGGAAAACTACCCAAATGTCCATCAGCCGATGAATGGAGAGACGCAGTGCGGTAGATCCATACAATGGAATGTTATTCGGCCATAAAAAGGAGAGAGGCCCTAACACGCGCTTACAACACGAGTGAACCTGGGGACGTCATGCCGAGGGAAAGCAACCAGACACAAAAGGCCACATAGTGCAGGATCCCGTGTAAAGGAAATGTCCAGAGCAGGCAGATCCGCAGAGATGGAAAGTAGATTAGTGGCTGCCAGGGGTTGGGGGGGGGCGGCGGGGGGGAGAAATTAAGTACAGAGTTTCCTTCTGGGTGATGAAAATGTTCTAGAACTAGATTGTGGTCACGGTTGCACAACTCTGTGAATATACTAAAAACCACTGAATTGTACATTTGCAAAAAAAAAGGAGATGTTTACGGCATGCGGGTAGCTCAAATGTGAAAAAGAAAATGAAAAGAGAAAAACAACAACAGGAATGAACACAGTGATGAAAAGTGACCGTATGGACGGACCTTAAGAACGTTCCGGTGAGTGAAAGAAGCCAGGTGCAGAAGGCCACATGGCGTGGTGTTCCATGAAATGTAGGATTTACGTGAAATCTCCAGAAAGGCAAATCCATAGAGACAAAAAGCAGATTAGCGGGTGCCAGGGGCCGAGAGTGGGGGGAATAGGGAGTCACTGCTTCATCGGTGTGGGGTTCCCTTTTGGGGTGATGAAAACGTTCCGGAACTGGAGAGCAGAGAATATCCTAAAAAACACTGGATTGTACAACTCTAAGTGGATGAGTTTTATGGTATGTGAATTATGTCTCAATAAAGCTGTTTAAAATTTTAAGCAAGGGGAGAAAAAAAAAAAAAAGAAACTGATCACAGGACCCACTTCACCACCCCAACCTGACCCTTCATCCCAGCCTGTACACTCACTTGGGGCACCTCCTGTCAGCACAGCCCCCAATCCCCCAAACACACGGGCCTGGTCAAGAATGGCAGAACCGGAACCCCCACCTCCAGTCCCGGTTGTATTTTCTGGGCCCTCCTTACGTGATGCAGGGGTACCCCCCCAAAGCCATCCTGGGTTGCTTTCCTTCTGTACCCACAGTTGGTAGAGGCGCCACGAGGGTGGGCACCAAGTTTCGGCCTCATATTCTCCTCCCCCCACAACCCGAGCCAAAAATGGGCAAGAAGACATAGAAACCACAAAGGAATGTGAAATGTGCCTGCTTTGTAGAATTTCCTAAGTGCAAAATGCTGATTTCAGAAGCATAAATACCTTTATAAACAAAACAAAACAAAACAAAACACGGACACTGTTATACTTCGCTAAAAAGTAAACACACACACACACACACACACACACACACACACACACACACACACACAGGAAACCAGCCTCGAGGGACAGGACCAGAGGGGACTCCTCCCCCGCCCCCCCCCAATCTACTACCACCTGCTCTTTGTGGTGCCTCAGGAGGTTAAGTTGATAAGAGGTCAGGTTTAAGTCTGGTATCAAGGAGGGAGGAGGGAACAACCACATTGCTCGTAAGCAATTCTTTTTTTTCCACAAAGCTCCTGGGAAGGGTTTCCCCGGCTCCGGTTTCTCTCCCTCCCAATGGGGCCCCCCCCACCTTGTCTTTCCAGTGCAACACCCTGCACTTTCCCACTGGGTGGGGAGAAAAACACAACCAAACACCTTTGACTCATTCCCTCCACAACACATACCTAGTGAGCACCTACTGTGCCCTGGGAGACCCCTCCGGTAAAGAAGCACACCACACCTTCATAAACAAATTAATCTATAACGTAATCTTAGCTGGTGGTAAATGGCTAGGAGTAGATCAGGATACAGGATGAGGAGTGATGGGGAAAGGGAGGTTTCAATTTTAAAACAGGGTCCCGGACAGAGGTGACATTGAAGCAGAAACTAGAATGAAGTAAGAAGAGAGCCACACAAATATGTGGGGGAAAGCACCTCAGAGGCCTCAGGGAACAGTGAGTGCAAAGGCCCCGAGGCAGGAAAGTGCCCGGTTGGCTCCAAGAACAACTAGATCACTATGTGGTGGGTACAGGGCATTAGTAACGATGTTAGACAGGGGGTGGGGGTGGGGAAGAGGCATGGGAAGCCTGTAGATTTTGTTCTAAGTGCTCTCAAACTGGGGTTGGGACCCATGGGGCAGGAGGCAGTCCTCTCAGGAGCCCAGAAGTTGCCCATACAGTTCAAGTCAAACAGCTAATCCACATGCCCCATCCACTAGTACTGAGTCCTTCCCATCCAGTCCACTGGCTATGCCAGCATCAACAAAAACACACCCACTGTGGCGAAGGCTGTTGTGTGTTCCCCCAAAACCACGATTTCCTCCTAGGCGCGCTGTGGGACTACATTTCCCAGCAACCCTTGTAGCTGGGTGTGGTCACATGAGTGCACTGCAGTCACCCGGAAGCAGGAGGAAGCAACATGGGCACTTTCCAGGCCCAGCACATGACCTATTCCTCCATCCTTCCTCATCCACGGCGGGCCCCAGACTTCGGGGAGGGCAGAGCCACAAGAGGGAAGGAGTCTGGTTCCTCAGCTCCTCCCAGGAGGCTGCCCGACAAGAAACACCCTCGCTGGTCCATAACATGCGCAAGAAGAAAATTTTATCATCTTGAGCCACTGCGAGTACAGGGCTATTTGTCACAGCGGCTAGCAGGACCCCCGCTAACTCACATACCCACCAAACTAAGGCTGGTCAACTTGGCAGCCTGCTCGAATGAGGAACCTCTTGCAGAAGTTCCAGAAAGGGAAGCGAGGGTGGGGGAAACTGAGTCTCTGCATGCTTCAGGGTCTAAGAGGTGTGCCCAACTCAGAAAAGCCTACAGCAAAGCTTCAGGGCTGCATCCACGGCCCAGGACTTAGTGTTCCCAAGATGCTCTCAGCCGAGTCAAGTTTGTCTTTTGAAAAGAAACGCCAACTCCATGATCAAAGCTCAGCTTACATCCCCAGCCCGATACCACACCAAGGATGAGAGCCCCAATTTATGAACCACCAGTACCATTCCCGAGGTACTGGGCTACCCCGACAACCCAGCATAGTAGCTCCCTTTATCCCACAGGTAAGGCAAGCTGACACCCACAACCGCTAACCTGACAACAGGAACTGCGGGTTACCACAGGCCCGCCAGGCAGGCGTTTAAATACTCAATTTATCTACGGGCCCCAGGAGGTGGGAGCCTAGAAGAGAAGCTCAGTGAGGCCAAGGACTGTACCTGGCACACGGGAGGTATGTAGGAAATACTAGTTGAATAAATGAACAAACAGTTCCTATTTTCCCTTTTTCCAGATGAGGCAATGAAGCTCAGAGAGGGCATGTCACTGACTTGAGGTCACCCAGCAAAGGGGTGTGGGAACCAGGTTTCGGGTCAAGATCCAACCCCAAGCACTTGCCCTGCCGACTCTGCCAGTCTGTTTCTAATGCCCCTCACCCCCAACCCAGAGCCTGACCCGGACCATCTAAAAGCCTCAGGGCTTTTTCTTGACTGTTCTCAACTGCCCGCCCCTGCCACCCCCACCCCAGTACACTTTCCTTCAGCTCATTCACATCCTCCCAAGTTCCGTGCTCACTAAGTATTCATCCATTCAGCAACTAAGGACTAAGACGCATGCGTGCCAGGCTCTATTCTAGAAACCGCGGGGAGTTGGGGGCGGGGGGAGGAGCGGCATGAACAAAACAAAGATCCCTGTTCACCCAAAGCTTGCGCTTTTGACCAGGGTAAGGATGGAGACAGTAAAGAAGGGTAATATAACGTATTACACTATGTACTTACAAATTAAACTTCCATGTATTTAATTTCTATTAAATAAAAATGTTAATGCTCACTATAAATTATATTTATAAATGTTAAAATAGAAATGCCATCTTATGTACAGAATTATTTATATTAAAAGCACTTACAAATATTATAAAATACTGATATATAAAAAAATCAATAAAATGTAAAATAGATGGAATGTCAGAAGTTGCTAAGTGCTATGGAGGAAAAGCAGAGAGATAGAAGGACCAGGGATTTGTACAATTTTAAATAGGGTGATAAAGGCAGGCGTGGGTGAGGAGGAGGGAGCCATAGAGCAGGGGGACAAGCAAGTGCAAAGGCCCTGAGGTGGACAAGTCAGGACATGCTTCTTGACTTGAGGAAGGAGGCCAGTGTGACTGAAACAGAGTGAGTGAGGGTGAGTAGTTAGTGGAAGATGAAGTTAGATTGTAATCCAGGGACCAGACTGTGTGTAATAACAGCCAAAAGGTAGAAACAACCCCAGAGCCCATCAACCGAAGAATGGATGGAATGGAAGGGTAGGCGCTTGATCCGTGCAATGGAGTACTACTCAGACTCAAAAAAGAATGAAATTCTGATCCGTGCTGCAATATTGATGAACCTTGAAAATATGAGGCTAAGTGAAATAACCCAGACACAAAAGGACAAATATTGTAGGATTCCACAGAGACAGAAAGTAGATTGAAGGTTACCACCAGGGGCTGGTGGGAGGGGGAATGGGGAGCTGCTGAGTAATGGGTACAGAGTTTCTGTTTGGAATGATGAGAACATTCTGGAAATGGACAGGGGTGATAATTGCACAACACCGTGAAGGTACTTAGTGCCACTGAATTGTACACTTAAAAAAGGTGAAAATGGTAAATTTTATGTTATGCGTATCTTACCATAATTACAAAGCAGCTAACGCTTTACTCATATTGTGTTGGATATATCCGGCACTGTTACAAAAGCTGTACCTATGTTAATTCATTTGCTCCTTCAATGACTCTTTAGAGAGGCACCTTCTGAACCAGGGCTGCCCAAGAGAAATATGATGCGAGTCACCTATGTCATTAAAAATTTTCTAGCAAGGGGCGCCTGGGTGGCTCAGCCGTTAAGCATCTTGCCTTCGGCTCGGGTCATGATCCCAGGGTCGTGGGATCGAACCCCCCGTCAGGCTCCCTGCTCAGTGGGAAGCCTGTTTCTCCCTCTCCCACTCCCCCTGCTTGTGTTCCCTCTCTCGCTGTGTCTCTCTCTGTCAAAGAAATAAAGAAAATCTTAAAAAAAAAAAAAACTTCTATGAGTTTAAATATGTTAATTTAATTTAATTTAATGAGGGGGAGGGGCAGAGGGAGAGAGAATCTCAAGCAGGCTCCATGCTGCCCAGCACAGAGCCCTGACATGGGGGCTCGATCTCACCACCCTGAGATCCTGTCCTCACCCGAAATCAAGAGTCGGATGTTCAAATGACTGAGCCACCCAGACACCCCTTAATATGTTCATTTTAATAATATATGTAACCTGATATTTACAAACACGATCATTTCCATGTGTAATCAATATAAAAATATTAATGAGAGCATTTATCCCCCCTATGCACTTCATTCTTTTTTTTTTTTTTTAAGATTTTATTTATTTGACAGAGAGAGACACAGCGAGAGAGGGAACACAAGCAGGGGGAGTGGGAGAGGGAGCAGCAGGCTTCCCGCCGAGCAGGGAGCCCGATGTGGGGCTCGATCCCAGGACGCCGGGATCATGACCTGACCGGAAGGCAGACGCTTAACGACTGAGCCACCCAGGCGCCCCCCTACGCACTTCATTCTAAGACTTTAAAATCTAGGGTGTATGTCACACTCGGCTCAGCCAGTGTTCAAGGGCCACACGTGGCCCATGGCTACTGCATTGGACAGAGGAGCTCGGGGCCACTGTAAGGACTCTGGCTCTTGCTCGGAGTGATGGGAGCCACAGGAGGGACGTGAGCGGCCTCAGGTTACAACAGGGTCCCTCTGGCCGTCTGGGGGGCATGGGGTGGTGGGAGCACCAGGAGGAGAGGCGATGGTGCAGGTGGGAGGTGACAGTGGCTGGGGGCAGTGGAAGGGGTGGAGACGAGGCCAGATTCTGGAGACATTCTGGAGGCAGAGCTCCCAGGCCACGCTGTGGGACTGACCAGGTACCGAAGAGAGGAGAAGAAAACACCAATTTGACCACGTGAATATACTTAATGCTACCGAACAGTACACTTCGAAAGGTTTAAGATGGTTAAGTTTTATGTTATGTGTTGTTTCCTAGAATAAAAAAAAAAAAATTAAATTTAGGGGCGCCCGGGTGGCTCAGTCGGTTAAGCATCTGCCTTCGGCTTTCTCAGGGTCATGATCTCAGGGTCCTGGGATCGAGCCCCGTGTCTGGCTCCCTGCTCAGCGGGGAGCCTGCTTCTCCCTCTCCCACTCCCCCTGCTTGTGCTTTCTCTCTCTCTCTCTCTCAAATAAATTAAATCTTTTTAAAAAATTAAATTTAAATTTAAAAGAGAGAGAAAGAGGCATCAGAGCTGATGCCAAAGTACTGAGCCCAGGCCACTGGGAGGACCACACTGCCATTGAGAGATGGTGACAGCCCAGAGGGAGCAGGCTTGGTTTGGGTTTGGGTTTGGGGTTTGGTTTCGGTTTTGGTTTTGGGGTGGGCGAGAGGTGGGGAGCTGGGTGTTGGAAACATTAAATCTGGGGTGCCTAGTAAACAAGCCGGTAGGGAGCTTAGCAGAGGGATAGAGACTGGATACAAAGCGCCAGAAACCAAGGGGGAAAGGGAATAAGATCCCCGCCCTGGCAAGCCCCGCCCTTAATCCCACTACCTGACATTTATGGGAGTTGGCCTCTCTCTCCCAGTTCCCACAGATCTGGCCCCACAAGGAGCATCTGCCTCAAGGGCAGGCCCCTCTCTGGCCCATCACTCCATCCCTCCTTCCTCCCTCAACACCAGCCACAACCTGACACAGACTCCAGGCTCGGCAGCTCTCGGAGAACGGGTTTCGAGAAGCCTCACCGCCCACTCGTGCCGCCCACCCTGCTTCCTCGCCTGCAGACCCTGTCAAGGCTTGACACGGCTGCTCATTAGAATCGTCTAGCAACGAGCGGAGAACACAGGTAGTAAATATAATCCAGCAGAGTGCAGGAAGACGCCGAGCAGTGCCTGCACCATGCAACCCCTACACGCAACTGAGTGGGTCCCGATCCTTCCTTCAAAACCCTGGAGGTGAGATGTGTTCCGAAATGCAGCTTTTCTGCAGGCTCTGCAGGTAGATAGAGCGCGCACACATCTCTCCTGGAAAACCCTCAGCTCCGAGGCGGCACCCTGTAATCAAACACTAATATTTCTGCAGCCAAACATGTGAACAGTCACATGCAGCACGATAAAGACAGACCATAAACAGCCTGGCTTCAGGTCAGGTCTTGCTGCCCACCAAGGCCCCGTGGGTGAGCCGGCATCGCTGAGGTTGGTGGTGGCGTCTGGATGGCGTGCCTGGCTCGCCGGCTCTCCTAAGAGGGGGAGAATCTTCGTGTGCTAACCCGGGAGGCTCCCCGAAGGCCCAGAAGGAGGCAGCCCATGGGCTCTGGTTTAGACAAACCTGGCTTCAAATCCCCGCTCCGCAATGCTGACCCTGGGCAAGTGGCCTCATTTCTCAGGGTCTCGGTCCTGGGGGCCAAGGAAGGATCTGGCTGCTCCCCTATAGGCCTTACTGTGGTCCTGGAGGGTACTATGCTCTGTGCTGGCAGCATCGCAGTGACAAGGACCCTTGTCACACTCCTGGGAGGAAGACAGCTTCTGCTTCTAGCCTCTTTTTTTTTTTTTTTTTGAGAGCGAGCGAGTGGGGAGGGGCAGAGGGAGAGAGAGAACCCCAAGCAGGCTCCAACAGGCTCCAAGTCCAGCGCAGAGCCTGAAGTGGGCGGTGATCTCACAACTCCGAGATCACGACCTGAGCCAAAGTTAAGAGCGGGCCGCTCGGCTGACTGAGCCACCCAGGCGCCCCTACTTTTATCCTCTTTTAACAGAGATCTGGAGAAGGGCACCTGGGTGGCTCAGTCGTTAGGCATCTGCCTTCGGCTCAGGTCGTGGTCCCAGGGTCCTGGGATCGAGCCCCGCATGGGCTCCCTGCTCAGCGGGAAGCCTGCTTCTCCCTCTCCCACTCCCCCTGCTTATGTTCCCTCTCTCGATGTGTCTCTCTCTCAGTCAAATAAACAAATAAAATCTTAAAAAAAAAAAAAACAAACAGAGATCTGGAGTAACCTGCCTGAGGAAAGAGCGAGCTGGGACCCCAAGCCCAAGATTATCTGACACAGGCCTTAAACACTGTCTAAAACTTGGGTCAGGCCCGTCGGGTTGACCTGTTCCGATGCTGATCCGCCCTCACTCTGATAATAATCTAGTCAAAACACCAACCCCTGTGCTCTCTGCCTTCCCGTGAAATCTTCCCAAACAAAGCCCCACAAGGGAGGTATTATTAGTTTACTCCTCAACAGCACCCCAATGTGCCCCACACTGATGGGGAGCCCAGACATGGGGTCCCCAGACCGATACAGTACGTCTCCTGATCCAGCTAGCTCTAAGGCCACCTGGGACATGCCAGACCTCCTTGACCACCTAGAATATTTTCTGGTCTCTCCACTCCCTTTTTGGTTCCTGTGAAAGCTTCTCCTTCCTTTGAGCTCAGAGGCAGCTCCAGAAGCTGGCCTGGGACTCGAGGCCTGAGAATCATGTAAGCAGCAGGACCTGGGCTGTTTCTCACCAGTGTCCCTAGGGCCCGGCATGGGCCTGGCACCAAGCAGCCACTCAATAAATCCTGGCTGCTGTTTGCAAGGGGTGAGAATGGTAAAGCCTTTCTGGAATGCAATTTGGCAGGGCTCACCCAAGTCTAAATGCACACTTCCCTCTGCCTTAGCAATGCCTCTTCCAGGAATCTGGCCGGTAAAAACACTCTACCACAAGTGACTGAAGGTGTGGATACAAAAATGTTAGGTCGGGTCGCTCCCCAGCTCAAAAGCCTCCCATGGCTCCCACCTTACTAAGAATCGAAGCCCACAGGGTAGTCGAAGGCACAAAATGAAAACTCCAGAGCAACAAAGGGGTAGCATGAATCAGCTAATAATGGAGAGAAGATGGGATACTAAAACACTCATTTAATCCTAAGGCGGCAGGGGATGAGAAGAAAAGGCATAAAAAAACATAGGCAATAAACGGAAAACAAATGGCAAGATGGAAGATTTAAATCCGGCCACATCAATAAGGACCATAAACGTAAATGGTCTAAAGGGGGCTGATCACGCTGAGCAGACTCACATGACTGCCAAGCACTTGACATGCAGCTAGTCCAAACGGAGATGTGCTATGTATAAAATATACACCGATTTCGAAAATTTAGTCGGGGGAGGGGGAGATGGTATAAGAGGCGCTGGCGAAGATGTGAAGAAATCGGAACTCTTGGGGCGCCTGGCTGGCTCAGTTCATACAGTGCACAACTCTTGACCACAGGGTCATGAGTTCAAGGGCCACATTGGGCATGGAGTCTACTTTAAAAAAAAAAAGAAAAGAAAAGAAAGAAATTGGAACCCTGATGCATTGCTGGCGGGAACAAGAAATGGTGCGGCCACTGTGAAAAATCAGCAGTTCTTCTTCCAAGTTCAACACAGAACTCCCACAGGATGCAGTCGTCCCACGCCCAGGTATACGTCCGAGAGACCTGAAAGCAGGGACTCAGGTGATGTACATCAACGTTCACAGCAGCAGTAGTCACAATAGCCAACGGGTGGACACAACCCAAATGGCCATCGAAGCATGAACCGATGAACAAAAGGGGGTGTATACAGACAACGGACTATTAATCAGCCTTAAAAAGGAAATAAACACCAATCCAGGCTGTAGCATGGGTGAACCCTGAGGATATGACACTGAGTGAAAGAAGCCAGACACAGAAGGATGAATACGGTACGATTACACTTCTGTGAGGTGCCGAGGGAAGGCAAATTCAGGGGGACAGAAAGGAGAACAGAGGCTCCAAGCGGGTGAGGGGAGAAGGCGTGTTTAATGGGTAGAGAGTTTCTGTTTGGAATGAAGAACAAGTTCTGGAATGGAGAGTGGTGATGGTTGCACAACGCTGCAAACAGACTTGACGCTGAATCATACCCTTAAAAACAGTTAAAGCGGGGGGCGCCTGGGTGGCTCGGTTAAGCGTCTGCCTTCAGCTCAGGTCATGATCCTGGGGTCCTGGGGTCGAGCCCCACATCAGGCTCCCTGCTCAGTGGGGAGCCTGCTTCTCCCTCTTCCTCTGCCCCTCCTCCCACTCCTGTGCGCGTGCCCGCGCGCTCTCTCATAAATAAATAAAATCTTTAAAAAAAATACTTAAAATGGTAAATTGTATGTTCCACGTATTTTACTGCAATAAAAAGAATGTAAATATCTCGATTTCTACATTGATCACATGTCAGTATAATAGTGTTTGGGATATATTAGTTCATATAAAATATACTCCCTTTAGTTTCCCCTGTTTCTTTCTACTGTGCCTACTAGAAAATTTAAGATAACGTGTAAGGGGCACCTGGGTGGCTCAGCGGGTTAAGCCTCCAACTCTTGATTTCGGCTCAGGTCATGGTATCAAGGCCCACATCAGGCTCTGCTCTGGGCGTGGAGCCTGCTTAGGATTTTCTCTCTCTCTGCCCTGCCCCCACCCCCAAGCCCTCTAGGTAAATAATTAAGTAATTAAAATACAATAAAATAGCGTGTAAGTGGCTAGCATTTTATTTCTACCGGGCAGTGCTGGTCTCAATATTCCAATCATCAGATGGAGACTCTCAGACTGTATGCTATCTGCCAGAGACACACTTTAAATGTAAAGACACACATAGGCTCACAGCAAAAATTGGAACTAAACTATAAAGGGCATCCGCAGAGTGGAGGTTAAATAATTTAGGGAAGGCTCCTCAGCTGCTAAAAGAATGGGATGCTAGACTACAGAAATGGAACCAACTCTAAGACATTTGTCCAATTTTAAAAAGTAAGACGTCAGGGTGTGGGGGGCAGACGAAACAGGTCACGGGGACAGAAAGTACAGCATAAGGAATATTGTGAATAATATCATAATAACTCTGTGTGGTAACTACACGTACTGTGATGAGCACCCCGTAACGCAAAGAACTGTCAAACTGCTATGTTGTACTAATACAGGTGGAAACTCCTACGACATTGCACGCTGACCATACTTCAATCGGAAAAAAAAGATTCGGATCAATAAACACATAAGAGTAAGGTGTGGAAGAATCCACACGGTCTGTGCGATCAAAGGGAAGAAACAAGAAGAGCAGCTGAATGAACCCCAAATTCCTCGCAGAGTCTCTTGGTGGAGAGGGAAGGAACGGGGCGGGGGGGGGGGCGGTAAAAAGATGATCACAGTGTTACTTACACGCCTTTCTTCCTTGTATAATTCATACGCAGCCACCCCCAAAAGCTAAGAGTTAAGGAATCCTATTTTAGCCTTGGGGCCCCATGTGTCCATCCCATTTGCAGGACCCTGGAAGCAACTCAGACACCGTTCGATATCCACGGGACACCGTGCTATTCAAGGGTGTGGATCCCCCCGCCCCCCTGCCCCGCCCACCCTGGGGAGCTTGTCAGAAACCAATTTGGGTTTGAGAAGCTGTGGATCTCAGGCACAGCCCAAGCTGTCTGCAGCAGTAGGTCCAGACTAAAGGCTGGTTGGTGGCAGTAACAGGCCACAGCAGAGATAGCAATAGGACAGTAGCACTTAACAACGTGCTTATGAGGCACCACACACTTGACCACACGTGAGCTCAATCAGACTCCACAGAGGGTCCCACCAGCTAGGTATTTTATTTTTTTATTTTTAAAGATTTTATTTATTTGACAGAGAGAGACACAGCGAGAGAGGGAGCACAAGCAGGGGGGAGTGGGAGAGGGAGAAGCAGGCTTCCCGCAGAGCAGGGAGCCTGATGCGGGGCTCGATCCCAGGCCCTGAGATCGTGACCTGAGCTGAAGGCAGACACTTAACGACTGAGCCGCCCAGGCGCCCCCAGCTAGGTATTTTAGATCTACGATTCCAACCTCCAAAGGTCTCTGACAACCATCCTTTTACTTTCTTCCTGTCTCACTCATTTGGGGGCACAGCCAGGCGGGTGTTCCCGTTACCCGGTGTGGGTTCCCCGTCTGAAATATTCTGCATTTCCAAACACCTACGAGGCCTACCGGGGATTGCCATAAATGCGGTGCTTCTGTTGACGGGCGATGTCACCGAGCCTCCGCGGGGGGGGGGGGGGGGGAAGGCGTCGGGCCCCTCTCGCTGACTGATGGGGAAACTGAGGCTCAGAGAGCTGGAGGGCCCTGGCTCCCCGTCCCACGGGTGGCTCCGGGCCAGCGCTGCCTGGAGTCCTGACCCTCCGCCCCTCGCAGGTCTGGCTGACTCACATCAGCTCACAAGCAAGCTCACAAACACATCCGCCGTCTGGAGGAAGCTGGGCGGCCTCCTCGCTTATGCTAATGAAGACAGAACAGAGGGTAAAAAGAGAAAGAGGAGGGAGGGATGGTGCCCCGCTGAGCCCAAGCCTCCGAAGGCTCAGCTGAGGCCCAAGCTGGATCTCAGGGCAAACCCGGTAAGGTCGAGGGCGGTGGGGGGGGGGGGAAAGGCAGCTTCCGGGATTGTGGGCTTCCTCATGGTGGGGGGGGGGGCCTCCCCACTGTAACCAGGAAGCAGCAAGGTTCACGGCTAAAGACCTGGGCTGTGGGGGGGCCAGACCACCCGGGGGGAATCCCCACTCTGCCGGTTAGCAGCTGTGTGACTGGGTAAGTCACTTAACCGCTCTGGCCCTTAGCTTTCTCATCTGTAAAATGGGGATGCTCACTCACCCACCTCTGCAGGTCGTCCTGTGCAATGAGTCAGTACTTGTAAAGGGCCTAGCCCAGTGCCTGGGACGGTGCTGGCTGTTACTACTGTTGCTGTGGGGACAACCTGTGTAAAGCTCCTAACTGGATCCACAACCCCCTGAAATCCTTGGCCAAATGCTGGGATGTGGAGTCAAGTGCGTGGTTCTCTGGGGAAAGGTCTGACTGGCCTCTGAGCAGGTTCTCAAAAGGACCTAAACCTCCTTCTCGCAGATTGAGAACAACCACATGCTCTCAAGACCTTCGCCCCAAAGAAATAAAAGGTGGACTCTCCCAGGCAGGAAGGCTCGCCCCCAGCCACCAGCTGGCAACACTGTGGGTCACCCCGCACCCCACCCCAGGCCACCTCTGCTCCTGTCCCCAAGCAGCCCCACGCTGGCCCCCGGAACCCCTTCCCAACTGCACATCTTTCTTCTGCCTTCACACCTTGCTCCTCACCTCCTGACCTTTGAGAAAACCTCACTCCTGAGCCCCACCCAGTACCACCCCCCCTCCTGCTCTTCTAGAATCTTCTTTCACTCCTTTCCTTTTCTCTCCTGAGGCTCTAAGCCTGCTCAGCTCCTAAAAAACCGATCCAATATGCTCAACTCACGATCCACGTAAAGGTCGCCTGGCCCTCGCTGGTTCAATAAACCCTGATTACAGACTTATTCTGAGTCAGGTCCTGGGGATGGATCCTAACACAGAAACAAGCTCAGCGAAGTGAAGGAAGTGGGATGTGGTTGTCAAGGAAGGCTTCCTGGAGGAGGGGGTATGTAAGCAGCGGCCTGCCGGAGACAGGAAGGAGTTGGGGAAGATACACTGCAGGTAGAGGGCACAGCAAGGGCAAAGGTCCGGAGAGGCAGGAAAGAGCTTGGGGCACGGAGAAGGCAAGGTGAAAGAAGTCAGGGAAATCCAGGCCACCAGACTAGGGTTTTGTCAGAAGAGGGGAGGGGCAGACTTACCTGAGGGCACTAGGGAGCCAAAGAGTGTAGTAAGATTTTATTTTTGTTAAAGGTCTGGCTGCCAAGAGCTCTCGTCTTCCTGTCTTCCTTCCTCCCTCCCTCCCTCCCCTGCTCCCTCCCTCCCTCCCTCCCTTCCTTCCTTCCTTCCTTCCTTCCTTCCATCCATCCATCCATCCATCCATCCATGAGGCCATCCTTCCCCTTCCTGTAGCTCCTCACTGTATTCCAGTCTGGCTCCTGCTCCTACCTACTTCTCAGACCCAGGAAGCCCCCCTCAAGTCCATTTAAGCTAAGACCTTTCTAGAAGCTCTCTCCCTTTGCTCCTGAGACAGAGACGGTGCCTGATTCCAACCCTCCTCTCCTTCTGTTTTGGCCTCAGAAGTTCTGCCAATACATGGTTGAGCCGATTCTGGACTCTCTCCTGTCCTCTCCCTGGGGAACCTTCCCCATCCCTGGGACTGATCACTCAGTGTCACCATCTCTCACTCGTGACCCCGACAGCTCAACCATTCTGCATCTCTCACCCCTCTGCGTCCCTCCACCATCCATGAGAGTGTTAGAGCTTCACTCCCTGGGGATTGTGCTCCTTAAACTAGAGACGCCTCTACCCGTCTCAAGAGGGGACACCTGCATCTATCCAGTTGCTCAGGCCAATGACCTTTGTGCAAAGCATCCCAACATCTACCAACCACTGTGCCTTCTCTCTGCTGGGAATGGCCTTGAGCCCAAAGCTTGCCCCCAGGAACCCCCTCCTCCAGGAAGCCTGGCCTGATGCCTCCTCCTGACCTCCCCCAGCTCAGCACGCATCCCCGAGATATGGATCTCACCTTGCAGGGAGGATGGGTGTGTTGGTGGCTTCCCTCCCTCCCC
This sequence comes from Eumetopias jubatus, assembly GCF_037043125.1. Classification (NCBI taxonomy): domain Eukaryota; kingdom Metazoa; phylum Chordata; class Mammalia; order Carnivora; family Otariidae; genus Eumetopias; species Eumetopias jubatus. Next base: position 56,634,459 of record NW_028274816.1, on the reverse strand, counting down.
TGTCCCCAAGGGCAGAGCTCTGGGGCCAGGCACACAGGAGACCCACTGTGTGGGTCTGAATTAACCGGAGGCATGTACCTGGATTTAAACCTTTGCTCTGCCAGCGGCTAGCTGTGTGACCTTGGACAAGTCACTTCACTTCCTGCTGCCTGTGTGACAGGGAAGTGGTGGCAAGCCAGGGGTCTAGCCCTGGGGAGAATTTTAAGCCAGGACAAGGGACAGATCTGATGGGCAAGGAGCAACATGGGGGGCGGCCGAAGAGCAGGTCCAGAAGTTGGTTCGGTGTGCCCCTGACACATGGGGATAATGCTCCCCTGCTTCAGAAAGGTCTAAATGAAACAGGACTGTGGAAGGGGGACGAGCTCAGACAAGGGCAAAGGGCTGGCCACAGTCCTGATGTGCCCCACAGGCTTGATTCCCGCTGGCAAGCACGCAGGGATCGCGGACTAGGCACTGGGGAGGCAGCGACGGCAGGATAGACAATGTCCATGGAAGGAGGGTCCAGTGTGGCTGGAAGACCCATGGCTCCCTGTCCCAGGTGAGGGGCCTGCAGGCTGAGCCCTGGGACGGGCACTTTTCACAAACACCTCTGGTGATTTGGAAGCAGGTACGTACGTCACTGTTTTGAGAAACAGCATAGGGATTCCAAACGCGGGCTCTGTACTCTCCTCTCTCTACTCCTGTGATATGCCCACCATTAAGTCAGTCAGTCACTCAACAAACATCGGGGCTCAACTGCACGCCAGGAGCTGAGAACACGGAGCACACTGTTTCTCTCCTACTGCAGTTTAGAGTCTGGTGAGAAAGCCAGGCCTGAAGAAGAGCTCACAGAAGACCTACTACATCCCAAGGGGGCCATGGGGGGCCAGCCAGTGAACTGGGGCCTGGGCAGGGTAGGCAGGGGAGAGATGTTCAGAGGCTGAGACTTCCTGGGGGAGGGAGTCTCTCTCTGCTGAGAGAAAAGGAGGCAAAAACCTTCCCATGCACTCCTGCTCCATGAGAGAAGAGAAGGCCTTCCGGATGCCCACAATACGGCTGAAGCTTAAAATGATGCTGCGGAACCAGAAATGCTCAACTCAAAGGACCACACACGGTAGTAGTCTGTGCAATTCGAGAAGGGGCCACGTGGATCCACCTTCGACTGACAAAGAGGACCAGCACTGCCGAGCAGCTGTGGGCAGGGAAGGGCAACAAGGGGACTTCTGGGCCGTGAGGCGAACGTTCTGGATCTCGATGGGGGTGTGGGTGACACAGGTGGCCACGTTTGCCAAGACGCATCAAGAGGCACACTTCAACTCCGCACTTGATCGCGTGTAAATTATGTTTCACTGACAGGACGGGGGGACGGCCTGCATACGTATGTACGAATCTTTCCCGCAACACAACAGGGAGGTCGCTGGGCACGTTCTGGGGAGAAGTCAGGCCAGTGTGGCAAGAGCTTGGCGGGAGAGCGTAAAGAGCTAAGAACCCCCCTCACCCAGCCTGGGGGGGGCGGGGGCTCCATGTTCGAGGATGGCTGAGGTCCCACAAAGGACAGGAGGGAGGTGTCAGTGCAGCAAAATGTCACAGCCCCTTGGTGAGGCAGGAGCTGTGGGCACCTGCCTGCCCAGCACCGCACAGGGGACAAGAGGCAGCACCCATTCTTTGGAGAGGGGGCTCCTGGGAGCTACAACCTGCAGGTGTCCTGGGGGGGATGGGCGACCCTTTGCCTCCAGGTTGCAAAGCACTAGGGGCTCCCCCCCAGGGCCCCAGGGGTCATGAACGAGGATCCGGCAGCCACACACAGACATTCTCCTCTCGCTCTGCTTCGAAGGCTGCCAGGCTGGGGCCTAGGGGACCCAGGCTGGGGAAGGGGGGGGTCACCTAGAAGTCAGTAGCCCCCTCCAGCCCCTCCAAGCCTAAGAAGCACTTGGAAGGGGAGGTACAGAGGGATGGAGTGGCCAAAAGGAGGGGACAGAGGCGGCTGAGCCTGGCCGGGGCTCCAGGGACCCTTCCTCCTACCCTCTTACCCCTGGGAAGAACAGCTGGTTACACACAGTCCAAGTACACACAGAATAATTAACAAAAGCGCCAATGACAATGACCGCCACCGGCTGCCGAGCGCCTCCTCGGAGCCAGGCAATTGTAGAACGCTTTTCCACGCGCGACTCACAAAATGGATGCAAACGCTCTCAGAGGAAGCGTCTCTTATTATTCCTGTGCCCCTGGTTCTCCAACCTGGGTTTAGAGAAGGGAAGTAACTTGCCCCAAGTCATAAGATTAGAAGGGCAGCAGGAGGATGCAAACTGGGGCAGCCGACCCAGTCACCCTCCCCTCCGGGGTCATCCTGTCCATCACCCCGCGCTGGCCCAACTTCTCCGACTCACCCACTACAGAGACAATTTCTGCACCAAACAGCAGAACCGAGGCCACACTGTACATATCCGGGGGTAAATCCCAAACCTGTGTAATCGGAAACAGCCCCCAGGGTCGAAGGCCCGGGGTGGCCAAGACAGGGACCTCACCAAGGTCCCAAAGAAGGCAACACAGAGAAAAGACAATCTGGCCAAAGCCCACTCCCCGCCACCTCAGTCTCCCCAACCTGGGAAATGGGCTTCATGTCTCCTCCCTCACAGAACAGGACAGATCCTGGAGATGGTGAAACCGATTCTGGACCCCAGAAATAGCAATACCATTAGTAATAAAATTGAAATGATATAACGTCTGGAATTTGCTTAAAAGTATCTAGCAGAAGAGAACAACAAAAAAAAAAGTGCAGCGCAGGGAGGTGGACTAACAGAAAAAAAAAAAAAGATGAGCAGAAATCTGTTGAAGCTGGTGATGGGCACAGAGGGGTTGATTTTGTTATTCTCTCAACTCTTGATGGGTGCTTTAAAATCTCCATGCTAGGGGCGCCTGGGTGGCTCAGTTGGTTGGGCGGCCAACTCTTGATTTCTGCTCAGGTCATGATCTCAGGGTCATGGGATCGAGCTCTGCATCAGGGGGATCCGTGCTCAGCGAGAAATCTGCTTGAGATTCTCTCTCCCCCTGCCCCTTCCCCCTCTCTCACTCTCTCTCTCTCTCTCTCTCTCAAATAAATTTTTAAAATGCCAATATTGATTGCCTACAGTTTAGGGGGAAGGCAGTACGGACCTGGTAACAGATCCCACAGGAGACTTTACTACTTTTTTTAATCACCATCATCATCACCACATTTTTTTTTTAAGCAGGCTCCATGCCCAGTGTGGAACTTGAACTCATGACCCAGAGATCAAGAGTCACATGCTCTACGAGCTGAGCCAGCCTGGCGCCCCCCAGGGCTAACATTTTTGAGCACCTGCCATGTGCCAGGCATTGTGTTCGGCACTGAACGTCCATGAGAAGCCGGAAGCGGGCCTCCTGTCCTTCGCGGTCTTTCAGTTGGGGAAACTGAGGTACGGAGCTGAGATGCCCTGTTCCCAGGGTCACGCCACCACCCCTCATGCCAAAGCAGTGCCCTCTGCTGCCATGCGGCTTACTATGCCAACATTGTTCCCCGTGTGCCTTTGGGGAAGACAAGGGAGACCTTTCAGAATGCAGAAGTCAGCATGGGTCCCACAGCAGAACAGTAATCACAGTGAACATAAGGGCAACATCCGTTGCTAGTTTCCGAAAGCCTACTGCAGGCCCAGCTCGGGACAGCAATGCCCCATTCAGCCCTCACAGCAGACCCTACAAGGGAGCCATCGTGGGCCCATTTTACAGATAAGGAAACGGAGACCCAAAAGAGGGATCATTTGGCCTGGGTCACACTACTTAATTAAGTGGGAAAGCAAGCCTTCTCTCCCCTGCCTGCCAATTAGGGTTCACAGCCAAGAGTCTGGCAGGTCCCGGCCCCAGGGGAAAGAACTGCCAAAGAAGGACAGCTAACACCGCCAATGACTGATAAGGCTATCTACGCACTTTATGGGTGGTGTTAGGTAATCCTCAAGACCTTCCAAAAGTTGGCACTGAGATGAACCCATTTAGTAGAGGAGAAAACGGAGGCCCAGAACCAGCAAGCTCCTTGCCTGCAGCCATTTGGCCAGCAAGAGGCGGAGCAAGGGTTCCAACCCACAGACAGTCGGCTTCCCAGAGCTCAGGGCCTTGACCTCCATACCAAGTGGCAAGGACACAACGCAGGCCACGGGCAGAAAGGAAGATGCCAGGAGGTCACAAGAGGCAAAGACACCAGAGCAGGAGAGGAATAGCTTCTTCCAAGCACATCCGCAAAGGTACCTCCGAGGAGCAACTAAATGAGAAACTGCAGACTGCTGATCTAAGGATCCCACTTCTAGGAGTATATCCCACAGGAATACCGAATTCCCGATGACCTGGGAATGCCGCCTTCCAGCGCTGTGCGTTGGGAAACGCTTCTGCACCCATGTTAGTACATGAGGATTCACCCACACCACCGAGTAGCATGCAGCCAAGAAAAAGACAGGAGGAAATCCTCCCTCTACGGTGCAGCAGTCTCCCAGGGAAATAAAGTGGAAAAAAAGCAATTGCAGGGCAAGGAGGAGGGCATGTGAAAGGAACATTCTTTTTTTTTTTTTTTTTTAAGATTTTATTTATTTGACAGAGACAGAGAGAGAGCATGAGCGGAGAGAGGGAGAAGCAGGCTCCCCGCAGAGCAGGGAGCCCGATGCGGGGCTCGATCTCAGGACCTTGAGAGCATGACCTGAGCCAAAGGCAGCCGCTTAACAACTGAGCCACCCAGGCGCCCCAAACAAATATTCTTAAAAGATACACACGCCGTTATAAAAGTGGGTGCACAGAACATCAGGACTGGGGAGCTGCCTCAGGGCGGTGGGGGGAGCTGAGGGGCCCCTCACAGACCACCCAGACAGAACTGCTTGAATCCCACAGCAGCGAACCCAGCCCTGGAGACAACACTTGCCTCCAGCCTCCTCCTGGACTGGGTCCCTGGCACACAGTAGGCCCTCAAAGAAGCTTTATTGGGAACAATTAAAGGAACAAAAGCGCCCTTCCCTGCCAACAGATTCCACGCCACCACGAATGCACAAACTCTGGCACAAAACTAATTGTCACCAAACGAGAAATGTCTCAGTAAACTCTCTCTCTGCTGGGGGACTCTGGCATGTCACGGAGACACAAAGCCTTTAGCCGATGGGGACAAAGCTCTAATGCCTGGCACTCCAGGCAGGGGAGGATTCAGAAGGAACGAGGAGGGAGGGAATCCTTGGGGACAATTCAACCAAACATTTCCCACGTGTCTCTGGGGTGAAGCATCCTACTCTGGGCAGCGAACTCCGGCAGCCCTGCCATGTTCCAACAGGGGGGACAAAACTCATGTGACAAGGGGATTAGTAGGGAGCAAATCATTCTGATGGGGGGGCTGTACATCACGGATGTAGCTCAGGTCACTTGTTTCCCTTGAGAGGGTGCCTGGCAGGGGAAAACCCAAAAGAGACCAGAGCAAGATAACCATGCCCCCTACCCCTCTCCCCAGCAGGGCGGGATGGGGGGGGAAAGGCAGCCCCTCACTGCTTTCCAAGCCCAGGCCCCGCTGGAAAGGAATGCCATGTTTTCCTGTTTCCAATTAACTACCCCCCCCCCCCCCCCAGCAGCAGCCTTCTGCATTCTTGAGACCAGGAATCAAGACAGCCACAGGGGAGAGCTGGGAGGCCTGGCGGGAACTCCTCATTGGTGGCTAGGCCTGGGGCTAAAAGGTGGCCCCCAGGAACCTGGGGAACCCCCCCACCCCAACCCCAGGACGCTCCTACCAGGGCTCAGTGCTGCGCGCTGACCCCTTCCACAGCTTTTGGGGGTGGGAGGGCAAGACCCCATGATCCCAAGGGAAGGCTGGGGGAAGGCCCCAGAGGCCTCTGGGAAGGAAGTCAGCAGGGAGGGGGGTGGAGCCCAGGCCTGTCCCTCTAGGGCCTTACTCATGCTTCTCCACTCAAAAAAAAAAAAAAAAAAAAAAATCAGTTCCTATTTTCAGGAAACGCTCAGGCTTGAGGGACCTGTAGGTGCCCTACAGCCCCTCTCCTCCCACCCCGAAGGATTTATTATGACTTATGCCTCTCATCTCGGGAAGACAGGACAGCAGCTAAGGGACAAGGGCTCTCTCCAAACACTGTCTCCCCGAGCCCTGCTGACAAATGCGAAACCCCTCTCCCACTCTCTCCCACCCCCTGCAGTCTGGGTTGGAGTCCCCTCCCAGTCAAGGAATAGGCTTTCCACGGGCTCAGTTTTCTCATCTGTAAAATGGCGAGATTACCCTTGTTACCCTCTTCACTGGGCGAGCTGGGCCCTCCCCGGTCCCTCTCCCTCAGCAACCCCCCCCATGTTTATCCAGCACCAGTCTGTGCTCAAGGGGAAGGGTCCCCGTTCAGAGAGCTGGCAGGCAGGGGGAACAACACGGATTTACAGATGGCCCTCAACCCCCCTCCCCCCGGGGCCACAGGGACCTCCTCCAGGCCTTTTGCTACTGGTCCTTAAATGCCCAGCACCCAACATTCTTCCCCACCCCCTACAGGCACGCCATATCCCATCTGCTGAATGACAAAAATAACACGTTTGGATAATACTTTCACCCACCTCAAGGTCAGTTAAGGGAATCACCTGCAGATAAAGAAACTGAGGACTTAGGGACTCAAGTGACTTGCCGAAGGCTACAGAGTGGGGCAGGGGGTCTGATGCCAGCCATGGGGAGAATGGGCAAGAAGATTCTCTGCCAGGGCACCACAGAGGGTGGCAGGGCAGAGTGACCACGAAGGTCCCCAATAGCAGCCCGGCGTCCCTGCTGGCAGGGCTTAAGTAGCAGAAGCCGGGACAAGTCCCAGCTCAGGTGCAGGAGAAGGATGACGGTGGGGCCAACTCCCAGGGGCCCCCCAGCCCCCCACCCAGCCAGGCCTGCGGCACCCCTTCCCAGCCCACACACCTCCAAGTCTCAGCTCTTCCCTGCAAACGCTCTGCTCCAGCCACGGGTGAAATGATTCTGCTCTCAGCCCAACTTCCAGGTGTCTTTACCCCTTCCCAAAAACCAGCATGGGGTGGGGAGTTGGGGGGGGCGCCGGACGACGGCGGGGGACATGACAATAGCTTCTTCCAGGTTACTATGATATTTGAGACCCAAGTCAACTGAAATCAACAGGACAAAGCGCCAAAGAGGGGTACAGGAGAACTTAACAGTTTTGAGCTGAGTTGGAGAAACCGGAAATGGTTGCAAATTGGCGCTGTGTGACCCTGGGCAACTCACTTAACCTCTCTGAGCCTCCATTAGCCTGTCTGCAAAATGGGACTAATAACTGTCCCTACTTCCTCCTGGGGCTGTGGCCAGTGTGTAGCAGAAGCCAATCCATAATGCTCCCAGGGTAGAGAGATGTTGTTATTTCCGGCTTCCAGGAGTGGGGGAGCCCTGGGGGAGGGTGGGGTAGGTAAACATGCCCCTGAAAGTCCCACCAGACATCAGCACGAGGGAAGGGGATGATTCTTGAACTGTCCAACTCCCCTGTTCTCCCACCACCCCCGCAGGTCAGAGTTGCCCGAGCCCCTTATGCCCACCCCAGGTGAAAGGGCACAGAAAGAGCCAGCAAACTGTGTCCCCCCACAGGCGCCGGCAGAAAGAAGACGTGAGGGAAACGCAAACCCTCGGTACATCCCCAGATGCTTATTATTCTATTGGAGGGCCGTGTGACAAAAGGGGCTGATTGTCCGGACATGAGGCTGGGCACGGACTGCAGCCCGCGGTCTGGGAACACCAGAGGGCCCGGACCTGTCACCCCGGCCTCCCGGGGAGAGCTGACACGGCGGCCTCTGACCCCACCTCCCAGGAAGTTCAGCTGCTCAGAACCACAAAGCAAAACAAAGGGGCGCGGAGAGGAAGGAGCCACCGTACCTTCCAATCGCCGCTGGCCCCCAAGCCCCGAGCCCCGAGCTCGGAGCCCGAGCAGGAGCCCCAGCGCGGCTCCTCGCCCGGTTCTCCGCCGGCCGCGGACCGAGGCCTGGGCAGCCCCTGGGTCCCCCGTCTCCCCGCGGCCGCCCGTGACAGGAGCCGGGGAAGCAGCCGAGGGGCAGCCAGGGATGGGAAAACCAGATGGCTCCATCCCTCCTCCCTCCTCCTCCATCCCTCCCTCCGGGTGCCCGCGGGCCTGGCCGCCCTCCGCAGGGGCTCGGGGAGGCCGCGGGCCCGGCTCGTCCGGGCTCACCCCAGGGAAAGGGTTGCCTTTGTCTAAAGGTCACCACCCGAGCGTGGTGCCCGGGCTGGGCCTGGTGCCTCCTATTCCCAGGCCGAGGGGGTGGAGATGGGGGGCCGCCCCAAATCTCGGGAGGTGACAAGGGTAAGGCTCCCCTCCCTTCCCTCCCCCTCCCCGTAACGGCCCCCTCCGGGACCAACCAGCTAGCGGGGGAGGGGGTCAACTCCCTTCAGCGCTGGGGGGGTGGGGGACCAAGTCAACTCCTTTCATTGTTTAGGGGCGGTGGGGAGGGGGAGACCCAATGGCCTCCTTCCGCATCCATCCCTCCCCAGCCTGCCGGAGGCCCCGTTTCTCCCGGGCACCCCCGGCAGGGATTTGGGGAGGGGGCGCAGAGGACGGGCGAGAGGGGGAGATGAAGGCTCGCCACCTCCGGCCGGGAGAGCACCGACTGCTGCCCCATTGCCCTCTTCTTCTCGGAAAGGCGGGGAGCAGGGTGAGAGGAGGGGGGCCCCCCGGGCCGGGGGAGGGGGTCTCCCCGCCCCTCCCCCCGTGGAACGTTAGGTCTCGTTTTTCCGCCGCTCCATTGTATCCCCGGCAGCCGGCGGGAGGGCCGGGGAGGCACCGGGCGCCGGGTTTGGGCAGGGGAGCCGGGGGGGGGGGGTCCCCGCAGGATCGGGGCGGCGGTGATGGGGGGAGAGACGCAGAGGGTGGGGGGGCTGCCGGGGGTGGTGGGCGCCGACCAAAAAAAGAGGCAGCGGGCGCTGCGCCCCGGTTGGGGGGCTGAGTGTGTGAGTGTCGGGGGGTGGGTTCGGCCCCGGCTCCGGCTCCCCCCACACACACCCTCGCCGCCAACCCCCACTCCCCCCTCGCTTTTGCGCCCTGTCACAGCCCCGACTCGCAGGTAGAGAGAGTTAAGAGATTTAAAGAGAAATTGCTACATTGTGAGAAACTCACCCTGATGTTTGAGCAGCCGTCGGCGCGGGGTCTCCGAGACGGCCCCGCACGGGCTGCAAAGGGAGGACCCAGAAGGGGCCGACCGGCCGGGCCGGTCAGCGCACTGCCTGATCGCATGGCGGCCGCCCGGCAGCCTCCGCCAGGCCCCTGCCGCCGCCCCGCGCCGCGGCCCGGGCGCCCCGGACCCGCGCGCGCTCCGGGGAGGACCCCTCGGGTTTGAAAAAAAAAAATTTTTTTTTTAATTAAATGCAAAAGAAAAAAAAAAAAACCTTGCAGGTTTTGTGTCCGCCCCCCCTTCCTCCTCCTCCTCCTCCTCCTCCTCCCTCCGCCCTCGCCGGGGGACGGGCTTGAGGGAGGCCCCGCCCCGCGCTCCGCACACCAGCCCCGGCTCCGGACGCCGAGCGGCGGGCCCGCGAGCAAATGGGAGGCCGAGGACGCCCGGGGAGGGTGGCTTCCGCGCCAGCGCCGCCCCCTCCCCAGCCCCAGTCCTGGGGGTTTGGGGTCGCGCCTTCCCAGGCTCTGGTGGAGTCGGCCGACCGCCTCGCACGGTGCTCCAGGTCGGGGGGAGAGGCTAAAAGGATTCGCGCTCCCGGACTCCGGGCGCCCTGCCCGTTGGGGAAGGGGCGCTGTGCGCCGGGGGCGCGCGCCGGACGCGGGGGACAGTCGCCGGGCGGGAGGACGCGCCCAGGGCGGGTGCCGAAGGTTCGAAGAGGTAGCGGGAGTAGGGAATAAAGAGTGGCCGCCTCGCCGGTGGCACCGCGAAGGAGCCGGGAGTGGGAGCGAAAAGGGTGGAAGGTAGCGGGGGGTTTGGGGCGACCGGCCCGGAGGGGCCCCGGGCATGGCTTGATCACTCACCTCAGTCGGTCTTTGCCGACCTGCGACGGCCCGGGGGGAGGGCGCCAGGAACGCGGGGTCCAACTTCAGAGCCTCCTCGAGGCCTCTCGGCCCGCGCTGATGGGATTCCCAGAAGCCCCAGGACGCCTCGGTGGTGTTGGGTCCGTTTCCGCCCCACCAGCCCGTGAACGCCTTGCGGGCGGGACACTTAGATTCCCGCGTTCATTCAGGGAACGCTTGGTGGGTGCCTACTGCGTGTCCTGTGCCGTGCTGGGGGCCCAGCGGGGACCCAGATGGCGCGGACCGGCCTGCCCTTAAGGGGTGCACAGGCCTGGGAGACCTCTATTCGGGTCTTTTATTACCTTCTGTCTCGCCAGTGCCCTAAAAAAGCCCCGTACATACAGAAGCTGCTTAATAAATGCGTGTTGAATGAATTGGTGATCGAGACCTGTGTTTTAAGCTTTAGTGTTTAAACTAGTATGTCGGTGGTACTCTTCATATTTTTTTTAAGAGATCACAGAGTTTAAGGGCCCTGACACAAACCGGTGAGCCCCTGGTTCCCATCCTGCCTTTGCCGCGTCCTTGTTGTGTGACCTTGGGCAAATCACTTCACCTCTCTGTGCCTCCATTTCCTCCTCTCAATCATGGGCCTCACTTCACAAGGTCATTAGGACCAAATAAGCCCTCATGGAGATCTGCACCTGACAAGAAGTGCCAGATAAGTGCTGACCGTTATTGATTATTATATAAAAAGTAAACTTTATCAACTTCAGAAGTGATCACATGGGTTGCCCCAAACATAAGACAGTGGTGAATCCATAAATTATATAGGGGTCATACTGAAGGTATGGGACCCTTCGGAGAAGGGTAATATACACACTTAGACTTTCTTTTTATGTAGCTTGCCCTTCTATTTGCTGTGAGCCAACTGAGCTATGCCTTGTTTATTCATTAACTAACTAGTGCCAATCACAATGTTTTGAGACCTCAGTACCGCCCACCAGGAAGAGACTTCTAGCAACCTTGAATCCCATTTTACAGCGTAGAGAAGTAAATTGGCTTCGAGAGGGGAAGTATTTTTGCCCAAAGTCACACACAGCCAGGAAGTCGGACCTGATTTGAGCTGGGTGGCACTTGGGTCTGTCAAAGCTCCCAGCCCCTGGGGGCGCTCAGCACATGAAGACTGGTTAAAAGTTAGTAGATTAGAGGCACTAGGAGGGGTGACTGTCCACATTTATTCATTCCTGCAGGAAGTATTGTTTGAGTATCTAGTGTGCCAGGATTATAGCTGTGACCAAGAGCACCCTGGTTCCCCCTCTACCCCCCCCCACACACAGCTCACAGTCTATTAGGGAACACAATGTGCAAGTAAGCAAAAAAGACCTAGCTTCAGTTTCCCCCCTGCATTCCATGGCAGGGATGCACTGGTATCCCCCACCCCAAGAATGCTGCCTGGTACTTGATGCTCAAGAAAGGTCTTTGGAACAAAGAATACCCCCCCCCCCCCCCGCCCCAGACACACCGGACCTCTTAGGAAGATGTCCTAGAGGCTATGCCACTTGGAATGGTCCTGGCTGGGTGTGAAGGAAGCCAAGAAAAGGTCAACCCCAAACCTAGCGACAGCTGGCCAAGCCCTGGGAGAGGAAATGTCCAAGGCTAGTGTAGGGTCATTATGGGCCCAAATGAAAAGTGACCTTGAGTCTTTTGGGGATGGCACCCATCTTCCCTTTGAGAATCCCACACAAGTCATGAGTTCTAGGTTAAGGACTGAGTTAGCAAGACCCAGATAGGTTCAGCTCCTTGTCCCAGGGCTACCGAGTCAGGATGGGGGCCAACCCAGTATACCCAGGTGTTCGTTCCATCACCAACTGGCTCGGAGTCATCAGATGAACTTGGGGTGAGTCACTTCTCTTCCAGCTCCTTCACTTTCTCATCAGTACAATAGGAGTGTATAGTCAGACACCAAAATCTCCCTCACCCCGACATTTTATTACAAAAATTTCCAAGCGTGGAGAAGTGGTAGAAACAGAATGAACACCTCATTACCCGCCACTTAGATTGGACCATCGGTATGTTACTCTCCTGGCTTTATCACACATCTGTGCATCTCCCCATCCATCAGATCCGTCTTCTTTGTCGATGTGTTGCAGACATGTTTACCTCCCCCTTAACTTGGTTAACTGGGTAATGCTAACTCCCCACTCTGATCAGTGCTCTGATGAGTGTAATAACCCCCTGGGCCAAGTGCTGACTCCCTTTTAAACCTCAATTCTATCCTCTTTTTTGTGAAGGAGAAACATTCAGAGAGGATAAGAAACCGGATCAAGGTCACACGGCCTGGGATTCAAACCCGGCTCCGTGTCCCCTGGGTCCGAACTTTATAGGAAGATCATGGAGAGGATGAAACGAGACAAGGATCCAGAAGGTCTTGGGGGTGGCCACAAAGCAGTGTACAGATGTGAAAAATTAGGACCAGACAAGATGCACCTACATATCCTCAATAGGCTGCATCTCTGTGTTCTGCTGGGCTCCCGGCACAGGGTCTTTGCCTTCCAAGTTGGGACTTAATCCCATATGGGTGACAGTATCTCCTCTTTCCTAACATGAGGCTGGGCAGGTGCTGAATGAATGGGGTGGGGGGTCCAAAAAAGTTTGCTGTAAGGAAAATGGCTTCTGTAGGTTGTGGCCCTCCCAACAGCAAGCAAAGCCCTAAACATTGGACCTGGGGTTATTAAAACCCCACAGCCCCAACACGAACTTGGGATTTCTGCCCTTATCTCAACGCTTAATGGGACTGTTTTCATTAAAACCGAGCAGCTGAAAAGGAACAGCAGGAAACCCACTATTGGCTGTGGAAAGGTCCAGTACATTGGAGGACTAAGCCGCCCTGTCCCAGGGCCCTGATGCTTTTTTCCACTTTAAGCCCACTGGTTGCAAGTCCCCTTTGCGTTCCCAACCCTCCAGCTAGGAGAGCTCTCCTCCGCCGCACCCCCCTCCCCCCGCCCTCGCATTTCCTGTCTCGTCCAGTCCCACTGCTCGTCCTTCCCCGCCCCAACCTCAGCTCTGCCGACCAGACCCTAATCCCCTTTGCCTCGAACAGAGGCCTGCCCCTCCTATCCGGCCTGCAGCCCAGCTCCTGCCTTGGAGGACCCTCACCAACGTCTGGCCTGATCGCCATCTCCCTACAGAGATGGGGGTGGGATTTCTTTTTTTCTTCTTTTTAAATAAGGGCCCGTCGCGCCCCCTCCCTCGCACGGGCAGCTGCAAAGTTGAAAACCTTGCCAACCCACGTTCTGTTTCTTGATCTGGGAGGATGCCGGTGCTATGGGTGTTTTTGATTTTCGGTTCAGCCGCACACTTAGGATTCATGCACTTTTCTGTATGTATGGAACACTTGAGTAACAAGAGGGAACAAAACAAGAAGCAGCCTTGCCCAATCCTAAAACACCCTGCGGTCCCTTCAGGTTTCGTTTCAATGGGGTTTGAGGAGAGAAAGTTTCCATCCAAGACCTCTCCAAGGGCCTGGGTTTTCGCCGCGCGGCGAGGAAAGAAGGGGGACTCAGAGGGCACCGACTTCGGTCCCACCGCTGCCCTCTGACCGCGCCCTTTAAATATGGCTCGTACAGCCGGAGTGCGCAGCCCCAACTCCCGGCCCTACCAGCCCGCTCGGAAGGCAGACGCCGACAGCGGCAACGAAATCAGGCAGCTGCGAGCCCAGCCCGGCCTCGGGTCCTCAGCGCGGCAAGTGCGGGGGGCGGGGTCTGACCGCCCATTGGTCCACGCCCGGGGGCGGGGCCACCGCACTGTCCCGCCCCCAACCCCTGCCGGGTTAATTGGGCCTCGCGCCGGCTCGGGGAATTATTCATCGGAGGGCGGGGCCTGGGTTTGTTTACACGCTGCCATTGGCTGGATTTGAATCGGCCCGACTGCGGGCCAGCCGCGGGGCGGAGCTTCGGAGGGCCCGGGCTCGCGCCTGACAGGTTCAGGAGGTAGGGCCCGTGCGGGACGCGCAGTCGGAGCAGTGGGGTCCAGGCGGTGGGGGTACCCTCGACGGGTGCGGGCAGCGGGAGTGGGCAGGTTGGGGCTTCCGCTCGTTTCTCGACAAATGCTAATCAAGGGTCGGGTTGGGGAGCATTGTTTTTGTTTTTATAAAAACGCCTGACAGGAAAAAAAAAAACACGAACCGGCAAACAACCTAGCTGTCCATGGATGGGGGACCCCGTAATGGGACACGAAGTAACCGTAAAATAAGGAAGTTATACCCGACCCGACACCGAACAAGCCATGTATCCAGGCAAGAAAAAAAAGGCAAAGAGGGGAGCCGAGTGTATAATGATTTAAAAGTGGGGGCGTGGGTGAAAAAAAAATACAAGCTTTTGCTTGTTAAATGCACAGAATATCTTCGAAAGCAGAAACAAACTGGTAGCAGCATTTGCCTGTGGAGTGGAAGACAGGGTGGGTGGAGGGTGGATCTTTCTGTACTTTTGTAAAGTTCGAACCTTGTATCACCCGTTCAAAGAAACACATACAATGTAAACAAAAATACTGGGTTCTGAGAACTGTCCCTTTGCACCCTCCCACCTTTCCCTTTGCACCCTCCCACCTTGCCCCTACTGCCCCTGGGAAAACTCTTGACTTGGCTATAGAGGCCATGGGTCCCCGACCTGCGCCCCCTGGACCCCCACAATGGCCTTGGGGGTTGGGGGGAGCCTGGCTCAGAATGAGTGTCTTCAATGGCTCCTGCACCACCAGATAGCCAGACTCAAGGAAGAGAATGGCTTTGTTGCTTTAAGTGATTTGGTGATCGCCGGGGGATTTAACATACTAAGGGGCTGCCTTAGCCATTCTTGGGGGAGGATGAGGAGAAACAAGCCTAACCAAGCCCTTTTAGGAAAGAAGCATAAGACAAATCTAGGGCAGGCCCCTTTAAGAAGGGAAGTTGGCCTCACCGATAAACCTTGTGAAGTTGTGAGGTCCACGGAGTGCATGGGCAGAGGGGAGAGTTGTCCCCGGTTTGGATTTGCATTAATGTGTTCTGGGAGATCTATTTTTTTTTCAAAGATTTTACTTATTTGTCAGAGAGAGAGAGAGAGCACAAGCAGGAGAAAGGGCAGGCAGAGGGAGAAGCAGGCTCCCCACTGAGCAAAAGTCCAATATGGGACTCAATCCCAGAACCCTGGGATCATGACCGGAGCTGAAGGCAGACGCCCAACCGACTGAGCCACCCAGGTGTCCCTGTCCTGGGAGATCTAGAGAAGAGGATGAGAACAGCTTCCTGCAACTAATGAGTTTGGGACTGTTGGGGTTCTTACTTGCCAAGATTTCCTCTATATAAATTCGATGATCCGGGGTTTGTGAAACATTTAGTTTGCCGTGAAAGTCACCCAAGCCTAAAGTGAAAATTGCCCACCTACAAGATGTAGTTGTAAGTAAAGCTTGAGTGGCACCACCAGCCCTGGTATATAAAGTCATTGAATGCCCAATCAATTCCTAGCAGATCGGATGTTCTAATATCCCTGGTTTACAGATGTGGAAACTGAGTCACAGAGAGGTTACAGAATTGCCAAAATCAGGCCTCGCGGGGACTCAAACCCAGGCAGCCCTGCTCCAAAGCTCATACTTTTAACTGCTTTATTACACTTGCCCCTAAAAACTGTTCTGTCCTCATGGAGGTGAACTATTTTGCATCTACCTTCTGCAGTAGAGAGTTTTTTGGGTTTTTTTTTTTAAAGATTTTATTTATTTATTTGAGGAGAGAATGAGAGAGAGAGAGCACATGAGAGGAGGGAGGGTCAGAGGGAGAAGCAGACTCCCTGCTGAGCAGGGAGCCCGATGTGGGACTCGATCCGGGGACTCCAGGATCATGACCTGAGCCGAAGGCAGTCGCTTAACCAACTGAGCCACCCAGGCGCCCTGGTTTTTGTTTTTAAAGGTTTATTTATTTGAGAGAGAGAGAGAGAGAGCACGGGGGGAGGGACAGAGGGAGAGGGAGAAAGAATCTCAAGCAGAATCCCTGCTGAGTGCTGAGCCCATCATCACCATCGTGGGGGCCCAATCCCATGA
Source organism: Eumetopias jubatus (assembly GCF_037043125.1). NCBI lineage: Eukaryota > Metazoa > Chordata > Mammalia > Carnivora > Otariidae > Eumetopias > Eumetopias jubatus. The sequence goes on along the minus strand of NW_028274816.1, from coordinate 56,618,449 downwards.
CCGCGAAATCATGACCTGAGCCGAAATCAAGAGTCGGATGCTTAACTGACTGAGTCACCCAGGCACTTCTGTTTTGTTTTTAATAAAAGAATTTCAGGTGGTTCTTTCTAAAATTCTACACAGGGCAAACTTTTAAATTTTTTTAAGTACGATTCACAGAGGAAATGTTTTGCCCTTGGCCCTTTTACCCCTCGCTCCATTAAACATTTATCTGAGGCTTACTGTGTGCCAGGCACACTTCTAAGTCTTTCATATACATCAGCTCATTGAAGCATTGCAACAACCCAGAAGTCAAAACTGTTACCACTCTCATATCACAGATGAAGAAATTGAGGTACAGAGAAGTTAAATAAACTGGCCCACAGTCCCACATCTCCCTCCAGAAAAAAAAAAAGAAAGAAAAGGAAGAGCAAGAACGGGCAGGACGTGGCTGGAGAGAGAGGAAGTTGTCCAAAGTTGCTAGGGGAGAGGAAATAATGGGAGCTGACAGGTCGTGATCTCACGGGTCCTGGGATTGAGCCCCACGTCGTCAGGCTCCATGCTCAGCAGGGAGTCTGGAGATTCTCTCCCTCTGCCCCTCCCCCATCTCAAATCAATCAATAAATCTTAAAAAAGAAAAACAGAATGGGAGCTGAGATAAACCTTTGCATTGGTAAACATGGAGAAAATGGCTTTTAGGGAGGTTGGGGGGGATGCTGTGGGTAGTTCACAAAAGGTGCCCAAAGTCAGCAGTCACCAGGGAGATGCAAATGAAAACCGCAGTGAGGCACTCATTCACGCTCACTAGAATGACCATAATGAAATAAAGGGACAAGAACAAGTGTTGGCAAGGATGTGGTGGAATCAGAACCGTCATGCACCACTGGTCGGTAAAATGGTGTAGCCAACATGGAAACCAGTTTGGTGTTTCCTCAGTAATTTGCACATGGAATCACCATAGACCCACTTTCAGGTATACACCCCCAAATAAATGAAAACACGTGTTCAAACAATAACTTGTGCGAGAATGTTCATAGCAACACCATTCACCAGAGCCGAAAGGTGAAAATAACCCATACATCCATCAACTGATAAATGAATAAACAAAATGGGGTATATCCATACAACGGAGTAGTATTCGGCCCCCAAAAAGGAACCAAGTACTGACACGGGCTGCAACGTGGATGAACGTTGAAAATATCATGCTGGGTGCCTAGGAGGCTCAGTCGGTTAAGCATCTGACTTCGGCTTGGGTCAGATCTCAGGGTCCTGGGATGGAACCCCGCATCAGGCTCCCTGTTCAACGAGGAGTCTGCTTCTTCCTCTCCACCTCCTGTTCTCTCACTCGCTGTCTCTCTCGCAAATAAATAAAGTTTTTAAAAGCAACAACAACAAAAGGAAACATCATGCTAAGTATAAGAAGCCAGACACGGAAGGCCACCTATTGTAGGATTCCATTTGTGTGAAATGTTCAGAATAGTCAAATCCATAGAGACAGAAGGTAGGTCAGTGGTTGCCAGGGGCTGGAGGAGGGGGGTGGGGGGGAGGAAGGGAGAGTGATTGCTAAGTGGGTATGGGGTTTCCTCTTTGGGGTGATGAAAATGTTCTGGAATTAGTAGTGAAAGCTGTATGAAATTGTGAATGTACATCATTGTCCCGCAGTGTACACTTTCAAATGGTTAAAATGGTAAATTTCAGGATGGAAAGTGTTTAAAATTAAAAGGTTAAAAATTGTAAGATGCAGGTAAGGAAAGCAGTGGTATTGAGCACAGACGACTTTAAAAGTAATGCACATGGGGCACCTGGGCAGCTCAGTTGTTAAGCGTCCGCCTTCGGCTCAGGTCATGATCCCAGGGTCCTGGGATCGAGCCCCGCACGGGGCTCCCTGCTCAGCGGGAAGCCTGCTTCTTCCTCTCCCACTCCCCCTGCTTGTGTTCCCTCTCTCGCTGTGTCTCTCTGTCAAAAAAATAAATAAAAATCTTAAAAAACAATACAATAAAAAATAATAAAAGTAATGCACATGACAGTGTATACAAGGAGCCAGAAATAGCTGGAGAGGGGCCAGGTGGAGGGAAAGAAGGGGGAGATCGGGGGAGGTGGTAGGGGAGTGAGATTCAGTCAGTGCACCTGCTCTGGAGGGATTACAGAGAGCCCAGGGTAGACCTCGTGAAGCTCTCCCAGGTCTATGGAGGATACAAACCTATCACCAAGGTCGTCAGGGCTGGGATGGGAGATGGCAGGGGGCTGTGGGAGCCCGGAGCAGCTGGCTGCCCCAGCCTGGGGTTCAGAAAGTCTTCCTGGCAGAGGAGAATTGATAAAGAGGAGTTTGATAGGAAAAGGTAGTGCGAGGAGGAGTGTTGATTTTCTGGGCCCAGAGTAGAGAGAGAGCCCAGCATTCCTAAAGCACAGATGAACCTTGACATTCCTGATTGAAACCGTGCTAGGGATATTGCCCTTGGTGGAAAGGCCATACACCCTGAGGCAGCTTGGCGTCCGTTCTTTCAACACACATTCCCTGAGCACCTGCTTTGTGCCCCACCCTGTGCAGGCAATGCTGGGGACCCGGGTGACAGGGACAGCCCAGCCCTGCCCCACCCCAGTGGGGGGAGACAGACATAAAGCAAGCCGTTCCCCAAGTGACAGCTATTAGCCTGATGGCTGCTATGGGAGGTCAGGCAGAACCCGGCCCCCAGGGGCTTCTCAACTTCTGGGGTTCCCAAAGGACCATTTCACAATTTGTGCATAGTATTGCGTTTACTGTTTATATTTTTAATTTGTTCTTTCAACCAACTTGGTTATTTTTCTTCCTTACATGGGTTCCCATGGGGCTACCTTAGGCTCATCCAAAGCACCAATAGTCGTGAAATCACAGGTGTGATGGGCTGGTTCCTTTTTTCCTCCCCACAGCATGCATTAAAATAAATGCATGATCATGAAAATAAGTCAGCTGGAAATGATCTCAAATGCTACTTTGGAAGCCTAGGGCCTGGTCTCGGGATTTGGGGTGACCTTCCTGCGGGAAGTCAGCTGTAAGCTAAAACTCCAAGGTGAATAGAGCTTGTCCAACAAGGTCAGAAGGGAAGAGCAGGTGCAAAGGCCCAGAGAGAGAAGCAGCCCGGCAAGAAGGCAGGCCAGGCTGCTGGAGTGTCAGGAGCTTGGCTGAGAGAGGCCGAGGGACTGGACAGCTTTGTAGGTATATCATGGATTTGGGATCTGATCCCAAAGACGATAGACAGTCATTGAAAGACTTGCTGTCAGCTTCGTTACTTTTAGTCGCTATGCAATTCACATACCATAAAACTCACTCGTTTTTAAGTGTACATACACTTCAGTTGTTTTCCGTACATTCCTGAGGCTGGGCAACCATCACCCTTATCTAGTTCCAGAACATTCCATCACCCAAAAAGAAACCCTACACTCAGTAGCAGTCACTCCCCATTTCCCTTCCCCACCAATCTGCTTTTTGTCTCTATGGATCTGTCTGTGGTAGACATTCCACATAAATAGAATCATACAAAGGTGGCCTCGTGTGTCTGGCTTCTGTTACTTAGCATAATGTTTTCCAAGTTTACCCATGTAGCAGGGTCAGTACTTCATTCCTTTTTATGGCTAAGTAATATTCCGCTGACTTGGATACACCACATCTGGTTCACCTGTTCAGGCGATGGACATCTGGGCTGTTTCCACTTTTTGGGTATTGGGAATAACGCTGCTTTGAACACCCATGTACCAGTTTTTGTGAAAACATAGGTTTTCATTTCTCTTGGGTATCGACCAAGGAATGGAATGAATGGTTTGTTTTTGTTGTCTTGTTTTTGTTTTTATTTATTTACTTATGTGTTGTTGTTGGGTTTTTTTAGATTTTATTTATTTATCTGAGAGACAGAGAGAGCAGGAGCAGGGGGAAGGAGCAGAAGGAGAGGGGGGAAAAAGACTTCCCGCTGAGTGTGGAGCCAAACCTGGGGCTCAATCCCAGTCCCTGGGATCATGACCTGAGCCAAAGTCAGACGCTTAACCAACTGAGCCACCCAGGTGCCCCTATGTGGTTTTTTGTTTTGTTTTATTTTGTTTTGTTTTAAGTAGGCTCCATGCTGGGCTCGGGGCTCAAACTCACAACCCTGAGATCAAGACCTGAGCTGAGATCAAAAGTCCAGCACTTAACCAACTGAGCCACCCAGGTGCCCCTGTTGTCTTGTTTTTCACCTGAAATAAGATCAAACTACAGAAAACTAGCAGAAAGGGTAAAGAGAACCCCCCTTCCCTCAATTCATTAGTCAATAACATTTTGCCACATTTGTTTTATGTCATGACTTTCTGAACATTTGAGGCAACACTGTGTCCCTCGATCCCCATAAACGGTTTGGCATGGAGCTACAGAACAAAGAGATTCTCTTCAGAAACCCCGGGACCATTATTGAAATCAGGAAATGTAACACTGCCGCACTAATACCACTGTTTCATCCACAAATTCACATTCTTTCCATTCGCCTCCATAAGGTCCCTTATAGCAATATGCTCCCCGGTGCAGCATCTCGCCCCGGATCACGCACTGTCCTGAGTCACATCTCTGAAGGGTCTTAGGAAAGGGGGAGCTTTTTTTTTTTTGAGTTTATTTGTTTGTTTATTGTTCATGACTCTATACAGAGCACTTACTGTGTGTCAGGCCTTGGGGCCACAGCAGAGAACAAGCAAGGTTGATGCTGCCCTCCATGGCTTATAGTCTTATAGAAACCAGCAATCAGCCAGCAGTAACAATAAAGCATACACAAGGCCAAATAGGAAAGATTTGGACTGACACAGAGCAGAAGGCAAGGCCCTTACCCAACATGAGGTCTGGGAAGACTTCCTGGGGAGATCTCCTTGTGGTCAGGTGAGCAGCTAGGAAAGGGGGAGCTTTGATCAGCTTTACCCTTCAGTGCATCCCTTTGTCGTGGAGAGGAAGGAAGAGGGAGAGGAGAGGAAGCAGGGACACCAGTGAGAAGGTGGTGCTCGCAGTTGGAAAGAGAAATTTAGGAACCAGATGGATCTCAGTTCAAATTGCGGCCCAATGATTCAGTAACTGTGACCTTGGGCAGGTGACGGAACCTCAGTTGTCTCATCAGAAAAATGGAACCAACCCCTAGGCTTGCTGTGAGAGCAGAGCCCCGGCACCTCGGAGGGAACCAGTCCCCCACACATCCTGTCATCCCTACTTATTCCCACCAATTCCCAGGACCCAGAACAGTCCCAGGTGCTCCCGATCTTCAGAAGTCCTTTTTGGCTCCAAACAAAAAAACGTGTTAGAAGCAGGTGTTACCATCATCCCTGCTTTATAGAGGAGATGTGTTTGTTCTTTCTGGGCGCTCGAACAGAACACCCAAAACTGGGTGGCTTCTACCCAACAGGAGTCTCTTCCTCACGGTTCTGGAGGCTGGTGAGTCCAAGATCAAGGCACAGGCAGATTCAGCGTCCGGTGAGGACCCACTTCCTGCTTCATAGACAGCCAGCTTCTTCCTGTGTCCTCCCTTGGTGGAAGTGGTGTGGGGGGCCTCTCTGGGGTCTCTTGTACAGGGGCACTGATTTCATTCAGCAGAGCTCCACCCTCATGACCTAACTGCCCCCCAAAGGCCCGGCCTGCAAATACCATCATATGAGGGGGTAGGTTTCACCATATGGAGTTTGGGGGAGGGGGACAGACACAAACATTTGGTCTACAGCAAGAGGACACTGAGGCACAGAGAGACCACCCAACTAGTCAGCAGCAGAACCAGGATTAACAGGCAAACCCTGGCCCGCCACCCATACGTATGGTTGTTGCCCGTCTAGGCAAGAGATGATGGCAGCCTGGCCCAGGGCAGAGACGTGGGGATGGAAACAGACGGACCCCCAGGAAGGGAAAACAGTGACTGACTGGAGAGGGGGCTGAGAAAGCAGAAGTCCAGGCCGAACCCCTCCCGAGCGCTTGAGGAGAAATACTTTCTTGCAGGAGATGGAAGGAATAAGAACATCCTGGAAAACTAGAAGGAGCCCAATCCTGAAGTATGTTAGGGCCGGAGGTGGGGGGGTCTTCAGCCTCCGGGGATGGGTGGAGGTGAGGTTGGGGGCTTGGGGAGTGAGGAATGAGATAGAGAGTCCCCAAAGGATACCCAAGGGACTCACAGGACAAACTGGAGAACAGAGTGAAGCCAGAAAATAAGGAGTGTCGGGCAGACAAAGCAAGTGTGGCGAACGGGACTCAGGCCTTGGCCAGCTCAGGAGAAAGGAAGCCGAAGTCTGAAACAGTAAGCATCCCTCTCCCCTGTGCACAAGCCACCCTTATCCACCCTTCCCAGAGTACAAGCCCTTTGCTATGGGACTTTGTGGCTCCTCCCACAAGAGGTGGGGTCTATCTCTCCATCCCCTGACCTGGAACCTGCACCTTGCTCTGGCCAGCAGAATGCGGCAGAGTGGCAGACCCGAGTCCCAAGCCAGGACTCAAGATGTCTGGGTGCTTCTCCTCGCTCTCTCTCTCCTCTGCCTTCGCCTCCAGAACATGCCTGGGCTAGCATGCTAAACAGATGTGAGGGAGAGGGAGAGAAGAACTGAGTCATCCCAGCTGAAGTCATTCCAAACCAGCCAGCCTCTAGCTAACCTGCCAGAGGATGGCAGAGTCGGGAGTGAGGCCCGCCCAGGTCAGACGAGCCTGGCCCAGATTAGCAGAACTGTCCAGATGACCCAAATACACGTGAGAAAAAATAAATAAATAAACGGTCGTTGTTTTAAGCCACTCCGTTTTGAGACGGTTTGTTAGGCAGCTTAGCTGACTGAAGCAAGGGAACAGACTAAGAACTAAGATAAAGGTGTGGGCATCCCCAATACCCAGTACTTTAGGATTTATTGAATGACAAAGGAAATCCAAAATCCTCTCTTTCCTTCAAACTCTTATTCCAAAATGCAGATTCCTCTTGCTGCTAAAAATACAATATATCCCCCTTGTAGGAATGCTGGATTAACACTTTAAGAAAGAGACCGTGGTCAGAGAATGATGGCTTTGGAGCTTGTGCGGTTTACGAGCTGGGAGCTATCACGACCACTTAAGTAAAGGAACAACGGTCTTAATTTCAAAGGGACGGATGATCTTCGGGAATTTCGGGAATGAGCTGAATTTCGGGAAATGAGCTGATAGGTCCAGGTGGAAGGGAGGGCAGCACCAAACTCAGCTACCCATGTCACCTGTACGAAGATGGCTTTGACCACGTCTCCTTGGATGTGTCCTTTCTTCTTTTCTGGATTGCTCACAAGGAAACCATGAGGACTTGGGTAAGGAAGGGAGGGTATCTGTGAACCTGGATCCTTCCGTTAGGAAAAGGAATGTCCTGGGTGTCCTCAGAGACAGGATTCGCTCCGATTTTGTGTTCCCCAAGGAAGGAGCTGTACTGCGGGATCGTTGAGCCTGTGCCTTAAACAGACATGATGTATCAGAGCATGGGCCCATCTGCCAGGTCTGGGCTGGTGCTGCTTGTACTTAGAAAAGGTCATTCTGAGGGCGCCTGGGTGGCTCGGTCAGTTAAGCGTCTACCTTAGGCTCAGGTCGTGATCCTGGAGTCCTGGGATCGAGCCCCGCGTGGAGCTCCCTGCTCAGTGGGGAGTCTGCTTCTCCCTCTCCCTCTCAAATAAATAAAATCTTAAAAAAAAAAAAAGGTCATCCTGCAAGGAATCCGATGACATTGACCGTCATTGAACGAAACAGAAAACAGAGCAGAAGGAGAGAGAGCGGAAATGACCCACAACACACACCCCCACCCCGACACACACACCATTAATCAAAGATATTTATGGCGGCTTCTTTCTGAGGCCAGTCTAGTGTTGAAGAGGGCAGGCTCTGAAAGGAGGTCTCTGGCTTTGTTTCCCACCTCTGCCACCTACTGGCTATGTGCCTTGGGTAAGTCACCCACCTCTCTGTGCCTCAGTCTCCCCATCTGTAACAATCCTCCTCTCAGGACGGAGCAGATGTGAAGGGCTTGGGACAGTACCTGGAGCTTTGTTGTCATTATTATACTGAAAGCCCCGTCAGGTAGGGGTCACAGGGACCAAGACAAACCTGGGCCCTGTCCTCATGGAACAAGCAGAGGAGACACATGTTTAGTACGTCGCTACACGGCGAGTGATTTAATTACAGTTAAAACCGGAATCTGAGCACCTCTCCCCATCACTGTCCCTACTAACTGAGTGCAGGCTGCTGATACCTCTGATATGGCCAATTGCCATGTTGTTCCAGCCGAGGCTCACTCAGCAGCTGATGCTAAAATCACTGGGGAAAGGTTGGTGGGGAGCAGGGTACTCACACAGTCTCAAAGCATCCCCTCCCGACCGCTGAGAAGAGGCTCCTTCCCTCTGGAGACTGCTAGCGGTTACCACCTGTGGGAGCTGAACTCTGTCCTCGATTTTTCTGGCCCCTCTTCTGAGCAGGATGAAGAGGTTCCCGTTTGCTTTTTAGAAAGGACTGCAGCAGGTAGAGGTGGGGGTGAAGGAGAAAGACAGGAGAAGATGGAGAAGCTGAAGTCAAAAAGGGAGAGAGGTGGGGGCTCCTGGGTGGCTCAGTCGGTTAAGCGTCTGCCTTCGGCTCAGGTCATGATCCTGGAGTCCGGAGATCGAGCCCCACATCGGGCTCCCTGCTCCGCGGGAAGCCTGCTTCTCCCTCTGCCACTCCCCCTGCTCATGTTCCCTCTCTTGCTGTGTCTCTCTGTGTCAAATAAATAAATGAAAAATCTTTAAAAAAAAAAAAAGGGTGAGGAAGAGAGGTGGAAGGAAAGGGAAGGGAAGGGGAGGGGAGGAAGAACGGAGATAACCTTGATCCCAAGAAAGGGGAGGGAAGCCAGGGGTTGGTAGGTTGAAAGGGAGGGGGCATAGAAGGGGCAGAAGACGAGGGGCTTGTGCCCTGGGGATGGGCAACAAGAGGATCTGGTCTGGTGACCTCAGTTTGCGCAGGGAAGTGTGGGACTGGGTCCTCAGCTGGAGGGCAGGTGGGGGGCGGTGGGGGCGGCCGGCAAGGTCCTCTTTTGAGCAAGCAGGTACCAGAGCCTACGGAGAGAATGCCCTGTGCCTGTGTGAGGTCTGTGATTTCTCTGGTTCAGGTAAAACCCGTTGGGCTGGCTGTCTGGTTTCTTCCTGCTGCGTTCAGCTGGGGGAGAAAACAGATGGCTGGGGTTTGGCCAGGTGTGTACCTCCGAGGATGAGGGGGCGAGGAGTGTGGAGGTGCTTGAAGGAAGTGAGTCAAAAATGAAACAAGGAGAGGAGAGCTGAGCCAAGCAAAGAGGTGAAGAAAGGGTGGTGGAGAGGAGAAACCAGTGGTCAGGGTGGACCCCTCGATCCTTCTAGAAAGCATCTTCTTCCTTGGCTTTGCTGGGGCTTCCTTTTGCATGGGTTTCCTTCTACTTCTCCGCTTCCCCCTTTTCAGGGTCCTCACTGATTGGCTCCTCCAATGCTTACAATTTTCCAAGTGCAGATTGGCCACCCACCACTCACCTCCCCTTTACTGTGCCTTCCAAGGGCTCGGTGACCACAGATAACATTGATCCCAGGGTGAGAAGCACTGTCCCAACCTGTTGGAAAGAATAGGTGGTCTGCAGGCAGGTGGGGAGTGGTGGGAGGCAAAAGGACCATGGAGGCAGGTCTGTCCACCAATACCCCAGAGAGAGTACATGGAGGGTCTGACTCCTGAGACGGGCAGGTTTCCTGTGGTCATTGCAGCGACTCCCAAACCTGGCTACACACCAGGGTTACCTGGAGAGCTTTAAAACAAAAAATGCTGGGGCGCCTGGGTGACTCAGTTGTTTAAGCGTCTGCCTTCGGCTCGGGTCATGATCTTGGGGTCCTAGGACCGAGTCCCGGATTGGGCTCCCTGCTCAGCAGGGAGTCTGCTTCTCCCTCTGCCTGCGTTCCTCCTGTTTGTGCTCTCTCTCTCTTCCGTGCGCGTGCATGTTCTGTCTCTCAAATAAAAAAGAAATCTTAAAAAACAAGACAAAACAATGCCCGGGTCCAGGCCTGCTCAATTCGTTCACCATCTCCGGGCCTGAGACTGGGCTGGCCCTCAGACAGTGCACTTGCCTCCTTCGCCATTCCGTTTGGGGTTGGTTGTGCAAAATTTGGTCACACCAGGGGAGAAGCTATTGGAAGGTGGTGATTTTGCCTCCCCTCCCACTTTCTCCTCTGCAATTATGTATTATCAACCTTGGGACGGCTCTCGTCATCACCCAGCATATTATTAATATTTATTAAAATTTTTTATTTACTTATTTTAGTGGGGGCAGAGGGAGAGGGAGAATTCCAATCAGACTCTGTGCTGAGGGCGGAGCCCACCGTGGGGCTTGATCCCACGACGCCGGGACCATGACCTGAGCCGAAATCAAGAGTTGGACGTCCAACTGACTGAGCCACCCAGGATCCCTTAATATTAATATTTTTAAGGTGAGATATTTGGAGGACAATTGAGGCAATCTGAATGTGGGCAATATGTTAGATAAAAATCACCGAGTGAGTCTGCAGGTGCACATTTCTCTTCTGGCCAAGCCTAACCCAAAACCACACATGGAAGGAAATTCTGAGAAACGTAGTTCCAACAGAGCTAAGTTGTCACAGTATGAACCCACAGCAGACCCAGAGGGACATTTTTGTAAATGTCAATCAGATCGTGCCCCACCCCCCCCCCATGTGGCCCTTCCATGGATGGCATGAGCTATCCAAATCCCTTCCCAGGGCCCACCGGGGGCTGTCACCTGCCTCCCTAACCTCAGCCAGTTCCCCCGACCAGCTTGCCCGAACCACCCCAGTCCCCTTGGAACTCCTCAGACCTCTACCTGGTGCCACGACCTTTGGACTTGAAGTTCCCTTTGCTTGGAATCTGTGCTCTGCGCGCAGCATGACTCTTTCCATCTTTAGGTCTCAATTCACATGCCACCTCCTCCGAGAAGCCTTCATGGGTCATGCTGTCTAAGGCAGTGTTTCTCAACCTTCAAGGTGCACACGCATCCCATGGGAATCTTTCTAAAACAAGATGCAAGGCCTCCTAATTCAGGAGGTCTGGGATAGGGCCTGTACTTGTGTCTTTCTAGCAAGCAGTCCAGTGCCGCTGGTCTGTGGGCCACGGTTTGAGTAGCAAAGGGTCTAAAGCACCCAGGGGCCGGTCTGTCACGCATCACCATCATGTTTCTTCCTTTTATAGCTCTCATCGCGCTTTGGAGTTAACTTGTTTCTTCTCTTGTTGATTTATGCCTATGACACAAGAACTTAAACCCAGGAGGCCAGGGACATTGTCTGCTTGTTCACGGCGGCATCTTGGCACAGGGCAGGTGCTCCGTATTTGTTAAATGCCTGACTGCAGGGGACTCAATGGTAAAAAGAAAAAGTCCCCGACCAGAGGATACTGAAGGGCAAACTCACACTTACAATGAGATAATGGAGGTGTGGCAGAGTATGGTGAAGGCTTAGCTAGACTTAGCTACTTTTTTTTCCTAATTTTTTTTTTTTTTAAGTAAGTCTCTACACCCAACATGGGGCTTGAACTCAGGACCCTGAGATCAAGAGTCACGTGTTCCACTGACTGAGCCAGCCAGGCGCCCCGAGGTGGGTTGTTTTTAAAGAAGGCTAATCCTAACCTTAATAGGTATTCTTTATTATTTTATGTGTCTCTCTCTCTTTTTTAAAGATTTTATTTATTTAGGGGCGCCTGGGTGGCTCAGTTGGTTAAGCGACTGCCTTCGGCTCAGGTCATGATCCTGGAGTCCGGGGATCGGGTCCCACATCGGGCTTCCTGCTCAGCAGGGAGTCTGCTTCTCCCTCTGACCCTCTTCATTCTCGTGCTCTCTATCTCTCATTCTCTCTCTCTCTCTCAAATAAATAAAAATCTTTGAAAAAAAAAAGATTTTATTTATTTATTTATTTGAGAGAGAGCATGAGCAGGGGGAGGGGCAGAGGGAGAGGGAGAAGCAGACTCCCCGCCAAGCGGGGAACCATGATGCGGGGCTCGATCCCAGGACCCTGGGATCATGACCCAAGCTGAAGGCAGACGCTTAACGACTGAGCCACCCAGGTGCACCCCTGTGTGTCTGTCTCTCTTTCTCTCTACAGTCTCTCAATCCTAAAGTCGGTAAGGGTGTGTCTTAGTCCGTTTGGGCTGCCATAGCAAAAAATATCATAAACCAGGTAGCTTACAAACGATAAACGTGTATTTCTCATAGTTCTGGAGGCTGGGAAGTCCAAGGTCGTGGTGCAGGCAGATTTGGTAGTTTTCCCACTATTACCTCACATGGCAGAAAGGGTGAAGGAACTCTCTGGTGTCTCTTAAAAGGGCCCTAATCTCACTGGTGAAGGCTCCACCCTCCTGATCTAATCATGTCCCAAGGTCCCACCTCCTAATGCCAGCAACTAGGGGTAGGTTTCAACATAGGAATTTGGGGGAGGACACAAACACTCCGACCATAGCAGTGTGCGTCTTTTTCTCTCATCTCCTATGGTGCTAAGCACATTACACTTAGTAAATATGTGCTTGAATCATGTTTATTCATTAAAATGGCGGAATGTCAAGCTTGAAAAAAATTTAATAACGCAGTGGTGGCTGAGCATTGTCAAGGCGAATACCGCCTAATCCTCCTTTAGTGCAATATGGCTGGTAGCCCCCTCTCCCCTGCCCTCAACCGTCCAGTTCCTACAAACTCCCAGATGCCCCCATACACAAATCCCGGGGTGGGGGGAGAGGGAAAAGCATTAGGTCCAGAAGTCAGGACAGCTGCATCTGGCTCTGCTTCTGCCACGGACTTGCTGTGTGACTTGGGGCAAGTCCCTTGCCCTCTCTGGGCCTCAGCTTCCAGATCTGTGCACATTGAAAGGGTTGGACCAGATGGCCGCTCTGCTCCTTTCCAGTTCTGTGTCCTGTTCCATTTTTCTAAATTGAGGTAAGTTTTCTCTGGCGGCTTTAGGGGAATTCTGAGGCTGGGCCTGGGATAACAGGACATGTCCTCAGGTTCGGAAGCCCTGACCCAAGGAGCTGACCCCCCAGAGTCATGCTGCCAGCCAGAGGAGTGCCTTGCTCTAGGCCCCCAAGCTGTGGTACATTCACTAAGCACCAGAAGGAAAAGGCTGTTCCAGGAGCCATCCAGGATTTAGGGCACAGACACACCTCACTTTCCATCTCCTAGGCAACTTCCGGCACAGCGATATTGGCTTGACCTCCACAGTGAGGCCTCAGTGCCTTTGCTCATGCCTTTCTCCTGGCCGGGACTGCCAGCCTCCCTCCCAGCTGCCTAATCATTGACATACGCTCAACGGTTCGTGATTCACTGAGGGTTTTCTACACAGTCTTCCCGTTTTCCCTGAGCCCTCCCACTCGGATGGGTTACTGTCCTCAATCTCTGGGGCAGAAACTGAGTTTTGCCTAAGGCCATATAACCTGTGGGTTGGGGCCTGGGTTCAAATCCAGATCTTTGGATCCTGACTCCTCCATTTACTAAGTAAATCTTTCTGGGCCTCAGTTTACTCATCTGGAAAATGGGGGTAATAATAGTAACTGCTTCAGCAGACGTTTATAAGGATTCAATGAGTTAATATACATAAAACACTTCAAAAACATAGCACGGGTGACCCCAGATCTCACGCTCCTTCCACCAAGCATTCAGTCTCTGGTGGGAGGTTGCTCTTCCCCTACCCTGTGAGCCTGAGCTCAGTCCTACCTCCTGTCTCACCCATCTGAGCACCCTTCGTGCACCAGGCACTGCGTTTGGTATCTCCCCATACAGGCTGAAAGAATTCTTTCGATTGGGCGCCTGGGTGGCTGAGTCGGTTAACCGACTGCCGTCGGCTCAGGTCGTGATCCTGGAGTCACGGGATCGAGTCCCACATTGGGCTCTGTACTCAGCAGGGAGTCTGCTTCTCCCTCTGACCCTTCCCCCTCTCATGTGTGCTCTCTCTCTCATTCTCGCTCTCTCAAATAAATAAAATCTTTAAAAAAAAAAGAATTCTTTCGATTATAGGATGGTAATTGTGGAACACAATCACTGGAAAATGTTATTTCCTTTAATACTTTAAAATTTCATTTGAACTTAATTCTTTATTTTTGTATTTTTGTATTTACTACATTTTAATTTAAATATCAATAAGGTTTAATCCAACTGCTAAATGTTAAGTTCAATTTCATGAGCACGTTTTAATTTAATTTCAATCAATAATTCCAATTTAATTTTAATCAATGCACTTAAATTAATACACTTTAATTTAATTTTGAGAACACAATTTAATGTAATTTTAATTAATAAGTTTTCATTTATTAATAGGTTTTTGCTAATTAATAAGTGTTAATGTCATTTTAGTACATTTTAATCATAATTCATATATTTTAGTGTAATTAATACATTTTAGTTTCGTTAGTACATTTTATTTAAAATTTTTAAAATTTTGTAGAAGACTGAAATCCTTACTGATTATGCTGACGCTCTCCTTGATCCGTCTCCCATCCCAGTCCCCTCCCCAGAAGGAAGCACCATCATTTCTGGGTCCTCTGACAGCCTCGTATACATTCGCATGCATCTAGCCCCTCCCACCCCCCACCAGAGCAAAAACAGTATCTTCAGTTGCACTGGGGACAGATAACTGCTGACTGCCCACCCCGTGCCATCTCCCCCTTGTCTTTGCTTACAGAACCTCAGTTTTGTTTGGGGCAGTTATCCCAGGGCACTGATCATGATTGGCCCAAGCCAATCAGCTCCATCCCATTCCTCTTGCTTTCTCAGACTCCATGCAGTTGTGTTTGGATATGTGACCCCTCTCCCACCCCCCCTCACCCCCCACCACCTCCCTGCTCTGTCCAAGATCGCTTGGAGGATTTCTGAAAAACATGATCAGTTATCTACTGCCACCATAATGCTGCATGAAAAACCACCACCAAACCTCAGTGGAATATAATACTAAGCATCGATTGCTCATGCCTCTGGAGTCAGCTGGAAATAAGCTAGGTGGTTCTGCTGATCATGGCGGGGCCCATGCACATGTGGTCAGTGGCTGTTGAGTGATGGAGGCTGGCCCAGGCAACTAGAGCAACGTGCCTCTCCTTCTCATCTTCTAGCAAGCTAGCCTGGGCATGTTCTCATGGTGATGGCAGACGCTCGGGAGTGAGTGAGCCCAATCTCACACGCCCAGTTCAAACTTCTGTTGGTGTCACATCTGCTAATATCCCATTGGCCAGGGCGAGTTCCATGGTGAAGGCCAGAGTGGGAGGGCACTACAAAGTTACAAAGTCCAAGGCAAGCACACAAGGAAAGAATAGGGCAGCTGTTGCATACTGCCACAGCAAATATGTCCGGATAAAAATATTGAGTGTCTTAAGAAGACAGCCTTTTGCTATTGCTCTTTGTCCTTCCCACTTGAGATGATGGAGTGAATATGTCACATGTAGTGCTACAGCAGCCACCTTGTGACCATGAGGCAACAACAAGGAGGATCAAAAATAACAGTACTCTGAGGACAGCCCACAGCAGAAAGATACACAAATCTGTGGTGATGTGCCCGAGCTGTGGAACCAGCCCCAGGTCACCTACATCCAGTCATTGGTAATTGAATACTCTTTCTTCTTACAGATGAACTCATTCTAATGGATATAGTTTGATTCCAGAGCTGCTAAGCATACCTCTTATCAAGAAAAGCCTACCTCTGCCCCAGCCTCTACCTCAACACTTGACATTTGTGTTTTCCAAATATAACCGCAACACCATCTACTATCCCTACATGCTCTTACAATATGACTTTGGCTTTTCTCCTATTAAGAGTTGGGTTTTGTATGTTCCTTCCCTTTGAATCTGGGCAGGTTTGAGACTATAACAGAAGTGATTTGTTATTCTTTGAATTGTGTCCCCTCCCAAATTTCTGCATTGAAGTCCCAACCCCCAACACCTCAGGACGTAACCTTACTTGGAAATAGGGCTGTTGTGGATGTTAGTTAGGATGAGGTTATACTGGAGGAGGGTAGGCCTCTAATCCAACATGACTGGTGTCCTTATAAAGAGGAGATATTTGGACACAGACACACACAAAGGGAGGATACTATGGGAAGGTGAAGGCAGAGGTCAGGGTGATGAAGCGGAAGCAAGGAACACCAAGGATGTCAGCACACCCCCAGAAGCTGGGAGACAGCCAGGGACAGAGTTTCCTTTCCTCCTGAGGGTTACTCTACCAACACCTTGGTCTATCCTATCGACACTTGGACTTCGAGCCTCCAGAATTTATAAGACAATAAATATAGTTTTGTGGCTTAAGCCACACTGTTTGTGGTACTTCCTTACACCAGCCCGAGCAAACTAATACGTGACTCTATGGGACTTTTGGGGAATGGTCATAAAAAGGCAGTATATTTGTTTAGCTCTCTTGGAATGTGGTCTTTGGAGCTCTGAGCTGCCATACAAGAAGTCCCAGTGCCCTGGGGCCGCCATGTTGGGAAGAAACCAGACCACATGGAGTGGAGGTGTTGGTGTTCTGGGCCAACAGCCCCAGCTGAGGTTCTGGTCAACGCCAGCATCAAACACCAGATAGTGAATGAATAAGCCTCGGAGATAACTCCAGCCCACCCAGATGAGGCTATAACTGCACGAGAGGCCCCAAGCTACTGAATCCAGCCAACCCGCACCCTCCGCCCCAGACTTGTGAACAAAAGAAATGATTGTCATTATTTAAGCCACTGTTTTAGGGCAGTTTTGCTATGCAGTAATAAATAATCAGGAAAAAAATAATCAGAACATTAGTTAACTCCTATTCACCCTTTAAATGTCAACTCAAATATTCCTGGCTAAGCAACCCTTTCCTGACCCTCCAGGCCTGACCAGATTCTCAAGACACACCCTCTCCCTCTCATGGGCCCTCAATTTCTCCTTCCACAGCGCTTGTCACCATCGTGATCAGCTGCATGATTGTTTAATGTCTGTCTTCTCTCCCCTGTGGGCTGCATGGGCAGAGTCTGACAGACTCAGTTATATACCACTCCAGGACGTGGTTCATGGGGTCCAAACATGTCCAAAACTGAGCTTATGGCTGTCCCCCACTCTGCCATCTGTCCCCCACCTCCTGCTAGTGTTCCCATCTTTGTGGTTGGCACTACAGCTCAGTCACCCAATTGCTTGGCTCGAAAATTCTGGAATCAATTTTGCCTCATCTCATTCTCTCTCCTCAGCAAACCCTCTACCTTCGAAACCAATTCTCCCCTAGAAGTTAAACACAGAACTAACTGCCATATGACCCAGCAATTCCACTCCTGGGTGTATGCCCAAGAGAACGAGTACAGGTGTTCAAACAAAAAACTTGTACATGAATGTTCATAGGAGGAGATGATGGATCTTGAAAGAATTTTCGGTGGTGGGCACCATAGCTGGTCATCTTTGAAAATCCAGGTCCTGGCACCACGGTGACTAGGGGGACCCAGTGTATGATGGTGGAGAGCACTGAAGTCCAGAGAGGGGTGCGTGAGCCTATAAATGACTTCAGAACCTTAGAATATTCACATATCAGAACTCCTTCTGGGAGCCGAGCATCTCGCAGGCTGCCCCGGGGGTGCTGAGCTAATCTGGTATCACCAGAGCTGTCGAGGCTGGTGGACAAGGAATGGAGGTTTGCATTGGTGCTGTGGGTTCAAATTCTACTTTGGAAATTACTTCTATTCACACAGGCAGGGGACTGGAGAGGAATGAGCCTGGATTAGAAGACCAGAAAACCGGGCTCCAAACCTTGTTCTGTTCTTGCACGGCATAGACTTAACTCAGTAGGCCTGGGGCATCTGCACCCTGTACATCGCAAAGAGAGCTTTAGCCCTTGTCCCTGGCTCCTAGGAGGTAAAACCTTTAAGCCCTTTGTCTGTCTGTTCTCAACAAGAGTGTTTTTGTTTACCCAGGGTCTTGGCCCACCCAGTGGCAGCTTGACCTCTGGAGGGGCTGGAGACTGAGGTCAGGCACACAATAACACTGGACGCTGAAGCTCAGGTGAGCTTTCCTGGTTGGCAACAGCTCATGCATGTTGTCCCACATCGTGCCTGGAAGAAACAAGTCCTTTCTTATTTGGAAGCTTGTGCCTGGTGTCACTTGGACTCTGCTCCGAGCATCTTTTACCTTTTATCTCTTCCTTTTTTTTTTTTTTTTAAGATTTTATTTATTTATTTGACAGAGAGACACAGCAAGAGAGGGAACACAAGCAGGGGGAGTGGGGGAGGGAGAAGCAGGCTTCCCACCGAGCAGGAGCCCGATGTGGGACTCGATGCTAGGACCCCGGGGTCATGACCTGAGCTGAAGGCAGACGCTTAACCAACTGAGCCACCCAGGCGCCCCTTACCTCTTCCTTCTACTATAACATGGTAACCATGGGTACAACAACCTTGCTGGGTTCTGGGCATCCTTCCAGCCAACCGTTAAGCCTGAGGGTAGTCTTGGGGACCCCTAGAGTTCAGTCCAGTCCTTAACATGCTGTGTCATCCCTTCCCAGTCATGCCTGCCCACCCTACCACCTCCCTATCCCCAAGCCCTGTGAGAAAGCCCAGTGCCCTCGGACATCTCATCTCTCCTACCCCCCCCCCCCGCCCCGCCAGGTAGAAGGAAAAAAAAAATACAAAAATACAAAAATACATTTCTGCTCAGGATTCAACTCTGATTCTCATTTTAAAAGCTTGGAGCTGGTATGGCAGAAAGCTGGAGTATTGAGCAAATGACAAATGAAGGGTGGGCCACAGAGCCTACAATCCCAGTATCTAGGCCCATGTTTCAGACTTGTCATTCTGGGATCTCAGAGAAATCATTCCAGACCCAGCTAGCTATCCTTCCGCTGTTCAAAAACTCACCAGTGCAATGGCTCTCAGCTGGGGGTGATTTTTTTTTTCCCCCTCGGAGGACACTTGGCAAGGTCTGGAGGCATTTTGCTTATCACGCTGTGGGGAGAAGGTGCTCCTGGCCTCTAGCAGGTAAAGGCCAGGGACGCGGCCAAACATGTTACCATGCATAGGACAGCCCCCCCAAACCAAGAAGAACCTGACCCCCCAAATGACAGTAGCACTGAGGTTGAACACTCTGCTTCGGGGACTCCCCGTGGCCCACGGAACACAGTCTGCAACTCCTCCACCTGTCGCTTTCCATTCAAAGTCTCCCCTTCCATGAAACGAGGTGAGTCATAGTACCTACATCGCAGGCTTGTTGGGAGGATGAAGTGAGATTTGCATATAGAATGTTGAGAGGAAGGCTTGGCACATGATAGTCACTGTTGAAATGTTTCCTGTTGTTATTGCTGCTATTATTACTATTAATTATTATTATTATTATTATTCCCTTGGTCTTGGAGTTTGCTGCCACCAGATCCAAGTCTGGCCAGTCTTTGAATCTCCCAGCCTCACTTTCCCTTTTATACCCTTTGTGCAGGGTGCTTCTCCCTCCGCCCCCAACCACACATCCTTTGCGGATACGTTTCAGCCAAGTGTCTGGTACGTGGGAAGCCAGTGATCGCTACGGGGCCCACTGATGCCATCATCCACTGGTCCTTTAAGATGCAGATTAGGTCTGAGACTTTTTTTTTCAGTCGGCTTCAGTCCTCATAACCTTCTCCTTCCTCCTACAGCCCGTGGAAGCTAAGTTCTTCCGTTCGCTGTTAAGCAAACCCAGCTGGTGGTGTTCTTTGAACATCCCGAGCTGTGCGACTTCACATTGGTTTACGACAGATGGACAGACATGCCCAGTCCTACAGGGTTACAGAGATACACAGGTGAGTAAAAGGGTCTTACCTCTTCAACTAGATTTTATGGTCAAATACGAAGGTACTAAGGATTCTCGATTTACTCATTCAATTGACGGATATTTACTAAACCCCCGTGGTGGTAAAAAGGTAAAACACCTGTGCTGTACCTGGCTGTGTACACTCGAGAAAATTACTTAACCTCTCTGAGCCCATTTCCTCATCTGGAAAATAGGGATGATACTAATATTCCCATGTTGTGAGGAGTGAGTTAATACAACTAGAGCTTGATAAATGCTTTCTATTTATACCACTCATTGTAATTAGGGGGACCAACAGTCAAGCAAATTCCACTTTGCTTGGAATTAAGGAGTTTCCAGGGCTAAAATTAGGAAAGTTCTGGGCACACTGGGATGAGTTGGTCATCCTGATATAATTCTAAATTATTAATAATAGTATTATGATAGACGATAACGTCTGCTGCGTGAGGCCAGACCACACTTTCAAGGAGCATATATAGTCTGGTAGAAGCAAAAGAATCACAAAAATAACAAAAAATATTTAGCAACACCTGAGATAGTTAGAAAGATTACTCCAATATAAATACCTACCCTAGGAGGCGCCCCAAAGAGCGTTTTGGTTGAGCAGACAGTCGAAAGGCTTTCGTTGAATGACTTGCAAGATGATCTAGCGCAAATGGAATAATGCTGCAGGAGGGCTCGGTATTTATCCCGTCAGAGAAGCTATTCTATTTCCTTTTTTTTTTTTTTTTTTTTAAGCCAGAGGAATGGTGTTCTTCCGTGGACTCGGATTTCCATGGCTAAATATTAAGAAGCAGGGCTACTTGCTTGCTTGCTTGCTTGCTTGCTTTTCTCCCCCCCGCCCTTGGCATTAGGGTTGTTCAAGTCCTCATTTCAACCAGAAACATCTCACCAGTGTCTCCAGATACTGGGTTTCAGGGTAGGGGAAAGCCAGTCATTTTGATCCTGCTGGCTCACCCCGCTGATTCATTCGTCCCACAATGATGAACGTGCGCTGTGTTCCGAGCGTGGAGCTGAGTCGGTGGGGGGACTGCCACCCTACCCTTGAAAGTGTCTAATGGAGCACCCCCCCAACGTTAGTAGATTCTTGGTGCAAAAATAGTAATTCTCCAAGTGTGGCCTCCCGCCCAGTAGCAGCCACATCACCACCGGAGAAATGCACATTCTCTGGTCCCACCCACACCAGACCTCCTGAGTCAGCCCTCCAGGCTCACTTTTGAGAAACACTGCGCTAGACAGAGGAAGCCCAAGGAAATCTCGGGTAAAAAAGACGTAGGGGTGCTTTTTTACTTTCAAAAGCTTAAAGATACTGAGAGGTGTTTTTTTTTTCAAAGATTTTATTTATTTATTTGAGAGAGAGAGAGAGAGAGAAACAGCATGAGAGGGGAGAGGGTCAGAGGGAGAAGCAGGCTCCCCGCTGAGCCGGGAGCCCGATCCCAGGACTCCAGGATCATGACCTGAGCTGAAGGCAGACGCTTAACCAACTGAGCCACCCAGGTGCCCATGAGAGGTTTTTTTAAAATGACTTTTTTGTTGAAATGAAACTCACATCACATGATATTTACCATTTTAAAGTATGCGACTCAGTGGTGCTTCGTATGTTCGTGATGCTGAGCTACCGCCTTCTCTATGGAGGTCCAGAACATTCTCAGCACCTCAAAAGGAAACCCCATAGTCGCTAAATAATCACTCCCCATTCCCTGAGCCCCCACTGCTGGGCACCCACTAGTCTGCTTTCCGTCTCTATGGATTTGCCTCCTCTGGATATTTTGGCATCCTGTTTTCGGGGTTTACCTATGTCATAGCACATAGCAGGGCTCCAGTCTTCTTCTTTTTCTTCTTTTTAAGTCACCACGTTTAATTAAATTCAGTTAAACAAAAATTCAGAGTGCCAGGCCCTGAAGACACATGTCATCGTATTGTAAGAGAGTGGTTAGTACCAATGGGCTTGGACACCATCCAGTACTGGTTAGGGTCCTGCTTCTACCACAGCTGGGTCCACCTGTTAAGGGGTTTTTATTTGTTTGTTTAAAGATTTTATTTCTTTATTTCAGAGAGAGAGCGCTCGAGAGAGAGCATGAGCAGGGGAGAGGGGCAGAGGGAGAGGGAGAAGCAGGGAACCCGATGCGGGACTCGATCCCAGGACTCTAGGATCATGACCTGAGCCAAAGGCAGATGCTTAACTGACTGAGCCACCCAGGCGCCCCAGTGTGTTTACCTGTTTTGATGTTGAACCTATTTCTTTTTTTTAAATTTTTTTAAGGATTTTATTTATTCATTTGAGACACAGAGATAGAGAGAGAGAGAGAAGAGAGAGCATGAGCAGGGGGAGAGGCAGAGGGAGAGGGAGAAGCAGGCTTCCTGCTGAGCCAGGAGCCCGATGTGGGGCTCGATCCCAGGACCCTGGGATCATGACCTGAGCCGAAGGCAGACGCTTAACGACTGAGCCACCCAGGCGCCCCGATGTTGAACCTATTTCTGATGAACGAAATAAGTCATGGGGATATAACGTTAAGTGTTTCCCTCCCTTTATGGCTGGATAATATTCCAATGTCTGGATCTACCACGTTTAGTTTATCCATTCATTGGTAGATGGACATTTAGTCGTTTCCACTTTTTGGCTATCCCGATGAGTGCTGATGGGGGCTTTTTAAGGCATTTTTATCTGGAAGGACCAACTTGTTGGGAAATGCCCTTCCCCACACAAACCTTAAACATAAGTCTCCATTTGAAAATGGGGGCAAAAGGCCATTTGCACAGATGCCAGCCTCTCCTCCAGACAGAGACAAGACACCCATTCTGAGGCCAGCTCTAATGACCTTCCTCCTGCAGGTATCCTCAGAGATTGGCAATGTCGGGCCCTCGTGAGGCTGTAAGCTCTCCCTCAGTCTACTCCGGGCCCACGGCAAGCTCTTAGTCAACCTACTTATGTGATCGTGAAGCAAGGACCCGAATCCTTCTCTGTGACTTCTCAGCTTTTACTAGGCTTCTTGCATTTTCTTCTTCCTTGCCAGCATAAACCCTGAGCAGAAGACAGACAGGCTCTCAGTATTTCTTAACGTCTATTAATTAAAGGCAAGAATCCTTGTGATTTCACTCCTCGAGTTTCAGTCCCCTCTGGCTAAGTGGCTAAGTCCCCTCTCCCTCGTCCAGGGCCCCCTCCTTCCTGAGTCTCTTGGCCTCCTATGAGTCCCTTCATAGAAAAGCTGATCACTGAGTAGAGCATAAAGCAGATGTTCAAAAGTGCTGCTTAAGGGAAGAAGGAATGGCTTGTTTTTGGATCATTTCAGCAGTTAAGTGCTACTTCCTGTAAGTAGATTCTCAACGGCCAGGACCCCGTGTCCTCATCTGCTTGACGGCCCGGCTCAGGTGTCGCGCAAGTGACACAGCCTTGGTATTTCTTCATGTTTACTAAATGATGAAAAGAACAATGCTTTAAAAACTGTTCCTGCCTAACTGGACCCCCATTTCCTGCGACCAGTGTCCCCTCTCCATTTTGTATCCTCTTCAGAGAACAGCACTCAGAAGGCTCTCAATGTTTGAGATGGGATAGAAGGAAGTACTTGAATTGTTTCAAGTCCATGGTCTTGCTTCTCCAGCTTAACTCTTATTTCTTTTAAAATTTCTTTTTGTTTTTTAACTTAAGTATGGAGTAGATGCTTAAAGATCAAATACACACATATATAATGTAAATATATAATATAAACATATACGCATGCATAAAATATAAAGAACAAGAACAAAATGAGCAGCCATGGTCCCACCACCCAATTTAAGAAAAAAAACGTTCCATTTCCTCTGAAGTTTCCTTGTGGGCCCTCCTCCTTCTCATTCCCTTCTGTCACCCCTCAGAGGTAACTACTTTGCTAAGCTTTGTGTTTATCTTATCTTTGTGTTATCTTATCATTAAAAAAAAATAATCCACAGGGGCGCCTGGGTGGCTCAGTTAGTTAAGTGTCTGACTCTTGATCTCAGCTCAGGTCTTGATCTCAGGGTCGTGAGTTTAAGTCCCACATTGGGCTCCTTGCTGGGCATGGAGCCTACATAAAAAAATAATCATCATCTGTAGGGACGTCTTTGTGTCCCTAACCCTACATTGTTTGGTTCTGCCTCTTTTGAAATTTTATAAGTAAATGAAAACACAGCTGTAATGTTGTGACTGAAATTGACTATTTTCACAGCTGTATAATATTCCATTGAGTAAATGCATCATAATTTTTCCAGTATCCTGTAGATAAAAATCTTAGATTTATAGGAAAGTTGGAAAGATATACACCTCCATATACCCTTCACCCGGTTTCCTCTGATGTCAGCCTCTTACATTATCATAGTATATTTGTCAAAACCAGGAAATCAACATTGATACATTACTGCTGACTTCCAGTCTTTGTTGAGATTCCAGGAGTTTTTCCACTACTGTCTTTTTTCTGTTCTAGGATCATCCAATCCAGGCTTGTGGGGGGCTGTGAAAGCATTGCTGCTTATGATTATTCCTGTACACATCTCCCAACGTATATGAGTCAAGCTTCTCTACAATGAACCCCTGGGTTTGCTGGGGCATGGGATACATTACATCTTTAATTGTATTCAATAAGTCGAATTTGTTCTCCAATGTGACTGTCCCAATTCTACCCATTATGAGTACTGTATGAGTTCCGAGTTCCCCGTGGTCTACCTGATGGAAAAATCTAAAAAATTTGCCGTGCTGGTGGACATGATATGATACCTCCTGTTTTAACTTGCAGTTCTTGTTATTATGGTTCGGCCTCTTTTCATAGGTTTCCTCTGGGATGAAGCGTCTCTTCATATCTTTTTTTTCCTTTAATTTGGCTGTTGCTTTAATTTGCAGTCTTTTAAAATAATTTCTGAACGCTAATTCTTTGTGTTATATGTTGCAAGTGTCTTCTTTGTCCATAAAGTGTTCAGTGTTTGTCAGAGGACGGGAAGACATCAATTTATTTCAGGAGTTTTAAGTCCTGTTCTTTAAACTCTCATGCACTCTGCGACCAGGGTTCCTATTTCCATTAAGGGGATAGATCACACTGCTGAAACTCTATTTTTAAATGTTTGCTAAATAAATGAAACAGCTCTCCTAAATTAAAAGCAGGTGTTTAATTCCCATCTTTGCATAACTTATGGAGGCCTATATGATCTGTCCCTAATTTACTCTCTACTCACATAGATCTAGTCACACTGGTCTCTGCCGTTCTTTAAATGGATCCACATCCTCCTGTCTCAGGGCCTTTGCACTTGCTCTTCCGCCAGATATTTTTATAGATTCCTTTCCTCATTTCCTTCAGGTCTTTGCTCAGTGTAACTTCACCAGAAAGACCTTCACTGACCTATGTATCAAATAGTATCCTCTGACGAGCTCCATCCTCTTTCCTTATTTTTTTCTTTCCACATTGCATTCTAAATGTATTTGCCTGTCCCCCACTAGAGGTATGCTGTTCAGTACCAGAGCCAGTAGCTACCTACCTGTGTCTACCCTTGAAATGCGACGGGTCTGGACTGAGATGTCCAGACTTCCAAAAAAAAAAAAAAAGTAACATTAAAAATTCTGTTTTGGTTACAAATTGAAATAACATTTTGGTTCTTAAGTTAATTTCACGTTTTTGTATTGTTTCATTCGGCAGCGCTACTCCAGAACATAAGCTAAAGCAGGGATGTTTGTCCACCTCAGACGCCACTCTATCTCAGAAAGCAGCTCAATAAATATTTGCTGAACAAAGGAATCCAAAAGTAGAATGCCGGTCTTTTTCTTCTCCTCTCTGTTCTGTCTACCCCAGGGATCCATTTTAGAAATCAACTAAACTTTACTGAGGTATAATTTACATAAAAGTCACCCGTTTAAAGTGTACAATCCAAGGATTTCTAGTAAACCCACCATGTTGCACAACCATCGCCATGACTCACTTTTATTTTTTTTAAAGATTTTTATTTATTTATTGGACAGAGAGAGGGAACAGAAGCAGCGGGAGAAGGAGAGGGAGAAGCAAGCTTCCCGCTGAGCGGAAGCCCGATGTGGGGCTCGATCCCAGGACCCTGAGATCATGACCTGAGCCGGAGGCAGATGCTTAACGACTGAGCCACCCAGGCGCCCCCGTAACTCACTTTTAGAATCTTTCCATCACCCCAATGAGATCCCCTTGTGCTCAGGTACGGATCCCCATTCCCACCCTCAGGCACCTGCAAAGCTACTTTGTGTCCATAGAGGTTCAGCGTTCACTTTCTAGGGAATGAATTCCCCGTCTGAGCTGTTCCAGGGTTCAAACTCCTTCACCAGTCAGCACCCTCCGTCCACTACTCACCCCGTTTCCACCCCTCCCCCAACACAGCTCAGCACGGAGCCGGACCCACAGACCGGACCCACAGACCGCTCGGCGCCTGCACATCAAAGCAGGGCAGCCCCGCATCCTCCCAACCCGCTACAGGGCAGGTCTCCGTGGCTCCCGCTTGCGCCGCGGCTGCCTCGGGAACACGCGGGGCTGCCTCGCTGGACCCCACGACCCGGCCAGGGCGGGGGCTCCCGCCCTCGCAGCCCCCGTTGCGGGCCACCGCAGCTCTGAGCAGCCGCAGGGAGCCCGAGTGCCCCGCCGCTGCGTTCTAAAGCCGCCCTCCAGGAACAATGGCTGGTGCCGCGGGACTCTCGGCCTCCGTGTGTGCGCGGGTGTTGGGGGGCCGGCCCCTCCCCCGCAGCCCCTTCCCGGGTTCCGCCTTGACACTCTCCCGCCCTCAACGGCCCTCCTCGCAAAATGGCGACCAACCGCCTCCTTTCCCGCCCGCCGCAGGTCACCTGATCGCATCAAGGCCCCGCCCCTCGCGTGGCCCCGCCCCTCGGCGGAGGCCCAATAGCTGCGGAGACTTCGCCGCCGGGCGGCACGCGCCGGGAGCCCGGGCGGCGCGAGGGGCGCGCGAGGCCGCCCTGGGCGTCGTGAGGCGACCCTCAGCCACGCACGCGCGCCCGCGCCGCGGGTGAGCTGGCCGCTCCGGGGGCGGGCCGGGCTGCGCGTGCGCGCCCGGCCGGCGGGCGGCGCGAGGGAGGCAGGGGGCCGCTGGGAGGCCCGCCAGGCGCGAGGCTCAAGAGCGGCGCGCGAGCCCCCGGGGCGGGTAAAACCCGGTTGCTGCTGCCCCTGCCTTCTCCCTTTCCTCCCTACCCCCCCTTCCCCGCCCCTCCTCACCTTTCAACCCCTCCCCCCCTTAAAATCTAATTCGTTTATATATTTGTTTTTTTGGGGGCCCATCTCCTTTTCGAGGAGCGCAGCAGGCGCGTCGGGCGCCCCTCTCCCCGCGTCACGCACGCACCTTCTGCACTCCCAACAGCTCCGGACCCTGCTGCACCCCCGCAGCCCTTTCCCGCTTGGAGAAGACTCTCCTCAGGGGCCCCTGGTCCGCTGCATCCCCTTTCTTTCCTCCCCCCGCCCCGCAGGCCCCAACTGCCCCCTCACAGCTACCCAGCTCGCGCCTCGGGGGCCTTACCGACCTCCGCACTTTCTGCACCACGGCCTTGCATTCGCCCTAGCTTCCAGGCCTTCTGCTAAAAATCCCCTTTCTTCTGAATAGGGGACCCAGATTTGTTTCTTTTTAGGATCTTCCAGCAAAAACAAAAATCTCTCCTCTCTTCTTTGATTATACCCCTCGCCCTCCTTTTAGGAACTTCCTCTAGCAAAAAAAAAAAAAAAAAAAAATGTATATGTAGAAATATATATATTTTTTCTTTTCCAGATTCTTTCTCCATTCAGGATCACTTTCCAGCAAAAATTGTTTCTTCCCACCAAGAGCCCCCATTTTTGTAGTATCTTTCCACTGATAACAGACCAACTCAGTTCTTCCAGTTTCTCATGTAATATTTGTTTTTCCAACCCTCTTCCCCACCTCTTCAGCAAAAATTCCTTTCATCACCAGTCCTACCCCAATTAGGCTTTCCCCAGCAAAACCCTCCAGGTCCCTTCCCAAGGAAGGAAGAAAAAAATAACTTTCCCATAACAACAAAACCCCTTTTCCCATCTAGATCTCTCCAATTTAGTATTGCTTTCTTCCTTCTTCCAAAAATTGCCCCTTTCCCTGTTTCACACCTGTGTCCTTGCTTCTTTGGGGACCCAAGTTCTGAATGACTCTTCCTTTCCACCACCTGCTTTCAGGGCAAAAGAAGTTGGATGAGTGTCCTGAATTTACTACCCAGAGTTCCAGGAGGAAATAGCCAGTGGTCTGACGATCACCTGAATCCCCTCCCTGTGGGGCCTAACCTGGACCCTCCTGTTCCCTGGAGAGTCACTCGTTTGCTCTTCTCCTGGTGAGTTTTCTCCCTTTGCCCCTGTCCAAAGATACCTTTTTTTTGTCAGATGGATTCCTTTCTTTCTCAGAAGGGTTTCTAATTGATCCAAGAGTCTCTGTATGAATGGTGAAACCATTACAAGTTGCTTCTTTGGGGAAGTCAGATAAGGAAAAGGTTATAGTGCATGTTGACTTCTCTGGAGGAATGCAGACATTTATTAAATTGATGTATGTTTCATTGTTGGTTGCAAAAATGCTTCCCCGCCGCCCCTCTGGGTTAGGGTAGCAACTTAGATACCTCCAGGTACAGGCAATTAAAGGCCTGCACTGTGGTGAACCAAAGATCATGTGCCCCGTCTAAGTGATACCTACCAGTCTGTGGAAATGGCCGAGTGGAAATGCCAGGACAGTGTTACCAGAACTTAATTTTTTTTTTTTTTTTTTTTTTGAGAAGAGACCAGAACACTGTCTTTATGTGAAACCTTTTGATCTTTAAATGGTGACAATGAATTTAAAAGGCATTTAAAGACTGTGAAGCCCTTACAAAAACATGTCGGCTGGCCAAAACTTTGGAATATTTCGTTTAGCGTTTCTTTCTGTGTTAGATGTGTGTACATGCAGGACTTTTCCTCTTTAGAGCCGCAGTTCTCAAACTTTTGATCTTAAGACCCCCTTATACTTAAAAATCATTGAAGACCCCAGAGAGTTTGTGCATGCGAACTATATATGCTGATATTTGGTGTATTGGAAGTGTAATAAGTTTTAAAACTATTTATTCATATAAAAATAAGAGTAACAAACTCATTATATATTAACAAAATTGACTAATTTTTAAATTTTTTTAAAAGACTATATTTCAGGGCGCCTGGGTGGCTCAGATGGTTAAGCGTCTGCCTTCGGCTCGGGTCGTGGTCCCAGGGTCCTGGGATCAAGTCCCGCATCGGGTTCCCTGCTAGGCAGGGAGCCTGCTTCTCCCTCTGCCTCTGCCTCTCTCTCTCTCTCTCTCTCTCTCTGACTCTCATTAATAAAAAAAAAAAGACTATATTTCAGAACACATAGAATTTAGTGAGAATAGTGGCCTTGTCTTATGCTTTTAGAGTCATCTGGACATTCATATCTGCTTTCGCATTCAGCCTTTTGAGGAATCCCCTGTAGCTTCTGGAAAGTTTCACTGACAGTAAAAAAGGCAGATAATGTCTGAATATTATTATGAAAATAGTTTTGACCTTGAAGACTCCCTGAAAGACTCTTGAGGACCCCAGGGTTCCCCACCCCCATCCACCTCCCTTTGAAAACTGCTGTTCTGGATTTTAATGCTTATTTGCATTTTATGCTAGGATCAGCTTTTGGAATGAGAAGGTTTAAGGTCTCTTTTCCTCCCTTAGTTAATTCTGTGTAAAAATTTTTCCTGGAAATCATAGTCCTAGCCTTCTGATTCCTCCATATCTTCTTTCTCTTTCCTGATGTAAGGTGTAAATCTGCTCTTTTAGTGAACGATCAGAGGAGATGAGTTAACCTTCTGGTTAAAATTATATTGGTTCCATGGCCGGGGGAGGGAGTGTCCTTTGGTTGTTCAGCTTAAGAAAGTAGGTGCAGAGTGTGGGGCAGGAGTCCCAGGCTCAGGTGCGGAATCCTAGCATAGAGAGTGGTTACATGTGAGGGCTTTGACGTCAGACTACCCGGGGTTGAATCCTAACCTTGATTTTGGGCAAGTTACTTACCTTCTCTGGACTTTATTTACCTCATCTGTAAAATAGGGTTAAGAACAGAGGATGTGCCTCAAAGGGATGTTGTGGGAATCCAATGATCCATAAGTGATTCTAGGAGTGCCTGGCACATGACAAAGCCTTGAGAAGTATTTGCTTCTATTGTTGGTATTTATAATGATGATTATAGGGGCCAGGGAGGAAGAAAGTGAGGACTATGGGAACATCTCTTCGGAGATGGCCTTTGTCCCTCACCTCTCTCCTACTGATAACTATCAGGAAATGCAAAATGTAACAATTTTCAAGAGAAGCCAGAAATTAATACATTTAGTTGAAATCTCCCCATTTAAAAAAATGTTGGTGACGAACGCAATTGCAAAAAGACACCGCATAGGCCAAACAAAACAGACCTGTAGTTGCAATAATGTTTGGAGTGGGAAAACAATGAAAGAATTTGCATAGTTGGGGTAGAAGCTGCAAGTTTCTTATTTCTCAGCTTCCAGCAGTCTGATCTTACTCGGACGTGATCACTCTCTCCCTGGTAACCTGACGCAGACAGGGAAAGGAGAAGATGGTGCTTGGAGAAAAAGAAAGAAAGGAAAGGAAAAAGGAAAAAGGAAAGGAAGAAAGAAAGAAAAAAGAAAAAAGAAAAGAGAAAGAGCAGACAGGAGAGTAGGTTGGGGCTTTTCAAAGAGGAAAGGAGGTGGCACATGGGATTTTGTCACACATCTGCAAAAGGAATGCAGAAAGCTTTCTTTGATCAGAGTTAGTTCTGTGCCAGGCAAGATGCTGTGAGGAGTATGGACACGTAGGCAGAGGCACAGCCGTCCTAGAGCTTGTAGTCTGGGGAAAACTAGAAGAACTTGAGAGATCATGAGACTCCGAGACCATTTGGGGTAAGTGTTACGTGGCCTGCCTAACAGGTGCTTATGGAGTTCCGAAGGAGGGAGAGGTAGTCTCAGACTTGGTATGTTGGGAGGGGCCCCTTGGGCCTGCAGTTGAAGGGTTTCATTTGGTAAATCTAAGTAGAGAGAGGTTGGTCAAGGGAAACTGCACAAATCAGGGTCCTAAGGGAAGAGGTCTCCCGGGGGGCCTGGCAGGGCATATAAATGAGTGAGGCGGGAGGGGGTGAGAGATTAGGCGTTGGTGGGGGCTCTGGCAAACCGGAGAGTGCCTGCTCTGTCCAAAGCACCTGCACTTCTCAGCTCCAGCCCATGACTTCCTTGTGATCTCAAGGCTTCTCTTGAAAATTGTTATTGCAGTTGACAGAGCCTCAGATTTTTTTTTTAATATTAAGACTTACTTATTTATAGTAGACTCTATGTCCAACATGGGGCTTAAAACTGGCGGCCAGGAGATCAAGAGTCACATGCTCCACAAACTGAGCCAGGCAGGCACCCCTTTTCCAAGATTTTGAAATAGAAGTTGGAAAGCCTTACTTCAATGAGAAATCTCTAGGTCTGCTGTGAGTGTCCAGTGTGGGAGCTGGCAGGCACTTGTAGCTAGGTACATTTACATTCAATGAAACTTCAATAAAATACATAATTTAGCTCCTCAGTTGTATCTCCTGCATTTCTAGGCACTCATCAGCTGCTAATGGCTGGCGGCCGTCCTCGGACCGTGCAGACTTAGACCATTTCCATCAGCACACAAAGTTCTTTTGGAGAGCAATGCTCTGTCCAAAAGAAGTCTGGTAGATTTTTCGACTGGATAACCAATAGAAAAATATTCAGATTAACTGTGGTGAAATAAAACCTCTTTATGGAGGCGGTAAGTGTTTAGATTGTTGCCTCCTTTCCATCCAAACAATGGCTCGGTAAATGTTATTTACCGGATGGTGTACCTGTTGCTGCAGGCGAGAACGTATGGCAGACCAATCTCCCAAGAGGCTGTGGCATTTCACAGGAGAATCCCTGCCTCCCTCCTGCTCCCACCAGTCATAGAATGGCAGGCCTTTTTAAAAAGAAAAACATTAAAATTGCTTCGGATCCCTAGCGTTGGCTGAAATTGTTTTTTGAACTATTAAACAAGACATAAATGATGATAAAACAAGGCATATGTTCCTAAAGTTTACAGTTCTTGTGGCCCCATAAAGCCAAAATCAATTTGCAAACTAAATGTAACAAAGCAACCAAACCAGCGTAACTCAAATTATAAACATCAGTTTAGTGGGAAGGGTGCTATTTTGCTGAGTTTAGTGGGAGGGGTGCTATTTTGCTGAGACCGAACAGCTTTCTTGAAACAAACATCTTGCCCAAGGCAGACCCTGTGATGTTTCCAGTCTCCTGTCCTTTCTCTCAGTTCCAAATGCAGCAAGACCTCCATTTGTACCACGATGCCTGTTGGCTTTTAGGTGACCCCAAAGGCATTATCATGAACTAAATCCACCTCTGTCCTCTTCTCATTAGCCTGTGGCAATTAAAATCATCCTTTTTGGCATTTGTGCAATTAAAACACACCCCGGGCGTTGAAACCAAATGGTAGTACTGGGTTATAAGGTAGTAAATCAATAATCTGCATAGACTGATTTTCTTCTCTTAGGTGGTTCTCCAAGTGAAAGCACAAAATTATAAAATTCTTGGAAAGAATTGGGAATGTCTGCAAGGTTCCAGGGGACCACAAACCCCGCCCCACAGGGATTAGTGGGGAGCCCTGTACATAGAAGGTGCTAAAACTTGTTGAATTGAATTTATCTGTTGACAGAACAAGAACAAGTTCGATATTGGCTGAAGGGGGGGTTGCTTTAGTAACTGGAAAAGGATGTAAATATCAAAACATGGTCTTTGGACTTTGGGCGTGCCTGCCCCAAGTGGTAATGAGACCAGTTTGTTCTGTGGACTATGGGAGTATGCTGGAAAGCAGGTGATTTGGCCTGTGGGGAATTCTGCCCCTATCCAGAACCTTTTGTGCTTTCTAGATTAATTGGTGTAGCTCAGTGTAAATTTATTTATGGTGAATTAGTATTGCGTAGTGGGTAAGAACACAAGCTGTAAGGTCAGAATATCTAGATTTAAGGCCTGGCTCAACTCCTTGTTAGACGAGTGACTTTGGACAAATTACTTAGCGTCTCCGTCAGTCAGTCCCTTTCCTTCTTTGTAAAACAGAAGTGATACAGCACCGACCTCTGGGTTGTAGAGAGAAGGGAGTGAATGCATGCATGGGAAGCTCTTAGTGCGATGCCTGAGAAGGAGAAAATGCTTCATATTTTATTTTATTAAATATTGCTACATGTTTATTTAATGCTTTCTATTTTATTAGCTTGTTTTTATTATTGGAATATGAAGAAAGAGCTGGCTTCTTTCCTCTTTGGAGTGCTGAAGAGAGCTTATTGCAACACTGTGCAAGGGACTTCAGAATTGGCAGAGAAATTCTTTTTGCCTCAGAATATAAATTTCAATGGTCCCCACTCCCCTTCTCTGCAGTTTAAAAACCCAAAAAACTCGGACAATGCCAGGGTGTCGCAGACCTCATTTGGTGGGCAAACCTGAACTCACATGTTATTCTTTACAGTATTTATTCCATTTACTCTGAGTCATCACAGATCTCGATGCAGAAATAGTGATTTGGTTGCCAGACCCACCGAAGGTTACTTAAAATACCGTGTTTTTCATTGATTTACCCCATATTCTGAATTCTAGAACTCACTTGGGTCTCAGAGTTGTACTGCTGTGGGCCTGTATTCACCTTCTGAGTTTCCCCCAATAAGCTCCACACAGACATGCAGGTAGATGCATGACGTGAAATGCAGATGTTGTGGGCACAGCTTTTCTATTACATTTCAACATGGAAAGTTTAAAAACAGTAGAAACCAATAGCCTAGGAATCTAGACCCAAACTCCAGTTATTCTAGGATCCACCAGATCTGTTACCAGTGAGTCATCAGGCATTTACTAAATGTTTAGGTGAGGACAGAATTATCCATAATAGCCTAAAATGGAAACAGCCCAAATACCCATCAACAGATGAATGGTTGAAGGAAATGTGCTATATGCAGACGGTGGAGTATTGTCTGTTGATAAAAAAGTAATGAAGTAGTGATGCACGCCGCAATGTGGATTAACTTTGAAAATGCTGTTCTTCATGATAGCAGCCAGACGTAAACAGCTGATGTTGTTTGAGTCTATCATTTGTATGACATGGTTAGCCCTCTCATTGAGCCAAACTTTGTGTGCCTGCCTTGTAATTAGTTTTGTTGAGAAAGTGGGCATTTTGGATATTATAATGTGGTGGTGACTCTTGGAATCAGATTCTCCTCCCCCCTACCCCAGGGTTTGTTGCTGCTGCTGCTGCTTATGGGTTGTAATGTTAGGTTAGTAACTTTTGCAGACTCTTTTTGTAGACTGTATTCTTTGTCGTGTGTGGTGAGCGAAGTCTCTGCTCTGTTAGTTTGCGGTCAGCTATGATTTGGCGGAGATTTCCTTAAGTGCCTGGAGTCCAAATATATCTCCCAGTCTTTGCGGTTGGGCTCTTGTGTGAGTGTTGGGACACACCTTCAGCGCTCCACGGGAGTTTGCACCTCTGCCTTCACCTTTACTTCCTGCTTTCACAGACCGACGGGCAGCCAGAAGTGAGAGCTTAGAGCCTTCACAAGTGTTTTCTGAGCATGTGCCTGCCGTGGGCCCATGGCCTTCTCGAGTCCTTGAAATACGTGGATGGTTTTTATTTTTAAAAATTTATTTTATTCTTAGTTAACTAGAGTCCATTGTTTACATTAGGATTCACTCTTTGTGTCGTGTAGTTCTGTGGGTTTTGGCTAATGTATAATGTCATGTACCTACTATTACATGAATCACACAGAATAGTTTCACTCCCCTCAAAGTCCCTCCTGTGCTTTACCTATTCATCCCTCTTCCCTCCCCTCGAACCCTGGCATCCACCAGTCTTTTAGTGTCTCCATAGTTTTGCCTTTTTCGGAATGCCCTATGGTTGGAATCATATAATATGTAATCTTTTCAGACCAGGTTTTTTCACTTAGCAACATGCATTTAAGATTCCTCCATGTCTTTTTGTGGCTTGATAGCTCCTTGCTTTTTTTTTTTTTTTAAGATTTTATTTATTTGCGACAGAGAGCAAGCACAAGCTGGGGGGAGGAGGAGAAGAAGGACAGAGGCAGAGGGAGAAGCAGGCTCCCCACCAAGCAGGGAGCCCAATGCAGGGCTCAACCCCAGGACCCCAGAATCATGACCCATACAAAGGCAGATGCTTAACCGACGGAGCCACCCAGGAGCCACTAGCTCCTTGCTTTTTATTGCTGAATAACATTCCATTGTACATATGTGCCACTCAGGATCACTCTTGTTTGGCTATCCATTCTCCTATTGAGAGACATCTTGGTTGCTTCTAGTTGTTTGCAGTTATGGATAAAGCTCCTGTAAACATTTGTGTGCAGGTTTTGTGTTGACATACGTTTCCAGCTCACTGGGGTAGATACCAAGGAGTGTGATGGCTGGATTGTATGGTGAGACCGTGTTTAGCTTTGTAAGAAACTGCCAGCATGGAAGCTTTTCAAAGCCCTTAGGCTTCAAAGTCTCTCACTGTTTAGCTCTTCCGCCCTGGCTTTCAGTGGCGTATCTGCTGTTGGCCCCAATTCATATCCTTTGCCCTGGGCTGCAGCACCTGCTTCATTGCTTTTATTCTTTAATTTTTGAGCGTTTTTTAGTTGAAGTGTAATTCATATACGCTTATATTAATTTTGGGTGTACAGTATTGCCTTTAATATTTTCAACAAGTGCCATCCCCATGACTGTTCTCTGCTGAGAAAGTTCCAAGTTAGGCAAAATCAAGGCAAGACCTCCGTGTTAGCCCCTCGGGAGCCTTCTGACAGGTCAGGACGGACGAGCTCAGCTGTGTGAGAACAAGATCATCTCTGCTCCCTTCTGCACTAGGAGCCCACGCCAGAACGGGGCTTCTGTCTTCAAAACCACTGCTGGGGGGCGGGGGGGGTTGGGGGATGAGACAGGAGTAAGTTAAAATGCCACAGGACCGTGTTTCATCCCCCTTTGTCTTGTTTGCAGTAAACCTTGGACTGTTTTCCAGAGTTCCAATAAAGTTGATTTTCCATTGCGGTGGCATGGGTGGGAAGTTTTCCAGGTGCTAACTCAATCTTTTTCCTTCTCACCGGGCTATGCAGATAGTCTGTTTCCTCTTGAGTCAGTTCGGTAATTGGTGTCTGTTTACGAATTTGTCCATTTTTCTCAAAGTTAACCTAATTTGTTAGCATGCAGTTGTTCATAGTAATCTTTTATAAGCCTTTCCGGTTGTGTTTCTGCTTTAATTTCTAATTTTAGCCATTTGAGTCTTTTTTCTCTTTTTGGGGGCGGGATAAATTCTACTAGTTCAGATGTTGCATAGTTTATTCCTTTTCTTTCGGTAGTTACACTTGGATTCTTTTAGCATAGGTAAAGTGCAAAGTTAATCATTGTCTTTTCTTTTCCAAATGGTTCAAAACCTATATTAGCCTTTGAGCCAAGGTTTGTGGGCAACCTCCTATGCCTTGTCTGAAAAAGTCTTTGTTGTGCCCTCTTGATACTAGTTTCCCTGCGCATTGAGTTCTGTGCCGGCTCTTGCACTTCTGCTGGCAGTGTTATTCCTTGTCTCCTAGCCTCTGCTCTTCTGAGATGTTTGCCATCAAGCTAGTCCTCATCCCTTTGTAGACTGTTTGCCTCTTCTTTCTGGTCCTTTGTAGGGTCTCCTGTCTGTCTTTCATGGTCAGCAGTTCTACTATTGTGTGTTGAGGAGTGAATTCATTTTTACTCATCCTGCTCTGCCTTGCAGCGCTTGGTCATTAACCATGTACCTTCAGGAATTATGAGCTTTAAGCCTGGTGTCCCTGCAATTCTGGAAATTCCTCCACCAATATCTCTTGAAGATGTTGTGTCTCCTGGGGCGCCTGGCTGGCTCAGTCAGTGGAGCCTGCGACTCTTGATCTTGGAGTCGTGAGTTCGAGCCCCACACTGGGTAGAGAGATTACTTAATATAAAATCTTTTTAAAAAATGTGTCTTCTGTAGTCTCTCCTCTTTTTGGGGGGAAACTCCTGTTGGACAGTAGTAGTCTTTTGCGTTTGCTTCTCCATTTGTAGTGTCTCAGCTTCATATTTTCCATTTCTTTCTCTGCGCTGAATTCTGGGGGGATTTCCTCAGATTGCTCTGCCAGTTCATTATTTCTCTCTTCAGCACTGTTTCTTCTGCTGCTTAGCCCTTCCCAGTGAGCTTTTTTAATTTAAATGTCTTCATGCAAGTTTCACTTGTTTGTTCTTGCCCTGAACTGATTTACTCTTTTCTCATGCTAGGTTTTGTTGTCTCTCTTTGCCCTGTTTTCTTCCTAACTCTTGGGGTACTTCTCTAGGCTTGTGTGCAGAGTTTTTCCTCTTTTCTTTTTTAAGATTTTATTTATTTGAGTGGAGAAACAGACTCCATGCTGAGCAGAGTGCCTGATACAGAGCTCAATCCCAGGACCCTGGGATCACGACCTGAGCTGAAAGCAGACACTTAACCTGCTGAGCCACCCAGGCGCCCCGTGTGCACAGTTTTTCTTTTTAATTGTTTAGTTTTCCCATGGATGGCCTGGCTCTTCCAAGGTCCCAGATCTCCACTTCCTACAAGCTCAGGGCCCTGTTTCCTTTTCTCCCATGTCTGTTATGACCCTGGGTCCCAGCCTCTGGGGTAATGCTCTTTAATAGGAATATAATTTGAACCATATATATATAATTTCAAGTTTTTTAGGAGCCACATTGAAAAACTAAAAAGAGGAAGATGAAATTCATTTTAATCACATATGTCACCCACTGTATCCAAAATATTATCATTTCAACATGTAATAATATAAAAACATACTAAACCTACTTTTTTTTTTTGGTACTAAGTCTTCCAAATTCAGTGTGCAGGTTAGACTTATGGCATGTCTCAGTTTGGGCCAGTCATGTGTCAAGTGCTTCACAGCCCCGTATGACTAGTTGCCATCGTGTTGGACAACCAGGCTCAGTATCTGAGTCTGACTTTCCCCTCTGGCTGACTTGAGCCTACACCTTGAAGTTGCCTTTGCGTTTTCTCATTGTTGCTGGCACATGGGGTTTTGCCTGTTTCCTGAGCTCGGCTGGGTATTAAAAATTATCTTTTGTCATATTTCTCTGTGTTTATAGCTGGAGAAAGAGGTCAGTTCTGTCCACCATGTTGCTGGAAATCCTTTCATTTATTCCTTACAACAACCTTATGATGGAGGTACTCTTATGCCCAGTTTACAGATGAGGAAACTGGGGCTCGTGGAGCTTAAGTGACTTGCCCAAGTTCACATGGCTGTTAAGTGGCAGAGAACAGACCCAAACACAGGTCTGTTTGAATTCCAAGTCCACGCTCCATCCACCACTCTGTATTGCCATCTCATAATTTTGATTCCTCCTCATTCATTTTCAGGAATTAGACAGCACCAAGAGCTTTTCCTCCCTGACTCCTTACACGGCCTTGCTTGTCTGGAGAGTAGCTCTTGGCCAAGACCTGGCAGTGGAGAGCCATGGACCAGTACAGCCTCGGGGATGAGGGTGCCCTCCCTCCAGAGATGCATCTCCCTTCATTTTCCGAGAGCCAGGGACTCAATTGCAGTGACACCCTCAACCGGGATCTGGGTCCCAGCACACAAGACCTGCTCTACGCTGGCCTGAGTGGTTTGGACCTGGACCCCAGCCTCCCAACGCCTGACTTGGCCAGCGAGGCACTGGAGGACAACTTAGACACACTGTCCCTGTACTCAGGGAAGGACAGTGACTCTGTGAAGCTGCTGGAGGAGTACGCAGACCCGGAATCTCAGACTTCCTTACGAGGTGAGGCTGTCTACCTGGGTCCGAGGGCCCAGAGGGCTGTGTGAAAGCTCCTGTGGCCGGCTCGGGGATTGGATAGGAAAATTTTTATCTTCCACAGGTGAATAGGGAACAGGGGACACTTTCTTTTTTAACTTGGGAATTATTTCCAACTTCCTAGTCAAGGAAACAGAACACTGATCCTAAGGAATAATGTTGAGAAACTGGGCCGTTTGTGGATATCCTGATCTTGTGTGTGGTGTGGGCAGACTTTTAAGTTCATAGGAGATTTTCCTACCGATTACATCTCAGAGGCCCTTTTCATGTTTGCAGAGTGACCTGGGATCCTGTCTGTCTGTCACTTGGTTGGCTAACCTTCCCCAGCCTCAGTGTCTTCATCCGTGAAGTGGGGGTCATGAGAGTGCTCACTCTGCTTCCCCCCAGAGTAACAGCAGTAAGAAGCAAGAGAAGAAAGGAATGTGAAAACATTGCATGGACTGCAGAGCACGTGGCAGATAGTACTTATTTCCATCAGAATCGGTGGGGTTCATCTGAGGCCGTCCATCGATTCAGTTCTAAGTCTCTCTCTCCAACAGTAGAGGAGCAAAAGGAGGACTGATGGGGTAGTTAGCCGCCTTGGTGCGATTTTCATTTGGTTTTTGGTTTGCTTTCAGGCTTCCCCTACAAGATAAATCCCGATTTTTAAAATTTTTTAAAAGATTTATTTATTTATTTATTTGGTGGGGGAGGGGCAGAGGGGGAAAGAGAATCTCAAGCAGATTCCCTGCTGGGGCACAGAGCCCAACTCGGGGCTCAATTTCACGACCCCGAGATCATGACCCGAGTGCAAATCAAGAGTCGGACACTCAACCGACTGAGCCACCCAGGCGCCCCAAATTCGATTTTTGCTAACTCTTTTCATGGATAAGTCGCTTAGATGGGTTAACCGAGCTGAACAACTTTTTACATGTCGAGCTTCCTTTCAGATGAGTTCTTTGAACGTATTCCTCCCAGTGGGTTTGTCTGTCAGAGAACGTACGCCGTTTTATAACACTCTCCTAACACTGTGTTCTGTGAAGATCCGGCAGCTTCCTTGGCCGGTGACCCTGCCTGATTTTCAGTGTCCTTGCCAATTTTTTGGAACAACGTTTTGTTTTCTGGTTTAATAGTTGCTTTAATGAGCATTTTTAAAGTAGCTTAGCAGGGCTGAGGACTTCTCCGACAGGAGTTCTGTTATTCCGCATTTAAACTGTTGGGATCAGTCGACCACTTGCCACGGTAATTTCTTACACGAAGAGGAGAGCAGGCACATTGAGAGACAGACGGCCCACAGCCGGACAGAGCTGGGAGACTCCAGTCCAGGCTCCTTCCTGCGGTGTCTCTCACGCTGCACCTGCTGTGCCCACTCCTGCCTCCCCCCTCCCTGCAGCGCCCAAGAGAAGTGGCGGTTTCTAAACTTGCCATCTCATGAGGCGGTCCCAGCCATCTTGAAGACCAATCTAAAGAGCAGGAATATCTTCCACAGTTGGTCCGTCCACCAGACAATTGTGGAGTGACCACGAGTGCCCGGAGGGAATTCCAGGCGCTGGGGACAGCAGGAGCCCGCAGCGTCCTTGCATCCATGGGCTCTATGTGTCCAGTGATTTGAAATCCGCTTCTCTTTAGTCAGATGACACCAAACCTAATCTCTGTCCCTTGGAGCAAGACAAGCGGGTGGTTCCCTCTCCACACACTGGCCCTTGAGATGCTTGACGACCCCGCCCCTCTCCCGCCTGAGCATTCCCTGTCCCCTCCCCGGGTCCCCAGGTGAGTGGTTTGTAAACATACCTTTTATCATTTTACCCCAAGGGATACAGAAAACACGGAAACACATTCAAATACACGAAGAGAGGAAACTGGAAGTGGCCCATAATCCTCCCAGTCTATGCCATTCTCTCAGCTTGTTTTCTATTCAAATTGTTTTGTCTTTTTCTGTTTTGTAACAGATTGCTGTTTTCTCACCGAGTAGCGTGGCATGAAAATCCGTTCATGTCGTCAGATATTTTCCCACGGTTTTATCTTAAATGCTGTGTCCTAGACCATTGAAAGTGTCCTGTGGTCCCCTGCGTGCCCTTTTGTCAGATGCTAGGTTGTTGCTAACAGGAAACGCAGTGCTACTGTTAACTGCTTTACCAGCTACCTCTTTGTACAAATACATATTTATTCCTTTAACATCCCAGAAGTGGAATTGGCTGCAAGGAAGGATTTGTACTTTGCTAAGGTCTTGGATTCTATTTTTCTGGTTTGGCCTTCGAGAGTGCCATGGATGGTCTAGCCATAAAGCCTGGCCCACGGTGGTCACCTTGTCCCAGACCGTCCCTCCGAGTGCCATCCCGCGGGGCTGGCCTGACCGGGGTCCCTTCTCCCCCTCCTCCTGTTCTCTATGCTTGAAGCCGCTGGAGTTGGAGGGCGTGGACCTGGCCCCTCTGCCCCAGCGGGCTGTAGCCGTGAGACCCGCCGAGTGCTTCAGCCGTGCCCTCTGATGTCCCCACACGGCCCTAACCTGTGCTCTCTCCCTCTGTTTAGACCTGGGGCTCGGCACCCTCAAGGTGCCTAAGGAGGCTGACGAAGGAGGCAGGGCCACCTGTGGGAGCACCAGGAAAGGAAAGCGGCAGCATGCTTCCTCCCAGAACCCGCTTCTGGACTGCAGCCTCTGTGGGAAGGTGTTCAGCAGCGCCAGCTCCCTTAGCAAGCACTACCTGACACACAGCCAGGAGAGGAAGCACGTCTGCAAGATCTGCAACAAGGCCTTCAAGCGCCAGGACCACCTGTATGTAGGAGAGTGGTTAGGGGGCCGGTGGGGAATGGGCGCGCGCTGGTATGTAGGAGAGTGGTTAGGGGGCCGGTGGGGAGTGGGCGCGCTGCTCCTGGATCTCCCTCACACCCCCCACCAGGCCACCCGGCCCGCGCTCGGCAGGGGTCCCCTCCTGCTCCCCAGATGGCTGTGAGCTGTGCGCGGACGCCCCCTCCGTTCTTGTCACACTGCCAGCCCTCTGAGCCACGGGGCTCACTCTGCCGGGGACGGGTCCCTCTGCCCAGCCCCCCCATTCACACCAGGGAGGAAAACGCTGCTTCAGTTGCAGGCAGGACCCTTGAGGGTTTCAAGACACACAAGCGCTCACTCCCAAGGCAATTTTGTCATGCAGGGAATTGGGCTAACACTATAGAGAAATGTTCGGAGTCCCTGGCAGGTAGGCGTCCAAGGAGGATGGATCTGTATCTTATGAGGAGTGTGTGTGGGAATAACTCAGGGGCCTGATTCTGAAATGCCTGGCATTGGAGCATTAACGTATTTTTTAAACTCCTTTTTTTTTAAAACAAAACAAAACAAAACTCTTGATTTAAAAAAAATGAAGCCCATTGTAAGAGTTAGGAGCCAGAATTCCCTTTGTTCTCAGTATTTTGGAAATGATGAGCTTTTCTTGCTAGTGAGGTTGGAAAGGCACACTTTTTTTTCAAACCCAGAGACTTGCCAGTGGAAGATGGCAAGACCTTGCATTTTTATGATGCTCCTAACTAGAAACTGGGTCTCCCGACTCCTCCTCTGCAGCTCCCCTCAGAAGGGCTTTGGAGGGAGGGCTGTACTATTTACTGGAGATAACCCCATGTGCCATGGAGATTAGACTGGCCAGGGTAGGGCTGTTGGGAACCTTAGAGCGGGATTTACTCATTTGTTTATGCCAATGATATGTGGATATAGCTGGAAGTATGACGTAAACGTAGTACATATTCGTATTTACTTAATTGCAGAAATTACAGGAGGCGCATTTGGCTGTTTGCTAGAAAGTTTTTACTGATGGGGCATCTGTAAATTTTTTTTTCCCCGGGGGTAGGTTCCAGGTAGGTGTCTCCTTAGAGGAGTGCTATGGGAAGGCAAAGACTCTTTGGCTAAGGGAAGGGTCGTGCTCCATCCAGTAAGTATCTCCTCGAGTGTATCCTGCAGAACATTGGTCCTCAGGGATGCTAAAAGGGGCTATTTGAATAGATGGTGCTGTGGGCAAGTAAGTTTGAGAGACCTGGGAGGTGAGAGAGACATCTATGTACTGTGTGGCTCTTAAATTTGCTACTCTGAACCTCCAAGGAGCAAAAAGTGTTTTTTTCAAAACTTCCTTGCCAGGTGAGCCCATGTCCTCAGGGAGCAACTCTGGAGGACTGGTGTTCCTTGGGAACTCACTTTGGGAAACGCCAGTCTGCCTTTCTTTGATATTTTTTTCCCCCCTCCCATAAGGGGTTTGCTGAAAAGTTGGGGAGAGGAGAACCCTTTGTGTTGCTTTGGCCATCGGAGGGGCCGCTTGGGTCTTTCCTCATGGGGGGGGGGTGAGTGTAGCTTCTGACTGGTGACATGGATGCACCACTGCCCCTTGGGGACCCACTTGGGGCCCCACTGTGAATGGCGGCCAAGGTACCCGCTGACTTGCTCCTCCCGTGTGGCTCCAGGACCGGGCACATGCTCACCCATCAGAAGACCAAGCCGTTCGTGTGCATCGAACAGGGCTGCAGCAAGAGCTACTGTGACTACCGCTCCCTGCGCCGTCACTACGAGGTGCAGCATGGCCTGTGCATCCTCAAGGAGGCCCCCCCGGAAGAGGAGGCCTGCGGGGACTCCCCTCACGCTCCCGAGGCGGCCGGCCAGCCCGCGCCCACTGGCCCACGATCCCTGGCGCCCCCGGAAGCCAGGTCCCCCAGCTCCCTCTTGCCCAACCGAGACCTCCTGCGCTGCATCGTGAGCAGCATCGTCCACCAGAAGATTCCTTCCTCTGTCCCAGCGGCCGCAGGGCCTTCAGACGGTGGAGAGGGGAGGAACGCGGCCTGTCCCTGCGCACCCTCCACCGGGCCCTCCCCCTGCACCCCGGCAGGCATCCCGGCAGCCCCCGGAAACCTGGGCACGGACGTTCCCGAGGAGCCTCGTCCTGCAAGGAAGGAACCTGCCGCTGCCATGTTCACAGCCGTCCACTCGAGAGCTGTGGAGAACGGTGGCACCGACTCAGCGGAGTCCGAGCCCCTTGTGCTCCCACTGCCGCCCACCCTGGAGGGCTGGCCTGAGGGTGGCCCCCTGCCTGCCTGCCTGCCTCTGTTCCGAGGCCAGACGGTCCCTGCCAGTTCCCAGCCAGCCAGCCACAACTTCCAGTGGCTCCGGAACCTGCCCAGCTGCCCCAAGAGCAAAGGGAACAACGTGTTCATGGTCCACAAGGCCCCGTCAGTGCCGCCCTGGGAGGGCTGTGAGTCAGGCCCGGGGCCCAGCAGCACGTCCCCCGCAGGAGAGCCCTCGCCCAGCTCGGGCACCACCAGTCTGGAGGACACGTCGCCCTTCCCTGCCACGCTCCTGAAGGCACCTGGGGAGGCCTCCGGTGACTCCCGATCTGCCGGTGGGGAAGACGACTCGTGGGTTTCCAAGAAAAGCAAGTTTGACTGCGACTCCTTCTCGTGGCAAAACCCAGGGGAGCCGGGCCTCCAGGATGCCCAGAAGCCAAGCGGGCTCCCGTCGGATGCCACGCCGCTCTTCCGGCAGCTCTTTCTGAAGTCCCAGGAGTCTCTGGTGAGCCACGAGCAGATGCAGGTGTTCCAGATGATCACCAAGTCCCAGCGGATCTTCTCCCAGCTCCCCGGGCCTGAGGGCAAGCAGGCCACCCTGAAGCCACTGCCAGGGCCCTGGCCACAGCAGCCCCCGCCACCAGCACACCCTGTCGACTCTCTCCATGCTGGCCCTGGAAGCCCAGAGCCAGAGGGGTCCCCAGCCCGCAGGAGGAAAATCACGCCCGCTTTCCCCCGGGAGGCCTCCCCAGCCAGCACCAGACGGAACTCAAAGGGAGGACCCAAAGTGGCCACCACTCCGCCGTCCCTCACGGCCTCATTGTTGGACCCTCCTGGCAATCCGGACATCTCCTCTCTGGCCAAGCAGCTGAGATCCACAAAAGGGACCTTGGACCTGGGGGACATCTTCTCCCCCGGGGGCCCACGGCAGACCCAGTTAGGTGGGGAGGAGCCCCTCGGAGCCCAGCTCCCAGGGAAGCAGGCCCAGGCGGAGAATGGCATGGCATTGGGGGCCACAAGAGGTGAAAAGAGCCAGGCCTGCGCCCGGGGCGGAGGCTACAGGCTCTTCTCAGGCAACCCCAGGTCCCAGCGCTTCTCGGGCTTCCGGAAGGAGAAGGTGAAAATGGATATGGGCTGCACGGCCTCCCCGAGCCAGGTAGCCATGGCCTCCTTCTCGTCGGCCGGGCCTCCAGCAGAGCCGCCCCAGGACTCCAAGTCCAAGCTGACCATATTCAACAGAATCCAGGTACCTGGGCTCTCCCTCACGAGACCTGACACCTGCCGGTGCTCCGGGCCGTAGTCTCATTCGTGA
This sequence comes from Eumetopias jubatus, assembly GCF_037043125.1. NCBI lineage: Eukaryota > Metazoa > Chordata > Mammalia > Carnivora > Otariidae > Eumetopias > Eumetopias jubatus. The sequence continues at coordinate 56,573,583 of NW_028274816.1, read as the reverse complement.
CTTGCTCCTGCCTTTATTGGTTGGTCAGGCATTGTGTTTCATCTCAGGGGCTCCTCCGGGACAGGTTTAGAGAGGCGGGAAGGAAGGTTCATAGAGATTGTGGTTCCTCCTGTCACCCCCACCCCCGAAAGAGCTGAGAATGAGGTCTTTAGAGTTGTCAGAGACGTTTTCTCCTCGAAGCTTTTCCAGCTTGCTTGCTTTTTGCCTTTCACTTCCTTTTGGATTGGCCTCCTTAAATTTTTCAGAGGATATAAAGGTAGAGATCCCGCCTCGGAAATATTTCTACATGCGATGCTGTCTCTCACCTGGTGGGAGTCACAGTCCGAACACTGGCTGGCACCTGCCGAGTGGTAGTAGCTCAGTCCTTGCAGTTGGCACCGGGTCTGGGGGCAGAGAGGTGGGCCGCTCTTCCTTACCACGGCCCGCGGTCCAGCACCCTTCCCCTCACCCCACAGTTGCTTCTTTTTTTTTTTTTTTTAACAGCACATGCCGTTTAATTCACCATTTTAAAGAGTATTCTCCAGTGGCGTTCAGTATATTCACAAAGTTGTGCATCTATTACCACTCTTTGCCAGAACATTTTCATCACCCCAAAAAAGAAGTCCCACACCCTGAGTTGTCGGCCCCAATCTCTCCAGCCCTCCTGGCCCCTGGCAACCATGAGTCTATCTTCTGTGTCGATGGATTTGCCCCTTCTGGACATTCCATATAATTGAAATCATACACCACGTGGCCTTCTGTAGTCTGGCTTCTTACACTTAGTGTGGTGTTTTCAAGGTTCGTCCACATTGTGGCACCTGTCAGTGCTTTGCTCCTTTTTATGGCTGAGCAATGTTCTACTGTATGGTAGTGTCACGTTTTGTTAATCTGTTCATCAGTTGACAGGCATTTGGCTTGTTCCCACTTTTCAGCCAGTGTGAATAGTACTGCTGTGAATGTTCGTGTACAAGGTTCTATGCAGACATAGGTTTCCATTTCTCTTGGGAAATACTGGAGCGGGGCATTCCTGGGTCATATGGCAATTCTATGTTTAACCATTTGAGGGACTGTGAGACTTTTCCAAAGCAGCCACACCATTTAATGTTCCCACCCACAGTACGGGAGGGCTCCAGCTTCTCCAAATCCTCACCAACACTGCTTGCTCTCCAGGCTTGTTATCCCAGCCACCTTCATGGGTGTGATGTGGTATCACATCGCTGTGCTTTGTATTTGCATTGCCCAGGTGGCTGGTGCTGAGCATCCTTTCATGTGCTTAATGGCCATTTGTAAATCCCCTTGAGTTAAGTGTCTTTCAGATCCTTTGCCCGTTTTTAAATTGGCTGATTGGACTTTTCATCACTGAGCTGTATAGGAGTTCTTTATGTATTATGAATACAACTCCCTTGTCAGGTATGTGACTTGCAGTGATTTTCTCCCATTCCGGGGGTCATCTTCTCACTTTCTTGATGGTATCCTTTAAAGCACGGCAGTTCTGAGTTTTAATGAAGTCAAATTTGTCAGTTCTGTCTTTTCGTTTCAGTGTCATCCAAGGCCCCAGTGCCTCCTCCAGGGTCACAAAGAATTGTACATCTATGCTTTCTTCTCAGAGTCTTACAGTTGTAGCTCTTGCATGCCTCCTTTCCAATATGTTGGCTCAGATGTATTTTCATCTTCAGGGTGGAAATATCTACCGGCTCCCCCATCCGCTGAAGGAGGAGAACGTGGCAGGTGGATGGTAAGTTCAGAAGCCATACCCTGCCCGGCCTGGAGGTGCTCAGCCCCTCCGATTCCTCTGGTGGCTTTTATGTGCTGGGCCTGGGTCACCAAGTTCTGGATGCCTCAGTCCTGAAGAGGTATGCACCCGGCCATGAAGAATTGGGGTATCCTCTCTCCACTTCTTAGGGTTCATCAAGAGTTATCAATGGATCAGACTTAAAAACAAACAAAAACAAAGAAATTAGTGATGGGGACAAAGTCCTATTCTCCCGTTCTTCCCTCCTGCCATGTTTCCCCACAGTAACCAGCAAAATGGGGGCCCTGCAGACTGGGCAGAGCCAAGGAGCACTTATGTCTGCAAGAATTGCAGCCAGATGTTTTATACAGAGAAAGGGCTGAGCAGCCACATGTGTTTCCACAGTGACCAGTGGCCGTCACCTCGAGGGAAGCAGGAGCAGCAGGTGAAGGGGCGCGCGCAGTCGGCTCTGTGCTTTCAGGGTTTCTGGCAGGCTTTCAGGGATTAGGTGACCGGATGTCATTTATCTCAGGATGGAGATGTCCCCCTGGGGGAAGCCTGGGCAGGGGGCCAGTAGTCAGGGCTGTGCGGCTCCCCGGGGTGGGGGCGGGCGGCCGGCACTGCAGGCTGGAGCAGCTCTTCCCCTCTTGCCCACCCGTTAATCTTAAAAAGCCATCAATTCTCTGCATTTAGGTGTTTGGCACAGAGTTTTGCAAGCCATTGAGACAGGTGCTGAGGCCAGAGGGGGACGGGCAGAGTCCCCCAGGAGCTAAGAAGTCCTTGGACAACACGGCTGCAGCCTCTTTGGGGATCCCTGTGCCTGTAGTTCCAGGGAACCAACCCTCTGGGAGCACCGCCAAGGTGGGTGCGGGTCAGGCTGCTTCCTTCCTGCTGCTTCCCCCACCTGCGTAAGGCAGAAGCTGTGGGGGGGGGGGGGTAGTCCAGACCAAACGTCAGAAAAATATCTGAGTCTCGGAGAGCGTGTTCGTTCAGTCGTTACCATCCTCGGAGCTTCCTGGGTGCCTGCCTGTGGTGGCAGTGCTGCGGACTCTGGTGACCGCGCCCCCTGGGGCTGCCGGTCCAGCAGAGTCAGTAGACCTGTCCCCAGACGGTGGTGCCCCAGTGTGGGCTGGGCCGTGAGGGGGAGCGAAGGGAGCTGAGGGCACCCTGAGGGGGCACCAGGGACACCGCCTGAGGAGGTCAGGGGGGTCTTCCTGGAGGAGGGGTGTGGGAGCTGAGACCTGGAGGAGAGGAGGAGTGAGACTGGCAGAGAGGAGGGGAGATTGCGTGGAGGTGAGAGAGCATTCCAAGTTCAAGTGACCGGTCTCTTCAGCCCGTACTGGAGGATCTCGCTGGACAAGCCCGTGCTCGACTCGGGGATGAGGTGCTCGGATGCCTCTGCTCGTCTCACAGGACCTGCTGCTGCATTTCCTCTGGTCATGCTGTGGCCGTGTCCAGCCCCCACTCTCTCAGGGCCAGGCGGTTTAACAGCTGAAACTGGCCTCACCTGTTCCCAGATTGCCCTGCATCAAGGCCTGTCCTTGAGGGCACGGGTGCATGGGAGGGCTCCAGCGGCTTAGTTAGGCTCTGGGGTCAGGCTCAGGCGCGGGGGGCCCTGCTAGGCTCCCTCTTCTGCGGGCCCCAGGCGTGGTGTCCCTCTGTGTCCGGAGTCCGTTCTCTCTTCCCACTCTCCTGCCATCCTGAAGGCCGAGCCGTGTGGTGGGTGGCCTCAGGCGATCCCCTGAGTCCTGAACTCTTTTCTTTCCCAGGGACAAGAGAAAGACGGGGAAGACAGAGACAGCAAGGAGAGCAGCCGGCATAGGAAGCGGAAGAAGCGCCCCCAGCCCGAGGCATCGTTCGCCCCTCCTCCACCCTCTTCATTTGGGGAGCCGGGCCTGGGAGGATGCCACCAGAGCTGTCTGCGGTCTCCAGTGTTCCTCGTGGACTGCCTCCTCAAGGGACTGTTCCAAGGCTCTCCTTATACGCCACCCCCTATGCTCAGCCCCATCCGGGAGGGCTCAGGGCTGTACTTCAACACCCTCTGTTCCACCTCTGCTCATGCCGGTCCCGACAAACTCATCAGCAACATGCTTGGTGAGTGACGCTGGGCATCATTATGGTCTCTCCTCCGCGTGTGGCGGGCCTGCTGGGGGCCAGATCCACTCCCACCTGCTGCATGGGGGCCAGACATTCTCTCCGGCCCGTGGCTGTGCCTGGTGTGTGAGTCCCGCCGCTGTTCGGAGGTATCCCAGCACCCTCTGGGACCGGCAGCCTTCCAGGTGCTTGGAGTTTTACAGCCAGAAAGAAAATACAGAGACTGTTCAGCCTGCCCACCCTTCTGCCTGCCCTTTGAGTAATTTTTAACAGTTTGGCCGGAATAGAATTCATAAACCATATGAATCACCCATTTGAAGTACATGGTATTTCTTTAGTATACTCACAGGGTTGTGCGCCCATCACACCATCTAATTTTAGGCCATTTTTGTCACCCCCGGAGGAAGCACCGTATCCATGCAGTCACACGCACCCCATTGCCCCCATCTCCCCAGCCCTGAGCAACCGCTGATCTGCTTTTGCTATGGATCTGCCCGTTCTAGACATTTTGTATAATTGGAATCCTACAGTGGGTGACGTTTTGTGTTTAGTTTATTCACTTAGCATCCATGTTCATCTACGTGATGGTACATGCCACGGCTTCATGCCTCTTTATGGCCCAATAATATCCCATGGTCTGGACATAGCACATTTTATCTGTCCACTCATCAGTTGGTGAGCGTTTGGGTCATTTCTGTCTTTTGGCTACTGTGAATAATGCCGCTCATGAACATCCATGTACGGGTTTTTGTTGGACATATGTTTTCCATTTCTCTCGCGTATATTCCCAGGACTGCAATTGCTGGATCATAGGGTAGCTCTGGGTTTAACCACTTAAGGAGCTACTGGACCATTTCCAAAATGACGGGCCCATTTTAAATTCCCACCAGTGTCGTATGAAAGTTTCAGCTTCTCCACGTCCCCGTCAATACTTGTGATCTTTCTTCTTATATAACCATCCAAGCATGTGTACAGTGGTTTCAATCTGCATTTCCCTGATGGCTATTGAGACTGAGCATCTTTCCGTGTAGTTACTGTCCATTTGTAATCTTTTCAGATCCTTCTCCCATTTTTTTAATTGAGTTGTTATCTTTTTATTACTCTGTTGTAAAAGTTTCTTATATATTCTGGAATTAAGCCCTTTATCGGATACACGGTTTGCAAATTCTCTCCCATTTTGGGCATGGTCTTTTCATTTTATTTGTGGTCTTGTTTGCAGGACTAAAGTTTTTTTTTTTTTAATGGTTTATTTATTTATTCATGAGAGTCAGAAAGAGAGAGAGGGGCAGAGGCAGAGGGAGAAGCAGGCTCCCCGCCTAGCACGGAGCCCGATGCGGGACTTGATCCCAGGACGCTGGGATCATGACCTGAGCTGAAGGCAGACGCTTAACCATCTGAGCCACCCGGGTGCCCCAGGACTAAAGTTTTTAATTTCGATGAAGTCCAATTCATATTCTGTCACTGGTGCTTTCAGTGTTGTATCAAAGGTTTTGCCTGAGCGAAAGTCATGAAGATGTCCTTCTGTGTTTTCTTGTAAGAGTTGTGTCATTTTAAGTCTTAAATTCATGTCTGATCCATTTCAACTTGTATATATTGTGTAGGGTGGGAGTCCAAATTCATTCTTTTGCATGTGGATATCTATTGTTCCAATACCATTTATTGAAAATACTGTTCCTTTCCTTTTGAATTGGCCTGGCGCCCTGTGGAAAGCCAATTGACCATAAATGATTTGAGGTTTTTCTCCCCCCCCCCCTTTATTTTAAGATTGTATTTATTTGACAGAGACACAGCAAGAAAGGGAACACAAGCAGGGGGAGTGGGAGAGGGAGAAGCAGGCTTCCCACCGAGCAGGGAGCCCGATGCAGGGCTCAATCCCAGGACCCTGGGATCATGACCTGAGCCGAAGGCAGACGCTTAACAACTGAGCCACCCAGGCGCCCTTTTTTCTTTTTTAATACAGACATTTACAGCTATAAATTTCTCTCAGAGCACTGCTTTAGCTGCATTTTACAAGTTTCAATATGTTATATTATTTTCATTTATCTCAAAGTATGTTCTGATTTCTTTGTTCTTTTTTTTTTTTAAAGATTTTATTTGAGAGAGAGTGAGCGAGCATGAGTGGGGGTGGGGAGGGGCAGAGGGAGAGGGAGAAGCAGTCTCATCGCTGAGCAGGGAGCCCGATTCGGGGTTCGATCCCACAACACTGAGATTATGACCTGAGCTGAAGGCAGACACTTAACCAACTGACCCAGCCAGGTGCCTCTGATTTCTTTTTTGATACAGTGATTATTAAGGAGTGTGTCATTTAATTTCCACCTATTTGTGAATTTTCCAAATTGCCTTTTTAAAATTTATTTTTAATTTAATTCTATTGTGGTCAGAGTACATACTTTGTATTAGTTCAGTGCTTTTACATTTTTTGAAGCATTTGTATGGGCTAGAATATGTTCTGTCCTGGAGAACGTTCCATGTGTAATTGAGAAGAATGTATTCTCCTGATGGTGGATGGAATACACTGTAGATATCCGCTATGTGTAGTTAGTTCAAGTATTCTACTTCCTGTTGATCTTCTGCCTAGTCGTCCTATGCATTATTGAAAGTATTTAAATTTCCAAGTTTTTTTTTTAATTTATTTATTTGAGAGAGAGAGTGCGCACATGCATGCTTAGGGGGGTGGGCAGAAGGAGAGGGAGAGAGAGTCCCAAGCACACTCCACATCGAGCATGGAGGCCGACTCAGGGCTCGACCCCACAGCCCCAAGATCACCACCCGAGCCGAAACCAAGAGTCATTTGCTCAATGGACTGTGCCACCCGAGCGCCCCTCCAACTATTATTTTTTAATTGTTCATTTTATCCTTCTGTCATTTGTTGCATTGTGTATTTAGGGACTCCGTTTTAGGTGCATTATGTTTATATAATTGCCATATTTTCTTGATGGCTTGACCTTTTACCATTATGGTATGATATCATTTATCATTATTACAATATTTGTTATTTTCTTGAGTAATATTTTTTGTTTTAAAGCCTAATTTGCAGGGGCACCTGTGTGGCTCAGTCGGTTAATCATCCAACTCTTGTTTTCGGCTCAGGTCATGATCCCAGGATCCTGAGCTCTCCCGGCGTTGGGCTCCACACTCAGATGTCTGCTGGAGATTCTCTCTCTCCCTCTCCCCCTCCTCCCACTCTCTTTCTTTCTCTCTCTCTAAAATAAATAAATCTTTAAAAAACAATAGAGTCGAATTTGCCTGACATTAGTATAGCCATTTCATGTCTTTTACGGTTGTTGTTTGCTTGGTATGGTTTTCCCTGTTCTTTTTTTTTTTTTTTTAAAGATTTTATTTATTTATTTGAGAGAGAGAGAATGAGAGATAGAGCGCACGAGAGGGAAGAGGGTCAGAGGGAGAAGCAGACTCCCTGCTGAGCAGGGAGCCTGATGTGGGACTCGATCCCGGGACTCCAGGATCATGACCTGAGCCGAAGGCAGTTGCCTAACCAACTGAGCCACCCAGGCGCCCGGTTTTTCCTGTTCTTTTACCTTCACCCTGTTTGTGTCTTTGAAAATAAAGCAGGTCTCCTACAGGCAGCGTCAATTGGGTCATATTTTTTTATCCAGTCTGACAAACTGCCTTTTGGTTGGTCTGTTTAAGCATTCTCTTTTAATGTTCCAGTGACGTAGTTGCATTTATATCTGCCATTTTGCTTTTTATTTTCTATATGTCTCATGGCATTTTCTCCTTCTGTTCTTCCTTGTCTGCTTTCTTTTGTATTGAGTATTTTCTTGTACAACACATCCCTTCCTTTAATTAATTTTTCACTTTCTCTTAGTCATTTCTTAGGAGTTGCTCTAGGACTTAAAACATACATCTTAATTTATCAGAGTGTGTTCAGTTGTGTATTAATTTAATAAAGTGTAGGAACATTGCTATCTAATTCTGTTTCTTCTAACCCTTTTGCTATTATTGTTACATATATGCATGTAACAGTGTTTTATATATATATATGTAGATAATAGAAACCCAGAAGCATACTGTCATAATTATTACTTTATATAATTTTATGTTATATAAAAAAGAATAAAGGAAAACAGGCATTATTTATAGAGTTTGTTAGAGTACCCTTCTCATTAACCATTACTGATAACTTCATTTATTGCTGTGGATTCGAGTTACTGTCTGGGCTGTTACTTCTTTACTCTAATGCAACTCCTTTGTGCTCTTTTTGCCACATATAGTGTATTTCTATATTTTATAGGCCCACAATACATACTGTTTTATACAATTGTTTTTTAAGTCAATAAGAAAAGAAATACGTGATCATAATTTTATAATTACCCATATAGTTACCTTTACCAGCACGCTTTGTTTCTTTGTTTTGATTCACATTACTATCTCGTGTCATTTGCTTTCAGTCTAAAGAACTTTCTTAGTTGTCTCTTATCAGTATGGAGATATAATTTACATAAAACTTACCCTTTAAAGCATGTAATACAGTGGGTTTTATCACATTCACAGAACTGGGCAACCATTCCTACCATCAAGTTTCAGACATTGTCATCACCCCCAAAAGAAGCCCCACACTCATTTGCAGCCACTCCTGTCCCTGTCCCCCAACGCCAGCCGTAGGTAACCTCTAGTTTACTCTCTGTCTCTATAGATTTGGCTAATCTGGACATTCCATATACATGTATTCCTGCAATGTGTGGTCTTTTGTGACCGTCTCCTAGCATGATGTTTTTAGGTTTCACCTATGTTGCAGTATGTGTCAGTATTCCATTCCTTTTTATGACTGAATGATATTCCACTTTTACTTTTTCTTTTTTAAAAAGATTTATTTATTTTAGAGAGAGAGAGTGGGGGGAAGGGCAAAGGGAGAGGGAGAGAGAATCTCAAGCAGACCCCCTACTGAATATGGAGCCCGACGCGGGGCTCGATCCCACAACCCTGAGGTCATGACCTGAGCTGAAACCAAGAATCAGACACTCAGCCAACTGAGCCACCCGGGTGCCCTTCCACCTTTACTATTTCTTATAAGACAGATCTAATAGCAACAAATCTCAATTTTTATTTATCTGAGAATGACTTTATTTCACAGTTATTTTTGAAAAGTAATTTGCTGGATATGATTCCTGGTTGACAGTTTTTTACTTTCAACAACTTGAATATGTTATCCTTCTGCCTTGTGACCTCCATTGTTTCTGACAAGAAGTCGGCTGTTAATCTTACTGGGGCGCTCTTGCATGAAACAAGTTGTTTTTCTCTTTTTACTTTCAGGATCTTCGTCTTTGCCTTTCAACATTTTGCCTATGATGGATGTGTCTAGATGTAGAGCTCTTTGTGTTTGTTCTGTTTGGAGTTTATAGAGTTTCCTGGATTATATCGTTTGTTTGTTTTACCAAATTTGGGAGGATTTCAGCTCTTGTATCAATGCCATGATACTTTACGTGTTTTTTCGTCCCTTTCTTCTCTCTTTCTGGTACTCTCATTACAAGTATTTTGCTGCACTTAATGATGTCTCTCATTTCCCTGAGGCTCACAACATTTTTCTCCATTCTTTTTTCTCTTCTTTAGATTACATAATCTCCATTGATCTATCTTCAGATTTGCTGATCATTTCTCCTGCCAACTGAAATCTGCTGTTGAGCCTCATCTTGGTTATTGTGATATATATATATATATATATATATTTTTTTTTTTTTGACAGAGACACAGCGAGAGAGGGAACACAAGCGGGGGGAGTGGGAGAGGGAGAAGCAGGCTTCCCGCGGAGCAGGGAGCCCGATGCAGGGCTTGATCCCAGGACCCTGGGATCATGACCTGAGCTGAATGCAGACGCTTAACGACTGAGCCACCCAGGGGCCCCTATTGTGATTTTTTTTTGAAGATTTATTTCTTTTGGTGGGGGGGAGTCAGAGGGAGAGAGACAATCTCAAGCAGGCTCCCCACTGAGCACAGAGCCCCATGCGGGGCTCAATCTCATGACCTTGAGATCATGACCTGAGCCGAAATCAAGAGTCGGACTCTTAACTGACTGAGCCACCCAGGCGCCCTGGTTCTTGTACTTTCTTTTAACCCCAGAATTTCCATTTGATTCTTTTTTAAAATCTTCTGTCTCTTAATGGTATTGTCTTTGATGAGAAATCATCTTATCTCCCTTTAATTCTTTAAGCATGGATACTGCAGGGAGAGGGGGTCCATCTCCTTGGATGCACCTGCCTAGAGTAGGGCACTCCAGGTAGAGCTTGTTACATGGAGCTGTGGGTTGGGTGGGTGACAGGCAGATGCCACAGACTCTCACTGTTCTTACCAATATTTGGTCATTTTCTTAAATGAGTATTTTCTTTTTTTTTTTTAAGATTATTTATTTATTTATTTGACAGAGATATAGCGAGAGAGGGAACACAAGCAGGGGAAGTGGGAGAGGGAGAAGCAGGCTTACCGCTGAGCAGGGAGCCCGATGCGGGGCTCGATCCCAGGACCCTGGGATCATGACCCGAGCCGAAGGCAGACACTTAACAACTGAGCCACCCAGGTGTCCCTTAAATAGTATTCTCTAAAATGCTGTATGCCTTTAGGACAACTTCCAGAGACTTTAACTTACTCTTTTTTAAAAATAATTTTTATCAGTTAATTTGTTGTCTTGCTTAGTTCCTTACTCTGCTTTTTAGAAGTCCAATCCCTCCGTGCAATCTTTTTTTTTTTAATTGTGTGTTATCAGGGCACCTGGGTGGCACGGTCAGTTGAGTGACCACTTCTTGGTTTCAGCTCAGGTCATGATTTCAGGGTTGTGAGATCGGGCCCCACATCAGGCTCCATGCTCAGCACCAAGTCTGCTTAGGTTACTCTCTCTCCATCTTCTGCCCCTCTCCCCTGCCTCTCTCTCTCAAATAAATAAATCTTTTTTTTAAAAATTGTGTTTTATCATAAGTTAACATGAGTCCCCCTTAAATGAGTAAGTATGCAGTACATCATTGTTGATTATAGGTACCACATTGTACAGTGGAGCTGTAGAGCTTATTCATCTGGCTTAACTGACGCTTTATGCTCATTGATTAGTAAATACGCATGTTCCACTACCCCAGCCCCTGGCAACTACCATTCCACTTTTGATTATATGAATTGGACTATTTTCTTAAGATTTTTATTTGTTTTGAGAGCGAGAGAGTGAGCATGCATGCAGGTGGGGGGAAGGGGCAGAGAGAGAAGGAGAGGGAGAGAATCTCCAGCAGGCCCCGTGCCGAGTGCAGAGCCTGTTGTGGGGCTTGATCCCAGGACCCCAAGATCATGACCCAAGCCAAAACCAAGAGCCGGACACAACCAACTGAGCCACACACACGCCCCTGAATTGGACTAGTCTAGATACTTACATAAGTGGAGTCATGTAGTATTTCCTTCTCTGTGACTGGCTTGTTCCACTTGGCATGATGTTCTCAAGGTTTATTCATGTTGTTGCATATTAAAGGTTCCTTTAAAAAAAAAAGGTTAGCTAGTATTCCGTTGTATGTAAATACCACATTTTCCTTACCCACGCTTCTGTCAATGGACATTAGGTTGTTTCCACTTGGCTGTTGTGAATAATGCTGAGTAAACATGGAAGTGTAGATATCCCTGAGAGATTGATTTCAGTTCTTTTGGATAAATACCCAGAAAGGGGGGGGGGCACCTGGGTGGCTCAGTTGGTTCAACGTCTGCCTTTGGCTCAGGTCCTGACCCCAGGGCCCTGGGATCGAGCCCCACTTGGGGCTCCCTGCTCAGCGGGGAGCCTGCTTCTCCCTCTCCCTACACCATTCCCCCTGCTTTTGCTCTCTGGCTCTCTCTGTGTGTCAAAAAAATAAAATCTTAAAAAAAAAATACCCAGAAGTGGGGTTGCTGGATCTTATGGTAGTTCTACTTTTAATTTTTTGAGTAATCTCCCTACCGTGCAGTTTTAAAGAGCCTGCTTTTAGCTGCTCTGCAAAGGCAGGCAGAAGGGGTCCCCCAGATCACTTACGGTCAGTCTTCTTGAGACTTGTTGTTGTTGTTGTATGTTTTCTAGATCAAGCGGATGGCTCTTTTGGCATTTGCATGGTAAAGGATGACACCAAGATCAGCACTGAACCGTGAGTTGGAACAGACTTAGCACCTGAGGGTGGGTCCTCCCAAAGGGGGGGTGCTCTTACCTCCCTGCGGGCCAGTGTCCGTTTTTCCCAGGGGCTCCTTCATCATAGGGGATCCAGTCTAGCTACGGAGCCTCCCTAAGAGAGAAGTGGTGCACTTCTGTGCGTGTATGTGGGAAGCTCCCTCAGTATTCTTTCTGTCCAGACATACCGTAGCTGGGGCCAGAGGAACAGAATGCCCAGGACCCTGGGGTCCTACGTAGAATTGGTGGTGGTACCACCACGTAAGACTTTCGAGTGTCCGTGGAATGTGGCTCGATCAGTATGGACGTGGGTGTAGAAGCATGCCGGCTGTAAGCGTATACCTCCCCTGCCCTAGACCCAAAGTGACTCCTGAGGCCAGAGGTACAGCAATAAGGAAAACCAGAGGAAGGAAGGAAGTCCCCCCTTGAGAGGTTTCTGGAATGCCTGCACATATCTGTCAGGGATGATGGACGCTGAACACGTCTGGCAGATGGCAGGGCTGCAGCCGGAGACCGGGGCACACCGCCCATCTCTGTTTCATTTCCCGTCTTGGTCACATGTGTATGTCTTGCACGTCTGTGTGTGTGGCCTCATTTCAGACACATCAACATAGGAAGCCGGTTTCAGGCTGAGATCCCAGAGCTCCAGGAGAGATCGCTGGCTGGAGTTGATGAGCACGTAGCTTCTCTGGTTTGGAAGCCATGGGGAGATGTGACGACCAACCCAGCAACGCAGGACAGAGGTGGCTGAGATTTTGGGCCCAAATTCCCGAGGGCCCTGCCGCCACCCCCGCCCCCCACCCCCCGCCATGTCTGAGGACTTCTGCCAGTTCTCCCCTCGGCTGAGAAGCAGTACCCCGGGGTGAGGGGGTGGGGAAGGCTCGCCCTTGGTGCTGTGTGGCTTTTCTTGAGCCGCACTCCCCTGCCCCCAGCTGCCTTCTCATGCAAGCGCAGCCAGGCTGTTCAGAGCAAGTGCCAGGAGCGGGGTTTGTGCCCTTCCTCCTTGTCTCTCCCTTCCTTCCCTCATCCCGCTTTCAGCTGAGACGTGAGGAGGCCGGTGACAAGGAGCCCCCTCTCTGTGCTGTCGGGGAAGTCTCCTCCCTGGAGCTCGCTGACTCCTTGTGTCTCCTCTCACCCCCTGTGCTGGGACCGCTCGCCGGAAACAGTGACTGAGCTCTGCAACGTGGCCTGCTCCAGCGTGATGCCGGGAGGGGGCACCAACCTGGAGCTCGCTCTGCACTGCCTGCACGAAGCCCAGGGCAACGTTCAGGTGAAGTGGAGGCAGGGGTAGGGCAAGGGGGAGTCTGGAGAAGCCCCCTTCTCTCCTGGGGCCGGGACCAGCAGGTGCATGCCGTGTGCGGTCTGCTTGGGGGTTTGCGGCTCACGAAAAGTGAAGGCAGGCCACTCTCCTTCGTCCCGGTGACTTTGGGATTGGTGTGGTCCTTGTGAGCTGCAGCTGTGGGCTCAGTGAGTCAGCTGTCTGTGTGGTGCAACAACAACGCCCGGGGTCCTCGGAGACATCTCCGGGGCACTGGGCAGCTGGTGCCCAGGAGACCCATCATTTCGGGTCCTGTGCTAATCGGGTTTACTTATTGAGCTTTCTCTCTTCAATTAAAAACCCGTGTATGGGGTGCCTGGGTGGCTCAGTTGGTTAAGCGACTGCCTTCGGCTCAGGTCATGATCCTGGAGTCCCAGGATCGAGTCCCGCATCGGGCTCCCTGCTCAGCAGGGAGTTTGCTTCTCCCTCTGACCCTCCCCCTTCTCGTGTGCTCTCTCTCTCTCATTGTCTCTCTCAAATAAATAAATAAAAATCTTTTAAAATAAAAAATAAATTAAAACCCGTGTATGAAAACCTCTGATGCAGTAGAACGGCCTCTGCCTCCTCCAAGGACCCTCTTCACAGTCTTGAGTAGTGAGAGAGGAAAAGTCCCATCACCTGAGGTCGGTCCCCAAGAATCAGTGCCACGGTCATGCTTTTTCTTGAGCCGAGAGGCAGCGGCCAGCACGTAGTAGGTGCTCAGCAGAGTGATCAACACATCTTTATGGGGTTCGACTGAATGCTTGGTAATGTGGTGGCACTGGGGCCAGGGCCGGCTTGGGGGCCCCAGTCTTGGTTTCATGCTCTGCTGCTGCCATCTTGAAATTCTTAATAAGTTTTGAACAAGGGCCGTTTTCATTTTGTGCTGGGTCCCACAGATCCCCTGGCAGGACCTGACTGTGGTTCCTCAGGGGAGCAGGACAAAATCCCTCTCTTTGTGGCTTACATTTTAGAAGAGTCAAAACAGGAAGTACATTTTAGAAGATGGCTGGATAATCGTTAGTGCTATGAAGGAAATAAAGGAGGGCAGTGGGCAAGGGCAGTGCTATTCCAGATGTTGGTCCTTGATGGTAAGGAGCGCGCACCAGAGTAAATCCACACACTGTCTCCTGCATCAGGAGCACCTTGCCGTGAGAAGTCTGCGTCAGCTGCACTCAGCAGTCTGCTTAGTGGCGTAGTCTGCGGGGCCACAAGTGGTTTACAGGTGGTGGCTGGTCCGTGGACCAACCACACTCCGGGTAGTAGGGCTAGGGAAGGCCTTAGGGAGAGCTGGAAGTGTCTTTGGAAGGAAGGAAGGAATGGAGGGAGACTCTTCATTGTGTCCCTTTGTAAAGTAGCCTGCAACTCCTCTCGTTCCAGATTGCCCTGGAGACCCTCTTACTCCGAGGACCCCAGAAGCCGCAGACTCACCCACTGGCCGACTACCGCTACACAGGTGACTGGGCGAGGCTGTGGGTGTGGTTTTTGCCAGGCAAGACCTTGTGAACAGTCAGTCCCAACAGCAAGCTTTGCCTGTGCCTTTTGGGAGTTCTCTTGGGGTCTTCGCTTGTCTTTCCAGAAAGGCCTCTCCTCTTCCGGGCTGGGGTGGGGTGGGGGACTCTGTGGCATGTTTTCTTCTAGTTGCGTCCTACCATTCCCTTTCCAGTGGTTCCCTCGTGGGCTGTGCCCAACCTGGAAGGGGATGCCCCTGGCCAGGGGGAGGCGGAGGCAGGCTGAGCTTCAGCAGTGGGGCGCGCCAGCCCTGGAGTCAGGCAGTCTGGGGCCCTCCCCCAGCCTCAGCAAGTCCCTCAACTAGTGCCAGCCGTGGCTGCCTCCGTAAAGTGCAGATCCTAACGGGCCCTACCTGCTAAGGTTTTTGTCAGGATTGTGGGAGATAAAGGAAATAAGGGGCTTAGCAGAATGTTTGACACATAACTATGCTTAGTGATGGCAGCTTTAAAAAGGAGGGTGGTCTGCACATCAGCCCTGTCCTGCCCGCCCCAACCCCCCCCCCCCGTGCTTGGCTCTTTCTCTAATAGGTTCAGACATCTGGACCCCCATGGAGAAGAGGCTTTTTAAGAAGGCATTCTGTGCCCACAAGAAGGACTTCTACATGATACATAAGACGGTAAAGTGAATGTGGGTGCGCTGGTGTAGGCAGGGCCTCGCCTCACGCAGCTGAGCCGAACTAGAGCAGAAGGGCCTGTTGGGGGTGACGCTCTGCTAGTCTCAGAAACGGTTCATAATTTTAAAATGCCATTGTTGTGAACACTTCCAAACAGTCCAGAAATGCATCAATGCTCAGTGCTCAAATAAATGAACGCTCCCATTCTCAACTTGAGAAATGCTCCGGTAAAGGCCTCCATGCCCCTCCCCACAGCCCTCCTTCTGGTGGCTAACCTCGGCCTGTTAGCTTGTGTGCCTCAGCTTTGCGCTGCCCGTGCACATCTCACACGCGTACGTGCGCGTACTTATAAAAGGCTGAGATCCTACCTCACTGGATATCCTGCTGGGTTTTTTGTTCCTTTGTTAATCTGATGTACACAAAACTGCACATAATCAAAGTGTAACATTTGATGTTTTCGTGTATTTATACACCTACAAGACCATTCACGCGGTCAAGATCACAAACACATCAGTCACCCGCACACGTTTCCCCCTGCCCCTCGGTCCTCTTTCCTGCCACCGCTGTCCCTAGTCCACTCCTTGCCTCCTTTCTGTCACTGTAAATTAGTTTGCGTTTTCCAGAGTTTTCTGTGAATGGAATCGTCATATGACATGCGCTCTGCTTACACCTAGCATCAGTGAGATCATCCGTGTTGTTGAGTAGCAGTCCTTCACCCCTTTTCATTGCCGGGGAATGTTTTATTGTGTGGGTGTACCACCATCTATTTAATCTTTCACCTGTTGCCACCTGGGTGGTTTCCAGATATCAGCAATTATAGGTACAGCTGCCGTGAACACTCATTCACGTACAGGGCTCTCAAGGACCAGCACTGTTTTTCTGCGGGGTAAATACCTAGCCAGGGGAATGAGTACATCATATGGCGAGTGTCATGTTTCACTTTGAAGAAACCACCACATGTTTATCCAAAGCGGTCGTAGCATTTCACGTGCCCACGGGCAGCTCACAAGAGTTCCTGGTGCTGCACGCCCTCCCCAGCACACCCCACCGTCAGGCTTCTTTTTGCCGTTCTAATGAGCACAGAGCGTTCTCTCCCTGCGCTTCCTGGAAGACTAACGATGCTGAGCATCTTTTCACCTGCTTGTTTGCTTTCGCTGTGCCTCATGTGGTAAGGTGTCTGCTCCCAATCCTTTGCCTATGTTTTTTTTGGGGGGGGGTGTTTGTATTTTTATTAAACTGTGGGAGTTCTTTATTTGTTCCGAACACAAGCTCTTCATCCAGATACCTGCTTTGCAGATGTTTGTTCCCGGTCTCTGACTTCTCAGTTTTGGTTCAACAGTGTCTTTTGAGGAAAAATTTTAGACTTTGAGTAAGCTCAGTTTATTAATTTTTCTCTTATGGACCATGCTTCTGGTGGAGTCTCTAAGAAACCTTTGCCTACCCAAAGTCATCAAGACTTTCCCCTACGTTTTCTTCTAGAAGTTTTATGGTTTTCAGTTTTACGTTTAGATTTATGACCTGTTCTGGATTGATATGCAAGGTATGGTTGGAGTTCTTTTTTTGCATATGCATATTTAATCGTTCCAATACCTTTTGTTGAAGAAACTACGTTTTCTCCACTCAACGGTCTTTGTACCTCAGCCAAATATCAGTTGGCCATATATGTATGTGTTTATTTATGGGCTGTCCATTTTGTTCAGTTGATCTATTTGTCTACTTTTTTTTTAAGATTTTATTTATTTGTTTGACAGAGAGAGACACAGCGAGAGAGGGAACACAAGCAGGGGGAGTGGGAGAGGGAGAGGCAGGCTTCCCACCGAGCAGGGAACCCGATTTGGGGCTCGATCCCAGGACCCTGAGATCATGACCTGAGCCGAAGGCAGACGCTCAACGACTGAGCCACCCAGGCGCCCCCTATTTGTCTACTGTTAAGCTGTTAGCATGCTCATTATTACTGTTGATTTATATCATCTGCAAATAAAGACAGTTTCATTTCTTCCTTTCCAATCTGGATGCCTTTGATTTTTTCTTGCCTCACTGCACTGTAGAACCTCCAGTACCTTGTTCGTAGAAATGGTGAAAGTGGACCTTCTGGACTTGTTCATGATCTTAGAGGGAAACCAGCCCCTATTTTCCCTCTTAAGTATGACATTAGCTGTGGGGTCTTTGTAGATGTTGCTGATCAGGTTGAAGAAATTCCTTTTATTCCCAGTTTGCTGAGAGTTTGTATCAGTAAAGGATATGGGGTTGTATTGATAGTGCTTTTTCTGCATCTGTTGAGATGCTCATATGGTTATTCTTTTTTATTTTAGTATGGCCAATTATATTGATTTTTGATTGTTAAATCAACCTCACATTTCTGGGATGAGCTCCACTTGGTCCCGGAGTCTTGTCCTTTGTATATATATTGTTGGATTCTATTTGTTAACACTTGGTTTAGAAGTTTTCATCTGTGTTTGTGAGGGATATTAGTCTGTAGCTTTCTTTCCTTGTAATATCTTTGTCTGGCTTTCATATCAGGGTAATGCTGACCTTATTGAATGAGCTGGGAAGTATTCCCTCCTCTTCAATTTTTTTGGAAGAATTTGTTTAGAATTAGCTTTATTTATTCCTTAAATATTTGGTGGTGAAGCCACCTCGGCCTGGAGTTTTCTTTGTGGGAAGGTTTTGAAGTGCAGATTCAGGTTATTTCATAGATGTAGGGCGATTCACGTTACCATGTCTTCTTGGTAGTTTTTCTTTCGAGAAATTTGTTCATTTCTTCTAAGTTGTCTGATCTATTGGCTAAAATTGTTCATAATAGTCTCATATTGTGCTTTTTATATTCATTGACTATAGGGATGTCACCTCTCTCATTCCTGATATCAGTAATTGGTCTTTTTTTTCCTGACCAGTCTGGCTAGAGATTTACCAGTTTTACCGATTTTCTCAAGAACACCAGCTTTGGCTTGTTGATTTTTTTTCTATTTAATTGATTTCTGCTCTGCTGTTTATTATTTCTTTTTTTTAAGATTTTATTTTATTTATTTGACAGAGAGAGAGATGGAGAGCAGGAACATAAGCAGGGGGAGTGGGAGAGAGAGAAGCAGGCTTCCCACAGAGCAGGGAGCCTGATGCGGGGCTCGATCCCAGGACCTTGGGACCTCATGACCTGAGCCGAAGGCAGACACTTAACGACTGAGCCACCCAGGCGCCCCTGTTTATTATTTCATTTCTTCTGCTTGCTTTGAGTTTAATTTGTTATTCTTTTACTAGCTTCTGAAGGTAGAAACTGAGATCATTGATATGAAACCTTTCTTCCTCCCTAATATAGGTATTTAGTGCTACAAATTTTCCTCAAAGTACTGCTTTGATACATATGTTGGGTTTTCATTTTTATTCAGTTCAAAATACGTTTTCACTTCCCTTTTGATTTCTTTTTTGACCTATGAATTATTTAGAAGTGTGTTATTTAGTCTCCAGATATTTTAGGATTTTCCAGAGTTCTTCTGTTACTGACTTTTAATTTAATGTCTCTGTGGTCAGAGAAATACTTCATATGACTCAAATCCTTTTAAATTTTTTGATCCTTGATTATGGCCCAGAATACGGTCTACATTTTAGTAGATGTCCTGAATACACTTGAAGAAGGTGTATCCTGCCGCTGTTGGCTGGAGCTCTAGAAATATCAGTTCAAGGGCGCCTGGGTGGCTCAGTTGGTTAAGCAACTGCCTTCGGCTCAGGTCATGATCCTGGAGTCCCGGGATCGAGTCCCACATCGGGCTCCCTGCTCGGCGAGGGGCCTGCTTCTCCCTCTAACCCTCCCCGCTCTCATGCACTCTCTCTCTCTCTCTCTCTCATTCTCACTCTCTAAAAAATAAATAAATAAATCTTAAAAAAAAAAGAAATATCAGTTCAAGATGGTTGATAATGTGGTTTGGGTCTTCCATCCCTTTACCATTTCCTTGCCCTAGCAATTATTGGGAATGGGTTATTAAAATATTTGGCTGTGACTATGGATCTATTTTTCCCTGTAGTTCTTTTTTTTTTTAATATTTATTTATTCGAGAGAGAGAAAGAGAGAGAGAGAGAGAGAGCGCACATGAGAGGGGGGAGGGTCAGAGGGAGAAGCAGACTCCCTGCAGAGCAGGGAGCCCGATGCAGGACTTGATCCAGGGACGCCAGGATCGTGACCTGAGCCAAAGGCAGTCACTTAACCAACTGAGCCACCCAGGCGCCCCTTCCCTATAGTTCTATCAGGTTTTGCTTTGTGTATTTTGAAGCTTTGACTTAGATGCATGAATATGTAGGATTCTTATGTCCTCTTGATTAATTGACCTTTTTATCATGATGAAATGATTTCCTTTATGCCTGGTATTATTCTTTGCTCTGAAATCTATTTTTCTGCTATTATATAGCCAACTACTCCAACTTTCTTATAATGGATGTTTGCATGGTATAACCTCTTACTTTTAACCTATTTGTGTTTTTATATTTAAAGTGTGTTCTTCTAAGTAGCATGTATTAGATGGTGCTTTTTTATTTGTTGTAATCGAAGTATAATTAACATGGAGTGTTATATTAGTTTCAGGTGCACAATATAATAATTCAGCACTTCTGAGCTCATCAAAATAAGCATGCTCTTGATTCCCATCACCTATTTCCCCCTCCCCCCACCCACCTCCCATCTGAGAACCACCAGCTTGTTCTCTGTGTTTAAGAATCTGTCTTGGGGCGCCTGGGTGGCTCAGTTGGTTAAGCGACTGCCTTCGGCTCAGGTCATGATCCCGGAGTCCTGGGATCGAGCCCCGCATCAGGCTCCCAGCTCAGTGGGGAGCCTGCTTCTCCCTCTGACCCTCTCTCCTCTCATGCTGTTTCTCTCTCTCTCTCTCGCTCTCTAATAAATAAATAAAATCTTTAAAAAAAAAAGAATCTGTCTTAACTGTCTTTTTTCTTTTTTGATTTGTTTCTTAAATTCCACACATGAGTGAGATCATACGGTATTTGTCTTTCTCTGACTTATTTCTCTTGGCGTTATACTCTCCAGATCCATCCATGTTGTCACAAATGGCAAGATTTCATTCCTTTTTATAGTTGAGTAATATTCTGTTATATGCTTTTTAAAAAAATATCCAGCCTTTTTAAAATTTTTTTTTAGAATTTTTTTGAAAGATTTTATTTATTTATTTGAGAGAGAGAATGAGATAGAGAGAGCATGAGAGGGGGGAGGGTCAGAGAGAGAAGCAGACTCCCTGCTGAGCAGGGAGCCCGATGCGGGATTCAATCCTGGGACCCCAGGATCATGACCTGAGCCGAAGGCAGTCGCTTAACCAACTGAGCCACCCAGGTGCCCCTCCAGCCTTTTAATTAGGGTGTATTTAGACCATGCACATTTAACGTGATAATAGAGATGGTTAGGTTCAAGTCCATCACCTTGCTGTGTATATTCTGTTTGACTCATCTGTTCTTTGTTTCTCCTTTTTGCAATTTTTCTACCTTCTTTTGGATTAATGTAGTAAATTTTAGGATTCCATTTTATCTCCTTTGTTGGCTTATTGGCTATAACTCTTTATTATTTTGGTGGTTGCTTTAGGGTTTATACTATGCATCATTAACTTACCACTGTCGAACCTTCAAGTGATTTGATAGCGCTTCATGTACAGAATGAAAACCACAGAGTAGTGGGCTTCCATCTCTCCTCCTGGCCTTTATACTGTGATTGTCACGCCTTTTATATATGTTACGAATCCCTCAATACCTTGTTACTGTTTTTGTTTGAACAGCCAACTATGTTTAGAGAGATTTAAAATACAAAGTCATATTTTTACCCACATAGTTACCATTTTTACTGCGCTTGCATCCCTTTGTATGGATCCATGTTTTCATCTGGCATCATTTTCCAGAAAGAAATAGATGCGAATCCTTTACCACTTTTTGTGGTTCAGGTTTGCTGGTCATGGATTTTTCCAGCTTCTGTGTATTGAAAAAAGTCTTTATTTTGCCTCCATTTTTGAAAGCTGTCTTTGCTAGGTATGGAATTCTAGTTTGACAGGTTTTTGGTTTTTTTTTTTTAATTCTTGAAGTCATTTAAAGATGTTGCTCTATTTTCTTCTTGATTTTGTTGTTTCCACCAAGAAATCTACAGATTTTCTTGTCTCTGTTCCTCTGTATAAAACATGTAGTTTGTTTGTTTGTTTGTTTGGTGGCTGTTTATATGAATTTCTCTTCATCCCTGGTTTTGAGCAGTTTTATTATGATGTGCTTCAGTATGGTTTTCTTCATTTTTTTTCTTGTGGTTGGGGTTGGTTGAGCTTCTTAGATCTGTGGGTTTGTAGGTTTCATTAAATTTGGGGAAATTTGGCCTTCTTTCTTCAGATATTTGTGTCCCTCCCTTGTCCTTCGAGGACTCCATTGACTGTGTGTGTTTGTGTGTGTGTGGCTTTCTGCACTTGCCCCGTGGCTCACTCATGCTCTTTTTCATTTTTCCCATCTGTTTTTCCTCTGTGTGTTTCATTTTGGATGGTGTCTATTGCTGTATCTTCAAGTTCACTCATCTTTCCTCCTGCAGTGCCAAATCTACCATTAATCCCATGCCGTGCAGTTTTCCTCTCGGACATTATGGTTTTTATCCCTAAAAGTTTTCTTTGGGTCTCTTTCATATCTTCCATGTCGTTACTTAAATTTTTGATCAAATATTATGCAGACACAATAAATTTAATGTCCTTCCCTGCTAATTCTAACATCTGCAAGTATTCTGGCTTGATTTTGACAGATAGATTTTTCTCCTCATTATATGTCATATTTTCCTGCTTTTTCGCATGCCTGGTGATTTTTCACTGGATTCCAGGCATTGTGAATTTTAGCTTGTTGGGTGCTGGATATTTTTGCATCTTATAAATATTCTTGACCTTTGTTCTGGCACAGTTACTTGAAAACAACTTGTTCCTTTTGGGTATTGCTTTAGGTTTTTTAAGGCGGTACCGGAACAGCTTTTTGTTTACAGCTAATTATTTCTCATTTCTGAGGTGATAACCCTTCTCATTACTCTACCAGTGTCCCATGAATTAGGAGGTTTTCCACCCCCAGCTGGTGGAGACAGGCACCGTTCCTGGCCCCTGAGAGCCACAGGCACCTTTCCCTCTGATCCTTTCAGATGGATCTTTACTTAGCATTGGCTTGTCTCTTCACACCCACTTCACTGAATCCGTGAAGGGAACTCTGTCCAGATCTCTGGCGTTTTTCTCCGTGCTGCTGTCTGCTCTGCTGTCCTCTGTCCTGTGGACTCTTGCCACCTTGGTCTCCCCAGGCACTAGGCTCCTCTCAACTCAGGAGTCTGCTGGTCCCTCCCCCTGGGCCGTGGTCTGGAAACTCTCCCAAGGTGGTAGTGTATTTTCTACCTCTCAGAAAGATGTTTTTTGACTGATGCCTAGGGTTTTACCAACCACTGTTTCCTATATTTTGTCTATGTCTTTTCATTGTTTGGGATGGGAGGGAGATCTAGCTCCTCCTATTGCTCCATCTTGTTTGGAAGCAGAAGTTCAACTTCTTGGCTTTTTTTTTTTAAACTTAGTACTATTTCCTAGATGGGCAGGGGATGTACTGTTTTGACTCTTAGTTTGTGACGACACACAAAGCTGAAAAAATTCACACAGAGAAGGTATTTTCTGAAGTGAGCTCCAGATACTGGGATGCCTGGGTGGCTCAGTCGGTTAAGCGTCTGCCTTCGGCTCAAGTCATGATCCCAGGGTCCTGGGATGGAATCCTGCATCTGGCTCTTTGCTCAGTGGGGAGCCTGCTTCTCCCTCGGTTCCTCCTCCCACTTGTGCTCACTCTCTCACTGTATCTCTCTTTGTCAAATAAATAATCTTAAAAAAAAAAAAAGTGAGCTCCAGATACTAAATGACCCATTGAATTTACCTGAGAAATGTTCCTTCTGGAGCAATTAATAAACTTTTCCATCGTGTTTTGTTTTTACAGATTTTATTGTCACAGAATCACTTCTTAGTGGAGGGAGGAGCAAACGGTGGGGTCTAAATGGCCAGGATCGAATTGTGCCCTCAGAACCTCTTCCTTCTCTCATGGGCCCCTTCCCTCTGGACTTCAGGGCCCTGCCTCACTGTCGCAAAGGCTGTGTGGCCCCCACTGCCTCAGGGCATTCTGCTTTCGTGAGTCCCAGTTGGCAAACACGTGGCTCCTAGGCATGATGGCGCCACGAGCATCCTTGTAATCTGCCTTCCAGTGCGCCTTCCCATAGGGGAGGACCCTGGGACGGACCTGCCCCCTGGGGTGTGCGGGGCTTAGCCAGTGCTGGCTGTGGTGGCTTCACTCTGAACCCCTCGTCACCTGTGAGGACTTTGTGATTCTCTGCCCCTTGCAGTGAAGGGGCATGCCGGCTGATGCAGAGAGACATTGCAGGAAGGCTTTCAAAAAGTGACTGGCCCCATGGGGAGGGGACTTTAGGGCGTCATGGCGACACTTGAGGCTGCTCGTGAGGTGTTGCCCATAGCCGCCTTCTGTTTTCCTTCACTAGATTCAGACAAAGACTGTAGCCCAGTGTGTTGAGTATTATTACATCTGGAAAAAAATGATCAAGTTTGACTGTGGCCGAGCCCCAGGACTGGAAAAGAGGGTCAAGAGAGAACCAGATGAGGCAGACAGGACAGAAGCAAAGGTAGAAGGTCCAGGGGAAGGTGGGGCTGGAGTTCGGTGCAGATCGGGATGGCACTGCCCATCCAAGTCAGGGAAGGGGGAAGGGCGCCCACTGGGAAGGGCTTCCCTGCTCAGCCTAGAGGCTCCCTGAGAAGGGTGGAGGGTTGGCACCCTTCCATCGTCATTTCTGTTCCTCTGCAGGTCATTTGCAGCCCTCGGGAGAGGCCCAGCCACCGTCCCACTCCTGAGTTCAAGATAAAGACGAAGAGTTACAGGAGGGAGTCCATTCTCAACTCCAGCCCAAATGCCGGCCCCAAGCGGACCCCTGAGCCACCAGGGAGTGTGGAGGGCCAGGGTGTCTTTCCCTGCAGAGAGTGTGAGAGGTATCAGCCCTGTCCCTGGATGTGCCCACACCACCTCCTCTCAGCCCCCCTGGCGGCCCTTGGGCAACCCGCTTCCCCCTGCTCTGACTTGTGTCCTTTGGTGACTTCTCAGGGTGTTCGACAAAATCAAGAGTCGAAATGCCCACATGAAGCGCCACCGGCTTCAGGACCATGTGGAGCCCATCGTCAGGGTGAAGTGGCCTGTGAAGCCCTTCCAGCTGAAGGAGGAAGAAGAGGAGGAGGAAGAGATAGGGGCTGACATCGGCCCCCTGCAGTGGTGATTGGGGTGGGGTGGAGGGAACTGGGGCAAGGCAGCCAGTCTGGATGGGGGCCTCCAGCCTCGTCACCTTTCCCCTTGGCCTCTCCAGCGGGTTTGGGGTACCCCTCTGCCTCCTCCCCACCCTTACGGTCCCTCACTTGCCAGCCTGGCATGGAAACGTGGACGTTTGGCCATAAATAGGCAGGAGAAGCCCCCAGTCGTTAGACCGCTGTTGGCTGGTGCCAGAGTCTCCAATCTCCTTCGGTTTTAATTAGTCTCTTCCTTTCTTTCAGTTCCACTCCTTCTAGAGCAGGGAGGCTTGGGGGGGGGGGGCGGGGGGGGAACAAGGTAGATCTGGATAGCTCTTAAATCTTTGCCTCAGTTTTGGGGTTTGGTTACATTTGTTAGATAAGGCCAAGACGTAGAGAATCAGTGGGAAGATACTTTCAGATCTCCAACATGTTGGGGCCCCCTCACCAGGGGAGTCTCTCTGCATTCCAGATTCAGTCCCTAGTCTTGCAATGACTTGTACATTGTTAGGTTTTTTTTGTACGTGTCGACTTGTAAATCTTATTAAATTGGGTTCTTGAGCAGCTGTCTTCTGGCTTCCCCGGCCTGTTGATCCGACAAAGGCTTTTGAGCCCCTGCTACTCGCTGGAGCCACAGAGATGAGTAAGCTGAGTCCCGGCCCCGGAGGAGAGGAGCCGGGGGCTTCGTACACTCACCCAGCCAGCATTTAGTAAGCACCTACCATAGAGCATAAGCCCGACCGACTGTGCCCAGTCTGTGCAGTGGGGCTACAGTGACACAGGAGGAACAAGGCCCCTCCCCTTGTGGGACTTCCATTGTCCGAGTGAGAGAGTCGCGGTGATGAATGAGTGAAAAGGTGATTTGAGATACTGATTGTGGGGATGCTCGTGGCCACGGGAGCAGGGGAGGCAGCATGGGCTGCCGGGGTCGGGATGCGTGGTGGCTCCCGTGGCTCAGCTGTGAAGTCAGGTGCGCCCACAGGGGCGAGCCTCAGCCTGTCGGCTGCCGCAGCAACAAAAACCACCTCTTCCTACGCCAACACCCAGACCTTGGGAGGCTGCGGGGAAGAGAGCCCATCCCTCCTTCTTGTCCCTTCCGAAGAGCCAGGAGAGCTTGTAGCAGCCCCTAGCAGGACGCCCCTCCTGTCCCACTGGCAGAGCCCATGCTCTTTCTCCACTGATCCCCAAGAGCTGGAAGGAAAATGGCCACAGTTTTCCTGGACACTCAGGCTGTGTCTCCAGGAACCGGGGGAAACCAGTGTGATCCCTCAGGTGTGTTGCCACTGGGTCAAAACTGGAATTCTGTGTGCAAGGAAAAGAGGAGGAGAGGGCTACGGGCAGGGAGACCGTGTGTCCACCACAGGGCAACATAAAATAAAGCGGGGCGCCAAGTCCCGGGCAGGGTCCGAGGCATGGCACACAGTGGCCGGCCAGGGAAGGCCACACCGAGGACGCTGCTGGGGCCAAGGTCTGGACGGCTAGTGGAGGGTGGTCCAAGAGCCTCCAGCTCCTCTGTGGAGCTTGTAGGAGGCGAGATGGCAAACACAGACAGTAGGCATGGTGGTAAGAAGGTGAGCCAGTGGCCTGGGCTGAAGAGGGACAGAAACTCGGGGAGTGGGGAAGCATCTTAGGTGTAGACTCAGCCTTGCTGGTGGGTCCCCTCCCAGGGAGAAGTGGTAAGGGAAAGGACAGGTCAGGGCCAGCGTGGCAGCTCTGGGGCTCGGCACCTGAGTAGATGTCAGTAAATCAGATGGGGAAGAGCAGGGATACCTCAGAGGACTGATCACCTCGAGGTGCGATTGGGTCCATCATAGTGGGTGCTGCATTCTGAGAGACTGGGGGGGGGGGCGGGAGCAGGGCAAAGCGTGGTGTCAGGAGCCATCCCAGGCGGCCGTGTCACGGCTAAATAAATCTTAAAGCCGGGGCAGGAGGGGGAGCAGAGGAGTAAGTTGAGTTTGAAGGACTTAGGACCCTTGTGGTTAAGGGAAAGGGCTCGGGCTCGGGCCTCCTAGGAACCAGAATTTACAGCCAGACTCCTCTTCTTTCTTTGTGATCTTGGGCAAGTCACTTTCCCTGTTTCAGCCTCCGTGTTCTCAGTCTGTGAAACGGGATGGGAACTGCCTTCCCCCACATCCTGGTTCAGTGAAAAGACATAAATGACGCATCTAGCAGGGTGCACCGCAGGAACAGAGCCGTTGCCATAAATGGGTCCTCCTGCTCTTATTGTTTGGGTCCCGCCCTGAATGACAAGCTCAGCTGCTGGAAATGAAAGACCCTGACTTAATGGGCGGGTGGTATGTTAGTTCTCTAGTGCTGCATAACAAATTGCCCTGAAATTTAACAGCGTTAAACAAACTGGAGCTTTTATAAATAGCACCACTCAGCCGGACAGGGAACCGAAACTGCTTGTGGTAATCCAGACTCTCCCCACCACCCCCACCCGATCTGCGGTCAGAATACAGTGGCCACCACAAGAAGGTGGTCTGAGAGAGTCCCGAAGTCAGAGCAAAGGTTTCTTGTGAATTACTCCCCCTCAGCTAAGCCCCATCCTCACCCCCAAATAATAGCTTTTTCTCACCCAGTGGTCCCTGGGTTATCTGCATGTGAATCATCTGGGAGTCCTGTAAGAAAATGTATATTCTTGTATCCTGCCACCGACTTTCATAATTGGAATCGTTGGGGGTAGGGCCCTGGAACTTGAATTTTTTTAAAGAAGATTTCATAGTAGAATCGTTTTTAGAAAGATTGTGAAAATGGTACTGAGAATTCCCATATACCCCATACCCAGTTGCCCCTATTATTTCTTTTAAAGATTTATTTATTTGAGAGAGAACTCGAGTGGGGGGAGGGACAGAGGGAGAGAGAGAACTCTTCATGAAGACTCCCGGCTGAGTGCAGAGCCCAACTGAGATCATGACCTGAGCTGAAACCAAGAGTCAAGCCGCTTAACCAACTGAGCCACCCAGGCTCCCCCTATTAATATCTTAGATAAGTATGGTACATCTGTTATGATTACCAAACCAATATTGACACATTATTATTAACTAAAGTCCATACTTTATTCACGTTTCCTTAGTTTTTACCTAACATTCATCTTCTGTTTCAGGATCCCACCCAGGACACCAAATTACATTTAGTGGGCATGTCTCCATAGGCTCCTCTTGGCTGGGACAGTGTCTCCAGCTTTCCTTGTTTTTAATGCTTTGACAGTGTTGAGAAGTCCTGGTTAAGTGTTTCGGAGAATATGCCTCAACTGGGGTTTGTCTGATGTTTGTGATTAGATGGGGAGAGGGTGGTGTCAGGAGCCATCCTTCACAGAAGTCACGTGCCATTCACATCACAGTATTGAGAGCACTTCTTATCAATGTGATTCACCACTGTTTGTGTTAACCTCAGTCACCTGGCTGAGACTGTTTGTCAGGTTTCTCCACTGGAAGCAGTCTCCCCATCCCTTTCCCATACCACACTCTGGAGGGAAGTCCCTGGGTGGTCCACACTGAGGAGTGAGGAGTTACGCTCCACCTTCTGGAGGGAGGAGTCTACATGAACTATTCAGAACTCTTCTGCATAAAATATTTGTCTATCTGCCCCGTTTATTTGTTCAGTCATTCACTTATACCAGCATGGGCTCAGGGATATTTTATACATTGGATTATAATCCAGTACTAGTTTATTGTGTTGCTCAAAATGTTCCAGCTTTGGTTTTTGGGAGCTCTTTCAGTTGGCTCCTGTGTCTCTTTGACATACCCTACCATTTGATACAAACACACACACACTCTCGCTCGCTCTCCCCCCCCCCCCCTTTTGGCACTACAAGATTCTCCAGGCTCATCCTGTGTAATTTCCTGCCCGAGCCTCAAAGCAGCCATTTATCAAGGAGTCCTGGTTCCTTTTATTGGAGAATGGTATTAAAAACAAAGATCTGGGCTCTGAGTGAATTTTTGACACGCTCTCTCCAGCTTTTGCTTTTGTTTTTATTAATGAATCCAGAGTCCTCGCTCAGTTTTCTTTCCCCGTCTAAGGACTTTACCGGCCTTCCCAAACCAGTTCCAGTATCCGTCAGCAGAGGGCGCAAGAAAAGGCAGAGCGCTTTCCTCACCGCTTACGCCTCTCCTAATGAAGAACCGCGCGAGTTAAGGAGCGGAGGCGGGGACTGAGCTGTGCGCAGGACACCTGTCAAACCCGGAGGAGGGCGGGGCGTATCTTCCGGCCGGGGCCGGGCGCTGTCATGTGAGGGTCAATGGTCAGCTGACTGGGGCGCAAGTTCCGCGGGGAGGTACGGGCCGAGCCGGGGGATGCTGCTGACTGGTGGAGCAGGAGCCAGAAAGCCCCACCTCGGGACGGGTCTTTGACGGTGGGGACTACGATTGGCTTATGCGAGTCACGTGGGATGTCGTAGAGCGCACCAGGAAGAGTGGAGTGTCCTACGCGGAAGTATGCGCAAGCGTTGAAACATCGCGTCGCCGATTGGCGGCCGTGAGTCACGGGGCGGTGTGCGGCGGCTGGCGAGGGCGTGGCCGGCAGGGCGCGCACCTCCCTACCAGATCTCTGGTTGGCCGGCGCACGTCACATGGTGCCGGGCAGCGGGCGGCGCGCACCGGTGCGACGTCAACGCAGCCCTGTTAAGCTCCCCCGACCTGTCTACCGCGGCCGGGCCTCTGCTGAGTCCCCCGGGGGCCCGGGTCGGGCGGTTTGCTGAGTACCCTTGCGGCCGCCATGGACAACTCCGGGAAGGAAGCGGAGGCGATGGCGCTGCTGGCCGAGGCGGAGCGCAAAGTGAAGAACTCGCAGTCCTTCTTCTCGGGCCTCTTTGGGTGAGAACCACGCCGAGGGCTGGGCTGGGACCTACACTGAGAGGACGACGGAGTCATGGCCTGAAGCGGTGGGGCGGAGTCGCACGGCTCGAGCCTAGAGAACGGAGGGGATTCCGGGAGGAGGTGCCGTGGTCTAAAGTAGCGGAGGGGACCCAGGCTAAGGGCAGGGGGCCCGGGCAGTAGCAACACGGTTGTAGGGGAGATAGTCTGAGGTGTTGGGAGGATCTTGGGCTGAGGGCACCCAAACCGAGGCCGCACCGTCTTGAGGCGGTAAGGGGACCCAGGCTGAAGGTGGGCCAAGAGGCCGCAGGAGAACCTGGGCCGAGGCAGCACGGCCTGAGGCCCTGAAGGGGACCGGCGTGGGAGAGCAGCCAGGTCAAAGAGTCTTTTGGAGTTCTAAGAGAACCTATCTGAAGGATCCCTGATGGGCACGGTGGGGCCTGGGACCGAGGACACCTGCCCAGCAGATTGACCTTTCCAAGGCGAACCGCAGTGGATTTGCATGAGCTCTGGGCGATGGGGCTGAGGGAGTCAGGGCTGAGGTGATCCTGGGAGTGATGAGCCCAGGTGTGAGGTGTGTGAGGGTGCCTGAGAGAAAGCTGCATGAACTGGAGAAAGAACCTTGGACTTGAGGTGCTGGAGAGCATTGAGGATTTTAAATGGGGGCCGTCTTAGTCTGTCTGGGCCGCTATGACAAAGTACCCTAGAACGGGTGGCTTATAAACATCAGACATTTACTTCTAACAGTTTGGAGGCTGGAAGTCCCAAGATCCGGGTGTTGGCAGATTTCGTGCCTGACGAGGGCCTGCGTTCTCATAGACAGGGGACTTGTCACTGTGTCCTCACATTGTGGAAGCAGTGATGGAAGGGGAGAACTGGCCCTCTGGGAGGCTCTTTTATAAAGGCATTTATCCCAGTCAGGAGGGCTCTGCCTCGCGATCTAATCACTTCCCAAAGGCCCCCATCTCCGCATACCGTCATCTTGGAGGTTAGGATCTCGACACATGAATCTTGAGAGGACACATTCAGTCCGTAACAGGGCCGTTCTTGGAGGGTTCCCACTGGCCTTTTAGAAAGGACTGCAGCAGCTGGTGTGGGGGAGAGTGATGGTAGTAATACCAGATAGTATTTATTAAGTGCTCTGATTCTGAGTCAGACCTGGCTCAGGCACCTTATCTGTGTCTTTGCATCGAATCCTCACAACATCCCTGTGGAGGCGGACAGACTTACTTGCCTGATTCCTCAGTAAGTGGGAGACCTGGGCCTGTCTGATCCCAGAGCTGTCTTTGCTGCCACACTCATTTCCCCCCCGAGGCTCGTGCCCATTTCTGGGCACTACACTTAGGAAGGATGTTGGCAGACTTCGGTGTCTCAGGGGGCTCCTACCCTATAACTCCTCCTCCCTCCCTGCCCCACATGGCAGTTTTCTCCAAACATTTAAGTGAAAGAGCTGTGTATTCATCCCAGTCCCTTCCAGCTCCAAAAGTAGTTGAGATGGTGCTGAGAGGGGAGTGGGCAAGGCGAGAGCAGAGGACAGGGGTACTGACGGGAGCCTGTCTGAGAGCAGGGAGTACGACGACAGGTCAGCCCAGAGGACTCCTCTTGGCCAGCAGCCACTCCGGGCACCTCCTCCCCTCTGGAGCTGGGGTTTCATGTGTTCAGCACCTCACAGCCTTTTCTTACAGCCCCTAGTGGCTTCAGGGACCGGAGAAGGGAATGTTGGGGCTCAGCTTGTCCCTCGTGCCTTTCCCTCCCCTTTCAGAAACCTCAGCAGTAACCTTCCAAACTGAGAGGTCTCTGGTCATGTCAGAGGGCCAAGTAAGATAGCGTCCACCTGGGATCTGGGGCAAGCCCGAATCCTTGGATGTTAGGGCCTTCTTTGTTCTTCACTGTTGCTGGGCTTCCAGACACTAGAGGGCTTTGGGGCACCAGTGGCCCGCGAGGGAGGCGGTACCAGCCAGTTAGTAGATTCGAGCTCCTTGTGTACCTTCCCTCTGGCTCCCTCCTCCTCCCTAAGTCCCCAGCCAGAGAGCATGCCCCTGCGGCAGCGAGCTGTAGGGAATGGGGGGTGGGCAGCCCAGACTTCTCTCTGGAAGCAAAAAGATGGAGAGTTCCTGAGTAAAGCACAGTGAAACCGCAGAAAAGGGGAGGGGAGGTATGCCTTCTCCTTCTTCCTGCTCTGAGGCTTCAGGTGGATTCACAAACTTCCCCGCTGTGCTCCCTCTGGAATGGTACGAGTTCTAAACAGTGGTTGTGTTCCCTGGGGCTTGTCCTCATCCCTGACACCTCCACCCCCGCCCTCCCAACCCCTGCCTACCGACATCCAAGACAAAAACTTTTCCGCTTGGATACCAACGTTGATAGGAAGTATCTGAGGAAGTTTCTGCGTCTGTGAAATGAAAATCATAGTAATACCTACTTCGTGGGGTGGTCCTAAAGAGTAACGGAGAACGTGCTTGTGAAGTGGTGAGCATTTAAGTGCTCACTGTTATCATTGAGTGCTGTTACTGGAAGTTGGGTGGGAGGCACCAGAAAAATAGGGATGATAAGGTGTTCCATAGACCGAGAGCACGTAGACCGAGAGCATGTTCCTAAAGATGGAATCAGGTCCTGACCAATCAGGTCCTGTTTAAACTGCCTATGGGCACCTGCAACCCCCAGGAACGCTGGAGGCTGGCTTTTGTAGGGGAAGAATGGCTGCCTGGGTAGGGTGGGTGGGCCCTTTGCCAAGCCCCGTGTGGGAACCGCAGCTTCCAGCTGTGCTTTGGACCACCTTCCACCTGCAGAGCCTGCACGAGCCCGGCCTGCCTGTTTCCAGCAATCACTGTGGCCACTCAGAGCGCCCTGCCCCCTGCCAGGCTCCATGGCTGAAAACTCAGGTGTCCCTCGCCCAGTCTCAGAGTGGAGTCCTTCCTGAGGGACTGCAAGGTTTGGGGGTACCCCGGCCATCATTTTGCTGCAGTCCCAGGGCTCTGCCTTTCTCGGTGGGACGGGGGGGGGGGGACTTTGCCGCCTGGTTATACAGAACTTCCAGTGCTTCTGTTTGGGACAGGACAGCTGAGAGACCGAGGTCTTTCGGAAACATCTATTAAGGAAAGGAAACACATTCAGTTCTTGGGCTGCAGTGAAGTCATCTTGTTGGGGTGCAGAGGGGCATCAGTAGGAGAACTAGAGGAGTACCCGCCCCGCCGTGCGCAGGCATGCCCCCCCCCCTTCATTGAGCTTACTGTCAGGAAGGCAGTGGCCCAGAAATAAGCACTGTCCGCAGGATGTAGTGAGGGGGGTGGGGAGGCTGGAGGCCCAGGGCCCTGTGGAAATCAGGAGGGTGCCACCTTGCCAACCTGGGGGCAGGGGTGATAAAGCTCATGCTGAGATTGGAAATAGGTAAACAGTTCTAGAACGTGCCCTCTCTGCCAGCCTGATAAGAGCCAAGCTGAGCGCCTGCCATGAGGCAGGCACTCTCTCAGGGGCTACCTGCAAGATTTCAAGGGCCCCCAGCAGCCCCGCTAGGGACGGTGTCTCCCCCTGGGTCACAGAGGGACCCGAGACGTGCAAGCCACGAGCCTGCATTTGAGTCCAGGCCTAACTACAGTCCCCGATTTTTCCACCAACCCCTCGTGACTCTAGAATTCCCCTTGCCAGGTGGCTGGCAGCCCTCGGAGCGTGTTTCTCCTCCTTCATATAATAGCAGCCGTTTGAGCACCTGTTCTGCTCTGCTCTTTGTGCCAGGTATGGCGCATATGTCATCTCTAATCCCCACAGGGCTGCTTCCCAGATCAGGTTCCTTGTCTCCATTTTACAGATAAAGCAACTGAGGCTCTGCGATTGCCAGCCCAAAGTCCCGCCGTTACCAAAGTGCCTGAAACTGGTCTCAGCCCCTCCCTTGGCCCCCAGGTCTGTTGTGTAGAAACCCGTTACAGACGGGTCACAGGAGTGTCACAAGAGTGACCTGGGGTGGTTGCAGAACCCAGCCATTAGCGCGTAACAGGTTTAGCCTTTAGTCCTTCCTGGGGCCTGTGTGCGCACTGGGGGGTGGGGGAGGGAGGCCAGGCCCTGCCCCACGGGAGCCCATACCCATCAGGCCGGGGTGAGGGGGTGCACTACCGAGCGGGGGGGGCGGTAAAGGGCTTAGCCTTGCAGGGGGGCAGGAGGAGATGCCGGGGGATCCCACAGCTCTGTCTCTGACAGCTCAGTGCAGTCAGCAGAGGAAGAGGGCTGGTGGCTGCCCGCTCCCTGGGCCAGGTGGACCTTCCATGTTCTCTCTGTTTCTTCCGCCTGCAGCACTGACGGGGCCCTCTGTGGGGGGCTGGTTTAACTCCCTCCCTTGCCTAGAGGGTGCTCAGCGCGGCTCCAGCAGAGAGCAGCGTCTGCTCATCAGGGAAGGGAAATCTGCACAGCGTTGGCTGTTTAATCTAGAGCAGAGGCGAGAGCAGGCGGGGACCTTGTCCATCTTCTCGTTTTGCAGAAGACCCTTGGACGTGGGGAAGGAAGCCTCCCAGGTCACTGAGTGAGACACAAGGCAGCACTTGATCTCCAGGCCTGAGTCCTGTTTCTGGGCCCTGCCACTTTCTGGCAGCATGAGTGTGGGCAGGCCCCTTAACCCCTCTGAGCCCAAGCTTCCTCTTCGGTGGAGCAGGGCTAATACCCAGAGCGTTACTGTGAGGAACCCTGTGCTCCTACCAAGCCATTCTAATCACGTAAAGGAGGTGTGTAGGATGTTGAGACACGGTAAGGGTGGGACGGGCCCTGGGGTCCCTTCTTGCCCACCCGGGACACTGGAGAAGCAGAGAAACGGGGGACAGGAGTGAGGGGCAGTGGCTTTGGCCCTCAGGAGGCACAGGAGGGCCAGGGAGGGTCGAGGACCTACAATGGGAGTCACTCCATCCGCCCTGCCCTTTGCAGCCCTTAGGAGAGTGCTGGTGGGCCGGGTGGCCTGTTTCTGGGAG
Organism: Eumetopias jubatus; assembly: GCF_037043125.1. Lineage (NCBI taxonomy): Eukaryota > Metazoa > Chordata > Mammalia > Carnivora > Otariidae > Eumetopias > Eumetopias jubatus. The sequence goes on along the minus strand of NW_028274816.1, from coordinate 56,539,181 downwards.
CCAGGAGGTGCCCAGGGGGTGGAGGAAGGAGCGAGGGAGGCTGAGACTCTGCCCTGCAGACCCCCCTGGCCCAGGGCCCACCGGGCCGTCTGTGCATCGCTGGCACCGCGCGCGCCTCTCCATATGGCAGTCGCTGGAGGTTGGTGGCTGTGCCTGGGAGCCCTGAGACTGCTTCCTCCGCCTGGGGAGGGGGCAGAAAGCAGAGCCGAGTGGGTAATTATAGACAGGCCTGCACCAGGCTGGCCCAAACCAGTTCCCTCTATTCCCGGCGTGACTCGGAGCTGGAGCCGCGGGATGGGGAGAGCTAAGCAGAGGCAGCTCGGGGGAGGTCAGTGGGGGAGGGACCGTCAGCTGTCGCCTGTGCTGCCACCGGGCTCTTCGTGAGAGGTAGGCCCAACTAGCTTTTCTGGATCTCCTGCGGGAGGCATTGGAGGAGGCCTGGTTTCTTCCTCGAAGGGAGTTTGCCACACTCCGATGAGTGCTCTGAGAGCTGCCCTAACCTCGGGGAGAAGTCCTGTAGTAAACCGGAGATTTATCCTGTGGGGAGGCAGCTTGGTAGAGCACTGGAGCTGAGGACTTCTTCCTTCTGGTCACTGGCCCTGCCAGACACCTGCCTGTTACGGTATAATAGGGCCTCACCCCTTCCCCTGGCCTCCAGCATGGGGGTCCCCCACCTGCCCCTCCAGCCTCATTTCCTACCCTTCCCTGCACTGTAGCCAGCCGGGCCGCTGCTGTTTTGAACTGGCCACGCCTGTTGGTGTCCTAGGGCCTTTGCACATGCTGTGACTGCTCTCTGGAGGGCTCCTCCCTCCTTCTGTCAGTGGCTCCTTGGTTGTCTTTGAGGACGGAACTTGACTTTCACATCTTCACAGCAGTGGTGGCGTGGATCTGCCCATCCAGAGCGGCCCCTCCTCCCCCAGTCCCTCCAGTGCTTACTCACTCGGAAATCACCTTACTGATGTCCTGTTTACTGAGAGCCAGGTCTTTCTCCTTGGTTTACTGCTAGTATCTGCAGTGTCTGGCACATAATAAATGCTCACATTTGTTCCCCAGGTGAATGAGTGGCTGTGGGAAGGGCTTCTGTCTCAAGATCTGCCAGTGACCCAAGGCGAGTCACCTGTTCCCCTCTGGGAACTCCGCTTCCATCTCTTACAGGAGACGATGGAACTCCAGAGATTCCCCAATCATCATCTGGCATGGAAATGGCCAGGACCCAAGTCGGGAGAGGAGGGAGGAGGCAGACCTAAGCAGACATTAATCCCTGTGGTTTTCCCTCTCCGTAGTTAGAATCACTGACCCAACGCAGGGCTGGCCTGGGATCACAGAATTGCGGCCCGGCAGCTGACAGACAGCCTTTGTGTGCTGTGTTCACTCTGTCCCACCGAGCTGAAACAGACCAGCTGGGGCTGGCTCTGTTCATTGTCAGTCACCCCGCCTTGGGCCTCTCGGTGGGACAAGCCGTTTCTGCTCATCCAGGAGCCTGAGGTTTTTCAGAGGCTGGCCGAATCTGGATAGGACTTCGTTGTTCCCACAGAGAAGGGAAGGATGAGCTAGGGGATCCACGGCGTGGGGAGACATGACCTCGGTCTGTGAACGCATCCATCCCCTTTAAGTCAGAGAACGTTCTAGAGAAGGTCCCCCAGAGGATTTTTGTATCTAGGCCTCAGAGGCCCCCCTACCGCCTGTGAAGTTCCTCACCTCTCCAAGGCCAGGAGTGGGTTCTAAAGAGGTCACTCCAAGCAGGGGCCCCAAGCCCAAGGTGTGTTGGGCCAGCTGGGGTGAAGCTGTCGAGGGAAGACCCTGGGACCCAGCAGAGTGAGCATAGGAGTGCATTCCCTGGGGGGGGGGGGGCACTTCCTGTGGAACAACAGAGGGTAGGGGAGACGCCTCAGCACAGCCCCAGAAGGCAGAGACTTTTCAGCTAAGAACTTACCTCCTGTGATGTGGATTCATGAGGCCGGGATTCCAGTCCTGGCCAGCCAGCTGGCCTGCCCTGGGGTATATTTACAAACGGAAACAGCCTGACTCGGAAACAGCCTGGAAACAGCCTGACTCCGAAGGGGTCGCTGGGGCCGCTTTCCAAGCAGTGGGTCTACATCAGCTTTTTCCTCCAGAACTCACCTGAGCTTTCTGATTCACCCAGGCCCATTGTTTAAAAAGCCGGACTCCAGGCCCCACCCAGACCTGCTGAGTGAAATCTTCCAGGAGGGTGGTTAGGGGGCCTGGTGTGATCACTGTAACTCGCAGGTCCTGTGATTCAAAGAAATGGACTGAAGGAAGGAACGCTGTGAACACGACTCCCAAAACTACCCCGGAGGCCCTCCACAGCTGCAGCAGGGGCTGGTCGGTTTCCAGGGCCAGTGGACATGGGTCGGGGGGGGACAGGAACCATGATTTGTTTGGCTTTCTATTGGAAAATGCCTCTCTTTTCTCCTCGTTCGACACAAAACACTGATGTCAGCGAAGAGAGGATCTGAAATCCATTTGGTGGAACTCGGCAGGTAGGGTTTTTTCCTACTGGTTTATGTGGGCCATGGGTGTTGGAACAGTTGCAGAGACCACAGACCTCATGAGCTGAGGCGGGTTGCATTCTCGGCGGTGGAAGGACAGAAACATGGCGGGGGCTCGCAGACAAGGTACTCATGAAGGAAGAGCTTCCGATGCACCGCTTGGAGATCTCAGGAGGGCAGAGGAAAGCTGCCTAAGCAGAATGCTCTTTGATTTTTTTTAAGTACTCCTCCGTATCTCTCAGACCCCTGCTCTGGCGCAGTAAGTTCCTTGAAGGTAGTTTTGCCATTTTAAATAATTCTGCACTGAACATCCTTATACCTCTTCTGATTGGTTTCTTGGGGTAGATTGCTAGACATGTAACTCACTGCTGGACCATAGAACCAAATGTAAATCCTGATATTTAGAAGTCATGTATATCTTTTCTGTGTTCTATGTAAATACATTTTGGCAGGTAAAATAGGCAGAAGATAAGAAAATTCAGGCAGTACAAAGGAGGAGTGTAGGGTGCGGAAATCTTGTCTCTTGCACCTGGCCCCACAGTTCTGTAGACCCCACCTTAGAGAAGAAAGTCTAGTTTTTTGTGTATATCTGCTACGTCCTGAATTAGTAACGGCACACTCGTAGGGTCGAGAGGTCTTCCCTGAACACCTGCAGCGTGTAAGGCATGGGCTTCAGGCATTGGGGAATGGACAAGTCATCCAGAGCTGGGCTCCTTCCCCAGAATGCTTTGCAATCTCTTGGCAGGGCGGTGGGGGAATTTGCATAGAGCCTGGGAAACCAGCGTTCACTGAGCAGAAGTGGAAGAGGCCGTCAGAGGCTGGGCTCACTGGGAGGTTGGGAAGTCTTCCCCCTCCCCTACCCCATCCCCGCCGAGTGGGGGTGACCCAGGCCTCCCCAGGGAGGGCCCAGGCAGCCTGCATTGAGTGTGCCTTTGTGCCGGGGAGGGGAGCGGGGGCCGCAGGCTGGGTCTCCCCTGAACCCTCAGCAGAGGCCTGGGCTGCAGTGGGCTTCACAGAGGCCTTATGGGGGGGTAGGGGCACATCTCCACTGTCACCAGGACAGAACGCTGGCTTGCTTCTTACTACCAGATTAGCGCATCTCATCTCCTTTTACCTTCTTTCCCCAGAGGCTCATCTAAAATAGAGGAAGCGTGTGAGATCTACACCAGAGCAGCAAACATGTTCAAAATGGCCAAAAACTGGAGTGGTATGTGATCTCTGCTAGAACCCCTTCGTGCTCCTTTCTCTTTTCCCTTGACTTCCAGTCCTGAAGGCCTGGCTTTGGGGCTTGCCTTGCAGCCCCCAGTCTCTCCATGCCACCTCTGGCACCGGAAGCCCGTCGGCCTGCCACTGGCTCACTTGGAGCCCACTGGGTTATTTTACTTGGGCCGCAGGGCCTTGGCGAGAGGACTGTAAGGATAAATAAATGATTGAATCCACATAGCTCTTGGAGGGGTTTCTCCTTAAACTCCGAATGTCCGGTTTCCCCGGAAATTCCTCCCTACTGCTTTTATCAGGTCTGAATGCTAGACGTAGCAGACCATTCCAGTGGTTCCAGTGGTCACCTTAACCATTTATCAAGTGTGCCCCTAAGTGCCAAGCATGCGTATTGAATGGAATCGTCACAGCAGCTCTGTGAGGGGCACTACCGTTAACATCCCCGTTATTGGAAACTGAGGCTTGGCTCAGACCCGGGCCTGAGGCGCCACTACTGGTGAGGGACAGAACCAGAATTCAGAAGGCAGAGCTCCAACTCTGGAGCGGCCTCTGTGTGGCTTCAGGGCCTTTGCAGGCTCTCTCTTCGTGGCACAGCTCAGGCTGGCCGTGTGACCCCGGGCAAGTTACTTCCCATTCTGACTCCTGCTGAGTCCGACAGCAGGGACAGCGGCAGTCCCGCCCCCATGGGGCTGCAGTGGGCATTCATGGAGATCAGGCATCCCCACCGAGGGCAGCCAGCACTCAGTAAATGTGGTGGCCCCGAGCTCCGTGTTTGTCATGCCTGGGAGCCCACCACCTCCCCGCGTCAGGGTGGAAGGAACCCTGGTCGGCAGATTAGCAAACTTCAGGAGTGGCTGTGAGGTGCCCACCGGAGCCTTCTGTGTGCTCTCGCACACCGTGTCACAAACTGCTGCAAGGGCCTCCCCCCAGAACAGGGCATCCCAGGTCATGCGCCTCCGGAGACACTCAGAACCTGTGTTCGTGGGCGGAGTGAGACCAGAGTCGCCATTCCTCTGACTTGGCTTCAAGGTTGTGGTCAGACTGGCGCTTGGCCGGCTCCACCAAGGAGAGGTGGATAGGCAGGGAGGGGCTCCTGGAGGCCTGAGAAGCCAGAAGAGCTGGTCGGGAGCTGCCTGAGGGCCTGGAGGAGAGCTTTGAAAATCTAGCGCGTTGAGCTTCTCAGGGCTGATTCCAGGACTCAGCCTCAAGCTTCAGTGAGATTGGATCAAGGAAATCGAGCAAAGACAGGTTTGGGACCCCAGGAGGAACTTCCTGACCAGAAGGAGACACAGCCTGGAATGGGACCCCAGGAGGCCCCGGTGAGATGGAGTCTCCTCATTTTCTGAGAACATTTTTGGTTTCCTGGAAACTGAGCTTTCACCAGATAGATAGTGCACACAGCCACGTGCCCTGTATAATTTCGTGCTCCCAAACTAAGGAGGTGCCTTTAGAGAAAGAGTATTTCTCAGTCGCGTAGACATCGCTTTGCCCCTAAAATGTGTTACTTCCTTCCCATCCCCCCCCCCCCAGCTATTCAAACAAAGATCCAGGGCCGTGTTTCATTTTTCTCCCAACGATACTGCTTTTCTGGAAATTTTGCACTCACGTTTGAGCCCTTAAAAGTAATAAATCATACATGATGGAAACTGGGCTGCTTTGTCTTTCCTGCTGCTCTGAAGTTCCAGGAGGGGGCCAGACCCTCTGGTCTCCTTCCGGCTCCGGAACTGTGTGATTCCGACGCAGCTGGAGGAGGAGGAGGAGGAGGACGGAGGGCAGTGGAGCCTCAGGTGGGGGCTGGCTGAGCTGGCGGTGGGCGTTGGAGCTTCCGGTCAGGACCGTCCCACCCCTGCTCTCCAGCCCCAGAGGAGGAGCCGGGCCATTGTCTTCTGCAAGCTGCCAGGCAACTTAGGAGACAGACGGGTGACCACAGTGGCTTGGGAGCAGCGCAGGATGACCACCTGCAGCCAAGTACTGGACAAACTGGGCCCCCCATGTGGTCTGCACCGCCCTTTGCCCAGCGGCACTTGTCCCCATGCGCTCGAGTTCCTGCTGTCCCACGGGGCCACTGCGGGGGTCAGCTGGGGATAGTTTCTGTATCCTGCATAGCTCTCGGCCCCGTCTGCCTTCTTGGATCTTTAGAAGTTGGTGGCCCTGGAAATACCGGCAGAGGCTGAGATTAGGGCCATGGGATGTTAGCTGGCCCCCACCTGGCTCTCTCTTTGTATACACAGGGCTCAGGGGCCTCCCCCTGAGGCAGCTTCCTCCTCCCTCCGCGTCCACCTCATGGACCTTCAGGAGCCTCAGCCCAGGAGTCAGGAGGCCTCAGGTCGACAGGGCGAGGCCTTCACCTCAGCACCACCTCCCCACCCCCGCCAGGCCAGTCCCTTCCTCTCTCCAGAGCCCTCTGCATTCCCGAGAGCCCCTTCCCGGGCCAGCGTCGGGATGGCTTCTGACAAGCGGAGCCCCACTAAGGCTGAGCTCATTCTTCTCTGTTCCAGCTGCCGGAAACGCTTTCTGCCAGGCAGCCCAGCTGCACCTGCAGCTCCAGAGCAAACACGACGCGGCCACCTGCTTTGTGGATGCCGGCAACGCGTTCAAGAAAGCCGACCCCCAAGGTGAGCCTCCACGGGTCTCTGGGGCCAGCTGAGCACTCTCCACGGAAGTCCTCAGGTCTCCGTGAGGCGCCGGTTCTCTCCAGGGACAGGCGCCACAGGCTGGCCAGGGAGACACTTGCGCTTGAACTTCGCAATTGGCTCCCTTCCGGTTGGCATTTGCATCCCGCTCCAAGCCTCCGCCTCCCCCTGCTACTTTGTGTGCGCAGCTGATCGCTTCCCTCCCAGAGCCGGGGAGCATTTGGGAGTGGGAGTTACATTGCAGACCCACCGCATGCCAAGGAGAGAGGAAAATCTGTTCTGTTGTCAGAATTAACACGCACAGGGGGGTGGGAGGGGGTTCTGAGACCAGCCAGGTAGGAGTTGCTGCCGAAAAAGGAGCGGAAATTATCCTAACCTGGCTTCCCTACACCCTGGGGGGGGGGGGGGGGGGGTGGAATCAGAACACAGCCCATGATGGGAGTTGCCAGAGGGAACAAGTTACTTAAAATGAGGCAGCGTTGGGGAGAAAAGCCCGGTTTGGGACTGACTCATGGTGAGAAAACCATTCGTCCCGTCGGGCACATCCCGAAGCAGAAGCACAGCCCGGTGGGTACCAGAATTTTGGGTCTCAGGGAGCTGGAATTTTAATTTCTGTTTTCCATCTCGCTGCCAGACACAGGTTGCTAATTTTTTAATTTTAGCAAGCAGAGATACTTTTTTTAGGTAACCATCTATTGTTACTATTCTCTCATGAGAGAATAGGAAATACATGAATGTTTTAAGAAAAAAAAAAAGGGAGATGCCTCGTCTTGGAACAAAGACCTGCCCTTCCCAAGAGAGGACAGTTTGCAGCTGGGCACCGAGGTGTTTGCAAGGCTTGGTAAGCACCAGTTCCTACCCCGGTGCTGGCGAGTTGTTGGCGGATCCGTTACCACCGCCAGGGACCGACCTGTCGTTCCCAGGCAGGGATTGGGTCTCTGTAGACCAAGTAGCTTCTCTGTATCCCCAGACTTGACCAGTCACTGCTGTGTACCTGGGCATCCCACAGAGGTTGGCCTGAGGGGCTCACGTGGTGGGCCCAGGCTCGGCAAGAACCAGAGGGGAGGCCTCGTGGAGGGGTGGGCCACAGCAGGCCGTGTGGGAGATGTGAGGAGGACCCAGGGCCGCCTCGAATTACCCAGGGACGTCTGTGTCCCGTCTCCCCAACACCAGCCTTCCCTCTGCTCCCTGGGGAACTGGTCTTCCTGGATTGCCGCCCTAGCATCTGTGCTGTTCAGCTGCTACTCCGGAGTGACCGGAAGGACTCGTTTCTGGGGCAGAAGTTGAGTGCCAGGCTTCATGACCTGTGTGTGGCCCCATTGGCTCTTTAAACAAACCCGAGTACTTCCCTCGGATGGGCCCCCACCCGGCTCCTCGATGTTGCGTCTGTGATGTTGCGTCCTTAATCCTTTGGTGGCTTTTGATCTGAGCTTTTCCAGCTCGAGGCAGGGTCCTGCAGGGCATGTGTTCGGTGCTGGGGCCTGGGCTGGGGGTGTGGCCCTGTGCTCAGCCTCAGGAAGCACGGAGGGTGAGAGGTGTCTCACGTTGGGTCTGCTGACGTGGCCATCGTGGGGCCCCGGGGGCCAGCTTGGTTTCTCCAGGGATCAGCAAGCACAGTTTGCTGCCCTGGGAGCTGAGGCAGGGAGGGAGGGGTGGGCCTGGGGTGGGAAGGACCTTTCAGGCAGCAAGAGGAGCAGTGACCAGGAGAGGAGCCTATTTTGGGCACAGCCCTGAGTGGGCACCTTGGCTGGAGCACCAGCTTCTTGGTGCTGAGCAAGGGTGGGGGGCACCGGAGCAGTGACCCAGCACCGCCACCTCGCGGACTCCTCGCCCAAGTAATGGTTCCTGTGGCGTGTGGCTCAGCGTGGTCTCCTCTGAGTCTAGACCAAGCCTCTTCTCCTGTGACCTCAGGCAGTTGCTTCATCTTCTGGGTCTCCGTTTCCTGGTCTGGTAAAGGCAGAGACCACATGTGAGAAAAAGCACAGGCTTGGCCAGCACAGCACCTGGCGTGTGATAAATCTCTAGTGAGGGGTGGCCCGTGGCCCCCATCAGAGGCCCGGCCTCCTCCCTTTGGCCACTCGGCTTGTAAAACAGAGCAGGAGGGCCCACTCGGAACCCCACTGGGCTTCCCCAAGCAGGTGGCCAGCTCCCTGGGGCCTTGCTGGTCCCCTTAGCCGCCTGGAAGGCCTCGGTCCTGTGTCAGCACCTCCTCCAGGAGTCCTGGAGGGCCCTCCCCGCGAGAGGCAGCCGGTGCCCAGCCCGCACAGAAGGCCTGCCAGAGCCGGCCAGGGTGGAAGGAAAGGATCTGGCGCCTGTCAGCGTGCTCTGTCTGCGAGTCTGCCTGGAATGGTGGCCTGGGGGCGGGGGGGGCGGGTATGTGATGCCTCTAGCTGTCGGTGGTTCCCGGGTTTCCCAGCCTTTCCCAGCCTCTGCCGGCTGCTCTGGAGGGACTCAGGCCAGGGAGGCCCCTAACCCCAGCCGCCTGAGCCGGCCCGGGGCTGCATGCTCGCGTTCCTGGGCGCCTCCCGCGAACCAGACGCCGCAGTAGCTTTCTCTAACCCAGTCCGCTTCCTTGTGGGACTCTGCCTTGTGCCTGCGTTGCACCCAGGAGGGCTGAGTCCCGGGCTTGATGTGGGAAACGGCAGCCAGACCCGGAGGCCGCTGGAGCCCAGCAGGTGGGGCGAGGGCGCTGGGTTGCACGGCTCCCCGTGTGCCTAAGCCAGCACCCTCCCCCCTCTGGACCGCAGAGAGCTGGATCTCATCCAGGGGTGCTCTGGCCGCTCATCCCCGGGGGCCTGGTGACTGGAGATAAGCCAGCCGTGTCCCGTGTGTCAGCCGCTGGTCTACCAGCGCTTGCTGGGGTGTCCCCGAGGCAGGAGCCCACGTGAGGGGGACTTAACCCTGTGAATCCATCATGCTGCCTGGGAGTGATCTCCTGCCCCCTCTGCCTCTCCAAGGGCCATGCCCTGCTAACAGCGCTCCGGCACCGGGCCCCTGTAGGCCTGGGGCGGCCGCTGTGGGGGAGCGTGTCCTACCAGAGAGAGGAACTCGCAGCCTCTCCCCCTCCTGGGCCTGCTCATCTCCCTGGGAGGCGCTTAGGCCACCTCAGCGCGCAGGTGCTGGGTGGGGCTCCCCGGTGTCCCAGAAGAGGGAGCCGGTGAGTCTCCCTGCTGGCCACAGGGCACCCCCCTCCCGCCCCCCACCGGCATGGAGGCTGGAGCCGGGTGGGATGTGCAGAGGCGGCTCCCTGCAGCCCAGCCGGCGAGCTCCTTATCAGCCTTAGCGTCCTGTTGCAACCAGCCCATTGCCGGTTCATCAGTTCAGGAATTCTGTCTTTGGGAAAATACGTGCATGTGTTCAAGCGAGTCTTGTTTCCGACTAGTTTTTTGTGTGTGTTCTCTCCTTCTGCCTCCTCTTTCCCTGTTTTTTCTTCTGTGGTGCCCTGGGCTTCCAGTTGTCAGCTTCAAAACCCTGACCAAATGGTGTAAATTCTCTGAATCTTTCTGGCATCTCCGGAGGCCTTTCAGAATTGTCCCAAACCTACAGGTTCTCCCTCCCTCAGAGGAGTGCTCACAGACACCCACCTTTCGCATGTAAATTTAGGGGGGCTTGTGGACTCCCTGAAGGCCCAGTCCCAGGTCCGAGGCTGAGAGCCTCTGTTCACATATCCTCCCCACCCCCCCACCCCCACCCCCTGGTAGTGAGACCTTTAGCCCCATAAGAGCAGGTGCCAGCTTCGGCCCTTCTCCGTGGCCTCTCCGCCCAGCGGGCCTGGCTGGCTGTGGGGGCCCTGGGGGCGGACCAGGAGCCTGCTGGGTGCCCTGGACGGACGAACTTGCAGCCCCCCCCCCCCCAGCTCTGAGCCCACGTCCTGGCTCTGTCCAGGCTCTCCATCCTCCCCCCCCCCCCACACCTCCCCCAACACCTTTTCCTCGGAGATACATTTAAAAAATCCACCCTGAGAGCTCATCTCGGTCTGCTAGAAAATGCCTCCCACTCATGCTGCTCTCTCTCCTCCAAATAATGTGTTAAAAAAAAAAAAAAAGCCATACCCAAATTTCAGGTCTTGGAAGAGGTAGTACCACAAAGGTAGCCGAATTTCTCCTCTCGTGGGCCTTCCTGGTGTTTGCTGTGTTGCGGGGGGGACCTGTGGTTTGAGGAGCTGACCAGTGGCAGGGGAAGAGACAAGAGCAGAGGGCTCTGCTGGACGCAGACACGTGGGCAGGAGCCAGTGATGGAGATTCCAGCCCAGGGGACCTGGGTGTCCCGGCATCCAGCTCCCTCCTGCTGTAGATGGAGGCCAGACAGGTGCAGGGGACATGGGGCAGTGCCAAGGTGCCAGAGCCCCGGGGAAACCTGGGCATCCCTCAGGTGTTAGGCCCGGTCTCCTCTGGTCCCCCCTTTCCCCTTGCCAGCCCCTCTTGTCATGGAGGGTAGGGCCCTCGCTGGCCTGGCTCCGAATGCCCATGGGAGGCTGGCTGTCGGCCTGTGTTCCGTCCCTGGGGTCGCCGGGAAGGCGGTGGCGCTGTGGCAGCCCTCAGTAAAGTCACGGCCTGCACAGTCCATGGCTCTGAGCACGTTCCCTGGGGCTCACGGACCCCTTCAGCTCCCCGCCCAGCCACGGGAGCACAGCCCTGCCGCCTCCTGTCGTGGCTTCTGCCCAGATGACTTCTCGTTCTCATTTCTCCTCCTCGCCTCCCTTTTTCTCTCCCCAGAGGCCATTAACTGTTTGATGAGAGCCATCGAGATCTACACAGACATGGTAAGGGGGGCTGCCCATCCTCTCCCCCTCCTGCCCCACCATATTGCTCCAGCCTGCCGTTCCAGCTCCGGCACCAGGAGCAGGCGCGAGGGGGAGTGGGAGCTGCGGGAGTGTGGTCACCTGGGCCAGCCCCTGCCCCGCCCCAGGGAGCACCCCCATGATAGGGGAGGCCTGGAGGCGGCTCCGCCAGGGAGCCAGGACCAGACTCCTGTCCGCTCTGCTGCTTTTGCCCCTCACCCTCTATCTCTGTCTCGTCGGACCCCTTCCCCTGCCAGGTCCCGGGCCATGCTGGAGTATCGTAGATGGAACAGTGCTAGAGGTTTAATCCTCCCCGTGTGACAGGAAAGGGGGGCCCAGACAAGTGACGTGACTTGCCCAGGGACACATGGCCACAAACAGGAGTCGCTGAGCCCAGAGCTTCGGCCTTTCCTGATGTCCCTCAGCAGGGCCAGGCACCTGGACGCCCGCTGGGGGGAGGCTGGTGGCCTGTGCTCAGCCCCTGTGGGAGCTCCAGGCCTCTTTCGGGAGAACTGTGCATGTCTGTGGGGGAAGCTGGGGGTTGGCCTGGGTGGGGGGCGGCTTCCATGGCCACACTGGGGGCCGGGGGGAGGCCAAGAAAGGCTGTCTCTTCTGCAGTAGGGATGCCCAGCTGTCAGCCTGGTTTCTCCAGAGCTTTTACCAGGCGATTCTAGGCTGGTCTTTCCACCTCTGTGGGCCATCTGTCAAATGCTTCCCCAGGCCGGGCCCTCCACCAGGTACCCGTGCCCCCATGACCTTGGCGTTGCCTCGTTTGCCCATGTCCCTGTGGACAGGATGGATACGGAGGCTGAATGGGGAGGCAAGTGCCCAGGGTCACCCCGTCAGGGCGGCACTCGGACCCAGGCCTCTCAGTCGAGCCTCCTGTTGAAGGCCTATGCCCCCCTGGCTCTCGGTACCTTCTTGTGCACACCTCACTGGTGCGGCCAAGGGACAGGGACCCACCAGCTTTGGGGACCTGGAAGGGCAAGAGCGGGTTGGGGTGGGGCGCTGGGGACATCACTCGTCACAGAGCCCCCCCCCCTTGTGTCCCACCCAGGGCCGATTCACGATTGCGGCCAAGCACCACATCTCCATCGCCGAGATCTATGAGACAGAGCTGGTGGATATCGAGAAGGTGAGTGGCCGTCGGCCCTGCCTGGCCAACGGTGGGGAGAGGACCACAGTGGCCGGTCCCCTCGGACTGGGGTTCGTCTCTCTGCTCTGTCCACTTGGGAGGTTTCTGGTGGCTGAGTCCTGGAAGAGGGGCATGGGGCATGGGCAGAACTTGCGTGCAGGCCCCAGGGCCGGGCCCGTGGTGGACAGCGGTCACCTTGCCCCCTCCCCGTGTCTCCCCCAGGCGATCGCCCACTACGAGCAGTCTGCAGACTACTACAAAGGGGAGGAATCCAACAGGTACGGGCCGCGGGCTCCCCTCTCCCTGTCCTCCCCAGGCCCCAGTAAGCCCCCAGGCCACCACCGATCTCTCTCTTCTCCACCCACCCCACGCAGCTCAGCCAACAAGTGTCTGCTGAAGGTGGCTGGTTACGCCGCTCAGTTGGAGCAGTATCAGAAGGCCATTGACATCTATGAACAGGTGGGAACAGGCGGGGCTCCGAGCCCTGCTCTCTGGGAGGGCACTGTGCCCAGCATCTGCACAGTGCTCCCTCCCCCTGCCTTCTGTCACATGCCTCCCTCCGTTACCTCTCTGGCGCTCATCCTGTCTTTGCTGGCTAAACCTTTGTCCACCCACGACCCCACACGGTCTCACCGCCCTCTCCCTGTACGCTTCTCACAGGGAGCTTCTGGGGAGGCCCAGGGTCCTGGAGGGAGTGAATCACTGAGGCCTGGGGTGGCCAGAGGTAGCTGAGGAGCCTGCAGGAAGGGGACCAGGAAGCATGGTCACGAACGTGGTGGGCGGGACAGGGAGGGAACGTCACATGGGTGCGCAGGCTCCCCTGGGCTGTGTGGGGAGGGCTGGGCGGGCCAGGCTGTCCTGGTGGGTTCAGTTTGGCCAAGAGAAAGGCAGGCAGCTGGCCTTGGAGGAGAGGGGGGCGGGCGCCACGTCTCATGTTCCCGCAGCTTGCCACCCCTCTGCCCACCGCGTGCCAGCCTCCCGTGGGGCCTGACAGCAGGGCCGCCTCCTCCCCAGCGTCGTGGGTGCCTCAGGGGGCCTACGGACACCTGGCTTCAGCCCTGTGGCAACACCCATCTCCTGCCATACCCTGGGCCTTCGCTGCCCACACACCACCGGCTGACTTCCCTGGGGCTGGTCCTTGGCTTCCCTGCCCTTGAGGTCCCGGGTTAGCAGGACCTCACCCGGGACACACATGCAGCTCCCAGCTGGCCCCCAGGTGCCTGGCAGTGACCCTGGCCCTCTGGCTGCCTGCCCCAAGCTTATGGTGCCGCCTCCACATGGTCACAGGTGGGGACCAACGCCATGGACAGCCCCCTCCTCAAGTACAGCGCCAAGGACTACTTCTTCAAGGCGGCCCTCTGCCACTTCTGCATCGACATGCTCAATGCCAAGGTGAGCTGGGGCCCCGTGGGCCCGCCCAGAGCTTCCCCCACCTCCCAGTGACCACCTCGGAGCATAGTGTCCATCATTAGGCCAAATCACCTTCTAACCCCTTAATAGAGGTGAGCCCCTCCCTCACGTCCAACACCCAGCAGTCAGCTGCAGACAGGAAATGCGTGTTCTCACTGGTGTGTTCCTGGCCCTGGTGTCACCTGCCCAGTCTCGGCCACTTTTGAGTTTATCCAGCTCCGGGCTCACTCAGTGCCAGGCCTTGTCTTCAGCAAAAGCACGTTTTGAATCCTTCCTTGCATTCCTTGAGGTCAGCGTCACTGTCCCCTGTTCTACAGATGAGGACGCTGAGGCTGAGACCAGAGACCCTTATGCAAGGCCACATGGCTGGGTTCCAGATCTTTGACTCCCAGTGTCTTGATCTGAACCATAGCATGTGTGCCCACACCACCCATTTTCAGGGCTTTTTGGCAAGAGAGGGGGCCCGTGCTGGGCGAGGGGGTGGGGAACGGCCCAGGGGGGAGCTGGAGTTTTCCTGGATGCAGCGTTGCTGGGGCCCCAGCCGCACTGCCCTCCGCCACCCCTGCTCCCGTTGCGGGTAAGAGCTTGGGCTCTGGTGTTGAGCTGGTTCGCGTCCCCACCCCCACGTCCCCTGTGCCCTGAGCAGGTCGTTGGCGCGTTTCCCCACTTTCAGAATAGGGGTCACCGTCATTTGACCCTTCCTGGGTCCACATGATGGTTAAATGTGGGAAGCGCCCAGCACCAGCCCTGGCATGTAGGATGGGTTCATACGAGGCAGTTGTCATTTGCCCCCTACCCTGGGCACTGGCCTGGGAGACACCACCACCCCCCCACCCCCCCGCTGCTTCATCCCCACAAGCTGTCTCTGCAGCAGGCTTGGCTGGGCACAGCCCCACAGAGGTGCCCTCCAGGCACAGAGCCAGGTGACACTGGAGGCCAGGGGAAGGGCGCAGAGCGCTGACGGGGGGCCAGATGTCTCAGATCCCCTTGGCTGCCAGGCCAGTGGCTCCAGTGGCCTATCTTCATTAGCTTGTCCCCTTCCTTCCTTCCACCCTGGCAATGTCCAGCTCGCTGTCCAGAAGTACGAGGAGCTGTTCCCCGCGTTCTCTGGTTCCCGGGAGTGCACACTGATGAAAGTGAGTACTGGGCGCTCTGCAGCCCTCTCCCCGCCCTTTCCCTGCCCCTTCCCTGCCTCTGGGCCTGGAGGGCTCAGCCAGGATTGGGGGTTGGAGGTGGGGGGGTACCCGGAGGCTTGGGCTCTGGTTACTATAATCATCAGGGTTTGTACGGCGGTTCTTAAAGGTCTTTTGGTTTTGTTTTATTTTCCCTCATTTGGGCCTCTGTTTTCTTGATGAGAAAAGTAAGGCTCGGGTGGTGATGGAGGTAGGGGCAGAGCGATCTCTCACATGAGCATGCGCACACGCACACGCACCGGGCAGGGGTGGAACCGGCCCCTTCCTCCGTCCCAGCACGGGAGCCCCCTGACCCGCCCCCCCCCAGGATGGTGTGGGTCTAATCCAGGTCGGGCCTCAGGCCAGCCTTGGTCCCTGACCCCTGCCTGCCATCTTCTTGCAGAAATTGTTAGACGCCCATGAGGAGCAGAACATCGACAGCTACACCGAGGCGGTGAGTGGCCGGGGCCAGGCCGGGGTGGGGGGCGCCCTGCACAGACACGCTCTCCCATGAATCCCACCCTTTCTCCGGCCCCCGTCCTGGCTGTGAATCCCTTTCTCCAGTCACCCCAGGATCCTCACAGGGAGCCCCAGAGGTACAGGAGGTGTCCTTCTCCTGTTAGAGATGATGGCACTGGGGGGAGGTGAGGAAACTCGTCCTCTGCCCCTTCGGGGCAGAGCTGGGAGGCAGACTGGTGTCTGTCTGTCCCTGAAGGCCAAGGTCTTTGCACCAGTGAGTGTCCCTGGTGAGCAGTTGGGAGGAGCAGGGAGGGAGAGAGATGAGCCGTGGAAGCGGGGGGGCCCCCTTCCGGCACCAGCTTCCTTGGTAGAACCGCCCCACAGAGGTGTCTCTCCCTTTTCTTACTCTCTTCTGAACAATCTGGAACTTGGTTGGGCCCAGCTCCGGTCCTAATCCAGTCGTCTAGACTGCATCTGTCAAGTATTGTCTCTTGGGTGCCCCTCAGAAATCCTACCCCACCACCAATGACAGAGACCAAAGTCCCTCTGGTCCATCCTGCCCCGGACGGTGGGCGGGACGTCAGGAAGCTCAGGCACAGAGAAGGCAGGAGCGGGGCCGGGGCAGGGCAACAGGGCTCAGTTCTCTCCCTGGCCCCGTCCCCGTGGCGCTTGGAACAGGCCTTCACATCTCCAGGCCTGTTTCCCACCCATGAAACAAGGAAGCTGGACCGTTTTATGCTGCAGCATCCTTTCTTTGTCTCGAGGCAGCCTTAGAGGGAGCCCCCTCTCTTTGTTCCTCCTCAGGGAGGCGGGCTGGGACACATGTAGAGAATTTGGGGACCAGAGACTGGGCTTGGGGACAAGGATGGAGCCAGGGCCAGGTACAGGACCGGCTCCCCTGTCACCTTCCCTTCCCCGTGTGTCCCAGGTGAAGGAGTACGACACCATCTCCCGGCTGGACCAGTGGCTCACCACCATGCTGCTCCGCATCAAGAAGACGATCCAGGGGGAGGAGGAGGACCTGCGCTAAGCCCCACCCAGCCCCCTGGCACCTGTCTTCCTGCCCCGTGTTCTCTACCCCCGCGCCCCTCCAGCGCGTGAGCCCAGAGAGAGAGATGGGGCCGAGACCTTGGCTGTGAGACCTCCCTTCCCTTCCCACAGAGGAGTCTCCCCAAGCCACAGTGCGGGCTCAGCCCTGCTTTGGGGCCCCTGAGGCCAGGCCTGCTGGCCAGACAGTCCCCCTCTGTTCTTGCTGCATCCCTCGCCGCCTACCCATTTATTTAAGCCCCTCAAAGATGCCCCTTCTCTGCCCCAAAACATAGACTCTTTGACACAGACCTATTTGCTGTGGGTGCTGCCAGGGGTGGGGGTCGGCATCTGGTCCCCCATCTCCTGACCAGCTGAGGCACGAGGCTGGTTTCTGTCGTTCCCACTTGTCCTCCAGCCGAGCTCTGAGCACATGCAGCTGCTGAGATCTGCTCTCTCCACGGGGGTGGGCTCCTTCCCCTCCAGTGCCGGGAACCCCTCCCCACCCCCACCCCCAGCCTCCTGCAGCCCTGACCTCTCAGGATAGACAGGCCCTGGAGCTCAGAGGGTCATCCCTGCACCCACCCCTACATCTGCCTCTTCCCTAGTGCTTTGAGGTTTTGTGGTCGGAAGCTGCAGCTGGCCTGAGAAAGAAAATAAAAAAGAACACTTTGCATGAGTCTCTCTTCTTCCTCCTCACCTCTGCTGCCCCCTTCTCCCTTCAGGGCTGGTGTCCTGTCTTCCTGCCCCTCCTGGTCCCTGCCTTGGGCTCTGGGCACACTTGGTGGGAAAGAAGAGGGCGAGCATAACTGAAGATGGGGCTGGGGTCAGAGGTCCTGGGGGAGGCCCGGGGATGGGTGAGCTCGGGAGTCTGGGAGCGCCTGGCTTGATCCTATGGCCTCTGGGTTCTGCGGGCCTCAGTTTCCTCCGCTGGGACGGTGGGTGGCAGTACCAGCCCTCAGCTGCCTGGAGAAGGGAGGGTACGGACAGTGGCAGAAAGGAGCGTGGAAGAGGCCCCTCGTGGAAGGAGTGTTGGAAGCCCCAGTGGTACTTGTTCCAGGCGCCCAGGATGAGGGGGGACGCGACTTAGGTGGGCAGGGCACGAAGAGCAAGCGGGTATGGCGAATGGAAGGGGGGACGGACAGGAGCCCTCTGCCTGGGAAAGGTGGGCAAGAACCACCTGCCTCCGCCACGTGCCACAGCGGAGGCCCGCGTGGAGGTGAGCAGTCCAACACGCGTGGGCTGGGAGGGGACGGAGCTGGAGGAGGCTCAGAGTCACCACTGGATGGGGTGTCAAAGTGAACGGGGGGCAGGATGAGAGGAGGGGCCGCCTGGGAGACCCAAGTCAGGCTCCTCGAAGAGGTACTCCAGGCTAGAGCCTGGAAGAAGTCCCAGAGAGGTTCAGGTTCACCGTGTCGAGAGAGAGTGGACTGCAGCACCGTGCCCTGCTCCTGGCCCCTTGAGCTCCTCCCACAGCTCAGATGGGTTGGTGGATGATGGCTGCCTAGGGCTCAGTCAGGACTCCTGAGACCGGAGATCAATTACTGATGTCTGCCACAGGCACCGGCTGAAGACTAAGGAGCGCCACCATCTGTTTCTGCCACCCGTGACCTCAATAGTGAGTCTCAACCCTGGCTGGGCTTAAAATCACTTAAAGTACACAAGCTTGGGTCAAAACGTGATAAATTGTGATTTGGGTGAAGCTCCCCCCCCTCTTTTGGGAGGTTCTGGTTTTGGTTTTTTCCCGAAAATTCCACAGCTGAGTCACATGTGTCGCAAGGGGTGGAAATCACTGAGCAGAACGATTCTTTCCTTCCCAACCTATAACTTCATTTATTCATTTGACAGATGTTAAGTGAATGTAGCTTAGAGGTTACCACGTGAGGGAGAAGCAGCCTGAAGAAAACATTCTTCAGAAGCAGAATTAGACCCCACATTTGATTGACTCAGCGAGTATCCACTAAGCACCAACTGTATACCATGCCTGGTCTAGGCCCTGGGAATACAGAATGAAACCACATAGCTAGACCCTGCCCTCCAGGAGGATTTGGCCACCAAATCCCGAAGTCGGGAATGGACACAAACTCCCCTTAACCACCCTCCAGATCCCATGTGCCTTTGAGAACTTTCCCCTTATGTCTTATGTAACAATGTCCCTGGTGCTTGGCAAAGGGGCTGGCATGGAGTCTGTGGATTTCTTTCTCTCTCTCTCTTTTTTTTTTTTTAAGATTTTATTTATTTGAGAGAGAAAGAATGAGACAGAAAGCATGAGAGGGGGAAGGGTCAGAGGGAGAAGCAGACTCCCTGCTGAGCAGGGAGCCTGATGTGGGACTCGATCCCGGGACTCCAGGATCATGACCTGAGCTGAAGGCAGTCACTTAACCAACTGAGCCACCCAGGCGCCCTGGAGTCTGTGGATTTCTAACACATTTACTGAATGCTTGCTTTGTGTCAGGCCTGGTGGTCCAGGAGCTGGGGATCCAACTGTGACCAAGGGAGATCCAGTCACTACCTTCACGGATCCTGCAGTCCTTGTTTACGTGTGTGTGCACCCGCGCGTACACTCGTACTTCCTGCAGTGTGTGTGTGTGTGTGAGAGAGAGAGAGACAGACAGACAGAAGATTAGCTCAACATGGCCAGACAGTTGGCCAACTCTTATCTTCTGGAAATGAGGTACAGGTGGATACACAGTCCCTCAAACACCTGATGCCTTTCTAGGTCCAACAACAACAACAAAAAACATATGAACCCCTGAAGACCCCAGAGCCTCCCCCACTTTCCAGTCGTATCATATGAGCCACAATTTCATCCTCTAAAAATTGGGACAATAAACTCCTTTGCAGAGTTGGAAGGGTTCGTCAAGATTGATGTGTAAAGGATGACCTGGCACACGGTAAGTGCTCAATAAATGCTGAGTAAAGGAAAGCAGGGTAACAACAGCTGGGTGGCCGTCAGGATTCAGAGATAATCGGGGCCAACATCACTGGTACGAAGTAGGTATTCAGTGAAGGAGGTGGTTCGTTGCCAGGACCGACAGCCAGATCCTTTTTCCTTGGGTATGAATGCATTTCACCACTTTAAAGGTAACGTGATTAAAATAACAGACTATGGAACTATCTCGTATGGATTCCACTATTGCTTACTAGCTGTGCGATCACAGACAAATTACCTCCTGTGCCTCGATTCCTTCGTAAAACCTAGTACCTACCTCAGCCTGCTTGTGAGTTTGAAATGAATAGAGGGAAAGCGCTTAGAACAGTTCCCGGCACGTAAGGACTATACTGAGTTTCAGGATTATTATTCTACCTTCCACACAGCCCACAGCGAGGCCCACCACCTCCCCAATTCTGGCAGTGGCAGCCCCCTCCTTGACTCCGAAAAGGAGCGGCGAGCAGCGCGCACGCGCGATGGGGCAGTCTTATTTGGAAGCCCCGGCGGCCCGGCGGGCGGCCATCTTGATAAAGGGCAGCGACGGCAGCTTCTTGACGTCATCAGTCGGCGCGACGTGCGGACACCCGGCGGTTCAGGTCGCTTCGGGTGCGGTGGTTGGGGTGGGGTGGGGCAGGGCGGGCGGCGGGCGCGGCAGGGGGTGAGTGGTTGAGGGGCGTGATGGGCGAGGCGGCCGTGGCCGCAGGGCCTTGCCCGCTGCGCGAGGATAGCTTCACGCGCTTCTCGTCGCAGAGCAATGTGTACGGGCTGGCGGGCGGCGCGGGCGGGCGCGGGGAGCTGCTGGCCGCCACCCTTAAAGGCAAGGTGCTGGGCTTCCGCTACCAAGACCTCCGACAGAAAATCCGGCCCGTGGCCAAGGAACTGCAGTTCAACTACATTCCCGGTGCGTGGCGCCATGGGGTTGGGGGGGGTTGTTCCTCGAACTTGGTGTTGAGAAGGCTTCTGAAGCTCTGAGCTGGGTAACCGTGATGAGAGAACGGGATCAGGGTGACTGAAAGGGATCAAGGCTGATGAGGAGGCATCGGTGTCAGTGGCTAGGGTCCAGGATTCCTCAGACCCAGAGATTAGGATCCCTTCTACCACGGTTGTGATGATCGGGATTCACATGGACCCAGAGATGATGGCAATTGCCATGGTCAGAGATTAGCGAGTCCTAGAGTTCAGGGGTCACTGTGATTGGGGATATAGGGTCGGGAGAGTGCCTGACGTGAACTTTGTCCCCTCCCAGTGGACGCAGAGATTGTCTCCATCGACACCTTCAACAAGTCACCCCCAAAGCGGGGCCTGGTGGTGGGGATCACGTTCATCAAGGTATCCAGGCCCACTCCACCTACCCATTCCCTCCTCCTCACGATCCCATGCGCCTGACCCAAATCCCTCTCACTGCCCCTACTCTCCCCTGAGGCCAGTTTCCTACCCCAGGATTCAGGGGACAAGGGCAGCCCCTTCCTGAACATTTACTGCGACTATGAGCCTGGCTCTGAGTACAACCTTGACTCCATAGCCCGTAAGTGTGGCCTCGAGGGAAGGAGGGATGGGGAAGATGGGAGGGGGCACCTGTCAGGTCCCCGGTGCCCATCTGCGTGTGCTCCCCTTACAGAGAGCTGCCTGAACCTGGAGCTTCAGTTCACACCTTTCCAGCTGTGCCATGCAGAGTATGTAAGCTGCAGGTGTAATACCGTAGAGTGTGTGTGTGTGTGTGTGTGTGTGTGTGTGTGTGCGCGCGCGCGCGCGCATAGTGGGGAAGCTCTAGCAAACGAGGCAGCAAACCTGCGCATAGACAGTCAGACTCTAGTTTTGTTTTATAGAGCATTGTGCTTTTAAAGTGGCTGTGGACCAGCCTCGGCCCTGAACTAGATAATCTGAGAGCTGATTGAGCATCTGTGTTCTAGACATCTAGAACTCTCAGGTTCTGATGTTCTAGATTTGGATCCTGCAAGATCCAGAGATGCTAAGTTTTCTTGAGTCGTAAGCTCTGAGATTCCAAGATTTAAAAATTCTGCAGTTTGGTAGTTCTGAGATTCTGTAGTGATAAAGTCATTCTCCTATTTCGTATTCTCATATTTCAAGGAGACAGAATACAGACCATCTAGAATCCCAAAGTATGAAAATTCCACTCTAGAGCTCTTGAGTTCCATTCTAGAACACCAGTGGTCTAGCACAGTGATTGGCCAAGTTTTTTTGTTAAAACTACTCGTCTGCCGCTGTAGCAAGAAGACGGCCATTGACACTATGTAAATAATTGGTGTAGCTGTGTTTCAGTAAAACTTTATTTATAGCAACAGGGGGTAAGTTGGATTTGGTCTGTAGGTCATAGTTTGCCAGCCTCTGGTCTAGCAGGTGAGAATTCTAGAAGTTGATGTTCTGGATTCTAGGATTTGGATGTTCTGCTATTTTATGAGTCCGAATATCCATGGTGGCAATTTCTAGAAGTTCAAGTATTTCAAAGGAGATGGAAAGCAGAACTTCTGGAATACTGCAGTTCTAGATTAAAGAGGTCCCCTTCTAGAACACTAGAGCCCCATGTTCCGTGCCTGAATCCACACCCAGAATGAGGATTCTAGCAGGTGAGGGCTCTAGAAACAGAAGGTTTCTGCGATTCTGAGGTTGGACAGTTCTACACATGGACTCTGCCACACTGGGGCTCTAGATTTCTCTGCTTTCAGGGTCCAGGTCGGGAATCAACTGGAGACAGTGTTTCTCCTGAGTGGGAATGACCCGGCCATTCACCTGTACAAGGAGGTGAGGCAGAGGGAGGCACGGTGGGCAGGGCCCTGCCCCGGTCGCCATGGGCTGGTGCTGGGTGTGAGGCTGGCCTCGGTCTTGGTTCCCCCAGAACGAGGGGCTGCATCAGTTTGAAGAACAGCCCGTGGAAAACCTCTTCCCAGAGCTCACGAACCTGACCAGTAGGTAAGAGAGTACCTGGAAAGAGACCCTTGGGGACTAGAGCAGGCGGCCTCAGAGAAATCAGGTGGTGGGAAAACCCTCAGGAACAGCGAGGATGGAGATGACCTTAGAGAAAATGGGCAGGGGAGGGGAGTTCAGCAAGCTCGGGCCACGGATGTGACTTTGGAGAAGCTGGTCAACAGTGGTGATGACAGAGAAAACACGAAACAGGCTCAGGGAAATCAGAGAACCTCAGAGAAATCAGACTCCCCAGCGGGTTCCCAGGGCTACGGGAAGCGGGTGGATGCTCCTGGGGAGGCAGAACATGGGACCAGTACCTGGTGACACCCTCAGCCCCGCTGTCCACCCACCCGCCCACCAGCGTCCTCTGGCTTGACGTCCACAACCTCCCCGGCACGTCCCGGCGACTCTCCGCCCTCGGCTGTCAGAGTGGTTATGTCCGAGTTGCCCACGTGGACCAGCGAAGCCAAGGTGAGGTCCCAGGTTGGGGGCTGGGAGCCAGGGGCTGGGGGCAGGGCCCTGAGTCCTCCCCCTCCCCACAGAGGTCCTGCAGACATGGACGATCCTGCAGGATGGCCCCATCTCCCGAGTGATCGTGTTCAGCCTCTCGGCCCCCGAGGGTGAGCTCCGGGCCTGGGGTGGGGGGTGACTTCTGCGGGCTCGGCTCCCCACACCCACATTCATGCCCCTCTCCCAAATTGTCCAACCCCCCGGCACCCCCCCATCCCTCCCGGGCCCCCTCCCTCCCCTCTGTGCTCTCAGATTTCACTTCAGCGACTTGCCCCAGTGGTCTAACCTTAGACCCTCTCTCAAGTTGGACTTCTGTCTTTCCCTTGGTGGTCTGACCGTCAGCCGGCGCACTGTGACTTCCTCTCATCCCCCCTCTGGCCTCTTCACTCTGTCTCTTGCTGCGATCTAACCCTGAGGTCCCCCACCCCCACCCCCTGCCCCAGGAACTCCATGCGCCCTCCTACTCCTACGCGGGCTCCCCTCTTCCCCCACGTGTTGCTCTGTTCCTCTTGCTGTGCCCTGGCCTTCCCTGGTGGGTTCCCTTCGCCTGACCTCTGCAGGCTGCCTTCTGCCCCTCGGCTTGGTCTTCACTCCTCTCCCTCCCAGTCTGGCCTCACACCTGCTCCTCCTCCCGGCGTCTCCCCTCACTCCTCATTCTCTTGTGGTCTAACCTCGAAGCATCCCTCCCTGGCACAGCTTCGGGTCTTCGTCCTGTCATGGAACGGGGGCGGGAGGAGGAGCCTGGAGCCTGTCCCCTCAGGCCCTGCCCCCTCGTGCCCCTTCTCCAGACACCGGGGACCGGCCACAGCGGGAAGAGTACGGTGTGCTTGTAGCCAGCATGTTGGAACCTGCAGTGGTGTATCGGTGAGGGTCCTCAGCAGGAAGTCCCCTTGGGGGAGGTCGTTCAGGGCTGGGCAGGTCAAGGCGGTCGTGCCCCAGGGAGGGGAGCGTGAATGTCTGGAACTTGTCGGGGCCGCCGAGATGCCTTGGGGTGGGAACCGAGATGCCCACTCCCCCCGGACAAGCGAGTTGGCAAATGCTTACCACCTGGCTCGGCGTGTGGCCGATTTCTGGAGTGTACCTCCTCCCGCCGCGGTAGATTTCGAGCCACCAACATGATGCCAGCCAGCTGGCAAAATTTCTGAAAACATCCCAGTTTGCTCTCGGGAGCCAGAGCAAGCCAGATGTGGCTCCCCTGATGGGCAGCGCAGGTGTCCAAGCTGGGGCCGAGCCCCCCACCCCGCCCCGGCCCCACGGAGGCTGTGTGCGCATCCAGACTGGAGGCAGAAGAGGCAAAGTGGGGCCTCCATGTGGGAGTGAGATGGTCCCGCCTCCAGGGGACAGCGTGGGTGTCCCTGTTGGAGAACAGTGGGTCGCCAGTCTGGGAGTGAGCAGTTCGGGTTCCCCTTGGTGGACGTGGAGACCTCCAGGTTGGAGACGAGGGGGTCCGGGCGTCAGGAGGAACAGCGTGGCCCAGACCTGGGAAGGCGAGCAGCGTGGGCGCCCAGACCAGGCCTGCCGCCTAGGGTGGCGGGCACTGTGGTATGACCTCGGTCTCCCCACCGCGTTCGGGGACCCTCAGGGACCTGCTGAGCCGGGGCCTCGAGGACCAGCTTCTCCTGCCCGGCAGTGACCAGTTTGACAGCGTTCTCTGTGGCCTGGTCACCGATGTGGACCTGGATGGGCGGCCCGAAGTCCTGGTGGCCACCTACGGGCAGGTAGGACCTGGGGAATGGGACCACTGCCGCCTGTCCCCTCCCACTGCCCCACATCCCCATGTGACCCTCGCCCCCACCCCGCCCCCGCAGGAGCTGCTCTGTTACAAGTACTTCGGCCCAGAGTCCGGGCTCCCCGAGGCCGAGCGCGGATTCCGCCTGCTGTGGCAGCGAGGCTTCTCCAGCCCGCTGCTAGCCATGGCGCACGTGGACCTGACCGGGGACGGGCTGCAGGAGCTCGCCGTGGTCTCCCTGAAGGGCGTGCACATCCTGCAGGTAGCTGGGCTTCCCGGGTCCGGTTCCCCTCGAAGCAGAGCCTGAGCCGGAGGCTTTGGCACACCTGTTCTGTCGAGGGCACGCTCTCCCCAGAAACACGGAAGGGGACAGGGAGAAGCCCCACTAGGACGTGCGTTCAGGCGCCACCGAGGCGCCCCCCTCCTCTGCCTTATTATTATTAGCCTATCCTTTGTTGTCAAGGTCTCACCTTTGTCTCCCCCCCACCCGTGCCTCGCCCCTCGGTGGTCTAACCTCAGCCTCCCTCCCGTACAGGGTAGTGTCTCTGCCATGTTTCAGTCCTTCCCTGTCCCTTCTGAGTTCTAATCTCACACCCGTACATTTGGGTCTAGGCTCTGTTCCTCCCACTGGAAATTCAACGAAGGCCGTCCTCCTGGGTCTAACCTTCACCCCATCACAGAGACCCATTCCCACCCCACATGCTGCTCTGCTCTCCAACCTCCCGCCACAACCGAGCTCCCGCGTGGTCTAACCTGCGCCCCTCCTGCCCTGTCTCAGCTGGGCCTGCTCTTGTTTCCCACAGCACAGCCTGGTCCAGGCATCGGAGCTGGTCCTGACCCGGCTTCGGCATCAAGTACAGCAGAGGAGACATCAGTCGCAGAGGCTTGGGGACAGGGCTGGTCTGGGGCCCACTGAGACCTCGGCCTCCTGAGCTCCCACCCCACTGCCTGCCCCGGAGCCAGGGGCAGTTCGCTGGAGTAAATCGCCCCTAGCCATTCATGGTGGGGAAGCCTCCTGAAGGAGGGGATGGTCTCCCCAGGCCCCCCAGGATGGTGGAGCTGGGAGTTCTTGCTCAGGCTCTGCCCCATTGTGCCCTGCAACCCTGGCTGATGCACCCCTGTCTCGTACCTCAGTGTCCCCGTTTGAAAATGGGATGATCTCACCTGACTCCCCCCCCCTTTTGCCCCCAGTGAGAATTGGTCAGCCAATGATTATATGTCCAGAGGAAGCGGACTTTGACTTGTCTTCATTCTTTCATTCTGGCAAGTGTGTGCACCTGCTGTGTGCCAGGCTCAGTGTTGGGTGCTGGAATCGCCCAGAAGAATAGGAGAGAGGGGCATATGAGGAGAGAAAATCCAAGGTTAGACCTAGAAGCGGGACTGAGGTGAGATCATAGTGTAGACCTCAGAGAATAGAAATGAGGCCCTGCCATAAAGGCTGAAGTGAAACCAACGTGGAAGAGATTGTAGAAGCTAAGGAAAAGGACTGAGGTTAGACCCCAGTGGAGCGCCCTGGATCTGAGGTTAGACCCCAGTGGGGCGCTCTGGATCTGAGGTTAGATCCCAGTGGAGCGCCCTGGATCTGAGGTTAGACCCCAGTGTGGCACCCTGGATCTGAGGTTAGACCCCAGTGGGGCGCCCTGGATCTGAGGTTAGACCCCAGTGGGGCGCCCTGGATCTGAGGTTAGACCCCAGTGGGGCGCCCTGGATCTGAGGTTAGACCCCAGTGGGGCGCCCTGGATCTGAGGTTAGACCCCAGTGGGGCGCCCTGGATCTGAGGTTAGACCCCAGTGGGGCGCCCTGGATCTGAGGTTAGACCCCAGTGGGGCGCCCTGGATCTGAGGTTAGACCCCAGTGGGGCGCCCTGGATCTGAGGTTAGACCCCAGTGGGGCGCCCTGGATCTGAGGTTAGACCCCAGTGGGGCGCCCTGGATCTGAGGTTAGACCCCAGTGGGGCGCCCTGGATCTGAGGTTAGACCCCAGTGGGGCGCCCTGGATCTGAGGTTAGACCCCAGTGGGGCGCCCTGGATCTGAGGTTAGACCCCAGTGGGGCGCCCTGGATCTGAGGTTAGACCCCAGTGGGGCGCCCTGGATCTGAGGTTAGACCCCAGTGGGGCGCCCTGGATCTGAGGTTAGACCCCAGTGGGGCGCCCTGGATCTGAGGTTAGACCCCAGTGGGGCGCCCTGGATCTGAGGTTAGACCCCAGTGGGGCGCTCTGGATCTGAGGTTAGACCCCAGTGGGAAAAATACAGAAACCTCAAAGGAAAGGATACAGGTGGGAAGGACTGCCGTGGGAAGCTATGGTCAAATTGCCACAGAGGGTTTGAAGCTAGCCCCCCACCATGTGAATAATGGTGAGGTTGGACCCCCAACAGAAATTACTCTGGTTAGACCTTGTGCTGAGGGCCAAGGTTAGACCCCAACAGAAAGCAACTGAGTTTAGATCCCAGTGGGGCATACCGAGTTGAGGCCCAGGAGGGAGAGACCCAGGGTGTGCCATGCTGGAAAGGTTAGACCTGATTGGAAAGCCCGGGGGATCCAGTGACCAGGGAGTTTGAGACAGGGCTGGTTTCCCTGGCCCAAGGCTGGGCTGGCTGTAGGATTTGCTCCCTCTGGCAGCCCCGGCTAGGGCAAGGGAGAAGGAAGCAGAGGTCTGTATCTCCGGGACCAGTGGAGGGCAGGACCGGGGAGAACTCTCGCCCTCCCCCACCGCAGGCCAGGAACAGCATCGGGGCAGTGGGTTGGGGACTAATTCCTGAGCAGGATCCGGGCTGGTGGGGAGGGTAGGCTTTTTCCTCCCTGGGGGAGGGTTTGGGCGGGACTCCTGCTTCCCAGCGCAGAGGGGTAGACACCACAATCATTCTGGCCATCCAGTCTACCTCCTACCAAGGAAGTCCACCCAACAGTCTGACCACCCACACTGACCGTGAAGACCAAGCCACCTGGTGGGTTTTTAGGAGGCAGGAGACCACCAATCCTTGGCCACCCTTGCCAGCTCCTAGAATCCCGGGCCCAAGCATGGCAAATTGCAGGGAGCTGAATCGCCTCCCTCTTCCTGGCAGCCCGCCCAAGGGTGTCCAGCCTGGACTGGCCATGGGCACAGACTGTTGGCGTGGGCGGGGTCTCCTCCCTCCTGCTGCCCGCCTGCCGAGGCGGAGAGCTGCATCACCTGCCGTCCTGGGTGGGAGTGGGACCCCGGCGTGGGATTAGGTGAGTTTCGTCAGCAATGGTGTGAGTCTGTGAAGCGTGTGCTCACGGGCTTGTATGTGCACGTGTGTGTCCACTTAAGGGCTGGGGCCCTCGCCTGGCCGTTTGCGGGTTCGCTGCCTAACTTCCCACTTGCTCCTCCATCTGGAACAGCACGCAGTGGAGTGGTTAAGGCTGTGGAGCCCGAAGTCCCACTTGACCACTCTGTGCCTCGATTTCCCCATCTGTAAAATGAGACTAATAGCATTATCTCACAGGATTATTAGAAGGGCTAGTTGTGTCAACACCTGTCAGTCACTTACCAAAAAAATATAACATCGCCTGGCAGGTGGTAAGGGCGGTATGAATGGCAACTGTTGTTACTATTATTAATGGGTGCCTTTGTGGTTGTTTCTGGCTGGCTTGGCGAGGTTGTGTCTGCAGGCACAGCGTGTGAATTTGGATCTGACTGGTTAAACATTTTTGCCCTCCCCCTGGTTCTGTGAGCCTGTAACTATTTGTAGCTGTTCGTGCCTTTCTGGCCCTTGTATGGATCAGAGTGTGTGTGTGTTGGGGAGGGGGAAGGATGCCTCTGAATGACCCCCAAGCCCCCCCCAAAACACACACACACACACACAAAAGCACCCTTCGCCTCTGTCCCTTGTCTGTGGTGCTGAACCTGAAGGGTGGGTGGGAGGCTTGGGCTCCCCCCAACCTCCTCTCTCCAGGCCCCTCCCCAGGCCTCCCCCGCCTCCTCCTCCCCTCTGTCTCTGGCTCCTCCTCCTCCCTCCCAGCACTCTCCCCCGTCCCTCCTCCTCCCTCTCTCCCGACTCCCCCTCCCCCGTGTCCCTCCCCCCTCTCCCTCCCCTCCTCCCTGGCTCTCCCTCTCAGTCTCCAGCTTCTCTCTCTCTCTCTCTCTCTCTTTCTCTCTCTGTCGGGCGGAGTCACCCACCACTGCCAGCCCAGTGCTAGGGGGACCTGCTCCAAGCGGCAGCTGCAGGTAAGAGACCCTCTGTTTGGGGGGGGGGGGGCGTGGAGGAAGGTTGGTGTTGTCCCAGGCGGGTGGAGGGGGACATTTGAGGAGCCAGGAGCCGCTTTTCCCTGAGCTCGTCTATGGGGGTTGGGGGGCTGCATATCCCGGGTGGGGATACTCCGTCCCTCCCGTGCGTTGGGGGCGCCACCAGCAGCCAACATCCTCAGCCCCTCCTGTGTCCCAGGGAGCATGGCGGGCTGAGGAGGGGGTGCCTCCTGGGCGCTGAGGGGGCGAGAACACCCCAGCCTGTCTGGGGCAGCCCCCCTTCGCCTTCTCTCCCTCCGCCCCCGCCTTCCTGCGTCTGGGTCTCATCCTTCTGTCCCTGCGTCTCTCGGGGGTCCTGTCCTGCGGAGTCTGGCTGCCTCTCTTGAGTCCCTTTCGCTGTGCCCGTCCCTCAGTCCCTCACTCGCGCCTCTGCCCCTCTGGCTCCCTCTGTGCGTGGGTCTGTTCTGTGTCTTTTCGGGGTTCTGTCTCTAAGTCCTTGGTTTCTTTCTGCCTGCCTTCCTCTTTCACCATCTGTGTGTGTGTGTGTCTGTCTGTCTCTCTCTCCCGTCTCTGCTCTCCTGTGTTTCTGTCTCTGTGGGTGTCTCCCTCTCTCTTCTCTGCCCCTCTCCCTGCTCTCCATCTCTGTCTGTAGGTATGTGGTCTCTATTTCTCTGTCTCTCTCTTCCCTGGTAGCGTGTTAACTCTCCTCCTACACACGTTTGTCCCCGCCCCTGGCAAGGGGGAGACCTGGAGAAAGAAGACTCCCCCCTCCGCAGAGTGGGCTCCCCCAGAAGGCACGGAGTCCCCCAAACTCCTCTCCCTTCTTCAGCTGAGCTCCTGCCCATCCTCCCGGCTGGCTTGTGCCCCGTCCCTCCCCACCCCACCCCCCAGGACAGAGCTCCTCTCCTCTCCCCTGCCTTGTACCTGGCATTCTGAAGCCAGTCCTTTCTGCAGTCTACCCTATACCCTTTGTGATGGAGACTGCAAGACCTCCAATCTTGCCTCCCCATTCCTCTTCATACGGACTGGACCGGTCCTTCCTGCAGTCTGACTTCTATACCTCTTGCCATTTGTGCATTGCTTGCTTCACTCGTCCGTTCCTTTGACAGTTACTGAGCACCTCTCCTACTCCAGGCACAGCACCGAGGTACTGGGCGAGTCAGGCCAGTCCTTTCTGCAGCCTCACCTCCATTCCTCTCGGGGCATACCAGCCTCAGACCTATCTCTCAATGGAAGTGGCTCTCCAAAGCTCCTTCACCATCCCTTGGGGGCTCCGAGAGGGCCCCTCTGAGTCTGGAGGTCCCTGGCCAATGCATCTTCTTCTTTCCTGGGGGAAGGGGGCCCCAGGGAAGCTGGGCGAGAGTGAGTGACCAGGGGAGAGGTGTGGGCCTAGCCTGTAGCCCAGGCTGTGATGGGGTGAGGTCCTCAAGTATCCACGGGCCCCGCTGGATTCGGAAGAGCACCAGCTTAGGAGTCCTATGCCTCGAGTTTCTATCCTCCTCTGCCCCTGATTTGAAGCTGCTTGACCTGGCCATGCTCTTTTCCCCTCTGGACCTCAGTTTACCCATCAGGGTGTCATAGCCCTGAGCACTGAGCCTATGTGTGACCCCCAGGCTGGGATGTGGTGCTGGGAGAGCCTGGCTCACCCCTGGAGCAGTAAGTGGGTGTGTTTAGAAGCCTGTGTCCCCACCGCAGGATCCCTCCGAGGGGTGGCGGGCAACCCTTGCCCCCACCAGAGCACAACCAGGAACCACCATCTCCCTCGCCAATGTGAGGGACGTGAGGGAGGGAGGAGGTCCCACCTGGCATACCAGACTTGACCCCCCCCATGCCTGCAGTCCCACTCTAGGAAGGAGGTCTCCGAGCCCCTGGGGGGCGCGGGAGGTGGACCTGGGGTGCTCACCACTGACCCAGCTGGTCCCCTGCCCACGAGGGTGGGGAGAGATGCAGAGATGCCACCATCTGCCCTCCAGACTCCTACCCTGGCTTCAACCTGATCCTTTTGCCCCTGGATTCTAAACCCAGCTAAGGTTTCAGGGCTGCTGGTGGATGGAGAAGGCCAGCAGAGGAAGCCCAGCTGGCCCCAGCGACAGGGCTCAGAGCTCTTGGTCCTTCGTTTCACAAATATTTATCTAGCGCTTTCTCTCCCTGACCCCTCCTCTCCTAAGGCCTCAGTGAGAGAAAACCAGGTTTTGCAGGAAAAGAGATTGAGCCAGGCTGCTTTGCCCAGCCCCTGGGCAAGGAGGGCAGGCGTGAGAACACCCATTGGCAGACTCTGGCCTCCCTTAAGGACTGCAGCAGGAGGGACAGGTGGTTAGACTTGAGGGGGCGATTTCCGGGCCATGGCCCTCCCATGACAGAGGGAGTTTGATGCTTGAGATGAATTCTTGACTCCCAGGTGGCCCTGGTTACTCCTGAAAGCCTGGGAGAAGGGAGGGAGAAGAGAGCATGAATCTTTGCTTTGGATCCTGGTGGGTTTGTAATTATGCCTAAGTTGTTGCTAATTAGGGGGCTGCTAATTAGATGTACCATTAGGGGCCTTGCTGAGGGGGCTAATTGTGCGGTGGCCCTTTAAGAATCCCCCTCCCCCCGCCCCCCCCACACACGCATGCACTCCCGCACGCGCGTGTGCGCGCGCGCGCACACACACACACACACACACTCCTCAGGGAAGTTCTGCCAACATTCTGCCTCCCTCCCCCAGAAAAGCCAGCTCCCTGCCCGTGAGTACGTGGGTGTGTTTTGGGGGCAGGCTGTGGGTTAGACTCAGAGAAGAACTTTCAGACAGAAAGGCAAGTTATGGGCAGAACTGAGGCAAGACCGTGATCAGGGAGGTGCAGACTCAGAGGGCCCCTCCTTCTCTCAGTCCCCCCCTTTTTTTATAGGCTACGGGGTTACCAAGGCAATGCAAGAGCGGGGCAGGGGAACTGGGAGTTCGGGCCACTCTTGGGGAGAGAAATGGAGCCAGAGTTGGTGCTGGAGGCTTTGAACGAGTTTTAGACCTCTGAGCCTTGGCCCTCTCCATCGAGGAACTGGCTAGGGACTCCCCAGAGTGGGGTGGCGTCATTCTGAACGGAGAGCTCAGGAAGGTGATGTCTGAGTGGAGAACTGGAGAAGAGAGGGTGAATCTGGGGGGATGCGTGTCCCAGGAAGGGGCAACAACAGGTGCAAAGGCCCTGAGGCACGAACTTCTCCAGTATGTGAGGAACCTCGTGGTGGCTGGGGCCAAGCAAGCAAGGGGAACGGGGTGGGAGATGAAGCCAGAGAGGGAACGAGGGGGGCAGATCATGTGAGACCTTATGATCCAGGCTGAGGGCTGTGGTACTCTGGCTGAGACTGAGTCGGGAGCCGTGGAGGGTTCTGAGCAGAGGAAGGATGTGAACTGACTTGCATTTTTGTGTTGTTGTTTTTTTTTTTAAGATTTCATTTATTTATTTGAGAGAGGGAGAGCATGAGCTGGGGGGGAAGGGCATAGGGAGAGGGAGAAGCAGACTCCTCGCTGACCACAGAGCCTGACACGGGGCTCAATCCCAGGACCCCGAGATCATGACCTGAGCTGAAGGCAGACGCCCAACCACCTGAGCCACCCAGGAGCCCCTGGGTTTGCGTTTTTAAAGGGAACTGAGGCAAGACACAGAGATAGCCTCTCAAACCCAGGATCAGAGGCTGGAGAAGTATTGAAACCGTAGAGACCCCACAACCCACAAATGAGACCAAAAGCCCAACACGGGGTCTCGTCATAGCTGCTGAAGACCCGGGCACCTCACAGAGACGTAGAGGGTACTGGAGAGAGACACCTGCCGCCGTTGCAGGGAAAGGTGTGAGTGGGAGACCCTCCAGCAGCCCCTCCCCAGCCCCGCTCAGACAGACAGGCAGACAGACATCCTAGACCCCAAGCAGGAGCCCTCTGAGGGTCAATTTGGAAACCATTAGACTTACCTAATGAATTGACGGCTTCCAGCCCCTCGCCTCACCCGCTAAATTATTCAGTCTCTGTCCTTTGGGGCCTGGCTTCATTCCTCCCTCGTCTGTGGGATTCGTCTGTGTGGCTGGGTGGGTCAGCAGCCCGTTCCCTTTCCAGGGCCCTGTAACATTCCTCAGTGTGAGTGCTCTGTGCTGGGCTTCTCCATTTACTGCTGAGAGGCATCTGGGTTGTTTCAAGACGGGAGCTGTTAGACATTCTGGGATGTGTCTTTTGGCAGACACACGACCTATGGCTCCCGGGTGCACATGTACCTGGGCGTGGGACGGCTGAGTCCTAGGACACGGGATGTTCAGCTCTAGTTCCCCGAGGTGGTGAGAGCGACGTGTACTCCACCAGCAGCGGGTGACGCTCCTCCGTCTTTATCTTTCTCTCTTAGTCTCTGTCTCTCTGCATCTCCCTCTGTCCCCACCCTCCTCCTGTCAGCCCCCTGCTTGTCTCCCATGCTCTACCCCCAAGAAGCCTTGGCTCACGTGCGAGTGGGAGGGGTCTGTGCCCCTCACCCACACTTCTTCCTCCTCCCTCACAGGACCCGACACCCTCCATGGCTCCCTTGGCCTTAGTGGGGTTTGCACTCCTCCTGGGGACACCCCCATGCTCAGGGGCAGCCACCCCAACCCCCTCCCTGCCGCCTCCCCCCACCAATGACAGCGATACCAGCACGGGGGGCTGCCAGGGCTCGAACCGCTGTCAGCCGGGGGTCCTGCTGCCCGTTTGGGAGCCCGATGACCCGTCGCTGGGTGACAAGGCGGCACGAGCTGTGGTCTACTTCGTGGCCATGGTTTACATGTTCCTGGGCGTGTCCATCATTGCCGACCGCTTCATGGCATCCATCGAGGTCATCACGTCAAAGGAGAAGGAGATCACCATCACCAAGGCCAACGGTGAGACCAGCGTGGGCACCGTCCGCATCTGGAACGAGACGGTGTCCAACCTCACGCTCATGGCCCTGGGCTCCTCAGCCCCTGAGATCCTGCTGTCTGTCATCGAGGTCTGCGGCCACAACTTCCAGGCGGGCGAGCTGGGCCCGGGCACCATCGTGGGCAGTGCTGCCTTCAACATGTTTGTGGTCATTGCTGTGTGCATCTATGTCATCCCAGCTGGTGAGAGCCGCAAGATCAAGCACTTGAGAGTCTTCTTTGTCACTGCCTCTTGGAGTATCTTCGCCTACGTCTGGCTTTATCTCATCCTTGCCGTCTTTTCCCCGGGTGTGGTCCAGGTGAGCAAGGACCCATGGACACCTCCTTGGTGCATGTATGTCTGCAAAATCCAGAGGGGTGGCTCCCTGGGCTTGGAGACTTGATTCATGTATTTGCAGAAATGCATGCTTACATCTGGGAGGGCTGCCAGGTATGGTTGTGCAGGTCACACACTGCACAAGGGCATTGGGCTGGAGAAGGCAAGTTGGGACTGGAGTCCGTTTGAGTGTACCCAAGCCATGTCTGGATGGCTGTGCAGGTCCTGGAAAGGGCTCATCCACCCAGGGGGCGGGGGGTGACATTTTGCAGTATACCCATCCAGAAGGGACCCCTTTTAGCTCTCACGATGGTGCCATATGTGTTAACAGAGTCCTTGTGATCTGTGTAATGCATACCACACGCAGTTCATGGTCTAGCCAGGTATTTGCCAGGTACGTTCACATGTTTTCTTACACTCCCTGTCTTTTGCATAATTTATTCCCACCTTTATAATAAGACCGCCTTTATTTGCATAATTCATGCCACAGTTGCATAATCCAACCTTGTGTTTTCTGACAGTGCTAATCAACTTGGGTAACTTGGTACAATTTGCATAATGTATCCACGGGCCTGCATAGACATAGGCCCACATCTGGTAATCTAGCTCTGTATTTGCCAGATATGCAATTGTGATTTGCCTAATTCATTATTCATAATTGATTTCTGATGGTAGGATAATTTATCACTGTAATGTAATTTATATGCAATCCAATCCAACGTAGGTATAAGCCCAAGTCCACTGCAAAGGCCACTTTGCATAATTTATTCCAACAGTGAGACAAAATTTAGTCCCACTCCTCCATAATTTACACCCACGTTCCCATAATCATTTGCCTCTCATCCGTCCAGTGTCTTAACCACATTCTGCTTAGTCTTCCTTTAAAACATGTGCCTAATTCATTTCCCACAACCCCATGACTGCCATCTACATTTGCATAATTTATTTATGGGCCTGGCCTAATTCGTTCACACACATGCATAATTTATTTGAGGCTACCCAGAATTCCTTCACACATGTGTATAATCTCCCTGCACGTATCTGTCAGGTTCTGCCAATTCTAGTCTCTTTCCAGGAAGAAGCTGAAGTTAGAAGTATAAAAATTCTTTGCAGGTGATATAAAAGCAGAAGGGAGGGACCAGAAATTGCAGGTGAGCTAAGGGAGAGATGGTAGCACCAGGAGACAGGGATGAGAGAGGGAGAGAGACCTTTACAGCAACTGACTAATGACTATAATGCCGAGTCTCCTGGCTGCCATGGTGAAAAATGCAGAAGAACCCATCACACGGTTCTCACGTGCTATTAAAAAGGATGGTATACTGACTTAGGTTTTCAAAGTGCTCTTTGATGAGGATTTACAGCAAAACTATGAAGAGAATTTTAGACACCATGAGTGACAGGTGGGTAGGGACGGGGGTGGAGGAGAGAGATCCCCCTGAGAAGGAGCCAGGCTCAGACTCAGAAAACAGGGTAGAAAATGTCACAGTTGTGGGTGAAGAAGTCACCATGGGGGATCCATTCGGGAGTAATGTGGAAGCCAAAATTATGAGGCACTTTCATGAAGTAAGGGAGGGAACTGGCCTGAGACCAAGATGGTGCCACTTCCTTCTCAACACAGCGAACTGGGGCAGTGAGATGGGTCTGGCGCTGGATTTTCTCCCAGAGATGCTGTGTGGCCTCAGGCAAAGCCCGGACCCTCTCTGGGCCTCAGTTTTCATATCTGAACCATGGAAGAGGTTAGACCGGGCCCTTGGTTCTTGACCCTTCATACCCAGTGCTCCCTTTTCCTAGCAAATGCTTTGTTACATCCCTTTACTCTGACGTGAAATTCTTAGATGCTAGGAGAGAGGCCTTCTACCCCAGTAGTCCGGTGCGTGGATCCTGGACCCAGGCATGCTGGGTTCAAACCCCACTTCTGCTTCCTAGCTCTTCCTTGGGCAAGTTCCTCACCTTGTCGGTGCCTCAGTTTCCTCGCCTGTCACCTGGGCATCGTCATAGCACTGACTCCAGAGGGCGGTGTGGGGATCAAATAAATTACACATGGAAGGGCTCAGAACCGCAAGCCTAGAACAGAGTAAATGTGAGCGATTCCTCCCGTTAATGAACTTGCCTGTGCTGTTGGCTTTCCGAAAGTCCGTATAATGGCCGAACTATGATATAAAGGAAAGTAATCTCTGATAGAACGATGTGAATTTCCACATGTAAATGCTTCGGCATGGCTACATTAAAAGTCATGGTGTGGGAACCAGATACCAGCACCATCTTTTACTGAACAAGTTTGGATTTAAGAGAAAGAGAAAGATCAGGAAACGTTCCGTGCAAGGAGTTGAGCAGAGGAGTGGGTAGCTACAAGATTAAAAATAAGTGTATTCAGCATATATTAAAGCATCAGGAAAATACTTCATATACATGTAACAGAGCTGAGTTCTAGACTCCAATTATTAGAAAAGCAGGTGTTTTGCCACCGCAAGTATCCAGAGGGAGGTTCTGAGGTCACAGGACACGGGACAATTCTGTATTGTGTGGGACTGCCCCATTGAGTCACTAGACCAGATCTCCCGCCCTAATCATGGTGGCAGCCCATAAAGGACCCTAATTTGGAGCCACCCCCCCCTTGGGGGTGTTCCTGTCCACTGAAGCTGTCTTACTTCCCTCCCAGGGTGGGCAAGTCCATCCATATGCCCATTCGCAGTGGGTGCCCTGGAAGGAAGATGTGAGTCTCCTAGAATCGCCTTTTATTTACCTGTGGGAGAAAAGCAAATCTTAGGGGTTTGAGGCTGCCTTCTGATTACGGGAGAATACCCTGCAATATACAGTGACCAGCTCAATGAACACAAGGCCAGAGTTCATTTTACAGCTCGTGTAGAAAATGCGGCCTCTTTTGACAGACCTGCCTGGTGGCTCTGTTTCCAAGTCCTGCCCTTCTCTCTGAGCCGTCAGTAAACACAGCGACAAGGGGTTGTGGGGATTGGATCTGAAAAGATATTTTCCCTTCTGGGCCCATTTTAAAGACACCTCTGGGGGCCATCTGATGGTAAATAATCTTTAATCGTTTCTTCCTTATCTTTAATGAGAAAGGTAACTGCTTGCAGACCAAGTCCTGGGCCTCAATGAGCTCTAATGTTAGTTTCACATTTTGAGTATTTTCCATGTGTCAGGAACTGACAGTGCTATGTGTTAGGGGTACATAAGCTCATTCAGTCTTGGGGCCACCCCCATTTTACAGGCAAGAGGCTGAGCCAGACCTCCCTCTTCTAGAACCAGGGTCTGAACACAGCCTTGCCTTGTCTCTCTGGGGAGGTAGCATGTAAACATGGGAGCTTGCTGTGAGAGGCTGTGACAGGAGCCAAACTTGTGCCTCTTTTAGAGTCAAACTCTCGTCCCTAAGGGCCAAACAGATTCTAAGGAAGGAGAGTCTGGCAAAGGCGGTAGTCACTGGTCAGGGGGAGGGGGTGGGGGAGGGGAGGGCGGAGGGAGTGGGCGTGGGGTATCAGGGAGCTTTAGGAAGAGGTTGAGCAGAGCGCGGGCCCTGGGTGATGGGTGGGGTTTGGACAACTCGCCGCGTCCCAGCTGAGGAGGGGTGGAGGAGAAAAAGGAGCAGGGAGAAAAAGATGGAGGGAGAGAGAGGCTGGAAGGGACACAGGCTCTGCCCCTTGAGGGGGGCTGAGGCCACGGGGTGGGGACCTGTCTGTCCCCTAGTGGCGGCTGAGGGTGTTTGGGTTCCTGGCACTGGGGTAGGTGGGCATGGTTCTCAGAGTGATGAAAGGTGGATGGGTGGATGGATGCATGGATGCATGGATGCGTGAGTGGATTGGATGCATGCCTGCATGCATCAGGAGACCGGGAAAGAGACGGAGAGAGAGAAACTGCGAAGAATCTCACAAGGGAGAGCGATGGGTATCTACAAAAGATATAAAAGGAGAACAAGGAGACAGAGGTAACAAGACAGAGAGGAAGAAAGATTCAAAAACCGACCAACACCAAATGGGATGGAGGCAGGGAGAGAGACAACGATCTAGACAGAGAGAGAGATGGGGAGAGGCAGAGACGAGCCGACACCAGAGGGAAGTAGAGAGGGGACGAGGCGGGGCAGGGACCGAGATTGCGGGGAGATGCGGGACGGGGCGGGGGCGGAGGGGGCGCCCGGCGACCGCCGGACCCCAGCGCCGAGCGAGAGAGACGCGGGGACGGCGGGGCGGCGAGCGCGCCCCCTGGCGGCGCGGCGGTCCTGACCCGCGCGGCCGCCCGCAGGTGTGGGAGGCGCTGCTGACCCTCGTCTTCTTCCCGGTGTGCGTGGTGTTCGCCTGGATGGCCGACAAGCGGCTGCTCTTCTACAAGTATGTGTACAAGCGCTACCGCACCGACCCGCGCAGCGGCATCATCATCGGCGCCGAGGGCGATCCCCCCAAGAGCATCGAGCTGGACGGCACGTTCGTGGGCTCCGAGGTGCCGGGCGAGGTGGGCGGCCTGGGCCCGAGCCCCGCCGAGGCCCGCGAGCTGGACGCCAGCCGCCGCGAGGTCATCCAGATCCTCAAGGACCTCAAGCAGAAGCACCCGGACAAGGACCTGGAGCAGCTGGTGGGCATCGCCAACTACTACGCGCTGCTGCACCAGCAGAAGAGCCGCGCCTTCTACCGCATCCAGGCCACGCGGCTGATGACGGGCGCGGGCAACGTGCTGCGGCGACACGCAGTGGACGCGTCGCGCAGGGCCTCCCCCGCCGAGGGCCCCGGCGACGACGAGGACGATGGCGCCAGCCGCATCTTCTTCGAGCCCAGCCTCTACCACTGCCTGGAGAACTGTGGCTCCGTGCTGCTGTCGGTCACCTGCCAAGGTGGGGAGGGCAACAGCACCTTCTACGTGGACTACCGCACCGAGGACGGCTCCGCCAAGGCCGGCTCCGACTATGAGTACAGGTGGGTTGGCCGTTCGCAGGGCGGAGGCGCCGGGGTCCCGCAGCCGCCGCAGCCGCCGCAGCCGCCGCAGCCGCCGCGCTCATCGGGCTCGGGGGCTGCCTCCAGCGCCCATCCGTCCTTACCTTGCGGTGCGCGGACCTGCGGCATTCATTCATTGTTCACTCATTCATTCACCGTCGAGAGCCTTCTTTGTACCGCACACTGTTCTAGCATTTGCCAGATAGCACGGCTGTCCCGTCTCCCATGTGTATGATCTACCTGTGGGTTTTAGTGCTTGACACCACCCTGTGTTAATTATTACAACTGCATTATGTGTAGTGTTACCTGCTAGGACAAGTACCCTCCCCCCACACACACATACCATTACTAAAGTAAAAATGTTTGTTGAGCACCTACTGTATACCTGGGAGTATATCATGGTGAACAAGACAGCTAAGGTCCTTACCCTCAAGTTGCAATAAGGTTATGAACTATTAAATAGATAAAAAGATGAGGTGATGGTAAGTGCTATGTGGGAAAATTAAATGGGATAAGAGGGGAGAGGCAGTACCCAAATTATCCCCAGGTCTTTGGTGGCACCATAAAGAAGCCCCCCCCCCACCTTTGCACCCTCCTGTGTCTCCCTGCCCCCTGTCCCTCTCCTTCCTCTTTTTTGAGCAGACCTGTGATCCGCCCTCCTTCAGCAATTCCTACTGAGCACCTACTATGTGTTGGGTACTATCTTTAGAACACAGAACAGTAGGGGCGTCTGGGTGGCTCAGTGGGTTAAGCCTGGGACTCTTGATTTTGGCTCAGGTCATGATTTCAGGGTCGTGAGATCGAGCCCCGTCCGGCTGGGCACTGGATGTGGAGCCTGCTTAAGATTCTCCCTCTCCCTCTCCTTCTGCTCTCCTGAAAAAAAGGAACACAGAGCAGTAAACAAGATAACCTCTCTATCCTCATGTGACCCACAAAATTCTTTATCTGTTTGTAGTTCTTCTGTTCATACCACACTCTTTCAAGAATGATAGTTTTACAGTGTAGTTTGTTGACCAATGTGCAGTCTGTCATAGTTCCCTATAATAATACCAACATTTCTCACTGGTCTACTATGTGCCAGAAACGGATCGGGGCTGTGAAGACAGGCAGTGAACGAAACACATCAAGTCTGCCCAAATGCAGCTGACATTCTCATGGGAAAGATGGGCCACTGGGGAGTAGACACTGAAGACAGAAAAATGTCAGCTGTGAAGAAATTAAAGCAGAGGACGGGAGAGAGTGTTGGTGACTGAGCTTCTCTCGGGTTCCACCTGCCAAGCAGTCTGCCATACCTCCCTTTCATCCTCCTTCCGGAGTAAAGCTGAGGCGGACCTGGAGCAGATCTTTGGTTCTGCTCCTGCAGCAGCCAGTCCCTCGTCCCTTTAACTCTTCTCTTTCTGGGGCTGAGTTTCTGGGTTTCACAAATCTTCAGCTCCACCACTGTGCCCCAGCGAAGACCATCAGTAGCCCAGCCTCCCCTGCTCTGCCGATCACATGTTCCTATCCTTCTACTGCTTTGGGCATTTGTAGGTCATTCCCTCCACCTCGGGTCAGTCCAAGATCCTTTGATCTGCCCATCTCCATTCATTTCTCCTACCCTCCCACCCGCCCCCTCCCTGCACTCTGCTTCTCCTGAGTGGGGCTCAGGGTCTTTGTTCTGTCATCCTGTAGTGTGGGATCTCTTTGGTCATCCATGACCAACCCCCTCCCTCCTCTCCCTACCATCCCACATCTCCCAGCCTCCTTCGACTGAAGAAAAGGCATTCACCATAGTGGGGCCTGTTGTCACTCAACCTCTTCACCCTTCCACTCCTACCCACACCCCTAGTCTGCAACTTCCCCCACCAAAGGCTTTGCAAAAGGAAGTGAGGACGGGTGTCACCTGCTGGGATCAGAGGCTCCTTTCTCACCTGCAAATGACCTCAGTACTGAGATGTCTGAAGTGCAGGAGGTAAATGCTGCTCAGTGGTGGAACCAAAGAGCTAGGGAAAGTTGACACCTTCCTCCTGTCCCTGCTCTCCTGTCCCAGGTGACAGTCACAGGCCTGGCATCACTTATCAATGCAGCTTAGGTCCAGGACTGGGAGGGAGGACACCTGGGTTCCAGTCCAAGTTTAGCCCCGGACCCTGTTCCTTAAGCAAGTTCCTGCTTCAGTGTGGGCAATCAGGGATATCACGTACAGTTATTGAGGTTGTGCACTGCATGAGAGCACCACATCTAAGAAAGCTCTATTCACATAGTAGACATTGTAGATTTGTATGTCTATTATGACAGGGTCCTGATTCATGGAAATAGTGTCTTGAAGAAGGGAAGCCATTTTCTGATTTGCCCACAGGTATCGTATGGATTAGGGTGATCCGTGGGCCTCAGTTTCCCCAAATTAAATATGACCTCCAAGGCACTGAAAAAGCACAGCTGTTCCAAGATTCTGAGTTTTAACCCCTAGAATCCAAACATGCTAAGGGTCTAAAGCTTTAAGATTCCAGGATTCCTACATTCAGGTATTCTAATCCGCACCCCAACTAGTCTCCGATTTGCTGGTTCTAAGATTTTCATCTTCTCAGAGTTTGTGTATCCGCTGCGGAAACACAAGTGCATCTTCTATATTTCTATCATATGTGGTTTCTAAAATCCCCATGTTCTTTTTCTTCCCAACGTTTTATTTTGAAAAAAATTCATGCCCAAGAAGGGCTGCAGAAATGGTTTGGTGAACCCTCATATAACCTTTGCCCAGGGTTACCGATTGTTCATTTTCTGTCCTGTTTGCATTCACTCACTCTCCCTAATATATACTAATATTAATCATGGTGGCACTAGATGGGAGCGAGTTGCAGACAGCATGACCACTCACCCATAAATACTTGAGTGTGCATCTGCTAAGATTTATGACATCCCGCCTCCCTACGGTCACAATCCAACTGCCACACTCAGGAAATGTAATACTGAATCAGTATTATTACCCAGTCTGCTGTCCCTGTTTGCATTTTCCCCCGGTCATCCCTGTAACACCCTTGTGACTGTGTTTTCACCCCTCCCTCTTTTCCAATCCAGTCCAGACCCAAATGTTGCATTTGGTTGTGATGTCTCTTTAGAGTTCTTTGGTCTGGATCGATCCCTCCACTTCTCTATGGCTTTCGTGACCTTGACACTTTTGAAGGTAGGCCAGTTAGTAGAACAATCCTCAATTTGCGTTTGTCAGATGTGTCCTCATGATTAGATTCAGGTGATGCACTTTTGGCCAGAACTCATGCAAGTGATGCAGTGTCCTCCTCGGTGCATTATATCAGGAGGCCCATGACACCTGCCTTTTCTACTACTAGTGATGCCCACTTTAACCATTTGGTAAAGATGGTGCTAAAATCCCCACTTAAGCTTACATTTCTAACATCCCATGACTTTAGGATTCTAAGATTCTAATCATTTTTTAAAAGATTTTATTCATTTATTTGAGAAAGAGAGAGAGCGGTGGGAGGAGCAGAGGGAGGGGGACAAGCGGACTCTGCGCTGAGTGAGGACCCCGACGTGGGGCTCGATCTCACGGCCCTGAGATCGTGACCTGAGCTGAAACCAAGAGTCAGACACTTAACCCCCTGAGCCACACAGGCATCCCTAAGATTCTAATCTTAATATACAAATATCACTAGCTAAATTTTGTTGAATGCTTCCCTTGCCTTATAACTCGATCCTTATAACGAGGTAGACATTGTTATTAGCTCCACTTTACAGATGAGGACCTGAGGTTCAGAGGGCTGCAAATCCTACCGCCCGAGATCACACAGCCAGCACATCGGCCCGACCCGGCTCGGAGCAGGTGGGCTCCCTGGGCTGGGTGCCTCAGCCACCATGAACAGCGTCTCCTGAGCAGAAGGCCGCAGCCCCAGGGAGCCCCTTACCTGTCTACTCTAGGCTTGTCATCTGGTTCTACCTCTTTGCCAGAACCTCGGGGTCCCTCTGCCTCCCCCCACCCCCCAGAGCTGGACTTCTCTGGGAGAAGTGGAGCCCAGGACCTCTTTCTTATGAAAGTGATCACAGTAATGATAGAGAACACTCATGGATCATATAGCACCTTTCAGAAATGGTGCCAGTGGTGCATGCTGGGATGGGTTGGGAGGGGAAATTATAGATTTGCAAGGTGCATTTACATCCCAGAGTCATTCTGATGCCTACAGCCCTGCCGGGAACCGACTCATTCCCTGTCCCTTCAAAGTTGCTCTCTGATTACTCTGATGTCATCATCTCATTTCTTCCCCTGCTCCATTATAGAGCATCTCACATATGTTCAGAGACTTACACAACTGATGCTCATTTAGACCTAAGCCACTTATATCCTTCCCCTCCTCAGAGGCCTCCCATGCTTCCCACCCCACTCGGAGTAAGCACCAAAGTCCCCGCTGGGGCCCCTGACTTCTGCCCTATTCCCTCTGTGATGTCATCTCCCTCATCTCCCTCCCCCCTCCCTTGCTCCCTCCTCTGAAGCCACACTTGCCTTCTCAAATACTCCAAGCTGGTCCTGCCTCAGGACATCTGCACTGGCTGTTTGTTCCCTTTGCCAGGGATACTTTTCCTCAGATATTCTCCACATGATTCCCTCCCTCACCTCCCTCAAGTCTCTGCTCAAATATCACCTCAGGAAAAATTTCCCTGACATCCTAACACAACACCTTCTCACTCCCTAACCTCTTTCCTCTGTTTTCCTCTATTTTTTTTTAAAGATTTTATTTATTTGAGAGAGAGAGAGACAGAGAGAGACAGCCAGAGAGGGAACACAAGCAGGGAGAGTGGGAGAAGGAGAAGCAGACTTCCCGCTGAGCAGGGAGCCCGACGTAGGGCTCGATCCCAGAACCCTGGATCACGACCTGAGCCAAGGCAGATGCTTAACGACTGAGCCACCCAAGCGCCCCTTCTCTATTTTTCTCCATAGCACCATCACCACCTGACATTTTACTATATGTTTGTTGTTTACCCATCTCTTGCACTAGAACAGAAGCTCCACCAGGGTAGGGATTTTTCTCTGATCTGTTTTTTTTTTTCAAGATTTTATTTACTTATTTGAGAGACAGAGCATGAGCAGGGGCGGAGGAGCAGAGGGAGAGGGAGAAGCAGACTCCCCGCTGAGCAGGGAGCCCGATGCGGGACTCGATCCCAGGACCCTGAAATCAT
Organism: Eumetopias jubatus; assembly: GCF_037043125.1. Classification (NCBI taxonomy): domain Eukaryota; kingdom Metazoa; phylum Chordata; class Mammalia; order Carnivora; family Otariidae; genus Eumetopias; species Eumetopias jubatus. The sequence continues at coordinate 56,495,225 of NW_028274816.1, read as the reverse complement.
GACCTGAGTCAAAGGCAGACGCTTAACGACTGAGCCACCCACGTGCCCCTCTGATCTGGTTTTGCTGCCATTTCCCCAACACTAAGAAGAGTGCCTGGCACACAGCAGCTGCTCAGTAAATATTTGTTGAATGAATGAACAGTAATTAAATTATTACATGTGTAATTGTCACCACGATATGGCTCTCCCACGGGGCTGTGAGTGCGGTGAGCCCTGTGAAGACAAGGCCTCTTCGCCACTCTGTTCCCAGCACCACCCAGAACAGGGCACAGAGAAGGTGCTCAGGGAGGATTTGTTGAATGAATGAATGAATGAATGAATGACACCAAGTTAAGGAGTGTGGATGTTCTCTTGTGGGTACCCAGGAAGGCTGAAGGGTTTTCATCAGAAGTGTGAAAAGGTCAGCTCTGGGCACCACATCCCTGCTACTCCCAAGTGTGGTCCCTGTACCCTATGGGAGAATCCACATCCTGTGGGAGTGGCTTAGAAATGCAGTCTTGAACCCCGGAGCCACTGAACCAGAATCTGCATTTTAGCAAGATCTCCCAGGGGATTCGTGTGCACATTAAGGTTTGAGACGTGTGGCTCTGGAACACTGCAGGCTCTCTCCACCCTGGGATTTTGCATGCGCTGCTCCCTCTGCCTGGAGCACTCCTGTCCACTAGAAACTCCCCCAGGAAGCCGCTGCTGATCTCATCTTCATCATTAACTATTTAATGCTGGCGCTACTAATCCTCATGGGCTCCACGAGGGAGGGACTACCTCGGTCTTGTTCCCCTTTTGCATCCCCTACCCTCCCCGCTAGGAAGCCCACCCTAATTCATCCTCGGTATTATTTGTTTAATGCCTGTCCACCCTCATACTGGGGAGTTCTCGGTGGCGCCTTTCCCTCCTCCAGGAAGCCTGCCCTGACTACTCTCCTTCCCAGAGCCGCTGACCCCACCTTCACCGCTTTCTTTTCCCTCCAACCCTCCCGCCACAGCGAGGGCACGCTGGTGTTCAAGCCGGGCGAGACACAGAAGGAGCTGCGCATCGGCATCATCGACGACGACATCTTTGAGGAGGACGAACACTTCTTCGTGCGGCTGCTGAACCTGCGCGTGGGAGACGCGCAGGGCATGTTCGAGCCCGACGGCGGCGGGCGGCCCAAGGGACGCCTGGTGGCACCACTGCTGGCCACCGTCACCATCCTGGACGACGACCACGCGGGCATCTTCTCCTTCCAGGACCGCCTGCTGCACGTGAGCGAGTGCATGGGCACCGTGGACGTGCGCGTCGTGCGCAGCTCGGGCGCGCGGGGCACCGTGCGCCTCCCGTACCGCACGGTGGACGGCACGGCGCGCGGCGGCGGCGTGCACTACGAGGACGCGTGCGGCGAGCTGGAGTTCGGCGACGACGAGACCATGTGAGCGCGCCGGGGCGAGGAGGGGGAATGGGGCTCCGCGGGCAGATGGGGCGGGGCCGGAGAAGTGGGTGCGGCCGACCAGTGGGCGGGCCGCGAGAGGGGGCGGGGCCTGGGCAGTGGGGGGCGTGTCGGGTGGTGGGCGGGACCTGATTGGGGAGGGCTGGGGAGGCGGGGCACGGCCCAGAGAGGGGGAGGGCCAGGGATGAGGAGGGAGGAGACAGGAGTGACGGGGCGGGGCCAAGAGGAAGGGATGGGACGTGGGAAGGGCGTGGGAGAAAGAGGCTGGGTTGAGGAGAGCAGGGTGGACCCGAGAAAGAAGGGCCAGGTGAGGAGAGAGAGGAGAAGAGGTAGGATAGAGGCCTGGGAAGAGGAGTGTAGAGGATTTAATTGGTAGCTAGTAGGAGGTGGAATGTGGCCTGAGGAGAGAGGCCTCGTGGACAAGAGGGGAGGGTCCGATCGAGGTGGGACGGTGCCTGTGGAAACGGAGAAGCAGCAAGGCCTAAGGCGATGGGTGGGGTCTGGGTAGGGACCCAAGGAGCTGGACGAGGACGGCGGAAGAAGGCGGGGCCTATGGGGATAGGGCGGAGCTTGGGGCGGGACTAGGGAAAGGGTGGAGCTTGTGGGTAGGAGGAAGAACTTGGGGAAATGACAGGGCACTTACGGGGAATGTGGGCTAGGCTTTGGGAAAAGACCGAGTAGGAATATGGGGGCCTGGAAAGGTAAGGGCAGGGCTTGGAGAGACAGTGAAGAAACTGGAAGACACTGGATTTGCGGAAGGTGGCGTGGGGTCTGGGGAAGTGGGCTGGATACACCGACACAACCAACACACACACCGGCACATACAGAATCACCAAGCCACAGACGCGCTCGCTAAAACACGGCGTCAGGGCTGGTCTCATGCCCAGACACCCGGCCACCCGCTTACACAGATGCCCGAGTCTCCCCACTGTGTGCCTGCAGCCTCACATTCCCCGCCACCTGACTGGGATGCAGACGGCGCCTTCCCCCTTTGCCTGCGCCCTTCCGCCCCCGCACGCCCGTCTGTCTCCCTCCTCCTGCCGCCCACGCTCCTCCCACCAAGCAGTGCCCCCACCGTGCTCCCTTCCCCCTCCTCCTCCCTGCCTCTGTGCCTTGGCCTCCGCTCAGCTTCTCACTGCTCTCCCCGCCTCTCCATCCCTCCCTTCGCATCTCCGCGTCTCTCGCTCCTGGCAGTCTCTCTCTGGGTCTCTGTTAATCTCTAGATCTCCGCCCTCATTGTCTAGCTCTCTGACTCGGGTTATATTTCAGTTATGGACTCTCCGTACCTTTCCATCTCTCTCTGTCTCTGGCTTGAGCTGAGAACTTGGGCTGAGGGCTGTGGGCACCATCCCAGACCCCCTTCTCACATTCAAGAGGCAGGGGGAATGGGGGAAAGTTGTCTTTCTGCTCATTCTGGTCCTTCCTGTAGTCTAACCCACTCCCCTCCTGCTGCTGCGACCCCACAGGCCCTCTCCTCCCCCACAGGGCTTCCCCAGGCTGGGACGCCCTCTGCCCCCGCCCCCACCCTCGCCCCCGCCCAAGCTTCCAGCTGTGGCTTCAGATGACAGATAACAGGAGGCTAATTAGCTAAGTTTAGGGAAACACATCCTTCCTCTCCCGGGCAGGCCCTAATTAGAGGTGCTTGGAAGCAGCCCGGCTGGAGGGGCGGCCCCAGGCAGAATCAACACCGACGTGGAGGAGAGACGCCCAGAGATGGGGTGGTGGGGAGAGAATGAGAGCGAGAGACAGAGAAGACCTAGAGAGAGAGACGGAGAGACAGAAGACAGAGGCACAGAGTTAGAGAAAGACAGAAACTTTGATACAAAGGGAGAAGGAAACTGAGAAATATGTAGAGAGAGGGAGCCAGAGAGATTGAGGAGCTATGATCCAGGAAGCCTGAAGGGAAGCGAGATGCAGGGAAGAAAGAGAGAGACTTTCTTACTGAGAGAAACTCAGTGGGACTCAGGGAAGGAGAGGTCCTCTTGATGCGACAGAGGAAAGAGTTTGGGTCAGAGAGAGGCACAAGAGACAGGATGCGAAGGAGACTGGTTCGAGATCAGAGGCTGCGGAGGGCGGGAGAGTGGGGTTTCCAGGAAACAGGGAGGGCAGGCATGAGAGAGTCAGACTGGGGAGAAAGGCTGCTTCCTTTAATCTCAGGAAGTCCTGCCTTTGTCTAGCTCGAGTCCCTCTTGCTGTCCCCTGCCAGTTGGGTTTCTCCTCCCTGGGTCCCCTGAGAGGGCACGCCTGTCAGGGTGCCAGTTGGCACGCGTGTCACTGCGTGTCAGTCACCACATGCTGGCGGATCACGGCGTGTCTGGGAGAGAGTGAGCGTCGGAGGTGTGTGTGTATCACCTTGTCAGCGTGTCACCAGGTCGGCAGCTGTCTGCGTGTCAGGGTGTGTGAGGAGAATGTCTCCGGAGAGCCTGCTTCTTGCCACGGTGTTCCAGCACCGTGGACAGCTCCCAGCCCACAACTGAGGTTGGGGGCGGCCATTTCTTTTCACCCACAGAAAATTTAAAATATCCTGAGACCAGGAGGGGGTGAGGGTGGAGGTGGGCATATGTCCCCACATGACTGTCTTGTGTACATCTGTCTTTGTATGGGTGTCGCTGTGTCCTGTGCGTTTGTGTGTTGAGATGGGTCCATTGAGAGACCGTATGGTTGAGAGCCTCTTGACTGAGTTGCATTGACTTCAGTTATTCCAGCCTATGGACACCGAGAGACCTAGATGGGGAGAGAAGAACACAGATGAAGAAAGGCAGAGAGCTGGGGAAGAGCCTGAGACAGAGAGGGTCAGAGATGGAGAGAGAAAGAGAGAGACTGGAGGGAATAAAAATAAACAGACACCAAGAAGCTTAATGAGGGAGATGTAAGGAAGGAGAGTCTACATGGTACCACAATGGGGCTCTGCAGGTTGGCGAAGTCGCGAGGCTGTGGTGGGGGTGTTGTGCTAACAGGCATCTGGTCTGTGTGATTTTGCCACTGCATAGGGAATGGCTGCGGGGTGCGATGGTGTGTGGGTGTGGGCAGTGTGATTGGCTGAGCTTCCTCTGCTGGGTGACTGTGTGGGCTGGGTGTTTGTGTTTCTGGGTTCTGGGGCCAGGCCGCGAGGCTCCTACCGCTGAAAGAGCTGCTAGTGGCAGGGCTGTGGTCTTTCTGGGGTTGTGGGTCTTTGTGAGTGGGGGGGGTGGGTTGTTTGCCTGGAGGGCAAAAATAACGTTTGGCTGTTCCTCCCTAGTCACCCCCCCCCGGTTACCATAGCAGTGGGGATGCTGACAAAATCAATTAGCACTCAGTTAACCCTCAGAACGTGGTCAGGACAGAGGGCAGGAAGCAGAGCATCTCCTGAGCCGAAGGCTTAGAGTTAATAAATGTTTCTGGAAGGCATACTATGTGTCAGGCACTGTTCTAGGCGTTGGGGATACAGCAAAGAATGTAAATGAACATAGGTCACCGCCCTGGTGGAACTTACATCTTAATGTGAAGAGGCAAATGGCAAACCATAAACCAAATAAACACATTAGGTGGTATGTTAGAAGGTGATATGGAACAAAGAAGATATAGAGCAGAGTAAGGGGGCCGGGCATGCTGGGGTCCAGGCAGGGGTGGATTTCAAAATTAAGAAGGTGGTGGGAGTGAGCTTCAATGAGAAATTAATTTGAACAGAGATCCAGAGAAACTGAGGGAATGAGCCTGGGGAAGAGTGTTCTAGGTGGACGGAACAACCAGTGCAAAGGCCCTGAGACACAAGCAGGCCTGGCATGTTCAAGGAACAGTGAGGAGGCCAGTGTAGTTGGAGTGGGTGAGTAAGGGAGCGTGGGGCAGGGGGCCAGAAAGGGAAAAAGGGCCACATGGCATGGGGCCTTATTGGCCATTGTAAGGACTTTGGTTTTTATTTTGGCTGAGACAGGAGCCATGTGAACATTTTGAGCAGAGGAAGGACCTGCCCTAACTTTGGTTTTATCAGGACACTTCAGGTTGCTATTTAATAAACCTCAGCTTCCTTAGCTGTTTCTGGGCATGTTTCTGTCAATCGGGGATGATAGAGAGCCTTCCTGTGGGGGGCAGTTGTGAGGATTAACTGAGATTAGGGAGCCTGGGATGGAGGGGTGCTCAAAAAATGGGCTAATGGGTGAGTTATCTGGCAATTTGGGGAGGGGGCTTATGCTGGGTGCTCTTCCTCCCCCCCCCCAGGAAAACTCTTCAGGTAAAGATAGTTGATGATGAGGAATATGAGAAAAAGGATAATTTCTTCATCGAGCTGGGCCAGCCGCAGTGGCTTAAGCGAGGGATTTCAGGTGAGGGGTGATGGGCGGGCTGTGGGGGAGGTAAGGGGTTCAGGGTGGGAGGACCCTTGGAGGCTCCATTAGTGGGTGCTCCTTCAGGCTCATGGGTCTGAGCTTCCCCGGGAAGCAATCTCACCTTCCCTCTGTTCTCTCTTTCCCCAGCTCTGCTGCTCAATCAAGGTGAGTGGAGTTACCTCTGGGCTTGATTGGACAGCAACACGGGAGGGAGGTCTCGGGAGGGTCGTGGCCTCAAGCTACCCTTCCAGGTCACGTTTGAGGCAAGTTAGAAGTGAGATAAAGGCAGATTCGGGGCTGGGTGAGGGTCGGAACTGACGTCAGAGTTGGTAGGGCCCATTGAGTTCGGAGTTACAGTGGGGGTTTGGAGGCCAAGATCATGTTTTTGTTTTGTTTTTGAGTGAGAGGAGGGAGAGAGAGCACATGATTGGTGGGGAAGGGGCAGAGAGAGAGGGAGAGAGAATCTCAGGCGGGCTCCACACCCAGCCCAGAGCTCAGTGTGGGACTTCATCTCAGGACCCTGAGATCATGACTTAAGCTGAAATCAAGTCAGATACTCAACCAACTGAGCCACCCAGGTGCCCCAAGATCATGTTTTGTTTGTAGTTAAGATTGAGGGAATCATAAGTCAGGATCCCATCTGGGTTTATGGTGGTGTCAGATTAGAATTGGGGTCAGATTTAGGTCAAAGCCTAGGTGGGGGTTTAAGGTGAGTTTGGGGGACTTACAGTTCAAATTGGGGCCAGGGTCAGAGATTGGGGTGGGGGTGGGGCAGTGGCTCGAAGATAAGGGACAGAGTAGTTTTGGAGCTGAGATCAGAATTGAGGTTGGGGGTTAGGATTAGGGTCAGATGGAAGATCATATTAGTCAGGGTAATAGGAGCTTCTGTAACAGATAGGCCCCCTAATCCCAACAGTTTAACACAATAAAAATCATTGCTGGCAGAGTTTTCTGAGTGTTCCTAGTGGCTTTCCACTGAGAGTTAGGGTTAAGTTGATGCTGGGCTTGGATCCAAGGACCAACATGCTTCGGGGAGATAAGTGAGCTATGGGTGGGTCTGTACTGAAATTGGGAATCCCCTCTTTCCTTACCACCTCAGACACACTCCAGGATGTTTTTCAGAGCTTGGATGTAGAGACAAGGCCTCCTCCCACAAGGGTGATGATGATAATGATGCTGGTGGTAATTTTAACAAAGGAAATACCATTTTGGATTATTTATTATGCACCAGGAACTGTGCTAAGCACTGCACATGAATTAACTTCTTTAACCCTCACAACCACCCACGAGGTAGCTACTGTCATTGTGCCTCTTTTACAGATATGAACACTGAGGCAGAGAGAGTCCAAGGCATTGCCCCAGGTCACATAGCTCCTTCCATATGACGCCCAGAGCCCACCAGCTGAACCTCATGGACCAGCTGGGTCCTAGGTTGGGGAAGACAGTGGTCAGATGGGACACTGGGGCAGGCTGGGGGCATGCCACCAAGGAGGCTTCCCAGAGGACAGCAGACAGTTTTCTTTCTCAGTGGGAACAGGCAGCAAGGGCATCATGGGCCCAGTGAGGCGGGCCTCCCTGGAGTCTAACTCCCATCCTTCATGCTGCAGGGGATGGGGACAGGAAGCTGACAGCCGAGGAGGAGGAGGCTCGGAGGATAGCGGAGATGGGCAAGCCAGTTCTTGGGGAAAACTGCAGGCTGGAGGTCATCATTGAGGAGTCATATGATTTTAAGGTGACTTTCTGGGGCCCCAGCTTCCTGGAGTCATTTCCTTGGGGAGGGTCCAGGAGGAATCAGCTAGGAAGGTCACAAGGGAGAGGTGGTCAAGTGTGCCAGACCATCCTCCCATCCCTCTGCTAGCACCATGGACAGCGGCACTCTCTTTTCCCTTCTTGCTGTGAACCTGGCTGTGGGGGACTGGGGACCCCTGAGCATGGGCTGTGAGCCCCAGCCCCAGTGTTCTGCAGGGAGCCTCGGGGTGCCCTGAGGTGGTCACAGGCAATGATCTCTTCCCCACCCTTTTATCCTCAGAACACGGTGGATAAACTCATCAAGAAAACCAACTTGGCTTTGGTGATTGGGACCCATTCCTGGAGAGAACAGTTTTTAGAGGCCGTTACAGTGAGCGCAGGTAAGTGGGGAGGGAGGAGAAAGGAGAGAGAGAGGGGGATGGAGAGACAGGGGGATGGCGAGGAAGAGAGAGACAGAGGGACAATAAGAGAAGGAGAGCGTGATAAGAGAAGAGAAAGAACAAGAAAGACACAAAGAAACAGGGAAAGACAGAGGAAAAGATAAGGAACGGATACAAACAGGAGAGACAGACACACAGAGAGAGATGCACAGAGAATCGTGGAGAAAGACAGAGACGTGGCGAGAGCACGAGAGATGTAGAGAGTGAAGTCCCTAAATGGCAGAAGGCCAGAGCGAGAGACAGGGAGACAGAGAGAGGGCCGGTGGGGGAGCCATCGGGCGGGGCTTTCTCATCAGACAGCCGCCGGGTGGGACCAGGTTAAAACCCTTGGCCTCCCCAGACAGCCTGGGCTCCTCTATTGCCATGGAGACAGTCACCAGGGCACCCCGCTCTCCCACCTGTGCGGTTCGCCCTCCTTAGGTCTCAGGCGGGCCCACACTGCCTCCCTGTGGCCAGAGACACCATGACACCTGGATTCACAGGCTCAATCCTGGGGATCAACATTGATTGGCACTTTGTGATACGGGCTGGGGAAACTGAGGCCCAGAGGCAGAGGAGGGACTGGCCTGAAGTCCCACAGGGAATTCAGAAAGAGCTGAGGTGGAGCTCAAGGCTTCTGTCCTTTATACATCAGGTTTCCTTCTAGGAGGCCTACCTGGTAGGAACTGAAAATACACCAGGAATTGTGGTTGCTCAGTGGGATCGAAAGAAACCAGGCTTTGGAGATGGAAAAATACCAGGTAGCAGAGCTGCGGACACCAGCTCAGAGGTCTAATAGAAACGAAGTGGTGTCTCCCTCTGAAGCCACATTCTTTCAATATCTATTTCTGAGGGATTCTCTGGACTCAGCCCTGTGTAGGACAGAGCTGGGAACAAAGAGATAACTGTGACTGATTGGTCCTTGTTCTCACAGAGCTCACAGTCCAGCGGGGCAGACAGACCTGTCACAAGACAGGGACAACCCAAAGCAGGCAGCGCTGGGACAGGGGACCCGACGTTGCTGCGGGAGCCCAGATAGGGTGTTGACCAGTTCGAAGGTCATGGAGGACTCCCTGGAGGAGGAGGCTTCTGAGCTGAGTCTTCAAACTGGAATAGGAGTTAGCCAGGGGGAGGGAGAAGACAGGGAGGTGTTCCAGGCAGAGGGAAAACCAAGTCCAGAGTCTGGAAGTCTGCGGGGTCATGGCACATTGTGGGGCGGGGGGTGACTAGTTTCGGGCATGAAGAAGCATGGGATGAAGCTGCAGGTGGGCAGAGTCTGGACCGTGCAGGTCCTCATAGGCTCCAATAGGGAGCTTGGGTGTCATTTTGGTGCATGGGGGCCCGTGGAGCATTCTCAATGGGGGAAGCTCCAGGCGCCAGAGGGAGCCCGTGGAAGGAAGGAGAGGCTGGGGTGGGGTGTGACGATGTGATGAGTAATTGGAGCTTCTATCCAAGAATGCTGGGGAGCCACGGCCCTCCCTCCAGGCTTAGGGAAGAGGAGAAGGTGTGAGATGGTGGTTACGGAGGGCCAACCTGAGTCAGCCGGTGAGTCTGTAGAGAGCAACTGATTAGATCGGAGGAAGGAGTGAGGGGGGTGGGGGAACCATACCAGTGATAAGTAATCATCCTGATGGTGACAGTGATGACGGGGACAGTGGAGTGCCAGGCAGCTTGGAAGTCCATTTCCTGTATGACCTCACTTAACAGATGTTTCCCAAGTATCTGGTTCGGTGCTTGATCATTTTGCACTTTGTTCAACAAATGCCTTTCCATCCTTGATGTGAGCCCAAAGCTGCTTGAGGCGCTGCCGGAGAAGGGCAGTTCTCACCCCCTTGGAGGGTGAATCATGTCCCGTCTGGCAGGCAGAGGTGCTCTTGTATTATATCCTTTACCTCCCTGCCTCAACTGTAAGCTCTTTGCAGGGTGGCCTTGGTTTGGAGCATCAGTGAATCTCCCCAGGCACTAAAAGGGGCCTTCAAACAATAACCGTCACACTGGAGGTGGGCCAGGCTGCACGGAGAGTACTTTCTGTGGCCTCACTCATGTAGTCATCACAGCCTTCTCTTGAGGCTGGTCCAGTTCCTCCTCCCATTTCTCAGATAGGCATCTGGAAGCTCAGAGAGGTTAGGACACTGATTCAAGATCACACAGCAGATGCAAGGTTTGACACCAGAGAGGTAGCCCCAGAGCCATAGACATAACCATGAGGCTCCCTCCATGGGAAAGGCTGAAGAAGAGCCTCCCCTGATGGGAAAGGCCAGAGAAGTAAGCAAAGGCCAGAGCCTGCGGGTTCTCAAATCCCAAGTGCAGGAGTGTGGGCCTGGGTCTAAGGGCAGGAGGAAACCAAGGCAGGATTTGAAGCAGAGCAGGGAAAGCCCCCAAGAGATGCAATGAAAGCAGCCCCTTCCCTCCCAAGAGTGCGTTCTCCCCACTCTGACTTTGGCCATGTCTCACTGTGGCCAATTAGGAATGCATTCAGTGGCAAACACCAGAAAACTCAACCACAGTGGCTTAAGCACACTGGAGTTTCTTTTTCTCACAGAACCAAGAAATCCATAGGAGGCGATAAAGAGTTGGCAGCTCAGTAACATCCTTAAATGCCCGGGCTCCTCCTTCATTTCTCTTTCCCACTTTCAGCGGTTTGCCCTCGTGGTTGCAAGACAGCTGCCGCACCTCCAGGTGTCATGTTTGCGTTCCAGGCAGGCAGAAAGAGGAAACAGGGAAGCAAGGAGGGTTACACTGTTCCTTATCGGCGTCCTTCCGGATGTAGTGCTTGGCCACTGGAGTCGTTCACTACTTCTCATTCATTGCTTTATGCTTCTCAGTTTAGGGCAAGGTAGACAAAACATTTCATCTGTGCTTTCCTGTTACAAGTCAAAAGCAGGTGAAATTCCGTCACAATACGTGACACAGACAACTCTAATGGTGAGTGAGGCATCACTGACATGGTTCAGAAAAACAGATCTGTAACACCGTGCCTGTGTCAGGAAAGCCGGAGCCTGCCGGAAACCCTCTGTTTAGGCCTCATTGCCAGACTGGGTCACATGGCCACTGCTGCAAGGGATTGTGGGAAAGCAAGTATTTAGCTGAGGACAGGACTGCCACTAGCTGTAAGGAATTCCAGGAAAGTTAATATTTTATCTGAGGACATGGCTATTGCTAGCCTGAAGGGATTCTGGGAACGTGAATAATGTTAGCTGGGTATCTGGCTGGCGCTCTAGCTGCAAAGGATTCTGAGACACTAAGCACCATTAGCTGAGTATGTGGCTATGGTTAGCTGCAGTGAATCAGAGCAAGTCAACAGTTCTAGCTACAGAGATGGCTGTCTGTAGATGGTACTTGTAAAGGCTTCCGAGAAGACGACTCTTTTTTTAGCTAGGGAGGTGACCACCCCTAGCAGCAAGGGATCCTAGCAAGCCAGATATTTTTAGCTGGGCACGCAGCCTCTATCTTCAAGGAATTCTGGAAAAGCGAGTATTTTTATCTGGGCCCGTACGTTCTCCTAGCTGCAAGGGATTCTGGGAAAGCAATTTGCTTTAGGGAACTCACTGCCTGGAAATTGCACAAAATGGGAGGGGTCTGTAGGCGAGGAAGAAGGAGGCATGGGCGTGTGCCCCAGCTGGGTCCTGTGCCCACAGGGGACGAGGAGGAGGAGGAGGACGGGTCCCGGGAGGAACGGCTGCCTTCCTGCTTTGACTACGTCATGCACTTCCTGACGGTGTTCTGGAAGGTGCTCTTCGCCTGTGTGCCCCCCACCGAGTACTGCCACGGCTGGGCCTGCTTCGGCGTCTGCATCCTGGTCATCGGCCTGCTCACCGCGCTCATCGGGGACCTGGCCTCCCACTTTGGCTGCACCGTTGGGCTCAAGGACTCTGTCAACGCTGTAGTCTTCGTGGCCCTGGGCACCTCCATCCCCGGTAACCCCCTGGGAGACTGCTTGTCTGGGTAGAGTCTCAGAGAAGTATGACAGTAGAGCCTAAAAGAAAGGTTCTGCAGGTATCAGGTGGTGGAGTCATACAGAAACCATATGGTGGGTCCCCTAGAGATATGATGATGGAACATAATAGTAACTAGGCGGCGGGGGGTCTGTAGATTCAATATACAGACTGAACCCTCCCCAAAAGCAACCGGGTGTACTCTCCCATAGAACTAAGGTGGTGGGAGATGTAGAAACCAGACGATGGATTCCATAGAAAGAAGGTGGGGCACTGAAGAGAAAGGTAGGAGAGGGGTCCCATAGAAATAAGGTGGGGACTTCATAGGTACCATTCAGTGGGTGCCAAAGAAACAAGATGTTAATTCCCTTCCCCTCGAGAAACCACGTGGAAGATTCCATCGAACCATGTTGGTGGCCATGACAGGAACGAGGCCAATGAGTCTCAAAGCTTTAACTAAGATGAGAGAGCAGAGTCGAAACTAGATGTTGGAGGCCGGGGTGCCATAGAAATAAGACAGTGGGGCCTCAAAGCCTGTAGTGTATGTCCCATGGAAACACAATGTCCATGATCCCCCTCTTCCCAAATAAACCTGAGAGAGGGTCCCTTAAAGACCAGGGGGCCCAGACAGAAATTCTTACAGGAGTGGGAAGACCAGATGTGGGGAGCCTGACACCTTTTTTTCCCACGTGGATGTGTTCACCAGTCGGGTGGTGGCGCTGGAGGCCTAGAAAGCAGGCGGCGGGTCCCGTAGACTACTGTGAATTGTTCCCTGATGCCCGCGCTCTGTACCAGAGATCTGAGTTATTAGCAAAATGTTCAAAAGTGGGCAGAGGCCATAGAAACCAGGCTGTATACTTGACAGAAACCACGGGGGAGAATTGACGGGAACAGGATCGCGTGAGCACGGAACCTAACACAAATTTTGTCCAGCCAGGTGGCAATGGGAGGATTGGGCCAATAGAAAAATAGGCGGTGGGTTCACGCGATGCGGAGAGTGATTCCTATGGAAAGCAGTGAGTCCCAGAGAAAGTGGGCGGCAGGCCCCATAGAATGCAGAGACTGCCCCCCCCATCAGGCAGCGAGTCCACAGGAAGCAGGCAGCGGATGCCACGGAAAGTAGGTAGTGGATACCACTGAATGCAGACCTAGAAAGCAGGCAGCGAGTTCCATAGAAAGCAGGCAGTTGGTTCTGTAGCGAGCAGGCGTAGGCACCGTGAGCCGCTTGGCCTCTTGGGTGGGGTCAAGGCCGCAGGTGCGGAGCTACAGCAGCGGGAGGCGGGGAGGGCACACGGCGCGGTCGGGCTCGTCCGGGGCATGGGGGTGGCGCCGGGTCTTACGGAGAGCAGGCGTCGGGGACCCGCGGGGCCCCTCTGACCGCCGTGTCTCTGCCCACGCAGACACGTTCGCCAGCAAGGTGGCGGCGCTGCAGGACCAGTGCGCGGACGCGTCCATCGGCAACGTGACGGGCTCCAACGCCGTGAACGTGTTCCTGGGCCTGGGCGTGGCCTGGTCGGTGGCCGCCGTGTACTGGGCGGTGCAGGGCCGCCCGTTCGAGGTGCGCACCGGCACGCTGGCCTTCTCCGTCACGCTCTTCACCGTCTTCGCCTTCGTGGGCATCGCCGTGCTGCTGTACCGGCGCCGGCCGCACATCGGGGGCGAGCTGGGCGGCCCGCGCGGCCCCAAGCTCGCCACCACCGCGCTTTTCCTGGGCCTCTGGTTCCTCTACATCCTCTTCGCCAGCCTCGAGGCCTACTGCCACATCCGGGGCTTCTAGCCTCCTCCCCACCCCCCGCCCCCGCCCCAGAGACTCGGCTGCCCCTGCTCTGGACCCGCGTCTCCTTTGTCCTCCAGAGATTCAGCCTCCTCTCCTGGGATTAAGCCTCCCTTCCTCCTGGGAACTGATAGCCCCGCCCTCTGTCCCCACTGACATCCTCCTTCCTTCCCCTCGGGAGTCTCCCCGTGGTACCCGCAACTGTAGCCCATCCCTGTTAGTCACTGTCCACACCCCTGGGGACATTTTCACCTCGAGGCCCCTCCCTAGAGAACCGCCCCCTACCCAGTGACCTTCTAGAGAATCTACCGTGGTCTCTCTAGACACCTAGCCTTTCCCTATCCCTTACGACCCCCTTCCCCTAGAGGATCTCCCCCCCCCCCCTCCCGCACCACTACCACCACCAGGGACCTGTGCCCCAGGGCCTCAGAACCTAGCCCTCCCTGGGGGACCTTTGAAGGAGGCTGATCCATCCCAGGATGTCCCCCGCTCTCAGCCCTTCTCCCCAACCCTCAGGGAGCTCTGTTCAGCCCCCGGGGGTGGGGCGGAGGAACAGGTAGGTGCGTGCATAAGGGGGCCACACCTTCCCTGATTTCTCCACTCAGGCCCTTGGGAGGACACTAATTCTCGAGGCTTGGAGAAGGGAGGGGAGAAGTTTGGGGTTTCAGAGCTGGAGGAGGCACATTTGAACCTGCAACTTCTCACATTCCAGCGCCCCCACTCGCCTCCACTACCTCTGAGAGCCCAGCCACGCCTTGGAAGGGGTGGGGCCTGTGTGTATATATAGTGTGTTTGGGGGAGGGGGGACGCGGGAGGGTGCATGTCTTGGGGAAAGGGGGTGACAGACTTTCCTTTTGTGAGGGCAGCAGACTCCCCCCCCCCCCCAGCCATGAGAATTGGCTTTGGGGAGGAGGCCAGGAATCAAAGGGAGTCCAGCCATCTCCCCTGACAATCTAGAAGGCTCATTTTGCCCTCAGTGCCAGCCAATCCGGGCAGGACCCTCGAAGAGGAGACCGAGGGTCCCAGAGGACCAATGCTACAAGCCAGCAAATGCTGCCACATCTCTGCCTGATGGGGAGCAGGGATGGGTGGGAGGGTGGGACTGGGGCCAGGGGGTCTGGGTGGGCATTTTTAACTTTGGAGGCCACCCATCTGTTGGTAGGCCATCTGCATTTTCTTACTGTTGTTTCCTGCCCAAAGGACACACTTGGGTTGTGCGGAGTGCTGCCCACTGCTTGGGACCCTGAGGATCACCCTGCAACCCCCATAACACCCTGCTTCCCACAGGTTTTTAGCGTTCTATCGTCCTGTTGTGCATCACCCCAACATCCCAGACCTGTTACCCACTCCCCTTTCTCTACTCCTAGCTCATCAGCACCAGTCGCTGTGTCTTCTCTGTGATTTCTGTAAAAGTTGCCATAAAAATTTGAAATTCTGCCTGAAAAACAGTCTACCCGTCAGCCCTTGGGATTCTAGAAGAGGGAGCTAATGAGGTCTCTGAGACTTGGGCAACTGTGGAACAGATCAGGTACTCTGGGTTTTTCCATGCCCCCAGTCCTCTCCAGGACACCCACATGCACCAGCCACACTGAAAGTCCACTCTTGCTTCCCGTAGCCACTCCCCCATTCACCACCCAGTTTTCCCTAGCCACGCCCCTACGCAGCGCCCGGGAGCTTTCCCTAGCCACGCCCCCAATGACCACCCAGTTTTTCCTAGCCACGCCCCCACGCCTCACCCGGGAGCTTTCCTAGCCACCCCCCCATTCCACCAGCCACAAACTCTTCCTTTTCACTGGGCATCCTGGGAACACAAAAGAGGAGGACCCAGATTTGCCTGATCAGAAGAGCGGGGGTTGATGGGAGTTTCCTGAATAAAGCAAGTGATTTTCTCAAAATCCTGAAATAGGAGAAGCGGGGTGTGTGTGTGTGTGTGTGTGTGTGTGTGTGTGTGTGTGCGCGCTTGTGCTTGCTTGACCAGGAAAAGGGCACAGCCTATGTAAAGGTGTGCAGACTTGTGAGTTACTGGCTTTTTCATACTCCGGCCAGTGGTTAGCATGAATGGGGTATGGGGTGCATGGGGGTGGGGAGTGGAGAGAGCTCAAGAGACCTTATCAGATCCTCTAAGGAGCTTAGAATTTATCCCAAAACCAAGGGGGAGCTTCGGAAGGGTTTTAAAGAGGGGGCAGGCAGTTGATGTCTGATTTACATTTTCAAACTTTCCTTCTGGCTACCTGTGAGGCTGGAGCCTGCGAGATCAGGGAGGAGGCTGGGGCAGCAGAGGAGGGGTCCTGGAGTAAGGAGACGGAGTGGAAGGGGGACGGCTTAGAAGATAATGGATCAGGCTGCATGAGGGGGTTCAGGGAGAGCGGGCAGGCAGGGCCCTAGCAGGAAAGATGTGGCGCTCACAAAGGGAGACGCCAGGGAAAGTTTAAAGAAAGGGCTATTAGGGGATTAAGGGGTGGGCAAGGTCAAGGAAGACAAGCCGGGAGAAGGCGCAGTACCCCGGGGCCAGCAGTAGAGGGACCGGTTACCACCCCCGGCCTGAAGGTGTGAGCTGACAGTTACCTGAAGCTGTTAAGACTTGAAGCGGAAAGTATAGCGAAGGCCAGGAGTATGGGCACCGACGACCCACACTGAAGAGAGAAGAGGGCTGGACAGTGAACACCCCAACCTGACTCTCCTCCCACCCACCAGGCTCCTGCTGGTGCCTCCCACTGGCTGAATTCCACCGGAAGCCAGAGGTTAATAGTTGGTGCATATAGGTCACCCTCCTAGGACGCAGAGCAGGAGGGAGAAGGGTGGAGAGTGGGTCCGGTAATTGGGGGTGGGGGGCGGGGAGGGAGTCAGTGTGGAGAATGTCTTGCAGAAGCAGTGAGGTCTCTCCTGGGTTTGGGGAAAGAAGGTGGGGATAAGTAGGGGGAACAGGTTTGGAGAACATGCTGGATTCAGGTGAGTACATGGTGAGGGTGAAGCCTATGGGACATCCAGAGGCGATGTCAGGGAGGGGGGACATCCAGGGGAGATGTCAGGGAGGGGGGACATCCAGGGGAGATGTCAGGGAGGGGGGACATCCAGGGGAGATGTCAGGGAGGGGGGACATCCAGGGGACACCTGGAGCTCAGGAGAGGGGGATGTGCTTGACAGAGATTTGGCATCTGTCGGCAATGCGGTGTCACCAAGCCACAGAGGGGGTGGGGCACAAGGAACATGGGAGACCTGCCGATGGAGAAGGACACGCCGGAAACGTAGGTGGGAAACCGGGAGACTGGGACACCTGAAGCCCAGAGAAGAGAGTTTCCAGAATGAGGGTGCGGTTGACAGGATTGAAAGGTGGAGGAAGATGAGCAGCTGGAAGCAACCCTGGGATTTAGGACTTGACAAGAGCAGTTTGGTGGAGGGTGTGGGGGAGGGGTCAGGCTGATCTAGACGGAGGAGGGAGTGGAAGTCGGGGAAACTGAGGCAGAGCATATAGTCCCTCCTAAGGATCGCCCCCCTTCTACAGGTGTGGAAACAGGCTCAGAGAGGGAAAGCAACTTGCCCAAAGTCTCATGGCTAGCAAGGGCGGGGATGGAAGAGGAGGAGGTGCGGAGTGCCCAATGGGACGCGGACAACCCTGTCTTACCAGCTTGAATGACAGTGGTGTAGCGGCAAGGAAATGGGTGAGCCTGGCCTCAGGAAGATGAGTAAGATCTCAGCTTCAAAGGGAGCCTATCCAGAGCCGGGGACACGGATAAGATGAGGACCGTCCCACACCAAAGTCACGATTCTTCCCTGGGTGCTAGGAGTTCCAAGGGAGTCAGCTTGGGAGTGATTTCAATTACTTGTCATGGCAGGAAGCAATAGCACAAGGATTTCCTTTCTTCGTGCCTCAGTTCCCTCATCTGGAAAATGGGGACAAGAACAATAATAATGGGGACGAATTGTGCACGGTTCTATCGAATGATACATATTTTTAGAATAATACCTAGCACATAGTAAGAGCTCAACAGATGGAAGAGTTATACTTTCTAGATATTTCCAGCTTGCTTCCTTTTAGAGTTCGTATTCTCTCTCTCTCCCCCTCCTCCCTCCCTCCCCTCCCCACCCACATGCACGCGCACGCACGCGCACGCACGCACGCACGGACCACAACGGCTGTCCTAGAACAGCCCCAGAAGGACAGAGAAATGCAGACTCTTTATACACCTGCTTTGCCACCTGAGTCTCGGTTCCTAAAACCCAAACCCGGGGGAAAAGAAATGGGGAATATCCCTTCCACTCGCTCTAGCCCCCAGGTTCTTTAATTCCCTTTATCCAGTACGTGCGTGATCTGTGCCTGGCACTATGCTGGGGCCACTGTGGTGACCAAAATCTCCCTTGGCCCTGTTCTCGCCCGGCTCTCAGGGCAGTGGGGGACACATTGCAAACAGAGTGCAAGAGGTGGCGGTCAGCTCGGGACCTGTGAGTGGAAAGACTCTGTAGCAGGACACAGGTGGCAGGAAACTGGAGCACTGGGGCTGGTCTAAGCAAGCAGGGTGTAGGGAAAGGGACAAGGGATGGTGCAGGACTCTGGGGCTAGCAGAGCTGAGAGCTAGTAACGCCCCCAGTCTGGGGGACGGGGTGGGGGGGGCAGTGCCTTCCAGAAGCTGGAAAGTGTGGCCACATGGAGAGGGCCACCCCACAAAAGCTGTGGCTCCGGTATAGGCATGCAAACTGACCCACACCCATGGGGCGGGGGCGGGCCAGTGGGAGGTGCGGGGAGGGGGGTGAATGCCCTGACCTCACTCTAGGGCTCTACAGGAGTCCCTAGGACAGACAACCCTTGGATGCGTTCCATTAAGCCGCGCTGCGGTAAGCTGACTAATGGCCCCCCAACAGGTCCACTTGCTAATCCTCAGAACCTGTGGATATGTTCCTTTCCGCGGCCAGAGGGACGTCACCAATGTGATTAAGCTCATCTTACACTGGATTATCTGCGTGGGCCCTAAGTGCAACCACAAGGGTTTTCAGAAAGGGGGAGGGGTGAACGCAGCAGGACGTGTGACAGGGGAAGCAGAGGTTGGAGTTACCCGGGAAAGGCCACGAGCTGAGGAGCTCAGGCACTTCTGGAAACTGAAGAAGGCAAGGGACCGGCTTCTCCCCTAGAGCCTCTGGAATGAGCGGCCATCACCTTGATGTTGGATTTCTGGCCTCCTGAACTGTAGGGAAAGAAGTGTGTGTTGTTTGAAGCCCCTAAGCTGGTGGTAACGTGTTACAAGAGCAACAGGGAATGAATACAGAGGCTTGCCGAAGCCTCCTAGTGCCAACTCCCATCTCTCCCTGGACCTCAGTAATGTGAGCACGTAGTGGAAACTTCTCGTATTTCTGGCCACTAAATGCACTATGTGTGGGGACGTTTCCAGCCTTGAAAGTTCGTATCCTCCAGAAAGGAGCCATGGAACTGACCTTCCCAGCCATCTTTACAGTTAGGGCACAGTCATGTGACTTAGATCCCCCCAAACAGACTCACCAGCAGGAGTCCTCAATTCCAAAGGAGCACCTTGCAAAAGGAGGCTCCGTAGGGGATCCATGTAGCTGGTGAGGATGGTGTCACACCGGCACCCTGTGACTTTGGGACGGCTCGCTGGTTGCAAGAAAGGGCACAGACACAGAGGCAGCATCAGTGCTGGGGGGGGGGGGCAGGTGAGGTTATGTCCCGGTTCCAGCAGCAGTGCAAACTGGGACGTCCAAGACTCAGATCTGGATCGCCCGTGGCTATGGAGGTGGCTTCCTTGTTGGGTCCATTCTGGCCGAGGTTTGGGGCTCTCTTTCTGGAACCTTAGCTTCATGCCTGGTTCTCCAGGCCACTCAGTGCTTCCACGAGCCCCTCATGCCTTTTTCCTTAAGTTCCATATAGTGAATTGTATTAACATTCACTAAAGTCTATTTGCCTTCCCTGTGGGAAGATTGTGCATTCCCAGCCCTTTGAATTCAGTAGTGATTTGCCTCAGCTAAACAAAGAGGGCAGAAGTGATGTGTAGCCCTTCTGGGTAGAAACTTTCAACGCCAGTGCATCCTTTACCATGTCTTGTTTTCTTTGGCCACGATGAGCTATAATGTACATAGTGACTGCTCTTAACAGCCTGGGGTCCTAGGGTGAAGGTGTTATGCAGCCAACTTGCCGTGGGCTTGTAGCTTGATCAAGAAATAAATCTGAGGTACCTGGCTGGCTCAATCAATAGGGCATGTTGACTCTTGATCTTGGGGTCATGATTTGAGCTGTACATTGGACATAGAGATTAAGAAAGAAAGAAAAAGAAAGAAAGAAAGAAAGAAAGAAAGAAAGAAAGAAAGAAAGAAAGAAAGAAAGGAAGGAAGGAAGAAAGAAAGAAAAGGAAGAAAGGAAAAAGAGAAAGAAAGAGAGAGAGAAAAAGAAAAAGAAAGAAAGATCTTTATTTCATTCAACTGAGATTTGGGGGATGTTTGTTACTGCGACATCACCCAGCCTAAGCTGACACATACACTCTGCTTCTGTGGAATCAGTCAGTCACCTTCTGCTGTGTGCACCCAAGGCCACAGACAGGTGCCGAGGGAATAGACTGCATGAGGATTCTCAAGCTGGAATCTACATGTACTGAGATCAGTGGACAGATTTCGGGAACTTTCTGAGCTTGTGTGCAAACCACACGTGCAGGAGCATTTTCCCAGGAGAGGGCCTGTAACATCCACTGGACTTTCAGATCGGTTAAAGACTTAAAAGACTCAAATATGTTGGTCCTCAAGTAAGAGGACCTGGGTTCCAATCCCAGCTCTACCACTCACTGACTGTGCCACCTTGAGCAAGTTACTTAACCTCTCTGGGCTTGTTTCTTCATCTGTAAAATAGAAATGATAATTGGTTTAAAGAAGGAAGTACTTGTAAAGTGATTTGAATAGTGCCTGACGTGTTAAGCCCTTGTAAGGGCTACCGGGTAACATTTTTTTTAACAGATTTTTTTTTAAGATTTTTATTTATTTATTTATTTGAGAGAGAGAGAGAGAATGAGAGATAGAGAGCATGAGAGGGAAGAGGGTCAGAGGGAGAAGCAGACTCCCCGCTGAGCAGGGAGCCCGATGTGGGACTCGATCCCAGGACTCCAGGATCATGACCTGAGCCGAAGGCAGTTGCCTAACCATCTGAGCCACCCAGGTGCCCCTACCCGGTAACATTTTTACTGACAGTAGTTAGATGTGGGTTTATTTTATTTTATTTTATTTTTTTAAGATTTTATTCATTTGAGACACAGAGATACTGAGAGAGAAAGCATGAGCAGGGAGAGAGGGAGAGGGAGAGGGAGAAGCAGGCTCCTTGCTGAGCCAGGAGCCCGATGTGGGGCTCAATCCCAGGACCCCGGGATCATGACCTGAGCCGAAGGCAGACGTTTAACCATCTGAGCCACCCAAGCGCCCCAAGATGTGGGTTTAGACGTGAATAACGGGGATCCAAACTAATAATGGCTTAAATAAGGTAAGAGTTTATTTCTCTCTCTCTCGTGTGACTGGCCACATCTGGTATGGCAAATCTACTTCACCGGGGCAATAAAAACTCAGGTTTCTTCTATCTTGTTGCTCCAGCATAGCCAGAGTATGGCCCTCCTCGTTTTAGCTCAGGATGGCTCACGTCCACCGCCTCATTCCAACCGCAAGGATGGGGCAGGAAGGAGAGGTCTGAGACCCACCGCGGCCTGTAAGGCTATGACCCAAGAAGGCCACATATCACTTCCTTCCGCAACTCGGTGGCCAGACCTGACTCATATGGCCACGTCTTGCTGTGAGAGGCGCTGGGGGGAAAAAATGTAGTTTTTATCCTGAGTTATGACGCTTAAAATCTCCAAGGATGTTTCAGGACAAGTGAGGCGAATGAATGTAGAGGGACAATGAACAATCTCTTCTGCAGAAACGTTTGAGGTGAGCGTGCGGAGTGGATGCTGAGAAACTCTAAGCAATCAGAATAGGGGTGCGGGGTGAAACTGACATCAACACCAGAGGATCCCGGACCCTTTGCGTCACCTGCTCCGAGATCAAGGTCCCCAGCCAGACCCGGTCCCAACCCCCCAAACCTCCCCGAACTCGAAACCCACATTTCCTCAGCCTCATCTTCCCAAACCGCTCCCCAAGTCCTTAGCCTGTTTCCCTCAGATACATTTTCTGCCTAAGACCCCGCCCCCAACTGCCCCGGGTCTCACTCCTCACCCCACACCTGTCCCTGACCCTCCAAGCTCCCCATCCGGGATGTCTGTTGCTACAGAGCAAACCAGCCCAAGACCTAGGGGCTGAAATGACGAGTTCATATCCTCTCCCACGGTTCCGTGGGTGGCTTGGTTCCCGTGGGCTCTATGGGTTGACCTGGATCGTCTTTGCTTGGGGTCTGTCCCATGACCGCAATCAGATGTCAGCTGAGGCTCCAGCGATCTGAAGGCTCAGCCGGGCTGGCAGTGCAGGTAAGGCACCCACGTGGCTGACGCTGGTGCAGGCTGGGGGCTGAAAGCCTAGCAGGGGCTGTGAGCCCCTGAATTTCCTGACAATTTCTTTGCCTCTTGTCTCTCCACTGCTCTCTCGCCCCCGCTCTCTGTTTCCAAAGTTCTCTCTTAAGCCTTGTCTTCTCCTCCTCTCTCTCCGTCTCTGTCTCTCTGCTTTGCTTTCTTGATCTGTGTCTTCACTCCCTGTTTACCTGTTTCCAAATGTCAGCCCCCCACCCCTGTGTGTGTGTGTGTGTGTGTGTGTGTGTGTCTGCGTGTGTGTGTCTTCATCAGTTACCTATTGCAGAGGAACAAGCCACCTGAAATTTGGTGGCTTGAAACAACGCTGTATTATTTCTCACATTTCTGTGTGTTGACATTGGTTCTTCGGGTCCACGTCGTGTTGGCTGAGGTCATCGTGTGGCTGCTTTCATTTGGGAGCTCGGCCGGGGCTGGAATGTGCAAGATGCCCTCCCTTGCGGCTGGCAGTGGGCGCTGCCTGTGGGCTGGGCCGCTTTACTTCTCCATCTGGCTGCCCTCCTCCCCTAGTCGGTCAGACCAACTTCTCTACCAGGTTGCAAGGTGCCCTGGGTCACGTCTACCACAAGCAATTCACAGGATTTCAGCGGGCAGGGAAGTAGAAGCCGCCTCTTGATGGGTGAAGCACGTGCCTAGAGGGAGGGGGGGACTTGTTGGCAGCCATTCGTGGTAGGCTGAATACTAGCCCCCCCCCAAAGATAATTCATGTCCTCATCCCCAGGACCTGTTGAACGTTACCTTATAGGACAGGGAAGGATTTTGCAGGTGTAATTAAATAAAGGGTCTTGAGGTGGGCCAATCACTCTGGATGACCCAGGTCAGCCCTAAATGCAGTCACAGGCATCCTGAAGAGGGAGAGGATACTATATACAGAGGAAGGGGCGCATGTGAGCAGGGGGCAGAGAGATCTGAGGACGCTGGCCCTTCAAGACTGGAGTCACGTGGCCACAAGCCCCCGGAAGCTGGACCAGAAGCCCCCGGAAGCTGGAAGAGACAAGTAACGGATTCTCCCCTCGAGCCTCCAGAGGGAGCGCAGCCCTGCCGACACCCTGATTTTGGCTCAGACACTGACTTTGGAATGTTGACCCAGAACTGTGAGAGGATAAATCTGTGTTGTTTTCAGCCCCTGAGCTGGTGCTAATTTGTAACAGCAACTGCGGGGAGTTAAAGGTAATGAATACGCTACCTTTAGAGCTAACTCACCACTGCCTCTTGTCTCTTAGTTTCTGGGTATCTCTACATCTTGAACCCCTTTCTGTCTTTTAATTACAGAGGGGGGAGGGGCAGAGGGGGGGGGAGAGAGAGAGAGAGAGAGAGAGAGGGAATCCCAAGCAGGCTCCACACCCAGCGCAGAGCCCAACTCTGGGCTCCATGCCACGACCCCGAGATCGGGACCCGCGCGGAAATCAAGAGTCGGACGCCCAGCCGACTGAGCCATCCAGGCAGCCCCTTGAACGTCTTTCTTTTTGATTGTGATAAAATACACATAACGTAAAATGTATCGTTTTAACCATTTTCAAGTGCGTGATTCGGTGCCATTTTAGTGCATCCACGATGCTGTGTAACCATCAGCACTATCTGGTTCCAGAACTTTTCCATCGCCCCAAAGGGAGACCCCATACCCATTAGCGGTCACCCCCCCCACTTCCCTTCCCCCAACCCTGGCAGCGACTAATCAGCGCCCTGTGTCTATGGATTTGCCTATTCTGGACATTTCATATACACGGAATCCTACAATATGTGGCCTGTTATGTCTGGCTTCTTTCACTTAGCCATCGTCCATCCATGTGGCAGCAGGTATCCATACTTCATTCCTTCTTATGGATAAATAATAGTCCAGTGCATGAATATACCCCACGTCTTGAACCCTTATGTTCTTTTTCATTTCTTTGCTGTGTCTCACATGCTCACATGCTCGTAGGCTTGGGAGGTGTATTAGTGAGGCCTCTGCAGAGAAATGGAACTGATAGGATGGAAAGACGGATCCATAGATAGATTTATTTTAAAGAATTGGTTCGGGGCGCCTGGGTGGCTCAGTCGGTTAAGCGACTGCCTTCGGCTCAGGTCATGATCCCGGGGTCCCGGGATCGAGTCCCGCATCGGGCTCCCTGCTCAGCGGGGAGTCTGCTTCTCCCTCGGACCCTACCCCCTCTCATGCGCTCTCTCTCTCTCTCTCATTCTCTCTCTCAAATACATAAAATCTTAAAAAAAAAAAAAAAAGAATTGGTTCATGTGACTGTGAGGGCTGGTGAGTTCAAAGTCTGCAGGGCAGGCCAGCAGGCTGGAGGCCCAGGGAAGCGGTGATGCGGCTTCTTAAGCTGAAAGGCAGTCTGGAAGTAGATTTCCCGTCTTCTCGGGGGACGTCGGTCTTTTTCTCTAAAGGCCTTCAACTGATTGGGTGAGGCCCACCCACTTTTTGGAGGATTATCTGCTTTACTTAGAGTCAACTGATTTAAATATTAATCTCATCTGAAAAACACCTTCACAAGCAACATCCAAGCTGGGCGCCACCATAGCCTAGCCACGTGGACAGACAAGATTCACAGGGGTCTCTCCTCCCCTTGCCCACTCTCTGTGCCTATCCACCGCCTTCCTGCTTGGCCACCGTGTGAGGCTGCGTTCCACAGAAGCCAGCCCAAGGCAAGGATGGAAGGCAAGTGGCTTATTTGGGAGGTGATTCCAGGAGACAGTGGAGGGAAGGAAAGCATTAAGGATGTGTTGATCAGCAGGTCACCCCCTGCGGGCAACAGAGTCTCAGCCCTGCTGGGAGCGCTCAGGGATGGTGCAGAATCCCCTTTGGGGTGCCCAGCCTCCGGGTGAGGAAATTGGGGTGTTTATCCACTAACTCTGGGCTGCTGAGGAGGAGGCCTTCTTCCAGGGCTTGGCTCCCAGCACTTCCTGCCTCAGCCAGAGAGTGCATCCATTGGGGGGTGAAGGTGCCAGTGTGAGAGCTGCTGTTGGGTCACAGGGACATGAGTGGGACACCCACAGCCCACACAGCCCTACCCTCTCCTCGTCCAGTGAGAAAATGCATGGGCACCAAGAAGGGAGGCCCGGCTGTCCCTCCAGGGAACAAGGAAGGGCTGGCTCCTGGCCGCTGCTGGGCTTCCCGCTGTCCCCTCGAGGACTGAAGTCATGGAGACCTTCCCAGCACTCAAGGCTGGGGGAGAGAAGGGGTGGGCTTCCCAGGTCTCAGTGTCTCTCCAGGCCCTGGCTCTCTTGCCCCCCTCCCACAGGTGGCCTCTCTGCTCCCCTGCCCTCTGCCTGCAATTTTCTCCCCAGGGGGTGGAGAGAAGGAAATGTCAGGGATGATGGATTGAAAGGGGCAGTTGGGGTCAGGAGAGGAGGGACCACAGGGCTGGAGGGGAAGAGGAACAGAAGAGAGGAGGGGGCCACGGAACAAAGCAGAGACAAAGACCAAAGGAGACGGAAAATTAAATGGGGAGGGGGGGGCCGGAGACTTTAAAATGCGGCGCTGAGGCAGATGGGAGAGAGAGGGAGAGATGGGGCAGAGATGGTTCCAGAGGGTCAAAGCGGTCCTCCAGCCCCTTAATGCGGTGCCAGGGAGCTGCGGACCAGAGAGCAGACAGAGCCCCCCCCCCCCCGCTCCCAGCAGGGCCAGGTGGGGGTGAGGGAGACGCGGGGAGACGCAAGACAGGGGAGGGTGAGGAGGAGAGACAGAGAGATCATCCAGACAAAGAGAGACAGAGACAGGAAGGAAAAGATGGAGAGAGAGGCACAAGAGACAGACAAATGGACAAACAGACACACTCAAGACAGGGAGGGGGGCGTGTGGTCCGAGAGGGAGAGAGGGAGGGAGAGGGAGAGGAGGAGGGGGGAGGAGGCGAGGAGGGAGAGGGAGGGGGAGGGGAAGAGGGAGAAGGGGGGGAGGGGGAGGGGAAGAGCAGAGCAGAGATGAGACCCAGAAAGCAGACACTAAGGCGCGGAGCGAGGCTGGCGGAGGAAAGCCGATTGGAAGAAAAAGGAGGGAAGGGACAGGAAGACAGGAGTGGGGCTGGGGGTGGGGGTCGTGGCCAGCGCCCCTCCCCCGCCCGGGTCAGGCCGGTCCTCCCAGTGGCCTCTGCTGAGCCATGGCTAATGGTATGATCGCTTGGTGGGGCGGCAGGCAGCAGTGACAAATGAGCCGCCGGAGTCGCGGCTCTGGTGATGGATGGGCCTGGGAGGCGGGGGGGGGGGGGGGGGGGGGGGGGGGCTCGGGGAGGGGGGGCTTCCTCTCCCCCCCACCCCGCTCCCGCCAAGATAAATGTTTCCCTCTCCTGAAGCCAGGCAGGGGAGGCCCTGGGGATTCAGGCGATGCCTCTGTGAAGGGCCTGGGCAGGGGTGGGGGGCGAGGGAGAGACCCAGGGCCACGGGGCAGGGGGCTCAGAAGGAGAGGAAAAGGGGGGGGGAGCACAAAGACCGAGAGAGAGCAGTCCCCAGAGACAGAGATGAGCTAGGGGGAGGGGGAGACAGAGAGACCATCCGGAGAAAAGGAGACACAGAGGCAGATGACAAGATGGAGGGAGAGACAGGTGAGACAGACAGATGGACACACACCCAAGACAGAAACAGAGACACAGAGGACCCTCTTTTAGGGTCTCTTCATCCCCACCCCTGAGCAAAGATACAGATCCTTGCGGAGAGCCGAGGATGGGGAAGGAGGGAGAGAGATGGAGAGACAAACCCCGAGCTGTTGCCAGAGGGGAAAGTGAGGCAGAGAGCTTTAGGACCATGACAGAAGACCGCGCGGCCCCCCCCCCAGCAGCTCCTTGCTCACTCCATCCACTGCGAGCTGATGGTGGGGATGGCTGGGGGTCCCTGCGAATCACAGCCACCTGGTGAGCAAAGCCCCAGAGAGGACTGAACTGAGGGAGAAGGTCCTCCCAGGCCACCGAGAGGTTGGCGGCCAAGTGGGGGGAACCTGTGTTGGGGGGACCTGGAGGTCCGCCAGGTCTACTCATGGACGACTTGATGGGGCAGAGCTAGAGGATGAGACCCCCTCCCGGGCTCGGGGCTCCCCTGGGGGGTCTGTGTCCATGCTGAGCCGCACACGCCCAGAGAGAAAGACAGACGTGCACACTCCCCAGTACCTGTGCCCAGGGGTCCAAACACCACCCTCAGAGATGCGGCCACACCAGGGTCAGCAAGTGTGGGCCCCCACCCCAGCCCCACCTGCCGGGATCCAGGCCTGGCCCCCACCTGCTCCCTCCCCTGGGACACAAGCGTCCAGAGAGTCCAAGGACCACATAAGGGAGACAGCTTGGCAGAGGCCTGAGGTCGGAGAGAAAGATGGGAGACTGGGGTGCGCGTGCAGGCATGTGCGTGTGTGTGTGTGTGCGTGTGTGTGCGTGTGTGATACAGACAGACAGGCTGGGGGGGCGGGGCAGTGAGAAAATTGCAGACCTCCTCCCTTCCCCTCCCTCCATCAGTTTTCCAGACACTCCTAGTTTCCCCTGGCCAACATCTCCCTCCTCTCTTTAATTAAAAAGATTTATGCCCGGGGCGCCTGGGTGGCTCCGTTGTTAAGCGTCTGCCTTCAGCTCAGGTCATGATCCCAGGGTCCTGGGATCGAGCCCCGCATCGGGCTCCCTGCTCCGCGGGAAGCCTGCTTCTCCCTCTCCCGCTCCCCCTGCTTGGGTTCCCTCTCTCGCTGTGTCTCTCTCCGTCAAATAAATAAATAAAATCTTAAAAAAAAAATAAAAAATTAAAAAATTTATGCCCAAGAGTCAGAGGCCCTCCTCCTTGTTTGGGGGGCTGGAGTGTCCTCTGAACTCAGAGCAATGGCAGAGATGACTCTTGTCTCTGTCTCTGTCTCCCTCTCCCCCCCATCTGTAACTCAGTCTGTTCCCCCTTCCTGTCTCTTTCCAGCGCTGTTTTTGCCTGGTTCCCCAGTCACACCCCTTCACTGGCCTCACTAGGACGCCCCACCCCCGGGAAGACAGGGTCGCCTCTCTCCCTCTGTCCACGCACCCCCCACACTTCTTGTCCTCAGAGTCAGCTTGGGGAGGGGACCTCAGCATACCCCCCAAGATGTTAAGGCGAGCCTGGGTGCCCACACCCCTGGCCCTCCCACCCTGAACCTCAGTTGAAGGCAGTGGACGTGGAGGGGGGCAGACAGAAGAGCTTTGCATCTTTAATTAAAAAGTGATTTAAATTAATTTTCTGCTCCAAAACCCCTATCTGGGGGGCGGGGTGTGTGGCAGTGATTAAAGGCTCTCCCGGGCCCCCTTCCCTTCCCTTCCGCCTTCCTTAAAGGGCCAGCATCACCCGAGGGACAGTTGCTCCGGAGAGGGCCGTGCCCACTAGCACGGGGGCCCCCAGAGTCAGCCAAGGCCCCCAGGGTCCTGGCACTCTCTGCTTTAACCATTTTCCCTCCTCCTCCCCCTCAAGCCCATCGCCCATCCAGCCCGTGGGGAGACAGAGGCTGAGAGAGAGGAGGGGCCGAGGGGCCGGGTTCTTGGAGGACACCCAGAGATGGCCAGGCTGGAGGGCTGGTGGTTGAGGCAGGGCAGACAGGGTCAGAGGTCCCGTGTGAGACAGAGAGAGGGTGTGGGAGAGAGTGACAGCCAGAGCCAGAGGTGGGAGGCTTCTGGGATGAAGCTGGGCCTGGGGTGGGGGAGGAGGGGACCTACCCCGGAGTGAGGGGCACCAGGGCCATCGTCCCGTCCTTACCCTCCTCACAGCCCCCTGCTCACTAGCCCTCTCCCACCGGGAAGTCCTGCTGCTGTCCTAACCCCAATCCCTCCTGCTTTAGCTCCAGCTGTCTCACCCCTGCCCTGGGTGGTTTTGTTTAGCTTCCACAAGATGGGAGGATGGAGAAGCAGATTGCCGTGGAGCAGAGCTGTTTATGAGGGTCATAAAAATAACCTTAGCAAGCCCAGCAGGGGTGGGTGTCCTGCCTCCGCCCCTCTCTCAGTGCCCCCCCATCTCTGTCCCTTGCTTTCTGGATCTCTGTCCCTCCCCCTCTGGATCTCTGCCCCCCACCTCTGTCCCCCTCTTTCTGGATCTCTGTCCCTGCCCCCCTTCCATCTAGATCTCTGTCTCATTTCTCTTTGGCACAGTCTCTCAGGAGTGATGGTTGGGTAACTTTTGGGGGTCCGGTATCCCTTTATGACAATAGGATGAAAACAAGGGGCCATTTCCCGGGAAAGGAGCACACAGGCACCAAGCCCACCATTTGCAATTTCCGAGAGTTCACGGGCCTCCTGACAGGCATTAGCACATCCCCTCAGGAATTTGAGGACACCAGAGGATACAGACCCCCAATGTAGAAAAAGCCAGTGAGAAGATGAATCCCAGGTCTCTCTCTCTCCTCCTACCTGCCCTCTCCTGCCCTCTCCGGTTGCCCTCCTGACCTCCTCACTGTTTCTCCAACACACCAGGCACATTCCTGCCCCAGGGCCTTTGCACCTGCTGTTCTGCCTCCAGGGATCTTCGCTCAGGAGTCCACATGGCTCCCTCCCTTGCCTTCTTCAGGTCTCTGCTCAGATGTCACCTCCTCTGAGGGCCTTCCCTGTCCAGCTTATATCAACTCCTCTGTCCTTGTTCTGTTTTGCTTCAGAGCACTTGTCATCTCCAGGCATTATTTTACACTTACACACTTACTTACCGGTCTGCTCTCTCCCCAACCATCCCCAGTAGAACGTGAATGCCAGGAGGCCAGGAAGTTTGTCTTTTCTCCCTGATACGTCTCCAGGACACCGCCCCACACACAGTCAGAGCTCAGTATTAACTTTTGTTGCAGAACCCTCCTATGTCTCATCGGAACACC
Source organism: Eumetopias jubatus (assembly GCF_037043125.1). Classification (NCBI taxonomy): domain Eukaryota; kingdom Metazoa; phylum Chordata; class Mammalia; order Carnivora; family Otariidae; genus Eumetopias; species Eumetopias jubatus. The sequence goes on along the minus strand of NW_028274816.1, from coordinate 56,465,358 downwards.
AGTTGCAAAGTCTGTCTGGGTCCCAGATCCTCCAGGAACCAGATAAAAACCGCAGACCAGCTCCCCGACAGATATGCGAGCAGGTAGGTACATGATTTACCCTCAACCTTGCAGATTCCAGAAACTGCCCAAACTGAGGGCAGGGGAGACCCCTGTGAAAGGCAGGGGTCAAAATGGGGCAGAGGGACAGAGGGACACCTCCAGGCCTGCACACCGGTGCAACCACCCATGCGTATGCACACACGGCCCTCCCACACACACCATACATGGACTGACACTGACATCCGAGGTCCGGATTCGTGTGTGCAAACTCAGGCAGACACAGTCTCAGTACTCACCATATTCAGAGACAGCTACAACCCTGCAAACACGCGCACATCCCCATGCATTGCCCCACAACGAGACACACACACACACACACACACACACACAGATGGCTTCAGACACAGGCACATGAGCATCCTTGGCTCCCAGGGGAGGGAAGTTAGGGGGCCCAGAGGAAGAACAGAAATGAAAATATGGGATTTGGTTACTTCCAGCCTCCAATTCTCTCCTCTGTCTGCTCGTTTGTCTCCTAGAGACAGACAGACAGACAGAGACAAAGAGAGAGAGAGAGACAAAGAGGGAAGGACATGGAGAGAAAGGGAGCAGGAGGCTCGGCAGCCGCGGAGCCGGGGAGCGGGGGCGGGCCGGGCGGACAGAGACCTGTGGCGGCCGCCGGGCGGGAGGCTGAGGAGGCCTGGGCCGGGTGCGGGGAGAGGGCGGCGCGGACAGAGGCAGCCGGGGTGGGGACCCGGGGAGACCCCGACACAAAGGCCGCCCCTAGGGCGGCGGCGGGGGGAAGGGGGGGGAGAAGGGGGAGGGGAGGGGGAGGGGCCGGCCGCCCCGGCCTCCCCGCCCGCCCCGCCCGCCCCGCCCGCGGCCCAGCCACCGGCGGACAGTGGGTTAAGCATCTCGATGTGGAACTTCCGGATGTGACCACAGAGAGAGGGAGAGACCGGGAGAGACCGGGAGAGACGGGGAGGCGGGGAGACACCGAACCACCCAGCCGCCGGCAGCCGTCCGGCCCGCCGCCGCCGGGACCCCGCGCGGGGAGCCCCCCGCCGCCCCCGCCCGCGCCCCCGACCCCTCGCCCGCGCCCCCTCCCAGTCTCCCCCTACCCCCGGTCTCCCCAGTCTCCCGGTCCATCGTCCTCGGGCCGCCCCGATCCTCCCGGGACCCCGGGGGGGGGGAAGGACCGGGGGCCCGTCCCCCCCGCTCACCCCCGCCCCCGCCGGCATGAGCCCCTCGCCCTGACCCCCGCGGGGGGAGGGCGCCGGGGGTCCATGCACGCAACCTCCGGGCTGCCCGGCGCCGGCCACTGACGGCGGCGGGGGTGGGGGGGTCGGGCCCCCGGTCTCCTGCCCCACCCCCTGGCGTCCGCACCGCGGCCCGTCGGGGGCCGCTGCCCCGGGCTGCGCCCGCCCCGCCGGCCAGGCCCTGGAGGGACCCGGGAGCTGCCGCCGGCATCAGCCCATGGCCCGGAGGGTAGGTCTGAGGGCGGGCACCCCGTGCCCCAGCCCGGCCGCGCACCCCGTCCCTCCGTCGCCCGCCTCCCCGCCCCGCTCCGGCGCCCCGGCCCCCGTCGGCCCGTCCCGCCCCCTCCTCCATCTCTTTCTCTGCCTCCCCACTCTGCCCCCGGCCTCTCCTGTCTCTGCTCCGGGTCTCCCCCTCTCTCCACCCCTGGGTCTCCTCCTCTCTCGATCCCCAGGTCTCCCCTGTCTCTGCTCCGGGTCTCCCCCTCCCTCCACCCCTGGGTCTCCTCCTCTCTCGATCCCCGGGTCTCCCCTGTCTCTGCTCCGGGTCTCCCCCTCCCTCCACCCCTGGGTCTCCTGCTCCATCTCAGATCCTTTCTCCTACCCCCTCCTTCCTCTTCTGCCCTCCCCAGTCCTCCTCCCCGGTCTACTTTTGTTCCAAGTCCTCCTGAGGGTTAGGGGTGGGGACAGTCCTGGGAGGGGAGGGGGGATCTCACCAGGCTGGGCCGAGGGATTCTCTCTTCTATGGTCCTGGGGATGGGGAGATCAGAGATCAGGCGAGGAGGTGAGTATACACCTTTGGGGGTGCAGGGGTGTGGGAACATGGCAGGCTGTGAGGACCCCATTGCACATCTTAGGATGTGCGAGGAACCGCAGGGAACAGTTGGATTCAACTTTGGGGCTCAGGAGAAGTTAGGAGAGGAGGAAGAGAAAGAGACGGAGAGAGGGACATACACACACAGAGCCCTCGGTGCACAGCCGCCTGGGGCAGGGGCCCACGGCCCATGGTGGGAATGCCTGCATCCTTCTGTTTGAGTCTCTTGGTTTCTTTGAGCCTGTTTCCTCAAGCCCAGGGAGAGGGTTTAGCCTGGGTGGTTTAAGGCCCCTCGGGCTTCCCCAGTGTGCATGCTTTTGTGATGACAGTGGTTCGCTTTGGGGCTGATCACACAAGTGGGCTGTGCGGTTGTACGGGGTTCCACTTCGGTTCAACAAGTGTGTATGGAATGTGTGCCAGGCGCTGTGCTACATGCCTCATTCATTCATTCACACGGGCGCTAAATGCCTCATTCATTCATTCACCGGCTCATTCCTTCATTGCTGTGTCTGGTGTTTGGCTCTGTGTTTGTGTATATGTGTGTGTGGAGGGGTGGATTCCCATGGTGAGTGGGGTGTGACAAGTTGTTAAATATGTACAGTCAGATGTACACATTTGACAACTGTGGGATGAAATTGAAGGGGGGGACAGTGTAGACGTACATTTATGCATAAATGATGCGCTGCTTTTATGGGAAGTGTCCACGAGCGAGCATCTTTCTCTCTCTCCTGTATCTTCTCTCCTCCAGCCCTCTCTTTCCTACCCTCTGTCTCTCTCTTGTATCTTGCTCCTAGTCTCTATCTGAATCTCTCCATGGCTCTCTCCCCTCCCTCCCTCCCCTCCTTGCTCTGGGAGGAGCTGGGAGTTACCATCAGCTGATCCTTGACCCCCACCTTGATCCTCACACCTGAGACCTGGGTCAGTCTGTCTCCTCTGGACCCTTCTGCCCACACATCAAGAATCTCTGATGGAACATTTTTCACAGGCCAGGGGTATAAGAGAAGACCGTGGGACAGGGCTGTCAGACCCGCCCAGAGAGCTCCATGGGATGTCCGCGGTCTAAAGGTGGCAGGGCTCAGACACGGGGAATGAAAGGGCTGGTTCTGGGGGGCAGGGAGGGGCATCTCCTGGGTGCCAGGGTAGGGAGGTTTCCTGATGCCTCCCTGGGGCTCTCCCCCTCTTGCCTCCCCCCAGTATGATGAGCTGCCCCACTACCCAGGCATCGTGGACAGCACCGCAGCCCTGGCTGGCTTCTCGGAGGCAGTGCCCTCGACACCGAGAGCCCCCGGGCCCTATGGCCCCCACCAGCCTCCCCAGCCCCAGCCCCCGGGCTTGGACAGTGATGGCCTGAGGAGGGAGAAGGATGAGATCTACGGGTGAGTGGGGACACGACTGAAGGCTCCGTGGGGTCTTGGGATTCGGGCCCCTTTCTCTGTCTCTCTGACGCTCTTGCTCTGTCTTCATCTCTCCATCTCTTCCCTTGGGTCTTCTGTCCCTCTCCTAGGTGCTCCATACTCCACACGTCCCCTGCTTTCCCTCATGAACGTTCTCTCCTGCTTCCCCCAGACACCCGCTCTTCCCACTGCTGGCCCTGGTCTTTGAGAAATGTGAATTGGCCACGTGCTCGCCCCGGGATGGGGCCGGGGCTGGGCTGGGCACACCTCCAGGTGGTGATGTATGCTCCTCTGATTCCTTCAACGAGGACATCGCTGCCTTTGCCAAGCAGGTGGGCACCCCCATCTGCTGTGTGCCAGGAGAGCCAGCGAGGGGGGGTGGGCTGGAGACAGGGCGCCCCCTCCCTGGTCTCTCTCTTCCTCCCAGGTCCGCTCTGAGAGGCCCCTCTTCTCCTCCAACCCGGAGCTGGACAATCTGGTGAGACCTGCGCCCTCCCCAGTGCTCCTTCCTCCGCAGGGGTCTCCTGTCCCACCCTCCACAGCCCTGGGGTTGGTTGTGGGAGCAGAGGTCACCTGACCCACTTGATCAAACAGTGATAATTGATGCCCATTTGCAATGAGTATAGCCTAGAGTTTGAGAATGGGGACTGATGGCCTGAGTTCAAATCCGATCTCTGCCACTCACTAGTTCTGTGGACCAGGACAAGTAGCTGAATCTCCCTGTGCCTCGGTTTCCTCATCTGTAGCTAGGAACAATTCCTATCTCATAGGACTGTTGTGAGAATATAATGAGCTAACAAGAGTCAAGCACTTAGAACAGTGCCTGGCACAGAACTCAATAGGCATTAGCTGTTCTATCAGCCAGGACAGCAGAGCCCACGCCAAGATGAGTGCAGGGACAAAGCACAAAGGAGAGAGGAGGGGGAGAGGGAAGGAAAAATACCCTGGCTTCTCCCTTTCTTTTGTTTTCCAGCTCCCGCCAGGGCTTCCTATTGGCTGACCCTTTTGGCAAAGGACTCTGGGAAATGTAGTTTAGAGTCAGAGGGTGGGAAATGGAGCACGGGGCAAGCAGGCAAAGAATGGAGTATTTTTATCATAGCAGACCTTCATTCACTCCTCCTGCAATGGATCCTTTCCTGTCTCTTCCACCTCTTGCTTCTCTTTCTCTGTCTCTGACTCTCTGACATTCCATCTTCCCTTAATTCTGGGACTCTGTCTCTGTTCCCTGTTGCTCTCTGCCCCTGTGGTTCTGTCCCTCTCTGCCTGTCCTCTGTCTTTGTCATTCTGTCTTACTCGTTCTGTTCCTCTCTCTCCTTTTCTCTCCTTTCTCTTCCTCCTCCTCCTCCTGTCCATCTCCCTCTTTCTCTCTCTTTCCCTCCCTCTTCCTCTCCCTCCATCCCTCCCTCTGTCCCCTGCTCTGTCTCTTCCTGTCTCCATTTTCAGATGATACAGGCCATTCAGGTGCTCCGCTTCCACCTGCTGGAGCTGGAGAAGGTGAGTGCTTCTCACTTCCCCTCACACCCTTGCTTGCCCCCCCACCCCTCCCCTTCTCACCCCTTCCACCCCTCCTTCAGGCCCTCTGCCCACTGGAGTTGGAGCAGAATGCTGCCCCCATCCCTGTACACCCCAGCCCTGGCCCCCGGGTGGCCCCCCCAGTACCCCGGTGCCCCCTCAGGTCCACGACCTGTGCGACAACTTCTGTCACCGCTACATCACCTGCCTCAAGGGAAAGATGCCCATCGACCTGGTCATCGAGGATCGGGATGGCAGCTGCAGGGAGGACCTCGAGGACTACCCGGCCTCCTGCCCCAGCCTCCCGGATCAGGTGGGCCGGGGAAGGGGCACCAGGCATCACCCCGCAACCAAATCCGTGAGCAGACACGGCCGGGCTACAGCGTGAGGGCGCGCGCACACACACCCCGCTACCTCAGCCGGCCACGCCTGACCCCTGGGCATGTGCCAACGACGCGGCGGCTGCGCAGACCGGGACACAGCGGGATGGCAGCGCATGCGCACACACGCACACACGTGTCGACTCAGCCACACCCACAGAGCGCCAGACACAGCCGCGCAAACTCAGTTACAGCCGTTCGCCCTCGCCGCTAGATGAGAGCGTATACCACCCTACTCAAACACACACGTCCCAGCCGCTGAGCAACGTCGTGCGCCGCACAGCCTGTCCGAGACCCGCACTTCTAGAGCATGCCCAGCCACACAACAGTCACACGGGTGGAGACGGAGCCAAACGGCCCAGATCCTGCCACACAGACTCGGACAGCGCCGCACTTAGACCCAGAGCTGCACGAGCACAGGGCCTGTGCACACTCAGACATGAGCCACCCTCGCCACGTGACAGCCGGACCGGAGCAGGTGCCCACAGCCCGTGCCGCGCCGCAGCCCCTAGCCCCAGGTGCAGATGGACTCGTTTTGTTGACAGTCACATAACAGCCGCGCGGAGCCTGACCCGGGCCACCACCGCAAGGTGGCCACACCCGCCCCAGATACAGGCACAGGGCCGTACCCCGACACAGACTCGGGCCGGCTGCGCACAGCAGTCACAGACGGGCCTCGAGGACCCTCTCCCCGACAACGCACAATCTGCACATGCACAGCAAGAGCCCCACTCAGAGGCATCGCCGTATTCCACATTTTCACGCAGCCTCTGATACACACCCATGGCAGTCGTCCAGCCCGGTGTAGGCACAAAGCCACCGGCGTGGTAACCACACACACCATCTCACAAAGAAGACAACCCAGCCCTGGAACAACAGACACAAACTTAGAACACTGTGGCCTCGTGATGGTCACATACAGCCACCTGGCCATCTCAGAGAGGGACACAGGCGTGAGCACACTGAGCTGTGCCACACCGCAATCTCAAGACAGCTTTGGGCACACCGCTGTGGATGCTCACCCACAGCGTCCCATCAGACCCAGCGCTAGAAGAGCCAGAGGCGACCCTTACAGCCAAGCTCAAAAGCCTTCGGACTGATGAGTCCACAATTCACTCGCCTGTCCATCATGCAATCAAACACACAATTCCACACAGACATACCACACCTGGAGAAACCTTCTCAGCTTTGGCATCTCCAGCCCGGCCCCTGCAGGATAGATGATGTACCCGCAATGGGCCATGGCGGGGGGGGGGGGGTTGCTTACAAAGCAACAGGCAGGGTTGAGGGTAATCAATAGGGCAGGTGGGGCACCCTGGGGTTCAACAAGAGCTGAACCCACCCGGTCTGCCTCCCAACAATTGAGCTGAACCTTAAACTGAATGACAAAGGGTGTTGATGAAGTGTGTACAGGTAGGTCAGCCTCCCAGGACACAGAACTGGGGCCGAGGGCGGATCCAAGGCATTGTCCAGTTCTTCAAAGTGTGTCGGAGTCTGCATAAAGAAAGCACAGCCTGAACTCCCCCGATCTGCAATTCAGAGACACCTCCCTCCCCATCGCTGAAAACTGAAAGTTGTTTTTATCCCCCGTAAGTTTAGTGCAAACTCATTTGGCAGCAAAGTCTGACCTGAACTAATGAGAGGCTATTTATAGACTTTATTTATTCCACTTAGTTAAATATTCATCCATCTTGCTGCAGAAATGTTAATGAGTTTGATGAGGAGGTTAAGCCCCAGACCCTGCTGGGGGTGTTATGAAATACACAGTGTGTGCACAGATTTACAGTCTACACATGTGAAGAGTTCTAAGGGGCACCCGGCTGGCTCAGGTGGTAGAGCGTGCAACTCTTGATCTTGGGGTTGTGAGTTGGAGATTACTTTTAAAAATAAATTTAAAAAAATTAAAATGTGGAAAGTTCTGAATTCTGAAACACTGCTACTCCCCAAGGATTTCAGATAAGCTCTCATGGATCTGTATAAGCTCATCTTTATGGGGCGATTGCTATGTGTCTTTATGTGAATGAACTGACTGAGTTCTCCACTCTCTGTGAGGTAGGGAGAGTTGTCCTGTTTTCCAGTTGAGGAAACAAAGGCACAGAGAATTGAAGCAACTCGCCCAAGGTGACACAGCCAGGAAAGAGGCAGGGACAGGCTTTACACTCAGGTGTCCCAGCTCCAGAGTCCATGGTCTCAGCCACTGGGCTATAGAGCACCCAAGCCTTGGCACTGACCTCTAGCTCTTGTTTTCTAGAATAATACATGGATTAGAGACCATGAGGACAGCGGGTCTGTACGTTTGGGGACCCCGGGTCCATCCAGTGGGGGCCTAGCCTCCCAGAGTGGGGACAACTCCAGTGACCAAGGTAAGATGCCTGGGAGGTGGAGGGGAAATGTGGGAGTTGTCTGAGGATTGAAGTTAGACAGCAAGTAGGACTTCCAGAGGCGCAAGGATGACAGGGGTGTGGAGTGGTCTCTTGGGTGAGGGTTCTGGGTCCCTCTGGTCCCCCCGCTCACTGCCCACAAGCACAGCATGCCTGTCCTCCCTCAGGAGACGGACTAGACACAAGCGTGGCCTCTCCCAGTTCCGGGGGAGAGGACGAGGAGCTGGACCAGGAGCGGCGGCGGAATAAGAAGAGGGGCATCTTCCCCAAGGTGGCTACCAATATCATGAGAGCCTGGCTGTTCCAGCACCTCTCGGTGAGAGCCCTGGGGCCCGGGTGCAGGGTGGGCATAGAGAGAGAAGGAGAAGGATGGCCACACAGAGAATGAGGCCCTGAGAGAGACCCAGTGATGGGAGACTGAGGCATGGGGGAGATACTGAGGGCGAACCTCAAGGGGAGGAGGTTAACAAGAGCAAGCATCTGTGAGTGCTAACTGCGTGCCAGGTGCCGCTAGGGCTCTGAACTCACTCAGTCCTGCCCCCAACGCACCACCCATTCACATCCGCCCCCCCCCCCCGTCAATCATCACCAAACAGAGCCTATGAGGATGGGGCTGTGAGGAGCTCCATTTTGCAGGTGAGGAGCCCAGAGGTCTCCTAGCCAGAGGTGGGTTCAGATGCAGGCAGTTTGGCCTTATCCAGTGCAGCATGCTGCCTCGTGGAGGGAGCCGGGAAAATACAGACAGGAAGAGAGGGAGAGGCTAAGTCACAGAGGGACGGAGAGCGGGACAGAGAAAGACATGCAGTGGGACCCTGACAGAGACTCAGACAGGGCCCCGTGCTGGGCTTTGCCTCCTTTCTGGTGTTGGAGCCCCCACCCTGAGCTTCAGTCTCCCTAATGAGAGCTGGCCAATTAGCCTCTAATTGCTGGAAGAGGCGGGGGCGTCCACAGGCATAATTGCCCGAAGCTTGGCTCCGCTTCCCTCCACTGGGCCCTGGGGGAGCCTGGAGCAGCTCCGAAGAGCTGGCTCCTCCCGGCCCTGCCCCAGCCTGGGTTCACCATCCTCATGGGGCCAGGCCTTGGGGACCAGATGGCCGCTGGGCAGGCAGGGTGACTCTTGCTGGTGACCACAGCACCCATACCCCTCGGAGGAGCAGAAGAAACAGCTGGCGCAGGACACGGGGCTCACCATCCTGCAAGTCAACAACTGGTGAGTGACCCAGGAGGCTTGTGCGGGTCCGTGGGCCAGGCCGGGGTGGGAGGCCAGGCGCTGTCCGCGGTGCTGAAGGAGGCCCCGCAGCCCCTGGGAGCCTCTCCTCTCCCCGTCTTCTCCAGCTGTGTCTCCGTGTGTTCGTTTCTGCCTCTCTCCTACTCCCTCTTTACACCCTGCTCGGTTTCCATAACCCCCTCCCAGGTTCATTAACGCCCGGAGACGCATCGTGCAACCAATGATCGATCAATCCAACCGCACAGGTACAGGGAGAAGGTGGGGAGAGAGGGCCTAATGTTCCCTGGGGAGTATCAAAGCTGGGACCAGCATATCCTGGGGCTCAGCCTGCACCCCTCAACCTCCCTCCCAGGGCAGAGTGCAGCCTTCAGCCCAGAGGGTCAGCCAATGGGGGGCTTCACGGAAGCTCAGCCGCACATGACTGTCAGGCCTCCAGGTAAGTCCCCGCCCCTTAACTAAGCCATGCCCCCAACACACCAGGCCCCTTCTCTCAATGGAGATGTCCCACCTTCTGGGATTAAGTTCATGAATAATGCAGTAATTCATTTGCATAACAGTGGAGCTGGAGAGGCAATTGCAGATTTCCTGGTGCTTCTTCCAGGCCCTGCCCATCCTTTGGAAGGTTCTACTTTTCCTTAAAGGACTAGTACCTTTTTTTTTTTTTAGATTTTATTTACTTATTTACTTTATTTGAGAGAGAGCGCAACACACACACAGACACACACATATATACATATGCGCGTGCGAGCGCGAGCGGGGTGGAGGTGGGGTAGGGGTGGAGCAGGAGAGGGAGAGGAACAAACAGACCCTGTGCTGAGCGTAGAGCACAACTCAGGGCTCAATCTCAGGATCTGAGCTGAAACCAAGACTCAGAGGCTCAACCGACTGAGCCACCCGGGCATCCCAGGACTAGTACTTTCTTAAATGATGACACAGTCTGTCCTGATAGAGGGATCCCCTGGGGAAGGAGCAGGTGGGAGGGATTTAGGGGCATATGGGGATGTCTGGTGAAGACCCACAACCTTACTCTTTTGTCTTCCAGGGTCGATGGGAATGAGTTTGAACTTAGAAGGAGAGTGGCATTATCTATAGATTCAGGACAAGTGTGAGTGTCCAATGTCTGGGGGTACTGGGTTGGGGGTTGTTCGGCTCTCAAACCTTGGTAAGACCTCCAGATTCCAATATTGGGCTTACCCAGAGCAGGGTCAGCATGGGTCCCTGAACTGAGGGTTCTCCAGGGCTTAGTGGGGAGATGATTCATCCATCCATCTGCTCCTTCATCCGTCTGTGTATTTATCCATCCATCAATCATCAACCTACCTACTATCCATCCAAACAAATGTCCACTCACTATCCATTCACCTATCTACCCACCTACCCATTCACCCATCCACCTCCACCCTGATCCACCCACCCACACATCCATCCACTTATCCACGCATTCACTCACCTACCTACCTACCCATGATCCATCCGTGCATCCACTTACTACCTGTCATCCATCAGAAAATACATCACCCCACTCATATGTCCACCTCCATACACTCACCCACCCACCTACAAACCCATTCATCCACACACCTACCCATTCATACATCTCCAGCATATTGAGCAGCCTCACATAGGGTCCTGCTCTTGAGAAGATTTGGGCTTTTGAGGAAGTGGACACCAGCAAAGAATGACAGTCCAGAGCAACGGCTGAAACAATAAAACACAGCTTGCTCAGAGGAGAGAGACAGCACCTATCTCTGAGATATCAGGAAAGACTTCATAGAGGAAGTGACTTCTGAGTAGGGCATTGAAGGATGAATAGGAGTTCACTGGGTAGAAGTGGGGGGCAAGGGAGTAGGGTACATTCTTTTACTCTCCCATGTCTTAAGACTTTAGAGCATCTTCTCACTTAGTCTTCATAAAAACCCCAAAAGGGAGAAATTATTATTTTCATGTTACAGATGAGAAAATTGATGCTCAGAAAGAAGAGTTCACTTGTGCAGGTTCACTCAGCTCAGAAAAGCAGAGGGAATAGCATGTGCAAAGACCCAGGGTTGAGAGGCTGCCTGGAATTTCTACAACACAAATCAGATCTTGACTCTCTCTGGATTAAAACTCTTCTGTGCCTTTCTAGTGCCCTCTAGATGCAGTCTTTAGTTTAGCACCTCTTCATTCCTTCATTCATTTAATGCACATTCCCTGAGCACTTCTGTGCCTGGCCCTGTGCTGGCTGGTACTTGGGACATAGCAGTGACCACGACAGCCCAGCCTTGCCCTCACGGGTCTCACTGTCCAGCAGGGGAGACGGACTTGTCTTCAGAGAGTGATGATCCAAAGTGAGCAGGGCTGGGATGAGGGAACCCAGGACATGGAGGAGCCCAGAGTGGGCATCAGACCCAGGCTGGGGGCATTCAGGGAAGACTTCCTGGAAGAGGGGACTTGGGAGCTGAGACCAGGAGAATGGAAGGAGTGAGGCAGGAAAGGAGGGAAATAGCATATGCAAAGGCCCAGTGCAGTTAGCAAACTCATGGCTATGAGACAGCCACCCGCCGCCATAACCACTGCCTTCACACCGAAGAGGGGGAAGGAGGACTGGGCTGGGCTGGCGCCAGCAGGCTGCATGAGTGAGTAATGAGCTTGGGGCCAACAGAAAGCCTGGGAGATGGGAATGGAGACCTAGGAGAGCTTAGACATGGAGCCTAGGAAGGAGAGATGGACATGTTTGTCCGGGGCCTGGCAGGTCGGTGGGGGTGTCAGCTCTGGCCTGACCAACCAAGGACAGGCATGGCCTGGTCTGAGTGTCAGAGGACCTCATCTCTCTCTCTGCCACCTCTGTTTCTATTCTGCTTCCCTCCCTCCCTCTGCATTCCTCTCACTATGGGGCTGATGTGGGGCCAGACCCCTCCCCACTTCCTGACTTGGCCTCTCGTCCCCTCTCCACAGACCCCAGCCTCTGGACTGTGACCACCAGGCTCACACCTGGTTCCGGTCCCCACCTGGCCCCCTGACTTCAGGACCCCACCTCCTAAGGCCCCCAACGCAATGCCTACCTCCCTGGGGCCCCACTGGGACATGGGGACCTGAGCGCCCGCTCGAGGGTCTCTCAAGGACAAAGACAAGGCCCCCAGACCCTGCGCCCCGCTTCTGCCCTCACTTCTGCCTGAAACCCAAGCTGAGATCCCGGGCCTGGGTCTTCAGAAGATGGTGGCTGGGGGTCCCCCGCCTCCAGGCCAGAGAAGGGACTGGCGCTGAGCTGGGGAGGTCAGGGAAGGGGGGTCAGCCGGATCCGACATTTGGAAGAGGCCCCCTCGTCCTCCCAGCCCACTCCCCACCCCTTCTCTCCCCTACCTCCCTTCATGGAAGTCTTCTACTTTTTTTTTTTTTTAATGATAAAGTCTTAAAAACAAAAAGGCACCAATCTGAGTTCTTGTGTCTCTTTCGAGATTCAAATTCTCATCAATTTGAAGCTCATGAATCACCAACTATAATAATTGACACTCTTTTTTAAAAGATTTTACTTATTTATTTGTCAGAGAGAGAGAGAGAGAAACAGAGAGCGAGAGCACAAGCAGGGGGAGTGGGCAGAGGGAGAAGCAGGCTTCCCGCTGAGCAGGGAGCATGATGTGGGGTTAGATCCCAGGACCCAGGGATCATGACCTGAGCCGAAGGTGGCCGCTTTCCCGACTGAGCCACCCAGCTTTCCCAATAATTGGTACTCTTAATTCCCACTGTCCTCAGGCACTCTATATCAATTAGCTATTGCTGTGTAACAAGCCACTCCAAAGCTTTGTGGTTCAAACGCCAACTATTTTTTAGCTCATTATTCTATGGGCTAAAATACTAGGACTAATAATTCTATGGGCTAAATTTCTATGGGCTAATCTACTAGGCTCTGCTGGGCAGTTCTTGTGACTTCAACAGGGTTCTGCTGTGTATCTGTAGCCTCCTGAGGCCCCAGCTCAGGTCTGACCTGGTTATCTCCACTGCATTCTCTTGGCCACAAATCTCAAGGCCAGCCCAGATTCAAGGGAGGAGACATAGACTCCACCCCTTACAGGGTGGGGATGGGGAGCTGCAAACTCACAGCACAAGAGATGGGGACACGGGGAGGGATGAAGAAAAATGGCCACTTCTGCATCAATCTCCCACACTGTGGCTCGCAGATGACCTTCTTCATCTGTCCCAAGGGACACAAACACAGCTACCCAGGGCTGTCCTTGGAAACATTCATGTGTGGCCAACAGACCAGCAGGCTGCCCAGCAGAGAGGTCATGAACCCAGACTCCAGCCCAACATGCCGGGGTTCAAATCCCCGCTTTGCTCCCTACCAGCTCCGTGATACTCATTTGGACTGAGCAGACCCGCGCTTGGACACATGAGACCCTCAAAGCCCACCTCCAAACACCACTCACTGACATACTCACCTTCGTTTTTTTTAAGATTTTATTGAGAGAAAGAGAGCATGCGCGCGAGGGTGGGGTTAGGGGCGGGCCAGGGGCGGGGCAGAGGGAGAGGGAGAGGCATAAGCAGACTCCGCCGCGTGCCTGCACTGGCTCTGGGTCCTGGATCTGACGACCCTGAGATCCTGACCTGAGCCAAATCAAGAGTCTGAGGCTCCACCGACTGCGCCACCCAGGCTCCCCTCTCATACGCACCTTCTAAGATACAGCAGCCTCTGGACCTTCATAATGCAAACACGGAAACTGAGGCCCTGTTAGGCCTGTGACCCACAGAGGCCTTTACCCTCCCCAACGAAGTGCACGTGGATCAAATTTCCCTGGTGGGAGCTTCAGCTGCTGCCAACTCCAGGGTCTGTCGATTCTGCCGTTTTGTTCCCAAGACGCCGTGGAGCTCAGTGCAAACTGTAAGTTGCTTGGGTTTGGACCCTTGTTTGTGGCAAATAGCTCAGTCTTCCTTCTGCGCCTCCGTCCTGGCTGCTCCCTTTGCCCTGGATCACCTTCCCCAGCTCAGAGTCCCCTCGGCAAAGATGCAGGAGCAGCCCAACCAAAGCACCCCCCTTCTGACTGCCGCTCCTCTATTACCCCATCCCTTTTCCTCCTAACATCCCCTCCCTGGAATTCTCTCGGTCACTAATTCGCCTGTTTCCTTAGTGGCTTGAACCTCAGCCCTGCCAGCACCTGGCGCGCAGCAGGTGCCCAGGGGACAGTAGGTGGAGGGCAGAGGAAACGGGGCAGCTGAGCCTCATTCACTCAGGCCACAGGTGTCTCCAGGGTCCGCACTCTGCTCTCCGGGCTCAGCCGTGAGCAAGGCAAAGACCCCTGTCCTCAGGAGCTGGCGTCCTAGTGTGGGGGACCCCCACAAAGGGCTGAGCAAATGAGCACATGGTTTATACTGCGAGGTGACAGGAGGTTGTAAATGGTAGAGCGGCTCGGGAGTGGGAGTTACCTGCTGCGTTCTGGGGGCCAGGTTCCGTTCTAGGAGCTCCGTACCTGCCCACCTGGTACACCCTTACCACTAAGGAAGTGCGATGGCTGTCCCCATTTCCCAGATGAGGAAACCGAGGGCCAGAGAGGCGAACTTGAGCCCGCCCAGGGCCACACAGCTGGAGAGTGTGGATCTGCATTCAGACCGGCAGCCTGGCACCTCTGAAGCCCGCGTGCCAACCACTCCGCCCGTGCGCCCTTTTATTTAAAAAAAAAAAATAGAATTCTGAGTCTGATTTTGAAAGGGCCTAACATGAACTGTTCTCTGTGTTAGCTATGATTTTGGTTACTAGGATTCGTGTTTATCTCCCGCAAACTCCGCAGGACTGAAGTGGGGTGGATGAGGGATAGAGAGCAGCAAGGACTTCCCGGCGCTCCTTTGAGGGCAGGTGGGGGAGGGCCGAGGTCGGCTGCGGGGGGTGTGTGGGGGGAGGCCGGCGCATTCCTGCGGGCGCTGCCTGTTGGGGGGGATGGGGGAACCCGGGACACGGGCGAGTGGGGGAGGGGCAGCTCCCCTCCCCCCTCCCCCCCCGCCTGCTCGGTGACTGGAAATGCCTCTCGCTGAATCCTCTCTAATTAAACCAATTGGATGTGCCACCGGGGAGGAGGGAAATTGGCGGGAGGTTAATTGTAACTAAAAATACCTCCCCCGTTTCCTGGGGTGAGGAAGCAGCGGCCGCCCCGGGTTCCGGCCCGGGGAGGTGGGGTCCCCGCCGGGTCTGCGGGGCCGGTTGGCGGGGCCGGGCGGGCTGGGGGTGGGGGGCGGTTGGCGCGGAGCGTGTTCGCGGCTGAGCCTGTCCGCCCGGCGCCCGCGTGTCCCCAGCTGCGTCTGTCACATCGTGCCTCCGTCCAGCCCGTGTGTTTGCGATTATGAGATTCTGGGCGTCGCTACCTGAGTCTGGGGGGGATTGTGTGGCAAAGCGGGTCATCTTTATAACTGGGGGCCTCCTTGAACGAGTCCACGGCGGTGTCTCTCTGCGTGTAGCTTTGTAGGCTCTTGGGAGCTCTGTTTCCAGGACAGCGCGACTCTGGGTCATTTCAGCTCGGGTGCCCGTGAATGTGGGGCAGGCAATGAGCCTGGGCTCCCTCCAGAGGGCGCTGGGGAGCCATGCAAGGCGGTTTTGTTTGTAACCGGTTTATTGAGATGCTAATTCACTACCTTAAAACCCTCCCATTTAAAGTGTGCAGGTCGATGGCTCTAGTCTATTCACAGAGTTGTGCTGCCATCACCATAATCAACTGTAGAGCATTTTCATTACCCCAAGAAAGAAACCTTGTACTCCTCAACAGCCACTCCCCTGCCACCCCAACTCCCAACCTCGGGCAGCTATAAATCCACTTTCTGGGTCTATGGATTTGCCTGCTCTGGGCATTTCATAGAAATGAAATCATACACTATATGGTCTTTTTTTTTTTTTTTTAGGTTTATTTTAGAAAGAGGGAAGGGGCAGAGGGAGAGAGTTTCAGGCCAACTCCATGCTGAGTGCTGATCCCGATGCAGATCGACCTCACAAGTCTGAGATCAGGGCCTGAGCTGAAGCGCACCCCCACTATATGGTCTTTTGTGTCTGGCTTCTTTCACTCAGCATAGTTTTCAAGTTTCCTTCATGTTGTAGTGTGTCTCGATGTTTTGTTCCTTTTTGTGGCGGGATATTATTCCATTGTCTCAGAAGGATTTTGAGCAGAGAAAGGACAGAGTCAGGTGTGTGCTTTGTGCTGAGCTGCAATGCAGAGGGTGGATTATGGGGGGGTGATATGAGTTGGGTTGTGTCCCCCAAAAAGATATACTGAAGTCCTACTTCCAGGACCTATGAATGTGACCTTATTTGGTGATAGGATCTTGGCAGATGAGCCAGTTAAAATGAGGTCATAGGGTGGAAGAAATTAAAAAAACAAGCATTGACTTGGGGGAAATATTCACTACACACACGACAAATTTATATATATGTATATATATATACACACACATATATAAAGGACTATATATTATATAAATATATAAACTATATATATATTTTTTAAGATTTTATTTATTTGACAGAGAGAGACACAGCAAGAGAGGGAACACAAGCAGGGGGAGTGGGAGAGGGAGAAGCAGGCTTCCCGTGGAGCAGGGAACCAGATGCAGGGCTCAATCCCAGGACCCTGGGATCACGACCTGAGCCGAAGGCAGACGCTTAACCATCTGAGCCACCCAGGCGCCCCTAAACCGTATATATTTATTTATTTTTAAAGATTTTATTTATTTATTCATGAGAGACAGAGAAGCAGAGGGAGAAGCAGGCTCCCAAGGAGCAGGGAGCCCAATGTGGGACTCGATCCCAGGACCCCGGGATCATGACCTGAGCCAAAGGCAGACGCTTAACGACTGAGCCACCCAGGTGCCCTATATTTTTTATTTTTATTTATTTTTATTTTTTTAAGATTTTATTTATTTGCGAGAGAGAGAATGAGAGCACGAGAGGGAAGAGGGTCAGAGGGAGAAGCAGACTCCCTGCTGAGCAGGGAGCCCAATGTGGGACTCGATCCCGGGACTCCAGGATCATGACCTGAGCCGAAGGCAGTCGCTTAACCAACTGAGCCACCCAGGCGCCCCCTATATTTTTTTAAAAAATTTATTAATAAACTCTACACCCAACCTGGGGCTCGAACTCCCGACCCCAAGATCAAGAACTACATGCTGTACCAACTGAGCCAGCAGGCTCCCTGTAAACGATATATGTAATATAAAGAACTCTTTCAAATCAGGAAGACAACTCCTTTGTAAGAGTCAAAATAAGAAAAATAGATAAACAGGGGCGCCTGGGTGGCTCAGCCGTTAAGCATCTGCCTTTGGCTCAGGTCGTGATCCCAGGGTCCTGGGATCGAGCCCCGCTTCGGGCTCCCTGCTTGGCCCTGGTGGCCATATCTGCACGTTAAGAGTTTTCTCCCTTCTTCTGGCAGTTTCCTTCAGACTCACGGCCTAGCATGGTTTTATTGGGTCTGAACCCAGGGGATGCTTGAGTCTTTTTGGCAGATATTGGAGAGCTTCCATTTTTAGCACCTCCCTACCTGTGTGCACGTACACACACACAAATAAAAAGAACTCTGTTTCTTGCCAGTGGGACATTAATTTATGTTTTAACATGAAAAAGAGGGGGAAAGCAGGAACAGTCCTGATAAGCTGTAATGTTCTTAGGAGACTTGCCTGGACAGTGGGTAGGAGAAGCTCTGAGGTTAGTTTCTCCCATAAACCATTTATTTCTCTATTTTTAATGCCTTTTGTCAGGGAAGGCATTTTCAGAGGTCATAACAGGAGAGAAATTTGACTACCAAAAAACTTAAAAATGTTGAGTAAAGTCACCATAAAGCCAAAAGACAAGGAGCAAACTGAAATGTTAGTAACATCTATGATGCTTAAGATCCAGAATATATAAAGAGCTACTACAGACCAATAACAAAATGACAGAGAGTCTAGGATTTGAGCCAACAGAAGAGGAAATACAAATGGCCCAGGATATGCAAAGATGCTTGGGCTTACTGGCAATCAGGGAAAATAAAAATAATATAAGTCACTGCAGCCTGTACGGAAGGACAGGTAGGCTAATCTATCAAATGACCTACTAAAATGTACCCTCCTTTGGACCAGTGATTCTACCTCCAGAGATGTATCCTACGGATACATATCTGGAAATGATCCACGTGTAAGTATATTCATGCCAGCTTTATTGGTAGGAGCAAAAGATTTGAAACTGCTTAAGTGTGTCTCCAAACGGGCCTGGTTAAATAAATGTTCGGCCCATCCATGTAATGGGCCACTATACAGCCAGGCAAAACGAGGAGCCAGCTCTGTGTCAATACAAAAAGATCTCCCAGAACAGTGCCTGGCACACAGTAGGCACTACTGTTTGCTACTATACCAAAATGCATGCAGTTTCCCTTGTAAGTTGGACAGAAATGCAGGTGGTTAAAAAGGAGGGGAAACTTGCAGTCTGTGCCAAAGACTCGTCAGAAATGCTCTGTGGGTGTGTGCGTGTAAGTGTAATGTGTTACTTTTTTTTTTCCACGGATGTTATATTAGTTTTGGGTATACAATGTAGTGATTCCACCATTCTGTACATCACCCAGTGCTCATCGGGACAAGTGTGCTCCTTCATCCCCATCACCCATATACAAAGGAATATTACTCAGCCATAAAAAGGAATGAAATCTTGCCATTTGCAAGGGCATGTTTGGAGTTAGAGGATATAATGCTTAGTGAAATTAGCCGGTCAGAGAAAGACAAATACCATATGACCTCACTCATGTGTGGACTTTAAGAAACAAAATAAATGGGGTGCCTGGGTGGCTCAGTTGGTTAGGCGACTGCCTTCGGCTCAGGTCATGATCCCGGAGTCCCGGGATCGAGTCCCACATCGGGCTCCCGGCTCAGCGGGGAGCCTGCTTCTCCCTCTGACCTTCTCCCCTCTCATGCTGTTTCTCTCTCTCTCTCAAATAAATAAATAAAATCTTTAAAAAAAATAAATAAATAAATGAGCAAAGGCAGAAAAAGAGAGGAACCAAGAAACAGATTCTTCTAGAGAACACACTGATGGTTGCAGGGGGGGTGGTTGGTGAAACGGGATGGGGATGAAGGAGGCACTCACAGATGCTCTAACCTTTTGACCAACTAATTGCACTCTTGGGAACTTGCCCTAAGGAACGGCCCAGAAGTTTGGGGAGAGGCATCATGCAAAGGTGGGGGTGGGTGGGGTGGCGGACCAGACCAGAATGGAAGGAAGCTGGTCATGGCCCCGGGCAGGCCCCGAGGAGACAGGCGCGCGGGTAGGAGACAGGCGCACGGGTAGTAACCGGGCCGTGTTCATGTGCAGATGCTTTGTGATCAGAAGCAAACAGGACCCGCCGCCGTCCGTGCGGCGCTCATCAAACACACCGGCGCCGAGTCTCGCGGGTGCGGGGAATTCCGCGGGATTCTTTTCCCTTCTTACTATTTCCAGCTTCTCCGATTTTCCATAATGGAGAAAGCCTTTTTAAAAACGGGAATTCAGAAGCGGACGGAGACCCCTCGATGCATACAAAGGTGTCCGCTGTCGCGCTACTTGAAATTAAGAACAGAGACCGAGGGCGCCTGGGTGGCTCAGGTCGTTAAGCGACTGCCTTCGGCTCAGGTCGTGATCCTGGAGTCCCGGGATCGAGTCCCGCATCGGGCTCCCTGCTCGGCGGAGAGTCTGCTTCTCCCTCTGACTCTCCTCCCCCTCATGCTGTCTCTCATTCTCTCTCTCTCAAATAAATAAATAAAATCTTTAAAAAAAAAAAAAAAAAACAGAGACCGAAGCTCCAAAGACGCAAGAGCAGGACGCGGGTATTTACAAGTGGGGCGTCTCCACTTGGGCCATTTCACCGCCGTTTGTAAAGAGTCCGCTTTCGGACGAATGTGTAGTGAGCTGGGGAAACCCTTACGGTCTGTCTCGGAGAACTGTTCAACCGGCCAAGGGCGCCACACGACCTTGACCAGTGCGTACAAGTCTGGAAACGCATGCGCAGAGAAAGGCGCTGGCGGCTGCGCCCGGGAAGGCGGATCGCGGTAGATTCTTGCTCCTTCCATCGCGTTTCTGCACCTTCTCCGTTTCCGCCCGCGTTGCTCACGGCAGGGGGACCCCGGGTGGGCCCGGCTGACCCCCCTCACCTCTGGCGGCGGAGGCTGGAGACGGCGCCCCCGCAGCCGGACTCTGGCCGCGGAGCAGGTTCCGGCAGGCGGACCCCTCCAGAGACGGGGCGGGGGGGGTGCTGCAGCAGACACCCCAGGGTCACGGCCGGGGCCGGGCGTTCTTGCACTCAGCGGTCCCGGCGGCGGCCTCCGAGGGTTCTGTGCTGTCGTCCTGCGGGTCGCTCCCGAGGGCCGGGCCCGGAGCCCGCCGCTCCAGCCTCCCGGGCTGTCGTCAGCCCCCCATCCCCGTATTAACCCCCTTCCTGGTGAAAACCCCTGCCGTGGCTTCTATTTAGGCTCTGATCCCTGCCCCCACACAACCACGCATTGGTCTCAGACTCGGGGAAAAAATATGAGGGCTTTCCAAGATTTAAATTTGAAAATAGACAGTGGGGCTGTGTTCATTGGTCAGAAAAACGGTAAAGCAGAGAGGTCGAGGGGTTTACCCGAGGCCCCAGGATGTTGAAATTTTTCTGATGTGCTTTGTTTTTAATACGGTGAATCCCACTGGTCTTCAAACGTTAAACCAACGCGGTTCCTAGAACAAACCCCACTTGGCCATGATGGGACTTACTGCCCTTTTTACTGACCGCGGAATAGGCCTGGCTAAACTTTTGGTGAGGGCTTTGTGTCTGTGTTCATACTGAATACTGTAGTGGGCTCTTCGTCTGGGCCTTAGTGCAATGCTGACGTCATAGTTCTTTCTCTTCTGGAGCCAGCTTTGGGAACCTGCATCTTTCGCTATTCTCTTTCAATGGAGCCGTGGGATTTGCCAGCATCCAGGGTTCACGGGGTTTCCCTGTGGTTCTCATGTGTGCGGCAGGGTCGGGCTGGGGGTCGGAGGGGACAAGTGAGAACTGCCAAGGACCCGGCAGCAGGAACGGCCCCGGGGGACCGTGTCAGATGGGGGCCCCCACCGACAAGGTCCCCCCCACCCCCCAGTTCTCGAAGCGACTCATGCGGAGGGACAACGCAGGTCTCCCTAGTCTGAGGAAAAGCAGGGCCCGCGAGGACAGACTCGGGAGAGAGCAGCGGAGGGGAGCGGGGGGGGGGAGAAGGGTCCTCTGCCTGGAATCTGAAGTCCCTGCTGGGCCCCCCCTGCCCCCATCTGCCCCGCAGTGCCCCGGATGACACGGGGCAGCAAGCAGGACGGGAGGGCCAGCGTGGGGCGGCGGCAGGCTCCGAGGGCAGAGTCCGTGTAAGGGACTTTATTCACATACTCATACTCCCTCCTTGCCGAGCTGGGCCCAGGCTGCAGGTTCGGGCGGGAGTCCTGGGCCCGGCCCTGATGCTGGGCAGGGATGACAGGCGGGGGCGACAGGTGAGGTGACACACAGGGCTCCCCGGCCCGGCTCACAGGTGCTGCGACACACAGGGCTCCCCGGCCCGGCTCACAGGTGCTGCCTCCGGTGCCGCAGCACCTCCGTGGGCGTGAATAGAAAGTCCTTCTGGCAGGCCTCGCAGTGGTAAGGCCTCTGCAGGCCAGACGCCTTCTGGAGGGGCTCGGGGGTGGCTTCCTCAGCCCCTAGGAGAGAGGAGAAGCAAGGCTGTGGTGGGGGTGGGGGGTGGCTCCACCGTGTGTTCCCACCCCCGCCCAAGGCCCCCGGGGGCTCAGGCTTTCTCCCCGCCTCTGTCTCTCCCTCCTCTGGGAAGCCTTCCTGGATTAACACATGCACACAGGCAAGTCTTTACTCTGTATCTGTCACCCCCTGAGACACCCACTGCTGCCTCCCGGACCAGCCCTGGCGGGTGGTGTGTGGTGCATGCCCGCTGTGGCATCCCCTGGGTGACAATGGGGGTGTGTGGCCGAGACAGAGACAGCTGCCAGAGAAAAGGACAGACACAAAGGAATGAGAAAGAGGGGACGTCCTGGGCCCTCCCAGCCCGGCTCCTGGGACAAAGCCTGATGTGGAGCTCCAACCAGGGCCCAAGGGTTGTCCTCAGTCCCCAGATGTCGAGCGGATGAATGCCCAGACTCGCAGGAAACCACCGCGGGAGGGGCGGGCGGATGCAGGTGCCCTGGCCGCCCCCCACATTCTTACCTGGGAGGCCGTCCTGCGGGGCCTCGGGGCACGTGTTCTCGTGGGCGATGCGCTCCAAGGGGGTCAGGGGCAGGTGCAGGCCACAGTGGGGGCAGGTCCAGAAGGTGCGGAGACAGTCACTGTACAGGTCCATGTCGTTCTGGGGCAGGAAGGCTGCATCAGGACGTGGCCCCATCCCAGAACCCCTCGGGGTTGGGAGGCCCCATGCTGAAACCATGTCCTTGCACTAAGTTGGGACGCGGCTGGTGGGGAGGCCCGGGCTCCCACAGATCCCATCTTCAGGGGCGGGAGGGGGGGGCGATGGGCCAAAGTGGGGTCCATGCTTACCGCGAGGCAGTTGTAGGTGAGGAAGTCAGTGACTGCGTAGCCCCCTTTAGTGGGGTGGGGGGAGAGGGGAGAACTGCCAAAGAGGCCGGGGAGACTGGGGGCAGTGGTGATGGTCTGGGGTCCCACATATAGGTTCTGGACTTCCAGCCCTGTGAGCCGCCGGAGGCGGTAGGGAACCTGGGGAAGGAGGGACAGGAAAGGAGGGACCGACTCAGGGAGACATTGTTGGGGCACCTGGATCCAACTGTGCCTGAAATCAGACCCTGGACGGTTCAGTAAGAGGGCCAACTGCTTAAGTCAATCACAACAGTCTCAGACACTGGCTACCAGAGGCTTGTCTAACACATGCCCTGGTGCCCCTTCTCTGCTCCCTGTCACCTGGGGGACCACAACCAGACCTGCCACCTGGCCAGCTTGCCCATCCTCACCTGGCGTGTTAGTCCAATCCCCCTGCCCTGGCTCCCTGGACCCGCCGCTCCAGGAAATCACTCTGGTGCACACCCTTCTCTGCGCCCCATCCGCACGCAGTAGAAGCAGGAGCAATTGCCAACTCCCCGCTGACGAGGCAGGGAACTGATCTTCCCCCGTGCCCTCCATGAACAGATGGCTACTGACAGCTTCCTTTCCCAGCCTGCACGCCCTTAACTCTTACTGAGGGAAGCTCACACAGCGCATGCAGTGGTGCTCAATAAATGCATGCTGAACTGGTGGGGAGGGGCCCGCAGGGGCTAATGGCTCGGCCTCTGGAGCTGGGCAACCCGGGGTCAAATCCTTGCTCTGCCCCTCCCCCGCTGTGTGACCTTGGGCTTGTCCTTGGCCTGTCCGGTTTGCAGACCGCCACAGGGAGCTGGAGGCCAGGCCTTCTGGACTCGGAATCCCCAGGGCGGGCGGTCCCTCTGGGCCAGGCACACGCACCTCGGACGCTGCGAACTGTAGCAGGTCCCTGCTCAGGTCTGCTGCCTCCTTGCAGTCCACTGGAGCTGCTGTCGCCTCCTGACCCATCTCTGGCCACCGCCGCTGGGCCTGACGGGCCAGCTGCCGGTCCAGGGCGCTTTCCCAGTGGGCCCGGAGCCGCACGGAAGCTGCCAGAAGGCGGACAGCGCACTCACTCTCCGCAAGCTGGAGCTCCAGCCAGCTGTCGGCCACCAGGCGCGAGCAGTCCCCGTTGGTGTCCAGGGACCGGCTGAAGAGCAGGAGGGACTGGAAGAGAGGGGACACGTCGCCGGTGGGTGTGCGGGGCAGGAGGCCAGCTCAGAGAGACCCCCGCCCACCCCTCAGTCCTCCCCCCACTAAACACCTGCGCACACACACACACACACACACACACACCGCCCCCGGTGGGGCCAGGCCCCCTTCCAGCCTCAGCTGCAAACGAGGGTCCCTGCCCCCACAGAACGAACTTGGTAACCGGACAGACAGACCAACCAAGGCTAAAGAGTAAACTGTACTAGGTTCTAAGAAGTCAGTGTCACCCTCCCGCGGCGCCACGCGGCTGCACTAACGCGCACAGATGCTGTCAACACCTCCTCGTTCGGCGTCCCTCCCGTCTGTACACGTCACTACCTACGCTTTGCCCTCAAAATGCACAAACAAGAACTGAACGCTAGTTAACGGACAGACGCTGGCGTGTCTGAGGCTGAGGGCCCTGACTCCAGCCCGTTTACTTTAAAATGCATCGGGAGGGCGCCTGGGTGGCTCAGATGGTTAAGCGTCTGCCTTCGGCTCAGGTCATGATCCCAGGGTCCTGGGATCGAGTCCCGCATCGGGCTCCCTGCTCCTTGGGAGCCTGCTTCTCCCTCTGCTTCTCTCTCCCTCTGTCTCTCTCATGAATAAATGAATAAAATCTTTAAAAAAAAATAAAATGCATCGGGAAATGGAAAAAAGCCCCGGCTATTGTAGCGGACTGATGGGGGCGGACACAGGGACGGATCTGCTCCGCCCACGGTTCTCCTTTTGTGTGTGTGAGAAACGCCCCCTCCGACCCCAAGCGTGCGGCGGAGGCTCTCCGCTGTGAACCTCTGCTTCCTCGCCGAAGTCCTACCCGTCGGCGCCATGTGACCCTGCTCTGCTCCTTTCTAGCACTGCTTGGGGAACCTGGCATTCTCGCCCCTATTTCTTGGTGTTCTTGTCTACTGCCTGCCTCCCCCACGCCTCTGGGAGCCCCAGGGATGCAGGCCGTGTTGGGATTCTGATCACGACCGCATCCCCAGCACCTAGATCAGGAAGCAGCACCCGGTGCCAGGCAGCTGCTCGATCCGTGTTTGAGTGAAGATGAACCGAGCAGGTTCAAGTCAGCATTCCAGGCCTGGGCGGAGAGCACGGCACCGGCAAAATCACCGGAGGCTCAGGGAGCCCGTGGGCTTTCTCCCTTCTCTCTGCATTCCCTGGGGGGGGGGGGGGGGGTTTGAAGCGAGGGGGCCTGGTCACGGGGACCCCCAGCTGATGGGCGGAGGAGCCATGAGGTGTGGCGTGGGGCCCCGGAGCTCCGGCTCGGCCCCCTGCTCACTGTGCGGCTCAGACAAGCAACATGCACCCCTCGCCCCCCTCGCCTCATGGTGGCATGCGGAACTCACGGGGCGGGGCAGCTAATGCCGGCAGGACTCTCCCTTCCTGGCTCCAGACACATACCCCGATCTATCCGCAACCCAAGCGTGTCCTCAGCCTCCACCTGGGGCCAGCCACCACCCTCTCCTCCCTGGATGACTACAGTCGCCTCCTTGCTGGGTTCCTGCTACTGCCCCGCATCAGACCCCGTTCCAGCTCTGCTCAAAACCTCCCAGGGGTGGGGGTTCCAGCCTCTCTGACCTCATCTCTCTGACCCCAGCTCCAGCCACTCGTCCCTTCACCACCTCTGGTCCAGCTGTTCCTTGGGCACGGCGGGCATGTGTGTGCCTCAGGGCCTTTGCACTTGCTGTTCCAAGACACTCTTCTCCCTACGTATCCTGTGGCTCCTTCCCTCCCTTCTTCCTTTGTTCCACTACACCTTCTCAATGAGGCCCACACCCTGATCACTTCATATTACAGCCTGTTCCATACCCTCACCGCCCCCGCAACCCCCTTACCCTATTCTTTTCATTTTCCCCAAATGTTCCTCATCTGCTAACATATCATGCAGCACCTTACTGTCCTTATTACCATCCTCCCCAGCCGGATGTGAGCTCTGGGACAGCAGGAACTGGGTCTGGTCTTGTTCACTGCTGGGCTGTCAGTGCCTGCAACAGTTCCGGGCACACAGCAGGTGCTCAGCAAGTGCTTACTGAATGAAGACACGAATGCAAAGCCAGCAGCCAGCAGGGGGAAGGCAGCTCTTCGGGGCCCACCCCGGCCTCCTGCCCCGGGGACACAGTCATCAAACCTGTGAGTCGGGCTGCACGGGGCTGGGACACACCTGCAGAGCGGGGATGCGGACGCAGTTCACCAGGTAGGGTTTGTTGGTCTCCAGCAGGGAGACGAAGGTGAGGAGCTGGTGCTTGCTGCTCATCTTGTCCTTGTCATCTGAAACAGTCCACAGGGCAGCTCAGGACACCCTGCCACCCGATCTCCTACCCTCAGCAGCCCCCGCGCTGGTCTGTCCCAAGGGCTGCCGGTCCCCCCAGGGCCATTTACACACGTTAAGAAATACTGCTACTTTCGTTAGGTGTGATAGCGTTCTCATAGTGCAAAAAAACCCGTCATTTTTACACTTCTAAATGATATGACGTCTGGGATCTGATCCCAGCAAAAAGGAGAAAAACGTGGGATGACGGAAGACACGGGGTGGCAGGAAGCTGGGTGAGGGTACCAAGGGCTCGTCCCATTCTCTACTTGGACGGGGTCTGGGATTTTTCAAAATGAAAAAATAAAGGGGAAAAACAATGTAACATTGTTTTTCATCAGAGAATGAACTAAGAATCTACCGCAGTTAAAGCAAAGTTTCAAATTCTACCTTTGATGTTTAAAATCGTAAACCTTACCTTTTGGGGTTAATGCTGACATTTTAACAGGGTTACTTTGTTTACAAACAAGGAGAGGAGTTGCGTCCCAGAGCTCACACAGAGCTCAGGTGCCTGTGCCTTGGGGGGGGGGGGCGCCCCGCCCGGGACCCCGCCTGGCCTGCTACGGCCTCAGCCAGCTGGTTCCTCCGGCCAAGTGCCTGGACGCTGCCTTCCGTGCCCCAGCGGCCAGGGGAGCCCCCCGGGCAGGACCAAGCCGGGGTGTTCACAGAGCACACGGGACAGGTCCCCTCTCCTCGCTAAACGCTCCGGCCTGGGGTGTGGCCACAGTGCCCCATCAGCCACCACTGCCACCGCCACAGGGAGGGCGGGGCTCAGTGGGGGAGTGACTCCCTGAGCGGTCTGGCTTTTGGGACCCCAAAGCCCCCACACCTGCCGCTCCCTTGTCAGCAGCCCCAGCAGAGGCAGAGTGTGAGTGGGGGCCAGGGGGTAACCCCAGATGTTGAGGGACACCCTGAGGTCACTGTCCCCCTGCCCCTCACTTCCCAAGGGGTTTTTCTCTCCCCGCCTGCACTCACGGTACCTCGGCTTGCTTCGCCGCCCCTGGCCTCCCGCTCCTGCGTGTGCAGTACCTCGGGGCTGTTGGCAAAGATGCAGGTGGGGTGCAGCACGGTGCCCTGCTGGGACCGCGTGTGGAAAACCTGCAGAGGCCAAAGGCAGGCGCCAGGTGACAGAGGCCCTTAGCCCTGCTCTTCCACTGCCCAGAGCTCTTTTCCTCCACGCTCTCGGCCAGATTCCTCCATCCGTGTCTCCACTCAGAAATCCCCTCTTCCAGGAAGCCTCCCCTGACACCCCCACGCTGCACCGGAGCCCCGTGAGTGCAGAGCCAGGACTGTTCCCGTAACCGCCGTGTCCTCGGCACCGAGCAGGGCTGGGAAGGCAAGCTGAGTGATGGCGCGCACGCGGGGCCAGGGCGCAAGGAGGAGGCCCACCTGGTCCGAGTCCTTGCGGCTGCTGTTGAACGGATCCGGGACAGCGAGCTGCGGGTAGAGGCCCCGGCCCAGCACCAACTTGAGCAGGGCCATCTGGTCCTGCGTCAGGTCCTGGGCTGAGCTGGTGGCCGCCTGCAGCTGATCCAGGCTGTGCCGCAGCTGAAACTTCACGTCCTGGGGGGAAACGCAGGGCGGGGGGAGGAAGGTGGGTTCCTGGGGGGGCCCAGCCCAGTACCCAAGGGGCTGGAGCTAGGACCTGTGGACCCCCGGGTGCTGCAGAGCGCGGGCACCAGGTCCTGTCCGCGAAGCGCCGCCCACCTGGATGTCCACACCATCGCCAGGTCCCTGGTCTTCGTCGCTGGAGCCGCCGTCCAGGCCCCCCTGCAGCCGCAGCACCTTGCGCCGGCGCCCCCCGCCCGCCTCGTGCTGCCGCTTCAGGTGGTACAGCGCCCTGCGTTCCCTGCGCTGCTGCAGCCGATGGTAGCTGTCGCCTGGCGTCGCGGCCTGCGCCCGGGCCAGCAGCCCATGGTCCTCCAACAGCTCCTGGGGGCGGGCAGGGCCCAGGTGAGGGACACAGGGCGGGCCGAGTCTGGGGGCTCCAGTCTGGGGCCCGCCACTCGCCGGCCCCTCTGTTTCGGAGGACACGGGACGTCGCATCTGTGTGACACAGAGGGGCCCCCCACCTTTCACTACCCTCTCGGGGTCTGCAGGCCAACACAAAGTGAAGCGAGGCTCTGGAAAGCCAGAGATGCCGAGAACAGTCTGAACACCTGTGGTCCCTGATGGGGGGGGGGCTCCTAAAATTGCACTGTAGGCTGCGGTCGGGTGACCACCCCCTCTGGACCTCAGTGTGGCCATCCGCAATCACGGGCAGTGATGACACCAGGGACTCGCCCTGTTCTAAAGGCTCTTCGTGTATTAACTCATTTAACCCTCAGAGGACAGCGGGGAGACTGAGGCCTAGGGCCGTGCAGGAACTTGCCCAGGATCGCACTGCTAGCGAATGACAGAGCTGGGACTCGCCACTGGGACGTCCGCTCCGGATCTGGTGTGCCGGCCATCGCCCCCTGGTGCCTCCCAGAGCTCAGCACCCCTGCTCCAGACAGCCAGGTTCTTCGTGAGGATGTAGCATGTGACCGCTGACCCTGTCCACTTCTCCAGGAAGCCCTCCTGGATTTCCACCCCCTTTGATTCACCCAGGCCACCCCATGTCTGAGTGTCTGAGGGTTGCGGGAGGTGGGTGTAGGGTGGGACTCCGACTGCTCCATCAGAGAAGGAAAGGGGTGGGGTACCCGCACTCACTCCACCTCCCAGCCTCCTAGGTTTGGTCGCGAGCCTCACCTTGAACTGGCGCCGCAGGTTGGCCATCTCGTACAGCCGGTGCTCCTCTATACCCCGGTGGCGGCACCACTTGCGTGAGTTTCTCCTCCGTTCAGATTTCACCTGGGTGGAAAACCGGACACCAGGGGGTCAGGGCCTAGCTGGCTGGGGAAGGGTGCAGGGGCTGACCCAGCGCCTGGATGCCCCCAGCACGGGCCCAAACACCAGCCCCTGAAGAATTAGAGGCAGGGACACATGTGCTCTCCTCCTCCTTCCAGGTCTCAGCGCCACTGCCCCCTCCTACAGGAAGCCCTCGGACACCACACTGGGTCAGACATCCCCTCTGGGCTCTCCCAGCCCCCTGGACTGCCTATCACAGCCCATTCTGGGTGGTCACAGTCCGGGGACAGGTCTGCCTCCCTGCACGGGACTGTGCAACCCAGGAGGGCAGGGCCACATGCTTTTAGTCACCACCAGGTCTCCAGCACTGCCTGGCACAGGGCCAGGCCCAGAGCATGTGCTACCCTAGGAGGGTGTGGCCTTCCCCTGGGTGGCAGGGGTTTTATTCAGCGCTTTAAAAACCCCAGCCTTGGGGGCGCCTGGGTGGCTCAGATGGTTAAGCGTCTGCCTTCGGCTCAGGTCATGATTCCAGGGTCCTGGGATCGAGCCCCACACCAGGCTCCTGGCTCAGCGGGGAGCCTGCTTCTCCCTCTCTCCTCCTCCCCCCCCCCCCCCGCCCCGCCGCTCATGCTCCCTCTGTATCTGTGTCTCAAATGAGTAAATAAAATCTTTAAAAAAAAGAAAAACAAAAAAGAAACCCCAGCCTCGGGCGCCTGGGTGGCTCAGTCGGTTAAGCATCTGCCTTCGGTTCAGGTCATGATCCCAGGGTCCTGGGATCGAGCCCCACATCAGGCTCCCTGCTAAGTGGAGAGTCTGCTTCTCCCTCTCCCTCTGCTGCTCCCCCGCACTTGTACATGCACACACTCTCTGAAATAAAAATCTTTAAAAAAATAAAAAACAGCCTCCCCTTGAGGCTGGGCCCCAGGAATGAATGGTGGAGACAGGGCCCTTCCAGTTTGCAGAGGGCTCAGGGGTCCTCGGCGGGGTAGTGGGCCTCCCCTGGCCCCACGCACAATGTCACAGACGGGTGGCCCCGCTGCCGCCCTCACCTGCACCCAGGCGTTGAAGACGTTGAAGAGCGTGAAGGGGTCCCCCTGGTCACTCTCCAGGGGACGCCGTGCCGCTGCACACTCCGGGTGGCTCTGGGCACTGCGGGTGAAGGGCGACTGGACGCTGAGGGCAGCCGCGATGGTGAGCACGGGCTCCGCCAGGTGGAACATGGAGCCCAGGATCAGCATCTTCCCTGGCAGGGGTGGGAAGAGGTGCGCGGACACCGAGCTGAGCCTCCTGGGCTCTGGGACGGCCACCCCCCCCCACTTCCCACCCCCAGCCAGCCCCAAACCCCCTCCACCTGGCCCGCAAAGGGCCTCGGGAGCCACAGGGACAGAATCAAGCCCACACTCTGCTTCCCAGTCACGTGAGTTTGGGCAAGGCCTCAGTTTCCCCATCTGTAGGCCAGAGGTCACCTCAGTCTCACTGCCTCGGGCCGCAGGTGGGCACCGTCTGAGAGCTGGCCGTTGTCGGCAGCACTGCCCCCACCCACCTGGCTCTCCTCTCTACAACTGACGCCCCCCACACCCCCACATCCCCCTCCTGGCTTTGTTTTCCTTCCTGGCACTTGCTCTGACCTGCCACGGTCTCTCCCTCCTCCCTCCAGAACGGGACCCCACATGAGCCCCAACAGTCGGCCTGGCACACCACAGGCACTGACTTCTGCGCCTGCCTCGGCTGGATCCTCTCCTGCCATCTTTGTTTAATTCAAGGTGGTGGTAGGGGGAGAGGGGAAGCGGGGGGAGGGGGGGGAGTGGGAGCAGGGAAGACAGGGAAAGATGGAAGCAGCAGGTCCCTGGTCCGCACCACCAGGACCTCGCCTGTCTGCCCCGTGCTCAGTGGCCTGCGTAACACGCGTCTGACTCATCCTCACTGGTCCCCTTGGCTGCCTTTCTGGAAAGCTCCTGTTACACATCTAGCCTCGGAAAATAAAGCTGGGCAAGAAAACGAGGCTGTCCCAGAACCCTCTAGCTCTGTCCCTCGGGCAAGTCCCTCCGTTTCTCTGCGCCTGTCTTCCCGTCGATGAAATGGGCTAAGGGCGGCGTCTGGCTGCTGTGAGAATGGACCGTGCTTCCCAGCACTTAGCGCCCCACCTGGCACAGACAAAGCACGGTGACTGAGCCATCCGGGCCCGGAACCTCCCGGCACTGAGTCATGTGTGCCCCCTGTCCTGCGGGGCTTGGGGACTGACAGTGTCTGCCTGGCTGGGGTGCCCTCCCAGCTCTGCCCACAGCATGACCCTGAGCAAGTGAGTGACAACCCGTCTCTGAGGCTGGAATGAGTCACTCCCACGTCACGCCGGATCCAATCCAGGCCCTGCTGCCTGCTTGCTCTGGGCCCTTGGGTGCCGATCTTTGTCCCTGGCCAATCTTCAACGTCCTCATCTGTACTGAAGGGGTGACCAGAGGCCCTCCCCTCCCCAGGTGAGGGTGAAATGATAGAAGGCTTACAGAGCCTTTCACTGACACACAGCCAATGCTCACAGAACGTTCTTTTTCTTCTCAGATCGGATTTCCCTTGCTCTAGCCCTGTGTCCTAAAACAAACAGAACCACCTTCATAACCATGAGAGGACCTCAGGGTCGGTGGTCCCCAGGCTCCTGTCCCCCCTGAAGCTCCAGGGTGGTGCACTGATGGGGACGTTAATGATGTTAACATGGGCAGAAGATTCTGTGAAACATCATGCCTGGCCAATAGTGCCACAAGAAGTCCTGCTCGCCTGGAAATATTCTGCGGGTCACAGAGCCTCTAGAGAGTCTCGAGTCAGGAGAATCAGACCAGAACACACGTCGGTCAGCGAGCTTCTCAGAAGTGGCAGGGATGACTCAGGGATGAGCAAGAGGAAGAGACAGGCCATGTTGACATCCTTACAACACCAAGAGAGGGGACACAGGGTGGAGCTGGGAACAGGGTGTGCGGGGGAGAGAGGGGCCTGTTTGTTTACTGCTGTACCCCAGTGCCCGGAACAGGGAACTCATGACCGAACCGACAGGGCCCAGAGAAGGAACAGGCTGGCCCTACAAGTCGCTCAGAGCGTGAATGCTCCCCACAGCCACTCCCAGCGCCCTGGGTGACCACTCTGAAGGAAGTCCTCACCAATCACAACATCCACCGGCAGCTGGGCCAGTAGGGACCCAATGGGGGTGAGGGCCTCGGAGCTGTCCAGGGCCCCCTGGTCCCGGAGGTAGAGGATGGCTGTTTCCAGGCTGGCTGGTGGCGGGGGCTCGATGAAAGGGAAGGTTCGTGGGTCCCCCACGTTCATGCTCTTCATCTGGAATGACAGTTGGGCCCCCCAGGAATGGGGGACACGGGAGCTACTGTTGAGCACTGGCCAGGGGCTCAAAGATCACAAACTCATGCTACCTTAAAACTCCCAATGCCAAGGCCCTCTGCATGAGGCAGGGGAGAAGGGCCCCTGTCTGTCTCTCCAGCACCTCTTCTCCTGGACCCTGGCCACAGAGCAAGCCACAGGACCTAAGCTGGACCAATCTTGGTTTCTCAGCCCCTCAACAGAGCAACCGATCAAGGAATGAGTATGGGACCTGAGCTGGGCCAATCAGGATCCTCCCCAGGACATTTGCAAACGGACGCTGGGAGAGAGAAGTTCTGGCTTCCTCTCTGGTTGTGAGGGGCCAGCATGGAAGCCCAGAGCTGCTGGGATTATTCTGCCCTTGCCTGGAGATCAGCCCAAGCACAGCAGATGAAAAAGTCCTCAGTCATTCCTAAGCGAGACCACCCCCACGATGGATGCACAACCTCGTGAAATCCTCTTTTCTGCTCATGGTAGTTTGAGTTGAGTTTCTCTCACCGTGGACCAAAGTGGATCCTCATTAATTCAGAGGCCCAGAGGGGCAGCAGCGTGTGGGGGAATGAAGTAAAGAATGCACCCATCACCGGGCCTGGCAAGGCGGAAGCAACCATCCCCTCTCCGGACCAGATGGAGGAAAGGTGGGCAGGGAGGCTCATGGGGCCAGGAGAGAGCGGGAAGGAAGCTCAGAGGGCCCAGGGGCTCTAGCCAACCCTGCTGCGAGGTCACCTGCTGACCTGGGCCTCATCCGGCGGGCACCACAAGGCGGGCTGGCCACCCGGCACGCAGCCAGTCCACCTCCCTCCCTGCTTCCCGGACAAACACCCAGTGCCCATGAAAAAAAAAGAAACAAAAAAAACACCTTTACGTTAGAAGCTCTGGGTGAGGGGTAAGGCCAGATTTTTTAAATTTAAGCTCTCTACATGATTCCAGTGTGTAGCCGGGGCCAGCAATCCCCGCTCTGAGCTACTCAGCCAAGGCCCTGGCCCTGGGCATTTCCAGGTCAACCAGGAGACACCCATGACCCAGTGCTGCCAACGAGACGGGATGGGAGAGTGGCCAGGGGCCTTCAGGGAAAGGTGCCCAGGGTCTTAAAAATGAGACCCATGCAGAGGGGCAGTTGTTGCCTCTGCGTCTGGATGGTCAAGGAGGTGGGGTGACACCACGGCTGCCACAGCCAGGTGGCATGCATGAGGCCGGCTCGGAGCCGGACAGCCCCAGATGGAACCCGGGCTCTGCCGCTGACCGCCTGGGACACCTGGGGCAACTTAAATCACGTCTCTGTGCGACTGGTTCCTCATCCAGCAATTGGGATGATAAAACTACCTCCTGTCTAGCTTTTGCAGGGATCCAAACAGTTCTACACAGACAACACGAGAACAGCGCCTGGCCCACAGCGAGTGCGAGGCAAGCGCTCTCTATCCAGTGTCACCTCTGCCATCACTGTGCTTAGAAGAGCCGCTGACGGACGGAAGACGGAAAAGGCTAGAACGAGCCCGAGCCCTGTAGGACATCACTGACCCACTTAAATAACCGAGACTGCCGCCTCCCCATCCGGGGACTGCTCCGCTGGGAGACGGTCCATCGTCCGTATTGGTCAGGCCCTGCGGGTCAGGAACTCACACAGTGGGCCCCAAGCAGCATTTTTGAAAAATGAAATCAAACAAAACAGGAACTCTGAGGGTGCATCACCCACAGGAAGGGGGCTGGTTGGTGCTCCCAGCCGCTCCGGCCCGGGGAAGGCTGCTGTGGAAGCCATTGGCCCTTCCTCTTCTGCCCGAGCCCAGAGCCCAGAGCCCACACTGGCCAGGCTCCCCAGCGGCCGCAGGCGTGAGTGCTAACCAGGGCAAGGTGAGTGGAGGGGCCTGGCCCGCCAACCCTCCCAAGCTCCTCTCCCATGCTCCCTCCCCTCCACCGAAGCCACACAGGAAAGGGGCCTGGGTCCCCAAATAAAAGAAACCGCCCACCACCCCGAGGACCAAGGTTCTGTGTGTTGGCCGCTCGGCGAGGGGGCCTATTTGGCGCAGCTGCCTAATCGAAGCAAAGCTAACGAGCTAAGAGCCATGACATAAAATGTACGGAGAAACCCCGCTTTCAAGAGCCACTTCCGGGTGGATTTCCTGTCCCAGCTGAAGGCATTCTGACGGAGTCACGGGGTTTTTCCCACCAGCCTGTGGACCCAGGGAACCATCTTCCCCTCGCCAGGGGGCTCGGACGTTTGGAAGCCATGAGCCCCCACGCCCTTCCCGGCCCTGGAACCCCGGGATGGGTCCCGGCTGAGGGCCTCCGGGGCCCCCTCCCTACCCCGGCCTCACCTGCAGCACCAGCGCGTCGAGCGCTACCCTCCGAATCTCCGGCACGGGGTAGGGGGCGAAGGCGTCATAGTCGGACTCGGCGTAGAGGCGGAAGCAGACCCCAGGGCCCGTGCGGCCAGCCCGGCCCTTGCGCTGCTCGGCACTGGCCTGACTGATCCAGAACTCCTGCAGCCGGTGCAGCTTGGCCTGTGGGTCATAGCCCATCTCCTTCACCTTCCCTGCACGGGGATGGGAGACTTGGTGCGGTAGCCACGGCGGGGGGGGGGAGGGGGGGGGCACCTCACCGCTCGGTCTCTGACGCCCTCGCCTCCTCCTTCATTCCACTGACGCGGACCGAGAGCTTATTTAGCCTCGACCCTGACACTTCGTTGATTTAGCCTTTTGTTTCCTCGTTCACCCATCTCCTGTTTGTGTATTCAGGAGCCCGGTCGTCCACCTGTTATTATTAGGCACCTCCTGTGTGCCAGGCACCACTGTGAACACTGTCCCCGGGCTCACGGGGCTGAACAGAGCAGAGTTCATCAACTCTAAGCCCGACTCTGTCCACTTCCACTGTCTCTGAAAATGGGACGCACCTTGAAAGCAAAGGCACGTCCACATTTAATGGCTGGTATTTTTAAATTTTGATGGTACATAAAATTACGGAATGTTTTATCGTGGGCGGCGTCCCAGATTCAATACGATGTCACTGCTAACACAGAGTGCTCGCTCTGCGCCAGGCACCATCCGAAGTACCCAGGGGATGAATTCGCTCACTGAATCCTTACAACCCAAGGGAGGCTCTGCTATTCTCGTCATTTTACAAATGAGCAAACACACATGGTCTCAGGGACACAACCTTGGTCACATAGCCAGGCTGGCCCCAGCGTCTCCCAACCACTACGCTACGCTGACTTCCCAGACAACGGTCCAGTTGGGAAGACAGAAAAGCAATAGGTCAACAGATACGAAATATAAGGCCCATACTCTGAGGAACGACAGGTCTCATACGGAAAGCAACAGCAGTAGGAGGAGAGGGGGATCCCAAAAGTGGACAAGGTAGGCCTCTCTAATGGTGGCACATTTATGCAGGCCCTGAAATGCGGGAGTGAGCCCTGTGGATATCTGGAGAAAGACTGCTCTCGGCAGGGACAACAGTAAGTGCAAAGGCCCCGGGGCAGGAGCAAGCTTGGAATGTCTGAGAAGATGTTGCCGCTGCACCACGGCCCTAAGGCCCCCTACTCTCTGCTTTGGTCCAGAGTTCCCTCACTGCACTTGCACATCTCCAGACCCCACACTTCTCTCTAGGGCCTGAGGGGTGGCGGGAAGCAGCCCTTACCAGAATCGACTACAAAGCGGATCCCATCAATGGTGACAGAGGTCTCGGCGATGTTGGTGGAAAGGATGCATTTCCGAACTCCAGGGGGGGCCACGTCAAATACCTGGGGGGGGGGGGCAGAGGAGGAGGTGACATCTGAGACTAGCTGACCCTTGCTGACCTGTGTCCAGTGGCCTCCCTGACGACTCCTGGATGGCCCACGGGCACGTCACACCCACCTCCAATATCTCGAATAGCCTCAGCGCCTCCCACTGAGCACTTTCCTCCTCGAGTCCCCATCTCAGAGACGGCTCGTCATCCACCACTCCATGTAGGCCAGAAACCTGGGCTGTCCTGGCTCCCCTGCCCCTCCCCCCTCCAGCCACACTTGCACGTCTTGAACGTTTCCGAAATTCATTCCGTTCTCCCCAAACCCACAGCCTTGCCCTGGTCCAGGCCCTCCCTTCCCACCCAGGTCCTGCCCCAGCCTCCTCCCTCGTCTCTGGCCTCCCACCCGTGATCACACACAGCAGAGAGATCTGCTAAAGCACAAACTGGCACTGCTCCCCACCTTGCTCAGAACCCTCCCATGGCTCCCAGGAGCACGCAGGACAAAGCCCAAGCACCACACTGGGTCTTCAGGGCCCTGCGGCCTAGGCCTGCCCACCTCTCAGTCCCACCCGGCCTGCCTTCCCCATCACAGTCTGGACCCCAGACACCCTGCAGGTGGTCTCCCAGGGGCCCCACCTTTCTCTCACCGCAGGCCCTTTGCACAAGCCCTTCTCTTGGGCCCAAGAGACACAGTGGTCAAGAGTTGGGGGTCCGCAATTAGGCCTGGGGGCCAGATCCAGCCTTCTGTTTTTTGTGAATCAAGTTTTAACACAGCACAGCCTCACCCGGGTCAGTCTGCGGCTGCCTTCCTACTGTAATGGTAGAGTGGAGTCGAGCCAGAGACGAAATGGCTCACAAAACCTATGACTTTGGGGGCACCTGGGTAGCCCAGTCGGTTAAGCATCTGACTTCAGCTCAGGTCATGATCTCAGGGTCCTGGGAGGGAGCCCCACGTCGGGCTCCCCGCTCAGCAGGGAGTCTGCTTCTCCCTCTCCCTCTGCCCCGCCCCCCGCTCATGCTCTCTCTCAAATAAACAAACCTACAACTTTGTACTCCCTGGCCCTTTCCAGGAAGCTGGCAACCTCTGGTTAAGAGCAAGGGCTCTGGTGCCAAACTACCAAGTTCCAAAGCCTGGCTCGGCCACTTAGGTGACTGTGCATGAGTGCCTCGGCCTAGGTGTCTGTGTCTGTCCTGGGTAACAGCGGCCCCTGGCAGACAGGGCTGCTGGAAGGTCTAAATGAGGCCAGGCGTGCACACAGCTGCCCACTCTGGCCAGCACCCAGCAATACTCCACACACCTTAGCCAGGACACTCTTCTCCCTGCCCCCTTCCTACGCTGGGGCTTTCTCGGGTCTCAGTTTTGAAAGTTTCTTCCTCCAGGAAGCCTTCCCTGAATCCGCCACGACTGTGCTCTCACAGAGCTATGCTCGTTTCCAGAACTTTCCTTTTCCATTTGTAAATTATCGTTGCTTGCCAGCTCCCTCCACAGACCAGCAGCTACGGCAGGGGAAGAGCCATATCTTGGCTCCCAGTGTGTCCCAAAGAGCCCCCTTGGCACAAGGGGAAGCACTAAGGAGGTGCTCAAAGGTGGTTTCTTCAATCAACCAACAACTGAGTGTGACCTGAAGGGCCTCCCTCCGCCCCCCTCCACCAGAGAACCGTGGTAGTCAGCCTCCACAAAGGCCCCGATGCGGCTCACCTCCCGGGATCCACACCCTCATCCAGCACCTTCCCCCTGACCAGAGCAGCCCAGGTCAATTAACAGGACACTGCAGACATGACGAGCTATGATGTCCAAGGCCAGGCCATAAAAGATATTGTGGCTTCTGCTTGGGTCTCTTGGCAAGAGCCAGCCACCATGCTGGGAGGACACTCAAGCAGCCCATGAGGAGGGAAACCGAGGCCCCCAGCCAACAGCCCACCATGTGAGTGAGCCCTCTCAGAGGAGGGCCCTCCAGCCCCAGGCAAGCCTTCAGATGCCAGCCGACACCTCAGCTGCACCCTCTGGAGAGAGCCTGGGCCAGAGGCACCCACCGAAGCCTCTCGCGACCTCCCGACCTGCGAGAGTGATGTGAGATGGTGAACACTTACTCTTCAAAGCTGCTAGGTTTGGGGGGACTCAAACCGAAAAGAAACAACTACCAGGGTGACCCGACGGCCGCTGACGGCCCCCTCCCGACCCTTCCCCAACGCAGCTCGCAGACTCCCACTGCACACCTGTGCTCGAATCAGGCCTCCCCTCCCCCCGCCCCCCCACCCCGCCCCCCCGGCCTGGCCACACGTGGTACCTTGTCCTGGTCAGCCACGGAGAGGGTGCTGTGCAGCGGCAGCACCACCCAGCGCTGGGTGCGGCCAGCGTAGGTCTGGGCGGCCTCGAGGACCGAGCTGATCTCTGCCATGCCACTGAGGAAGACGAGGAGGTCACCCCGCTCCTCGGGGGGGTACTTGCTGTCAATGGCCTCCAGCACCCTGAGGAAAGGCCGAGGGTCCAGCTTCTCGGACTTGGACGCTGCTGGCTCCGCCTCCTGCGGCTGGTACACCACCTGCAGGGAGACGGCCCCAGGCAGGGGCGCACCTGTCACCCCAGCACACGGCCACAGGGCAGGGAGACCACAGGCTGCGGGAGACGGTGCAGACCCCTCAGGCAGCACCTGGCGCCCGCGAGCGAGTTAATTAGAGGAGGACGTCCTAAAAGGACAGCGTATGGGGGTAACCAGAAGGCTTCTGGGGTGCTGGGGACGTCTGAGGTTTTGCAGTCTGGGTGCTAGCTGCATGCAAGTATTTGAAGTATGAAAATTAGCTGAGCTCCACGCGCGACACACACGTTCTGTCGTGTTCTGTTGGGTTTGATAGGTAACTTCAACAACAGAATTTTTAAGGGTGGAGTCAGGGGGCGCCTGGGTGGTTCAGTTGGTTAAGCGACTGCCTTCGGCTCAGGTCGTGATCCTGGAGTCCCGGGATCGGGTCCCGCATCT
The DNA here is from genome assembly GCF_037043125.1 of Eumetopias jubatus. Lineage (NCBI taxonomy): Eukaryota > Metazoa > Chordata > Mammalia > Carnivora > Otariidae > Eumetopias > Eumetopias jubatus. The sequence goes on along the minus strand of NW_028274816.1, from coordinate 56,426,445 downwards.
GGCTCCCTGCTCAGCGGGGAGTCCGCTTCTCCCTTTGACCCTCCCCTCTCTCATGCTCTATCTCATTCTCTCTCTCAAATAAATAAAATCTTAAAAAAAAAAGGGTGGAGTCAGGATCAAAAGCCTAGAAAAATCACTTCTCAGACAGCATGCTCCCCCCCCCGCCCGTTTTTTTTTTTTTTTTTTACAGCTGCTCGGAAGACAGACGGATGGGGTATTTAGAACCCAAAACCACAAGGAGCAGTGCAGTTTCCTGGTGCTAGGAACTCCGGGGCTCCTACCAACTCTCCCTGCGAGAGAAGGGACTGGCTTTCAAAACACAGAGAGCAGGCACAGACCGTCTTGGAGGGCCACTGGGAAGCCAGGCAGGAGGGGTCCACGAGTGCCACCCCTGGGCGGGGGGCGGGGAGACAGACAGGTGGGGAGGGGAAAGGGGATCTGAAAGAGCAAAGAGAAGCTCCCTGGTCCGGGGCCACATCTGTGAGCAGGATTCCAGTCCCGGCTCTGCCGCTCCACGTCTCTGAACCTCCGTTTTACCCCCAGGGGCAGAAATCCCTGGCGCAGGCCCCCCAGGGCCGTGGTGAGGGCCCACGTGAGCACTCCCATGCTAGCAGCTTCATTCTGATCACCGACAAGACCACTATGTGAGCCACAGCAAATAGGCCGGTGCAAAAGGGGGAAAAGTTCAGGGTAGAAGTTTCCGGAGAAACCAAAGACCTGGGGTGGGAGGTTAAGGATGTGTGTGGAGTCAGGCCTGCCCAGGACCGCTGTGGGGACGGGGAGAGGTCGGGGGTGTCGAGAGGTGTGCGAGACCCACGGTGGCCCCAAAGACTCTGCTCTTTTCTTCCTGGGCACGCCGTCCCCTAGCGAGAGAGCGAGCACCTTCCAGCCCTCCCCACCTTGCACCATGGGCACGGAGAGAACAAGACAACTGCAAAGTCACATCCAACTTCAAGACAAACTGGCCTTTCCTTGGACTAGGGCTCCTTCCCTCTTCCTGCAAGCTTTGACCAGACAGACCCGGACAGCTCCCTAGAACAGGGGTGCTTGGCACAGGGGGCAGGGGGCTGCCCCCAGGGGACATTTGGTAACGTCTGGAGACATTCTGGGCCGTCACCCCTGAGGGGGGGAGAATGGTGCTGGCAGCTAGTGGGAAGAGGCCAGGGAGGCGGCTAAACATCCTACAATACGCAGGGTGGCCCCCACAACCGAAGAGTTATCCAGCCCAAAACGTCAACAGTGCGGAGACTGAGCAGCTCCACGCTATGCGATGGTAGAGCAGGAGAAAAGAGGAGCCCGGGTCCCTGAATGACCACATGCAACAGAGCTGCCCACCAGCCTGGACCAGCGGGACTGTTACATAAGAGGAACAAACTCATAGCTTTACATTGCTGGGTCTCCTCCAAAAAGCACCGAGCACCTGCCCAGCGCACTGCAAATGCTCAGGATATGGCAGCTTTAGAAGAGAGAGCGCGAGCAAGAATGTCCTTCACGGAAAGATGGGAATCCGAGCAGGAGAGAAGGGACAGGTCCAGGCCGGCCAGAGACCGGGTGGGAGGACTGGGGGACGTGGGGGCAGCACTGACCGTGATGGGGAACAGCCTCCCGGGCACCTGCACCACGGGGGCACCACCGAAGTAGCTGGAGAAGAGCGAGATGTTGATGGTGGCCGACATGAGGACGACCTTGAGGTCCGGCCGCTTGGGCAGCAGGCGCCGGAGGACGCCCAGGAGGAAATCGTTGTGGAGGTGACGTTCGTGGACTTCGTCCACTATCAGGACCTGGTACTGGGGCAGGCTGGGCTCCCGCTGGATCTGCCTCAGGAGCAGCCCCACCGTCAGGAACACGATCTTGGTGGCCGCCGTCCGCGTGCTCTCAAAGCGGATCTGGTAGCCAACCTGAGTTGGGGGGAAAGGGGGGTGGTCAGGAGAGGAGCCCGCACCTGAGCACCAGCCCGCATCCACCCAAACTGAAAATCTGAGCAAATGCCCCCGCTCCCGGGCCCCCATCAGACTCTGGAGTCCAGCACGCTTGGGTCTGGACGCCACCTCTGCCGCTTAGTACCACTGACTCTGGGCGAGCAGTTCCGTCCCTCAGAGACATCCCCCCAACTGCTGGGAGAACGGTACGTGCTCATGCACATAAAGTGTTGGCACAGAGCTTTGGGTATATACTAATTAATGACCATGGGGATAGTTCACCTTTCTTTGAGTCCCTACTCTGGTGGGAACTACTCTAAACACTGAATGGGCACCCCCTACTCATTTCATCCTCACAGCCACCATGAGAAGCAAGAACCACTATTCTCACCTCACAGATGGGGAAACTGAGGTCACTCATCCAAGGCAAAAGACAGTTAAAAGCGGTATTGAGAGGAAATGATCTTTTTAAAAAATTTTTAAAGAGAGAGAGAAAAAGCACAGCGGGGAGGGGCAGAGGGAGAGGGAGAGAGAATCCCAAGCAGACTCCACGCTGAGCGCAGAGCCCCACACGGGGCTCGATCCCACGACCCTGAGATCGTGACCTGAGCCAAAACCAAGAGTCAGACACTCAACCAACTGCGCCACCCAGGCGCCCCGTGAGGAAATGATCTTAACCCCTACCTCATATCACATACGCATCAATTTCTGATAAATTACAGTTTTAAAGGTAAAAATCCTTAGGAAAAAACATAGGATGTGTTTATGTTCTTAAAGTAGGGAGATAATCCTTAAACAGAACCCAAAGAGTGCCAACCACAGAAAGAAAATGACACACTGAACAGTATTTAAATAAAAAGACACCATCATCAAAAGACAGCATTCAGAAAATGAAAGACAACTCACGGAGTAGGAGACAAGATCTGCAATACACAAATCCTACAAAGGACTCGTTTCCCTCATCTTTAAAACCCCATAAATCGAGAACAAAAAGACAACACAAAAGACAGAGGAGAAGACCTGAACGGACACTTCAGAAAGGAGGATCTCCAAATGGCCAATAAATATGTTCAACCCTTAGTTGTCAGAGAAATGCAAATTAAAATGTGCTACTACGATCCACCCACCCAGAAAAGCTAAAACGAGAAAGATTAACTGTAACAAGTGCAGAACACCACACCAGTTGGGAGTGTGGATGAGTATGACCACTTTGCAAAGTGGCTCGGCAGCATCCACTAAAGCCAGACATTCTTGCAGATCTGACGAGTCGGCAGTCACACTCCTAGTTATATCCCTGACGGAAATACATACCGACAGACAGCAAATGGCATGTTCTAGAATGTTGATGGCAGCACCTTTACACAAGAGCCTCAAGCTGGGGGGCGCCCGGGTGGCTCAGTCGTTAGGCGTCTGCCTTCAGCTCAGGTCATGATCCCGGCGTCCTGGGATCGAGCCCCGCATCGGGCTCCCTGCTCCGCGGGAAGCCTGCTTCTCCCTCTCCCACTCCCCCTGCTTGTGTTCCCTCTCTCGCTGTGTCTCTCTGTCAAATAAATAAAATCTTAAAAAAAAAAAAAAAAAAAAAAGAGCCTCAAGCTGGAAACGCCCCAAGTTCCAGTCAACAGCAGAAGGGACAAATACCTTGTGGTGTCTTCACCAGGGGAGACCAAACAGCAGCGAGAAAGAACAGTAGAACAGTGTGCACCCACACACTCTACCACACACAAGTCTCTCACAAAACTAATACCGGGCGACAGAGGACAGGCACCAAAGAGAACACACTTTTTGATTCCATTTATAAAAAGTAAAAGAGGCAAAACTGATCTGTGGTATTTCCTCTTTAACTCAATTGTCATAATCTAAGAGATAATCTATCACTCAGGATAGTGACAACTCTTGGGGCCTCAGGGCAGTAACGGGGGGAGGTGGGGGACAGAGGGCTTCTGGGGTGCTGGTTACATAAATGAATTCATTTGTGAAAATTCACTGAGCTACAGAGGATACACATTCTTCTGCTTAGAGTATTAGAATTTCAGTAACGATTCTTAAGGGGCAGAGCCTGGATTAGAACCCTAGAAATCATAATAAAGAAGTAGCCTCTCTTTTTTTTTTTTATGGCTGCTAAAAAAGGAATGATTTAGGCCATTTCCAATTTTTTGCTGTTAAAAGTGTTATACTGGGAGGGGGGTACCTGGGTGGCTCAGTCAGTTAAGCATCTGACTCTTGATTTCGGCTCAGGTCCTGATCTTGGGATCAAGCCCCACATCGGTCTCTGCACTGGGTGTGGAGCCCGCTTGAGATTCTCTTTCTCTCCCTCTGCCGCTCCCCACGCTTGCACTCTCTCAAAAATAAAATAAAATTTTAAGAAAGTGTTATGGGTAATGCTAGTGCCTTTCTCGTTTGAACCATATTCAGGTCAATCTGTAGATCAGCCTCTCGAAGAACCGGAAGTGCTCCGCTTTCATCCATACTACCATCGGGGCAACAGCCTATGCCTCGAGGTCGTGCTGGAAACACCGGAGAGCTGGTGAGACCCACTCACCTGGGAGCCATACTGACTGAGGCTCTCGAAGCTGACACGCTTGGCCAGGGAGATGCAGGCGATCCGCCGGGGCTGGGTGCATGCCACGTGACTGAAGCCGGCGGCCAGCAGGTACTGGGGCACCTGAGTGGACTTGCCACAGCCCGTGTCCCCGGCCACCACCACCACCTGGTGCCCCTTCAGCGTCTGCAGGATGCGGTTCCCGTATTGGGCGATGGGAAGTGCTGCCCGCTCCTGCTGCAGTTTGGCCAACCGCCCGAACGCCTGCTTCTGGCCAAAGTCCAGGTAGTGCAGCAGGGCTCGGCGGAACTCGGCGACTCTCTCTGGGGGCTGCCTGCCCAGCCCCCGGGAGCCCCGGGTGTCGGGGCCCAGGACCGAGAGGTTGATGCGGTAGCGTGGGTCGTAAGTGCGAGGCAGGTCAGCCAATGCTGGGACGCTGTGCTTGGGACACCCGGGGTCTTTCTCCCGCTTGCTGGTGGCCTTGAGACTCTGGAATCTCTGCAAGCGTTCAAAGAAGGCCCAGAACTTCTGGCACTCCTCAGAACCCTGGCGTATATAATCCTCATCGCGGAAAAAGGCATTCTCGAAGAGGCGACGTGTCTCTGGACAATTCCAGTCCCATTTCTCGGGGGCCTCCTCCTCACCGGGATCCCAGTGTCGGCCTCGGGGATCCCCGCCCTCCTTCGTTCTGGGAGGAGGCATGCTATCAGTGCTATCTCCGAGTCACAGTAAGAAGCCGGTGTCTGGAATAAGGAACCGCTCTCTCTTCAGAGACAATCTCCCTCCTCGTTGACGGTCCAGGACGACCACAGGCAATGACAGAGCAAGTGCCCAGGAACCTGGCTCAAGCTGGTGACACCCAGGGCCCCTCACAACTCCTGCAGTAATCTCGGGGACAGACACCAGTCCATCCTGGGTTTTCAGGTCCAGAATGCCTGGGGGAGAGAAGACACGCATTCATTTTTAGAAACATTTCCTGAAAGCCTGCTGGTTTGTAAGCACCGGACTAGGATGGCCATCCTGAGCCCTCACATGTGGTCGTGGTCACAGGCGAGAGACAGACAATCCAGTGACTGGGCCACGGGAGCCCACAGGAGCTGCCTGACCATGCTTGGGGGTCAGGGAAGGATGCCCAGAGATGTCTGACCTGAAACCTGAAAGGGGGTGGGTCACAGGGCCAATCGACAACAGAACCTTGTCACGAGAGGCAATAACACAAGAGGGGTGTGGTATAATGAAAAGAGTAAGGCAAGTGTTCTTCATCTGGGGTCCCTGAGCTTCGGGACACCTAGGAACGCTTTGAAATCAAGTGCACAATTTTGCAAGTGTTAGGTTATCCGCTGTCTTTGCTTGCCTGGCACATCCCTTCCTTCCTTTTCTGGTAACAGCACCCACCATTCCCCCACCCCACCCCACTTTGAAGAGCAGTCCTTCCTGGATTCCACACGGTTCTGATGGCTCAAAGTCAGAGAACCCCTACTGACTGGGAAGCGACAAAGGCCTGGCCCATCATGGCACCCGACTTCTCCTCCTTCAACCATTGATTGGTGCGAGAAGTAGACACATGACCCACGGGGAGCCAATCACAGCCTTTCTCTGGCATTTACACTAGGATGACATACCAACCCGCAGCTGTCTGTAGTAGCTCTTGAACCCGCCGAGTCTTTCCTAGAAACCCATCCTAGAGAAAAGCCTGCACGTGGGCACAATGAAGGACGCACCAGGACGGCCACTGAGGAACTAGGAGGAGAGAAGTGGAAGAGAGAGGGAAGAAGCTTGGTTTAGTCCACTCCCTCACTTCTCAGCTACACAAGAAAATGTCTTCTTGGGCAAAGTTGGTTTTCTCTCAGCTGCCTAAGTCCTAACGTATGTACAGTTTTCTGGAGTGAAGCCCATCACTCAGATTCCTAAAGTTTATGACCTTAAGAGCATTCAGAGCCTTCCTTGGTATAGGTTTTGGAGTCAGGCAGATCTGGGTTTGAATCTCCGAATCGTCATCATTTATTAGATGTGTGGCCACCTGCAAATTAACTGTTTTGAGGCTGTTTTCTTCATCCATAAAATGGGGATACTACCTACTTCCAAACATTGCAATGCTTATCGCCTAGCCTGGTACAGAGGAGCTAAACAGTAACTAGAATTAGTCCACTCTTTCTCCCGGTGATGACTAACATGGAGAAATCAAGTGACAGGAACCAGGGCATACAGCCTGGAAAACTCCACTCAAAAGGCCACAATTTGAGGCTCCTGGGTAGCTAATTTGGTTCAGTGTCTGACTCAATTTCAGCTCAGGTCACGATCTGAGTCATGAGGTCAAGGCCCACGCCAGGCTCTATGCTCAGCAGGGAGTCTGCTTGAGAGTCTTTCTCCCTCTGCCCCTCCCCCACCCCCTCTCCAGAATTTTAAAAAAAAAAAAAAAAAGGCCACAATTCACCTTCGTCTGGAATTAGCAATGCTTTCACCTACTCTCCCTTCAGTCTCTCAGGGCCATCACGGAAGACAGTTCAGATTCGATCTCTGCAGTCTCAGGGGGAACTCAGGCCATCCCTAGGAGTAATGAGAGCCAGAAAGGGGGTTTCTGCTGATGAAGCACCTGTGAGCTGGCGGAGTGGTTGCCCACGGGAGCACATTTTCCGGTAAACACCCGGGTTAGGTGATGCTGGAGTGGCTTCATAGGGAACTCCTGCTGGAGGGGAGGCAGTAAGAGGAAAAGGCCTCAGTGGGCTATGGATACCGAGCCCAGGATCCCAAGAAAAAGATCGGGAATGAAATGAAGAGCTTTCCTCCCAGCTGCAAGCCGCCTATGCGCCCGTGGGCCCGACTGAGTACCATGGCTCTCGAGTCCCAACCTTGTAGATTTCCTGGGTCCCCTCGGTTCTCTGTCACAGTGTCTGACCATCGCTGGGTCTCTTGGTGGTGGCTTACAGGGTGTTTCCCTGCTTCCCGAGCTCTCCCCTCTCTGGCTGTCCATCGTATCTCAGCCTGTTTTGTTCAGCTCACCATGCTCAGCCCTCTTCCCTCTCATAGTCTGGTCCTGTCTCTCGTCGTTTCTCTTACCTTCAGGTCTGATATTCTCTCCAACCAGCCCTCTCCATTTGACCCTTTCCATTCCTCGCCGGTTCTCCGACTGACTTTCTCATTTGCTTGTTCAGTCGTTTGTGTTGTTTTTTTCCCTGACGCTCCATTTTTGTCTCTCTCCAATTCCCGGTCTCTGTTACTGCCTTTCCCTCCATCATGACTATTCACCTGCGTTTCCCCACCTAACCTTTTGTCTCCCAGTTCTGACGCTTTACTAGCTAACAGCGCTCCTCACTTATCAGGTACTATTCTAAATCACCTATGTATATTTCTAGGGCCAGCTACATACATATACACAGCTACACTTTCCTCATGTTAAAAAGGTGCTACTTGGGGCACCTGGGTGGTACAGCCGGTTAAGTGTCTCTTGGTTTCAACTCAGGTCATGATCTCAGGGTTATCAAGCTCCACATCGCTGGACTCTCTCTCCCTCTGCCCCTCCCCGCTTCTTTAAAATAAATCTTAAAAAAAAAAAAAGGTGCTATTATCACTCCCTATTGTACTGAGCCAACGACAGGTTAAGTACACAATGAGACAAGGAATTCAAATCTAGGGAGTCAGGCGCCCATTTATTCCTCTTCATCTTCTCAGTGTGATTCTCTGTGGTCTGGCTTTTAAGCTTGACACTGTCTTTTCAGTTCTCTTTGCTCTCCAAGTTTACCAAATGCACCCTCTCTCCATCGAGCCCCATTTTCTCCACACTCTGGATGGCTCTCTTCACTGGTCTGCCCTAATCCAGTTCCCATCCGTCTCACTCACTTCCCCCCTCCGGCTTTCTCTCCAAGTCTCTTTCCCTTGGCGGCTCTTCCCCTTTCTCAGTCCCTGCATGAGCTTTTGCCAGGTTCTCCCTATTCACTGCCTCCATCTCTCTGTACCTATCAGTCTCTTCCACTAATGAAGAGAAATCTAAGATGGAGCTGGGAGGCCAGAAGGATGGGGGAAGCTCTCCTGCGGTACCACCTGAGGTTAGTACTGGAAGAACTGTCAATTATAGGCTCCAACAGAATTGCCGACAGGAAAGAATCATCAATTACAGGTGCCAACAGGGAAGGAGGTACAGCTGCATCTCCCACAAGAAAGCGACCACCCCAGCAACTCAGCCAATGAGAAACCATCAACACCCTGAACTCTTGCTCTTCTCCAACCTACTTTCCATTCAAAACAACCCCTCCCAACTTCCTCCTTCTCCATATAATTATCTTCTCTTTGGTGGGACTAGCCAATGGTTTTTGCTGTAGCTGGTTTGTCCCAAACTGCAACTCGCAGTTATCCCCAAGTAAACCCATTTTGGCTGGTAAAAATAACTTTTAAGGTCAACGAGTGTTTTGTTCCTCCGTTTGAACCGCCCTCTTCCTCAGTCTCTTTCTGTTCGCTAGTTTCCCACCTCCCCAAGTTCACAGTGCGACCACATTTCTCTGCAGCCTCTGGGGGGCCCCCATCAGCTCTCCTTGCCCCCCATGGCCCCAGTTTGCGGCTTCCGTCCTCTCTCCGCCTCCCCGTCTCTCGGTCCCTCAGCTTCTCCGAGCTTCTCTTCGTGGCTCCCATTTCTTCCAGTTTCGAGCCTCTGTGTCGCCCAGGTGCTGTCGGGGCGCTCAGGATCCATCTCCGTCCGCTTCTCCCGGGCCCCTTGTCTCCTCCAACACATGTTCTCACGTTGAAGCTTCCCTCCCCACCCCTCAGCTCGCTCCCCAACTACCCAAGCCGGTCGCACACCCGCCGCCTCCGCCGCCACCGCCGCCACCCTCACCTCACTAACCTCCGGGATCGCTCCAACTTCCGGTCCCCAGCGCCCCTCACGCACCCCGAAGCCGCTTCTGCGCCTGCGCACGCCACCCTCACTGCCAGGCCCCACCCCGCCGCCGGCAGAGGAGCCAGTGCGCAACGGGGAGCGGCCAAAACCCGCTCTGCGCCTGCGCACAACACGCTCCAGCTCCGCCTCTCTTCGAGGGGAGCCACCGGTGACGCTGCGCTCTCTAGAGGTCGGTGGTAGCGCTGCAGCGGAGACTTGCAAGCGCCTCTGCCCGGGCGCGCGCTCCATCCTACCCGTGAATCGTCTTTGCAACTGATCGCCCGACGCCAGAGAGAAAGCTGGCGGGCGCCCAGACACTATTAAACTGCTCCCGTTGGGGTGCCTGGGTGGCTCAGTCGTTAAGCGACTCCCTTCGGCTCAGGTCATGATCCCAGGGTCCTGGGATCGAGCCCCGCATCGGGCTCCCTGCTCCGCGGGAAGCCTGCTTCTGCCTCTCGCACTCCCCCTGCTTGTGTTCCCTCTCTCGCTGTGTCTCTCTCTGTCAAATAAATAATTAAAATCTTAAAAAAAATAAAAATAAAAAAATAAACTGCTCCGGTGATTTATTCACTGTAATTCATAATTATTAATGCATAATTCTATTAAGGTATAATTCATCCTGGCAATTCACTAACTAATAATTCAACCTCCCAAATTGAAGGCAGGGGCCATTCTTGTCTTGGAGGTCCTGTGTTGTCCAGCGTCCACCACAAGTATCAGAGGGTCGGTAAATGTTGTTGAATGAATGACTAAATGAATGAGAAAATAGAGTCCTCTCTAGTCCTAGGTGCCCCAGTCATTGTGGGTCTCGGCCTCAGTTTCCCTATTTATAACAGGATAATATCTGCTTTTCAAGATTGTTGGGGAAAGTAAGCGAAAATATATACCTAAGGTACATAAATTGCTTTTTCACTAATGTACATAGTAGGCGCTCAATAAATGTTAGATCTTTCATTTATAGTATATCCTCACATCATTCTTCTCTTTCCTTAAGAGAATGTTGCCGTTGTTGAGAAGGTACAGCCTTCAGTTTCGGAGCTAGTTCTAGGCACTGAGAACATAGCAGTGAACAAAACAGATCAAGTCCCTGCTCCCATGGAGCTCGGGTAGGAGAAACAGACATTTAAATATCTTTACTTAAATAAAAATAAAAAGAACGTCAAGCAGTACTGCCACGCTCTAAGGAGCAAAACAAAGCAGGAAAGGGGCAAGGAGTCGTGTTATTTTAAGTAGTGTGGCTGGAGAGGACAACTCCAAGGAAGCAGTATTTGAGCAGAAATAAGTGAGGCAGCAAGCCATGGAGATCCCTGGAGGTTAAGGAAATCGCAAAGGCAGATTGCCATGGCAACATGGTTGGTGGGTTCAGAGGTCAGCAAGCTGGCTTGTGTGGAGGGAGTGAAGGAGGGGGAATGGCTGGAAGTGAGGTGAGGAAAGGAGGAGAGTAGATCAGGCACACCACGGTGAGGACTTTGGCTCCTCATCTGAGTGAAGTGGGAGCCATGGGGGGAGTTTGAGCAGAGGAGGGACCTGAGACACGATCTGAGTTAGATTGTTTTGGTAAAGATTTTATTTATTTATTTATTTATTTATTTATTTATTTATTTATTTGATGGACAGTGGGAGAGGGAACACAAACAGGGGGAGCGGGAGAGGGAGAAGCAGACTCCCCGCCAAGCAGGGAGCCCGATGCGGGTCTCGATCCCAGGACCCTGAGATCCTGACCCGAGCCGAAGGCAGACGCTTAACGACCGAGCCACCGAGGCGCCCCAAAGATCTGAGTTAGATTTTAACAGAATCTTGGGCTCGTGTGCGGGGAAATAAGACTCTAGGGAACCAAGATGAGGAAAGAGGACCAGGGAGGCAGCCGGTGCAGTAAGTGAGAGATGGTGGCAGGATGATGGCAGAGAAGGTGGTGAGAAGTGGTCGGATTCTGTGGATACTTTAAAGTAGTGCCCAGAGGGGTTGGCTGACAGATTGGCCATTGACTGTGAGAGAAAGAGAGGCGTCAAGGATGACCCCAAAGTTTTTGGCCTCAGTGCCTGGAAATAGGGAGTTGCCATCAGCTGAGATCAGGAAAATAGGGAAGGAGGGCTGAGAGAGAAAATCCAGAGTTCCATTTTGAGCGTATTCGAGTTGGAGTTACGTGTTGGACATTGATTTGGGATGTCAAGAGGGAAGTCGGTTGCAATTATCAAACCGTTGGAAAACAATTTGAACACAGAGAAGCCAATTCGTAAGTCATCAAAAGAAGGGGAAGAAACTGACTAAGCACGGCTTGAACTTTCCAAAAGAGAACTACAACTTCTTTTTAAAGAAAAACGGGAGGAAGTAAACAACAAATATGACCTCAAGCTGTGTGTGGCAAACTACCAAACCTAGGATTGAGTAGCAAACTTGAAATTCGTTCTTAGAAAAATATTCAGACCTGGTGCTTTGGAAACAAGGAAATCAATGCGTTCAAAGAACAAACAAAATTAAGAACAGACAAGGGGAAATTACAACAAACAAAAAGCAAGATTATTTTTAATGACCAAGTTCCACAGAAATACATTTGAGGGGCATGTGTGGGCTCAGTCGGTTGAGAGTCTGACTCTTGCTTTCGGCTCGAGTCATGATCTCTGGGTCCTGGGATGGGGCCTGCATCGCACTCCATGCTCAGTGGGGAGTCTGCTTGAGGATTCTTCCCCTCCCTCTGTCCCTCCCCCGACTCGCGCGCACTCTCTCTAAAATAAATACATTTTTTTTTAAAAAGCATTACATTTGAAAGCTTCCATGAAATTGATTTCTTCTTTAAAAAAAAAAAGTAAGGCTGATGCAGTAATAAATGAAAATAAATTTTTAAAAAAACCACAAAAGACTTTTTATAAATGTATCGAAGAAGAGCTCTCCTAAATGGCACTGGCCCTAATGGATTAACAACAGGATTTCCCCCAGCTGTTCATAAAGTTCTGTAAATTGTCCCAGGACATAATTCAGTCTACAAGGGAGAAATGGTCTTCATAACTCATGCATGTCAATTCTGAATAAAACCCCAGGACTAAAATATGTATTGGTGAGGACCTACTATGCGTCCCTAGACCAGAAATAGAAAGAAGAGATATCGGGGCGCCTGGGTGGCTCAGTCAGTTAAGCATCTGCCTGCGGCTCAGGCCATGATCCCAGGGGTCCTGGGATCGAGCCCCGCATCGGGCTCCCGGCTCAGCGGGGAGCCTGCTTCTCCCTCTCTCTCTCTCCCTGCCACTCCCCCTGCTTCTGTTCATGCTTTCTCTCTCTCTCTGTCAAATAAATAAAATCTTTTTTTTTTTTTTTTAAGAAGAGATAGCAAGAAAGAGATCTTCATCACTGGGGAGCTCACAGTCTAGTTGGAAAACAGGATGTAGACAGATAAAGATAGCTTTGTTATTTCTAAGGCCTGGGAATGGGTGGGGAAGAAATAAAAATAAAAATGGCACAGATGTTGCCCATGGGGAATTTACAGCGTACCTGGGAACTTGTGTTCCAGAAACTTAACCCAGAGAAGAGAACACTACTCCCTCCCTCGGAGGGGAATGAATCAGAGAAGACTCCCTGGAGAAAGTGTCATTCGAGCAAGGCAAGGAAGGAAGATTTCAGAGATAAGAGCATGAGCACCAGAGTCAAGTGACCATGGGATCAGATCTCAGTTCTATAATTTCTTTGCTGTGTGATCTTGGGCAAATGACCTCCCTTCTCTGGGCCTCGTCTTATAAAAGGAAGCATCTCCCCTTACTTCCCTGTGTTGGGGTAGGACTTACCTTAAAGGAGAAATTCTATGGAAGATGCAGTCCTGTAGTGATGACCCTACATTTAGGTGCCACTACTATGTGACTTCAAGATGTGAGCGGGTGAGATCCTCGAGAAGCCCTGTCTCGTAAAACGTCCTGCAGTGATGGAAAGGTTCTGTATCTGCACTGCCCTGTATGGTAGCCGCCAGCGACACCGGGCTATTGAGCTTCGAACTAGCAGCTGGTGCAACTGAGGAACTCAATTTTTTACTTGAATTCATTTGCATCTGAAGAGGAACCGACAGCTGGTGATTACCAGATAGGGTGGCACCAATCCGAAGGGCATCTTAGGCAGTGGCACCAGCTTGAGAAAAGGCCTAGAGGCGTGAAAATAATACAGCCCAGAGGATCTGTCCTGGTCTCCTGTGGCAGCTGTAACAAGGTGACCACAGACTTAGCGACTCAGAACAGTACAGATTTATTCCATTAAAATTTTGGAGGTCAGGCATCTACAATCAAGGTGTCAGCAGACCCCTTCTGGGGCTGCATTCCTTGGCCGGTGGCCCCTTCCTCCCATCACTCTGAGAGCTGCTTCCACTGTCAAATCTCCTGCTCCTGACTCTGACCCTCCTGCTTCCCTCTTATAAGGACCCTTGTGATTACCTTGGGCCCCCCCCGCAGATAATCTAGGATCCTCTTCCCACCTCAAAATCCTTAATCACAACTGCAAAGTTCCCTTTGCCAGGTAAAGTCACATATTCCCAGGTGCAGGGGATTTGGATGTGGACCTCATTAGGGGGCCATTGTTCTGTCCGCCACAACGGTGTGCACGGCCAGAACCTAAGTGTGTCCAGTGGCAGAGAGAAGCCTCGACTACCAAGCTAAGGAGCTAGGACATAGCCTTTCCTTCAAAACAGAGCCATAATCTGTCACCTTCTCACCTGCCTCTGCTAGTACCCTGACCCAACTGAACATCACTTCTTGCTCGGACCATGGCAGTAGTCTCTCTGCTAAAGCAGAAGGTCCTCATGTCCCTCCCTCCCCAACCCCCATAGTCTAGTCCCCACCAGCAACTGGAGGGATCCTATTAAAATCTAAGTCAGATCAAGACACTTCTCTGGGGCGCCTGGGTGGCTCAGTCGTTAAGCGTCTGCCTTCGGCTCAGGTCATGATCTCAGGGTCCTGGGATGGAGCCCCGCGTCGGGCTCCTTGCTCAGCAGGAAGCCTGCTTCTCCCTCTCCCGCTCCCCCTGCTCGTGTTCCCTCTCTCGCTGTGTCTCTCTCTGTCAAATAAATAAATGAAATCTTTTTTTTTTTTAAAGACATTTCTCTGCTCAGAATAGGGTTGCCTGATTTAGGGGAAAAAAAATTTACAGAATGCTCCCTTGAATTCGAATTTGAATTTCAGATAAACAACAAATAATTTTTATTTCTTAATGTTTTTGGATTTTATTTTTTTAAGATGTTTATTATTTATTTGAGAGAGAGAGAGAGAGAGAGAGAGAGAGAGAGCCGTGGGGAGGGGCAAAGGGAGAGGGAGAGAGAGTCTCAAGCAAACTCCACGCTGAGCATAGAGCCTGGCTCAGGGCCTGATCCCACGACCCTGAGATCACGACCTGAGCAGAAACCAAGAGTTGGACGCTTAACTGACTATGCCACCCAGACACCCGTAAAGATTTTATTTTTAAGTCATCTCTATACCCAGTGCGGGGCTTGAACTCACAACCCTGAGACCAAAAGTCGCAAGCTCTACAGACTGAGCCAGCCAGGCATCCCCAACAACAAATAATTTTTTGAACTATGTTTCAAATATTGCCTGGGACATACTCATGCTAAAAAAAAAAAAAAAAAAAAGTTTTCTTGTTGTTTATCTGAAACCCAAATTTAATTTGGTTTTGTATATTTTATCTGATAACAGTAGCTCAGAACACGGCCACGGATCTCCAAACACTTGCTATGGCCTGGAAGCCTTTCAAATCCAGCCCCCTACTACCTCTCTCCCTTTGTCTCACTCTACTTTCCCTCTTGCTCCCTCTGCTTCATCCACATTGGCCTCTTCACTCTTCCTGAAATGTGCCAAGCATATTGTGCCTCAGGGCCTTTGTACTTGCTGCTCCCTGTGCTTGACATGCTTTTCTGCCAGATTTAAGCATGACTCCTTCCTCCCTTCCTCAGGTCTTGGCTCAAATATCACCTTACCCAATGGGCCTTGCCTAGCTTACCTAAATCCCTGCCCCACTCAGTCCTCTTTGTCCCCTTTAGGTTGGCACTTGTCACCACTTGATATATTCCATATTTCTTTTTCCTTTGCTTATTGCCCGTCTCCTCCAATAGAATGTCAATTTCCTGAGGGCAGGGATTTGTGTCTGTTTTGGTCACTGCTACTTCCCCAGTGCCTATAATAGGGCCTTACACATAGCAGGTGCGTAACGAATGCCTGTTGAATGAATAAAGAAAGCAATGATATCATTGAGCTGCTGGATCCAGCTACGCCTGAAGCTAGCCTTGCGAAATCGGATGGACGCACACAAACCAGTTTCCTTCTAGCCTACACTCCCATCTCCGAGACTAGATCATGGCTGGTGGATTTCTGGCTGACTGCATTTTCATCCTTGCTCTGTGACTCCTTCAGGGCCTGGCGACAGGCGGCTGGCAGTGACCTTCGCAGCTGAGTCCTCCCGAAATACAAGAAGAGCACAGGATTGAGGCAGCTGTGAGCCAGAGCGAGGCCGTTGACCAGCGGTTCAGCCCGCAGGGCCCGGGCCAGGAGCGCGGAGTGCGGGGCAGCCGCGGTGATTACCAGCCCCAGCAGGTGGTAGGGGGTCCAGCAGACAAAAAAACCCACCACTACGGCCATGCCCAGTGGCCAGCGGTGTCGGGCCGCGTGGCACAGAAGGGCCCCGTGGCAGCTGGCCACGACCGCCAGAGGCCCCAGGAAGCCAAAAACAAAGCGGGTGGCGGTCACCGTGTTCTCCACCACGGCGGAGCCTCCGTAGTCCACCACACACTCCAGCCGGCGAGGGAAATGCGCCTGGTGCAGCCGGCGGTAGATGGCCGAGGGCACGGTGAGCAGCAAGGCCACGGTCCAGGCGACCCCGCAGGCTACCCGCACCCTGCGCGCCCGCCCCGCCGCCGCCGCCCCCCAGCTGGGCCTTAGGGCCAGCAGGCAGAGGTCGGCGCTGAGAGCGGCCAGAAGGAGCACGCTGGCGTACATGGACAGCAGGATGCCCGAGGGCAGGGCCCGGCAGCCCGCCGCCCCGTACGGCCAGTGGCCCCCGCGCGCGATGGGCACCGCCAGGAGGGGCAGAGACGCACAGCAGAGCAGATCCGCCACGGCCAAGTGGAGGAACCAGGTGGCGCCGACCCTCTGGCGGGCCTCTTTCCAGGTCACCCAGGCCACCATCGCGTTGCCGGGCACGCCCACCAGGAAGACCGCGGCATACAGCAGGAACGGGGCTGTGCGCAGCAGGTCGGTGGAGACGCAGGCGCCATCCACGCAGTCCACGGGGAGATCCGGAACCCAGTCGTAATCCCCATACTCGTAGTGGAGAGAAGTGTTCTCCATCCAGGCCCCAGACACCTGAACAGGAGAGAAATCGTGGAAGCTCCTTGACGAAACCCTCAGGCCCCTGGAATCCCCGCGTGTGGGAACCCCCACTAGCCGCTTGGACGCTGGACTGAGACAAGCTTCCGATCTCCAGTGCATCCTAATATCGGAGTTCTAGAAGACTACCATCCTAGAACTCGCTCAGGAGCATCCCGGAATTAGAGAGTGGTGCCACGTCGGAACCCCAGCACGTTAGAATACTGGAATTCTAGAATACCAGAGTGTGAGAACACTAGCTCATGAGCATCCTGGAATTCTGGAATATTACGATGTTAGAACCCAAGCTTACTCGCATCTAGGAATTCTAGAATGTTGCAATGTAGCAAATGATCGTGATTAAAAAATATATATTTTAGGGGCGCCTGGGTGGCTCAGTCGGGTAAGCGCCTGCCTTCGGCTCAGGTCATGATCCCAGGGTCCTGGGAGCGAGCCCCGCATCGGGCTCCCTGCTCGCTGGGAAGCCACTCCCCCTGCCTGTGTTCCCTCTCTTGCTGTCTCTCTCTCTCTCTCTCTGTCAAATAAATAAATAAATAAAATCTTAAAAAAATATATTTTGGAATCCCAAAACATTATACCATTAGAACCCCAGCCAATTATTCTTTGGAATTGTAGGGCAGCTCTGTGTGATCCAACATTCAGCGTTGATGGAAATGTTCTTTAAAAGACAAAAACAAAAACAAAAACGATTTTATTTATGTATTTGAGAGAGAGAGAGCGTGCGAGAGCACAAGCAGGGGGAGGGGCAGAGGGAGAAGCAGACTCCCCACCGAACAGGGAGCCTCATGGGGGGCTGGATCCTGAGACTCTGGATCATGACCTGAGCTGAAGGCAGACGCTTCACCAACTGAGCCACCCGGGCGCCCCTAGAATTTAAAATATCGGAATCCAAATATCCATCAAGAGGGGGAAAGGTTAATGTGTATTGACAGCAAAGGCCCGGAGGTGAGAACATGGTGGTCATGTTCAAGGAACAGCGAGGGTGCCAGTGTGGCTGCAGTGGAGCAGGGAGGCGAGAGAAGGGGCAGGTAAGAACAGAGAGATATCATGGACCATGGGGCGCACTGTGAGGGCTTTATCTTATTCCACATGAGATTGGGGGCCACATGAGGGTGCTGAGCTGTAAAGCGACATGATCTATCATAGCAATAGCAATAATAATAATTCGTATATATAATATTATCACTATGATAGTAATATATCAAATAAATATTAGATATTAAACATTAAATAAATGCATTCATATATACAGGAGCCACCATCCACTGAGCACTTTGTGTTTTGTGTTGGGCATCGCTCCAGGTGCCTTTAAATCTTACATCATTTGATCCTTATAACCCTCTGATCCTAACACTACCCTTTTACCCGTACTATCATTGTACCCATTCGGCAGACAAGAAAACCGGGGCCCAGGGATGTAACTTACCAAAGATCATTCAGCTAAGCAAGTAACAGAGCTGAGCTTTGAACTGTGTCAGCCCCACTCTGGAACTCCGAGCCCTAGAGTGCATGCACCCAAAAACCTTAGGTTCAGGAGACAGAAGGCAGCACAGCCGGTGGCCCTCAGCAGACCCAGGCTCCGTAACTCAGTTTCAGTTGGCTCCCTCTTGGTTTCCTCATCTGAGAAAGGAGTCACCGAGGTGAACCTACCTCACGGGTTTAGGGGAGGCCTTGTGGAGTTGACGTGTGATGAAGCACGTGGCTCAGGTAAAGGGCTTCGGTGGATGGTAGACCATCCCCCCTAACGTCAGCGTGACCTGCCCCTGAGGCTCTCTGCTGGCCCTCATGGGCACGCCCCAGAGCTCTAGCTGGCATTGACAGCAACAGGAAAAGCAGAGGGGAAGTTAGAGTGTTGCCCTCTGCCTCCTCCTCCCTGCCAAATAGTTGCCAAGAGGCCCAGCCACTTTGTGTGTGTGTGTGTGTGTGTGTGTGTGTGTGTGTGTGTTTGGAGTTTGGCATGCTGCTTTCATATTATTTTCATCACTAGAGTAAAAGGTGTGTAGCTTTTAAAAATTCAAACCCTCACCAGCTGTGTGACCTTGGGCAAGTCACTTAACCTCTCTTTTCTTCAGCTTCCTCGTCTGTAAAATGAGAATACTACTATTCCTACCTTAGAGGTGTCGCGAGCATTCAAGAAGAGAATCAGAGTGGAGAGCTGAACTCAGTGCCTGGTCCACAGTGAGCACTAGCTGTGGGGTAGTTGCTGGTACCTGCCGGTACGCGTGCCCTCTCTCCCCACCCTCAGACCCCACCCCGCCCAGCTTTTACTGGTCAAAATCCGGGAAATCTTCGGCATGTTGGCAGCTCAACCAACTGTGGTATTTCCCTTTGAATATATCAAACAGAAATGCAACGTCCAACACCCACTGTGTCATCTCTTTATCTTTTCCACGTAATGAATGTGGTTTCCATCTGTTTCCCTATCTGCACACACATCAGCCCTTTTCTACAGCACCTTGAGTATCAGCCCGCTGGCTGGATGGGCCGTGCTCGGACTGTAAATAAAAGACATTTAAAGATAATCACGAATAGCCTTATTATTTTATCCTCATTTTGTACAGTAAATTAGATTCATATAAAAAACAATGAATTATATTCATACTGGTTATATATATACAAAACATAATTACCATCATCATCATCATTATTATTTTATAACAATTAAGATAGCAGACGACATTTATCCAGCATCCATTATGCACCGGGCATAATCCTTATGACAATGGTATGAAGTAAGAACTATTGTTATGCCCCATTTCCCAAACCGTCAGCTACTTTGGGCTGCACCATCTCCCCAGCGTCTAGAATGGCACCTGGCAAAAATCAGGCACTTTGTTGGTATTTGGTGAGTAAAAGAATAAAGAGGGAAACTGAGGCACAAAGCAGCAAAGGGGACACTTAGGTTTCTTTCGGTTCCTTAAGCTCACAGGCACCCGTGTGCATGCTCTTGGCACGTGTGTGTTCGTAAATCAGCTAGTCTTGTCAGAACTTCTGCTCTGGGGACCCGTGGGGCTGAACTGACTTAAACCGAACATAGGATACTTCGCCCCTCCCCCCAGAGAAGCACACATAGGCTCATCAAAAGACGTGTGCCAGGAAAGACATGTTCACGGCAGTCCCTGATGGGAAACCGCCCAAAAAGTCACCCCAAGGGGAATGAATAAACATACCGTGGTATGGGGCGCCTGGGTGGCTCAATCGTTAAGCATCTAACTTTGGCTCAGGTCATGGTCCCAGGGTCCTGGGATCAAGCCCCGCATCAGGCTCCCTGCTCCCCTAGGAGTCTGCTTCTCCCTCTCCCTCTGCCGCTCCCCCTGCTTGTGCTCTCTCCTCTCTCTCAAATAAATAAATAAAATCCTTATTTTTATTTATTTATTTATTTGAGAGAGAGAATGAGAGAGAGAGAGAGAGAGAGCACGAGAGGGAAGAGGGTCAGAGGGAGAAGCAGACTCCCCACTGAGCAGATCAAATTCACATCAAATTCAAAAACGAGCAGAAGAGTTCTGTGGAGGGTGGGTAGTGACTGGGGGAACAGGAGGGCACATCGGCACTAGGCTTGTGCTATTCCTTGACCCGGGTCCCCAGTACCTGTGCACACGTGGCTCGTGGAGATACACAGAGCTTCCCAGCTCTGATGTGCGTGTGTCTGTTACCCATGAAAATAAAGTTAAAGCTTCTTTCTTAAGAAGTGGAATTGGAGGGGCGCCTGGGTGGCTCAGTTGGTCAAGCGTCTGCCTTCTGCTCGGGTCACGATCTCAGGGTCCTGGGATCGAGGCCCACATCGGGCTCCCTGCTCGGTGGGGAGTCTGCTTCTCCCTCTCCCTCTGCCTCCTCCCTCCTGCTCATGCTCTGTTTCTGTCTCTCTCTCTCTCAAATAAAGAAATAAAATCTTTTTTTAAAAAAAAGTGGAAGTGGTGAATCAAAGGGCTAGTTCACTGGACAAGTGGCCATTGGGTGAATTATCCAGAAACTGCTGGGGTTCCTGGAGTTTGGAGAATCGTCCTTTGCTCTACACCTGAGTGTGCCAGATATGCGGACCGTTTGACCAAAAGCTTTCCGTTGGGCCGCCGAAGTGAATTCCAAGAGCCTGGAATTCCAATGTAATGGTGATAAGATCACACCTCTCAAATTCCCGTTTCTGATTCCCAGATTCTGAAAAGAATTAGCCTGGAAAGCCAAGATGGCCAAATGCCACCCTCCATCCTTCCCTCTCTCCTTCCCTCCCTCCTTACCGGCTCTTGTAAGAGGATCCTCGTCTTGACCAGATGTCACTCGGAAGCCTAATCCGGGCTCACAGCCAGGACCCGGGAGGTCTAGGGGTCTCTGCTGGTGGGTTCCTGGAAGTTAGTCCCCCTTGCCGAGGCTCCTAAGGGATGCCGCTGAGCACTGCCACCTCACGGGCCCCAGCCAATCTTAAAAACCAGGGGAAAACAGGAATGCCTTTTCATACTCTAAGGGTGTGTTTGTCCTGCATTCTTCCCATGACTCACACATCCCAAAATTACTGGGCAGCAAAGGAAGGTGGGTGGAGAGTTGACCCAGTGTCACCAACCCCAGTATCAATGCCATCTGTTCCTGGAAGCTAGACCCGCATGCGGTTTGAACTTGAAGGCCTGGCGTTGTCTTCACTCTCACTCCCCCGGGGGGGCCCTCTGAGGTCATCCTCAGGGAGGACCCACTGCCTGCTACCCGCCTCCCAGCCTCCAAATGTATACCAGCCCCCTCTCTGCTCTCTGCAAAGCCTTGAAGACAGATAAATATTCCTCTGGCCTTCCGTGTACTGAGAGAGACAGCTCAGGGTCACATTCCCCACAAAAAGGCCAAGGTCGTCAACCACAGGGCAGACAAAAACACAAACAAATCATATCCCTCCTGTCCCCCCAGTTTCCCGTCTTTGAAATGGGAAGATGTTGACCGTCATGGCCCCTAACCTCACTCCCAGCACAGGCGCCAGGGCGAGAACGTGAACTTGAGGGCCAGAATGACGAGATTCATAGTGCAGGTCCGCCGTGGTGAGATCCAGGGCCTCGGCCTCTCTGGGCCTCAACTTCCTCATCTGTGCAGTGGACGTTTTGCCTTGAGCAATACATGGGTAAAGAGATTTCAAGCACCCGGCACACCGGCACATCGGCTATGCCTCCCTTCGTTGCTAAACAATGACGAAAAGAATACAATAGAAGTTGTTAAAATTTACATTTTAAGAAGGCCTAGCAAGAGGAAGTGGTTCTCCGATTTCAAAACTCTTATTCACCAGGTCTGTCATGTGTGTATACTTCTCTCTGTGCATGCTTTGGGCGGAAGGGATATGTTTACACATTTCTTTTGATGTCCTTTAGGGAATAAAACCGTGTTGTTAGAGGAAGTTGTTCTGAGTCAACAAACTGGAGCTCACTGCGTGACCTGTGACATCTCCCGGCCCCTCCCCGGGTGACCATGTCTTGGCTGAGCCTTGTCGTGGCCCCAGACCCTCCCGACGAGACAAACGCCCCTTCCATCCCCTCCTGCCATGCTCTGGGAGGCCTCCTCATCTCCCACATCCTATGGGAACCCACCCTGCTCAGAAAAGAGACGAGCATGGCAGAAGCTCAGGGTGGGGACTGCCCTTGATCAGCCCAAACTTTCACGGATCTCAGGTTTACAGGAGTGTGTCTCTCAGATCAGGAGAGCTTCCTAAACGCCGGGATCACTGATCCTGAAGTGCATGTTTCTCAGATTCTTGGGGGGGGCGGAGGTTTTCTGGTGTCCCTGGCGCTAGGGGGCTCTTTCCTGGGGGCTAGGGGATGCTGTGGGCAGAGGCCAGGGTCTCTATAGGCTGTAGACGCCTGGGGGTGGAGAGCGGGCATGGGGTGGGGGGAGACACAGCTTTTATAGAAAGGGAGGGGCTGCTCTGGGTGTGGGATTCTGTTTTACAGCCACTCCGAAAGACGCCAAGTACCAGCCCCTCAACACGGGGGGAGCTAGAAGAAGAAGACCTTAGACGGTTACATTGACGTAGGAAATTGCCATGTCGTGGGTCAAAATAGGTTGGGTGGCACCTGGGTACTCAGTGGGTTAAGCGTGCACCTTCGGCTCAGGTCATGAGATGGGATCAGCTCGCGTTGGGCTCCCCGCTCGGCGGGAGCCTGCTTCTACCTCTACCTCTGAGGTACCCCCAGCTTGTGCTCTCTCTCTCACACACACAAATAAATAAATAAAATCTTTTTAAAAAATAGGTTGCATTCCAGCAAATCTGTAATGAGAAAGCAGATTAGTGGTTGCCAGGGGCTGGGGGGCAGGATGGGGTATCTTTGGGGTGATGAAAATGTTCCAGAACTAGAGAATGGTGACAGGTGCACCACACTGGGAATGTACTGAATGCCATTAATGGTGAATTTTATGTGGCTCATATTTTATAATTTTACGAGTAATAAATAATGAGCTGTTACACCCCCTCACCCCAAAATGAGATGAAGTTTGGCAATTTCATGGAGCTCAACCTACATAATTTTTTAATTAATTCATTTTTTTTTTAGAGATTTTCAAATAATCTCCACCCCCAATGTGGGGCTCGAGCCCACAACCTCGAGATCAAGAGTCCCACAGTCCACCGACTGAGCCAGCCAGGCACCCCCAACCTAACACAATTATAGAAACCTGAAAGGGTAAATGAATGGGGAAGCAAGTCCCTTTTGAACAATGGATATTATTATGTGATATTTGATGCACGGGAAAGAGTGTAGGTAACATCCGTGTAAGTTGTAAAGTACAACAATCAAACGAGCATCTGTAAAACCACCATCCTTCTTAGAATCTTTGAATATCAACATCAAGGGTCAGTAAACTTTTTCAGTAAAAGAACAAGGAGTAAATATTTTAGTTTTTGCTGGCCAAGAGGTCACTCGTGGTCTCTGTCACAGCTACTCAGTCTGCCTTGGTGGAATGAAAGTAGCCACAGACTGAATGGCCACAGTCTGTGTGCCAATAAAACTTTATTTACAAAACCAGGCAGTGGGCCGGATTTGGCCCCAGGCTGGAGTTTGCTGACCCCTGATCTAGATCAAAGACTCTGAAGTGTTGAAATTACAGACTCGTAGAACACTGGAATCACAAGCTATTAGATCCAAGGGATCCGACAGTGGGAGTCACAGACTATTTGAATCATAGGATTCTAGTATGTCACACTAGAACCTGGCAGTGTTAGACATATGGAGCTCCCGCTGTTGGATGTTATAGAAAGGGAATTTTGTAGATGGTCTGGACATTAGTGAAGGAGTCCTGGCCCTCTGCTGTCCAGTATGGTAGTCGCTGGCCTCAGGAGGCTCCTGGGCATTTGGAATGTGGTGCATCTGAGATGCTGCGAGGAAAATACACCCCAGATTTCAAAAATGGGTAGGAAAAAGCAATGTGAGATCTCTCGATAACTTTTTATATTGATCACCTATTGAAATGATATTTTAAATATATTTGGTTCAATAAAATATATCACCCAAATTCGTGTTATCTGATTCTTTTGGTTGCTCTTTGCTTGTCCCTTGCTTAGCTGCTGGAAAATGTAAGCTCCCATATGTGGCTCACATCGTATTCCTATCAGACAACGCGAAATCTGGAGTAATACGCTCCTGGAGGTCAGAGGTGTGATGCCCGGGGCAGGTCACATGACACGGATGCGGGGGAGGAGGCTCTGACCCAGGCCCTGGGGAGCCTGGTCTGCGGCATAGGTGGGTGGGTTGGTGACAGGGCACTTGGTGGTGGGGAGTGGGGTGGGGCAGGGGATGGACACAGCCAACTCGGCCAAACCCAATCATCCACTTCCTTTTCCCACCACTTCCTCTTCAGGACTTGTTGACCCAGCAGATCCCCCAAGCCCCAGATTTGGCAACAGCCTGGCCTGTCAGCCCACTTCCCTCCTGGGCAGGGCTACTCAACACCTCGGAGAAGCCACCCAGATCCCCGCTCGCCGGCCTCCAAGTGTTTCTAGAAGACCAGGGAGGCCCAGCTCTTGGAACAGCATCTCCTTCCCAAACCAGAGCAAGGGAAAGACCTCACCGCCTGCAGCCCACTCCCCAAACCAGGAAAGCTAGCGTCTGACCAGGAACAGAGATGGAGAGAGGGGGGTGGGGGGGATGGGGGGGGTAGAGGAGGAAGTCAAGAAGGACTTCCTGGAGGAGGCTGCACCCTGAAAGAAGGTAGAATAGGGACAGGGATGATCAGAGCACCTGGGATGATCGGGGCGCCTGGGTGGCTCAGTCAGTAAAGCGTCTGCCTTCGGCTCAGGTCATGATCCCGGGGTCCTGGGATCGAGCCCCGCATCGGGCTCCCTGCTCGGAGGGGAGCCTGCTTCTCCCTCTCCCTCTGCCTGACAGTCCCCCTGCTTGTGTTCTGTCAAATAAATAAATAAAATCTTTAAAAAAAAAAAAGAGAGAGAAAGAAGGCCAGGGATGATGTTTTAAAAACAGGCCGGCAGCCGGGAAACCAGACAGGAAGCGAGGCAGAGACCCAAGTCTGGGAAGAGGGGGGAGCCTCGACCTGGAAGGGTGTCGGGTGGGAAGAGGGTGGCCTCCAGCCTGGGTCCCAGGCACAGGCTTGGTGACTTCGTGGACATAGGGCTTCCCTGGGATGGGGATATGAGGGGAGGGGAAGGCTTGGGAGAACATGACAAGGTCAGTTTGAGTGAGGTCAGTGGGTGCTGAGGCCACATCCTCAAGAGCTGTGAAGGTATCGGGTGAAGCTGTAAATATGGGCAGCATGATGGAGAGAGAGAACTCCAGAAAGCCAACATTTAAGGGCCGAGGAACAAACTCTGCTGATTGGAGGTGGCAGGGAAGGGTCGTAGAGAGAGGACGCCCCGCTGTGGGAAGAGGGTGGGGAGGGACGTTGGCTGTCTAGCTAGAAGGGACATCCAAGATCACAAGCGGCTTCCGGGATGGTGCCAGGCGCCTCCCCGCCCCGGCCTGAGGCTTAGGTCTCCCCCAAAGACTGTGGGGCCTGAGGATCTGCCCAGGTATCAACATTTACTACCAAAACCACACACAGCCCCTTCTAGAAGCCCAGCAGAGCACCTGTCTTCTGTGCTCAGACAGTGTCTTCATTTTTTTTTAACTTATTTATTTACTTGAGAGAGAGCGCGCGCACGCACACACGCACACACGCGCGTGCGAGAGTGGGGGAGAGGGGCAGAGGGAGAAGGAGAGAGAGAATCTCAAGCAGACTCCGTGCTGAGCAGGGAGCCCGACGTGGGGCTCGATGCCAGGACCCCAGGATCATGACCCGAGCCAAAATCAAGAGTCTAACACGCAACCAACTGAGCCACCTAGGGGCCCCCAGACAGTGTCTAAATAAAAGTTGTACCCAGGCAGACACGACCATACTGTAGTAGCAGGATCCAACTACATTTGGCCATAATCACGCAAGATCCCAGCCCAGCACTGCAGACTGTTGCCTGGGCTCAGACTGCTCTCGCAAAGGAGGATGACGGGGCTATACCCACGTTGTCCACTTTGGAGGCCACCAGCCCTGCGTGGCTCCTGAGCACTTGAAATGGGCCAGTCTGAATTGAGACGTGCTGTGTGTAACATACACACAAGATTTTGGAAAACTTGGGGGCACCTGGGTGGCTCAGTCGGGTAAGCAGCCGACTCTTGATTTCAGCTCAGGTCACGATCTCAGGGTTGAGACTGAGTCCTGAGTCAGGCTCCCCGCTTAGAATGAAGCCTGCTTAAGATTCTCTCTCTCTCTCTCTCTTCCTCTGCCCCCTCCCCCCACTCACTTGCACTCTCTCTAAAATAAATAAATAGATTTGTAAAAGATTTTGAAGACTTAGTATAAAAAAAGTAAAATATCTCATCAATAACTTCACATTGATTACATGTTGAAATAAAAATATTTGGGGGGTGGGGCGCCTGGGGGGCTCAGTCGTTAAGCGTCTGCCTTCGGCTCAGGTCATGATCCCAGGGTCCTGGGATCGAGCCCCGCATCGGGCTCCCTGCTCGGAGGGAAGCCTGCTTCTCCCTCTCCCACTCCCCCTGCTTGTTTTCCTTCTCTCGCTGTCTCTCTCTCTGTCAAATAAATAAATAAAATATTTTTTAAAAAAATTTGGGGGGCATCCGGGCAGCTCAGTTGGTCAAGCGTCAGGGTTATTTTATCTGTTTCTTTTACATTTTTAAAGTTAATTAATTTATTTAAGTAATCTCCACACCCAACGTAGGGCTCGAACTCACAAGCCCGAGATCAAGAGTCTCACGCTCCACCAAGTCAGCCAGGTGCCCCTGGTTCTCCTTAATTTTTTAGTGTGGCAACTCGTAAATTGAAAACTACCATGCAGCTCACATCATATTTCTGTTGGACGGTGCTGGTCTGTATATTTCTAGCCAATCACACACAAGCACGCACACACAAAACACCAAACAGAAATGTTTTAAAGTCATTTATAAGTGACACAACATTACAATGCTGATTTTTTTTAATTTTCATTATTCAAGTGCTGAAGACTAGTTTTTTCTTAAGATTTTTTTTTTAAAGATTTTATTTATTTGACAGAGAGACACAGCGAAAGAGGGAACACAAGCAGGGGGAGCGGGAGAGGGAGAAGCAGGCTTCCCGCGGAGCAGGGAGCCTGAAGCGGGGCTCGATCCCAGGACCCTGGGATCATGACCTGAGCCGAAGGCAGACGCTTAGCGACTGAGCCACCCAGGCGCCCCGAAGATGCATTTATTTATTTTAGAGAGAGAGAGAGTGCATAAGCAGGGGGAGGAGCAGTGGGGGAGGGAGAGAGAGAGACTCTTAGGCGGACTCCATGATGTGTTCAGACAGCCCCTCCTCCCAAAGCGGGGCTCGATCCCAGGACCCTGGGATCATGACCTGAGCTGAAATCAAGACTCGGCTGCTTAACCGACTGAACCACCCAGGCGCCCTCAGACTAGTTTTTTGTTTTTGTTTTTTAAGTCAAAAGGTTCCGGGCGCCTGGGTGGCTCAGTTGGTTGAGCAACTGCCTTCGGCTCAGGTCATGATCCTGGAGTCCCGGGATCGAGTCCCGCATCGGGCTCCCCGCTCAGTGGGGAGTCTGCTTCTCCCTCTGACCCTCTTCCCTCTCGTGCTATCTCTCATTCTCTCTCTCAAATAAATAAATAAAAATATTTTAAAAAATAATTAAAAAAAAAAAAGTTCCATGATTGATAGAGCATTCCTTGAAAGGGCAGATTTGGAGAGTGGACTCATGGTTGCCAGGGGGTCCAGGACAGGGCTGGGAGGGTGGAGGGACATGAGGGTGACTGACAAAGGGCATCATCAGGGATCCTAGTGGTGATGAAAATGCCCTGCCCCTCGAGTGTATCAATGTCAACATCCCAGTCCTGATCTTGTAATGTCATTTTGCAAGAGGTTCCCATAGTAAAGCAGGTCAAGGGCACACAAGATCCCTCTGTATCATTACTTACAACTGCACGTGAATCTACAGTGATAGCAAAGTTTCTTTCTTTCTAAAAAAAAAAAAAAGTTTCTTCTCTGTTTTTTTTTTTTTTTGAGAAGTGCACACAAAAAAAGCAGTTTACAAAGTAAAAAGTCCAATCTCCCTGTGACCATCTTCCCCCGAGGTGCCCAACCAATGTTTCCGAACCCCTCCCAGCGTGCCTTCCTCAACACCTGCTTTTCACCAGAACCATGTAACATCTTTTTACTTCATGCATTTTCTCAAAACCCAATTAAGTGACACTTTAATTCTCTGCTTGTCTTTAAATCAGCTCACTTAGAAAAGCTTAGCCAGTGAATTTTGCTTTGTCCTTGAAAAGAATACCTTTTGAGAGGCTCCTTTCCCCAGCTCTCTGTAAAACAAATACATCACTATTGTTTAAAGGTTAGATAGTTTCCATTTGTCTGTTTTCTCTGGGTCCAATGTGTTCTATTCACGGGCTCCCCC
This sequence comes from Eumetopias jubatus, assembly GCF_037043125.1. NCBI lineage: Eukaryota > Metazoa > Chordata > Mammalia > Carnivora > Otariidae > Eumetopias > Eumetopias jubatus. The sequence goes on along the minus strand of NW_028274816.1, from coordinate 56,397,884 downwards.
TGCACCCAGCAGAGACAGACAGGGCGCCCTTTGGGGGTGCTCTGGGGTAATACTGGTTTCTGCTTGTTTTCCAAAGCCCTCGGATGGAAAGAAAAGTTGAGGGTCCCTAGAGGGACCCATTCATCCTGAAAGCGAGGGAGGACCAGTCTGGAAAAAAATGGAAGGGAATGGAGGAGTGTTCACTCAAACATCAGCACCCCACCAAGGGCTGGGGTCAGAGAGGCCAAGAGCGAGGGGACAGGCGGGAAAGGGGGAGCACTGAGCAGATGGTGGCCGGAAGACCCTCCCCTCACACCGCCTGGCTCTTCACAGCTGGGGTGTCCACCGTGGAGAGGGTGAAGGACCTGCTGTCCCTGCCCAGGGACTCCTCGGTCAGCACCTGGCGGAGCGTGGCCGGAAGGGACTTGAGGAAGCGGCTGTGGAATCCCTGGGCTGCCACCACGTAGATGATGGGGTTTATACAGCAGTTGATGTAAGCGAAGGCCACGCACAGGGAGTCCAAACTGGACACGGAGGTGAAGATTTCCGTGTTCTTGGAGAACAAGGCCAGCATCATCCCCGTCACCTGGTAGGGCAGCCAGAAGATGAAGAAGCTCGTCACCACCGCCACCACCACCTTGAGCGTCTTGGTGGAGCGGGTAGCGCTGCGGCTCCAGGTCCGGATCAGGAGGAAGGTGTAACAGATGCTGAGCGTCACCAGCGGCCACAGGAAGCCCACGACCAGCCGCAGGATGGCCACGGCCCTCTCCACCAGGAACCCGTTGGGGCCGTAGTCCACGCCACAGGTCATCCTGAGGGGAAAGTACTCCGTGCTCACCCGGCGGAAAATGAAGGAGGGGATGGTCAGCAGCAGGGCCATGCCCCAGGCCACGCCGCAGGCCACCCAGGCCAGCCACGCCCCTCGGTAGTTCTGGCACCAGATGGGATTAAACACCAGCAGAAAGCGGTCAGCGCTGATGATGGCCAGGAGCAAGATGCTGGCATACATGTTGAGCAGGATGAGAGAGGGCAGGATGCGGCAGGCGGCGCTGCCGAAGGGCCACTGGCCATACTGAATGATGGACGCAAACAAGATGGGCAGCGCCAGGCAGGACAGGAGATCGGCCACTGCCAGGTTGAGAAACCAGATGGCATTGATGGTCCGCCGGACCTCGTACCCCGTCACCCAGACCACCAGGGTGTTGCCTGGCACTCCCACCAGGAAGACTGTCATGAAGATTACCAGGGCAATCGTGTCGGAAACAGACTTCCGGGGGGCGCTGGGAGACTCATCCACAGACATGTTGGGGTCCAGGGTGGCAGTGCCATAGTCAGGGTACTCCAGGGTGCTATATACAGAGGTCTGGATGGGATCAGAGAGGCAAAAGGGGGATGAGTCTGCAGACAGGTGCCAGGGGCCCGTCGGAGCTCCGTGGCTGGAAGCCCCAGGTTCCTCCCCAGGAAAGTGGGGGTGTTAAGGACTGAGAGGCTGCTAGGGGGCGTCATACCACTTATAAGAGTGGAAAAACCTTTCCATGCTGATGAGTCTCCGGGCCACCCTGTCGCCTCCCCGTGAAGTCCCTGGACATCCCTATGATCCAGCAACCAAATGGTTAAAACCCAGTCCTCCTGCAACGTTGTAGTCACTGTCCATTGTGACTGGCCGGCACACATGACACACTGCTTCTTAGCTCTTTTTAATGTCATCAACAAACTGAGATGATATTACTGGGTAGTTACCCATGGCCACCCACCACCACCATCACCCCCTTTTGCTGCCTCCCACCCACTGAGGCAGCTCCGTGCTCCGTCTGGCAGTGGCTCCCCAGAGAAGGTAGTGGCTCAGCAGGGCCTCACATACTGGGGCACAACATTTAAGTGAGGGGAAAGGGGGAACCAAAGAAACTCAGGGGCGCCTGTGTGGCTCAGTCGTTAAGCGGCTGCCTTCGGCTCAGGTCATGATCTCAGGGTCCTGGATTGAGCCCCGCATCCGGCTCCCTACTCCACGGGGAGTCCGCTTCTCCCTCCCACTCTCCCTCTGTGCTCCCTCTCTCAAATAAATAAATAAAATCTTAGGAAACAAAAACAATGATGGGAACACGTCAAAAGGACACAAGAGCCTGGGAGGGACCCCTAGTCAAAGATGAGCCAGTTTGAGTATATAATGATGATGATGATGATGTTGTGGAATGAAACACATTAATATATAAAGATCTATGAATTCAAAATGATAATAAGAACAAGCAAACCCATTGGTCACCTTTTTTCCAGAAAGGGAACAAATCAAGCCTTTATCCTGCCATTTCGCACAGGGTACATTTCAGGGAAAGCAAGAGTCAATGTGGGAAAGTCTTCCTTTAGAGAAAAATCTAAGAATAATACCTGCAGCTGGAATGACAGAATTCAGGAAATAATGGGTCTGGATGGTGACCATCAACATCTGATAAAACCATTGAGTGAAAGACTGATGGGAACTTTACAACAAACAGGCTGGGCTCGTACCCCAAACCGGCCAATCAACCTCAGCATCCGGAGGAGAGACAAGCGGACATTCTGTTCTATGTGATGTGATGCTTTAGAAAGGACACAGCCCCACCTATGAGTAATTCTTGCAAATGAACAAATGTGAGTCTAATCAAAGTTCTAGATCAAAAACTACCAGTCTTGGTGCACCTGGGTGGCTCAGTCGGTTGAGCATCTGACTCTTGGTATTGGCTCAGGTGGTGATCCCAGGGTCATGGCATCAAGCCCCATGTTGGGCTCTGTGCTGGGCTTGGAGCCTGCTTGAGATTCTCTCTCTCCCTCTGCCCCTCCCCACACTCTCGTGCGCTTGCTCTCTCTTCAAAATGAAACAAAACAAAACAGAACTACCAGTCCACAGGAAAAGCGGGGGAGAGAGGAACATGATAAAAAACACCACAGGGACAAAATCAGACCACAGACTCTACAGGACGAATGGTTTGTTTACTCCCACAAATAAATGGCATTGTTAAAAAAAAAAAAAAGAAAGAAAGAAAGAAAGAAAGAAAGAAAGAAAGAAAAGAAGGAAAGGAAATTGTCATTGATTAAAAGAGATTTAGGGGCATATCAAACAAAGGTAATACAGAGACCTCATTTGGATCCTGATTGGAAGAATCAACTGCAAAATCAGACATTTTTGAGAATCTGGGACACTCAAAAATGGAGTGGGTATTTGACAACAGTAAGGAATCGGTGCTAATTTTATTGAGGATGATGTGGTTTTGTGTTTATGTTTTTAAAAAAGGATAAAGATACATAGCCGGTAAAACAGGATGCCTTGGATTTGCTTTAAAACACTCCAGCAATGGAGCGCACCTGGCTGGCTCAGTCGGTATGGCATGCAATGCTTGATCTTGAGGTTGTAAGCTTAAGCCCCAGGATGGGTGTAGAGATTACTTTAAAAAAATTTTTAAAGCCTTTTTCTTTTTTAGAGAAAGAGTGTGCACACATGCATGCATGTGAGCAGGAGGTGGGGGGGGAGGGGCAGAGGGAGAGAGAGAAGCCCAAGCAGGCTGCACACCCAGCTCGGAGCCCTATATGGGGCTCTATCTCACGACCCTGTGATTATGACCTGAGCCGAAATCAAGAGTCCAACGCTTAACTGACTGAGCCACCCAGGCATGCCACCCCCCCTCAAATTTAAAGATCTTAAAAAAAAAAAAAAATTTTTTTTTTTTTTTTTTTTTTTTCAGAAAAACACTCCAGCAAAAGAAATCGCTGGGAGGCAGGAGGCAGGAGGCAGGAAGGGAGGGGAGGACAGTGGGTGATTAAGAACAGCAAAACATATAACTGTTGAAGCGGGGTCACGGGTACTAGGGTTCACAGTATCATTCTCTCTACTTCTGTGCGTTTGAAAATTTCCAAAATAAGACAAAATAAAGAGTAGAGGGGTCCTGAGCACTTCTGCCCAAACTGAGCTGCTGGGAATACCATGACCCCCTAAGAAAGAAAGTGTCTATGAGTCGCGGTTGAGCTGGAGAGAGCCTTATAGGCAAATCCGTGCCCCAGAGGCACCAGACACAGCAGGAAAATCCCCCTGGAATGATTGTACAGAAGCATCCAGGATTTAGACAGCACTTATCATGTGCCAGACATAGCATTAGCTCTTCCGATCCTGGCCACGCCCCCTAAAAGTCCGTGCTACTAATGCGCCCATTTTCTTGATGAGGGCGCGGAGGCACAGGAAAGTAAAGTAGCCTGTTCTAGGTCATGTGGTTAGGAATTCAAACCTATATAGGCTAGCATGCAAACCCCGGGCAGGCTGCCCCTGACCATTTCCAAGAGGGGCCATGGATGGAGGAAGAAACTTCAATGATGAGCTCCATGGCCCTTGGAGCTAGCCCATTCCCGAAGGCCACTTTGTCACCAACCCAGGGAAAGGAGACAGAGAGGAAGAGACGTGGTTGTTACAGAAATCTCCAGAGCTGGACATTTAGCGCACCTGGATTGGCAGGCTTTGGTTCATACCCCCCGAAACACCCACCTTGTGGATTATATAAGATGACCACTGTTCGGGTACCCAGCCAGCCGAGTGCCTGGCACTCAGTATCGGGACAAGAAAGGGCAGCCAATATGACCATTATTTCTTGATGTTATGATGATCGAGGAGCTCAGATCCTTCCCTGAACCACTCTTTTTTATTTCTCAGTCCCTTTACGTTGCCAGAAGGCGGGCCAGGCTGGTGGCCCTGGGGTCCTTGCTGGGGGCCTATATCAGGGATTACATCATTATTCATAGGGAAAGTGTCAATGTCAGCTGAGACGGGGATGAGCAGGCTTTGGTAGGTCCACGCCATAAAATAGGATTCAGCCATAAAAAGGAACGAGGTGAGCCACGATGTATGTTTCTTCTGGGAGTGATGATGATGTTCTGGAAACAGAGCTCAGGGTTGCATGACGTAGCTAATGTATTATAAACACCACTGCGCTGCACACTTTAAAATGGTGAATTAATTTTATGTTATGTGAATTTTACTTAATTAAAAAAAAAAACACGCCAGTGTCATGAAGCCAAGGGAAGGGTGAGGGATTGTTCCTTGTGAACGGGGACCACACAGGCAGGAGAAGCAAATGCCAAGTGACACGCTGGGCTGGAGCCCAGAGCAGGGAAAACCCATTTGCCGCAAAGGGCGTATTTGAACAACTGAGCAAGTTTGCTCAATCTGTAGCCCAGACAATAATATTGCACCAAATGTTACATTTCCCAACAACGATAACTGTGCTCTGCTCATGTTGTCATGTCGGGGATGGTAATTGTTCTTGAGAAGTGAACACTAAGGTATTTGAGGGCCAAAGGGCATGATGCCTACCACTTACTCTCAAATTGTTCAGAAAAGAAGATGATAGATATATAGATCGATAGATTAGTGATTAATGATAGATGGGTGTTTCGGGGGGTATGAACCAGATAGATAGATAGATAGACAAATGATTGACTGATAAAGCAAATTTGGAGAATCTGGGTAAAGACTATACTATATGGGAGTTCTTTGTATTATTCTTGTAATTTTTCTGTAAGTGTGAAATTTTTTCAAAAGAGAAAGTTCAAATTGTTGAAATATTTCTATTGGTAAATAGCCCCCGCTGGGAGCCTTACCCCTACCATCCCCCACCCCCACCCACCCTGCCCCCAGCACCCTGGCTTCTTCCCATTTTCTTCTGGGACCCACCCACCCCCATCCCTCCACTCCCCCACCCCAATCCCCATGCTCCAGTTACTAAAGGGTGAATGCCAGGCACAGAAGGAGGCCCTAGACCACCCCCCTTTCCCGCACCCTCCCCACCCCCCCCCCCCGCCCCCTGCACCTTAGGGTCTGCTCAGTATTGTGTGTCTGCCCTGGGTCCCTAACATGAAGCTTTTGCCCGAGTGACTCAGACTCCAAAGGCGAGCATCCGTCCCCACACCCTGTTCTCATGCTCCCTACTCCTCCCATCAGCTGACAAAGCTCCTTCCTGGCATGAGCTCATGGGGCCCTTTTCCCTTCCCTGACTTCATGAGGGCAGGAAAAAAAAATGCTGATTCTAACACCTTGCAGCTTTCAGGATCCTCCCAGTGCAAGTGGCTTGAAAAATTTCATCCTTGCAGCGTCCCTACAAAGATGGGAAATAACCGGAGTGTCCAGCACGAGGTGACTGGCTAAATGACTGATGACACATGCAGAACAACAGAACGCTACGCAACTACCTGAAAGAATGAGGTGTCGATGCACTGATGTGGAAAGAGCTCCAAGATCTAGGGGGACAGCTAGAAAGCAATGACCAGGGGCGCCTGGCTGGCTTAGTGGGTGGAGCGTGCAACTCTTGATCTTGGGGGTTGTGGGTTCGAGCCCCACTTTGGCGTAGAGAGTACTTAAAAACAAAAGAATGTCTTTTTAAAATAAAATCTTAAAAAAATAATAAGAAAAAGCAAGGACCAGATGGTGCATAAAGCAGGCAACCTGCAAAAGAAGACTCTCTCTCTCTCTTCCTCTCCCTCCTTCCCTCCTGTGTGTGTATCTCTCTCTCCAGAGCAGCTCTAGAGGAAGACAGAGGAAGCCTGTACCAGTGGTTGGCCCCAGGAGGGGGGGGAAGGGAGGGAGAAAGGAGGGGGCGCTGGGCAGTGGGGCGGGGGGGGGCAGGCAATGGAAGGAAGCATTTCACCGTATATATTTTTGTTCCTCTTGTATGAGGAACCATACCAGTGAGTGCACTGCCCATTCCAAGAAACAGACATTGTATAGCAAATATAAAAGAATTTGTGGTTCCACAATTCTAGGCAGAAATCTTCACGGCACTAATGTTAATCAGCTGGGGGGCCCTGACACACCTGGCACCTGCCCGCGGGGAGGTGTGGTCTACAAGGAGGGACGAAGGAAACCCCAAGCAGTGAGGACTGTTTGATGGAGGGCACAGCCCAGTGCGGGGTGTGGACGGGCTGCAGCCCCATGCGACAGAGCTTTCTGCACCTGTCCTTGGTGGTGGCCACCAGCTACATGTGGCTGCTGGGTGAGGGAAAGGTGGCCGACATGTCTGAGGACCTGCATTTTTAATTTGGGCAGTTTAATTAAATTTCAATAACCACACGTGGCTGGTGGCTGCCCAATCAGACAAGGCAGGCCTGGGGCTATGAAGGGACCAGACACTGTTCTAAGCCCTTCCCAGGTGTTAGTTCATTAATTAACTAATAACAGTATTTAAGTCCCCAACAACCAGAAGCGTGGGATACTATTGCTCCTAACTTCACAGGCCTGGGTTTTTTTCCCCCCAGGATTTTATTTTTAAGTAACCTCTACCCCCAGGGTGGGGCTCGAACCCACGACCCCGCAATCAAAAGCCACACACTCTACCAACTGAGCCACCCAGGTGCCCGTCATGGGCCCATTTTAAGAGCCCTTGTCTATTGTGCGCAGGAAGGGCTCCAGAGCAGGATCTGGGAAGAAGAGGAGAGTGAAACTGTCCAGGTGAGGTGAGCGACAAGGTGGTAGCCCTGAGGAGACATGCATGGATCAGAGAACAGGGTGGAGAGGACACGGTATTTACAAGAAAAGCAGTCACCTTCGTCAAGCTCTGTTCTCAGCCCTTTGCCTGTATTAGCTCATTGAATCCACGGAACAACCCTCGCAGAGTTGTTCCTATTGCAACCTCCGTTTCACAGATGGGAAAACTGAGGCTCCTCTTAGAGTTTAAGGGAGCTTCCCGGGTCCTCCCCGCAGGTAGCAAGTGGCAGAGGTAGGAGAGAACTTCTGAGAGCTCCAGCCCTCTCTTGAGTGGCTACCAGGTCTACAGTACTGTGGAGGTGGGGGGAGAATGCATCCAAAGCCAAAGCCACAGGTGAGAGCCAGGGAATGTGCAACCCACCAGAAAATGAAAGAAGGTCAGCGTGGCCGGCAGGTGGCCAAGATGAGGTTGGAAGATCCACCCACGCCATGTTCATGTTCAAGAATTTTTATCTTATCCTTGGGTCATGGGGAGCCATGGGCAGTGTTTGAGCTGCAGAGGGGCTAGGTTAGTTTCAGTTTAGAAAGATCCCTCTGGTCGCTGAGAGCAGGTGAGATGAGAGGCAGCAGGACCAGAGAGCAGCTGAGGAGGAGCTCCGGGCCACTGAAGATGGGAGCATAGATGGGGCGTTAGGGGGTCACGGCCGAGAGGAGGAAGCCAAGTAGAAGAATTTGAAAGCACTGAGGAGAGGCATGACGGCGACACAGTCATGCAGCTGGTGCGCTGTAAACTCTGCCCCAGGCCCTAGCCTCCCTCACCCGGCTTCCGGTAGGGGATCCTTCCATCCCTCCCGGTCCTTCCAGTAAGAGAAGTCCTGCCAACCGTGCCCCCCTTAAAGTGGAAAGAACAGGTCCCCTTAGGGATGCTGTCAGAGTCAGTAAATACAGGAGGCAAGGTGTGCTTCCCAAGGCCTCGGACATCCTCCTCCCCATTCTTACAAGCACACACATCTTTATTTTTTTTTTATTTTTTTTTTTAAGATTTTAGTTATTTATTTGAGAGAGAGAGTGAGAGATAGAAAGCACGAGAGGGAAGAGGGTCAGAGGGAGAAGCAGACTCCCCGCTGAGCAGGAAGCCCCATGTGGGACTCGATCCCGGGACTCCAGGATCATGACCTGAGCCGAAGGCAGTCGCTTAACCAACTGAGCCACCCAGGCGCCCAGCACACACATCTTTAAATAATCCACCCACAGAACCACATGGAGCCACAGAGGTTACATCCTTGGAGAAATGGGATATGAGAGTGAGGGTGGGCATCTTGACTCCCATCGATTTTCTTGAATTGCATGACCTCTGTGACCCCACAACACACACAGTTTTTAAACCCCGCGAAAAACACAAGCCTCCAGGTCCTTGGAGGATGCAGTGAACTGCCTTGCAGGTTGGCAAAAAAAAAAGAAAGTTTCATGGGCCGGTGAGGGTGCGGGCGGACACTCTCGTGCTCTGTAGGTGGGAAATATAAGCTGGTATAACTCGTGGCAAGATCTGTTAAAAGAAAAATTGCCCGTGGACTCAGCCTTTGCAGTTCTGGAAACCCAGACTTGGGCCAAAGATGTAACTTTGGTTTTAAAGGCAAAATATGGGAAACAACCAAGATCCGCCATTGAGAGTGGATGGACCAGCCCAGTAGACTATTATACAGTGGATAAAAAGAAAGAAGGAATTCCCTTGAAATACACAAGGATGACAACAGTATCTTCCCCATAGATGTAAATGCAAAGAGCATAGCACAGGGTCTGGCATGCAGTAAGCGCTCAATAAATACTGGTTAATGATACTCTACATTAGTCATGACAAAAAAAAAAAAAAAAGCAAGATGCAGGCTAATGTGTAGAATGTACTTCTATTTGCCTGGGGGAGAAAGGACAGACACGTCCCATGCATTGAGCACCAACTGTATGCCCCGTAAGAGCTTTCCGTGTATTACTTAGTTCTCTCGATGAGCCTATGATATAGGTTCTAATTCTGTAAGATTGTGATCCCCATCTTCAAGGTAAAGAGAAGGAAGCCCAGATAAGATAAATCCTTTTCTAGGCTTCCTGTGACACAGGAGAAGCAGAATTTGAAGCTTATTTCAATTTGACCCCCTTGCCAAACTACCCCCTACTTCATTCCCTGCACCTCTGCCCTTGAGCACCTGTCGACTGATTCTGGAAGGATCCAACACACACTGATGCCTACAGTTGCCTTTGAGGGCCGTGACAAGGAGTCCGAAGCGCTGGGCTGGGCAAGGGAGAGGGACTCTTCCCTGAATACCCTTTGGTATTTGGGACCATGTTATGGAAAGGAAAAGAAGGTGAAGCCAAGAGTTGGTTTCTCAAAGTCCAGCTGGTCCTGGTCAGGTCTCAAAAGCGGAATGAGGCAATGTCAAGCCCCTCCCTGGTCAGCTAATGTGTCCTCCATTTCCCCTTTCACCCAGATGAAGCAAGACAAGAACGTCTAGCGCGGCAGGTACCAAATCATAGCCCTGCCTCTCTCGGACCTAGCCTTGGGGGCACAGGTGTGCGTGAGGTGGGGAAGGGGGGCCCTCCCTGGGCCTGGAGACAGTCTCCCTCTGACACCGACAGAATCCATGAGACAGGCTGGGCCAACCACGAACCACTGAAGGACCCGGACCATCTCTGCTCCTGCCTGGGCCTCAGTTTCCCTGTCTCTACAATTCAGAACGTCTGAAAGTCAGGGTGGATTGCTTTCTTCCAAGCCAGCTCTTTGCAGCCTCCCAGTCTTCGCTCCTGCTGTTCCCACTGCCTGAAACACGTCTCGTGGATCCCTCCACGTGAGGACGGGTGTCATCTAATCAGACCCAACGCACGGGTTTCCTGCCCTGGGGACCTTTCGGATTCCAGCCTAGGGCATCGAGGCAACTATAATCCTGTGACAATCTTCCTTCTTAGCTGCATCCCAGCCCCGGAGAGTCTGAGATGAGGGTCAGGGGAGCAGGGAGGAGACGGAGGGCAGAGAGGGGAGGGAGAAAGAATACAAAGGGGGGAGGTGGGGGCGGGGAGAGAGCCAGCAAGGAAAGGAGAAGGTGTCCGAGCCCACGATCCCTCTGGGGAACTCACCATGTTGTCTCCCAGGATCCCCACTGATCAAAGGTCCTTCCTGCCCACAGACAGTGGTTTTTAAGCCCCAAGGGAGGGCGCAGATCACAGGGAGGAAATGACCAGTCCTTCCCTTCTGGGGCCCTCATTGGTCTGCACACTGGGCACCCCCATCTGGGGCTGCTTCCGTGGGGAACTCACCCAGAGAGCTCTGAATACCTCCTTCCAGTCAGCGGAGGGAGGCTGGGATTGCAAAACTGAGGAAGTCCCTCACCTGGCGAGGGTGCGATCCAGATAAAAGAGCCCCCTGCCCTGTTCTAGGCTCAGCCCCTCTTTTGGCCTCAGTTTGCCCATTTGGGACCTTCTAGGGCCCCGGGCAGCTGCAGAAAAAGCTCAGAGGTCCAACTGGCTCAAATTCCCCCTGGAGGTTCTGGGGCACAGGGATGGTGAGCCCCAGCCTCCCAGCCAGGTTGCTTGGAGGCCCAGAAAGGCCAAGCAGGTCTGTGGCAGTGGCCCAGCACTCGGGGACTGTTACATCCTCCTGCGTTGGGTTTGGAAGGTGGCAAACCAACCCAGGAATGTATCCTCTCACAGATCTGGAGGCCGGAAGTCTGAAATCGAGGTGACAGCAGGGCTGCGATCCCCACTCCCCAGAGGTGCTAGCAGGGAATCAGTTCCTGCTTCTGCTGGCTTCTGGTGACTGCTAGCATTCCTTGGTTGGTGGCCGTCACTCCAACCTCTGCCTCTGTGGTCACACCTCTGCTCCTACTGTGGGTTGCAAACTCCCGTCTGCCTCTCCCATATAAGGACCCTTGTGATTACATTTAAGATCCCTCTGGGTAATCCAGGATACCCTTAACTGCAAAGTCCCTTTTGCTATATAAGGTCAAGCCATGGGTTCTAGGAATTAGGATATGGACATCATCGGGTTCTAGGAATTAGGACATGGACATCATTGGGAACCTTTCTGAGCCTACCTCGGTGAGTGTGGTTGTGATGATGAGCAGAGAGACAGGCTCATTCTTCCTATGTTCTTTTTTCTTAAAGATTTTATTTATTTATTTGACACACACACACACACACACACACAGAGAGAGAGAGAGAGAGAGAGAGAAAACACAAGCAGGGGGAGGGGCAGAGAGAGAGGGAGAAGCAGATTTCCCGCGGAGCAGGGAGCCCGATGCAGGACTCGGCCCCAGGACCCTGGGATCATGACCTGAGCCGAAGGCAGACACTTAACCAACTGAGCCACCCAGGTGCCCCTTTCCTGTGCTCTTCGGCAGCTCTGGAATATAGCACCCAGGTCTTTCCTCCACAAATAACATTTTGCTACAGCAGCCTTCAACCTTGTAAATATCTAGCTTTCTTTTCATGGCAAAGGTAATCCATGAGCACTGCAAACATCTGAACAATGCAGAAATGCACTACTCCTACCAAAAAAAAAAATTTTTTTTTTTAAGTGACAAGTCTCCACTCCATCCTTCTGAAACTCCTATGGAGTTTGGAATGTGTTCAGCTATACTTTTACAAGTGTGGTATTTGTGTTTGGGGACGGACACACGGGTGCGCTATGTTTAGAAAGTTTTAGTTGCACTGAATTGAAGCCATGTGTGGGGTCTACATAGACTGAGCAAGGATTTGGAAGGTGGGTTTATGAGGGTTTGGTGCTGGTTGGGAGGAGGTGTTGTTACACACTCTGACCTCAAGGGGGCGCTGGAGCTGGGGGAGGTTCAGAAAGCCAGGTCACACCCCCTTGATGTTTTTTAGGATTTTGGACCAAAGTTGTGTAGTGCCTTAAATTATAGGTTCTTTTTTTTTTTAAGATTTTATTTATTTATTTGAAAGAGAGAGTGAGCACGAGTTGGGGGGAGAGGCAGAGGCAGAGGGAGCAGACTCCCTGCTGAGCAGGAGCCAGGGCTCGATCCCAGGACCCTGAGATCATGACCTGAGCAGAAGGCAGCCGCTTAACCCACTGAGCCACCCAGGTGCCCCAGATCACGGGTTCTTAACGTTTTCTATGCTTTAGGCCCGAGGTGAAGTTATGAACCTCTCAGATTTTTTTCTTTTTGCAACTTCTTATTTTGATGTAATTTCCAACTTAAATTGGAAGTGGCAAGGAGAGTAAAAGCAACTCCTATATGCCCTTCACCCAGACTCACTCATTGTTGCATTTGCCCCCGGTGCTTCCTTTAGTATGCTCCCACTCTATGCTTCGGGGGGCGGGGGGGCGACAGGTAATCAATCAGGGTTCTCTAGGAAAACAGAACCAACAGGATAGAAAGGGATGCCTGGCTGCCTCAGTTGGTTAAGCACTGACTCTCGATTTCAGCTCAGGTCACGATATCAGGGTCATGGGATCGAGCCCTGCATCAGGGGGTCCGTGCTCAGCGAGGAATCTGCTGGAGATTCTCTCTCTCTCTCTCTCTCTCTGCTCCTGTCCTCTCTCTTTATTTCTTTTTTTTTTTTTTAATCTTTTATTTATGTATTTGACAGAGAGAGAGACAGCGAGAGAGGGAACACAAGCAGGGGGAGTGAGAGAGGGAGAAGCAGACTTCCGGGGCAGCAGGGAGCCCGATGCCGGGCTCGATCCCAGGACCCTGGGATCATGACCTGAGCCGAAGACAGACGCTTAACCACCGAACCACCCAGGCGCCCCATCTCCTCTCTCTTTCAAATAAATAAATATAAATAAATAAATAAATAAATAAATAAATAAATAAATAAATAAAATCTTTTTTAAAAAACTAACTAAATAAATAAAATTTAAAAACTAAGAGGAAGAGGCGTGCCTGGGTGGCTCAATCAGTTGACCGGCTGACTCTTTATTTCTGCTCAGGTCATGGTCCCAGGGTCATGAGATGGAGCCCTGCATCCAGCTCCTTGCTCAGTGGGGACTCTGCTGGAGATTCTCTCTCTCCCTCTCTCCTCCTCCCCCCTGCTTTTTCTAAAATAAATCAACCTCAAAAAAAAAAATACGATAAAGGAATGGGGTGGGGGGAGGGAAGGAGAGGGAGGGAAGAAGGGAAGGATATTTGTCTTAAGAAACTGGCTCATGGGGGCGCCTGGGTGGCTCAGTCAGTGGGCATCTGCTTTTGGCTCAGGTCAGGATCCCAGGGTCCTGGGATCAAGGCTCGCTTCGGGCTCTCTGCTCTGCAGGAAGCCTGCTTCTCCCTCCCCCACTCCCCCTGCTTGTGTTCCCTCTCTCACTGTCAAATAAGTCAAATTAAAGGAAGGAAGGAAGGAAGGAAGGAAGGAAGGAAGGAAGGAAGGAAGGAAGGAAGGAAGGAAGGAAGGAAGGGAAGGGAGGGAAAGAGAGAGAGAGAGAGAGAGAAATAAACTGGCTCATGCAATTGTGGGGGCTGGGAAGCCTTGGGAAAGTGAGGCAGAAGGTCCACATTTATATCTATATATCTCTATTTTTGCATTTTCCTCCAGAATCACTTGAGGGTAAGCTGGAAACCCCGTGCCTCTTTACCACAGGGCAAGCAGGAAATGGACTCCTGACACAATCCTCAGTCCTTGTCCAAATCTCACCAATTGTTCCAATAAAGTGCTCTTATCACTTTTGCTTTCCAAATCATGTTTTTGTAACTACATTGAAAAACACCTTTTGTCCATTTTAACAGCATAATAAATCTTAGCTAGAAACCTGTTTATTCAGTTATTTCCCTACTGGTGGAATTAGGTGGTTTCCAACACTTCTGTTCATACCACTGGCACACCTTCATACACGTATCTTGGTGCCTGCATACAAGCAGTTTTTTAAAGATTTTATTTATTATTTATTTGAGACAGAGACAGAGAGAGAGAGGAAATGAGCAGGGGGTAGGGGCAGAGGGAGGGGAGATGCAGACCCTCTGCTGAGCAGGAAGCCCGATGTGGGGCTCGATCCCAGGGTACTGGGATCGTGACCTGAGCTGAAGGCAGACGCTTAACCGACTGAGCCACCCAGGCGCCCCCATACAGCATTTCTTGCAATAACTCTCCACAAGTGGAACTGGGGCAGAGTGGGTGTACATCATTCCCAATGTTGGTGTTTCTCCCTCCCCAAGACCCAGACCCCTGCTGTTGGCTACACCAGCCACATGTGCCTACTGAGTAACTGAAATGTGGTACGTACAAACTGGGATGTTCCGTGAGTGTAACCCACACCCCAGACTTCAGACTTACTGCAAAAAAAAAAAAAAAAGACTGTAAAAGATCTCAGTAATTTTTATATTGTATTGTTTGTTAAAATATTTTGGATAAATTGGGTTAAGCAAAATATATTAATTACATTATTGTTATCACTACATACTAAAGATTATTGTTTGTAACAATATAATATAAATATATAATATCAAGACCATTATGATTAGAATATATTAATATATCATTAATATCATTGGCCTAATTCGAATATATAATAATTATATTATTGAGCGTGTTACTATTATTATTTCATCTGTTTCTTTTTACTTTTCTTTTTTTAAGTAAGCTCTAGGGTTGGTTGAGCATCTGCCTTTGGCTCAGGTCATGATCCCAGGGTCCTGGGATCAAGTCCCGCATCAGGCTCCTCACTCAGCAGAAAGCCTGCTTCTCCCTCTCCCTCTGCCTGCCACTCCCCCTGCTTGTGCACTCTGTCAAATAAATAAATAAAAATCTTAAAAAAAAAGCAACAAGAAATCTAGCAGAGGAAACTATGTGAGAGAAGGATGGGCCAATGAATTTCTTCCATTATTAAATCAGACAACTGCGAGATGCAGGAACAGCCCACAAGGTTGCCCTCTCTGCTGAGTCTGGAAACAGTTGTGCTCATAGTTACAGTTTATTACATGGAAAGGAAAGAGACTATAATCAGCCAAGGGAAGAGATGCAGGGGGCAGAGACCAGGAGAGCTCTGTACTCAAGAGTTTCCACTTGTCCTCCCCCCACAGAGACGTGGACAGCTCTTTGTCGGCCACAGCGTGTGACAATACAGATGGAGCATCGCCTACCAGGACGCTCATCCAGGCTTTGATGTCTAGTCTTTGCTGGGGCTTGGTCAGGTAGACCCAGTTGGTCACCACCATGGCTGATCTCAGTCTTCAGACCCTCTGGAGGCCTAGCTGATTGATGCCACGTGACACAAAGCCCCCACCTTAAATCCCATTGTTAGAGTATCTGGAGTAGCCCAAGGCTCCAGGTAAACCAAGACACTCTTATCAGGCAAGACATTCATTCCAAGAGCTGCAATTACCTTCCAGGAGATGAGGAAAAGCCAGAACTCTCTTTGGACAAGGGTAAATTTTTTACTACATATCGACCAATCATAATGACAGAGTTTTTAGGGGTTAAAAGTTACTTACATAGGGACGCCTGGGTGGCTTAGTCAGTGAAGCGTCTGCCTTCAGCTCAGGTCATGATCCCAGATCGAGTCCCACGTCGGGGGGGGGGGGGGGGTCCTTGCTCAGCGGGGAGCCTGCTTCTCCCTCTTCCTCTGTTGCTCCCCCTGCTTGTGCTCCCTCTCTGAAAAATAAATAAAACCTTTTTTTTTTTTAAGTTACTTACCTAGGACATAACAAAATCTGAAGTTTAGGTGTCTTATAAGATTCCTTTGTTAGAATATTTATAGGGGCATTTTTAGGATGCAGAATCATATCTGCTTTCCTGAAATTAGGGAGGAAGGAGAAAAGATTTTTTTTTCCTGCTCTTGCTGAGATTTGTTCTTACCAGTAGTTAGAAAGACCTACAGTTTCAAAATAAAGCGCTGGGATTCTTTCAGTTTGCCTTGAGAGAAAAAAAAAATTGGTAGTAGGTCTGACAACTCAGAGAGTGTAGGAAGATACGTTACATATCTCCAGCAAAGGAGTTGTACCTAGCCTCTATAAAGAATTCGTACAGGGGCACCTGGGCGGCTCAGGCAGTTTAGCATCTGACTCTTGATTTTTGGCTCAGGTCATGACCTCAGGGTTGTGGGATCGAGCCCTGCCTCGGGCTTCCCACTCAGTGTGGAGTCTGCGTGAGATTCCCCCTCTCCCTCTGCCTCCCCCCCCAAAAAAATAAATAAATAAATCTTTAAAGAAAAAAGAAAAAGAAATTTGAGAACAAAAACTAGATTTTGGTGTCATAAGCCCGGATAGAGGTTCCTCTTGGGGGCAGAAACTGTAAGGGGCGCTCGGGCCGAGGGGTTCTGGGGGCTAGAAACGTGCTTTTTCTTGATCTGAATGACAATTCATTAAGCTGCACCTTCATGACTGAGGAACTTTCCTGTCTGGGTGTTACGTGTCAGTTCAAAGGGTTTTTTAAAGTAGGCCCAGCCAGGATCTGTGAGGCTTCAAATTTACAGGATGGAAAGAAAAGGAGCAGAAAGGGACCATGACCAGGTGGCATACAAAGCACACATTATTTTTTTTCTAAGATTTTATATAGGTGACAGAGAGAGAGCGCACACAAGCAGGGGGAATGGCAGACAGAGGCAGAGGGAGAAGCAGACTCCCCCGCTGAGCAGGGAGCCTGCCGCGGGACTCAATCTGGGGTCATGACCTGAGCTGAAGGCAGCCGCTTCATCGACTGAGCCACCCAGGGGGCCCGAGCCACGTTACTTTGTATCCACATTTCCTAGTGTCTGAAGTTGGCTGCGCCAAGCATGTGCCTGCAGCCTCCATGCCCCAGAGAGGAGCAGCTGTGGCCAGCCACCACCCTGCCAGCTACCACAGGAAGCCCCGAGCCAGACACATGTTGGCCATTCTATCCTGAGGCTCCTCCTTCTTGGCCACAGGGTCCCCTGAGGAAGGATGTGGGGGGCCCATTGGCAGCAGTGGTGGGGCCCACACGATCTTCTGACCCTGGCCAGACTGACTCCCAGAAAACTTCCAGCCCTGGCTGAGCCCGGGAACCAGGCGGTGACAGGAGGCCCCAGGGGGCAGCTGGGAGAAGAAAGCGGAGGCCACAGCGTCGGGCAGAGGGTCTCTGGAAGGCCGGCGGAAAACAGCACCATCAGCAAGAAGAAGCGCACCACACACTTCACAATAACCAAGACAGGTCACGATGAGAAGTGCCAGGCCTGACCCAACACAGAATGGGAGCTTACGTGATAATTAGTACTCTGAAATTTCTAGAAGTTTCTAATTCTAAAATAGTATGGATGTGAAGAGTGTGAGCATCTCTGATCCTAAAATGTCAATCCTAAGATTTTTTTTTTTTAAGATTTTATTTATTTGAGAGAGAGAGAGATCAGAGAGAGAAAGAGAGCACAAGCAGGGAGGGACAGAGGGAGAAGCAGACTCCCCGCCAGGCAATGAGCCCGACGTGGGACTCAATCCCAGGACCCTGGGATCATGACCTGAGCCGAAGGCAGACACTTAACCAACTGAGCCACCCAGGCGCCCCCTATTTTTTTTTAAGTTGTGTTCATTTATTTTGACATTAATACAACACACCCCACTCTTTGGGGCGTGCAGTCCTATACATCTTGACAAAAACCCTGAGATGCATTACCACCACCACAAATGAGACCCAGAAGGGTCTCATTACCCCCAGAAAATGCCCTCGGGCTGCCTCTCTGTAGTCAACCCCTCCCCCACCCATAGCCCCTGGCAACCACTGATCGCTTCTCCATCACCAGAGTTTTGCCTTTTCCAGAATGTTCTATAAATGGAATCATATAGTATGCGGCTTTCTGAGCCTGACTTCTCTCACTTAGCATAATACGTTGAAAATTCATCCCTGTCACTGTGTGTAGCAAAAGTGCCTCTTAACCGTAAGCGCTATTCCACCGTACAGATGTGGGGCAGACAGTTTCTTCGTTCATCAAGTCTGAAGGATATTCCAGTCATTTCCAGTTTGGGGCGGCTACCAGCACACTTCAGTCGGTGGAATGTGCGACTCTCCATCTTGGGGTTGTGAGTTCGAGCCCCACATTGAGTGGGGAGATTACTTAAAAATAAAATCTTTAGGGACGCCTGGGTGGCTCAGTTGGCTAAGCGTCTGCCCTTGGCTCAGGTCATGATCCCAGGGGCCTGGATTCAGTCCCACATCGGGGCTCCCTGCTTAGCAGCGAGTCTACTTCTCCCTCTGCCTCTGTCCCCCACCATCATGCGTGCTCTCTCTTGAATAAATTAATAAAATCTTAAATAAATAATAAAGTAAAGATCCTAAATCAAGTTTGGGGGAACGAGGGGAAATGGGTCAGATCAGGTGAGGTGGGGTGGTACCTCTTTAGGTTATCCATCTTTACCCCCAACTTTAAGCCCCTCATTCCCCAAAGTGCAGTCCCCAGTCCCCAGCACCTGCATCTTCTGGGTGTGCAAGAAATGCAGAATCTCAGGCTCTGCCCTGTTGAATTATAATCTGTATTTTTTTCAAGATTTATTTATTTATTTGAGAGCGAGCGAGCATGGGGAGGGGCATAGGGAGAGAATCTCAAGCAGACTCTGCACTTAGTGTGAAGCCTGACGTGGGGCTTGATCTCAAGACCCTGAGATCATGACCTGAGCTGAAACCAAGTCGGACGCTCAACCAGCTGAGCCACCCAGGTGCCCCTATAACCTGTATTTTAACAAGAGGCCCAGGTGCTTCCTGGACAACTTAAAGACTAAGAAGCGCTGGACTAAAGCATCCCTGGGGGAAACTGGTCAAGTTTCCTATTCTGCCCTCACGACAGCGATGCTGCCCCCTGTGGAGATGTTTTAAGCCTTGTCCTTTTTAGAGTCTGTCTCTATTGTGTTTGATCATGAGTGCAGACATTATTTAAGTTTATTTATTTATTTTTAAGTAATTGCTACACCCAGCATGGGGCTTGAACTCACAACCCCAAGATCAAGAGTCACACGCTCTTGTGATTAAGGCAGTCAGGCACCCCATGGGTGCATACATTTGCAATCAGCTGAAAATCCGAAATGAAGGCAGAGATGTTTTCTTGGAAATAAACAATTTATATTATTCTCTAATTTTAAACTGTTTAACATGCACCTCCTCCCCCCCCAAGAAGAAGAGCAAGTATGAAAAAGGGGGGGAAGCACATGAGAAGAATGAAAATAGGACAAGATATGGAGAGGACTCGCAGTTTTGCTTGCATTTCCCCAAAAGCAGAGAAAATGACTGAGACAATGATTTGGGTGGCGGTAGTTTATGTGGGGGTTGATCTCAGGAAGCAGGAGGGAAGAGGTAGAGAACGGAGCCGCAGGGCAGGGGGAAAGGCCAATAAAGTGTGTGTTAATCACCTGGGTACAGTTGTGGGCACCTGGGGCTCAATCCTGCTGGGGACCCTATGAGGAACCAGGCAGAACATGCCCCAGGATCTTCCCACGAAGGATGGGGAGGCTGGGCATTGATGGGCATTGATGCCCTCACTCCTATCCCGCTTTGGGTATGGGTTGCCCCGACCTGGGAGATTGTAAACTCCTCCCACTTTGGGGGCCGCACCTGAAGTCCAAATAAGTTAAGTGATGGCAGAAAAAGCTGAGCTGAGAGGCTGACCATGTGCTGGAAACTGTCAGCTCCTTGGTGGGGAGAGGCATCCACACTGTCTACCACACATGGATGACCCTTGATGATTTTTTTTTTTTTTTACCAGAAAATTGTATCTGCTCTGGCCAGAAGCAGTAATTCACTTTCTATCCACATTTTTTTCTTTTGACGAAGAGGAATCAGTTTCTCTGCTTCACCTCTAAATCAATGCTCAAATAAAAGAAAAGTAGGGGCGCCTGGGTGGCTCAGTTGGTTAAGCGACTGCCTTCGGCTCAGGTCATGATCCTGGAGTCCCGGGATCGAGTCCCGCATCGGGCTCCCTGCTCAGCGGGGAGTCTGCTTCTCCCTCTCCCGCTCCCCCTGCTTGTTTTCCCTCTCTCGCTGTCCCTCTCTCTCAAATAAATAAATAAAATCTTTAAAAAAAAAGCAAATAAAAGAAAAGTAAGGTAAAACTATCAAGTTTAAAGACAACTGAGGGGCACCTGGGTGGCTCAGTTGGTTGAGCGACTGCCTTCGGCTCAGGTCATGATCCTGGAGTCCCGGGATCGAGTCCCGCATCGGGCTCTCTGCTCAGCAGGGAGTCTGCTTCTCCCTCTGACCCTCCCCCCTCTCATGCTCTCTCTCTCTGTCTCATTCTCTCTCTCAAATAAATAAATAAAATCTTAAAAAAAAATAAAGACAACCAAATTGTTACCTTTTCTGAAGCACAAAATTGCCGGCATGCCCAGGAGGCTCGCATATTTCAGTCAGGCTTGGAAGAAACTATACCCAATGAAGTGGAGCTAATAAGGCATGTAAAGCAAGCATAATAAATATCCTTAGAGAACTAAGGGAGGATACGGAAAATTCAGAGCAAGAAGAGGATGTTATGAAGTAGAACCTAATGGGAGACAAGGGATATCAACATGATAATTGCTGAAATAAAGATCTCAATAGGTGTTTTAAATGGCAGGATAGATACAGCTAAAGAATAAATGAGGGAGCTGAAAATACTAGCCCAAAAGGCATCCATATGGAACAGAGTGAGGGAGAAACTAAGGAAAAATGTAAGATATGTGGATGATATACGTGAAAGTTCTGGGGGCGCCTGGCTGGCTCAGTCGGTGGCTCATGTGACTCTTGATCTCGGGGTCGTGAGTTTGAGCTCCACATTGGGTGTAGAGATTACTTAAGGAAATAAATTTAAATAAATAAATAAATAAGGGGCGCCTGGGTGGCTCCGTCAGTTAAGCGTCTGCCTTCGGCTCAGGTCATGATCTCAGAGTCCCGGGATCGAGCCCCGCATCGGGCTCCCTGCTCCACGGGGAGTCTGCTTCTCTCTCTCCCTCTGCCCCTCCCCCAGCTCCTGCTCGCGTGCACTCTCTCTCTGTCTCTCTCTTAAATAAATAAAATCTTAAGAAAATAAAATAAAAAGTAAAAATAAAATAAAATCTTTTAAAAAATAAAAAAAGGTCTAACTTCTATCCTACAGAATCTCTCCGATGAAGAGAAATAGGGACACAATGTGAAAAAAATTAACTAAGAATTTTATAACTCATATTATTATTATAAATAATAACTAAGAATATCAACCAAGAACTAAAGACACAATGCCTCATACTGAACTGTTTATGGTATGATAAGCAAGACAGATTGGGTGGGGGGATTAAAAAAATAAATATTAGCCAGATTTTAAAATATCCAAGTATTAGAGAAAACCAGAAAAGGGGGAGAAAAGGGTTTCTTAAAAAAAAAAGAATACAGGGGCGCCTGGGTGGCTCAATGAGTTGTGTATGCCTTTGGGTCAGGTCATGATCCCGGAGTCCTGGGATTGAGCCCCGCATCGGGCTCCCTGCTTAGCGGGGAGTTGGCTTCTCCCTTTGCCTCTGCCCCTCCCCCTGTGTGTGCTCACTCTCTGTCTGAAATAGATAAATAAAATCTTAAAAAAAAAAAAAAAAAGGAAATCCTCCCCCCAAAAAAGAATACAAATCAGACTGGCACCCAACTTTTCCACACCAAATCTAGATGCTAGGAGAGAACATAGTAATATCCTCCATGTGATGAAAGACTGAACAAGGATTATATAACCAGATGAATGGAGGTGATATTCAAAAACTCAAACAATTCCCCTCCCACAGACACTCTTTGAAAGAACTAAGGACGAACAAGAAGAGGAATTAATTCAGGAGAAAGTGACAAGTTTTAGAAACCAGGTGAGAAACAAAATTAGTGACTACAAAAATAAATGTCTGCCCATACAAATGTGGATAAAACTCACCATGATGTCGAAAAAGGAGTTGCAAGATGGAGATGGAAGGTGGGGGAAGGAAGGTGAAGTCATGCTTAGGTTCTTATCTTGTTTGTGGTAAGGACAGACAAGTCGATAATGCTTCAAACACTGATAAGAGGGAGGCCTGGTGGCTCAGTCAAGCATCTAATTCTTGGTTTCAGCTCAGGTCATGATCTCAGGGTCATGGGATCAGGCCCCATGTGAGGCTCCACACTCTGCAGGGAGTCTGCTTCCCCCTTCCCTCTGCCTCTGCCCCTTCCCCCGCTCTCACACTCTCTCTCTAAAATAAATAAATAAATAAATCTCAAAAAAACTGATAAGAGGGGCACTTGGGTGGCTCAGCCATTAAGCATCTGCCTTCGGCTCAGGTCACCATCCCAGGGTCCTGGGATCGCTCTCTGCTCGGCGGGAAGCCTGCTTCTCCCTCTCCCACTCCTCCTGCTTGTGTTCCCTCTCTCCGTCAAATAAATAAAATCTTAAAAAAAAAACTGATAAGAAAGAGGTAAGTATTAGTACTGCCCCTCAGTAAGTTAGGGGGATCATTAAAGGGATTATAGTGAAACTTTCAAGGGGCACCCAGCAGGCTCAGTTGGTGGAGTGTGCGACTCTTGATCTCGGGGTTATAGGTTCAAGCACCACGTTAGGGGTAGAGATTATTAAAAAAAAATAAAATCTTAAAGAAACTTTCAACATAATAGCCAAAACATAATTGATATACTCAATAGAAGATGAGAGTAAAACATTAAAACAGTAAGAGAGTGTGGTAACAACACCAAAAGCAAAGGTAACAAAAGCAAAAATCAACAAGGGGGACTACATCAAACTTAAGAGCTTCTGCACAGCAAAAGAAGCCATCAATGAAACGAAACAGCAATCTACTGAATGGGAGAAAAAAATTGCAAATCATATATCTGGTAAGAGGTTAATATCCAAAATATATAAATAACTCCTATAACTCAATAGCAAAACATAAACAATGATTAAGACATGAACAGAGGTGGGGCGCCTGGGTGGCTCAATTGTTAAGCGTCTGCCTTCGGCTCAGGTCATGATCCCAGGGTCCTGGGATCGAGCCCCACATCGGGCTCCCTGCTCGGCGGGAAGCCTGCTTCTCCCTCCCCCACTCCCCCTGCTTGTGTTCCCTCTCTCGCTGTGTCTGTCAGATAAATAAATAAAAATACTTTAAAAAAAAAAAAAGTACAGACTTCCAGTGATAAAATATGTAAGTCCCATGGATTCAATGTACAGCACTGTGAGTATAATAGATAATAGTATATTGTAGGGCGCCTAGCTGGCTCAGTCTGTAGAGCACGTGACTCTGGATCTTATGGTTGTGAGTTCAAGCCCCACATAGGGTGCACAGATAACTCAAAAATAAAATCTTAAAATAATAATAATAATAGACTGTATATTTGAAAGCTGCTAAGGGAGTAGATCGTAACAGTCCTCATCACCAGAAAAAAACATTTTTTTTTGTTAACTACATATGGTGACAGATGTTAACTAGACTGATTGTGGTGGTCATTTTGCAATATATACAAGTATTAAATCATTATGTTGTACAGCTGAAACTAACATGTGATATGTCAATTTTACCTCAATTTTTAAAAAAAGAATTCCAAATTCAGAGGTCTTTTCAGGCAGATAAACCTTCGTATGTGACTGGACATGTTTCTGACCCCTCTGCATCCGTCCCACATCTATAAAATGAGGGAAAGAAGATATAGTGCTAAGGGTTGTTGTCAGAATGTCATGATCAAATGCAAAACACCTTACCATAATAAGGCTTTTTATCTATTTTTTTTTTTAAGATTTATTCATTTGAGGGGGGGCAGGGGAGAGAATCTTCAAGCAGACTCCCTGCTGAGCACAGAGCCAGACACAGGGCTTGATGTCAGGACCCTGAGATCATGACCTGAGCTGAAACCAAGAGTCCAATGCTCAGCTGACTGTGCCCCCCACCCACCGGGCGCCCCCGCATAACAAAGCTTTTTAAATGACTGTGGTGCTTGTGGCAAGTGTGCAAAAGCTGAGGATGCAAAACTGAAGACACCTAATTAGTCTCTTGCTAAATCCATCGGAGTATATAACAGAGTTATTATGTGCTACTTTTTACAACTTTATTAAAGTATAATTGACTTGCCATAAACAGCACATCTCGAGAATGAAATATGTATGTGAAACCATCACTGCAATCAAATTAACAAACATTTCCATAATGCCCAGAAGGTTCTTTGCACTTCTCTGTAATCAATCCCTCCCTCCACCCTCCGCCCTCTGCAAAGTACTGCTCTGCCTTCCAGCCCAAGAGATTAGTTTGCATTTCCTAGAATTTCATACATGTGCATAGACTCACCCAGGAGGAGGGAATTTTCCTTGCCTGGCTTCTTTCATTCCATATGATGCTCTGGACTTCCATCATGGTGCACATATAGACCATTCCTTTTTCTGGAGAAGCTGTAGCCCACTGTAGGGGTGGTAGGCAGAAGCATGGCCCCCTAGGGCTCCATGCCTGGGTAACTGACCCCCCCAACAAAAGCCCTGGACGCCAAGGCTCAGGGGAGCTCCCTGGTTGGCAATACACCATGTGTGTGTGGTCACATAAGGTTGCCAGGAAAAGTGAGTGCTGTCACTAAGACTCCATGGGGACAGAAAAGCAGAAGCTCGCGCCTGGTCTCTCCCAGATGCTGCCCTGCACACCCTTCCCCTTGGCTGACTTGAACATCTCTCCTTGCCCTATGATAAGTCATGAACCTGATGATAACAGCTCTTCTGGATTCTGTAAGTCACCAAACACAAAAGCGACAGCAACAGACGCTCCTGTCTGGGTGTCTCTCAGCTTCTGCACCTCTCAGAATTCCCGCGGCTTCATCTCCATTTGGTTTCCATCTTTAGCTTTCTTTCCACTCCCCAAACCCGGATATCACCTGCCTCCCAGGTCTTCCCCTGCCTCAATTTCCTTGCCTCCCC
Organism: Eumetopias jubatus; assembly: GCF_037043125.1. NCBI lineage: Eukaryota > Metazoa > Chordata > Mammalia > Carnivora > Otariidae > Eumetopias > Eumetopias jubatus. The sequence continues at coordinate 56,372,700 of NW_028274816.1, read as the reverse complement.
CCCTCTCTCTCTTCTCCACTTCCCTGCAGTGCCTCTTCTCTTCCCAGCCACCGGACGCCCTCCATTTCTTGGTTTGGCTCTCTCCAGGGCTAATTGCACACCACCTTCTTGTCTCTTTCTCAGAATTCTCGGCCCTTCTCTTCTTAGTGAGTTCCCCTCCTCTAAGTCAGCCCAGATTTCAGCATTTCCTTCTCTCCATCCCTCTTCCCTTGGCCTCTGTCCACCATCCAGCCTCCTGTTCCTCCTCCATCCATGTCTTCCTCCAGCCCCTGACCGCTTCCCTGCTCTGTGCCACTGTCTCTTGGTGTCCTTGCCTCTCCCTTGGTTCCCCCCACCTCCCTGTCTCTCCTTCACCCAGCCTCTGGGGGGAGTTCTCCATACCCTCCGACCCTCACTCTCTTGGTGTCTCTGAGCCGCTTCGAGGGAACTCAGGCCCTTCCAGCCTCGTGCCCTCACAATCACCATCTGTCCTTCTTCCTTCTATCTTGGCATGTTCAGCCCCCTCTCTCTCTTTACTCCATCTCTTCCGCTTTCCCTTCCCCCACCTCTCTACCTCTCAGTCTCCCATTTTCCTCCTGAGCTTCTGTTCTCTCTGTTTCTCTCCTCCTCAGCCCCTCACAGCTTCTCTTTTCCAAATCCCAGCCCTTCCTCTGCTCCTCCTTTCAGTCTCCCTCCTTCTCAACGCTACAAGGGTTCTGTCTCTCTCGGGACCTCTGTCCCTCCACTTCTCTCCATCCATCTCTCCATCTCTTTAAAAAGAATTTTTGTTTATTTATTAGAGAGAGAGAGAGAGAGAGAGAGAGTGTATGTGCATGAGCAGGGGGAGCAGCTCGAACCCAGGACCCTGAGATTATGACCTGAGCCGAAATCAAGAGTCAGACGTTCAGGGCGCGGTGGCTCAGTTGGTTGAGCGACTGCCTTCGGCTCGGGTCATGATCCTGGAGTCCCGGGATCGAGTCCCGCATCGGGCTCCCTGCTCGGCAGGGAGTCTGCTTCTCCCTCTGACCCTCCCCCCCTCATGTGCTCGCTCTCTCTCTCTCTCTCACTCTCTCTCTCAAATAAATAAATAAAATCTTAAAAAAAAAAGAGTCAGACGTTCAACCAACTGAGCCACCCAGGCGACCCTCCATCTCTCCATCTCTTAACATCTCTTTGCACCTCCGTTTATCTTTCACGTTTGGCCTCAGAGACTCCCCACTACCCGAGGTGCCACAGCCCCCCCATATCTCGGTGCCGGCTCAGCTCCCACCGCCCTCCCCCCTTCCCTGTCCCCTCTGTTGCCTCCCCGCCCGATAATTTGCCTTAAGAGCTGCCAGGATTATAGCTGCCCCTTCTCTCTTGACAGAAACCACATTTGTGGGCGCCTGGGTGGCTCAGATGGTTAAGCGTCTGCCTTCGGCTCAGGTCATGATCCCAGGGTCCTGGGATCGAGTCCCGCATCGGGCTCCCTGCTCCTTGAGAGCCTGCTTCTCCCTCTGCCTCTCTCTCTCTCTCTCTCTGTCTTTCATGAATAAATAAATAAAATCTTTTAAAAAAAAAAAAGAAACCACATTTGTTTCTTCTCATCACAATGAATGTAGACATCAGAACATGGTCAAATAGAAAGCAGATAACAAGAGACACTCCCCTTGTGCCTTATCAAATTCAGTGCAAACACTTCCTAAGTGTTCATCTACGTTGCTTCTGTCTTCTGCCAGCAAGGAAATTTTCCAGTCACCCACAGTCCCGAGCCCCAGGCGTCCTGGGCAGCGAGGACAGACGACAAAGAGATTTCTCAGGCTCTGCGCATTGCTTTACTGTCACACTAAGAGGAGCTATGAAGAGCCCACGGTGTATCAGTTAACTATTGTTGTTATAGACTGAATATCGGTGTCCCCCCAAAATTCGTATGGTAAAACCTTATCCCCCAGTGTGACAGAATTAGGAAGCAGGGACTTGGGGGTGATTAGATTGTGAGAGTTGAGCCCTCATGAATGGGATCAGTGCCTTTATTTTTCTTAAGATTCTATTTATTTTTTAAAGATTTAATTTATTTGAGAGAGAGCGCGTGCATGAGCGAGGGGAGGAGCAGAGGGAGAGGGAGAGAATCCTCAAGCAGACTCCCCACTGAGAGCAGAGTCCAACGCAGGGCTCCATCCCACGACCCTGAGATCATGACCTGAGCCAAAACCAAGAGTTAGACCTCAACCAACTAAGCCACCCAGGTTCCCCCCAAATTTTATTTTTTAGGTCATCCTCGCACCCAACATGGGGCTCGAACTCACAACCCCAAGATCAAGAGCTGCGCACTCCACTGACTGAGCCACCCAGGAGCCCCAGGGTCAGTGCCCTTACACACGGGACCTCGGGGGCTCTCACTCTTTCTGCCACGTGAGGACACCATGAAAAGTGGCCATCTGCACACCAGGACACGGGAATCTGCTGGCATCTTGTCCATGGACTTCTATCCTCCAGAGCCATGAGAATAAATATTTGTTGTTTTAGCTGCTCAGTCTTTGGTAATTTGCTATAGCAGTCCTAATGGACTAAGAGAGCTATGTAATAAATATCCCCAAATATTAATGGCTTAAAAGAATACCTTTGTTGGGGTGCCTGGGTGGCTCAGTCATTAAGCGTCTGCCTTCGGCTCAGGTCATGGTCCCAGGGTCCTGGGATCGAGCCCGGCATCAGGCTCCCTGCTCAGCAGGAAGCCTGTTTCTCCCTCTCCCACTGTCTCTCTCTGTCAAATAAATAAATAAAAATCTTAAAAAAAAAAAAAGAATACCTTTGTTGTTGCTCACAGGTCTATGGGTCAGCTGGATGGGTCTTTTGGTCTTGGATGAGCACATCCATGCATACACCGTCAGTTATGGTTGGGCAGGTGGCTGTGTCTCTGGGAGTTGGCGGGATATCAGCTGGGTGACTTAGGTCTCCTTGGTGCAGTCTCTCATCCTCCAGCAGGTGAACCTAAGCTGATTCCCATGACAGTGGACACTTTCTAAGAGAACAAACAGAAGACACAGACTCTTGAGACCTAAACTCAAGACTGACACCACATCACTTCTGTCACATTCTATTGGTCAAGGCCAGCCCAAATTCAAGGGTTGGGGAAACTGACTCCCCACATTGAGAGGAGCAACTACAAAGTCACAATGCAAAGGGCATATGTGGGGGGGGGTTGGGAGCCGATTTTTTTGTTTTACTTGTGACACTGATGGACAACTCTGACCCTATTCTTTTACATAAATCTAAGGAGAAAGCAAGCCCAGGGTACCTGGGTGGCTCAGTCGGTTAAGCGTCTGCCTTCAGCTCAGGTCATGATCCCGGGGTCCTGGGATCGAGCCCTGTGTTGGGCTCCCTGCTCAGTGGGGAGTCTGCTTCTCCCTCTCCCACAGCAGCTCCCCTTGCTTGTGCACTCTCTCTCTCTAATGCTCTCTCTCTCTCTCAAATAAATAAACTCTTTTTTATTTTTTTTAAGATTTTATTTATTTATGTGACAGAGAGAGACACAGCGAGAGAGGGAACACAGCAGGGGGAGAGGGAGAGGGAGAAGCAGGCTTCCCGCAGAGCAGGGAGCCCGATGCGGGCCTCGATCCCAGGACCCTGGGATCATGACCTGAGCCGAAGGCAGATGCTTAACAACAGAGCCACCCAGGCGTCCCCACAGCTGGGATTTTCAACCAGAGTGCCTACACTCGGGCTCTCCATATGGTTTGGGCTTAGAAGCAAAACAAACAGTGAAATGGGCACAGTTCAGAGTCAGACTGCCTGGTTTTCATCTTCCCACCCGTACACCCCCCGAAACACATATTTATTGCTCTGTAAATGACTCTTTAACCACTCCGGGGTTATATTAACATTAATGCCTTTTATGCCATCCCTGCTCGGACGCCCGTACTTGGATTCTCAGTTTCAGGTCTGAGCACAGCATCCAGGTCCTCACATTCGCTTACCTCCCCCCTGGGGCAGCCTAGGCTGAGAAATGACTGCTTATGAGGCTCAGCTTACTCTTCAGAAGTCTTCATTCCATCCACCTCGTCTCCTTGGAAGGAATGTACTTCCCACCCCTTTATACCAAGCAGCCAGGCAACTTGCTTGGCCAGCAGGATGAAGGCACACAGAACACAAACAGAGGCTTGAAATTTACCATTGCAGTTGGGCTCACACACCTGCTGTTACTAGGAGAAGTCCCAAGCATTGGCTGCACCTGCCGAGGCCAGCCAAGATCAGCCTAGCCACTAACACCTGAGAGAGCCCAGTCAAGATCATCAAGCCACCCAACCATGCCCAGCCCCAATCAGTCAAGCCCCAGATAACCTCAAATATATAGGCGAGGTCAGCGAAGATCAGCAGAGCCTTCCAAGCACAATCAGCTGACCCTCATCCAACCCCCAGATGCATGTGCTAAATAAACATCAGTATGTGTACATCACACACAGGTTTTCGTTCTTAATCACCTGCTGAGTGAACATTACCAGCAGTATATCCACGGACTCAGGACTCATCATCATTACATAGTTGCAGCGTGACTATGTGACCACCAGATTATTTTATTTATGATCCTTAGGCCACATAGCAAGACAGTGCTGGGAACGTTGTAAGAAACTGTACCCAGCACCAGATGTTAAATGTACATGACCTGGATGGCTAAAGGCAGTTTTACGACCACATAAGTTTCAGGATGATGTGGTTGGAGGGTTTAACAGACTTGAAAAGCTCATGCTCGGGACTTCCCATGTCTTGGTTGGACTTCACCCAGATTTTTCCAGAGGCTACACGCCTGATAGCATTGCAACACATCGAATGCAGAACAGCTTTGAGAATCCACTTGTCTTCTATTGAGCTGGACATTAAATATTCCCAAAAATGTGAAATAAGGCCACTCTTCTCATTAAATTTTTTATTTTGGAAAACATAGCACTTTTTTTTTTAGATTTTTATCTATTTATTTGACAGAGAGAAAGCACAAGCAGGGGGAGCGACAGGCAGAGAGAGAAGCAGCAGCAGGCTCCCCATGGAGAAGGGAGCCCGATGTGCGGCTCGATCCCAGGATCATGACCTGAGCTGAAGGCAGACGCTTAACCGACTGAGCCACCCAGGCGCCCCAACATAGACTTTTCATTTAAAATGTTATTTATGTTAAAATGCAAGGAGTTTCCAAATGTCCATCAACAGATGAGTGGATTGGGCACCTGGGTGGCTCAGTCAGTTAAGTGTCTGAGTCTTGATTTCGGCTCAGGGTCATGATCTTGAGGTCATGGGATCGAGCCCCGCGTCAGGCTCCATGCTGGACGTGGAGACTGCTTAGATTTTCTCTCTCCCTCTCCTTCTGCCTCCCCCCTTACCCTGTTCATGCTCTCTCTCAAAAACAAAACAAAACATTAAAAAAAATAACAGATGAATGGACAAGCCAAATGTGATATATACATTCAACGGAATATTACTTGGCCTTAGAAAAGGAGGAAATTCTGACACATGCTACAGCATAGATGAAACTTGACCACATGATGTTAAGCAGAACAAGACAGATACAAAAGGACAAATATTGGATGATTCCGCTTATATGAGGCACATAGAACAGGGAAATTCTCAGAGGCAGAAAGTAGACTAGAGGTTACCTAGGGTTGAGGAAGCCAGGGTGGGGGTGGTGGAGGGCGGGGACTGGGGAGTATTGTTCGATAGGTACAGAATTTCAGTTTGGGAAGATGGAAACATTCTGGAAAGGAATGGTAGTGATGCTTGCACAGCAACGGAAATGTTCTTTATACCACTAACTGTACACCTAAAATGTTTAAAATGGTAAATTTGGGGGCACCTGGGTGGCTCAGTCGTTAAGCGTCTGCCTTCGGCTCAGGTCATGATCCCAGAGTCCTGGGATCGAGTCTGGCATCGGGCTCCCAGCTCCGCGGGGAGTCTGCTTCTCCCTCTTTGCCTGCCGCTCCCCCTGCTTGTGTTCCCTCTCTCGCTGTGTCTCTGTCTCTGTCAAATAAATAAATAAATAAATAAATCTTTAAAAAAATAAAAAATAAAAAAATAAAATGGTATATTTTATGTTACGTATATTTTACCACAATAAAATATTTACCAAAAATGCGATCAATTTATTATGGTTATTTTTAAATCACTCCATAAATAAAATTTTGAACTTTTCAGGGTTTTTTAAGATTTTATTTTTATGTAATCTCCATACCCAGCGTGGGGCTCGAACCCACAACCCTGAGATCATGAGCCGCTGACTCCACCGACCGAGCCAGCTAGGCGCCCTTTGAACCTCTCAGTCTTAATTTAATACTAAATATTAATAGATACAACTCACATACACAAGAGCTCTTTGGGGGTCCTCAATAATTTTTAAGGATGAAAAAAAAAAATCCTGAGAGCAACAAGTTTGAGAACCTCTGCTCTATGAGCAGCTGAGCTGAGCCTGAGCTAACTGTCCCTGACACATCTCTGCAAGAATCAACAATTTCCGGATTAAGTGCAAAAAATGTAGTTTTACATTTCTTCCGGCCAAAGCAGACAGGCGACCTCTAGTGGAAATACAAGGTATCGCTTGACGGCGCAAAATTTCTCGGTAATTTTGCGGCAAACACAACTAGACGCTCACACACACACAGACATGATCAAACACGCCTTCACACAAACTCTCGCACAGACCCACATATGCACACACACACACACACACACACACACACAGCAATACTGTAACACATACAAAGAGACACAGACTCACATATGGACACACACTCCACATACGCATACACACGCGACACTAAAAATAGCATATGATTAACAAAAGGGACTTGGTAAATTACCCCCATTCTCTATTTTTTTATTGTAATGGAAAATGAGTTTCTTCCCAAAGCCATTAAATAAATGTTGAACAAGTAATTAAGATGAATCTAGGTTTGGCAGCATGCCCAATTAGAGGTCCACAATCCCTTAGCTGAAAATCCTTGGGGACAGATGCATTTCATAACTCAGAACTGTTCCAATTTTAGAAAGGTAATTCTGAGCTAATGCTATATTTTACGTAACACTCCCAGGGGCCTGAGACAGCCCCCTCCCCATCAGACATGTTAATATATTTGCAGCAAAACGCTCGTGAAAATTCACACTAAAAGGAGATAAAGAGTGTAAATAACTCATATTAGTTGATCGGCCACCATGTGACACTGGGCCAAAATTACCCCCCAAAGAAATATTTTTCGGTTGTCACAGCTTTTTCAGAATTCGGAATTGTGGAGAAGAGACAAGGGATCCCAGTAGCAGGCCCCACGTGCACGCACTTATATTCCTGCTCCGATTGTGAACCTCGGACTCCAGGCCGGGGTAGGCGTTGGGGAGGACAGCGACTCTTTGGCGCCCTCTCCTGGCAGCTCCGCCCCTCGCAGCTCGGATGCAGACGGGATGTCTACAGGCTTTGGCCTGATCCAGCGACGGGTCCTGATTGGGCTAAATCTTCCGAGTAATCCCGCCTCCACTTGCCAGTGAGTGGTTGAATCCAAGCCGTAACCAACGGCACCTGACGGCGCCTCGCCCAGTCATTGGGTCCGGGTTTGTCATGTGACCTGCACTGCTCCAATCAAATTAAAGGAAAGCCCTTCAGCACACCAATAGGGGCCAGGCCTCCCTCCCTCCGAGGGATGGGAATGAGTTCACAGGTGCCTCCATCTGTAAGCACCCTGCGAAGCTGCTTGGGGAGGAGGCTGACCCTATGCCCAGAAAGAACTAGAAACAGCTGGCTGAGGGCCCAGCTGTCCGACAGCGCCACCGCACTGGTGCCAAGGCCATGCTTCCCTGGGGCTCCTCCCAACGACGACACAGCGGGTACTAGAGCCAGCCCATTACCACGCCACCCAGGACTCCTCTGATGGGCAGCCTTTGTTTAAGGACCCCCGGAAACACACCTCCGCCCCCCCCCCCGACTTCCTCAGGACTGTGTTACAGCCTGAGGCCCTCTGGCCCAGTCCCTCCTTCCCTCCCTCCTTTCTTGACAACCAGATGGATGGAGGTGGTGATGGTTGCACACCACCATACTTAATGCCCTGTACTGTACACTTTAAAGTGGTTTAAATGGTAACGTTTATGCTACGTGTATTTACACACACACACACACAGATTTGGACCACCCACTTTTCCTCCAGGCCACCATCTTGGTCTAGCCACCACTGTCCCTCACCTGAACCACGGCAGTGGCCTCCTCCCTGGGCTCCCGGCTTCTGCTTCTGCCCTCGCCCCGTACCGTTCCTTCCCACCCCGCAGTGAGAGAGTCCTGTTGACACCTAAGTTGGCTCTGTCCCTCCTCAGCTCACTCCAAGCAAAAGCCAAAGTCCTCAGGGCAGCCCATGAGGCTCTGCACCATCTGCCCCCTTTCTCTCTCTCGGCTCACCTCCTCCTGCTCTCCCCATCACTCACTCTGCTCACTCACTGGTCTCTTGGTGGTTCCTTGGACAAGCCAAGCACCTGAGCCTCGGGGTCACTGCCCTTGCTGTTCCCACTTCCTGGCACATGCTTCCCTCAGAGATCGGCATGCCCTGCCCTTGCTTCTGCCCAGTGATCAACAACTCCATCCCTCCCCGTCACCTTGACCCTGATTATTTCCCTCCTTGGTGCTTCTTATGACCGGTCATAACGTATATCTACATTACTAATCCTATCTTTTGTCTGTCTCACCAGTAATATGTCAGCTCCCTCGAGAGCAGGACGTTTTGCCCGTTTTGTTCACGGCTGTGACCCCGGTGCCTAAAATAAGGCTTGGCACATTGTAAAGGCTCAGTAAATGTTTGCTAAGTGCAAAATTAAGAGACAGCGGCCAAGAGAGAGACTGAGAGATCAGGAAGAGAGACCAACACGGGGGAGGCGCTGGGCAGAGGGGGCGGAACCAGAGAAGAAATGGGAAAGTAGGTGGGGCGGGGGGAGAGAGGGGAAGAGCAAGGTGGGGGTGTTGGGGCAAGATGGGGGAAGGAGAAGAAATGGAAAGAGAGCCAGCCGGGGTGGAGGGCGACAGAGGCAGGAGAGTGAGTCAGAGAGAGCCGAGTGAGGGACAGAGGCAGAGGCTACACTGAGAGAGGTCAGGGAGAGACAGAGAGGCAGAGACAGAATGAGAGGAGGGTGGAGAAACACAGAGACAGGAAGAGAAACCGAGGGCCGGGGAGAGATGGAGCTGGGGAGAAGAGGGCGGGAAGCTAGAGAGCCCAGGGGGAACAGAGATGCAGCAGTCCCCATCTCCAACTCACCACTTGCTGGTCTCCAGAAGCTCTGGGCTGACTTGATATCCCTTGGGATCCAGGCTGTGGTTTTTGAATCCCTGAGGGACAGATGTGGGTAGAGAAAGAACATGTGATGCTGTTCAAAAGGCTGCAGATCACTAGCTTATTTGTTCCTCACGGAAACTCTCAGTACTATTACCATCTTCGTTTTACAGGACCAGGAAGGTTGAGGAACCTGCCCAAGGTCACACAGCTAGTGAGAGGAAGAGCGGGAATTTGAACCTGGGCGTCTTGACCCCAAAGTCAGTGCCCTTTAACCATCACCTGTGCTAACTACAAAGGGGTGCTGGCTTCCCGGGTTGCCCTTCAGTCTGGAGACCCCCCCCCCGGGAAGTGGTGCCAGAAGGGTAGAAGTGGGGGAGGGAGGTAACCAGAATGACTGACATTCTCAGCCCAGTCCTCAACCACAGATGTCCCAGCCTGAGGGAGGAGGCTCAGCTTCACTCTTTCTAGGAAAGTCTCCAGTTCAAGGGAGGAGGCTGGACAGGAAAACCACTTCGTGCCTATAGGGTCCGATGCCCTGCCCGGAGCCAGGCCTCAGTCTTCTGGGTGGGAAGATAGATTTAACTACCTTTGACTCTTTCAACAGGACCCAAGTTTCTCTGCCTCCCGCTACCAGGAGCATTGCAGACCAGAGAGGTTGTACTTATCTTCAAAGGCAGCGCAGTGCTGATAACTTCCTCTGTGATTTCCAGGGAGGCAGAGGAGCCCCCCACCACCCCTGTTCATCCTGGCCTCTCAGACCCCAGGAAAAAGGCCTTATTCCCTCCCGGCAGCATCCTGACATCTCAGGGTGACTTAGCTTCTGTCCCTGACACTGTAATCATACTACTCACAGTCCCCCAAAACCCCATTAATCATCCCACCTCTCCCGTCTAATCCTGGGCTGTAACAGGAGGGCAGACCCCCTGCTTCTCTCCAGACACACTCATCTTACACTCATCTTCTACCCCAAGGATACAGAAAGCTGAGAAGTCCTTCACGCTGTCTGACCTTCAACTGCCCTGTTGCAGATAAGCTTCCTCTCCCAGCCCCCAAAACTACATGATGGCGATGGGAGAAGAACCCCCCAACACACCCCTCACCCCCACCCAGGTCAGGGGAGAATCCACCCAACCCACCCACGGCAAGAGAGACAAAGATCAGACGCCAGGAAGGCCTTCCCCTCACAAACTTGAAAGGGGAGACATGTCGCAAACAATACAACAAACACAGCACCAGGCAGTTGGGGCTGGAGTTTATTACAGGGGGACATATGGACACGGAGATTCAGAGAGGAGAACGGTGGGCTGTGGGTTCTGTGCTCAGACTCCTACGGAGGGTGTCAAGAGGCAGAGGTCAGGACCGGGTCTGCCAGATGGTGGAGGACCCCGGCCTGACGGCAGAGGAGCGAGGCCCTGGGCCAGCTCCCCTTGCCCCCCCCCCCATTCTTCTGGATGACGACTCCGGAGACGCTAGGCGATGTCATGAAGAGGGAGTCCGGGCCCAACCGGGTAACGGAGCATCCGCCGTGGGGGCGCGGGCTCTCGAGGGCCGGCGATCCAGCTTGGGGTGGAAGGGAGGGTTACCCGGGTCCTCGCCCCCCCACGGCCTCCGGCGTCTCTCTGGCTGTCTGGCGGTTCGGGCGGCTGCTGGGGTCGCTGTGGCGGCGGCGGCGGCGGCTGCGCGGCAGCTCGAGCTGGGGTCGCGGCCCGCCGGGGGCTCCCAGGAGGCAGGAGACCGAGGCAGCGGCGGGCGCCGGGGCAGGCGGCGCGCCCGGACGGGCGGCGCACGGAGGGGACGGCGCGCTGGGCGGCGGGCCGGCGGGGCCCGCGGGGGGCCGCGTGGGAACCCAGATGAGCCCGTAGTAGACGGCGAGCAGCACGGCGGCCAACGAGACGCAGAGGAAGTAGGCGCAGACCGGGGCGAGGCGCAGCCAGCGGCCCCGCGGGCCCTCGCTCAGCCCGGCGCCACCCGGGCTCTCGCCGCCGCTGCCCACGCAGCTCGTGCCCCGCATCCCCGCAGCCCACTGGGCCCAGCTCCGCGGCCCGCGCAGGCCCCGCCCCCGCGCCCGCCCCCCTGACCCACCCCCTCGGAGGACCGCCTCCGCGTTCTAAAGCTCCCTCGTCCAACCCCGCCCCCGCCAGCATGGTCACGCCCCCGAACGGGCGGGTCTCCTCCGGGCCCTGGGCCCGCCCCCTCCTCAGTCCCCAGCCAACCATAATCAAGCTAAGGCTTAACTAGTGTTTCCATCCTGCCCCAAGCCTGCAAAGACAGCTCTCTGCTCTTTCCACTACTGCCGGGCTTCGGGGTGATGCCCACGTCTCTTACCTGCGAACCCGCCCAGCGCCTAGCCCCGCCCTCTCCTTTCTGGCCTCCTCCCCCAGTCCTAACCCCGTCCCCTTTCGCGACTCAAGACTTCTCCCAAGCATCTAGTCCCGCCTCCGAGCCCCAGCGCCTTGCGAGGTTTGGGCCTCACAGACCCCCCGCACTTCCTTAGCCGCAGGCCCGCTCCGCTTCTAACGTGCCTTTCTCTGACTCAGACTCGACTCTTAGCATTCGAAGCCACCCTCTTCACTCCCTGGATTCACACTCTCTAGTCCAGGCTCCACCCCTTTCCTCCGCCTCACTCCACTAGTTCTAGCACCGTACTGAACACGCCCTCGACGGAGGGCCGCACCCCACACCCGCATTAGGAACGCCCATCTAAACCGGCTCACGCGGCCCCATCCGACATCTAAGGCCGTCCTGTGTTCTAACTCCATCCACCAGAATTCTGGCCCCGCCCAGGCATCCTAACCACGCCCCTGGCGGGACCTCCTCGCTACTTAGTGTCCTGAGGTCTAAACACTCCCCGAAGCCCCACCTCTGCCCCACAAACCCAATCACGCCCCTTCCCCAACTCCTCCCCACCACCCTCAATTTCTCCCTCTCCCTAAAACCATGGGATCCAGAGCGGTCTCCGGGGAGGAGAGAGCGCAGCCTGGGAATCCAGACTAACCCCCTCCTGCCGCCCCCACCCCATCAAGGCGGGGAAGCTTCAGTCCCCTCCCAGCAGCGTCTTCAGGAATTCGGGGAGGCCTGCGGGAGGGGGGGAGGGAAGACGTATCAGGGGAGTGGAGGAAGGAAGACCCCCTTCCTCCCGCCTCTTCCGCCACAGAAAAGCCCGCTAAGCACAGCAACCCAGCCTGCCCTGCCAGAAACACAGTTCAAAGGTTAGCGGAAGCACTGCATTTAATAAGAGACGGGGCCGGTGGCCGAGTAATTCCGAGTCCTGTAGAAGAGTCACCGGCTATCTGCCAGGCCCCAGATGTAAACTCCAGGAGGCGGCATTCTAGGCCTGGGGACCGGCACCTAGCCCCCCATGGCTTCCATTAGGTGGGTAACTCGGGGGCGTCTCAGCCCTCCCGGTGCCACGGCGCCCCCGAAGCGGGAGACTGGACTATTGCCCTGGCCCCACCCCGTTCACTGTCCCTGGCTCCGCCCCCCTTACATTTAACCCTCTCCTGGCGGGAGTGTGACGGAAGCAGAGGACAGAGGAGCAAGGCGGCAGGAGGTTAGTGCAGAGAGCGGAGGCCACAGTCGGCGGACGCGGTCAGCGGGCGGCCCCCGGTGGCGGAGCGGCCGCCACCACCTTGCAGAAACGCACCCTCTGGAAGTCGGTGATCTCCGCTGTCTCCTGGCCCTCGGTACCCGCCTCTGGGGAGAGAAGGGGTAGTCAGCGGAGAGGACAGTCTCCCCCCGCACCCCCCCCCGTCCAGTTCCGTCTCTGATCCCAACTGAGCCCGGCTGCAGTCCCCCTGCGCTAGGTGATTTATGGGCCTCAGACTTCTTTAATCTTCGCAGGGGACCCACAAGCTGCATGCACCCCAACAGAACCCTGTGTACAATCGAGGAAATCATCTGGGATAGCGAGATTACGGTCACCCTAAACTGTCCTCTCGCACCCCAGCCGCCCCCCTCACGCTCCCACGGGCATAAACTAACTCCCATCACGCCCCGCCATCGGACCTGTCCCTCTCTGCCCTTGCCCACGAGGGTGCTGACCAGATCTTGCTTGGCTCTGCCCCAAACGCTAACCCCGCTCCTGGGGAGGTCCCTGGTTCGCAACCTGGCTTGCGCTGATGGAGCTGAAGACGGGGTTGGGCCCAACATTCTAATGGGGCCTGCATTTCTGTTCTAATTTACCCTACTTGGTTAGACCTCAAAACTCCAATCCTGCCCACAGCCAAATCCATGATTCTACCCCTCCCCCATTCTTACTTTTGACCTATTTAAATTCCTAATCGTGCCCTCAGCCCCGGCCCTTGAACCTAGCCCCACCCCATTATTTTTAGATTACATCCCCAAACCCCTGGGGTCGACCTCCAAATCCCAACCCCATCTTGGCTCCACCGCCTCACGGCCCACCTCTCCCCCTCCGCGCCCCAGGGATTCTCCACCTAGCTCCACCCCCTCGACCTTGGCGCCTGTCTCGCCGCACCCTAGCACTGTAGCCTTCCCCCCAGGGCCACTGCTACCCCACACACCCAGCTACACTCTATCCCTACTCTTCCCCAAACCCTTCCCTCAGCCCCGGAGGGAGAAAAAGGAAGGAAGGCGGCCATCTCGGGCCCCATCCGCTCCCCCACCTGGAGCTGCCTCAGACCCTTCCTCTTCAGCTTGCTGGGTTCCTGGGAGGCTGGGCCCACTCTCAAGGGAGGCAGGGGCTGGCTGGTCACCTCCTGGGGAATGGGGAGGCCCAGTCAAGCCCCTACCCCTCCAAATTTCCCCCCACCCTGAGAGAGAAGGCCCCGGGGGAGTGAGGGGTGTTCAAGGACACACTTGGGTAGTATCATTTGAGGACGTGAACTCTTTATTGGGGAGGGGGCTCTGTGGCCCAGAGCAAGGGCAGGATGGGGGGGGGCATTCCAGAGACAGACATGGACTGTCCTCCCTAGCCACCAGGGCAGTGGGGCACACAGGGTCCCGGGGCCCAGCCCCTGACGGTCCCCCCTGCGAGTGTACCCCTCAAGCACACACACACAAGCAGCCAGTTTCATGCATTTCCAAAAGGCCAGGCCTCACCCGGAGACAGGGCACTGGCCGGGTGGGGGTCCCGGGGGGAATTCAGCTCCATCTCTTCACCCCAGTCAGACACGGGTTGGTGGTCTCCAGGGGGTGAAAAGGGGCTGGAAGGCGTGGCAGGGGCCTGGGGCAGTGGCGGGGGCTCCTCTGGCCTCGACAGCTCTGTGTCAGCCTGCTCACCGGTGGGACTTCCGGTGCGGCTTCGGGGAGGGCTTCCGGTGGGCTCAGCCTCTTGGAGTTCATGGCCTTGGGCTGGCTCTTGTTCCTCATCAGCCTCTTCTTCCTCGACCTCCTCTTCCTCCTCCTCACTCACGTCTTCCCACTCCTCATCCTCCCCCTCGTCCTCCCCCACATCCTCCTCCCCCTCGTCCTCAGGGGGCCGGTGGGCAGGAGGAGCTGGGGTCTCCGGCGGCTGCGGGGACACAAGGCAGGTCGGGGCGAGGGGGTGGGCCCTGAGCACCGCACGCCCCCTGCCCAGAGAGGACGGCCCACCTTACCTGCGTGGGCGTCTCCTCAGGTGGAGCCGGCTGTGGGGCCTCAGGGGCTGGGGGCACTGCGTCCTTTGTCTCCCAGCGGTCATCATGGTCACTGGAGGGCACAGAAGGAAGGGGTGAGGCCTGGGTGGATGAGAAGAAGGGGCCTCCAGGTCCTCCCCCAGAGAAAAGCTGCAAAATTCAACTCAGGGCAGGAGGGGGCTGCAGCTTTCCAGGTGAGGGTCCAGCATGTTGGAGCACTGAGGAGGGAGTGTGTCCCCAGGTGTCAGGGACAGACAGACGGAGGGGCGCCAGGTGGCAGAAGGAGTGAAAGGAGATGAAGGGAGAGATGGAGGTAAAGCATTTACCTAGAGAGCTAGGCCCCAACTCCCCAACAACAAGAGCCTGACCCCCAGAGAGACAAGTAGCCAAGAACAGACAGGCACGAGACAGCACAGACAGGCCCCCACATACAGGAGTCAGAACACCCAGGGATAGAGCCAAACAGCCCTGCTGGGGGCATGGGGGTGTACACACACCAAGGGTAGGGGTGCCCCCACCTGTAGGCACGAGGGGCTGCCTTGGTCTGGGGTCGGCTACTCTTCCTCCTCCTGCGGCTGACCTCAGCTTTGTGCTGGGACAGGAACTCCCTGAAAGTGGGGGGCTTGGGGGGCCGAGTCCAAGCCTGGTCATCTGCAAGAGAACCCAGGAGGAGTGGGGGACGGGGGGCATGGCACAAAGTAACCCCCATGCCTGGCCCTGCCAGCTGCCGTCCCCCCACCCCCACCCCGAGAACGCCCACTCACCATAGCGGTGGGATGGTTCAAGGGCAGCAGCTGGGCCATCCTTGAACCTGGGGAAAAGAGAAAGGGGGTGAGCCACGCAGCTGGGGGAACAGTGGGGGCAGGAGGGGTAGGGAGAGATAAGGAAGAGATGGGGACCAGGGTCAACATCAAGGTCACAGAAGGAGAGATGGTCAACCAGAGGGGGTCCCTGATTAGAAGGCAGACAGGATCAGGTGATGGACAAGAGGCAAACATGACCCTGGAGTGACAAATACAGAAAGAAAAAACTCAGTATTTGACACCCCAAAACAAAAATTTAGAAAGTACACGATCCCCAGCCTCCAGTCTAGCTGCAATTCCTATCACTGTCTCCCATCTCCTCGGCTAAGCAGAGTCACCTACCACACAGAACTCCTGCCTCTGGGCCTTCGTACCTGCTGCTCCTGGGACACTTCCCCAGACCTTTCAGTGGCCTGCACCCTCACCTCCTCCAGGCCTCAGCTCAGACCCTCCTAAACACCTATCTAAAATAATCACATACTGGGGCGACTGGGTGGTTCAGTCGTTAAGCATCTGCTTTCGGCTCAGGTCATGATCCCAGGGTCCTGGGATCGAGCCCTACGTCGGGCTTCCTGCTCCACGGGAAGCCTGCTTCTCCCTCCCCCACAAGCAGGGGGACCTGCTTGTGTTCCCTCTCTCGCTGTCTCTCTCTGTCAAAGAAACAAATAAAATCTTTAAAAAATAAAATCATCACATATTATATATATCACCAAAGTCTAAAACAAGAGCCTCCATCCCTCTCTGTACTCTTCACTGTTCTTCGTGACCGCCACCGGATCTAGTCAGTGTCCACCTTTCCAACTCGAGTCTAGGTTCCCTGAAGGCAGAAGTATTTTGTTCATTACTGTATTCTCATCACCTTTCGTGACACAGAGGAGAGACTCAATAAATATTTGCTGACAGGGATGCCTGGGTGGCTCAGTCGGTTAAGGGTCTTGCCTTTGGCTCAGGTCATGATCCCAGGGTCCTAGGATCAAGTCCCGCATCCGGCTCCCTGCTCAGCGGGGAGCCTGCTTCTTCCTCTCCCTCTGCCCCCCAAAAATAAAAAAATTTTTTTAAGATTTTATTTATTTGTTTGACAGAGAGAGACACAGCGAGAGAGGGAACACAAGCAGGGGGAGTGGGGGAGGGAGAAGCAGGCTCCCCACTGAGCACAGAGCCCGATGCAGGGCTCGCTCCCAGCACCCTGGGATCACGACCTGAGCCAAAGGCAGATGCTTAACAACTGAGCCACCCAGGCGTCCCTCAAATAAATAAAATCTTAAAAAAAAAATTTGCTGACGAAATCAAAGCACTCATGCATTAATGAGACTTGCTGCAGGCTGCCTTGGGGACACAAGAGGACACCTTACTTACTCTCATTCTTAACCCTGAGAACATCTCCCTAAAAGCCTTAGAAGGATCAGCTATAGTATCTGTGCAAAGTATTTCTCGCACTTGCACAAGCTTGGCTCACAATCCACAATGAATGCTCTGATCACTGGGCGCACAGACAACAGCCTCTCTCTCCAGCCAGCGCCAATAATAAACGTGACTGGCATGAAAACTTCCAAAGCAGCAAAGGGTGCTGGATGCCATAAAAATGACAACAGTAGGGGCGCCCGGGTGGCTCAGTCGGTTGGGCGTCGCTCCGGTCATGAACTTGGGGTCGTGGGATCAAGCCCCAAGTGAGGCTCTGCACTCCACAGGGAGTCTGCTTGAGGATTCTCTCCCTCTGCCCCTCCCCCAGCTTACACTCTCACTCTTAAAAAAATAATAAAATAAATGACTACAGCTGGAGATCTTAAGAGTGCTGTGGGCTGGCTCTCTGGTACGGAAGTTGGGCTTCCTGTCAATGACACAAGGGTAGAGCTTCCGTTTAAGTTAGACTAACTGGATATTTCCTGGGACCCGAAAGGGGACCCAATCAGATAAGGGTAAAAGTCCCATCCGGATAAGGACTTTGGGTTGGGGGCAGGGGTGCAGTTTAAAGGTCTAATCACCGTCACATCTTCCTCACACCTTCTCTAATTAGAATTTCCATCCATGCCCTTAGCCACGGCGCCACCAGAGTACCACCAACTAGAGCAGCTTACTCTCCCGCCAGGTCTGTCGCCAACAGAATGGGAAGCGTGTCCGCCTGCCTCCTGGCCATCTGCTGATGCCATAACGGGCACTTCTCCAGAGAGCGGCCTCCACCTGAACCCCAGAATGAACCCACGGGGAGCAGAACTGAGTTCTGCCTGCATGGGGAGCCAGGCCCAGCCGGACCCACAGCTTAGAGCCCAGCCTGGATCAGCCAAACCCGGCTGACCTGTGAACACGAGAAAGAAATGGTTTTGAAAAGGAAAAAAGAAAGAAAAAAAGAAATGGTTTTATATGCCAGGGAGTTGGTGGTTCTTACGCAGCACGGCGACTGCTACCTGATACACTAGGTGGGACGTCAGAGAGAGACAGAGAATTAAGTCGGGGTCAAGGTCAAGGAGCCAAACGGGTAAGCAGAGGGACACTCACATGCCCTCAGTCTTCTCAGCATCCCACTCCCGCCGCCACTGGCCGGTGGGCTTGCGGTGTCTCTGCAGCCGCTCCTGGTCGATCTTCTCCCTCTCCTGCTTCCAGCGCAGATACTCCGACCGCTCGCGGCCCGTCATGGACAGCGTCATGTCACCAGCGCCACCCAGGCCGGTCCGGCGGCCCTGCCCACCCACAGACAGGCAGTCAGGGCCCTGTTCTCTGAGCCGGCCCACCCTCGCCTCTCCCCCATGCCCGCGGGGCTCAGAGGCAGGGCCATGCTCAAGGTCACAGGAGGAGGTGACAGGGTGGAGGTTGGGACCAGGTTTGCTCCCATGACACCTCCACAGAGAGGCCATCCCAGATCTCTCTCTCAAGTAGCAACCCCTTCTAGTCCCTCTCCCTGCTGGATTTTTCTTCACAGTGTCTGACACTCCCTGACACCTTACTGTATGTTCATTTAGAGAGCCGCCCCCAGAATCAACTTCACTGGGGCAGGGGCTTGGCCTGAAGACTCCATCCCAGTGGACGCCTGGGTGGCTGAGTCATTGTCTGCCTTCAGCTCAGGTCACGATCCCAGGGTCCTGGGATCGAGTCCCGCATCCAGCTCCCTGCTCATCAGGGAGTCAGCCTCTCCCTCTCCCCCTCCCCCCTGCTTGTGCGCGCTCTCTCTCCCTCAAATAAATAAAATCTTAAAAAAAAAAAAACTCAGCCCTAGCACCTAAGTCTGTGTCCAGCACTTAAAAGGTCCCAGTAAACATTACTGACGTTAGCGAGAGAGGACATCACCCAAAGGCACCATAACGCTGTAAGAGGAAAGCACTATGCTGCCCCCACAAGAACAGACCATCAGCTTGGAGCTGAAAGATGGGGAGGGGAGGCTGTCCCTCGCTGGTGTCCCGGCCACCACTGGGCCCGGTGCTCTGGCACAGCCCCAATCAACAGAGGCTGCAGGAAGGACAGACTGGCTGCAGACTGGGGCCCGACCCAGGGCGCCCCCGCCACCAGCACCCACCTGCCGCTCCTGCTCCAGGCCGCAGCGCACCCGCTCGAAGTCGGGCCCCCCCCAGTTGCGCCCATGCCGGCGGCTGCCTTCCCGGCGGTCCCGCTCGGGCTCCTCCAGGGGCCCGCCGCGTCGCCGGGGGTCGTCCAGGAAGTTCCGCACCGGGTTGGGCTCCAGCACACCTTCCTGTGGGCACAGGGAATTGGAGGGGGAAGGGTTGGAGGGCTCACCTGGGCCCAGGCGGCTCCGCCCGGCCGTGGGGCACCCCTGGCACTGACCCGCTGGTTTCGCTCATACTCTGCAATCTTCTCCATCTCCTCGTTCATCTTCTCGATATTCTGCCGGCGCCGCTCCTCCCACTCCTGGGGGCAGGTAGAACACAGAGACAGAGACACCGGGGCGTCAGGGAGAACTGCCCAACCCCGGCATGTTAGCATGTGCGCGGAAGAATGACCACAGCGGGGGGTGCCTGGGGGGCTGTCAGTGAAGCGTCTGCCTTCGGCTCAGGTTATGGTCCCAGGGTGCTGGGATCGAGCCCTGCATTGGGCTCCTTGATCCGCGGGAAGCCTGCTTCTCCCTCTCCCGCTCCCCCTGCTTGTGTTCCCTCTCTCGCTGTCTCTCTGTCAAATAAATAAATAAAATCTTTAAAGAAAAAAAAAAAATGACCACAGCAGGCCTGAGACTCTCTCCGTACATAGCTCGCAAGGCCGACTCGTGGCTGGCATCTGGGAATTTGGCTCCCGGCATGCTCCTGGGCAACAGTCAGCTATAAAGGGGGCTCAAGGTGCCTTGGCTGTCGGTACCAACTGTATGGTACGTGCTGAGCACCTTTCCTTCTGGGATCTGGAATTTGGGTTTGTAGGAGGCAGAAGGGACCTACATGGCGAGTACCCAATAAAAACCCCAGGCAGGGGGTCTCTAGGGAGTCCCTGGTAGACAGCCCTTCATGGGTGTCGTCACCATTCCATGCTGGAGGAAGTAAGGGCACCCTGAGGTGTGGCTACACCGGACGAGATCGCTCGGGAGCCTGCGCCTGATCCCCTCCAGACGTCGTCCCCTGCACCTTCTCCCCTCGGTTTCGCACTGTAATAAATCTTAGCCGTCAATCTTACTAGGGGAGTACTGAACCCGGAAAAGGAGCTGGGGACCCCAACACGTCACGGCTGCCACAGAAGTGACGCCGGTAATAGCAGTAGTAACTTGACAGATGGCAAGGTGACCCCCCCACAGTCCATTCTCCCCTTCTTCCGTGGTAACAGAATTTTAGACGAGCATACAGCCAAGTTGCTGGAAAGGACGTTTTCATTCCCGGGGCTCGGCACACGGGGGAGAAATAAACTTCCACTTGGGTTAAAGCCATGGTATTTTGAGGTCTTTCGGGAACAGCAGCTTAATGTGTACAAATCACAAACATCCATAAGTAACGTTCTTCAAACACTTCCTCTGAGGATTTCAATGCCTGATGTCCCAGAATGCTCGCGATACCCTTGAAACCTGATTATTATTCCCCTGAGAACCCAGAAGCTCCCAGAGGGAAGTGAGCTGCCCAAGGACAGGGTACTAATCAAACCGAGTCGACCCCAAGTCCATGGTGGGCCCGAGGCCCTCTGCCAGACAGCCTCCCAGCCCGCTGACCTGAGCATCAGGGTGGGAGAGCAGTTACAGTAAGAACATCACTGATCGCCACGGATAAATCCAGGCTGCGAGACAGACAGAATAAGAGAGAGAGAGAACGAGCAAGCGCACACGTACTGGACAGAAACACTGCACCAGAATGAGCAAAACAAGGGGAGATAAAAAAACAGGGAGAGGGCGCCTGGGTGGCTCAGTTGGTTAAGCGACTACCTTCGGCTCAGGTCATGATCCTGGAGTCGCTGGATCGAGTCCCGCATCGGGCTCCCTGCCCAGCGGGGAGTCTGCTTCTCCCTCTGACCCTCCCTCCTCTCATGTGCTTTCTCTCTCTCATTCTCTCTCTCTCTCTCAAATAAATAAATAAAATCTTTAAAAAAAAAAAAAACAGGGAGAGTACATGAAGCCCTGGTCAGGGGGAGGGAGGAAAGGAGGGAGGAGAGAGAGAGAGAGCCGATGGAGGGACTGAAAAAGCCAATGGAGGGGCTGAGAAAGATGGATAAACGGGACACCGGTCCCTCAGAGAGTAGGACCAAAGAGGAATGAGACAGTAAGAGCCTTGGCCAGACAACTCCAGCCTATCCCGGGCTTCTACCTTAGATTTGCGGTCGGCAGCTGAGGCATCTCCAGCTCCAGAGAGTTGAGGGGACCCCCTGCCCCGGCCCCTCCGGCCACGGCCCCCAGATCCTCCTCGAGGCTGCTCCCCAGAATTGTCCTCCCAGCTGCGGGCCGCCCGGCCCACGCCTGCCCGACCTCCCTGCTGGGGGGGCATCCGGCCTCCCTTGCTGGCCCCTGGGGGTCGTGGGGTCCCAGGAGACCTCCGAGAGGGACCCAAGTTCTTCTCCTGGAGGAGAGAAGGGAGGAAAAGTACAGTCACTGGGATGAGGAGACTGGGGCACCCAAGGCCCGAAGGCAGCTG
This sequence comes from Eumetopias jubatus, assembly GCF_037043125.1. Lineage (NCBI taxonomy): Eukaryota > Metazoa > Chordata > Mammalia > Carnivora > Otariidae > Eumetopias > Eumetopias jubatus. The sequence continues at coordinate 56,351,044 of NW_028274816.1, read as the reverse complement.
GGAGACCTGAGGCTGCCCACAGGGCTGGGGTGGTTGGCAGGGGAGGGCTCTCAGGCCCCAGGTCTCAACTCTCACCCCCTCCCTGTCCTGACGAGTCCCCCACCCCGGTGTGGAGCTCACCGCCTCAACTGCCACGTTCTCCTTCTCCACCGAGCGGCCCTTCCGGGGAGCTGTCACAGCCACTCCCTCGAGTTCGGCTTTTTTCCGGTCCTCCTCAATCTCCTAGGAGCAAACGTCAGCAGGAGAAGTGTCAGGGGTCCCGGCACCAGCTGGATTCCCACAGCCCCCTGAACGTCCCCCAAGACTAGCCCCCACCTAGGCCTCTCTCCTCAGCTCCAGGCAAGAAAGCTGGTCACTTCAGCATCTTCCCCACCACCACTGCACCATGCTACTCCCCTGCTCAGAAGGCTCCTGTGGTACCGATCTCCGAGTATGAGCCAAAGGCTTCCTCACAGCCTACGGGACCCTATAGGGTCTGGCCCAATGACTACCCTGACCTCATCCCCCACCCTCTCTCCTTTTTCTCCCCCTCACTCACTCCGCCCTTCTCACTGTTCCTAGAACATACCAGGCTCAGACCTGCCTCAGGGCCTTTGCACCTACTGTCCCCTCTGCTGGGAACGCTCTTCCCCCAGAGAGCCTTCAGTCCCTCATCTCCTTCAGGTTTCTGCTCCTGAAATGTCCCCTTCTCAGGGAGGCCTTCCATGACCAGCTTACAGAAACCACCTCCCCTACCATTCTCTTGTTCACTACCTGGCATTTTATGTATTTTGCCTATTGTCTGCCTTGAAGCTTGCAACAAAAGCTGCCTGAGGACAAGGGGTACCTGGTTGTTTTGTTCACCAATGTATACCCCAAAACTAGAACAATCTGTGACACACACCAGAAACTCAATATTCTTTTTTTTTCTTTTAAAGTAAATGAATGAATGCATGAAAAATGAATAAATGAAACCCACTCTTTCTCTCAGGTCCCTTCTCAGGAACAGCCCCGCCAACTACTCTGGCACCTCTGACAAGGACCTGGGCCGCATCCTGGCCCCTCCCACCTCCTCCCCACCTCCACCACTGCCACTGAGCCCTCCCAACAGCCCTGTCCCAGGCTGGGCACCTCCTTTCCTTCCTCCTTGGTCTCTGGGCTCCGGTATCACCTCCTCCCACTCAACACCACAGAGCAGCCAGGGAGCTCTTCCTTAAAGGTTGTTCTGACCTGATCCTGCTCCTGCTCAAAGCCCTCCAGGGTTCCCCAGTGCCCTCGAGAGAAAGTCCAAACTCTCAACCTGGCTGCCAGGGTCAACATTCCTCCACTGACCTTCCAAACTTTAAGCTCCTGGTTTCTGCACAAATTGTTCCCTCTGCTTGAAACACGTTCGGCTCTTCTTTTCAGTTGGCTAACTCACCCCCTTCAGGTGTCAGAATCTCCTCCTCCAGGAAGCCCTCCCTAATATCTGGGTGGGTGAAAAGCCCCTTCTGGGCGCCCCCCAGACCCCTGAACTCCTGCAGCCCAACCCAGCCCACTCTGGGTCATCACTGCCTGAAGAACGGCCGGTGCTCTCACTGGACTGTGAAGTGTGGAATGACCTCAGGGCTGTCTCAGTCATAGCTATATCCCCTGCCACACCTAGAGCCTGGCAGTGAAGACCCTGGTGAGTATTCATGTATGAATGATGGAATGATGGAATGAAGGAAGGAATGGCAGGCTAAGGCCTTTGGCTTTTATCCTGAGAGTGATGGGGAACCATGAAAAGGTTTGAAGGAAGGGAGAGGTGAGGGAAACTCACTGCGGGGAGGAGAGGGGATGGGGTCTCCCAGGGCGGGGCTAGGGCACCTGGTAGCGCCGGATGAGGGCCTCATTTTTTCGCCGAAGAGCCTCGATCCTCTTGTCCAACTCAGCATCCTTCTCCTCCTTCGATTTCAGATCCAGTGTGGCTGACTGAGAGGAGGAGACAGTTGAGAAACAGTAAGAAAAACCCATACCCAACCCAGCACCATTTGATCCAGGGTCTGAGTCTCGGGTCCCCTCCTCCCAAGCCCCCTGACCCAAAGCTCAGATTCGAGACCCCACTTTCCATCTCACCATTCCACTGGCAAGGTGGTGCCAGGGTCCCAGCAAACTTCCCCTGTAGAATGTGGACACAGCACTGGGGGTTCCTGAGGGCAGAGGGAAGAGAAGGACTAAGGCCAATGCCTCCCCAATCTGCTTCCATCTCACCCATACCAGGGACTCCTCTCAAACATACATGCACATAAACACCACCAGCTGCACCCCCAAGAAAATTCTAGCCCTTGCTCCCACTCCCTCTTCTTGTGCGAGCCCAACACTTACCTGGAAAAATTTACATTCCACCACCTCCCAAACATTTGTGCCCACCCATTCCCTGCTTAAATACTAGAGTTGCACCCTCCTCCGGAAAGTTCTGGTCCTACCCTACAGCTTAAGGAAACATCCAACACTGCTCCCTTCCAAAGGACGATTCTAGCCCAGCCTCCACACCCCGGTGCTGGGAGTTTCAATCCAGGCCTCCATCTCCAGAGAGCTTTAGATACATCCTCTTGCCCCCCCCCATCTGTACAAGAAGATTCTAGGCCCACCTTTCTGTGCCCACTCTGGTGCCACTCCATCCCCGTGAACACTCTAAACCCACCTCTTTCCCAGGAACGGTTCAAAATAACCCCACACAAAAACAAGCTCGAACCCCATGCCTACAGGTTGCCCCGACCCTGCGAGAACACTTCAGACCCACGCCTCGCTCTGGGATGTCCTAGCCCCGCCTCCAACATCCCGAGAAAGGTACCACTGCTTCCCCAACAACCCCGCAAAGATTCCGAAAACAGGCCCGGTGCCCACTGGCGAGGCTTCCTGGGTCTGGCTCAACCTTCCCAGGGAATACTCTACCCGCCCCGGCGCGGACAAAACTTCCCGGCCCGGGCGCGCCTTTGCAGGGAAAAGTTCTAGCCTCTACCGCGTCCGGAAGACACGGCCCCGCCCCACGCCAGAACCAACTTTCTCGCCCCGCCTCTCCCGCTAGACCTCCGACCCCGCCCACACGCGCGGCGTTAATCTGACCCCGCTTCTGACTTTCCCAGCCTCTCCTCCGGCCCCGCCCCTGGGCCCCCAGGCAACAGCCTGAAGCCGCCCCCTACTCTCGCGTTATTACACCGGCCCCGCCTCCGATTTGCCCAGCCAAGCTCCCGGTCACGCCCCCTGCTTCCCAGCCACGCCTTGTCGCGTCAAGCTACGGCCCCGCCCCCGGGAGCCCCAGCCGAGGTTCTGGCTCCGGCGCCAGCTTCCGCGCCAACGCTCTGACCGCGCCCCTGGCTCCGGCAAAACTTTCTGGCTCCACCCCCAGCATTCCACGCCAGTAATCTGGTCCCGGCGCCCTGCCCCCCTACAACTTTTTGGCCCCGCCCCCGCCCTCGCGTCTGCCTCGCAAGTCGCGGCCGACGATCTGGACCCACTTCAAGCTCAGGCAGAACTTTCTGGCCCCGCCCCCAGCACGTTCGGCCAAAGTCCCGGCCCCGCCCCTAGCTCGCCGGACAATATTTTGGCTCCGCCCCCAGCCCGCACACAACTTTTTCAGCCCCACCCCATCTGCCCACCCACGCCCCGGCCCCGCCCACAGCCTGGCCCGCCCGGGTCCTGCCCACCCGCCGATGTCCCGCCCCACCAGGGCCCCTCTAGCTTCCCATGTGGGCGTCCTGTCCCCGCCCCCCGCAGAGTACTCTGACCCCGCCCCCGCGGGCTGCTCGCTGCCCCGCCCGCACCCGCTCCCGCTCCCCCCACGTGGGGCGCCAGGCCCCGCCCTCTCCGGGCGCGCTCCCGGCCCCCTCCCCCGGTCACCTGTCCCGGAGACCCCGCGGCGTCCGCGACTCCGGCTCCGTCGGCCTCTGCGTCCGCAGCTCCCGGGCCGCGCGCGTCACTTCCCGCCCGCACCACGTGAAGAGGGGAACTAAAGAGGGTCACTTCCGGTCCTGCCTGCCCGTTTCCGGGAGGCTTAAAGGAGCCGCGCCCCCGCGGGTGCAGGCGGGAGTGTGTATAGGTGGTCCTCAAGGGTATTCTGGAGGCTTGCTCAACTTCGTTTGGCCTAGATCACTTCCTTCCAGGGAAAGGAGACACCAGCCTCTCTCTGGCAGGCCTTTACCTGCTTTACCTGCTTCCTCTTTCCTGGTACCAGGAATAAAATAGGTACCAGGTACGGGGCAATGACTCCTGGAAGCCTGACCTGCCAGGCTTGTGTGGGGGATTGGTGGAGAATCCCTCACCCCCCTGCCAGTGAAACCTTAGAGCTAGTTGTAGAAGCTTAAAATTTGCAATCGATAGAATCTTTGATTCATTCTCTAAATCTGCATTGAGTGCCAGGCTGGGGGAGGTGGGGTGCATGGGGAGGAGGGGAGTCAAGGCGATGAACAAGGCAGACCCCATCCCTTCCCTGGTGAGGGAAGGCACAAGTAAATGCGAAATAACAGGAACAGAAATGTGGGAGATACCTGGCAGAGGGGCCTCCGGGTAAAAGGTGGTGGCTATCCAGGCAGAGCACACACAACTGGTGCAAAGGCCCGGTGGCGAGTGAGCTTCGTGCATTCCAGGAACCGGAAGAAGCTCAGAGAGGGATCAGCTGGATTTTGTTACAGAGGCCGGGGGTTACATTCATTAACCAAAAATTTGATGTAATGAACCTGTCATTACAATTGATAAAAAGCATTGACAATTATAATTGGGCAGACCGGATTCCCTAAGGTTGCTGGTAATTTTATCTTGTGATTTAAAACGGGAAAAAGTGGAAGTACCTGCTAATCCCTGGTCCCTTATAAGGTTACTGTTAACAGCTTTTCAAAGACCTTTTCTACATATACAACTGAATTTCTTATAACTCCCCAAATACCTGCCAAGTTCACTATATCCTGCTTCAGTTCTTTATTCAGATGTTAGATCCACTCAGGGGCCTTCCTTGAAGCTGCCTGTTTGAAAATTGCAAAACCTCCCATCCCTTTTTTAATTCCCACTCTATTTTTCCATTTTACTGTTCACCCTCTGAACTATCCAATGTCTGTCTTACTTCCCTTATTCTATGTCTCCTCCCCTGTATCATCTCTTTTTATTAGCACCACGCTCTAACCAACTGAGCTAACCGGCCAGGACTCATCTCTTTTTATAACTTGCTACATCCCCAGTGCCTCTAACAGGGCCTCATACCTTAATAAGCTCTCCAAAAAAAAAAAAAAAGAAGAAGAAGTTTACAAATGGGTCAATCTTTATTATATTTTTTCCCTTCTTATGAAACAAAAAGAAAAAGCATATGTGCTGCGCTAAGATCATGTATCTTTATTTTAACAATGGACGGTTGACAACCTTTAAAACTGCTGTGTGATATTCCCTCCTAGAGATGGGCCATAATTCGCCCTACCTGGTCTCATGGATGTTTAAGTTGTTTTCAGACTGGAGAGATGGCCAGCAATGCTGCATTGAAGTTCTCTAGGCACACATCTTTGTAAGTACATGACCTGTAATCTTGCTCAAAAAGGACTCAGAATATCATGATTAAGACTACAGACTCTGGGCTCGGCACGCGCTCGGCGCCCGGCGGCGGAGGCCCAGGGAGGCGGGCTGGGTCCCAGCGGCGGGGCCCGCGAGGCTCAGCGGGTCTGGGGGCGGCGGTGCTCCTCGTCTGAGGGGCTCCGGCCCGACAGCGGCGGTGGCGCCCGCGGCCCCTGAGCGAACGGAGGACCAGGCCGGAAGGCGGCAGCGCGGCTGCGCCCGGAGTAAAACAAAAGAATGAAAGAAGTAGATAATCTCGAAAGTATAAAAGAAGAATGGGTTTGTGAAACAGGATCTGACAACCAACCTCTTAGTGATGATCAACAAAGAAATTGTGAATATTTTGTTGACAGCCTTTTTGAGGAAGCTGAGAAGGTTGGTGCCAAATGCATGTCTCCCACTGAACAGAAGAAACAAGTCGATGTAAGTATAAAATTATGGAAAAATGGATTCACAGTCAATGATAATTTCAGAAGTTACTCTGATGGTGCAAGTCAGCAGTTTCTGAACTCCATCAAAAAAGGGGAATTACCTTTGGAATTACAGGGAATTTTTGATAAAGAGGAGGTGGATGTTAAAGTTGAAGACAAAAAAAATGAAGTATGTATGTCAACGAAGCCTGTGTTCCAGCCCTTCTCAGGACAGGGTCACAGACTAGGAAGTGCCACACCAAAAATTGTTTCTAAAGCAAAGAGTACTGAAGTAGAGAATAAAAATAATTTGTTGTTCAACTAAACAATCTGGAACCCATCACTAATGTACAGATCTGGTTAGCCAATGGAAAAAGGATTGTCCAGAAATTTAACATTTCTCATAGGATAAGCCACATCAAAGACTTCATCGAAAAATACCAAGGATCTCAAAGAAGTCCTCCCTTCTCCCTGGCCACAGCTCTTCCTTTCCTCAAATTGCTAGATGAAACACTCACATTGGAAGAAGCAGATTTACAGAATGCTGTAGTCATTCAGAGACTCCAAAAAACCGCTGAACCTTTTATTTATTTTTTTTTTTAAAGATTTTTATTTATTTATTTATTCATGAGAGAGAAGAGGAGAGAGAGAGAGAGAAGCAGAGGGAGAAGCAGGCTCCCAAGGAGCAGGGAGCCTGATGCGGGACTCGATCCCAGGACCCTGGGATCATGACCTGAGCCAAAGGCAGACGCTTAACCATCTGAGCCACCCAGGCACCCAAACCGCTGAACCTTTTAGAGAACTTTCATAACATTGATTTTTGATACACTAAGTGGAAAGTTTGAAGAGAAATGATGGTTGTAAATGAACATGCAAACCAAAATGAGGGAAAGGAAGTCAGATTCACTGGACTTTTAGTTCGGGCATGATTTAACTCCCTCCTGATGAGAAGATTTTTAAATAAGTACAAGTTAGGAAAGTGAACTATGACTGGAAACTATATTCAATGCACTTTTTCCAAAAGACTACTCAGAAAGAAAACTATACTTATTTTCAAATACCAGTTATTCAGCAATAAGATATATTAAATCACTGTATCATATAGAATCTTAATGTGGTATAAATTAGCAAATGTATTCACAGCATCATTCATTCAAATATTCCCAACCAGCAGTGGTTTGTTTAGATGTTAGCTGTCTCAGATTTTTTAAGTAGCAATATATTAAGAAAATTATACATGACAGGTTAAAAAACATCAATGTAATTATTTTACATCTGAGATACAGTCAGAAAGCTAGAAGGAACTTCTTTCACCACAGCTATGCCTGAACCTCCAAGTGTTCTCCATTTTTATTTTCTAATGGCAAGATATATTCATATTATTTTGGCACAGTATCTAAAATGCATTTTAAGGATAAAATTGTGCAGCTTAGTACAATGTCAATATTAATCTGCCTATTCACATTTTGACATTACAAGAAGTGTAATTTTTAAAAATTTCTTTTCTGTCCAGGAACCCGAGTTCATCCCTTATTTTTTCTTTTGAAAATTAAGGATTTGTTTTTAGCTAAAAAAAAAAAAAAAAAAAAGACTACAGACTCTGAAGCCAGAAGGCCTGGGTTTGAATCTCAGCTCTGTCACCAACTGCGTGACCTTGAGCAATGTATGGAACTTCTCTGGACTTCAGCTTCATCTGTGGAGGAGATATCATAACACCTTCCTACTGGATCTGTGGTGCAGAATTGAATGGATTAATGAATTAAAACACAGAAAGTGCTTGGCACGAGGCCTGAAATACTGTTAAGTTCTCAATACATGTCAGTTAAGCGTCTGACTCTTGATTTTGGCTCAGGCCATAATCTCAGGGTCATGGGATCCAGCCCCACGTTAGGCCCCACGCTCTGTGCAGAGTCTGCTTAAGATTCTCTCTCTGAGGGGCGCCTGGGTGGCTCAGTTGTTAAGCATCTGCCTTCGGCTCAGGTCATGATCCCAGGGTCCTGGGATCGAGCCCCGCATCAGGCTCCCTGCTCCACGGGGGGCCTGCTTCTCCCTCTCCCACTCCCCCTGCTTGCGTTCCCTCTCTCGCTGTGTCTCCCTCTGTCAAATAACTAAATAAAATCTTTAAAAAAAAAAAGATTCTCTCTCTTCCCCTCTCCCTACCCACCCCTTCCTCCCCCTCTCTAAAAAAAAATAAAATAAAAAGAAGGAGAAGAATCCAAAGTTCAGCTAAGCTACCCTGACTGGGCAGCTCCCTGGAGCCAAGACACTGACCCAAGCCCCAGATGATTCTGATTTCCTCGCCCCTCCCAGCCTACCAAGGAGGTGAGCGGTCTCATTACCATTTTAAAGATGAAGACACAGGCCCAGACAGCCGATGGTGCTGGCCCTCAGTCACCCAGCTACCCAGCAGCCAACCTGGGATTTGCACCTGGGACCACCTGACCACAGGGATGCCATGTGGAGGGCAGGTAAGAGCATGATCTCTGGGACCAGGCTGCCGACTTCAGATCCCAGATCTGCCACCTGGGCTGTGGGACCCTGAGGAAGTTACCTAACTTCTCTGAGCTTTAGTGCCCTCATCTGTAAAATGACAATAAGAGCGCCTATCCCATCAGGCTACTGGAAGGTGTGGTGAGCTGAGGAGCGGCCCCCAAAGATGTCCACATCCTGATCCTGGAACCTGTGAATGTTAATTTACATGGCAGGAGAGACTTTGCAAATGGGATTAAGAATCTTGACATGGGGTGGGGGGGCGCCTGGGTGGCTCAGTCGGTTGGGTGTTTGACTCTTGATCTCAGCTCAGGTCTTTTTTTTTTTTTAAGTTTATCTTATTTGTTTGTTTATTTGTTTGTTTGTTTATTTATTTTTTAGAGCGAGAGAGCGGGAGGGGCAGAGGGAGAAGGAGAGAGAATCCCAAGCAGGCTCGATGATCAGTGTGGAGCCCATCTTGGGGCTCAATCTCACAACCCTGAGATCATGACCTGAGCCAAAATCAAGAGTCGGACACCTAACGAACTGAGCCACCCAGGTGCCCCTCAGTCCAGGTCTTGATCTCAGGGTTGTGAGTTAGAGTCCCGCATTGGGCTCCACGCTGGGCATGGAGCCTACTTAAAAAAAAAAGAGAGAGAGAGAGAGAATCTTGAGATGGGGCGATGATCCTGGACCATTTGGAGGGGCCCACTGTAATCCCAAGAGTCCTTAAAAGAGGGAAGCAGAGGGAGATTTGACACAGAACACAGGTGACATGTTATGTGGCCGGCACTGAAGGTGGAGGAAGGACCCACAAGCTGAGGAATGCAAAGAATACAGCTGGGAAATGTTTCAAAAAGGTCAGGAGATGGACTCTCCCCTAGAATCTCCCCAGGGAGTGTGGCCATGCTAACACCTTGATTTGGGCCCAGGGAGGTTGCTTCTGCATCTGGGACCCCCAGAACTGTAAGAGAATAAATATGTGTTGTTTGATGGCAGCAAGAGTCTCTTAGAACAGTGCCTGGAACATAGCAGATGCACTTAACAGTTATTTTTTTTAAGATTTATTTATTTATTTGAGAGAGAGACAGAGAGCACGGGGGGGGGGGGCGGGGTTTGAAGGGCAAAGGGAGAGGGAGAGAGAAACTCCAAGCAAACTCTGCCCTGAGTGCAGAGCCCCACACTGGTACGCTGTCATGACCCCAAGATCAATCAGGAGCTGAGCCGAAACCAAGAGTCCATCGCCTAACCCACGGAGCCACCCAGGCGTCCCTTATCTGTTACTCTTGTAATTACCTGAAACACCCCTGGCCAGCCCATGGCCTCTGGCAACAGTCACAGTCACGGATGTTTGCTGCTTTATTGGTTAAAAGGCTGCTGTCTTTTCATTCACATCAGGGGCCTGATAGGCCTTGTTTATGCCCATTTTACAGAGAGGAAAACAGGCTCACCGAGGCTCCCCTGCACAGTGGGTCACAGCCACTCCAGTGGCTGCCATAACCAACGGCCACACATTGTGTGATTTATACCAGCAGAAGTGGGGCGCCCGGGGGGCCACAGTCGGTTAAATGTCCAACTCTTGGTCTCGGCTCAAGTCGGGATCTCAGGGTCGTGGGATTGAGCCCCACATCGGGCTCTGCACTCGGGGAGTCAGCTTGGAGATTCTTTCCCTAGGCCCTCTGCTCCTCTCCCCGCTCACGGGTGCTCTCTCTCTCTCAAACAAATAAAATATTTTTAAAAATTTAAAAACAGCAGAAGTGTATCTTCACAGTTCCAGAGGCCACAAGTCTGAAATCAAAGTGTGGGCAGAGTTGCCCCTTCCAGAGGCTCTGAGGGAGGATCTGTGCCAGGCATCTCTCCTAGCTTCTGGCAATGGTCGGCAATTCTTGGCGTTCCTTGGTACACGCGTCACTCCGATCTCGGCCTGGGTCTTCACATGGCCTCCCTCTCTGTGGCTCTGTGTCTTCTCCTTTTCTGTCTCTTCCAGGGACACCTGTCATGGGGTGTAGGGCCTCCCCTGCTCCCCAGATGATCACATCTCAAGATCCTTAATCAAGGTACATCTGCAAAGACCCTTATTCCAGAGAAGGTCACGTTCCCAGGTTCCAGCGAAGGTATCTTGGGAGCCACAATTCAACCCACGACGGCGGTGGCAGGGCCAGGATTGGAACCCAGTCCCAGGTCTTGCGAGCCTTCACATGGCCCAGCCCTCCATAGAGCCCTTCACACCAAAAGACGCTGCCCAGGACCCAATGGAGCCGATCTTAAGAAATGTCGCTCCAATGAATGGATAAAGAAGCTGTGGTATATATACACAACGGAATATTACGCAGCCATCAAAAGGAATGAGATCTTGCCATTTGCAACGACGTGGATGGAACTGGAGGGTGTTATGCTGAGTGAAATAAGTCAATCAGAGAAAGACATGTATCATATGACCTCACTGATATGAGGAATTCCTAATCTCAGGAAACAAACTGAGGGTTGCTGGACTGGTGGGGGGTGGGAGGGATGGTGTGACTGGGTGATAGACATTGGGGAGGGTATGTGATACGGTGAGCGCTGTGAATTGTACAAGACTGATGAATCACAGATCTGTACTTCTGAAACAAATAATGCAATATATGTTAAGAAAAAAAAAAGAAGAAGATAGCAGGAGGGGAAGAATGAAGGGGAGTAAGTCGGAGGGGGAGACGAACCATGAGAGATGATGGACTCTGAAAAACAAACTGAGGGTTCTAGAGGGGAGGGGGGTGGGGGGATGGGTTAGCCTGGTGATGGGTATTAAATAGAGCACCTTCTACGTGGAGCACTCGGTGTTATGCACAAACAATGAATCATGGAACACTACATCAAAAACTAATGATGTAATGTATGATGATTAACATAACAACAAAAATTATAAAAAAAAAAAAAGAAATGTTGCTCCAGAGGCGCCTGCGTGGCTCAGTCGTTGGGCGTCCGTCTTCGGCTCGGGCCCTGATCCTGGGGTTGAGCCCCGCGTGCATCGGGCTCCCTGCTCGGCGGGGGGCCTGCTTCTCCCTCTCCCACTCCCCCTGCTTGTGTCCCCTCTCTCTCTGTCTCTCTCTGTCAAATAAATAAATAAATAAATAATCTTAAAAAGAAAGAAAAGAAATGTTGCTCCAGCCGCTGCACAATATTTTTGGTTCCATGAAACTAACACGCTCTCCCCCGTGCCTGGGCTGTGGCATAGGCTATTTCTCCTGCTTGGAAACCTCTTCCTCAGGGCTCAGCGCCGATGTCACTTCCCCCAGGAAACCCTCCTTGACCCGCAGCTAGGTCGGGTGCCACTCTGCGCTGTCCCCATGCCCCCCTGGATTCTCACATCCCAGTCCTGGCCTACTCGGGCCCTCACTGCCCAGGGTCGGCTCTGTGTCCCTCACTGGACCCTGAGACCTGTAGGGGCAGGGCTGGGGTTGTCGCTGTCACCACGGGGTCCCCAGCACTGTCCAGCACAAGGACACGTAGTTCTCGATACAAATGGAATCAGTAAAGCAACCTGGTTCTCCCAAAGCTTCTGTGTCCCCAACCCATTAGACCAGCAAGACCCAACCCCATCGAATCCCAAACGCCCTTTTATGACACAAACTCTTTGCAAAATACCCCTTGTACTATCCCGAAATGAAATGCCTAAACAGTATGTCCTACCTACATACATCTTTTTTTTTTTTAAGATTTTATTCATCCATTTGAGAGAGAACAGGAGCAGGGGGAGGGGCAGAGGGAGAGGGAGAAGCAGACTCCCCGCTGAGCAGGGAGCCCAATGCGGGGCTCGATCCCAGGACCCCGGGATCACGACCTGAGCCAAAGGCAGACGCTTAACTGACTGAGCCACCCAGGCGCCCCAATCTTTGTGGGGCTCGAACTCATGTCCCCAAGACCAAGAGTCGCATGCTCTTCCAACTGAGCCAACCAGGCACCCCTATATACATCATTTTTAGTGTAATCACCTAAATTTACCATAAGAGAGAAATTACAGAAATCGAAGGGAAGAATTTATAATAAAGCAACACACGTGAAAATGCATTCGGACGACGACACTGGAAATCGTCAAGAAGTAGTCAGATGCTTTCAGCTCTTACAATGAATGTGTTTGAGCGTAAGAGAGTTGGAATGCTTGCTAATGGAACAACACCCTTTTGTGGTATGTGAGAATTTGAAAAAAGGGCTGAGCGCGTGCGCATGCGCGTGTGTAGCCCCATCTTACGCGCTTGCCTATATGTGGACTCTGGAATGCAGCAGCTGGACGCCGTGGTGAGCCCCTCGATGGCAGGAGTGGGGTTGCAGGGGTGACGTGATGACCCAAAATGGCGCATCACCCTTGGATGATTTCTGAACGCAACGTAGCACAATTTTCCCTCGACGGAAGTAGCGGACTCCCTGGAAAATTCAGGATATATTGAAACCACGCAAATAACACTTTGTGTCTCCCAACAAAAGAATGTCTCAAATGCAAAGGCCTGACAAGGTCAAGTGCTGGTGAGGATGTGTGCAGCCGCGGGGACTCTCGCCCCCTGCTGGAGGGGGACACAAAATGCTCCAGCCACTGTGGGGTAACCACTTGGCAAGTTCGGCTACAGTTCGCTGCGAACGCGCACCCTCTGAGCCAGCAAATGCACCCCGAGGGATTGACCCAACAGAAATGGTGCACACGTTCACCAAACGACATATCACGTACAAGAATGTTCATAGCAGCGAGGCGCCTGGGTGGCTCAGTGGGTGAAGTGTCTGCCTTCGGCTCAGGTCATGATCCCAGGGTCCGAGGATCGAACCCCAACTCCGGCTCCCTGCTCCGTGGCAAGCCTGCTTCTCCCTCTGCTCCCACCTGCTGTTCCCCCTGCTTGTGCTCTCTCTCTCTGTGTCAAATAAATAAAATCTTTAAAAAAAAAAAATGTCCATAGCAGCTTTAACAGAATTGCCCCTCTTACGGGCTGATTTGTGTCCCCTCCCCGATTCATGTGTCAAAGTCCCAACGCACCCCTCCCCAGCGCCTCAAAATGTGACCTAATTTGGACGTAGGCCTTTTACAGAGGTATTTCAGTGAAAATGAGGTCAGTAGGGTGGGCCCTAATCCCGTGTGACTGGTGTCCTTGTAAGAAGAGGAGATTAGTATACAGGCACAGGGGAAAGCCTGGGTGAGGCCTCAGGGAGAAAACAGCCATCCTCGAGCCCAGGAGAGAGGCCACAGAAGAAACTAACCCAGCCGACACCTTGAGGTAGGACTTCTGGCCTCTAGGATTATGAGAAAAGAAAGTTTTTGTTGCTTCATGCCATCCAGCCTGGGCTACTTGGTGGTAGCCGCTCTAACTAAGGAAACTGATACTGCTCCAAATCAGAAGCAACCAGAATGCCCATCAGAGGTGCAATGGATGAACCCTCTCTACCTACATGCCACCGCGTGGATGAATCTCATGAACATTATGCTGAGTGACAAAAGCCAGACAGACACAAAGAAGCACATACCGTGTGATTCTATTGATAGGAAGTTCTAGAACAGGCAAAGCTCACCTCTGCTCTTGGAATCAAGGATAACGGGGCACCTGGGTGGCTCAGTCGGGTAAGCGTCTGCCTTCGGCTCAGGTCGGGATCCCGGGATACTGGGATCAAGCCCCACATCGGGCTCTCTGCTCCGCGGGAAGCCTGCTTCTCCCTCTCCCACTCCCCCTGCTTGTGTTCCCTCACTCGCTGTCTCTCTGTCAAATAAATAAAAAATAAAATAAAATAAAATAAAACAAAGAATCAAGGATAATGATGGTCCAGGGGAGGGATTAGAAGGGGCCCCGAAGAGGTCCTGGGGGAGTGGGGGGGCGATTGTTATGTTTTATTTCCTCCCCTGGGCTGCTGATGACATGGAGTTTTACACTTAGGATTTGTGGGTTTTACAAAAGTGTGTAAGTTACGCCTTCGTTTCAACAACGTTTTAAAGAATTTTGAAAATAAAATGTGCAAGTTCAAAAAGACATCGTAAAAAGTACTTTGTGTTTGTATGTGAAATGGAGTTAAGTTCTAGCATCAGTACATACATAACTCTCAGACTACATGAATATCTGGTGGGAAATTGGACCGCCAACCGGGCCGACTTTCGCGGTGCGAGTTTCCCATCAGCCACCAGGAGGAGCTGTGGCGCACTCCTTGCCGCTTTACACGCGGGACAAGCATTCATTCAACAAACAGCCCCTGAACCATGAAAACCCTCTCTGTGCCCGGCCTCGTTCTGGTTTTCCGATCTGTGAAATGGAGATCAGAACGTACACCTGTCCTGGAGGCACGTCCCTGTCGCCGTGGAGCTCACTTTCTCCAAGAGGTAACTATGTATGCATAGTTAAACAAATGAATATGTTAGTAGGAGCGCTGTGGAGCAAAATAAGGCTGAGTGAGGGAGGGGGCAGAGATGGTTCCGGAAGGCTTCTCTGAGGAGGTGACGTTTTTTGTTTTTTATTTTTTTAAGATTTTATTTATTTGACAGAGAGAGACACAGCGAGAGAGGGAACACAAGCGGGGGAGTGGGAGAGGGAGAAGCAGGCTTCCCGCAGAGCAGGGAGCCCGATGCGGGGCTCGATCTCAGGACCCCGGGATCCTGACCTGAGCCGAAGGCAGACACTTAACGACTGAGCCACCCAGGCGTCCCAACCTACAGTGTTTAAAGAGCATTTTCTACATGGTGACCTCACTTTTGTTACATGAATTATCTTCTAAACTCATCCCAAAGCCCTGTGCCAACCGTACCCTTCTAACCTCCATTTTACAAAGCAGGACACTAAAGTCCTGAGATGCTGTGAGTTGCCCAAGGTCACACGACTAGCTGGGATTTGAGCCCACAGGGATCTTTCTGACTCCCAGAGCTTACTATACCACCTCTATGACAAATCTATTATAATTCTTAGTAGCATCATGCTAGGCAAGGTACTTAAAAAAAAAAAAATCTTTCTGTGACTCAGTTTCCCTATGTGGAAAACGGCGCTCGTGATAACAGGTTGTAAGGATTAAATAAGATAAGTACAGTGCCGAGAACAGTGCCGCACACACTCTATGTTTTTGCTATTACTGCAATGATCCACTGAATCCACCAATAGCTACTGAGCAAATTATGTAGACTCCACTTTCAAAATCTATAAAACTGAATAAATCCAGAGCCCTACCACATTTCCCACCTCCACTTCCTGCCTCTCAGGAGACTCATAGGATTTTTTTTTTTTTAGATTTTATTTATTTATTTGACAGAGAGGGACACAGCGAGAGAGGGAACCCAAGCAGGGGGAGCGAGAGAGGGAGAAGCAGGCTTCCCGCGGAGCAGGGAGCCCGATGTGGGGCTCGATCCCAGGACCCTGGGATCATGACCTGAGCCGAAGGCAGACGCTTAACGACTGAGCCACGCAGGCGCCCTACTCATAGGATTTAACGAGGTCGTGCACACAGTAGGTGCGTCATTATTTACGATTATTATTTCTCTCAGCCCCTTCCTCCTTCCAGCTGCTCAGGCCAAAACCTGGAGTCACCCAAACTTCTCTCTTTCCCTCACAGCCACACCCAATGCCTCAGCCAATCCCATCGGCTCCCCCTTCGATCTGACCCCACAATCACCACCTCAGCCTGAGTTAGGACAGTCGCCTCCTCGCTGGGCTCCCTGCTCTCGGCTCACAGCCTGTTTCCCACGTGACCGCCAGAGGGCGCCTGTTAGAACTAAATCGGCTCACCTCCCTCAGCTCAGAACCCTCCAGTGGCTCCCACCTTGTCAGAGTAAAAGCTAAAGTCTTCATCCGGATTTAACCCCCTCTCAGACCTCACCTTCCACCCCTCTCCCCTTCTTCACGCACTTCCAGCTCTTCCCAGCTGCGGAGGAGCTCCTCACCATCCTGGACACGCCCACTCTGCCCTCAGGACCTTTGCACCTGCCCTTCTGTCTGGGCGCTCACTCCTTGCTTCCTCACCTCCTTTGGGCCTTTACTGAACTACCGCTTCCTTGGTCACCCTCGTGAATAAGACCACCCCCTGCCTGGCACAGAGGAGGCCCTCGGTAAAGCTCTGCTGAATGAATAAGTGTAAGAATAAATGACCACAGACCTCCCGGTGGTCATACCCATTCCCTTCTCTCCCTGTGTAAGCCCTCAAAGGGCTCCATTCACCAGCTGTGTGACCGTAGGGGGCCGACCTCAGTTCTCTGGCCTCAGTTCACCCGTTGGAAATGGAATTTAAGATGGTCTCTTCCCCAAGGGGTCGTTGTGAGGATTAAATGGGTTCATATTTGCAGCATTCATAAACTGGCGACACGACGTGGTCAGTGGCAAAGGTGGACTTTCCGCGCTGCACCTGCGCTTCCGCATTTCGCCGCTCGGGGGCAGCAGGAGCCCGAAGGATTCGCCCGCCCGGCCGGCGCGGGAAAAGGAGCGGGGGCAACTCCAGCAGAGGAAGCTGATGAAATCCAAGCCAACTAGCAGTGAGCTCATCCCGCCCGGGCGCCTCCGGAAGCCACGGGGCCGCCTGGCCTCCGCCTGGCCCGAGCGATAAAGCTCCGGTGCTGAGCCAGGGCGGGAAGTCCTTCCTGAAGTCTGCCCTGCGTGGGGCCTGCTGCCAGAAGCCTAGGCCTGTGGAGAGGGGCGAGGATGAAGTAGCGAATAGTCCCCTGGCCGTCTCCGCAGAACGAAAAGTGAATTCTGAGCATGACCGTGGGAGTGAGAGAGAAAGGGGATGGGGGGAGAGACAGACAAGAGGTGGGAGAGACAAGGGAAGGGGAGACAAAGCTGGGGAGACTGAGGCAGAGGAAGGGGAAACAGAGAGGAGAGAGAACTCGGCAAAGTCAGATGGAGGGACAGAGATGGAGAGACACAGAGATAGGAAGAGAGATGGGGAGACAGAGAGACGCCGGGAGAAGCAGACATGGAGAGCCGGACCCTGGAAGAGAGGCAGGGACGGGGTGTGGGAGACAGAGGCAGAGAAAGAGACGGCAGGGACACTGAGGCAGCGAGAGAGCAACGTGGGCAAGACGGAGCCGCACAGAGACCTAGCGAGCAGCAGAGCTGCGGGAAGCCGAGGCACAGAGACCCGTGAGGGAGATGGATGGAGTCCCGGGGACGGAGCTGCGGACCGTGGGCGAGCCGGCGGGGAGAGGGTGGCCCGCAGGGGCGGGCCGGGCGCGGGGTGCGGCGGGGCGGGCCCCTCCCCAACCCCCCATCCCCGGGGCGGCGGCGGCGGCGGCGGCGGCGGCCGAGTTACCGAGTTACCAAGTTACCGCAGGATTCGCGAGCTTCTCACTGGCGAGGCCGCAGCCAATCAGAAAGCAGCGCCGCTGTTCTCGGGCAGGAGGCCCGGAGACGCGCGCACCTTCCCCTGACACCCAGCGAAGCGCGCCGACACACAATCGCAGCAGCTCGCACACACGCACTGTCCCAGGGACGCGCAGCATCGCCCCCACACACGCGCAGCATCACCGTGACACGCACACAGACGGACACACACCAGGATCGCGCCGAGACACGCGGCATCACACGGGCACCCCAAATCTCAGTCAGCCGACACAGTCCCAGGACGCACGAGCACTGCCCAGACCCACAACCACCGCGACACACCTTACCCCAACACACAACCGCATCGCCCAGACACAGGCAGTCTCCATGACTTAGTTCCTAGAACACACACACACGATCACAGTGACACCCTCATAATCCCACAGCCAGTTTATCCCATTGACACACAAACGCAATGACACACTCAGCCACGGCGGCACACAACATTGCAGAGACACACCCTCTTATTAACATATATAGAGTCCCATATAGAGAGACACACAACATGACCCTGACAACACAACCACAACGACACACATAATCACAATGACACGCAGCGTTGCACGGATGCACATACTCTCAGTAACACATAGTCCCACGGACACACAACACTTCAGATACCATGACAGTGCTACACACACAATCCCACTATACACAGCACTGTCCAGACACACAGGATAACAGTGACACGCATGTGCATCTTCCCCTTGACACATAGCAAAAGCCCAATGGCACACACAATCACAGTGACACAACATACCCAGCACACTACACCACAGTGATGTTACACCGACGCATCCAATCACACTAACACAAGGGTACAATGACGCAGCACTTTCACAAACATTCCTACTAACACATCATTCCAACACATATACAGTCCCCGTGTCACACAAACACAATCGCATGGACGCACACCATCTCATATACAATCCCCATGTCACACAAACACAATCACACGGACACACACCATCTCACCCATGCACACCAGCACACTGCACAAAGCAACACGGTGACACAAACAACACACAGACACACCATCACACGCACAGCACACCAGAACATCACTCAATAACACACTGATGCACAATCATGGCCACAGACACCCAATGGGACAAATGTAGCAGGCTGACACACAGCGCCATCTTCCTGACACACACAATCGACTGACACACGAGTGCACTGACAGTCACACACACCCACACACGGCACCCTGACACAACCACCACCCTCATAGGTCAACCCCTTAACATACAGCACACTGACCCAGCAGACCTCCAGAGAACTCTCCAGCACACAAACACACAGTCACACAAACACTGCCCCCATCCTTGCCCTTGCCCCAGTAAGATGTGTGCAATGTGGGCTGCTGGAGGGGGTGCGTGTGCTGAGTGGGCTTGTGTGTGCCTGTGTGTGCTTATGCCTCCCCCTCCCGGCCCTTCCTGGGGGGCGGGGCCATGCGGCAGCCGCTGTTACCGGGTAAACTTCCCCGCCTCCCCCCAGCGCGGCCATTAGTCAACCCCCCCCAGGATGATGTCATCGCCTCATTCTGGAGGCTGAGTAATCCTCGACTCCGCCCCCCCCCCCCCAGGTACTGGGGTAGGGGCGGGCCGCACCTGGGCTCATCAGGGTCTGGAGCTAGGGGCTCTGCTCCCTGGGTCTTCCTGGGGTGGGGACTGAGGAATCTGAGCCTCTCTGGAGTGGCCTGGGGACTCACATCAGGGTCCCTGGAGGCTGGAGGCTCCCAGTCCTGGATCCCTGGTGGCCAACTAAAGGCACTGGAAAGCTGGAACTTCCACACCTGGGGTCCAGAACATCGCAGGGTCCTGGAACTGGGAAGAGCCCCCCTGTACCACTGTGAGGGGCTGGGTCACCTCGGCAGGTGTCTGGAGAGGGGGGTGTCTGAGAGACTTGGGGTTTAGACTTCCGGGTCCTTGGCACTGTGAGGCCTGGTACGGGGGGGGGGGGCGGCGGGTGCCAGGGAGTAGAGGGAATGGCTGTGGGGTCAGAGGCCTGGGTCCTGGGAGATCAGCAAGCTTGAGCCTGGGGAAAAGGGCTCAGAGGGGAGGGAAGCTAGCAGGTCTGCGACCTGGGTCTGGGCAGGTGGTCATCTGGGTAAGTTGGGACACCTGAGGGTCTGGTGACTGTTGGGGCGGGGGAGGGGCTTCCAGTACCAATATGGGGTAGGGCCAGGATGCCCAGGTTCTCTGGGCGGCTCAGAGCCTGAGGTCCAAAGGCCCGAGTCCCTGTTTGGGGAGATGGGGGGCGCGGGGGTGGGGGATGCTGCGACCTAACTTTTATAGCATCAGAAAGGCCTGGAATCCCCTTTTGGGGGCACCCTCAGCCCTTCTTTCCTGGGGCTGGGAAACTAGCATCCACTGGGGCGAAGGGATTCATATCTTGATGTCACAGGAGAGGGCATGCTCGGGTCCTCTGGGGAGGGCCGGGCAGTTCTTATGGCGTCCGGACTCTGGATCCTTTTCGGAGGAGTAGGGAATCCTCAGCTTCTCTTTCAAGATGCCCGAATCTTGTTTTGGGGTGGGGTGGGGTGGGAGGGATAAACAGCCCCTGCCTTCGCGGGGTCAGGACGCCCAGGTCTCCTCTGGGAGGGGAAAGCTCCGTCCCTGTTTTCACAAGGCCAACTCCAGCGTACCTTCCTGGCGGGGTGGAGGCACGGGATGCGCAGCCCCCGTTTCCAGCCCATCCCAAGTGCCCAACCTCGCCCGAGAGTGTGGGGCGGGGTGGAGGGGGGATGGGACGGTGCCCAGCCCGGGCCTCACCCCAGCCGGCCTCAGGCTTGCAGGCCGTGCGCCCGGCAGCTCCCCGGGGCCCGGCTCCCCGCCCCCCGCGCCGAGGGCTCCCCCAGATCCGGGCGGGCGGGCGCGGCGGCGGCCAATGAGCGCGCTCGCCGTCTCCGGGAGCCGGGCCGGCTCTGCCCGCCTGGCATTGGGCACGCGGTGGGCAGCGGCGGGCGGGGCCTGGGGGGTCCTCGCGCCTGGTTGGGCCAGGCTTGTTGCTGGGTAACGGGGCGGCGAGTTTCCCCTGGCAACGGCGGCGGGTACCGCTCACTGGCTGGCCGGGAAGGAGGGGGGGCGCGGGCGCAGGCAGGCCCCGCAGACCCCAGCAACAGCGCGCGGCCCCCGCCCCGCCGGGGAGCGGTAACCTTCACACGCGCCGGCCGCTCGGACCCTGCGGACACCCGCGCCCCCGCCCAGCCCCCACCCGGCTCCGGTCCAGCCTCCGGGCCTGGGGGGCTGGCTGCACCGAGGAACCCAGGAGGCCCCCTCCCCACCGTGGAAAGCCAGGACTCAGGCCCTGCAGTGAAAAGTTAAGTCCTTCCCAACTCCCTCTCCCCGAGCTGCGAAATCGACTCACCCAGAATGGCAAACAAGATACTGGGGAAGGTGGTGGTTCTGCAGTAAACCAGCTGGGACGTTTATTTTCTCGAACCAACGAATCACATGGAGGCTACTCCTGCAGAGCACTGCTCTAAGTGCGTTGCAAACATAAACCCATGTAATCTTCACAGTTCATTTCGGGTCCCGCGGCGACCCTCTTTCTACAGAAAAGGAAACTGAGACAGAGAGGGAAAGCTACTTGCTCAAGGTCATCATTTGAACCCAGGCAGCCTGGCTCCCGAGTCTGGGTCTTTTATCACTTCACTGTGCTGAATGTCCCTCTGAGAGGCATTCATATTCACAGCTTTCTTTAAAATTATTTTGTATCATTTTTATTTTTTAAGTAACTCTATGCCCCCGACGTGGGGCTCGGGCTCAGGACCTTTAGATCAAGAGTCCGGGAGAAACTGCAGGTCAAGCAAAACACAATAGTGGCTGGCCTGTGGACCCCTGGTTGGAGCCCCCCTGCCCCAACTTGAGGGTCTTAGCTTGAAGTCCTTATTTGGATTCTCAGAGAGTCAACGGACTCCCACATTGGTAATATTCATGATGGGTAACATATATATTAATCACCCACTAGGCCCCAGTGCCTTCTTTTTATTGACCTTCTTACTCTGCAAAATCCTATGAGGTAGGGACCTGGGCTGTCCCAACTCCAAGCTGAGGAAATTGAAGCTCAGAGGCATGACCGCTGACCCAAGGCCACACAGTTAGCAGGTGGCAGAGCTGGGGATTCTAACTGAGGCCATTTAGACCAGAGTTCAGAGCTCTGCAAGCAGGCTTTGGGGGGGCTGGGCTACAGCTGTGGGGATCCTGACTAATTTTTCTTAGCTGACTCTCCACAACAAGGAATCATCCGGCCCCAAATAGAGGAGGTTGAGAAACCCTGGTCTATGCCAAGTATGACACCACCACCATCACCGCCACCACCCCCACCCCCTCCGCCTCCCCCACTCCACCACCGACCCCTCTCATTTTCTCTCCACCTGGTCTCTCTCTCAGTCTCTTTTTCACTTTCTCCACTTCCCTGAGCTGAGTCTTCCTGTCTCTCTGTTTGTGTCTCTCTTTTTTTTTAAATATTTTATTTATTTATTTATTTGAGAGAGAGAGAATGAGAGATAGCACGAGAGGGAAGAGGGTCGGAGGGAGAAGCCGACTCCCTGCTCAGCAGGGAGCCCGATGCGGGACTCGATCCTGGGTCTCTAGGATCATGACCTGAGCCGAAGGCAGTCACTTAACCAACTGAGCCACCCAGGCGCCCTTGTGTCTCTTTTTACGTCTGTTTCTCACCCTCCATCAGAGGTGTGGGTGACCCCTCCAATCTTAAGAGACCCTTGTCCCCCACCCCCCGCCAAAAAAGAGGCCCTTGTCCCCTATCCAGGGGAGCATGGACCAGAGGCAGGGTTGGAAGGAGGCCCAGAATGCTCTTCCAGGAACTTAGAGTTGAGGGAGTCCCTTGGTCCCTCAGGAGGTAGAGGTGGGGAAATGTAGTCTGGAAGATGCAGGTGGGGCCTTCTCCTTCCCTGTGCCCCTAGGGTATGGGTCTCAAAAGGGCAGCCCTCGAACTAGTCACAAACGTTCTTATTTCTTTGCCCACACAGTGTTTATTCTGGAGTTTGTATGCTTCTAGAAGGAAAACAAAAATACAAAAGAATCTTGCTTGGGGTGGTGTACACGCATTGACACACATGGCAGACGTTAGTCACAACTCACCAGACTGTGCACCTAAAAAGAGAGAACTTCATCACGTGTAAATATATCTCAGTAAAGTGAAGTAAAAAACAGTAAGATCTGTGATTTCACGATGCATGGTGTGCTCCAATTAGCCCCAGTCCGCACCACTCCCTATGGTATGACATTGGACTCGTTTCTCTCATTTATTTAATCATGGCCCTTGAGGATGAGCCCCTGGTCCGGGGTGATAGGATGCCAGAATTTGTAACAGGATCTGGACTAGACAGTGGGAAGGATCGTGACTGGTGACAATGCTCATGGCCTGGTAAAACTCTTGGCCCACACCTCTACGCACCAAGCCAGATTCCTACCATTCTTCACACTCATCCCCACCCCACCCCAGGACACTCCAGCACATCTGGTTTCCTGGTGTCCAGTCTTAGATTGGGCAGCCAGAGAGCACAGACCCACGAGTAAGGGGTGAGCTAGCCCAGGGCTGGGGCCTGTCTCCCAGCTTCATCAGTGCTAGGCACAGAGCAAACACCCACAGTAATTAGTTACACTAGTGAATAATAGCTACCATTTATTAGGTGCTCACTCCATGTCAGACAATGCACTCAGTGACTTCCATTCATGATCTCATTTCATAAATGTCCAAAGCAGCATCTCTCACACACCTTTAAGCTTGGTCCACAGTCAGAAATACACTTTCTCCGTGACCCGATATGTATTCACTGTGTATGAGCAATGTTTTCACAAAACAGTATTTTCTTTGACTTCATGATTTTTTTAAAGGATGTTCTCTTTTGTATTTTTGTTTTTTTAAAGTCTGGTCAAGAGCCCCTCAAGTCACAGGTAGAAGGATTGACGAGAAAGGGGCACCAGGGGAGTATGGGGGGTGACAGAAATGTTCCAAATCTTGCTTGGGGCGGTATACACGCATTGACACACATGGCGGACATTAGTCACAACTCACCAGACTGTGCACCTAAAAAGAGAGAACTTCATTACGTGTAAATATATCTCAATAAAGTGAAGTAAGAAAGAGTAAGATCCACAAAAGTCATTTCACGATGCATGGTGTGCTCATGACCCACAGTTTGAAAAACACTGGAAGGAGGGGCGCCTGGGTGGCTCAGTCGTTGAGTGTCTGCCTTTGGCTCGGGTCATGATCCCAGGGTCCTGGGATCGAGCCCCATATCAGGCTCCCTGCTCAGCCGGAGGCCTGCTTCTCCCTCTCCCGCTCCCCCTGCTTGTGTTCCCTCTCTCGCTTTGTCTCTCTGTCAAATAAATAAATAAAATCTTAAAAAAAAAAAAAGAAAAACAGTGGAAGGAAAGAGGGGAAAATGAATGAATGAGGGAAGGGAAGGAGGGAAGGAGGCTGAATTAGTATGTAAGTATATATGTATGTATGTATTCATTTATTCATTTATTCAATAAGTAAGTTAAGTAAGCTCTACACCCAATGTGGGGCTTGACCTCAGGACCTGGAGACCAAGAGCCACATGCTCTACGACTGAGCCAGCCAGGTGCCCCCCAACTCCCCAGTATTTAAAGTAGGGAGATTTCACAGGGGATGTGCCCTTCTGGCTTCTCTTGGGAAATGGAGGGATCTGGCTCCAGAGGGAAACCAAGTCTGAGAACCTGGAGAAGCCCCGTTTCGCTCAGATCTGGCATTCCTTCTCAGCCAGCCCAGTGCCCGGGTGCTCAGATGACTCGCCCTGTGGTGACGTGGTTCGGCTAGGGGTGTGACATCGCGGGAATGGAAGGTGCAGACCGAGGAACCAGTGCTCCCGAGTCCTGGGGGAGGGAAGGCTATGGGGTCACCAAGTCCAAGCGAGGTAAAGAGTGGCAAAGAGAAACAGAAAGGGAAGTGAAAGCCAGGAGGCAGGGTGCGAGCACGTCAATGCAGGGGCTGCCCGGGCATGTCCGGTCAGGTGCTAGGGGTTTCCTTCTTGCCCTGAGTCCCCTGCCAGATTTGTGGCGAGTGTGGCCAGGTGTGCTTGCTCCAGAGTGTGTCCCCGTCAGTGGGCCAGTTACCAGGAACCTGTTACAGGTGTGCTTTGTGACTGCTGGGGGGTCAGTTTTTGTTTATGTCTGACTTGATCTGTGTCCATGAGGGTCAGTTTCTGACAGTTGTAATGTGTCTACTGTGAACTGGCGTGCGTGCGTTTGTGTGTGTCCCTGTAGGAGGGTCACCTAGATCAAGCTGTGTGTCCAGGCGTCCCTGTGACAGGTGTGTGTGTGTGTGTGTGTGTGTGTGTGTGTGTGTGTGTGTGTCCTGAGAAGCTCTCAGCCTCAGCCCGTGACTGCGTGTGTGCTGGGGGGGTACCTGCTCCGTGGCAATGTTTGTGAACACAGTTTGTGGGTCCCCGTGTGCTCATCAGTGTGGGTGTTTGTGCAACACAGCCCCCTTCCTTGTGTCAGTCGGCGTGTCCCTGGGGCCGTCTCAGCGAGCCGGGCTCTGTATTTGTGAGCGTGTGCCCCAGTCAGCGTGTGAGTTTGCACATCCCCGCCCCGGTCCAGGGTGTGCTTTTGTGCAAGTGTGGCCGAGCGCCTGTGAGTCGGCTTGTCGCCGTGGCCCTGTCAGCACGTGACTTTGTGTACCCTGGAGCGCCAGTCGGTCAGTCTGCGTACACATCTCTACGCGCCTGTGTCTGTGGGTCCCAGTCAGTGTGTCAGTGTGTCAGCGTGTGTGTCCGGCTGTCCCGCCGGCCGGGCCGCCCGCGTCCGCACGCCTCGGTCCTTCCCGCCGCGGGCCGGGCCCCGCCCCGCCCCCGACTGCAGGGAAACCCCCACGCGGAGGTAGGGGGGCGCGGCGCGCGCCTGCAAGTCCCGACTTGTCCGCGGCGGGCGGGCGGGCGGGCGGGGCCGTGGCGTCACGCGGGGGCGGGGCGTGGGACCCGCCGGGCGGGGGCGGGGCGGGGCGGGGCGGCCGCCGAGCGGGCCGGGGATCCGCCGGGCGGCCTGAGACGCCGCGCGAGCCACATGCGAGCGGGCGCCTGGCGGCGGCGGCGGCAACGACGACAGCGGCGGCCCCAGAATCGGCGGCGGCGGCCACGACGCGGACACGCCTGCAGCCTGAGCGGGAACAGCGGCAGCCACAGCCACAGCAGCCGCCACTGCAGTTAGAGCAGCAGTAGCCGCCGCCGCAGCAGCAGGCGCCGCAGCGAGCGGCGCTCGGCGGGCGCGTCCTCTCGAAGGAAGCCGCCCGCCCCCCCATCACCGCCCCCTCCGGCGTGTTCATGCCCCCGGGGTGAGTGTGCGCACCCCGAGTGCCCACCGGCCGCGATTGGCCAGGCCGGGTGGGCTCCCTGGAGGAGGTGGCAGGAGTGCGCTGGGAGAGCAGTGGGGGCACGCTGCATCCCCACACCCGTGCCTCCCTCTGTCCCCACCCTCCATCCCACGAACGACCCTGGGTTGGGGTCGCTGGGCGGGAGGCACTAAGGGTCCGGGAGCGCAGGTGCCTCAGCGCTCTGGCGGGTTTGTTTACAAACAATGGGGGTGCGGGCTCGGCAGCGCCCCCTGGCGGCCAGTGCGGGCCCGGGGAAGTGAGTCGACCCCGACTGCCCCGGCCCCCGCAGTCCGGGAGGGGCGCGTGCGGGGTGGGGGGGGCGGCTTGTCGGGGCGGCCACACCCCAGGCGCGCGCCCGCTGGGGGCGGCGACAGGGGGCGGCTCGCGGGCCGTGGAGTCTGCGGCTCCTGCGGGCGGGGGCTGCGCCCCAGCAACAGCCGGTTATTGGCCCCTCGCTCGCCTGGCGGGCGGGGCAGGCGCACGTGGCGGCGGCGGGGTGGGGGGGGTGTGCTGTGACAGCAGAGGGGGGCGTCTGGGCCCGCCGTGGGAGCGCGCGTGTGCGGGGTTGTGGATCTGCAGGTGTCTCGCCTGGGTGTGTGCGTGTGTCTGGCTCCGAGTTTGTGCTGGGGTCTGCGGGGGGTGGTGGTGTCAGTCCAGGGGAATGTTGGGGCTGCGGCCCGTCGGGGTGTGTGCGAGTCCCCATGTGTGTTTGTGTGAGGTTCTGTGTATGCCGTGCCCGAGGGGCGGGTGCTGTTTATGTGTGGTATACCTGTGTGTGTGTGTGTGTTGTGTGCTCTGTGAGAGTTGTCTGTGTGTGCTGTTTGGGGTGATTCTCTGGGTCTGTGTTGCCTGCGTGGGCTCCAGTGTATGGTTGGAGTGTTTGTGTGTTGCTTGAGTGAGCTGTGTCTGAGGGTCTATATGTGTGTGTCTTGCCCGATGTGCTGTGTTTGTGTGTGCTTGTGTGTCTTGACTGTGTGTACTGTCTGTGTGTATCTCCAGGGCATGGGTCTCAGCTAAGCGTTTGTGATGGTGTGCCTGCTGAATGCAACCTCTGTTTTCTGTCCAGGTGCGTGTGTGAGTTCTGTGTGTGTGTGTGTGTGTGTGTGTGTGGTGGGGGGGTGTCTCGGTCTGTGTTTGGCTTGTGTGTCTGGCATCCGCGTCTGGGAATTGAGGATCTCAGCTCTGTGGGGTCTGTGCAGTGGTCAGTGGGTGTTGCTGGCAGTCTCTTGTAGTGTGGGGCTGTGTCTGAGCCTCTGTGTGTGTGTGTGTGTGTGTGTGTTGAGTCTGAGGGGCTTGTCTCTGTGATCCGCTGGCTCATGTGTGTCATGTGGGCTGCGTGTGTGGAGTGTTTATGTCAGTCACGTGAGACCAGTGTTTTCTGTGGGTGCTCTAGGTGTGCGCGCCGCCACTGCTGTGTAGGATTAGAGTTCGCTGGGCTGTGTGCGTGTGTGCGTGTGTGTCCGGGGCTCACAGTTGGTGATGGTGCTTTGAGGTTGGCGGAGAAGGGTGAGTTGATGTCTGCTCTTTTGCATCTGTGTGTCGTTGCTGGTGTGAATGGTGATGCATCTGGGTCTGATGACAGGAGTCCGTGTGTGCCCACTGTACATATGTCCTGGGGTCTGAGAGTTGGTGACCCGGGGGGGGCGTGTTTTGGGTGTGTTGGCCTGCGTGTGTCCATGGATGTCCATTTGGTATTGATATTTGTGTAAGTCCTGAGGTGTGCAGGTCTGACCTCGTGGGTGTGTATGTGGGGGGGGGAGGGGCATGTGTGTTGGAGAAGTGTGCCAGTGCCCATGTAGTGTGTTTTTGTGTTTGTGATGGCTGCATTGTGTGTGTGTGTGTGTGTGTCCTGTATTGGGTACCACTATCAGAGACTGGAACCTGTGCAAACGGGAGATGAGGGGGGAGGTCAGGCTGGCCAGTCCTGAGTGAGTCCTTCCATGTGTGACGTGTACCCTTCGCACCTCCCCCCACCCCACAACTCGTCTTTGCCATTTGGGTCCCGCATGAGTCCCTGTGTGTGCGCATCACTGTGTTCCGGAAGTTAGACCCACCAGCCCATGCCCTGGGTGACTCCCAGGCTGGGTGAGTTTGTGTTTTGAGGCTGTCTCCCCTGCTACATACACACACCTGACAGACTCCTCCATCTGGGTCCTGTGTGAGCCCTTGGGCTTGCTGTGAGAGCCGTCCTGTGCCTCTTTCCTTGTCCGTCGTGTGCATGGGAGGCTGTCCCCACCTGGGCGGCCCTGCGTCAGACCGTCGGTGGGCATGTGTCTTGTGGGGCCATCACGCCCGCCTACAGTGCCCCATCTGGGCCCTGTTTGTTGTGGGAGCCTTCCCTGCCCCCCAGATGTGCAGGAGTGGGGGTGTCCTGTGTACCCCAGGTAGGAGGCGTGTATTGTGGGGCCCTGGTGCCCCCGGCACTGCCCGGCTGACCGCACCCCTCTCCCCCTGTCCTGCAGGCCTCAGGGAGCGCCATGGCCCGAGCACGCCAGGAGGGCAGCTCCCCGGAGCCCGTAGAGGGCCTGGCCCGCGACGGCCCGCGCCCCTTTCCCCTCAGCCGCCTGGTGCCCTCGGCCGTATCCTGCGGCCTCTGCGAGCCCGGCCTGCCCGCCGCCCCCGCCGCCCCCGCCCTGCTGCCCGCTGCCTACCTCTGCGCCCCCACCGCCCCGCCCGCCGTCACCGCCGCCCTGGGGGGCCCCCGCTGGCCTGGGGGTCCCCGCAGCCGGCCCCGAGGCCCGCGCCCCGACGGTGAGTGCCGCCCCGCGCCGGCGCCCCGGGATGATGGGATCCAGGAAAGAGACACTGAGGAACTGGAGAAGTGGGAGCGAGTGGGGGGAGGTGGCGAGCCGGCCGGGCCACAGGGAGGGTGTGGCCAGTGTGGTCTTTGTGTTGCAAGAAGCAGGAAGACGGAGTGGGAGGCTGGGGGTGGGGGGAGGCCGAGTGGGAAGTCCCTCCTGGAATCTGACTGCAGTCTCCGAGTTGCAGCCCACGGCCTTTTCCGGGCCCGGGGCAGCAGCTGTTTCCCAGCCCCCCTCCCCTAGTCTGGGTCTCCTTAACCTCCCCGAGGACTGTAGTTGGAGAGAGCGTGGGCAGAGCGAGGGGACTGTCACTTCAGGACTTGGGGGGGGGCGGTTGGCCTTTTGCCTTTATCTGCATCTCTGGCCAGGGCCGCCCCTCTCCGCAGTCCGGGAGGAGGAAGGAGAGGGGGAGGGGCCATTGTGTGGGGAAAGTGGGGGTGGGGGAGGCGAGAGTGGGAAAGTGAGTCTTGGGGAGGGAAGGGTTAAAGGTCCCCTGCCGGATGGGCTGTTAACCCTGTGGTGCCCTGCTAGCCCCATCCCGGCGAGCACGCTCGGTGGCAGGGAAGATTGTCCTGCTCTCCCTCTCCACCCCAACCCCTCACCTTGTCCCTGGAGCCCACGGAGGGCAGGGGAGAGAAAACTTCCCTGGCTGGGTTCCCTGGCAGCGGGGGCAAGAGGGGCCCCGATTTCAAGACCACAGGCCTAGGTGTGGAAACTGAGGCCCCGACTTTAGGCCTTAGGATCCCTCTCACCAGGACCTGGTGTGACTGGAGAGAGGCAGAGACTGCGGGTGGCTCAGAAGGGGGTGGGGCAGGAAGGCATCTCCCGAATCCCAGCCCCCCAGGGCCCGGGCTCGCTCGGAGGCAGCCAGTCTGGCCTTCTGGTCTCCGTGCCCCTGCCACATCCGGGGGTGTGGCTTCACTGTGGTTGGACACCAGAGGGCAGGAGACCTGAGGCTTGTGACTGGGTGTAGTCAGTCGCCGTATCCCTATGTGACCTTGGGCCACTTCTTAGGGTGGGCCTCAGTTTCCCCATCTGTCAAATGGAGCCGGCAAAATTTGGTCCCGTTTTGGAATAGTTGGGTCGGATAAGAGGGAGGGCTTCCAGACTAACATGGGTAGTGGGGTGGTAGCTGGCTAGGCAGGTAACCCCCAGAGAGGCCTCCCCAGGACCTCTTCATGCTTTCTGGTGCCTGGGGAGCCGAAGCTGAGAAATCTGGCTTTAGGAGGGGAGAAACGGAATCGGCAGAAATGAGGCGGGGAGCAGAAAGGAAATCGGGAGGCTGGAAAAGGGAGAAGCGGGCTCTGGCTAATTAGTCCCTCGGGGCCATCTCAGGGCCTACAAGGGGTGGTGGGTGCTGACCACGCCCCCCTCCTTCCCCCGCCCCCCCGTCTTTTCCCAGGTCCTCAGCCCTCGCTCTCGCCGGCGGAGCAGCACCTGGAATCGCCGGTGCCCAGTGCCCCGGGGGCCCTGGCGGGCGGCCCCACCCAGGCAGCCCCGGGAGTCCGGGGGGAGGAGGAGCAGTGGGCCCGGGAGATCGGGGCCCAGCTGCGGCGGATGGCGGACGACCTCAATGCGCTGTACGAGCGGCGGGTGAGTGCTGGGGGCGGGGTAGACGGCAGGTGGGACTTCCCGCCCAGGAGGGGGCTGCGGGCGGGCCCCGCCAGATGTGCGGCAGCTGCTGCCCGGCGCGGCGGGGTCGCGCTGGGGACATGCAGGTGGGAGGGGCGGCGGGCCCGCGGACCTGCCGAAGGGCCCGCGCCGCGGCTGGCACAGGCCGGGCGAGGGCCGGGACTGCCTCAAGTGCCGCGGCGCGCCCGGGGCCCGCGGCCGCGGGGACTGAGGGCGGCGCTCCGCGGAGCGACTCATATATCCCGGGCTATTTATAGCCGGTGAGTCAGCAGCGGCGGCGCGGCCGCACCCGCCCCTCCCACTCGCCGGCGCGCGCGGCCCGCAGCGCGCCTTACAGCTTCCCGGGCGGCGGGGGCGGGCCCTGGAGCCCCGCCCCCGCGGTAGGCCCCGCCCCCAGCCCACGCCTCGGCCTCTCGTTAAAAGAAAATCCTTGAAGCCTATGTCGTAGAACAGAGAATAAGTATCAGGGCGCCGACCACCCAGCTCTGTCCAAATCTGAACATTACACCCGCAGTGCTTGCTTATTGAAAGACACAAAACCCGGATGTTGTCAAGCCCCTTGTTCTCCTCTCTGACCTCTCCTCCTCCCCCTTTCCAAAGGACTCCTCTCAAGTGGGCATGTCCCCTGACTCCGCAGGTGTTGATTCTTTTACTACCTATTTATCAGGCCACAAACAATGCTTAGGTTTGCGGGATGTTTTTGGCTTCATATACGTGGTGTGTCCCTCTCCAAACTTTTTCCCCCTGTATTAGGCTTTGAGACTGATCCATGTGGGCAAAGCAGGTTTTAGTTCCTGCATTTTCCCTGCTATGTAGCATTCTATTGGCTCAACACATAGTATCCTTGCTCATTTTCTCATTGATGAATATTTAGGATTTAAAAAAAAGAATGCTCAAATTTCATTGGCGGGTTTTTTTGTTTTGTTTTGGTTTGGTTTTTGTCTCTTTCCAATGATGCACATCTGCAGAGCACTTGTACCTCTGGAGTAGCTACCTGGGTGTTCTGCCCGCCTCAGCTTTACTAGATAGTTGCTAGCTTGCTCACAGAGATGACTGTGCTGGGCGGCACCCCTCAGCAGTGAGACATTGGCAGGCTTTCCAACTAATGCCATTCTGATGTGCCCCCTTTGCTACCTCCTGGTTGCAAGAGTTGGTGGGGAGTGATGAGAGGGTGGGGATTGGTACAAGGCATCCCACAGCCTGGCACCCACTAGGATCATCAGGATGGTTTATCTGACTTTGTTCTCATCTGTCAGAGGAGTTTCTCATCCTTTCACGGGGATGAGACTAGGTGGGCCCTGCTTATTAGCAGCGGGCCTGGCCATGCACTCAGGATAGGGGGTGGGAGAGTGCTACAGCTTACCTTTAATTCCTACTGGTGGGGAGTCTTTTCTTCTATGTGGCTTCCTTCGTTCTCACTTGCCTAGCAATTTGGAACTGAGGGGGTCCTAGAGGCCACCCCAAGCCTTCATCCTGTTGCTGGAAAGAGGGCAGGGGTTAGTTTGGCTGGATATACTTCTGAGCAGCCTCAGCACAGAAGGTGAACTGTGGTTCCCAGGGCCTGTCCTTCCACAGATCATTCTAGAATCACTGAGACTATGGGCTCCCCGCTCCCTTCTCTCTCACTTCCCAGCCTTTGAGCGGAGGGCAGGACAGGCCGCCATCCAGCCTCCCCACCCCCGCCCCGCAACCCCCCAGCCCTGGCTGACTTTGGTTGGGAGACTAGGGGAGCACTTGCTGGGCGCAGGCACTGTGCTGAGGGCATTCGGTCCGCATCCTCTCCGTCCTGTTTTGTTCTAGATGAGGTTGCTGTCCTCAAGGTGACGACGTGGGCCCAGGTGGTGGGAGGAGCTGGGATTTGGACCCAATCAGCAGTAATAGTACCTACCGCTGAGGGTTGGGGGAGAATGTAGGACGGTGCCTCCCTCCTCGCTGCCCTTGGGCCTAACCACCCATGTGCCCGGGTCCCCCTGTGGCACACCCACCCTGACTTCCTCTTCTCCCTCTCCCTAGAGACAAGAGGAGCGGCAGCGACACCGCCCCTCACCCTGGAGGGTCCTGTACAATCTCATCATGGGACTCCTGCCCTTACCCAGGGGCCGCGGAGCCCCGGAGATGGAGCCCAATTAGGTGCCTGCAGCCGCCCGGTGGACGTCAGGGACTTGGGGGGCAGGACCCTCCCACCTCCTGATGCCCTGGCCAGCGCGGGGGACTTTTTCTGCACCATGTAGCATACTGGACTACCAAGCCCTGCCTGTCCCAGGGGCAGGCCAGGGCAGCCACTCCAGCCCCAGCCCCGGCCTAGCCTGGGTGCACTGATGGGAGATGTGGACTCCTGGGTCCCTGGCTGGGAAGCCAGGGGAGAGAGGGCTGACGGACTCAGCGTCTGAAGGCAGCGGTGACAGAGAGGGTGGGGATGGAGCTGCCCGCCTCTGCCGCCCACCACCATCTCAGGAAAGGCTGCTGGTGCTGGCTGCCCGTTCCAGCTGCAGGGGTGACACTGGGGGGGAGTCTCCCTCCCAGTGCTCCTTCACTTTGGGCCTGGCCTCAGGCCCCTGGTGCTTCCCCCCCTCCTCCTGGGGAGGGGGCCCGTGAAGAGCAAATGAGCCAAACGTGACCACTAGCCTCCTGGAGCCAGAGAATGGGGTGGGTCTGATGGCTACCCCAGCCCAGCGCCCAGCCATCTTCCCTGAGCCAGCCGGCGGGTGGTGGGCATGCCTGCCTCACCTTCATCTGGGGGTGGCCAGGAGGGGCCCAGACTGTGAATCCTGTGCTCTGCCCGTGACCACCCCCCGCCCCCATCAATCCCATTGCATAGGTTTAGAGAGAGCACGTGTGACCACTGGCATTCATTTGGGGGGTGGGATATTTTGGCGGAAACCGCCCCAGCCTTAGTCCCCAGGGCGAAGCGCTGGGGGGAAGACGGGGAGTCAGGGAGGGGGGGAAATCGCAGAAGAGGGAGGAGTCTGGGAGCGGGGAGGGATGGCCCAGCCTGTAAAATACTGTATATGCGCTGCTGTAGATACCGGAATGAATTTTCTGTACATGTTTGGTTAATTTTTTTTGTACATGATTTTTGTATGTTTCCTTTTCAATAAAATCAGATTGGAACAGTGGATACTCTTTCTGCTTTCTTTCCCCACTGCCTGGTCGGGTCCAAGTCTCTGTGACCTCTATCTGGGATGAGGTAGGAGGTGGGAGAGGTGGTCCACAGAGCACACCTGGCTGTCCAGCTGTATCCAAAGGGAGGCTAAGGAGCACGGGTGCCACTGTATACACCCAGCCCTCATGCCTCCCTACACAACTCCCATTAAAAGCAAAGCCCCATCCAAGTACTAACCAGGCCCGACCCTGCTTAGCTTCCGAGATCAGACGAGATCAGGCGCGTTCAGGGTGGAAGGGAAAAATGAAACGGGGGAAATCGGAGGGGGAGATGAACCATGAGAGACGATGGACTCTGAGAAACAAACTGAGGGTTCTAGAGGGGAGGGGGGTGGGGGGATGGGTTAGCCTGGTGATGGGTATTAAAGAGGGCACGTATTGAATGGAGCACTGGGTGCTATACGCAAACAATGAATCATGGAACACTACATCAAAAACTAATGATGTATGGTGATTAACATAATAAAATTTAAAAAAAAACTTGTTTACTGGACAACAAAAAAAGCAAAGCCCCGTGAGGGCAGGGCTTTGTTTTGTCATGTTTAAGAGTTTAAGTCATCTCCACACCCAGCGTGGGGCTCGAACTCATAAGCCTGAGATCAAGAGTCCCACACTCCTCTCACGGAGTCAGCCGGGCCCCCCAAGGGCAGAGGGGTGGGTTTCTTTGGTGCTTTATCCTCACTGGATAAAGTATGTTCTGGAAGCTCCACATTTACTTAATGAATGACCTAGAACTTCTTCAGAAGCACCACCACGAGGAGTCCTGGGGCACATGTTGGGAATGAGGCTGACCTTGTCCCCGCCCTCATGGAGGGAGAGCATCTCAAGCTAAGATCAAACTGGGGCTTTACCCATGCGGCTGCCCTAAGGCCGAACACGCCGCCTGGCATAAGCCTGTGGTTAATTAATATAAGAAGGGGAGCTCCTACCGTTATCTTCCTGAAAACAGGGCAAGCGGGCAAATGCTTTCCTTATGCCCTCTCCTACACGACTGGCGCAGACACAGGTTTGGAACCCAGCTCTGGCCCTTCTGGTAGTCCTCACTGGAAGAGGGGAAATTCAGGGGAAAGGGCCCTTCTAAAAGATCAGGGTAGGGGTGCCTGGGTGGCTCAGTCGTTAAGCGTCTGCCTTTGGCTCAGGTCATGATCCCGGGGTCCTGGGATCGAGCCCCATGTCAGACTCCCTGCTCAGCGGGAAGCCGGCTTCTCCCTTTCCCACTCTCCCTGCATGTGTTCCCTCTCTCGCTGTGTCTCTGTCAAATAAAGAAATAAAATCTTAAAAAAAAAAAATCAGGGTAAACGGGCATGATCACTTTGGAAAGGAATTTGGCAAAAGCTTGTCAGGCAGAGGACGCGCCTATCTATGCCAGCAATCGCCTTCCTGGGTGTCCTCCCTTAGAAGTGCATGTGCGCAAGTGTCCAAGGGTTGGCAACTCCCTAAAGTCTCCAACAGCAGTCGAAAGGGTCTCAAGTCTGCTCTAGACATGCAACAGAACAACAGCGGGTAGCTGGAATAAACTAGAACTCTACAAATAAACAACAAATAACGGTGAGAGAAAAAAAAAAAAAGCAAGTGGCAAAATGATGGCAGGTACCTGGGTGTTTTTTATATTTTTCTTCATATTTTCCATCAGGGCTTAAATGCTGCACACAGAGGCCAAGGCCCCTGGCCAGTGGGGGCGTTCACACCCAGCTGTCCGAAGCCCAGCAGAGGATGCTTCCTACTCGGGCAACCGACGGCTTCTCCTTTCCAGTAACCATTCATCGAATTACTGATATGGCTGAATTAGGTCTATAGATTTTAGTATTTGTTTTCCCTTTTCATTCTGGTTTCCTCTCTCCTGCCTTCTCTTGGATTATTTGAACGCTTTTTCCGGTTCTTTGAGGTTTCGCTCTCGGCAGTTCAGTCTTTAGTACTGCACACACACATACCTCTTTCTCGGTCTATTCAGAGTCCGTATCGTACCACTTCACTTCCACTGTAGAATCCGCCATCGCTCAGGCCATGGGTCCTTTCCACTCCTCCCACCATTTTGTGCTGTCGTTGTTGTCACATGACCTGAGCCGAAGGCAGACGCTTAAATGACTGAGCCACAAAGGCACCCTTTAACTTTTGCTTTAAAATCATAATAGATTTCAAAGAAATGAAGAGACCAGATAGTCTTTAGCAATCTTTCCCCGCTGGATTACCATTTCTTCGATGCAGACTGAAGTTCCAAGTTTCTCCTGGGATAATGTCCCGAAAGCCTGAAGAACTTCCATTAGCATTTTGTATAGTGTATTTCTGCCAGTGACAAGTTCTCTTGTCTTTTTACTTGTTTTCACTGGTTTTAGAATTCTGGGGTTGACAGTTTTCTTTCAGCCTCTTGACGATGTTGTTTCGCTGTCTCTGGTCTCCGTTTTTGGAGAAATCCAGGATTACCCGAATCATGGTTGCCCTGCTTGTAATGTGTTGTTTTTGTCAGGCTGCTTTCAAGACTTTATTAAAAAAATCTTTGCCTCTTTTTTAGACTGGATAATTCCTATTAATATTATTTCCAGTGCACAAAAGTCTCTCATCCCCATTCTATTAGGTCTACCAGTGGATCTTTAAAATTGCAGATACTGTATTTTCGGTGTTAGAACACCCATTTTGTTAACATCTTCTATTTCTCTGCTGAGACTTGTCAACATTACACAGGTGTTTTCCTTTTACCTCAGTGAGCATAGTTGTAATAACTACTTTAAAGTCCTTGCCTGCTAACTCCAACACTTGGATGTCTTTTTGTTTTGTTTTAACGTAGGCTCCACGCCCAACATGGGGCTTGAACTCACGACCCCAAGATCAAGAGTTGCATGCTCTACCCACTGAGCCAGCCAGGCGCCCCCCCCAACACTTGGGTTCTCTTGGTCATCTTGTCTTTTCCCTTGAGAATGAGTCCCATTTCCCTAATTCTATGTATATTAGGTAATTTTGCATTGTGTCCAGATAGTACGTTAACATTGTAGACATTCTGGATTCTGTTATATTCCTCCAAAGAAATGTGAGAGTTCCTGTGGGGATATTTGTATTTGCTAGACTCAACCTGCTGCAGCGGGTGACAGTATAAATCTGGATTGCTTCAGTCCTCCTTGGAGTTGGCCCCACACATCCATAGCCTGGTGGTCAGCTAAAGACTTGGGCTGAATCTATACATGTCAATTGGGGGGAGGGAACTTCCCTCACACTCTCCGTTCCAGCTGCTGTGGTTCCCTGAGGCTCTGTCCTCTGGTTCTTCAGGCCAGTAAGACAGCTGGTTTTCTACCTGATTTTTGGCTGCCTGGTGCAGTGCCAGAGGCTGCAACCCACCCTCGGGCTAACACTGTAGAAAACTGCACAC
The DNA here is from genome assembly GCF_037043125.1 of Eumetopias jubatus. Classification (NCBI taxonomy): domain Eukaryota; kingdom Metazoa; phylum Chordata; class Mammalia; order Carnivora; family Otariidae; genus Eumetopias; species Eumetopias jubatus. The sequence continues at coordinate 56,314,008 of NW_028274816.1, read as the reverse complement.
ACACCAGAAAACTCATCCTGTGGTGGGCTTTTCCTGCAACTTCCAACTCGCCCTCTCCCCCAAATCCACCTGCTTTTGATCACTCTCCAGAGCCTTCCAGCAGTTTTGGGGGTTTTTTTGTTTTTGGTATTTTGTCTAGAATATATAGTTTATTTGCAGGGGTGTGGTTGCCTGTTAGAAGCATACTCCACCACACCAGAAACAGAGCTTCTGTATTTTTTTAGTAGACCTAGACCGATTATTTTTTCAGGATTGAAAGGGGGGAACCCTACTCTACTATCCAGGGTAGATGGAAAGAGTCAGAGATCCAGGGACAAAGTCGGAGATGGCCATATTTTATTAGCAAAGTCCAAAGGGCTCCTAATAAAACAAGAGAAGGGATCAGTTGTTCCAGGAGGAAAGGAAACATCTAAAGTCATCTCTGTTGGCCTTCTCTCTTAGAACTAAGGTGCTGAGTGGTCCCACGGCTTGGCAAAGTGGACACTCAGAGCACCTGGCAAATGAGGTCCAGAGCCGAACCTCTGCCACAGGCAAACTGTGCCCCCTCTAGCCAACTAATCCCCAACTTGAACCGGCATCCCTCACCCATCTCCAGTAATCCCACCCTGCAATGGTTGCTTCTGGAAGGGAGAGATTTACTTTTCATTGTTTATGTTGTTTTTTCCTTCCTCAAAAACTATGACTGCGTGTCTCGGTAAACCTTTCAATTCTGCACTACACACACCTATTATCTATCCAGACAACAAATGACATGTAAAAATGCTACCATGCTACTCTTTCAGAAGGAAGCAACATCTCAAATGCACTTATATACTCTATAACCTCGGCCTCGGGCTTTGGGGAGTCTTTCCCAAGCGTGTGCAAAGGAAACCAGCTCAATGTCACTCAACAGCAGACTGATTAAATAGCTTATGGTTCATCTGTGGTTTTGGAATTCAATGCACAATGCACTGACAAGGATCTCCAAAACATAGTGAGAAAAAGCAAGTTGCAGGAAAAGTTATGCACAATAGCAGCTAACATGGAGCAACTTCTACTCAAAAGAATGTATTCATTCAATTCCCACATTAACAGAGGAATGTACTATTAACCCATTTTACACATGGGGCAATGGAGGCACAAAAAGGTCACCTGCCCAAGGTCACATAGCAAGTGGGATAGCCCGGGCTTAAACCTGACAGTTTGGAAAGATTCACTGTCAAAGGCTGCCGAGAGTGACCTCTGGGAGGTATATATGAAAGTGGATACAGCTAACATATCCAAAAAGCATCTCCCATTTCTCTCCAAAATCCTGAGTTTAGCTAGGAAGTCAGCTGCTCCTGCTATGTGGCCGATGTTGAGCTGCCAGGCCCTATGACGCAGTGGGGAGGAGTCTTTTCACCCCTATATATGTATAATGCTTGAATGTTTAACTATGAGCTTAAAAACAAAATCTACCTGCCCCTCTGGATCCAGCTGAAGGCCCTCCCTCAACACCTGGGCCACCCGGGCCTGCCTGTTTTTCAGTGGTGACTACTAAGTCCCAGGACCTTGTGAAGGCAAAGCCCTAGTCGCTAACAAGTAGTGGCGCCACTAAATAAATGTTCCTAAGTGTCTTGCGGAGAAGTCTTCCCCATCAGCCCACATTCCGTGCCTTACTTGTTGGATCAGGCTGTTCCCTCATCTGCAGTGTGAGCACGACAACAGCATCGACTCCCATGGGGCTGCTGTGAGGATTCAAGCAATTAAGCCAAAGTGCAAGTATTCTGAAAGGTACCAGGCAGGTAAGTGTGAGTATGTTAGCTATTATTAAACTCTTTTGACTTGCCAACTCCAACCTAAGCCTCCATTTTTCCATCTGCAAAGGGCAAATAGGACATAACCTCAACAGATACACACACCAAAAAATATGCAAGAAACTGACTAAAAGGGTCTGTGCTGCAAAGGGAAACCACAGAATGTGGGGCTCTGATGGGACCAAGAGCTTTTTATTGTAGTTTTTTACCTTTGCGTGTATTATTTATTTTTTGAGTAGTACCTGTTCCACTAGAATGTTCTGAGGCTTCAACTTAAGAGTTTGGCTACGACACATCATACACAGACAATATTCCACAGACAACATAAGTGGGGTATGGAGTGGAGAAACCTGGCAGCCCCAAAGACAGCCCACTTCCTTTCATTTGGTAACTCTAGCATCCCTAAAGTATTTGTTACCTTCACAGATTAGATCCTCCTTCCCAAGTAGCTACGTATCTCCTGGAGGTATTAGAAACCACAGGATGATCACTGTGCTCTTCCTGGAGACGTGGGGAAATCTATTTTTATGATAATATTAAAACATGTAATATGGGAGAATATGAAATTTGAAGAAATGAGAATAAAGACAGTTCTTGCCTGGGGCTGGCAGCTTCCAGCACCCACCCCAGATTCCCAAGGGGTCTTTTCCAGATGATTCAATTTCTGCCATGAAAGGTACAGGGGTGGAAAAGTTTGAGAAGCTTCAGAGAAGTTTCTATGATAATTTTGTTTTTATCCATCCAGACCCTCCTGCTCCCCCTTGTGACCAAGGCCCCACACTGCAAAGTAGAAGGGTGTAGTTGGCTCAAAATGTCCAAGAAAGGGTGAGATTCATGCATTGATAAAAACACTGCCCTTGGTGCCCCTGAGTTGACATTGATGGGGTCCAGAAAGGGGCCCCTCCAGAAACACAGTCCTAGCCTCACCTAGGGAGGAGGAGAGGTGAGCAGGAGGGTCAGGGAATAGAGTGCCTCCTCCCTGTGGAGACCCAATTTTTTTTCTTTCCTTTTCTTCTGGAGCAGGACTGAAACAGGAGGAGCGGATTTGTTCAAACTGGCCAGACTCACAGCTCACACAATTTTACAATAAGGAGAAACTCCAGGACGGTGACAAGAACTAGAGCGTGCTCGGGCTGTCGAGTCAAGACAAACCCGGCATCCTGAACCAATGAAAGCTTTGAGCCCTGCCAGCTGTGGGACTTGAGGCACATTACTTAAGTGTCACTTAACTTTAAAATGAGGCCACTGCCCACTCGGACTCTGCACAGTGCCTGCTGCACAGGGGATTTACACAGAAGGCAGCATCAGTATCACATCCTTTACTTCTTTACCGTTAATATAATTCCTGTCACTGAGAATAGCCACTTTTGAACTGAATTAGTCAATAGGCAGTTGGAACCAGAAGCTTCTACGCACTCTAGAATTTGAGCAATCTCTTGTTAGATTACCCAGAAAAACAGTGGCAGGAATGGTGATGGAGGGGAGGAACCCTGAGGCACACTGAAGCATCCAGTGAGATTTCTTTAGGTTAAAAAAGGCCACTGATAGGATCATTCCCTATCACAGGAAGACGTTTGTAATGTGGGGAAAAAAACAAATCCTAAAGCAAATAACTTTATTTCTATCATTCCTTTTTAAAGAACCAAGGGCATATAGAAAATATAAAAAAAACACAAACAGCTGTGACTCAGGGGGGTAAAGGAAGGACTGACACAGCCCTGGAAAGCAACAGCCTCCAGGACAGTCTGAGTTGCATCAGGAAAGGGCGGGGGGGGCTCTGATAAGACAGGCTCCTATGTCCTAGCTTGGGCCCCAAAACATCAGGATCCTCAGGAGGTGGGACCCTGGAACCTGCCTTTTTAAAACAAGTTTTCAAAGTAATGTTCACTTTGCCAGGTCTCGCCCTAATGCCCAAGGGAACTTTGGTAACATTTCCTCTCTTCCAAAATCCAGGCTGAAACCCAACTAATCCTGAACTAAAACTCAAGAACAGCACACCAGATGCCACCTGTTGTTTTTCAGGATCTCAAACTCTGGAGGAAATACATTCCGCCTGCCGTCTTTTCCTCTCTGGGGCACCTGTCTGCATTTGGAACGGTGGCTCCCGCTAGTGTTTCATCAGGCCCAGCCTTACTCCCCACCTGGAGTCATGCTCTTCTCTGTATGACATCAGGCAGGGAGTAAGTCCAAGGAGATGGCAAGAGGATCCTAAGCAACAAGGCATGCTGGCTGCTGGCAGGCGTCTCCTGTGGAAGCCCAGAGGGTTGGCGATGCTATGGCGGCCCCAGGACAGAGGGATGCATCAGAGGGGGCGTTCAGGCGACGGCTGGCAAACAGCCTTCACCAGTGCAGGAAGGGAGACAGCCGGTCCCTATGCCCCTTGCTGAGCAGCTGCTGGTGCTTAGAAGTCACACATCTGTACAAGCTCACTGCTCGCAGGAAATGGTTTGTACTGGTCCAATGGCTCCCCCCAACCCCCCCGCCTGGAGCTGCCTTCAAGGGGGGAGGGGAGAAGGGAGAGGGCACGTGTGGTCGCGCTGCAGGTCAGCGTCTCCAGGGCTGCCAATCTTGGGTTCACTGGGGGCCGAGGCACTCCACAATCCCACTGCCCTTCATGCCATCAAAAAAGAAGAAGTTGTTGTGAGGAGGGTCCCTTTGAGACAGGGCCTGGGAAGAAAAACAAGACAAGGGTTCAGCTCAGATGCTTTCAAAAGGCTAATATGGAGAAAAATGAAAAAGCCCTCAAAAACCAGATCTTCTAACACTCAGCAGCGGTTCTCAACAGAGGTTGATTCTGCTCCCCAGGGGCTCAGTGGCTATGTCAGAGCCACAACTGCAACTGCCCTGTCTCTCTGCGCTGTCCCCAATCACCTGAGCACCTCTGGACAGATCAGTTAGCCTCTCTGAACCCCATTTTCCCCACATAAAATGAAAACAGTACACGTACTGTCCTCGTAGCACTAGGCAGATGCTGTTCCTCAACCATGTGAAACGACGTGTCCCCCCCGCCCCCAGCAGCGCCGTGGGCGAACAGCAGTAATAACTATTCATGCCGATCCGACTGAGAACGGCGGCAGCCCTGACCCTCTGTGGGACACACACTGCTGCAGACACGGCTCTTCCGTGAGGAGACACGCTGCCTGCCTTCGTGTGCACGACGGGCCAGGGCTGGGATCCAGACAGTCTTTGAGATGCTACTTAGCCATGGAAATGGTGATTATCTTGTGGGGTTAACAGCAGCACAGGGCACCTTAACGAAGGGGCCAGACCTCCTGAAATCATGTGCTGAATCGTGTGTGTACATGTGCGTACTGAGAAAGGACTCGCAGGTGTCAGTGAGTTTTCTCAGAGGTTCTTAACTCAAAAAGGGTTGCCATTTAAAGACGAGGACATCGTCCAAGCACGCCACTAGGCCAGGTTTAAAGGCTCCCAGGAGCGCCATGATTGTCATTCATAGGGCGGGACTTCTTTCACAAGGTTAGGAATGCACTCTAGACACCCTGAACTTCTCTTTGAATTGAGCATCAATCTCAACCTGTTTCTTCCTCTGTAAAATGGGAATAATTATACCTCCTTCAAGTGGTTATTCAGCCATCCGTCCATGGAAAACTTCTAGAGCATCTACTCTGTGCCAGGTATCAGGAGTCTGAGGCACAGTTAAGACAGAGGCCTGCTTCTCTGGGCTTACATGCAAAATGGCAACTGCACGTGCCTGCTACCGTTTTTGGGGAACATGAGATGCAATCAAGCTTGGAATGCGTCTGGCACATAACAAATTCTCAAAAAGTGGGAGCTGCCATGACTGAGAAGAGCCAGGGATCCCTTACCACGATCTGAGGACCCCAAGCACTCAGCCAGGTGGAAGGGCCCAAGAGCCCACAGTTAGAACTCCCAGACCCCAGAACCCAAGTTACAGGACATGACACAATGGGACCCAGCAGCACTGCTGCTGCCACCATCACCGCTACACTGTAGACAGGGAGGCCTAGCGGAGACAAGAGGAGGAGGACACTTACGGAAGCATGACAGGACAGGGCATGTGGATGGAATATGTGGTGTTTGGAATGATGGAAGGAAGAAAACAAAGAGGATTCGGAGGGAAGAGAGTTACGTTTGCCCTCCATCTCCTAATGTTTACTCATTATGGATGGTCAGATGGTGCTCAGGAGAGAAGTGGGGCTGTGCCACAACCTTCAGATTGTGGGACCCTGGTGTCAGCTGGCTGAAGGCTGAATCGTGTTAAGTAAGGGGCGGGGGGTGGTAGGGACAAGACACCAGGCCATGGGTTGAACACGGGGCAAAAGGTAAAGTGCTTCCCAAGCAAGATGGGGGTAGGGGGAGATTCCAAACACACCCAGCAACCAAGAATGCAGAGTACTCTGGCTGTCTGGGATAAACAGAAACAAGATGCGGGCAACAGCTGTCCCCAGCAGGCAGGAAGGAGGGGGCTGCATTAGAGGTTAGGACTGGGACACGGAGAAGCCACTGCAAACAATGGGGTCAAGGCCAGCCGCCCCGACTCCTAATCTCCATCCCACATTAAATACCCAGGGAGCAGCTTCTTGGTGAGATGCCCCGAGTGAAGCCGAAGGCACAAAGACAGCGCCCGGCTCCACGGAGACAACGTCTGCAGCACGAGGCTGAGCGGTGAAGGGCACAGGCTCAGAGAGCAGACTGCCTGGGCTCAGGTCCTCGCTCCGTCACTTCTCTGCACTGCGGCTCCTCCCTTATGAATCAGGGGTGCTCACAACAGTCCTACCTCGTAGGGCTGTTGTGAGGAAAAGACAAGTGTATCCTTGCATAGGCATTTCAGTAAGTTTTGCTACCGCTGTTGTCACTGTAGGCTACAAAACTGATTTTGTGCCCTTAGGATTCTCCCATCACAGCGCCCCTTCCTCCTGAGTCTGTCCACAGGCGGCCTCAGAATCCTTCTCAACACAGTCTCCTGGGCGGCCACAACTGACTTCTCAGATTGGGCATATAAGCTACAATATTCATAGCAGTCTTAACGAAGCAGAAGGCGTGAGCAAGGACATAGGTGTGGCCATCACATCCCTCTCTTCTTCTCCCTCTGAATCTCCCTGAGGCTCGCCCTACTCCTTAGGATATAGAAAGTTGGATTTAGGGAGAGAATTTGGTCCAGAGAAAAGGATCAGGAAAGAAGAGAGGAAAAAAAAGAACCTTAAAGATGGTAGGACTATCAAATTGAGTCAAATGTCTCCAGAACAAATTTACTGACTTCAAGACAAAGTAGTGAGACCTGGATCTCCAAATGCTCCCCTTAAGCTCAAACACATCATGTAAATGAGCATGGGAAATCATTTAACTAGGCATGAGTCTGCTCCATGAAAGAAAAGGACAAACCATCATTGCAAACCTACTGGAGCAGTCGAGAACCTACAAAAGGCAGATTCGATGTCTCTGGGCAAATATCAAAGTCCCAAAGAAAGTATTTGGGGACATGCTGTAATTCTGACACGGAAATGTTCCAGAAGAGACTCAAAAGGCTGGCTGTGCTAGTTATGTGGTTACACCACATATTCCAAGTGAAATATTTCCCTTCTGAGAGGGACAATGACACCAAACCTAATGTGGTCACAGGTCACCCACTATAGAGCCTTGCGGGGCTCCTGGGACAGTACACATGCTCTACTGGTACTGAATGCCCCCTTCTGAACAACTACCCTTGGTGTGTGCATTACAAGAGGAAGCTCTGATACCATGGCCGTGGACAGAGAAAACCGCATGAAGGAGAAGTTAAGGGCACAGGCTGTGGAGCCCATCTCCGGGCCTCAGTGTCCCCCCGCCTTTAAATGGTGATCATGATAGTATGCACTTCACAGAGCTCTGAGAAGCAGACTACATGGCAAGTATCATGAGCACCACGTAACTCATCAGTCGTTAGGACAGGCAGCTCTCTACGGCAGCCATGGGTTCTCTCAGGTGGCACACTGACAAGGCCATGGTGGTTCAACGGTCTTCTGCTCCAAAGGGACTCTTTACCTTCACAATTTCCTGGGCCAGGATCCCTCCAACCACTGCACACACTGGGGCCATCTCGGAGAAGCAGTACCTAGAAGAGAAGACAAATGAAATCGAGCCCGGAGAACAGGAAGGCGGCTGTAGGACATGTGACAAAGGTCAGTAGTGGGCTTGCCTGATGAAAACATCTCCTACCAGGAGGAGTCAATTCAGATAGCAATGCTAATGCTGGCACAAAGGCGTGAAAATGAAATCTGCTCCAGGAGGTTAGTTGGGAAAGACCTCTGAACCTTGCAAGGCAGGCAGGAATTGTTTCACAACATTTTTTTTGTTTAAGTTAAAGTAAAGACTATATCTGTGCTTCCTAAAAATAAGGTCCAACAAATATCAGATGTTTCAGTGCCCCGGTCACATTCTCGCAATTCTCTTCTTACCCACAATGGGCAGTGGGTTCTATCTGCTATTCCCAGACAAATGTCAGGGAGAAGGCCTGTGTTAACATGTAGGAGGCATAGGAAATCTGGGGCCTGAAATGAAGCATGGGGGGCACAAAAAGTCTCTGCTACTTACATAGATACCAACCCTTGTGGGCCAGGATGGGGCATACAGAGGACAAATCTTAGCTAATACTGTCACCTGCCTCCCCAAATCACCGCTCCTGGGCAGTATAACACTCTGCCACCACTGCCCCAGAGGAAGTGAGCTCTGCCAAACATGGAGGTATTTTTTATTTTTTATTTTTATAATTTATTTTTATTTTTTTTATTTTTTTAAAGATTTTATTTATTCATTTGAGACACAGAGATACAGAGAGAGAGAGAGCATGAGCAGGGGGGAGAGGCAGAGGGAGAGGGAGAAGCAGGCTCCCCGCTAAGCCAGGAGCCCGATGTGGGGCTTGATCCCAGGACCCTGGGATCATGACCTGAGCTGAAGGCAGATGTTTAACCATCTGAGCCATCCAAGTGCCCCATGAAGGTATTTTTTAAATGAACAAAGTAGAACACAGAGAAGTTAAAGGGAAAGCTTCCCTAAGGAACCCACCTACCAGAAGACTACCTCCAATCTTCCCAGTGTGGTATACATCCTTCCTAATTTTTTAAAAGTGCACATACCTAAACATATATAATTTAAAACCCAAGTAATAGTAATCATTATTCACTCTGCTCTGTACCCTACTGGTAGATATTTAAGCTGTTCAACATTGCAAGCATACATCCTGGCATAGGTGTCCAATAATTCCTTTTAAAAAAAAAATTTTATTTATTTGACAGAGAGCAAGCGAGTGAGCACAAGCAGGGGGAGAGGCAGGCAGAGGGAGAGGGAGAAGCAGGGTCCCCGCTGAGCAGAGTGCCTGATGTGGGGCTCCATCCCTGGGATCATGACCTGAGCTGAAGGCAGATGCCCAAGCGACTGAGCCACCCAGGCACCCCGATGTCCAGTAATTCCTCATGGCAAATTCTTAAATATAGAATTTCTGGGTCCTGACACATTGGGCAAAATGCCCTCCAGAAAAGCGTTACCATTTCAACTCCCACCAACTGTGTGTGAAGGTGCCCATCTCCTCACACCGTGGCGGGACCAGCATTCTCATATGTGCAACCACAGAGGTAACTTTTCCTCTGGATTATCAAGTTCCTTTACAGAACTATAAAACAAATAGAGAACTATACCAAAGAAAAACTAGTCACTCATAATCCCACTACTCAAAGATAATCAAATGTGGAAATATTTTTCCTTTAAAAAAATATACCTATATTCTGTGCAATCATACTATACAATTTAATATTCTGCTTCCCCCCCCCTCTTAAAAAGTATATTATCTCAACAAAATGCTAGAGAACCTAACCAGGAACATACAGAAAGAATTATACACCGTGACTAAGTGGGATTTACAACCAGGAATGCAAGGTTGGTGTAACATCTGAAAAATCAATCAATGCAGTATTGCCATTTTACACAAATAATGGTACCATAAACATGATCATCTCAACTGACAGAGAAAAAAAAAAAAGCATGTGACAAAATCCAGCACCCTTTCATGATAAAAATACTCAGCAAACTGGGAACATAGGGGAATTTCTTCAACCCGATAAAGGGCATCTATGAAAATCCACAGCTAACACCATACTTAATGGTGAAAGACTGAAAGCTTTCTTCCTAAGATAAGGAGTAAGACAAGGATGTCTGTTCTCACCACTTCTTGACATTGTACTAGGGGTTCTAGCCAAAGCAATTAAGGAAGGAAAAATAAACAAGACTGCCAGATTGGAAAGGAAGAAACAATATATATTCACAGATAACATGATCTAGTATATAGAAAATACTAAGGAATCCACAGAAAAATTATTCGAACTATTAAATTTATTCAGCAGGGCTGCAGGACACAAGATTAATATACAAAAATTAGTTGCATTTCGATACATTAGCAATGAACATTCTGAAAATGAAATTAAGACCTCCATTTACAATACCACCCAAAAGAATAAAATATATAGGAATAATTTGACAATAATTGTGTAAAACTAATACTCTGTAGACGACAAAACATTGTTAAAAAAAAAAGATGTAAATAAATGGAAAGATACCCCATGTTTGCGGATCAGTACACTTAACAACGTTAAGGGGGCAATACTCCCCAAATTTAATCTATACATCTGGCATAATCCCAATCAAAATTCTTGCTGCCTTTTTCGTAGAAATGCAAATTTCTACATCCTAAAAATTCATCTGGGAATGCAAGAGACCCAGACTAGTCAAAAGAATCCTTCCTCAGAAAGGAAAAAGTTGAAGAACTCACACGTCCCAATTTTACAACTTACTACTACAGCTGCTGATACTGCTACAAAACAACATAATCAAGATACTGTGGTACTTGAATCTACATGGACAGACATATATATCAGTGAAACAGAAATGAGAATCCAGAACTAAAGAAATACATATATGGTCAATTGATTTTTGACAAGGGTAACAAGACCATTCAATGAAGAAGGCCTTTTTTATTTTTTTAACAAACAATACTGGACAATTGGGTCTCCACATGCAAAAGAATTAAGCCGAACCCCTACCTCACACCATGCACAAAAGATGACTCAAAAATGGCTCACAGACCTAAATGTAATAGCTAAAACTACAAAACAGAGCAATAAAACTTCATGACCTTGGATTAGGCAATGGTTTCTTAAATACTATCCTAGGGAAAGTACATGTGAAAAAAGAAAAAAAAAACAAACAGATAAACTGTATTTCATAAAAATTAAAAACTTGCACTTCAAAGGATACTTTTCACTTCAAAGAGAATGAAAAGACAACCCATGGAATAGGAGAAAAACTTTATGAATCATGTATCTGATGAATGACTTGTATTGAGACCCTACATAGAACTTTTTTTTTTTAAAGATTATTTACTTATTTGAGTGAGAGATAGAGCAAGAGTGAGAGCGAGCAGGAGCAGGGAGGAGGAGCAGAGGGAGAAGCAGACTCCCCGATGAGCAAGGAGCCCAATGTGGGGCTCCATTCCAGGACCCCGGGATCACGACCTGAGGCAAAGGCAGACACTTAATGGACTGAGCCACCCAGGAGCCCCTGGACCACTTTCTAATACCATAAACAAAAATAAATTCAAAATGGACGAAAGGCCTAAACGTGAGAGAGGAAACCATCAAAATCCTAGAGGAGAACACAGGCAGAAACCTCTCTGACCTCAGCCACAGCAACTTCTTACTAGATACTTGCCAGAGGCAAAGGAAACAAAAGCAAAAATACTGGGACTCCTTCAAGATAAAAAGCTTCTGCATAGCGAAGGAAACAAAACTAAAAGGCAGTCTATGGAATGGGAGAAGGTATTTGCCAATGACACATCCAATAAAGGGTTAGTATCCAAAATCTATAAAGAATTTAACACCAAACTCAACACCCCCCCCAAAAAAGAATCCAGTTAAGAAATGGGCAGAAGACATGAATAGACACTTTTCCAAAGATGTCAAGTTGGCTAACAGACACATGAAAAGATGCTCAACATCACTCATCATTAGGGAAACACAAATCAAAACCATGATGAGATACCACCTCACCACACCTGTCAGAATGGCTAAAATTAACAGAAGAAACAACGGGTGTTGGTGAGGATTTCAAGAAAGGGGAACCCTCTTGCCCTGTTGGTGGGAATGCAAACTGGTGCAGCCACTGTGGAGAAGAGTTTGGAGGTTTCAAAAAGTTTAAAAATAGAACTACCCTTTGATCTAGTAATTGTACCACTAGGTATTTACCCAAAGGATACAAAACTACAGATTTGAAGGGGTACATGCACCCCGATGCTTACAGTAGTATTATCAACAATAGCCAAACTATGGAGAGAGCCCAAACGTCCATCAACTGATGATGGGTAAAGAAGATGTGGTGTACACACACACACACACACACACACACACACACACACACACACACACACACACACACACACACACACACACACACACACACACGGAATATTATTCAGCCATCAAAAAGAATGTATCTTGCCATATGCAATGACACGGACAGAGCTAGAGTATATTCTGCTAAGTGAAATAAGTCAGCCAGAGAAAGACAAATACCATATGATCTCACTCATATGTGGAAATTTTTTTCCCCAAAGATTTTATTTATTTATTTGACAGAGAGAGACACAGCAAAAGAAGAAACACAGCAGGGGGAGTGGGAGAGGGAGAAGCAGGCTTCCCGCTGAGCAGGGAGCCCGATGTGGGGCTCGATCCCAGGACCCTGGGACCATGACCTGAGCCGAAGGCAGACACTTCACGAATGAGCCACCCAGGCATCCTCATATGTGGAATTTAAGAAAGAAAACAGATGAACATATGGGAAGGGGGAAAAGAAAAAAAGCAGAGAGGGAAACAATCCATAAGTGACTTTTTTTTTAAGATTTTTTATTTATTCATTTGAGAGAGACAGAGAGAGCACATGCAGGGGGAGAGGCAAAAGCAGACTCCCAGCTGAGCTGGGAGCCCAACATGAGGCTCGATCCCAGGACCCTGGGATCATGACCTGAGCTGAAGGCAGAAGCCCAACCATCTGAGCCAACGGCAGACACTTAACCGACTGAGCCACTCAGGCACCCTGCATATAAATTTTTTAAAAAAGATTTTATTATTATTTTTAAAACTTTATGTCATCTCTTATGTATATATGTACGTATATCGTCCCTACACCCAACGTGGGGCTCAAACTCACGACCCCGAGATGAAGACAAAACAAGCACCAAGTGAAGAAACAATCAGATGAATCCAGAATACAGGACGTTCTACAATTGACCTGGCCCAGACTCTTAAAAAAAAGTGCTAAATTGTTCAAGATCGTGAATTGGAAAACTTTCTCTGCAAAGTAATTGACAGTAAATTTTTTTTGGCTTTATGCACCATAACGGTCCCTGTTTAAACTTTTTTTTTTTTTTTAAAGATTTTATTTATTTATTTGACAGAGACACGGCGAGAGAGGGAACACAAGCAGGGGGAGTGGGAGAGGGAGAAGCAGGCTTCCCACTGAGCAGGGAGCCCTTTGCAGGGCTCAATCCCAGGACCCTGGGATCATGACCTGAGCCGAAGGCAGGCGCCCAACTGACTGAGCCACCCAGGCGCCCCCCCCCCCACCCATTTAAACTCCTTAAGGCTGCTGTTACAGAGTTGTAAAAATTCTGGAAAAGCTGTCACAGATAATACATAAATGAGTAGGTGTGGAATAAAACTTTATTTACAAAAACAGGGGGCAAGCTATAGTTTGCCAACTCCTAGATTAAAATAGACACAGAACCAAATCCAAGCGATGAACTTGGATGCATCCTTATGCATCATGTCATCAGTACGTCCCTCCCCCAAAACAAAAAGCAAAATATTAGCAATTGAATCTAGCTGAGTGTATTCATTACTGTATGATTCTTTTCATTTTTCTGTATGCTTGGCACTTTTCACAATAAACGTAATTTTCAAACTGTGCATTGTCCTGTGTCATTAACTCTTTAATGCCTTTCCAATTTTGCTTTTAAATATGATAATAAATATTTATTTATTTAGCTCCACACCAGTATGGAGCCCAATGGAGGGCTCAAACTCATGACCCTGAGATCAACAGTCTGATGCTTAACCCACTGAGCCATCCATACGCCCCATGAATATCTTTTGTACAGAAATACTTGTTCACATTCTTTCTTCAGGGTATATTCTCATTATCAAGGAGAATGACTGGGCCCAAGACAGAACACTGTAATGACTCCTGATAAATATTTCCAAACTGCTTCCTAAAAAGACTGCACCTTTTCCCACCACCCTTGTGAACAATTATATGGGTCTTTAAAAAAAAAAACTACAAAGGATTTTGTTGATTTTACATATGCTAAGACAGAAAATGTGTAAGAAGATATCATACCAAAGGGTCAGTGGTTTTCTCTGGGTAATGGAATTATGAGTGATTTTCATTTTCATCTCTGAATTTATTTTGTACTGTATCAGATTTTTCCATAACACGCATACTATTTCTGTAATTTAAAAACAGCAACTTTACAAAAGGATAAATAAGGTAGGATTCTGGTTACACGAAATACCTAGAATAATTAAATTCACAGAGCTAGAAAGCAGAATAGAGGTTACCAGAGGCTGGGGGAAGACAGAATGGGAAGTTAGTGTTTAATGGGCAGATTTTCAGTTTAGGATGATGAAAAAGTTCTGGAAATGGACAGCAGTAATGTCTTCACAACAATGTGAATAAACTTAATGCTGATGAATTGTACGTGTTTTTTTAAAAGATTTTATTTTTTTTTAAGATTTTTATTTATGTATTTGACAGAGAGAGACACAGTGAGAGAGGGAACACAAGCAGGGGGAGTGGGAGAGGGAGAAACAGGCTTCCTGCAGAGCAAGGAACCCAATGCGGGGCTCGATCCCAGATGACCCAAGCTGAAGGCAGACACTTAACAACTGAGCCACCCAGGTGCCCCTAAAGATTTTATTTTTTAGTAATCTCTATACTCAACGTGGGGTACAAACTCATAATCCTGAGATCAAGAGTTGCACACTCCATCAACTAAGCCAGCCAGGTGCCCTCAAGTGTACATTTAAGAATGGTTTAGGGGTGCCTGGGTGGTGCAGTTGGCTAAGGAGCCGACTGTTGGTTTCAGCTCAGATCATGGTCTCCAGGTGGTGAGACCAAGCCCAGGATTGAGTTCTGTGCTCAGCGGGGAGTCGGCTTCAGGACTCTCTCTCTCCCTCTGCCCCTTCCTCCAGGCTCTCCCTCTAAAATAAATCAATCTAAAAAAAAGGGGGTGCCTGGCTGGCTTAGGGGGTAGAGCATGAGACTCTTAATCTCGTGGTTGTAAATTCGAGCCCCACATTGGGTGCAGAGATTACTTAAAAATTAAAAAAAAAAAAAAGTTAAAATGCTACATTTTATATTGTGTGTATTTTGCCAAATTAAAGAAAAATTAAACACTAAGTTATATTACATACACAAATTAAGAATGCTCATCATAAATGTTTACAATAGTGAAAAAGTATCAACAACTTACATACCCACCAACATAATGGTTAAGAGTAAATTACCACCTAATGAAACAATGAAACATGAAGCACAAATGAGGCTATGAATTTGTATTTTTGCTGCAAACAGACCCATGATATGCTGAAAAAATAAGGCTATCATATAGTAAGCATGATCTCATTTTGATATTTAAAAAGAGAAAAAAAGGGCGCCTGGGTGGCTCAGTCGTTGGGCGTCTGCCTTCGGCTCAGGTCATGATCCCAGGGTCCTGGGATCGAGCCCCACATCGGGCTCCCTGCTTGGCAGGAGACCTGCTTCTCCCTCTCCCACTCCCCCTTGCTTGTGTTCCTGCTCTATCTCTCTGTCAAATAAATAAATAAAATCTTTAAAAAAATAAATGAATAAAAATAAAGAGAAAAAAATATGAATAAATAGTAAATAGAGATGTCTGTGAGGTGAAACCCCGAAACATTAGCAGTGGCCACTTCTCAATGGTGGGACTATGGGTGATCTTTTTCTTCCTTTTAACACTTTCTGGAAATGGGTAGCTGTTACTTTCACAATCAGAAAAGCAATAAAACTCTCTGAAAGAGAATAAAGAACCTGATATAAAGGACAGTGAGATCACAGACAGATGAGGGGAATGAAGACTTGCGCACAGTTTTCCTGACTCAAGTGGGCACACCCTGTTCAGAGCTGGCCGCGGGCAGTTTGTGAGGGTAGCTCAGCTGCCAGACAGCAGCTCATTTCCTTGCCAGCATCCCGATCCCGTCACGGGCCTTATCTCCACCTATCTATCCACAGACACTCCACGAGGCCACCAAACACCTCTCACTTAAAGGGCAACAGAGCGGAAGTGCCTGAGCACATGAGGACCTGGACAAGGGAAAGCAGTTTCCGCAAAGAGGGTGGGCACGGAAAGAAAACACTCTGGAGAGAAAACCAGCCGGCAGCTAGTTAGGTTACGGCTTTTTCCTTCTGGGGACGTGAGGCCTGCAATGCACAGGCAAGCCGTTCTTCACTCAAGATGCCCAAATTAGTTCACTAAGCTGCCTACTCACAGCCTGGCACCAGGCACCAGGCATGCCTGGGGGCTCTGCGTGGCCCAGCCCCTCCTCCCGCCGTGAAGCACAGGGCAGACACCACTTGCTTCTCACACAGTGTCCTTCCGCCACCAACAGACGGATGTCTGGCTGTTAGCAGGACACAGGGACCCCATTCCAGCCGGCAGTATTATTAGCCCCTGACCACACAGTGCTAACTTACAAAAGTACCCTGTGAAATGCTGCCTCTTTTTGGCTGATGGCTTGGCAGGTTGTTCAAGGCCCACTGCTGGGCCTAAACTGGTCGGGCTTTGGTAGCGTCTAAATGAGGTTCCCAGATACAAGTGAAGTTAAGGAGGGACTAGGACGGGCAGGGACGCTGACTTACTTTACTGTTGAAAAGAAACCAAGGCAGCAGTGTGGTTAAGACCTGGGTGAGATCTTGGCTGGCTATAACCTAAAACCTTGAGTAAGTGATTACATCTTTCTGAGCATTAGTGTCTTCATTTAACTTAATGGGAAAGTAATAACAAATACAATAATAAAAAAATAATAATGCACACTTCAAGGGATTATTGTGACAATTAAATGTGGCGGTACAGGGGGCGCCTGGGGGGCTCAGTCAGTTAAGTGTCTGCCTTCGGCTCGGGTCATGATCTTGGGGTCCTGGGACGAAGCCCCGAGTTGGGCTCCCCACTCAGTGGGGAGTCTGCTTGTCCCTCTCCCTCTGCCCTCACGCTCTCAAATAAATAAATAAAATCTTAAAAAAAAAAATGTGGCTGGGGCGCCTGGGTGGCTTAGTTGGTTAAGCGTCTGCCTTCGGCTCAGGTCATGATCCCGGGTTCCTGGGATCAAGCCCCACACTGGGCTCCCTGCTCTGCGGGGAGTCTGCTTCTCCCTCTGCCTCTACCTGCTGCTCTGCCTACTTGTGCTCTCTCTCTGTCAAATAAATACATAAAATCTTAAAAAAAAAAAAAAGAAAGAAAATGTGGCTGTATAGGTAAAGCACAGAACATCCTCAGTATGTGGTACTATTGTTATTAGCTGTATAACCTTGGACTAGTCTCTTGAGTTTTCTTCCTTTTTCTTTTCCTTTTAAGATTATTTATTTATTTATTTATTTATTTGAGAGGGAGAGAGAGAGCACGAGTGGGGGGTGGGGGGCAGAAGGAGAGGGAGAAGCAGACTCCCTACTGAGCGGGGAGCCTGACACGGGGCTCAATCCCAGGACCCTGAGATCAGGACGTGAGCCGAAGGCAGACGCTTAACCAACTGAGCCTCCCAGGCGCCTCTTTCTCTGAGCTTTGACTTACCTTTTCCTCACCTATAAAATGGTTGTTGTGAAGAGAGACCATGTACATAAGACAACCACCACAATGCCTGAGACATAACTGCTGCTCAATAAACTCAATACAGCCATCCTCACTAGTGCTACAACTGGAGGCCTTCTGGTTACCCTCCAAAGACACTCAGAGTGAGAGGATCCCAGAACTGCCTGGAAAGGGGTTCCTGACACAGTCACCATCTGGACCTCTCCAATTAAATCCTAAACCTGCCAAGGATGAGAGCAAAAGACTGGTCACCTAGGGCAAAGGCATCCCAGGATCCAAGGGCGAGGACGCTGGGAACACGGATGCCCTTGCTGCTGGTGGTATAAAGTGGTAAGCAATCACTGGAGGGCAATGGGGTTATATCTACCAAATGATAAAATCACTATCTTCTGACCTAGCCACTCCCTTTCTAGTAATGAATCCTGCAGTTATACCCGGACACATACAAAATGATATGCACATGGTCATATACTACGTGGTAACAAAAGCCTGGCCACAACCTGAATCTGTACAGGACAGGTTCAATAAATTATAGTGCTCCCATGTTGAAATACTATACAGCAACAGAAACAAAGGAGGAATCTATGTACTGATCTGGAAATATCCCCAAAAGATAATGTAAACTGAAAAGAGAAAGGTATAGAGTGGTGTATATAGATTTTACATTACCTTGAATTTTCAGCCATGTGAATATAAATGATCTATGACGAAAGATAACCTGCACCTCTCTTTCCTTTTCACATACTGGTGCTATATCAGAGGTCGATGGGAATAGGCAGAATGCGGTGAAGGAGGCTCTCCTCAGGGCTTTTGCTCTTAATAAGGGATCTGCCCAAATTAAAGCAAATACTGAAAGCAGACATTTATCAAACCAGGCTAACCTGTGATAAACACCGAGACTAACCTGACGAAGTCTTCGGGAAGCAGGTCAGGACTAACACCCAGGGAGTCAAGCACGTCGTTTCGAATCTGGAGCAACAACTCAGAATCTTCCCCAAAGGTATCAGAACTAGGATCTCTTCCTTTATCTGTGCGGAACTTCAAGAGCACTAAGAAAGGCAAAGAAGGTAGGTTAAAAACCAAGTCTTTTTTTTTTTTTTTTTTAAGATTCTATTTATTTCAGAGAAAGAGACAGAGAGAGAGAGCAAGAGCAAGCAGGGAGCAAGAGGGAGAGGGACAAGCAGGTTCCATGCTTAGGCCCCAACATGGGGCCCAATCGCCCGACCCTGAGATCATGACTCAAGCTGAAATCAAAGAGTCAGACACTCAGCCACTGAGCTACCCAGGCACCTCCAAAACCAAGTCTTTTCATAACAAATGCTTATGGATGTTGAGAACGTAAACACAGAAAGTGGTACGTTAATCAAAATGAGAGCCAAGTGAAAGATAATCTACTTTTCATTTGCAAACATAGAGGCAATCAGTGATTACAAAAATGACTAAAATTACTGTGATGAGTGCCACAATGGTGTAACAGAAGATCTGACATCCTTGGTGGGGTGGTGTCAGTTAAGGACTCCCCAAGGAAGTAGTAACCAAGTTGACTTGGTTTGAATGTGTGAATTTGGGGGCAGGGGAAGTAGGGGAGAAGCCTCAAGCAGAGGGAAAAGACCCAATTATGACCCAGAAGACAGGTCTGGAGTGGGAGGCATGCATTCTAGGCATCAGTTCAAAGGGCTGCTTCAGCCAGAAAGGCCAGCCAAATGCTCAGACTCATCAGACAGGCAGGTCATTACAAACAAAACCTCCCTCAGTACAATAATTATGTCAACCTCTAAAAATGAATGTTTAATTTTGCTTGTGAACCAGGGGAAAGGTTCAGATGATGGCGGCAAATTAGAGCTTCTGTGTAATGAGACCCTAACAAGGTTTGAATTTTTAACCCCAACAAAAAGACACAGGCAGGAGCCTAAGACTGATGAAAATACCAGCACCTTCTAATGCCAGCACACCCTGTCCACGATGTTCACTGCATGCTGGGTGGATGGTATCCTTCTTCCCCGCAAGCTCCCCAAGATGGGTGCACAGCCGGCCTGGAGCCCCATCTCTAGGGCAATGCCCCTCCCACCTGACACTGCTGCTTCAGAGCTTGGGTAGACACAGACAGGACCGGGTGTTCTGGGACAGCAGCTCATGCCCAGAGGGGGCTTCCCACTTTTAAAAAAGTACTTCCTTTTAAGTCTCATTGACAACTGCTGATGGAAAAGAGAACTTATTCAACAAATTATACTCTCCATCAGTACAAGGGGCTCTTCCCTAAAAATTAAGATGGACTGAAAAGTGACCCAACTGCTGTGAGGCTCTTTAAAAATCCAAGGATTTGGGGGCATCTGGGTGGCTCAGTCGTTAAGCGTCTGCCTTCGGCTCAGGTCATGATATCCCAGGGGTCCTGGGATCGAGCCCTGCATCAGGCTCCCTGCTCAGAGGGAAGCCTGCTTCTCCTCTCCCACTTCCCCTGCTTGTGTTCCCGCTCTCGATGGGTCTCTCTCTGTCAAATAAATAAATCTTTAAAAAAAAATAAAAATAAAAATAAAAATCCAAGGATTTGGAAGCCACCCTCGACTAAGGAATCTGTCCTTCGACTTGTTTTCTTAAGACTCAGATTGTTTCGGTGATGAGCGGCCTGGGTTGAGAACCACTGGCTAAGCAGCAGGAATTCATTCATTCACCGGTACGATGGCACTCACTGCAGGCCCGGCAGGCCAGGGGCTGCAGGGAGTGGCCAGCCTGCTCTGGTGAAGGCAATGGGGGTGGGGGCAGAGGGAGGATTCAGGAACCACAGCAGATGGCCCCCTCAAGCCCGAGAGGAGCTCATAAATGGGTTGTCAAGTGCTCCAGGAAGGCCCGTTTAGGGAAAAGAAGACACAACCTGCCCTGGGCTGGGCTTTTCTCAGAGACAGCCCCGGCCCCTTAACCGCCCCCCCCCCCCCCCCCCCCCGGTCCGCATCTCTCTGGCAACCTCAGCACATCAAAAAACGACTCCAAAGTATCTGTTTTGTTGTCTGGGGATGTTACTTTCCTCTTTTCAAGAACACAGCTCCAGGGCACCTGGGTGGCTCAGTCAGTTGAGTGTCTGACTCTTGATTTCGACTTGGGTCATGATCTTGGGGTTGTGGGATCGAGCCCCGCATGGGGCTCTGCACTCAGCGTGGAGTCTGCTTGTCCCTCTCCCTCTGTTCCTCCCCCCCGCCCCCCCAACCCCGCTCTCTCTCTCAAATAAATACAATCTTTAAAAAAAGAAAAAAAGAAGAACACAGCTCCTAGAATCTTTAATGCTACCTGACCACTTGGCAGCCAACTCAGAGCTGATGACAATTCGGATGCTGGCTAACACCAATCTGCCATCACCTAAGCCTCACTTCTAACTCATCAGATGTGTTGCTGGGATTCCAACTTGGAGTAAATAAATGCAATCAAGTAATAAGCATTTGGGGGCAGGGTGGAGAAAAGACTAAAACAGGGACCATCAATCCCTGTTTAGACCAAGATTCTTTTTCAACAATGTCCTATGAAGACAAAGGAATCTGGAAATGTGCTAGTCAGGCCAGAAGAGAGGATACTCTGAGCAGACTGTATCGAATGTCATCGTTATTCCTGTCAATCACTCCTGAGAGGACACAAGGACAGACCCAGAAAGAGTTATCAGTGTCACCTGAGCAATGACAGAAGCCATGCCAAGTGCAAGCCGCTCGAACCGCACAATCCATGGCCCAGTGGCCACTGTGTGGGAAAAATGAGTGAGGCTGCTTGATTTCCAGCAGCCAGGGTGGTGGGCAGCAGGAGCCCGTGCTGGCTGTCTCCAGGCGATCCTCTCATTTCTGTGTCACTGCAACAGAAGCACCAACTGTCACGAGGGACGGAGAGGAGAGAGGACCATTTTTCCAGCTCCACCACAAAGCTTGTCATCTTTTGGTTAGAAAATAAAGCTAGCTCTTGGAACAAAGCTCAAACCATTATAATAATCGGAAAACAGTGCCTACAATGTGCCAGGCACTATTCTCAACATTTTATGTGCATTAATGCTCATCCTCAATGACCTGGTGAGGGAGGTATGACTGTCCCCACTTTATTGATGAAGAAACTGAAGTTCAAAGAGATGAAGTGGCTTGTTCAATGTAACTGTCCATAATAAGCAGTGGAGCAGAAATGCCAACTCAGATCTGGCTTCAGAATCAGTGTTTCTTAACCCTAATCAAATCCAGGAGAAATGCTAAGACAACCAGGAATGCAGCCCCAAGGATTCCAAGTGGTCTGGCTCTTTGCCCCTAACCTCAGGAAGACTCCTATTCAACCACATTTTTGTGAGATGCATTTTCCAGATGGGCCCTGCCCTCTCCCAACTGGTCCATTAATTTTCAGTTGCTAGTTCAGCGGGTGAGAAGTGGAGGCAGAGGCTGTCCGAAACCTCACCCATCGGTCTTCAGTGTGTAAGAGCAGCTTCACCTCAGAAAGAAGAAGACGGCACGAAAAGGCGGAGGACGAAGGCAGCCAGCAGCTGGCCCTGCTGTCTCTCTGGGCCCCTTGCCCGGTCCGGGTGCAGGCTGGCTGGCCGGGGGCCGGCAGGCTGGCACCGTCCAGATACCTCGCTGACCACATCTGAAGTCCTCGCAGGGCCTCTGGGAAGGGGGCCAGTCAGTCCGGCCACTTACTTGCAGCAAAGCAAACAGAAGCTATATTTTTCACTCTTTTTCAAATGTCAGCATTCCAGTCAGCAGGGGTCGTGGGGGACAGGGAGAAGCCCATGTCCTGGACAGGCAGCAGCCCCAGAACTGACCCTATCCCCTAACGAGCTCTTGCTTATTAAATTCTCCTCTTTGTTCTGCTTCTTACCCCTCCCAAAGAGCCAGTCAGCTACACACACGCACGCATACCTCCACCCCCACCACTGTTGACACTGCACTTCTGAAGAGCACCTCTTCACCAGTTTCCAGATTATAAAATTGTTCCATTAAGATCAAATATTGTCAGGGATGGAGAGCTACTCTGCCAAAAGATGACTCATCGCATAGTATCAAAACACTGCACAAAATTAGAGTTCCAAACTTGATTAACTTCATCTGAAGCTTTTAATTAACTAGGTTGTTAAAGTCTAAGGGAATGACATTCATCGCTACAGATGATAGGCTAGTGTCTCTGCCCAAGTTCAGGACTTGCCCGTGTAATGGAAAAAGGCAAAGTTCGAAAAAGGAGAAACCAAGCACCTTTTCATCTGTCAGAAGAAAAACAATGTACATGCGAATATACTACTATTCTGGGAAAAAAACAAAGAAATTAACACTCAAATTCAAATTTAAACTGAATCAGAGTATCAGATTCGTGTTGTAACAGAAATCTGGAAAGCAGCACTATTATTTATTTATTTACTTATTTTTTTAAGATTTTATTTTTACCTGTTTGATGAGAGAGAGACAGAGAGAGAGGGAACACAAGCAGGGGGAGTGGGAGAGGGAGAAGCAGACTTCCCACTGAGCAGGGAGCCCAATGTGGGGCTCGATCCCAGACCCTGGGATCACGACCTGAGCCGAAAGCAGATGCTTAACAACTGAGCCACCCAGGCGCCCCGGAATGCAGTACTATTAATCACTGTATTTCTCTCTACAAATTTATTACATTTAAATACTGGAATTATATTTAGCATAATCAGTAAAGCCACCCGAAAAAAAAAAATAGCACATTTATAGGTGAGAAAATGAAGTTAATGTTGCAAATTAGCCCCAAATCAATTGCTGTCCTCAACTGAGGGGGAAAAAAAACAAATCTACACAAAAACCTATTCATATGCCTGACTGACACCTAAAGCTTCTCTGTACCTGACACCCTTCCTCCAATCTCTCTGGTTCTTTCTAACCTTCCACAGAACCATTCTCTCCAAGCTGTCATTATCTCTGAGAATGGCCTGGAAACTGGCTCGACTCTTGGCTCACATATACTTCCAAACAAAAAAAAAAAAGGGTTTTCCTCCTACCCTATAGCCTTTTTTTTTTTTTTAAGATTGTATTTATTTGTTTATTTGACAAAGAGACAGAGGGAGTGCAAGTGCTCGAGTAGGGGGAGGGGCAACAGGAGAGGGAGAGAGTCTTTTTTTTTTTTTTAAGGATTTTATTTATGTATTTGACAGAGAGAGACACAGCGAGAGAGGAAACACAAGCAGGGGGCGTGGGAGAGGGAGAGGCAGGCTTTCCGCGGAGCAGGGAACCCGATGCGGGGCTCAATCCCAGGACCCGTGGGGCTCGATCCCAGGACCCTCGGACCATGACCTGAGCCGAAGGCAGACGCTTAACCATCTGAGCCACCCAGGCGCCCGGAGAGGAAGAGAGTCTTAAGCAGACTCTGCACTGAGCAGGGCTCGGATCTCACAACCCTGAGATCATGACCTGACCCAAAATTAAGAGCCCAATGCTCAACATAACCAAGCCATCCAGGCACCCCCGCCCCACAAAGCCTATCTTTTAAGGCAAAACATGAGGTCTCATGTTTGGTCAATTGCTCTTTCCAATAAATACATACCAAGGATGGTAATAACTAGAATTATTGTGATGATTTCACAGTGTATACAAATATCGAATCATTATGTTGTAACCTGAAATATAGTGTTATAGGTCAAGTACATCTCAATAAAAACAAATATATAAATAAGTAATGAGCACCAATTTTGTGCCAGGCCCTGAGCTGGACAGGGGAAAGCAAAAACACACACACTGCCCTCTCAGAGCACTTAGGGAAGGTGACAAAATTACATACAGAATAACAAAAGGTGGGAACCAGCAAAGGTGCTCTGAGGGAGCATTACTGGATGGAATGGGGCGGTCTCACTGGGTGGAACCATCTCATCCCCACTGGCCACCAGGCCTGAACACTGACCCTGGGCACACTCTCACCCTTGGCACATCCATGTGCTGCTTCAAAGCCAAGGGAGCTTTGAAATTGGCAGGCAGCAGCAGTAAGGACCACAGCACTGGAGCCAAACTGCCTGGGCTGGATCCCAATTTTTCCACTTACTATATGACCTTGGGCCTGTGACAACATCCTTGAGCCTCCTCTGTAAAATGGGAATCATAAGAGCACTTCCCTTACGGGGTTTAAGGACTAAGTGAAGTAGTGTCCCCGCAAAGCAGCCCGGACAGCGCCAGGTGCAGCGAGTGCACCAGGTAAACGACAGAGCTCCAGAGCCGCTGCCCTTCCACAACCTCCATAAACCCAGTTTGCTCGCCCTCGGAGAAACTGACCTACTTCGTGTCGAAATCCCCACTTAACTGTTACCATCACTAACACAGCCACAAGTTCTGGAGGCCCCAGTGACTCGGCTCTGAGAAATCCTGATACTCTCTGCACACACACACCCCCCCACCCTCTTTCCACCAATGCTCGGATCTCAGGGTGTGATCTTACAGTAATTTGTGTAAATTCACTGTACAAGGACGGGATTTGTCTCCTCTGCTGGATTTTTGTGCTCGTGGGACAGAAACCATATCTGCTTTTTTCACTATTCTCTACTTAATGCCTAGCACAGGGCATGCCCCATAGTGGGCACTGAGAAAATGTCCACTCGGGCAAACGACGGACACCAGTCACACATGAGGGGGCGGAGGGCTCATGACAACTGACACAGGATCCTCACCCACCCTTACCAGGCCTGCTCTTCTATTCAGAATATAGTTCTCAACATAACCAGGATGGATCTGTTCCTTACCATGTATTTACAAACATGGCAGATCTGGAAAGTCCAGCAAGAAACAAAAAGACATACACAGTGCACCAAGTGTGTCCTCAAGAGGGAAACGAGATGAAATCTGGCTTTCAAGGCCAGGGGTGCCTGGGTGGCTCAGTCGGTTAAGCATCTGCCTTCAGCGGCTCAGGTCATGATCCCAGGGTCCTGGGTTCGAGCCCTACATCGGGCTCCCTGCTCCGTGGAGAGCCTGCTTCTCCCTTTGCCTGCTGCTCCCCCTGCTTGTGTTCTCTCCCTCTTTCTCTCAGTCAAATAAATAAACAAAATCTTTAAAAAAAAACAAAAAACAAAAAAATCAAGGCCGTATCTGAGGGCTAAAGGTGCAGAAAAGCCAGCCCCCAGGCATGAAGCTCCAAGGAGGGACAGAGCTGGATTGGGGAAGGCAGGAACGTTTCAGGCAAGTCACTGTGAGTTTGGCTCTTGCAGCCTCCTGCCTTTTGAGGTGCCTGGTCATCTGTTCAGCTCAGTTCCACATTACTTGCCCCTTCTTTTACTTCACTCTTTAACCACAGAAACTTACAAGTAGGTGTGTGCACATATTCATTCATTCATTTTTTCATCCACAAACATTTCCTGAGCACCTGCACTCCACCCTCACACCCCCTTGCTGAGCCTGTGCTGGGGACCCAGAAGCGATCCAGACAGCGCCAGGTCCTGCCATCCACAGAGGGCACACTCATAATTCCTGACTGTCACGACTGTCACCATGGCCACACAGTACTCTGATCTCACTCTCCAGAGAGCCTCACCACTGGAGTGGCTTCCCCTGAAGACTTGCTCTGAAATGCCCCTTCTGAGCTCCAAGTCCTGGCCACCCTTTCACCTCTCCAGTGAAACGTGGTGTGGGACCTCATCACATAACAGCTCAAAACAGAAAAAGAAAGCTGTCTCTTATTATTTACATCTCACCCTCTTCTGAAAAGAATTTGAAGCAGCCGCATGCAAGTTATTGGGGGGGTGGGGTGGGGAAGGGAGTGCTATTTCTCAGAAATGACCTGAAAACAAGATGCCGTTTTTTAACTACCAAATTAAAGGCCAAGATTACTCACCTAAGCAAGAAGGCAGAGGGAACTGCTCTGTCACTGAGCTCTGATGGGAGGGTAAATGCTCAGTAAACCATAAGAAAATGTGGTACAGAGGATCTTTACAAAGGGCCATGCCTTTTGGCCAGTGACTGAATTATGTATAAATGGTCACTGCCGTGTTATTTATACGACAGAAAATCTGGAAATAGTATCAGATGGTAGGATGGTTACATAAAACATATGGACAGGTTGGAATATTATTCATCTATTAAAATTATGTTTAAGCAGGTTTTAGTCAGGGGCGCCTGGGTGGCTCAGTTGGTTGGGCATCCAACTCTTGGTTTCGGCTCAGGTCACACACAATCTCATGGGTTGTGGGATTGAGCCCCATGTCAGGCTCCTCACTTGGCAGGGCGTCTGCTTGAAAGAGTCTTTCCCTCTGCGCCCCTCCCAAAAGATAAATAAATCTTAAAAAAACAAAAAACAAAACAAAAACCACCCTAATTTAGGTTAAAAAAAAAAAATCCTACAGGGGCACCTGGCCGGCTGAGTCAATGGAGTGTGCGACTCCTGATCTCGGGGTCGTGAGTTCAAGCCCCACATTGGGTGTGGAGATTACTTAAAAATAAAACCTTAAAAAAATTCTTTAATATCCTATATTCAGAATACACTCCGCTATGTAAAAACAAAACAGAAGGAGGTAAGGTACAACTGTTCCCACCCCATTCTAGAAGTGGGAAACTGAGTCTTGGGACAGAGAGGCTCAGTGTCACAATGGACTCAAAGGTCATCACATTCATAATCTCAATGCTATACCCCCCCTCCCTAGGAGCAGAGACAAGATAGGAGACACGCTAGTTCACAAAATAAAAATCACTTCAAATGGATTTGGCTCCCCACCCCAGAGCCCACCAGTTTAGAATAATGCCAACCACTCAGTCAGACTCTTGTCCAGCCAAATACCTGATTCTCCTCTAAAAAATGTCAAGTGATTCCTAAGCTTGACTCTCACCTTTGAAGTAGAACATTTTGCCTAGTATGCAAAGACTGTATGTAACTTACAAAAAGAAGATGTCAAGGAAATTCTAAAACGCAGGGACAATTATGTAGAGGGCAAGCAGAGAGATCCACAGCCCCCTGCCGCAGGGCCCCTTCTCTCTCAGCGTTGCCAACCGCACCCTCTACTCACAGAGCGGTTCTGACAGAGCCCTCTGCATTCACACTCACCCTGCCTGGTCACAAGCAGCAGGGAGACAGGGGCTTTTCTCTAGCCCAGCACTTGAGTGGCACATGACCTTGACTCTGGGCATCTGCTGCTCTCTGCCAACGGCTCTCACCGAGGGAAGATGGCACAGGACATTCCCGTGACTGTGGTCTGACAGTAGGAGAAAAGATGGGAGGCGCTGAACAAGAACTGCAGCTGGGCTGGGGGCCCAAGAGCAGCTCAAACACAGGCTAATGCCGGGGGTGGGGAAGACATAGGGCTGCAAAGCAAACAACCAGGCAGGTCTCGTTGACAATGCTGCCCATTATTACAGTCTGCTCTCAGGGGCCTCAGGTTCCCATCTGCCAAAGTGGGATAAGGAAATGTCACAGGGCTCTTGTGAAATTGAGATTTGTAAAATGGACATAATGCCATTAATTGGTGATGCTAATATAGTCAAACTTTGAACAACAGAGGTTTAGAGGCACTGACCCCCCGTGAACTCGACAATCCACATATAACTTTGATTCTCCAAAAACTTCACTACTAATAGCCTACTGCTAACCGGAAACCTTAGTGGTAACAGAAACAGTTGGTTAACAAATATTCGTGTTCTATCTATTACATACTGTATTCTTAAAATAAAGTAAGGTAGAGAAAAGGAAATGTTATTAACAAAATCACAGGGAAGAGAAAATACATTTTACAGTACTGTACTGTATTTATAAAAAAAAAAAAAAATTCGTAAGTGGACCTGCACATTTCAAATCTGTGTTGTACAAGGCTCTGCTGTAATTGAAATCTGACTGCGTTGGGCAACACTTAAGACACTTACTAGGTTTGGTGACCCTGGACAAATGACAGCCTGTCCAACAGTCAATATCCTAAGATGACAATGGACGATCATAATAAGATCTGCTCTCACGAGGGCGCTATGAAGATTTAATGGGATTGTGACACATGTAAAGCTCTTAATCAAAAATGATGAAGGCACAACAGGGGCCGGGCCTTTGTTTAATCCCTGTTGTCCGATGAGGCGGATTTAGGGTTATGCCCATTTGTCAGACTGAAGAGTGGAGCAGTGCCTCACCAGGATGGGTTTTCTCGCCAGACTATGCGCTGACAGCTGTGAGGCACTAGACCGTACTTACGGGTCACCTCTGCCCTTCCCCTCACCTCTCTTCTCTCACATGGCACTGCCTTCCTTTCTGAATGACTGCGGTCTGCGTTCTCTACCACTGATAAGGCAGTGGCACCTAAAAAACCCAAACAGAACAACAACCACCAAAAAACCACTGCTTTTTTTCTTTCGCCCTTCCTACAAATTATTTTTAAACATCTGTGGTCATGACAGCAGTGAATCAACAAGTACTCGACTGCCACCCCCTTATCGGAACCCACTTCCCTGTGGCCGTCTCCTCCTCAGTGGTCCTTGTCACTGCTGGACACCAAAACACCCAGTGGGGAATGCCAGGCCCGAATGGGAATGGCTGCCCTTGACCTGGTCTGCAAAGGTCACAAGTTCTAAAATAAGAAGTTCCCTCTGAACAGAACTCATCACCAAATCAAGCTGAGGCCTAGAGACAAAGACAATTTACAAATCATAAAAACAGGGAGGTAAGTAGGGAGTGTGGTGGCGTCAGGGAGAATTGGAGGAGGAGGCATCAAAGAAACAAAGTTTTCTAGAGTCTACAACAGGAAAAAAAATATTACAAAGCACCCACCATCAAGACACCTTGCAAAAGAATCCACGCGGAGACGATGAAACATGAGGTGTAAAATACTAGAAAGTTCGGGTGCCTGGGTGTCTCAGTTAGTTAAGCGACTGCTTTCAGCTCAGGTCATGATCCTGGAGTCCCGGGATCGAGTCCCGCATCAGGCTCCCTGCTCAGCAGGGAGTCTGCTTCTCCCTCTGACCCTCCCCCCTCTCATGTGCTCTCTGTCTCTCATTCTCGCTCTCTCACAAAAATAAATAAAAATCTTTAAAAAATAAAAAGATAAAAAGATAAATAAAATAAAATACTAGAAAGTTCTAGGAGTGCCTGGTTGGCTCGTTTAGGAGCATGAGACTCTTGATCTCAGGGTTGCAGGTTCAAGCCCCAGATTGGGTGTAGAGGTTACTAAAAAAAAATAAGTAAACCTAAAAAAAGAAAGTTCTAGAAGAATATATAAGAAATGGCTGTTTCCTCTGAAGTTATCTGTACATTTTACTAATCTGTCTCACTTTTACAATTTAAAAAAGGACAAAACAGAACTACTTTGAAGGTTCGCATATATATGATCATCCTAAGTATAAAGTTCTCAAAATCTCCATTTCTACAGAGGCCACGAAGTGAAGGGACTTGCTTAAGGTCAAGAAATATATGCAGAGCTGGGACCTAAACTTCTTCTTTCCAGATCCAACTCTGGAGACTTCAAGGTATTGGTGACTGAGAAGATTCTACAGGCAGGAGAAAGGAGATGTGAACCCCAAACTTGTCTGGCTAGATTTACAAACCAAGGACAATCAGTCACTTTAGAAAAGAGCCTAATCCCCCAGTGAAGGGCCCTGACCTCTCCAGCTCCTAGCAGAGACAGGAGCTGCTGGTTGTTAACAAGCCCTTGCTCCCTGGACATGAGAGTTAAAGGCATGGAAATACTTCTCCATCCTTTAGATGCTTATTGGCACAGTCCTACAGCTACGTCTGGGTCTTACAGGTACTTCCAGTCTTGTGCCACAGTGGAGAAAAGGACTCAGGCAAATTAGCACCATCTAAGCAGCTTTACATGAGCCTAAAATAAACTAATGAAGCCACAGGTTAAGAATTAGCAAAATTCTGGGGTGCGTGGGTGGCTCAGTTGGTTAAGCATTTGCCTGCCCTTGGCTCAGGTCATGATCCCAGCATCCTGGTATCAGCCCGCATCAGGCTCCCTCCCTGCTCAGTGGGGAGTCTGCTTCTCCCTCTGCCTCTGCCCACCCCCCACTCATGCTCTCTAATAAATAAAATCTTAAAAAACAAAACAAAAAGGAATTAGCAAAACTCTCCAAACGTAGGACAGGTAGCCTCAGCAATTGACCCACATTGACGAAGCCCGTTCTGCATCAGGCCTCTGCTGGACAGTCAAGAGACGAGGGAGCCCACAAGATAGCCCTCGAGTCAGCTCTGTTGTCTGGGGGTGGCATGGGGATTACAGAGGAAGGAAACTCAACTCAGATAAGGGGAGTTAGGTTCTTGGAGGTAGCACTGGAGCTGAGCAATGAGGGTTAAGTGGGAAGGGCTGAAGCAGGATATTCCAGGCAGAAGAAATGGAAATGGTTATAGAAATGAAGGGGGTGACAGCAAGTAGTAGTTCAGTAAGAGTGTAGGGTTCAAGGATGGCAGAAGGGAATGGAAAGGAGAAAAGAGGTCAGCGGGTCCCAGGTCTAGAATGCTAAGCCGCAAAGTTTAAATTGTATCCTGATGGCAAAAAAGATTCATGGAAGGGTTTCAGTTTTTAGAAAGATCAATCTGGTGACTAAAAATGGATCAGAAGGAGGAGCTCTAAAGGCAGAGGCTGGTAAAAGGACCACAGCACTGAGGAAGGCTGCCGGTGAGAGGCAGTCCTATGGGAGAACTCGTGGTCATGTGAGTAGGAGGGAGGGAGATCAGGTCTCTAGTGAACTCGGGTCCCAGAGAGCACCACACAGAGGGCCGGGCTGGGGCTCTAGGTGAAAGGAGCTGCCAATCACGCATATGAACTTCACGAATGCTTTGCAGAAGAGAAAAAGGCAAATAGGCTGGAACAAAGTTAACAGCTTAATTTGGAGCACTGGCTTCCAACAGATTCATTCTGGCTCTGGGTAAACACAGGCAGCATATTAGGACACCTCATCTTTAATCCACCCCACAACCAATGAGGCTCAGCAGTGGGAAGTGAGTTACAAGAGGCCACCACTCTATCTATGCCCTCTGCCCCCCTAGTACCTGCCTCCAAGCCACCATTTGTATTTTTAGTAAGTTCCTGCCCAGCTCCAGACAGAAGGTGTGACTTGTTTACATGCAAATACACCCCCTACAGTCTGCCTACCACTACTGCCTGACAGAGGAAATTCTTTTTTGCAGAGCAAAACCCCATAGTGGAGGCCACGGAGACTTGCTCATCATCTCCTACCTAATTCATCAAGGCTTTGCTGTTCTGGTGATGTGCGGTATTTCTCCCACAGCAAGGGTCTCTAGGCAACACTTGAAAATCTAGGGAACCTATACAGCTCTTTTCCAGAGGAACTGTACATACAGAATACCAGCTTCAGACCTCCCCGCCATCTGAAGAGATGACGAGGATGTGCTGTTAAAATCTGCCATTCTCGGGACGCCTGGGTGGCTCAGTCATTAAGTGTCTGTCTTTGGCTCAGGTCATGATCCCAGGACCATCCTGGCCGTGTCGGGCTCCCTGCTCAGTGGGAGATCTGCTTCTCCCTCTCCCACTCCCCCTGCTTGTATTGCCTGTCAAATAAATAAATAAAATCTTAAAAAAAAATATGGCACTCTATGGACCCCGCACAGATCATCAATAAGCCCTTTGCAAGTATTATTCATCAGCTATCAAATATCAGCATTTTTCCAGGTGCTGAGAATCGGTTCATTTGGAGACTGTTTTTGTTTTTTGTTATTTTCAACTTTTTTTTTTTTTAAGATTTTATTTATATATTTATTTGAGCGCGGGAGCAAGAGTGGAGGTAGGGGCAAAGGGAGAGAGGGAGAGGGAGAGAGAGCGAGAAAGAGAGAGAAAAGGTGAGGCAGACTCCCTGCTGAGCAAGGAACCCCACACAGGGCTTGATAACAGGACATGGAGATGACCTGAGCCAAAAAGTCAGACGTTTAACCAAGTAAGCCACCCAGGTGCCCTTATTTTTAACTTTTTTTTTTTAAAACATTATTTTTTTAAAGATTTTATTTATTCATTTGAGACACAGAGACAGAGAGAGAGAGAGAGAGAGAGAAAGCATGAGCAGGGAGAGAGGCGGAGGGAAAGGAAGAAGCAGGCTCCCCATTGAGCCAGGAGCCCGGTTGTGGGGCTCGATCCCAGGACCCTGGGATCATGACCCGAGCCGAAGGCAGATGCTCAACCATCTGAGCCACCCAGGCGCCCCTATTTTTAACTTTTGAAGTAATTTTAGACATACAGAAAAACTGTACACAGAATTCCTGTATAACTTCATCTAGATTTCCCAAATGTTAACATTCTACCACATTTATCATTATTTCTCTGTATCTACACATATTCATTTTTTCCTGAATGATACAGCATTTGCTCCTAAATACTTCAGGGTGTATTTCCTAAAAACAAGAATATTCTCTTACATAACCACAAAACAATTATGCAAACCATGAAATTAACATTGATAGACTATATCTAATCTACAGACCTTTTTCAAATTTTATCAACTGTCCCACTAATGTCCTCGAAAGCAAAAGAAAAGTCTTCCCCTACTCTCGGATCCAATCCAGAATTCTCCACTCCACTTAGTTATCGTGTCTCTTTATTCTCCTTTAATCTGGAACAAGAGTTCCTCAGTTCTTTGTGACACTTTGAAGAGTACAAGTCATTTACTTCACAGAATATTCTTCTATTCGAGTTGGTCTGATGTTTCCTCGTAATTAGACTCACATTACCCATTTTGGACAGGAAATCCAGAGTGGTGGTGTGTCCTTCTCAGTGCATCCTCTCGGGACGCATGAGCTCTTTTTGTCCCATTCCCAGAATATCAACTTTGATCTCTCGGTTGAGGTACAATCTGCCAGGGTTCTCTAAAGTCTCTCTCTGTAATTAGTTAAAAAAGTAACTTGGGAAGAGACATCTCTTCTACTTCACAGCAAACCTTCCCATTAGGTTTAGCATCCACCAAGGATTTTTTTTTTTTAAGATTTTATTTATTTATTTGACAGAGAGAGACACAGCAAGAGAGGGAACACAAGCAGGGGGAGTGGGAGAGGGAGAAGCAGGCTTCCCGCAGAGCAGGGAGCCCGATGTGGGGCTCGATCCCAGGATGCTGGGATCATGACCTGAGCCAAAGGCAGACACAACGACTGAGCCACCCAGGCGCCCCTCCATCAAGGATTCTTGACTGAAACAACTTTTACTGCTATGGTGATGGTCATATACAGATTTTTTTTTTTTTTTAAGATTTTATTTATTTGACAGAGAAAGACACAGCAAGAGCGGGAACACAAGCAGGGGGAGTGGGAGAGGGAGAAGCAGGCTTCCCGCCGAGCAGGGAGCCCAATGCGGGGCTCGATCCCAGGACCCTGGGATCATGACCTGAGCCAAAGGCAAACGCTTAACGACTGAGCCACCCAGGCGCCCCTATACAGATTTTTTTATCTTCATTGCTCCTGCTTTATTCGTTTATGAAAAAAAAAATTTCGTCTCTCCCCCATTTATTCGTTTATCTATCAGTATAGACTCATGGGTTCTTTTATTCATTCAATGGGTTATAATCTATTATTTACTTGATCCTCCAACTGTCCCAGATTTCACCAGGAGGAGCCCCTTCAAGTTGGCTCCTGTGTCCTTCTGACATGACCCATAGTTTTTTTTTTCTCCACAGAAAGCAGAAAAATAATTTATTCCAGTAGATGGCAGAAATAAGAAAGTCATCCTGAAAATATACTTTGGTGCAATTCTGTTGGGACAGACAGTCCCTCTGAACATGCTCTCCTGACTGCCCCACTGGATTCTGTCTTGTGACAGTTAAACACATTGCTGATTCCCATGTTGTGACCTGGCAGGTATCTTCAAATTCACAGGTTCCAAGGAGCGAGCAATGTATTTCTCAGAAGAATAGCACCTTCTATCTCAGAAGAGTGCCTAAACACTTTATAGAGTCAGCACAGTTTAGGTTAAGTAGGCACATAATTCATCAAAATGTAAAAAAGGTTGACAGGAAAAAATAACTGCATTGTAGAATAAGATATTCAAATGCGGTGTGAATATTTAAGGCAGCTGATGGCCAAAAGAGGCGAGTCAAAGGTGGTCTGGGTTTGGCGTTGATTTTGCATCTAGAGGAATTCTCCCTGTGACCTCAATGATGGAGCCCTGGAGAGCAGGTCTTCCTCCTTAAGGCCAATGATACTTGAGGTACCAGATGGTTTCTTTTTTCAACTGTGGTCCGAAGAGAGGGTTGAGTTGGGCCAGAATTACAATCAGCCAAAAGAGATAGCAGCAGACTGAACAGGTTACCAACATGGTGATGATAACGGCCCGTTTGGGACCCTTAGGGATGAACCAGGGCACGCAGAAGCTGACAAAGCCCTAGAACACGCTCATTATGAGGAGAGGCACCATAAGGCCGTTATATGCCATGGTTGCCGCCGAAGCTACCAGCCCCTGCCCAGCCGCCTCACTTTGGTCCGACCCCATGACCCATCATTCTTTGAGCACATCCTTACTTTCTGGCATAGCAGGATGCTCCAAGCTCACCTGTGATGTTCCTTCCCAAGCCCCAGAATCAGCCATTTCTCCAAGACAGCCTGGTTCTTAGGACATTAACAAGCAGGATCTGGGCATGAAGTGTATTCATGGCTTGCTACCAGAGTGTCCTTGCTTCTAAGCCCTCTCAACAAACAGAACTAGGAAATACACATGCATAAATGTGAAGACACACACATACACACATCTATTTCTGTATCTACGCAGAAAAACCCTGAGTTCATCTGGTGACTCCAATTCCCATCTGATCTCACAGAGTTCCTTCTAGCCTTTCCCACCTTCCATACTTACAGGAACTCCCTTTTCTGGTAATAAAAAAAAATGTGATTCTCATTATCCAAAATATATTTACCTATCTGCTCAATTCTAGAACAAACAGTAACTAGTTTCAGAATTGCTAACCCATACACCACTGTGAAAAACAAACCTACTAATTAGAGTTCAGTATTTGTTTATAGTTCTTTTTTCTTTAGTCTGAGGGTATATATTCAAAAGCTACATGGGTTAGTTCCTTTTTCCTGCCTCAGTATAGTAATGGCCCCATTTGAAATAAATACTTAATACGCTGTAAAGTAAGAACACAAATGAGCTCAAAGCTGTGACACAGGACATGGGTACCCCCTCCCCTGTGGCAGTTTCCCTCTAATTGGCTGGGCCTTCAGAAGCTGTGGAGCTTTACGAACATACAGATATGCCAGGCTCCCCTAGTTATTTTGAGCCAATAAATCTGAACTAGGACCAGGGAATCTGTATTTTTCAAATGTTCCCTGAGTGATTCTGATATTCTATCAGTTGGGGAATGACTGGCTGTAAGAATAAAAGCCTGGGGGAGCCTGGCTGGCTCAGTCTCTGGGAAGACCATGCGACTCTTGATCTCAGGGCTGTGAGTTCCCGAGTGCCACACTGGGTGTAGAGATCACTTAAAAATAAAATCTTAAAAAAATAAAAATAAAAGAATTAAAAGGCTAAAAAGCAGGGCCCTGATGATCTCCCCTCCAGCCAGCTCCGAGAGCTTGTGCTGGCCCCCTGCAGGGACGGCTCCTCTACCTGCGATCTTCTCGCCTCTCTTGAGCCCCTAGCAAACCCTTCTTTAGAAGCCAGCGCAAATGTCTTGTCCTCTGTGAAGACTCGTCGGCTTCCCAAAGACGGCCAGACCCCCGGTTCCCTGAGCTCCTCAGTAGTTTATTATGAAGTAATTCACACATGCTGAAGAACAGAACAGCACAACACAACAGCCTTGTCCAGAGCCCTGTTAAAGCTCTCCTCACGAGGAGGAGAATTATTTGTGTTTCTCTTTCCCACTGGCAAGCATCCGATGAGGATTCCCAGGCACAGGATCTGGCATTTAGCAGGTGCTCAAACAATGTTTGGTTAAGATTATTTTCAGCTTTAATTCTGTGGCTCAAAAACAGCCTAAGTACTTTTCCACGACTCATCAGAACAGAGACCGAGAAAGTTCAAATTGCCAAGGATTCTCTGCTAAGTAATTCTCCTCTTGTGATGAAGCCCATCTCTTCCTGCTCTGGGCTAAACCTGCATGTTATTGTTCATGCTGGTAAGTGAATGCTGTTTCCATACTAGACCTGATTATTTTTAGCACTCCTGTTATGATAAACTCACAGTAACCTCAAAAAGAACAAATCAAAGTCAACTTTTTGCCACAGGAAACCAGCTCACGCTTAATGTTTTGCAACATGCCATGGGAGAATAATAAAAAGATGAGACCTTTTGCTCACAGATGGTGAGGCCAACTCTCAAGATAGTGGAAAAATGCAGCAGGAAGCATGCAGTCTGGCCACTATCTTATTAAGTAAACTGGAAAAACACTCGACACCCAAACAAGGCAAACACACACGCACACAGACAGCACAGAGCAGCTGCTTCACCAGAGGCTGAATTGTGAATGGGGCAGTAAGAAACACCTACATGTGAGGGGCTGGAATCGAGCCTGATGGGTGCCTGAGAAATGGGCAGGCAAGAAGATCCTGCAGGGACACCAGTGGGCAGGCTGCTCTCCCTCTAGAGTGGACCAAATGACCAGACTAGCAAAAGGCAGTCACTCAGGCAAAAAATACTTACGGAGCACCTACTGTGTGCTCTACTGGGCGATAGTGAGACAAAGTTGGGTCCCCTATGAGGTTTTCTCGGGCGTGCACCATAGCCGAGCAAGCACTGTGTCCTCACTAGGAACTCCTAAGGCATCATCAGGTGTGTAAGTCACCTTCCTAGAAAGACTCTTCAGAACAAATTCCAAGGACCAGGAAAAACTGAAAACAGCTTATATGCCTTTCAAGATGAAACTGGTCACAAACAATGGTACACCCAAAGGAATACATCATACAGCCAACAAGACACAGGAGGTCACTCTATATATGCTCCAAGATCTTTCCATCTCACTTAAGGCAATCCAGTAGAAAAGAGCAAGCTGCTTTAATAGTTTGGTTTACATATACACATGCACGATTATAACTGTTAACCATTTTCCAAGAAGACAGGCAAGACAGTCTTTTTTTTAAGATTTATTTATTTTAGAGAGAGAGAGAGAGAGAGAGAGAGAGAGAGAGAGAGAAAGCATACAGCCGGAAGAGGCAGAGAGAATGCCAGGCAGACTCCATCCTCAGCATAGAGACCGATGCAGGGCTCAATCTCACGACCCTGAGATCATGACCTGAGCCAAAATCAAGAGTCGGATGCTTGGGGTGCCTGGGTGGCTCAGTTGATCGTCTGCCTTCGGCTCAGATCATGATCCCAGCCTCCTGGGATTGAGCCCCGAGTGGGGGATCCCTGCTGAGCGCGGAGTCTGCTTCTCCCACTCCCTCTGCTCCTCCCCACTACTCGTGCGTGTGTGCTGGCTCTCTCTCTCAAATCAATAAATCTTAAAAAAAAAAAAAAAAAAAAAGAGTTGTTTTTTTTTTTTAAAAAAGATTTTATTGATTTGACAGAGAGAGACACAGCGAGAGAGGAAACGCAAGCAGGGGGAGTGGGAGAGGGAGAAGCAGGCTTCCTGCGGAGCAGGGAGCCTGATGCGGGGCTTGATCCCAGGACCCTGGGATCACTACCCGAGCCGAAGGCAGATGCCTAACGAATGAGCCACCCAGGCGCCCCAGAAGAGTTGGATGCTTAGCCGACTGAGCCACCCCAGAGAGACAAGAAATTCTTTTTAAGTTGGAGATTTTTAAGATTTTATTTATTTGGCAGAGAGAGAAAGAGGGAGAGCAAATGAGCACAAGCAGGGGGAGGAGCAGACGGAGAGGGAGAAACAGGTTCCCCACTGAGCGGAGAGCCCGATGGGGAGCTTTATCCCAGGAACCCGGGATCATGACCTGAGCCAAAGGCAGACGCTTAACCGAACGAACCGCCCAGGTGCCCTGGCAAGGTATTCTTAAACAGTAGTTTCCCCCACAAATTGGAAGTGGGGAAAATGGGGAGGGTATAACGAAGAAAACTTACCCTTTTACACCATTGTGAATTCTTTGAAAACTGCTTACTGTGGTACTTTTTCAAAAAAATAAAACTCAAGTGTCTCTTGGGGGAGGAGGAAGACTATCTGGGTCAGAATTCAGACAATCTTTGTGTCTAATACATATCTGAACCAGGGTTTTCTGTACTGTGGTGGTGATCCCATTTCTCTAACATGGAGAGCTCCTGATTTGCAGTTTAACAAAATCACTTAGCTTAGAGGTGCATATTACAGATGTGAGGAGCACAGTCCATGGACCAAACAGACCTCGTAGTCTAAATCCTGGTTCTGTCTATAAAACCAAGCGTATGCCCAAGCAAGTCACAGCCATGCTCAACCTTGGTCTCCTTAAAGAAAATGGGACAGCAACTGTATTTCAAAGGTTATCCCAATAATAATGAGAATATGTCAGATGCTTAGCACAATGCGAGGTAAAGCAGCAAGCCTTGTTCAGTACACAATAACCATCCTTACACGCCACATGAAAACCACAGTAGTGCCTGAAAAGATGACCACTCAACCTGGATATTCCCTAAGGCCATCCCACAACCTTAAGTCAGACGTTACCATTGTTTGATTTTATAATAACAAATCTAAGGCCATTTTAGAATTATATCAATTTCAGGTGTGCAAACCTTGACTTAAAAAACAAAACCAACTCTCCTCCTCCTCAATATGTGACTGGAAAATGTTCTGAAGAGAGTCAAAGGAAAATATTCAATAGTCTAGAAGCTGTGCCCCGGCACTCGTTTTTCACATTTACCACCTCAGTACATCTCTTAGAGCCAAGGGAAGGCAGTGCTATCCCCGAGCCCCCTCAGCCCCAAGTTAGGAACCTAGATCTGAATGAAGCTCATGCACCAAAGGTTAGGCCTGTTGATAAGGGGGGGTAGCTGTGATCTGAGCTCAGCTCTGTCAGCCTCCAAAGCCCAGGCTTTTTCCAAGACACAAGACTGGATCAGTCTCTACTCAGGCTGTACTTTTACTGCCATGGTTAGCAATCAAAACAGGCTGGGCAAAAAGAATGCTTCTAATTAAAATCAAACTTTGGGACTACGTGGAGAATATTGTTTGAATTAATTAATTTTTTAAAAATCACAAAACACCCCCCAAAACAAAACAAGAAATAACTTCTAGAATTTTTTTTAAAGAAATACACTTAAACTAAGTTTTCTGGTATAAATCATAAGTCAATAAAGTTGTTAATTATAAATATAAAAGTAGAGGGACGCCTGGGTGGCTCAGTCCATTAAGCGTCTGCCTTCGGCTCAGGTCATGATCCCCGGGTCCTGGGATCGAGTCCCACATAGAGCTCCCTGTTCAGTGGGGAATCTGCTTTTCCCTCTCTCTGCCACTTCCGCTACTTGTGCGCTCATGCTCTCGCTCTCAAATAAAATCTTTTTTTAAAAAAAGATACAAGTATAAAAGTAGAGAAATACAAGCCACAAGAATGATATTTTATTAGATTCACTGATTATTTAGACTCAGAAAAAGATTTTCAAGACAGGCTGGCTGATTTAGTCCTATCATTTCAGAAGCGAGGAAACAAAATCCTAGAGAAGCAAGTTATTTGCCTAAAGTCACAAATACTGTTAATGGCAAGTGTATTTGGCACAAGGCAACTTCACATGTGGAAGCTGCTATGCTTTGCTGCATAAATCCAACGAGGTCAAATCACAGGAGAATCCCATAGCTCCATGAATGGCTGAGCAGAAAATCGAAAGGAGTATTTATTTCCCTGGGTATAAGATTAAGATGATACACCCGCAGAGGATCAGCTTCATACCCACAAGGAGAGGGTTCTAAGCTGCTGGAATAACCAGGGAAAGAGATCACGTCAGCCATTTCCCTCTACTTCCAGAACTTTAGTCCAGCAGGCAGTCACGGGTGTTAATTAAGTATGCATTCGTAGAGTAGCTCCCCAAAGCCAAGCCAGGCCCTTGTGCCCATTGCATCTGGAGCA
The DNA here is from genome assembly GCF_037043125.1 of Eumetopias jubatus. Classification (NCBI taxonomy): domain Eukaryota; kingdom Metazoa; phylum Chordata; class Mammalia; order Carnivora; family Otariidae; genus Eumetopias; species Eumetopias jubatus. The sequence goes on along the minus strand of NW_028274816.1, from coordinate 56,273,526 downwards.
CTCCCGGTAGTTCCGATTGCAGCCCCTCTGGAAAGACACAGCAGAGCTCAGAGAGACCAACTGACCAAAAAAAATCACTAGGAATGTGTGTATGACACCACGCAAGAAAGGTTAGAACCTGTCACCTGCTGCAGAGAGAGAGGCTCAAGAAAGGCTGTGATGGATATCCAAAAACAGCCAGAAAGAGCACTGGGTGTGGTGTGAAGGAACTAGCCCCTGGAAGAGTCAGGAGACCTGGGATTGAGATGTAGACTACCACCATTTTGTTCTATGACGATGGCGAGTCACTTCCCCTCCTGTGCCACTGAACGGGTTCTGAGGCTTAGGGAAAGTGGCCTGATGATGTGGACTTGCCGGTCAGCAATGAGGGTCCTTCAGCCACACATGCCACGGGTGAGGGGGGTAGGGGGAGGAGTGGAAAGCCCCTTCCTGCCACTCCTGGCCTAGAGGATATGTGGGCCTGCCTCCTTTTATAATTCTATGACTGTTACAGAACTGTACATGGAAAGTGGTTAAGAGGGTAAATTTTATGGTATGTGTTTCTTACCATAATAAAAAAATTTCTATGACTATTAATTAATGAACGTTTTACATCAGATCACCAAATCTGAAGCCCTGAAATTGAAACTGGAAAGGTACTGAGTACCGTAGAGAAGAGAGAAGTAAACATATGGGATGTTATTACCCAACGAAGTGTCACCAGCAGAAAATTAAAATCTACTAAGATTGCTGCCATGATAATACCTACTCAAGTATGGAACTAAGGGAAATTGAGTCAATCCCCAAATTTCTACACAGTTGCAAAGTACTCATGTCAAAAACCAAAAACCCAAAAAACAAAAAAGCCTACAACTTCACAGATAACACAGGTCTCTAATATTTCCTTGCTCTGTGCTGAGCCTTTTGTATGTATACCATCCCAGTCTTACAAAAACCCCCTTGAGACAAGCGCTAATAACACCCCCATGGTCAGAGGGGAATTTGAGTGAGCCTCAGGGAATTTAACTCTGTGGCTCAACATCACCCACCTAGAAAAATGACAGAACCAGGACTGAAAACCCAGATCTGTTTTCATTCCAAAGCTCCTGTTCTGAACAACCATGAACCGAGTATGCCATATGGGTCACAGTAATAAGGCTACTGCTTCTTCCTCAGGACCTGTCTACTTCCCCAGCCCCTGGTAACTTCTAACGGTGCTGGCCAGCAGCACCTGGATTTAAATATACACTTTCCCCCACAATGTGGCCTCCCACTTTGGTGATGGGCTCCTGAGGGCAGGGATGGCAGCAGGCCTGGATCTTAATCAGTCTGTCTTTTTTTAAAAAAGATTTTATTTACTTATTTGATAGAGGAAGAGAGAGAGAGAACAAGCAGGGTGAGGGGTACAGGGAGAGGGAGAAGCAGACTTCCCACCAAGCAGGGAGCCCGATGCGGGGCTCCATCCCAGGACCCTGAGATCATGACCTGAGCCGTAGGCAGCCACTCAACCGACTGGGCCATCCAGGCGCCCCAGTCTGTGTCTTTTAAAACAACTATAAATGGGGGAATAGCAGCTACTCCACATGAGTGTAGCGAGGATTCCATAAGCCAACACCTAGACAGCACTTAGGATGAAGGTAGGCTGCTGTTTCCCACATGGCCTTATGCTTCAAAGACCTGAGCGGTTCAGGGCCCAAGGTCCAGTCTGTGTTCTCTCAGGTAAAACACTGAGCCTCTCTGGGTCTCTGTTTCCCCACCTCAAGAAACCAAACTGGGGAGAAGTCCCACTCTGTCTACCTCACAAGGGTGCTGTGTTGATGAGGTGGGAAGAGAAAATACTCTAGAAACTGCAAAGGGTTAGATTAGATGTCTTGCCCTTGGCACTACTGACACTGTGACACTGTGGGCCAGATAACGCTTTGTCACGAGGGGCTGTCCTGTGCCATGGATATTTAGCAACATGCCTAACCTCTCCCCACCCTATCTGCCCCCAGCCTGAACAACCAAAAATGTCTTGACACCGCTACTAGCCCCAGTGAGCAAAACCGCCCTTGGTTGAGAATCACCAGATTTTGGTAAACTCAAATACCTGTTGACTCCTTGTATAAGCAGCAGTAAGAACCACTCAGGTTATACCCCCCAAACCTTTACAAATTAATGGCTACTGTTTACTGAGGGCTCTCGATGTGCCAGCCAGAGTGACTGGCTTCTCCCAAGGGTCCAGGCCCCGTGCTCAGGCTGGACTAGAGATGGCACTGCCTTGCCGTCCTATCCTCGTCCAGAAAAGGAGCTATTTTCTGAGTCCTAGCCGACTCACGTGCCTAAGACTCATTCCTACCTAACCCACTGGATGACTTCCTTACCTCCCCACACTGGATGATTTCTATACAAATGGATATTAAGTGCTCTAAACTAGTTTTTCCCAACTCTCCCCAACCCCAACCTGGCTAACACCACTAATTAACAGGAGGAAAGCTTCATTCCTAGCTAATTAGCCTCATCTGATTTTCAGTTTATTAAGGAAGTTTTATATATTTCCCTTTGAACCAATATACATAGTGCCTGGGGAGGGAGGAATTGTGTGTAGCTATCACACACAGCCACCCTCTCTCCTGACTTGGGGCAGGGGGTGTTCCTGGAGTCTGCACAGACCCAGCCCTGGAGAAAGGAAGGCTGAAGACTATCCAAATGCAACCAAAAGTGCTTTGCAAATTTGACAAATAAAAGCAACATCTCTACCTCAGTCTCCCTGAGAATGGGTGAGGGTTATGCAGAACTCAACGATGGGCCACATCTCCATCCATCTAGATGTTCTTGAGTGGCCACGGAGAACCACCTCGTGAGGAACTCGACTAGGGGCAAACATCAAGAAACCCCTTGGACTCTGTAGCCACAGGTGCAGAAATCAAAGCACAAAGTGCTCACTGGGAAGCTCTGCTCTGAGTCCTCACCTTGAAGGAGAAAGTAATCCGAAGTTGTACGCTTCAGAGCTGCCTTTGCTTTATCACTGCTCCAGTCCACTTCCAGCGCTTCCTTAACAGAGCAAAAGACCACCTTCTGTTGAGAAAAAGGCAAAATTGCTTAGGGCAGTAGCTCCTCACCATCTAGGAGAAATGTCATTATTTAAGGTTTACTGTTCATTAAAAGCAGCTGAGGACCACTCAAGCCCAATAAATTTTAATTGAGCACTTACTGTGTGCTCCTCTGGGTGCTGGGGACACAGCGATGAATGACATGTACTCTCTGCACTAGGAGGAGTCCTAGCAAAGCTAAAGATCCAGTTCCACTCTGGCTTTAACTCTGGCTGTGTTCACACCGCAGAAGTTCTTGCACAAGTGAATAAGAGTGTGTGTCTAAAGATATTCAATACAACATTCTTTGTCACAGCCAACAAAAAAATTAAACGTGTCTCATTAGAAGAATGGTTTGAAGATAACAATAGCAATAAATAACAGCAAGAAACATAAGCAAGGGCTATGAAACAAAAGTTCCAGGCTGTGGGGCTGGAGATGGCATTAGCAAAAGGCCTACAGTAGCAAGAAACATTGCCGAAACCTATTAAAGCTAAATGAAAATTATCTTGAAAAATGCCAGCACATATCTATATTTTAAAATATAAACAATTAAATATGAGTAAGAAAGTGATTTTCCTTTTCCTTTCCTGAATCGTTCGGTCCAGAAGACATCCCGCTGGGACTGAGGAAAGGCAGGGAAGAGTGTGTGTGTGTGGGGGGGCTGGGTGGCCTGCTGCAGGGGACAGAGCAGAGCTGGGTAAGAAGGGTAGCAACCCAGGGGGGACTGGGAGACTGACTCCAACCAGGGATGACTTCTCTTTTTTTTTTTAAGATTTTTTTTTCCTATTTATTTATTTGATAGAGACACAGCGAGAGAGGGAACACAAGCAGGGGGAGTGGGAGAGGGAGAAATAGGCTTCCAGCTGAGCAGGGAACCCGATGCGGGGCTCGATCCCAGGACCCTGGGATCATGACCCGAGCCAAAGGCAGACGCCTAATGAATGAGCCACCCAGGCGCCCCACCAACGAAGAACTTCTGCAGCAAGTGAATACACAGAGAACCTAGGTTTCTCACTGTCAGAGAAGAGAATTAGAATTATGGAAAGGGAAAAAAATAGAATAAAGCCTGTGGTGGGTTATTAGTGTGAACTCATTTTCAATATATACAGACAGACAAGGAAGTAAATGCAGATGCAAGCATGTGTGTACGCACATACAAATACTGAAGAGCTGCGTCCACAGACAAAGCACCAAAGCAATGATGCCCTGGGAGCCGTGAGCAGACCTTGACAAATCTTGGTTTCTAACCCCCAATGAGAGAAACATTTCTCTCTGGAGAAATGGCTGATTTCGAAGCTAGGTCAGGGAGAGTATGACAGGAGCCCAAAACATCTTACTGTGCCTGAAACAAGGAAGTGTGCAAAGAATGATGGGGACGTGTCAAGAGGAAACAGGAGCCAACATAAAGGAGCTCCCACTGGTCAAATTGGAACACTTTGCGGGGAAAAAAAAATAATACATTATAACACTTTAAATAAACTAGAATCCTTCAGTCATATAGCTAAAATCAACTCATTGATAAAGAATAATGAGGTATTTACATATTTTCAAACAACCTCTCCAAAAATTACTGGAGGATAATTATAGGGAAGAGAGGAATTGTTTTCAAAGGAAAAATCTGGCAGACATAATTCTACTCAAACGATCAAAATTAACATTGCCAGTAAAGTAGCATATGGAAACCAGCACCAGACCACAGGATGGGATGAGGAGCAACCCTGCTGTGATATTTTTCCCAAAGGTGTGAAGCTGGAATCTAATCATGAGGGAACATTAGACGAACCCAGACTAAGGAACAATTTACAAAATAACTGGCTTATAATCTTCAAAAGCATCATGAAAATCTAGATGCATGCATAATCCTGAACTGAATCCTTCTGTCATTAAGGACATGATTGGAACAACTGGTAAAACCTGAATGGGGTCTGAGGATTAGATGGTAGTGATGTCTCCATTTAAATTTTGATTTTGAAGTTAACTTGTTTGTGATTACGGAAAATGCCTTGTTTGAGAAAATACAGACAAATATTTAGGAGTGATGGATGGAGCATCATTTTGACACCTTATTCTCAAATGGTTCAGAAAAAAAATGGTTCTCAGTACTAGCCTAGTTTTTTTTTTTTTTTAAGATTTTACTTATTTGAGAGAGAGAATGAGAGAGAGAGAGAGAGAGAGCACATGAGAGGGGGGAAGGTCAGAGGGAGAAGCAGACTCCCTGCTGAGCAGGAAACCCGATGTGGCACTTGATCCCGGGACTCCAGGATCATGACCTGAGCTGAAGGCAGCTGCTTAACCAACTCAGCCACCCAGGCGCACCCCTGTACTAGCTACTTTTACGAAGTTTAATATGGTTATATGTGGGGACGCCTGAGTGGCTCAGTCAGTTAAGCATCTGCCTTCCGCTCAAGTCATGACAATCCCAATGACCTGGGATTGAGCCCCGGGTCCGGGTCTGGATCCCTGCTCAGCAGGGAGTCTTGGGATTCTCTTGAGATTTCCCTCTCCCTCCACCCCTTCCCCGACTTGTATGCTCTCACACTCTCTCTCTCTCAAGTAAATAAATAAAATCTTAAAAACAACAAAAAGATGGGGGCACCTGGGTGGCTCACTCAGTTAAGTGTCTGCCTTTGGCTCAGGTCACGATCCTGGAGTCCTGGGATCAGTCCTCACATTGGGCTCCCTGCTCAGCAGGGAGTGTGCTTCTCCCTCTCTCTCTGCTCCTCCCCCCAACTCATGCTCAAGCTCTCTGTGTCTCTCAAAAAAAATAAATAAAATCTAAAAAAAAAAAAAGATGGTATGTGAGTATGTATAAATAATTTCAAATTTCCCGAGGTATGGGTCTTTTTCTCCTTCCTTCTCTCACCACATATACACACTACTCCATATACACACATATACACACTACTCCATATGCACACATATCCACTCCTCCAACAAACACCCCAGATATTTAAAAAAGAAAAGAGACAACAGTACCAAGATCTATCAGTTCCCAGGCAGTTGACACTGCTTGCTAAGGACCAAAATGGAACTGACAGATGAAAGCTCAAATGACTAGTGAAGATGAAAAACTCATATGGTTTTTAAGGTGGTTTTCTACTTCCCCATAATCACTCCTTTGGGATTTAAATCCACTGTAAAAGTTAATATACAAAATGTTTGTACTGCCCTCAAACCTTTTGGTCAATGAGTCTGTTTGACCTCAAAAGTCAAGTGAAATAGCCAGCTGGGTGACATTTATTGCCTGACACAGAATGCCAGACCCCTCTTAAGAAGTCTTACAACACAGATCCAGCCGTCAGCAGTATGGTCGGGGAATGCCATCACGATGACAAAACAAACTCTCATGAGGTCTCATAAACTACCAAGATTTGATTTTATTTTTTAAGATTTTATTTATTTATTCATAAGAGACAGAGAGAGAGAGGCAGAGGGAGAAGCAGGCTCCCAAGGAGCAGGGAGCCTGATGCGGGACTTGATCCCAGGACGCTGGGATCTTGACCTGAGCCGAAGGCAGACGCTTAACCATCTGAGCCACCCAGGCGCCCTAAACTACCAAGATTTTAATTCAGAATTTTTGTAGTTTGCCTGGCTAAGAATCCACTGATTTCTTAGGTCACGACACTATGACAAATGAGGAAAAAAAGTTGTGTTTCAGAGTCTCAGTCCCACACAGGCCTACCTCTAAACTTTCAGGGCCTGGGGTGAAAGTACAGGTGGAAACCCATATAACACTTCTACGTATTTAGGTATAAATCATACGAACGGGCTATTTAAAAATAAAGTGTAGGGGTGCCTGAGTGGCTCAGTCGTTAAGCATCTGCCTTTGGCTCAGGTCATGATCCCAGGGTCCTGGGATCGAGCCCCACATCGGGCTCCCTGCTCAGCAGGAAGCCTGCTTCTCCCTCTCCCACTCCCCCTGCTTGTGTTCCCCCTCTCGCTGTGTCTCTGTCAAATAAATAAATAAAATCTTTTTTAAAAATATAAAAATAAAGTGTATTATATTCTCCTGCCTCAGCAAATAAACTTTCTTTATTACTACCTGGAAGACTGGGTTCAAATTTAGAATTCTCACACTCCTTGGGAGTTCTGCGGCAGAATGAGGTGCACTAGGAGAGGGAAAGGTCCTCTTTCCCCTCTTTCTTCCCACCTCTGGCTCTGTGTCACCATGCAAGAGACTTTGCACATGAGTGTGGCCACCCAGGCCATCCTTCCCCACTGAAACAACTACTCTTCAGGCCTAGGCGTGTGGACCTTGTTGCAAGGTTTGCACTCCGGAGGAAGATCAGGGAAGAAGCCCACAAAGGCCTGGGTAGTGAGCCGGGGTGGTCTGGGCAGGAGATTCCAGGGGTCCCAAGTACCCGCAATGTGGTCCAGAACTAGGGGGGTGGGGGAGATGGACCCAGGTGGACATATCACCTTAATCCCACGGAATCCTCACTCTACTAGAGGAAGGGCTACAAGGAGACCAGACTGGGACCCTGTAGAGCACTAGGACCAAGGACACCGGCCCTCTTTCCTCCCCAAGTCTCAGGGCAGAACTACTCGAAATTTTGCCAGGAACTTGTGAATTCACACAAATGAATGTACCTCTCTTAGGCCTGTCTGTGGCAGGCAACTTTTAGGGAAGTTTTCTGATATTTGGGAAGGAGGCCCCCAGTAACCTTGTCTGAAATATGTACCAGCCCTCCAGCCACACGTGACAGAGCCAGAGGTGGGCACATGGCCCAGGCCACACCAAACAGATTCTTTCTCCTGGGAATTGAGAATCTGAAAATTAATAACAGAGACACATTAATGGCTGGAAGCGCTCTTTAGAGAAAAGCTAAATTCCTGCTGTATCCAAGTCTCCCCAGCTGGCCTGGTCTTTACCCTTCTCAGGTCACAGTAGTTAGTCAATGCTTCTTGTGCTACTGCAGCCTGAACCCAATTAATGTCCCATTTTTCTGGTTCAAACTACCTAAAGTCTATTATTGTCTAGGTGCCTGGCTGGCTCAGTTGGTGGAGCATGCGATCTTGATCTAGGGGTCATGAGTTTCAGCCCCATGTGGGGTGTAGAGATTACTTAAAAAAACAAAAACAAAACAAAACAAAACAAAAAAAACGACATCACCTAATCTATAGTACAACAAATGCAAATGGTGGTACCCATCTTGCCCACCTTGCTGACACTGGATTTACGATGAGAAAAATATGCCTAACAGCATCCGCAGAAAATGAAGGGTCTTCAGATAAAGCCCCCAGCAATATGCGCCAGGGAGCCACAACCCCCAGAATGAACACCCCAAAACAGGTAACTTTCACACCTCACTCAGCCCTCCCCCTTTTCCCTGCCCTCAGCTCATGGATTCCGCTGGGTACAATGCCTGACTTACTTCCCTCCACTATCCATTTCCTTTCCTAGCAATTCTGAGCCTTAAGGATTTCAAACTGATAGTCTAGTTAAGACTAGTAACAAACCCTCTTACAACTCTCCCCAGACAGGTATCAGCTTCCTGAGGCAGGGATCACGGTGAAAGACACAGCACTGCATAGAAGAGAATGTCAATAAGTATCTGTGAGCTGATAGGATCCAACCTGTTTTTCATTTGCCAAAAGCCCAGTAGTAAATATAAAAGATGAATTCTCCCACACAGTCTGACAGCCATCAAACTGTAGGGCTGTGTTGAGCCACTCTGAACAGTGGGCAAGTATAAAGCCATCAACGCAATAGGAGCCTGGCTCAATGCACTGAGGCAAAGCGAAAAGAGAAGAGAACACAGCCTCTTAAAACGACTCTCCAAAATGGACCATCCACTCCTATGCTTATGGAAAATATGTTGAGTGAAGAAAGCAAAAGATGTTATGTGTATATGTCATGTATATTAGATTGTTATGTATTTCTCATGTTAACGTATGTTCATTAAAACCCCAATTTTATCACATATGCAGATGAGTAGGAAGAATACTGAAAGGAATATGACAGTCATTACTGGCGAGCAGGGTTCACATTTTCTCAACTTGTTCTGTATTTCCCACATTTGGGACTGTAAACACATTTTACTTTTTTTTTTTTTAAGATTTCATTTATTTATTTCAGAGAAAGAGACAGCGCAAGCATGAGGGTGGGGGGGGCAGAGGGAGAAGCAGACTCCCCACTGAGCAGGGAGCCCGACGCGGGACTTGATCCCAGGACTCCGGGATCATGACCTGAGCCGAAGGCAGACACCCAACCGAGCCACCCAGGCATCCCAAAATATTTTACTTTTAAAAAAGCAGGCTGAACATCTATAACAAGGGATACAGCTCTGGCTGTAAAGCTAAATGTAAATCAGAATTGAGACAAGTTGAAAACTACAGATTTCTAAGTTGGATTTCCACACCTACTCACAAGAGTCTATAGTTTTCAAAAGCATTCTAACAAATGACAACCACAATCCAAGACAAAGCTGTCACACTCAGCAGAGTGGTAAAAGAGCCTGAAGTCACCAAATGTTACCATTACATACTGATGATTCTGGAATGTGAATTGATAAAACTACTCGAGAGTCATTTAGCAGGTCTGGTGAAGTTGAAACTGCACATACCCTATTCTCCCACCTAAGCATACATCCCAGAGAAATCACACATTTACCCAGAGAGATTATCTACACACACACACTCTCTCTCTCTCTCTGTGACACCATTTGTAACAGAAAAACTTTATACACCCACATGCTCACCAATAGGAGACTGGATAAACAAACAGCAATGCATTCACACAACAAATACACTACAGCAAAAAAAAAAAAAAAAAAGACCAAATGTCCTGCTGGGCTGTCCTAGAGAACTCAGTGATGATGGCAACTGTTCTGTATCTGTGCACAATACAGATGCCAATACCGTACGTGCTTGGTGAGCATTTGAAGTGTGGCTAGGAGACTGAAAAAAATTTTATTTTAGTTAATTTTAATTTAAATAGCCATATGTGGCTAGTGGCTAACCACAATGGACAGCAAAGCCCTAGAACTGCATACAAACACAGATGGCCTCACAAACATAACGCTGCTCTTAAAAAGCAGGTGGCAGCATGCATACAATATTAAACCTGATTTTTAAGAAGTTAAAAAGCATACCAAACAATCCTATATTGCTTGGAAATACATATGTAGTAAGAAGAAATGGGTGGGAATGAGAACCACAATTGAGGGTAGTGATTACTTATACTGGGGAGGGATAGCTGGGGGACCTTGACCATGCTGGCAGAGTTTTATGCTTTAAATTGGGTGGTGGGTCCATGGCAGATTAGCTACATCATTCTTAATTTACACCTACATCACATTCCATTGTTTAGATTTACAAACGTGGTAAAACGCCATGTCAAGCAGGGCTATAACCGCCCCTTCCAGGTACTTGTTATTTATTTTGAGAGAGAGAGTGAGAGAAAGCGTATGAGCACGCAGAGGAGCAGAGAGAGAGGGAGAGAAGCAGACTCTGCGCTGAGCAGGGAATCCCACGACCCTGGACCCTGAGATCATGACCTGAGCCAAAATCAAAGAGCTGGAGGCTCAACTGACTGAACCACCCAGGCACCAGCCCCCGACCCCCGTACTTTTTAAAATCCACACAAACGTACCTCCCTGGGGAGAAGACAGAGAAGGAACACACAGATTGGTACAACAGGACTGGAAATATTTGGGTTTTTAAGTTGGGTAGTGTTTTGTTGTTATGTTCTGTAATCTGTATTGATGTCACATTATTTGGGGATATCAGATATCACAATAAAAAATACACTGGATTGTGCCGTGATGCTGGGAGACCCCCTTCCCTCATTCCTAGAGTGCCAAAACCTCGCCCCCAGCCCCCCACCTGTCCTACCTTAAAAACCTGCTATCAGCACTCTGCCCAACTCTGCAATATGCACCCTGCATCTCCTGCCCCCCACCCCCAAACCAAGTGATTCTGACAATTAGCAGGGTTTTAAACACCTCTGGTCTAAAGGTCCTGGTCTAGGCAACCCAATGACTTACTTCTAAATACTCCGGGCCAAGTCCCTTGTCCTCTTTTGGAATTCTGTTCTCTCAGCCCAGCTCAAATAACATAAACCATGACAACTAATGTGTTATGAGGTTAATTAATCCATTTGGTTGATCACAAAGAAAGTCAACTCAGTAATTCTTTTTTAAAATGACAATGATCTCCAAAGCTGTCCTATTATGTGTCAGGAGCAGCCACAACACACTGAACAAACATTTCCTGGATAAGACTGTACCAGGGACTGCACCAGGAACACAGCAGTGAACAAAAGCGCCCAGCCCTTATGGAGCCTGGACCCTAACGGGAGAGAAACCCTGACAAGTTCCCTCAGCATCACAAACCAAGGTGAAGAATGAAACCAGTCAGTCCCTGGAATGTTCCCTTCAGGATGGGGGTGAAAGGAGATGAGTCGTCCATAAACTGCTCAGAAAGGGGGATCAAAATAATGAATCACTACTCAACTGTGGAATCTCACAACTGATTCATGCAAGAGTATTAACAGTGCCCAAATTAGTCCCTTACTATTTCAGAAACAGAGGTAAAATTAAATCTGTATTTCTTAGCATGTCACGAACAAATCCTTTGTTATGTTTAATTTTTAAAGAGCTGTGATGCAGAGTCACCACCACCAGGCATCTACTGTGTCTGGCAGCCCTAACAATAAAGAAACATGAGCAGCAGCATGGGAGCATGAGGGTGGCCTTTTATCCTGAAGGCTTTTCCAGAAAGGTCCCAATTTTCATGTATTTTATCCCATCATCTCCATAAAGTTTAAAATTATCCTAGAAACTCCAAGGGGGATTCACCCTTTAGAAGGCAGGGCAAGCCTGTGCCCGCGGCCACCGTCTATGTCCTCCCCCTCCACTCCCTCTTAACATAGCTGCAGGATCTCAGGCAAGTCAAGGAACTGCTCTTAGCTTTGGTGGCAGCCGTAAATAGAGACAACAGGACTGGATGCACTTCCCTGCACCCCACAGAATGCCTTGCACACAGTAGGCACTTTGCAACTCACAGATACAAAAAGACCTGGCTGTTTCGGGGTGAGGGAAGCCAGAGTCATTCTGTTCCTACGTCTGTGCTTTCAGTTGATCCCATTTCCTGTGACTAAATGCCAGTCCTGTCTTCAGTGCTTGGCAAACTCTCCTTCATGTACCAACTCTTAACAACTCTTCCTCTGGGAAATCTTTCTGGACACTTCCTTATCACAAAACTACTGCCCTCTCCTTTATCTACTTTACACTGGTATCTCTATTAGGATTGTGCCCAAGACCTGATTCTGATGAAATCTGTCTCATAACTTTTCCTGGGCACCAGAGGAAGCCAACGACCAAGCACCTACCTCTGGGCTAAGAATTTTCCCACTCTTGTATTTATCATGATGACACATGTGCTAGAAAGGCCCAGTATCCTCCTAAGCGGTGTGAAAACCACAAGCTCTATTTTTCCTCTTTGTTTTTTAACATTTCTAATTTAGGAGCACAATGTGTACCTTGAAGCAAAAGTGGCTATACAACATTTGGTTGAACCTAAGGAAAAGGCGGCGGGGGGGGGGGGGGGCGGGCGGGGAGGGAACCCTAACCAGAAACCTTTCACAGGAAACAGGAAGTGGTTGCCTCCCCACCCCCATCCTGCACTTTGAGCATAACCCAACTACCTATTCTGTACAATTTAGGCGAAGGGGCATAATCTCAATTAAGGAATTTTTGAGTTGGAAGAAAACTTTAAAATCCAAGGAGCAGTCTCTGCCAAAATGGACAAGGCCTGTTATAAGGTGGCGAAGCCAGAGCCCAAACCCAGTTCAAGCCCGTCCTTCCGCAGTGCTCTTAGTGAGGCCGCACAAAGACAAGGTTTGGAATCCCAGGGATTGTCATCAGGAATGCACTGAATGCCTCACAACCTTAAGGGCTCGGGGTTGGAATCCAAGCCTGAATTGTCCAAGTGAAACAGCTGACTAACAATGTCAGCTGGGGAATATTTTGATACCTTCAAACTCGGCCCCTGGAGGAAGAGGCCGCACAAAGAGCTCTGTGACTGAAGAGCCCAAGGAATGGTACGCGAAGGCCACCGGGTGCCTGCCTGGGCTGCCCACATTCTCCTCATAGCTAGATAAAGTGGCTCCCCAGAGCGGTTTCCAGATCCGCCCCAGTGGGCACCATCATCAGTATTGACTCCGGGAGAAACTTCCAGCTGTGAAGGGCTAACAAAGCTAGGCGCTCTCCCCCATTTGAATGTGAACGACCCCGCCTCAATCAGAGAAGGCCCTTAAGCCATAAAACCCTTCACACCAAGGCCAAGTGTCACACTTGTAAGAGGGTGTGATTTATAAATTGACAGCACCCACAAAGATGCTTTTGTACTCCTCCTTAGTTAACAATTTATCTCCCCCCACCAAACTCACGGAGCTATTCAGATAAAGCTTGACTGGGCCTCAAAAAGAAAGAAAAGGGAGAAAGAAAAGGACCCAAGTTTTGGCCAAAACACCAATGTTCACTCTGGGTAATTATGGTCCTGTGAATAGACACTAAAATTAGGGCTTAATAATTCCTCTATATCACACTCACAGCAATCAAACTCTTCCAATACAAACATAAAGAGCAAGAAAACAAAAATCTCCTGCGCAGCCTTGCTGGAAACTCAACGAGTTCCACTTCTGTGGTTTCTGCAGTCTCTCTTGTGGTTTCTGCGCTCTTAGAATCCCCCCTTTAGAGCAATTTTAACTCGAAGCTCTGACCAGCTGTTTTTCTTTCTCAATATTTAAATCTACAAAGCAAAGAGTAAATATGGACTCGGTCATGTCTTTCCTCAGTTGGACAAAACCAATTCTGGCCCCTTCATCTTGTCTCCCCCAGTGCAGGACTCCCTTCTCGGATTCCAACACTGGCTGTGGAAATCATCTCCTTCCGAGTCCCTGCTCTCTCTGTAAAATGATTTAAATCACTGCGCCAACTCCAGTAGAGCCTAAGCCCCTAAAAACTATGTTAAAAAATACACACCGGATGATAACACTTGTCAACACTGAGGCCTTTCTTCTTAAAAGGTTATCTGGTGGAAAGCTGTCCTCGAATACTTCATTTTAAAAGAAGCAAAGCATAAACAATTCAAGCTTAAACTGTCTTCCTGCCCACTTAGGTAGGACTTCCCTAAATTGTCTGTCTATCCAAAAAACTTTCTTTTATGCAAGAGGGATGGCCTTTGCTCCAAGTCATTCCGACACTGCTCCAAATACTAGAGGCTCCAATCGGCCCCCACACCAAGTCAGTCCTGCAGGCATGTTCTCTCTAGCCTCCACGGAGTGAAAGGAACAGCATTCAAACCAAAGTGAGTAGGTAGCCAGTATTAAAAAGTTTGGTACTGGGATGCCTGGGGTGGCTCAGTCAGTTAAGTGTCTGCCTTCAGCTCAGGTCATGATCCCAGGGTCCTGGGATAGAGCCCTGAATTGATCCCTGCTCAGTGGGGAGCCGGCTTCTCCCTCTGCCTGCTGCTCCCCCACCTTGTGCATGCTTGTGCGTGCGCACGCTCTCTCCAAAAAAATAAAATCTAAAAAAAAAAAAAAAGTTTGGGACAGAACCTATAAAAAAAATCTGTATTTCTGATTCTGTTAAAAATTAACACCTGGCGGGCACCTGGGTGGCTCAGTTGGTTAAGTGACTGCCTTTGGCTCAGGTCATGATCCTGGAGTCCCTGGATCGAGTCCCGCATCGGGGTCCCTGCTCAGTGGGCAGTCTGCTTTCCCCTCTCCCTCTACCCCTCCCCCAGCTCCTGCTTTCTCTCTCAAAGAAATAAATAAATAAAATCTTTAAAAAAAAAAAAAATTAACACCTGGCATCACTGGGTCCATATTCCTTCATGGCAACAGCTGGCTGAAACTAAGCAGCAGCTACCCCCTCCCTCCTTTAAGTTGGACAAGCACTAGCCGGGTTTGTCCAGACCCCTCCCTTCAAGACTACATGCTTGCTTCCCCTGCTTGCAGTTGTGACTGCCTGTCCCCAACAAGGCTCCAAGGTTTCTGATCTTTGACCCCCTCACAGTACACATACCTTTTTGACCATAGTCGTTTCAGATGAATCAAGCTTTGCTCTCTTGGTATCAGGTCCGTCTTCTACCCCTTGGTTAACTTTGGCAACTTTGGTTTTCTCCCTAGAGAGTGACAAGGGAAGGGAATTGAACTCTACTCTCTGAATCAAGCCATTAGAACAAGAAGAGCATCACCAGCTCATGCGATAGGATGGTGGCTGAGAGCAAAAGCCTGGGGTGCTTGGGTGGCTCAGCGGGTTAAGTGTCTGACTCTTGGTTTCAGCTCAAGGTCGTGGGAACCAACAGCTGCGTTGGGCTCCATGCTCAGCAGGGAGTCTGCTTGAGGTTCTCTCCCTCTCCCTCTGCCCCTTCCCCCACATTGTGCACCCTCTCTAAAATAAATAAATCTTAAAAAAAAAAAAAGAGCAAAAGCTTTGCAGTCAGGCGTATCAGAGTGGGTTCAAATCCCAAAGTGGCCAATGATTACCTGATAAATCAATTACCCACTATGTGGGAATAACAATCTCTCAGAATTATTTTAAGATGAGAAATAACGAATTGCTTAGCATACACTGCCCAGCGCAAAGTAAGCTCTCAGCAAGCTTTTTAAATTTCACTTGAATTATGAAATAGAGCCAAACTTAATTTCTCCCCTCTGCCATGGGGAGCTCACATTAAAATAATCTGGCCTGCTTTTCTCTAGTATTGACTTCTCCATCCGTTTAGAGTGTGCCCAAGAAACTACAGAGTTTCTGAAAGCCATAAAATGCCAAAGTTATGAGAGATTTTGAACATGTCTGTCCTTCCCTCACCTCAATTTTACAGACAAGATATTTGCAGACCAGAGATATTTCAGTGATCTGCCTAAGAAACTGAACAAAACAAAGCAATTCTTTTTTTAAAGATTTTATTTGTCAGAGACAGACACAGCGAGAGTGGGAACACAAGCAGGGGGAGTGGGAGAGGGAGAAGCAGGCTTCCCACGGAGCAGGGAGCCCGATGCGGGGCTCGATCCCAGGACCCTGGGATCACAACCTGAGCCGAAGGCAGACGCTTAACGACTGAGCCACCCAGGCGCCCCAAAACAAGCAATTCTTGACTCTTGGTAGGAAGCTTCACCTACCACACAGGATCTCTCTTTACCTCTTATTAGCAAGGGAGGTAGTCAGAAATAACAGCCAAAAACCCAGTGCAGATAGTTTTAACAATACTGGTATCATCTGCCACCTTTCATCTGGAAGCTACAAGTTCAAACCACTGCAGGTCCCATCATGTGAGAATCACCACCGTCTTCAACCTTGATATTCAAACTGAGAGGATAAGGTCTGTTTGTTAGACCAGAGCAGTCTCTGGACTTTGGAGCTTTTCCAAGACAGACTTTGACTGCCTGTGCCTTCAGAGTTACCCATCTTAACTATTTCATACTCATTTTATTATCAACCTCAAAACACAGAAGCCAAAACTGAGGAACACGTGTTTACAATCCAAGCAAGTCTCCCGTACACAGAAGGTGTGGTTTCACCAACTGAAGTCCAGGCTGATCAAATACCCACGTGGTATATTTGACTGCCGTAAGAACTCTGCTTTAAATTAGACCATTATTTTGAAAACAAGGGCCACATCTCCTACAATTCTGAACACACAACCTATATAATCAGTAGGCTGTTAATGAACTGGTTGCCAAGTGTTCAAGCATACTTTCCTTAGATGGGTTGTTTCCTACTGGTGAATAAAACTATATTTTTTTCTGAAAATATTATGTTCTCCCCTCCTCTCCCAAAACTTACTCTACGAATTCATGCTCTCCAAGATTGGCAAATGTGTATCCATGGTAGCCAAAAACATCTCCTGTAAAAAACTTGATGCTATTTTTGTGACAGATCTGGTCAACTTTGACTATGACATCCCTGGAGCAGCAAGTCAGACAAACCTGCAGAAAGATAGAATTGGCTGAGTGTGAGCTTTGCAAAATGTGAATCACTGCCCTGATGTCTAAATAAATCTTAATGAACAGTCTCTCTGGGCATGTCTAAAGTCAGTTTCAAACTGGAATAACAGGTTCTTTGGATCCTATGGTTAGAAGACAAAAGAAAAGTTGCAGGTTTCACTAGAAATGTAAATTGCGAGACCTCCACTTTCTGCAACCAAAACAAAATGGGTTTAAACCAGAAAGTAAAAGCCATTCAATGAATTTATTTCCCCTGTTCTATGAACATATATAAACCACACCTCAAAGTTTTTGTGAAAAGGGAAAAGACAGTAATAATTTAGTCTAAGTTATTTCTAAATTATTTAATCTATTAAAATCTGAATAAGCTATCATGAGAAGCAAAACCAGTTTTAAGTGACCCAAGGGTCATATTTAAATTCGGGGGCATTTTTCCCTCCTTGTTTTGATTGATATGTTAAGATAAAGAAGATAAACAAGTCCTGTTGAGATTAGTTTTCCACAGTTTTCAACGTGAAACTTTATCTGAATTTAAGGACAAAAGAAAAGGTTACACACCAAGTGACCTTCCATTCAGACGTAGACAATGAACCGGTGATTCACTCACTGGAATTATCAATGTTGCTCTGAGGCCTCTATGTTGTGTTCCAAAAGTTGAGGTACTGGAAATAGCTAAGTTTTACTGCATGAAACACCATCTTTTCAGGAAAACCTTTGTGATAAGGGTCATGAAGACAATTTCTAAATTGCACAAGTTTTCTTCTGAACATGAAAATACCCAAGGAAAAAAATCAAATCTAAAAGGCAAGACGTCACAGCTGAACATGCAACATTGACCAAATGGAACCCTGCAGAGTCAAAAGTGAGGGTAAAACCTAAGAGGCCCAGTCATACATAGCCCATGAGACACTGATCCTCGCCCCATGCGCATGCTTTATACAACCAACTGGCCCGGTGCTTCAGTTCGAACAAACCCTCTCTCTTAAGTGCTAGAAATGCAAGGGACACCTAGAATTAACCAAATGTAGTTACTATGGATAAAGAAATGAAGAGGAGAGGTTTGTCCAAACAGAAAATATTCCAATACTTCGGAGTTACAAAATAGAATGAATTAAATTAAAAAAAAAAAAAAGACAAAACGCACAGATGATCCATCATTCCAAGCACATATCTGAACAGATGCACATATGAAATAAAAGTGTGGAAAAACAAACTACCCAGCCCAAATTCTAACCTCTCATGTAATAGGCCTCTCATTTAAAAAACAAGTAGATCATCTGTGACTATTTCATGGTTATCCAACATTTGTTTAGCTTTTCCTGGGTACAGGGAACCATGTCTGAAAGGTCACAGATGCTGAAACAGAATTTAACTTATCCTTTCACCTCTGCATAGATCTGGCAGTGAAAACCAAATGAGGCTGGATATGCCTCATTTGGCTTATGACTACAGTGAATTTGTCTAGTTATCCATGGCAACACGGTCAAAGTGGCTGTGTGAAAGAGACAGACAGACCAAGATCAGGTGTGCTCTTTTTTTTAAGACAAAACACAAGCTGTAGTTTGATATTTCTAACAAAAAAAATGCCTCTACTACAGAAATTAGCCACCAACTTGTTTTCCGGAGAAAACACTTGCAGTAAAATGTATCAAAGCTATATGGAAAGATTCTGGAAGGAGTACAGACCACCAATGATGAAACCTGGTGTAAGGGAACATATGCCCAAAGAAGAAAGCAGCAGACAGCAAATCACAAACAGCTACAGCAGATCCAACAGACTGGATCTACTACCAACACATTCAACATGGCAAGGCAATGTGCTAGTAAGGCACATACACTAAGGCAATGTCACACTTGAGACCACGCAGGCAATGTACTGAGCCTTAAGATTTTACACTCTATGAAACTTACAGCGTCAAACTGAGTGAAAAATGACTCCGGCTTCTTTTCTATATTCTCAGTGTCCACCTTCACATCCACCATGGGGTTGAGATTCTGGGCTCGCTCCAAAGAGGCTTCAGCCCTATTGCGGCCAAAAGATCCGGTACGGATCAAGAACTGAGCTCCAGGGTCTTCTGGAGATACCTAGAAATAATATTTTTTTAATACTTGAATTGTGGGGGGAAAACAAATTCTCAAAAACAACAAACCTTTCCATTTTAAAGGATAACTAAAATATCTACCATCTAATTGTATTATTGTTCTTGCAGGAATTTGCCTAATGCAGACTCCCTACACTCATTCCTTCAGAGACTTTAGAGACATTTAACTTTTTTTACTTGGCATTGATAGTTAAAGAGCACCCCCTTGTGTTTATAAAGAAAATTCACTTTAAACAGAAAAGTCCACACTTTCTTCTTTCACTTAAATTTGTAACTGCTAATAAAATGACATGATTATCAGTGGTAAGAATTTACAATACGTACTACGTTCCCAATTTTAAGCATTTGGAGACAAACAATAGTAGTTTA
Source organism: Eumetopias jubatus (assembly GCF_037043125.1). NCBI lineage: Eukaryota > Metazoa > Chordata > Mammalia > Carnivora > Otariidae > Eumetopias > Eumetopias jubatus. The sequence goes on along the minus strand of NW_028274816.1, from coordinate 56,254,045 downwards.
AAGGACGTAGTCCCTGGGGCGCCTAGGTGGCTCAGTCGGTTGAGCATCTGCCTTCAGCTCATGATCCCAGAATCCTGGGATCAGAATCCTAGGATTGAGTCCTTAGGATTGAGTACCGAGGCAGGCTCCCTTCTCAGCGGGGAGCCTGCTTCTCCCTCTGCCACTCCCCCTGCTTGTGCTCTATCAAATAAATAAAATCTTAAAAAAAAAAATAAATCAATAAAGGATGTAGTCCCTGCCTACAACTGGTTTAAAATCAGACCAGTGAGTGACACCTGGCTGGCTCAGTCAAAGAATGTGCACAGCTCTTGATCTTGGGGTCGTGCGTTCAAGCCCCGTGTTGGGTACAGAGATTACTAAAATAAATAAACTTTAAAAATAAGTAAATAAATAAAATCAGACCAGTGCCAACATCAGGCACAATTAAGAATGCCTGAAATTAACTCTTAAATTCAACTAAATTCAGAAAGGAGGAGAGATGAGTAGGGCTGGAACAAAGTGAGGATTTCACCCACAAGGCTGGATGTCAGCAGAGAGCCTCAAAGACAGATAATAAAATCACGTGACAGCTGCCAGTAGGATTACAGATCCCATTCTGTTCACAGCATTTGTTCACACACCAAACATCTATTTTAACGATTAATCTCCAGTATGACCTTGCTACCTTCACCAAGACACAAGTTAATCCCCCTCCTCTCCTCCAGCCAACTATCCATAGCACACACTCTCCCTTCCTACCTCTCTTTCAAGAAAATGAGCTCGTCTTCCTCCTGGTCAAGGCCAGCCCTCTACCAGTACCCTTGACCCATCCTGTCCCACTTCAGGGATCTCATCACACTGAGAGGCTGTATATCATAGTGATTAAGAGCAAGGCTCTGGAATAATTCAAGCTGAATTCAAATCTTTGATTCATATCCTAGGTCAACCACTTACTTAACTGTGTGACCTTGAACAAGTATATAGGAATCACATGCAAAATGAGGTTAATAAAAACAGTACACTTACTATAATCACTCTACTTGTGTTGCTCTGCTCTTCCCTCCCCAGACATCCAGTCTCTACGTGGACCCTCTTGGGTGTGGTGTCCCCAGGACTCCATCTCAGAATCACTCATCTTTTTGCTCTGCATAGCTCCATAAACTCACTACCTTTAATTTCTGCTGGTTATTTCTCAAATTGTTCCTACTGGTACAGACTGCTAACTGATCCATCAGAGTCTTGTACTAAACTGCCCACCAGCTATTTCCTCCTGAATATTCGTATTTGACTATTTTCTTGGTCAACTGATGAGCCTACCAACAAACCATCCAATTACTTGAGTCAGAAACCCCAATCTTTATATTCATGTTATATCCTTGGTTAACAGCCACCTGACGAGGTAGCTAAGAGCATGGGCTCTACGAAGAGTCAGACTCCCTGGGTGCTGGTCATACCACCAACTACTATGACCTTGAGTGGGCCAGCAAGTCAATTCCCTTTCCTCAGTTTTCTTATCTGTAAAATAGGGATGACAATCCCTACATCTCAGAGTTACGAGAACTAAATGAGATACAACTATAGCTCTTAGAAAGAAAAGTATCCAGCACCCTCAGGAAGTATCTGCTACTACAGTGATTCCTTGCTTTCCCTATGCTCCTGTATATGATCCTACTGATTCTACCACCTCGTATTTTTCACCTTTTATGTGCTTCTTGTCTTTTCTATCACGAGTGCTATTACTCAGACCCTTTTCATCTCTCACCTAACCGACTAAAGCAGCCTTCTAAGTGGTCTTCTGCACTGTATCTTGTGCAAATCATATATAGTAACTACTGTTCTACAGAAGGCCTGAAATTGACCAGGTCACCCATCCCACATTTGAAACTTTTTAATGAATCCTTGCCACCCAGAGGATGAGTACAAGCTTACAGCAAGGCTTACTAGCAGGGCCTTCATGATTTAGACCTTACCTACAACCTGCACACCCCCACTTTGGGCTTCTCATTCTAAAAACACCAAAGAGCACTGCTTGCCATATTCTATTTCTACCACGCTGTTCTGTGCCACTGCTAATGTTTCCTGCCTAAGACACAGCCCCGCCACTTGAGAAATCTCTACTTGTTCCTTAAGCCTCAGCTAAGATCACAGCTCCACGAAGCCTTTTGTGTACCCCTACCACAACCTGAGTCAAGGAGCCTGCTCTGGTTTCTAAAGAAACCTTGAGAATGGGAACCAAATTTTGTGGATCTTTGTATCACAAGTGTCTAGATAGGGTAGCCAGCAGGTACTCGGGTATTTGTTGATGTAAACAAAATAAAATACTCTGAACTCTGAAGGGCAGGAATTAACATCCTTGATTTATAAATGAGCAAACTGAGGGGCACCTGGCTGGCTCAGTTGGTAGAGCATGAGACTCAATCTCAGTGCTGCAAGTTGGAGCCCCACACTGGGTACTAAAATAAATAAAGATAGATAGATAGATAGATAGATAGATAGATAGATAGATAGATAGATAGCAAACTGAGTCCCTGAGAGGTTAGGCCTCTCGCCCAGCTTGAAGGGGTGGGATCTGAGTCCAAGTCTGCAAAATTCCAGAGCTTTTGCACTAGGTAGCACGGTCTCCCTGGGATGTTTCTAGTCAGGGCGAAAAAAGCACAAGCATATTGCAACAAGGCAGAACCAAAGTGTGTCCATGAATTTATGAGGTGGGAGTCAGGTTGGGTAAATTCACTGGGCCCAGGTTACATGAAGTCAGTGGTTCTCAACCCTCCCTGACTTTTAGACTCACCTGGAGAACTTTTATTTTTAACAATTCCCCCAAAATACTCAAAGCACAGATGGGATTGAGAACCACTGTGTTAGGCCTTGAAAATCAGTCAGAGGAATTAGGCTTTGCAGTGGAAGGTAGGTGGAAGGCACTATAAGTCCTCAAAGTGAAGACGGAAGGGATAACGGTCAGCCTGTTCACTCCAACACTGGGTGGCACCCACTGTCCGGAGGCAGTGACAACACTCCCATCACACACGCCTCAGTATTATATCATTGTTCCCCATTCTCAGACTCTCGCAACCAGATGAGGAAGTCATCATCCCCATCTGGTTTCATTTTCCCACACCGAGGGCCTCCACATTTGGGGAACCATCCTTCTTCCCTGGCTCTCTCTCCCCTCTGACCCTCTCTACACAGCAAACAAATTCTCCCTCCAAACGCCTCTAGGGGGCACTGTGGTTGGGGAGATGTCAAAACTGCAAGTGCTCAGCCAGTGACTGATCTGGCAGTTTGCTTGCAGGAATTTTCTTTCCTTAGAAGGTTTTGAATTCAAGTCAAAAATCAATTTGTGACTGTGATATTAAGTGAGCTAACCCACATTTCTCTTCATTGCAGGAGAATTTTTTTAAAATCCTGATATTACTTTTCTCTGAAACCCAAACGAGATGAGCTTTAAAAAGTTTCATCAACATTTGCTTTCTTCCACAGAGCCTATACCTCACTGTGTGCTACTTAGCATGTTCATTGCCTAAAAGGAAAGACACAAACAGTATCATGTGATGACACAACCTTTCAAGTATTTTATCTTAAACAACAACGACATGATTTCTAGAATTTGCTTTAAAATACCATCCAAAAAAATACAGGGGAAAAAATACAGACCAAAAAAATATATATATATATAGTTATCTGTAGAAGTCAGATAGATGGGGTGTCAAATGTTATTCTCTCTACTTTTGTATATATTTGAAATTTTCTATACAAGAAAAAACGTTGAAGCATGAGAATATAGAGAAAGAAGTTATTTTCACCTTGGAAAAACTGGTCAGAGAAATCTACATAGGAGATGAGAAAGACTATTGTATTATCAATTAAATGGTATGTCATATAATTATTACCAGATGTTCATTATGTGCCAGCACCGTGCTAAGCAGTCTGCATCCATTCTCTCCGATCCACTGTTTTCCAAACTAATGGCTATGAACAGTCTACAGTGAAGCTCTCCTGGGATACCCTTCAAACGTATGTATTCCTGAGCCACATCTCAGACCTTCTAAAGCAGAATCACTGGGGCTGTGAAAGCTAGCTATACCGTAACAAAACCACCCCTCTCCTCCTCAAAGTCACCCTCCAAGGGACAGATTAACTACACTTTACCAACAGGTAAGCTCTAGCAGGAGACAGAAGTCTCACTGGTCGACCACCTAGGACATGCCAGTGCCATGAGGCCAAAGGCCACAGCTCCACTAATGCCAGTCCTCCATTCACAGCCTGCAGGGGCACGTAGGGATTCACAAAACCTCCAAGGGTTTCATACTGAAGAGGGGAGACGGTGAAAGAAGAGTGACAAGGTGCCCAAACATCTCACCTGTTCAGGATCCAACATGGTCAGTCCTTTCACTCCTGCCAGAATGAGATTCTTGGCAATTTCAGCCCCAAGTCCTTTCATGCCGACAAGAAGCACCCGGGAGGCCCGCAGCCTATAAGGCAGACACTGTTAACCAGGTGACAGAAGACAATGGAAGTTTCATCGAATCATTGAAAAACAAGTCAAAATAACAGTGAAGTAATTTTGGTTTTCATTAAATGCACAGAAGCATCATGGCCTAAAATCTAGGAAAGAGACAGGCTCTAATCCATCCTGCAAAGAACAATTCATTCAACAAATATTTATTGAGCACCTACTATGCCAGGCACCCTTCTAAGGTATAGAAATACAGCAGTGAACAAGACAGACATAATCCCTGCCCTCCTGGAGCTTTTATTTTATGGAAGAGATAGACAAAGATATAGGATTATGTCAAAAAGTGATGAAAGTCAGGGAGGCCTGGTTGGCTCAGTTGGTAGAGTGACTCTTGATCTCAGGGTCACGAGTTCAAGCCCCACACTGGGTGTAGAAGAGCTTACTTAGAACAACAAAAAAAGTGATGAAAATCAAGCAGGATATAGATCAAGAATGATGGAGGATGTTATTTTACTCAGACTGATCATGAAGACCTTTCTGAGAAGGTGCTGAGCGAAAATCAAAATGAAATGAAGGACGAATATACACATATTTGGGAGAAGAGCAAGTACAAAAACAGCAAGTATAAAAGCCCTGAAGCAGAGTGCTTGGCATGTTTCGGAGACAGGACAGTGGCTGAACAACAATGAGCAAACGGAAGAACAGTAGGAGGTGGGTCACAGAACCAGGGCCACATCATGAAGGCTCTTACAGACACTGTAAGGGCTGAATTTTATCTAAGCACAATAGAAAGCCATGGGGGGATGGACTCTTGGAGGGGGAAGAGTGTCACAGTTAAGGCAAGTGAGAACGAAGGTTTGGACTAGTATGACAGCAGAAGAAAAGGTGAAAAGGGGGAGTATGAGCAATAACAGGGTGGCATGAAAGAGGGTGTATTTGGAAAGTGTTTGGATCATTCTAGTGTGTAAAGTCACAAAAGATGAGATTTAAAAAAAGGTAGTCAGATGTCCAGCTGTCTCAAAAAATCTGGACTTAGTGGAGCCTGGATGGCTCAAGTCAGTTGGGCAACTGACTCTTGATTTCAGCTCAGGTCATGATCTAGAGGTTGTGAGATGGAGCCCTGAGATGGGCTCCATGCTCAGTGAGGAGTCTGCTTGTCCCTCTCCCTCCCTCTCTCTCTGTTCCTCCCTCCACACATTCATGCATGTGTTCTAAAATAAATAAAATCTGGAAAAAAAAAGAAGAAGAAGAAGAAGTCTGGGTATGCCTGGGTGGCTCAGCCAGTTAAGCAGCTGCCTTTGGCTCGGGTCAATAAGGTCCTAGGATCGAGTTCCATCGGGCTCCTTGCTCAGCAGGGAGCTTGCTTCTCCCTCTGCCTGCCACTCCCCCTGCCTGTGCTTGCTCTCTTATTCTGATTAAAAAATTAAAAAGAAAAAAAAAGAAAGAAAAGAAAATCCCCACCCTCAGTTCCATTAAAAAAAAAAAAAAAGAAGAAGTCTGGACCTCACTCCGAGGTCAGTGGAAGGCAGTATAGGTCCATGGATTCATATCTGAAATCCCTTGAACCAGAGGGTTTAAGAATCAGAATCTTTTGGATTTGAAAAAAGAAACAGAATTTACATCATTTATTATGAAACCCCATCAGGATCTTGGGCAGTACACCCTGTAATCAAACCCATTAATATTTTTGCAGCAAATGTATGACTATTCACACTGAAAAGTATCAGTGAGAACTAAGAACAATCTCACATAAATTCAAGTTTGGCTGGCCAATGAGTTTGCTCTTAATTTATGAAATGAGGGGACGCCTGGGTGGCTCCATTGGTAAAGTGTCTGCCTTGAGCTCAGGTCGTGATGCCGGGGTCCGGGGATGGAGCCCTGTGTCGGGCTCCCTGCTCAGGGGGGAGCCTGCTTCTCCCTCTGCCTACCGCTCACCCGGCTTGTGCTCGCTCACTCTCTCTCTTTGGCAAATAAATGAATAAAATTTTTTTAAACTTTATGAAATGAGTCGATTTTCAACTTGCACTAGTATTAGGGAGAACATGTAGAAGTTCTTCTAAAAATGGTACTAATAATTATGGATACTTGGATGTAATTAGACTAGAGATCTTTGAGGATGGTGGCTGACAAAATAGGATCCTGCACTGATTCTTGATATTAGCAGATACTGGATTTCTTTTGCTAATACAACCCAAGGGTAAAATTGGGGGGGGGGGGGCATACTGACAACATTTCCTTCAAAGGCGTATGTCTGGGTTTCAGCTTCTCCATTATGGCTTTTCTTCTATCAGGCCCTTCCCCCACTGCCAACCACAGGCTAGCAGACACAAGCCTTTCAAGTGACAATTCCACTTCACTAAAATAGAAGGGAATTGGGAAAAGGGCTTACAAAATACAAGGTAAATAACAAAGATGCTAGCAATGAGTACTACGCTTATCAGAGATTTATACCAGTGGGTGGAAGGAGGAAGAAAAGCTATGTGACTTTCCAGAGGAGCTCCTATCCCTCCAGAATCAGCGCATATAATAGGCAATGTTTCCAAAAAGAAGAGTACACATACCAAACCTTTGGACATCAGAAAGGTTGAGCACCCCTGCATTTAGCTTTACCTTCCAGATCTCTGTTGTCACTGTTAATCTGTAAGTCTTCCCTTCACCTGGACCCAACACTGCCCCTCCTGGAATTCCAGGGTGCTAAGTTCTGGGTTTTTTGTCCTGTTTGGCTGCTCCAGTACTCCAAGGATACAGCTAGAATAGCCCAGCTCTCTCCTGGGAAATTGTATCTTCAAACAATAGGCCTCTAATCCCTACACCCACTAAATTCTTCTCAGGCTCTGTTCTCTTTGCTGTTCTTTCAGAAATGGGCACTGCCAATCACTAAATGCCCTCTAGGTCTGAAAAATTAGGTTTGAATTCTGCCACTTCCCAACTGGGTGATCTGGACAATCCGCACAATCACTCTAAACTTCAGTTTTTTCATCTGTAAAATGGGGATACCAGTTGTGATTTCATGTCAATTAATCTCCTTGACAACCTGGCAAAATGTGTGTGCAAAAGCATCTAGCATAATCCCTGGCACACAATGGATGCTCAATATATGTCACTTGGACTTACTGAACTTCTCAACCCCATTACCCTAATTATTACCAAAGGGCTTGGTGACAGGGCGCCTGGGTGGCTCAGTCGGTTAGATGTCCGACTCTTGATCTCAGCTCAGGTCTTGATCTTAGGGTTGTGAGTTCAAGCCCCACACTGGGCTCCATGCTGGGCATGAAGCCTACTTATAACAAAAAACAAGGGGCATGTGGGTGGCTCAGTCTCTTAAGCATCTGACTTTAGGCTCAGCTCATGATCTCAGGGTCCTAGGATCCATCATTGGGCTCCACACTCAGCAGGGAGTCTGTTTGTCTCTCTCCCTCTGCCCTTCCCCCTACTCGTGAGCTCTCCCCCATCTCTCAAACAAAAATCTTTAAAAAACAAAAAATGATAAAATAAAACCCCAAAAGGGTTCAGTGATAGGTGGGTTCCCGATTTTCAAAAAAAAATCTGACAGAAAAATTCTAAAGCTGGCATTTAAAGGCCTTCAGTACTGTCTCCCACTTCTCCAGCTGTCTCTCCCACCAGCACCAGATTCCTCCCTCCCAGACATGCCTTCCATTTCCCACCTGCCAACTTCAGATCACAGCATTCCACACACCTGAAATACACTCTCTTCCTCTTGAGGCCTAGTCGAGCTTTTTCCCAGACTTCAAACCCCAATTCAAATTCCATTTCCTCAAAAAGTCCCTCTTACCACAGTGGACTCAAGTGAGCACTCCCTCCTCTGAGCTCTTGGAGCACTGCAACTTATAAATGCCTCTGACAAAAAAATCACATTTAGCCACATAGCCTCTCCAAAATCCCTACCTCCTATAGAACTCTAGACTCTGACTGCTTGGAAGGGGTTTTCTTCTACCTCTAAAGATTTTACTTACTTACTCATTTATTAGAGGGAGAGGGAGAGCGTGAGTGGGGGGAGGGGCAGAGGGAGATGGAGAAGCAGACTCCCTGCTGAGCAGGGAGCCCTACACAAGGCTGGATCCCAGGACCCCAAGATCTTGACCTGAGCCAAAACCAAGAGTTAGACGCTTAACCAACTGAGCCACCCAGGTGCCCTTGCTTGAGAGGTTTTTTTATTCAGCTGCCATCAAACACTGAATATCATGCTTGTATTTTTAATCCTTAACTATACTAGAGGCCCTGAGCTTACAAGCTTACAGCTAACGTATGGCTCAATTACATGAAATGCACTTAAAATAGCACCTGGCACATAGTCAGCACTTAATAAATGTCAGCTATTATTATTCATACTCCGATGCAGCAATTCCCCTTCTAGGAATGAATCCTGCAGAAATACTCAAGGTGTGTACCAAGATCATGTACAAATCTATTCACAGCAGCAGCATCCATCCGCTTCCCTCCGCCTCCACAGCCACCACCATTTCTCACCTACAAAACTACAATAGCTTTATACATGGTCTCCCTGCTTCCACTCTTGCCCCCTACAATCTGCTCTCCCCATCTCAGGAAGAGAGATTTTTTTTTTTTAAGATTTTATTTATTTGACACAGAGAGACAAAGCGAGAGAGGGAACACAAGCAGGGGGAGTGGGAGAGGGAGAAGCAGGCTTCCCGCTGAGCAGAGAGCCCGATGTGGGGCTCGATCCCAGGACCCTGGGATCATGACCTGAGCCAAAGGCAGACGCCCAATGACTGAGCCACCCAGGCGCCCCGGAAGAGAGATCTTTTAAACCAGATTATGACCCTCTCGTGCTCAAACCGTTCAATGGTTCCCTATTCAAGTTCCTTACCCAAAGCCCTGCGAACTGCTCCCATCTCAGGCTCATCATACTCTCCGGACTGCTAATTGCCTACAGCCTGGCTCCAGCCTTGGGCATTGACCTGGGCATTAGTCAATTCTTTAGGTCTCAACTCAACTGTCACCACCTTAGAAGTCCACACTGGCCACCTAATCCAAATTTATGTCCACGCCCTCTTCTATCTGGAATTACTTTACGTTTCTATGTTCACTGCCACCTCCATTTGAATGTAAGGTAAGCTCCAGAAACCATCGTATCCCCAGCATCTATGACAGCGCTTGGCACTTAGTATACTGTTACTGAAACAGTACTGAATTAATAGATATACCAAAAGAAATCCAAGTGTCCATCAGCAGAATTACATAAACCTGGTACATAATAAAATAATAATAGCTAACATTTACTGAAGACTCACTACATGCTACACACTCTTTACACGTGTTATGTTATTTAATCCTCATGACTATCTTATGAGCTGGTTATCTTTTTATCCCTTTTTTGCAGCTGAGAAAACAGGCACAAAGAAGTTCACTAGCTTATCCAAGGATACACAGCTAGGAAGTCGCTAATAATCAACTAGTTGATAAGGGCAATAATAAGGGAGAGCGATTCAGATGGTGGGCTCTGAGGCCACACTGCTCTGGTGCACACACACTATAGAAAACGAGGTGGCCATTAGAAAGAATAAGATGATAAAAGGTAACACTTATTAAGCTGTTACTGTATGCCAAGCACTGTTCTAAGCAATGTATGTGTATTAACTCTGCCAGAAAGGGGCACCTGGGTGGCTCCATCTGCCTTCAGCGTCTGCCTTCAGCTCAGGTCATGATCCCAGGGTCCTGAGATCCAGCCCTGTGTCCGGCTCCTTGCTCAGCAGGGAACCTGCTTCTCTCTCTCCCTCTGCCTGATGCTCCCCCTGCTTGTGCTCTATGTCAAATAAAAAAATAAAAACCTCTGCCAGAAAGGCACTGTTACTCTCATTTTGCAGACAGAAAGCTGTAGTAGACAAAATGTGCCCATCCCTCCCTTCCCCCCCACCACTGCAGATGTCCACGCTCTAATCCCTGGGACCTGTGAATAAATTACTTTACATGACAAAAGGACCTTAGGTGTAATTAAATTAAGATTCTGAAATGGGGAGATTAACCTAGATTATTACTTGGGTGGGCCTAAGTAATCACAAGGGTCCTTAATAAGAGGGACGCAGAAGAGGGGCGCCTGGGTGGCTCAGTTGTTAAGCGTCTGCCTTTGGCTCAGGTCATGATCCCAGGGTCCTGAAATCGAGCCCCGTGTCGGGCTCCATGCTCAGCGAGGAGCCTGCTTCTCCCTCTCCCCCTGCTTGTGTTCCCTCTCTGTGTCTCTCTCTCTGTGTCAAATAAATAAAATCTTTAAAAAAAAAAAAAAAAAAAGAGGGAGGCAAAAGGGTCAGAAGATGCTATGCTGCTGTCTTTGGAAATGAAGGGGCCACAAGCTAAGGAACATAGGTGGCTTCTACATGCTAGAAAAGTCAGGCAAAAAGACTTTCCCCTAAAGCCTCCACAGGGGAACATGGCCCTGTCAACACCTTGATTTTAGCCCAGTGAAACTGATTTCAGACTTCTGACCTCCAGAACTGTAAGAGAGTAAATTTGTATTGTTTTAAGCCACTAAGTTTGTGGCCATTGTTACAGCAGCAACAGGAAACTAAGATATTGAGGACAGAGTTGTTAAAGAACTTGCTGAAGATTACACAACTGCAAAATGGCAAAGCAGGTATCAACTCAGGAAATACTGCTCCAAAATCTGTACTCTTCCAGTTATATTGCCTCTCAATACCACAAATAAATGTAAAATCACACTGCGACATGTTATGTATATAGCCCACCGGGAGCCACGACGGCAATAATCACCATCTACAGAGGGCTCACTGGGTTTGAGGCATGGAACTAGGTACGTTACATATACTACTCCACTGAGATACCTTGATTACTGGGGTGCCTGGCTAGCTCAGTCGGTAGAGCATGTGACTCATAAGTGTCCTGAGTTCAAGCCCCATATTGGGTATGAAGCCTACTTAAAATAAAGTTCAAAACAACAACTCTGATTATGGTTCTTCACCATGTCTCTTTTGGGGGAAAAAAGCATACACACCCTAAATATTGCATACAATTTCTCGCCTTAGAAGTCCAAAGGGCTCCACAGACCCCAGAGTAGGCCATCACGTTTCCACAGGAAAGGATTCAAGTCTGCCTAGAGTAAGGAGAAAACTGAGGCTCAGAAAAGGTGTCCAAGCTCTCACAGCTCATGAGTGGCCAGAACTGGGATAAGAATACAGTTCTGACCACAATCTAGTATTTTTCCTCTTTCAATGTCTTCTTCATGTTCTTTTTTTTTTTTTAAGATTTTATTTATTTATTTGAGAGAGAGAATGGTAGTGAGAGAGCATGAGAGGGAAGAGGGTCAGAGGGAGAAGCAGACTCCTTGCTGAGCAGGGAGCCCGATGCGGGACTCCAGGATCATGACCTGAGCCGAAGGCAGTCGCTTAACCAACTGAGCCACCCAGGCACCCCTCCATGTTGTCTTGTACACAGCAGGTTCTAAGTAAATATTTGCTGATTGGGCTCTCTCATCCTTAACTTCTACTGCCACAGGAATATCTTTTAAATTTCTGAGAAGGAAGGAACCAGAGCCTTTTTATCACAACCTCTGAATTCACAATACATATCGCAAGTTAAGCCAAGCCAACTGAATTCCACTTATGGTTAAGAATTCCTAAGACTATCAAATTCACACTTGAACCACATTTACTGAGATTTTATTTTATTTTTAAAGATTTTATTTATTTATTTGACAGAGACAGAGACAGCAAGAGCAGGAACACAAGCAGGGGGAGTGGGAGAGGGAGAAGCAGGCTTCCTGCTGAGCAGGGAGCCCAATGTGGGACTCGATCCCAGGACTCTGGGACCATGACCTGAGCCAAAGGCAGCCGCTTAACGACTGAGCCACCCAGGCGTCCTATTATTTTTTTACAAAGATTTTATTTATTTATTTGAGAGAGAGCATGAGAGGGGGAAGGGTCAGAGGGAGAAGCAGACTCCCAGCTGAGCAGGGAGCCCGATGTGGGTCTCGATCCCGGGACTCCCGGATCATGACCCGAGCCGAAGGCAGTCGCTCAACCAACTGAGCCATCCAGGAGCCCCACATTTATTGAGATTTTAATGCGTGATGAGTCATGAAAAAATCTGGTTATAAGACTATTTCAAGGGCGCCTGGGTGGCTCAGTTGGTTAAGCGACTGCCTTCGGCTCAGGTCATAATCCTGGAGTCCCTGGATCGAGTCCCGCATCGGGCTCCCTGCTCGGGAGGGAGTCTGCTTCTCCCTCTGACCCTCCCCCCCCTCTCATGTGCTTTCTCTCTCTCTCATTCTCTCTCAAATAAATAAATAAAATCTTAAAAAAAAAAGACTACTTCAAGTAGGGTAAAAAGTAAGCACAAAATCTCTAGGCCAGAGGTTTAGCATATTTGAGGAACAGAAAAATTCAAGAGCTTGAATGAAGTAAACCAGGGAGATGTAGCCAAGATCAGACAAGGCAGAGCATGAAAGGCAAGGCATTTTAAAAGCTTTGGATTTTATTCAGAATATAAGAGGAAATCACTGGAAGGCTTTAAGCAGAGAACTGGCTGAGATCTGATTTTTTTTTTTTTTAAGCAATCTGGCTGCTGTGTGGAGACTGGATTATAAAGAGTCAAGAGTGGAACAGAGGAGACCAATTGAGGGGACTACAGAGGTAATCTGAGAGATGATGAGTATAAGCTGGACTTAGAAATGAAGAAAAGGGGGGGGTGCCTGGGTGGCTCGGTCGTTAAGCGTCTGCCTTTCTGCTCAGATCATGATCCCAGGGTCCTGGGATCGAGCCCCGCATCGGGCTCCCTGCTCAGCGGGAGGCCTGCTTCTCCCTCTCCCACTCCCTCTGCTTTTGTTCCCTCTCTAGAGCTGTCTCTGTCAAATAAATAAATCTTTAAAAAAAAAAAAGAAATGAAGAAAGGCTGGGGCGCCTGGGTGGCTCAGTCGGTTAAGCGACTGCCTTCAGCTCAGGTAATGATCCCGGAGTCCTGGGATTGAGTCCCACACCCAGCTCCCTGCTCAGCAGGGAGTCCGCTTCTCCCTCTGCCCCTCACTCCACTCTCATGTGCTCTCTCTCTCAAATAAATAAAATCTTAAAAAAAAAGAAATGAAGAAAGGGCTGAGATAGTTTGAAGCAAAGCTGATAGGACTCGCCAACAGATTGGACATAGGAATAAGGGACAGAGATGAATAAAGAACTCCTAGGTTTCTGGTCTGTGCAACCAGATAAATGGTGAGGCCAACCGCATTTGGCAGATCGGTCCACTTTCTCCTTCAGAGATGAGCTCATCTTCACTTAACTAACAGTAAAGTACTTTTCATTTAAATCTACAATCTTGGGCGCCTGGGTGGCTCAGTTGGTTAAGCGACTGCCTTCGGCTCAGGTCATGATCCTGGAGTCCCGGGATCTAGTCCCGCATCGGGCTCCCTGCTCGGCAGGGAGTCTGCTTCTCTCTCTGACCCTCCCCCCTCTCATGTGCTCTCTCTCTTTCTCTCTCTCAAATAAATAAATAAAATCTTTAAAAAAAAATAAAAATAAAAAATAAAATAAATCTACAATCTTGCTCCATCTAACTGCCCATTCATTACATGTACTTCAATGTCTTGTCAGAATCCAAAACAGAACTTAAGACTGATCCCCCTACAATCTTCCTCATCCTTCTGGAGTCTCCACTCATCCCACTAATGTTTACTTTACATTTGCCTTATTTATCTCAACCTATTTCCTATGTAGCTTCCTGCTTTTGTTACTCATGATTTATACTTGTCAAGCAATTGTAGCTATAATTTACTGAATGCTCTGTGAGCATAGGCACTATTCATGCATTATGTCATTTTTTATAAGTCTTTATTCATTTAAGTAATCTCTACACCCAATGTGGGGCTCAAACTCATGACCCCGAAATCAAGAGTCAAATCCTCTTCTAACTGAGCCGGCCAGGCACCTCCATGCATTATCTCATTTAATTCTCAACACTCTATTATCTCCATTTGACAAATGAGGACACTTAAAGCACAGAGAAGGAATATATCCAAGGTTAAATAACAGAAGGAATGTATCCAAGGTTAAATAACTAAGAATTTCTGCTGTTGAGATTCAAACTTAACTATCAACCACTATCAACACTACAATAAATTGGTCCTTATGTGAGCAATCAGGATTGGCCTCCACAACACAGTATGCACTCAGTCACTAACTATGGCAAATGTGTGACTATGGAACCAACTGAAGTTCTACTCAACAGCAGCGGTGTTGGCTAATGAGTCTCTGAAAACAGGAAAATTTTTGAAGTCCCTTTTTTGTAAAGTCAGAATTTCAGATGAAAGAGTCCTTAAAAATGTAGTCACACTTACCCCTCCTTTTTGCAGATGTGGAACTTAAGGCCAACAAACTGTGAGACTGACCCAAGGTCAGGAGAGCTGGTTAGCAGAACTGGGAACTGAACCCAGGTTTCTTGACTTCCTACATCTTTGCAAAGTACAATCATTTCATCCAACAAATATATCTGAATGTCTACAAACTTGCAAGCACTAGAAATTTAGTAAGACCAGTCTGATAACCTTTAGTTATCAGGCATTTATAAAACACTTGTCCTCATGGAGCTTATCATCTATTTTGCTCTTTCCAGTCACCCTCCCTCCCTTCCTCATGCTTAGGTAAGGGATAAACTACTGCTGAGTGGAAGAAAAATCATACAGGCCTAGTTGTGAAAAATATTGCAGAAACCGCTGAAGCACACATTCTGAAAACATACACAGCTGCCAGCTTCAACACTCTCCTTTACACTAATTTGACCGAAAAAATGAGCCCCTATTGTCGAAAATGACCCGGAGTGGGGGAGAGTATGAACCTGAAGTGAGTGACTTAGGTTCAACTCCTACTTCTATCTACTTGGTGCATGACCTTGGGAGTCTGCTCTCTTCCTTGAACCTCATCCATAAAATGGGCTATGTACCATAGCAAGAAATGCAAAGTCACATGCTGACAGGGGCCAGGCAATTATATCAAATGAGTGAAGTTGAACTAATAGAGAGGATCCCTAGAGAACCCTGTGCCATGTCAGAGGCGGTCCCTACTTAGCTCCAATCAATGTGGAAGGTCTGACTTTTCTATTCCTCAAGAGAAGACAGAAATCAGAAATTGCCAGATTGGGGCATGGGGCATAGGGCTGGGGTGGGGTGGGAGGGAAGAGAATCACATTTCTTTCCCAACTTCTCATGATAAAAAATTTGAAACATAAAGTAAAAAGGTTAGCATTTTGCCTTTTATGCATACATCATGGCATTTCACACCTCTAGCATGCATCTCCAAAAATATGACATTCTCCTCCAGAACCATGCTAGAAAATAATTCTCAAATATCACCTAATAGGACTGAATATTCAAATTTCCACTACTGACTAAAAGATGTTTCTTTAGGAGTTTTCTTTCTGAACCAGGATCCAATCAAAAGTTTACATCTTATTTTGGCTTCATCTCTTTATGCTCTTTTAATCTAGAACACTCCTTTCCCTTGTTCTTTCCATGACATTGACTTTTGTAATAGAACCAGGACAGTTGTCTTGTAAAATGTCCCACATCCTAGGGGTGCCTGGGTGGCTCAGTTGGTTAAGAGACTGCCTTTGGGGCACCTGGGTGGCTCAGTTGGTTACGCGACTGCCTTCGGCTCAGGTCATGATCCTGGAGTCCCAGGATTGAGTCCCACATCGGGTCCCTGCTCAGCAGGGAGTCTGCTTCTCCCTCTGACCCTCCTCCCTCTCGTGCTATCTCTCATTCTCTCTCTCTCAAGTAAATCAATCAATCAATCAATCAATCTTCTAAAAAAAAAAAAAAGAGAGAGACTGCCTTCCGCTCAGGGCATGATCCCGGAGTCCTGGGATGGAGTCCCACGTCAGGCTCCCGGCTCGGTGGGAAGGCTGCTTCTCCCTTGGACACTCTCCCCTCTCATGCTGTCTAAGTAAATAAATAAAATCTTTAAAAAAAAAAAAAGTCCCACATCCTGGACATCTTATCATTACCTCAATGTTAATTTGTTCCTCTGTTCTCTGAAAGCATGATTAGGATAAAAGATAGTCAGCAGGACAACTTCACCGATGATATACTCAAGTTCTTATTTCACAGAAAGCACATTATTAAGAATCACTTCCAAAGGCAATAAACTCATTTTTAATTTCTTTGTTTGAATTATTTCCTTGGCCTTATGGATTCTAAATTATTATGTATTTTTAAATTAAGTCAATTTCTTTCTTTTTCTTCCTTCTTTTGACTTTTTTAAGATTTTATTTATTTATTTATTTGAGAGAAAGAATGAGAGAGAGAGAGCATGAGAGGGGGGAGGGTCAGAGGGAGCAGACTCCCCGCTGAGCAGGGAGCCCAATGTGGGACTCGATCCTGGGACCCCAGGATCATGACCCGAGCCGAAGGCAGTCGCCAACCAACTGAGCCACCCAGGTACCCATCCTTTGACTTTATTTTTAAGTAATCTCTACATCCAATGTGGGGCTTGAACTCACAACCCCAATCAAGAGTGTCATGTTCCACTAACTGGGCCAGCCAGGAGCCCCAATTTTTTTCTTTCTGATGCTCAAATGGTCTCAAATGCGGCAATTCTCTAGATTTTTAAATGCTGGCAACTAATTTCAAAAAATTTAAAACAGTGTATGAAAGGGGCACCTGGGTGGCTTAGTCGTTAAGCATCTGCCTTCGGCTCAGGTCATGATCCCAGGGTCCTGGGATGGAGCCCCGGATCGGGCTCCCTGCTCGACGGGAAGCCTGTTTCTCCCTCTCCCACTCCCCCTGCTTATGTTCCCTCTCTGTCTCTCTCTCTGTCAAATAAATAAATAAATCTTTAAAACAGTGTATGAGAGATACAACCCAGTTTTGTTTTTTTTTAAAGATTTTATTTATTTGACAGAGAGAGACACAGCGAGAGCAGGAACATAAGCAGGGGGAGTGGGAGAGGGAGAAGCAGGCCTCCCGCTGAGCAAGGAGCCCGATGTGCGACTCGATCCCAGGACCCTGGAATCATGACCTGAGCCGAAGGCAGACGCTTAACGACTGAGCCACCCAGGCGCCCGATACAACCCAGTTTTTAACCTCTAGACCATTACTCTCCTTTTCAGTTCTCTGATAACCTTGGTCCAACATCACACAGAATTAGCAACAAGGGGCGCCTGGGTGGCTCAAGTCATTGGGCATCTGCCTTCGGCTCGGGTCGTGATCCCGGGGTCCTGGGATCGAGCCCTACATCAGGCTCCCTGCTCCGCGGGGGGCCTGCTTCTCCCTCTCCCACTCCCCCTGCTTGTGTTCCCTCCCTCGCTGTGTCTCTCTCTGTCAAATAAATAAAATCTTAAAAAAAAAAAAAAAATCAGCAACAAAATGTTGCCAGAATGCAATCAGCTAATTCCTAGGCCATCTTTTATTTTACAAAAGAACCCCAAACTCCAGAGCTCTCCTATTCCACCTGGAGTTTCCTTAGGGGCAGGTCAATTTGCTTTGTGGAGCCCCTTTCCTATTTGTACAGGGGAAATCACTGCTCTTCCTACTTCAGAGCTGATATGAGACTCGGTTGAAAAATGGACACGAAGGCACTTTAACAAACTCTGCAAGATTGTCTATAAAAACAGAGGTCCAAATTACAGATCACCCCCCTTCCTTCCCTCCCAGGACACTCAATCAATCCTTTTCAGGTTCTCCACTGAGTTCGGTACCTCTCCACTGCCTCAGAATAACTCCCATTTCCCAAGAATTCTATTCCCTGACTTTGATTTGTCCCTTAGGTCATCTCCTCTTCAGCAGCCCCCATCCATCATTCTTTACTGCTCCTCAGAGGAATCATTCTACCCTCTTGACAGTTCTCTCACTACATTCCATCTTAATCTTCACCAGCTTTGCCCTACCTTAAAACCACCGGCTGCCCCAACCCTTTGGATGAGCCCTTCTAATACACTTAGGATCTCTTTCCCAACCCTTTAGGACCTCCTAACACTCAAACCTTCTTCAAATAGCAGTCCCTAATTTCAACCAGCCCCACCTATGTCCTCAGGCCCATTTTCACCTTTTAATTCCCAATCTTCCACTTCAGATGCCTTGGGTCCTCAGACCAATGTTTGCTAATGCCTCACAATGCCCCCTCCACCAACCGCATAAAACCCCACACCTGAAATAAGCCTGAAAACTCAGGTTCGCCCCACTCACGCCCCCCACACACTTTCTCTCTCACCAAAAGATTCTAGAAACTCCCACCTCTCAAACTAAATTCTCTTTTGACCTGCCTGCCTCCTTACCCTTAGATCAGTTAACTCTATACTCTGGACTCACATCACATACCTCCCCCCTCAACCAGACCTCATCTCTCAACTCAGCCACTCATATATTTCCACTTAGACATAAAGAACCATCTAAAACCTAAGTCCAAAAGAGAACTCTGGCTTCTTCACTCACCCCACTGTCTCAGTCAATAAATGGCAATTCCATCTTTCCACCTGCTCAAACCAAGGAAACCTTAAAGCCATCCTTGTGTTCTCCCTCTCATACCCCACACACTGTATCCTTCAGCAAATCCCGTCCCCTCCCGCACCTTGAAAATATATTCAGAATATATATTTGTCCCCTTCTCTAGAGTTTGAAGCCACCATTACCTTATGTCCCAAGGGGATTATTATCACGGTCTCCTAACCAGAATCCTCATCTCTACTTCTGCCTGCTTCAACCTACTCTCCCCACAGCAAGAGTGATCCTTTTTAAAATGCAAACCTGATCGCATTACTCCTAGGCTCAAAACTCTCCAGTGGGTTTCCCAGAACACTCAGTATAAAAAAGCTACTCCAAATCAAATGAGTAGCTTTTCTGTTTCTTTCTCTCACTTGCCAAGCATGCTCCGGCCTCCAGGATTTTACACCAGCTGTTTTCTCTCTGCTAGCAAAGTTCTTTCACGTGGCTCTTTTTCCTTCATACAGGTCTGAAGCTCCATGTTATCTCTTCAGAGGCACTCCCTGGCCTCCCTATCAAAATGGCTCTCTCACCTCAGCATCCTTTATTGATGCTCCTACCCGGCTGTATTTCTCTCCCTCGCATTCGCATCACCTATTATATTATTTCTTTATGTTTATTGTTTCCCCCACCAGAGCGTACACTCCATGCGGGCAAGGAGTCCATCCGGTTCATCAATATATGCTCAGTACCTATAACAGTGCTTGTTATAAGGGGAGTGGGAGAAGGAGAAACAGGCTTCCCGTCGAGCATTTCCGGTCAGGGCAAACAGCAGGTGCTCAATAAATATTTGATCTAATCAATCACCTCTTTCAAAGACCTCATCCCCTCCGATAACTATTCAGTACCCAAGGTATGCCCAACCCTAGTGCCCAGTCCTCTCTAGACACACCCAAGTAACCAGGCCTAAGCAACCTCTTCGGGTAGCTCCAACCCCTGAGCTCCCCGGGCCTCTCAAGATTCTCAGTTGAAATAACTTGCTCCCAAACTCCTCAAAAACCCTCATTCTTTCAAACTGGCCCACGGTTTCGAAGCCACAAAAAGGTAAGCTCGCCCGTGTTCGGTGGGCCAGTCTCCCCGGCGTCCAGCAGAGAATAGGTTCCCACAATCTACGAATGAATGAACTACGCCCCCACTTCATCCTTCCCTTGCATCCTCCTGCTCCCTAAGTGCCCACCACCACCACTCCCTTCGGGCGTCTGCGTCCCTGAGTTTGAGTCGTCCCGAACCCTCAGGGCTCCCCCACCGCCCCTTCCAGAGGCCTCCCTCGGAACGACCCTCCCCCCACCCTGGGAGGTCCCCTCTCCCCACATCTTCCAGAAACACCCCTAACCAACCCCTCCAGTCCTCTCAAGAAGGCCACCCTTCCCCGGCACAGAATTCCCGCCTCCTCGCTTCAAATCAGACCCTCCGGCTCCGTGAGGGTCGCCAACGCCTCAGGCCTGGGCGCCCCCTCCAGACCCTCAGCCCCACAAGCCGCTCGGGCCCTGACCGTTTCTGGGCCTCCAATCCCCACAGACGGATCTGGCGGTCATACTGCGCCGCCTCCTCCTCGCTGATGCCGCCGCCAGCCTCCTCCTTCTCCACCATGGCGCCGGCTCTAGCTGCCTGCACTCGGGTCCTGCCCACGGTAACCGCCCGCCGGCCCCACGCGCCGCCAACCGCCGCCGGCCGCACGCCCGGGCCGCCTCTGCGCCTGCGCCAGGGGCCGCGCCTGCGCAGGACCTCCTCCACGGCCCGGCCCGCCCCGACCACGTGGACCTCCCCAGCCTCAAAGGCGGGCCAGCGGGACTGCCAGTCACGTGACGGGGCTCCAGCCAATCCTGGCCCCAAGATGGCGCGGTTTAACGCCCGGAGACGATAGATGCTCAAGTGGTGATTTCTGGGGCTATTAATTCGGCAAATATTTATCTAGCACTTGCTGAAATCCCGGCATTGGGGGTTTTGAAATAGAGCAGCGAATAAAAGAGACAAAGCCCTGTCCTCATGGAGCTTACGTTCTATTGAGGGGTGCCCACAGAAGAATAGAAATCAGGGGCGCCTGGGTGGCTCAGATGGTTAAGCGTCTGCCTTCGGCTCAGGTCATGATCCCAGGGTCCTCGGATCGAATCCCGCGTCGGGCTCCCTGCTCCTTGGGAGCCTGCTTCTCCCTCTGCCTCTCTCTCTCTCTCTGTCTCTCATGAATAAATAAATAAAATCTTTAAAAAAAAAAGAAATCAGGCTGTGATAAATGCTGTGGAGAAAAATAAAGGCGGATATGGGATTACAGTGTTGCAGGAGTGGCCGGAGAGAAGGTCTTTCAGAGAAAGTGATACTGAACAGAGATCTGAAGGGACCGAATAAACAAGCCATGTGGATAACTGGGAGATGGAGCATTTCCGGTCAGGGCAAACAGCAGGTGCAAAGGCCCTGAAGCTGGAATGTGCTAGCATAGCTGAGGAACTGTGGAGAGCGCAAGGTGGCTGGGGCAGAGTGAGAGGATGGGCAGGTGGTAAGAGGTGAAATCGTAGATGAAGCAAGTGGGACTTCCTGTAGGGCCTCGTAGGCTAGTATAGCTTATACCTATTTTCCTTAGGCAAGGTGTCTTTTTTTATTACCCCTTCAACAAGTACTTACTGAGCACTTGTTATGCGTCAATCATTGATCTCAGTGCTAGGCCAGGTAGAGCACTGAAATAAGAAAAAAAATAACACTGCCTTCTCATGGAGTCAAAATGGATTTTATGTGAATTCTTTCTCTAATCCTTATGAGATTAGTTAGGTTTTTTGATACTGCTATTTCATAGCTAAGGAGTCTGAGGTCCAGCAAAGTTCAGTAGCCTGAACAAAGGCTTATATCTTAGAAGTAGTCAAACTAGGGGGCACCTGGGTGGCTCAGATGGTTGGGCGTCTGCCTTCGGCTCAGGTCATGATCCCAGGGTCCTGGGATCGAGTCCCGCATTGGGCTCCCTGCTCCTTGGGAGCCTGCCTCTCCCTCTGCCTCTCTCTCTCGCTCTGTCTTTCATGAATAAATAAATTTTAAAAAATCTTTAAAAAAAAAAAAAAAGAAGTAGTCAAACTAGGATTCAAACCCAGGCTGTGTGGCCCACATGCTTCATCAGGAGGTCATACTGCTGGTGGTACATTAGGCTTCTACCATGTGCTCCGACCTTGCCTCTGAGGTACATACTCTGTGAACCTCAGAGATGGATATTTCATCCCCTCTTACAGATTACAACTCTGGGACTCAGAAAGGGGTAGGAATTCATCCAAGATCACAATATCCCTCCAAAAAAAAAAAAAAGTTTGGCCAATGCTTACTCTTGGTTATGGACTTGGAACAAATTATGTAAAAAATTAGGGACTTAAACAACAATAAATATTTATTATCTCTTATAGTTTCTGTGGGTCTGGGATTCAGAGCAACTTGTCTAGGCTGTTCTGGCACAGGTCTTTCATGAGGATGCAGTCAGATGTCAGCTGGGGCTGTAGTCATCTGATGGCTTGTGATGGAAGATTCCTTTCTGAGGTGACTCACTCCAATGGTTAGCAAGCTGATGTGGGCTGATGGCTGGGGACCTCAGTTCTGCTCCACGTGGGCCTAACCGCTGGGCTGCTGGAGTGTTCTCATGACATGGTGGCTGGCTTCCCCCAGAGTAAGTGATCCATGAGAGCAAGGTGAAAGCAGCAATGCCTTTTGTTTTATTTTTTTTTTAAGATTTTTTATTTCTTTATTTGACAGAGAGAGACACAGCGAGAGAGGGAAAACAAGCAGGGGGAGCGGGAGAGGGAGAAGCAGGCTTCCCGCTGAGCAGGGAGCCCAATGCGGGGCTCAATCCCAGGACCCTGCGATCACAACCTGAGATGAAGGCAAACGCTTAACAACTGAGCCACCCAGGCGCCCCTTACTTTATTTTTTAAAAAGACTTTATTTATTTGAGAGAGATCATGAGCAGGGGAGGGGCAGAGGTAGAAGCAGACTCTCCGCTAAGCAGGGAGCCCAATGCTGGGCTGGGCCCCAGGACCTGGAATCATGACCTGAGCCGATGGCAGACACATACCAACTGAGCCCCCAGGCACCCCAGCAATATCTTTTATACCTCAGCCTTGGAAGTCACACACTGCCACTTCTGTAATATTCCATTGATCATACACAGTTGTATTCATTGTAGGAGAGGACAATACAAGGGCATGAATATGGTGAACAAAAGAAACATGGATCCACCCTGTGTTGTGCTGACCAGCTAATAGGGAAGACAGGAAGTATTTTATCAGTATTTACTAAATATTCTCGAAAAATATTTACCATATCCCTACTATGTGTTTGACTTTGTGCCAGGCCACAGGGATACAATAATGATAAAAATGGACATACTCCTGCTTTAGGGACACTCATAATCCAGTGGGAGAGATAAAACAGTCACATAAATAGAAACTCCCCGAAGTGCTGTGAAAAGAAGAAAGAGCTATGACATGTTTGACTTAGTGTTGGGTGAGAAAAAGGATATTCTGAGAATGTAAACTTTCTGCTGAGCTTTACAGAGTAAATAAAGTTTAACAAAACACAGGAAGAACCCCAGGCAGAAAGGACGGTTGCACCTGCTGTGACTCAGAATTTAAGTTCATTCTCTCTCTCTTTTTTTAAACATTTTATTTATTTTTTTGAGAGAGAAAGAGAAGGGGGGGCAGACAGAAAGGGAGAAGCAGGCTCCCCACTGGGCAGGGAGCCCATCAAGGGGCTCAATCCCGGGACGCTGCGATCATGACCTGAGCCAAAGTCAGACACTAACTGCTTAGCCAACTAAGCCACTTAGGTGCCTCTCAGTCTGACTCTGCCTCCCTGAGGGTATCTCCTTGAGCCTTACTCCTTCACCCCCACACACTCTGTGGGAAATTTAAAACAGGTTCACAAATCTGGGGCACCTTGCTGGCTCAGTTAGTGGAGCATGCGACTCTTGATCTGGAGGTCATGAGTTCAAGCCCCATGTTGCGCCTAGAGCTTATTTTATAAAAAATAATAATAAAAAATAAAACATGCCCACAAATCCTTTGATATTCTTCAATGATATTGAGTGGGGGGAATCAATGTCCCCTGTCCTTGAATCTGTACTCCGTGACTGCTGATCAATAGAACAAGATGGAAATGAACGCTGAACCAATTTCTATATCCAGGCCTTAAGAAATGTGCAGCTTGGGACACTTGGGTGGTTCAGTCAGTTAAGCGTCTGCCTTCGGCTCAGGTCATGATCCCGGGGTCCTGGGTTCAGTCCTGGGATCGTGTCCCACATCGGGCTCCTTGCTCAGTGGGGAGCCTGCTTCTCCCTCTGCCTGCCTGCCCCCTCCCGCTTGTTCTCTCTCTCTCTCTCTCTGACAAATAAATAACATCAAGAAAGAAAGAAAGAGAAAGAAAGAAAGAAAGAAAGAAAGAAAGAAAGAAAGAAAGAAAGAAAGAAAGAAAAGAAAGAAAGAAAGAAAGAAAGAAGGGTGCAGCTTGCCCTCAAAAAATCTGAACACAATTAGCTTATGACCCAGAAACTGCACTCTTAGGTGTATACCCTGAGGAATTGAAAGCAGGCCCTCAGATACTTGTATGCCAATCTTCACTGTAGTGCTATTCACAACAGCCAAAGGAAAAACAATCCAACTGTCTTGAATGAAAGGATAAACAAAATGTGTCAGATGCTTACTGTGGAATATCATTCAGCCATAAAAAAGAAGGAAGCACTGGGGCGCCTGGGTGGCTCAGTCCGATAAGCGTCTGCCTTCAGCTCAGGTCATGATCTCAGAGTCCTGGGATCGAGCCCCATGGTGGGCTCCCTGCTCAGCGGGGAGTCTGCTTCTCCTTCTGCCCCTCCCCCTGCTCCTGTTTGCGTGCGCTCTCTCTCTCTCTCTCTGACAAATAAATAAGTAAAATCTTTCAAAAAAAATCCTTAAAAAGAGAGAGAGAGAGAGAATGAAGCATTGACACATGCTACAACATGTCCCAGAAACATCATGCTAGGTGAAAGAAATCTGTCATGAAAGCTGATGAAAAAAGAAATAGATGGTGATGATGATTGCATAACATCGTGAATGTCCTTCATGCCACTGAGTTGTATAATTAAAATGGTTAGGGCGCCTGGGTGGCTCAGTTGGTTAAGCAACTGCCTTCGGCTCAGGTCATGATCCTGGAGTCCCGGGATCGAGTCCCACATCAAGCTCCCTGCTCAGCAGGGAGTCTGCTTCTCCCTCTGACCCTCTTCCCTCTCGTGCTCTCTGTCTCTCATTCTCTCTCAAATAAATTCTTTAAAAATAAATAAATAAATAAAGGGCGCCTGGGTGGGTCAGATGGTTGAGTGTCTGCCTTTGGCTCAGGTCATGATCCCGGGGTCCTGGGATCGAGTCCCGCATCGGGCTCCCTGCTTCTTGGGAGCCTACTTCTCCCTCTGCCTCTCTCTCTCTCTCTCTCTCTCTCTCTCTCTCTCCCTCTGTCTCTCATGAATAAATAAATGAAATCTTTAGAAAAAAAAGAATTGTTAAAAAATAAATAAATAAATAAAATGATTAAAATGGTGGGGTGCCTGGCTGGCAGTCAGTAGAGCATGCGACTCTCCATCTCAGGGTCATGAGTTCAAGACCCACGTTGGGCATAGAGCTTACTTAGTTAAAAAAAAAAATGGTTAAAATGGTGGATTTTATGTTATGTATGGTTTTAATCACAATTGTAAAAAATTAATAATGAAATATACCAAAACTCACTGAATTGTACTTTAAACAGGTGAGTTGTGTGCTATGTGAATATCTCAGTAACGCTGTAAAATTAAAAAAAAGAAAAAAAAAGGAAATGGAAGCTTCAACTTTCCCTTCCGTGGGACACTTGATTTTAATCCCAGCCTCCTTGCTAGAAGTCAAAACAGCCCAAAGAGAAGTCCACGCGGAGAGGAGACAAAGCTCCTGACCCTCAGAGAGGCCAACAGCCCCAGGCAACAGCCAGCACCAACCTGTTGGCCATGGGAGTGAGCCATCTTGGAGGTGGATCCTCTGGCAGATGGTGAAGCCTCCCCAAATAGAGCAGACACAAGCCATTCCTTCCAAGTCCTGCCCAAAGTTCTGATCAGTAAGCAAAATAAATGATCGCTGTTGATTTACACCACAAAGTTTTGGGATCACTTGTTACACGGCATTAGATTACCTGGATGCTGCCCCCTATCAACTCTCTCCTCATGCTTTCTTCTTTCTCTGTAATGTTTCCTTCTCTGTCCCTCCCCTTGGCTTGCGGCCATTCACAGGCAAACGATCTCTCTCTCTCTCTCTCTCTCTCTTTCCCTCACCCTACTCTCTTTCTCTCCCTCCCTTTCCCCTTCTCTGCCAACACTCTCCATCTTTCTGATTTGGGTTCCTCTGACACGCTCATTCATTCAGTATTCCCCGAGGACTTTCTCTGGGCCCAGCCCTGTGCTAGGTGATACATAAACCCTGGGGGCCTATTTTGTTATCTCTCAGAGGAAGTAATGACCAAGCAGAGATGTGAGGGATGAAGAAAAGTCAGGTGACTGAGCCACGGGAACTGAAGGGGATAAAGGCATCAATTAAGAAGCCAAATCATGAGACACACAGCTGGCTCAGTTGGTAGAGCATGCGACTCTTGATCTCAGAGTTGTGAGTTCAAAGCCCCATGTTAGGTGTAGAGATTACCTCAAAATAAAATCTTTAAAAAACTCTTTTTAAAAATAATAAAGAAAAGAAAAGAAAGAAACCAGATCATGGGGATGCCTGGCTGGCTGGGTGGCTACTGGGTTGTGAGTTCAAGCCCCATATTGGATGTAGAGATTACTTAAAGTCTTTAAAAAAATTTTTTTAAGTAGGCTCCACACCCAATGTGGGGCTCAAACCCACAACCTTAAGAATCAAGAGTCATATGATCACGGGGTGTCTGGGTGGCTCAGATGGTTAAGCAGCTGCCTTCGGCTCAGGTCATGATCCCAGGGTCCTGGGATGGAGCCCCACATTGGGCATCAGTGGGGAGCCTGCTTCTCCCTCTCCCTCTACCGCTCCCTCTGCTTGTGCTCTCTCACTCTCTCTGTCAAGTAGACAAATAAAATCTTAAAAAAAATAAGTCTCATGATCATGAGTCACATGCTCCACCGACCAAGCCAGCAGGCACCCCTTAAAAATAAAGTCTTAAAAAAAAAGAAACCAGATCATGAATCATCTTTTTTTTTAATGCTGAAAATCTATTTGTTAATTACAGTGTGTGACTGTTGTACTTTGAAGCAAATAGAGAACACAAAAAATCAGGATCCTGACAGCTAAAGAGACACGTCCAGAGTGAACATCACTTTGCTTAGAATGATTTGAGGTTCTCTTTGAAATGAGACTGTCTGGGAGGTACATGCCTCTTCAGATCTGTAGTTTCTTCCAAATATCGCTGGGCCCCCAGCAAAGGCCGTTTCCTAACTGCTTTCCTGACCTCCAACCCAGCCTCCAACCTTGACCTTACCCCTTATCCTAATCCAGAGGATGAGATGAGCGTCCAAATGGCTTGAAGTTCAGGAACAGAATGAGAATAGTTGACGCTATTTGGTAACTTTTTAATTAATTAATTAATTAGCTAATTTTTATGGATTTTATTTTTATTTATTTGTCAGAGAGAGAGGGCACAAGCAGGTGGAGCGGCAGGCAGAGGGGGAGACAGGCTCCTCGCTGAGCAGGGAGCACAATGTGGGGCTTGATCCCAAGACCCTGGGGCCATGACCTGAGCCAAAGGCAGACACTTAACTGACTGAGCCACCCAGGCATCCCTAACTTTTTATTTTTTATTTTTTTTTAAGATTTTTATTTATTTATTTGAGAGAGAGAGAATGAGAGATAGAGAGCACGAGAGGGAAGAGGGTTAGAGGGAGAAGCAGACTCCCCGCTGAGCAGGGAGCCCGATGCGGGACTCGATCCCAGGACTCCAGGATCATGACCTGAGCCGAAGGCAGCTGCTCAACCAACTGAGCCACCCAGGCGCCCCTAACTTTTTTTTTTTTTAAACACAAAATCTTGGGATGCCTAGGTGGCTCAGTTGGTTGGGCATCTGCCTTCGGCTCTGGTCATGATCACAGCGTCCTGGGATCAAGCCCCCGCATCAGGCTCCCTACTCAGCAGGGAGCTTGCTTCTCCCTCTCCCTCTGCCTGCCTGCCTGCCTACTTGTGATCTCTCTGTCAAATAAATAAATAAAATCTTTAAAAAAATAAAATAATTTTTAAAGTAAATTCTACACCCAACATGGGGCCCTGAGATCAAGAGTTGCAGGTTCTACCAACTGACCCAGCCAGGTGGCCCACGTATTTTTATTTTGAAGATTTTCAAGCTTACAGAAAAAAATAGCCCAATGAATGTTCATACATCTTTTTTTTTTAATCTACACATTTATTTACTTTTCATTAAATTTAAATCCTTGAGGGGTACAGCATCACACGGATTCTGTGGCCAATAGCTTTAGCAGGAAGGTTGCTTCAGAATTTGGCACGAACCATGCCACCGCTTCCATGAGCACGAGTTACTTTTCCCTAGATTACTCTGGTTTTGTTTGGTTTGCCACCAGGAGTCACTGTGTTCTTTGCTTTGTACACATAAGCCAATCTCTTGCCTAGATAGAATTCCGTTTCATCTCGAGCATAAACACCTTTGTTTTTAAGAAGAGCTGTGTGCTCTCTCTGGTTCCGGAGACCCCGCTTATAGCCAGCAAAAATGGCCTTGGACCATAGCCTTCCAGACATTATTTGGCGTTACAGGAGTCCTGTGCCCAGCAGGCCTCCACAGACTCCAAGATGGCGGAAAAAGAAAGGCCATGTTCATACATCTTTTGTCTAGATTCATTAATTTGAAGTTTGGGCACATTCTCTCTCTCTCTCTCTCACATACACACACACACACATTTTTTTAATTTTTTATTGTTATGTTAATCACCATACATTACATCATTAGTTTTTGATATAGTGCTCCACAACTCATTGTTTGTGCATAACACCCAGTGCTCCAAGTAGAAGGTGCCCTATTTAATACCCATCACCAGGCTAACCCATCCCCCCATCCCCCTCCCCTCTAGAACCCTCAGTTTGTTTTTCAGAGTCCATCGTCTCTCATGGTTCGTCTCCCCCTCCGATTTCCCCCCCTTCATTCTTCTCCTCCCGCTATCTTCTTCTTCTTTTTTTTTCTTAACATATATTGCATTATTTGTTTCAGAAGTACAGATCTGTGATTCAACAGTCTTGCACAATTCACAGCCCTCACCATAGCCCATACCCTCCCCAGTGTCTATCACCCAGCCACCCCATCCCTCCCACCCCCCACCAGTCCAACAACCCTCAGTTTGTTTCCTGAGATCAAGAATTCTTCCTATCAGTGAGGTCATATGATACATGTCTCTCTCTGATTGACTTATTTCACTCAGCATAACACCCTCCAGTTCCATCCACGTCGTTGCAAATGGCAAGATCTCATTCCTTTTGATGGCTGCATAATATTCCATTCACACACATTTTTTTGACTAAACAATTTCACAGTCACTTCAGGTCTTTAAATCAATGCAGGGAAAAATTGGGGCACCTGGCTGGCTCAGTCAGTTAAGCATCTGCCTTTGGCTTGGGTCATGATCCTGGGGTCCTGGGACGAGGACTGGGATCAAGCCCCAAGTCAGGCTCCCTGCTCAGTGGGAGTCTGCCTCTCCCTTTCCATCTGCTCCGTGGGAGTCTGCCTTTCCCTTTCCATCTGCCTCTCCCCCAGCTCATGCTCTCTCTTGCGCTCTCTCTCTCAAATAAATAAATAATCTTAAAAAAAATCAATGCAGGTAAAAATTTTGAGCACCAATAGGCCAGATTCTCTTAAACACTTCCTGCATACAAAAACCCAAATATACACAATTTCCTTAAACCAAAACGTTAATTCCAGAGGTCTGAGCCACTTGACAATTTCTATATTTAACTGCAAATATTCCCAGGGTTAAATAATGCCAACTAAGGAAATGATTATGGCAACAAGGGGATTCAGTAAGTTCTCTTGATTATCACTATGGCCGATTGCATTTTGCACAGTGGACAACAGCAGTATCTTCTGTCCTTAGAGATAATTTTTGAAAAGATTTTATTTATTTATTTGAGAGAGAAAGAGACAGAGAGAGAGCGCGAGAGCATGAGCTGGGGGAGAGGGAGAGGCAGAGGGAGAAGCAGGCTCCCCGCTGAGCAGAGAGCCTGCCACAGGACTCCATCCCAGGACCCTGGGATCATGATCTGAGCCAAAGGCAGATGCTTAACCATCTGAGCCACCCAGATGCCCTCCCTCCATCTTCTTTTTTAAGGCTGAATATGAATATATTCCGTTGTAAGTATATACCACATTTTGTTTATCTATCCATCCATTCATTCAGTAGACATTTGGGTTGCTTTTAACCTTTTGACTGTTGTGAATAATGTTGCTATAAACAAAAGTGTACAAATATCTCTTTGAGACCCTGTTGAGACCATGGGATATATACCCAGGGGGCGGTTTGTTTTTCAGCAACAGCTAATCAGAGCAGTTGCCAAAACTGAGATTTTGTCACTTGAAGGGGGTGGAGAGCAGTCATTCAATAGATCAGGTCCCTGGGTTTTAGAATTACATAATTACCTCCACCCAGGTGACTGCTCACTATTAACCAAGGCAGTGGTTCTGTTCTCAGTCCCACCTGCACATTAGGAGTATCTGGGGAGTTTTTCAGCAAATATAGCACCCAGGCCCCACCTTCAGAGACTGATTAATTGGTCTGGGGAGGAGCTGAGACATTGGGATTTTTACAAAATGCTCCCCAGATGACTCTAAAATGCAGTCAGAGTGGAGAACCCTGGAGCAAAGATCTGTGTGGTGTTTTTATTCCAGTTTTCAATTCTTTTCCTGCTCTTTCTGCTAGAACCAAAGAACTCTTAGGGTTTGTTTAAAAGATATCAATTAGGGGCGCCTGGCTGGCTCAGTCAGTGGGACATGTGACTCTTGATCTCAGAGTCTTGAGTTCAAGCCCCACATTGGGCATAGGGCTTACTTAAAAAACAAATATGGGTAGGGTGCCTGGGTGGCTCAGTCGGTTGAGCATCTGCTTTCAGCTCAGGTCACAATCCCTGGGTCCTGGAATCGAGTCCCACATCGGGCTCCCTGTTCAGCTGGGAGCCTGCTTCTCCCTCTCCCTCTGCTTCTCCCCCTGCTTGTGCTCTCTCTTGCGCTCTCTCCTGCTCTCTGTCAAATAAATAAATAAACTCTTAAACACACACACACACACACACACACACACAAATATGGGCAGGCACCTGGCTGGCTCAGTGGGGTGCCTGACTCTTGAGTTCAGGGTTGTGAGTTCAAGCCCCATGTTGGGTGTAGAGCTTGAGCTCAGGGTTGTGAGTTCAAGCCCCATGTTGGGTGTAGAGATTACTTAAAAATAAATAAATAAACTTTAAAAAATGCTTCACTAGCAGAGTAGGGGGATGGTCAATGAGTAGGAATAAGGAACTGACTTTAGCCGAGTTTATTTTTATTTTTTAAAGACTTATTTGTTTATTTTTAGAGAAAGAACGCACATGGGGGTTGGGAGGAGGGTGTTGGGGGAGGAGCAGAGGGAAAGAGAATCTGGAGCAGACTCCCCATTGAGCTTGGAGCCAGATGGGGACTTTGGGGGCTTGATCCCACAACCCTGAGATCATGACCTGATCCTAAATCTAGAGACAGACCCTTAACCCATGAGCCACCCAGGAGCCCCTGGTTGAGTTTATAATTCTTGAAATTGGGTAATAGGTACATGAGGATTCGTTTTACTTTTTCCTCTATTTTTGTATATGTTTGAATTTTTCCACAATAAAAAGTTTTTATTTTTATTTTTTTTTAAGATTTTATTCATTTATTTGAGAGAGAGAGAGCACGAGCTGGGGCAGGCGGGAGCGGGGGAAAGAAGGGGCAGAGGGAGAAGCAGACTCTCCTTGGAGCAGGGAGCTCGACGTGGGGCTCGATCCCAGTACCCCCAAGGTCCTGACTGTAGCCGAACAAAGGTAGATGCTTAACCAACTGAGCCACCCAGGCGTCCCTAAAAAGTTTTTTTTAATATGCTTACTTTGGGACGCCTGGGTGGCTCAGTTGGTTGGGTATCTGCCTTTGGCTCCAGTCATGATCCCAAAGTCCTGGGATCGAGTCCCACATTGGGGCCCTTGCTTGGCGGAGAGCAAGTTTTATTCCACACCTACTCATTTATGTATTATCTGTGACAGCTTTTCCAGAATTTTTACAACTCTGTAACAGCAGCCTTAAAGAGTTTAAACAGGGGGGCGCCTGGGTGGCTCAGTCAGTTGGGCGCCTGCCTTCGGCTCAGGTCATGATCCCAGGGTCCTGGGATCGAGCCCCGCATCGGGCTCCCTGCTCCGCAGGAAGCCTGCGTCTCCCTCTCCCACTCTTCCTGCTTGTGTTCCCTCTCTTGCTGTCTCTGTCAAATAAATAAATAAAATCTTTAATAAATAAATAAATAAATAA
The DNA here is from genome assembly GCF_037043125.1 of Eumetopias jubatus. Taxonomy (NCBI): domain Eukaryota; kingdom Metazoa; phylum Chordata; class Mammalia; order Carnivora; family Otariidae; genus Eumetopias; species Eumetopias jubatus. The sequence goes on along the minus strand of NW_028274816.1, from coordinate 56,221,676 downwards.
ATAAGATGCTTTTAAGTTACGTGTATTTCTTCTTTTATGTGAAATTCAATTTAACACAAAAAGTTTTAAAACATGTATACCCCCAAATTTGAGAATATACCATTACATTAAATTTTCTCGGTAAGCTTTAGGAAAGTATAATGGGGGAAGTGGGAAAAAGGACACTTTTAGATTTGTAATGAGTCTAGAAGAGCAGGAGAAAATAATTTATCGGGCAGGTTGCTTGATTTTCAGGGCTCTTTTCCACAAAGTGATCATTTTACAAAAGTTACTGCATACTCATAGGTAATGGATCAGGTCACTCCCTTACCAATTGGATCTTCAGGGTCATTTCAAGGTCAGTATATTAACTAATAAATCATTTATTTATTTTTAAAGATTCCATTTATTCATTTGACAGAGAGAGACACAGCGAGAGAGGGAACACAAGCAGGGGGGGTGGGAGAGGGAGAAGCAGGCTTCCCACCAAGCAAGGAGCCCGATGCGGGACTCGATCCCAGGACTCTGGGATCATGACCTGAGCCGAAGGCAGGCGCCCAACTGACTGAGCCACCCAGGCGTCCCTAAAATTAACCATTTTAAAGTGAACAGGGACGCTGGGTGGCTCAGTGGGTTAAGCTTCCTACTCTTGCTTTCAGCTGGGGTCATGATCTCAGGGTCCTGGGATCAAGCCCCACATTGGCTCCATGCTGGGCATGGAGACTGCTTGGGATTGTCTCTCTCCCTTTCCCTCTGCTCCTCCCCTGCTCTCTCTCTCTCTCTCAAAAAAAAATTAAAGTGAACAATTTGGTGGTGTTCAGTACACTCACCAGGTTGTGTAACCACCACCTCTTTCTAGCTCCAAAACATTCTCATTACCCTGAAGGTGGTAGTATACATCTCATAAATTCCTAGGTCTGCCATGACTTTGCTATGCACACAATTCCAAAACTGGAAAAGTTCAGCATTACAGTTTGATATAACAGTATAAACAGCTCTTTCCATTATTTAAAAACTATCGCTAATTTTGTTCAATAGGTGATCATTCATTACCAAGGTCATGTTGCAGGACATCCTATCATCCCTGGTCCCTGTTCTCTAGTGCCGGTAACAACCCCCTCATTATTGTTGTGCCCAAAAAAGTCCCCGCAAACTTCCAAAACGCCCTCAAGGGAGCAATATTGTCCTCTTGAGAACAAGCTGACAACCCCAAAATAAACACAAATTTCCCATGGGGCGCCTGGGTGGCTCAGTTGGTTGAGCAACTGCCTCCAGCCTAGAGTCCTGGGATCGAGTCCTACATCAGCCGGGAGCCTGCTTCTCCCTCTGACCCTCTCCCCTCTCATGCTGTTTCTCACTCTCTCTCTCAAATAAATATATAAAATCTTAAAAACAAAAAACAACACCCCACCAATTTCCCACGGCGATTCCCAAAATGTCCTCTAGGGGGCGACATCATTTCCTTGAGAACTGAAAGGACCAATGATCTAGCCTGGACTTCATTATCCCCAATTTCCCAATAAATCCAGGGTTGGATTAGTAAGGAAGAAAGAGGAAATAGCTATTGGGTTGGCAGTCAGCAAGATCCCACATACCATAATGCCTCTTTTCATCTCAGGAAAATACAAGGATCTGCCAAGCTTAGAGACATTTTGGAGGTCCAGAGGAAGAATTTTGGAATTTGGGGGATATTTTCTTTCCTAAAATAAAGGGCAAATTGCTAAAACTTGCAACCTTCCTCTGTGCCCACCCCACCACCACCACCACCACCACCACTACTACTACACACACACACACACACACACACACACACACACACACACACACACGCTTGCGCAGAAAAAGCCACATTGTTTGGTGGCTCTCTTGGAATTTTGGAGACAACTTGTATCACAGTTGGGAGACTTGCTCTCACTCATCAGCCAAGAAAGCTCTAAGGCTGGGGTGCCTTGGTGGCTCAGTCGGTTGGGCAACTGCCTTCAGCTCAGGTCATGATCCCCGGGTCCTGGGATTGAGCCCTGAGTCTGGCTCCCTGCTCAGCGGGGAGCCTGCTTCTTCCTCTCCCTCTCCCTCTGCCGCTCCCCTGCTTGTGCTAATAAATAAATACAATATTTATTTTTTAAAAAAGAAAGCTCTGGATGCCTGGGTGGCTCAGTCAGTTAAGAGGCTGCCTTTGGCTCGGGTCATGATCCCAGTGTCCTGGGATTGAGTCCCACATCGGGCTCCTTGCTCAGCAGGGAGCCTGCTTCTCCCTCTGCCTGTCACTCCCACTGCTTGTGTTCTCTCTCTCTCTCTGACAAATAAATAAATAAAATCTTTAAAAAAATAGAAAATAAAAAAAAGAAAGCTCTAAGACTGCTTGGGCCCCATGAAAGAGAAGGTTCTCTAGATGTACTGCCCAAGATGTATTGCAAAGGACTCTGACATCGGGTCTTCTAATCCAGCAATCCAGGGGTTCTCAAAAGTGGCAAATATACTACAATTTACGTGTCTGTTCCCCTATTGATGGGCATTTAAGGGGTTCCCACTTAGGGACTATTTTTTGATTAATGCTGCTGTGAACATTCTTGTTCATGCTTTTTTTAAAAGATTTTTATTTATTTATTGAGAAAGAGAATGATAGAGAGAGAGCCTGAGAGGGGGGAGCCTGATGCGGGACTCGATCCCGGGACTTCAGGATCATGACCTGAGCCGAAGGCAGTCGCTTAAACAACTGAGCCACCCAGGTGCCCGTTGTTCATGCCTTTTGGTACACATTTGTTGGATATATACTTTTGGGTGGAATTGTTAAATCCCAGGGCAGGCTTATTTTCAGCTGTAGCTGATACTGCCATGCCATTTTCCCGAGTGTTTTTTTTTTTTTTTAAGGTTTTTATTTATCCCTTTGAGAGAGAGAGAGAGAGAGGATGAAGTGGAGGGGGGGAGAGGCAGACGGAGAGGGGGAAGCAGACTCTCTGCTGAGCAGGGAGCCCAGTGCAGGGCTTGATCCCAGGACCCAGAGATCATGACCTGAGCCAAAGGCAGACGCTTAACCATCTGAGCCACCTAGGCGCCCTCCCTTTTATTTATTTTTTAAGATTTTATTTATTCATTTGAGACACAGAGATACAGAGAGAGAGAGAGCATGAGCAAGGGGAGAGGGAGAAGCAGGCTCCCCCACTGAGCAGGGAGCCCAACTCGGGGCTCGACCCCAGGATCATGACCTGAGCCGAAGGCAGACGCTCAACCATCTGAGCCACCCAGGTGCCCCAACCCCCTCCTTTTTTTAAAGATTTCATTTTTAAGTACACCCAAGGTGGGGCCTGAACTCATGACCCCAAGATCAAGAGTCAGATGCTTTTTCCACTGAGCCAGCCAGGAGCTCCTTCCAAAGTGGTTCCAAGGGAGATACTCTAACACCCTATACTTCTGTATTCCCGGCACCAAATGCCTGAAGGTTTTTCCACAGCAAGCAGTTCTGCAGCTGGGGGATACCAGCTGATGTTCCGCACTTCAATTCCGTTCTGATACTATCTACATGGAGTTAGCAGGAGATCCCACAGGTTAAGAGCTCATTCTCATTAAGACTGCCCACCCCCAGCCTCAGCCTTGAATTGGAAGCACTTCTGATTGGCTATAAATCGGAGGGTTCCTACAACCTCTTCTTCGGGTTCCATTAATTTGCTAGAGTGGCTCACAGAACTCAGGAAAACAGTTTATACCTACTAGGCTACCGGTTTATTAGAAAGGGTATTAAAGGATATGAATGAACTTAACTCATTCGAAGGAACCAGCTGAAAAACAAAGCTGGTTCAAGTTGGCGATGAGAGGTGGGTATGTATAGACAACATAAAAAAGAATGCAGGAGGGGCACCTGGGTGTCTGTGCTCAGCAGGGAGTCTACTTGAGATTCTTTCTCTCCCTCTCCTTCTGCCCCTTCCCCCACTCGTGTGTGTGCACACATGAGCTCTCTCAAATAAATCTTAAAAAAAAAAAAAGAGAATGCAGGAATTAGGTTGGAAAGTTTGATACAAAACTGATTAATATCATTCAAGGTTGTCTTTTCTGCCAGACAAAAACCACTTGAAACTTGAGAATCCTCCTTAACTTTTCAGAGTCTAGACCTTAATCAACAAACAGTAAGTCAAAATGACATCTAGAGAGGCGCCCGGGTGGCTCAGTCGTTAAGCGTCTGCCTTCAGCTCAGGTCATGATCCCAGGGTTTTGGGATAGAGCCTGGCATCAAGCCCCGCATCGGGCTCCCTGTTCAGCAGGGAGTCTTCTTCTGCCTCTGTCCCCCCTCCCCTGCTTGTGCTCTCTGCTCTCTCTCTCTCTCAAATAAATCCTTATTTGATACCCTCAAAATTCATTCACAAAAGGCTTCAATATTTAGGGCGCCTGGGTGGCTCAGTTGGTTAAGCGACTGCCTCCGGCTCAGGTCATGATCCTGGAGTCCCGGGATCGAGTCCCGCATCAGGCTCCCTGCTCCGCGGGGAGTCTGCTTCTCCCTCTGACCCTCCCCCCTCTCATGTGCTCTCTCTCATTCTCTCTCTCTTTCAAATAAATAAATAAACTCTTTAAAAAAAAAAGGCTTCAATATTTAAATTTTTTATTATTTATTGAATTATTTCAATAAATAAATCCTTATTTATTTGAGAGAGAGAGAGAGAGAATGAGAGAGGGAGAGCCCAAGAGGGGGTAGGGTCAGAGGGAGAAGCAGACTCCCTGCTGAGCAGGGAGTCCAATGTGGGACTCGATCCCGGGACTCCGGGATCATGACCTGAGCCCAAGGCAGTCGCTTAACCAACTGAGCCACCCAGGGGCCCTCAAATAAATAATTTTTTTAAATAATTTATTTTTATTTTTTTATTTTTTTAAAAGATTTTATTTATTTATTTGACAGAGAAAGACACAGCGAGAGAGGGAACACAAGCAGGGGGAGTGGGAGAGGGAGAAGCAAGCTTCCCGCTGAGCAGGGAGCCCGATGCGGGGCTCGATCCCAGGATCCCGGGATCATGACCTGAGCCGAAGGCAGAGGCTTAACGACTGAGCCACCCAGTGACCCCAATAATTTTTTTTAAGTGACCTCTAGAATGTCAGAAGGGCTTGACAATGTTAGCGTTCTAGTAGGACATTGAAAAGGCATGGAGAAATCTTCTTGCCTCATGGGATTTGCTGATGTTCTCATTTTCTTTCTTTTTTTTTAAGATTTTATTTACTTATTTTTAAAGATTTCATTTATTTATTCATGAGAGACAGAGAGGCAGAGGGAGAAGCGGGCTCCCTGCAAGACTCAATCCCAGGACCCTGGGATCATGACCTGAGCTGAAGGCAGATGCTTAACCAACTGAGCCACTTAGGCACCCAAGATTTTATTTATTTATTTGAGTCAGAGAGTGAGTGAGAGAGAGAGAGAGAGAGAGCACGTGCACAAGCCCGGGTCGGGGAGAGGCAGAGGGAGAAGCAGGCTGGAGCCCGATGTGGGACTCAATCCCAGGACCCTGAGATCATGACTTGAGCCCAAGGCAGACACTTAACTGACTGAGCCACCCAGGTGCCCCTCTCATTTTCTTCATTACCTAAAAGCAGATGGCCCTCTAGAATTCTGGAATGGCCTGCTGAAGCTTCAGAGATGGCACCAGCTGGAGACCACAGCTTGAAAGGTTGGGGTCCTGTCCTCCATGTGGTCTAAGGTCTCAACCAGTGTTGTTTCATCCATAACTAGAATACGCGGATTCAGAAATCAAGGCACAGAAGAGGAAAGACGATTTGTGGTATTTTCTTTTCCATTCTTATAGCCCTGCTCTACTAGCCTCGTGTTAAGGAAAACTTTTGGACAATGTAGTTAAAAGCAATGTGCCAACATTTTGTTTTATTTTATTTTATTTTTTAAAAAAGATTTATTTATTTATTTATTCGACAGTTAGAGAGAGAGCACAAGTAGGCAGAGTGGCAGTCAGAGGGAGAAGGAAAAGCAGGCTCTCCACGGAGCAGGGAGCCCGACGTGGGGCTCGATCCCAGAACCCCAGGATCATGACCCAAGCGGAAGGCAGCCGCTCAACCGACTGAGCCACCCAGGTGCCCCTGTGCCAACATTTTATTACAATCATAAATGCAAGGGGGAAAAAAGGTCTCTTGTGGGTGAATTAGAAATTTATTCCTGGTAAGGACACTTTATGGGAGAAGAGAATGGTTAAATACCCATCATGAGATTAGAGACGAGATCCAGAAGAAAGAAAAGATTGAAGATTATGAGTCTTGACTGGCAGGCAGTCAGCTGTCAAGTGGGTGGACCACTACTTTCTCAGAACAAATTTCATACCCTCAAAATTCATTCACAAAAGGCTTCAATATTTTTATCGGGAAAGCGAATTACCTCACTGAAGGAGGTTGTAAATTACTCTTACAAAAAGCTTAAGTCCCAGACCAGGTTTGGGGACATTTTTTTTCTTTTTGGTAGGGTTAATATATCAGGAAGTGATTTGGTGCCTTCACCTCCAGATTTAGCTTTCATACCGGTTGAGATTTTTTATTTTTTCCCTGTTCCTGGAACCTAAATGGTCCTTGACTTGGCCAGGTCTGAAATAAGTTATTTCCTCCCCCTGGAACTTTCTCTTCTCCTTCCCATCTCAACTTGAACAACCCTGCCCTGGGCGCCCCTTCCCCTCCAAATTAAGAGAGGCTCCCTTTTAATTACCTTGTTGTTGGGTTTTTTTTTTCCCCTCCCCGGGGCATCATCGGTATTTAAGCTCCAGGAAGGTAGAAACTGTTCCCAGGGTCCATCACAGAGCTTGGCACTGTACAAGGAAGTCATAAAGCACGGAACTAAGATCCTTGGATGCAAATAGGGCTGAACGAATTTTTGCAGGAGCCAGGGGAATGCCGGCACTGATGAAAATCCTTGAGGTTCTCTTTACGGCTAATGCCAATGATTTTTGAGACAATTATTTAAACACCAGAATTCAGTCTGCATCCACTGAATGGGAGTAGTAATTCCTCTAAGTATAGCTGTCAGGGTCAAAGGGCTTTACGTTTGCACAGTGTTTGAACCCGGTCAATAGGTCCCTCGTGCAGCACTTATCTAGAGGCTTCCCGTACCACGCTCCAAGTTGTGAAACTTCCTGGAGGTAGTACCAAGGACCGCCCCTTTCGCACCGCCCTTGAGTGACACCACCCACCGAGGTCTCTAATGACGTCAGCTCCGGACCGGCTCTGCTCCATCCTCCCCTTCTCCGGAAACCTACAACTCACGGCACCCGGCCTCCAGCTTTCGGTTATTTTTTTTTCTCTTCGTAGCCCGAATCCTTTTCCTCCCATTCTCCCACCTAAAACTTTCGGCTCTTCCCGCTTGCTCTTGGGCGAATTTCCCACTCTTTTACTCTGTCGATCGCATTCCAAGCTCCGCCCTTAGGCCTTTTCCGTCTAAATCCCTCTTTCTCGGCTAGTTCCGCCTCCTGCCACCCACCTCGGACGCCGCCTTCGGCTCCTTCCGGATCGCCTCGGTTCCTTGTTTTTCTCCCCACACCACCCCCCCAACCAGCCACCCGGTCCTGGTCCGCTTCGGCTATCTCCGGCTCCCGTGGCTTTCCATCCATCCTTTAGCCACACCCCCATCGCATCCTTCGGCTCTTTCCGCCTCCCCCCGTCTCCCGCTCAGCGGCTTTCGGCTTTTTCCGCCTTGCCTCGGCCACACTCTCTCCCTTCGGCTCTTTCCGCCGCCCTTCGGGAGAGGGCCTCTGCCCCTCTCCTCCACGTGACACGGCCTCCGCCTCCCCGTTCCCCCTCCCACCTCGCCCTTCCTCCCGCCTCAGCCTCTCGGCTCCTCTGGGCCGAGCCGCCATTTTGTGTGAATTTCTGACTGCGGCGGGGGCCGAGCAGCCGGGGCGCCTAGGGCGGGCAGACAGACAGACAGACAGTCGGCCCGTCTCCGCGGCCCGTTTCCTCTCTCCCTAAAATCTTTTTTTTTTTTTAACCCCCCTCGCTCGCTCTCCTCTTCTCCCCTCCCCCCTCGCTTGCTCCATCGCGCGCGACCCGCGCTAATTACACCCAACCACCCACCAGTGTCCGTGTCCCCCGGGTCCCCCACCTCCGGGCCCGCGGGGGAGGTGTGTGTGGGGGCTCTCGCCCCGATGAGGGCCCCGCGCCCGTGAGCGAGTGACCCCAGGGGCGGGCTGCGGAGAGAGGCGGCTCGCGGCTCGCCGAGGCCTAGGCCGCGCGACCTACGCGGAGGTCGGCGCAGAGGTGATTCCGAAACCGAAAAAATATATACCCATTCCTATGAGGAGCCCTCAGAGCTGAAGTGTGCCCCTCCCGCCACGCCCAAGCAGTCCTTTTTCGTGCATTAACATCCCCTCCCCCCAAAAGGAACTATGGAGGCCGCGCCCGGGACCCCCCCGCCGCCACCATCAGAGTCGCCGCAGCCGCCATCGCCGCCGCCGCCATCAACGCCTTCGCCTCCTCCGTGTTCCCCCGACGCCTGCCCGGCCACCCCGCACCTCCTCCACCACCGCCTCCCGCTCCCTGACGACAGGTCAGGCCCCCGGCCCGGCCGGGGCAGCGTCCCCGGGGGGAGGAAGAGGAGGAGGAGGAAGGGGGGCGGCCGCCATGTTGGGCCGGGCCGCGGAGGAGGAGGAGGAGGAGGAGGAAGGGCGGGGTCGGTGGGTGTCTCTCGCTCGCTCGCTCTTTCTCGCTTGCTTTCTCTCCTGGCCTCATGCGTTTCCCCCCCTCGCGGCGCTCGCCCGCTCTCCCTCGCTCTCGCTCTGTCTTTTTTGGGCGCCATGCTGAGGGGAAGGTGAGGAGGCGCCCCCCGGACCCCCGCGCCCGCCCGCCCGCCCTGGGGAGGGGGCGCTGGGGGGGGGAGCTGCGGAGGCCCACGGGGGTCCTGGCTGCCCCAGCGCCCGGAGCTGGCAGCCATGGGCCCGCCTGCCCGTCGCCTGGCTTCGGGGAAGGGGATGGGGGAGGGGCTCCCGGACCCTTTGGTGGGGGGGGGATCTCGAGCAGTAGCCCCGCTCTTAGGGGTTTGGAGTTGGGGGTCTCCCAGCCCTTGGCAGTATCCTTTCTCCTGGGGGAGGTGTCCCCTGCCCTACTTGGAGAGTACCCTAGTTTTCTTAGGCAGAAAGTGGGGGTTCGTTTAGTTCTTTCTCCATCCTTTTAGTGGGGGGTCCTTTGGGTGGGGGCACTCGCACTTTTTTTTTTGGCGGGAGGTGTTTCCTCGCTATACCCTAGAGGGCGAAATTGTTGGGGGGCAGATCTCTAGCCCCTTTGATGGAAGCCCCTGCCTCCTTTGGGGAGAAGCCCCTTCCCCGTGTTTTTTCTTAAAGGCAGGGGTTCTTTCGTTTTTCGTAGGTAGGTGATGCGTTTTTGGCGGGGTTGGGGGGGGCTGAGGTTTGGTTTCCCTGCCCTTGTAGGGGAGAGGAAGTTGGTCTCTTCTTTCTCATGGGGTTCCCCCCTCTTTCGGGCTAAAATGGGGCGCCATCCCTTCCGGGAGAGAAAACGAGGTGTTTTTTTTTTGTGCTTTGGCAGGGGGTGAAAGGGAGCGCCCCCCTTACCCTTTATTAAGTGCGAAATGGGTTCGCCCCACGCCCTTCTCTGGAGGATGATAAAGGCGCCAGCCCGGCGCGTTTCAGGGCGAGGTTGGGGCCCCTGTTTTCCCTTGCTCCAGAGGGTTGGGTGCAGGGTTTGCCCTCCCTTTCTTGGTGGGGCAGGGGAAGAGGTGTCTAGAGAGTGGATTTGGAAATGGAAGGAGGTTTTCCACCGGCAGGAAAGGCAGGCAGAGGAGGAGTGGGGGTGGGGAGGGGAAGAGATCGCGCTGGACAGATGGCTGCCCCACAGCAGCCCGGGCTGGGGAGTCGCTTGAGGACCCTCCCCTAGATAGGGGTCTCAGCTAGGGCTTCCTTGCCAGGCACGACGGCCCCTTCTCCCCACTTCCACCTCCCCTTTTCCCTTTCTCCTTCACAGACCATACTTTGCCTTTTAAAAGAAATGCCACCCACATTCAGAGACACAAGTGCAGCAGTTTGGTGAGCTTTTACAAAAAATTTTTTTTGTTTTCTGTTTTGTTCTAATTAAATGTATCGTCCTGGGAATCGCAGCCCATCGCAGCCTGCCTCCAGTTCAAGGAAATAAACAGATTAGCAAAGGTCTGTGCGCTAAGCCCACGTTGGGCTTCCGGGCCCCCTCTTGGGGGCAGGTGCATTACTCAAAGGTGCTTACACGCTTTATTCGACCTCTAAGGAGTTCTCTTATGTCAGAAGTGTATGTCTTACAATGGGTTGGGATGGTAAGTAGCCTCTTTTATTGAGTAATTCAATTATCTCCCTCTTTTTGTCCCTTTCCTGCCTGCCTTCCTCCTGCCTTTAGACCAAAGTGATGCTTGAGTGAATTTATATGTTCGAATCAGGATTCTAAACCCAGTTGAGCCCTTTAAGACTTGCACATCCTTTCGATCTTTAATTTTTTTAATTTGTCGTACACAGTTTTCCTAAAGGAAAAAAAAGCGTTACTGTAACATGACAAAAACTTGTGTAAAAGGCCCATATGTTTTCAAGCCCTTGGTATCCCTCTCTCCATTTCAGTCCATTGCTTTGTCTCCAGCCTTCATCTTTGAAGAAAGTGGATACTTCAGGTCCATTTGTAGGAGACGAGGTTAACTGAATTTGGTTTATGATACTTGCATTCGAGTGAAGGTTCTCTCTCCCCTCCACCCCCCACTCCCCCCCCCCAAAAAGATTGTGGTTCAAGTAGATCCAATTCGCTCCTTTTACTCCAATGTCTCTTATGGTGATGGACGTTTAAATTAAGCAAGTCATTTATAAAGTACTGTTTAAGCACCAAATCTGTAAAGCGTGTCAAGCCCCAATCTCCTCTCCCTGTCTCCGCTGTTCCTTTGTTCGAAAGCACATGCCTGACCGTGAAAAGTTGATGCAAACACGCCCAGTCATGGTGGAGAGAACACTTCCTCCAGCCCCCTGCCCCCCCCACACATACAAGATAAAAACAACAGAAATGACTTGCAGAACCAAACACTGTACTTCTGATGTGTTTTACAAGCATAAGTTCTTCCGTTAAAAGACAAAACACGTTGAAGTTCCATTTAACGTCTTGCCCACTTTTGGTCCGTGGTGTACTTTGGTAGCGAAAACTTTTTATAACACACAGCCCAATTTTCCCCTCCGAAAGATCCTGTTTCCTTTTTTTCCATTCTTAGGAGAAAAAAAAAGTTCACTTACGTTGGGATGAGGAACCGTAAACTGCAATTCAGTGGGCCACTGGTTTTATTCTTTCTCTCCATATACTCACAACCTAACTGCTGTGAAGTGGTGATCTTAGGTATGTAAAATCAGTTGTGGGAGGAAGAAGCATCCACACAGTACAGTATCCTGCAAAAAAAAAATGTCTGAAGCACAAACTGAACACACCATCCAGTGCACAGGGTCAGCCGGAAAGGAATTGCATTTATTTGAAGTTTTCCCTCCTTGGTGAAATTCCTCCTCCAGGAGCCAAGTGCAGAAACTGGATGCTAACAGATGAACCTTCCAAGTTTCGAGGGCGACTAAGTTGTCAAAGGATGCTTGTTTAACTTTACTTGAAAATGAAGTGTGGAGGAAATGGGATTTCTTTTGTAAGTGAAAATTTTAGCAGTCATTCATTGAACTTAAAAGTATTTCCCCAAACATTTAAAAAGTACTCAGGCATATCAACACAAGAGTTTATTGTTTTTTCGTTCTCAAAGGACTCCCATGAAAACCAAGAAGCCCCAGTAATTATGTCAAACTGTACTCCGATGGTCTTTGTTTTTGAAATGTCACAGTACTGCCTTTTCCCCCCCCAAACTGATGTACCAGTACTAGTTAAAATTCAAATTAATGGATGTTGCAAAAAAAAAAAAAGGGTGTCACTCAGAATCCCTGATTTAACAGCACCTCTTAGACACTTGAAATCTTTAAAATTGTTATATTCTCTGTTGGAGAGATTTAATTGGAAAGCAAATTAAAATATTCCCAATAGAAATACAACCAGTTGTGACCATGAAAATACGGATATTCTGGTCCTAAAAACCCTTTATTTTTTACTCTCCTCAAATTTGTTCTTCAAAAGAAAACTAGGATTCCCCCAGCGGGGCTTTCAATCAGACTGTCCTGTCTCCCAGATAGGATTTTGATTTGCTCGGAAGGTTAAGTTTTTGATTCCTGACAAGCCAAGATTTTTAAGTACAGCCAGTTCTTCTAGAAGGACACTCCTGTGGCTTCTGCTTAGCCTGGAAGGCTGATCCCAAGGGGGAACTGTTTGGTACCTGTGGAAATGAAGGTTTTCCCAGCTGTTGGCCTGCCTGGCACATTAGAGCTGAATGGTTGACTCTGAGTTTGTTTCCATCCAGTTGAATGTAGACAGTTTCATATTGAGCTGGTTTAGTAATTTATCCTTAAATAATGCCTCCACCTCCTCTGCTCCTTTCTCTTAGATCTTTTCCCTGCCCTGGTAGGGGAAGAATGGATGTCTCAGGGTGGCCTTATTTGCTTTTCCCCTCTGCTAGGTTTTTGTGGCTATTAAGTCCCTAGAATCATCTCCTATAAGGCAGATCCAGTTAACGGCAAATACCTGTATGGTGAAAATTGCTAATTATTTCCAGGCCTTTGTGGATAGCTCTAGGTCAAACCATATTCCAGAGAACCTGGCGTTTTGGTCCCTGTGGATGAAAATGTCTAGTACCAGAGCGACGGGTTGACCCAGGGTAGGAAGTTGAGTGACAGAGTAATTCAGAGCAAACAGTAAGTGAATGGTTGAGTTTCTAAGTGAGCAAGGTACTTAGCCATACCTTGGCAACAAAGCTCCTGCCACAATAGGAGACGAAAGCCTGGTTTCTGGCGTTCCTGGTAGTTGGCATTTAATAAGTTGATTGATTCAAGCATCCGGAGGAACAGTCTGCTCATCGGTGGTGGGAGTCTTGTCAGAATCAATGACTTGAGGCCGGTTTCATAATTAAAACCTACTGGAAAGAGTGGAAAAGCTGCCTGTTTGGGTGGGCCTTTATCTAAAGGTCATTTGGTTAAGTCCAAGGTAAAAATGGGACTGTTTGGGGGGAACCAGATTTTCCTGGATTTGGCTTTCCAAATTTATCAGCCTCGTCTTTGCTTCACAACGATTTTACTCTGATGGTTACTAAAGATGGCAGCCCTGGAAACAGTGCACAGGGTTTCTTAATAATGATAGGGGATTACGTGGGCAGTTTTTACATTTCTTCCTTGATCAGTTGATGACAAAACCAAGACATGGGCCCTCGGATGGTATAGACTTAGTTGCGTCCTGCTATTGGAATAATTTTTTATTCCAATACAGGATATTTGCTGGGAGCATAGTTTGCTTCTCTTGGCCAAATTGCTCAGGATAGAGAATCTTTCTTGTTGTTGTTTTTTTGGTGATTGTATCTGTGAATTGGTGACTCAGCTCCCTATTTCTTAAGGCAAGTGGTGACATCTTCTGAATGTCGGAGGTGACAACAGGATAGGAAGGAACACGGTGGCCTTTGGAGACAGATAAGGTTGTGTTCAGGCCTGGCTCTCCCTGCAGTGGGCACCGAGGGTAATGCCTGTTTCTCAGGGTCATTGCGGTCAAGTGGGCATACACAGGATGCCCACACAATGCTTGGCATTTGCAAATCTTGGTTTCTTTATCTTCGTGCTGTCCCTACTAGTGAAAAAAATAAAACTTGTAGTCTGGTATGTAAACAGAAACAAACATAACATCTGTGTTTTTGAGGGAAGTCAATTTATCTTCCACCTCTTAGGTTTCCGGTCAGTTTATTTAATTGCACGGAACAGATCAGGGTGGAAACTCTGTGGAAGACATCTTAAGGCATGTTTTGCTTGCTGAACAGACAGGTGCTGGAAGAGTCATGGCATCTTGAGGTTAGGCTCACGACCTTCCCGTGTTCATCTTTGGCAGTTAGAATCCAAGTCTTGCTACGACCATGGTGGGCCTCCTGAGAGCTGAGAAAGCAGGGCTGTAGCACCTAACCCACTGCTGACGGGTCACATCCCCTTTTAAACAAGGCCTTTACCTGTGCTCTGCAGAGTCTTGAGAAATGAGCAGGGCCTATCCCAGCCCCACGATTCCCCTGCCCCTTGGTAATTTGGCGGAGTCAGTTAAGATCTTGTTCATTCAGCAGGCAGGCTTGTCCCGTGCTTTTCTTGGAGCAGAGAAGTTTTCAGAGTGTGCAGGGAGCTCTTCTCTCCTGAGGACTTTATTTAGATTTGGGCAAAGGTTGTTACTGCCTGTAGCAGGCCTCAGATTTCCTTCCCTTGTTTGACACCTGCAGCTTCTGGCCACGGTCAGGGGTTTGCTGCCCCTCTGGCAGCTCTGGCTACCCACCTGCAAAGTAGGTGTCTTAAGAATGAACTGCAGGGTGAGGCTGAGTGGCTGGATCACAGGTAACCGGTAGATCCACCAGTTTGCTGAGCACCTGGTTCCCTCGTCCCTGTCGTCCCTGTCGTCCCTGTCGTCCCTGTCGGGGGGTGGGGGTCCCGGAAACCATTAACTCCAGAAGCATAAAGCCTAGTAAGGTATGGATTCTATTTGTTCCCTCTAAGCCAGGGTTGGCCCTCTTCTGGGAGAGAGATGTTGGGGAGTGGTGGACAGCGTGGACGTGGGAGTCAGGCCGGCTGTATGGGACTAGTGAGTCATTGACTGCTAGTCTTCCCAAAGGTGTGACAGGGTCTCTTGTGCAGTCCTATGAAGGGCAGAGATTACCTGCCAGGGACCTTCGGAGTGCTTTGTGTGTGATAGCTCACCCCAGCCCTACCCTGAGAATTTGAAACAGAAATGAAGTCACTTTTTTTGACAGAGAGAGACACAGCGAGAGAAGGAACACAAGCAGGGGGGAGTGGGAGAGGGAGAAGCAGGCTTCCCGCGGAGCAGGGAGCCCAACGTGGGGCTTGATGACGCGGGGCTTGATCCCAGGACTCTGGGATCATAACCCGAACTGAAGGCAGATGCCCAACAACTAAGCCACCCAGGCACCCCAGAAATGAAGTCACTTGTCCAAGGTCGCAAAGCTAAGGGGTGTGGAGACAGAGTTAGAGCCTGGGCAGCCTGTACCCAGACCCAAGCTCTCTACCCAAATGCCATCCTGGGGCTGACACTTCGGTGTACAGCCGTTAGTAGGATACGAAGTCCCATTTATTGATTTGTTGCCTGCATTTGAAACACAAAGACCTGAGAGAGGATAGAAAAAAGCAGAGTACGGTGGAGTTAAAGCCGCTCCGGAAAACTTGTTTGAGAGAAATGTAGGGGAGATGTGGGTCAAATCAAAGTTTAAAAGCTGCTGCTGGTAGGACAGAGGTGGGCAGTGTGTGGCTCTCTGATCAAAGCCCGCCCACCTGGCTTTTTATTTTTTTAATTCTAAGTGAAGTTTCATTGGAACATAGCCACGCCCATTAATTTATATGGTCTGTGGCTGATTTTGTGCTGAACAGCAGAGTTGAGTAGTTGGGACAGCGACTCTGTGACCCTCAAAGCCTACAGTATTTACTCTTCGGCCCTGTAAAGAAGGTTGCTGGCCCCCCGCACTGCTCTGATGTGCCTACTACCTGCACAGCAGCTGCCATGATTTTTGTTGTGGTGGCAGGTGTGGTGGGTGGGAAGACATGGGAGGGAGTACAGGTATTCCGTTTAAAGTTGGTCCCGACTGGCTGGCCCGGTTAGTAGAGCATGCATCTCTTGATCTTGGGGTGGTGAGTTTGAGCCCCACCTTGGGTGTAGAGATTAAGAAAAAAAAAGTAGGCCTCTGAGAGAGTGGGGTGTGCTGTCCCTCTGTGACCTGGTGCGGCTCCATCAGCCCTGTGTTCCACTCCTACCAGTGCACGTAGAGGCCGAAGCCTGGGCTTTCGAACCTTTAAACCAAAGGGATTTTCATTTATTAGAAGTAACTGGAGACTTCTTGAAGCCAGTGTGGAAGCAGATCCCAGCTAACACATCCCTGTCAGGGCCAGACGTGAGTGACACTTGGCTCAATGTCGTTTGCAGGTGGCTTGGGTTATTGCCCTCCTCATTTTCCTAACAGACATCAGGGCTTAGGTTTCCTTGGGATTCCAGGCCCTGCCATTGCGGGGCACACCAGAGCAGTCCCAGAAACCGTAGCTTCTTGGCAGCGTGGGTCGGGCTGCTTTCCTTTGGGGGGTGCCAACTGCTGGCCACTTTCACCTCCGTTGATGTGTCAATTGCATATGGGCTTTTGTCCCCCTCTGGCCTCTCGGGGCCCTCGGTAAACACTCAGTGAATGAGTTTTCGATTAAAGACAAGCCCTCAATCACCTCCTTGGAGTTCGAAGTAATCCAGGTTACTGCCTGGGAAGTCGTCCAGTGTCTGTGTTGATGCAGCTGACAAAGAGGGTGTGCAGAGCTGAGGTCGATGCTGAGTTTGTGTGGAATATATTACAAGTGCCCAGCCAGTTGGAGTCTGGCCCTGTGCTGGGCCCTTGGAAAGTCAGGTGACTCCCAACCTCTGATGTGCCCCCCAAGGAGCCCACAGTTGACTGGAAGTTAACAAAGAGTTGCACACAGATAATTGCAGTTCTCCTTAAATTCTTTAGTGGTGTATGAACAAGGAATCTTCGTCGTCCCAGGCCTGGTTTCTTTTAAGTTGAAAATGTGAATACTTTGTCTTAGTTGAACGTATGCTAAGTGGAACCAAACTGATTTCTTCAGAAAAAGTTCCGGACAAGGAAGAGTCTTGGTTCCCAAGTTCAGTGATTCGATTTTCCTTTCTGGAATAATAGAAATCAGCCCTCCTTGGATGAGAACCAGCGTCTTTCCAGCTGTAAGCAGTCTGAGGCATGGTTAGCGTGAGAAGGTGGTTAGGAAACTCTTTGCCGAGAAACCAGTTTCAGGGATTCATCTGACAGGAGGAGCTTGGATCAGAGAGATATCTTTAGCAAAAACAGGAGCCATGTTCAGAGTCAGTGGGAGTGGAAGAATAGCTATTCAGGCAAAGGAGATGACCCTTGACTCTGTGAGACTCCTCTAGCAGGCCAGGTTTTTCCTCCATCAATTTGTTTGACGCTCTACAGAAATGCTCTAAGAGGTTTGTGTGCTTGGACCAACCCCGGTGTGGATGCTGCACCCTTCAGGAAGAAACATCCCTTCTGGTGTTGGACAACTTGGGAATTTCCTTCCCTGGGATTCCTCTTGCTTTCTGTCTGTCAGGGGAAAAGACCCTTTACTTGGGTTTTGGCTAGGATTCCTTGGAACTTTTCTGTGCACCTCTTATTCCCTGAACTATCCAAAGTCTTTGGTCAGAGTTTCAAATGTCCCAGTTCCCTTTATTCGATGTTGGAAGGACTGTAATTGCCTCGTGTCTTTGCATAACGGTAGTTTTCCTCCTAAGGACTTACCCTGGGCCAGTGTAGTGCTAAGTGCTTGATTTACACGGTCTCAGGAAATTCTTCCCCTGAGAATTCATCTGTCCCAGAGGTTCTGTTGCTGCCTTCACTTTGCAGTTGAAACCCGGGGCACAAGAGTGTTAAGGACCTCGCCCAGTGTCTTATTATCTCACTTTGCCCTTTCTTGGGATACTGTTTCATTTAATCCGTTTTCTGTGCGTCAGTCTTAATTTTGCCAGCTCAGTTGTGAATTTCAAGGCAAGAGTTTTGTCTGGCCGGTTGAGTAATTCTCTTGCAGATAATTTCTAATTATCTCAAGGCTAGAGGTGAAAAGTTGGGCCTGGAGTCGGAGAGTCCAGGACTTGTTCCAGTTTTGCTTCTTCCTGCCGTGACCCCATAGGTAGATTTCTTCTGTTTGAGCCTCTCCATAAAATGGGATGCTGAGGACCCACGACAAATGTAGGTTTGTTCCTGAGCGTTGGCACAAGACGAGTAGAAGGGAACTCAGTAGTATGGTGCCTGGCATGGAGGTTGCTAATACAGAATGTTCGTAATGAATACTTCCCGCTGCTTTTGGTGTATAAGGCCCTGAGGTATCCAGGCAGGTTTTGTCATTGTGGAAATGAGGGCAAGAGGTAAGGCCTTGATGAAGGGTGATGGAGCCTCCCCCATACCCCTTTCCCTGACCCCAGACTCCAGCTCTCTGCCTTCCTTGGCAACCTCTCCTCACCTTGCTGAGGCTGTCCCCACTCAGGCCATCCTTTTTTCTTTTTTTTAACCTTTTATGGACATTTTCTAGCATTTTCATGAGAGGAGACTAAGGCCATCATCTACCCGTTTTCAACAATTATGTATCTTTTGCCAATTCTGGTTCATCTCACTACATCCCCCATCTGCCTTGCGAATTTTAAAGCAGATTTCACATCATTTCACCTGCAAGCTCTTCGGCACATATTTCTAGTTTAAAGAGCTTTTTTAAAATAGAACCACAAAGCCGTGATCCTCTCTAACAAGATTAACAGTAATTACTTAATATCTGAAATACCCAGACCTGGTTCAGATTTCTCCGTCATGGCCCACATTGACTTCTGGCAGTTAGGTGTGTTCATATCCGGGTCCCAGCACTGGGCGGCCTCTTCTGCTCACATTGTTAAAGTGAGGGGCGCGGAGTACTGGTGGTTTTGGGGCTTCTCTTCTCTCATGCTTGGTTTGTGCTTGGCTGCTCGGGTGGGGTGGTGTCTGTGACGGAGGCAGGTTACCATGGAAGTGGTGTGATGTCACAGTCTCTTGTGACCCCACCTGAGAATGTTGGGGGAAAGGGAGACACAGAGCCCATTTGCGCTTGATTTCTGGTCGATGAACCTAGGTAGTAAGGACACTGAAAAACGTGCAAGACCCGGAGGCTTATTTCAAGAATTTCCTGCCTCTGAAAATCCCTCAGCGAGGTTCCTCCCCAACCCCTGGGGCTGCTCCACCTCAGCATCAATGCAGGGAACGGCTCTGTGCCTTCGCTCCTAGTAAACTGCCCCACATGGTTGGATTTGGGGACTTCTGCATTTAGGCCTGTCGTTAAACATTTGAAGAGGCAGAGCCTCCTTGTAATTTTGTGATTTTGTCCCTAGTTAATAGGTCATTCAGAGCCTACCCAGGCAATTTGTTGAGCGCTTGGGCAGTTAATGATCATAACCCTGACCTTCACATTAACCTAGCCACCTCTTGTGAAGGGCTCTCATGATCTTCAGGTAACAGCCACTGCTCCCATGAGTTTCCATCTTTTTTTTGTATGTGCCCTCCCCCTTTTTTTGTAAACCAGGGTTGAGCCACAAACTCGGGTCCCTTCCAGCTTCCATCCAGATCTCTTGTCTAGAGAATTTCCGTGTTGGGAAGCTTCATTTTTTTTTTAAGGGGCCTTTGTCCATTCTTCCTGGGGCTCAGCTCACCCTGTGCCTTTCCTTCCTGGTCAGCCACTCGGTTACTTTGTCTTACCACCTAAATTAGAGCTAAGGAAGGGGAGATATTGGTTTGTCGGTTTCGGCAGCAGGATTTGTCAGGAGAGGACTGCGCATGCACGGTCAGGCCAAGTGAAGCAGGAACTAGTTGGCCAGCAGTTAGTAGTGGCCCCCAAGGGGAGTTGGCTGTAGCTTCTCCATAGAGAAGACGCTTTCCAGTGAGTATCCAGGCCAGTTTAGGGTTATCCATGCAGAGGCACACTCGTGGTAGCTGGTTCTTAAAACCAGTAGCTGCTTTTCGTCTGGTAGTTGGTGCCTTCCTCATGTCAAGGGCTTTATCCATATTATCTCATGTAACCCAAAAAATCCTTGTAGGTACCACAGTTATCCCATTCCACAGACGGGAAAACCAAGGCTAAGTGTACCAAGAGCTAGGGAAGCGGCAGAGCTGGTACTCGGCCTGCAGGAAGAAGCCCCATGCCCAAATCTGTAGGCTGGTGGGTGGAGCCAGCCTACTTTGAATCTTGAGGTTTCTTTACCCAGTAACTGTATTTGCCAAGCCCATGGTGTATGATGACTTCAGCACTATCCTGTGCCCTGTGGCGTGGCCAGTCGGCAGTCCTTAGAATGGGCATCCAGAGCTGGTCTTTGACCCGAGAGGAGGGGCTGGCTGTCACCAGCTCTGTGAATGGGAATTTAAACGCCCTGGAAGCCTAGTCCAGGAGGCACGAGACAGATCTGACCCTCAGCTAGTCATTGCCCTCTGCCCATTCCCTCCTGGGCGCTGGTTCCAAGGCAGTCCCCCAGCTTGGTTGGCTTCCCGTCCCTAATGGCCCTGGCAGGCCGACCCCGGTGCAGCCATCCTGGGACGTTGCCAGACCGGGCCCTGGGAATAAGGCCGTCCCGGCTCTGGCTGACGCCGCAGGCTTTCTCCTGCGTGCTTGTCTCAAGAGGGCTTGGCAGGTCTAGATTGAAATGATTAGCGCAACGGGGGTTCCCCCACTTTCCTTGAGGGATTATGTCACAGTCTATTAGGCGCGCTCCCTTGGTGTTTAATCCCACTCTGACATGGGTTTTGCTGGCAGTCTGTGAAGTGGCACCACTGAAGCCTGGCTGCTGTTTGTGGAGGCTGCTTTTCTGCCGGGCGTGTCTGTGGTCCCCAGGATTTCCACCCCCCATTCCAGCGGGTTTGGTCATCTTTTTTTCCCTCGTTCACCGCTTAAAGGAAAACAGACCCGTATTCATGCAGGACATTTAGCTGAGAGTTTCCTGCGGTAGCAGAGGGGCACTCCCGTAGGTGACCAGCGCTTAGCCTGGGGCTTTGAGAAGTTTGAGAGCACAGCATGGCCAGATGTGCTGAGAATGCACAGTGGTCACCAGAGTGTCCCCGTCTCTGTCCCCTCCAGTCTCCCATTTCCCTTCGTAATTCACCAGCAGTTGGTTTATACTGTTGATTTTTCAGTTTCTCCCAGGTCCATCTCAGGAAACAAAAGTTCTTTTTTATTTTTATTTTTTTAAAGATCTTATTTATATATTTGAGAGAGAGAGACACAGCGAGAGAGGGAACACAAACAAGGGGGAGTGGGAGAGGGAGAAGCAGGCTTCCCGAAGAGCAGGGAACCCGATGCGGGGCTCGATTCCAGGACCCTGAGATCATGACCTGAGCCAAAGGCAGACGCTTAACCAACTGAGCCACCCAGGCGCCGCAGGAAACAAAGTTCTAAGTATTCGCTCGCCATTTTGTAAAAAGTTGCGTGGTAGATTCTCGCTGAGCCCAGATATCCTGGAGGCGTTAGTATAGATAATGCAGAGATTCTCTCTTTGGCCGAAAGTCTTTGTAGGGTGGATGTGAATGAAAAGGCCTTCTTCTGGAATCATTCTAGGGGATGGTCAGGGCTTTGGAGTTGCTTGGATGGTCTTTGTGCCCCGCCCCCAGGTGTTAGCTGCAGAACGAATGGCCTGCTCGTTCAAGCAAGCAGGCGTGTGGCAGCAGGACAGGGGCAGTGGCCTCGGCTGACCTTGGGCAGGACCTTTCTCTGCCCTGTCTTGGTGTCTTCGCCCTGGAGTGAGCGGAGGTGAGGGAGTGTTCTGGAGTGTCTGGACTGTCTGCTCCTGACAAGTCAAGTCCCTTCACCTACTCTCCCTTTGAACTCCTCCCGTCTGAAACAAGACAGTTGAAGGGGTCTTGCCATTGGAGCCTTATTTTCTTGAATCAAGGCTTCTAGGAGCCCGGGCAGTTCTTGTCTTCCTGTGTTCCCTCTACCCCTGCCTGCTCTGGGATTTGGGTGATTTTCACCATGTCCCTCTACCCTTTTTCCTTTCCAGACTGTTGCCAAGAGTGATGCTCTTTTTAGCTTCTCTTCATGGAAGGCCAGACTGTCTTTCCGGTTTGTCTCTGGGCCTTCCTCTGTCTGTCTGTATGGTCTGGCCACCACTGCCTGTGTTTTCTCCTGAGGTGTGGTGACCTGGCCTGCCCACAGTGTTCCCAGCAGGGACACGCATCATGTTTGCTCCAGAACAGCCCCCCCCCCCCAACTCCAGGCAGCAGAGGGTGTGCCATGCTGTCCTGTAACAGCCACTCCCTCTGGCTGGCCCGCTCACCAAAGCCAGTCTCCCCAGTTGGGTGGTACTTTTACTGCAGGCAAGGCCACTCCAGCCCACACCCTGTTCTGTGGGCCGCACCCAAGCCGGTGCCGGAAGGTGCCTCACTTGTCAGGAATGCTGGCTCCTCCCAGCTTTGCTCTGCATCTTCCCGTGGGGCTGACCACTGCCCCCCCCCCACAACCTGGTGGTTTGCAAGGAAGCCACACGAGGTGCCCATCGGTCACCTCCCTGTCTTGTTTCCTTTGAAACATCAGAACAAATTTTGTGTCCTGAATTGTGTGTGTGAGAGCTGCCCTTGACTTCTGCTGGGGTATCCGTGGGCTTGGTTCCACTTGGGTTTTAAGCCGACCTGACCTCATTGAACTGGGAGTGGGAGTTAAGAGAGCAGCACCGCCCAGGTAGACGAAGGTGGGGTGCGAGTGACAGGGCATGAAGGACTCCGGGAGAGTCACCA
Source organism: Eumetopias jubatus (assembly GCF_037043125.1). Classification (NCBI taxonomy): domain Eukaryota; kingdom Metazoa; phylum Chordata; class Mammalia; order Carnivora; family Otariidae; genus Eumetopias; species Eumetopias jubatus. The sequence goes on along the minus strand of NW_028274816.1, from coordinate 56,199,337 downwards.
GTGTGTTGTTTCTCCACGCAGCTCGGTAGACCTGCAGGGGCTCTGGGACCTGCTCGCCTGGTGGGCCTGTTCTCACGCTGACCCCGGTCTTGTCTGAGCAGCGAGCTCTTTTCTCCACAGATTCGTTCCCTTTGTGGGTAGCCTTTTGGGTCCCGGGTTCATTACGCCACGGGTTCTGTTCTCTTCATCCTTGTTTGGGGTCCTAATTAATGGAGAAGGAAGGAACTTTTTATATTGTCACACATTCTTTTCCAGGGTCATGCAGGAGGAACTTCGGGAGCTTTTCAAAGATTTGAAAACTTAATTTATTTTTTTAAACCAACTCCTGTACTTGTGAGAACTGTGTCTGTGGGTTTGGCTAAAAACTGGAATCTGTTTCTAGTTGCTTTCCTTCTTAACCCTCTTTATCCGCTCACCTCCACCCCACCCTGTAGATATTTAGATATTTAGAATGTCCTGTTGGCAGTGTCTGGAGAGTGCTGTTGTTCTTTAGTACTAGGGATGGGGGTGACATGGGCGAGGTAACAAAGTCAGGAAACCTGTAAGATGGGGAGCCAGAAGGGATCCTTGGGGTCAGAGCAGTGGGGTGGGGGGACCCCTTCTGTGGGCACTCAACAGCTGTTAGGAGAGGACCTCAGGAGGGGTCTGGGGCCTGGGACCCTTTCCTTGCCCCTTCCCCTTCTCCAGCTGCTCGGTTGCCCCCCAACTCCCCAGCCCAGAGCTGTGCAGCCAAGGGTGTGGGTCAGACCTCAAAACCAGAGCTTATCCCTAGCACTTCTTTATGGGGCTTTGGTAAAAGACAGCATCCTTAGGTGCGGTCCAGTCCTGACCGTGGGTTGGGCCGGGGTCTGGGGGTCACCCCTGGTTCAGAGCCGCAGCCCTGTCTCCACTGTCCACAGCCACCACCCTCAGCTCACAGGACTCCTCCGTAGGGCTTGGGGCCGTGCCAGTGACCTCAGGCCGCTGTGCATCACTGCAGTCAGGGACGGACCGTGTTCCCCGAGACAAGCAGCCTCTGTGGCCAAGTAAGCTGTGGAAATGCTCTAACACGGGGTTGTACAGGTTTCTTGATGGTAAGACTTCTGGAACTTCTGTTAGAGCATTAAGCACCGTGAAGCCCCAGGATGGGACTTTCCTCACCTCATTTGACCACAGAACCTTGTCACTCTTCTTAGAACCCTCGTCCTTTGGAGCACTTTGCTATGTCGTGGCTAAGAGTCATCCCGCTCTCAGTGGCAGTACCTTTAAAATCCAGTGGTGTCAGGCCCCCACCCGCTGCCCCCAGCCGGGTTACATGAAAGCAAGTGCAGTCCTTTTGGGGGGAGGGTGCGGGGTGGGACGAGAGGCAGCGGCCCCCACATTGTCCCGAGGAAGGCCTCCCTCGCGGCGGTGGCGCTCCCTGGTCCTGTCGGCCGTGGCCGGCCCAGAGCCCGCGGACGTCCCCTCTCACGCCCTGGGTTCATCCTGGCTCTGGGGTTGGTTTATAGGGAAGATGGTGAGTTGGAAGAAGGTGAACTGGAAGACGATGGGGCCGAGGAGACCCAGGACGCCTCTGGAGGGCCCGAGAGGAGCCGGAAGGAAAAGGGGGAGAAGCACCACAGCGACTCGGAGGAGGAGAAGTCTCACAGGAGACTGAAGCGGAAGCGGAAGAAAGAGCGGGAAAAGGAGAAGAGGCGGTCGAAGAAGAGGAGGAAGTCCAAGCACAAGGTAGGTCCGGGGGGCCCACTGGGCCGGCCGAGCTTGTCTCGTAGGCCAGAGGGCACTCTTAGTACTGCTGTCTCTTTCTGCCCCAGATTGGATAAAGAGCTTTTTTTTCTCCTTAAAGAGTCAGTAGCTCACGCTCTACTGCCACCAGATGCCCCTAGGTGAGGTGTTTCTCATAGCGCTCAGAGCCCTTCCGGCACGTTCCGGCAGTGTCTGTCGCCGGGCTGAGTCAGCCGGCCGGCCGGCCCGCAGCAGTCACTGAGTGCCCCCCCCCCCCCCGTCACTGCAGCGCCATGCGTCTTCCAGCGATGACTTCTCCGACTTCTCCGAGGACTCGGATTTCAGTCCCAGTGAGAAGGGGCACCGCAAGTACCGGGAGTACAGCCCCCCGTATGCGCCGGTGAGTGCTGCTGCTTGAGGGCCCCTTCCGCGGGGCTGGGGGTGGGGGCTGGGCCTGGCTTTGCTGGGTGCTGAGCGCTGTTGCACAGCACTTGACGTGGGTTTTAAGCCTGCAAGATGAGATGCTATTTTCATCCCCGTTGTACAGGTGAGGAGACAGATCTGGGGAAAGCAGCCAGGTCGCAGCCCTGTAGTGCAGGAGCAGGGCGTTCGGGCCCAGTCAGTGGCCCATCTCCATTGGCCGCGCTCTTAAGAGTCTATTTCCCGTGGCCTGGGCAGGACTCAGTGTGTCCCCGCCCCCAAGAGAGCTGCTGATTAACCCTGTTACAGCTGACTGCCGCTGTTCAGAAATGACCTTCCGTGGAAAATCGGCTAGAGAACGAAATGGTTTTACAGGAGTGAGTTACCTCAAATGCTGTGGGTTCAGAAGTCAAATGTTTATCCTATCATAACACTGAGCTTAGACATGCATTTATATTTGTTTGGTGTGTATGCTCTTCTTCCCCCAACCCCCGGCAAAACCTGTAAGAAGAAAAATCAACGTAGATTTTCAAGTTTTGATGAAAAATGCTTAAAAGCTCTAAAAAGTATCCTAAGTATCCCGTGACTCCGTATCATCCGTCCTAATGGTTAAATTATTGTTTGATATTACAGTTGATGTTGATGTGCTAACAGGGGTTCGGACTTAAACCTGACCCTGACAAGGAATGCAGGGTACACCACGCCTTTGATTGATAACTAGGGGTTGAGGCTTTTTTTTTTTTTTAAGATTTTATTTATTTGACAGCGAGAGCAGGAACACAAGCAGGGAGAGTGGGAGAGGGAGAGGCAGGCCTCCGGCTGAGCAGGGAGCCCGATGCGGGGCTCGATCCCAGGACCCTGGGATCATGACCTGAGCCGAAGGGAGACGCTTAACGACTGAGCCACCCAGGCGCCCCAAGGTTTTTGTTTTTGTTTTTTAAGATTTTATTTTTAAGTCCTCTCTACATCCAACGTGGGGCTCGAACTCCTAACCCCGAGATCAAGAGTCTCATGCGCCGACTGAGACAGCCAGGTGTCCCTGGGGTTGAGGCATTTTCAGATCTGCTAACATAGTCCCGAGTGTCTATATATCTATGTTTTGTATTTTTGTATTTTTTCATTTTTTCGTAATAAGTGTGGATTTTTAGAAATTAATGGGTTCTTTTAGAGCAGTTTTAGTTGTTTATTTTATTTTTTCCAACTTGAGAGAGAGTGGCGGGGAGAGGGAGATGAGTCCCTCATGCAGACTCCCTGCTGAACATGGAGCCGGATGCGGGGCTCTATCCCACGACCCTGAGACCATGACCTGAGTTGAAACTTAAGGGTCACATGCTTAACCAACTGAGCTACTTAAGCATCCCAAGAGCAGTTTTAGGTTTATAGAACATTGAGCAGACAGTTCAATTCCCTACCCACCCCACCCAGTTTTTGCTATAACACTGTATGTTAGTGTGGTACGTTTGTTGTAATTGATGAGTCAATCTTGATGTGTTACGAATTGGGGTCTGTGATTTACATGAAGGTTTTCCCTCTGTGTTTTAGTTTTTTGGCTTTTGATAAAGGCTTAATGTTACACATTCATAATATATTATCATATAAAAGAGTTTCAATTCCCTAAAAATCTTCTATGCTTTATTTCCCCTCTCTTCCCTGAGCCTTTAGCAACCAGCAGCCTTTTTCTGTCTCTGTAGTTTTGGATTTTCCAGAATGTCAGATAGTTGGACTCTTAACAGCATTTAATTTTTTCAGACCAGTTTCTTTTACTTAACAGTATGTGTTTGTGGTTTCCCCATGTCTTTTCATAGCCCCATGGCTCATTGGCTTGTTTCTTTTGACTGCCGAATAATACTCCATTGTCTGGATGGACCACAGTTTATCAGTTTACCTACTGAAGGCCGTCTTGGTGCCTTCCCCGTGTGTGTGTGTCTAACTTCATCCAGTATCTCTTGACATTTTGGAAAGCATCCTCCAAAATGGCTTTCTGGTTTTGTTGCCAAGTAGGTCATTAATTGAATTCTAAGGCCCGAAGAAAATTTTGACAAAGGAGCACCCCTCTTGGAGGGCCTGGCTGGCTCAGTAGGTGGAGCATGCAACTTTTTTTTTTTTTTAAGATTTTATTTATTTATCAGAGAGCATGAGCAGGGGAGAGGGACGGAGGGAGACGAGAAGCAGACTCCCTGCTGAGCAGGGAGGACGTGGAACTCCATTCCAGGACCCTGAGATCGTGACCTGAGCCAGAGGCAGACGCTTAACTGACTGAGCCACCCAGATGTCCCAGGGCATGCAACTCTTGATCTCAGGGTTAAGTTCAAGCCCCATGTTGGGTGTGGAGATTACTTAAAAAGGCACCCCTGTTGCCTACCAGGCCTCCTCCCCAAATGAGATTGCTGTGTATCCCTGGGAAATACCCCTTTTCTTCCCTCCTCAGCTCTTAGCGCAGGTCTGTGTGTCCAGATTGTCAAGCCGTGGCCCTTTCTGAAGCACAGAAACATCTGGGCCCAGCACCCACTCTCACTCAGGTGGGGGACTAGTCCCCCCAAGTGGCTGGTGTCTCGCCCCCTGGGCGACAGAGACACCCAGACAGATGTGTCAGTTCAGGGGACAACGGGGACCTTGGCGGTTTGGACTCAGGGCCCCTCTCCCCATCAGTCCCACCAGCAGTACCCCCCGTCACACGGCACGGCCCTGCCCAAGAAGGCCTACTCCAAGATGGACAGCAAAGGCTACGGCCTGTATGAGGACTACGAGAACGAGCAGTACGGCGAGTACGAGGGCGACGAGGACGACGACCTGGGGAAGGAGGACTACGACGACTTCACCAAGGAGCTGAACCAGTACCGGCGCGCCAAGGAGGGCAGCAGCCGGGGCCGAGGTGAGGCCTGGCCGCGGGGCCGCGGGGCGTGGGGGCGCACGGCGTGGGCGTGGCTGGGCCCATGCAGCGCGGAGCCGGTGCACCCCCTCGGCCTGGGGCTGCGGAGCCCTGGCGTGGGAGAAGAGACAGGGGTCGTTAGGTGCGGAGAGGAGTCGGCGTCCAGAAGGAGAGGGGGCGGCAGGAACTCGGGGCTGGGGGCGTTGCAGTGAGCCAGCTGGCCAGAGGCTCCAGGGCCCGGCTGAGCTTGGGATGGAGCCAGGCGAGGAGGAGGCGGGGAGAAGCTCGCGTGGCTGAAAGCTGTTTTCTTCATCCACTTCCTGGTCAGCTGTGATGAGAAAGAGGAGAGATGGCTTCTTTGAGATCTAGGCCAGGATAACTGACAGCTGGCTGTCCCGGCCTCCTCCCCCATCCTCCCACCTCCTATCACGCGACAGGGTGGGACTGCCACACCTCTGAACCTTGAACCTGTGGCAGTTAGGAGGCTATGGTGGGGGAGGGCAGAGCCCCAGAGACCCAGCCTGGCCTCTTAGAAAAATCTCCTGCCTGCAACGTTTTGCAGCCCATGAGGGAGGAGGGCTCCCAGGATTTTCTCGCTCGGCCGTTCTTAGCCCTGCCTCAGGCCCAGCTTATTGTTTGGCTGGCTGTTCATTTAGTCTCTCTTGGGCAGTCTTTCCTGGACACCTCCCTGGATAAGCCATGCTCTTTGGGGAGATTCTAGACCAGCGCTGTCCAGTAGAAATCTGATGCAAGCCACCACATAATTTAGAATTTTCTGGTAGTCAAGTTAAACAAGTAAAAGGGGGCGAGAAAAGTAAAAGGAAATGAGATTAATTTTCACAGTATATGTTATCTAATACATTCAAAATCTTATTTTAACACGTTATCCAAACACATACTATTTTATGTTCTTTTTTTTTTTTAATGCAGAAAGGTGGTTTAATTAAAGCATGGGGACAGGACCTGTGGGCAGAAAGCTGCCTCTTTTTTTAATTTTTTTGAAGATTTTTATTTATTTGACAGAGAAGAGATAGCACAAGCAGGGAGAGCATCGGAGGAAGAGGGAGAAGCAGGCTTCCCGCTGAGCAAGGAGCCCTATGTGGGGCTCGATCCCAAGACCCCGGGATCATGACCTGAGCCGAAGGCAGACGCTTAACGACTGAGCCACCCAGGCGCCTTTTCTTTTTCGTTTTCAACTAAGTGCTGTAAATCCAGTGTGTGGTTCACCCTCACGACATCTCGTAGTCTGGTCATGTTTCACTGGCTCCATAGCCACATGTGGCTGGTGGCTACTGTATTGGACAGTGAGTGCAGCATTCAGTGGACAGGTGCCCCTGTGGCAGTGTAGTAGGTGTGCGTCCAGGGTGCTGAGGCCTGAGGCCCCCATTGAGGGCACGTGGGTGAGGCAAGGGGGCGACGGGACCAGCTGCCTGGAGCTGGTAGGAAGGCTTGAGGAGGAGATGACTGACCTCAGGGGCAGAAAATGGGCTGACTTCTCTCTTGCTGGTGGGATCTGCTCCCACTCGGGGTGCTCACCGTCTGAATCACCCTGCAGGCAGCCGAGGCCGTGGCAGGGGCTACCGGGGTCGAGGCAGCCGCGGAGGGTCTCGAGGCCGAGGCATGGGCAGGGGCAGCCGCGGAAGGGGCAGAGGCTCCGTGGGAGACCACCCGGAGGACGAAGAAGATTTCTATGAAGAGGAGATGGAAGTAAGCTCTCCTCCAGCCCCAGAGGGGAGGGGGAGAGGTGGGCTGGTGGGCGCTCTTGGGAGTGGTATATGAGACTGTGGTGGAAGGAGAGTGTTTCATGGCAGGACTGTGTTTCAACATTCATTTCTTATTTCGGAATAGAGGAAACCTTCATATAGTTCCAAATTGAAAAGGTACCAAAGCTGTGAAAACATCTCCCATTCTTGGAAACAAGTTTCCTGAATGTCTTCTAGGAAAGTTTTAGACCTTTGCAATCAGGTGCTTGTTTATTCACACCCCCTAGCACGCACGTGCGCACACACACACACACCTTCCACATTCATTGTCGTGTCCCAGCCCGAGACCTTTCCATGCCAGCACACAGTGAGCCTGCCCTTTGTTAGAGCCGCACAGCTGTCCATTGTGTAGGAGGCCCCCTGTCGGATTTACACACACACACACACACACACACACAGCTTCCACATTCATCGGATTTACACACATACACACACACACCTTCCACATTCATTGTTGTGTCCCAGCCCGAGACCTTTCCATGCCAGCACACAGTGAGCCTGCCCTTTGTTAGAGCCGCACAGCTGTCCATTGTGTAGGAGGCCCCCTGTCGGATTTGCCCCAGGAATTGGGAGTTGTGGGAGTGAAGACCATCAGGGAGAGGATTAGAACCACCCCACTCCTGCTTTGGCTGTGGTCTGTGAAGAGGGGGCACAGGCGGGTGGCTGTGTCTCCTTTTGACCTGCAGAAACAAAAAGGCATGTCGGGGCAGAGAGTAGTGTTAGGGACGGTGTTAATTGTTCCCCGTATGCGATCTGCCTTCTCTCCTTCTGGAATCCCAGTATGGAGAAAGTGAGGAGCCAATGGGAGATGAGGACTATGACGAATATTCCAAGGAGCTGAACCAGTACCGCCGGTCCAAGGATGGCCGAGGACGAGGTGGGCAGGGGGCCCAGGAGGTGATGAGTTGCGGGGAGGAATCACTCCTTCCAGCAGCTGCTGGATTTGGGTCCTGGGGAGAAGCAGCAGGTGAATGCCATCTCTCTCCTCTGCAGGGTTAAGTCGAGGCCGTGGCCGGGGTTCCCGAGGTCGAGGGAAAGGGATGGGCCGGGGTCGTGGGCGAGGTGGCAGCCGAGGAGGAATGAACAAGGGCGGAATGAACGATGACGAAGACTTCTATGATGAGGACATGGGCGTGAGTTGACTCTTCATTTGGATCTGATGTTTAGCCAAGGCTTCCTTGGATTTTTTTTTTCCTCGAATGAGTTGGCCTCAGAGGCCAGTCCTGGCCTCCTGCTTCCATCAGCTGTTCTCCATGGGCTGATGAGTACTACTCCTCTCTTACGGGGAGGGGGCTGTGCTGCTGGTGAGACCCTGTTTTTAAAATCACATCTACGTAGCACCTGAGTCTCTGGAGGGGAAGGTTCCAGGTGACCCAGGTAGCCTGGAGAGTTTTATAGGAAGGCACGCATACTGCGTCTAGGAGGTGAATGTGTTCCCGCACCGGTGTGTGGTGCTCTTCAGGTGCCAGCACTCCATACCACGGGGCTCAGACTCCACACAGCCTCGGTGGTGGAGGTAACCTGCTGTTCGCTGCTCCTGTTAGTGAAGACGCTTCTGTCGAGGGAATGCTCGTCCCCGCCAGCCACCTTCTGTTCCTGTCAATCCCTTAGAACCTGTCTCTACCAGTCTGCATCGTTCCCCCCCCCCAACCCTTCCTTTTCATCCCCCTTTACGCTCACACTCTGTGTTCCTAACAGGACGGTGGCGGGAGCTACCGGAGGAGTGACCATGACAAGCCCCACCAGCAGTCTGACAAGAAAGGCAAAGTCATCTGCAAATACTTCGTGGAGGGGCGGTGTACGTGGGTAAGGGGCAAGTTAAAGTACCTGGGTGCTGGAGCAGGGCAGCAACCTCACAGAGGATGCTCGGGCCTCTGGGAATGTTCTAGAGACCACACTAACTGGGGGCAGTGGTCAGGTAAGGGTGGAAGTGATTGACTACCAAGAGATGGTTGGGAAGACTCCGGTCTTTTCTCAGACTAAGGAGCCAGAACATGATGACATGTCTGGGTGGTTTTTTGATGTTTTTGTTGGTTTGGGGGGCCAAAATTATCAGCCAGTCCAAATGGCCTCAAATCTATTAAGATTGATACTGATACCAAAGATGTAATATGTCTTGGTTAAGTTATCGAACTTTAATGTTGGAGAGGGAATTATTAAGCTCTCCGTGTAGTAGAGGTGGGAGAATCAGGCCAGCCTTGAATTTCACAGCAGAGTTCAATACCAGAAGCTGGGCTGATGACCACAGAGTTCTGAGGGCATAACCTGGTGGGAGTTCAGCCAGCCAGCTTTTTATTCAAGTACGATGGCAGTGGACGGATTCTGGCACACACATGCCCAGGGAATACTGTACCCGGGTATAGGCCTTAGAAAAAAATACGTATGTGAAACAAACGTATGCACATATAAGATGCTCCTCGTTATAGTCTCAGTTTGTGTTATTTTAAGAAGTTTGTAATACATCGGAAGAAAGATGAGCAGCCGTTCCTGAGAGTAAGGGGAAACAGCTATACAGAACAGTTTCTATATTGATCATCCGGGTTTGTGTCCTGAGTGTGTCTGACTTAGGATGATAGAAAATTGAGTTCCACCAGTGTAAACACTCAGACGTTGTTCCTCTGAAGGAGGTTGGTGCCCTGGTCACTGGCACTCTGGGGAACTTCCTACTTTTAAGAATGTCCGCCGTCTCTGAGCACGTGGCTTTTGTCCTCATGGTTCCATAGTGGCTGCTGTGCCTCTGGGCATCCCATCTAAAGGCTAAGAGGAAGGATGGGTGAAGGGATTTTTTCTCAGGCAGCATTGTCCTCCCTTGGGAACTTTGGCCTACATTTCATTGGCCAGGACTTCCTGGGAGGCTGGGGAATGTACCTCTCCAGCTGGGCACATTCTTCCCAAACAAAATGGAGGCTGTGTTAGGAAGAAAGAAGCATGGGGTTGGATACTGGCCAGTATGCGGCACCTGGTGAAAAATAGAGGGTGAGAGGAGGGAGAAGGGGGAGAGTAAGAGAGAAGTGCTCAGGGGCAGTGCGTGGAGCTTGGAGGAATGGGGTCGTGGGCAGGGGAGGCAGGGACCAAGAGAAGGGAGCTCACAACCTGTCAGAACTTTCCAGTTGGTGGGAAACTATGTCAGTGAGCCCCGCCCTTCCCTGTGGGGTATTCGTTTCTGTCATTGGTCCTCTGTGCTTCAGCCGGGGCAGAGTAGTACCTCCCATTGCAGGTGGGCATCGGGGAGGGCTTACTGGGCCCCACCCCCTTACCTTTTCCTTGCTTCTCTTCCAGGGAGACCACTGTAATTTCAGCCACGACATCGAGCTACCAAAGAAGCGAGAACTGTGCAAGTTTTACATCACCGGGTTCTGTGCCAGAGCGGAGAACTGCCCCTACATGCATGATATCCTTTGGTGCTCATCTCTGATAGGATGCAGGGCTCTCACCTCTTCCCTCCTCCCTGCCGACAGCGGCTGACCTTCGCTGCGTGCGCGCTCTCTGTGCCAGCGCTGGGCCGAGGTTTTGGCGTGTCTCGGTCTCCTTGAACCCTTACGTCTGTCTTGTGGCAGAGCCACTGTCCCTGTCCTGAAGATGAGGAAGCGGAGGAAGTGGACGCACAAACGGCCCGTGATTTCTTTATACAGACTCTCAAGACTAGCTGTACCCCTTGTCTGTTACCTTCTGAGACTTTTCCAGTGGGCTGTCTAATCTTGGGCACATCATTGACCTTTATTATTCCTGCTGAGTGAGGATCTGTAGACAGCAGGCCCCACAGCCAGTGTGGTGGGGCGGGAAGCCCTCCAGGGTAGGAGTCTAGGAGTCTCGAGCACCGGGGTCTCAACTCGGGTCTGCTGCCATCCCACTGTGCAACCCCAAGCCGCGCACTTTACCTCTCTGGGTTTCCACGTCTTCATCACCAAGACAAAGGGGGTTGGATTCTGCCCTGTGGGGGGGAAGGGTTGGGGTCTAGGAGCCGATGCTTTTGCCTTAACATGCCTTGAACGTGATTTTCCCTGTAAGTTGTACCACACGACCGGGAACTGCATTAATGGTGATGACTGCATGTTCTCCCATGACCCCCTGACCGAGGAGACCAGAGAGCTCTTGGATAAGGTAATGTTGGCGGGAACGAGGGGCCACACAGCTGCCTCCAGGGGAGCCAGTGGGCGTGCCTGCCCTTGACCTGGCGTGACCACGTGTCCGCCTGGCTTTTGTGTGGGACCAGACTTCCCACCTGCCTTGATCGGGAGCTGGGCTGTTTTAGGGAGGGAGGAAGGGCTGCATTCTTTTCTGCGGGGAGAATTGAGGTCCTCATGCCTGTATCTTCTCTCCGGCCAGGGGCCAGGGCAGTTCTCACGGGGCGGGGGCGGGGGCGGGGGGTAGGGAGAGGATGCTACATAAAAGGAATGCTGCCTGCAACCAAGGTAGCTATCTTTTAGAGAGCCCATGATGCACAGGGAGGAGGATGAGATTTGGGTGGGTTGTATTTTGATGGAAATGTCAAACGTTTCCTCCCCAGGCTTAAGGATTCTATGACAGGGAGATTGGAGGTTCTCTGGAGGGAGAAATCTCTCCGGTACAATGTGAGGCCTTCCTACCCAGTCGGCTCGAAACTCATCCTGGTATCTGTCGTTCTCCCTGAAGAGTCGTGAGGACTCCGGGGGCTCCCAGTTCTTGTCCTCGGGTTCCTAAAATTACATGCAGGGGAACCGGTGAGAGAGAACACGGGTCCTTCCAGATGAAGGCTTTCTGCCTTCTGGTGCACAGAAGGTTTGAGGCATTGGCCGGTGTTTTGAGAATGGCAAGGATTGAATCTGTGAGTAGCACATGGGGCAGTTTCGGGAGTCCGTCAGTGACTGCCCTGTTTCAGCTGTGGCCCAGGCCACCCTGGGGGTCAGGGGGAAGCACTGCACAGGCAGAGTGAGAAAAGACTTGCTGCTCATTTGCAGTGCAGTGGGAAACATTGTTCTCTTACCAGGCCCTCTGGGGAACTTAGTGCCCGAGGAATAGGATTTCCTATCTAGTAGATCTCTAGAGTCTGGTGATCTGACGGGGTAGAGAGGGGGAAGGTTGTGGCTTCCTTTCTCACATGGAGAGCCGAACAGTAGCTGGCTGAGCACTGCCCCCTGCTGGAGGTTTAGAGTTGGCGTTCTAAACCAGTGCTGTCCAAGTAGGAACACAGCCAAGCCACGTATGTGATTTAAATTTTTTAGTAGCTTCGTTAAAGTAGGAAAAAACCAACGAAATTTAGTTCAAGCAGTGTATGTTATTTAATCTGGTCTGTCCGTGTTCAAAGTATTATTTCAGCAAGTAATAATGAAAAATTAAGACATTTTGTATTATTATTATTACTATTTTTGTTACTGTGTTTTTGGAATCTGGTGCTAATTTTCTACTTAGAGCCCATATCATTTGGACTGGCTGCAGTTCGAGCGTCAGTAGCCACACGTGGCCAGTGACCACCACCTTGGTCAGCCCAGCTCTAGACGCTCTTGTAAAAACCCAAAGCAAACCAGAATGGCACATTTCAGCTTCCAGTTATAAATGTTTTTAAAGCATCAGTATCCTCCCTGATCTAAAAGCAAGTCTCAGTAGGTGAAAAATGAGTGTTGAACCTGGAAGAAAACCATACCGGAATTGAATCTCGGTGGTCAGAAAGGGAAACGGAGGATACATTCTGAGAAGGACCTAGGTTAACCCTGATGAAGGCATCCGGTCAGCCCTCATGCTGCAGCTTGTCAGCCGGGCCTGGGGCCTGGGGCTTCGGGGCGGCCCCTGGGTGCAGGCTGTGATGCCACTGACCCCTGGGCCTTGGCCACCTTCTCCCGAAAAGTCTGTCTCTTCTTCCTTCCTTCCTTCCTTCCTTCAGCTCTTTTTTCCCACTTTGCAGAGACATTTCTGTCTGTGCACATGTTGGTTTCCAGCCATCCATTCTAGGTTTGGAAGCGTGTTTGCTTCTCCACCCAGAGTCATCTGTTAGCATTTTGCCCTATTTGCTTTGTTACGTTCTCTCATTTTATTTTACATATGCGTGTGCGTTTTTTTTCCCTTGAACTTTGAGAGTCAGTTGCACACATTTTGGTTCTTTACTCTTAAATCTTCCCTTACACTTTTCTTTTTTATAGTCAGGTTTGTCAAGGTATGGTTTGTATCTAGTAAAATTCTCCGTTTAATGTAAAGTTCTGTGAGTTTGACAGAGTCTTGTAGGCACCCCAACATCTAGATGGAGGAAATTCACTCCTCCATCACCCCCAAAACTCTGTGCCCCTATAGAGTCAACGCCTCCCCATTCTCTAGCCTCCGCAAGCACTGACCCGTTTTCTGTCCCTATAGTTTGCATTTTCAAGAATGTTCTGTGAGTAGGTTTATACAGTATATAGCCTTTTTTTTTTAAGGTTTTATTTTTTTATTTGTCTGTCAGAGAGAGAGAAAGTGAGCACAAGCAGAGGGAGCGGCAGGCTCCCCGCTGAGTAAGGAGCCTGATGTGGGGCTCGATCCCAGGACCCTGGGACTATAACCTGAGGCGAAGGCAGACGCTTAACCGTCTGAGCCACCCAGGTGGCCCTACAGTATGTAGCTTTTTAAACATATGTGTGTGTATGTAATCTTCGGAGTCTGAGTTTTTTTACGTGCCATAACTCATTTAGAGCTCACGTTGTTGAGAGCAGTTCATAGCTGTTTGCTGCTGAGTGGTACTCTGTTGTGTGGATGATCTAAGTTTGTCTAGTTACCAGATGAAGAAGATCTGGATTGTTTCCAGTTTAGGGCAGAAACAGGATTTTTAGCCAACTGATACACATGGATTTCTTTAGCCTGATGAGTCTTGGCTCATGTGCCTTTGCGTGTCTGCAGGTGTTGACAGTCCTTTTCTGCTGAGAGGTCGCCTTGGCTTTTGGAAACTTTGGGCATCAGTCAGGATCCGTCCTGGTAGAGGAGGGCCCTGGTTGTCTCATCTGATGAGAGGGAACAGGGAGCGTTTGTCCTCGCGGGTGGAGAGGCCCGGGAACGGATTAACGGGAGGTCTGGAGCAGACATGCCCCTCTCCGAGTCTCTGGGCAAGGGCTGCACAGACAGTTTGGGTTCAGCTTTTCTGGTGGGAATGATGTTTTAATGTGTTTCGCGTGTCACTGTCTTGACCTCAAACGCGGGTCAGTCTCTGCTCTCACAGTGACACCGTGGCCCAAGGTGGGAGGTGGTGGGTAAGGAGGTGAGCTCGGGGAGCTGGTCTGGGTCCTGAGCTGGGGTCTGAGCGAGGGACGAGGCAAGCGAAGCCCTGGGGGTGGGGGCGTGTCCTCCCTCTAGCCAGCAGGCTGTGTGTGCAGAGACTCCTGCCGGGCATGGGCAGGGCCCACGGAGGTCAGAGCTTGGGGGGGGGGGCGCACTCACCGGGCGGCGGCAGCACTTACCGAGAGCAGCCCGTGGGTGAGAGCTCCGGTTGTCCCGTTAATCGTGCGTTTGTTAAGTGCCCAGCGTGTGCTGGCAAACCGCAGCGACCCCATCACCATAGCCTCGCTCCCCAGGGCTGGTGGTCTAAAGGGGAAAGGGACGTTGGCTGAGGTGTTTCCGGCTGGTGGGTGCTACAGAGAAGCCTGGTCACGACAGGCAGGCCTGGTCTCGGAGGCCAGCAGGGGCAGGTGTCAGGAGGCCCCCTGAAGGAAGAGCCCCGCCCCAGGGCAGCAGAGGAGGTCACACTGGTAGGCGGGATGGAGCGGGGCCTTCTGGGTGTGAGGTTGGGAGGCGAAGTGAGTGTGGCCCTTTCAGCGGCCAGAGCTGCCGCCCCCTCCACAGCAGGGGAGGAAGTTGTGGTCAAGGTTGTTCCTGTTTAATGAGGTGTATAACCTTGTTAGGTTTTGCCTTCTACCTGAGGGCATCAAGTTGCTGTTGTTGGAAGGATCTAGTGGTGCAGAGGCGTGGCCGTGTTTGTGATTGATGTTTGCTCTGTCGGTGCTCAGAGAGTGGTGGGAGAGACCAGAGACTACCTGGGGAGGCAAGGGCAGAGTCCCGGCCAGAGGTGGCAGGGCCCAGGATGGAGGGTGAGGTCGTGGAGGGCAGGTGAGGCACTCAGGAGGTCCAGGTAGTAGCTTGGGAACAGTGTGTGGGAGTGGGACCCTGACCCTGGCTTGGGGCTCGGTAAGTAGAGGGGCCATCATTCACAAGACCCCCCTCCCCCTTATGGCCGGCGGTGGAGGGGAAGGCACGTGGACTGAAGCGTGACAGGGCAGAGCGGCTTTGCAGATAGATGGGTCTGGGCGCCTCCACTCAGAGCTGGCAGTAACTGAAGGCTTGAGGGTGGGCGGGTCCTCGGGGCCTGGGAGGGGGAGGCCAAGGCGAGGCAGTGTGCAGAGGAGACCCCTTCCCCGCCTCGAGAAGAACACCAAATAGCAGAGCCAGGCTAGCCAAAGACTTGACTCTTTGTGCCCCCAGGTGCCCCAACCCCCTCACCTCTCCCATCCTCCTCTGTCCTGATATTAAAGAGCGAGCCCTGTTCTCTGGAGTCCAGGGAATGCAGAGGGAGATGCATTTGTTTGTCTTCTTTGCTCGCTGATCCAGCAAATGTGTGGCAGTGCCTAGCTTCTGCCGGGCACTGTCCTGGGCATTGGGGATTTAGTGGTGTGGAGATGAATCCAGTCCCCCGGCAGATCCTGATTACGCACTAGGATTGGGGCGCTGGCGGGAACATGCGGGGAGCCCAGAGGCACTCTGACAGGTTGACTTTCAGAGGCTCCGTGAGGAGGTGACCCCTGACCGGCCCCTAGAGTGAGTGACAGGAAGTAAAAGAGTGAGAGAAGCACGTGCTGAACAAGGGTGTCGGTCCCAGCAGCAGCTGCATGCCTGGGTGAGGAACCGGAAGGGGCCGAGGGGCCAGTTCACTGGGCAGGAAGCGAGCAGAACATGGGGGCAGGGAGGCACACGGGGCCTGCGCCTGCTTGGCTCCCCACTGAGAGCAGTGCTAAAAGACACTGCTGGTTCCGCAGTGTTTCCCACACAGCTCTAGGCATGTGTTAAGTGTGGTTCCAGTTCAGTAGGTGCCTCTGTGCTCCTGGTTCACACTCAGACTGCACCTGGAGTAGCAGGGCTCTAAGGGACAAAGGTTTCCATTGATCGATTGTCGAAGTATTCTAGCACTCTTGGACCCTGCTGTCTCTGGGTGCAGATACTGTTCCTGACGGTGAGGAGAGAGAAAAGCCGGGAACCACCTGACTCCCTCCTAGAGGCCCTGCTCCCACCACCTGCACTCCCACCATCCCTGGGTGCAGGAGCAGTGGTGTGGTCTTGTCTAGTGCCGAGGCTGAGATGCTAGGGCTGGGACATCTCCAAGCCCCAGGTTAGGATGCACTAAGGTGTCTTTGCTGAGGTCCCTGAGATGACCCAGGCCCAGTTCGATGGCCTGGGACCAAGCGGGTAGCCACCATGGGCAAAAGCTGGAGAAACCAGGCACCGTCTTCCTAGAGTCCTCACCCCATGCAGTCACGAGGGCTGTGCTTAATTCTTCAGGTTGTGACAGCACTTGAGGAATGTCCTCGACTGGGGATGCGTGTTGGAGGCTTGGTCAATGCCCACGGTGGCGCCTCTGCCTGGCATGTACCAAAATTCCAGAATCCCAGAAGGAGATATGGTGTGTGTCAGCAGAAAGCGCATTGTTTGTATAAACAGTTTAGTTCCAGTGAGCACCTCTTATTAGGGAATACTAGGGGGCCCCTCCCCCCGAAATCCAGGTTCCCAGACACCAGCCCCAGACCAAGGTTGCAAGCAGTCCTTCCAAAAAAAGCAGTCAAGACTGCTGTGTTAACTTTTCTGCACGGGATCCTAATTGGTGAGACATTCTGCTTGAATAGTTCATCTGCCCTGTATCCTGCTCCGTGCTGGGCCCCAGGCACGAAATAGTCCTGCCCTTACAGCGTTGACAGCCATTGGGTGAACCAGGAATCAACTGGAACACAGCTACACGTAAAATCTTACAGAGCTCGGGCAGTGCTTTGAAGGGTGTTGATAGTATTCCATCAGTGAACACAGGAGATCAGGACAGTCACACTGAGTTGACCTTTAGTAAGAGATCCCACCATTTAGGGGACACAGAGCCACTGTTAGGAATAGAGGGAAAGACAGACACCCAGGAAGAAAGCTGGTCCCAACTCGGGCGCCGCAGGGGAGGGAGATCAGCTGTCCATGGGCCTGGCACGGGGCTGGGTCCTCAGGGTCGAGGAGTCCCGGGTGCCATGGAAACAACTGAAGCCAAGTGGTGCAGCCCTGTCCTCTCCAGATACCCAGCCCTGCCTGTCAGGCCCTGTGGCTCAGGGTAAGAATTCAGGGTCTGATTACAAGTGTAGTGAGAGGCCCTTACAATCCAAACAGGACAGTGGCATATTAGTCAGCCGGGAAATAGGCAGCAACATGCTACAGGACCCGTAAACCTGGCAAGCATGCTGAGTGAAAGAAGCCAGTCACAAAAGGCCCCACGGCGTGTGCTTCTGCTTGCGTGAACTGTCCAGAACAGGCAGATCATGGAGATGGCAAGCAGATGAGTGGTTGCCAGGGTCTAGGGGAGGGGGAGTGACGGCTAACGGGTATGGGGCCTTCTTTTGGGGTGATGGGAAAGTTCTGGAACTAGGTCCAGGTGGTGGTTGTATAACCTCATGACTGTACTTAATACCATTGAATTGCTTAGAAGGGGGAAGCTATACCTTTTGTGTTATGTGTGTTTTGCTGCAAACAGGAGTGCCCCCCCCCCCGCCAGAGGGTCACAGAGTGGATGCGGCAGCCGCGTGGGATGATGATTTTTGTGCCAAAGAGGCTTTGTGCTCCTTGACTTTATGCTTGTGTTTTTGGGTTTTCCTCAGAACATTCGTCTCCCCATGTGGGAAGCGCCTTCCCTGACTCCTCCCGGCCCTCTCTCTCTTTGTTCTCACCCGCAGATGTTGGCTGACGATGCAGAAGCGGGCGCTGAGGATGAGAAGGAAGTGGAGGAACTGAAGAAGCAGGGCATCAACCCCCTGCCCAAGCCACCCCCGGGCGTGGGCCTCCTGCCCACCCCTCCTCGGCCCCCCGGGCCCCCGGCCCCGACCTCTCCCAATGGCAGGCCCATGCAGGGCGGCCCCCCGCCCCCACCCCCACCCCCGCCCCCACCCCCTGGGCCCCCCCAGATGCCTATGCCAGTGCACGAGCCACTGTCGCCCCAGCAGCTGCAGCAGCAGCAAGACATGTACAACAAGAAGATCCCCTCCTTGTTTGAGATCGTGGTGCGGCCCACGGGCCAGCTGGCTGAGAAGCTGGGTGTGAGGTGAGTGCCCTGGGCCCCCAGAGTCAGGCTGCTGGAGCGGCTCTGGCCTTAGCCAGGCTCCCCTATGCCAGGGGCCTGTCATTGTGAACCTGGTCTGGAGCCCTCAGGGACCAACCATGTGGACACATCCGTGTCTCCTCAACGGCGTGGCCGCCATTCTTGCTCTGCAGCCCCTCTCATGGGCACCATTTCTTCCTCCTAGGTTCCCTGGACCCGGAGGACCCCCGGGGCCAATGGGCCCTGGGCCCAATATGGGCCCCCCGGGGCCAATGGGGGGCCCAATGCATCCTGACATGCATCCTGACATGCATCCCGACATGCACCCGGACATGCACCCCGACATGCACCCTGACATGCCGATGGGCCCTGGCATGAACCCTGGCCCGCCCATGGGACCCGGTGGCCCCCCAATGATGCCCTATGGTCCTGGAGACTCCCCACATTCTGGAATGATGCCCCCCATCCCGCCATCCCAGAACTTCTATGAAAACTTTTACCAGCAGCAGGAGGGCATGGAGATGGAGCCAGGACTCATTGGGGACACAGGTACGCAGGCCGGGGTTGGGGGGCTAGGGAGGCCGCTGCGGGTGGCACTGGGGAACGTAGGGAAAACTTGGGTTTTCTCCTCTGTCCAAGTCTTTTCAGAGCATGAATCCAATTCCATCTCTGTCCCGTGAGTGGTTGCACGTTTTCAGTGATGGGGGGGTTCACTACCCTGTTGAGGTTGAAAGGAGTCTCGTGATATCAGTGTAATTTATTTAACGTTTTACACATTTTGCTGGGTGCGCCTGGAATCGGGACCGTGGGAAGTCAGAGGGGTGGGTGTAGAGTGGTGTTGGACTCTGAGGCGGAGGCACCCTCTCCAGAGCGGCCTCCTTCCAGACGGTTCTCGGCTTGGAGCTGCCGGTGTAGGCCTTGTGCCTCTGCTTGTTTTGTCCCCACAACCGACCGTCTTCCTTCCTTCTTTTCTTCCTTCCTTACGCAAACAAGAAGGTGTGTTGGTAACGACTCAGACGTGTGCCGGTCACGGTGGTCGGCCGACTGTGCCGCAGCCAGGGAGGTCCTGTGCGGCCTTTGGGGGGGGGGCGGTGCGCCCGCTGCTGCCACGGGGCTGCCGTGGTCCTCGCCTCAGCCACATTGTAGTTGAGGGAACCAGACAGAAACGCATAAGTGAGCGCGTAAGCTCATTTCAGCACTGATCATTTCTCGAGAAAGTCAGGCGGAGTGCTTGTGGCAAGAGGGTCGGTGCCACAGGGGGACAGTCAGCAGAGGCCTCCTTGAGAAGGGCTGTGAAGGGGCGGAGGCCGAGGTGCAGAGGCCCCCGCCCGGCGGCTCGGGTGAGAAAAACAGAGGCGGCTGTGTGGCATGGAGAGGGCAGGCGGGGGAGAGAAGTCCCTGCGTGGGACTTGGACAGCCCCGGCGAGGTGGCCGCATGGGAAGAACGATTGGGTTCAGGCAGAGGCCTTCGAGGCTGACGGATAGTAGGGGCTGCAGTGGATTCGGGGAAGCTTCCGGGGCGCTGTGGAGGCTTCTGGGCAGAGGTGGCTGCGACAGGGTAGGAAGTAGCAGGGCCAGGCTTCGTGGTGTGGAGATGGCGCCAGGGGCCGGTGTGCCTCCTCGTACTCGCGTCATAGGTGGGAAGGAGCAGCTGGGGCAGAGTCACTGGGTGGAGGCTCCCGCCGTCCCTTTGCCAGGAAGTCCTGCCGGAGAGGGGCAAGTTGTTGGCTGGGGAGCACCCCTGCTTTGGCCGCCGTGTTAAGCAAGGAGTCCCATTTGACAGCCGTGCGGAAATCTGGAGGGGCTTCAGGGAGACTACCTGGGAGTGTGTGGTGTCTGGGTGGTGTCGGAGCCATGGGAGCAGGTGTTTGGGGCAAGGAGCAGGAGCTTTAGAGAGAGCAGTGACATGTTCTCAAGTGAGGAAGGCAGGCTGTGTGAGAGGGGGTGCCGTGGTTCCCACGGGGCCCCTCTGTCTTTCCTAAATATACGTAAAATGTATGTGGAAAAAGGTCTGGGTGTGGAGGGAAAGCAAGTCCGTCAAGCTTGTTAACAGTAGATCTCTCTAGAGTAATTGGCTCTAATTCCCGTATCAGGATCGCTCAGTGGTTTTTACTGTGTTCACAGTCGTGCAGCCTTCGAGAAATTTGCTCTGGGCCGTGCAGGGGGGCCTGGGGCCGTTGTTCGCTGAGCGTGCCCAGCTCCGCGCTGGGGCGCCGCATAGCGTAGGCTTGCCCACCAAGTTCACATGTCCCCGAAGTTCAGGGGCTAGAAGGAGGTGACCTTTTATTTTCCACTTTATATGCTTCGTGGATGAAATATTACAAATCATTTTCATCCTTTAAGTTTAACTTAAATTACAACACTGGCCACCTTCAGACGCTCAGTAGCCAGCCCCAGGGAGGATAGTGGTGGCCGAGTCACACAGTGCAGATACGGAGCATTTCCTCACTGCAGAACATTCTGTGTGGGGGGCAGCGCCGACCAGATATCGTCTGTCTCAACACACACGCACACGCACACGCGCGCAGCCTCCACGTGTGGCAGTGCCACTCCCCCACCTTGGCTTGGTTGTGGGTGGAGTTTGGGGAGGTCAGCTGCTGATGCTAGGCACCTGCCTGCCCTCAGGAGTGAAGGCAGACCCTTCAGCCTTGTACTTCCTAGACGCCGTGTAGGAGGAGCGCCCCCTCCCCGCCCCCTGCTCTTAAATGCAGCAGCATGCTCAGGAACGGGTGCAGAGCTTGGGAACCCGTAAAGGAGGGAGGAGAAGGAATCAGCCAGGAGTCTCTGGCTAGACGTGTGGCCATAGCCACAGTTTCGTTATTTCCTTCTGTTTATAAGTCTTCGTTCACCGTGGTTGAGCTCGTATTACGAGCTCACTATGAGATGCAGTGCTTTTCGTTTCTGGTTATTTCAAAGAAACCGTAAAATGAACGTTCATTGCCAGTAATAAGAAGAAATCAGAAGCACGTGGGGTCAAAAGTGAAAGATGCTTCAGCTCTCTCTCCCGAATCTCATTCCCAGAAAACAGAGGGACTGTTTTCTGTCTGTCTTCAAAGCCTTTTCTTTGCATTTTATAAACATCTGTATGACGTGGCGTCTTGTTTTCACTTCATGAGCATTTGCCCACATCACTAAATCGTGCTGTGAACCCCATTTTCAGTGGCTGCATCCTGGGTGGGGATACCCTCGTTGGCCGCTCCGTTCCCTGCGGTTGGGCTTTCTGTGGGGACCGTCCTGGGGAGGGTAGGAAGGGACGGGCTGCACATCGTCACCCATCACCACTGGGGGGTGGTTCACCAGTGAAGGGCGCACAGGGGGGTTGGAATTGGCGCCGTGAGGCCCTTCCCGACATGAACCCTCGGTTCTTCCCTGCCACAGAGGACTACGGGCACTACGAAGAGCTGCCGGGGGAGCCTGGGGAGCACCTCTTCCCCGAGCACCCTCTGGAGCCCGACAGCTTCTCTGAGGGAGGGCCCCCAGGCCGGCCGAAGCCGGGCGCCGGTGTCCCCGACTTCCTGCCCTCAGCCCAGAGGGCCCTGTACCTGAGGATCCAGCAGAAGCAGCAGGAGGAGGAGGAGAGAGCGAGGAGGCTGGCTGAGAGCAGCAAGCAGGACCGGGAGAATGAGGAAGGCATGTGTCCTCCCCAGGGGCAGGGGCTTCCCCAGGCCACTGTGCAGTGGAGAGGTGGGGAATGCCTAGGTGGGGTTTTGTGTTGGAAAGGAGCCTGTGGCCAGGGAGGACCCTTGCCCAGGACCATGAAGCCAGGCTGGGGCTGCTGCATTGCTTGTCCCTGAGAAAATTCGAAGTCAGGGCTGCCCTTCGGTGTCTTTGGGGGTCAAGAGAGACCCTGATCCCATAGAGGAGGGAGGTGGGCTGGTCCCTGGAGGAGACAGCAGCCAGCAGGATTTCCCTTCTGAGCCCTTACAGAGGAGGCTCAAAGGAGATGCTCACAGCTCCCCTTTCCCTAGACCATGTTCTCAGGAAGTCAGCAGATGACAGCTAGTCGCTGACATAAACCAGTAATAAAAGTCCTAGCTGCCAGGTCGCTTGGTGCCACACAGTGGATCTGATGGCATCCAGCCCAGGAGGAAATGGGGCGGACAAATGGTGTCTAGAACCAGGAGCCGGAGGCCACGGGTGGCCCTTGTAGGAGCCCTGGAGCAGGTGGGGACAGCGCCCTCCCTTGGTGGCTCCGGTTTCACCTGCCTAGAAGGTTGGACTTCGGCCAGTTTGTGAGCCAGTTTCTGAGTCGGCCCACCCGGCCCCGCCTCTTCCCAGCCGGTGACTGCCCTTCCCCTTCCCCTTCCCCAGGACATGGTAACGCTGCGAGGGGCCTGGGGGCCAGTGTCTGGGAACCCCGAGCGCAGTGAGAGTGGAGTCAGTGGTAGCTGCTCCCAGGTGCCCAGAGCTGGGCCTGCCAATGGTGGGACCGCAGGCCACGGGGGGTGAGGACGAGGTGGCAGAGCCCTGGGCTAGGACCCTGAGCTCAGTCCCTGCTCTGCCCCCATCTCATGGTGCTGTCCACACCTCCGCTTTCTCGTCTGTCAAACGGGCATGATAACAACACTGCCTCCCGGGTGGTCGTGAGAGTAAGACAAAGCACTTAGAGCAGTGCTGGCACACGGGGAAAGGTCTAGAAACGTTAGCCGGTGACCTGCCATGCCCGGCGGCTCAACCCACCTGAGCTCAGTGGCCGTTCATGGCAGCCCACGGAGGGAGGGGAAACAGGTTCTCCAAGGTAAGAGGCAGAGGAGCCATTCACCCAGCGGGCTGCTGTGGGGGTCCAAGAGGGCTGGTGGCAGACGGTCACTCATGTTCCTCTGCCTCTCTGTTCTTTCTTAGGTGACACTGGAAACTGGTACTCGAGTGATGAAGATGAGGGTGGGAACAGCGTCACTTCCATCCTTAAGACCTTGAGACAGCAGACGTCTAGCAGACCCCAGGCTTCCGTCGGGGACCTGAGCAACAGTGGGCTGGGGGATCCCCGCCTCCAAAAAGGACACCCCACAGGAGGCCGGCTGGCTGACCCTCGCCTCAGCCGGGACCCCAGACTCACCCGCCACGCCGAGGCTTCCAGCGGGTCTGGCCCAGGAGATACAGGGCCCTCCGACCCTCGGCTGGCCCGCTCCCTGCCCACCGCCAAACCCGAAGGCAGCCTTCATTCCAGCCCTGCAGGCCCCAGCAGCTCCAAGGGGTCTGGACCACCCCCTACAGAAGAGGAGGAAGGGGAGCGGGCCCTGCGGGAGAAGGCCATGACCATTCCCCTGGACCCTCTCCCTGGGCACCCGCTGCGGGACCCGAGGTCACAGCTGCAGCAGTTCAGCCACATCAAGAAAGATGTGACCCTGAGCAAGCCGAGCTTTGCCCGCACGGTGCTCTGGAACCCCGAGGACCTGATCCCCCTGCCCATCCCCAAGCAGGACGCGGTGCCCCCTGTCCCTGCAGCCCTGCAGTCCATGCCCACCCTGGATCCCAGGCTGCACCGTGCCACTGCCACAGGGCCCCCCAACCCCCGACAGCGCCTGGGCACCTCCACAGAGCCCGGCGCATCTGGCTCCAACCTGCCTGACTTTGAGCTCCTCTCTCGCATCCTTAAGACGGTCAATGCCACGGGCCCCTCAGCGGCCCCTGGCTCCAGCGACAAGCCCAGTGACCCCCGGGTGCGGAAGGCACCTACCGACCCTCGGCTTCAGAAACCAGCAGACTCCGCTGCCTCCTCCCGGGCTGCCAAGCCTGGCCCCACCGAAGCATCCTCTCCAGCCGGCAGCCCCAGCGGGGAGTCCTCCCCACCAGCCACCGCCCCCTATGACCCCCGAGTACTGGCTGCCGGCGGGCTGGGCCAAGGCAGCGGAAGTGGGCAGAGCAGC
Source organism: Eumetopias jubatus (assembly GCF_037043125.1). NCBI lineage: Eukaryota > Metazoa > Chordata > Mammalia > Carnivora > Otariidae > Eumetopias > Eumetopias jubatus. Next base: position 56,175,451 of record NW_028274816.1, on the reverse strand, counting down.
GTGCTGAGTGGCATCAGCCTCTACGACCCCAGGACTCCCAACGCAGGTGGCAAAACTGCAGAGCCGGCTGCCGACGCAGGAGCCCAGCCCAAGGGCCCTGAGGGCAATGGCAAGAGCTCAGCCGCCAAGGCCAAGGAGCCCCCATTCATCCGCAAGTCCGCCCTGGAACAGCCGGAATCCGCGAAATCCTCTGCGGACGGGGGCGCTGCCACGGCCACGGACAGATACAACAGTTACAACCGGCCCCGGCCCAAGGCCGCGGCGGCCCCCCCCGCTGCCCCAGGCGCCCCGCCGCCAGAGGGCGCCCCGCCCCAGCCCGGCGTGCACAGCCTGCCAGTGCCCACCCTCTTTGGGACCGTGAAACAGACGCCCAAGACGGGCTCCGGGAGCCCATTTGCTGGCAATAGCCCAGCCCGCGAGGGCGAGCAGGACGCGGGGTCCCTGAAAGATGTTTTTAAAGGTTTTGACCCCACTGCCTCCCCCTTTTGCCAGTAGTGTTAAGCTGGAGTCAAGCGCTCCCTGCACCCCACCCTTCCCAGGGCAATATTTAAGGGCAGCAACCAGAGTTGGGAACTTGGGGGGAGGGGGGCTCTGGGTTTTTTTTTTTCCCTTTTGTTTTTTCTCTCCATGTGTCTGTCTCTCTCTCTCTCTTCTCTTTCTCTTTTTCTCTCTTTTTTAATAGTACTTTCGTTACAACATATAAATTGTATATAACCATTTTCAGTCCGTTCTGGTCAGTGCTGCAGGGCTCCCAGGCTCCCACCAAGAAAACCTGCACGTGACCAGTTTCAAGTCCCCTGGGCCTCAGCCCTAGCTGGCACTTCCTCTGTCCAGGCTCAGTTCAGGGACTCTCTAAAGGCTGGAGCCCCAGTCTGGTGGCTGGGGGTCCGGTGGGTTTTCTGGGCAAAGCTCGGCCCCTCCTCCGCCCCCTGCCCACCCCCGAGGACAAAGGGAACAGTAGGTGTCCGAAGGCACTGAATGCTGCTCACCCCACATGAGCGAGGAGAGATGAAGCCGAGACAGTGGTCAGGCCCTGCATGGGAGCAGGTCCAGGTGTTTCTAGAACCCCATCCCTTCTGCAGGGGGCAGGCCCTGACGACCTGCTTCAGAGACCGAAGGAAGGAGACAATTTGAGAGAAAGGCAGAGAGCCCTCGGAAGCTGCCTGGCCCAGAAGAAGCAGAGCCCCATCTGCTCCTGTCTCCGGATTCGCACACCGGCCTCCCTGCCGCCCTCCGTCCAGAGTTCGTCCTCAGACCCACACCCTCTGCCCACATCAGAAGACTCCAGGGTGAGAGATGGACCTGGAGGTGGCAGGGCTGGTGTGGGGCGGCATACCCCAAAAGCTGCCTCCAGGAGGCAGCCTTCGCGTGTTTTCTGTCAGTATTAGCTCCTGTCCTGTCCTGTCCTGTCCTGTCCCGTCCCGCCGTGGCCATGCCTCCTCCCCTCAGGCTGGGGGTCTTTCCTGGTCCTTAGGAGCCAGAGCACCCAGTGTGCTGGCCCCAGCCCCTCAGGGGATAGCTCAAGGATCCGTGGCATGGCCACTCCACCAGGCTCCCGACGGAGCCCCAGGTGGTTCTTGGCAAAGTGTTTCTACTCTCCGCTTGCTTTGAACCTCCTTGCACCGTGTCTAACTTAGGGCCTATGGTTTTGGTGTGTGCGGTTTTTTTCTCAGCTGACTGGTGCATGGGTTCAGAGGTGTGTCACAGTATTGGATTTTGGGGGCTTGAGGAAAGGGCAGGAGACTAGCCAGGGCAGGGTGGGGCTGTCGGGCCCTCTCCAGGAGACGGCCCAGCAGGAACCCCGCTTGCAGGTGGAGGGTGCGGAACCAGAAACCTACATCGTGCTCCCCTCCTCCGGCTGAGCCGGGATGGGAGCAGAGACGTCTGCACAGGGCTCCCCCACCTGCCCCAGGACCCTGGCTGAGATCCAGCCCTGTCCATAGAGCTCCGGAGGAGGCCCGTCCTGTGGTGGTGGCCTGGGGAGACCAGCCCATGGCTCGGGGGTCCTTTCCACTTTTGTGTAAGCATGTGCTGGCCGTCTCTTGCCTTTTTCTTCTCATCCCATTCACCCCACCTGCCTTGCTTAAGGCCCCCACCTATTCCTTGCTAATAATGAGGAAACCTGATGACCCAGCCAAAGGGTTTCCCCTCCCACCTCCTTGGGGTGGGAGGTGAATGAGGCTCCTATACCAAACCCCTCTCCCCAGAAAAAAGAGAAAACAGTTATTGAGTTTGGGGCCAGAAGCTAGGGCGGGAGAAGGCAGCCCACAGGGTCAGTGCGCCGTGATCAGGTTGGTTTGGTTTGTCTCTGTCTTTTTTGTTTTTGTTGTTTTTAAACAATCATTAGTGAGATTTTTCTTCAGCCACCAGTGTTGGCCTTGAAGCAGAGGGCTGCAGCCCTTGGTGTTTGTAAAAATAAGTAAGAATACACAGTGTGGCTATGGGTTTTTTTTTTTTTTCCCCTCCCTCCTTTGAGAATTTTCTTTTGTAAAAGCAAAATTAAATACTTTTTTAAAACCGAAATCTGTGGATGAAATAGAAGCTGGAACCCTCCTGTCGGAATATTCAGCCTAAGAACCTCATGGGACTATGAATTCCCCCGAAATTTTCATTTGCCATCAGGCCAAGCTTTTAAAAACAAAATGTTCTCTAACCAGGATTGTAACAAAAGTGTAAATACTACTTCAGAGTTGAGAGTTGATGGTGCAAATATGTATATAACGTACTGTATTTTTACAATGATCATCGCATGACTGTCCCAGCCCCCTTTTTGTACTCCTTATCTGTCTTCCAGAAATGTCACCTGCCCTTTCTCCTGTGGTCTCTTAATCCAATAATTGTATTACTGCCATTAAAGGATGCAGTTATTTTAAAACTCCTGCAGTCTTGCCTCTCTGTGCTGCCCCCAGCATCCCTCTCCCTGGGAATGACAAAACCTAGATCTGTTCTCTGGGTGGCTGGCCCCTGGGTGACATTCGTGATGACACTGGGGGATCAGGGCCTCCAAACAGCCTACACTTAGCTGTTGGCACCTGCCTCCCACGGTTCCCGGGCCCCCGCTTTGGGCCAGTGTTAGCATTCAGAGTTACAGTGGTGTGCTCCACGGCCCCACCCCTGCACAGCGCACGGAAGGGGCCAGTGGTGAACAAGCAGGGCAGTGGGCTGGCTGCTAGGGATGCGAAGAAACGGGAGCCCTGACCACTACAGACTGTGTCTCCTCAAAACGGATGTTAACACACCTATCCCCCCCACCCCCCGTATTAGGAGGTGAGGCCTCTGGGAGGTTGGGAGGTAGTGAGGTCAGAGGGATGGAGCCCTTCCACGGGTTGCCCGGCTAAGCTGGTGAGCTCTAAATTGATGTCAATATTTCAGGGTGTAGTCTTTGAATTTCTTCCCATTCATCCGTATTGAGTGAGGATGATTTCACCTGCAATTCAAAACTCCCAACTCAGCTGGCTTAAACAGGAGTCTCGCAGCTTGGGAAGGTCAACAGGGCGGTTCTGGGTTGGTCAAGTTGGACTGTAAAGTCACACGGGTTTGGGCCGGCTTTCATACTGCTGGCTATCCCCTCATGATTGCAAGATGGTGAGAGCACCTGGCAGCCTCCGCCTCGCCTGGCCAAGTGCAGAAGCAGGTAAGGAACACCTATATTTACTCATGAGCGAGGGAACACTTCCTGGAAACTCCTCAGCATACTTTCCTGTCTGATCTCATCAGCTCTCCCTGTGTTGGTTGCTGGCAAGAGGGTCAATGAAGTCTCATGTTCCATGCTTAGACTAATCAAAGATCCAGCATCCTGAAGCCGAGGATGCAAACACCTGCATGGCTCGCAATGTGGGGGAGGCCCGGGGGTTGAGAGCCACAGTGATGATTTGGCTAGCAGGTGTGTGGTGGGTGGCCCTGGGTTCCAGCAGAGGCGACCAGCTGGCTGGGGCAGGGACCTGTGAGGGGAAAGGAGCTGGCACCTGGACCCGGGAGGTTGGCAGGTCCTGGAGAGTCTCGAAGGCATTGCCACAGACACAGGCAGGGAAGAGCCTGGAGAGTTTGTGTTCAAGTAAGGACCAGACCCGGGGCCCCTGGGTGGCTCAGTCATTAAGCGTCTCCCGGGCTCCTGGGATCGAGCCCCGCATCAGGCTCCCTGCTCAGCGGGGAGTCTGCTTCTCCCTCTGCCTCTGCCTGTCGCTCTACCTACTTGAGCTCTCTCTCTCTCTCTCAAATAAATAAATCTTTAAAAAAGAAAAAAAAGTAAGGACCAGACTGGAGGCTAGAACCTTCCTCCCAGGGCTGACAGGGAACAGGGGTCGGAGAGGATGTCTGAGCAGCCCTGTGGAGGGCAGTTGCCTTGCTGAGATGGCACTGGGAAGGACGAGGTGGTCTGGGAACTGGCCAAAAACAGCTCTGGACTGGGGCTGTGGGTGGAGGATGTGGGGGCCCCTGCAGAGAGCTGGATGATGTCTCAAGATGTCATGGAGCCCTGAGTGTCACTGTTGGAGGAAAAAAACGGAGTCTGAGGACAGAAGGGGCCAGAGAGCATTGGCTGGTGAGTGAGGCCAAGAGCCATGTTGAGAGCCTTGCACTTTCAAAGATGACTGGGGTGTCGGATTGGCACCCGTGCCAGTGTCCTCGGGCACCTGACCCGACCCACTCCCTAGATTGTGCAGGTGTGAACATGTGACCGTACTTTCTTTGTCAGATGTTTAGCCATCTGCCCATCCCTCTCCACCCACGAGAACACAGCCCCCCGGGGGCACCTGGGTGGCTCAGTCGTTAAGCATCTGCCTTCCGCTCAGGTCATGATCCCAGGGTCCTGGGATCGAGCCCCGCATCGGGCTCCCTGCTCCGCGGGAAGCCTGCTTCTCCCTCTCCCTCTCCCACTCCCCCTGCTTGTGTTCCCTCTCTCGCTGTGTCTCTCTCTGTCAAATAAATAAATAAAATCTTTTAAAAATAAAATAAAATGAAGTGCAGTAGCATTTAGTACCTTCTTGAAGTTGTAGACCATCATTACCTTTTTCCAGTTCCAAAACATTTCTATTACCCCAAAAGGGAAGCCCTTACCTATTATTATTATTATTATTATTATTATTAAAGATTTTATTTGGGTCTGAAAAGACCCTTTGCCCAAATTTGACCATAGTCACAGATTCAGGGGGTTTGAACGTGGCCATGTATTTTGGGGGACCACCATTCAGCCCCCTACACTGGTCTTTCAGCTGATTCTGGGGATGCGGGCAGAGAAGGCTCTGATGACTCTTAACACTTCATTCACCACCTTTCTCTGAAATCTGTCCTGGAATGTGTGTGCCGCAGTTATTCCTTACCTCGCAGTAATCTTTTGGAAGTCTCTTAGAAGTCCTTTTCCTGGGGCGCCTGGGTGGCTTAGTCGTTAAGCTTCTGCCTTCGGCTCAGGTCACGATCCCAGGGGTCCTGGGATCGAGCCCTGCGTCAGGCTCCCCGCTCAGCGGGAAACCTGCTTCTCCCTCTCACACTCCCCCTGCCTGTGTTCCCTCTCTTGCTGTGTCTCTCTCTGTCAAACAAATAAAATCTTAAAAAAAAAAAAAAAGTCCTTTTCCTGACAATCACAGGATCATCCCTTATAAACAAGCTTCCACCAGAGATGAGACACAAACATCAGATAATATCCATAGGAACACTGTACTGGATATTTGCAAAAAGACCCATCCTGAGGCTAGATGAGCAGCTTTTTCTATCACGGGTATTGCCCATGTTGTGAGTCTGGTGAGGGGCTCTTAATACTATGAAACTTTTTTTTTTCTGAGATTTGGAGCCTATCAGTTGTGTTAGTAAGGATGGGCAAGGTTCTGCTGCAGAAATCCAAATTTCTAAATCTCAGTGGCTCAGTGGTGGGGCAGCAGGAAGCTGGGTTCATCATAGCCGCTAAGGAAGGGACCCAAGCGGCCTGCGGCTCCGCCCCTGGAAACCACCTGGCAGTGGTGAGGGGAGATGGAGGATTGCCCCCCAGCCCTTAAAATGCTTCTTCCCCAAGGCCATGGACTTCACCTCTGTTGTTTTTCATTGGCTAAACCTGAACTTCCAGGAGGCTATATAAGTGCTGTTCTGCCATGGGGCCAGGAGGCGGACAGCTGGAGCTACTCGGGAGACCAGCACTAATGTCTCCCGCACCAGCCTTCCCAAGTTCTCCCAGGCGTCCCTCCTTGTTTGCAGGTGCGACGCCACGGGCTACAGTAGCCCGCTGAGGAAGGTCCCTCTCATCTGTCTGCCACCGCAGGGAGCCCCAGTCCCTGAAGGCCTGAGCGGCTGAAATTCACCCCTAGGTTTCCATGGAAGGCCACGCCCCCACAGGCCGCCCCAGCCGATGCCTGAGAAGGGTGGGCGTGGGGATGCGGTGGGTGGTTGGGGGGGGTGTGAGAGAGAGAGAGAGAGAGAGAGCAATCTGGTGTCTCCGCTTCTAAGGAGCTAATCCTACCCGGACCTACCCTGCTATTGCCGTATTCCCCGTATCCCGTATCATTCCACCGTATCCCCAGTAGATGATTTGGTTTTGTTTTGTTTTTATTTTGTTTTTATTTTTTTTAAAGATTTTATTTATTTATTTGAGAGAGAGAGAGAATGAGAGACAGAGAGCACGAGAGGGAAGAGGGTCAGAGGGAGAAGCAGACTCCCCGCTGAGCAGGGAGCCCGATATGGGACTCGATCCCGGGACTCCAGGATTTTTAAAGATTTTATTCATTTATTTGCCATAGAGCGCCAGAGAGAGAGCACAAGCTGGGGGGCGGGGAGGGGCAGAGGGAGAAGCAGGCTCCCCACTGAGCACAGAGCCCCACGCGGGGCTCGATCCGAGGACACCAGGGGATCATGACGGGAGCAGAAGGCAGACACCCAACCGACTGAGCCACCCAGGCCCCCCGACCAGATGATGTGAAAGGTAAAATCTTTTACACAGTCTTTCTTATTTCTTCTGGTGGTTACTCTGTTTCTCTCTTTTTTTTTTTTAAATAGTGTTGACATTTAAAAATTTTTTTTATGATTTATTTGAAAGAGAGCACAAGCTGGGGAGGGAGAAGCAGGCTCAGCAGGGAGCCCAGGCACGGGGCTGGATCCGAACCCAGGAACACGGGATCGTGACCAGAGCCGCAGGCAGACTGAGCCACCCAGGTGCCCCTCTGTTGCTCTTAAAACATGTCAGCTTTAGGTGTTTTCTGCCAACTTCTTTCTCCTTTCCCTCTTCCTTACTTTCTTCAGGCTGGTCTTGTAACTTTACATACTATGACACCTTCTGTGTCTTACTCTCTCAACAAACACTGCACATTAGAATGTTCTGCAGGGATGGAAATGGTCTCTCTCCTTGCCGTCCCAAGGACAGCAAGTTTTGTTTAAAAACAAAACAAAACCAAATCATCTGGGGATACGGTGGAATGATACGGGATACGGGGAATACGGCAGCCTCTGGACACATGTAGCCACTGAGCACTTACACCCAGGCCCTGGATTTTACTTTTTTTTTTTTTTTAGTTTTTTTTTGGGGATTTTACTTTTTAATTAATGTGAGTTTAAATTTAAATGAAGGCACATGTGCCCAGCCGCTGCCATGTTGGACAGCACAGCCCTAAACCCTAGATAACAGCTCAGGACTTTCCACTTGTTAAAACGATCACAATTACAAATCACTCCATTCACTTTCCTCTCCAGACCTCCCACCTCCTGTCAACGGCATTCTGCTCAAGCTGGGTAACTGTGTTTGCTGCTGTAACAAATTATCACAAACTTAGGGGCTTAAAAATAATGCAGATGCATTCTCTTATAGTTCTGAAGATCAGAAGTCTGAAATCAAGGTGTTAGCAGGGTTGTGTTCTTCCTGGAGGGTTCAGGGGAGAATTCATTTCTTTGCCTTCTCCAGCTTCTAGAATCCTCCTGCAGTGCTTGGCTCAAGGTCCCTTCCTGATGTCCCTCTGACCTCTTGCTCTTGTCGTCACATCTACTATTAACTGATCCTCTTGCTTCCTTCTTTGAAAAGCCTCTGTAGCCACACCCTAATTCCTGGAACCCAAGAACGCTATATTACGTGGCAAAAGGAACTTTGCCGGTGTGATTAAGGGTGGGGAGATGGGGAGATGATCCTGCATTGTGTGGGTGGCCCCGGATGTCATCATAGGGTTGCTCATAAGAAGGAGGTGGGAGATCAGAGTGGTAGGAGGGAAGCAGAGTTCAGAGTGGTTCTAGGAAGAGGCCACAAGCCAAGGAAAGCAGACAGCCTTCAACCCCTGCTTCTCACTGAAACCCCAAAGAATTGAAAACAGGTACACTAACAAATATTTCTACACGCATGTTCATAGCAGCGTTATTTTTTTTAAGGTTTTATTTATTTGTCAGAGAGAGAGAGCACAAGCAGGGGGAGCAGTGGACAGAGGGAGAAGCAGGCTCCCCGCTGAGCAAGGAGCCCAATGCAGGACTCGATCCCAGAACCCCAGGGTCATGACCCGAGCCGAAGGCAGACACTTAACCGACTGAGCCACCCAGGGGTCCCAGCAGCATTATTCATAATAGGCAAAGAATGGAAACAATCCTCATGTCCATCTACTGACGAATGAATGAACAAAATGTGCTATCTTCATAGAAGGGAATATTACTCCCTTGTGACAAGGAATGAAGCAACGTTAAAACTTGAAAACATTAAGCTAACTGAAATAAGCCAGATACAGAAGGCTACATATTGTAGGATTCCATCTCCCTATGAAATGTCCAGAACAAATCCACAGAGACAGAAAAGAGATTAGTGGTTGCCAGGGACTGGGGGAGGGGGAGGGGATGGGTGCAGTGATCAAACTGTTCTGCGGTTAGTGATGCAACATTGTGAATATTCTAAAAGCCATTGGATTGTACACTTTAAAAGGATGGATTTTATGGTATGTGAATTACATCTCAATTTTAAAAAAATTGCATTTTTAAAAAAAACTAGCATTCTTGTATACCAAAAAAATCAAATGGGAAATTAACAGAAAATCAGATAACTTTCCCAAGAGTGATAAAAACCATAAGGTATCTAGGGGAAAAAAAAACAAAAAAACCCCACGAAACTATAAGGTAACTAGGAATTAACCTAATGAAGAATGCATGAGAACTTTCTGGAGATGTCAAATTAAAAAAAAAAAAATCTGAGATAAGGAGAAATTTTATTCAAATGTTATTCAAAAAGACCATTTTAGAGCATGTGACTCTTGATCTCGGGGTTGGAAGTCCGAGTCCCACGTTGAGAGATTACTTAAAAATAAAATCTGTAAAAAACAAAAAACAAAAAACGACCATTGCCATGGGGAGGCTGCTCTGACCTCTGAGGTCTGCAAGTGTCTCCAAACAGAAAAGGGCATTGCTTTCCGCTAGCCAGTGGGGTTTGTAGTAGGGGAAGATGGGTATGTGAGTGGCAGCAAGTAACCAACGTGGTTTGACAGGAAATGTGTCCTCCTGTGGTCAGCAGGTCTCAGGAGAAGCTGACCAGCATTTCAGTTGGGGGAGGGGCTGTTTGGGGTCTGGGGGGAGGGAGGGGAGGAGAGCAGCCTGACCCAGCGTTGGTCAGGGCGAGACAGAGGGGTCACCGTGCACACCTGGGCAGAGAGAAAATGCTAGAGTTGTGTCCCAGGACTTAAAGGGCAACCTGAATAAATGCTGGATGGGTGGGTCATGTGACCTGCCTTGTGATTCCTCTTCAGGCACTAAAATGTCCTGCCACCAAAGCTAATGCTGTGTCCTCTCCCCCCACCCCTTCATTGTTGTGGCCCCAGTTGGAACAGGGCCTGACATCAGGTCAGCTCTTCATAAAAATATATTCCTTTTTTTTTTTTAAGATTTTATTTATTTATTTGACAGAGAGAGACAGCGGGAGAGGGAACACAAGCAGGGGGAGTGGGAGAGGGAAAAACAGGCTTCCCGCGGAGCAGGGAGCCCGATGTGGGGCTCGATTCCAGGACCCCGGGATCATGACCCGAGCCGAAGGCAGATGCTTAACGACTGAGCCACCCAGGAGCCCCTAAAAGTGTATTATTTAAAAAAATATTTTTTTATTGAGATGTAATTGACATCTAACACTGTGTAAGTTTAAGGTACAACATGTTGATTTGATACATTATATATATATATATGTGCAATTATATATAGTGTTGCAATAGGATTACCACTGGACTCTTAGCTGACATCTCCATCATGTCACATAATTGCCATTTCTTTTTTGTGGTGAGTACGTGTATATTCTGTAAAAGGATCCCAATGTCTGGTTGTCCCTTCCACCCACAGATGTGACTGCATTGGTCTGGGATGAGGCTGGAGCATTAATGTTGTAAAGCTCCTGGACTGTTCGATTCGTGCATGAGAACCACTGGTCAAATCACAAGTGCAGAGGCAGCCGGCCAGCCCTCTGATCTGTCTCTTTAAGGAGGATTTGTTTTCTCTGCCCTGACCCTTTCTGGCATTTGGTTTTTCTCTCCCTTCTCCCTCCTCAGACTAAATGGTTCCACCAGCCAAGAATGTGAGAAATGTGTCTCAAATATTTTCAGTTCCACTTAATCCATTTAATGCTTAGGGTTCATTGCCACCAGCCAGGCTGTTCCAGCCCATTTGAACTCCCTCCCAAGTTTAACCCCCTCCAGAGCTCCCAGTCAGCCTCCCCCTCCATAAAAGCCAAGCTCTTCTCAGTGGTAGATGAAGGAGCAGGTAAGGAGGGGCCTGGCCCAGCAGGTCTTGTAGCCAAGATTCCAGAGGTTGATGGAGAGCTATGTGGAAGGGTTTCAGCTAGGGAGAAACATCATTAGCTGCTCATTTAAAATAGCCTCTGGGGGCGCCTGGGTGGCTCAGTTGGTTAAGCGACTGCCTTCGGCTCAGGTCATGATCCTGGAGTCCCGAGATCGAGTCCCGCATCGGGCTCCCGAGTCTGCTTCTCCCTCTGACCCTCTTCCCTCTCGTGCTCTCTATCTCTCATTCTCTCTCTCTCAAATAAATAAATAAAATCTTAAAAAAAAAAATAGCCTCTGGTGGGGCACCTGGGTGGCTCAGTGGGTTAAGTGTCCCACTCTTGATTTCGGCTCAGGTCATGATCTCAGGGTCGTGGATTGAGCCCTGCGTTGGGCTCCACGCTCAGTGGGGAGTCTACTGGAGATTCTCTCCCTCTGCCCCTCCCCCGCTCCTGCACACACACTCTCTCTCTCTCAAATGCATAAATCTTTTTTTTTAAGATTTTATTTTATTTGACAGAGAGCAACACAGTGAGAGGGAACACAAGCAGGGGGAGTGGGAGAGGGAGAAGCAGGCTTCCAGCTGAGCAGGGAGCCCAATGCGGGGCTCAATCCCAGGGCCCTGGGATCATGACCTGAGCCGAAGGCAGATGCTTAATGACTGAGCCACCCAGGCGCTCCTCAAATAAATAAATCTTAAAAAAAAATATATCCTGTGGCTGCTAAGTCTTTTTCCCAGTCAGCACCACATTCTAAAGATGAATGTCAGGTCATGCTACCCCCTAGCTCAAAATCTCCCCCTGGCTCCCATTGCACTTAACATAAAATAAGAAGCCTTCAACATGGCCCCTGAGACACCAACAACCCAACCCCCATCTGTCTCTCACTTCGTTTTGTCCCCACTCCCCTCGCTCACTTTGCTCCAACCACACAGGCCCCCTGGCTATTCCTCCAGCATGTCAAGCACACTCCAGCCTCAGGGCCTTGGCACTTGCTATCCTCTCTGCTTGGAGCACTCCTCCTCCTCATCACCTCATAAATGACTCCTTGTCACTCAGATGGCTACTCTTATGTCACATCCTCAAAACTCAGCAGCTTATAATAATAAATGTGTACAATTGCATATAGTTTCTGCAGATCAGGAAGTACCCACAAGAGTAGCTTAGCAGGGTGGTCCTGGCTCGGTGCTTCTCATGAGGTTCAGGCCAGGGCTGTGGTCATCCAAGGACCTGACAAGGGGCTGGAGGAACCTTTCAGGGATGTTCATTCATGTGGCTGGCAAGCTGGTGCTGGCCGTTGGCTTCTTTTTTTTTTTTAAAGATTTTATTTATTTATTTGAGAGAGAGAGAGAGAGAGAGCATGAGAGGGGGGAGGGTCAGAGGGAGAAGCAGACTCCCCGCTGAGCAGGGAGCCCGATGTGGGACTCGATCCCGGGACTCCAGGATCATGACCTGAGCCGAAGGCAGTCGCTTAACCAACTGAGCCACCCAGGCGCCCTGGCCGTTGGCTTCTCCGCAAGGCTGCTCATGTGTCCTCCCAGTATGGCAGCTGGCTTCCCACAGAAAGGGTGATCCAAGAGAGCGCTGCGGACGTGGCAGTGTCTTTTATGACCCAGCCTTGGGAGTCACACTCGATCACTTCCATAGTATTCTATTGGCCACACAGAGGCAGTCCTGATTGGATGTGGGAGAAGACAACACAAAATGTGAAGATAGCTGGTGTCATCCTAGAGGCTGGCTGCCATAGTCTTTTGTCATTCTCTGCCTCATCACCTTGATTTATTTTCTGCGTGGATTTGACATTTCCTGGAATTATATTAATTATTCCTTTGTCTCCCTTGCCCAGTGCTATCATGTCCATAGCGGCTGGGACACATCATTTTTCTGTTTAGTTCACTGCTATATCCTCAGTGTTTTTGTTTTTTGTTTTGTTTTGTTTTAGTTTTAGAGAGGGAGTGGTGGGGGAAGGGCAGAAGGAGAGGGGAAAGAGAATCTTAAGCAGGCTCCACGACCAGAATGGAGCCCGACATGGGGCTCAAGCTCACAAATCTGAGATCATGACCTGAGGTAAAATCTAAAATCAAGAGTCAGACGCTTAACAGACTGAGCCACCCAGGTGCCCCCATATCCTCAGTGTCTTAAATAAACAGAGCTTGGTACATAGTAGATATTCAATAATTATTTGCTGAAATAATAAGTGGAGAATATACCCTTAGGGGGTTCTGGGGACCAATAAGTGGGCTGGTTTCAGCTGTCCAGGTGAAAGATAGCAAGGGTTTGAACTCGGGATTGGAGAGAAATAGATAGCTATTGACAGGGTCACCTGTCCTCTTGCAAGTTTCTGATCTCTTCCTGCTATAACACAGCCTTCATAGGGAGGTGGAGTGATTTTTTTTTTTTTAAGATTTTATTTACTTATTTGACAGAGAGAGTGGGAGAGCACAAGCAGAGGGAGCAGCAGAGGGAGAGGGAGAAGCAGGCTCCCTGCCAAGCAGGGAGCCCGATGTGGGGCTCGATCCCAGGACCCCAGGATCACAACCTGAGCCGAAGGCAGAAGCTTAACCATCTGAGCCACCCAGGCGCCCCAGGAAGGTGGAGTGATCTTAACAGATAAGTTGAATATTGTCTGACCCCTGCATAACTTCTCTATGTCTTTCTACTGCACAGGATCAGGAGTTACAGGTGACCCAGGAACTAAAGGGGGTGACCTCAAATGGGTCCCCTTGCTCTGGATGGGGTTAGGGTGGTCAGAGAGCTGTTTTTCTGGATTCAAAAAGATCTCTACGCACTGTAGGGCATCTTAGAAAATATAGTTGTCATGGCTGCCCTGGAAGAAAAGGAAACCATTTCATGATGGTAAATAATTGTTTATGTTCAACCTCCTACACTCACTATAAGCTTTCCTGGGCCCCAGATTCTTTCTGTAAGTCTCTGATCATGCTTTATCTGGTCTATGCCTACTCCGAGTTCAGGTTTCAACTTAGGCACCCCTGTGCTGACTTCACATCCAGGCTGGGTTAGGTACCCTCTCTGGGCTCCGCTAGTCTCCTGGACTTCCCCAAGGATTTACTTATTTAGCATGTTTAGTGCTTATTTTCTGCCTATCCCTCTAGAATGGAAGCTCCATGAGAGCAAGGAGTTTTCTAATCCATGAACATGGTATATATTTCCACTTATTTAGATCTTCTTTAATGTGGCTCAACAGTATTTTGTAGTTTTCAATGTAGAAATCTTGCATATCTTTTGTTAAAATATTTCCTAAGGATTTTTGGGTTTGATACTATTGTAAAAGAACTTATCTTCAATCTCATTTTGCAACTGTTTCTACCTAGTATGTAAACATAAAATTGATTTTTTTTTTTTAAGTAGGCTCCATGCCCAGTGTGGAGCCCAACACAGGGCTTGAACCCACCACCCTGAGATCAAGACCTGAGCTGAGATCAAGACTGAGCCACCCAGGCACCCCTATTTTGAAGATTTAATGAGAATATCCATGTAAAGCGAGAGCACAGTCTGATACATGGTTAGTGCCCAATAAACATCAGTTTGTATTACCTCACTTCTCCCTCCCTATAAAAGAGGGAGCATTCTAGTTTGTAAATCCTTAAGTTTACAATGAGAATGAAATGACATCATGCACAGACTGTGCATAGCACAATTCTTGGCACAGGGAAAGCCACTGGTAAATGTTTGCTATTATTATTTACCAAGTCCCTGCTTATATTGCGCTGGGGGGCATGGAGATGTGTCAATCAAGGACCCAGTCCACTGAAAGCTCACAGCCTATTGGCAGAGACAGGTAAGTATAGAGATCGTTACCACACAGTGTAGTAAGGGGACATAAACTGAAATTTGCCAGTTTAAACCTAAAAGGAAACAGCAATGGTTTATAGCAGGGAAAATAGGAAACAACTTAGGGACGGGGTTCCCCTGCGGTACCTACGTGTAATGCATCGGTATGAACCATTAAACTTAATGCTGCGGAACGGAGGATGGGGATGGTTGGCTGGCGCAGGGGGTGAAAATTACTTTTCATTAGACCCTTTTGTATCTTTTGCATCTTGGACTGTGTTCAAAATAAGCAGTATTTTTTAAAATAAGAAATTATGCTGTGGAAAGTATTCAATGCCACCAATGTTCACGACTTACTGTTATGTGAAAAAAAGTTAATTTGTCAAACAGCATGTCGTTTTACGCTTACCTAAAAAAAAGACGGGGCAGGAGTACAACAAAGTATTAGCAGTAACTTCATCAGTGGGATTAATGTTGAGTTTTACTTTCTCCTCTCGGCTTTTCGAGATTTTGCTAAGGTTCTACATTAAGCAGAATTTTGTTTTGTTTTGTTTTTGTTTATTGGCCGTGAGAATTAAAGTTATTAACAAAACTACAACTCCCAGCAGGCATCATGCCCCCGGCTTCTGAAGACCGGCCTTCTATGGGCGCAATGTTCGCTGGGATTCGTAGTCCAGTAGCAGAAGCAAGGTGGGACGCGCAGTACCGGTACAGATGACAGAGGAGGAATCACCCGCAGTGTCGACCAATGGACAGTGGGGGCCAGCCCTGAGTGGCGCTCGCAAAACCAATGGGTGAGCCGACGTCCCTGAGTGACGTGTTCTTTAGCCTACGGGCGGCCCATGGGGGCGGGTCGGTGAGCGGCGGCCGTAGTGCGAACCATGGGAGGTGGCTGGTGGTGGGCTCGGGCCGCCCGACTGGCCCGGCTCCGCTTCCGGGGGGCGCTGCTGCCGCCTCCGCGGCCCCGGAGCGGGGGCGCCCGGGGGTCTTTCGCCCCTGGCCACGGCCCCCGCGCCGGGGCTTCGCCACCCCCCGTGTCCGAGCTGGATCGTGCGGACGCCTGGCTCCTTCGGAAGGCGCACGAGACAGGTCTGAGGCTGGGGTCGGCCCGGATGGGAGAGGGGGTTCCAGATAGCCAAGCTGTCGGCGCACGTGAGTGGGGGGTGGGGGGTGGGGGCGGGGCTCCTGCTGGAAACAGGGCCGGGGCTCCGGAGAGAGCAGGGCTTCCGTATAAGCGCAGGGAAGTGCTCGCTGCAAGAGCGGTCTGTCCGCAAAGAAGGGCTTGCGGATGGGACGGTGTCCGGTTAGTGGGGTGCAGTAGGGATTGGAGAGGTTAGTCGGGCTAGGACTGGCAGCCTTATAAAATTGCACTGCCTGGGCAAGAGAGGCGTCCAGAGAGCGTTAAGGGCGGGGAGCTGCCTACTAGAGGGGTGCGCGTTGAAGGAGCCAGTTCAGCTTGAAGAGGCGACCACTCTGCATTAGGCGGGAGTGTGGATCCCCACCAAAGAGGGGGTTGAGTTCCGGATTGGAGGGAGAAACAACCAATAATAGAAAAGCTCTGGGCTGATTGGAGGGCCAGGTGATCCAGGCTGCAGGGGGAGGGGCCTCACGTGGAGAGGGTAAATAGAGGCTGGGGTAAGGGTGTGGGGTTTGTAACCCCGACTGGCCCGTTAGCGCCCCACCAGGGACTTGAATGGAGGTAAATAACAGCAAAGAAGGACGTACGCAGATAGTTGATAGTTGGCGTTAGGGGGAGGCTGGAGAGAGACTTGAAGTGAGAGAACAGCTTGTCCCCGGAGGGGGGATACACATTTATGGGGGTGGGACGTTGACCAGCATGACCTCTTGGGATCTGCCTGTCCTCAGATTTAGGTCCTGCAGTTTGGGTTCCTAGATACTCCTCCAGATTCTGCAGACTGTCTTGAATCTTTGGTGCTGCGGAGTTTGGGGGAGAGGGCTCAGAGATGGATGGAAGCCAGAGTTTGGGCGCGGGGATAAGGTTAGGTGGAGGGCTGCCAGGACCAGGCGGGGATTTGGGGTGGGATAACACCGTCCTGGCAGATGGGGTTGGGGGCAGGGTTTGGGCTGATGCTGATTTCTTGCCCGCCACCCCCGCCCCTTCCTGTAGCATTCCTCTCCTGGTTCCGCAATGGTCTCCTGGCATCAGGCATCGGGGTCATCTCCTTCATGCAGAGTGACATGGGTCGGGAAGCTGCCTATGGTGAGTACAGACCCCCACTCTCACCCTCACCAGGAAGTGTGGGCACTTGCTCCCCCACTGAGGAGGTAGAGCCCCCATCCTCCCTGGTGGCTATAGATTCTTCCCTGCCCCATCCCAGCCTCCCCATAGTTAAGTGTGGAACCCCTCACTCTTTCCCCCCTGCCAGAAGCCACCTCACCCTCCCTCCCACCCCACCCACCCCGGCTTCCTGGGCACTGGGGAGGGCGGTGGGTCCTTGCCCCCTCCTATCCGACTTCTCAACAAAGATGAGGGTCCTGGCCGAGCCCCTCATGCTGGCTCAGCCCCAGACTGGCCCCGCTGCTGCCCCTCCAGCCCTGTTTTTGCTCTCAGACCAGCTCCTTACTCCTCCTCTGGTCCTGAACCCCCACCTCCACATCCTAGACAGCCCCCCCTCTGACACCTTCTCGAGTCCCTGAGCTTGGGTCTGCACTTACCCCTACCCTGACCTTGAGTTTGCCCCTTCCTCTAACTCCACCTCAGTTTCCTGACCCACCTCGATCCCCGGGTCATCGGGCTCCCAGACCCGGGCCTCCAGCCACCCCACTGCCTGCAGGCAGCCCCCTGGCCTGGGAGCTCGGGCCCTCCCTCCCGCTGACTGCAGCCTTCTCCCCCCCCTCACCCCCGCACAGGCTTCTTCCTGCTGGGCGGCCTGTGTGTGGTGTGGGGCGGCTCCTCCTACGTGGTGGGCCTGGCGGCGCTGCGGGGACCCATGCAGCTGTCGCTGGGGGGCGCGGCGGCGAGCGTGGGGGCCGTGCTGGCGGTAGGCCTGCTCTGGGCTTGTGCCGTCGGCCTCTACATGGGTCAGCTGGAGCTGGATGTGGAGCTGGTGCCCGAGGACGACGGGACAGCAGCTGCCGAAGGCCCCGATGAAGCAGGCCGGCCACCACCAGAGTGAGTGGCTGGGCCACGGGGAATGGCCGGGCGCTGGACGGCCGGGGGCCCAAGGACCGGGACATTAAAACCTGACCCTTTGCCCGCTCCATGTTCCGAGTGGTGGTTCCTGCCATGGGGAGGGTGGGGCGGGCGTGGGAGCCAGGCGAGGCAGGTGGAAGTAACCAAGAAGGAGAAAGGAGAGAGGAGCCCCGAGGCCCCCAGAGACCGAGCCACAGAGGGGGAGAAGGTGTTTAATTTTGCCGGCCGGCCGACAGGGCTGAGCTCAGCCCTGGGGCAGTGCCCTCGGGGCCCCACCCATCCCTCAGGGTCCGGCTCTGTAGGCAGCTCTCCAGTCCTCAGTCCCCCTTCCGCTGCACCCTGGTGCCCGTGGGCCCCGGGTACGGCAGGCCCAGGGGCGGGTAGAAGGCCTCAGGGAGGGTGGGGCCCGGGCCCAGCCTCTGCAGGTGCGGGTACATGAGGCCCAGCTCCGCGGGGCCATAGCGGATGGTGCCGGGTGTGCACAGGCCCCGCACGACGGGGGGCAGGAAGCCCGCGTGGAGGAGGGAAGGTGGGGGGTCCCCAGGAGGCCCCAGGCCCCAGGGCCGCACCAGGTCCTGCTTCAGGGCCCCTGCCCGGATGACAGAAGTAAACTCAGGCCGAGGCAGGGCCGGGTGGCCAGACGGCTCCTCGTCCCCACTGTCCTCCGGGTCTTTAGCGTCCCCTGGGCGAGGCTCCACTTTGATGCGTTTGCCCCGGCTCCGGGGGGCCTCGTCCTTGTCTAGGGGGGCAGCCTGCTTCCCTTCCACTGGAGGCTCTGGCTCTAGAAGAGGGAGATATGAAGGGTGCTGTGTGTGTGCGTCCCCAGCCCTCAGTCTTCCCATCTGTGGAATGAAGCTGAGCTCGGTGGTCTAGACCTGTGGGTCTCAGCTGGGGCCATTTTGTCCCCTAGGGGGTCATGTGGCAGTCTGGAGACATTTCTGGTTGCCACAGCTAGGGTGGACGGTGCTCCTGGCATCTACGGGTAGAGGTTGGGGATTCTGCTAAACACCCTACAATGCACAGGACAGCCCCCAAAGCTGAGAATGATCTGGCCCCAGCTATCAGTAGAGGGGAGACTGAGAAACCCTGGTCTAGACCCGTGTTGTCCAACAGAACTTTCCTCGATGACATTCCATATCTGTGTGCTCCAACGCATTAGCCACTGGCCACGTGAGGCCACTGAGCCCTTGAAATGTGGCAAGGGTGTCCGAGAAAATCTTTCATTTTTGATTAAACGTAAGTCACCACACGTGGCTAGTGGCTTCCAGACTGGAAAGCTCAGGGCCCAGAGACCCTTTCCCTTGGAGCTTCCCGGGGTGAGGTGGGAGGTGAGGCTCACCTGTGGGCTCTGGCTCTGGGCTGGATGCGTCCTCACAGGCCACGCTGGCCGGAAGCTGGAAGGCATCCAGAGGGGTCTGGCCACCCTCGGCTTGGCTGGGGACAAGACAGGGGGTGTAGAGCCCCCACCCCATGGTACTTAGGGCTCATCACTGGAACCCACCCCCCCACTCCAAGCTGGGGTCTAGCCCAGCTTAGCCCTGTCTCCCGAGGCCAGACCCGGGCAGCCTGTGCCCCCCACCCCACCCCCCGCCAATGTCACCACCTGGGTGTCCCCTGGGTACCTCATGCTCATCTCCCCTCAGCATCTTCCTTTCAGACTTCTGCTCCTCTCAGGAGCCCCAAGCCAGCCCATCAAAGCCAGAGACGTGGGTGTGAGCAGATGCCACCTCCCCTCCTCCACCTGCACTGTCTGGCGTTTCCCAGACCTGCCCCAGGACCCGTCCCAGCCTCTTCCCTGGGCTCCAAGCCCCTGTCGTGTCCCTCGAAGTCCCTTGCAGCAGCCAGAGGGGTCTTTCCACAAAGCAGACATGACTGTGACCCTCTCCAGCTTTAAACTCTGCCATGGCTCCCCAGTGCCCCAGAATCAAGTCCAGACCCTCTGCGTGGGACTGAGCCCACTTCAAAGCTGCCTCCTCAATCCTCTGTCCCCTGCGAGCAAGGTCACCCCACATCCGGGCCTTTCCTCTCACTGTCCCCCTGTCCCCTTCCTGTTTTCAAACCCTTCTGGGCTTGTCCTCTTTGAAAAGCCCCCCCCCCCGGAAGAGGCGCCCCCCACCCCAAGCTGGGGAGAGATGGCAAAGTCTTGTGGAGGGGTTCTGAGCCGCCCTATGGGGCACACGGGGTACAGCCCTCACCTGAGCACATAGCTGACCCAGAGCACGTGGCGCTCCCCGGGGCTCTTCCCGCTCACAGCCACGGTGGCCACGGACTGCAGCCACACAAAGCCCCCAGCCCGCTGCAGCCAACGGTAGTAACCAGTCATCACCTGCCCCTTGTCCAGCACTGGGCCCAGCCCAGGGGCCGGCGGAGACAGAGAGAGACAGGTGGACAGGAAGACGGGGTGAGAGAGGAGGACAGGGGGACAGAGAGGGTGACGGTAGGGAGGAGACAAGGGCAAAAGTACAGAGCGGGAGATGGGGAGAGACTGAGTCAGAAGGACTGAGCACTAACCCGGCACGGGGGGGGGCCTTCTGGATTTTTAAGGGGGGCGGGGTCAGAGAGACACCACGGCCCCATTCCTCCCACCCCACGTCTGAGCTGTGGCTCAGGGTGCAGGGATTGGGGGCACTCAGGCCAGGGGTGCTAGGAGACGGGGGTTCTCACGGTCCAGGTGGCTCTGGCGGATCCTGGCTGCGTCCTGGCCGTGGACAAACTGGTAGCAGCTGCGACCCACGAGCTCTGAGGGCCCCAGGTCCATGTGGTCGCTGACTCTGAGGACAGCAGGTGACAGGAGTTGAGAAGAGGTCTGAGACCAGGGGGGTAGAGAACAAGAGGCAGGGTTGGCTCTGGAATCACCAGGAGTGCTCCGGGCCTCAGTTTAACCCTGGGTCAAATGTGCGTAATACTAGTGTCCCTCCTAGGGCGGCCATGAGCATTCAGGCAGGTGGCACTGCTGGGTGCGGGGTGGCCCCGGGCACTCGGAAGGCTCTCAGAGCGTGGGGACGATTTCACAGTTTAATTTTCCCCACTGCGCGGGGCAGGAGACAAAGGGGGGCGGGGAGGGGCGGGGAGGGGCGGGGAGGGGCGGGGAGGGGCGGGGCTCTGCAGAAGGGGCCTCGGGCAAGCCCCGCCCACCCTCTCCACCGGGCGCCGGCCCGGCCTCCTCCTTCCGGTACCTCCGCCCTCGCTGCTCTTCCGTCCCCGGGGCTCCCCAGCCCCCGGGGCTCCCCAGCGCAGCTCTGACAGCCCGCAGCCCCAGCTCTCCCGCGTGGCCCCATCCGCCCGCCTCGGCCCCCAACCCCGGTACCTGCTCTCACAAGCAAGGATGGTGAGACCCAGGCTGAGACGGAAGACGATCATATGTCCGTGTAGTGGCAGCTCAGCCAAGGGGGCTGGGGGCAACGTGTGGCCCAGAGCCACAAGGCCCAGGGAGCGGGCCCGAAGGCGCCCCGTTACGTGGATGACCTGCAGGCGGCAGGCGGGGTTGGAGGAGAAGCCTGGCGAGGCCGGGGCGGGGGGGAGGGGGTGCGGGGGGGGGGGTCGGAGGCACGGGCAGGAGGACCACAACCCGGCCACCGGGCCAGGCTGCGGCTGTCACCCACAGCTGCCGGGGCACAAGGACATAGCTGGCGGAAATGCGGGGGTTCTCCCCAGGTGGGCGTCAGAAGCTGGGGCCGGAGAGCTCACACTCACCTTGTACCCCGAGGCCTTGACGTGCAGCCCCCTCTTGGTGAGGGTAGATTTCATGCGGATGAAGAAGGAGCGCTCCTGGACCCGGGAGAAGGGAGGCACTTCGGCGGCGCTGGCCTCTGGGATGGGGAGTGAAGGAAGGTTATGGGATCCTGAGGAAAAAACACACACGGGCCCCCCTTGCCCCCAGTACAGCTAGCCAGAAGGGTCATGGCCACGGCCTAATGGTTACACAACCTCACTGAAGTCGTATACCAACCTCCCCTCTGAACAGCAGCCAGCCAGATCTCAAATATAACCCTGTCTCTTCCTGCCCTGAAACCGCCATGGCTCCCTAGGACCCTTGGGATAAAGCCCAGCTCCTCACCTTGGCCTCAAACTTTGGCAAGAACCGCCTCCCGCTGACACCAACTTAGCTACAAACTCCAGGTCTCAGGTGGGACAGCTCCTCCTCCAGGAAGCCCTCCCTGACCCCCAGGCTGGGTCAGGCATCTCGCTGGGGGTGGGACCCCAGCCCTGACCACGCTGGATCATCATTCTCAAGGGACTGGTCAGTCTTCCCCACCTGGACTGTGAGCCCAGAGGGTAGGGCTGGGGCTGCTGTCATCTCTGTGTCCCCAGCCCTCCCCAGCACAGAGCAGTAAGACCCACAAATACAGATTAGTCTCTAAATCCCGTGATAGTCTTATAGCTGCTCACACCCAGACGGACCTGTGCCTCAGTGGACCCTCGTGTGTGTCACAGACATCTCCCAATCTTGCAGCGCTGCTGACAGCTCAGATGCTTTTGGTGTTAAGCAAACCCAAAATAAGAAGATCCTACTGGGGCGCCTGGGTGGCTCAGATGGTTAAGTGTCTGCCTTCAGCTCAGGTCATGATCCCAGAGTCCTGGGATCGAGCCCCACATCAGGCTCCTGGCTCAGCAAGGAGCCTGCTTCTCCCTCTCCCTCTGCCTCTCTCCCTGCTCATGCTCTATCTCTGTGTCTCAGATGAATAAATAAAATCTTAAAAAAAAAAAAAGAAGATCCTACTTACAGAAAAGTTAGCCTCTAGTCCCCCAACATCTCAGAGCTAAAAGGAACTTTTAGGGTAATCTCCCAACACCCACCCTCTCCAACATGGAGTGGAATTTTCCACTGGAGAGAAGGCCTGGAAGCACAGATGCTACAGCCAGACAAACCTGGGCTGGAGTCCAGATCAACCACTCACAGCTGTGTGACCTGGGGCAATTAACTTAACCTCTCTGTGCTGTGCCTCAGTTTCCACCTGTGCAAAATGAAGACAGTGATAGTTCCTGCTTGCAGGGTTGTGATTAGGATTCAGTGAAATTATGCACTTAAAGGCACGGCACCTGTAAAAGCCAATGAGCGTGCGCTGTTTTATTATTACCAAAGCCGGGTTCCAGCTGTCACCCACAGGCACCCATCTCCACTTGGTGGCCAGAGGGGTCTTTCTAAAATTCAAATCTTGGGGAGCCAGGCAGCTTAGGCATATTTAGGGAGCCAAGTCTTGTTGTCTCGGTTTAGCCTCTGATCATTTTACCAAAATTTGCTTTGCAGAGCTCGGGGAGAGTGGTTTTTGTTTAAAGAAGACATGGCTGGATACAGTGTACCGGGTGTCCCTTGCCCTACCCTCAGCCGCATTCTTTGGGGGCCCTTGGAATTACCGATCTCAGGGGTATCCGCGAGCGAGGAGGAAGACGAAGAGGAGGAAGAGGAGGGAACGGAGGGCGGGGTGGGGGGCCCGGGGGTCGGGGCCCGGAGCCCCAGTTGCTCCAGCACCTCGGAGTGGTCCCCCGGATGGATGTAGTCGAAGACGCTGCTACCCGTCAGCTCCACCTGCCGGCGGAAGAGGGGACCGCAGAGGGCGGGTAAGATGCGCGCGCAGTCACTCGCCCGGGGTTCAGCCTCCGGCTCACTCGCCTCCGTTGCAGGCGCGCTTCAAGCCAGTTTTGGTTTTTTTATTAGAATTTCTTTTTAACCTTTCTTTTTTTTTTTTTCCTTTTTAACTTTTTTTAAAAGGAGATACAAACTTAGGCTCTAATGCCTTTCTCACTTCAAACCCGGTGATCCTTAAGGATTTTCTGCACCTGCTTATTAAGAAGCCGCGTGCCTGCTTCTCATAGCTTCCATTTGCCCAACTCCCACCCGCACGCAGCAAACAACTGTGCCCGGAAATGAATCACAGGATATCCCAGCAGCGATGGAGATCAGGATACAAGCAGTGGGGTGGTTTTCGAGCTCCTTAAAGTGTTGGAACTTCTCAGACTACCATTCAGTTCACCCCCAAATCTCTCAAAGCAATCTCCCTTTGCTCCACACCTCCCCCAGTCCAGGTCCCCATCTCCCCCCTTCCACCCACCCCGCCCGGCCCCGCTGTGTTCCTGCCCCAGCGTCCTCCCTGCTCTTCTGGCTTTCAGTCTCCACTTTAATACCCCTACTAAGTTACTCCTCTGGCCATGCCCGCCCCCCCCACACACACACCTCAGAAGCCTCCCAGAGCTCCCACTGCCCCTGGGTTTGCGATCGCATGCTTCCCTCTGAACTCCTCCTCATCAAACCCTGCCCTGCACCAGCTGCAAGCCTTTCATCCACTCTTCCTCCCCCCTTCCCCTTGTCCATATTCCCCTATCTCCAGGGTCTTCCTCCTCCCGGCATCTCCAACAACTCACTGAAACGGTGCTCACAAAGGCCAAACACCGAGCACTGGGCTTTTCTAAATTTACCACTTGGTAAAACCTTTGTCAAAGTGATGAGAGGATAGCAATTTGTGCTGAATGGATTGGGGAGGCCTAAGATGCCCCCAGGAGCCAGGCTCCCCAAGGATGGGGGTTTTCGGTTTCTGCTTTTAGCTCTCAGTGCCACCTGCAGGAGCTGGGGCAGAAACAGCTGGTGGAAGTAAAGACAAAATGCAAGCCACTCCACTGAAACGCCATAGAAAATCTTCCAAAGTTGGCAAAACCCAAGCCCTCCCAATACAAATGGCTGCAATTCTTTACAATGGGTAAGAAAAAGCAAGTTTTGGTAAATATGGTGCATCTGGCTAAGGCTCATCGACAAACTGATCTTTCTGCTGATCTGCTTTCTTCAAACTGACCTGTTACTTTAATAACAAACCCCCTC
This sequence comes from Eumetopias jubatus, assembly GCF_037043125.1. Taxonomy (NCBI): domain Eukaryota; kingdom Metazoa; phylum Chordata; class Mammalia; order Carnivora; family Otariidae; genus Eumetopias; species Eumetopias jubatus. The sequence goes on along the minus strand of NW_028274816.1, from coordinate 56,150,998 downwards.
CCCCGCCTGTCATGTGGAGCCACCTGGGGCTCCCAGGGGTGCACTTTGAGAACCGTAGATCCAGTTCACTTTTTAGGCTGGGATGGTGAGGCCAGGAGAGGGAAAGGGCATGCAGCACAGGCCAGCAAGGGAGATGCCAGTCCAGGGACCAGCCGCGGGCCCCTTACCTGTGAGAGACCCAGATAGATGGAGACGGTCTCGGAGATGTAGAGGAACTTCCCTTCCTGGTTCAAGGCAAACACGAAGCCATCCAGGGACTACAGTGGGGAGAAATAGGGAGAGGGGAGAGGAGGGTTGGGCATCTGTCTGTCCAGCAGGTAAGTGGTAAGACATTCTGAAATCTGGCTCGCCACCTAGGATGGATTAATCTGGGGCGGGGGAGGGGCTTTCGTGGCCGTGGGAAAGGGCAGGCAGGAGCGGGGAGCCCCGGCCTGATGCTCCCATGGGATGGATGCTGGAGCAAAGGGTGCCGCTCTCCGGAGGTGGCCACCAGGTGGCAGCAAGGAGCAGCAGGCGGGGTAGGGGCCTCACCTGCAAGATGTGTCCTCCCAGGTGCTGCTCGAAGACTTCAGACACCAGCGCCACGGGGCCCCTGTGGCCTGGGGCTGGGGACAGAGGGAGGGGTGAGGCCGGGGCCTGTTGGTAGGCCCCCATTCGAGCCAGGCTACAGATCTCCCTCTCTTCTCCCCAGTCCTGGAGCCGTCTTGGGGCGCTGGGGGCCCCGGGCCCCGACGGGGAGAAACCTGGGCTCGTGGGGACGGGTGGGAGGGGCGGAAGCGGGCTGAGACGCACAGACAGACGCCAGAGGACGCAGGGAGCCGTCCATTCACGCATTCATTCAGAAAGTCTCCCTGAGCCCCGGCTGTGCAGCAGGCCCTGCGCTGGGGACACAGAAGCGGCCCGGACAGCCTGCTCTTCCCCTCACGAAGGCACCCGGGCCAGGGGCAGACACACCACATGCAAGCAACTAGCAAATATAGAATTATTATACGTGCCAGGGCCATGAAGGATTGAAAAGGTGGTGTGAAGTGAGGCCTGTTGTGGGAGGGGGCGTTTGAGCTCAGACCCGAAGGATGGCAATGGGACAGACTGAAGAGGACAGACAGACAGACAGACATTGGTACAGAGAGCCAGAGAGAGAAAGACAAAGGAACAGATATTGAAAGACAAAAGACACCAGACAGACAAGCAGATGGACAGAGAGACATACAGAGGGATACAAGGAATAGAGAAAGAGAGAAGGACATTGCAACTTGACAGAAAAAGGACAAACAGGGGTGCCCAGCTGGCTTAGTCCGTGGAGTGGGTGGCTCTCTCTTGATCTCGGGGTCATGAGTTCGAGCCCTGCATAGGGTGTAGAGATTACTTAAAAATAAAATCTTAAAAAAGAAAACCAAAACCCCAATGAGATGTCACCTCACACCCACTAGGATGGCTAGAGTTCAAAGAAAAATGTTGGCGGGGATGTGGAGAAATCGGAATCCCTGTGCATTGCTGGTGAGAGTGGAAAATGATGCAGCCGCTTGGAAAAACAGTATGGAGGTTCCTCAATAGGTCACATATGGGGGCACCTGGGTGGCTCAGTCAGTGAAATGTCTGCCTTCGGCTCAGGTTCTGATCTCAGGGTCCTGGGATTGAGTCCTGCTCAGCGGGGAGCCTGCTGCTCCCTCTCCCTCTGACCCTCACTCATTCTTTCTTTCTCTCTCTACTGCTCTCTCTCTCTCAAATAAACAAATAAAATCTTTTTTTTTAAAGTCACACATAGAATCACCTGCCACAAAACCCAGCAATTCCGCTCCTAGGTATATACCCCCGAAGAACTGGGAACAGGTGTTCTAATAAATATCCTACACAGATATTCACAGCAGCACGATTCCTAACAGTCAAAAGGTGAAAACACCTCAAAAGTCCATTACCTGATGGACAGATAAATGAAACGTGCTATATTCATACAGTGGAATATTATTCAGCCAGGAAAATGAATGAAGTGGGGACACATGCTCTAATGTGGATGGACTCTGAAAACATTATGATGGGGGCGCCCGGCTGGCTCAGTCAGTGGAGCATGGGACTCTTGATCTCAGGGCCATGAGTTTGAGCCCCACGTTGGGCATGGAGCCTAATTAAAAATAATGTGAAAACATTATGCAAGACACAAGAGGCACACACTGTGTGATTCCATTTCTATGAATTGTCCAGAGCAGGCAAATCCATAGAGACAGGAAGCGTTGGTGGTTGGGTGGGGGGACGGGGAGTGTCTGCTAATGTGGATAGGGCTTTTTGGAGGGCGATGAAAATGTTCTGGAACCAGATAGAATGGTGGTTGCATAACCCTGTGACTGTACTGTCACTGAATTGTACACTTTATTTTATTTTTTAATTTAATAAAGCCCACTGCAGGGCTTGAACTCACAACCCTGAGATCAAGACCTGAGCTGAGATCAAGAGTCAGATGCTTAACCGACTGAGCCACCCAGGCGCCCCTGTACATTTTATTTTTTTAAAGATTTTATTTACTTGACAGAGAGAGAGAGAGAGAGAGAGCACAAGCAGGGCCAGTGGGAGAGCGAGAACCAGGCTCCCTGCTCAGCAGGGAGCCCAATGTAGGGCTCAATCCCCTGGCAGACGCTTAGCCGACTGAGCCACCCAGGCATCCCCACTGTGCATTTTAAAATGGTGAATTCCATGTTATATAAATTTTACTTCAATTAAAAAAAAAAAAGAAGTTTTAAGGGGCACCTGGGTGGCTCACTCACTTATGCATCTGCCTCTTGATTTCGGCTCAGGTCATGATCTCTGGGTCATGAGATCGAGTCCCGAGTGGGGCTCTGCGCTCAGAGGGGAATCTGAGATTCTCTTTCCCTCTCCCTCTGCTCCACACACACCCTCTCTCTCTCTCTCTCTCTCTCTCTCAAATAAATAAATAAATATTTAAAAAATATTTTAAAAGAGATAGAACAGACATATGTAGACAGAGAAATTCAGAGACAGACAAAGACAGAGAGACGTAAAGAGACAGAGAGAACAGAAAGGCGATGCCCAGAGAGACATACAGAGAAAGAGGGTGACTGACAGAAGGACGTGGCAAATGAGACCAAGGGCAAAGAGAGACCCAGCCCCCAACAGGCAGGAGCAGAGGTGGGAGAGTGTTGGGGGGGGATTGGAGCCTGTTTCCACAGGGACCTTCTCCCTGACCCCGCAGAGAACCACCTCCCAAGGGATCCTATGTCTGGATTGGGGAGCCAGGGGATTCAGTGACCTTGAAGTTTGCCAGGTCTGGTGCCAAGCCCCAGGGCTGGCCCTCCCTGGCTTTCTGCCCTGGGACCAGTCCGTTCACTTCTCTGCGCCTCAGTTTCCTCCTCTGTCAAGTGGCTTTGCAAAGAGCGCTGACCTCACTGGTTGGTTGAGCATTCATTCAGTCAGCTTAAGGAACAGAAAGGGCCCGGCACCCGCCTGGCACACGACAGGTGCTCCCAGACGCAGAGCAGGGATTAGTATTAATAGTGTGATTACTATTGTTATTTCCAGGCCATCAAAACACCAGACAGCCAAACCCCGCCCGCCCCCCCCCACCCCCCCGCTCCGGACTCGGGGTGGGGGGGTGCAGCCCCGCCCCCAGCCCCCTAACGTCTTGGCCACGCCTCCTTCTCCCAGGAGCACCTCCCGCTGTTCGCACCCCTTTCCCACCCCTGGCTGGAGCTCCAGGAACAATAAATGGGGTGGGGGTTTGATGGGGACCCCTCCCCCGAGATGCAGCGCGAACCAGCCGGGTGACAGGCAGGAACAATGCCGCCTGCTAATTGTCGCAATTTTCCCCTGTCATTTTTGCTAATTCCTTCATTTTCCCGCTCACAGGATCAGCCCAGGTCAGACTGAACGTCTGCAATTAACAGTCTTAATGGGCACGTCGGACTGGGGGTGCGCAGGGGGAGGGCTCACTGTTCCCCCGTTGGGACGGGAGCTTTGGGGTTGGTCCCCATCACTGACTGATGCGTCTTATCACCCCCCGCCTCCCCCTCCCCCTCCCCAACTCCCCAGCCTCCTCCCCCTGGGTTCCCGCATCTCCAGGCAAATGCCTCAAATCTGCTGTCCCCCAAATTCTGCACGTGGCTCTTTACTGCTCCCAGATCTGCCCCCTCCTCACACCCAAACCCCCGACCATCACTCAGTCATTCAACAAACATTTGCTGCGTTTCTCATTGGAGCCTGACTACTGGAGAAAAAAAATTGTCCCAGTTGTCATCACAGAGTGGGGACTGAGGGAAGGTGGGGAAAAGGCCACTCCCAGGTCTTAGGGGTCTGGTCACCTCCTATTCTCAATTGGACCGAGAGAGATTCACTGTCTGGGGAGAGGGAAACCTGAGTCCCTAGGGGCAGGCCTGAGGCCGTCTGCACTCACCTCCTCACTAGACTCCCTGCTTCTACCCTCACACCTGCCACCTCCGGCTCCCATCCCACTTGGGCTAACAGCTAAAGTCCCCACCAAGGCCCACGAGGTCCTGCAGGACCTGGTCCTTGCTGTCTACTCCCTGCCTCACCTACTCCTTTCTGGACGCCTTGGCCTCATTGTGGCCTGCACCCAGCAACCTGATTCCTGCCTGCCTCAGGGCCTTTGCACTTACTCCCTCGGCCTAGACTACTTTTCTTCCAGCTTTTCTCAGGCTTGCATCCTCACCTCCTTCCTCGCCTCCTTTGAGCTCAAAGGTCCCTTCCTCAGAGACGCTGTGCCTGATCTGTGAATGAGAATGTCAACCCTCCTCCCCTCACTCTGTTTCACAGTCACCCAACAAGTATTTCACAAGCCCTTACTGTGCCCCAGGCACTGTTCTAGGCTCAGGGAACAAGGTGTCAGGGGGGAGAGACACAATGAACAAGAGAAAGAAGAAATAGCGTCCGGATGACAATAGGTCCTTTGGAAAGAAGACAGGAAAGGGAGACAGGGAGTGCTGGGGGCAGGGGTATTGTCAGTGTTCATAGTCAGGGAAGGCCTTCCTGAAGAGCTGACATTTGGAGGGAAAGACGTTGCTGCCGGAGGGCACAGCAAGTGCAAAGGCCCTGAGGTGGGAACGTGTTTCTCTGAAGAACAGCAAGGTAGCCAGAGTGTGTGTGTCTGTCTGTCTGTGTGTGGCAGGGGGTGGGAGGGAGTTGAAGAGGTGAGAGGGGTAGAGAAATGAGATCAGAGAGGTGGGGAGCAGTGCGCCTCCCAGGAAGGATCTGTAGGCCCATCCTTGAGGTCAGGGACTTTGTCCTGTTCCCTGGGGTGTCCCTAGAACAGGACCTGGCACAGGGAAGGTGTTCAGTGGGTGTTGAATGAATGCTGACCACTGATGCAAGATCCAGGCTACCTCCTCCCTGGACTCAGAGGTCCCAGGCTAGCCTTCAACATCCGTTGTGCCAGCTGACCAAGGCCCAGAGGGAGACTGGGACCTCCAAGGTCCCCAGAGACCTATGAACAGGCCAAGTCCGGAGGCTGAGAAGGTGCCCTGTGAAGCCAGTTGGAATCTCAGCTGGGCCCGGGCTTGGCTGAGGATGCCTTGGGCAAACAGCTTCACCTCTCTGGGACTCAGTTTTCCACTTCTGTAAAATGGAAACATCGCTTTCCTCCTGATGTTTTTTTGAGAGGATTAAGCGAGTTTTGTGGGTTTTTTGTTCTGTTCTGTTTTGTTGTTGTTGTTGTTTTGCATGTTATTTGTATATAGTGCTGAACAGTCTGACATGCATTGGACATGTTTGCTATTATAATTGAGGAGGACACGGGAGCACCCTCCCCTTCAGAGAGTGGGAGGCACCCTGCTTTGCTAACTAGCTAAGACGCTGTCCTGTTTCCCCGAGGGGGGTATTATGGAAGCAGGCCCTTGACCTCTTGCTGGGGACCCTGTGAAGCAGGAAACACCTCCAAATTCCTACTTTTGGGGCTACAGGAGGGAGTCCACGCAGTACCTCCAACACATACTGTCCTGGACCGGGGAGTGAGGGGGGTGGGGCGGCCTCCGTGGAGTAGAGGCTGGGGGCGTCGACCAAGTCCGCGGTCTGCCCCCTCAGGGCCGTGTCCTCGGCGGGCGCGCATCCCCTTCAAGTGCCCAGCCAGGCGGGGGCGGGGGGTGGGGGGTGGGGGGGAGCTGGCCGCCGGAGGAGCTCTCGGCACCCCCTCCCTCCCTTTCTCTCCCCGCGTTCGGGACAATAGACAAGATGTTTATCCCCCGCCGGCGCACATGTTGTTCGCGGTAATGACAGTAATCAGCGGCGCTAATGCGGCATTCTCTCGGCGCCAGTCAATTCGCCTAATTACCGCCTGGGAAGCCGGATTATTTAAATTTAAATGGTGATTTATTGCGAGCTTAATCAATGCTATTTTCTCCCCCCCCCCCGCCCGCGCCTCCTCCCCTGGGACCAGGGCAGGAGGGGAATTGGAGCCCCTCCAACCTCACCCTAAGGACACCCGTTCCTCTCTGGGGGAATGTAGCCTGGGGTGCCCCGAACCGGTCACCTGCGACCTCGGATTAACACGATTCACTGTCTGCTTGTCTTTGAGAAGCAGTAATACGTCAGAGTAACAGTAACATAACACTCCTAGGTATCCATCAATAATAAAGTTGTATAATAAAAGGAGCTAATTGGCTATCTGTATTTGTGTTTTACCTCTTCTGTATTTTTACATAACGTAGATTGCATTTGTCTTCTCTATTTCATTATTGGGTCTTGGCTACTAGGATGTCAGCCTGGGCGGCGGGGGGGGGGGGGGGGGGCTTTTATCAAGCCTGTGTTCGGCTGGATCCTGAGGGCTCAAAACAGTAGCTGTTTAATAAACCACAGGCCCCAACAACTCTGCAAGGTCACCACCAAGAGTCACTACGTATTGATTGCACATGGGTCTTTACACGCATCACCTGGTTGATTTTCACCTCAGCCCTCTGGGTGTGCTTGTGGACTTTCATCAGGATTCCCATTTCATGTGTGAGGCACAGAGAGGTCAGGTGGCCTGCCCGAGGGTCACAACGCTGGGGGTGGCCGAGTGGGGACAGGGACCCAGGAGAGTCTTTCTGAAGCTCTCCATCTTACCTGCCAGGTTCCACTGTCTCCCTCCCGCTTTCCCAAACTGGGAATTCAGACTTCAGAGTCCTTGTGCTCCCCCCTGGGGCCCCTCAAGTCTGAGTGAGGGGGTTTCTTGCCCATGAGTGGATGGGGAGGCCCAGGCTGGGTCCCCCTCTGTCCCGCCCATGGAGCTGCGGGCCTTTTTTGGGATAATAACGATTCATCTCCCCTAATAAAAATAACAGCATTGGCTAGTGGTCGGATCCCTGGTGTTGCGGGGCGGGGGGGGGGGCCCTTAGTCGGGCCAGAATTCATGAAATCATCCCTACCTCGTGTGTCCGTTTCACAGATGAATAGACTGAGGCTTAGAGACTAGAAGTCACCCGGTTGGGGCACACAAAAGGTCTGGCTCGCTGTCGGCCAAGGAACCGGGCAAAGGCCCTCTGGTCCGGGCGAGGGCACTGGGACACCCGCCCCCCGCGCATGCGCACTCACCGAGGCCGGCCGGTGGCCCCGCGGCCCGCAGTCCCCAGGGCGGCGCCCCGAGGGCGGCGAAGCGGCGCAGGCGGAGGTAGGTGACGCTGAGGCGCACGATGGACGCCTTGTCCAGCTGGCTCGAGATGGCTCCGGGCAGCGGGAGCAGCTTGGCCAGCTCGAAGAACTCCAGGTTCTCCTTTCCGCGCCGCGAGCGCGCCGCATTCCGGGACTTCTCCTTGCGCTGCGCCTGCAGGCTGGGCGGGCGGCGCGGAGGGGGCGTCAGCGGGGCCGCGAGGCTCCGAGGCCCGCGGCCTGGGGGAGCCCCGCCCTCGGGGCCTCGGAACCGGGCGGGACGTGGGAAGTGGATTCAACACTGGAGGTGGGGCAGAACCTGCGTGTGAATTCTGCACCCGGCCGTGGGGACAGAACCTGGGGTGTAAATAAATTCTGGGGGGAAGGAGGTGGAAGAGGGGAGAAATTAAATGTTGGGTATAAACTCTGAGGAAGGAGGGTAGGAACGGAACACGGTAGGGGTTGTTTGTAGAACAAAGGTTGAGCTACTCTGGGTAAGAAATTCTCGCTCCTGAGGGCGGGGCAGCAAGCTGAGTGTGAATTCTCCCAGGACGCCCTTGGGGGCGGGGCCACGGCCAGGGGGCGGGGCTTTGCTCACCAGGGTCCGGGCGGGGCCTTGACCACCAGCCCAGGCAGAAAGTCCCACGGGACGCTGCGGCCACGACCTCCCCCGCACTTGACCTCGCCTCCGCCGCCACTGCTGGGGTAGGGGGCCGCCATCTCCGCGGGGGCGGGCTCAGACGGGCTCAGAGCAGCCTGCGGGACCCGAGACCCGCGTCTCCTGCCGTGGAAAGGAGCCGGAGGCAGCGCTCGGTGCCCGAGGAGCCCCCCGGGAGACTCGCTAGGGAAACTGAGGTCCGTGCGGCGCTCGGGGTCCCAGCAAGGAGCTAGGGCTGGATGGTGCCTCAGTTTCCCCTCTCCGGGGGCCCCTGGGACGGAGCCCGCTGTTCTCACCCTGCCCGGCCCCAGGCGAATCTCGGGGCGAGGACGTGCCCCGCCGCCGCCGCCGCCGCCGCCGCCTCCCCCGCGCCGCCCGCCAGCGCGGCCGCCTCACGCCCGCGCCGGGCCGGCTCCCGCATACCAATAGGCGCACGCGGCGCGCATACGGATCCGACCGGCCCGCGCGCTGCGTGCCAAGCATGCCCAAGCCGGGCGGGCGGGGGGCAGGCGCCTCGCCGGGGCCCAGGCGCGCCCGGCTCCTACCCCGAGAGCCCTCTGTCCCGGGGATCCGCTCTCTTAGCCCATCCCAGGAGTCCGTTTGCCCTCATCCGCGGTGCGCCCATTTCCCTGGCTGGGCTAAGGAGGCAAGGGGGGCAGAGGGCAGGGACCCCACCCAATGCCCTGCCCAGGGACACCCCCCCACCAGGCCCTTGGGGTGTGGCCATGTGTCCGGGCCGCCAAATCTCAACCACAACTTCCTTCCCGAAGACCCGGGCGTGCGAACCACAGCCCCCGACGCAGTGGCCAGAGCATCAGCCAGAGGACGCCCGCAGGATGGACCCGACACTCGGGGCCCAGGTGTCCTGGTATTCAGATCCTCCAGGAACGTGTTCAGTTAGGTCTTCATTCTTCCGGGACTAGGCATTAAGGATTCTCCCCCCACCCCGCCCCCAATAGCCAGGCCGCCCCCGAGCCTCCCCAACCAGGTGTCCAGATGCCCTAGACCTTGGTGTCCAGGTACCCAGCCCCCTATTCCTCCGGGACCCAAACATCCGTGTGCTCCTTCCCCCCAACCTCAGGATACAGGCGTCCTGATACCCTAGCCCCCTGCACACGAGTTCCGGCCCCCTGTTTCTTCAGGACCCAGGAGTTCCCTGGCCCCCCCCTGCCTGCCTCCCGGCGTCCCCTACCCGCAGGACGCACAGCGCCCTTACCTGGCCGCGGGGCAGGCTCCGGGCCCGGCGTGGGGCCGACCGGGCGGCGCAGAGGGGTGGCCCCATAGACCCCGGGGCAGGCCGGGCTCGGCGGGGCGCGCGGGCTGTGGCGCTAGGTTCTCCGCGCCCACCGCGGCCTCGCAGACTTGGGAGCCGCGCGGACCGCGCTGGCAGGCGGGGGCGGTGTCTGCGGAGCCCCGCCCACCTAGTCTCCGCCCCCTCGGTCCGGCCCCCGCGACAGCCTCTTCGGCCTTTGCTGTGGTAGGGGCTTCCCAGCGAGGGACTCTGGAGCGGCCCCGGGACCCGAGTCCGCTCCGCCCACGGCAGCTTCGGGGGTCTGGCCCCCTCCCACCAGAGTGAGAACCTCGGAGCCGGGGCTTCCCCATCTCGAGAGGGGAACACCGGAGTTTCCATACTCCAACCGGAGGAACTAGCACCTTAGTCCCCCAAGAGAACCCCGAGCTCCAGCAGCCCCTCGGGCAAGGCGGACAACCATGCACCCAAGCCCCGTGTAGGGGTGGAGACTTAGCCTTCAGTACCCGCGCCAGGGATGCGAATCCAGGCGTTTGAGACCCTCCTTTCCCAGGAGAGAATTTCAGGGTGTGAGCATGCCCTCGACAAGAAGGGGACCCCCGCACCCAGGGCCTCCCCCCTTAAAAGGCCAGGCTTTGGCGTTCGGACCTACCCTCTCTCAGGATACTGGGACCCAGGTGTCGGAAGACCTTCAGAGAGCAGGATTCTGGGGTCTTATTGCTACAGGATTTCTATTCCTTCAGTGCCGGAGGTTCTTGGTCACGCGGCTTGCAAAAACGAAGAGGTAGACTGGACGAAAAGTGATGGGCAGCAATGCAAAGTTTATTGAGCAATATGGTACAAAGCCCCCGGAGAGGGGGGACCCGAGAGGGTTACCCTTGGAGTTTCTAAGTTTAGGGGTTTTTATGAGCTCTTTTGCGGAACTATCTTAAGCAACCAGGGTGTGCCGAGTGGTGCCAATCAGGGCTTTGATTGCTATCTGTCTCTGTATTAGGTTAATGCTTACCCGGGGGGTGGTCTTTAGGGCTGACGTCTGGGGGCTTATGTCTTAACCGCCCCTTGCTCGTGATAGTGACAAATGCTTTGTGGTTAATTGTTTTATTTTAGGACGTTTTGCAGAAGTCATTTCTGCAAAGGCTGCAAAACACAATGCTAGCGTAGTCCTGTCTAAGCTGCAAAACAGGATGTCAGTGCTGTTTTATCTTAGCTGTCCCGACTTCCATATTTTCTTGTTGGGGACCCTGGCCCTAACTACCTAACTGCCTAACTAACTCCTGACGTTATCTCCTCCCCTCCCAGAGTTGGGGGGGGGGAGGGACCGGAACACCAACATCTGAGTTCCTCCCAGAAGACCCCAGTGCAATGCATGAAGATGGAGCCTTGGGAGAGCCAGGCAGGCAGAGAGGCCTGGGCAACCAGGCATGGATCTGTCTCTGGCTGGACAGATGGAGAAACTGAGGCACACACCTCTGAACAGTTATGTGCACTGGCAGATAGGAACACTTTTTTTTTTTTTTTTTTTTAAGTAAGCTCTACGCTCGGTGTGGTGACTGCAAGGTCAAGAGTTGTATGCTCAGGACGCCTGGGAGGCTCAGTCTGTTAAGCATGTCTGCCTTTGGCTCGGGTCACGATCCCAGGGTCCTAGGATGGAGTCTCGCATCGGACTCCGTGCTCAGCGGGGAGCCTGCTTCTCCCTTTGCCTGCCACTCCCCCCGCTTGTGCTCTCCCTCTCTGTCTGACAAATAAATAAAAAAAATCTTAAAATCTTAAAAATAAAAAAAAATTAAAAAAAAAGAGTTGTGTGCTCTACCAACTGAGCCAGCCAGGTGCCTCTGATAGGAACATTCTTCAACCTGTGCATGATAACCACAATTAACAGTTTAGGGATCACTTACGTTCTACTCATTCTTTTCTCCATAGCAAGGTTCTGAGCTGAGCTCTATTACTAAGCCCATTTTACAGCCAGGGAAACGGAGGCATGGAGAGACTATATAGCCTGGTTACGTTGGTCTCTCAGCCAGTAACATTTTCCTATTTATCCCCAGAGAGACTTGATAGGGTGTCAGGGTAGGGATTCAAGATCAGATCAGTGGCTTCTATCTCCTGACACCCCTTCCTGGCTGTGTGGCCTGGGCAGATGCTATCCCAGGCCTTGAGAGGTGCACTCACACTACCCAATTGATTTATGATTACATGCACACAGATTTTGTCAAGGTTAAGAGCCTGATTGCCGAGGTTCAAACCCCAGGTCTGCCATGAACTCCTGTGTGACTCTGGGCAAGGAACTTCACCTCTCTGGGCCTCACTATTTTTCTTTGTAAAATGAGGGATATTTCTACCTAGTACACACCTCATAGCACGGTTGTAAGCATTAAATAAGTTTATCCAGGAGTTCTGTAAGTGTGACCTGGGGACCGGTTCCTGAGACCCTCTTAGGGTGTCCGCGAGGTCAGATTTTCATACTGAGACGTTTTCTGTCTTTTTTCACTTCATTCTCGCACTAGCGTCCGGTGGAATTTTCCAGAAGCTGCACAGCATGGGCTATTGCAACAGACTCAATGCAGGAGCAGCCTTGAGGATCCAGCTGTCTTCTATAATGCCAGACCTTACGGACATTAGCAAAAGTGCAAAATAATGACCCTCCTCTCACTAAAATGTTTTGTATTGGAAAATATACATTTTTTGAAAATATATTTTTCATAAAATGTTATTAATGCTAACTGGTAATAGGTTTATTATTGCTGTTTAAAAATAAATGTCATGTTTTAAAAAATTCTCCATCTTAATGTCTGATATGGCTTATCAGTCAAAAATAAAAGCTCTTTGGTCTTCCCTAAGAATGTCGAGAAGTCCTGAGACCAAAAATCCTTTTACCTGCACACCACTCAGAGTCACTGATAGACTCATGTGCACACCACTAAGGGCCTCAGTTTCCCATCTACGAAATGGGTGCACGGCCCTGGGGCATCTGCACTCTTCAGCAGCTCTGAAGAAACAGGATAGCTTCTGGGCCAAGGTGTGTGTATCAGGCAGGGGGCCTCCAACTGGGAATGAGCGTTTCATGAAGGGCTTTTGACAAAGGTTTGGGAAACCCAAGAGGGCTGGTGCAGCACCCAGTGTAGGCAAAGCAGTGAGCACTTTGCACCTGGGGCCCGAAGAGGGAGGGGAGAGAGATGGTAGGGGATCCTAAGACTGGGGTGGCTGAGACCTTCATGGTCTCCTACCCAACACCTCTGCTAGCCTGGCCTCCCCACCACTCAGCTGCATCCCGCTGGCTCTCCATGGCCTTCCTCCACCTCCACTTTGAAGACGTTTCCCAAAGCACTGAGGTCCACTACTCCCAAAGCGGCAGGGTGGGAGAGATGGGAAGGGTAGTACACCTCCTTGGGAGATGGTGAGCTCCTGGTCACCAGGGGAAATCAAGGAGAGGAACAAGGATTTTGGTGGGCACTGAGAGTATAACGTGTGTGTGTTCCAATGACTTCTACTTAAACATTCTTATTCTTCCCAATTGGGAGGTGGAGAGCACAGTTTTCATCTTTTTTTAAAAAAAGATTTTATTTATTTATTTGAAAGAGAGAGAGCGAGAGAGCACAAACCAGGGAAGGGGCAGAGGGAGAGGGAGAAGCAGACTCCCCTGCTGAGCACGGAGCCCGATGCAGGACTCGATCCCAGGATTGAGGGATCCTGACCTGAGCTGAAGGCAGACGCTTAACCGACCGAGCCGCCCAGGTGCCCCAAGAGCATAGTTTTAAGGAGGTGACTCAGTGGGCTTAAGTTCTAATTCTGGCTCTACTTGTGTGAGCTTGGGCAGCTTCCTTCCTCTCTCTGGGTCTCACTATCCTCATCTGTAAAATGGGGATAATCTAACAGTCCTTCCCAAATAAATGAACCACATGAACCCTTGCCACATTGATGTGAATCTCAAAACTAGAATATTGGTGAAAGAAGTAAGTACTGGAAGAACGAATGCAGAATGAGCCCATTTTTAGAAGGTCCACACACAAGCACAAGGCACAGCCTATTACTTAGGGATGTGATCTTGGGTCCTAAGAGAATAAATAATACATCAAGAGAATGATGAATGCGAGGTTTAGGGAGGTAGCTGAGTCTCTCCAAAGACTCCGGAGGAAGAGGATGCGGTTGGCCAGGGAGGGTGGGGGAAAAAGGGGCAGTAGGACAAGTCTCCACGCCGATGGTGGGTACCCGGATGACCATTTAGTTATTATTGCTACCACTAGGCAGCTGTGTTTTGTGCAATCTTTTCTTTGTACGATCTAGTTTACAATAAAAATTAGGAAGTGGGGAAGGGAAGTGTTATGGGTTGGATTGCATTCCCCCCCAAAAAGATACGTTTGGAGTCTGATCCCCAGTACCTCCGAATGTGACCTGATTTGGGGGCGGAGTCTTCATAGAGGTAATCAAGTTAAAATAAGGTCATGGGGCGGGTCTTAAACCAGTGGGACTGGTGTCCTTAGGAAGCAGGGAGAGGTGGACACAGACGTGCCCATTGGGAGATCGCTATGTGAACAGAGGCAGAGATCAGGGTGACATGTGTGCAAAAGGGAGGGACAGCGAAGATTGCCAACAGGCCACCAGAAGCTAGGGGAGAGCCTGGAAGATTCTCGCTCACAGGCTCGGAAAGAACCATCCCTACCGACGCCTTGATCTTGGATTTCTGGCCTCCGGAACCAGGAGACAAGCTCTGTTGTTTAAGCCACTCAGTGTGTGGTGCTTTGTTATAGCAGCCCTAGCAAAGTAATATAGGGGGAATGGGGAACGCCTACAAATGGTATAGGATTTTGGGGGGGATGACAATATTCTAAAATTGATTGTAGTGATGGTCCCACAAGTCTGCAAACATGCTAAAAACCATTTTCCAAAGGGTAAAATGGGGGCGCCTGGCTGGCTCAGATGGAAGAGCACGTGACTCTTGATCTCGGGGTCATGAGTTCAAGCCCGACCCTGGGTGTAGAGATGACTAAAAAATAAATAAATTTTTAAAAAAAAATAAGTAAAAGGGTAAAATGTATGATATGTGAAATATCTCAATTACCCTCCTATGAAAAGATAAACAGGAAAAAAATGAAAAGGCATTCCTTTTAAGGTGCTGTCAACATTCAATGAATTAATCCAACAAATATTTCGTGAGCATTTATCGGCATCATATGCTGAGCTCTGTGACCCGGACAGAAATCCCAGACCTCCTGGGGCCAACCTGTGTGCGTGTGACATGTGCTTAGCACATGGCAAGCGACTAACAAAGTTTAGCATTTATCATTGAGTGGGACTGGCCCACCTTTCTCTCCTGAGGTGTCAGAAAAGGGCTTCTGTAAACCGTGGCGTTCCTCAGCCTCATTTCTCCAAAGGTGCTCGTTCACTCATTCATTCAACAAATGTGCATGAATGAACATGTACAATGAAAGGCAAAATAAACAACCTTGGACTACCAAAGGGACTGTAAACAATGTTAAAACATTAGTGCCAGTATGGGGAAAAAAAGATGCAAATTATTTGAGAGACAATAGATTGAGATTTATCATAAATAAAGAGCTCCTACCAATCAGTAACAAAAGGCAGATGACCCAATACTGATAACTCAATGGGAAAAATGGTCAATACACACAAAAGCAAATCATAAAAGAAGTGTCAGCAACAAACACATGAAAAGATGCTAAACTATAATAGTAATCCAAGAAACTGAAATTAAAAAGCTAACAAGTCATCCTTCTTTGCCTGTGGGTTTGACTTAAATAACAAAACAAAACAGGGGTCATCTCCAGATTTAGTGAGATTTCAGGAAATGGGTTCTTTTTTTTTTTTTTAAGGCAACTCGGTTGGCAAGGGGAGCTTTATTTTGCATCACACAGCTTTCAGAATTCTTTTAATTGTTGGACAGTGGATGCATTTAATGAGAATATATAAGTAAACATGGTCCCATTCCTCCATCCTAAAATGGGTATGGATACCTACTATGTGCCGGGGGCTGGGGAAACATCACTGAACCAGACAGACCAGGTTTTTATGGGATTGGGGGAGGCAACAAAAGGGGGCCCAGCTGAGGAGGCAACTGGATGGAAAAGTCCAGACAGCAGGTGATAGTGGGGCAGCGGAGTGGGGAGAAGTGGTCAAGTTCTGGAAACATCCAAAAGGCAGAGCTGATGGGATAGCTGGAGGACTGGATGTAAGAGAGGAGGAGCCAAGGGGATGCAGTGGCTTGGGCTGGGGCAGCTGGAAGATGCAGATGCCCTGAAGGAGATGTCTCCCCTGGCCCCGGGGTGCTAATGGGGTGCCGTACCCCAGGAATGGGCTCCTCGAGAGAACAAGGTCATATTCAGTTCTGAGAGTGAGAATGTTTTAGTTTAAAGCACATTAAATGGATGCTGAAGGGGTCGTCTGAGACCTGGGCAGCCCAGTTTGGCCCCAGAGTTTGTCCTGCTTTTGCTTTTGATCCTTCTATCCACAGACATTTATTGAGCCCCTAGTGTGTACCAGATGCTCTAGGGATCCAGCAGGGAAGAGAAAGGCAGGGATTCCTGTCACTTGAGTGCCCGTCCTTGTGGGGGTGTCGGACAATAGAGAAAACAAGAAAAAAAAATGTCAGATGGAGCTAAGTGCTAGAGAAAACAAAGAAAGCCGGTATGTGTGTGTGTGCGCGTGCGCACATGTGCACACACAATTTTAGGTTGGCTGGTCAAGTAGTGACAATTACGAGGAAGAATTAAGTTGGGGATGAAAGAAAAACCCCACCCACCAACTCCATAAGTGGCCCCACATCTAAGTGGCACCGGGCTCGATATGTGGATGTCCCCCAAGGGCCTGCTTCTGTCTCAACCCCCTTGCTGGCCAGTTGGCCTTCCATCTCCTGGCCCCATGCTGTCCCCTTCAGGTCACCCGAAGTGTCAGAGAAGAACGCTCATCTTAAAGAGGATGGCAAGGGCTAACCTGTCACCTGTCATCTATCCACAGGTGCAGAAAGAAGACAACGAGCCTCGATAGAACACAGCGAGATGCATCGCTGGATTGGTCCTCTGCCCCCAAGGGACACTGGGCAGGACCACGGGCCCACGGTAATTCTGGTAGCAAACAGCAAATGCTCCAGGGCACTGCCCTGGGGAGCGAGCAGCCCATGGTGGTCACCCTGACCCACTTGCCTAGGGGACCAGCCACAGAGATGGCACAGGGTCCGGGATGGTCAGGCACAGCCAGGAGGCACACGTGGGGATGCTCAGGGTGCTTGGCTGACTGCCTCTCCCAGCCCAAGGGCATTCCTTCCAGAGAGGAAGGGACTTTCTCTCCGTGACCCTGCAGATTCCCCCTGGAGAGGGGAAAAGAGCCTGAGCACTAGCTGGGGAGGCAGCAGGGTGAGGGAGAAGGTATCGTCGTGGAGAAGAGCGTAGGGGATGAGTAGTAGCCCCCCCGCCCCAAAGATCTATCCACATCCTAACCCTGGAACTTCTGAAAGCGACCTTATTGGCCAAAGGGTCTCTGCAGATGTAATTAAATGAAGCATCTCGAGGTGAGATCATCCTGGATCATCCGGGTGGGCCCTAACCCCAGCGACAAGTGTCCTCACAAGAGACAGAAGAGGAGACGCGAACGAGAGGGCAGAGGCACACGCTGGAGAGATGCAGCCTCCAGCCACCGCGAGCCTGCAGCCGCGAGTGATCTAGACCATTCTCGTCCAGAGCCTTCAGGGGGAGCGTGCATGACCCTGACCACAGCTTGATTTGGGGCTCCCGGCTGCGGAACCGTGAGAGAACCCATTTCTGTTGCTGGTCATTTGCAAGGGCAGCCGCAGGAAGAGCCCAGGGCTTCCCGGTCAGATAGCTGGCCTTCAAATCTTGACTCCCCTTCCCTCGCTTGTGACGTCAGACAAGTTACTTGGCCCTTCTGTGCCTCAGTTTCCTCATCTGGGAAGTGGGGCTAATGATAATGTCTCCGTCCTAGAGTTTGTGTGAAAATTAAGTTGAAATGATACAAAAGGACTAAAACAAGGTCTGCTGCCTTGTAAGTGTCCGCACGTCATTAGCTTTTCTTAATAATATTTGCCTTGCTGACATACCAACTGCGCGCCCTGAGTGCCTGTGAGCCTGTACCTCTCCAATCGCCTGAGCTCCTGCAACTCCAACCCAGTCTCTCCCTGCTCAAGCCGCGTCCATGGCTCCCCAACGCCCTGGGGACACACTTGGAGCCCACTATCCTGCCCGCCTGCCCCCCACCGCCGCGGCTGAATGACTAAAGAAATGGACGGGTGGGTGGATGGAATAACAGGGGCAGCAGCTCGTCCCCCTGCTTCTCAGGCCGCTCTTGAGCCACTTCCAACCCCATTTCTCAGAACCCGCCTCCGCCCCAGTCCCCGCGGGTCCCTCTAACCGTGCTTTGCCGACCCCCTCTCCCTTAAGCCGCCACCAACCGGGCTGCCCACGCGGCCGCGCTCGGCCAGGGCTGGGCAGGCGGCGCTCTGCTGACCCCTGGTGGCCGCGCGCAGCAACGCCGCCTTCTTCGCTCCGGGGCCCGGGAGCGCCTAGTCGGTGCCGGGTGCTGGCCGTAGCTTGAGGAGCTGGCTCCGACCCCTGGGTTTCGCAGGAGAGTGGGGGTGGGACAGGGTGATCAGATGCACGGGTGTGTCAGCCCTGGAGTCGTCCGACCTCCTCTCTCCACTCCCACTGTCCCTGCTCCTGTCCATCCAGCATCACCTCGCTCCCGGATCCTGACTACAGGCTGGGTCTTACTGATTTCTCCTTTTGCCTCAGGCTTCAGTATGGCTCAGCGCTCTTACTGATTGTTTTTATCTAAAACTGTGGGCCCTGAGGGTTGGTTGGTTGGTTGGTTTGCCTTGAGACATTTTTATCTTGATCACGGAGGTTTTTTTTTTTTTTTTTTTTTGGTATGCCCTTAAATATCGCACCTGAGGCCAGTGTCTCACTCACCTCACCTTGGTCCCTGCCGCGCTGCAGTATCACCTCCTCAGAGAGGTCTTCCTGACCACTCTAAATAGCATCCCTGCTCCCCCCAACCCACACCCTTAACTCCCTATCCGTGCTTGATTGACATTCTGGCACACATTTCTTTCTTAGCCTGTTTACTGTGTTTTCGCTAGATACCAGTTCCCAGTTGTGTGTCCCTGGGGCCTGGCACAGAGTAAATGCTCGGGAAATACGTGTTAAGTGGCAAATACAATTTGAGTAACAAACTGAGAATGATGCTCTTAGAGAGGAGAATGTGTTTTTCCTTGAAAGCAAATGGGTCCATCTTGGTCGGGGAGGGCTCTGGCTGAGGAAGGAGGTGGGCTGAAATCGAAAAGGGTGAGGAGGAAGGGGTGGACAGTGGGGAGGACAGTGTTCCAGGAGGGGACAGCCCCGCAGAAGGCCTGAGGTGGGCGGGGCCCTGGGGAGCGGGAAGGCTGGGAGTGCAGGGGGAGGGGAAGGCTCCCCAGGAGGGTGGGCCGACTGAAATGTTGGGGCTTTCCTTTAAGGGATTTGGGGAGCCCTGGACGGTGTGAAGGGAGGGGTGGCAGGGCCAGATCTGGTTTGAAAAGCTCCCCCTGGCTGCCTGAGGTGGACAGGGGTGGATGGGAAGCTGAAGGCCGGGGAGGCGGCTGGGACAGACATCTCTGTGAGGTTCAAACAGGATGGTGGCAGGGAACGTGGAGGAGAGTGGCCAGACTTGAGAGCTATGTGGAAGGTAAAACGGACCTTGGAATTGGTCCGGATTGATGGGAAAGGGAGAGTGACAGGTGGAGGGCTCCAGGGTTTCTGGCTCGTAGGGGACAGCCGTGGAGAAACAGTCAGGACTTTGGCTGTGGGTGTGCCACAGGGAGGTGGAGGAGGGTGGGGTTTGGGGCAGCGGTCTGGGCTGGAGAGGCACATGGGAGAGGTCGGTTTACAGACGGAGAATCAAATCAAGGGCGAGGTTGAGACCGCTGTGACCTACAAACCAAGGATCTACCATGTTCAAGGCAGCTTGGGAGGACATATGGGGGTGGAGGGGACTCACAGGCCCTGCCCCCAGCAGCTCTCCACTTGGGGGGATGGCGGCTGAGAGGTGCGAGGATACATCTACACGCAACCTGAACAGAGAGAGTTGAAGACAGGTTTACGCCAGCACACATATTGAGTACCAACTGTACACTGTATTTTTTTTTTTTTTAATAGGATGAGTGCTGAAGCATTTATGGGGGAGTCACATGAATCCCCAGGGCAAGCAAATAATAGATGTTGGGCGAATCATTGTGGCCCTGTAGAAGGATTTCTAGAGGAAGGCTAGCTCTGAGGGGTGGGTGAAGGTCTGATGGATAGAGCTGACGTTTGGGGGTGTGCGGACAGAAGGAATCCCGGCAGAGGGACCGGCACAAGCAAAGACCTGGATGCACGCAGAGAACAGGAATGATTTTGACCGACGCCAGCCGGTGGGATCCAGAGTGGACTCCCAGCATGGCTGTCAGAGCGCCCGCTTCCCCGTGGGCACCTGGCTGAGGGAGCACCCAGCCAGCTCCGGAGCTCTGCTGATGGGCGGCGGCTGCCTGGCACGAGGGCTGTGGGGCCCGAGCTCCGTGGATGTCCTGGTCCAGAAGCCACGTCTGCCACGGGCACAGGAAGGAGGGGGGTGTCCTGTACGTTGACGAGTTCTCGCTTCTGCCATAGGTAATGCGGAGCTAGGTCTTCCTTCTGGAGTAACTTTGGGCTATGAAGAAGATGGATGGCAAGGGGCAAGGCTGAGGGCAGGGGGGCCGCTTAGGGTGTGGGGTTGCCCATCAGTGAGCAGCGAGCTGGAATTAGGGCTTGTGCCAGAACGGAGGCACTAGGGACAGCAAGGGCACAGGTGCACGCACACCTAGGGAGCCAGCCGTCCCTGGAGGCGCTGTCCTGAATGAAGGGGCTTAACAGAGGCTAACACTCCAGGGCCACCCGGGCAGTAAGCCCCCTGCACCACTAGCATGGCCTCAGACATCCGGTTTGGGAGGGGGCGAAAGGGCAGGGCAGGGGCTGCTGACTTTGCTGTCCCCTGCTGGGGGCCTATGGCCACAGAGGTCTGGGCTTTGGGCTTTGGCTAAAGAACCTGAACTGCCCCCCCCCCAGACACCTTCTCCTGGGGGTGCTCTGGGATCCCTGCGCCCTGTGGCCAGAGAACGGTCTCCTCCCGTGTGCTGGGCCTTGGCCGTGGCTTCTGAGGAGGAGCTGGGGTCCCCACAGGGCCTGAGGCCACGTCCGCTGAGGGAAGGGTGCTCAGGGCCCTGGCAGGAGGGGCCACCTTCATCTCTCTCAGGTTTGGTTTTTTACAAGATTGATTTATTAACTATGATACATATCACATAAGGCCTTTTCAGTTTTTTACACCATTCCCATTGAGACGAGTACAATACTTTGTAGCAAATACATGATTTTAAAAAACAAAACCAAACAAAACCACCTCAGTCAGAGATGCCTCAGCCTTAGTTGATGGCTGACCATGCACTAATCAGGTTGGAGCCTCAAAAACCCCACAACGTGTTTAAAAAAAAAAAAGGTCTGGAAATTAAGCAAACATTCCTAACACCAACTAGAGGATGTCCTGGTTAAAGCCCCTAAAATACAAAGAAATAATTGTTATACTTTCTTTACGTACAGTTCTCCACTTTTGCTGCAAAACAGAAATTTAGGCACACGGCCAGACTACTAACACATTTCAATACCATTAATATGCTTTTTTTTCTCAGGAAACTCAAAATATTTGTTAATTCAACATATATAAAGATCATTTAACATGTGAAAATACAAGTACCAGAAAAATAAGCTGGCAGCAGCACTATTCCAAATTTTCAAACAAGTTTTATTCCCATACAATCCAGACATTTCCTTTTTTTTCTTTTTTATGTACACAGGGAACAGGATTCTTTTTTATGCAAACAATAACTTAGGCCCTGTCTCGACTACATGAAAGTGTAACCTGACTGCCGTGGGCACAGAGCTGGCTCCCCAGGAGGGAAGGACCCTTCCCGGCCGCGGCCCCACCACCTCGGGAGAGAATGGCCTTTCCCCTCACACCGCCCCCCCCCCCCCCCCCGTCGCCAGCAGGTCCCAGGCGTGACTCGGTCCGTCCCTGTCCTTTCACCTAAGCGCAAACGAGTGGCTTGAACCTGCCAAGCAACAGGAGGGCGACTCCTCGTCCACCGTCTGCGGAGTCGGCGAGGCCCGGGAGCGAGTGCAGTGCCGGCTGTCCCCGTCCGCGGGGCACACCGCGCCCACTGCACAGGAGGACCGTGGGGCCTGGCCCCCAGCAAGTAGCCCAAGGCCCTGGGGCTTCCTTCTCTCGGCGACACAGCGGCTGGGCAGTGCCCTCAGTGGCAGCGAGACGGTGTCTGCTCCTTTCTCGGAAACTCCAAAGCAGCGTGGCTGTCCTTGCAGGAAGGGGAAGGGGGCCCAGAGGGGCAGGGTTCTCACCAACACAGCGAGCTTTTCAAGTTTCAGGGCTGAGGATGGACCGCCCTCCAGGCCTCCCCCCGAGACCAGGGGACCAGGGCCCCAGCAAAGCCAGGGGCAGGTGTGCGCTCCAGGACCCCCCTGGCCAGCGTGCGGCTCCTATGATGTCGCCCTCTGCCCACCTGGCAGAGCCCAACCAATTCTCCTAGAAGAACCACACCCGGCAGCACGAAGGCTTCCTGCCTCGCGGTAGGAAGACCAAGGTGGCAGGAGGGTGTAGAACACAGGAAACAGTGCTGTTCCTCAGCACTCCAGAACGTCAAGTGATGGGAAGAACGATGTGACGGAGCGCAGGAATAAACGTGCCGTGTGTGATCCCCAATATGCAACACAGCCAAGAATTCAGGGCGCATTCACAAGGCAAGCCGCTCAACCTCGGACCCCTTCCTCCACGGAAGCATCCGTGTCAGAGCCAGAATCAGCCTTCCGCTCACAACCAAGGGCTGTTCATTTCCACCAAACATGGCAACTATTCTCTTGCGGATGTCGAACATGGGCCAGGGAGAGAGCTCCCAGGTAAACCACTACTTAGTCCCGTCACCTCTGCTGACCCGCTCCCCCATTCTGGCCAAGGCTGACTAATGCCTGCCCTTCCCTCGATTCCAGAGCGGGAGAATCATCATGAAAGCACTCTTCGGGGCTTCACACGCTGGATGGACTCGAGGGGTGGGTAGCATTCCATTTACGGCAGCACGTCCCAACACATGCCCCGGCTTGCCTCTGTGGCTCCCGTCCAAGTGCCCATTCGGTCTGGGTGTGAACCCCCGGCCCAGGGCCCCCAACTACCACGAAGGGCAACGCCAACCCAGAATGACAAGAGAGACAGCCCCAGTCCGAGTCAGTCTGGAGAAGCAGAAAACTAGAAGCTAGACTTGACAGAAGAAATGGAAACAAGAGAAACCCCCGGCGCTTCCTGCCCCCGGTGGCTCTTCCGGGGCATGAGCCATCAGGTCCCTCCTGTGCATCCTTTAAGCCCCGGCAGGACACCGGGTACAGCCAGGTGAAGGGGCTCCTGCGGCTCCCTGAGCTGGCTGGCAGGGGGTGCTGTTGGCCCAGAGGCTACCCCGGAGAAGCCCGGCTCCTGCCACTTCCATGAGGGCAAGGACACAAAGCCGCTGTCCCTTGTTGGTAAGCCGCCCCTGCCCACACACCCAGAAAAGTCACCATCTCTCTGTACGTCTGTACAGTCTCAGGGATTCGGGGAGCTTAGGGGCTTGGCCAGTTCCTGGGGCACAGCCCAGGCATGCAGGTGGTGGTGGTAGGGTGGCAAAGGAGGCGGCGGAGGAAACTGGTTAACGGGGGTGGTGGGAGGGGGACCGGGCTACTCTTCAGTTCACACAAGGGATGGTGGTCCCAGACCACCCCCACCCAATCCCTGAGGGGCTGCCTCGGAGTGGGTAGGTGAGCATGATCTAGAAAAAGGGAGATTCGTTCAATGGAGTGATTTCCTCACCTGCCCGGGACTCCGAGCAGAGGGTGCTGGAGAGCCAGGACTGAGGGTCTGCCAACCGGTCACAACCCCACCCGTCACCTTCCTGCCAACCCTGACCTCGAGCATTGGGCACAGAGCCACCACAGAAGAGATCCCTCACCCAACATTTACATCAACGTTCATGTACCTTAGGTTTGTTTTTTGACTAGTGTTCTTAAAAAGAGGTGGTAAAACTTGCAGGGATAGTTTTCCAAGCACCTTATCTTGCCGAACAAGAACTATTAACAGTTAAGGTATCCAGCTTATCCAGAGGAAGAAGTCAGCGAGCGCAGGGCCTACCCGACCCTCCAACAGCCGACAGCCAGGGTCTGGGGCTCGAGGCTGTCCCAAGCGAGGCAGCTGTCAGGCCACCCGGCTGAGGGGACCCAGGGCATCGTAGAACCTACCACAGGCGTTGCTTCTTAAAGTGCAAAGAGACCTGGAGGCTGCGTGGCCTGCAGGGCCCCGAAACCCACGGCACCTCCGTATCAGGCTTCCCAGTCGCAGAGGCCACGGCCCAGCCACGAGGAGTGGGAGGGCAGCCAGTATCTGTAGCAGCCTTAGCAGAATCGCTGTGTTTGGGGGACAGAAGGTGGGGCATGCGAAGGGTTCTCCAGGGGTCAGTGGGAAGGCGAGGAAGCCGAGGCGAAGGCCACTTCCCAGGAAGGGCTAGGGAGGGCCACAGGCTGTGTGGGTGACAGGCAGGCACGGCACCCTCGTGACTCTGACAGATCGTGACTTTTGCCCCTCCAGGCCCTCCTAGTCCTGGGAGCACAAAGGTTGTCCCTGTGCAGGAACGGGCCAACCACACTTCTCCACACATCGCCCACTTCCCATGAACACCCCTGGGCCAGTGGTGTTCTGTGGCCCAGGATGAAAATGACTCCACTCCCTACAGCACACACACTAAACCAAACCCCAGGTACACCCACCGTCCCCCCAGCTGTGCCCTCTCGAAAAGGCATACCCCCACGTGCACAAGCACTCACGCACGCACACACCCACACACACCCAGGCGCACACAAGAGTAGTGTTCCCACAGCACTGTAGTGTCTTCCAAAGCAGACCAGGATCCAGGCTGGTCTCCCAAGCTCTTCCCACCAAGGGCTTAAACTGTCTTCTTGGGGAAAGGGGATCTGGTGACAGGCTGTAAGCGGGACCCCAACAGCTTCTCTGGCCACCACCCTTGGGGATCCTGGTTTCCCTGTGACCACCTGCTTGCTTCTCCGAGAGGTGGGAGGAGGGGTGGATCTTGAGGTCTGCAGTGTCTTCCTCTTTCTTTTGTAAGTTACTGGGGATTTGTTTCCATGTTCCTTCCAGTGTTCTTTGTTTTAAAGGGACTGTATCCCCAAAGCCTGTGAAGTGGGAGGGGGCGTGTGGGAAGCGGAGGGGAAGCCACACACTCGTGGGTCCAGGCACACAGCCACCCTTGCTGTTCTGACCTGCCGGGCCAGCACCCTCAGCACTGTACCTTGGGTTGACAGAGCTGTGGCCTGGGTGTTCCCGGGGAGGCTGCTGGACAGGGGCTCACCTAATGGGGGTGGGGGTGCAGATATGGAAGGTGGGAAGAGACAGATGAAACGGACGGGAATTGCTCTCTGCGGGGGCTGCCGGCCTCACCCTGGGGTGGCCCAAATCTCGGAGCCTCCTCCCGTTGGCAGAGGCCGGGGCTCTGTCCAAGCAGTGGGTGGATGCCCCGAGGTTGGTATGCGGGGGCAGGTGGGGCAGGTGGTCTGGGGGAGCAGTGAGCGTGCGGAGGGCCACGGGGGCCACTGCCTGGCCAGTGCAGGCCTCAAAAGGGTCCAAGTCAAAGGGCAGGGTGCCCCCTGATGGCTGCGAACAGCTCTAGGTCTGCAGCGCCGGGCTCAGGGGGCCTGACAGCCTAGCCCACGGCAGACTGGGCCTGGTGCTGGCGCTGAGGTCTTGAGAAGGTAACAGGGGAGAGGGGACACTCTCCCCACCCCTACCCCAGTGGACCTGGTTTTGTTCAAGACCAAACGCCACCCCGTGGAAGAGAGAAGGTCTCCTTTTGCCCCAGGCCTTGGTGGCTCACAGCGTGTGTTCTGCTTGAAGCTGGGAGGGGAGCAGGGCCTGCATGGGGGACTGGGGGGTGGGCGGAGGGGATTGGGGGGGTGATGGCTGACTCGTGACAGGTGTGGAGGTGAGGAAGGGGACGGTGGAAGCCACGGCAGAGGGGGAGCTGGGCGTGGCACCAGGAGGCTCACTGATGGGCCGATTGTGGAAGAAGAAGGGGCATTGTTGGATGAAGAGCTCAATGATTGTCTGGTAGGTCCTCGTGGCCGTGAGGGCGTCCATGGTGCTGAAGTCGGGTCTCATCAAGGTGGGCCAGAAGCAGATGGAAAGGTTCTCACTGGTCATGAGATTCACCTTGTTGTTGTGGCTGACTCTGTGGGGGACACCAAACTCATGGTCAGAGCACCTTGGATGAGGCTCTCCGCCGGCAGGGCCCCTGCCCTGCCCCCTGTGTGCTCATGGTCACCGTCACCCCAGCTGCTCTCCCACAACCTGAAAACAGAAAAGGCCCAAGTACAGCTGTCTGTGGCCTAGCCTGGAAGTCGACACCTGAGACCCTGCGCGGCCAGCGCTCTGCTCCCGTGTCACCACTGGGTCAGCCCCTGAGGGGTGGCTCTGGGGTCCTGGCTCATGGGATGCCCTCCACAAACCCCGCGGGTAGACGGTCTGCCTCAGGGACTCTCGTCCAGACACCAGAGTGTGTGACGCTGCTCTGGCTGAATAGAGAGGGAGTGTGCACATCCTGAGCTGGAACTCCATAAAACACCACTCTGCCAAGAGAGGAACAGGTTTGCCTGGAAAACCAACCTATTCTGTCTGTGAAGAAATCCGGGAAACAGTCTGCTGACAGACTTCCTGCCCGCAGCTCCTGCACTCACTTGACAGGTTAAGTTTCTTCACAGCACCCCCATCTTGCCCAGTGTTTTGTCACACACGGAGAGGACTCTGGGCATGCTCAGGGCCGCCTGGGCCTCTCAGATAGAACCAGGATGGCAATGTGAGGAGCCAGGAGGCCAGGATACTCCTCGGTGAGCCAGATGTGCCCCCACTGAGGAGGTGCACCAGCAGCCCCTGGCAGACTGGGCTGGGCCCGGCTGCCAGGCTGAGAACACGGCCTGGTCCATCATTCTGCTGCTAGCTGGCCCTAACTGGCAATTTCAGGAGGAGGGAAGACCAAATAGCAAGCCCTGCAACATACTTGTTCAGGTGAGAGATGACATATTTGAAGACTTCATGGTTTTCCTTTGGAAATTTCTTGAGTACCTCCTTAAGGGCATGTAACTTCTGCTCCCGGTCATTGATTTCTGAGGAAAGAGAAAACCAAAGTCTTTCGTGGCCATGGCTGGTGGCTTACGGGCTCAAGACAAATACTGGTCCTGGGCAGGTGGTGAGACTAGCGGGCTGAGGGCCACCTCAGGGCACACACCGCCCAGGGCTTTCAGACAAGGTCAATCCCAGTCTTTCCCCCAAAAGCCTCTGCCCAAGGCAGGCACACCTGGTGGTGGCACCGACCCAAAAGCCAGGCCTACCTCTGGGTCCCAGGCCCTTGCTGAAGGGGAGCACTGTGTGCCTGGGGCTTCCTGGCCCCCACTATCCGAGACTCAAGGATCCACAGAGACACCACCATAAAGAACACCATTCTTTGCTCATCCGGTTGCCCCTGGAGACAGGCATCCCAATGCAGAAAGCCTGCATGCTTCCTGACCAGACGGGTGAGCGCTGCCACCCACCCACGCCAACAGACTGTCTAGGGAGGGAGTTTGTCACAAGACCAGGGCTCTGTCCTTTTCCTAGAGACACAAGGACCCTCTACACAACTCCCTATTGGAGGAGCTGATGGAAACAGTGGGGGAATTCTCAGGCAGTTCATCAAAGGAACTACGCACCCCCTTCCCCCATTACCGCCCACACTTTGCCCATCATGGAATCCTAATGCAGTGGGAGTGGGAATACAAGCCAACTCGAACAAGTGCTCATCCGCACCAGTCCTGGTTCAGTTAGTCGTCAGCGTCCTATGAGGCAGGGGCTTGTCAGGCCACTGAGGGATAAGGAAGGTGAAGCCCAGAAAGGCTGCAGAGCTTGGGAACCAGACCCCACTGACTGGCTGCAGAACCTGAGTGGGGCCCATTGTGCTTGCTCCCTGGGGTCCCGGCTGCCCTTTCTTGAATACGCTTGGCTTGCCTTGGCTGGGAGAGCCAGCCCAGATTTCTCTGAGCATGAAAGACCTCCTTATGACTACTTCTAAGAGCTGAAGGTGACACCTAGGACCCAGAAAAACCACAGTCGGATCCAGGAAGAGATAACAGCTACCCCTCACTTAGGGTTGTAGGGGTGGGTGAACGGCTAAAAAAATATGATGGTTCCTGACTGTTGTGGGGGCACAGACTCCTTTGCGATGGATGTAAGCTCTGGAGCCTCTCCTCAAACACGCCATGCACAACTCTGTCTACAATTTCTGGAGGTTCGCGGGTTCCCCAAAACTCATCGTATTCCTTAGGAAGCCTCTGGCCTCCACGTTAAGAACCTCTGCAGCAGGTGACGTGCCCCCAGGGTCATGGTGCAGGGAGGCGCAGGAGGAGCCTGGCTCAAGCTAGACTGGGAAGGACAGGCGGAGTGTGCACCGCCGGGAAGGGACGGCAAAGTGCAGGGGGGTAAGGCCGTGCGTGCAGCGGGTCAGAGCCCAAACCCAACCCCCGCGGTCCTGGGTTCAAATCCTGTCTCTGACACCAGGCAGCCGTGTGAGTGTGGGTGAGTGACACCTGTGAGCGTGCACCCCTTGTCTGTACGAGGGGCTGACGACGGTGATGCCGCACGGTGAGATGCAGACACACAGTCAGCACCTGGAGGCAGTCTGAGGGGCAGGAAGCAGTGGAAAGGAAGGCCGCAAGGATGGACAGGGCTGGAGTGACCCAGAGCTTTTGCTGGCAGGCTCACAGGCATGGAACCTGGTGAATCTTTTGACTCAACTGTGGGACTTCATAAAAATCGTGTTTCCGTAACAGCTGTCTGGTAGAAAATGACTGAAAGGCCACAGGAACTAATTGTGTGGGGCCATTATCACCCTCAGGGCTCTCCACCCAAGCTTTAAGGATTCAACCTCAAGAGTACACTTTCTCTATGGCTTTGAGTTTCAAAAATCTTTCCTGTTAAGCTTCAGTACAAAGTTTACTTAAAACAAGT
This sequence comes from Eumetopias jubatus, assembly GCF_037043125.1. NCBI lineage: Eukaryota > Metazoa > Chordata > Mammalia > Carnivora > Otariidae > Eumetopias > Eumetopias jubatus. The sequence continues at coordinate 56,122,364 of NW_028274816.1, read as the reverse complement.
ACATTGCTCTCATCAGCAGGAGTGACTGTCTTGACACCTGAGAAGCATGTGCAGGGCTCAGAATCCCCCACGGAATGATCACACCCTCTCCCAGACGCGAGTTTGGCACAGGTCTCTCCTGGGCGCCCGTGGTGCGCCACCAACGCAGCTGTGTGTTTCCACTGGGCACCTGACCCCTGGGGCACCTGCACCCAAGAGCAGGCCTCACCCGTGCTCCTGGCTAGAGGCAGGAAGCGGGGCTGGCAATGACGGGGGCCTGTCCCCCACTGAGCGACAAGTATGCTTGCTGCCTCTGTCTTCCTTGGGAAGAGGAGCACGCGGAGGTGGGAGTACCAGGACTCGTGTGCTGTCCTTGGGGATGCCAGCCTCCCTCCCCACGTAGCGTGGCAGCAAGGTGCTCAGCAAGGACCTAGATGGCCCCTCTCCTTGTGCTTCCCTGCTCCCTTCCTCCAGCCGGCTTTGAGGCGCAGGTGCTCCTGAGTGCTGAGGAGCACTGAGTTTGGCGGGAGGAGGAGGAGAAGGGAGGAAGAACATCAAGGAGAGCAACAGAAGCCTCTCAGTGCAGAGCCCGGCCTTCCCTCTGTCTCATGAAAAACACGGCCCATCTTGCTGACTTGACCTCACTCGCCTCCTCCCTCAAGCAAAGGAACCTTCTCTCGGGTGGGTACTCAGGACGCCACTGATTTCTTACCTCTGGACAGCGCCAGAGTGCTAATGGGACAACTTCAGAGTCGCTCTTTGTGTAGCCCTCACCACACGGGGCTCCTCCTACATGCTGGTTGAGAAAACCAAGAGGCAGCGCCACAGACAGAAGACTGGTGAGGGGGAGGGTGGGTGGGCACAGGCCGTCTCCCAGTCCAGCATGCCTGCTCTGGGTCCCCGGCCTCCTGCCACGCTGCGGGGCTCCCCCAGTGATCCTCTCTGAAGGAAAAGGTGGGATGGCGAGGGCACCTCTGCAGGGCCAGGGCCTCCCCAGCTCACACCCCGTACTTGTGAAATTTGGTCTCAGGTTCCTGAGAGGCATTTTCAGGCCAGCTGAACCAAGACAAAATCCGGACACAGACCAGACGACTGAGAACTCATTCAGAACTAACAAATACCCCCAAGAACTCAGGAGGAAGCAGAGGCCACGGCTTAGGGGTTAGCCCGCCACACTCCTCACAGCACAGAGATCAAGTGTAGCTCCAAGAAGTAAGAGTACTGGTCCAAGGTCACACAAGTTGCTGTCAGGGTTCTTGATCCCAAACACTGTTCTTGCCCTGGCTAGGGCACTCTTCTGCTGCCACCTTTAGCCCAGGCCATCAGACTCTAGGCTGGGATTTGCTGCCACCAAACTCAGAGCCTGGAGGAAAATCTCTGATGGCCTTTGACCATCTCGCACACCTGCAGCAGCAGAAAAGGAAAAGCCTGGCTCAAGGCCCTCTCACCCTTTCAGTGATGCGCATGCAGGCACTCACGGCATGCCACCCCCACCTCTCCCTCAGGTGCAAAACGAAGCCAAGGCCGAGATTTCACTCTTGGGCCTGGACTGGAAGATTCTGGGTGTCTTTCTACAGGAGGCATGACCTTGCAGTCACCTGTCCGGTGCTTCCCAACCCATCAGATGAAGCAGGGACTACACAGTCATCTGTCCATGCCATCTGCCCGGTCCTACGCAGGGCCTGGCACGTGCCAGGATGTGAGTGAGGAACACCCCTGGGACCTGATGCAGTTATCTCGACAGACAAGAGGAAGCAGGATCCCAGAATTACTTTATCATCTCTAGCTGTAAGGCATCCCAGCTCTCGATGGGAATGGTAAGATGGTGAGCCAGTATCCTGAACCACTTGGGGCACATATCCCTTTGACAAGCTGATGAAAGCTACTGGTCTTCTCTGTAGACTAAACTGTGCATATGGAGCTTTATAAGCAGTTATGGGGCTAATGAGGGCCTGGAGCCAAAGGTCCTTAGGCTCAGGACGTCTGTGCAAAGACTGAGCTGGCTCTAGGAACCCTCTGGCACAAAAGACATAGGACGGGGCCTGCGGGGGACTGGCTGGACTGGTGGGATTCCACATCGGTGGTGGTGGGGTTGGGGGTGTCGTGAGAGGAGAAAGAGAAGACGCGGGGCAAGAATAAATGATCACAGGTGGTCAAGGCCAGGGTGAGGTGTGTGGGTGAGAAAGAACAGGGAACAACTCAAAGCCCTTTTCTCTGCCTCCTGAAATCCTGGTCCTCCTTGAGGCCACAGCCCAGGCGCCACCTCTTCCATGAAGCCCTCGACCCTAGGCCCTCTCACTGCATTTTCCGCACTTCTAGCTCAGCTGGCTTCATTCTGTCTGGCAGGTAACTAGAGTACGTGCCCTGGGAGGGCAGGGACAGTGTCTGTGCACAGAAGGTCAAGCCCCAGCATGCCACTCCCTAAGCTGTATGGGCGGCGGCCACTGCTGTTACCTCTGAATCACACACACATCACCTTGAGTACGGTGGGAAGATAACTGGTGAATAATCACAAGAATCTCTATTTGTGGGCCTGTTTTCAGCAATGTTCAATATTGTGAAATTCTGGAGCTAACAAAACAATTTGATAGTGACCTTGATATTTGTTGTGATGGGATCTGAAACCATTTCCAAGCCCTGAACACACACAGACACAACAGCTCTTAGGTATTAAGTGGGAAGAGCTGGTCAAGTTGATGTTGCCATGGAAACCCAGCCAGGCTGAGAATACCTACTTTTGGGCTTGAGAATCTTCGTTTCATAATGTCCCTTAACACTAACGCTGGTCCTGCCTGGCTGGTGTCCCTGGCTCAGTGAGACCCACCCCAGGACATGCACAGCCCCAGCGGCCTGGGAAGGTGCCCAGTCAGCGAGATCCTCCCCCCGCCCCCCACCTTCCGCCCACCCCCAGGTTCAAGACAACGGAGCCCCAGCTGAGGAGCTCCAGCTGACTAGCTGGGGGCACAGGAAACACACAATGGGAAGAGGAAGCAGAAATCTCCACCCTTTTCCAGGCTGCAGGAGCAGCAAGAAGCTCCCTTCCTCAGCAGTGGAAGCCAGGGACGCTGCTGTAGGAAGGGCAGCTGATTCCCTATCAGCAACACCTCCCTCCCCTGCCCCCCCATGCCCCTCCCCAAAAAAACCCCAAAAGATGCTATGTCAGCAGTTCCTGCAGAAACAATGGGATTCTGTCGGGAGTCAGGACCCTACGAGCCTCTAGATGGCGCCAAGTCAAGACAACCGCTGACAGGAATCCTCCCGCCTGGAGCGCTGGAGCACCAGCCCACACCTTTTCTTCCTAACTTCCGCCAGAGGGGAGCTTAGGTGGAAAGCAAGCTGGCTCCAGATGGAGAGTTCCTATGCGTTTCACATCTAGGCCAGCCTGGAGCCTGCTGGACGAGGCACCGCTGGGAGGGCTCTATCTTTGGACAGCAGGTGCGGTGCAGAAGGTTGCACTCATCCCCACCCAGCCTCTGGAGAAACCCGGACTCCTGCTGGGAAAGAAGGCCAGGCAACCCGATGGATGATCGAGCCAGAGCTCTGCGCTTCCGCTCCATCCCTGATGGGCTCAGATAAGCTCAGGAGCAGTTCAGGGGCCGTGAGAGATTTCGCTCTGCCAAGACCACGGGGATAAAGTATGGCAAAGGTGGTACCCAGCCTGCAGAAACAAGCATCATGGGAAATGCAGACCAGGGAAAGGTGACTCCGGGGGCCCCGCAATCCCAGCAGCAGCCAGGTTCTGACAGGGGTGCCTCCACAGTTCCGGCTGGGCTGCTGTCGGTAACCCCATTTCCCAAAGTCCCAAAAAGCCTGTGATCCAAGACTTAAAACCCTGATTTGTGATTTCCCCCAAACTGCTGCCCACACCATCAGCCTTGTGAGTAAATCATGCTGGCTCAAAACTCCCTCTTTTGAGTTGGGCAATGATGAGATGAGACTAAGGTCCTATAGTCTAAGGAACACAGTCCCCCGCCCCCACCCCCACCCCCACCCCCCGTCACTGGCCAAGACCCTCCCTTCTGCAGCTGCACAGCAACGGCTCCTTCTGGGGGTCTTGGCCCACGAGGCTTGCAAAGCAGGAAGGCCGCCTTGGACTAAAAAAGGGAAAAAGTGCCACAAGGTGGAAAGCTGCAGCACAGCACCAAGTCCGGGAAAGGCTGCCTGCTGGGAAGACTCCCAATACTGTGGACAGGCGTCTCCCGAGAGGGGCAGGTCGGGGGCGGAAACAGCTGTTGGGCCGGCAGGATGGCACAAAAAGGTCGCCAGTATAACCAGAGGTACTACCTTGCTACAGCCCCCAGTGAGCATCTGGTCGGGGCAATGCAAGCTGTCCCTTTTCCTCCAGAGGCCCAGACCACACGCTGACTTCCTTGTAAGAGAGATGGGTGAGTGGAGGGGAGAAGAAAGGCCTGTTACAGCCCTGCCTCTAGAGCTCTCTTAATCTTTCATAAATAGGAGGAGGGACAGTGTCGTAGGAAACCAAGGGTCAGGGAAGGCTGTGCGGGCCACGCTTCCACTGTGGACAAGCAAAGGAGCAGGGATGTGACTCAAGTCTGATACAAATCCAGGCTCTTAACTCATAGAGTTTTGGGGGAACCTGCAACTTCCTTGACAGAACCCTTAGAAAAGCCCTTCTGGTCTACAAAGGCAGGGGACTGATCTGCAAGCCCCTCTGTCCTTCCAACCCCGGCTCTAAGAGCCAGAGTGGCTGCTCCCTCAGAGCAGGACCCAGTCTCATGGTGCTGCAACCCCTCCCCCCCAGTTCAGCCAACACAGCCCGGGGCGCTGCCTGCACCCGGGAGCCGGGCCGGGTTGCCAGTACTCACTGTGAGCCTCCACCAGATCAATCTGCATGTTGTATGGGACCAGGGGGTCTGGCAGCTCTGAGAAAAAGCTCTTCATGGCACCAGCCACGGTATTCACTGTAAAGTCTTTCTCTGCCAAGTCCAGGTTGTGATCTGAAAGGAAGTTGGGAGAATGAGGGCAATATAAGCTGGAGACAAGCAAAAGGAAAACTCAGTGCTTGGGGGAAGTCAGAGAAACCTCGAAGACCCTGGGATGCTGCCCAGGGGTGGCCTGGAGCCAGGGCAGGGACTCGGGATTTTCACAGACAGAACAGGACGTGGCATCCCTGGGTACTGCTAAAAAAAAAAAAAATTTTGTGAGATCTGCAGACAGAGGCTGACACCCCATGCCTCCTTCCAAGGTCATCCTTTGAACAGAGCAACTGCACCCTGTCATTCTGTGCCACCCAATCCCCTTGTCTGGCTGGGATGTGGTGCTACCTTTTCCATATACCCTCCCCTCTGGAAAAAAAACAAAGGACTTTCCTAAAAGGTTGGCTCACTTTTCATGGTGGGTTACAGAACATTACCAACAATCCTGACTGTTGCCTCCATCCTTGTTCCTTAAAGCGGCAGGGGGAAAAGACTCATCCTTCTCCCTCTGGCCCCTCCCAGCCTATGACACCACTGACCTCTGCGTCTTCACTTTTCTTTGAATACTGCATTCCTGATTTACAAGAAATCATCTACTGTTAGACATAAGCTGTTTCCATTTTGGGGAGATATAAACTGTTAACAGATTCTTGAATATACACAAGTACATACCCAAGTGTGCGGCTACACCCTCATTTTGACCTCATGCTTCCTATCCTGCAAGATAAACAGGTGTTTCCCTTCCCTAGTGTATGCCCTCCCCCTACTGCCAGCTAGCAGAGACTGGCCGTGGCGTCGCACAGTGCTATGGCTCCCCGGGAGCCTGCGGGTAGGGTGCCTGCTCCTGGCTGCTCTGTCCTGTAGGCCCCACGGGCTGCCTGGCTTCAGAGTATGGCTTGGTCCCCCCAGGCCCAGCCACTCGCAGAGTTGGACCCTACTCTGATCCTCAGCTTACTTTCTGGCTGGTAACATCTGAGAACTCTTATTGCTTTGGCTCGTTTGCTTCTGGCACCAGTGGGTGTGACTTCTCATCCCGTAGTGTGCTCAGTTCTAGGGCTGAGAGTTTGGTTCTCTGGCCCTAGGCCTCTGAGACCTAGCTTAGGAGACAGGAGTCCCTGCCAAGAGCCAGTCTAACTCACGAGATTTCAGCTTCAGGAGCCTGGGTCCCAATGCTCAGCTGATCATAAATGTTCCCTCGCATTGTTTCTCTTGTGTAGGGATTTGGCGAGGAGGGGAGTCATGTGTATTCCTGGGCCCTGGCAAAACAGGACCATGACCACAACCCCACTTCGTATTATGTGCCTGCAACCACCCTTGTTGGGCCCACTGCAAGGAAAGTAAGACCCCCAGAGGTGACCGAGGTGCATGCCGGGGTGACCTGGGACAGCATCAGCGGATGGTAACACGGGGGGCAGATGGCTGACGCGGGTTTGGCAGGGATGATGCTTCTGTTTGCTGATAGGGCCTGTCCCCCGCTCTTCCACATGGCAGTGTGCACACGGAGGCAAGGCTAAGTAGGGCCAAATATTTTCTCTTTCTCAGTCACCAAGCCTGGCTGTCCCGTCTGCCTTGGCCGGCTCCAGCCTCTGATGCTTGACCAGGCTGTGGCCTTACCTTGGTCGAACTGTCTCTGCAGACTCTCCATCTCAGACTTATTCCCGCTGACCCGGTAGATGCCTTCAGTGCTCAATCCTGAGGAGAAACAAGCAGGTTTCTTAGGAGCAGGGAGTGCAGAGCAGAGAACGAGGAGGGCTGGACTTGAGCAACAAGGCACCCGCCAGAGGAATAGGGTGAAGCACTCTGGACTTTCCTATGTGCTTCAACCCACTCACCCCCCATTTTCTTCTTCACTTCAATATTTAAAAATGCTTTTTTGTAATGTGTAAGTGCCTCAGCTAATTTTTGTCCATATTTTGATGTACTCTTTTGAATTTTATTATTTTTTTTAAGTAGCTCCAATGTGGGGCTTGAACTCACAACCCCAAGATCAAGAGTCACATGTTCTGGGTGCCTGGGTGGCTCAGTTGGTTAAGCGACTGCCTTCGGCTCAGGTCATGATCCTGGAGTCCCAGGATCGAGTCCCGCATCGGGCTCCCTGCTCAGCAGGGAGTCTGCTTCTCCCTCTGACTTTCCTCCCTCTCATGCTCTCTCTCTACCATTCTCTCTCTCAATAAATAAATAAAAATCTTTGAAAAAAAAAAAGAGTCACATGTTCTACCCCTGAGCCAGCCAGGCACCCCTTGAATTTTAATGTTTTTTAGAAAAATGGAGACAATACTGTGTTTTAAGCCACCCTTTTCATTTACAATGTTATGTTGTGAGCTTATTCTAATCAAATATTCTTCTTTTTAAAAACATCAAAGTACGAAATAACTTTTAAAATAGTCCTATTGTGGGCGCCTGGGTGGCTCAGTTGGTTAAGCAACTGCCTTCGGCTCGGGTCATGATCCTGGAGTCCCGGGATCGAGTCCCGCATCGGGCTCCCTGCTCAGCAGGGAGTCTGCTTCTCCCTCTGACCTTCTTCCCTCTCATGCTCTCTATCTCATTCTCTCTTCCCTCTCTCAAATAAATAAATAAAACCTTTAAAAATAAAATAAAATAAAATAAAATAGTCCTATTGTTAATCATTTAGGTTTTCCCTGTTAAAATACCCCACAATTATGTTTCTTATGTTTTCTGGATAGCTAGTAAGTTTAACAGATTCTTGGCAGTGTGTGTTTCTTACTTTGTGAATTTCCTATTCACGTTCTTGTCATTCTTGTTCATTTCCCTATGAGTGGTCCCTCTCATTGTGTACTTGAAAGAGGCCTCTGAATAGTAAGGAACTATGTTAACATTACATATGTTTACATTTTGTTCCTTTTTGTTATCTGTCTTCTAATTTTGTATACTGAATTTTTTGAAGTACATAATTTAAAAATTTTAGGTTTTTAAGACCATTTTCTTTAGATGTCCCCCTTTGTTTTTATCTTTGAACAGATCTTCCTATTCTTAGAGCAGGTCCTCTCTATTTCTTCTTTCTTGTTCTTTTATTACCCTTCCCCCCGCCCCGACCCCCCAAGCTCTCTGATCCTTCTGTAATCGATTTAGTATACAGTGTCAGCTAAGGAAAAAAATAATACTTAAAAACAATACTAAAATTTAGTTAAATAATACAGAAGAATATAAAGTATCAGGTGAGAGACTGACCCCCCCTTCACTCCTCACCCCAGGAAGCACTGCTCAGCCTGGAGTGGATTCCAGTCACTGGCTACTGACCCCCCTTCTTCTCCCTGTCTCAGGGAAGGAAAGCCCACTGCTGCACCCCTAAGATCACAGTTCTAAAGGATGATGAAGTCACAGTGAAGACCAGAGTGGGATCTCATGGCTAAACCAACCCTGGCCCCTTCTGAAGACTGTGGTTTCAAGCAACTCTGCTTAGCCGAAAGGGCACTGAGGGCATGCCCGGGAGCCAACACCAAACACCAGAAGGCAGTGTGGGCAGTGGAGAGAGGACCGGGCCAAAAGGCGATCAGTAAGCTCCAGAGAGCCAAGTGTCTCAACGTCAGTTAATCACTGTGATTAGCGCCTCTGGAGAGGCACCCATCAGGCAAGATCAAAGCAGTCGGCCTATTTCTGGGGCCCCAGAAGAATGGCAGGTGAACCTTTAAAGAACATCGAAGCCAAAGTCATCAATTCTCTGGCTTAAAAGGTGTTAACTGCACATGGGCCTTTCACCCCCGCGAAAAGGGGGTTTCTTAAGAGGCCAGCCCCAAGGAAGGACATCTTACTGTGCAATGCCTAGCTACAAGGGAGCTGCCCTCACTGCATTTGGAGGGAGGGTGAAGTGCATACCCTTGCCAGACCTGAGGCCCCAGATGCACCCTGTGCCCCTTCGGAGTCCACATTTCCTGAGTGTCTCTAGGCCGTGCACTGAGCTAGGCGCTTTCCCACATCCACCTACCACTCACTCACTTATTGAAGCCTCAGCCCCGTTTGGGAGCAGCTCCAGGATAGAAAGGACGTGGGTGAGACAAGTGAGGATCTGAAAGGCGAAACCCTTGCCCCAAACCACAAGGATGTTAAAGTCTAAGTCCAGGGCCTCTGCCGCTCTTGCTCCTCAGTGCTGTTCTGGAACATGTCTGACATCTGGCCAACAGGTTGGGGTCTGGACCACAGGCTTCCCCCCAGAAGAAATGCCAGGCTTGGGAGAAGCCCACGGGCCTGCAGCATCCTGGGGTGCTTTTGAGATGGCACATCTGCTGCTGCTCTCAATGCCCAAAGGTCAGAGGTCAGGGATGGGCCTAGTAGTTTTACGATGGTCTCTCTTCTTAGTGACTTTCCCAAACTGTCTCAGACATACTTAAATTTCCTACCTATTGCACATCCCAGGTAACATGTATCATACACTTAACACACAAAATCACCCCCATTTCGACAAGCCCTGGCTGGGTATGTGTCAGCGGGCACAAGGCTTCACCCCCCAGGCTGGAAATACACCTGTTTTCTCTACCTAGCCTTCCTTATCTGAGTATCAGTCCCCTCTGGCACTAAGACAACAAAGGCACAAATGGCAGGAGCTTAAGAAGTCCTCGAGGATGTAGCAATGGCCGCAGCACCTGAGCCCCAGTGTGGAGAGACCCTGTGTGAACAGCAGAAGAAAGACCCTGACAGCCTCCTTTCACGAACGTTCGCCATCCTTTGGCAACTCTGACCTGCAGCTTGGAGAGGAGTCCTCTGCATGGTCTCCTCGTGGCCACCTGCCCCAGCAGCACCAGAGGGCAGAAAACAAGGTGCAAATCAGCTCTCTGGAAATGATCCGAGGCGTGGGCCCGCTGAAACCTCACTAGATGGATGATCACGAGAGTAGAAGCGTTTAAAAGCGCAAGGCGAGCTCCACGGCATCAATTAATCATCAACTTAGTATTTCCTGTAATCAGGACACATGTTTATTTTGCGAAATCCCATTTTAAAAATAGCAATTCTGCTGCTGCCCTATACAACACCACGGCATAATTTAGGAAAGGTATCATTTGCTAGGCCAGTACCATTTCTCACAGCTACTAATCAGACACCAATTAAATAAAAACAAAACCTTACAGCCCACTGCAAACACCACAAAGGCTGCTACTGAAGCAGGGCAGAGGGCAACGACACAGCTGAGAGCGAGGGCGCCTGACAGAGCCAGCCTGGCCTCCCAGGGCTGCGCATGCTGGGACCCACACAGATGCACACTCCAGCGTGGACTCTGGCTCCCGCCTGCCAGCATAAAGCAAAGGCCTCACCAGCAGCGCCCTTGCCCCCCGACTGCACGTCCATCCCAGGCCCCCAAGTCCACTTGAGAAGCTTCAGCCTCATCTCTGAGGCATCTCTACACACCAGAAATCTCCAAAGACCTGCTACCAAAGCAGAGCCTCGGCTCTAGGCCTTTTTTTTTCCCTTTCCTTTTTTCGAAAGCCCTATCTGAAAAAGCCCTTCAAAATCTTCTGTGTTAAAGTTAATCTTTGGGAATGCAACAAGAGAAAAGTTCAGCAAGGCCAAGGTCACTCTCTTCAAATACCTGAACAACTGCCATGTAGAACAGTCTTGTTCCAATGACTCTAGAGAACAGGGCCGAGACTAAGAAAGGAAACTGCAGGAAGGGAAGCGTTCTCTCACTATGTGAATAATCAGTAGCTACCACCGGCACTCGGCATCGGCCAGATCTTCTCAACTCCCCTTCACTGGACAGCCATTTGTCAAGGGTTGCTGTTTAAAAATATCAATACCTGGTCTAGGAAGATCACTAACAACGACCATCGTCAATACTTATGGAACGCTTACCACACGAGAGACACATAATGACAAGTGCTTACGACGCATTTTTACATTCGTTCTCACAACAGCCTCTTCGGAGAGGTTATTACCAACCCCATTTTACAGATGGGGCTGCGGAGACTAAGAGGCAAAGTAAGATGCACAAGGTCAGAGAGCTGAGGAACTGCGACGTAAACTCCATGTGACTTTAGAGTCTGCGTTCTTTTACTATGTTCGGAATCATCAGTTCTCAAAATTGGCCGTGCTTTGGAATCACCAGGGAGGCTTGCTACTTTAATACAGGTGCCAGGGCTCCACTGGCAGAGATTCCGGTTCTGTGTTTGGAGTGGGGCCCAAGAACAAGTACTTCCAGCACATCGCCACACACCGCTGGCCAGGGAACCAACCATACTTTTTGATAACTGCTATTCTAGAAGATGGCCCAGACTTCTAAGACCTCTGACTCCTAAATTCTATGTTCAGTAAAACTGGAAGGGGGTTCCCAGTATGGGGGAATACATACTGGGAGAAACAGATACAGGCTACTTCAGAAACAAAGCATTTTCAAAAAGTACTGTAATTGCTGCTTTTTTGTAATATAAGCAAGCCCTTACTGCATTATTTAAACTTTATCCATGGCCACGTACGACTTTCATTAAATGTTAAAAAATAGTAAAGAGAGGGTGGCTGGGTGGCTCAGTCGGGTAAGTGTCTGCCTTCGGCTGAGGTCATGATCCCAGGGTCCCCCATACTGGGCTGCACACTCAGCGGAGAGCCTGCTTCTCCTTCTCCCTCTGCTGCGCCCCCCCTTGTGCTCTGTCAAATAAATAAATAAAAATCTTATAAAAAAAAACAGTAAAGAGAAAGTCAAAGGGGTCTTATTCTTTCTTTTACAGAATGTTCACTAAGCCCCTCCCAGGCAGATAAGTGCCTTTCCAGAGGCCTTTCAGGTGTGGTCTTCCTCAAACCTCCTTTGATGACCTAAGAAGGCTAGTAGATGGCCCAGCACCGCGGCCCTGAGGTGTTCCCCATGGGCCAAGAACGGGCACACTGGAGCCCTGAGCCCGGCTCCTCCCCAGCACTTGGCACACAAGGGGCACTGGGAGCTTGGAAACCAAGAGGGAGAATCACCTCCTGCCGGGGCATGTGTCTGATTTTCTGAAATGTCCAAACAGGTTTTTATTCCTGGATCCCGAGCACCATTTCTCAGCACCAGTGTTCGCAGCCAGGAGCCTTTCCACAGTCAGCCTGGGTCAGGCTTGGCCTCTGCTCATTCACACCAGGACTCATTCCTGCTCAGTTTCCTTTCTAGCAACGAATCGATACCTCTTCCAAGACAAACGGACTTTTTTAGTTTTTACGTTCTATATTTAGATATAAAAACTCAGCACCTTAGTCCTATAAAAAAAAAAAAACACCTTAATTGGTGCTGCCGCTGCTCTAAAATGGCCCACACCATACCGGCCTTAACTGTGAAACAACTTTTGTTGACTTTTCTGGGGGCTGAAATCTAATAGAGCATTCCTCTCTTTCATACATCTAAGAAGCCTCAGGCGGGCTAAATTTTAAGGCCAGAGGGGTGCCGAGAACTCAGGGAGAGAAGGAAACTCCCTCGACCATAAAATCTAAACCGTCTGGAAGAGGGCCGACCTCTGGGGAGGAGTGAGACGCCCTCCTTTAGGGTCAAAGGCCAGCAGTAGACGTGGGCTCTCCTTCTCCTACTCCCACCTCAGTGCGGGACGAAGGGCTGGGGGCAGTGGGGGCCTGCGGTCAAAAGCAGAAGCTGCTTGCTCGCTGGAAGATCCTGCCCAGCTGGGTTTCCCTCCGTGTACAACAGAGAGAACAGTCCCCAGTCGGCGGCCCAGCCGTGCACCTCTCCGGGAGGCCTGAGCACGGAGCTAAGGGAGTAGCTATTACCCACATGATCCGAGTGGAAAGCGAGTTGGCAAGCGGAGAAGCACCTGAGTTTTGCTGCCCAGGAGACATGGGTTCAAATCCTGCCCCTGACTTCGGCGCACTTGACCGCCGAACGGATGGGATGAACACCTACCTTCTGAGGCTGTGAGGGATAGCTGAGAAACCTATGTAAAATAAAGCCCACAGCTTAATGCCTGTCATTTTTTTCCCTCTTTGCTCCATACTCTCAACAAGCCTCAACAGCAGTGCCTGCCTGGAGGCATGGCCTGTTCTGAGGGCTCAGCCAAGGCAAGCCAGTCGGCAGAAAAATATTTTAAAACATGCATGGGCTTTGACACTAAAGTGACCTCAATTCTTATCCTGGCTCTGTCTCACTGCTGGCTGGGTGACTGAGGACAAATCACTCCACCTCTCCGAGCCCTGGGTTCCTCATCACAAACGGGTTTGTGTGCTAATGACTCTTGTCGGGATGTGGCAGAGAGTGAGGCTGCATGTATAAAAGTCTGCAACGCCAGCGACTGGCACACCGAGAGAATAGTGATAATGACAAAATAATGATGGGAGGTTAATTCTGCCTGCGGGCTGACTGTGTGCCGGGCACTCTTCTCAGTTCTTCACTAGGACTTGTCAGGGTGAATCCACCCAATAACTCTTTGAGGTAAATACTGTTTTTATTCCCATTTTACAGAGAGTGAATGGAGGCTCAGCGAGGCTAAGCCACTTGCCCAAGCCCACAGGGCTTGGTCTATGGGGGTGGGGGCAGGCTCTGAGCTGGCTCACTCAGGCTCCGTCTCAGATGATGACACAAGGGGCTCTCCCACCTGGGACGTTAACTCCCTGTCCCTTCTCCTCGCGTATGGTGTGTAGCTTCCGTCCTGTAAATGCCAGATCCATTCTGGGCTCTGAGAACGTTCCCCTGGTGCAGTCCTATGCATTCATCTCTTCATTCACACCCCACTCAGCGTTCTCCTCTGTCAATTGGAGGGTGAGGAGGAAGAGCATCAGAAAAAAGGCCGCCTCCTCGCCAGAGAAAAAGCCAGCCAATGGCAAGTGTCCTTGCTTTATTCCTGCGATGCAGTTTTACTATTGACGACCTGAAAGAGTCCCCACCAGATCTCCCTGTTGCCTTCCTGTTTCGGATGTGCCTGGAATGATTTTCTGGCTCTTCTATTACTCGAACACTAGGGTCACTTTGGCCCCGCCAGTGCCCCTTTGTTAGCTGTCTTCCCTTGGTAATTCCCTCGTCAATCAAGATCTGTTTCTGGCAATGCCAGACCTCCTTTCTCCCCATGACAGAATGCCACTAACACTCTATTATGACTGCCTGACCGGGTGTTAGCCCCACAAGTAGGCACTGTGGCTTTATAAATTTCCAATGCTATTGTACATACACATAGTCATGTCATAAATCTCGAGGCTGAGGAGGAAGGGAGAGAAGAGATCTGGAGGGAAGAGATGAAAATATCACACCAGGTCTGGGGCATCATGTGGCTCTAGCATCTGGCTGATCCTTTATAAGCTACCCATGTATTTACTGCCATTAACTGTGAAAGAGGCCTTCTGGACTCTGCTCTGAGCCAAACAAGGGGCTCTGCATTTTTCCTGATTTTCAAGAAAATGCATACCCCAATAGATGTGTTTATAAGAAACACTGACAAAGTGAACTTTAGGTCAGCCTAGAGTTGATGCTGCCTCTTCCGGCTCTTCCGGGCAGCCCGGGATGGAGAGGAGAGGAGAGTGTGACCCATAATCGAGGTGAGCAGACTCGACCCAGCAAAGCAGCAATCAATGCTCCAAGCTAGGAGCAGCTGGGAGACCCTTCTGCCAAGAATTCGAGCATCCTTGGGGGCTCTGGGTGTGACTTCGTCGGCACTCACACAAGCCCAGTGGCACAGTGGTGATAGCCGTGTGACTCTGAGGCGAGCTGGTGCCACCACAGTGAGGGGTCTCACTGGCTAAACAAAGAGCTACCAACAAAGAAACAGCCCCAGCTAGCACACAGGTACCACGTGTCACCACCAGCCCCATGTGCACGTATAATGCCAACTTCCTTTCCAACAGGCCCCCAAGTTAGAAAGGCCCCTTAAGATCAAGGCAGATTCCTCCCAAGCATTAATGAGGGCAGAGGTTAACTTTTTTCAGGTTCCTGATTCCCAGTGAACCAAGAAAGGAACAAAGATGTCACCAATCACAGCCCAGTCTCCTTCCTTTCCTGGCTTCCCTTTCCTAAGAATTAAGAAAGAGTACTTTTCGTAAGTTAAAAGGCCTCAAATCCTCAAGCAGAAAAGGGGGTTGTGGTCCCCACTGGTCGGCAATCCTTCTGCTCTGCATCTGGGATCAAATACAAACTCTACCACACGTGGCCTGGGGTGGCCTGCATCACGGCCGGAGCCTGCTCCCCGACCCCCCCATCAGGCTGGCTTGGAAGCACAGACCCCTTCTTGCCTCAGGGCCTTCCTACAGGTTGTTCCTTCTACTTTTACCTCCATTTTTTTGGCTGGCTAAACCTCACTCCCTCAGAGAGGGCTTCCCTGACCCCCAAATCTAAATGAAGTGTGTTATGGTAACAGCTTCCATTTATGCAGTGCTTCTACCACGGGCCAGGCTCAGGGATAAGCACTTGAAGTGCACCATCTGGGCAAGGCCTCACAACCACCTGTAAGTTGTATACTACCGCTATTAGGATTCCCATTTTCCAGCGGGAGAGACCGAGCCACATGGCAAACGACTGGCAGGGCTGCTCTCGAACCCAGGCGGTCCGGCCCCAGGGCCTGTGCTTAAATCCCCACACCCCACCCGCCCTGAACTTTCTCACATGGCACCAGCAAACTGGCAAGTCCCCGTACAGCTCTGAGGCCATATGCCGCGTGCTGGCCCCCGAGGAGGCCATGGGAGCAGGCAGGGTTTTCCGATGACCCTTCTAGGTAACTGGATTTGGCACAGTAGCTCATACCTGAAGAAGGCATTCAGCAACTACCCCCGGAAAGGAGGGAAGGAAGGAAGTGGACTGAAATTGTGTGTTCTCAACTAGTCTCATGCCTCCAGGCATCCTGGCAGGCCTTCCCAGCCCCTGGAATGTGGGAAACCGAAAGCCTTAGGCTTGGTCGGCATAGAGAAGGGGGTTCATAAACAAGTGTGCCCAACTCCTATCTTCCTTTATGTACTGGGTGAGGGTCTGCGCTCCCTGCCTCCACTAGTCCCTGTGGAGGTCCCGGGGACTCAGTGATAAATTCATTATCTCATGGGGGTCAGTCACGTGGGCTTCAATATCTGGGTTGTTCACTCTTACAGGGCACGGCCATAGTTTGGCTTTGGCTGGGATCCCCCGCAAGTGGGCCGCAACCCTTTCCCGGAAGCGGGACAGAAAACCACACGCACACACGTGCACATGAAGGAGAGGGTAGGAGCGAGGGCCAAAGGAGCTCCCCTTGAGTCACCATTCAACGGCATAGGCGGGTGGGCTTCGTGGAGGCGCAGAGTGGGTAGCGCGTGCCCGGGCCACTTTCAACGACAGCCGGTGGCACCGACTGCAGGAGCAAGCTCAGCCCCTGTGGGCTAAGCTCGCTGAGGGCGGGGCAGGCTGGCTAACCAAGCTCGCCACTGTGGAGAGGGACAGCGCCACCGGAAGAGCCCGGCCAGGCAGGCCTATCGGAATGGTCTCGGGGATTTGGGCTTCCACCCAGACTATTTCTGTCTTGGATGGAAGGGCAGGGTTACTCTGTGAAACAAGCTTTCCTTCTCTTTGGCTGCTGGGCGCTCCAGGCAGCTTGCCAGGGCGTGCTGTTCTGATCAGGGCACTGGGTCCTGAGGAAATCCGCTAGCAACGCCGAGTCACAAGCTACACAAACTCTGCTTATCTGCAAGAGGCCAAAGCGGAGCTGACTGCCTGCTTTTATGGCAAGGGGGCATTTTTAGGATGCAATCGGCTTGTGTTTGACTTACAAGTGAACAGAAAATCAGAGGGTGGTGAGAAATGGGCACAGGGGAAGCAGTCAAAAAAAGTGGAGAAACCTTTGTTTTACAACTATTTAGATTATAGGAAAGCAACTCGCTAACAAACCTAGAATTATAGGAGGAGGGAGAGATTAAGTAACACAGAACCCCCATAAAAATCACAGCAGATGAAACCGCACACCTCCTATTTCAGCACTTTAGCATCAATTCAAAGCAGTATAAATATGGCAATTACTCACATAAAGCCTGTTGGTGTAGTCCAGCCATAACTGCACGTATTAAACTATTAAGTGATAGATGGGAGTATCTATCCTGAAATTAGCTGCCTTCTCTGAAAAGCTGAGTCACAGAGAACTAGTTGACTGGACTTAACAGCTCCAGTCCCACCAAATCTCCTCCACAATAGCTCTAGAAAGTGGCTACGTTGAATGTGGACGGAACTATGAAGGCTTTTTGAGGGTAGCTGCCTCCCAAATGTTAAAAGAACTTGGTAAAGTTCTGAGTCTGTTCAGTCTGATGTTACAAAGCTCCCAGTTTCAGTAGCCTCAAACAAAGAAGAAAGAGCTGGGGGGCGCCTGGGTGGCTCAGTTGGTTAAGCACCTGCCTTTAGCTCAGGTCATTATCTCAGGGTCCTGGGATTGAGGCCCTCGTTGGGCTCCCTGCTCAGCGGGGAGTCTGCTTCTCCCTCTGCCCCTCCCCACTAATGCTCGTTCTCTCTCATATAGATTTTTTATTTTATTTTTTTAATTTATTGACAGAGAGAGAGAGACAGCGAGAGAGGGAACACAAGCAGGGGGGAGTGTGAGAGGGAGAAGCAGGCCTCCCACTAAGCAGGCAGCCTGATGCAGTGCTCGATCCCAGGACTCTGGGATCATGACGGGGGAGGAAGGCAGACGCTTAACTGACTGAGCCACCCAGGCGCCCCTGAAATAAATAAATGAATAAATAAAATATTTAAAAAAACAAACAACAACAACAACGAAGGAAAAAGAGCTGTAATGTGGGTCCTTTCCATTCCGACGGGCTGTGAGCGGCCTCTGCCTAGAGGACTCTTGGACTGTTTCCTCTCTTACAAAGAGAGATTAGTGGTTCTTTGAGATTAACACTGGATACAGTATATAAGGTGATCTGGGAAGAAAAAGCATGAGCACAGGGTTCTCCCCACGCTGATGAGAGGCACGCTGGCCCAGGGCTGGGCTCTTCCTGTTGCTCCTTCCCAGCCTTGGAGGACAGCTGCCTCCTCAGACCTAGGTGCCCTCAGAGGGGCAGAGGAAGCCTACTGGCAAGATCTTAAACTTAGGAACCCAAGGGGAGGGCAGGGGCGGTATGGTATAATAGCAAATAAGGTTGTTCTCTGTCCCCAGTTACTGGCACAGAGCTCCTAAAACCCTTAGAATTTCCTTAAAGATAAGAATGTCTTTTGTTATTCATAATAAGCCCCTTCCAACCATACCTGAGTTTATGATAATGAGGTGACTCTTGGAGGGGAGGGGGGGGCTAGACAGCTTCAGGGTGGGGACTGCTCACCAAAAAGACCAAGTCTTGATTAAAGGGTTAGAACTTTCAGCTCCCCCTCCCTAAGAGAGGGTCTGGAAATGGAGCCCAATCACCAACAGTCAATGATTTAATCAACTATGCCTAACTAATGGAACCTGCCTAACACCCCAACAACAGGATTTGGAGAGCTTCTGGGTTGGGGAACACATCCAGGTGTGGGGAAGGTGGCAGGCTCAGAGAGGGCACACGCCCCATCCCCTGTACCCTGTCTTAGCATCTCTTCCATTTGGCTGTTCTGGAGTTGTATCCCATATAACCAGCTATAAGAGTAAGTATAGCATTGTCCAGAGTTCTGCGAGTCGTTCTACCACACTATTGAATCTGGGGGGAGGTTGAGGGGACCCCTGCCTCTGTAGCCAAATCAGAGAGAAGTGTGGGTACCTTGGGGATCCACTACTTGCAACTGGTGTCTGAAGCGAGGACAGTCTTGGGAGAGTGAGTCTTTAAACCTGCGGAGTCTGACAGTGACCAACTCTGGGTAGTCAGTGTCAGAGAGCTGGGGAAGTCCTCACAGATCTGGTGTCAGGAGGAAAACAACAGCTCTCGTGCAGTCAGACAGGAAGGAGGACAGTTGATGTGGGCAGCAGAGTCCAATATTAGCTGGCCTGACTCCACGGCTTCAGGAGTTGCTAAGGCACAGTCTTCTTCAGGCTTCAAATTATCCCGGTAAAGGGAGGCAATGGGGCCAAGAGTGTAACGGCTCTGGGTTAGAATCCCAGCCCCTATCTTCATCTTTCTGAATCTCATTTCCCTTATCGGAGAATTGGAAATCACATCCATCTCAGAGGACCGCCATGAGAATGAAACAAGACTCATGGAAACACTGAGCACTGGGCCTGGTGATGTGAGCTCGGAACCGGCACTCAGTACGCATTATCTGCAAGGGAGTGGCTTCCACCTTCATTTTATAGTCCAAGAAAATCAAGCCTTAGAAGTTAAGGAACTCGCACAGGGTCCTACCTACCACACTGCCCACAGATGGCCCCTCTCTGTGAAAGGCTCTGTGCTGCTTGGGAGGGCTGCATGAAGAGTATTTCCCAATTAGATTAAGCAACCTGGAGTTCACCAACAGCTGTAGGAAATCAGCTCAAGTAGTAGTTTGGCCTTTTGTCGTGCTGTCTCCCGTCAGGGCATATATTATATATATATGTTATAATTTGCTCTCAGTTATAAAGCTGAAAATTATATGCATATTACTTATTCCAAACACTTAGCAGCCATTTTCCATGTGTAAGTTTGGTGGGGTTTTTTGGAGGGCAGTTCCAGGAAAGACAGGGTTGGTATGTTCTCAAGAACTGGGAAGCACGTATCAAAGTGCTCCCTAAAACTGGGAGACTTTCTCATGATCACTGTGAAGACACAAGAGAGACAGATGCATGCTAGGCCGTCTCTCTGTGGGGAGGGATAAAATCCCCGACGGTTGTCTATTTTCAATCTACAACATGGAGGTGAGACACCCGAAATAAAGCCAGGAGCTAACCGTACCACATAAAAACACTTTTTTTAGCTGCCATTACTGCTATCTGTCATATGCATGTGTGATCAGTGAGTGACTCTCCACTTGGAAAGGATCCAATGGGAGGGGACAGGTGCACAGTAAAGCTGGAGGTGGACTATACCCGCTGTGGTCACCGGGGCACATGGAATCACCGGGAAGTTATGAATCCTGGGGCCTGGTGAAGAGAAAACTATTTGGTCTAAGCTCAACCACTTCACTGCTACTTATCCTTTAAAGTCCCGCAACTCTACCTCCCCAGCCCTCACAGAGCTCTCTTTTGTCAGCTGAGTGGTTTAGGGCCAAATCTTTTTACTTTTATTGGACCATAAATTCCTTGAGGACAAGGGTGTGCCATCATCCTTGTTCACTCTGGGTCATCTGGTAGGTATTCCACAAACACTTGGCCCCATAGCTGTCTTCAACCTCTTGGGAGGAGACGCCCTTCACTTTTCAAACCTAATGAAGAAGGCTGTAGATTCCGGTCTATCCCCAGTGTGCATGTGCAGGCACACACATATACACACAAGCTCTGCACTGATTTTCAGGGGTTCACAGATCTCCTGAAGCCCATCCAAAGACCCTAGGTTAAGCACCTCTAAGTAAAAAATACACCTGCCTGCACAGTCCTTCAAGTTATAGACTCCAGGGGTCTGAGAATCTGCCTTTCCCCAAGTTATCTGCTCTAACAGCACTAAGTCGCTCCCACAACAAATATTTCAGCAAACTCCAAAGACAGCCCTTGTGGCAGGAGCATCCTACAGCCTTCAAAGGTGAAACAAAACTTATGCACTACAAGAGCCTGGGCAAGGAAAAGGAAAAGCAAAAATGTAGACAGACTGTAGTCAATAAGAGATCTCCGAGTGATCAAGCCTCAAGAACTCATCTTGCATCTAGTGACTTGATTTCCTTAGCTGACCTAATTTAACCAACTTAGTGCATAGGAGGGAGACATCACTTACTCCTTCGATAAATACCTGAGTGCCTAGGCCACGTCGGGTGCCATGCTAGGTGATGGCAAAGAAGAGACAGTTCCCGCCCTTGAGTTCCTCACAGGACATGGGGAAGCGAAGGGGCAGGACGAAGCCGAGTGGCAGCACCACAACGGGGTTTTGTACCCTTGGCAGAGAACCTACTGCTTCTTACTCGGAGTAACACTTCACCTTGCCCCGAGCAGGTGGGAGAGGGGGTATTCAGGGAAGGATTCCTGATGATGCAGAGGACAGAAAGAGAAACAAAGATGGAGGTAATCTCAGAAGCTGGATCCAACTCAGGAATGCACGCAACAGAGAGATCGAATAAGGGCATGAGTTCAGAGACCTAGGGCTCGGACAAAAAAACCCACTGCTTCTCTCAGGCGCACAACACCCACAGAAACAATTCATCCAGCAGTTATTTAGCGGGACGGCCAAACTCTCTGTCTTTACACCCTTGTCGGCAGAGTGTTCTCTAACGGGCTGCCTGTTGCCACTCAGGTAAATGTTCACTTAGAGTCACTGGGACTCCACGGCTGCCTCCGCCCAGCCCCTGCTGGCTCGGCTGGCGCAAGAGACACAGACAGATCATCGGGCAATGAGGAATCTTTGGCAGGTCTCTTCTCTACGGACCCACCTTCGAATTAGTACCAGCCCAGCCACTGTGGGCTGAGAAATGTTAAGTACAAACCTAGAGTGGACCATCCATCCACCTATCCTCCATGTACTGTTGTTGTGGTTATATCACAGCCTTATCGAGATACAATTCACATACCATACAATGCTCCTGTTGAAAGTACATAATTCAAAGATTTTTAAGTAAATTTACAGAGTTGTGTAACCATCATCACAATCAATTTTAGAACATTTTCATCAACCCCACAAAGAAACTCCATACCCTTGAAGGCCCTGGTAACCACTAGTCCACTTTCTGTCCTTATAGATTTGCCTATTCTGAACATTTCATATAAATGGAATCCTCAGATATGTGGTCCCTGTGACTGGCTTCTTTGATTTAGCATACTGTTTTCAAGGGTCATCCCTCTTGCAGTATGTACAGATACTCTGTGCCTTTTTATGGCTAATAATCCATTGTATGGAGAGCCCGCATTTTCTTTATCCATTCGTCAACTGGACATTTGGGTGGTTAGCACTCTTTGCCTACAAAGAGTAACGCCGCCTTCTCCGTATTATTTTAAACCCTAAATTCTAAAGTGATTTTCAGACATTTCTCCAAACCCAGGAAAGATGCATTTGAATCTTCAGGGCCTGCACCTCCACGCAGGACACCATGTCTCCCATTAGTTCCGGCAGCCTGATTCACTTGCCCTGATCTGACTCGCAGCCCCTTTCCTTCCAAGCCTGTCTACTTAAATACCCTTCCCTGGACTGTTCGCAGTATACCCTCTAGCCCTCACATTAAAAACACACGGAAATCGGTTTCTACTCTGATGTTGCAACCTTGCTCAAGGTTTGTATTCTATGCATCTTTTTTCTTCTCCTTTTCTGTGCATACAATTCCATTTTCCCACTGAATGGAAATCTTGACGGAGGAGGTCTTTTGAATGTCTCTATACTAGTCAGTCATTCATAGCCATTTAATAGAGCCCTGTGTCCTTGGTTTGCAGGATACAATGATGAAGACCCAGTCCCTTCCCTCAAGGAACTTAGGATCTATTGAGGAAGCAAAACAATCGGAGTTTCAGTGTGACTGGTCACAGAGGACTGCACAGAGCCCTACAGAACATGGGATGGGGTGGGGGGGTCCTGACTCAGGGGGTAGGTCAGAGAAGGACTCCAGGAGGGGACTCTTTTTTTTTTTTTTAAAGATTTTATTTATTTATTTGAGAGAGAGAGAATGAGAGACAGAGAGCATGAGAGGGAAGAGGGTCAGAGGGAGAAGCAGACTCTCCGCTGAGCGGGGAGCCCGATGTGGGACTCGATCCTGGGACTCCAGGATCATGACCTGAGCCGAAAGCAGTCGCTTAACCAACTGAGCCACCCAGGCGCCCAGGAGGGGACTCTTGAAATGGAACCGCAAGCGAAAGCACTTCGGGTGAGAAGTATCACAGAAGCTTAAGGAACTGCACACAGTTCTAATGCGTGTGGCTAAATTTTATCATTGTGGATGAAAGAAATAGCCAGAGGTGAGGCTAGATGATGGGCAGGGGCTGGATCCTACTGGCAATAGCATTAAAACTTTATTGTGGCGGTGACAGAGAGCCACTGAAGAATTTTAAACAGGGGAAGGTGTCACAATCTCATTTGTTATCGACAATTTGCAGCAGTCTGGATAAGGGACCAAGAAGGACACAAGCTGAGAAGTGTAAAGTCCAGTTACCAAGAGGCCATGCCCATAAATTGGGAAGGCAGACTAAATGCAGAGGCAGGGCCAGATATGGGACCCTGAGGACCAATTAATCAGAGTGACTGAAGACGGAGAGGACTCAGAGAGCTTCGTGCTGATAAAGTTCAGCAAATTCTCTCAGATGAAAACCTTCAGACCCTGCCTTCCCACTAACGATAGCGATGGCTGACAAGCTTTCGCGGGAAAGTCAAAATCCCTTTTCCAAATGAAATCTGAAACTAAACCTTAGAGGGGGAAGGACCCAGGGTCCTGGTGGCCTGCCTTCACCATCCCCACACAGAAGCACTTCTTTGGAATCCTAGGGATCCAAGACAGAGAGTCTGGAAAGGCCTGGCCAAGTCCAAATGCTGGAGCCTGACATTCAAAGGACTCTAGGGCAACAGAGTTTTGTGGTTAGCAGCACCTCTCACCTCCAACACCCGAATCTTGTGCAGCCCGCTTCCCCTGCCTGGAAGATTCTTCCCCATCCAGTGTCTGCTACAGAACCCAAGTTACCAGGGCACCTGGGTGGCTTAGTCGCTTAAGTATCTGCCTTGGGCTCAGGTCCTGGGATCAAGCCCTGTGTTGGGCTCCCTGCTCAACAAGGAGTCTGCTTCTCCCTCTCCCTTTGCCCCTCCCTGTGCTGGTACTCTCTTCTCTCAAATAAATAAATGAAATCTTAAAAAACAAACAAACCCAGTTTATCTTTCAGGCCCGGCCACCACCCTGACACACACCAAGCCAGCTAAAGGGATTGATTTCCTTCCGTTCCTTGTTTCCATCTAACGCCTCAGCCTCATGGACACTGGGCAAACTCACTGCCATGAACTATATTCACTGTTAATGTTCTCTTCCATGTACCTATCTCTCCAACAGGACCTGGCCTTTGGTTTCCTCAGGATCTCCTCAGCATTAAAAACGTCTTGTACTCAAATGGCCCCAAAGCATTTATAGATTGATAAACTAATTTACTGTGCGCACGCCACCTCATCAACCCACGAAAGTAAAGACAAACAACTGCAATGACTAAATATGAAAATAGGAAGAGGAAAAAAATAGCACGGTCTTGGATTGAAAGACCATATATTACAAAGATGTTCAACTGCATTTTAAACATAAACCAAATAAAAACCTCAACAGAATGGTTAAAATACACTAAACAAAATAATTTTAAAAAAATCCACATAGATATTTTGCAAAAAAAGTAAAATATCCTTGAAAGATCCAGGAGAAAACATCACATAGGGGCAGGTTGGAAGGTTGCCCGGTGGACCCTGGGGGCTGCTCAGTATATAAGTGAAGCTGGGACTGGGGCTGGAGAAAGATGGAAGGTTTCCAACCAACTACTCCCTTTACTGACTTGGCCTTGACTATAGTCTTTGCTAGACTGAGAGCCCTTCTAGGACAATCTGAACTGTCCTATTCATCTCTGAACCTCCAGCACCTAAGGGAACTGGCACATAACAGGCCTTGATTACTCTCTTAGGATAGTAAAAACTAAACATTATGAGGCTATAGAATTTACTAGTAAAAAGAGCAATTGGGGTGGATAGGAAGTGGAGTTGAAAAAGACTAATTATACACATTATAAACTAACAACTTAGGAAATATGATTTTGGTAAAAAATTACATCTGTAAAACAAATCTTTAAAAAGCCTCGATTTTTAGGATTTAATAGTTGGTAAAGTGATTGACACGAAATACAGGGGAAGGATATCAAAAAATGGTATTATGATAACTGGGCAGGATAACTGAAGAGGAAATAAATCCCTTTAAATCCATGCTTTATTTTGGGACAGGCCACCAACGACTCACCGGGACTGTTCATTTCTACGTTTTTGAGAATTTTAGTCTCACCATGGGTCCACATTGGCTTGTGCCTAATTCTTTCTTCTTAAAGAATTCACATATTGACCTTAAAACCTGGGGTAAAATCTTCTTCCTCTAAGCTCCAACAAGCCACATCAAGCCCTCTGGTGAACTGAAACTGCCCTATCATGCAAATACGATCCCAAATGCAGCGAGCCAGCCAGCTGAGTCAGTCAGAACTTGAAAATTATTTGTCAGTTTTTCAGTGGAGGTTGACCTATGGTATAAAGGAAGACAGAGATGTCACCTGCTTAGGTTCATGAAATAAGCTAGAAACTGAATTTTCAATTTAAAATAATCTCATCTCTGATGATATGGTATGACACAGGGTGACGTGTGGGTAACAGTATCACAGCAATCCATCATTACCGAAAGCGTATGACCAGGTGACGCTCTACAGAATTCCATGTCCACCAGGGGTACAAAAATTAACAGCACCATCGTGTCTTTTCAGGAGATGGTAACTTAGGGAGACAAGGTAAAGATGTGAAGAGTGAAATCATGCTTAATGATAGTAAGGATGGTCAGTAAGCAAGAAGGCAGGATTCATGTTGGGCCTCTGATAACAGCTGGATGTGCTGAGGCCAGAGGGAAGGCAGGCAGGCAGAGGGTAAAGGAAAACAAAAGGGAAGGAGGTGGTGAGGTGGGCTAGGGGCTTGCAGTAAGGTCTGACATGGGAATTCTCTAGTGAGAGAGAGCCCACCTACAGAAGGCCCTGTCTGGTTCAAAATAAGGACTTACTTCCAACATTATATCTGGAATGTCCCTCCCCCAGCGCTGTATTTACCAGTGTCCCTTTAGAATAGAACAGGAGCTTTCTTTAACACTTCCTCCACGTGTCAGGGATGTTTAGGATTTAAGAGGAGACCAGTCTGGACTTCACACACTTACCTGAAGTTTATACAAATCTCTTGGTATCATCAGGACACGGAACACACCATGCTCATGAGGCTGTCTTACGTTAACAGGGTTGGCTTTTGTAATTTAGCCATTATTTCTAACTCGTGATCAAATAGGGCATCCATAACGATGTGCTACCAGTACCAGCAAAGTCGACAGTGTGTATATGCGTTACTCAGAACAGACCTTAATCTCTAGTCAAAGGCAACAATTTTTGACCACGGGAAATGTTCAACATCCAACTATGTTTTGACTCCCAGAAGGTTTCCAGATACAATCTCTACAGCAAAATAAAGGAATCTTGGATGCTGAAAATCTCCCATCTTGGAGCCACACACCGTGCAAACAATTCCTTGGAATCCACTACTCTACCATCCTTCCAAAGGAGGCCAGGAAGGATAAAACAGAAATCGGTTTCCTTTTTACTTTGAGCAAATAATTTTCCTGAAGAGGATACAATTATGTGAAACAGGGACTGGCCTAAAAACGACCAGGAAGAAGCAGCAGAGAGTATGGATTAGGACACAGTGAGCAGGAGAAACCACGAGTGAGCGGCAGGCTGGCATCCCACACAACCTGACTTTCTCGGCAGCCAGCAAACCTTCCTGAGCATGTCTGTCTATCGACGGAGTGCGAGGTCCCGGGCTGGGATTTTCCCCAAACACAGTGGTGTGAGCTATCAAACCAGAAACTCCATTTGGCACATCAGCTGCCTCTCAGACACATTGCTATTCTTTTAAGGGCCTCAAGGTGAGAGACACGGTCACACATTCACAGCACTTCTGGGTGCCAAGAGCATCACTAGTCCAGTCTCGGCAAGAGAGGCAAGGGCTCTGGCTTCAAGCACAAGGCTTTCAGGAAACCTCAGCTACATATGGTAGGAGAGAGAGGGAACTTTTCAGCTCTTGGGGTTTCATCTGTAAAATGAAAGAGTTGGATTAGATGCTTTAAAAAGCCTTTTATTTAAGTATAATACACATTTGTAAGTTTTTTTTTTAAAGATCTTATTTTTTTAGTAATCTCTACACCCAACATGGGACTCCAACTTACGACCCTGAGATTAGGGGTCATGTGCTCTATGGGCACCTGGGTGGCTCAGATGGTTAAAGGTCTGGCTCCTGATCTCAGCTCAGGTCTTGACCTTGGGGTCGTTGAGTTCAAGCCCCACATTGGGCGCCAGGTTGGGCGTGGAGCCTACTTAAAAAAAAGAGAGTTGCATGCTCTGCCAACTAAGCCAGCCAAATGCCCCTACATTTGTAAGTTTATAGAGAAGTGCACAGTGATGAATTTTCACACAGTGAACACACCCACATAAATAGCACCGAGGTAAAGAATCAGAGCATTCCCAGCATTCCAGAAGCCCCCTTCCAGTCCCCACTGCCCACCAAGGATAACCACTACCCTGATTTCTAATAGCACAGCTAATTTTCTGTTTTCTACTCTATAGAAATAGAATCATCCAGTATGCATTCCTTTGTTCCTCTTGTTCAACATATTCACAAGAGTTACTGTATTACAGAGAGCTGAACTAGATGATTAATCATGACCTGAGCCACCCAGGTGCCCCTGCACTAGATGATCTTTAAGGCACTTTCTCATTCTAACGTGTTACCATTTAAAACCATGGTGTTGCCTTTATACGCTGCAGATAGGGGTGGCATACTGGACAGCATTTTGGCAATGTCCATCAAAATACAAAACATACACGTCAGTCCATTCTGAGATATTTATTCTACGGACACATTTGCACATCTGTCTTGTGTGCGTCTGTATATACACACACCTGTAGACAGACAGCCACTGTAGTACCGTTTACAATACAAGACTGGAAACAATGTCTTTCAATGGGAGACCGAGTAAATAAAATATATAGTATGTCCAAACCACGAGACACCATGCAGTGAGCAAGGAGAGGAAAGGGGGAAGGGGAGGAAGGGGAGGAAGAGGAGGAAGAAGTAGAAGTTTACACCTACCTATATGGGAAAATGTCCACAATGTATTTTTAGGTGAGGAAAAAAGCAAGGCATAGAACAGTATGTTTGGTGTTGCTCCCTTTGCGGAAAAACAAGTAGCACATGCTATATATTATGTGTATGTATATGCAGAGAAAATAAAACTCTGTGAAGGAACAATTCAAACTCCTAACAGCAGATAACTTTGAGGAATGAAAAAGTGACTTCACTTTTTTACTTCAAACAGTTCTATACAGTTTGATTTTTTAAGAAGTAATGTAACACTGGGGCACCTGGTTGGCCCGGTCGGTTAAGCATCTGACTCTTGATTTAGGCTCAGGTCATGGTCTCAGGGTGGTGAGATCAGGCCCCGAGTTGGACTGCATGCTCAGCGTGGAGTTTGTTTGAGATTTTTTCTCCCTGCGTGGAGTTTGCTTGAGATTTTTTCTCTCCCTCTCCCTCTGCCCCTCCCCACTGCTTGTGCAAGCTCTAAGATAAATAAAATCTTTAAAAAAAAAAAAAGTAATGTAACATTTATTGTTAAATTCCTATTCACACAATGCAGCAATAGCACAAATGACAAATGGGGAAGCCTGTCAAACTCTCCCTTCTGTCCCAGCACCACCTGGGGAGACACTCCCGAAATCTTTCCTATTTTCAGTTTTCTTTCTTTCTCCTTTTTTTAGTCATCTCTACACCTAACACGAGGCTAGAACTCATGAGCCAGAGATCAAGAGTCACAGGCTTCTCCGACTGAGGCAGCCAGGCACCCTGACATTTTCCTATCATGTCACAAACACATACATACTGGTTTCTTCTACCTTATGAGTGGGATCATACTACACACATTATTTTACAACTGCTTTTCTCACTTTACAATAAATTGTGGACATAGTTCCATATTGGTACATACAGAGAAATCTCATCTTTTTCCCACCTGCCTAGGACTCCAGTAGATGGATGCACTCTTCTCCTCTGTTAACAGACATCCTTGTACATAACTTTGTGGACAAGGGCAAACATTTCCATAGGACAAATTCCCAGAAGGGCCAATGGCTAGGACCAAGGACATAAGAGTTTATAAAGTTGTTAACAGTTACTGCCAAATGATCTTTTTAAATGGCCATATCTATTTAACAGTACACTAATGCACAATTTCTAGACACTGTGCCTTTGATGATTTTTAATAAGGAGTACCCATTTTACAACAAAAATCACAAAAGCTTTATTATTATTTTTTTAAATGACAAAGCCACTTTATTTTATTTATTTGACAGAGAGAGAGACAGCGAGAGAGGGAACACAAGCAGGGGGAGTGGGAGAGGGAGAAGCAGACTCCCCATTGAGCAGGGAGCCCGACGTGGGGCTCGATCCCAGGACCCTGGGATCATGACCCAAGCCAGAGGCAGATGCTTAACGACTGAGCCACCCAGGCGCCCAAAAATCACAAAAGCTTTACAAAGGAGATGAAGGGCGCCTGGGTGGCTCAGCTGGTTAAGCGACTGCCTTCGGCTCAGGTCATGATCCCAGGAGTCCTGGGATCGAGTCCCGCTTCGGGCTCCCAGCTCAGCGGGGAGCCCGCTTCTCCCTCTGACCCTTTCCCCTCTCATGCTGTTTCTTTCTCACTCTCTCTCTCAAATAAATACAATCTTTAAGAAAATAAAAATAAAAAGGAGATGAAAATCTAAAGACCTAGCAAAAAACCCACTTTTTAAGTTTAACCTATTTTAAAAGCTGGTCTCCTAATTGCTGAAATTATGTAGAAGGCCAAAGAAAGCACCTAATTTATTTCTGTGCGTATATCCTCCACTCACAAAGAATGCTGGCTCTCAACATTCTGGCCAGAAACAATCAAGCCACCATGACGTCTGGTTGTCAAGGTCCACGCTACAACTGGACAAGAGAACTTGCATTACCATGAATCAGGTTTCTCTGCCATATCAAGATTTCCACTTTAAAATTATTCAGTTGTAGGTTCTGGTTCCCCGCTTCCAGGAAAGGCCGAACCTTGTTAGGGCTAGCATTTCAAAGCATCTACAAACAGGGCTGTTATGCTAGTTCTCAGAAGGTGGGCAAATTTTTAAGTCAGCAAGCCCCTTGTCTGGACGAGCTAGTCTAATAAACCTCTCATTTTAAAGTTGGGGACAGGGACGCCTGGGTGGCTCAGTCGCTAAGCGTCTGCCTTCGGCTCAGGTCATGATCCCAGGGTTCTGGGATCGAGCCCCGCATCGGGCTCCCCGCTCAGCGGGAAGCCTGCTTCTCCCTCTCCCACTCCCCCTGCTTGTGTTCCCTTTCTCACTGTCTCTCTCTCTGTCAAATAAATAAAAATCTTTAAAGTTGGGGACACTCAGGCCTTAAAATACAAATAAATAAGATTAAGAGCTTGAGCTCTGGAATTAGATCAACATTTGAGATGAATCTGCTACTTACTAGTTAAGCCACTTCTGGGCAAATGATTTAATTTTCCTCAATAACAGCTTATCATTAAAATAGGAAAATAGTAGTTTCTATCTCATAGGACTATAGGGGGATTAAGTAAGATCATGCGGAAAAGAGCAAAGAGATTAGCTCAGAATATTTTCACTCTGCAAGATCACCCAGGAAGTTCTATGCGGAACTGGGCACAGACATTCCACTCTACCGGTGTGCTAAAAGAAAAACGTACAAGATGCGTACGTTTTTCCAAACACTAGAAATTCTAAATGGAACACCTGTCAACTCTGCTGATAAAACTGACAGGTGGCTGAGGTCGTCACCAGTGCTTCTCCTGGGAATGAGAAGAGTGAACTGAACTCCCTTTCCCCCGTGGTGCGTGAAGCCATATGACCAGTTCTGACCAATGCCTTATGAGTAGAGGCGAAGTAGGTGAGTAGAAGTGAAGCATTTATAGCTGGAATGAGATCCTACACGAGTCTTTCCCTCTTGCACCCAGCATCATTCAAGAGGGTGGCTGCTCTATCATCTGGATCCCTGAGTGAGGAAAATGAAGAGCAGAGCCTCCAGGACAAATATCAGGGATAAGAAAAAAATCTGCTCCTTTAAGCCACTAAAAAAATATAAAGATTTTACTTATTTATTTGACAGAGAGAGACAGCGAGAGGGGGAACACAAGCAGGGGGAGTGGGAGAGGGAGAAGCAGGCTTCCTGCCGAGCAGGGAGCCCGACGCGGGGCTCGATCCCAGGACCCTGGGATCATGACAGGAGATAAAGGCAGACGCTTAAGGACTGAGCCACCCAGGCGCCCCGAAGCCACTGAAATTTTAATCTGGCCTGACACGACTGATATTCTGTGGCCACATGCAGAAGAAAACTTTAGCTACAGAAATAATGATAATAATAATTAAGGCTGTGGTGAAAAAGAAAATCTATTCTCTCAAAAGGAACTTTGTTCTCTTTATGTAGACTAAAGAATGAAAACCTATGGGGGTGTCTGGCTGGCTAAGTCAGTGGAGTACAGGACTCTTGATCTTGGGGTCGTGGGTTTGAGCCTCATGTTGGGAGTAGAGTTTAGAGTAAACAAACAAGGGGCACCTGGGTGGCTCAGTTGATTGAGGGTCCGACTCTTTTTTTTGTTTTTTTAAGATTTTATTTATTTATTTGACAGATACAGCAAGAGAGGGAACACAAGCAGGGGGTAGTGGGAGAGGAAGAAGCAGGCTTCCCACGGAGCAGGGAGCCCAATGCGGGGCTTGATCCCAGGACCCCTGGATCATGACCTGAGCCAAAGGCAGACGCTTAACAACTGAGCCACCCAGATGCCCATGAGCGTCTGACTCTTGATTGGCTCCAGTTGTGATTTCAGGGTCATGAGATCAAGCCCTACCCTGGGCTCCACATTCAGTGGGGAGTCTGCTCCTGTCTCTCTCTCTCTCTCTGCCCCTCCCCTGCTCATGCTTATATGCGCTCTCCCTCAAATAAATAAATCTTTAAAGCAGACAAACAAATAAAGGGGGCATTAAAAAAAAAAAAAAAAGAAAGAA
This sequence comes from Eumetopias jubatus, assembly GCF_037043125.1. Classification (NCBI taxonomy): domain Eukaryota; kingdom Metazoa; phylum Chordata; class Mammalia; order Carnivora; family Otariidae; genus Eumetopias; species Eumetopias jubatus. The sequence continues at coordinate 56,090,728 of NW_028274816.1, read as the reverse complement.
AGAAAAGAAAACCTACAAACTTCTCCATACTACAAGACCTGAGGAAGCCACAGGGGTCTGCACGTCTGTTACTTACAAAGTCACAAAGTGCTTCCTGTTTTGGTGATGAGAATGGTTTGCGTTTACTCCTGCAGCACAAGCCACCTGGTATTAGAGGAGACACATCTTTCTCAAGTTTCTCAGCAGAGTGATATATATACACAAGAAATGGGTACTCAAGAACAAAGATCCAAATGAAATGCTAATAAAATCAGAGGAAGACAGAAATAGCCAGGCTAATGGAGAGAAGTCAGGAAAGGGTCTAAACACATCCCTCTCAGAAAACCCTGAAGCCACTCCCTCAACAAGATCAGGTTACCTTTCAATGACACAAAAGCAGCAATTTCCCAACCAGTGGTAGCGAGGAAGTTCTCATCGGTAGGTAAAAAATAAAGACCATAAAAAATAAGTTTTTCAGAATGCTAAATTGATTTCAGTTAGAAGACTGTATCTCATCATTTTTAAAACAGCAGAAAAAAGATGACTTTACCCCTTTCTCCACTAGAGAATCACACAAAACAACCAGGAGAATGAGAAACAGAAACATCAGATCTTTGACAAAACTAGAGACATGTGTGACCCCAAACCCCAATATGTGAGTAAGAACTGCCAAATGCTGTAAAGGTCAGATGAGGGTGTGGGAAAGCAATGAAAGAGAAAGCCTGTTGTTACAGATGTCGGACAAAGCGTGCAAGCCTATTTCTGAAAAAGTAACCCCTTCATTCTAAGGGGGCAAAACCAGCAATCCATTGTTTCAACCAGTGGGAACTGGCTCAGGGACTGGGTGACGGAGGCCGACCCATCTGGCATGAAGACTCGCACACACAGGTCAAACCTACAGGAAGCAGTCTATCAGCGAGGGAAGGCAATGGAGAGACTGCCTGAGGCATCACAACCACCGATTCCAGATGTCGGAGGGCAAGACAGGCAAGTACGCAGTTTATATATAGAATATTTAAGGAAAACTCCAGCTAAGCCAGCCCCTTTCCCCCAAAGATTTTCGGGGAGAACTTCTAGATGAGGAATCACTTCATTCAAAGATGAATGACAATCGAAAAAGGATCCAGCACATACTGAACGGTACATTTAAAAATGGTCAAGACAGCAAATTTTATATTATGTGTATTTTACCACAATTAAAAAAAGAAAGTGCCCAAGATCTCCAAGAAGACTACCAGCAAAAAGGAAGTTACAAGAAAAACTAACTGCAAAGAACATATATCACAAAATGTTGCTATGTAGTAAATAAAAATATATTCCCATGAATTAAAAAAAAAATAAATGAAAAATGCAATACCCTCTGTGAAAGTGTGTAAAACAGAGCTAGCTACAAGTACTTAAAAAAGATATGAGACAACAAAAGTAGATAAAACATTTACAGGCCAAGCTCAGAGAAGAAGAGAAATGTAAATATTTTTCTATTATGGAAATAAAAAACACACAGAAAAGACATTGCTGAAAACCCAACAAGGGACACATAGAACAGAAGTTAAGATGACTCAAATCCACAGATTAAAAGGGCTCACTATGTTCCAGGAAAAAGTGACTTAGTTCAATTAGTAAGGTATATCCTAATAAACTTACTGAACTTTAAAAAAAAAGTGTTCAGGTAAAACACAGGCTGCCCTCATATTTCCCCAACGCGTGGTCCAGCCTGGAAGAGAGCAGCGCTGTGCCTATAAAGTCATCAACAAAAGAAAGGATAACCCAATTATTTCACATCCAGGAAAAATGCCACTGAATATAAAGACAATAAACTTTTCTGAGCATTCAAAAGGAAACAAAAATCTCCGTGGAGTAACTGTATTTATGAATACTGATGCAAAAACTATTAGCAAATAGGATTCAGCAGCACATTTAAAAATAATATGCTATATATGACCAAGTGATCTGTTTTTCCTCACAACACCTCCAACACCAAATGTGTGTGGGTTTTTTTCTCACACCAACCAATTCTCTGGACACCACCTGAGTGTCCAAGTCTCTTCAATTCTGACGCTAACTACCTGGAGTCGGTGCAGACCCCAAAGGTTAAGGGCTCAGTCCCACAAGCCTGGCCTTTGCTTCAGAGGCCAGCCAAGGCCTTGGGCCCTCCTGTACTTCCGACAGCTTATAAATTGGGGGCTCCCACAACACCTTCTGTAGGTTTGATAATTTGCCTGAACAACTCCGAGGACTCAGGAACACCTTTTACTTACTATTACCAGTTTATTATAAAAGCCTACAGCTCAGGAATAGCCGAAGGGAAGAGAAGTCAAGGTGTTCGGGAAGACGGATGGAGCTTCCCTGCCTCTCTGAGGGCACCACCCTCCCAACACCTTAACCAGGAAGCTCTCTGAATCCCATCATTTAAGGGTTTTTACAGAGGCTTCATTACACTGGTATTTCTGATTAAATCTAAATCACAGGCCTGCTAAGTGAGTGAACTCAGTCTCTAGCTACTTGACCCTCCCCAGAGGGTGGGGATAAGGCTTCAAGTTCCTAGGTCTTTCTGGTGACCAGCCTCCATCTTGAAGCTATCTAGGGACCCAGTCACCCGTCATCTCATTAACATACAAAAGACATTAATCATTCCCAAATTCCAAAGGTTTTTGGAGCTAAGTGTCAGAAACCGAGGACAAAGACCAAATATCTATTTCCCATTCTATCACAACAAGCATGATTCTAGGACTGCTGGGTGGGTCAAAAGTAGAAAATTATTAATTTAATATATTCCTAAATAGACTGAATGGAGAAAAACTATAATGACTGCAACTTCATAAGAGCTCAAAGGGCATTTAATAGAATCTAACTCCACTGCTGATAACAATAAAACCAAAAAATTCTTAGTAAAAAAGGACGGATAAGTAAATCCTTCAAAATGAAAAAAAAATATGTATTTACTGTAGAGGCCGCTTTTAGTTAACCAACTTGAACAATGGAAAATGGAGTAAGATAGAAGGCCCCCAGCGAGCCGCAAACCCCTGGCTAAATACAAACAGGCCCATTAGGCAACCCACCTCAAAATATCCATAAGCCCTAGCTGACCAACGGGTTACTTACGCCTGGACGCAAGTACCAAAAAAGGGAAAATTCCACATGTTCCCATACTTCCTCACTTTCCCCTTTTAACAGCCTCCCCACCCCACTGCCTCATAGCAGGTCTCTCCCTTGCGGTGTATTCAATAAACTTCTAACTCCCTCTGCTCTGCTCGGGTGGACTCTTTCACTGCCTGCGCCACCGCTGGCCCCCACCCAATCAGGTTGCCCCACATTTATCTTACCCCAAAAGTCAACAAGAAACAAGGTAAGGGCAGGCACTATTACTAGTATTATTTAATATTGTCCTGGAGGTACTACTGGTCAACATAGTTAGTCCAGAGGAATAAATACATGGAGAAGGAGTAAATGATAATTATTTACAGATATTGTAAGTTATTTACTAAAAAAAAACACCCCAGGAAGTTCTATATCTTGATTGTGATTATCGTTATGTAACTATATACATTTGCCAAAGCTCACTGTGAGTCATGCTTAAAATTGGTGAGTTTTATTGTATGTAAATTATATTTCAATAAAGCAGACTGAATAATTTGAAATTATTACAAGCAATAAAAAGTTCGGTAAGGACTTTGGGTACAAAGTTAGGATGCAGAAATCAAAACCATCTATGTATCAACACCCACCTATTTAGTTCCTTTTTAAACATACATCTAAAAAGAAATGTGCAAGAACTGTATGAAGAAAACTTTTAGACTGAGGAACACAAAAGACAACACAACCCAAAGCTATCAACAGTTAATGTCAGGGGCGCCTGGCTGGCTAGTCAGTTAAGCATCTGCCTTCGGCTCAGGTCACAATCCCAGGGTCTTGGGATGGAGCCCCGTGTGGTGCTCTACACTCAGTGGGAAGCCTGCTTCTCCCTCTGCCTCTGCCTGCCGCTCCCCCTGCTTGTGCGAGCTTGCTTGCGCTCTGTCAAATAAATAGACAAAATCTTTAAAAAATTTAAAAAAAAATAGTTAATGTATGATCTAATAAGATCCCAGTAGGATCACAAAACGTTTATTTTTAAAACTAAACAAATAGGTTCTAAAGTTCATATGGAAAAATAAACAAAAGCAAGAAAAGCCAAGAAAACCCCAAAGTGGCTACCCAGAAAACTACAATAACTAAAATAATGTAGCTCTGACACATGGACTGGATGAGTAACCAGCTAGATCAACGAGATGAGAGGGTTCAGAAAGACACCCCAATAAATAGAAGAATTTGGTATATACTACAAGTGTTTTTCGAATCAGTGGGGGGAAGACAGATGATGCATGATGCAATCAACAATGCTGTCCCAACTGAAATAATGTTGCACTTTCCACAAAATAAATTTTAGATAAAAATAAAACCATAAAATACTAGGAAAAAATGATGGCAGACTTTCGAAAATAATCCTGATTGGAATAACCCTTCCTAAATATATCAAAAGCCCAGAGGCCAAAAGAAACAAGGGAAAATTCAGCTGTAAAACAAACACAGGAATACATTCTATAAGGAAGAAACATTAGGAATGTATTTCACAGGGAAGAAATAATTAGAGTCAAGCGAGGAACAAGGACACCTGTAACTTACATACAGGGGAAGGGAGTCCGCTGGGCAGAAGGCTAACAGGGGGACTTGCTTTTTCAATGCGTACTGTCCTGCAGTTCATACCAAACACACGATAAAGAAAATTAACAGTGGACGAGCTCGTATTCTGAAATCATCTTTTCTGCTACTTTGGGGTTGATAAAGTAGTCTCACTTTTGTGAAATAATTGTCTAAGAGATAGGATGCGTTTTTTTTTTTTTAATTTTCATTTAAATTCCAGTTAGTTAACATACAGAGTAATATTAGCTTCAGGTGATTTGTCTAATAGATAGTTTACCAAATTTAATGTCTTTGCCTGGCAGAACAGAAAATGCTTGGTAACCCTGTATTACCCCCAAAATGCTGAGGGTGACCGTACTGGCCCACTAAATCAAAAAGTCTGGGAGCCACGGTAGTACAGGTAATGATTATATTGCCAACCTCTTAACAGGCAAGATATACAAGAAATAAGACCAAAGCTGCGGTAATCCAGCTCCTGACTTGGGAAAGCATGGCTGCCAGTCACCTCTACTCTTCACAGCATCATCAGAGGGTCTACCTCACAGGGCTGTTGTAATGATTAGATGACCTACAGCACCTAGCACATGCCTATTCAAGGACAGATGAAGGCCTTACTTCTCAGATGAGGTGACCAACACACCTCAAGACAAGAACAACTGCAAAGTTTTATAACTTACAAACATGTCCATGTGTCTCTCTCCCTCTCTTTTTTTAAAGTAGCCTCCACGCCAACATGCAGCTGGAACTCACAACCCCGAGATCAAGAGTCACATGCTCTATCTACTGAGCCAGTCAGGCGCCCCTCCATGTGTCTCTCTTGATCTTGGATATTATCACCCACCATGGAGCAGAGGTAAAGCAGACATCAGCTCCATTCTGCACTGAAGAATTAAGGATAAGAGAGATGAAAGGACTCTAGTGCTCTCCCCTGGGTTTTCACAGTCTTTTGTACACAGACATGTCCCTTCTCCTATATCTAGTCACCCATTCTCACTTCTTAACTCCTAAGGGCAGGGACCATGTCCTATTCACTGACTTCTGGACTACTGAAGATGCTCACTAATTGCCTGATGAGTGAATGACAGATCAGAACTAAAAGTTAGATGTTCTGATACCTGCATCAGTCACCTTGCCACTGTACCAAAATGGTTACTATGCCCAACTTCCCAAATGTGAAGAAACTGAGAAAGCCTATTTGGATGAATAAATCATCTAAGCCATGTATTTATTAGTTTAAATCAGACTTAAAAAAAAAAGGATGAGGGACAGTACCATCTGAACAACTGTATTAGAAGGTCTGCTTTTTTTTTTTTTTTTTTAAAGATTTTCTTTATTTATTTGACAGAGAGACACAGCGAGAGAGGGAACACAAGCAGGGGAAGCGGGAAAGGGAGAAGCAGGCTCCCCGCTGAGCAAGGAGCCCGATACCAGGCTTGATCCCAGGACCCAGGGACTGTGACCTGAGCCAAAAGCAGACGCATAATGACTGAGCCACCCAGGCGCCCCAGAAGGTCTGCTTTTAAGAAGAGCTAAAAATCTCCCTGTCATTAGTATGTTGAGAGTGATCCACAAGTACTACATTTACCAAATGTGTAGAAATAGCTGGTCCAACCTAGAAGGACATGTGGACATATTAAAATACTGTTTTTATCATCAACCCCACTTAGTAGACTAGGAAGCGAGGCTCAGATAGGGTAAGTAACTTGCCCCAAATCGCAGAGCTAATGAGGTGGCAGAACCAGGCCTGGCACTCAAGCAGAACGATTCCGGGGGGTTGTTCTTGACTGCTCTGCTGTATTCTCCTTCTTGTTAAATGATGGTTATAACTGGGTGGCAGCATTAAGGCTCATTTTTACTTTCTTCTTCAGATCTTTCAAGAACAGAAGTCTGACAGTAATATAGCAATTTCCATTTTATAAAAAAGATAGCCATTTTCTTTTTCAGATAGTTTAAGGGGTTCTCCCCCTGTAATCTTGGTTGTTTTACTGAAATGATGCATAAGTCTTTCCCTTCCAAGATCATACAGAAGATAAAGCTTCCTTACCTAAAATACAGGAAATGTGAAATAGAGATGTTCAGATTAGGAAGATATTGTTGACCTTACATAAATGCTGCCAAGAAGGCTGTTGAAAGGCTAGCTGTGTGTGGGCAAGGGCCGACTCCTCTGGGGCTCCACCCTCCCAGCAAGGATGAAATGAAGTCACGCTTACATAAAGCTCAGGACTGGGCCTCCAAAATTTTAATTATCTTCATCATTATTGTTGTTAAAACTGCTACTACCACATTCCTGCCATCAGATGACGGGCATCTCAGCCCATTTCCATGTTTTCCAAACTAGGCTGACTTTTCATTAATACCTTACTTACTGTGCTGCCCCCTTCCCCCATCGCTGGTTTGCATGGATAAGGGCAGCTGAGAACCAAGGGGCTTCTCAGAATCAAGAATTGTTTTATTTAGTTCAGTTCGGGCCAGGTATTTTCAGCTTATTTTTCCTCATCTAGTCTTAGTGATATTAAAACAAAACAACAACAAATACATAACCTACATTTTCAACACTCAGAAGAATTTTGCATTTACCCAGATTTGGGGTCCTTTACTTGCCTTCTGGGTTACAGAGGAATACACACTCTCTACCTAGGAAGTGAAATACTTCATTCTAGATTAGTTTCTACAAAAACACTCTCTTGCTGCCACAGCCCAAATGCTGGCTCCTGACAACCACAACAGAAGAAAGAGTTTTCTGTTGTGGCTTTTCAAACACAAAAAAAACAGATCACAAAACAGAAACACTAGTTGTAGCTGCAGTTATCAGGAGCTCTGGACTACGTACGAGAAAGGTCTTGTTTCAACCAAATTGCAGCTTACGTGAAAAGATAAATTGTGTGAGTTTGTTTTTCTTCAAACTGCTGGGAGGCCACCAAATTCAAAAAGCCAAAGGATTCCAGCCAGGAGTGAAAGAGGGCAAACAGGGATGAAATCATACGGCCTTTACACCATCTCTGTTTGAAAAAGTGGGATTCAATTGCCTGATACCCAAGTCAGCTTACATTTCAAACAAACAAACCACCTGAGAGCCAGGCCCTACACAAAAGAGCAAGCTTATCTTTTCAGACCAGGATTCTCAAGTGGCATTCTTCCACATCTCCTTCTACCAGTCTTAAGCCTTCTGACTTTCTCTGTTGCCTCAATTCCCATTCTTACTGACCCAGTTGCTCTCTTCTGGCCAAGCAAACACAAAGATCCCTGACTGAGGTCGCTCGAGAGCAAGGCCCCACGGGGATGCATAAACCAAGAAAGAATTGGCCCCTAATTCAAGGATCTTAGGAGTTCTGATGCCTCTGTCAATCACCTGGCCATCTGTATGCATCTGCTCAGGCTGCCATGACAAAATAACCAGAAACCAGAGGGCTTAAACAACAGAAATATATTTTCTCATGGCTCTGGAGGCTGGGAAGTCCAAGATGATCAAATTACTGGCCAATTCGGTTTCTGGGGAGACCTCTCTCGTGTCTCTTCTTAGAAGGATACGAATCCTATCAGATCAAGGGCCCCACCCCTACAGCCTTATTAACCCTAATACAAGGCAAAATGTGCTGTAAAAGAGGCAGCTCTAGAGTGTGAAGACTTTAGAAAGAGTGGGGATTTGTCAGGTGCAGGGGTTGGGGGGACGTGTGAGCAAAGACACGGAGGCACAAAACTGGAAAATGTGAAGAAAGAGGAAGTTGGCAAGGCAAGCCAGGCTCGGCGGCTGCCCCATCTGCTTACCGTTTCTTGCATTCTCCCAGTTCTGGCTCTAACCCAGGCTCTCCCCCCGCCCCCCTACCCATGCTGAATTATACCCCTCCATCCTTTCAGGTCTAAACTAAGGATCGAGGTCAAACCATGCCAGCAATACAGGGGACCAGTCACATATCCAGAGAAAGGAAGTGCAGAATGCAGGAAGATCTGCAGAAACACAAGGAGATCAAGAGCATTCAAGTCCCCAAGGGTCAGGACTGTTCTCCTACATAGTGGCCAGAGCTATTTTATTGAGCAAAAGCCAAATACAGTCCCTCCACTTAAAACCCTCCATCAACCTCTTACCTTACTCAGTAAAAGCCAAGGCCCTTATACCAGGAATGTTCTACTCTTAGGAATTTCATACTGGCTCTTCTCTCTGTCTGGAAGGTTCTTCCCCAGGTAATGGCATGGTTCCCTCCCTCATTTCCATCAGGCTCTCATCGTAAGACACTCTCCCCCAGCTCCCCGTATCTAAAATTTTAACACTTACTCCAGACATTTCACATCCCACTTTCCTGCTTTATTTTTACTCTCTTGAGCACTAATCATCAAGATTCTTTATATATATTTTATTTGTTATTGTCTGTCTCCCCCACTAGATTAAAATGCCTGCTGCCTAAGAGCAAGGATTTTTATGTTTTGTCCAATACATATCCTCAGCATCTCAAACAGTGCATGGCACATAGTATATAAGTGCTGGGTGAGTGAAATAAGAACAGGATTCTTACAATTCTAGGTACTCTGGGTCCCTGGAACTCTGAACCAGGCAGAGAAGTCAATGCACAGGGGACTACCTACCTCAAGAGTGAGGTAAAACAGAGGTGAGGATAGCTCTGTGGAAAAGAATATTCCCAAGCCTTTACCACAGGTCAAGTAAGCATGGGGGGTGGGGGGCGGGGAATCTGAAACAACAGACTGCCCTGAGGAATGAACATCTAAACTGGGATTCAAAAAGCAGCCCATGAAATAACCAGAGGACAAGAAAGAAGTCAGCACTGACAATTTCACAAGAACAAGGGCTCCCCTTGCTGAGTGTTTACTATGTGCCAGGCCAAGCAGCTGATATGCACGATTCCATTCAATCCTCACAATCCTAATAAGGTAGGTATTTCCATTAGCTGCATTTTACAGAGGAAGCGCACAACTCAGAGGCTAAGGCAGTTGAGCTAAGAGAAGGAGCAGAGCTGGAATTTTAAACCGAGTGTGATGGGTTCCAAAGTCCACGCTTGACCCGCTCCGCTCTCTGGCCCTGAGGATCTCAGAAGGGAGAGTGAGCCACTGGGCTGTTCTCCCTAAGGGAGAAGCCTGGACCAGACCTTGACGGTGAAGGGCACAAGGCCCATGGGCAGCAGTGGCCTGGCAAATGAGGGCTCCCACACAGTTCGAGGCCTCCCTAGAGTGGAAGGTGCACCTAGGTGCCCCTTCGACCATATCAACAGTGGCACTAGAATCCAGCTGCAGCAGCTAAGGCTAATTATCCCTGATGACCCGCCAGGTACTCTCATAAGGTCTTTAACATACTGAACCATCTCCATGATTCAAAGTATTACCATCCCCATTTTACACTCAAGAAAATGGAGTCACTGTCCAGGTTAAACATTTGCTCACAAGGAGCAGAGTGGAGATTTGAATTCAGGCACTTTGCTCCAGGTTCATCCTGTACAGATTTATTCAGGAGCAAGGCAAAACGGGGAAGAAAGGCTACCAAAACCTACATGACGTGTACATGGCACGTGCGCACATGGTCCCCCTTGGGGCATGTGGCAGAAGTCCTCACTTGGCTTCTCTGCTGCCTGTCCCACAGTTACTCATAACAGATGCACTCTGTACTCTCCCCATCTCCACCTCCTGCCTTAATCTGCCCTGATGTGTTTGTTGCCAGGCTGTCTCCCAAAGGCCTCTGATCTAATGGCAAGCATTTCTCCCTAAAGATGCTACCCTCAATTAGTGGTGAAATTTAAATCTGCCACACAGAAAGCACTCTGCTCATTTACCCAGGCAAATGAGCTAAATCAGGAGGAAGGTCACAGCTCTAAGTATCTGTCAAAGACCATTTTTAGAGAGGGCTTCCACTTGCACAGAGGAGACGAGTGCCACCTCTGACCTGCGAATGATGCAGACAAGCTGAATTACAGCCACAGCCCTCAAGCCATGGCTATGGAGCTCGGCACTCACCCTCAGACATTCTGAAGCCTCACCCTTCCTCCCCTCACAAACTGCCCCCAGGGCTGAACCTTTCATTTTGGAGTCTCACCGGTAAGCATCAATAAGAACACCTACTTATCTGTGTGGCAAAATAGCCAAAATTGACTCAGAGAGCAATGCTCTACAATAGGCCGGCATGTAAACACCATGGAGTTATCACGATCTGTGCTGACCACAGTCTCAACTCAAAACCACAGACAGAACCCCAGGAAAGAAAACAGCTGTATCACAAGGTACTGGAAGAATTCAAGATTCTTTCAAGCCAGGCACACTTGGCAAACAGGGATGATCCAGCTGCTAAAAGAGTATGTGAGACAGCTCTGAGTACCCATACACGCCCTTGCCAGAACCACCCCTTTCTCCTTAAAAGACATGAAACACAAAGCCATGAACAGGTAGCAAGGAGAAACCTTATTGCTTTAGCTCACAGCTTCACAGATGATTACCCCTTCAGGGACTGATAGGTCTTTTAAACTGTCATGTTCAACATGCTACAATTAATTATTAAAAGCTGCCTCACTCTTGGGTATATACTCGAAGCACACAAGTGCACACATATGCACAATTCATGTACAAGAATGTTCACAGCAGCGCCCCAAACTGGAAAGTACCCAAATATCCAGAAGAGAATGAATAAATAGTGGATTATTCATATGACAGAAGAGTATACAGCAAGGAGAACGATCTCCAATCACATGGGTGAATTTATGGATTCAACCATGGGATGGATGAACCTCACAGACATCATGTTGAGTGAAAGAGGCCAGAAACAAAACTGCACATTTGGTATGAGGCCACTTTTCAAGCATAAAAAGACAAAATTACTCTATACTGTTAAAAGTCAGGATAGTGGTGATCCCTGGTAAAAAGGTTTCTGGGGGGAACCACTCATCTTGTTTCCTGAACTGGTCACACAGTTGTTGTTCAGTTTGTGGCTGTTCACCGAGCTGTACTTTAATGATGGGTGTACTTTTCTTTAATGGATGCTATACTTCAATGAGAAGTTTTAAAAAACTGCCTCTAGACGCTGTCCAATCTCATCCATTACTGTTTTGGGGAGATGTCCTGTTTGGATTTCTACAACCACAGCAAGTCAGTGACCGGAGCCACCAAAATAATGGCTGACATCAACTGAACGATCACTGTGTACCAGGCATTATGTGAGAACACTACAAACAGGAGTGCATTTAATTCTCAGAAACTCTCTCTGAAGGAACTACTATGTTTATTCCCAATTTGAAAGAACAGAAAAACAAGGCTTAGCCAGTTCAAGCTGAAGGCCAGCTATTACCTATGAAAGTCAGGATGCCAGGGGTGCCACAAAAGCTTAGGGTCCTACCACTGGGCTATCTGGACGGGAAATGTGTTCGTGTTATAAATGCAGAAGTTACATTAGGCCCTCAAACTGTTCTCTTTTTTGTGCCATTGACCTAATTGAGTCCAGGCCAGTTGTCTTCCAAATCCACATTCTGGATTTGTCTAATTGTTTCTTCATGGTAAGATTCAGATTACATATTTTCAGCAAAGAGACACACAAAGTTTGGTTGAACTAACAGTAGGGGTGCCAGGGCCGGTCACTTTGTTAAGGGGGTAACCCCCAGATCTCTTCATTATAAAGGTACATTTCCCCTTGGTAATTAATGTGTTGGGTGATATTTTGAGACTGTAAATATCAAGTTCCTTCAGAACTGCTCCCCAGTGATTTTATTTTTAAGTTTTTAAAAATTAACTATTGAGGTATAATTTATATACAATAAACTCTATCCATTTAAAGGGTACAATGTGATAGTTTTGAATATGCATACATGAGTAGAATCATCACCACAATCAAGATATAGAGTATTTCCAACATCCCCAAGTTTTTCCCATGTCCCCTTGCAATCAGTTCTTCTTGCCACTCCTTGCTCTCAGGCAACCACCGATCTGCCTGCTATCACTACAGATTAGTTTGCATTTACAGAGCTTTATATAAATGGAATCAGAATTTGTAGTCTTGTGTGTCTGCCTGAATCACTCTCAGCATATAATGCTTTTAAGATCCAACCATGCTGCTGTGTGTAGCTGTAATTCTTCCTTTTGGCTCCGGAGTACTATTCCAGTAGATGGACGGACCAGTTTGTTTATTCACCTGTTGACGGACACTGGGTGTCAGTTTGGGGCTCTCATGAACAAAGCTGCTAGAAACAGCTGAGTACAAGTCTTTGTGTGAATATGTTTTGTTTTCCTTTCTCTCGGGCAAATACCTAGGAGGATGGTGAGTGTACATTTAGCTTTTAATAAACTGCCAAAGAGTTTTCCAAAGGGCAGTCTACCCTTTTATATTCTCAGCAGCAGTGTGTGAGGGTTCTGACTGCTCCACAGCCTTACTTCGTCCTGTTACTCATTAAATTCCCCCGTGATTTTAAAATCCAACAATGTTCTTTGCCTGAATTAATTACGCATTTGTGTGATTATGTCTAACTCTCCCACCCTCGGACATCATGGGGGATACTTTAGTTCAACCCAGTTCCTAGCATACAGGAGGGGCTTCATGAATATGAAGTCAGTAAATACCTGTTGAATGAATGAAATCTGCAGACCTCCCCCAACCCCAACAAAAAGACAGTTAGCTAAAAATTTTTAGACCTACTAATGACTTACCAGGAAGTTTCTATCTTTCTATAACCACTGGGCATTGTATCCTGCATTCTCCTACTAAACCAGAGAGGTCAAGCTTGACCTGATTCTGTTGCCCATTGAGGAGCAGTGCCCCAGAAGGCAAATAAAGAGGCCCCTCTTGCATTACACAGCCAGCTAAGTGCAAGCACTGAAACCCCAAAGCTCTGTTCTGTGGCTCAATTCCGGGCTCTGCAGGAAAGGGGTTTGAAAATATATATGATGTTAACTAACTAGAATTTAAATAAAGATTTGAAAAGAAAAAAATAAGAAATATGAATTTCAGCTGCAATATCCTGCCCAGGTAGGTGCTACCTTGAAAAGCAGTGCCCCAGTCCTGTCACCAGGTAAGAGTCCTTCCAGGAGAGTAGTGGAAGAGATTGTTAAGGCTGCCACCTTCTCTCCAGCCAGGCTAGCCCTGCACTTTATTGACACTGGGGTCTCCCTATGGTTGATAAAAGACACTGACCCCTCCCAAGGGCCAGCTTCCTGCCGCATCTGGGTTCTTGGAGCAACAAAACAATCTCTTGTGAAATGAGGTCACATATGCCAAGTGCCCAGTACAATGCATGGATCATAGCAAGCACTCAATAAATGTGTCAGGAATAGAGAATGGGGAGAGTTAATGGGATGGCAGACCATCTTTGGCATTATTATTTTAAACAGCTTCCAGGCTTCCTTGACTGCAGGGACTTTCTCGTTCCACGGGGACACACTGAAATTAAGCTGCACTAACAAAACCATGGCCTACCAGATATTAATACGGTATGGTCTGAATGCATTATAATTCAAGATGTAGAAGAGGGGCCTTCTGCCCACATGAAACTGCTTCTCCCTGAGAACAATTTTTTTTTTCTCAGCCCTCTGTGGCACTTGCTAGTGTAATTGGTCACCTCTTAGTAAGCAAAGTAATTAAGAAAAGGACTATTAGATGGGAAATCAAAGAAGGCCCCTCTTCTACATCTTGAATTATAATGCATTCAGACCATACCGTATTAATATCTGGTAGGCCATGGTTTTGTTAGTGCAGCTTAATTTCAGTGTGTCCCCGTGGAACGAGAAAGTCCCTGCAGTCAAGGAAGCCTGGAAGCTGCCACCCTGCCCGCTCCCACTGCCAAAAGAAAAAGGTTAAAGATCACAGAAAGAGGGGCCAAGCAGGTTTAGTCTCACACATTATTCAGAAAAATCATTCCTAGAGAATGGTATTTTTAGTTCATGGCCGACAAGCGAGTCCACAGGCCTGGGGAATACATGCAGCAGTGCCCAGACAAGCAGGGCATGAGGCGTTCAGCCTCCAGGATACTGGACCTCCCGGGATGGGGGGCAGTGACACTTGGAAGCTCCCTCAGGGGGTTTCTATGCTGTAGAACATGGATGTTTCTCCCTTCCCACACTCTGGCTCAAAACTGGGCCAGAAAATGGAAATATGTTCCATGCTCATGGATTGGAAGAACAAATATTGTGAAAATGTCTATGCTACCTAGGGCAATCTACACATTACCATCAACTTTTTTCAAAGAAACGGAACAAATAATCCTAAAATTTGTATAGGAACCAGAAAAGACCCCGAATAGCCAGAGGAATGTTGAAAAAAGAAAAGCAAGGCTGGGGGCATCAAAATTCCAGACTTCAAGCTCTATTACAAAGCTGTCATCATCAAGACAGTATGGTACTGGCACAAAACCAGACACATAGATCAATGGAACAGAATAGAGAGTCCAGAAATGGACCCTCAACTCTATGGTCAACTAATCTTTGACAAAGCAGGAAAGAACGTCCAGTGGAAAAAAAGACAGTCTCTTCAACAAATGGTGTTGGTAAAATTGGACAGCCACATGCAGAAGAATGAAACTGGACCATTTCCTTACACCACACACAAAAACAGACTCAAAATGGATGAAAGACCTAAATGTGACACAGGAATCCATCAAAATCCTTGAGCAACCTCTTCAACCTTAGCCACAGCAACTTCTTCCTAGAAACATCGCCAAAGGCAAGGGGAGCAAGGGCAAAAAAGAACTATTGGGACTTCATCAAGATAAAAAGCTGTTGCACAGCAAAGGAAACAGTCAACAAAACCAAAAGACAACCGAAAGAATGGGAGAAGATATTTGCAAATGATATATCAGATAAAGGGCTAGTATCCAAAATGTATAAAGAACTTATCAAACTCAACACCCAAAGAACAAATAATCCAATCAAGAAATAGGCAGAAGACAGGAACAGACATTTCTGCAAAGAAGACATCCAAATGGCCAACAGACACATGAAAAAGTGCTCAACATCACTTGGAATCAGGGAAATACAAATCAAAACCTCAATGAGATACCACCTCACACCAGTCAGAATGGCTAAAATTAGCAAGTCAGGAAATGACAGATGTTGGCGAGGATGCAGAGAAAGGTGGCAATGCAAGCTGGTGCAGCCACTCTGGAAAACAGTATGGAGTTCCTCAAAAAGTTGAAAATAGAGCTACCTTATGATCCAGCAATTGCACTACTGGCTATTTACCCCAAAGATACAAATGTAGTGACCCGAAGGGGCACCTGCACCACAATGTTTATAGCAGCAATGTCCACAATAGCCAAACTATGCAAAGAGCCTAGATGTCCATCAGCAGATGAATGGATAAAGAAGATGTGGTATATATGTGTATACACACACACACACACACACACACACACACACACACACACTGGAATATTATGCAAGCATCAAAAAAAATGGAAATCTTGCCATTTGCAACGACATGGATGGAACCAGAGGGTATTATGCTAAGTGAAATAAGTCAGTCAGAGAAAGACAATTATCATATGATCTCACTGATATGAGGAATTTGATAAAGACGAGGATCATAGGGAAAAGGAGGGAAAAATGAAACAAGACGAAACCAGAGAGGGAGACAAACTGTAAGAGACTCTTAATCAAACAACTTAAGCAAACAAACTGAAGGTTGTTGGAGTGGAGGGGGGGGTTGCGGGGATGGGGTGGCTGGGTGATGGACATTGGGGAGGGTATGTGCTATAGTGAGCTCTGTGAATTGTGTAAGACTGATGAATCACAGACCTGTACCCCTGAAACAAATAATATATTATACGTTAATAAAAATAAAATAAAGCTTAACAGAAATTAAAAAAAAAAAAAAACAAAAAACTGGGATTTAAAACTATTTTGTGACCACAGTGAGGTGTAAAGATAGCATACTAGGTAATACAGGAGGACTGTGAGTGGACTCTAAAAGTTAAGTCCTCCAGGGGCACCTGGGTGGCTCAGTCGTTAAGCGTCTGCCTTCTACTCAGGTCATGATCCCAGGGTCCTGGGATCGAGCCCCTCATCGGGCTCCCTGCTCGAAACATGAAGCCTGTTTCTCCCTCACTCCCACTCCCCTTGCTTGTGTTCCCTCTCTTGCTGTGTCTCTCTGTGTCAAATAAATAAAATCTAAAATAAAAATAAAAGTGAGTCCTCCAGCGAGATGAACTCTGGCCAGGACTGAATATTCCTACTTCCTACCATGCATCGGAGAGCTCAGATGAGCTTGGCCAATGTTCTCTTTTCACTCGGGAGTCACACTACTATAGAAGGGAGTCAAGTCAGGGGCTCCACTGCCCTGACAATTTTCCATGTGGAGGAAAACTGGGGGAAGAAAGTGTTCTAACCAGAAATATAAAGTCAGTCTGACCTCCGGCGGTGACCCCAGAGCAGCTGCAGAAGATCCATGCCCTCTTCCAACCTGATCACGGAACTAGAGCAGAAAGTGAAAAGCTGTGATCCTATCAGCACAGCAAGCACAGAGGTGCTCTCTGAGCCTGGGCTGGGCTCAAAGCATCTGCAAATCAATCCAAAAGCTGTTCTACCTACTCGCCATTTCTTAAACACGTTCCAATTTTAGGAAATATGAAACGAGGCTAAGTGAACTGGTCAGAAAGCTCGGGAAAAAAGACAGATGCAACCCAAAACCAATCTCCACCCGCAATGTTAGCAGAAGCCCTAAGAATATGGGGCTCTGGAGAGCTCCAACAGGGTCCTGGTGACTGCAGGAGCAGCAAATTTTGAGGGGAGAAGGCAGCGATCTTTTCCTTCTGGTCTGTGTCTAGAAGGAACTGGCAATTTACTCACCAAGTATGAGGAGGAAACAAGGCAGTCATAGGTGCCTGCTGCGGGCAACCCCTGGAATGTCAGGCTGCCGGCAAACAAAGCTTCTCTCCCACCCCTATCCCCCGCCGCCCCAACTCCTGCCCACCCTCTTCTCAGGTCTAAGATTAAAATACAGTTGGCCCGGAGATGGAATTATAAAGATGATGCCCCCAAGGTATATACAGTGTAAAATTAAAACAAAATACAAGCTTCAGAACGGTATGCACATGATCTTCTATTTTTAAGCATTGCGGGGGGGGGGGGTAATATTAGCAGAAAACATAATTCAACTACTGCAGATTACTTCCAGAGATAGGGATTAAAGGACTGTCACTTTGTTATATATCTGTATTTATAATTTTTTACGGTGAGCAAGTTTATGACTCTTGTAATTAGAAAAAATAAGGTGATGGGATGGTTCAAGATGTCCCAATTCACAACACTCACGCTCCTGCCTCTCCAATGCAAGGTCTTGGCAAGTAGGTTTTTGGCACTGCTGCCGGCCGGGACCCTGGCTGTGAAGGGGTAGGGAGCAACTGAGGCCCTGAGGCACACAGGAAAGGGGCTTCTTTCTGGATTTTGTTCCCACCACGGTGGTCAGGAGTGTGAGTACTGCCTTTGAAAGTGATGATGCAATATTTTATTGCCAGGACAGGCAAAGTGCCCAGGTGTATAAGAAAGATACAAAAACTGACTTTTGACTCAACTGCTTAGGACAGACCTGGCAAACACGTTTCATCTGGAGTGTCCTCTCCAATCAGCTAGATGAACTGCCTCAATTACCACACGGAAACGAGTCATAGGACGATTTCTATCATGAGCAAGAGAGGGAGATGGGATGGGGAGGTCAGGTGGCAGCAGAGGCTCTCCTTAAGTGCAAGTTCAGTATAAGTTAGTCAGACCTGGGAAAACACCTAATCCATAATTCATTCACTCATTCACCACAGTCTCATCAGTTCCAGGCCTCTGCTCAGACAGAAGCCACATGAGGAGGTAGCCATGGGTGGTGTCAGAAGGGAGCTGAGGATGATGGAGAGGTACAGACAGCACACCACGCAAGGGGACATTCTACAAGACAACTGTCTAGACTTTTCAAATAAGGTCATCATTCAAAACAAGACAAAAGGCAAAGAGAACTATTCTGGACTGAAAGGGACAAAGGAAGCAACAGCCAAATGTACTATGAACACTGCTTGGATCTTAGAACAAAATCTCAGCTGTAAGAGATAGTTTTAAGTCAACTGAGTAAATTTAAACATGGAACATATGTGAAATACTACGGAATTAATGCTATTATTCTTAAAAGTGATAATGTTATTGCAGTTATAGAGGAGAAACTCCTTAAGCTTAGGGATAAACGCTGAGATTTTTAGGAGTGCAGCTTATTCTCAAATGGTTTAACAACAATAAAAATTAGGGGAACAAAGGGCAAATGTGGCAAAATGTTAACCCCCGGTGAATACTGAGTGATCATCATACTACTCACAATTCAGAAGCTGGGGAGAAAAGTCATGGACATTTACATTTAACGGCAGAGTCTGATGGGCAGTTGCAACAAGAACCAAATGGACACGTGGTGAAGCTACAGTGACAACCGGCGCACACTGAGCCCTTGCCTGGGCCACATGCCACATTCAGCGCCTCAGTGCAAGTCCCCCGGAACCCTAGAGGCTGCCCCTGGAGGCACATCCTGTCATCACCCCCAGTTTACAGATGAGCAAATGGCAGAACAATGATTCCAAACCTGGTCTAACTGCAGATCTGAAGCTCGATATCACTACTCCAAAATGCCTGTCCTAGCTGATCTGCTTCTTTAAGTATTAAGTACATCAGAAGAAAATGCTATAGGAGCCCCCAAACAGGGGAATGGTTAAATGATCTGTGATCCAGCACTTTCCTGGAACATTATGCAGCAATTAAATGTCATATTCTTTGAGGGAGATCCCCTCTGCATGCTAGATGGGGTGCTGCCCGATTCATGAATACTTAATAAAACCGGTTGCTCTTCAAATTAAAAAAAAAGTCATATTCTCATGAAGTAGTTAATGACAGGGAGCATGCTCACAAAGCAATGTCTGGTTTAAAAAGCAGTGATTCTTGGGGCGCCTGGGTGGCTTAGTCGTTAGGCATCTGCCTTTGGCTCGGGTCATGATCCCAGGGTCCTGGGATCGAGCCCCGCATCGGGCTCTCTGCTCTGCAGGAGGCCTGCTTCTCCGTCTCCCACTCCCCCTGCTCGTGTTCCCTCTCTCACTGTGTTTCTCTGTCAAATAAATAAATAAAATCTTAAAAAAAAAAAAAGCAGTGATTCTCAAAAAATGGTCCTCCAACCCACCTCCTGGTTACTGAATTCTTTTCCTGCAGGAAAACAGGAGTAGGTAAGCTGGTAAACTCAGGGCTCTTTTGCCACATCTAAGTTATGCTAAAAATTTTTTGAGAACTATCATACTGCATATTCTGAATTATGTAAAAGTAAAAACCAACACACATATGCAGAGAAACAAGGCTATAAGGAAATACAGCAGACCATTAAAAGTGGTATTCACTAAGTGGAAGATCAATGACTCTTTAAATTCTTTTTCACAGTTTTTGTCATTTGGTGAATTTCTACTGTAAACATGCCTAAATTTTATGAAGAGGAAAAAAATTCTTTTAGGGAAAAGAGCACACAATCCACCCCCCACACACACACGCTAAATTCATAGATACCAGGTTTAATTTTTTTCCCGAAATTCTACAAAAGTACAAACTAATGCCAACGAGGCGATGCATATAACCAAAATTTAAAAGGAGGGAGGGAGGGAGGGAGGGAGGGAGGAAGGGGAAGACAATGGAATTAAGGTATTCCAGGTTGAACACCACTCACTTAATCAACAGGTAATGTATATTGTGTGCCACACTCAGGAGACAAGAACAGAGAATCCTATTCTCAGCAAGTTGAAATGTGCCTGAGAACTAGCAGGGAGGTTACATTCAAAGGGCTACTGGGGCTGGGGAGTCTTGGAAGAACGAGGGAAGTTCCAGAGGCAAGGAGGGATGCGGGATACATTCCACACTACACGAAGAACACAGACAAAGCAGAGAAGTACCAAGAAATTCTGCTGGTGGGAATGCAAGCTGATGCAGCCACCTGAGAAAACAATATGGAGGTTCCGCAAAAAGTTGAAAATAGAGCTACCCTACAACCCAGCAATTGCACTACTGGGTATTTACCCCAGAGATACAAATGTAGTGACCCGAAGGGGCACCTGCACCCCAATGTTGATAGCAGCAATGTCCACAATAGCCAAACTATGCAAAGAGCCCAGATGTCCATCGACAGAAGAATGGATAAAGAAGACATGGTATGTATCCACAATGGAATACTACTCAGCCATCAAAAAAATGAAATCTTGCCATTTGCAACGACATGGATAGAACTAAAGGGTATTAGGCTAAGTGAAATAAGTCAGTCAGAGAAAGACAATTATCATATGATCTCACTCATATGTGGAATTTAAGAAACAAAACAGAATCATAGGGGAAGAGAGGAAAAAAT
Organism: Eumetopias jubatus; assembly: GCF_037043125.1. NCBI lineage: Eukaryota > Metazoa > Chordata > Mammalia > Carnivora > Otariidae > Eumetopias > Eumetopias jubatus. Next base: position 56,069,763 of record NW_028274816.1, on the reverse strand, counting down.
AAAACAAGATGAAACCAGAGAGGGAGACAATCCATAAGAGACTCTTAATCATAGGGAACAAACTGAGGGTTGCTGCGGTGGAGAGGGGCTGGGGGGATGGGGTAACTGGATGACAGACATTAAGGAGGGCATGTGATGTAATGAGCACTGGGTACTACATAAGACTGCTGAATCCTGACCTCTACCTCTGAAACCAATAATACATTATATATTAATTAACTTAAATTTAAAAAATGGAAAAATAAAGCATTCAGCTTGTATTCTTATAAGACAATTTAAAAATTAATGCTTGTTGTAGTTAAAACAGAAAGTGGGGGAGAGAAAAGGAAGAGTGAAGGGAGAGAGGGACAGAGGAAGGCGGGCAGGGGGGCAGGAAGGCAGGCAGACAAGCATAACAGTACTGTGTATGGGAGGAGGCAAGACTGCGGCCCATGTCTGGTAGGCAAGGAGGCAGCAAGAAGAGCTTTTTGGTAGAGGAACTGTCATGTAATCAGGATGGACTGCGGAGGGTGATGATGGGGAAGCAGAAATGAAATGGAGGGGACAAAGCCAAGAGATGATGAAGCACAAGTGACAGACTTGGGAGCTGACTGGAGATGACCCTGAAGCGCCAAGCTCTGGGTGACAGGGCAGACAGTGGCACAGTCTCACAGAGCTTTAAGAAAAGCAGCAGCTTGGTAGTGGCTGGTGGTGAAGTCTTATATCCGAAAGGATTCATAAGCAGAAGGGCAAGGAGAAGCATAATTTTATCAGTGGAGAGCAAAAAGTGAATCACAGGCTAAGAGTGAAAGAAGCAAGGTGGGTGGGGTAGGTCAAGACCACTGATGTGCCCAGCTAGAGGGCATCTGGGTAACATCCCAGCACCTTGGGCTACCACAGGTGAGCCACTTGAGGAGACCATTCACACAAGGCTCCCCCTGAGAAGGGAAAGCTCTCCCTGACAAGAGAAAACCAACTAATAAATGCTGAAGGAATCAAGGAGTAAAACTACGGGCAAAGAGTAGCTTTGCAGTAGAGAAGCTTAGTACATACCACATCACCTTAACCAAGTGATCAAAGTGAATGCTGCCAGTGATGGGACAAACTGACATCATGTGCCACATGATGTGATGCATCGAGAAGGACACGGCATCACTTCCCTGCTGTTTCTGCCCCAGGTGCAAGTATGAACCTAACCGTGAGGAAAACACCCCAAAAACAAACAAAAAGCACCAAACTGAGGAGGAACCTATTACAAAATAACTTATCTGTATTATTCAAAATTATCAAGGCCTAGGGGCACCTGGGTGGCTCAGTCGGTTAAGCATCTGCCTTCGGCTCAGGTCATGATCTCAGGGTCCTGGGATCGAGCCCCGCATCGGGCTCGCTGCTCAGCCAGGAGCCTGCTTCTCCCTCTCCCTCTGCTGCTCCCCCTGCTTTCTCTCTCTCTGTCAAATAAATAAAAGCTTTAAACAACAACAACAACAACAACAAAAAAAAACTATCAAGGCCATGAAACATGGATAGACTAAACTGTTCTAGATTAAAAGAGACTAGAGCCTTGACAAGTAAGCCTATCATGTGGTCCAGGGTTAGCTCCTGGCCCAAAACAATTTTTGTGTTTTGCTATAAAGGACATTACTGGGACAACTGATGAAATGAAAATATCCACAGATTAGGTAGCTTAGTGCTGGGTCGGTGTTAATGTCCTAAGTGTGATAGCTGCTTGGTGATTATGTAAGAGAATGTTTTTAGAAAATACCCATGGAGGTAGTTAGAAGTAAAGGTGCATCAGATCTGCAAACTTTCAAACATTTCAGAAAAAAAGATATGAATATATACAGAAAGAATGGTATGGGGAAACTGGTAAAATACATTTAAGGAACCTGGGGATTTTTCTAACTTTCAATTTGTTTAAACTTATAATTTTTGTGCCTTTCCAATAAATCTAAAATAACTTCAAAACAAAAAGTTCAGGAAAAAGTGCCCTCCCCCTCCCTGAGATGACACAAACTGTCTCTGTGAAGTGCTAGGTCAACAAGTAGAGGCTTCGGTCACCTGAAGTCACCAAATCTTTGTGTAGATTTTCTCCTTGCCCAAGGGAGAGGAGCCAGAAAGAAATGGATATAAAACCAGTGTCAAAAAGATGGACACTGAGAAAAGCCTTTGGGAACAGAATGAACTAATAAACAAAGCTGCAGATCTGCTATGATTAGGCAAAGTGCTTACTGTGATTCAACCCCTGTGTGCTGCAGAGAAAACCCTGGAAATAACTACAAAGTCTTTAGCAGGCTTCAACTTGAAACGTATTTTCCCTGATTTGGCACATCCTAAGTAAATATTAACACTGTCATGCAGCTTAATAGGATGCCTGGGAGGCTGTGCACACCACACAATACTTAGTATCATCACAGATAACACTGGAATCAGAAAGAACACAGAGGAAGGCTCTAATCCCTACCTTGGTTTCAAATTAGTTTAAGCCTATACTCTTGAGCCCAACTGTTAATGCTCAAGAACTGACATAACCATGTGCCTGCTATACCACCGTCTCCTCAAACTCATCAGCTCTGAAAGTGCCCAGGAGAAAACCAAGGGAAACAATGGCATGAAAACGGAAGTTCCAGAGGTTTCAAAAGAGAGGACGAAGAGACATGTTATGGGATCACACTAAATGAACGAAATAAATGTTTCCAACACAGGGAAAATTTTGTCACTTCAAGAACGTGGAAACTATTAAGACAGCGGGTCTTCATGATAACACCAAGTTGTCGGTGGAGTTGAAAGAGAGCTGCCTGACCAGAAGATATCCAAGGATCCTCGCTGGTTTTTGACCTCAGGAAAAAAATGCTGTCAATAATGAATCTCAGGCACCTGCTCAATGGCCAAGGGCTGTAACAGTCACAACCACTCCTTCGCTGTCTTAAGCCAAACTACACTAGCATTTGTGTCCAGTGTGATGCTGCAGATGCAACGGTAATACGACCCTTCCCCGGCCCTTGAACAGCTGACAGACCCGCGGGGACTGCGACAGACAGGCTGCCGGCTCTGACAGGCAGCTGAGGGGGCATGGAGACGGCATCTAGCACCAGCCCCAGCTGCAGTCCTGAGAACAGGATGCTCCGCGCACTGAAAGGTCTAACGGATCCTGAGTGACAGCCTCAGAACTACATGCCAATAGAGGACCCGCAGGGCTGACCGCTGAGCAGACTGCTCAGCTCCTTCTCAGAAAGCCTCTCGCACTCCGGAGAGAGGAGCCCTGCGCCCCGACGACTCCGGCCTCTGGGAACAGCCCGCAGACAGTGAAAGCCGTCCTCGGCTCTGCGTCGCGCTCTTACCTGTAGCTTCAATGTACTCAATACATCGCTCGATAAACACAGGGATGGGCTTCTCTGGGGTCACGACAGTTGTCAAGGGCACCCCAAAATAGTTACTCTCCCAGGTTGCCTTTGTGATGGATGGCCGGGGTTTGGGCTTTGGTTTCTGTTACAGGAAAGAGAAAAGAAAGCACAGAAACAAAGTGAGTATCAACACGCAGCTCAAACATCGGTAAGGCTTCCAGAAGGGAACTCACGGTGCTGTGGAAACTGCTGGAAAGACTCCAAACAGGATAGAGACCCACTTGCTCATCTCACTAATTTCGTATTTTCTAGCCTCCAAATATCACACAAGATGCCAGCAAGTTGACATAGAGTCACACCTCAAGTGTGAGACTGCATTATCCAAACAAAGGTGTTTATAAAAAGCAGGCCGTGTTTAGTTAGTAACAATGAGATGACTATCCACACATCCTTTATCAGGGGTGCCCTGGAGTAAACAGGAAGTTTTCCAAACATCCCATATGGATAATGAATGTTATATACTCAAACATGGCTAAAATCTTTAAAAAGATAAAAGATGGAATTGAGAATGAGTAATTTCCTCTTTCCAGAAAAGAAATAGAGCACACATTCTGCAGGGCTGAAAGCTCCAAGGGAGAATTTCCTTTGCTAGACTGGCCTGGGGTTAATTCTCAGTGGCTCTGGAATTAGGAAAGGGTAAAAGCAAGTTATCAAACAGGACTAAGAAGAGAATACTTGTCTCTTTTCCGGCAGTCCCTTTCATCGGGAACACGAGCAGCAGCAGTAACAACTACTTGAGGGCTCACTAGGTACCAAGCAAGTCCACATACTATTTTTTTTTTTTAAATCTCATGACATTCCGGGACTCCTGGGTGGCTCAGTTGGTTAAGCAACTGCCTTCGGCTCAGGTCATGATCCTGGAGTCCCGGGATCGAGTCCCGCATCGGACTCCCTGCTCAGCGGCGAGTCTGCTTCTCCCTCTGACCCTCTTCCCTCTCGTGCTCTCTATTTCTCATTCTCTCTCTCAAATAAATAAAAAAATCTTAAAAAAAATAAAAAATAAATCTCATGACATTCCACTTTACCGAGGAAAAATGTCCCACGCACCTAAATGACACAACTAGTCAGTGACATGGCTAGGATTCAAACCCATGAGGGTCTGTCTCCAAAGCTCATGCTCATAAACACTATTGAGATACTCTGCTCCAAAATTATTCAATCCTTTTATTTTGAAGTTCACATGAGGAAAAAATACTCCAAACAAATGGTAAGTTTCCTAAAAGCCACAGAAATACACCTGAAAATTTGGCCTTTTGGTAAAATATCTACTAAGGAGGAGGGTAACCAAAGAGGATCAAGGTAAATGGACTCAGGTGCAGCTCCAGCAATTCCATTTCATTTCCAAGTTAATGAGACCAAATCAGAAGGGCAGATTTATTACAAATGTATACAACCTATATACTTAAAAGTATTTAGGGATAGGGCTCCTGGGTGGCTCAGTCAGTTGGGCATCCGACTCTGGACTTCGGCTTGGGTTGTGATCTTGGGGTTGTGGAATCGAGATCCACGGCAGGATTTGTGCTCAGAGGGGAGTCAGCTTCCCCTCTCCCACTGCCCCTCCCCTGCTCGTGCATGTGCGCGCTCTCCCTCAAATAAATAAAATTTTTAAAAAGTATTTAGGGGATCTTTGTATAAAATCCACTAAAGGGGACCACTAACTAGCTTCTAGGTCAGGGTCAACCATTCCCCCTTCCTTATCCTGCCCATCCTCATTCCTTTTGGTACCTCTATTTATACGGGAACAAATCACTTCCTGTTTAGTCTGAGATTCTTTGAGGACTTCCTGTACAAACAAGTGGCAAAAAAAAAAAAAAAAAAAGAAAGAAAGGAACAGCTGAGAATAAAATGTACATGAAAGAAGGAACAAGCCCATCTGGGCTGGGGGCTGACATCACCTGTAACGACCACCCAAAGGCAAATCTGTATAGAGCCTACTAACTGATTCAGTGAGGAAGACTCTAATGCAATGTGAACGGATCTTGGGGTCCAAGAGAACCAGGCCCTCCACAAAGCTTACCCCTGTCCCTGTCCCGCTCCTCATAAAATCAGCCACATAGCCTCCCAGGGTGCAGGGAGTGACTGCCGCTATCTCTAGGCTCTGACCTAGACTTTTCACTAAAGAAGTAAGAAAAAGCACATTAATGATTTATGATATATCTTTACATGAGATAATTTAACCAATCTAGACTCTCTCCCAGGCATCTTCTACTTATAGGAAGTACAACATAAAGAATTTAAGGGTTGAAATCTTTTTTTTTTAAAGATTTTTTTATTTATTTTTTAACAGAGAGAGAGAGACAGTGAGAGAGGGAACACAAGCAGGGGGAGTGGGAGAAGGAGAAGCAGGCTCCCCGCGGAGCAGGGAGCCTGATGTGGGCCTCGATCCCAGCACCCTGGGATCATGACCTGAGCTGAAGGCAGATGCTTAACGACTGAGCCACCCAAGCGCCCAAGGGTTGAAATCTTAACAGACGTGGGTTTGAATCCTGACAGACAAGTCCTGTGACTCTGGGTAAGTGACTTAGCATCTCAGGGACAGCACCTCCTCACAAGGGTTCTGAGGGTGAAATGTGCAGGACCTGGCTGAGCGCCTAGCATACAGTAGCCACCCAATAATTCGAGGAAAGAGAGGGGGGAGTGCTTCTGTTGTCACACATTGCTGCAACTGGATAACCATGAGTCAAGCTATGCTCTCCCTTAAAAATGCCATATAGTTTAGGGCGCCTGGGTGGCTCGGTTAAGCAACTGCCTTCAGCTCAGGTCATGATCCTGCAGTCCCAGGATCGAGTCCCGTGTCGGGCTCCCTGCTCAATGGGGAGTCTGCTTCTCCCTCTGACCCTCTCCCTCTTGTGCTCGCTCTCTCTCATTCTCTCTCTCTCAAATAAATAAATAAAATCTTAAAAAAAAAAAAGCCATACAGTTTAAATTATCAGCTCCAGAATCTGAATACACAAGGAAACCCATCTGGATTTCAGTGACATTCTTTTTAAAAATCTCAATCCTGCAGAATTTGCTTGTCAAAACTAACACAACAACAGCACTGTTCTTCAGTAAAACTGATGCTCTCAAATAAACTGTTAAGAAATTAAAAAATGGAACTTTAAGAAAAGCTGCAAGGAGACAGTTTTTCCAATCACCATAAAGCCTTCTAACCATAGTTCTAGTAAACACATAATAAATTTTAATCTTATACTTCCTCTACCTTCTCAATACTAAAACAGGATAATGAGGTGTGTTCTAACAATCTACATTAGCTAGAAAATTTACTCTCCACCAACTGAGTACTCAGTGTACTATGTGTTTACACACCCCTCTTGCTTATGTTCTCTAGATGTATTATTTCATTCCAGATTCAAAACAGATCTGTGCATGTGGGTTTTAAAAACCCCATTTTACAGATGAAGAAGCTGAGTCCTAAAAAAATTCAGTTACTTGCCCAAGTCAGTTCTGACTCCAAAACCTGTGCTCCTAACCACTGTGATTCACTGCCTTCCTCTGAAAGTTCCCGGGGAAGGCAGAATAAATAAATGGATGATGGAATAAATGATTAAGAGTACACTGACAATCTGGAGAATTTCTAAGGTAATAAAGACCCACTCACATAAAATACCAAGGATCTGTAGCTGGAAAAGGAAAGAACAGAGAACTATGTCAGTTATTTCAAATAGCTAAAGCACTATCTCATTGAAAGAGATCATTTTCTATAGTTCCAAAGGATTATGTTGGGAGAGATAAGAGGAGAACATAGGCAATTTTGGCCAATATAAAGAGAAATTTAAAAAACAAAATCCCCAGCTGTTTAAAAAGGAAGGGACTGCTCTGTAAATACTCAAAGCAGAGACTGCAAACTACCTGCCATACCCACTGTCAAGGAGATTCTGCCATTTGATGGAAGGCTAAATTGGACAACTGCCTTTATCCCTCTCACCCCAAAGAATCAAAGATCTAGTTCAGTGCTTCAACTTATAAAATGCGGGAATGGAGAGTAAGCTGTGGCAATAGCACCAACTACCCTTGCTAAATGACATGGATTCTCTCTCTCAGATTTAAACTGTGGTTTATGGAATGTCAAAACACCTCCGGAGAAGTAACTGAAGGCTCTGTAGGGTGTCACAAAATTAGGATGGGACTTCTTATACAACCGTTTCTAAACCTTTGTAGTAAGCAAATCAGACTCTGTGGTGCACGCCAAGAGGTGGGCCAGATTGCTGATATAACAAGCAACACATCAGGCACCTGAAGGGTTACTGGGCACATGTCAGATGGAAACGCCACTCTTGTGAGTGGCCTGCCAGCTGTCTCAGTCCCCGGTCAGACATGGGTTGCTCATTATGGGGTCCCTGGGGCACTCAGAGCAGCAGGCCCTTGGAGAGGAGAAAGTAATACCATCCCAACATCAATCTTCTTTTGAGGGCACTCACATAGCAGGCTGAATTGAAAAAGGCATCTAGCCAGAGGAAACCAAACCCTGAGAATAATCTACACATCTGTGGCTCTAAGTTTAGAGTCTTACTGGGTCAAAAAAATGGAAAACGGTGATTAATTAGGAGTGGCCATGTGCAGGACACTGCTAGGTGCTCTGCACAATTATCTGAAACCTCACAACCACCTTCTGGGCAAGGGTTATTAGCACCATTTTATAGGTGAGAAAACAGGCTCAGAGAGATTCACACCCAGCACAGAGAGCCAGGATCCAGGGGCTAGTGATCTCAACACCAAAGCTCCTCTTTGGCCTACGTGAACTCTATGATGAAATGCCATGACAAAAACAAAGGACTGGGTCAGTTTGAGCCACCTTCATCTTGTCCTTTTGATAGATACATTTTTTGAATGAGTAACATAGGCCATTGTTCTTTACTTCAAGTTCCTTAAAAACATGCCTGATTCTTAGTCTTGATAATACCCAGGTGGCAAAGGAAACAAAGAAATGAATCAATAGTTTACACCAGTGTGGTACTGCAAAGAAACAGTGACTGGAACTTGCCGCTGGCCCTTTGGCTTTTGAAACAAGGAAAGAGCATCACAGGAAACTCCCAACTTTGGCAGACTAGGAAAACATCTGTCACCTGCCTGTGGGGTGGTAAGCCCACTCCACGGCCCCTCCAAGTCCAGAGGGTTAGAATGCCAATCAAAGAATGAGTTAGAATGCCAATTGGTTAGATTGGTTAGAATGCCAATCAAAGAATGAGACGCAGCCCAGGGTAAGGCCCCTTCTATCAGGCTACAAGATGCCTGGGTTCCAGGGCCTGACATGCAGTAGGCACTCAATAAATTTCCTGAACAAAGAGTTTCCAATAATGCACAGGGCCAATATTTCTTTATATTTTTCCAAGTTGAGCTGAGATGAGGACTATCTCTGTACGTACAGAAGCTTTTTCTTCTCCTAACGTAGTGCTACTCTCCCGAAGATGTGAGGTGAGGCTCAGAAGGTCTTATTCATACTGACAGTACGTCCCAGACTCCCTTTTAAGAAACAGCTGAGGCGATCAATTCCCTACATCACTGTGTGGCCACTGAATAAAGGATAGTCATTTATGTACACATACAACCATGTTCCTACTGGACTCAGTTCCTAGAGAGCAAGGATCTTAGCATTTTTCTTTTTTAATGAATGATGCCCAAGGTCACATAGCAAACTAGCAGAAGAGCTAATACTGAGACCAAAGTCATCTCTCACCCTCAACGAACTTACAATCTAAGTGGTCAAAGAAGAGACACATCCCTAGCAAACAAAGCTGATCTAGGTATCAGATGAGTAACAACTGAGCCACAAAGAAAAAGTCTCCCACAGCTCCAATGGAGAGGTCAGCCATTCTTTCTAGATAAAGAACATTCTTATCTTCCAGGTAGTTATTTAGTGACCCTAAGCTGACAACCTCAAATACTCTCCTGCTCTCTATAAAACACCCTCAATACATACAGAATTACTTATCTAGATTCTAGAGTCAGAAAATATCACTACAGTTGTACCACCTAACACAGTCTTTTAAATGCTTGGTAACCCATCTAATAAAGGAAATAAAAAAACAACATGAACACAGGCCGTTGGGAGTCTCTCTCTTTTTTTTTAAAGGACAAATGCCAGGGCACCTGGGTGGCTCAGTTGGTTAGGCATCTGCCTTAGGCTCAGGTCATGATCCCAGGGTCCTGGGATCAAGTCCTGCATCGGGCTCCCTGCTCAATGGGGAGTCTGCTTCTCCCTTTACCCTTCCCCCCTTGCTCGTGATCTCTCTCAAATAAATAAGTAAATAAATAAATAAAATCTTTAATAAAAGGACGAATGTCATATACCGAATGTAGTCTGGAACAGGGACAGTGGCCTCTGAATGAAAACAATTCTCCCTCTCTAGAGTGATTTTTAGCAAAGCCCGAGAGAGAGAGAGACACGATTTGCCAAGTTGTGTAGCAGGAGACCCTGGACTAAATGTAAGTGGTAGGAGTCAGAAAAACCAAAAGATCCCATATACTACATTACTACACATTTCCCTGAAAGCACCTTTTTGCATTCTATACTCAGCATTAGCAACGATCCTCTCATAATTTCCAACAGATCTTCAAAAGAACCTTTCCAATCAAGTTTCTCACTCATGCCCCAAATATATTCTTGGTTAACTGGTGCTCCCCCTTCTGGCTCTGAAAAAAATCTAAGCCCAAGTTTAAGAGAAAACCTGAGGGTGGATTTGTTCTCACTGGCAAAGTCTGTTCTGAAAGCATAAATGCTTACTAGACTTGGGCTCCTGCACACTGGCAGTCAGTATTACAACCTGGTCACCCACTATCTTGGAGCATCTTATTTAGGGATAGAAGAGGAAGTAGCATAAAGTCTCAGCCTTCCTAGCATCCCTAATCCTCTGTCATCATGGGAGAAGAAAGACAGATCATCCCCTCACAGGCCCCAAATAAAGTGAAACCAGAGCTTTTTGCTCTGGAAAGGTGTGGAGTCTGGCAAATCTGGGTCACTCCTTGCCGCTGTCTCAGACTGAGTGGCCGGTGCGACAGGGAGCTGACTAGAAAGGAGGGCCCAGTAGTTCTAGGAAAGTTTTTTTACACACACCCTGCCCTGTCCAACACTCACTGGATATGGACTTCTCAGAGTTACAGGTCAGTTTTTATCTGCTTGCCTCCTCTCAAAATACTGAATAAAATGCATTCAAGAAGACCTTTCTCTTTGGAAGCAGCGGTGATTCTTCACTCGGGCTGAAATAATTTAGGTCCCTACCAAGATATTTCAGTATCACTAGGTGGTGGACGAGGACAAGTGGGTTCAGTGATGATCAGAGCAATTCTCTGCTCTTTGAAAAACAGATTTGGGCTGCCTATTGTAATTTTTTTTTTTTTTTAAAGAACAGGTGTGCTATAAGCTAAGGCCCATAGTTAAAGATAGTCTATTTTTGTCACCAAAAACACACTACAGCAGCTCTTTGGGCTTAAAATAAGCTGAGAAAATGCATGACACCAGTTCAAAACAATTTCTCAAAGTTCCAGTTGCTATTTCAGTGTCTCCATGCCTTTTTTGTCCTCTAGTCAACTAGACTCTAAAGCCAGAAACAAACAGCACCAGGCCGTTCTTAGGGGGTAGTGTGAGGAAATGGATTTTTTTAGATAATAATCACAGTCCTTTGTCTGAAATGAACAAATTAACTAGATCGATTGAGTGGTCCAAATGTGTGCCTGGCTATTAAATACTACCATCCTTCTTGCAGGCTGGACTCTCAAAACCCACTGGAAATGAAAGTCAGAGAGCGGATTCAAAAATCTCCGCTCCTCCCTCTAGTAACTACACTAATGTGGGCGGTGGCAACAGGACAACGCTGGATACCGGACCTGGCACGCAGTTAAGTACTAGGTACATTGAGGGAAGTACAAGACCCTTCCCATGGTATTCGCAGCCCTCACTCTCTGCAGTAGCCCCTCTAGGCTTCTTTCAAGTTTTTTCTCCCCCCAGCTCCAAGTTCCATACTGTTTTCTCAAGAGCTCTCCCCACGAAACCTCCATCTTCACTGCCTTTGTCCTCCTCACCCTGTAAGTCTCAGTTCAGATACTGTTTCCCTGAGGACCTTTCCCACCTATCCGGGCTAAAGTTAAAACCCCTTGGCCTACAATACCTTAGTACCTTGCACCTCTCCTCTGGCAGCATCCAAATGCATGTCAGCACGTTTAAAATCCACCATCCCCTCGACGTTAAACTAGACGAACACAACCACCACACACACGGTACTCAGCACAAAGCCAGGTGCACAGGTGCTCACTAAACGCATGTGCATTGAATGTTTCTTTCCAAAAATGAATGGATGAGTATATGCTTTTGAAACAAAAGTACTTCTTTTAAAAGATAACAATTCTTTCAGGAATCAGAAAATCCAAGGTCAAGTAGGCACCCCGCCCCATTTTTAAGACCACGGTATTTATTTGGCTTTACAGCTCATTGAGTAGGACTAGCCTTTTCCGAAGCACACACTGAGAGTCTTTCCTGAGCAGGTTACAAAGAGCTCATATTTCATACCATCCAGCTTGTCTGTCAAAATGCAACATCCCTCCCTGGGGAGCTAGCAGTCCAATTCCCCAGCTGGTTTTTATTCACACTAGAAACTTTAACTCCGTTCTAGGCCTCACAAAATGAGAGCTGTGTCCACACAAAGCCACAACAACCAGCCGATTCACTGAATCCAATGAAATAAGCCAATTCACTGGGGGGGCGGGGGGGGGGGAGACACAAACTGTCAAACTGGTTACTTGGTGCCTTATAGACCAAACAATGCGTGATTGAATTGGTTTGCTTTTCAATAGGTTGTCTTGTCATGTGGTAGCTACAGTGAGTGAAAGATTTTCTTTATCATTCTGTTTTGTCTTTTTTTTTTTTTTTTTAAACACAAAGATAAGAGCACATCAGATAGAAGGGTGAATGGCCAATAATGTCTTCTCTTTAAATCCGTGGTCAAACACACTAAATTCAGCAATGCGAGCTTACCCAAAAGGCACATTTTGTGAAGCAAGATTCCCCAGCCTGTTTTTTTTTGGTTTTAAAATAAGACCCTGCCGGTCCTGATCTCATCTTTGCAAACGCATGGTACTGAGAGACAGAGACCATGTGCAACACCAACTCTTTACAGACAAAGCATCTATTCATGGGCCCCACTGAAGTGCAATCGTAGATTTTCAATTTCATTCAGCTGAGTGCGGAAGGCTCCCACTATGAGGGTGGGTTGCTAAATGGTTCAGCTGGGAAAAGGACCCAGAATGACAGTCAGCTTTACAGTCTGCACTTTCATTAACAGAAATGAAAGCGATTCCCTCACACTCCAACTCCAATTTTACAGTAAAGAGCTAATCTAGCAAATCTGCCAAGGGAGCCGGGCAATTTCTTTCTCCACATCACATTGGTACCCAGAGCATAGCTTTTTGTTGTTGTTGTTAGGGCTGTTGCTAGGGTAAGTGCTGAGAAAGCAGCTAAGGAACACAAAGGGTTAAAACTTACACAAAAGGGAGGGACAATGTTGGCCCCCCAAGCCCTAAGCTAGACCAGACCAGCACTCTCCTCTCCTTGAATACAACATGCACATTTTTACCTTCAGGCCTTTACTTACCACCGAGGCTTCAGTCCTACTCACTACTCACTCTTCGAGGTCTCCTTAAATAACAACACTGCAATCCCTAACCCCTGTCCAGGATGCAGCCTCCTCAGGGTCTCACATGCATGACCTCACTCCATTTCTCACAACCAAATGAGGAAGGTGCCACTGTGTTCTTCATTTTTGCCCAAGGGATATGGAGAGGTGAATCACGTGCCCCCAGTCCCAGTGAGGGAGCGGAGGAGTTGGGATTGGACTTTAGCCCCCAGACCCCTTGCCCCTTCCCAGAACCCAAACTGCTGATCACTCCACACACTGTGCTCCTTAAGGGCCCCCAGCCTGGGATTTCCGTTCTGCCCCAACACAGTGCCCCCTGGGCAGACCACCTATTTTCAGTAGTTGTGTAGGTCTTGCTGCCTCAACTGGGAGCTCCGGTCTGGGCAAGAAGGATCTGTGCCATTTCCCCAGTGGTGTCTGGCATGGAGGAGGCACTAAGTGTGTTTTCCATTACCAACTGGCTCCCCCCTCACTTCAAATAAATACTGTATTGCTTTGTCATGCCAATAAAAATCAAAGGCCAAATCCCCCACGTAGGGGTTGGCTTGGCATTCTCTGCCCCATGGTATCTTGCTTTTCCAGTAAAACCAGTGTCAGTCTGCTTTCTTAAGGCAGCAATTTTAATAGGAGGTTTGCCCCAACGGGGAAGAGAATAAAGGCTCTACTTATCTCTGCATTAGGATGACAAAGCAGCTACACTCATTTCAAAGCACCATTTTCCAAGACAGGAAAAGACAATTTCACCTTTTACTCACACTTTCCAAAGGATACTCCTGAACTGACTTCTGGCACGCTATTGCTCTTGGGCCAGAAGTATCATTTTTATTTGACTTGAAGAGGTGTGGCCCACATAACTAACAGACGGGAAGTCGATCACTTCTTGCATGCTGACCCAGCAACCCAGTGTAAGGAAGTTCTAGGTTAGGAAGTCGCTCTTCAAAAACATGGACACCAGCTGTTTTCTGCGGAGCCTACCGTGTGTGCTCTTTAAAGCATGGCTTGTTTGGGAATGTGTCTTAAAAGCATTATCTTCAACAAGCATTAAAAATGTAGCTAGAAGCCAGAAAATTAGTTATAATTCAGTGTGCTATTATGCCACCCTCCTAATTCCCAGGTGTGCAAACACCCCCACAAATTAAGACTGTCAGCATTTAGATAAGCTATTCTGGTAACAGTCTTCATCAGGAGTGGAGGAGGAAGAGAAGAAAGTCAAAACGTTAAAAATGTTTGGATTCCAGTATTGTTAAATAGAAAAGCTTTAAGGAAATACTAGAGGGCAGGTGATGCTACTTTCTGACTTCCTAAATAAGAACGGTTTTCCATGGGTCTGCCCACTACTAACCCTTGCAGAACAAAATACTGAAGGTAGATGAAGGAATCCAAGTGGAAAAACAAAACAAGGGGAAATCAAATGCCTATGATATCTACTAATGTTCAGTTCAGAAGGGGAGGGGAACAGAACACACAATACTGCCCTGCCCTTTCTGAAACTACACAGGTAAGGAAATTCTGGAAGCTCCAGCCAATGGTGATTGGGGAGCACTGTGTATGCTATCAGGGAACATAGAGTAAATACATTTTCCTTCTGAGGGCCATGGCATCGTGTTCCTCCATCTCCGAGGGCCCTCTTTAACCAGTAAGAGCTGCAGAACTAGCCTCCAGGTGATCTTTTACAACAGAATTGTCAACTCTTAAAACAGCCTGGAACTCCAGATCCTTCTGATTTGGTATATCTTGTAATAACACAAGCTTTTGGCAAGCTTTCTTCCAAAGTTCCCTGAAACGTTTTCACACAAGTCACTTTGTTCTCTGCTGTTTCATGGTCAGGAGAGGAGGAAAAGCTTTCAATGCAGAGAAATCATTCTGTGTATCCCAAGGCTGGTTGTGGGCTAGCATGTAACACAGACCTGTTGTCGGGTCTCACCAAGATGTCTTTCTCTGAAAAACAGAGTATTTCCCTCTACTCTAAAAAGGGGGGGAAAAAGAAAAAGTTGGGAAATAACTGTTCTGTCTCAAAGCCTAAGCCCAAGGGGACAGGGCGCTCTACTCTGTACACTGCAATTCTACACAAGATAAAGAGGCTTTCTCTGCTGCTGCATTTGGAACTGCTTCCCCTACATCTGATGGCAGGTTTGACACTCATAATATGTGCGGTTTACTTTCTGCTCGTCCCGCTTTGGTCCCTAAATCAAATCTGAAGCCCTCACTGATAGCAGCAGCATCTCACTTAAAATAATGCAGCTGGAGGGCACTCTAATTTTACAAATATGGGACAGGTTTATTATTGTGTGTGTGGGGGGCAGGTTTATAACTCGCAGTGGCAAGGTTCTTACTTTTCATTTACGTACCTAAGACCCTTCATTGACTTGTATGCAAATAAAATAATCATCCAATTTTTCCTAATCTAAAATGCAGCAACCTGGGGCACCTGGATGGCTCAGTTAAGTGTCTGCCTTTGACTCAGGTCATGATCTCAGGATCCTGGGATCGAGCCCTGCATCACATTGGGCTCCCTGCTCAGTGGGGAGTCTACTTCTCCCTCTCCCTCTGCCCCTAGCCCCAACCCCATGCTTGTGCTCGCTCTCTCTCAAATAAATAAAATCTTAATAAAAAGAAAATAAAATGCAGCAACTTTATGGGTCAGTGAGGGAAGAAGGAGCTTTTACGAGCTGTATGGGTGAAATGTTTGTTTAGCAGTCAGAGACTGAAACGTGCAATTTAATTTCTGGTGTTTACGTATAGGAAGAGCAAGCATATCGTCACTGGCTTGGCTACTCGTCAGGATTACCAACAAGTTCTACATGGTCTGCTCATTTTGGTAATTACCTAACTATTATTTTGGACAAAGACAACTCAAACTCAAGCTGTCTATCTAAGGTCCTTACTACTTGTGAGCTGCCAGTAGCAGCAATCTGAGACACTGCTTACTTTATGCTAAGTCAGAGACTAAATACACACACAGATCCATTTCTTTTTTTTTACCAGAATAAGCTGTCCTTGAAAATCATCATCATCAATCAGCTCTCACTGAGACATTGTGTGAGCAACTCCTGTGACTCATTCCTAAACTGGTATCTTACCTTAGTGTTCCTCCTTAGACTGCGAAGAATATTCCTCCTCCTTGGATCTTCGTCTGTCTCATAGGGAATGACGGCATTGTCCCCTTTATAACCTTGAGATGCCTGATCCTCCTCTTTTTTCCGGATGGGCCCCAGCTCATCATCGCTCCCCACACTGAAGCTGGTTCGGTAACTGGCAAACCTCCCTAGCCGGCTGCATCTCGTCCTGTACAGCACTGGCTTGCTCACGATGGAGACCTTGCGGCCTCGCTCCAGAGAGCTGGTGTCCATTTCACTGTCAGAGCCATTGCCACTGCCATTGGACTGGGCTTTGTTGATATTCCGAATGGTGATGATTTTGCCTTGGGTGCTGTCATGGGGCACTGAGTATATGTTTTCTTCTTCATTCCTTGGCTTGACCACAGCATCCATGGGTTCAGCATAATCAGAAGGATCAAACCCATCCGGAGGTAGCCAGGTGCTAGAAGACACAGACTTCCTCTGTCCATCTCTATGGCCTTGGTCTAAATAAGACAGATCCCCCTTTGTAATATCAAAATGGACAGGAGGCTTTGGTTTGACTGGTGGAGGTACTTTGTTGTTCAGTTTACTTTCAAAATTACTCATGATGAAAGACAGCCCATCATTTCCCTCCAGTTCCATAGAGAGTTTAGAATGGTCTTTGGACAGAGAGGGTAGTGATGTGTCTTCTCGAAACAAGCTGTAAGAAGGGGGCTCAATATCCTCTTCTGAATCCTGCAGGTTTGAGTTGCAGAGTGGAGAGCCCGCTCGGGGGGAGTTAAACACCTCTTCCGTGGTGCTACAGGCCTCGGCAGCATTATCGTACATATGAGTAGCCTCGATTATGTTCTTTTTATCCACCACATCTTTAAAAAATGGGTGGAAGATCTCAAGTTTATGCTGGGGTTGGCTACAGGGGATGCTTGTGAACCTTCCGTCAATTTCTTGAGCAATCTCCTCCCCCTCACTCAACTGCTCCCGACTTAAGTCATTGTCCAGGACATCTATAGCGCCGTCAGTGAGTGCAACCAGCTGAATGGGGATAATATCCTGCACTTCACAAAGAAAGGCACGTAACATAGCCAAGGAGGCCTTACGTTTGGCTGAATAAAAAACAATGTACCCATGGACCAACCGGCTTTTTCTGATGCTAAATGAGGAATGGTACGAAAGAATAGACAGTTCAATGCGCTTCTTGTGGAGTCCGATTGGTAGTTCAAGTAAAACAGAGTTGTTGCTTCCACAATGGGAAGACTTACAGGTTTGGGACTGAAGGACAGGAAAGAGTATGTCATCTGCACTGAAAGGATCTCCACACATCAGACACATGACAATTCGCAGGTCAACATCAGCCAGATCTTTGATGCTAGCAGTAGAACTGACCAGGTTTAAGTTACGCTTGGAGTCCAGGAGTCCTTTCAAAACTTGACTGATTTGCTTTTCATTAATGTTGCGTCCATAACCGATGCCAGCAGAAGCAGGGTCGAGAAAGACACACTGCAGTTTGCTGGCAATCTGCTGACCTTGTTGTATTAAGCTATGTAGGGTCTCTCCACTGGTATCTCCTCTCTTGTTAACCAAGATTAACGTCAGGGGGAGATGGACTAAATGATTATCTCGCCTGCCAAGTGTGGACTCTCTACTCTTCTCTATACTCTCCACTACATAGGATAGAGATTCCTTTGAATTGTAAAGGCAGAGACAGCCATGGGGCTGAAATGTTGGCGTTTGAAAAGAGTTCACAGGAAGCCTAACATTCCCTTCTATTGGCCTCAGGGAAAGCTCATACATTTTACCATCTATCACATACTTGTCATCATTTGTACAAAGAGCTCGAATCTCATTGGCCAACTCACGTGCAAGGCCATCTTTGCCCAAGATAACCAAGTTGATCCTATCGATGTTGGGGTCAGAGAGTGAATTTTTCTGATTCCGGTCAGATGGCCGGATAAACCGAGAACTAATCAAGTGCTCAATCTTAGCATCCACACAAGCTGGGCAGCTAGGGCATGTTTCCTTGGTTGGGTGATACACAAAATGAATGTGCTTCAGGATAAGCGCATCGCGCTCTGCTTGGAGCTTCTGTAATGCTTTAAATCGCTGTTCCTCCCCCAGAACATCCTGAATGACACCCATCTTCTCCTTGCTGGGCTTAGCATCCAGCTCCAGCTCATAAAACAATTCTGAATATTCCAAAAGCAGCTCCTGAAACTCTTCCTTTGCTTTGTCTATAATTTGCTTTTGGTGTTTGCCGTAAATATCCATGTATACAGATTCTTCCAGCCACTGGTAGAAATCTTCATTCATAATAAAACTACGGGCCTCTTCCCAAGGCTTTCCCGGAGTTATGAAGGGAGAGGTCTCCAGGTTTTCTTTAAATGCCCTTCTCATCTCAGCTCTTTTCCTCTCATTCCGTAGCTTTTCTAAGTGGGCCTCGTACAGCTGCTCGGCAGGGACAGTATCCATCAAGTCAAAGGGAATCCGTTCATTCTCCATGTTGTCAATGTGGCTGGTGGCATCCCACGGTGTCTCTTCAAGCACGACAAACCACTTTAGGAATTCTGGCTTGGTCTCCAAGAGCTTTTTGGTTTTTATGCAGCTTAGGTGGTCTATTTCATCTAGATTGGGTATAAGAGCTTCAAAAGCTAACGGAAGGGCTGCCAGGTACAGCTTTCTCCTGCGCTCAATGTGCTCGTGCTTGAGGCGGTGGATGTGCTGGAGAAACAGCTTCTTGGCTTTCTGAGTCCCTTCCAGGTAGATATAGTCCTGGTACTCGGGAGAGGCCTGCATCTTTCGGCTGACACTCAGCCAGTTCTCGTTATGGTTCTTCACAATACGACTCACCAGCCACTCATACTTGTCTTTTGCCGTAGCTATCTGCTGACTTTGCTGCTTGAGAGCCTCAAAATAAGGAATGATTTTCGTCTTTCCCCGACTTTTATCAATGAGTTGCACTAAGGTGCTGAAAGCCAAGTCCACGTTTACATTGGATCTTGCTGAGGTCTCCACAACCTGGAGGTTCTTTTTGCTTAAGGCAAAAGTATGTGCATCTCTAATGTACCGCTCAACACCCTCATCACACTTAGTCAGGACGACCACTATGGGCTTTTTTGTTTTTGCAAGCTGATTGTAGAGATTGGACACAAACTTGAGCTGGTCATCAAAGTTCCTATTCATGCCCCTGCTAACGTCAATACCAAGAAGAAAACCATCAATCAGCAGCTTTCCATCTGGCATTTGTTTCTGCTCAAAGTCCTGCTCCAGCCCCAGCTGGTCAGTGCAAAAGTACATGAGTTTTTCAGCTGATGCGAGCTTGGTTGCAGCAGCTCTCTTAATATAGGGCTGCAGGGCCGTGCTTCGATGAGGTTGAAAAGTCTGATCATCGATGAACTCAGTCTGTTCCACAATGTGCATCTTACATTCCACACAATCCTCCAGGGAACGGCTAACTTCTCCCCAGTAGAGAAAGTGGTCATTATTGACCACTCGCCCACCAAAGTCACTGGTGCTGAGGACAGAGGTATGGTCCAAGTGAAATTCATCAGCACTCGGGCGCACAAAGCGGTTGCAGAGACAAGACTTCCCAATGCCACACTGGCCCTTCTCCTTCTCGGTCCCAGACAATCCCACCACACTGATGTTGTAGGTGGGAATGCGGACATCTTGCTTTCTTGCCATCATCATCGTCGACACATCCTGCCACAATCAGCCACTTTCAAGATCAGATTAGTGTTTTCCAGTGGACCTGATGGCTTCCCCACATTATCAGTGGGGGCCGGCTGCCCATGCAGCAAGACTGTCAGGTCCCATAGTGTTTGTATACCAGTATGAGGTCAGTTTTCACCACTTTTTCATCGCCAAATAGTAAACATTTCTTCCTAGATGGGGGAGAGAAAAAGAAAACCCATCAGCATTGTAATTCTGGAACCCAATTTTAATCACTGAACTATAGCAAAAACCAATTTTCTTATTCAACAAATACTTAAACATCAAATGTGCCAGGCCTTATGCTGAAGATAAAAGAGTACGACTGACATTTATGTGCCCTCTGGAGGTACAATACATCTAACGGAGGAAGACATATATGCAAGTGGTGTGCTGAGTGCTAAAACAAGGGTTTGAGGGCTCCTCAGACAAGTGGATGATTCCAGGGCTAGAGCAGAGTTGGTACAAAATGAGCCTGGAACATACTGTTATGCAGGAAAGGTAAGAAGTGCTAGAAAAAACGATAGGGCACATCCCAAAGATATAGGAGCCAGCTAGAAGGGCTCCCACTGGACAAATCTGGCACAATTTGAGCAGCAAATTAATTAAATACAGTAATGAATTATAACCCACTGCACAAAACAGGAACTTGAGTTCATACTACTGGATAAGAAGAGAATCATCACTCAATATTAGTCTAGGGGGTGGATTTTGATGAGAATCAAGATATCTGCACAGAACTGAGGTGTCTCCTGATATGCTACTTATTAGTTGCAAAGGGAAGAGGAATAAAAAAACCACTAATTATACAAGAGAGAAACTGGGTTAACATTGTGAGTAATGAAACTTATCACCACTAAAGAGGAACGGAAGGATACCATGGTATCCCCCCATTACTATGGGGGGGTACATTCCTAAAGAGGAACGGAAGGATACATTACTATGCAGTGTAATGGCCTAGAATGCATTACCTCAACCTGATCACAAGGAAACATAAGATAAACCAAAAATGAGCAAGATTCTATTATGGGGGTGGGGTGGAGAAGTAGTGCACACTCTGTACTTTTCAAAAAATTATCATGGTCATAACAAAGAATGGCTATGTAAACATTCCAGATCAAAAGAACCTAAAGAGACATCATAAGTAAATGCAATTATCTGACCCTAAAATGAATTCTGCACCAGAATGGGAAATACAGGACATTACTAACAATTAACAACACTGGACTATGTACAGAGTATTAGATAAAAGTATTTTATTAATGTAAATTTAGGAAGTCAATAACTACACCATGTGAGTGAATAGCCCTACCCTTATGAAATACACACTGAAGTACTGGCGGGGGGGGGGGAGGCCATAATGTATGTGACTGATCCAGAAAAAAACATGTATATATATTGAGAGAAAGAACGCAAATGAGGTAAAAAGTTAACAATAGGTAAATCTGGACAAGATCGTCCTTTGTGCTATTTTAATTTTTGCAACTTTCTATAAATTTGTGATTATTTCCAAATCAAAAGCTTTTCTAAAAAAGGTGTGAGTATGGAGTAGTTTCCCTGACAAGAACATAAGCTCTGTGAGGACAAAGCCCACCCCTTCCTTCTTTTCTTCTGTATCTTCAGCCTATGACACAGTGCTTGACACAAATATTAACTGAAGGAATGAGTATCTACGAGAGCATATTAAAGAGTCCCCAAATCCAGCCTTTTGATTGAGGAAAGCCTTTATGGAGGAAGTTCCATCTTAGGAGAAACCTGAAGTAGGGGAAGGAAACATGGAGACTCCTCTCTGCAGAAGAAAGCATGGTCCTTCAAGGGAGGGGGGGGGGAGTGGGTGAGATGTGTTGGCAAGTACAGAGATATCAGATTAAGCCACTTTCAAAGAGTTTGGATTCTTTCCCAAAGGCTAGGGGGACCACAGAATATGGCTGAAAAGTGGCGCCTTAAAGGACCTAAAGTTTGGGGCGCCTGAGTGGCTCAGTCAGTTAAGTGTCTGCCTTTTGCTCAGGTCATGATCCAGGAGTCCTGGGATCGAGCCCCGAGTTAGGCTCCCTGCTTGGTGGGGAGTGTGCTTCTCCCCTCTCTCTTTACCCCTCCCCTGCTCGTTCTCTCTCTCTTTCTCTCTCTTGCTCACTATCTCAAATAAATAAATAAAATTAAAAAAAAATAAAGGACCTAAAGTTTAAAGGGCTGAAGTAATGAAATGCTATGATAATGTCTTACAATAGCTTCTTGGCTGACACAAGTAAAATACGTAGGCTTTGGCTGTCTCTACATAAGTGGTCTTCTGGCAAATACTGTTTATACTGCACTGCCGTCTACTCACACATGCAAATATGACCATGCAATTGCCGATCCTGTAGCCAAATGAACAGTCTCCTGCAATAACTGAGAATTCAAAATAAAGAACAATTTTCTTTTGAATCTCAGTCACGCCTGGTAGGAACTCAGCGTTTCTACAACCTTAGTATGTTTTTGTGAGGCCTGTCTCCTAAGAAAAGCCAAAGGAAGTCAGACCCTCACACATTATTCTAAGATGACGGGGGAG
The DNA here is from genome assembly GCF_037043125.1 of Eumetopias jubatus. Lineage (NCBI taxonomy): Eukaryota > Metazoa > Chordata > Mammalia > Carnivora > Otariidae > Eumetopias > Eumetopias jubatus. Next base: position 56,047,424 of record NW_028274816.1, on the reverse strand, counting down.
ACGAATGGAAGAAGAAAGTTGTCCCCTATGATGATAACCTCAAAAGGTCACAGACCTTTCCCAAACATCCATATCTTCCTCTGATGACCCAGAAAGCCAAACCCTCTATGGCAACAAAATGTGGCTAGATGTGATATGTAAAAATTGTTTGACCATTTTCAAAAGAGAAATCTCAATGATTATAATGGTGTGCTCCTAAAGAAGCCAAGTTCCAGACTTCAGCAGGGAACAAGCAGCCATCTGTGGGAAAGAAAAAAAAAACAAACCTTCCCCAACCTCCACTTCCCTAGGTGATTGCTTACTTAGGTAAAATTGTAAGATGCTTACACACATCCTTTGAAATACCCAAATAGCAAAGATTTATACAAAATCAAAGTGTTTTTGCACATTACTTGTAGTACACATACACAATTTTGTTTCAGCCCCTGAGGAGACCCAGGTTTAACAGAGCCTCAGATAGGAATGTTGATGGAAGTTAAAGTCAAGGGTGCTCCCACAACAGAGCCCTTCTCTATCAATTCCCCAACCCAGGGTTTGGCAGGACTCAAGGCCACCTACTTGACCAATCTTGAAATACAGCTTGGTGACACGGGTCCCACTTCCAGTGTCTGCTGCACGCAGCTGGCAGATTGTCCCACCTCTTCTCTATAAAGTGGGCCAAATAATCTATCTCTTCACAGAAATCTCAGGAAAACAAAACACCAACCTGCTCTTCAAAATCAAGGAATAAAGACAGCAGCTCAACTCTGAACTAAGCTAAAATGTATTCTCCACTCAACCCCTTGTTTCCCCAGTTTTTAAAAGTATTTTTCAAAAGATTTCATTTATTTATTTGCGAGAAAGAGAGAGAGAGAGCGCACAAGCAGTGGGGAGGACAGAGGGAGAAGCAGACTCCCCGCTGAGCAGGGAGACTGATGTGGGGCTCAATCCCAGGACCCCAGGATCATGACCTGAGCCAAAAGCAGACATTTAACTGACTGAGCCACCCAGGTACCCACCTCCCACCCCACTCAGTTTTTTAAATGCATGATGTTCCGGGTAGCCCATTCAAGTCAAAGTCTCAGCAGTCTAAAGGGTGCTGAAGAGAAGAAAGCAGCACTCTCAACTCTCAAGAATGGAACTGATATTTTAAACCCAGAACGCTAACTGACTGAACTAAAAAAGCTACCAAAAAAGAGAATTAGCTGGCATGGAAATGGTTAATTTGGGGACACCTGGTAACTTTCCACTTGTTAGAAACCTAATCACAGTTCCCTGGTATAAGTACACTCTTCTTACGTGCCTGTCTTTGATGTCTGGATAATGCAGTTTTACTAGTTCCTCAATTGGACTGAATTACACGGTAAACAAAGACTGTTATAATCTAAAAATGCTGCAAACACTTGATTTAAAGGAAATAACCCTAAGTGCTTGGTCACAAACACGTTCAACTTTTCTAAGAGGTGGATAAAAAAAAAAATTAGCTGAGTCACTAAATTTAATGATCTTAAGGCCACAAAGAAAGAGAAAGTAGAAGACAAGGCATGTTCAAGACTTTGTGGTATCTTTATTTATTTATTTAAGATTTTATTTGAGAGAGAGAATGAGAGAGAGAGAGAGAGAGAGCATGAAAGGGGAGAGGGTCAGAGGGAGAAGCAGACTCCCCGCTGAGCAGAGAGCCCGATGTGGGACTCGATCCGGGACTCCAGGATCATGACCTGAGCCGAAGGCAGTCGCTTAACCAACTGAGCCACCCAGGCGCCCCCGTGGTATCTTTAGTTTAAATCTGACAGGAACCGGTGTTCTTAGTGGGCAACCAAGCTATTTAAACAGCAAAATCTGAATGTCCATTCTGATAATTTGCCAATATTAATCCTTTTAAAATTGAAGAGTTACAGTGGAGGAGGAAAAGGATTCTTTAAACAGTAACTACTTTTATCTTTGAGCTTTACAGAGCTAGTTTTATTAGAAAAACTAAACCCCAACATTTAGTAGTTTTACACCACAAGTGAACTCCTTCAGAAAAGAAAATACTTCAGGAATATTTTCAGTTCTTTGTTACAAATATATGCTACACTTACTACAACATAATGCCAACAACTGAGAGCTTTTTCAGAACTTGTCACCAGGCTTCCATGTTTATTTGACTTGCTTAACCACCATACCAGCTCCCTAAAGAGTGGCTCAACTGGAAGGTAGGAGGGTGTTTTCTTTTTTAACACCTCTACAAAACCCAGGGCAAGAAGCGGCAACATTCCCAAGATAGTACACATTTCATAGGACACAGAAATGCCACTGTGATCCAGCATTACTATGACTGCTAAAGTTCATACTGTCAACAGCTCTATCAGTGTGTCTCACCCTCCCACCCCACCCCCACAATCCCAAGAGGAAATGTTTCTGGTTTCTGGGCTTTGTGATCTGGAATGTCCCGTAAGACACAGATCTACCACCCATAGCCAAAACTACTGTCTCTACCTCCGAGAATAGCCAACAAATTCTGAAAACGCATTTAGTTTCAAACAACCATGTACAGAATACCGCCAAACTAGCAATACTATAATATTATATAATAATAAAGTAAGGAAATAATTTCATAGGGAGCCGCTAGCAAAAAGGAAGTAAAATACTTGTTACCATAATTTTTCTTAATCCCAATAGAGGAAGAGAATGGAAATATGCACTGTAACTAACAAAGCAAAGAGCATTTTCTAAACCTCCTTAATACCTCATACTTCTCAACACCTTAAATTTCTGAATGAGTTTTCAAAGCTATGAATTACCATCAGCAGCTGGTTAAAATGTCTGCATTAAGTAAATATATGATAAGACTCCTATCCACAGGAGAGAGGAAGAGCAAAAGGAGGGGATCTAACTGGGAAACATTTTCCCTGTAAGACAGACTCCAAAAGGAGAATTTTCTAGAGGAAGAGATTTTTCCAAACGAACCAAGGATGGAATGTAAAAGCTCCAGTAAGAAGAAAACACAAGGGGCGCCTGGGTGGCTCAGTCGGTTAAGCGAAAGCCTTCAGCTCAGGTCATGATCCTGGAGTCCCCGAATCGAGTCCCACATCGGGCTCCCTCCTCAGCAGGGAGTCTGCTTCTCCCTCTGACCCTTCCCCCTCTCATGTGCTCCCTCTCTCATTCTCGCTCTCTCAAATAATCTTTAAAAAAAGAAGAAAACACAAATCTACAGTCTACTGAACCACTGAACTTGAACAAGATAGTCTTTCAAAACTACAGTGAGATATCACCTCATACCTGTCAGAATGGCTAAAATCAAAAACACAAGAAACAAGTGTTGGTGAGGATGTGGAGAAAAAGAAACCCTCGTGCACTGGTGGTGCGAATGCAAAATGGTGCAGCCACTGTGGAAAACAGTACTGAGGTTCCTCAAAAAATTAAACACAGAAAACTACCCTATAATCTAGGACTCACACTACTGGATATTTACCCGAAAAATAAAAAACAAAACAAACACAAATTCAAGGGATACATGCACCCGTGTAAGCATTATTTACAATAGCGAAATTATGGAAACAGTCCAAGTGTCCATCAATAGCTGAATGGATAAAGATGTGGTATAGATATACAATGGAATATTATTCAGCCATAAAAAAAGAATGAAATCTTGCCATTTGCAACAACATGGATAGACCTAGAGAGTATAATGCTAAGCAAAATAAGTCAGCCAGAGAAAGACAAATACCATATGATCTCACTCATATGTGGAATTTAAGAAACAAAAGGGCAAAGGAAAAAAAGAGAGAGAGAAACAAGAACAGTCTTTTAACTAGAAAATGAACTGATGGTTACCAGAGAGGAAGAGGGTGGGGGATAGGGGAAATAGGGGATGGGGATTAAAGAGTACACACTTCTACGGGCACCTGAGTGGCTCGGTCGGTTCAGCATCCAACTCTTTTTTTTTCTTTTTTTTAGATTTTTATTTATTTGAGATAGAGGGACAGAGAGAGAGAGCACTAGCAGGGGGAGGGTAAGAGGGAGAAGGAGAAGCAGGTTCCCTGCCAAGCAGGGAGCCTGACGTGGGGCTCGATCCCAGGACCCCAGTAACACAACCTGAGCCCAAGGCAGACCCTTAACCAACTGAGCCACCCAGACGCCCTGAGCATCCAACTCTTGGTTGTGGCTCAGGTCATGATATCAGGGTCATGCGATTGAGCCCCACATTGAGCTCTGCATTCAGCATGGAGTCTGCCAGAGATTCTTTCTCCCTCTCCCTCTGCCCCTCCCACTTGTGCTCTCTCTCTCCCTCTCAAATAAATAAGTAAATCTTAAAAAAAAAAAAAAAAAAAAAGAGGGGCGCCTGGGTGGCTCAGGTGGTTAAGCAGCTGCCTTCAGCTCAAGTCATGATCTCAGGGTCCTGGGCTCAAGCCCCACATTGGGCTCCTTGCTCAGCGGGGAGCCTGCTTCTCCCTCTGCCTGCTGTTTCCCCTGCTTGTGCACGCGTTCTCCCCCACTCTCTGTCAAATAAATAAATAAAATCTTTAAAAAAAGTACACACTTATGATGAAATAAAATTATTTTAAAAACCTAAGATAGTCTTTAAAAACCCAAATGTTTCCATTTTTATAATAATAAACGTTAGAGTGAATTTTCAGAAGGTTTTTGTTTTTCCTTTAAAAGCTTTACACAAGGGTGCCTGGGTGGCTCAGTTGGTTAAGCATCCGACTCTTCATCTCAGCGTCATGAGTTCAAGCCCCCACTTTGGAAAGAAAGAAAATAAAGAAAAGCTTTAGATAAATCAGAGAAGAAAAATTGGAAGTGAAGTCCAAGGTTCTTATTCAACAAATTCATTTATCTGTGAAATCCAGATAAACTTACAACCTTAAAGTTAGTGATGTACACAAATGATGTGTCAGGGTTATTTAGCTACACATAGAAAACGTAACCTTTATGAACCTGACTGACATAGAGGAAATCTTCATTTCCTCTGTGATTTCTGTTGGAATGTGAAACAATGCCCTTAATTCTGCTCATCTCATTACCACATGAGGAGTGTCTTATGAAATGACTACATCAAACTCAACAAGCACAACACAGCCTCTGATACTGAATACAAGAGAAAGGTAGCCACTTCTTGGCCCTAGTGACAGAGCAGCTAAATTCTCTCCTTCTTTCATAATATTTCAGAGGGGTTAACCATTTTTTTATTACTTTAGTCTCTAATCTTTAGACCTGAGAACTGAACTATCCATCAACTTATTTATAGAGCTAAGACAATGCAAAGAAACAAAGAAGAAACAGAGCACTGTCCTTGCTGATGAGAATCTTATCATTTACCTCAGATAAAACATTTTTACTTACAAAAAAGAAAAACTAAGCCATACGACAATCAAGGGCATAGACCATTCCCTGGTTTCCAGAGAAAGGACGAGGAGATCATTCAGGTCTAGAGTGGCTAAGGGAAGGTATCAGAGCAGAAGTGAAATTTGAATTGGTACACAGAAGACTGGCAGGGCTTGGGAGACGACCCAGGCGTTGTAAAGACGAGAAAGGGTAAGAATAATGGTGACCAAAATGGAAAAGCACTAAGACTGAATGACTGGAATAATTTTCATGCATGGGAGGTAGAAAAATGGAGGGGCAGCCAGGGCTCAGACTATGAGCAGACTGTATTTTCTTTTTTTTTTTTCTTAAGATTTTATTTATTTATTTGACAGACCCATAGCGAGAGAGGGAACACAAGCAGGGGGAGTGGGAGAGGGAGAAGCAGGCTTCCTGCGGAGCAGGGAGCCCGATGAGGGGCTTGATCCCAGGACCCTAGGATCATGACGGGAGACGAAGGCAGATGCTTAATGACTGAGCCACCCAGGAGCCCCAGGAGACTGTATTGTCACTTGTGAGAATCTAGTATGACCACTATCTTTGATCCCACCAATGTTACTTACTGTCAGTAACACCACTACTTTTTAACTTATCCAGTAAACTAACACCAGCTAAGGAGTGGATCATCTAACAAAAGAAAACTCCATTTGAATATGGCAAATTTTATTTCTATTCAGTCCAATGCAAATTCAAATAACAAAATGGGGAAGGGGGCAGAAAAATATAGATTTATAAAGGAAGCAAAGAGCAAATATTTGCCCAGAATAGCACTGGAGGTTGCTCCCACTAGCACAGGGTACACACACCTACTCTTGTTTTAATGTAGGAGGGAGGATTTCCTCATAGTCGGGGAATGAATCTCGCTACATCCCCAGGGCTCTGGGTACAGGAAATCTCTGAAATGGGTCATCTGGATCTTTGGAAAGACTGATTTAAGTGTTTAACCATCTGGTCTTGAAACATGTAATCTCATGCAACAGATAGGCTATTCTTAGACACTGGGTATGTATGGGCATTCAGCTCTCACTATACCCTGTGCAAACCGAATGGACAGCACTCTCCAGAGAGTCCAATGAGAAAAATCAAAAGCCAATTTAAAGCACTTATATCTTAGATGTCTGTTTTTAAAATAATCTGGCCTAAAGTTAACTTTTAAAAGAGCAGCTACGAAAGATTCTCCGCCATTCCATTTGTAATTTTTGCAAATGTCTCTTCCTGTTCCTCTCGATTCGTTTTCTCTCCAAGCCCTGGTAAAAGCACCTCTGAATTCCAGGATTAAAAAAAAAACAGAACTATGCTGCTACCTTACCATCCTAGCCGGCCCACACTGAATAAAGCAAGCAGCCCATTTTTCATCCTGACACAGTTCTCATGCTTTGAGGTGTACAGAACTCTACAAGAAGGTCCCAAAGAAATAAAATTTCTAAGCCAAGTTATTCACAGGATGAAATCAGATTCCCCTGGTGAACGAAGGGGGCTGCTTTCAGCAAAAGCACTTCCTTAAACTTTATCCTCAGCAGGTTTCTACCAGGTAGCTCTGGAGTTCTAATCAAGCTATCTGATCAAAGCAACTATAAACAAAGACAAAACCTAAGGCTGAGAAATCTTTCTCACTGATGCAGCAAGATTCCTCTGGGTTACCTATACTAAGAAAACCAACAACAACAAAGAGGATTTCTGATAAACTGTAAAAATAATCCAAGCCAAAGGAAATGCAAAACCAAGGCCAATGCACTCCAATAAGCCTCGGGATCACAGCCTATTTACCATTAATACGGTCAGTGCAGATTCTTAACAAACCAAGAAACAAAAATACAGCCAAGTCTTACCTTTGAATATCCTGGTATTCAAATCAATTTTATACTGTTTTTGAAATGGTAAAGAAAACCTATAAAATTACTTCAACAGTTGCTTCTGAGCACTTATGATCTCTTCAGGTGTTTCGGTTTTTCTTTTAAAACTTCTCAGCAGAAAACTTTTTTAAAACAATGTTCTCCATAAACATTTCTCTGAATATGTAAGAATGGAGGCACTGTCCAGCCAAATGTGCCTTGCAAACAGAGGACAGTGCTGAAGAAACAGGCATTTCTGTCAATTGGGGGAAATAGGTCAGCTTTTTTCAAGTCCACAGTAAGCCTTACCATTCTATTCTCCTGATGGCATTCTAAGATGACATGAGGATTTCAGGCCATTATTTCTAATTATTCCTCGTTACTCATTTGCATTATTCTATAAACTGCCAGTCCTAAAACAGGCTATTGTAAGTAATAAAAGTCATGCCACATGCATAAACTTTTTAAAAAAAGAGTGGTTTTTTATTTTACCTAATAAACCTGTATTAATGATAAGGACAGTGTTCACAAAGAAACAGAAGAAACAAAACCAACTTCTAAATCCAGCAAATATTAATAACGCATAATTTGGATCCACAGGTTAAAGAACTTAGGACTCACACTAGCAAAATCAATACTCCCATCCATCTTTTCCACTTTCTGGTCTCCACATTTACTTACACACTTGCCTTATTTCAAATGAAGGTTAAAAAAAAAAAAGGGTCTGAGAAAGATGAAAAAAATTAACACAAGAAAGAACAAGAAAGAACATGCAAAAGAACCTGGAATCAGCTCAATCGTATTTGAAAATCTGCTACACTGAGGTGTTTATCCCTGTCTTCTAGAAGAGATGAATATTTGAGTCAGTATGTGTAAAACAAACTGGATTTTCTGAATGAAAAGATGTTACATGTAGGCACTTAATAACAAAAAGTTATTAAGAAAAATATTATTTCCTATTCAAATACTAATACTTTTCAGTATTTGAAAAGCATATTTCAATTCCCTACTTTGAGGCTACTCAAGGAGATACGGTGGAAAAACGATACAAGTAGAACTTCTATTTCTTAACTTGGGTTGCTCACGGTAGTCACTTCATTAATTGTTCATACTGTGCATGCTTTATACACTTTTCTCTACAGTTTCTTAAAAGCACACAAATCATATAATACGCACAAATCAGAGAAATGAAGAAGCAAGAGTACACCGAAATAGCAAATAAGCTGGGATTTGAACACGACCCTCTCTCAACCACTACGAGCAACCACGGCAATACACTCTCCCCCTTTTACACTAGGCCTCTGCCTGGCATCATGTCAAACAGGTGACTCTAATCCTCACTGTAGCAAGCCAGAGGAAATGCTGAGAAGCAGTGCCCTAGGGGGCCCGGGATGTAACTGGCAGTTCTTCAGGGCTATGGAGAAGGCTGAACAGGTGACACATCAGACCTTTCAGCCTTAAAACAGAGCAAGTCAATTTGATCTGTTTTATATGTTGGGATCCCACATAAAAAAAAAAATTCAAAAAAAAATTCTTTTTAAGTTCTATGGCAGTCTATGGGCTTTTATAAAAGCTCAAAAAACTTCATGAGTCTTAAAGCCATTAATGATCAGACACTTGGTGGTTTGATTCCCAAGATTTTGCCAAGAGACAAGAGAGTCAAAAAGAACCTCCTGATCTGTGTCCCCCAAACCCTTTCTTCTCTTCCTCTCATTCAGGAAACTCATCCAGATTAGTTACTACTGAGATCAGGAAAAAAGAAACAACTTAGTGAGAGAGGGAGCCCGGTCTACAACCCAGGTCTCCTGACACCGTCCCAACCCTTTGCCCCCCAGGTCTGTCTTCCTACTCTATTATGCCGTGCTGGCCAGAGGACATAAGAACGGAGGACATAGGCATGTACGGCGGGAGAGGCCAGGGGCAAATCTGTTGAGGGCACTGTCACACTAAGGAGAGTCTGGACTTCATCCTGAGGAAGCCCCAGGATTCTGGGCAAGAATGGCATGGTCAGGTCTGGGTTGAAAAGGGGAAATTCTGAGAGCAATCCATACACGCTCACCCTTCCTCCATACTCAGTCTGTTGTTTTACCCCCACCCAGCGGGTAAATGCTTCCCATGTAAAGGCCACTTCAAACCTGGTCATAATAAGCACTGTGAAAAACAACTGCTCATGATGGAAACGCTGACACAGTGGTGGTGTAAGATGGCCCTTTGCAAAGCCTTGTCAGGGCCCGGTCTTTGTAATTTAGTGGTGGCTCACAGGAAGCGCCTGAGAGCCAGATTCTTTCTGACTGTGCTCAAGGCCATAATTTCCTTCCCATACTTAAACCGATGACCCTGTGTCTCACTGTCAAGGGAGTTTGCCAAAGGGAAAGGGCAGATAAATAAGCAGCAAAATCCGAAGAAAACTGGCCCATTTGAAAAAAAATTCCTAAGATTCTTCTTGGGGATTAACAACAAAAGGACTTCTAGATGAACTGATCTATGAAAGCCCCTTGAAGGCAGAGCTGGGGAAACTGGCAGCCAACGCTTTCAGGTGACAGATGCGGAAGCTGAGGAGGAGAAAGGAAGGAAGTCACAGAAGCCGCGGTCACACCTGTGTGCTACGCAAGGTGTCCCTCCCACCCCCAGCCCCAGCCCAGAGTGGTTTCTACAGACCACCCTCGGGCATGAGATAAGATTAATCAAGATCTTGAAAATCAAACTAGGAAGGAGACAAGGAAGAACAGTCACCTAGTACCATGGATTACAGCTACAATCTCCACCCCTCCCCATATGCATATTTTCAGGAGCTTCTGCTACATGTTCTATATAGGACCGATCTACCATCCATTACTTCAAGATAAATTTCAAACTATAAAAGTAACATGTCCTGTTGGGGAGTCCAAAAATAACTAAGAAAACACTTGTGATCATCTAAGGAATTTAATAAATGGCATTTTCTATAAAATGCTAGCTTCGTGATTTTCCCTTAGATAACAGACCAGAATAGTAACTAGCTCTTCCTTATCAACCACCATTCCGTGAAAGTCCTTAGCCAGTAATTTTCATGAAGATCAATGAGTCACCTCTTATCACTACTTTAGCCCTCAGACTTAGAAGGAAAACAGGCCCAGTCTACTCTTCCATGACAGCGGTCCTACTGGAGGAAATCACCTTGACCTCATGTATTTGGATGCTGTTCAGAAAACCATGTCTCTGAGTTAAAATTCTCAAAAATACACTGTTAGGTAACAGCATACCTTTCTCAGTTACATACACACAGAATGCCCGCCCTATTTCATCCCATCATAAACCCATGCAGTGTCTCCCTCAATGACCTCACTTCCTACTCCCCAGGTTACACATGGTCCTGAGAACATACTGCAGGTACATTCTTTTGAAACGTCATAAAATCAAAGTACAACAAATAGCTATTCCTGACTTCTAATTCACATTAGAAAGAACGGAATAGAGAAGTACCCCACCATTATAAAACCTTATCAGCAGACTGATCTTGACTACCCACCGCATCGACTATGTTAAAATCTTAAATGAAAATTTTTATCACTTGGCTAATGTGACTACTACCATCTGCAAGAGGAAGAGAAGGTCTGGTGATGTATGAACACGATTCAACTCAACTCCTTCACTCTGTGCACCTCTTCCCAATTCCTCAGACCACTCACCTGCTCCTGTATCCATCTGTTATTTTGACTTTCTGTTCAGAGAACCCACTGTATAAAGGGGCTTAATTTTGCTGTCCATACAAGGACAATCCCTCTGGCAATCAAATCCCCTCAAGAGTGCAGGTGTCAGGGGTGCCTGGGTGGCTCAGTCATTAAGCGTCTGCCTTCGGCTCAGGTCATGATCCCAGGGTCCTGGGATTGAGCCCCGCTTCGGGCTCCCTGCTCCGCAGGAAGCCCGCTTCTCCCTCCCCCACTCCGCCTGCTTGTGCTCCCTCTCTCGCTGTGTCTCTCTCTGTCAAATAAATAAAATCTTAAAAAAAAAAAAGAGTGCAGGTGTCAGCCTGTAAACTTATAGAAGTTATTTGCACCAAAGTACCCTATCCAAACCACCAACCCTTCTTTTCAGTCTTCTCCATCAGGAACATCCTGGGTTACATTTGGATGAAGAGATGATACACACTTCCCTGAGCCCTTTTGCCCAGTGAAGAATCATACACAATAAGGTGGGGGTTGTCTCACTGCTGCTGCTGCCTTTTTTTTTGGAAAGGGGAGGGTTGTTTTGTGTTAACTTGTCAGTCCCTGAATTTATATATTCCTCCATTGTCTCATTTAATATATTGGAGTGGGCCATTTCAAAGACAGCAATTAAAATCTATGTATCATGGCTTGTCAAATCTTATAATTTCATGAGTTCAAAACTTAGGCTACTGACTCCATTTTTCATACTGACTATGTAACAGAAAGCCCAATCCAACCAGTTAAATCTCATGAGAGGTAAAAGCCTAGTCAGGAGCAATCAAAAGGCAACTGAGCTTGAAAGCTGTACGTCCACATTCCACACTGTTAAGGTTGCAACGAGCAGATGGCATGGATGGAACTGGAATGTGTCCGATACAGCCTTCTCACACCCGTGCTCCACTCCCCCTCCAAAACCCATATTCCTACGGGTGCAAACCTCACTCTATAATCTAATACAGTAAGGCCAGTGTTGTCTGGAGTCACTAAGTTTTATATGTGCTTGCTTCTAATTAAAGACCATTCGATTTAAGAACTTAATAAAAAGGCCATAAACCTGTATCATTCCACAAGAATGCCAAGAATGGTAAGTAACCAACTAATATTCTTCCGAAGTGACCTTTATTAAGGGCTGCCTCTACAACTTTGCCAACTAACATATCAAGAGCCAGTAACATTCCTATCACAGGCTACTCCCATTTTTAAAAAGCAAAGGCAAGTGAAAAGGCCTTCTTCAAGTAACCAAAGCAACTCAAATTCCTACAGTGAAAAGTACTAGTACAAGCAGTCTGAAAAGTGGCAAAATCAAAGTTTAAAAGGCCACTTACAGTGCCAGCAAATGATTCAGAAGAATTCTGAGAAAGGTAATACTAACATTTTAGTGGTAGAACACTTGGAGAGAAGCCAAGAGGCCTGGACTTTCTCCCTAACTAGGTCATTAAATCTTGCAGGGGGGTGGCAGGGAGGCACACATGGATACAAACTAGCTAAATGGCATCTCACAGCCAAGTTATCTTGACAGCTTTCATCCGTCAGCAGGATCACTGCACAATGATGTTCTTCAGGGAGACAGGTAGGTCTCTTGGGGCTAATGATAATCTAAGTGCACGCAATTATAATCAGACTGATAACAATCAATCCCTACCCTTGGAACAGACAATCAAATTCAACAGCTGAGAGAGACTATATCTGCTGCCAGGGAAGTTAGATCACCTGGATCCTCACAGCTCAAGTGCTCCTTTCCACATCTATGCTTGCTTAGCAAATTATCTTTTTCTTTTTTTAAAGATTTTTTATTTATTTGACAGTGAGAGAGAGACAGCAAGAGCAGGAACACAAGCAGGGGGAGTGGAAGAGGGAGAAGCAGGCCTCCCACGGAGCAGGGAGCCCGATGCGGGGTTCCATCCCAGGACCCCAGGATCACGACCAGAGCCGAAGGAAGACGCTTAACGACTGAATCACCCAGGCGCCCCCAGCAAATTATCTTTTAAAGTACAGATCTGATCTTGTCAATCCCCTGCTTAAAACAACCCCTCAAAGCTTCCCTCTGCCCTTCTACTAAAACTCCAAATTCTTACACATCCCAAAATGTGATCTCATCTCCATCATTCTACCTTTTTCTCACTAGACTCTCACTAGACTGTGGCCTTCCTTCAGTTCCCTGGATGCCCCATTCATTCGTTCTCATTCAACCATTCAACAAAAAAATTACTGGTTTTGTAAATTACCTACAATTGCGCCAGGCACTGCCCTACACCCGGGATACAGCAATGAAGAGACAAAGATCCTTGCTCACACTCTAGCAAGGGGAAACAGACAATCAGAAAACAAAAAAAAGTGAAGGAGTTAATAAGGTGGGAATCTGGAGTAAGAGTTTTCTTTTCATGTGTTTATTGTTAAGTTTTTAACTCCAAGAAGATAAGGATCTAATGTCTTATCTACTCTGCTCTCTATCCAACCTCAGCACTGAACCTAGTACCTGGCCCAATAATTATCTGCTAAATGAGTAAGTCAATCGGTGTCTAAAGAAAAAAGCCCCCCCCCAAAACCCAAAAAACAAACAAACAAAAAACCCCTCCAAAAAAAACAAAAGCTAAAAAGGCATCCACAAGTAATAAGTGTTACCTCAAGTTATCAAGGCCCCTGCAGACATTATACAGGTTTCAAATTTACTAATACAGTTTATGATCAAAGTGAATTTAGTGCCACTTCAAGAGATATCCTAATAATAACATGCATCTTACCAAGGCATCATCCCAGAAAGAGGTAAAAGCATAAAAAGTGAAAGCAAGGACCTTCAAAGATATAAAGTAATCAAGACATTAAAATTATGCAGAAAACCAGAATTCATTATTTACTCCAGTGGCGTGTCCCAAACCACTGACAGTTGTGCTAGTAAAAAGCTTATCTCGGATGGACTGTTCCCCTCCAACTTCATTACCACAGCCTTGGTCGTGCCCTTTTCTCGCAAAACCTGGACTATGGGGAGTTTCCTCACTGGTCTCTCCCAGGTCCAAGCAGTGTGTACTGTCCTGTGTTAATTTTAATACAGTTTTTGTCTCAACATTCCTACCCCAATTTGACTCCAACCTACCTTTTCAACCTTATTTCCAACTGTCCCTCAACAAGAACTCCACGCTCCAGATCAACTGTTCCCTGAACATGCCTTGTGCATTCCCGTTTCCAAACCTCTACACCAGGTACACCCCTTATCTGGAATACCATTATGCTTATCCCCTTTCTGAATGTTATCAGTTTAAAATAATGCCTTCTCTGCCATCCCCACTATGACAAATTCACCATCTCCAAGCAGTTACAGCATTCATTTGGCCACATCTGTATACTCTTCTCTGTAGCACCAGAACTGAAAGCCTGCACTACATTTCCCAGACTCCTTCGCCAGCTGGCTTTCACTTAGGTTCTGCCAAAGGCTGGAGACTAGATTGCAGGAAGAGGGATACAACACTCTTTTCCTGCTTCTGGTGTGTCTGCAGCAGCAAAGCAACTGTGGGGGACTGTAGGCAACTGCACACACCACAGGTTCTGGCACCACCGTCGGCCGAATGCTGGCTCTTGGGTTCCTGCTGAACTGCGGCAATACGGCTCCAACAGCAGCAGCAAGTCAGCAGCTCTAGACTCTGACGGATCCAGCCCAGAGGCAGCCAGCTAGCTTCCTGATCTTTGGGTAACAACCCCCTTCTCCTTTTTGCTTCTCCACACACCCCCTCTTTTCCTCCTTTTGCTCCTCCCGCCCTTCCAACACTCCTGGAACAAACCCCTTGCATTTAAATCCCACTTGGCTTCAAGTATCTAGAGTGGAGTTTCCACTTTCCTGATTAGGCAATAAATGACACAACAAACAGCAGATGATGAGGAAATAAAAACAGCCGCATCAACTATGATGGAAAAGGAAATATAAAATGGCAAAAGAAGACTACCAATTAAGAAAAAAAATCTCACACAACAAAATCCTACAACATATCTCCCTGGGTATATTACAATGTACTTTCTGAGATCTAAAGATTAAGATGCTAGTTTCACTGTACATTCAGCTATAGATAGTATAGTTTAGCTGTATTTTTTTCAAAAGGAAGTCAATATCGCATCTCTCTTTGACTAACCGAGTTTCTACAGAATAGGGAGAACCCTCCAAGCGTTTCCTTCTGTCTCCCCAGCACCTCACACACAGGAGGTACTTCTTAGGGATGTGGTGTCTGACTGGTGACTGCTATAACGCTTTGGAATTCATCGAGATTGGGGGATGAAGGCCAAGCAGTCTAGTTCTAAAAAGCAACTTGAAAACAAATCTCATCCAAAGCCCTGAACAAAAAAATTCTGAATCTTTATCAGTCCTGAAATGCAGCCACTAAGGAGGAGACAGAGGAATTCCAGGGATTTGGGGCAGGGGCAGGGATTTTCAACTCTTCCTTGACAAAGCCACCCCAGAACCTATAAAGGCTAGCTCTATACTTTTGAGGAAGGCCTCCATTTTTTTTTTTGGTTAAAGATCTAGCGTGAAAACCCCATTACACAAAACTGCCCAGAATACAGTTTACCTTTCTCAGAAAGATGAACAACTGAGTCAATCTGGGGCTGATGTAAACCCCTGGCTCCTGAAAGTATCTGTGTTTCCAACCTGCTCAGAGATCATGTAGACATCTCTTAAGTCTTGTCTTAAATTCATTTTCCAATGTTAGGAGAACACTGGAACCAAGATAAGGAGAAGTGTTGGAGGATGTAAATTTTTTTAAAGGTTAAGTAAAAAACTCCTAACTCCGGAGGCTAACAACTATTAAAACCATATCTATGGGGGCGCCTGGGTGGCTCAGTCGTTGAGCGTCTGCCTTAGGCTCGGGTCGTGATCCCAGGGTCCTGGGATCAAGCCCCACGTCGGGCTCCCTGCTCAGCAGGAAGCCTGCTTCTCCCTCTCCCACTCCCCCTGCTTGTGTTCCCTCTCTCGCTGTGTCTCTCTGTCAAATAAATAAATAAAATCTTTAAAAACAAAAAACAAAAAACACCATACCGACCGCCCTTCATCACATCATCTGCTGCTCCAGCTTTCCATTAACAAAAAAATGTTTCATGAAATGTAAACCTTAGAAAAGATATAAACCCCAATAAGAGCACAAAAGCAGCTTGACTTCTGCAGATTTCCAGAACTGAGCCATCAACTGTTGTCATTTTCATACTTCATTTACCAACATGCCTAACAGATACATACTAGAACATTTCCAGCCTGTTCCGTTATTACTTCGAACAACTTTACCATAGGAAACCATACCCTACAACCCAATTCAAGCATTTTCTAAGTATTAGGCACAATAAATTCCTTTCAGAGACTGGCAAATGAAAAGTTCTGATAAAATGGGATTTACTGAATGCTTCACAGATAATCAGCTCTCAACAAATTGGAATATATGAAAATAAATCTATCAATTACCATAGACAATCTTATTATTTGATACTTAAGCCAATGCTTCATAATGAGGGGCTTCGGGTTCATTGGTTATGCACCATCTCCTGAGGGCCATCTTGGGGGCAGGTGGGAAAGAAAAGGCCAGTCAGAGCAAGAGCAGTATGCCAGTGTGAGTCTTCTCCCGACACAGTAAGTGGGGAAGGGGAAGGAACAGAAGATGCCCTAGAACTGGCTTTACGCACACACACATGCAGACACCACCAGTTTTCGCATCTCTCTTTTATACCAGCAAATACTCACTAGCCAGGCACAGCACAGAATAAACAATATGCAGGTGGTTTCATTTCATTTTTCACAATAAGCCAACGCAGCAGGTACTATTACAACCCCCATCTTACAGATGAGAAAACAGGCTCAGAGAGGTGAAGTGACTCATTCTAGATCACCCAGCTTTGTGTGACCCTTGCTGCCTGCTTCTGAAGCCTGCGCACCTGGTTTAACCCCAACACTGCACTGCTGCAAAGACAGGAGGGACAAAAGCCATGCAGCTTCAGCTTTCTCGAGAAAAATCGAAGCTACGAATGCTAGAATCCACTTACTCTATTAGCAGAGCTTTCCACTGTGAGGGAGGCAGGCTCTTTTTTACCTAGAGGCAAAACTTGAATAATATACTCCCCACAGTGATGTGTGAGTACCTTATGTTGCTCAAAGTACTATTACATACTTTGCCTACCAACTTGTGAAACCTACCTGGCAAGGACAGGTATCCCCTTCATTCCCTAGATAAGAACACTGAGACCTAGAGATTACATGCCTCATTCATGGTCAGAAGGATTCAATGTGTTGTCTCCTCAATGGGAACAGTGATGTCACCCAAGACTCACGAGAGAAACAGAATGTCTGCCATAGTCTGAAACACAAAGACCATTTCCAGTGACACTTAATGGAAAATGGTTGTCTTTAAACTTCAGTATAATCTGCAATTGAGAATCAACATAGCTTCCGGGGTCTGAGCATTAAATTGTAACGTACAAGTTACCTTTCTTCATTTCTCAAACCATGGAAGGGTCTTACAAGACATGGTAAGTTTTTGCCCTAAACCTTAACTTCGTTTTTTTTTTCCTCATCCCATCGCAAAAATTCATTTCTACTCACACAGAAAGTATGCCTGAAAAATCACCAAAGAAGTAATTACGTGACTTCACTATTCTGGAAATACTCTTTCAAGGCTCCAGAAAAACTCTATCTTTCATACAGATCATATGGCAATGTTCATATAAATCCTGTGAGGGTTGGCCCCTCATAAGGACAATCATAAAATTAAATACTTTGGGAAGAAAAGTCTCAATTTTTAAAAATATTTTATTTATTTATTTGACAGAGAGAGCAGGAGAGCACAAGCAGGGGGAGCTGCAGGCAGAGGGAGAGGGAGAAGCAGGTTCCCCACTGTGCAGAAGGCCTGATGCAGGGCTCAACCCCAGGACCCCGGGACCATAACCTGAGCCAAGGGCAGATACCTAACTGACTGAGCCACTCAGGCGCCCCTAAAGGAATTAAAATGCCTATACTAAAAATCAGTGGGTAGGTGAAAATTCATCTTTTATCTCAATCTCAAGAACTCACAAACAGTAGAGTAAAATGGAACACAGCACACAGAGGAAAAGACCTGTCCCTGACTTTTCTTTCACCAAAAGTGAAAAACACCAGGATACAGTGTAAACAAAGTCAATTCCATTTAAAGTTTCAAAGAAAAAATCATAATAGCCCAAAGAATGATCAGAAGTAACATTTTATTCATAAATCAAAGCTGCCTTAGAAATTTCACATCACTGTTTCACACTCAAAATCTCTAACCTCAAGGTAAGAATCTCACTTCATCAGGTCATTTTTGATAAATTCACCATATCTAAAAGGAAGCCTGACTTTGTCCATGAGCTTCTGAGTTGTGTGGAAATAATTTTCCTTGAAATCCACAGGCAACAGATTGCATCCTAATTGCATCATTTGCTCTTTGTTTTGAGGGTGCTGGGGACAAATCTGAAGGGCAAGGGAGTTGTATCTAAAAATACTTAACCTGGGGGGCCTGGCTGGCTCAGTCGGTACAGCATGAGACTCTTGATCTTAGGGTCGTGAGTTCAAGTCCCACAGTGGGCCTACTTAAAAAAAATGAATTAAAACTTCTAAAAAATTTTTAGAAATTAAAAAAATTCAGCCTAATAAAAAATGGAAGCACATGGAAAACAACCACATCCTGACTTTATGATCAAAAAAAGCCCAAATCAGTAGAGAAGTTTGGTTTTTCCCAACATGCAATCTTCACCAATGTGAAACTGTATGTAAAAATTTAAGAGCCCAATCTGAAATCTTTTTAAAAAATAGGAAGAACTCGGGCGCCTGGGTGGCTCAGATGGTTAAGCGTCTGCCTTCGGCTCAGGTCATGATCCCAGGGTCCTGGGATCGAGTCCCACATCAGGCTCCCTGCTCCTTGGGAGCCTGCTTCTCCCTCTGCTTCTCTCTCTCTCTCTCTCTGTCTCTCATGAATAAATAAATAAAATCTTTAAAAAAAAATAGGAAGAATTCAACAGAAGGGCAGACACAAACCCAATACAGAAACACTTCAAAGGTATTTGTAAGTAAATGTGCTCTCCTCATACATTCTCAGTTGGGAAGACAGTATTACAAATCTATATCCCAATCCTATTTAAGGGATTCACTTATAATGGAAGGAATTAAGTCCCTGAATCTACCTAAACCCCAGATCATACTTCCTCTATTGGTGCAAAAAAACCCAATCTTCCTACGCTTATTTGCTTACAATATGCTATGAAAACCTCACTGAGGATTGGATAATGTAAAAATGCTGGCAGTGACCTTGGTACACATTTTAAATATTTTTAATCTGCTTAAATTATAGGTCAAAGGTAGGGTGGGGGCAGTACTCATAATAAATAACAGAAGAGCACTTTATAATCTTCAAAGTGCTTTCTCATTTAATCTTCACAACAATCCCAAGCAGAGGCTGGTGCCCACTGTCCAGATCACAGAATTTTCATGCTGGTAAAGGGACTAACATCCCACCCAATACACTGCGCTAGAAAAGAAGCAGGGGGTCTTGTCCGGTTGTTCCCTATTGTATTCTCAAGGCCCGGAAGAGTACCTGGTACATGGTAGATGCTCATCAACACCTCTACTACATGTTCAAAAAGTCCAATCCAGGGGCACCTGGCTGGCTCAGTTGGTGGAGTGTGTGACTCTTGATCTCGGGGTTGAGTTGGAGTCCCACGTTGGGTGGAGAGAGTACTTAAAAATAAAATCTTAGAAAAAAAAGAAAAAAGCCCAACCCACTTTGCAGAGAAGATAACCCAGTCCAGAAGTACTATGGCACAGCCAGGACCATAATGCTGGCCACCTGTACCCCACATTCCTATTTCCTAAGTCAGGGTGGGTTCTTCCCCCTAACCAGGATGTCACTGAGGCTATAAAAGGGTTTCCCAAACTCTCTCTCAGAACTCACACTGGCATCTCATCATTTTTTATGTTTTCCATAAATCTTTTTAAAGATTTTATTTATTTATTTGACACAGAGACACAGCGAGAGAGGGAACACAAGCAGGGGGAGTGGGAGAGGGAGAAGCAGGCTTCCCGCTGAGCAGGGAGCCCGATGTGGGGCTCGATCCCAGGACCCTGGGATCATGACCTGAGTCCAAGGCAGAAGCTTAATGACTGAGCCACCCAGGCGCCCCATGTTTTCCATAAATTTAACCTGCACACTTTTCCTCCTGTAAGCAGGCATTTAGTTCCTTCTTATTCATCAATCTTCACTTTTGTTCCACAACCCTCTATTATGTATAATAATATGCCCCTATAATATGCATACAGGCAGTGCGTACTCTGTACAAAGGACAGTGCCCGTGGAGGATAAAGCTGAATGAGCGTCAGTGCTCTAAGGGATTTACAGGTTGATGATAATTAAGATAGGCAGTATCAGGAGGGAGACCTGGACCTGCAAATTATGGGAGAAGGGACAGTCTCAGCAGAGGGACCAACGTGAGCTGACAGAACCTGTCACAGGAGCGTGTTCAGGAGAAACAAGTGGTGCATCTGACTGGAAGACATGGTGCAGGATGAGGAGGCCAAGTGATGATTTGGAATCAACCTGTGGAAAGAGCTGAACTTGAGGACAAGAAGCTGCCATGCCATTCCACAAGCAGTTTCTCACTCCCTCCTGACACCTCTCTTTCCGACTGGTCCCATGTCCTCTTTGCCAAAGGGGGGGAAAAAGCACACAAATGATTTGAAGTATTCACCCTATATCCTTATTATGTTCTTTTTATTTGGAAAAGTTTCCTTGGCAGTATCTTATTATGGACAATTTCAGGATCAAGGGTAACAACTGTGGCTCTACACCCACCCAATGGCTCAATTAACCAAGTAACCTTTTACCAGTTAGGATCCCTTTCACAAACTGATGAAAATTTGGACCCTCTCCCTCAGAAAAATGCACTTACACAAAAAATTCAGGAACCCCAGATTAAGAACCTTTGCGCTAGCAAAAATTATACGACAGGCAAAAAAAAAAAAAAGACTCAGTTACTATTTCTACTACCCAATAGTAATTAGGAGTACCCAATTTCCCCATTCCCATAAGCACAGAATTCTCTTTCTTCTGAGTGACACAGTAATTACCCTTTGTGAATACATAAAATGAGGGAATTTCTCCAAGATTTTTAATTCTTGCCCACTACTGACAATACAGCTTCCATTTATTAGGCTCTACTATGTGACAGGCCCTCTGCAAAGCAGTGGACATGTAGTAAATAATGTTAAAGTCCTATATGCGACAAATAGTTATATCCCTGTTTACGCCTAAGGAAACTGAAGTTCAGAGGGGTCAACCCTGACCTGACTCAAGGCAACCTAGCTGGAAAATGGTACAGCTGGGTTTGGAACTCTGGCATTGTGACTTTCAAAGCCTAGCTATACTGCCTCCCAGCAGAGGTGACCTTGTCACCATATTGATTAGTGGGAGAGATCAAAAGATACTGCCATCTCCTAGTAAGTAAACAATGAAGTCCAAGGGTCCAGCCCAGAATTACACACCCTCTGGGTGCCCAATAAATACTTGCTAAGTATTTATTTGCCCTCAAAGAGAACCCTATACTCCTGACCGGGGGGTGGGGGTGGGGGTGGCACCAACAGTCTTTAAGAGTTCCATGTGTCGGGAGCCTGGGTGGCTCAGTTGGTTAAGCAACTGCTTTCGGCCCAGGTCATGATCCTGGAGTCCTGGGATCGAGTCCCACATCAGGCTCCCTGCTCGGCGGGGAGTCTGCTTCTCCCTCTGACCCTCTTCCCTCTCGTGCTCTCTATCTCTCATTCTCTCTCTCTCAAATAAATAAATAAAATCTTTAAAAAAAAAAAAAAAAAGAGTTCCATGTGTCACAGCCTGAGCTTCATGGTTTCCAACTGGACCTCTCCAGCTTGGCAATGGCCTTAAGCACCTAATCTGTTACACCCTCACATGCAAAGTTTTGCAATATACCTATGAGGTAATGAGATAAGTGAACAGTAAAATTTCACTAAAACATAAAGTTTAAATAATCTTTCCCGTGTTTCTACCCTGTACATCCTCCAAGACTACAGCCATGATACAACATGATAGTTGTTCCCATAGGACTACTAGCTACCATTTCTGAGTACTTATGTTGTGTATCACCAAAAGCCTACTTATTTAGGGCCAGGACCTAGTCATCCTCATCTTTATGTGACCACTGCTCAGCTACTTGGACCTTGGAAAGCAGTGATTATTATTTTAAATATGAAGATGTTTTTTATTAAACAATAAGAACAGATGAAAGCTTAAGAGCCACAATGCCAAGCTTCCCCTCAAAAAAGAACATTTTACACAATTCTCCCTTAGATATTCAACAGTATAATTACTTGCAACAAGAACTCCTCCAAGTATCACAGAAAAACAAAATGCAGTGCCTAATTTAAAACGGTGAAATAAAGGGAAGACAAAATGAGGCCATGGGTCTCAGTGTTACTCTAAACCAGTGGTTCTAATCTTTTTTGGGTCATGGATTCCTTTGAGAATTTAATGAAAGCTACAGATCCTTTCCCCACAAAAAATAAACCACCAACATGTAGCACATACTCTTCAGAGCATCATGGATACTCCCTCAACCCACTCCCTTAAGGATCACAGACCCTCAGTTCATAGCCTCTGCTTAGAATCCACATTTCTAGCCACATCTAACTAGAGGCGATACAAATTCACCAGCCATTTTGTTTTTTAGAGGTCACACTGACATGAAGGGAAATTGAAGACAGAGGTGATGGCTTTACCACTTGCAACATCTTACCACCCATCACAAGGGCCCTTAATCCTCTTGCTACCTGAGTCATGTTATTCAGCCACAGTAACAAACTGTGGGGTGAGGATGTTCTATTTCTCCCAACTAGAATGTAAGAAATTCAAAAGCAGGGACCATATCTGATAGTATTATGTATTCCACCTAGGGTTGTACATATTCTAGATAATTAATTATTGACTGGTTTACTAAAGAACAGATTTAAAACAACCTACACATTATCTCTTAGGATAAAATGAGATAAATTCACATAGTGCAGGTAAAGATATGCTACATAACTAGCAGATTTTTAAATATTTACCTAAATTAGATCCCTGGAGCTTGATATACAAGAAATACAAGAATAAGCCTGTAAAAAAATGTGCTTTCTCATCTCTGTAGTCTTCTTTATGGCAGGGATTTGGCCATCTATGGCATATATGCTGGTTTACAGCAAACTACAGCCACCATTCTTTAAAGGCATGAGCAAAACTACCAGTGAAGCCTGAGAAGATGTGAGGAATACTGCTTCTTGTTGTGGAGCTTTTTTTTTTTTTTTAAGTAATCTTTATGCCCAAAACTCATAACCCTGAGATTAAGAGTCTCATGCTCCCCTGACTGAGCTAGCCAGGTGCCCCTCCTATGGAGCTATTTAAGAAACATCTCCTGAACATCAAGGATGCTTAGATTCCTGGGTTATATGCCTCCCCCTTTTCTTTTTAAAGATTTTATTTATTTATTCATGAGAGACAGAGGGAGAGAGAGAGAGAAGCAGAGGGAGAAGCAGGCTCCCAAGGAGCAGGGAGCCCGATGCGGGACTCGATCCCAGGACCCCGGGATCATGACCTGAGCTGAAGGCAGACGCTTAACCATCTGAGCCACCCAGGCGCCCCCCCTTTTTTTTTGAGAGAGAGAGAGAATCTTAAGCAGGCCCAGCATGGCATGGGGCTCAGGACCCTGAGCTGAAATCAAGAGTCGGACACTTAACCGAATGAGCCACCCAGTGCCCTGTGGGTTACATGCTTAGAGATAAAATAATGAAAAGCAGAGGCCCTACTTTCAAGGAGCTTAAGATGCAGGTGGAGAGGGGCGCCTGGGTGGCTCAGTTGGTTAAGCGACTGCCTTCGGCTCAGGTCATGATCCTGGAGTCCCAGGATCGAGTCCCACATCGGGCTCACTGCTTGGCGGGAGTCTGCTTCTCCCTCTGACCCTCCTCCCTCTCGTGCTCTCTCTCTCAAATAAATAAATAAAATCTTTAAAAAAAAAAAAAAAGATGCAGTTGGAGAAAGAGAAAAGAAAACAGGCAGTTCGATCACAGAGTAGTAAGTACCACATCAGAGGCAAACTCAGACAAGGCCTGAGCAGTGAGGGTCAGTCAGAGAAGGCTTTCTGAGAGGAATAAAATCTAAGCCAGATCTAAAGAGTTAAAAGAAATTAGTTAAGTTTTTGTTTGTTTGGTTTGGTTGGGGATGGGGCAGCAGGAGAACACCCCAGATAAAAGGAAACA
The DNA here is from genome assembly GCF_037043125.1 of Eumetopias jubatus. Taxonomy (NCBI): domain Eukaryota; kingdom Metazoa; phylum Chordata; class Mammalia; order Carnivora; family Otariidae; genus Eumetopias; species Eumetopias jubatus. The sequence goes on along the minus strand of NW_028274816.1, from coordinate 56,023,311 downwards.
GTATATGAAAAAGGCCCAGAAGCATGGATCTCTGGGAGATCTACAGTCACTCAACATGGCAGAATACTGAATTTATTTATTTTTTTAAATGATTTTGGTTTTGGTTTATTTTTTTTAAGATTTTATTTATTTATTTGAGAGAGAGAGAGAGAGAGAGAGAGAGAGACAAATATAGCGACAGCACAAGGGAGAAAAGCGAGTGTGAGTGGGGAGGAGAGGGAGAAGCAGGCTCTCTGCTGATCAGGGAGCCCTATGCGGGGCTCGATCCCAGAACCCGGGATTATGCCCTGAGCTGAAGGCAGACGCTTAACTGACTGAGCCACCCAGGTGCCCCTGGAACACTGAATTTAAGGAAAAAAGTGGACAGAGACAGGCAGAGCTCCTGGAGGGCACTTATATAAACCAAATTTATGTACGCTTCCCCCTTCCTAAAGTCACAGCCCTCAAATGCTCTTGCTCTTCTTGGCTTAAACAAACAAACATACATACATACAGACACGCAAACCAAAACTAAACAACTTATTTTGGAATGACTTTAGATTTACAGAAAAGTTGCAGATTACAGAGTTCCCATATCCCATTCACCAGCTTCCCCTAATATTAACATAACCAAGGTACACGTGTCAAAACAAAGAAATTATCTTTGGTACGAAAACTAAACCAGACTTTATTTGTATTTTACCAGTTTTTCCATCAATTCTCTTTTTTGTTCCAGGACCCAATCCAAGATTCCTACATTCCACTTAATTCAAAGACTGAAAAATTCCTTCCTTTACCTCTAAGTACCATAGATTTATCATTTACCATCCCTCTCTCCCATCTCTATTCCTCATCCCCCAACATCACCAGCCCACTCTGAAGGTAAAACACATCATTTCAGAACAGAATGGAAGTTACCAATTCAGATGATCTAAAATAGGAAAAACTGTTAGGGATTAAAGGAAATTTAACAAAAAATGAAATCAGTGACATCTTTACATAGGAAAGATGCATGCACACTCACACACACACACACACACACACACACACACACACATTCACAAAAAAGAACTTGGCTTAAGGTGCTGCTTCCACTATAGAAAAGAAATTCAAGCAGACCCATTTCTGCTTACTCAAACTTGCCCAGCAAGTAATAAATCCCTTTAATTTCTTTTCTTCAATACCCCAACCACCCTTAGGAGTCAAGCCAAAATCCCCTGAACGCCCACTCATCCTCAAAACAAAATGCTGGCAAAATCATCTGGGCTACGGAAGAGGAAGAAAGATGATTCATCCTCTTTCCTAGATTTTCACTAAGAACTCTTAAGCATTAGGACAGAATTCCATTATGTCACAACAGTCTTTATAAAGGCACTTGACCAAAATTAGTCATACTTGTTTCTGTTACATTTATGACCTGCATTCTAAGCCTCCATCTCCTAAAATTCCCAAACCTGCAACAACCTTGATTAATGTTGATTTCTAGAGGGGCACTAGCTTGCTCAGTCAGAAGAGCATGTGACTCTTGCTCTCGGGGTCATGAGCTCAAGCCCCACACTAGGTGCAGTGATTACTAAAATAAATAAATTAATTAAAAAAAAAAAGTTGATTTCTAGAATTGAAGATGAATCCTGTACAGAAATCACTGCAATGTCAATGAAAACTGGCAATTTTTTTTCTACAATTAAAACACAATTGTTAACAATGGTTATCCTTGGAAGGTAGAATTTAAGGAATATTTTAACTTTCCTTACTATTTCAGCCATTGAGAGTTACCCGTCAAACATTCATCAAATACATCAAGGAGCATGGTCCTATGCAGAGTTAGGAGAAACAAGAAAAACAAAAACAAACTCTATTTTGTAGAGCATATAGTCTAGATCTGTACTCCCCAGTACTTTGGCTATCTAAAGTTTCACCAAAATTAAATAATATTTAGGGGCACCTGGGTGGCTCAGTCGGTTAAGCGTCTGCCTTCGGCTCCGGTCATACATGACCCCAGGGTCCTGGGATGGAAACCCAGGTCAGGCTCCCTGCTCAGCGGAAAGTCAGCTTCTCCCTCTCCCTCTGCCTGCCGGCTCTGCCTTACTTGTGCTCTCTCTCTACCTGTCAAATAAATAAATAAAATTCAGGGGCGCCTGGGTGGCTCAGTCGGTTAAGCGTCTCCCTTCAGCTCAGGTCATGATCCCAGGGTCCTGGGATTGAGTCCCATATCGAGAGCAGGGAGCCTGCTTCTCCCTCTCCCTCTGCCTGCCGCTCTCCCTGCTTGTGTGCTCTCTCTCTCTGTCAAATAAATAAAAATCTTAAAAAGAAAAGGAAAAAAAAGAAAAATTCAATTTCTCAGTCCCACTAGCTACGTTTCAAGTGGAAACATAAAGAACGGTGCAGAAAGTTTTTTTTTAAAGATTTAATTTATTTATTTGAGAGAGAGAATGAGAGATAGAGAGCACGAGAGGGAAGAGGGTCAGAGGGAGAAGCAGACTCCCCACCGAGCAGGGAGCCCAACGTGGGACTCGATCCTGGGACTCCAGGACCATGACCCGAGCCAAAGGCAGTCGCTCAACCAACTGAGCCACCCAGGCGCCCCAGAAAGTTCTATTAGACAGGACTGATCTACAAAGAAGCCTTAATGCTAATTTAGATCCTGGAAATAGACAGGGAGGGTCTGGGAAAGGTTTCTGAAAAGATACGTATATATTTGAAATGGGTATTAAAGTGAACATTCCAGGGGCGCCTGGGTGGCTCAGTCGTTAAGTGTCTGCCTTCGGCTTGGGTCATGATCCCAAGGTCCTGGGATCGAGCCCCACATCGGGCTCCCTGCTCAGCAGGAAGCCTGCTTCTCCCTCTCCCACTCCCCCTGCTTGTGTTCCCTCTCTCGCTGTATCTCTCTCTGTCAAATAAATAAAAATCTTTTAAAAAATAAATAAATAAAGATAAAGCAAACAGGGCGCCTGGGTCGCTCAGTTGGTTAAGCGACTGCCTTTGGCTCAGGTCATGATCCTGGAGTCCCGGGACTGAGTCCCACATCGGGCTCCCTGCTCGGCAGGGTGTCTGCTTCTCCCTCTGACCCTCCCCCCTCTCATGCTCTATTTCATTCTCTCTCTCAAATAAATAAATAAAATCTTAAAAAAATAAATAAACTAAAGCAAACATTCCAGGCTGGCTAGTGACAGCACATGACGCTGGCCCTTCCCTGAATCATGCAATACCAAAATTTCCAGGGCAATTCCCCAAAACCCAAAAGCAAAATACTTCAAGGAGGCATTATAAAAATGAATTGGCTTTGATTTCTATTTTGCTGAGATAAACTTAGATGAAAATACCCTAAAATGAGAAAACCAGAGGATGAAGTCCAATTAGGACCTCACTAAAAAGGAGGAGGGAAAACAGAACTGGAATTCACTGCCAGATCATTCTGGAAATCTTTAACAGGTAAGCTAAACTAAGGATCAAGGGGACAAACCAAAGAATTCACTATGCTCATCCAAATACCTTTCAGTGGGAGAAACATTTCCCAATAATCGAGGTCAATATGTGAATCGAAGGTGATACACCCCAGAGAGAGAGAGAAAGCAAGCATACACACACAACCAGCCCAGTGGAGAGCTGTATAACAATTTGGTCCTTTGCGGATGGGAGGAGGGAAGTGTAACCCTCTGGTCTCTGAATCTCACTACACTACCTAGCATGCGCTGCCTCAGTTTCCTCATCCATAAAATGGATACAAGGAGAGTACCTATTTCTGAGGGCTATTATGCGGATTCCTTGAGTTACTACATGTGAAGTGCATAAAACAATGCCTGGCGTATGGAAAGGACTAAGGAAGCACTGACTGTTACTACTGCAGGAGTTTCTGAGGACCTAGCTTCACTTGGTAGAAAGGAAAAGGATTTCCCTAGGGGTGAACTCACAGGGAAGAGGGATGTTGTGCTGTCATATGAAGAGGTGGGGCAGTCTGAAAAGTCCAATCCGTTCCAGGTTGAGCAAGTTTTGTAGACACCTTCCAACCCCATCCTATGGGCTATTAAAATGCCCAAAGCCATGGGGACCAGGTGCTAGAACTTCAGCAAGGTGTAGGATTTAGCTGTGGACCCCTGATATACTGACTTAGTATTATCAGTGTTCAATTTTAAAAAAAAAAAAAACCTCTCTCGTCTGCATAGGTAGACTACTCTATCCTTCATTCAGGCATTAATCAGGCACCCATGACAAGTCAGGCACTTTACAAGGCAACAGAAAAGCACTAAAGGTTTTTAAGCAAGGGAAGGCAACAGTCAGATTTTTGTTTAGTACTCGTTAAGAAAATAAACAAGGGAGGGGGCGCCTGGGTGGCTCAGTTGTTAAGTGTCTGCCTTCAGCTTAGGTCATGATCCCGGGGTCCTGGGATCGAGCCCCGCATCGAGCCCCACATCGGGCTCCCTGCTCAGCGGGAAGCCTGCTTCTCCCTCTGCCTCTCCCTCTGCTTGTGTTCCCTCTCTCGCTGTCTCTCTCTCTGTCAAGTAAATAAATAAAATTTAAAAAAAGAAAAGAAAAGAAACAGAGAGGAAAGGATGCAGAGAAGGATACCTTGTAAGAGACTTCTGCAATCAAGCACAATACCTAACCTCTTGGATTTCCCAATGGATACAGTACTGTGGATTTCACTTAATTGGCTCCCAATGAATACTTAACTTCCCATTTGAGAATAACAATCCCTATCAATTTAGCATTTACTATATGCCAAACATTTCATTCATTACCTCAGTTTCTCACAACAACCCAGTGAAGCAGATATTAGTATCTTTATTTTACACATGAGAAAACTCAGAAGGCTCAGGGAAGTCAAACAGCTTTGTTTAAGGTGACACAATAAATGGAAGAGTGGGATATGAATGTCTGTCTAAATACGTACCCACACATTACTGGTGCTGGCCTGTGGCAAAGTTTCCCCCAGCGTACATAAAAATGAGATCTAGAAACATATATCTACAAATGCCCATATGTGGTTGCCAAATTCCTTGAGAAGGGCTACCTTTTATTCTGATAATGGATCCTAATTTTTATAATAGCAAGGAGAATTTCTCATTTTTTTAATGCCCTCCTTGGCAAAACTACAAATTAGTAAATTTGTATGTGTTTTCCCACTACCACATTCAACTGGTCTATAAAAGCCAAGTCCAGGAACCACTACACTAATAATGGCATTTACATAGCATTTACCATGACCCAGGCATTATTTTAAGCTTCTTAAATATACCACCCGTTTTAATTGCAGTGACTCTGGGAGTAGACACTACTATATTCCCCTTTTTATAGATGAGGTGCCTAAGGCACTAAAGTTTAAGTGTCTTGTCTAAGAGCACAGAGCTGGGAAGAGGGAGGACCGGGACTCAATGGGAGGCCGCCCCTGTGCCGTGGTTAGAGTACCTGAGGCTGCCTTCCTAACCCTGTGGAAAGCAAACAGACCTCAACCACTGCTACTGGCCTATGACCTATAGCGTTTAGATGTGTGAGACACTTACTGATAAGAACCTAAAACTGACTGCTACCTGGGGGCAAGTTACAAGATAACACATCAATAGCAAGCGCTGCTCTGCTGAATCAAAATACCAGCGTGCTGCCTTTGTAGCCTCTAATATGCTGTTTTACCTAAATGCTTTAATTAACCAAATTGTTCTCTTTCATTCTCCCAGAAAATTGAAAGGCCTTCCAACCTTCCGGGGCTTCCACATTCACTCTTGGCATTTAGTTCTCAAAGAAAATCTAGAATTTCAACACAAAATTCTTTGTGGTAGGCAGAGTTAAATTCTTTAACTTAAGAATTTAAGTTAAAATAAATGACTTGTCCAAGGCAACAAAGTTGGTAGGAAGCAAAATGAAAACTGACGGCAGAAAGGATTCTTTACGAGGCTTGAGGAATCCCATGAATCAAAGACTGCAGAGACTTTTTTTTTTCCTGGTTTCCCTCTAAAATGCATACCTTTAATTCAACAAATATTGTGTTCCTACCGACATGTTCTAGGATAAATGTGGCGGGTTCACAGAATAAATGGGGGAACAAAACAAAAAAATCCTGTGGCACCTCCAAAGCGATTCAGCAATTTCTTCCTGATGTCTGAATGTAAACCCCCTCACATTTCAATTGAACATCAGGTCTTCTGGTATTCTCCCTCATGAAAGAATATAAATAAGTGTGTGATTGCGTGTGTGTATGCAAACGTTTTGTTAATTAACAACAAAAACAAACAAGGTAAAATTTTAAATCTCCAAATTATTCCTTATTCAAGATAATACATGAACTTGGACCACGTTCTTAAAAAGTTCTTTCTTGGGGCGCCTACTGGCTCAGTCGGTGAAGTGTCTGCGTTGGCTCAGGTCATGATCCCAGGGTCCTGGGATTGAGCCCTGCACAGGGCTCTGTGCTTAGTGGGGAGTCTGCTTCTCCCTCTCCCTCTGCCCCTTCCCACTTGTGTGTGCGTGTGCTCGCTCGCTAATTAAGTAAATAAAATTAAAAAAAAATTCCTTCTCATAATAAGATGAAATCTATCTTCCAAGTCAAGGTCTTCTTGGGTTGAAATGTTTGGTCACACCTAATTCTTTAAGATAAGATCAGGGGGAAAAAAAAATCAGGCCACTGGCCTTCTAAATTTTTTACTTTCTGGTACCGAAACAGGGTGTTCCTTGTGTTACCTGTAAGGGAAGAACTGCTTTTGTTGGGGCGCCTGGGTGGCTCAGTCTGTTAAGCGGCTGCCTTCAGCTCGGGTCATGATCGTGGGGTCCTGGGATTGAGGCCCACATCCGGCTCCCTGCTCAGTGGAGACCCTGCTTCTCTCCCTCTCCCTCTGCCTGCCACTCTGCCTACTTGTGCTATCTGTCAAATAAACAAAAAAATCTAAAAAAAAAAAAAAAGAACTGCTTTTGTTTTAATAAACGGCATATAAACTCTCTGAGGGAGGAAGAGGCAAGTTATGTATAACTAGTACTCTCAACAGTGTCGACACCCAAATATTGGTTGAATGGAGAGGAAAAAGGAAAAACGAAACCTGTCTCCCTGGATCTCCATCCTCCGGAGCTACAAAGTACAGGTTTGTTCCCTCTTCTGCTCAACAGCCCTAAATTATTTACATCTTAAAAGAATTTTGGTTCATAAATGGGAAGATAAGAGTAAGGCATGTCCATTCTTGATTTTGACCAAGAAAAAGACAAAATAATATACTAATGGATTCTCTCTCTTAAAACAAGCATGGGAGGGAGGGGGCACCTTGCTAAAAAGAGAACTGAGGGGGTCAGCTATGCTAGGGGCCACAAAGTAGACTTCAGTTCTCCTCATCTCTGGGGTGCACTCAATTCTATAAAGTGTATAGCATGCAGCAGGAGTCAGTATAGAGCCAAGGCTCTGAACCATGCTGCCTCTGGAACCTACTAGATGCGTGACCTTGGGTAAGTCCCCTCTGGAAGCCTCAGTTCCCTGGCTACAAAATGAAATACTACCTACCTCAGAGGATTATTGTGAGGAGGAAACAGGGAACACTCAGCAGTCTCCTGATACACAATAAGTATATCATTGCTATTAACTGGTAATGCCGCTAATTCAATTATTGTCCTAAGAAAGGGTGACTGCATTCACCTTCAAAGGTACTAGAGTCCAACAGATCTATGACTAATTTCTTGCTTTTTAGCTCAATTTTTCCTTCATGTGTTTATAATAAACACCAAACATAATACAACCATACAGCCCCCCCAAAAAAACACCCAAAGCAAAACAAAACAAAAACACTTTTGTTAAAAAAAAAAAAATACTAAAATCATTGTGGAAAACTCAGGAAAAAATTTTTCACTCAAAATTCTACAACACAAAGATAAATACAAATAGCACTTTGGCATGTTTCTTTTACTTTTACTTTTTCCCCCATATATATTTTAAAATAACTGGAATCATAGTGTTTATAGTTCTATATCCTGCTTTTTTCTCATACTTAATTTATTTTATTTTCTGTGTACTTTCCCATGTCAAGAATTCTCCAAAAAACTTCCTTTTTAAATGACTCCATACTTTTTCCATAAAGCAACCATTCCCCTAAGATTAAAACATTTAGATTGCTTATTTTTTATATACATCACTATAGCTAACATCTTTGTATACAATCCTGGTCCTCATCTTTATTTCTTGGCCCATATAAATTCCTGTAAGTTGATAGAGAATTTTGTATCTTTTAAAATATTGCCAGACGGGCGCCTGGGCGGCTCAGTCGTTAAGCGTCTGCCTTGGGCTCAGGTCATGATCCCAGGCTCCTGGGATCCAGCCCTGGCATTGGGCTCCCTGCTCCACAGGAAGCCTGCTTCTCCCTCTCCCGCTCCCCCTGCTTGTGTTCCCTCTCTTGCTGTGTCTCTCTGTCAAATAAATAAATAAAATCTTAAAAAAAAAATATTACCAGGGAGCCTGGGTGGCTCAGCCTGTTAGGAGTCTGCCTTCATCTCGGGTCATGATCCCAGGATCTTGGGATCAAGCCCTGCATTGGGGTCCCTGGTCAGCGGGGACCCTGCTTCTCCCTCTGCTGCTTCCCCTGCTTGTGCTCTCCCTCTCTCCCTCTAATAAATAAATAAATAAAACCTTTAAAAACTAAATACACAATAAAAATAAAACATTGCCAAAATGCTCTCCAGAAAGTTCACACCAAGTTTTCGTGCCTGACAGTCCTGATCGTACCACCAGCAGTGACCACTACCTATTTCTTTTTAATTCCCAGCAAAGAGAGACACAAAAACTCTGGAATTACAACACAAATAGGAAAGATCTGTTATTAAAAGAATGCTTTCGTCACTTGTGGTAATTTGTACCAGGTCACTATTAACCCATTTTTTTTTTTTTTTTTTAAGATTTTACTTATTTGAGGGCGCCTGGGTGGCTCAGTTGGTTAAGCGACTGCCTTCAGCTCAGGTCATGATCCTGGAGTCCCGGGATCGAGTCCCACACTGGGCTCCCTGCTCAGCAGGGAGTCTGCTTCTCCCTCTGACCCTCTTCCCTCTCGTGCTGTCTCTCATTCTCTCTCTCTCAAATAAATAAAATCTTTAAAAAAAATTTACTTATTTGAAAGAGAGAGAGACAGGGAGAGAGGTAACACAAGCAGGGGAGTGGGAGAGGGAGAAGCAGGCCTCCCACTGAGCAGGAAGCCCGACAAGGGGCTTGATCCCAGGACCCTGGGATCATGACCTGAGCCGAAGGCAGACACTTAACCAACTGAGCCATCCAGGCGCCCCCTATTACTCCATTCTTGATCAGATATGTGACCTTGAACAAACTTGGAAAAGTTACAAATATCATTCTATACAATTCACATCCTACAGTAAAATCAGGACTTAAATGCCTCCCACATGGAGACGCTCAAACAGTTTTCAACTTATTAAGAAGTGTGTGGAAAAGGAAATGATGCCCCATCATATAAAAAAGAGATTTGGACAATATGTAGAAAATTCAGAAATGTACACTTTCAGATTTATGTACTTTTCTCCATGTAAGTTGCACCTTAATTTAAAAAAAAAAAAAACTTAATGAATCATGGAACACTACATCAAAAACTAATGATGTAATGTATGGGTGATTAACATAACAATAAAATTTTAAAAAACTTAAAGAGGATCTGTACAGAAGAAAATATATGTATTTCTTGTATTCACACAGAACATGAAATCACAACTATTTTAGCTAATGCTGCCATTTATAAGCCTTTATGGCTGCTGGCTAATGCTGGGCATATGCCAACAGCAGAGACTCACTGCCTGAGCACTGAGAGGCCTTTTTCCCTTTTTCCTCATTTACCAAAGGTTTTATCTGCATTCCTCTAGTGACTGACCAATCAGAGGGAAAAAAATCTCCGAGAAGTCAGCAGCATTCAAAAAGTATTCAATTATTTCAGGCCATTAGAAATGGTATCACAAAAGCAGCATCCACCAGCTTTCCACCTACAAACTTAACATTTTTGGAAAATAAAGACCTAGTGATACTTTTATCACCAAGCATTTAAAGTACACTACTCCCAGTGAAATAATTCCCTTGAAGTAAAAGCCACTCTAGTTAAAGATGCAGATTTCGAGAATCTAACAATCTTGTATTAATGCAGTACTGGCTTTCGTTTGTACACAATCAATTTGTTACTGAACAAAGAATCCTTTTTAATTGCCCATGGCAATTAACAGTAATCATTTTCTTTTGTCTTATTCCTAACTAGCGCAGGCTATAATAGATGAAACCATGATTTTGACCTTTCTTTTAAATGGAGATGGGGAGAAGTACAGTGCAACTTTTTTTTTTTTAATTTTTTACACTTCCGGAGGCTGTTAGCTGTAGCTGGCCAGCACACTTTCACTCCAACATTATTTTTGGGTTTTTTCAACCCAATATTATTTAACAACTTTCTGATTCATGAAAAAAGCATTGTAGTGAGTTCCACACAAATAAGTCAAGGGGCTAGGTGTAGTTTTGTCTACACATTTCTAGTTGCCTAGAGAATTTTCTCAATTGAAAATTGTCAATTAGGAGCCACTCAGATACTTTTCTACTTACCAAAGAAAATATAGACTTAAGGAGTCATTACATGACCAAATAGGTCTATCTTACTATATTATTTCTTTTGGACAACTTATATATATATACGAAATATATATACATATGTACGTGTACACACACACACACACACACACACACACACACACGTGTTATACCTGGGTTTGAATCCAGGTCAGAAATCAAATGCTCAACTTTTTCAACATGCTGGCTAGATAAGCTGGTACCTGGGTCTATATATTCTTTTTCAAAATAGTGTGCCATAGAACAAACTCTGTGCTCAGTAGTCTGTGAATACGAAAGCCTTTAAGACTATTAATATGGGGATGCCTCTCAAGAACGCAGAAATTCATCAGAATAGTCTATTCAACATATACTTCCCTCAACCCACCGTATGTTATATAAGGCTAATCATTCACAACTGACTATAAATTCCTTAAGGAGATGAAGTATAGCTTATTCTTATATCCCAGAGAAATAAGGCAGACTAATAAAATAAACACAGACCTTGGAATCAGACAGACACAGATTCATAACATAGCTCTCAACCTCTCAGCTGTGTAACCCTGGTCAGGACACTTACAATATTATGTATATTTGAGGATTAAATGCTGACTAGGAGGGCATGCCCTCTGAGAGTTTAAAGCCTAAAAATGGCCATTATAGTTGGTGCACATCTCTCCACCCACCTACCCCCCAAAAGAGAAAAACAAAAAGGCTTTGGCACCTGTTTGGGTTCAATCAACTTATGTGTAGTAGTGGGGGGCCTACTACAAAATACCTACAAGGTATTTTGCTAGGTGTGACAGGAAATAAGAGATACATGACAGTCCCCACCCTCAAGGAGTTTACTATCTGGAGAGAGGAAACAAGTATGATTAGCTATAAAATAAGGCAGAACGGAAACAGACTAGTATAATCCCTCCATTTTTCACACGAAGAAACCATAGCCAAGAGAAGTGAAAATGATTTGGCCAAAGTCATACAGCTAGTAAGCAGCAGAGCTGGGGCTAGGGCCTGAGTTTCTTCATTATCAATTCAACATTCTTTACACCATAGGAAGCTGCCTCTCAATTGTTCAAATTTGATTTCCAACTACAAATTGCCACCATAGTGACCAGCAAAGGGACATTTTCCAAATAAGAATGCATAGACACTAGGAGAGCAAAAAAAGTATGAAATACCACGGATGCATAACGCAACAGTCACAACTGCCACAAATTTCATAAAATGAAAATACTCATTTCAATAAAGGAAGATGAAGGAGATAGGTACGTCTGGCTATTTTCAACTAAAGTAAATATTACTTTCCTGTGATGATGGTTCATGGCTGAAAGTACCTGGTTCTCTACTAATATATCAACTTAATGGTTCATCTTAGCACCAAGAGACTGGCAGAAATCCCTTGGACAAACAATAACTTGAAACAACTAAATGAAGCAAGAAGCAAATAAATGAAAATTAGACTGACAGATGCCAAAAGTTATTTTCAAGAATTCTTCATAGACAAAACCTCATTAAAGCATTGTATCAAATATTAAATAGAAATAAACTTTCAGGAAGATGAACATGAATGATTTGTTTGCATTTCTTAATACCAGCAATTCAAGGGCTATTCAGACACTGCTATTTAAGAGCCTAGGTCAACAATGACTCAGCTTGAAAGATTCCATATTGCTTTTAAAAGAGGTGTATGGTTTTAGTTATGTAGTGAATACAATCTGGATGCCCCTTCCCCCCAAATTATAAACTAATTTTCACATGAATGGCTGGAAAAGAGACAATGTTTATGTTTGAAAAAAGTATACAACAAAGGCAATCCAGTTCATTTTACTGCATTCCCCAGAGAAAGGGCACTTACCCCCAATTCTGGGCTACAGGATTTGATTGGAGGCGGGGTTGAGGGGGGATGGAGAGGTTAAGAGTAGCACCAGGGGTCCAGTCCCAGTCCCAGCTCTAACTTGGTTTGTGGTCCAGGACAAGAATCTACAACCAGAGCTGGACAGCACACTAGATTTCAGACTAGGAATGTGAAACCCAGAGAGGTGAAGTGATTTGTTCAAGGTTCCCACTAATTAGGTTAAGACCAGAAGATCTGCGTGTACTTCCAATACTGCTTCAATTGTGACGGGAAACCTGTTACCATTACCCATGCAAGTTCATTTCCCCATCTGTAAATCAGGAGGCTAGACTAGGCACGGGTTTTCAAGTTGTGTTGTGTGTCCAAGTTGTTTCAAGTTATTGTTTGTCCAAGGGATTTCTGCCAGTCACCTTCCCTCTTCAAGTAAAGAATCTCCAAGTTATGTATTTCAAATAATGCGAAAAAGAAATTTTAAACAACTAGACTAGATGGTCAATAAAATGTCACATCGACTGGGTAAATTAAGACACCTAGCTGGTGAAGGACAACAGTCACAGCAGATCACAGGAAGGCCCTGCAGGAAGCTCAACACCTCTCAGAAGGCCCCCACAAACTGAAGATGTGAAAGCAGAAGATACCAGAAGGAGATGGACAAACACTCTCACCATGTCAATCTCCAACTGTATTGACCTGCTGTGTCTCCCTGTCACACAGAGACTGCAGAAACACCTATGAAAGCTGTAGTTTACGGTCATCTGTGAAACCCTCACTCCTCCCAGGCTGTCCTTTGCCAAAAGCTACCATCAGGCCCATGGACAACCTCTTCCGTGTAACTCGTATCAAGAAGCATGACTCTTCTGATTTTTTTTTTCCACTGTCCTAAATGCTTTGGCCTTCATCATGCTAAGAAAAAAGAGAAGATGGGTAAGGGAAGGGGGACATGGTCAAAAGAATAGTTTAAAAAAAAAAAGGAAGAGAAGAACTCTGATTACACTAGTATTACAGAGATTTTCTCGGCACTGCAGGAGCCCTTGAAGACCTGTTACTACATAGAAAACAGTCATCTACTGCCATCTCCTGCTCCACACCCCACCCCCGACTGGCATATTAACTGTTCCAGAAGGCCAAGGCTACCACCTCTGATTTCTGTAGCACCCAATTCCATCATGAAAGCAAATGCTGACACTGAGGTTGAAGCCTCTGCTACCATCAGAGAAATCTGACAATCTTTTTAACACCAGTTACCAGTTTAGGAAGAAAAATCATCCCTTTGTTCTTCTGTCTCCTCTCTTCCTATTATGTAAACTTAGGCTTTGGCCATGCAGAAACTTTCTGTGCTGCCAGTGACGTTAAAACTCTAAAACACAAATTTAAGCAGTACTGCACACACAACTGCCTTAACTAGCTAACACTTTCCCATTAAGAATAAAAAATAACTGTTTATACCAACATGGAAAACATAAACTCTAAAATAAATTCAGAGACTGAGTCATGATTCACAAGGCCAAAATTCAGAAATGAATGGAAATCAACAGAAAGATGAACCAAAATTCTTTAAGTCAATAATGGTGTGTGTGTGTGTGGGGGGGACAATAATGGTGAAGATACATGCTGTAGATACTTAAAATTACCAGACTCTGTCAGAAAATTTAAAGTCCTAAGAACTCAGAAGCTAAAGGAACCATATGATCTATGATCTAGCCCCCTTTATCATAGACAAGTACCCTAACATTTGATGAGTCAATGGTCCAATTCTGTAGATAACAGTGAATGCTTTTTTATTTCAAGTGTTCACACAACTATTTCTAAATAAGTGCTGAAGTAAACAAAGTTTGATCATAGCTCAGTTAAATAAAGTCCTTCCAGTAAATGCTCCTTCACAGCTGGATGGCTGCTTTAATATGCAATTGCCCTAGGCCACAGGGGGAAAAAAAATCAGGCTTTTGATTTACTTAAGAAATAAAATAAATAAACCTAGAACATGCAAAGGTTCCCTCTCCCAAGTTAAGGACAGAGAATGGTTAGATGCCTTTTCTGTAAAAAAACAAAACAAAAAAAACCCACCTCTTTCTCTGAATAGATTTCTTAAACCCCACCCCCAACATAAGATCACTGAAGAAAAAGCTCCAAGAAAGGTAGCTAAGGTACATTTCTCAGGTAATAAGACCAAAAATCCTTTCGTATCAGCCAGTTCCTGGCACCCTTTCCTCACTCTACCAAATCAGGTCACTCACAAGGCTTGGGGACTGTCAGGGCCCACCCACATACTTCTTGTACACCAAAGAGCTCCCCCACCCGCCAGCATGGATCTGCCCAGAGGCATTCAACTCCTGTGGCTGGGAGCGCCTACAACACCAGAGGGCAGAAATCTGAGTGACATTTGGCACTCTCTCTTTCAACAAACAACCGCAACGGGCTTTCCAAACTCAGGCCGTAATCATTTTGAAGACCAGGAAGCTGGAGCCTTCCTGGGGCAGAGGTGAAAAGAAATAAGCCCACCCTCCCAAAGGTCACACTGCAAACCAGAGGCCATTAGGGAAGAAGGCAAGACTACAGCTTCTGCAGCCCCAGAGCAGTAAACACCAAATGGGGCTATTACCCCCGTGGGATTGGGGAGAACTTGAGAACTAGCATTTCCCCAGCCAGAAGTAAAACAAAAATAAGACTGTCATGGGGGGGGGGGCAAAAAAGCACACTTTTAAGTTCTCCTAAGGGGTACTGGCTTGGAGGTGGAAGGGGGGAGAGAGTACAACTGTCTTTTTACAACAGCTCAGAGAAGGAGGGAGGGAAAGTGAGAAAGAAAGACCTGTGAGCAGCTGCACTCTCCTGTTCCAAAGGACACAAAGCTGCAAAGTCCAGGGATCTGAAGGGGCTGGGGAGCAAGATGGGAAGGAGGAAAAAAAGGCGGGGGCAATGGAAACAGACCTACCCCCTCACCATCACTAACCTTGGTAGAAGTAGGGAAAATGGGGGCGACAGTCCCACTCCAGACAGCAGTAACCAGCCAACCACCCCCCACCTATTTATTTACCCAGACCTCAGGATCCCTGGGGATAAAACCCTGAGGGTGAGGGTGCCCACTGAATCTGCAGTCTAAACCAGAGCCTAGAGAACCCTAGGCCCAACCCAGCCCCTTCCCCTCCAAAGCTGAGGACTGGAGGCTAGAGGAAGACAAGCCTCAAGAGGGGAAGCACTCAGTGGGAATGGGCGGGTCAAGAATGGAGAGCTGGAAGAAGCAAGCCTGACAGGAACCTAATGGGAAGAGAAGGAGATTGGCAGGACACAAAGGGGAAAAAAAAAAAAAGGTGAGGAAACAAGTCAACGAGGAACAGAATTGGGAATTGGGTATCAAAAGAGAGGGAGAATCTATCCAAGAACTGAAATGGCTCCAAGAGGGAGCTGGGGGGGGTGGGGAGGCAGCCGGTGATAGGAAGGAATGGTTGAGAAGATATCCCTACTACTGGGCAGCACTGGGAGAAAGAGAACTCAAAAGGGAGCTAAAAGGCAGGACAAAGGAGGGAGAACAAATACAAGAAAGGGAAGAGCGGAGGTTGAGGGCTGAATCAAAATGGTCGGGGGTGGAGGAGGTCAGGTGGAAAACTTAGAATTGAGAGAGACACAGGTGGGATGCAATCACCAGAAGACCAGAATTAAAGAGAACCACTCCGACAGGGAACAGCAAGAGTAGAGCTAAAATGGGTCAAAAAGACAGGTGGGCAAGTGGACAGCTCCGAAAGGGGCAGAGCTGGGAGAAAAACGTTAGAGCGGATGGGGCACAGCTAACAAATGCAAGAGCAAGTGCAGAAAGGATCTGGGGCAGGTCTATGAGATGCACCGAAATGGGAAGGAGAGGGGGCGATGGGTCAGAGAAGTTATCAAAGATTCAGTGAGGTAAAGGGCAAGTCTAAGGAGGGCCAAAATGGAGAGGAGAAGACTTAGAGAAAGATGAGGCTGGAAACAGTTCTCAAGCAAAGAAGAACGGAGAAGGAAACAGGTCAAAGAAAGGGGGAGCAAATGAATGAGACAGTTCAATAGTACCAACGAGGAGGTGGAGAGGAGAGGAAACCGCAAGGAGAACACTGGGCAGCACTGAGGCTGCGGACAGGCTGAGTTAGGTCAGAGAAGTGAATGGCAGAAATGAGAGCTGCAGGGTCATAGAGGGGCGAGGAGGCTGCTTCATGGAAGGCAGAGTCGGAAAGCAAGCAGGTTAGGGGGGCACAGCAAGATCTGAGATTGGGCAAAGGGCAGATCGGGTAGGTAGAAAGGTCTGGAAGAGAAAAAAAGGGTCTGAATGGCAAATGGGAGCAAGATCTGAGAAGGAGAGGAGGTGAGCATGGTGCATCCGAGTCCGAGAAGGGGCAGGGGACTGAAGTGAGAGGCATGCAAGGGTCGGAGAGCTTAGAGGCATCCCGGGGGTGCAGCAGGTTCCGCGAGTGGGCAGCAAGGCCCAAGAGGGAGATGGAATTAAGTCCAAGGAGAAGACCTAGGGGCAGCAGTGCCAAGATGAACAAGGTCTCGGGTGGATCTCCAAGAAGGTGGAACCGCAGGTCCTAGAGGGACAGTTCCTGGGGGTGCACCAGAGGACGGATAACAGTAGATGGGTCAAAGAAGGGAACAGATCTGGAGGCTGGTGAGACTGGAATTGAAGAGGGGGGCAGGCAGGCGGGTCACGAATCTCAAAGTGAAGGTCCAGAATTAAGAGATGCAGAAGGATCACTGAGGAGGTGGGTCCCGAGAGCACTGCAGAGTCCATGAGGGGCGAAGCGCATTACTGAGGGGCGGAAGAGGGAAGGGGGAGGCGCAGAATTGGGAGCAGAGTGGCTTAAGTGAGGAGGGGGTGGCCGAAGCGGACACCGAGATCCCAAACGGGTCGGAAGGTAGGGGCAGACGCGGGGACAGCAGGGCTGGGGCGAGCAGGGACAGGTCCGAAGGGCGGGCGAGCCCCGCGGGCCGGGCCGCAGCGCGAAGCAGCGGGGCCAGCGGGGCCCGGGGGGTTGGGGGGCCGCTCCCTCCCCTCCCCCTCCGGCTCCTCCATTGTTCGCGGGCTCCGGGCCCCGCCGTCCCCGCCTCCCCTTGGACCCCGCAGCGGGGCGGCGCCCGGCCTCGCCGCCGGGGCCCGCGAGCTCGCGCACTCACCAGCTGGGCGCCCTCAGCGCGGCTCCGGCCTCCAGGATCCCAGCAGCGGCGACGGCGGCCCCGGCGCCATGTTCTGCTGCTCCTCGTCCAGCGGCGGCTGAGGCGGCGGCGGCGGCGGCTCCGGCGGCGGGGGGCCGGGCGGACCCTCCCTCGCGGGCTCCCTCCTCCGCCTCCTCCACCTCCTCCTCCCGCCGCGCCGCGGCTCTCCCTCGGGGCGGGGGGGCGGGGAGGGGAAGGGGGGAGGGGCGGGAACCAGGGGGAGGGCGGACCGGCCTCGCTTGCTCGCTCCCTCCCTCCTTCGCAATGGCGGCGGCGGCGCCTCCTTCCTGCAGCCGCCGCTCCCGCGCGCGCGCGCTCCTCGCTACTGCGCGTGCGTGGCGTGCGGACCGTTGCAGGAGGATAACGGCCCCTGGGCGCGCGCCGCAAGGGGATAACCGGCGCCGGGCAGCAGACGAAGCGAGGGCGTCTAGGCGCCCAAGGGGCTCAGTGCCACTACCGCGGTCTCTGGCTGGGAACGGGCGCGGAGGCCATAATGCGCGTGCGCCTCAAAGAAATGCCGCTACTGCGGTGGCTGCGGCGCGAGACAGCACCAGGCAGCCTGCGCCCGGGCAGAGGGAATGGGATGGGCAAGTGCGCGTGCGCGGGAGGGACTGCCTGGCGCGAGGCGGAGGGAGTGGCCCGCGGGAGTTAGCGCGCGCCCTCGCGCGCGCCAGAGCAGCCGATCCCCTCCTGGCGGGGGCTCGTGGAGAAAGCGGGAGGGGAGAGGCATGGCCCGGCTTTGGGGGCGGGGGCGAAGGGCGCGATCCCGCTCGCGCGGGACCTGACCAGCCAATGGGACGCAAGGGGAGGTGGGTTTGCCGCGCGAGCCTCAGCCCCTGGGATAACGGAGGAGGTGAGATGGAGCGACGTAGCGTGGGGCGGTGGGGAGGTGCTGAGGAGAAGGGAGAACACCCAGCGAGGGAGTTGATTGGGGAGCACGAGGAGGCGTGGCCCGTCTCAGCCCGTTCCAAGCCTGGCAATTTGTCGTTCCGGAAGAAGGGGCAGGGCTAGGGAGCGCGTGCTCTTTCCCTCGGCAGTGAAGAAATTCTGCAGGCAATGCGCACGTTGATACGACTTGCTCTGGGTTCTGTGATCGCTCGAAATCCGGGAGAGGGACAAGGGTCTGCCCCTGCGGGCAGGCCTGACCTCCAAGTCAGCATTGTGCAAATGACTGCAAATCAAATGTCAGTTCCGGCCCGTGCAGTGTAAACAGTAGTGATGGGAAGGGGCACCGCCATAACCTTTAAGTTCTGAACTGAGGAGGGGTTCCTGTGGGACCCCTCCGGAAGTACGCATGGTGGAAGATGAGCGTTCTGGGCACCGAGTCAATATTTACGGAATGCATGAAGAAGGGCTGTTTCCTGTTATATTTTGTGTTTCTTTCCTCAGTCTCTTCATCTCCAAAATGGATTAATAATTGTACCTCCCTCATAGGGTTGCTGAGAGAATTAAATGAGATATATTTGTAAAGTGCTAAACTTTATTTCTTTTTATTTTACTTATTTTTTAAAGTAATCTCTACGGCTAATAAGGGGTTCAAACTCACAGCCCGGAGATCAAGAGTCACATGCTTCACTGACTGAGCCATCCAGGTGCCCCTCATGCCCTTAAGTTTTAAAATATCCATTAAATAAAGGTTTTTTGGTTACTGATCAGAGTCCTTTCCCTTGACTTTTTTAACTTAGCGTTTTTTATGCATATAATCTGGTTTTTAGATGTCTGTGATTGTTTTTTTGTTGTTGTTTTTTAAGTCTAAGTTCTGTAAGCCAAACTTATCAAGTGCATGGCCCAGGTTTTCTTTACACTGTCACCGCAAACCTTGGTTTAGAAATGATTTTGAGATCACTTAGGGAACAGCAGATTCCCCACAAATTAATACATCTTTATAACTCCAATGCAGTGTTCAGGGGGTTCGATTCTTGGAAAGACTGTGAACTGACAGCACCCAGAATAAAGAGCACTGGCTTCACTCTGGACCTAAATGTCCCTCTCCCTGTCTTTTGGAGCCTGTCAACTCTACCTTGTCCTTTGAGTCTCAGCTTAACCTCACTTCCTCAGAGTGGCCTCCCAGATTTGGTCGGTCTGACTCCTTATTTGATGAAGACGGTATTCTATGCTAGGCGACATTCTAAAACACTTTAAACACATCACTTAATCCTCAACATCTTATGAGTATGTTACAGTTGTTATGATTCTACTAAACTAAAACACAGGAAGGTTATGTAGCTAGTCAGTGGCAGATTTGAAATTCAATCCGACAGTGAGGGTCTGATGACTACAAACTTACTACTTCTTCATAGCACTGCACCAGGGCCTGAAGTTCTGTATTGGTATCACCATTTTATGTGTGAGCCCTTTGAAGGCAGGGACTCTGGCTATTTCTTCAGTCTGGCAAATGGCCCACCATAAATACTCCTTAATGAATAAATGAATGAATCCTATACTAAACAATGGGGATAGCTGAAAAGACAGAGCCCTTGTCTAATGACTAACTCCTACCCCTCTTTCAGACACGAGTTCATAATGACCCCTCATCCAGAAGGCCCTCCTAACCCACAGGCTTGGTCAGGCACTCCCTCTAGGCTCCCAGAGCCCCTTTGGGTCCTCCATCCAATCCCTGACCGCTCTGGGTTTTCCCTGTCTGGTGATGGGTCTTTCTCACCGGACTGTGAACCCCGTGAGGGCAGGACCGGGGCTGTCTCAGCCAATGTTGATGTATCCAACACAGGTCAAGGCACGAGGCAGGGGCTCATGCAGTGTTTCCTTGACGGAATGATCGGAACTATCAAGGAGCGCCCTCCCAGCTCTGCAATTCTTTCCAGTGCGCTGGAGGGCCGGTGTTAGCTGAGCAAGCCTACCACAGGAAGCAGGCTTCCCTGGGGGCAGCCGCCCCCGCACACCCGGCTAGCCTCCACTCCAGGATAAATAAACAACCGAGTAAACAATTAGCTGACAGAAGTGCCGACTGCTGGCCTGGGCCTCTGTCAAGATTTCCCAAGCATCACCCCGAAAGGCCCCGAGAACTGGACGTCACACCAGCCAGAGAGGCAGGGTAGGTACGAGGCGGGGTCTGGGGTGCTGGACCCTGATCGGAGAGAGGCACAGCCAGAAAAATTCACCAAAGAGTTTTGCAAAGAGGGTGAATGTGCTGGAGCAAATTCTCTCTACATTCCTCAGAGCCTGAAAGAATCACACAGGGTGGAGACCAGGTCTGCGCTCGTCCAAAAGTCAGTGAGCTCACAGCGCCTCCTATAAACCGAACTGGGGAAGCAGCGTCTCGCTGATGCCGCGGGGGATGTCAGAGAGCGCTGAACTCTTCCGCCATTGGTCGGAAGAGCAGCCAATCGCGAGGAAGGAACGGGAGGCGGGGATGCTCGGATTCACGGCTGGATCCCGTGGCCCCGGCCAGTGGCTGACACGTAGTGGGCACGCACTAAATAGCTGATGGAAGGATGGATGATGAACCTCTCAATTTCTATAGAATTTGAAAATGGAAAGATGACATGGATACCGAGAAGTACACAAATCACAAGTGTACAGCTCGATGAATCATTCACAAAGAAACACACCGCCTGTAACCTGCACCCAGATAAACAGAATGTTACCAACCTCTCAGAAGCCCATCCCCCGGACCCCGTTCGGTCACTCCCCTCCCCCAACGACAAAAATCTATCCTGATTTCTACGGCTGTAGATTAGTTTTGCCCGTTTTTACACTTTATATAAGTGAAATTCTCAATGCTGTGTAGTATTCCACTGTGTGAATGAAATACAATATATTTATCCATTCTATTGTCGGTGAGCATCTGGGTAATTTCCATTTGGGGGCTATTATGAATAGTGCTGCTATGACAATCTAGAATATGTCTTTTGATGGGGTGCCTGGGTGGCGCAGTTGGTTAAGCGTCTGACTCTTGGTTTGGGTTCATGTCATAATCTCAGGGTCATGATTTCATGAGATTGAGCCCCCAGTCCACTCCTCGCTCAGTGTGGAGTCGGCTTGAGATTCTCTCTCCCTCTCTTTTTGTCCCTCTCGCTCGTGTTCACTCTCTCTCTCAAATAAATAAATAAATATTTAAATAAATATGTCTTTGGGGGCGCCTGGGTGGCTCAGTCGTTAAGCGTCTGTCTTCGGCTCGGGTCATGATCCCAGGGTCCTGGGATGGAGCCCTGCATCGGGCTCCCCGCTCTGCGGAAGGTCTGCCTCTCCCTCTCCCACTCCCCCTGCTTGTGTTCCCTCTCTCGCTGTGTCTCTCTCTGTCAAATAAATAAATGGAATCTTTAAAAATAAATAAATGAATGAATGAATGAATGAATAAATAAATATGTCTTTTGGTAAACATATGTATTTGTTTCTGCTAGCTATGTACCTGAGTGAAATGGCTGGTCACCGAGTGTGCGTGTGCTCACCTTCCCCAAAGTGGATGTACCAATTTCCATCCCAGGAGTTATGTGTAAGAATTTCAACAGCTTCACCTTTTCCATCTTTTTAATTTAATTTTGGCCATCCTAATGGTTGTGTAGTTGTATCCTTTGTCGTCTTAATTTGTCTTTCCCCAATGATTCCTGAGGTTGAGCATCTTTCCATGGCTATATAAGCCATCTGAACAGCATCTTTTGTGAAGTGCTGTTCGAATCTTTTGCCCATTTCCCCACTGTTATATATTATCTTCTTTATTTATTTTAAATTATGCAATACTGCATGAATTTCTTGTCCTTGCAAGAAATTAAAATACTCTAGATAAAATTCAGTCTCCATGGAGTGTCCAACCCCATCCCACTTACCTCTTCAGAAATGTGTTTTCTTCCAGACCTCTCTATACACTCACATGAATGCAGCATAGTATAGTGGCTCGAGGCATTGACTCTGGAGCCAGAATGCCTGCACTAGAATCTCAACTCCACCATTTGCAAGAGCTGTGTGACCTTGGGCAAGTTATTCAATTTCTCTGTACCTCAATTTCCTCATCTTTAAAATGGGGCTGAGGGCGCCTAGGTGGCTCAGATGGTTAAGCGTCTGCCTTCGGCTCAGGTCATGATCCTGGGGTCCTGGGGTCAGGTCCCGCATCGGGCTTCCTGCTCCTTGGGGAGCCTTCTTCTCTCTCTGCCTCTCTCTCTGTCTCTCATAATAAATAAATAAAAATCTTTTAAAAAATAAAATAAAATGGGGTTGATAATATTAATACCTAACTCACAGGCTTGTTTTGAGGTTTCAATAAGCCAATTGCTTAGAAAAATGACTGAAACATAGTAAATGCTATACTGGTGATAGCTACAACTGAGTTGTGAAGATTTTTTTAAAATATAAGTCATATAACATTTTCATTGTGGTATAATGTAAATAACATAGAGCCGCCTGGGTGGCTCAGTCATTAAGCATCTGCCTTCCGCTCAGGTCATGATCCCAGGGTCCTGGGATTGAGCCCCGCATCGGGCTCCCTGCTTGGCAGGAAGCCTGCTTCTCCCTCTCCCACTCCCCCTGCTTGTGTTCTCTCTCGCTATGTCCCTCTCTGTCCAATAAATAAATAAAATCTTTAATAAATAAATAAATAGATAGATAGATAACATAAAATTTACCACTTAACTATTTTTAAAGATTTTATTTATTTTAGAGGGTGATAGTGCGAGCGGAGGGGAGGAGCAGAGGGAGAGGGAGAGAGTGAATCTGAAGCCAACTCCTCACTGAGCTCGGAGCCCGACATGGGGCCTGATCCCAAGACCCCAAGATCATGACCTGAGCTGAAACCAAGAGCAGGCGCTTAACCGACTGAGTGCCCCAGGTGCCTCACCACTTAACCATTTTTAGCCATTTCAGTGGCCTTAAGTGCATTTGCAATGTTGTTCAACCATTACCACTATCCAATTTCAGACCTTATTAATTATACCGAAACTGAAACTCTGTATCCATTAAATGATAACTCCCCTTTCTGCCTCCCTGCCATGCCCCAGCCCCTGGTAACCAGCATTCTACTTTCTAGCTCTATAAATTTGCCTTTTCTAGGTGCTTCCCTTAAGTGAAATCATACAGGGACACTAGGGTGGCTCAGTCGGTTAAGTGTCTGCCTTCAGCTCAGGTCATGATCCCAGAGTCCTGGGATCGAGTCCCACATCAGGCTCCTTGCTCAGTGGGGAGCCTACTTCTCCCTCTGCCTGCCGCTCCCCACTGCTTGTATGCGTGTTCTCTCTCTGACAAATAAATAAATGAAATCTTTAAAAAGAATAATGGAAATCATACATTTGTTCCTTCATGTCTGGTTTATTTCACCTAGCACCATGTTTTCAAGTTTCATCCATGTTGTAGCATGGATCTGAATTTAATTCCTTTTTAAGATTGAATCATGTTCCATTGTATATATGACATCTTGTTTATCCATTCATCTGTTAAGAGACATTTTGGGGTTTTGGCTATTGTGAATGATGCTCTAGGAACGTTGGTGTGCATGTATTTGAATCCCTGTTTTCAGTCATTTGGGATATATACTTAAGCATAAAATTGCTGTATCATGTGGTAATTCTACATTTAACTTTTTTGTGGAACCACCAAACTGTTTTCCACAGTGGCTGTACCATTTTCCATTCCCACCAGAAATGTTCAAGGGTTCCAGTTTTCCCGCATCCTTGCCAACACTTGTTACTGCTTTTTGTACTTGTTTTCTTTTGTTTTTGATAATAGCCATCCTAAACGTTGTGAAGTGGTATCTCATTGTGGCTTTCATTTGCATTCCCCTGAAGACTAGTGATGTTGAGCACATTTTCCTATGCTTATCTGCCATTTGTATATCTTCTCTGGAGAGATGTCTATTCGAATCCTTTGTCCATTTTTAAATTGAGATTTGTTGTTGTTGGGTGGCAGGAGTTCTTCGTATATTCTGGATATCAATCTCTTATCAGATATATGCTTTGCAAATATTTTCTTCCATTCTATGGGTTGTCTTTGCACTCTCTTGATAGTGTCCTTTGATGCACAAAGTTTTTAATTTTAAAATATTTTATTTATTTATTTGATAGAGAGAGACACAGCGAGAGAGGAACACAAGCAGGGAGTGTGGGAGAGGGAGAAGCAGGCTTCCTGCTGAGCAGAGAGACTGATGTGGGGCTCGATCCCAGCACCCTGGGATCATGACCTGAGCCGAAGGCAGACGCTTAACAGAGCCACACAGGCGTCCCCAAAAGGTTTTAATTGTGATGCACAGTTTTTTTTTTTTCTTGTGTTGCTTATGTGTTTGGTATCAGGTGGATCACATAATTTTTTAAAAAGAAAAATGTGGTAGACATTACCTTAGCCAAATGATCAAACTCACCAAGAATGAGACAAACCAGCATCACACACCCCTCATGGGATACTCTGAGAAGAACATAGGATCTTTCTGTGATATTCCTGCACCAAATGTCAAACCTGGATCTAATCATGAGGAAATACCAGACAAACCCACATGAAGGGACATTTTGCAATATAACTGATGTGGACTCTTCAAAAATGTCAGTGTCTTGAAATACTGACAAAGCAAGGGGACTGTTCCGGATTAAAGAAAGCTAAGGGAACATGACAATTAAATGCCACCTGTGATCCCGGATTGGATTCTGGAACAGAAAACAAATAAAATAAAATAAAAAATAAAAACCCTAGGGGTGCCTGGGTGGCTCAGTCAGTTAAGCATCCAACTCTTGATCTCAGCTCAGGTCTTGATCTCAAGGTCATGAGTTCAAGCCCCACATTGGGCTCCATGCTGGAGGTGGAGCCTACTAAAAGAAAGAGGGAAAGGAAGAAAGGAAGAAAGGAAGAAAAAAAGGAAGGAAGGAAGGAAGGAAGGAAGAAAGAAAGAAAGAAAGAAAGAAAAAGAAAGAAAGAGAAAGAAAGAAAGAATCTATAAGGTATATTACTGGGATGATCAGGGATATTTTAATATGGATCTATATTAGATAATAGTGTAGTATTAAGGTGAAATTCCCTGAATGTGATAATTGTGTTGTTATGGAAGAGGTTAAGAAGGAGAAGTTCTCGTTTTTAAGAGGAACATGTTGAAGTGTGAAGCCTTTTGGGATGAAGGGGCACAATGTCTGCAACTAATTTAAAATGGTTCCGATAGGAGCGCCTGGCTGGCTTGGTCAGTAGAGCACGCAACTCTTAATCTCAGAATTGTGAGTTTGAGCCCCACGTTGGGTGTAGAGATTTCTTAAAAATAAAATCTTCTATTAAAAATGTTTCCAGGGCATGTGGGTGGCTCAGTTGGTGAAGTAGCTGCCTTTGGCTCAGGTCATGATATCAGGGTCCTGGGGTATAGCCTGCATGGGGTTCCCTGCTCAGTGCGGAGTCTACTTTTCCCTCTCCCTCTGCCCCTCCTCCCTGCTTGTGCTCTCTCTCTCAAATAAATAAATAAAACCTTTTTAAAGACTTTATTTATTTATTTGCCAGAGAGAGAGAGAGCAGGAGACTATACCCCCTGCAACATTAATCATTGGTTGGTTAATTTCCACTCACCTTCTGATCTCAGCTCAAATGCCACTTCCTCTAGGGAAGCTGTCCCTAACATTTCAGCTAGGTCAGGTGTCTCTGCTATATAAGCTATTCTGGCAGCCAGGACTCTGAGATGAACTGCAACAATCCTCACCAGATATTCATGTTCCTTCCTGTATAGGATAGGGCTGATCTGTGTACCAAAAAGATATGGCAGAAATGAAAGGGTGTGACATCTGAGGCAAGGTCATAGACGATATTGCTGCTTTGGCCTTGCCCTTTCTTGGATCATTCACTCTGGGGGAAAACAGCTGCCACATGAGGACACTTGTGTGTCCTTGTGGAGAGGTCCACCTGGTGAGGAACTGAGTCTTCCTGTCAAGAGCCAGCAAATTCTTTAGTTATTGTCTAAAAGATGAAATTGAGAGTTAGGCAGAAGCTTCTAGGAGTCCCCTGAGCTGCAGGGGGTCATGGGGTCTCCCCAGTGACACTATAAAAAAAAATCAAACTAACCTATAGAATTTTGGGGGTGGGAGATGGGGACCTTTGTATGCAGGATCTTCCATACAGGTCTGTGGAAGTGGTGTTTAGGGTAAAGTAAGAAAAGGGGTCAATCACAAAATAAATGAGGGAAGGCTTTCTAGGGAACAGCAAGCACAAAGGAAAGTCGCTGAGTTAGGAAAGCACTTGGCCTATTTGAACAACTGAAAAGAGACAACTGTACCCTCTGGATAGGAAATAAGAAGATCCCCACTACCTGATGTGTGTTAACAATGAGCATTCATGGGGAGCCTGGGTGGCTCAGTCATTAAGCATCTGCCTTCTGCTCAGGTCATGATCTTGGGGTCCTGGGATTGAGCCCCGCATTGGGCTCCCTTCTTCGTGGGAAGGCTGCTTCTCCCTCTCCCGCTCCCGCTGCTTGTGTTCCCTCTCTCGCTGTGTCTCTCTCTCTCTCAAAAAAATAAATATCTTTTTTAAAAATGAGTATTCATGATATTAACTAGTATTTATTGGGCATTTGCTATATGTCAAACACAGTGATAAGTACTTTGAAAGCTTACGGAAGCTTTAAAACAACCCTACCGAAGTGACCCCTTGATCAATCCTGTTTACGGATGAAGAAATAGAATTAAGAGGTTAAGTTGTTGTCCCAAAGTCCCCCAGCTAGGAAATGCAATGGCAAGATTCGTACACAGTTCTGACTCTCAAAATCATTCTCCTAAACCACTGTCCATCTCTCACAGGGAAACACTCGTCACATTTTAAACAAAGCACTAGGTGAGTGCGGAGTTACACTTTGCGCTTCCACAGCCCAGTTTCTTACTTAAAACTACTATTTCCAGCATGCCCTTCTCGCCTTGGGAAGATGGGGTGGGCTCAGGGCTACCAGAACTACATTTCCCAGAATGCAACTCCCCGTTGCTGGCTGTCACGCATGTCGTGAATTGTAGTCCTCGGAAGAGACATTCGCCCGCAACTCCCGGCATGCATTCAGGGTAAGTACAGTGTGGTGGGAAAAGGACAGTCGCGCGGCATGTTGGGAAGCGGGACCGGCCCTTTTCCCAGGCTTGCGGCCGCCCTGACCAAACACATTCTTGAGACTACAGTTCCCAGTGGGCTGTGCGCGAGAGGGCGGGCGAGCTCTTCTGCCGGAAGTCCTCTCTAGCCCTGGGTCCCCTAACTGCTGCGAGAGCCGGAGCCGCCCAGGAGCCGCGGGACCGGGGCCGCTGGGGTCCGGACGGGGGTCGCCATGGTAACGGGGGCGCGCCCACGTCGGGGCCGGGCGGAGGGTGGGTCTACGTGCAGGTACTCGAGGCTCGGTCGGGTACTGACAAGCCTCCCCTGCCGCCGTACTATGGTTTGGGCCAGGCGCGGGCTCTCAGGATTGTGGCTGACCGGAGGCCCGGGAAGGGGGCAGCTGGGCGGTGATTCCGGGCGCGGGAGTGCACCGGGGGTCTCGAAGCCATGGGACATTAGAGACCGGGGGCCAAGGGGAGGGGGCTGTGCGGGAGGGAGACATTGGAGACGACTAAGGGGTGGAGGGTTGAAATGGGGAGGCAACTTGAGAAGCGGGATCTCGGAGGTGGGGGGCAGGAATTGGAGGTGGGGGAGGGGGCGTCCCAAGAGAAAGACGCGTCTCAAGAGAAGGGCTCTTGGGAGTGTGGCAGGATTGTTGGAGAATGGGAGACCCTGGGATTGGAGAGAAGGGGGTCTTCAGAAGCCGGAAGCTGACATTGAAGGCAGAGAGGGGTTGTTGAAACGGGCAGGTTACTGCTGATGAGAGAGAGAATCTCAAGGGGAAGAGACTGGACACTGGAGAGGGGAAGTAGGCTACTGTAGGGAATGGGGCTTTAGAGTCAGGGGAAGTGTGCTGCAAAGCGGGAGAAGGCTTGGAGGTAAGGACTGGTTATTTGAAACTGACGGGGAGCAGTGGAACAGGTCTTTCCAAGAAGAGGCGTCTTGGGTAGGGAGCAGGCATAGAAGTGTGAGAGTTGGAGATGGAGCTTTTGGAGCAAGCACTGGGCTTTGGATTTGGCTGCCCTCCCCTAGGGTGGGTCTTTGGACAGTAAAGCAAGGATTCTTTTGAGAAGGGAGCTGGAAAAAGAGATAAATGGAGGTGGGTGTCAGAACAAGGAGGGAGTCTCCCCCACAAACAGGGTCCTTGAAGGCAACGTGTGACCTTTGGAACAGGGGAGAAGATTGGCCTCAGAGGAGTGATGTCCTAAGTAAAAGACCTCCTGAGGCCTGAGAGAGGGGATTGAACCCTAGAAATTGGAAGTCAAAAGGGAACAATTTGAGGGGAGGGGGCTTGGAGACAGGGAAGGTTGGGAGGTGTCCAGAGGGAACATCAGGGGGTGAGTATGCAGGAGGGAAGGTACCTCTCAGGGTAGATTCCCAGAGGTGGAGAGATTCTAACTGGGAGAAGAAACACGAAGAGGTGTTATAAGGGAATTTGGGGGTAAGAGATAGGGCTCTCCCTCAACCCTTTTGGCTCTCCTTACCGTATGCCCCATGTATGGTTGTGGCTGCCTGGTGGGGTTCCCCCCCTCCCCATCCCCCTGCCAGGCCCATGCTCTTTCCCTTCCTACCCAGGACCCCTGGCCTGCTGGGAAGTGGTTTTCCCTGGCTCAGCGGAATGGGTTCTTGGAAGGAGAGTGTAATATCCTGTGTCTGTCCTGCTTGATTGGTTGGGGCAGGGGGGTTGGAATATCGGAGAATGAGGCTTAGGAAAGAGAGTGGACTCCCAGGAATGGGTATGGGCTCCCAGAGGGTAAAGCGTTCCAGAGCAAAGCCTTTGGACTCCCAGCTGTGCTTTGTGGCTGTGAGCCTTGCTTTCTTCATCTATAAAATGGCTCTACACCTGCCTGTCTCAAACAGAACTGGGTCCAAAGGCAGGCTTCCTACCTGGGTGAACTTGGGCCTTGGTTTTTCTTTTTTTAATTTATTTTTATTTTTTTTAAAAGGTTTTATTATTTATTTGAGAGAGAGAGAGAGAGAGCAGGAGCTGGGGAGGGGTAGAGGGAGGGGGGAAGCAGACTGCCCGCTGAGAGGGAGCCCCATGCAGGGCTCGATCCCAGGACCCCACCAGGATCATGACCTGAGCCAAAGGCAGACGCTTAACCGACTGAGCCACCCAGGCACCCCGGGCCTTGGTTTTCTTAAAGCTAAATGATGGTGAATTATAGTACCACTGAGAACTAATACTTGATAGTCACTGTGCTACACCCCTTACGTTTATTAACCCATGTGACTGTCTTATGAGGGAGGTTCTCTCATTACGTACATTACACATAAGAAGAAACTGAGGCCCAGAGAGACTGACTAGCCTGTGGAAATACAGCCAAGAGTGCCAGGATCCATTCAGGCTCTAGAGTCTGTGTGCTTAGCCGCTTGGACAAATGCACCTCCGTCATCATAGCTCATTATATTGAGCACTCAGTATGTAATAAGCACTGTGCTAAGCACTTCTAGCATTAACTCGTTCCATTTTCGTAGTAGCCCTAGGAAGGTTGACCTGGCTTTTCAGAATCATAAAAACAAATTTCCTAGCTCTCACTGCTGATAATCACAGCTGACACAGTGCGTGATCTGAGCCAGGCACTGTTCTGGATACTTTTCATATCTTGTTTTCATCTTGTCACACTTTTATGAGGCCCTCTTTTCCAGGGGGGTAAACTGAGGCACCACGCAGTTACATCACTTGAGAAGTGGCAGATACTTTGGGAAACCATTTAGCAGTGGCTGAAAAAAGTTAGACGTAGCGTTACCATATGACCCAGCGATTCCCCTCCTAGGTATATAGCCAGGACAGATAGAAACATACGTCCACGTAGAAGCTTTTATGTGAATGTTCATAGCAGTCTAATTCACAATCACCAAAAAGTGGAAATGACGCAAATGTTCTAATAAACAAAACAAGGTATATCCATCCAGTGGAACGTAATTCTGCCATAAAAAGAAAGGAAGCAGAGACCCAAGCTACAACGTGGGTGAACTTTGAAAACATTGCCGAACGAAAGAAGCCAAATACAAAAAGGCCACGTATTGTCTGATTCTATTTGTATGAAATGTCCAGAACAGGCATATCTGTAGAGAAAGAAACATTCTTCGTTGCCAGGGGCTGGCGGGGAGAGAGTGGCTGCTAATGGGTGGGGATTTCTTTTTGGGGTGATGAAAACATTCTGGAATTAGTAGTGATTTTTCCACAAGTGTATGAGTATACGAAAAATCACTGAACTGTACACATCTTCAATGGGTGAAAATTTTTAAGAATTGGTAAGTAAAAAGAAGGAAAAGGGGGCTCTCTGGGATTCAGACCAAAGAAGTATGAAGCTCAAACATTTTTTTTTTAAGTTTTTATTTATTTATTTAAGTAATCTCTGCACCCGGGCGCCTGGGTGGCTCAGTTGGTTAGGCGACTGCCTTCGGCTCAGGTCATGATCCTGGAGTCCCGGGATCGAGTCCCACATCGGGCTCCCTGCTCGGCGGGGAGTCTGCTTCTCCCTCTGACCCTCCTCCCTCTCATGCTCTCTCTCTCTCATTCTCTCTCTCTCTCAAATAAATAAATAAGTAAAATCTTTAAAAAAAAATTTAAGTAATCTCTGCACCCAACATGGGGCTTGAACTCACGACCCCGAGATCAAGACTCGCGTGCTCCTCCGACCGAGCCAGCCAGGCACCCCTGCAACTCAAAACATTTTTTTTTTAAGATTTTATTTATTTGACAGAGAGAGACACAGCGAGAGCAGGAACACAAGCAGGGGGAGCGGGAGAGGGAGAAGCAGGCTTCCCGCTGAGCAAGGAGCCCCGACGTGGGGCTTGATCCCAGGACCCTGGGACCATGACCTGAGCCGAAGGCAGATGCTTAACGACTGAGCCACCCAGGCGCCCCCAACTCAAACATTTATTGAGTGCCTGCTATGTGCCAAGCTACTGGATTGAGTTTATAAACATTTAACCTGCAAGACACCCTGCCAAGATGGATCTTCTAAGGAAACTTATTTTGCCGGTGGGGAAACTGAAGCTGGGGTGGGGGGGCAGATCCTTTGTCCAAGGTCAAGCAGACAAGGGGTAGTGGAGCCTGGGCCTCAGGGCCCTGGAACTGACAGGGGAGTTGACCTGTGGAAGCGGTCCTTCCCCTGGGGTGTTGGGACGTGGCCAGGCTGGCCTGACCGGGCTCTGAGGAGAAGTCGAGAGCTGGAAGGGCATGGGCCCTACCTACCCAGCGGGGATGGGCGGGGCTGTTGGGTGGGACCCCCCCCCCAGCCCCTGGCCAGCTCTCCCGACTGCTCTCACTTCCTTTTCCTCCTCCTGTCCCCAGATCCGCTTCATCCTCATCCAGAACCGGGCGGGCAAGACGCGCCTGGCCAAGTGGTACATGCAGTTCGATGACGATGAGAAACAGAAGTTGATTGAGG
Organism: Eumetopias jubatus; assembly: GCF_037043125.1. Classification (NCBI taxonomy): domain Eukaryota; kingdom Metazoa; phylum Chordata; class Mammalia; order Carnivora; family Otariidae; genus Eumetopias; species Eumetopias jubatus. The sequence continues at coordinate 55,991,384 of NW_028274816.1, read as the reverse complement.
AGGTGCACGCTGTGGTCACTGTCCGAGATGCCAAACACACCAACTTTGTGGAGGTGAAGCTACCCCCATGCCTCTCACACTTGCCTTTTTACCTTTGACCCTCCTTACCAGCCTCCTGCCCAACCTCTAACTGCAGTAACCCCTCAGACCCTCTTTCCTTCCTACGTTCATTCCCTCGACATGCTTTTAGCTTTCTGTCTTCCTTTTTTTTTTTTTCCAAGATTTTATTTATTTATTTAACAGAGAGACAGCGAGAGAGGGAACACAAGCAGGGGGAGTGGGAAAGGGAGAAACAGGCTCCCCGCTGAGTGGAGAGCCTGATGTGGGGCCTGATCCCAGGACCCTGGGATCATGACCTGAGCCGGAGGCAGATGCTTAACGACCGAGCCACCCAGGCGCCCCTGTCTTCCTTCCTTTTTGGGGAACTTTTCATTATGAAAATTTTCTTTTTTTCTTTTTTTAAGATTTTATTTATTTGAGATAGAGCACAAGCAGGGGGGAGTGGCAAAGGGAGAGGGAGAAGCAGCCTCCGCAGGGCGCCGTATGCAGGACTCGAGGATACCGGGACCCTGGGATCATGACCTGAGCTGAAGGGAGATGCTTAACCAACTGAGCCACCCAGGCGCCCCTCATTGTAATAATTTTCTTCTTTTTTTTTAAGCTTTTATTTTTAAGTAATCTACTTCCAGTGTGCGGCTCGAACCCACAACCCTGAGATCAAGTGTCGCATGCTCTATCGCCTGAGCCAGCCAGCACCCCTCTTTGGTCTCCTTAAATCGAGAATCCTCTGTCTTTAATTCCCACGGCATCAGCCGGGCTAGTTGTCCTGTAAATTCAACACATTTATCGGGGGTCTGCTGTAGGGCAGGTACTGTTCTAGGTGCGGGAATAGAACAGACCCGAGTCCCTGCCCTAGGAGAGCTGATGTTCTGGTCAGAGGGAGACAGAGTAAAGACAGCATCTAGCAGGTGGTGAGGTGCCAGGGAGAAAAAGCAGGCCAGTGTGGGAGATGGAGGTGCTGGGGTGCGTACACTGGGGGTTGGAATGCAGGTATCAATGATTTATGTAGGAAGTCTGGAAAAGGTAACAGTGGAACCAAGGCCTGAAGGAGTTGAAAGAGTGTTAGGAGAGGATATATGAGAGTGTGCACCCCAGACCCGGGGAATGGCAAGTGCAAAGGCCCTGAGGTGAGAACATACCAGGGCATTCCTGGAATAGCAAGAAGGCCAGCATGGGGGCGCCTGGGTGGCTCAGTTGTTAAGCGTCTGCCTTCGGCCCAGGTCATGATCCCAGGGTCCTGGGATCGAGCCCTGCATCAGGCTCCCTGCTCCGCGGGAAGCCTGCTTCTCCCTCTCCCGCTCCCCCTGCTTGTGTTCCCTCTCTCGCCGTGTGTCTTTCTGTCAAATGAATAAATAAAATCTTGAAAAAAGAAAAAAAAGGCCAGCATGGCTGAGGTGCTGCAAGCCAGGGAGGAGGGAGGGGGGCTGATGCGTCAGAGACAACAGGGACAGATGGCTCAGGGCCTCCTGGGCCGTGGGGTGGACTTCAGCTCTTATGAGCGAGGTGGCAGCCTCAGGAGGGTTTTCAGTAGAGGAAGGGACGTGGGCCAACCTAGGAAAGAGCAGGTTGAGGTATCTGTTCACACCCCAGGGGAGAATCCCGGCGGGAGTGATGAGTCAGAGTGCAGAGAGAGGGCAGGATGCCCTGATGTGGAAGGTCCCGCACACAGAGGGCAGGGAAGGCTGCGGTCCTTACAGGGGAGGGACAACGACAGAGGGGACCAAAGGAGAGCGGAGAAGCCCTATCTAGAGGTGGGAGGTGAGGAGGTAGGGGAAAATCAGGAGATGGGGGGGGGGGTCCCGGCAGCCTAGAGAAAAGGGTTTCCAGGAGGAGGACGGGATGGGGGGCCTTGCGGGGGGCGGGGTTGGGGGCTGAGAGCAGGCAGAGCAGGTGCAGGACAGAATGAGGGGGTGCACGCCCACTCCCCTGGGGTGTCCCGCTGCCAGTGCCGCGTGGCCTCCTACCCCGAGTGCCAAGGGACTGGGAGCGGGTCCGTGAGGCAGGCTGCTCAGGTGAGAACGTCACACCCAGATCTTAGGTGCCTCCCGATCCCAGGCCATTCATTCATTCATTTGTTCACCCGTGCATTTATTAACCACCCACTCCCAGTGTGCCTCCGTTCACAGTGGGGACTGAGATGGCCCCGTGAGCAACACAGACCTGTCCCCAGATCACGACAACCCCGAGAGGGTAGGGCTGGGATGGAGCAGCGGGGCGGGAGGAGGGCACCTGGCTCAGCCTGAGGGTCAGGGAGGGCTTCCTGGAGGAGGGAATGCTGTGGGGAACAAGAGAGAACTGGTCCCTCCCCCAACAAACTGGGGATGATCAGGGGGAGGAGACATGAAATAATGTCTCTCTTAGGAGACTGAGGTCAGGGCAGGCCCCCTGGAGGAGGACTTGTGAGAGCAAACCCAAAGGATGAGTGGCCGGTGAGAAAGGCCCAGGCCACTCAAACTCTCTTCCTCTCGTGTGATCATTAGTACATATTCCTTAGTACCTATATTACTCTCCTGTATCGCTGTGCTAACAAATTACTACAAACATAGTGACTCAAAACAACACAGATTTGTTGTCTTAAATAGTTCTGGAGGTCAGGTGTCCAAAATGGGTCAGCAGGGCTGGGTTCCCTCTGCAGGCTCTGGGGAGAGTCCATTTCCTTGCCTCCACCTGCTTGAGATCTCTCTCTCCGAGCCACACACTCCTGTCTTCCTCTTTCCTTTATAGGGACCTTGTGATTACTCTGGGCCCATCTGGATAATCCAGGATCACCCTATCTCAAGATCCTTAGCTGAACCACACCTGCACAGTCCCCTTTGCCATGTTAGGTTACCTGTTCACAGAGCCCAGGGATTAGGGTGTGGACCCCTTCCTATTCAGAGCCCTGCTGGAGACACAGTGGTGACAGCCCCAGCTCACAGTCCAGTGAGACCGACCGGTTCCCAGACAGTGACAGCTGGGGACGGGGGCCCAATGGCGGGGGCAGTAGAGACCGGTGACCTGCCCCAGCCTGTAGGAAGAGACTTATCTGAGAGTCTATAGCTGAAGAAGCCATGAAAGTCTGGGGCGGGTCCCTGAGAAGCCTGCAAATTTACAACCAAGGTGTTGGGACGAGCCGGGAGGGTGACAGCGGGAGAGGGAGAATTTCAAGTAAAAAAAAGTGCTGCTCAGCGTCCGATCCTGCCAGGGCCACACCAGCTGTGATACTAGTGCCATCTCCGGGTGTTTTCCTGGCCTCTAGGCCTGTCTTAAACCCTCTCCTCCAGAGCAGCGGCCTTCAAACATTTGATTGTGTGTCTGTATCAGTTTATTTATTTATTTTATTTTATTTTTTTTAAAGATTGTATTTATTTGACAGAGACACAGCGAGAGGGGGAACACAAACAGGGGGAGTGGGAGAGGGAGAAGCAGGCTTCCCGCGGAGCAGGGAGCCCGATGTGGGGCTTGATCCCAGGACCCTGGGATCATGACCTGAGCCGAAGCCAGACGCCTAACGACTGAGCCACCCAGGCGCCCCTCTGTATCAGTTAAAAAAAAAAAGTAGGGGCTCCTTGGGCGCCTGGGTGGCTCAGATGGTTAAGCATCTGCCTTCGGCTCAGGTCATGATCCCAGGGTCCTGGGATCGAGTCCCGCATCGGGCTCCCTGCTCCTTGGGAGACTGCTTCCCCCTCTGCCTCTCTCTCTCTCTCTCTCTCTCGTCTCTCATGAATAAATAAATAAAATCTTTAAAAAAAAAAAAAAAAAGTAGGGGCTCCTGGTTGGGTCTGTCAGAGGAGCGTACAACTCTTGATCTCAGGGTCACGAGTTCGAGCCCTGTGATGGGTGTGGAGCCTACCTAAAAAAAAAAAAAGTAGAGTTTGCACCCTGATACATGCTTGTTAATCCGCGGATTATGTGCAGGAATTACTACAGTAATGTTAGAAAACGTAGTGAAGTACAGAAATTAACAGAAGAATGAGCTGGAAAAAAATCAGGGACTACTGTTGGCTTTCGCAGTTGCCACCAGGTGGCGACAAAGCACACGCGCCGTCAGACCCAGCGCTGGGACTTTGCAGATTTAGGCCAAAGACATTGTGCTTAGCAAACCAGTTTGCCTGTTTGTATCTATGTCTGTCTCTTTATCTTCTTCCCAAGCATATAAGATTAGAGTCTGCGTCCTTGGCCCATTCCTGGGTTGTGTGTGTGCGTTAGTGTCGAAGTATTTCTATTTTATATCGCAGTTCAGTTCACAGTCAGGCTGAGATTGTCTTGGTTCTGAGCAGTAACTACACTGCCCAGCACAGAGCCTGCCTCACAGGTAGCGTTTATGGAATGATGGCGTGAGTTAGTTCCAGGTTAAGAAATGTGACTTTGTCCAGAGACAACAAGCAGGGAGCCACGGAAAGGGGAGCGTGGATGTCATGGAACACCCCAGCCTCCCTCTTGGCTCTGGGCTTTTTCTCACAAGCTGTTCCCTTGGCCTAGAGCACTCCTGCTCCTCCTCCAGGTCTCAGCCCAGATGTCCCCTCCTCCAGGAAGCCCTCCTGGATCAGCTGCCCACACTGGGGATGACTGAGGATGACTCTCTCTCCACTGGACCGGGAGCCCCGGCAGGGGAGGGTCAGGCCCGTGTCAGTCAACACTGTGTCCCCAGCACAGGACCAGACAGAGCAGGGCCTCGGGGACCACACCTGGGGTGAAGGACTGACTCTCTGGGCTCCGCTCTGCCCAACCTGCTGGGTCCTGCCCCCCCCCGCCCCCCTTTTCTGACAGCCTCTCTGCCCCACAGTTCCGGAACTTCAAGATCATTTACCGACGCTACGCCGGCCTCTACTTCTGCATCTGCGTGGATGTCAACGACAACAACCTGGCCTACCTGGAGGCCATCCACAACTTCGTGGAGGTGCGCAGGCGGGCAGGCTGCAGCCCCAGGGGCCCTGGAGTGCCCAGAACAACACCTCGTCTCCCCGCGGGGTGCACAAACCCTCTCCCCACCTCCCCGCAGCGGCGGACAGGCGGCCTCCCTCTGCCCATCTCTGCCCGCGCGGTTCCTCTCTGTTCCTCCGCCTCTGTCCGGTCTGCCTTTTCTGTTGCTATCTGATCGTCCTTGTTCTTGTTTCTGCCTCTAACTGTCTCCGTCACTGGCTCCCTCCCCCCTCCCTCCCCTCCCTTCAGTCCTCTTGGTCTGTCTTTCCGATGGTGACCTTGGTCCCCCTCCCTGAGTATCTCCCCCTGTCCGGCTCTCACCACCTCTGCCTTCTCCCACAGGTCTTAAATGAGTATTTCCACAACGTCTGTGAACTAGACCTGGTGTTCAATTTCTACAAGGTGGGCTCCTGGGGAAGAGGAGGGGGCGGGGGGGCGCTGCCCAGCGCCTCTGCTGATGGCTGGTGCCTGGCTCTCAGGGCCCCCAGCTTCCAAGGTTTAGACCGGCACCCATTGCAGGGGGAGGGCGGGGAGTGGGGGGTGCCCTTCCCTCACTTCCCTCACTTCCCTCACTTCCCTCACACCGGGGTCTCCTCCTGCCCTCCCTTCGCTCAGGTTTACACGGTCGTGGACGAGATGTTCCTGGCCGGTGAGATCCGAGAGACCAGCCAGACGAAGGTACTGAAGCAGCTGCTGATGCTCCAGTCCCTGGAGTGAGGGCGGCCAGCCCCTCCGCCCCGGCCTCCTGTTCCCTGCTCGCCCCCTCTCCAGGCTGGGGCTGCCCGGCACCCTCCCTCCCTGGTCCAGGAGGAAGGCCCCAGCCGGGCCTGGGCCACCAGGGAGGAGACTGCGGGCGGAGGCCACTCACGTGTACCGAGTAACCGTGCCGTTGTCATGTGATGCTGTGAGTGCGTGTGTGGAACCCCCAATAAACCTGTGGCCCCGCCTGGCCTATGTCTTTTGAGCCCTTGCCGGTCAGCCCTAGGGACCGCGGGCACTCGGGACTCCCTGCCATCGGTGCATCAGTCAGCTGGTCAACAAACCCTACTTGGCCTGAGCAAGGCAGGCCACCCGGGTGCATTCACACCTGCTACTGCCCCCAGAAGGCCCCCGAGCCTGGACTTCTGGCCAACACCTAACAGCACCAAGCGTTCCCAAGTATTAGCTCCCCGAATCCTCACAAGATCCCGAGGAAAGGACCGTTAGTATCCCCGCTTTCCAGGTGAGATCACTGAGCCTTGGGAAGATTAAAAGACTTGCCTAAGGTCACGTAGCTAGCGTGGCGAAGCCAGGTTTGTTCTAAGCCTGGGCAGATGGCTCCAGAATCTTTGTTTTTAACCCCAGATTGGACGGCTGTCCTTTTGCCTCAGTTCTTCATCTTGAAAATGGGTTGATAATAGTTTTGATCTCACAGGGTGTGCTTGAGGATTAAGTTAATGCTGGGAAAGTTTAGGAGGTGCCAGGCATCAGTCGGCAGACATTCACTCTGTGGACATTCAGCGCCTGCTGTGTGCAGGGCCCGGTCAGAGACCCGGGGGACGCCTACAGAAGTGGACAGCAAGCACTAGATTTGCTAATCATTATTTTAGATGTGGGAATCAGGCTTGCAGAGGTGAATGCCTTTATAGATACAACCATTACAGCAGTGTATTCTTTTCTTATTGCTGCTGCAACCAGTTACAGCTTCAACCAATAGGGATTGGCGACTGACCACCTGCGGGGGGGCGGGGGGGCGGGGGGGCGCCAGGGCGAGGCCCGGATCCGCAGCCAGGTCAGGGGGTGGGAGCAGGTCCGGGGAATGTGCCGAGGTTATCAGGACATGGCGAGTGTCTGAGTTGCCTGCAGCCGCTGTGACTCGTGACCACAAAGCGGGTGGCGTAAAACGAGCCCCTAGCTGTCCTGGGGGCCAGAAGTCTGAAATCAAGGTGCCAACACTCTAGGGGAGGATCCTTCCTTGCCTCTTCCCTCCTGACATGCCGTGGGTGGGGGCCACACCCCCCCCAATCCCTACCTCCGTCTTCCCAGGCCCTTTGTTCTGGGCCTGTACCGCCTTCTCTCCTTACTTTTATAGGCACACTTGTCATTGGATTTAGGGTCCACCAGCATAATCTACATGATCTCATCTCAAAGTCCTTTAACGTGATTACATCCGCAAAGAGCCTTTTCCCAAATAGGGTCACGTTCACAGGCTCCAGGACGTAGGCATGTTTTGGGAGGGCGCCACCCTCAGTCACTGGAATGAGTCTGAGATACCGCGGGTCATCCAGGAAAGGCGATTAGGAGGCCCTCGAACACTCAGACCTGAGGCCCAGAGAGGGAAGGATGCAGGGAGCTTTCGTTTACTGTGGATTTGACAAATGTTTCTTGGGCATCTGCTATGTGCCAGTCACTGTTTAGCCCTGGGGGGTGGGAGGTACGACAGTGAGCAGGACAGGTCTCCTGGAGGGTGATGGGGCAATGCCTAATTAAGCAAGTCAATAGCCGGTATGTCACAAAGTCGAGTGTGATGTGGAGGCAAGTAAAACAGAGCGAGAGAGAAGTCTGGCAGATGGCTCTGCTGTTCTAGACGATGGTCAGGGAAGCCTTTCCGGAGGAGGTGATGCTGAGCGGAGGGTGAAAGAAGTGAGGGAATAAATGAACCGTGGGAGATTTTAGGGGAGGGCTGTTCCAAGCAGAAGGAATAGCAGGTGCAAAGGCCCTGAGGCAGAACATGCAAGCAGGCCAGCATGGCAGGAACAGAGTGGGCAAAAGGGAGAGTGAAGATGATGTGTTCAGAAAATAGAGGGATTGTGGGAGGTGGGGGAGAGGGAGAGCAGATGGCAGCGAGCCTGACAAGCTGTGGTGGGGACACTGGGTTTATTCTGGGTGAGACGAGAGCCACAGGAAGGAGTTTTTATTGGAGGGTTTGGGGGGAGGGCGGTAACAGCTTTACTGAGATAAAACTCACATCCCATACAAATCACCCACTTAAAATGTACAATTCAGCAGTTTTCAGTATATTCACGGGCTTGTGTTACTGTCACCGCTACCAATTTTAGAATATTTTCATCACCCCAAAAAGAAACCAGTGCCCTTAGCTATCACCCCTCAATCCCTCCATCACCTTTCCCCAGCTTTCGGAAATCTACTAACACGCCGGTCTTTCTGTCTCTGAATTTGCCTGTTCCGGACAGTCCACAGAAACAGAGTCATACCATAAATGTAGCACTGGAATGTCCTGAACCGAGGAGGGATGACAAGAGCTGCTAAATCTGATTTTAAGAAGTCAAGGGTGGGAGCCAAGAAGCCAGGGAGGTGACTCCAAGAGTCTAGGCAAGAGAGGACACTGGCATGGGCCAAGGTGGGGGCGGCTTCTGGGCACGTTTAGAAGGTGGAGTCAGGATTTGCCGACAATCTGATGCAGGCTGGGAGAGAAATCAAGGAACACTCCCAATATTAAGCCTGAGCATCTGGGACCACCGAGTCTCCTTTTCCAGGAGCGCAAAGACAGTGGAAAGAACATGTCAGGTTTGCGCTCTTGGGTCTCCACCGAGGCGGCCGTGGTTACGTGGGTCTGGAGCTCAGGAGAGAGGTCCGGGCCGGGGATGGACATTTGAAAATCACCCGAACACCGACCATATTGTATTTACTGCCAGGAGGTCTCGGAGGTCACCAGGGGGGTAGGCATGAAGAGAGAGAAGAGATTTGCAGACAGAGGGCAAGGGAGGAAGAGGAGAAATCGAAGCCTAACAGAGAAGGAACAGCCATTGAGAAAGAAGGAAAACCATCCAGTGCAGCGCGATTGAATCAAGGGGAAAAGGGGGCTCAGGAGGAGAGTACTGTTCAGATCACTACACCCTGATCAGAATGGCTCGTTGATGCGTCATCCTTGCTCGGGGGCCACGCTAATCTCTGGATCGTTCCATTTCTAGTATGTGGGCTGCCAAAGTGAGCCCTGGGATGGCTCATTTCAAAATACCTAATGCCGGCAAGCCCTCAGAGTGCCCGGAGCTCGGTGCTTTGCTGGTGGGAAAGCGAAATGGTGTGGCTTTTCTGGAAAACAGTCAGCCAAGTCCTTAAAAGTTAAACATTACACTGGCCTTATGACTCAGCAAACCCACTCCTACTTGTTTACCCAAGAGAAAGAATATTTATGGACGAAATCTTTATGGGAGCCCAAGAGACGTGAAAATTTATGTTCAGACCAAACCCTGGATTTGACTGTTCATAGCAGCATTATTCATAATAGCCAAAAGGTGGAGACAAGTCAGGTGTCCACCAACTGAGGAATGGATAAATAAGGTATGTTATAGCCACACAATGGAATAGTCTTCGGCCATTAAAAAAAGAATGGAGCACTGAACTGTGCTACGATATGGCTGAACCTGGAAAACACGACGTCAAGTGAAAAAAGCTAGTCCCAAAAGACCATGCGTCGTAGGATTCCATTTACACAAGATTTCCAGAACAGACAAATCTGGACGGACAGAAAGTAGATTAGCGGTTGACTAGGGTTCAGGGGAGTGGGATTTGGGGGTTGATAGCTAAAGGGGATGGGGCCTCTTTCTGGGGTGACGAAAGTGTTCTAAAATCAGCCGTGGTGATAGTTGCACGTCTCTATGAAAATACTAAGAATCATCAGATTGTACGCTGTAAATAGGTAAATTGCATTAGGACATGAATTCTATCTCAAACCAGTTATAAAATAAATAAATAAATGAAATTTACCTTGCAGTTGCAAATGGGGGAAAAACCTGCACATGGCTATCTGTAGTGGTTTTTGTTTGTTTTTATGCATCTATTTGAGAGAGAGAGAGAGCACGAGCGGGGGTGGGGGCAGAGGGAGAAGCAGACTCCCCGCTGTGTAGGGAGCCCAACGTGGGACTTGATCCCAGGACCCAGAGATCACGACCTGAGCCAAAGGCAGATGCTTAACCGACTGAGCCACCCAGGCGCCCCCAAAAGGATGAATTTTAGCGTATGCGAATTATACCTCAGTAATTCGACTTTTAAAAATGCTCCTGGGGGGGGGAAAAAAAGGTGCTCCTGAAGCCCAAATGTTGGCCATCCGATGAATGGACACCCAAACATGTATCGAAACAGTGCAGCGTCATTCGGCCGTAGAGAAGAAAGAAATCCGGACATGTGCTACTGCATGAGTGAACCTTGAAAACACGCTGAGTGAGGGAAGCCAGACGCACAAGACCGCATAGTGTAGGATCCCACGGATAAGAAATGTCCAGAATAGGCAGGTGCACAGAGATGGAAAGCAGATTAGTGGTTGCCAGGGGCTGGGGGGAGGAAGGAATAGGAGTCACTGCTCAGCGCATAAAGGGTTTCCTTTTGGGGGGCGATGGAAATGTTCTGGAGCTAGCTGGTGATGGTGGTTGCACAATCTAGTGCATATATGGAAAATGACTGAATGGCGCACTTTTAAAAGGTGAATTTTAGGGCATGTGAATATACCTCAATTTTTATTTTTTTTTAAGATTTTATTTATTTATTTGAGAGAGAGAGAATGATAGAGAGCATGAGAGGGAAGAGGGTCAGAGGGAGAAGCAGACTCCCCACCGAGCAGGGAGCCCGGTGCGGGACTCGATCCCAGGACTCCAGGATCATGACCTGAGCCGAAGGCAGTCGCTCAACCGACTGAGCCACCCAGGCACCCATACCTCAATTTTTAAAAGAAAAAAAAAGGGGGGCGCCCGCCCAGCTGCCTCAGTCAGGACAGCATGTGATTCTTGATCTCGGGGTTGTGAGTTCAAGCCCCACGTCGGGTGTAGAGATTACCCAAAAATAAAATCTTCAAAAAAAGAAAAGAAAGACTTCTGAGTGGTCACGTCAGAGAAGAGCAGAGACTTGGCCCCTGGATTTGGTAAAGCGGGGTCAGTGGGGAACAGAGCAGGGCCGGTGGAGGGGTGAGGGTAAAGTCCATTCCATGGAGCCATCAGAAGTGGTTTCTGGAGAGCCTGGGAAAGAGGAACAGGGCACAAGCCCCTAGAAACTCCTTGAAGGAAGTGTTGTTGTAAAAGAGAACAGTGCAGTAGCTGGAGGGGGATGTGAGATAAGGGAGATGGGGATTGTTCTTAAAATGGACAGGCGCCCGGGTGGCTCAGTTGGCCAAACATCCGACTCTTGATCTCAGCTCAGGTCTTGATCTCAGGCTCATGAGTTTGAGCCCCGAGTTGGCTGGGTGTGGAGCCCACTTTATATATTTTTAAAGGTTTTATTTATTTATTTGACAGAGAGAGCGAGCGAGCACAAGCAGGGCAGCGGGAAAGGGAGAAGCAGGCTCCCCACTGAGCAGGGTGCCCAAAGCAGGACTCCATCTCACAACCCTGAGACCATGACCTGAACGGAAACCAAGAGTCCGCTGCTTAACCAACTGAGCCACCCAGGAGCCCCTCTGTGGGCCTTTCCTAAAGCAGCCCCAGGAAAACTAAAACATGTGGGGGAAACAAAACTACAAGAAAAGGCAAGGTCATTTTGAGGAGGAGTACGGAAGGGCTTGCTTAACCAGAAATCAAGACCATCATTATTCAGCCTTTGCCCACTAAGAGACCATGGTATCTGTGTAAGATTAGACAAGCAGATAAACAGAAAAGAACAGACAGCCCAGGAGCGACCCATACATTCATGGGGATTTCATATGAGACAGAAGCTGCCTTTCAGATCATGGGGGAAGGATGTGGGTTATCCACATGGGGCTATCTAGAAAAAGAAAAGACTGCATTGAAAGTAAAACCTCTGGACATCAAAAGACACTAGAAGCAAAATGAAAAGGTGAGCCACAAGCTGTGAGAAGGTATTTGCAACACAGGTAACTGACAGAGGGATTCATGTCCACGATATAGAAAGAACTCTGACCCATCAGTAAGAATGAGACCGCTGAATGAAAACAACGGGCGGAAGAGGGAGGGGGAAATGGCTCCAGAAGTTCTGGAAGACAGGAAAAGGACGCAGGTTATGCACATGGGGTGCGAGATCTCTACCTGACACTATACGCGGAACATCTGAGATGTAGCCTGTCTGTAGTTACCAGCCACGTGAGCGAAGACAGGCCTGGCGGAAGGGCGTGGGAGCTTCCTTAACCTGGTTGAGAGTGAGTTCAAGGTAAAGAGGGGAGAAATTCTTTCTGACCTGAGGAAGGGAGAGGTTGGCTAGAGGGAAAATATGAGGTGGAAGACAAGCCTGGCTCCGTGCCCAACACCTGCCTGAGTCTTGTCAAGGTTAGCCAGGGTGGGTCAGCCTTGCCTTTCCTTCCCCGTGATGCCTGCACTTGGCCGACAACATCCTCTCTGACTGACATAGCACAGGCCAGCCACTTCCAGCGTACTAGTGGAACTAGATGCTAAGTCTTCCAGTAGCCTGCTTCCTTGAGCAGCAGAGAAACCACCATCCTTCCAGGCACGGAAGCTGGAAACTTCGAAGGGATTCATGACTCATCTCTGCTTCTCAACATCCCGCATCCCAGCCAGCAGGAATTCCTGTGGGTTTGACCTTCTGAATGTATCCAAAGTCTGACCCCCACAAGCTACCACCCTCGTCCCAGCACTATCATCTGCTGCCAGCCTTGTCCCCAACAGAAAGTGCCTCATATGGCAGCAGAATCCATTCACAGTAAGTGCACGATGTCTTTTCCCTCTTTGGATGCCTCCTGTGGACTCACGACACCCCTGTCCCCTGTCTTCCCTCACACCCCCCCCCTTGCTCACTCTGTCCCAGGCACACTGGCCTCTTTGCTGTTCCTTGACCTGATGAGGCATGGTCCTGCCTCAGGGCCTTTGCACTTGTTCTGCCTGCCTGGGACAACTTTCCCCCAGATATTTGTGTGGCTCATTCTGTCACCTCTTTCAGGTCTCTGCTCAGATGTCACCTCCTCAGTCGGGGCCTTCCTGACCTCACCACAGAAAATAGTTATCCTTGGGGCACCTGGCTGGCTCAGTCAGAGCGCGTGACTCTTGATCTCGAGGCTGTGAGTTCAAGCTCCACACTGGGCATGGAGCCCACTTAAAAAAAAATAGTTATCCTTCTCTTCATATACCATATCACCATCTGTCTCATAACCTGTTTTATTTCTTGATTTCTTTCCAGTGCATTTATTTATCACCAGTTGACACATTGTGTGTGTGTGTGTGTGTGTGTGTGTGTGTGTGTGTGTGTGTGTGGCCTCGTTACTAGAGTGTCAGCTTCATAGGGCAAGGAGAGCTGCCTCGGTCGCTGCTGTATTCCCATGTGTAAAGAGAAGTTGCTCAATAATTACACGTAGTAGATGCTCAAGAAATAGTCCGCGAGTGAACAAATGAATCCTCTCCACAGCTCTAAAAGGTAGGGACTCTGACTCTCCCATTTTACAGATGAGGAGACTGAGGCACCAAGAGTCACCGTCACCTCCGTAAGACCATCCAGCTCCCGTCTGTTGAGTTCTTGCTGCCGGGCAGGCTCTGCACTCAGCACTGGACGTGCAGGTTCACCGAACGGGATCTGGATTGTCCACGGGGCAGGTAGGGGCCATGAGGACTCCCAAAGGTGAAATCACTTAGCTGGGGCGCACAGCCAGGAAGTGGCAGATCTGGGATCAAAGCCTGTCTGGGGTCAGGGCCATCCTTTAACCTTCAGCTGCCGAGTCGGTGTGAGAGGTTGGGCCAAAAGACTGAACATCCTCATTCCATTTGTTGTTGCTTGTTTCTCCTTATCAAGTTATTGGCTAGCCCTGTACCCTCATGCCCCACCCAGTGTGCACACCTGCATTTATTTTGAAGCCAATCTCAGGTGTCACATCGTGTAGCCGCACGTCCCTTGGTATCCTGGCAGCCTTAGAATCGCCAGATCACATATGAATTTTTAATTCACGCATTAAAAATCATAAAATCACAGACTCGTCGACCTCTGGAGGGGACTCCATGACCTCCTTGGTGCTACCTCTCTGTGGGATTTCTTAGAGTTGTGACCAACAGTGAGGCCACTGAAGCCAAAGGGTCCTGGTTTCGAATTCAGCTTCCCCACACCCCCCCGCCCCCGCTGTGCAGCCTCCAGAGAGGGTCTCGGTTTACTTATCTGTCAAATGGGGGCAATGACAACAGTCCCTACCTCAGAAAGCTGTTGGGAGGTTTGCATGAGTTAATACGTGTCAGGCACTTAGAACAGATCCATCAACAGATGAACAGATAAGCGAAATGTGGTCCAGCCTCCCAGTGGAATATTCTTCAGCCAGAAGAAGGAATGGAACAGTGATCCATGCTACAGCATGGCCGAGACCTGAAAACATTTCGCAGAGTGAAAGAAGGCAGACATGGAAGCCACATAGTGTATGACTGCATTTGTATGAAATCTCCAGAAGAAGCAAATCTAGAAAGACAGAAAGTAGAGTAGCGGTTGCCAGGGCCTGGGAAGGATGGAGAGATTGGGGCGTGGCGGCTAAAAGGTGTGGGGTTTCTTTTAGAACGATTTCATCACCCCCCAAATTGATGATGGTGATGGTTGCCCACTCTGTATATATTAAAAACCACTGAATTGTACACTTTTATCTCAAAAGTTACGTGTCATGTGATTGCATTTATGTAATGTGACACAATTCTAGAAATGTAGGAGAGATCAGTGGCCAGTAGGGGCTCAGAAGGGGGTGAGAGCAGAGAAAATGGGGTGGCTGCACCGGGGTGGGGGGGTCACCCTTGTGATGAAATGTTCTGTATCTTGACTGTTGGTGTTGGTGTCCTGGTTGTGATCCTCGTTACTTGTGGATTTCATGTTTGTGAATGCAAATATGGAAAATCCCCCAAAGTAGATACTGGCGAGCCTTTCTCGGTTATTCCCAGACATGTACAAAACAACAAAAAACTTGAGTCGCCTGACGCACACATTCCCAGCTGAGGTTGAACAGGGCAACGCTCTGCCTTCTCCTTGCAGCTCCCACGCCGTAAACAAGTGTCCTTTTCACGGTCCACTTAATGCCACATTTTTCACATTTTTGTGCTTTTTGTTGGTGATTTTGCTGTTTAAAATAGCCCCCAAACCCAGTGTTGAAGTGCTGTCCAGAGTCCCTAGGCGCAAGAAGACGGGGATGTGCCTTTACGGAGAAAATAGGCAAGATTTTTACATGCATGAGATGAGCTTGGTTCAGGCTCGAGTTACAGAGCTGCTGGCCTGAGTTCAACGTGAGGGAATCAACAACGGATATTATGTAAGGTGTTTTGAAACAGAAACACACATGAAGCAAAGTTACATGTTAATGGTTTCATGAACACGTTGTTGTCATGAATAGGAAGCTGTCAGAACCTAACCCGGTACTTCCCTCCCACCACTAACTCAGCATTTGCGGCAACTTTGTAGAACATCGCTGCCAATGAAGAGAATCGGCTGTGCTTTAGTTTTGTAACATGTTCCCACTGGAGGAAACTGGGTGAAAGGCACACAGGATCTTCCTGTATTATTTCTTAAAACTGCAATGTGCATCTACAATTATCTCAGGATAAAAAGTTTAGTTAAAAAAAATAGAGTGGGGGGCGCCTGGGTGGCTCAGATGGTTAAGCGTCTGCCTTCGGCTCAGGTCATGATCCTGGGGTTCTGGAATCGAGTCCCGCATCGGGCTCCCTGCCCCTTGGGGAGCCTTCTTCTCCCTCTGCTTCTCACTCTCTCTCTCCCTCTGTCCCTCATGAATAAATAAATAAAATCTTAAAAAAAAATAGAGTGGGGAGCCTTGGTGGCTGAGTTGGTTAAGCATCTGCCTTTGGCTCAGGTCATGATCCCAGGGTCCTGGGATCGAGCCCCACATCGGGCTCCCCGCTCCACGGGCAGCCTGCTTCTCCCTCTCCCACTCCCCCTGCTTCTGTTCCCTCTCTCGCTGTGTCTCTCTCTGTCGAATAAATAAATAAAATCTTAAAAAAAAAAAAGAAAGCTTCCTAAATGAGTGAGCCTGGTTCCATATAAAATTATGAGGCAGCCTGTAACTCTTTGGGTGCAAGCTCAGGAAAAATGATCCAAATGATTTCTAATGGCACATTACCAAAAAATATCACAGCACAAAAATATCAGTATTTTGGTGATAAAAAAATAACATGCTGTCCTTACTACTGGAAACAGCTTGTGTTATCACTAGACCACACACATACCCACATACCCTGATTTTGGACACTTCTTCATTTTTTTTTTCAACAAACAGTTCCTGAGGACTTGTCGTGGCCCTACCCTGTGCTGGGGACACAGAAGTGACCAAGATACTTCCAGCCCTGCCCTCATGGGGGCCCACGATCCAGGGATGGAGATAGACCCATCCCTGGATAGAGATGACCCAGACTGGGGCAGGACAGGGAGAGGGAATCCCAGGAGGCTGGGGGATCCCAGAGTGGAAGTTGGACCTGGCCTGGAGGGAGAAATCAGAGAGGGCTTCCTGGAGGAGGGGATCTAAGCTAAACAGGATGAATAAACACAAGCCAAAAGGAAGAGGGGGTAAGGTAGGAGCTCCAGGAGAGGAATGCAAATGTGCAAAGGCCACGAAGAAAAGGGCAAGCGGCTACCCTGGGGAAATGAAAATATTTCTGTGGCTAGAGTATCATGGAAACAATAATAGCAAAGGCTTAAAAAAGCATCTATGTTGCGCGCCTCCTAAGCGCTTTGTACCATCACCCTAGGCTGCAACCTTCCAGTCGCATCACCCTATGAGGAGGGCCTGAGTTATAGGAGACACAGGGAAGGGCAAATGACTCCGCCAAGGTCACACCACCGTAAGCAGTGGATCTGTTAGGTGGAAGGAGCTAGACGGGACCAGTGGAAGGAATGCCCGGAGGCAGAGTCCCACGACCTTGAAGGGGAATGATAGAGACAGGAGCTGGAGGCCAGGACCATGATAAAGAGGCTACACATTATAAGGCTCAACATCCTGACCTTGTGCCTTCCAGGACCTTGCGGCTGACAGATCGGGAGCTGTCAGGTGCAGAAAGTGCATTCTCCACTTCCTCTGTTGCCCCAGGGTAACCTCTAGACTCATTATAATAAATTTACATTGCGGCCCCGCCCCGCCCCATGGAGCAAGGCTGCGGAGACTGTTCCGGGACACAACTCGGAGGGTCAATAACTCCCCCTCCCAACCTGTGGGAGGAGTTTCCCAAAGGATTGGAAGCAGCCTCGGTTAGAGACCACCCCCCTGTACGTCCCGGCTCCTCCCAGCCCAGAGAGACCCAATAATATCCAGTCTCAAAGCAACCTAGGGGCCGGATCCACCTGGCGGCACGTGCCCGCCCTCCCACCTTGAGAGTGTACTTTCGCTTTAATAAACTGCTTTGTGCTGGCTCCTTTCCTTCTGGCTGTCTTTATTCTGAGCGCAGATCCCCCACGTAAATCTTCTTCTGGGGAATCCAAGGACCGAGACCTTCCTTCACACAGCGCAGGCTCTCACCCGTCACAGATGGAATCATAGGCGGTCTGACTCTTGAGTCTGGCCGCATAAGCTTTGTCCCAAGGTACTGGGGAGCTATAGAAAGTTTTTTCCTCTAAATAAACTTTTATGGAGGTACGTATTAGTTATCTGCTGCAGTATCACAAATTACCCCCAAATTTAGCAATTTAAAACACCACCAGCAAAATTTTTTTAAATGGCTCCACGCTGGGCGTGGAGCCCAATGCGGGGCTTGAACTCACGACCCTGAGATCAAGACCTGAGCTGAGATCAAGACTCCGAAGCTTAACCGACTGAAGTGCCCAGGTGCCCCAAAACAACAAACGTTTAACTCACGTAATTTCTGGGGGTAAGGAATCCAGGAGCGACCTAGCCGGGCAGTTGCGTCTTAGGGTCGGTCATGTGGCTGGGACCATCTTTTGAAGACCTCCACTAGGTCTGGAGCGTCTGCTTCCACGTTCACTCAGGTGATTAGGGGTAGAAGGCCTCGGTTCCTCAGTGGCTGTTGGCGGGACCTCCGGCCCTCTGTTTAATCAAACAAGGAGGCCATTAAATTGGAGTGGCCCTAACACAGCAGCTTAGAGGAGTGAACCCAAACCTAAGCCTCAAGGTATAGACACGGAAACCCAAGGACAACCAATCAGCCAGCTCCCTGACTGGTGTGTGATAGCTTAGTGTGGGGTCCCTACATAGCCTCAGGATGGAGCTGGTCACCAGAAAGAGGGAGTGATTAGAGGGTTGGAACTTTCAGCCCCAGTCCGCATCTCTGGGGAGTGTGTGTGAGCGTGTGTGAGTGTGAGAGTGAGTGAGTGTGTGTTGGGGCGAAACTGCTGGAGACTAAAGCTCTGTAAAGGGGGCACCCGGGTGGCTCAGTCGTTAAGCGTTTGCCTTCAGCTCAGGTCATGATCCCAGGGTCCTGGGATTGAGCCCCGCATCAGGCTCCCTGCTTCGTGGGAAGCCTGCTTCTTCCTCTCCCGCTCCCCCTGCTTGTGTTCCTGCTCTGGCTCTCTCTGTCAAATAAATAAATAAAATTAAAAAAAAAAAAAGCTCTGTAAGAACAGTTTTTCTTCCCCCAGTTTACTTTCCCATTTTCTTTTTTTTAAAGATTTTAAGTAATCCCTACACCCCTCTTGGGGCTCGAACTCACCACCCCGAGATCAAGAGTCGCACCCTCCAGGGACTGAGCCAGCCAGGCGCCCCATTTCCCATTTTAATTTAAGCGAATTTTACATCGGGTAGTTTTCCCTTTTTATTTTTTTATTATTTTTTTTTAAGTAGGCTCTGCGCCCAACATGAGGCTTGAACTCATGACCCCGAGATCGAGTCGCATGCTCCGTGGACTGAGCCGGCCAGGCGCTCCAGCTTTCCCTTTTTAATCACAATTAACATACTTGAAAATTTTATACTGATGATTTGGAAAAAGAAAGCCGACAGTAATCTCATGACTAAAATTATGAATTCATTTTCATTGTCTAGGAGAAATGGGTAATTTCAGTATTAGTGGAGCATTGTATGGAGTTTAAAATAGCAACAAAGTAGGAGTGCCTGGCTGGCTCAGTCAGTGGAGCACCTGACTCTTGATCTTGGGGCTGTGAGTTCGAGCTCCACATTGGGTGTAGAGATTACTTAAAAACAAAAACAACAACAACAAAAAACTCTTTAAAAAAAGTAGTAATGAAGTTTTCTGTGGTTTGGTTATTTTTAGCTGAAATTTTAATTGTTCCTTCTTTATGGATCTGTAGGCGCATCTTCTGAAAGATTTCTATTTCATTTGCAACATGGCCAAAGGCTGCACTTGAAGGTTAATTTAAGTTTTGGAGGCTTCTCTTTCCCAAGGGGCAAGGCAGTTTTGCCAATCACTTTATTTCCCAGTGACGATGGGGGGCTCGATCCCAGGACACTGGGATCATGACCTGAGCTGAAGGCAGACGCTTACCTGACTGAGCCACCCAGGAGCCCCTCTATAGAAAAAATTCTTACATGACAAGATTTGATAGGCTTCTGGGTTGATTAAACCCATCCACCTTCTGGGATGGTGCCTTATTCCAGTTCCACAGGGACAGAAGCTTTCTGTGCTCAGGATCCTTCCAGAACTTACCTATGTACCTCTTCATCTGACAGTTCATCTGGATCCTCTATAAGGTTTTTAAAAAGTAATCTTTGCACCCAATGTGGGCCTTGAACCTACAACCCTGAGATCAAGAGTTGCATGCTCCACGTTGGGTGTAGAGATTACTTAACTAAATAAAACTTTAAAATAAGTAAATAGGGGCACCTGGGTGGCTCAGTTGGTTAAGCGTCTGCCTTTGGCTCGGGTCATGATCCCAGGGTCCTGGGATCAAGTCCCCCATTGGGCTCCTTGCTCAGTAGGGAGCCTACTTCTCCCTCTGCCTGCCACTTCCCCCGCTTGTGCTCCCTCTCTCTCTGACAAATAAATGAATAAAATCTTTAAAAAAAATTCATAGGAGTATTGTACTTATAAGAACAGACATAGGAGGGGCGCCTTGGGTGGCTCAGTTGTTAAGCATCTGCCTTCGGCTCAGGTCATGATCCCAGGGTCCTGGGATCGAGCCCCATGTCGGGCTTCCTGCTCAGTGGGGAGCCTGCTTCTCACTCTCCCTCTGTCTGCTACTCTCTCTCTCTGACAAATAAATAAATAAAATCTTTAAAAAAAATTCATAGGAGTATTGTACTTATAAGAACAGACATAGGAGGGGCGCCTTGGGTGGCTCAGTTGTTAAGCATCTGCCTTCGGCTCAGGTCATGATCCCAGGGTCCTGGGATCGAGCCCCATGTCGGGCTTCCTGCTCAGTGGGGAGCCTGCTTCTCACTCTCCCTCTGTCTGCTACTCTCTCTCTGTCAAATAAATAAATAAAATCTTTAAAAAAAAAAAGAACAGACATAGGAATATTATATATGGGAAAACTATATTATAGTAAGACATACAAATATATAGAATGTTATATGTCAAATATATGAATATTTTATGTAAATACCATGTATAGAAAATATAGGAAGACTAGAGTTAGAGAAATATACACAGAGGAATATTGCATACATGAATATAGGAAGATATATTTGAATACAGATATATGTATATAAAGTTTGGCAGTTAAGGGCACAACATGGCTTCTGGAGCCAGATGGCCTGGGTTCCAATCCCAGCTCTGCCACTTAATATCGTGTGGCTTTGGGCAAATGCCTGAACTACTCTGTGACTCAGTTTTCCCATCTGTAAAATGGGGATAATAACAGTCCCACATCACTGATTTGTTGTGAGGATTACATGCTTCCAAGAGTGCCTGGCATGTAGCTTAATAAACCAATACAGGGGCGCCTGACTGGCTCAGTTTGTGGAATGGGTGACTCTTGATCTCGGGGTTGTAGGTTCGAGCCCCACATTGGGTGTAGAGATTACTTAAAATAAAATCTTATAAAATAAATAAATCAATACATAGCGGGCTGTTTTTCCTTTGGGCTCACTATACTCACAGCCCTGCATCTTCCTTTTCCGCTTTCTGCCATGGGAAATCCCTCTAAGACAATGGTTTCACTCTGGCTGCACCTTGGCATCACTTAGGGGAGCTTTACAAAATACTGATCCCCTGGTTCCAGGGACTCTGATTTGGCTGCTCTGGGGTGCGGCCTGAAGATCAGAATTTTTAAACATTCCCAGGAGATACTCGTACTTGGCTGCAGTTGAGGACCCCTGGAGCAAGCCCACCAGAATGGATTCTGGCTTGCCATTTGGAATGGCTGCATGAAGAGTTTACAAAGTTGGGGCACCTGGGTGGCTCAGTCAGTTAAGCCTCTGACACTTGGTTTCAGCTTAGGTCGTGATCTTGGGGTCATGATCTCCGGGTCGTGAGATCGAGCCCCCCAGCGGGCTCTGTGCTCAGTGTGGAGTCTGGGAAAGATTCTCTCTCCCTCTCCCTCCCTTGTCTCTCGCACCTTGGGTGCACACGCACGCACTCTCTCTCCCTCTCTCTCTCAGATAAATATATAAATAAAATCTTAAAAAAAAAAGAGTTCACGAAGTAGGTGAATCATCATTTTTTCAACGCAAAGATAGCTTTTCGTCTTTGATTCCCAGCTTCTCGCTACTCCAGTCCTGCAGTGAGAACCACGCCTTTAGCTTACTCTGGAGACTTGATTTCTATGGGATGCATTCCCAGCAATAGGGTTGCTGAGTCAAGGGCAAAGATGCATTTCTTTTAATGGACGTAGATTATAGATTGTGACAGATGCTGCCAGATTCCCTTTCAAAAAGGCTGTAACAGTTCTCATTGCCATCAGTGATAGATGAATGTGCCCTTTCCCATAGACCCCACCCAGCAGCATGTGTATGCCCCTCTGAAATTTGTACCATTTAGGGGGTATAAAGGAAAGTCTCCATGTGTAGGAGCCTTTTCATATCTTTTCATATATGTATTAGCTGGTTCATTTTACTGCTCTGCAAATTATCTATTCAAACCCTTTGTCCATGTTTCTTCTGGAGTGTTTTTCCTTTTTTTTTTTTTAAGATTTTTTTCTGTTTATTTATTTGAGAGAGAGAGAGCACATGGGAGGGGGGAGAGTCAGAAGGAGAAGCAGGCTTCCCGCTGAACAGGGAGCCCGATGCGGGGCTCCATCCCAGGACCCTGGGATCCTGACCTGAGCCGAAGGCAGACGCTTAACGACTGAGCCACCCAGGCGCCCCTGTAGCTGGCTTTAATATCTGGTGAATCCAGTCAGCCTTCATTCCTCTCTTTATTTATTTATTTATTTATGTATTTATTTATGTATGTATTTATTTTTATTTAAAGATTTTATTTATTTCCTTGACAGAGAGTGACACAGCGAGAGAGGGAACACAAGCAGGGGGAGTGGAGGAGGGAGAAGCAGGCTTCCCGCGGAGCAGGGAGCCCGATGCGGGGCTTGATCCCAGGACCCTGGGATCATGACCTGAGCCGAAGGCAGAAGCCCAATGACTGAGCCACCCAGGCGCCCCCATTCCTCTCTTTAATAATGACCATTCTCAGATAACTTTCTGTCTATAGGAACTTCAGAATTGTCTGGTCAAATTCCAACATGAAACCCCACTAGAAATAGATCGAACCATAACGAATGAGTTTGGCTAAGCAACTTCATCTTTTTGAGCCTTGGCTTGCCCGTCTGTAAAACGGGGTCTAAGTGATGTGAGCAATTTCATGAGCCCATGCACCGAATGCTTGTAGCGCAGTGCGGGGCACATCGTTAGCCCTGGATAAATAACAGCCATTAGTCACAGGAAGAGTTCAATAACTATGATCCTTCTTGTGATTGTGATTTTGCGTCCCCCCTTCTGCCTTCATGGCCTCTCCCCTGTCCCCTCAGCTGTCACAACGATTCCCGTTAAAACCCAGGTTGACCATGTCTCCTCTCTGCTCAAAACCATCCCGCGGCTCCTGTCTCACTCCAAGCAAAAGCTAAAATCTGACAAGGCTCCGCAGGATCTGTCACCCTGCCTAACGTCCCCATTTCATTGGTCCTTACTGCTGCCCTCACTCATTCTGTGAGGTGGCTTCTTGAAACACAGTCCTGCTTCTGAGCTTTCACTCGGGCTCTTCCCTCTTCCTGGAACGCCTCTCCCACATGTCAGATGTCCATCAGATGTCATCTTCTCATGGGGGACTTCCTTAAACACCCTATTTAAAATTCCAAATTGATGAATTATTGAACACTGCCTCTGAAACTAATGATGTACTTACTATATGTTGGCTAACTGAATTTAAATTAAAAAAAAAAATCCAAACTTCAGGGCGCCTGGCTGGCTCAGTCGGTGAAGCGAGTGACTCTTGATCTTGGGGTTGTAGGTTCGAGACTCGTGTTGGGTATAGGGATTACTTAAAAATAAAATCTTAAAAAGAAAAATCCAAACTATTCCCCTTCCTACTTACTCCCAGCACTTCCTGACTGGCTCCCCTGTTTGTCACCAGCTGATGTTCTAAACTTGCACTGTCAAATATGACAGCCAAGTGGCTAGTGAGCACTTGAAATGTGCCGAATCTGGGGCGCCTGGGTGGCTCAGTTGGTTAAGCGTCTGCCTTCAGCTCAGGTCATGATCCTGGGGTCCTGGAACTGAGCCCCACATCGGGCTCCCTGCCTAGCGGGAAGCCTCCTTCTCCCTCTGCCTACCACTCCCACCTGCTTACACTCTCTCTCTGTGTCAAATAAATAAATAAAATCTTAAAAAAAAAAAGAAAGAAATGCCAAATCCAACTTTAGATGTGCTGTAAGTACCAAATACACATTGGACTATGAAGATATGATATGAAAAAAAGTAGAACGCAAAATAGCGCCATAATTTCTATGTTGAATACATGTTGAATGATAGTATTTTGGACGTATGGGTATCTTAGTTCCTTATTGCTGCTGTAACAAATTCCCATCAGCTCAGTGGCTCAGTAGAAGACAAATTTGTTATCTTACAATTCCGGAGGTCTGAGATGAGTCTTATAGGGCTAAAATCTTCTAAATCCTAAAAAAAAAAAAAAAAAAAAAATCCCCTAAATCCTTATAGGGCTAAAATCAAGCCACCTTCCTTCTGGACGCTCTAGGGATGAATCTGTTCCCTTGCTTTTTCCAGCTTCTAGAAGCTGCCCACATTCCTTGGTTCTTGAGCTCCTTTGCCTCACTCCAACCTCCGCTGACGTCATCAGATCTCCCTCTCCCTCTGTTTCTCCTGCCTTCCCTTTTCCCTTATTAGGACCCATGATTACAGTAGAACCCCCCCCCCCGCCAGATGATCCAGGATAATCTTCCCATCTCGAGCTTAGTGTAGCCACATCTGTACACTCTCTTGCTATGTAAGTTAACACATTCACAGGTCCAGAGAACTAGGAGGTGGGCATCTTTGGGGGCTATTATCCGCCTACCTGAATTACCTTAGTAATAAAATATATTACAAAAGTTAATTTTGCCTATTTCTTTTTATTTTTTTTTAATGTGGCTACTAGAAAAGTAAAAATGACCTATGGGGCTCCCATTCTGTTGCTGTTGGACAGCACTGTTCAATATGTTCTGCTAGTCTATTCATTATCTGCTCCCTCCTACTACTAGAATGTCTGCTCCAAGAAGCCTGGGATCTATTTTATTTACCATTATGTCCTTGGTGCTAGCGCAGTTCCTCGCACATAGCGGGCCCTCAATAAATATTCGTTGAGGGAGCAGATATTATGAATGTTTTTCCTGATGACCTCAGACACCCCTACTTCCACTCCACCCTCCCCCATATCTTCCTTCTCCTCTTCCAAGACCAAGGATTCAAGGTAGAGGCCAGATTGGGCAGGGTAGGAGAGATTTGGGACAATCCTGGAAGGCTTCCTAGAGGAGGGAGCAAGGCTGGTAAGATGAAGGGATCCCAGGCCAGTAAAGGTCTTACAGATGATGACACTCTCCCTCCAGACTGAGCCTGGCTGTTTCCATGGAGATGGATTCAGGTCCCACCCCCTGGGCCAAAGTGTTGGAGATATGGTTGCCATGACAACGACGGGCTATCCTCAGGATGGCAAGGTCTGTTCCAGCCAGATGCCCTTTGGGTGGAATTAGAGTAATGTGGAATAAAAATAGCAGCTCGGGAAAGGGCTAAGCTCTCTATGTCGGCTCACAAATCACACTGTGACACCTGCTGGGCTGGCTGGTTGCAATCAATGGCAGACCCCCAGCTCCCTGGCCCTTAGTCCTCTGGCTTCTGTCGCTCTTCCTGTCCTAACTCTTGGGCATTTCTTTTTTTTTTTAAGATTTTTATTTATTTAATAAAAAGAGCGAGAGAGAGAGAGAGCAAGCGAGAGCATGAGCAGGGGGAGAGGTAGAGTGAGAGGGAGAAGCAGACTCCCCACTGAGCAGGGAGCCTGATGCGGGGCTCAATCCCAGGACCCTGGGATCATGACCTGAGTCAGGGGCAGACACCCAACTGACTGAGCCACCCAGGCGTCCCTTGGGCATCTCAAAATGCACAGAGATGGCTGTTCCAATGTGCTGGCCCCTCAGTGCCTTGACCTCTTCTTCTCCAAAGACCTTGCCCTCCGCCTACCCTTCATCCCTCCCTCTGTCCTGTGGCCAGAGCAGACACCTGTCACTTGACAACCACACACTCCCTCCACCATTTCAACTTCTAGCAGCCCACACCAGCACCCCCATTTGGACCTTTCCAACTCGCTTCATCTGGTGTCCCAACTCCTTTAGTCTCAGCAAGACCTCCATTCCGTTAATCCGCCTGCTTTGCACGGACCCAGCCCCCTCATGACCACTCAGCCCTCACACAGCTTAGAGCCTGTGTCCCCTGCCCTCAACTCCCTTACTCCCTCTCATTCATTGGTCTTATAGGAAAGACACCCAGCTATCTGCCTACTGTGGCCTGCAACTGGTCGGCTGAGTGGCTGGAGAAGAATCTGGAACCACGGCGCCAGGTCTCACGTTAACTTCAGTACCTTGGACCTCAAGGTTTCACTAACATTGTCTGGCAATTGTTTGTCTGAGCCCTAGTCCCTTTGTTCTTCCAAAACTCCTAAATATGTTTTTTTTTAATTGTGGTAAAAGATACATAACATAGGGGCAGCCGGCTGGCTCAGTTGGTAGAGCATGCAACTCTTGATCTCGGAGTCGTGAGTTCAAGTCCCACATTGGGTGTAGAACTTACCCCCACACCCCCAAAAATGCATAACGTAGAATTTATCATTTTAAGCATTGAAAAGTGTTAAATTCGGAGTCATTAAGCACTTTCACCATGTTGTGCAACCATCCCCACTATCTTTCGGTCTCTACCAATTTGTCTATTCCTGGATAGCTCATATACATGGAACCCCACGATATTTATTCTCTTGTGTCTCGCTTCTTTCACTTAGCGTAATGTTTTCAAGGTTCGTCCATGTCGTAGAGTGTGTCAGAATTTCATTTCATTTCTCCCCCCATTGAAACATTTTATTTGTATGTATGTATTCCCTCCCTTGGAAAAGATCACCAGGACCTTCCCTCCTGTGTGTTTTTGTCCTACCTGTTTTGGTCCACGACACCAGCTGCGGTTGTCAATGCAATGAAACCAAACTAATGGGATGGGTTTATAAGCTTCACAGCAATTTTCCCAGCTCCGTGATCATCAGTGATTTCAGTGTAATCAGGCTTCATCATCTCAATTAGAAGCTGGAAAATTACTTTGGAGCATGGCCTAATAAGAACTTGGCAGGTGCCTCTCTTGTTGGCATTGTTAATGTTCTTGAGCTCTTGAGAGCGTCGGCCAGGACATTCACACCAGCTTTATGGAGGCGTGGAAGGATGGAGGCTGAAAAATGTTCCATTGCGTGGATATACCACATTTGGTTTATCCGTTCATTTGTGGAGGGACTCGAGTTGTTTCCTAGACAACTCAAACTCCTACATCTCCTCCCTTCTTGCCCCCTGTCAGTGGGGACTTTCCTTCCTATGTCACTGAGAGAGGAGAACCCCCCAGAAGAAAACTTCCCCAGACTCCTACTACTCATCTACCTCTTTCCTCCTGTTCCTTGGTATACCAGTTATCTGCTACTGCTGCATACCAAACAACCCCCAAACTTAGCGTAAAACACCCCTGTATTATATTCATGGATTCTGTAGGTCAGGCATTTGAACAAGGCACAGCAAGGGACAGCTTGTCTCTGCTCCCTGATGTCTGGGGCCTCAACTGGCAAGAGTTGCAGAATGGGGTGGGGGGTGGGGGATGACTCCAGGCTGGGAGCTGGAATCAGCTGGAGGAGTCTTCACTCCTGTCCTGGCAGTTGGTACTGGCTGGGACCTCAGCTGAGCTGACAACCAGAGTACCTTCATGGGACCTCTCTGAGTGGGCTACTTGACCTTCCTCAGCGCCTGGTGGCTGGGTTCCAAGAGTGAGTGCCCTAAAAGCAGGCGGGAGGTGCCTGGCACTTGACAATGAGCCTCGGAAGCCTCACCTCCTCTGTGTTTCGTTGGTTCACGCAGCCGCAAGGTTTTGCCCAGGTTCAAGGGGGAGGGAACACACCCTCGCACAAAACACACTCAGTGGGAGGAATGTCAAGGTCACACTGTGAGAGCATTTTGGATGGGAGAGATTGTTGTGACTGTCTTTGGAAAACACACCTTCCTTAGTAATGACGAACTATGCTCTTGAGCTGGGGGACCCTTCCTGTCTTGCCTCGGTATGAACAACATTCCAGCCGTCCTCTTCTCCCCTGTTTCTCCTCTGAAATCTAGGAATCCAGATCATCCCTACCAGCACACAAAAGGGCTGTTTGATCTTCTCTGACCTTTCTATAAAAATTACTGAGTCCCCAGCCCACTCTGTTGCTTATGGTTATATCCTCAGTCCTTAGAACAGTGCCTGGCTGATGGTAGGTGCCTAGTGAATATTTTTTTTAGCAAATATTTTGAGTGAAACTGGTATTGAGAGTTGCCTCCAGGAAGGGGAACTGGGTGCGCAGCAGATATACATTGTTTAAAAATGGGAGCTGCCCGCACCCAAGGTGAGAGGGGCTTTTCTCCACCCTTTTAAAATTGTAAAATAGAGGGGCGCCTGGGTGGCTCCGTCGGTTAAGTGTCCGACCCTTGATTTTGGCTACTATCTCAGGGTCGTGAGATCGAGCCCGTTGTAGGGCTCTGCGCTCAGCACGGGGAGTCTGCTTGAGATTCTCTCTCGCCCTCTGCCCCTCCCCCACTCTCAAATAAATAAATCTTTAAAAATAAAATAGAAATACTTACTTTTCTGTATAGCCCTTTTGAGTCTTCTGAATTATGCACTCTGACTACATCTTACCCGTTTAAATTAATACATTATATTATTTTTAAAGATTGGCCACCCAGGGGTGGCTCTGTCAGTTAGGCATCTGCCTTCGGCTTGGGTCATGATCCTAGGGTCCTGGGATCGAGCCCCGCATTGGGCTCTCTGCTCATCAGGGAGTCTGCTTCTCTCTCTCCCTCTGATCCTCCACCCTGCTCATGCTTTCTCTCTCTCAAATAAATAAGTAAAATATTTAAAAAAATAAGTAAATAAAATAAAATAAAAAAATAAAGATTAGCCCAGGGGCACCTGGGTGGCTCAGTCGGTTAAGCGTCTGCCTTTGGCTCAGGTCTTGACCCCAGGGTCCTGGGCTCGAGTCCCACGTCAGGCTCCCTGCTCTGCAAGGAGCCCTGCTTCTCCCTCTGCCTCTCTCTGTCTCTTTCTCTCTCTCATTAATAAATAAATAAAATCTTTAAAAAAATAAAATAAATATTAGCCCAGCATCTGGCACAAAATGAATCAGCCACTGAAAGTCATGTGTTGTCATGATGAGGTGGGGCTCGCCCTGCCCATCCCGCCTCCATTCTCCTCCTCTGAACACCCCCGCCTGGGAACTTCTGTTTCCTCTGAGCCTCCCCATGCTGGCCCAGCCCAAGCCCAGCCCTAGGGGTGTTTGATCTGACCACTTCAGAAACTTCACCTCGGGCCTGCAGCCCATGAAAGGCAACTGGAGCTGGGAGTCCTCCCCAGAGGAGCCTTTGAGGATGGGATGATAGAAATTAGCCGGATGAGGAGCTCAGGAATGTAGGGCTGGGTTAGGAAGAGGCAAGGCTGAAGGGAGCCAGGGAAGCAGAGAAGGCGAGCCTCCTAGGGCATTTACCAAGTACTTTCTGTGTACCCAAGCATGTGCTGGACAGTGTTGTGGACGCGATGGCAACCGGCCCTGCCCTCACAGGGCATTGCGGGAGACGGGCCAGTGACTAGAGAGTGACAACCCTAGAGTGAACAGGGTTGGGGGGGGCAGGGCGGGCACCTGATGCAGTCAAGGAGGGCTTCCCGGAGGACGGGCTACCAAGCTCCTTACAGAATCTATGACAAGCATGGAGACCCATGTTTTTGGCTGTGTCTGATGCTACTTTCCCTCATTCCCTTAAATCCTTAAATCCAGCTGTGCTGGCCTTCTTTCTGATTCTTGAACTCTCAGAGTTCATTTCCAAGCCTCTGAGCCATTGTACTTGCTGTTCCTTCTGCCTGCTTCTCTTTTCTCACTTCCTCACCTGAAGGCTCCTTCTCAGTCAGACTGTAGACCAGTTCTTGCAGCACTTAACCCTTTTTAAAAGTCCCCTGTTTGTACTTTCTGTTGTCTCCTTTATTTTCTGTCTTGCCAGCTAGGATATGGCCTCTTCTCAGTTCCTGCTCCCTAATCCCTGGCACCCGCCCCCCCTCCTCCCCTCCCCTCCCGCCCCTGACAAAGAGTTGATGGCTGTCACATGTTTGTTATGTGAAGGAAGGAAGCCATTGTCTCCCAGATAAACCTCAGTCTGGTGAAGAGGTGGGGGGGGAATGGAGTTCCAGGTGGAGGGAACAGCATGAGCAGGGAGGGAGATGGTGTTTCAGAGGCCCTGGGGGAGGTTGTGTGTGTCTTGTAGAAAGAGGGAGGAGGGAGGAAAGTTAGAGAGAGGGAGGAATAGGGGGGAGCAGGGAGGGAGGTGAGTCTGCTCTTACCCTTCTAGATGGGGTATGAAGGATCCAGAGCTTTGATCCACTGGACAGTTGGAGGTGGCAGGATCATATCAGGATCCTTTTGTGTAGGGGCAGAGGTGGCCAAAGATGCCTTTTTGGGAGACCCCATGGGTGGCTTGCAGAGGCCAGGCCAGAGGGCAGGGTCTGAGGGATAGGCCTCGCCTCCCAGAGCCTCTAAGGGCTTCGTGCAGAACATTCCATGGCAGGACCTTCTGGAACAGGCTATGAGGGCTTGGCAGCCCTGGCCAGTCCCCACTCTTAGGTCACTGCCCCGGCCTCGTCACAGCCCAGGCTCACCCTCCTCCAGTCCCTGCTCCCCACAGCAGCCTGGGGCAGTACTTTTAAGAGAACACTTGAAAAAAAAAGTTAATAGGTAATTAAAGGCACATGGCAGAGATTTCTAAAAGTACAGGAGGGGACTCAGTGAATGCCTTCCCTTCTCCCTTCCCCCCTGGGGCCCCTCCAGGGAGGCGCTGGGGCCGGGCCTCCAGTTTCTTGGGTTTTCTCCAGAGATAGTCTATCATATGTAAGTGCAGATGGCAAAGTGCTATTCAGGTTATTCACATGATTTTTTTTTTTTTTTTCAAATTTAAGAGTAGAGTCGGGGATGCCTGGCCGGCTCAGCCGGTAGAGTGTGCAACTCTTGATCTCAGGGTTGTGAGTTCAAGCCCCACCTTGGGTGTAGAACCTACTTTAAAAAAAAAGAGTATATTCTTTTATTCAACACATGTTTATATTGAGCACCTACTGTATGCCGGGCACTGTTCTGGGCACGGGGGGGGGGGTACAGCAGCAAGGAAAATAGACAAAATTCTCTGCACTCGTGGAGCTGACATTCTAGTGGGGGGAGACAGACAGTGGATAAATAAAATAAGTACATTTTGACATTATATAGCAGGTCAGATGGCATGGTAAGTCCTTTTGATAAAACAAAGCAGGCAAAGGAGGCGGAATATCAGGGAAGCAGGTTTCATTTTTTTAAAGATTTTATTTATTTATTTGACAGAGAGAGACAGTGAGAGAGGGAACACAAGCAGGGGGAGCGGGAGAGGGAGAAGCAGGCTTCCCGCAGAGCAGGGAGCCCGATGCGGGGCTCGATCCCAGGACCCTGGGATCATGACCTGAGCCGAAGGCAGACGCTTAAGGACTGAGCCACCCAGGCGCCCCAGCAGGTTTCTATTTTTTTTACAAAATGGTCAGAGAAGGCCCCAGTGAAAGGGAATGTTTGAGGAAAGGCCCAAAGGAGGTAAGGAAGTGAGTCACATGGTCATCTGGCGGCATGGGTGCAAAGAGCAGAGGGAACAGCAAGTGTAAAGGCCCTGAGGTAGGAGTGAGTCTGAAGTGTTGCAGATCCAGGAAGGAGCAGCGAAGCTGAAGAGGAGTGGTTGAGGAGAATGGGGCCGACACATAAGCTCTCAGAGACTTGTCCACAAGTTGGCTTTTGCTTTCTCCTCTGGGAGATGTCTCAGTGGTGTGCTGGGGCCGGCTTGTAACAGTTTGCGAGAGCCGATTGCTAAATTTTGGGGAATTTTGCAAGCCAGTTGGTTACACGCAGCCATTACTGAAAATTAAATTATACACATTTACGGTGAAATAAATGACATTAGACACAAAGACAATAAGTAGTCAACACTTATCACTTCCTAATTATTGTACTGCATTTTACTACTATCTCCGCTCCGGGGGTTCCTTAACGCCCGTCGTGTCCGCATGGTAAGAACACTACCTAACGGTGGCCTATTGTGTATTTTTTTCTGAATTCTGCATTCAACAATGTCACAACTCAACGGTATCAACTGGTAGCTTACAATGTGCAGCGGTGGGAGTAGTTACACCATAGACACTGGCAAATCAGGGCCGTTTCTTCCCCCAAAGAGCTGGTGATTAAATATTTACCAGCACACCACTGTAATGCATAGAGATTTGGCTTTTTTTTTTTTTCCCCTGTAAAGCTGGGTGGTGTTCTGTTGCAAGGATGGGCCATAAGACACTTTGCTGTCTTCTTCCTGATGGGCGCTTTGCCGGTTTCTGGTGTTAGCTAGCGCAAACAACATCAGTGATTTCCCGCGGGTGTGACCACAGTCATATACTAAATCCCCCAAAGAACTTCTGTGTTCTTTGAACAAAGCAAAAGGTGTGGGAATTCTAACGTTAATGATTGTTGCCTAATGCCTCTCCATGAAGGCTGTACCCATTTCCACACCCACTAGCAAATGGGTCAGAGTGCAAAGTCTTCTTCTAAAGACTGCACTTGCGGGCGCCTGGGTGGCTCACTCGGTGGTGCGTCTGCCTTCAGCTGGGGTCACGGTCCCAGGGTCCTGGGATCGAGCCCCGCATTGGGCTCCCTGCTCAGCGGGGAGTCGGCGTCTCCCTCTCCCTCTCCCTCTCCCTCTGCCTGCAGTTTCCCCGCTTGTGCTCGCTCACTCTCTCAAATAAATAAATAAAATCTTAATAAATAAATAATTAAAGACTGTGAACTTGGCCGTGTCACTTTGCCGCTTAAACTCTTTGATGCCCCACCCCCACCCTCCACGCTGATTCTCCCAAGGCCCAAGTCCTTCATAGTCAGGTGGTCCCTTTGTCTGGCGACTGGAATTTTGCATCATGACCCCACCGTGACCCCTCAAAGAACTGCACATGCCAGCCACCTTGATAATCTGCTGTCTGTACCCTGAAATGGGCCGTGTTCCCACCCACTCTCCTTTGCTCCTGCCTTCCCCTCCTCCAGGAGCTTACTCCCAAGAGCCTGATCACCAGACTAACCCCCACTGGATCCGTTGGGTTCCTTTTTTATTTCAGGTGACTGAAATCCTTACTGTAACTGTCTCCAGCAACATCGGACTGATGAGTTCATCGGCGTGAAAAATCGTCCAGTTGGCTGGCTTCAGGCAGAGCTGGCTCCAGGAGCTTGAACGATGCCATGAGGCCAATCTGGGCCAGTCAGTTCTGTTCTCTTTCATGCTGGCACTCTTTGGCAGACTCGGTGTCTAGAAATCCTCCCCGCATCCTCCCATGGTCATGGGAGGCAAAGAGCCGGAGGGGGAGGTCAGGTTCCAGGTGGAGGAACAGCTGGCCGTGGTGTGTGCCGGGACCGGGGCTAGAACCCGGAACGGGGCCTGGTGAACAACCCAAGAGCTACATATCACTCTGCAGGCCTAACTCCAAAGAGAGGACAAGTCCTTGCCCACTTGCTAAATTCCTCAGTTGAGGGGCAGAGTGGGAAGAGCTGCTTCGGCTCTGGAGGCGGAAAATCTGGGTTCAAATCCCGCCTCTGGGCTTTGGCAGGATGAAAACAGGTTTGGAACTAGGTCATGTTGATGGTTACACTGTGAATGTGTTCAATGCCACTGGATTGCACTCTATAAAATGATTAAAATAAGAGTGCCTGGGTGGTTCTGATGTGGTTTTGGAATATAGGGGAGGTTCAGTGGGGTGGAGTCTGGAGCTGACGACCAAGAAGGAATTCTTGAGATGTCTTTGGTGCAAGATGGTGGTTTATTAAATCATGGGGACAGACCCGCGGGCAGAAAGAGCTGCAGCCCCAGGGTTGTGAGGGGTGGCTGATTATATACCCTGCGGTTGGGGGAGGTAAGGAAAAGGGAGGTTTCAAGACAACTTTCATATGCTAAGGAGGCCTTGTCATTTGTCAAGTTAGGGTCCTTCCCCGCCCCCCGCCCCCCCAGCAAGGCATTAACGTTAAGATGGCTGGGAGAGGGGCACCTGGGTGGCTCAGTCGGTTAAGCGGCTGCCTTCGGCTCAGGTCATGATCCCAGGGTCCTGGAATCGAGTCCCACATCGGGCTCCTTGCTCAGCAGGGAGCCTGCTTCTCCCTCTCTCTCCCTCTGCTTGTGCTCTCTCTGTCAAACAAATAAAATCTTAAAAAAAAAAAAAAGATAGTTGGGAGATTCCTGGAAGACTGTCACATGTCCCACCCCGGGGTAGGGGTTGGGGGGAGGTTGCAGGGTGTCAGCTTATGCTTTGTCTTCAGCCAGCCTTCTGCTCCCTCATCACTTCAGTTGATTAAGCGTCTGCCTTGGGCTCAGGTGGTCCTGGGATCGAGCCCCGCATCAGGCTTCCTGCTCAGCAGGGAGCCTGCTTCTCCCTCTCCCTCTCCCCCTGCTTGTGCTCTCCTTGGCTCTCTCTCTCAAATAAGTAAATAAATCTAAAAAAATTATTAAAATAGGGGCGCCTGGATGGTGCAGCTGGTCAAGCGTCTGACTCTTGGTCTTGGCTCAGGTCGTGATCTCAGGGTCGTGGGATCGAGCCGCACCCTGGGCTCTGAGCTGCTCAGCGTGGCATCTGCTTGAGATTCTCCCTCTCCCTCTGCCCCTCCCCCCACTCTCTAAAATAAATAAATAAAATCTTTTACAAAATTAAAAAAAAATAAAATGATTAAAATGGCCAACATCCTGCGAGGTGCCCACAGCTCGAAAATAGTGAGGCCAACGATGCTAAAAATATAATAAAATAAAATATAAATTAAGAGGAGAAAGAAGAAAATCCTGGCTCGACCGCTTACCAGCTGTGTGAGCCTGGGCAGGTCAGGCCACCTCTCTGAACCCTCTGCTTCCCGGACTGTGAAATAAGGGTGATAATAGGGCCACCTTGCCGCCGGCTTGTGGAGAGAGGCTTAAACAGGTTGATGAGACCTTTATAGCGCTGGGCAGCACCCAGGATTTTTTGGTGAAGTGTTCAATGGCCTAATTACATCAAAATACTGGGTGGATTGCTAATGGAAAGAGATCAAAGGCGAGATGTCACTGTCCTAGTCTGGTTGGGCTGGGTGGCTTGTAAACCATAGAAATTTATTGTTAACCATTCTGGGGGCTGGACGTGGGAGATCAGGGTGCCAGCCCCGTCGGCCGAGGGCCCTGTTCTGGTCACAGACTTGCATCCTCCAAGGCGCATGGCAGAAGGGGTGAGGGCGCTCTCTGGAGCCTTTTATAAGGGCACTGATCCTAATCCTGAGGGCTCTACCCTGTGATTGACTCACCTCCCAAAGGCCCCACCTCCTAATAGCACCACCTGGGGGAGGGTAGGTTTCAACATATAAATTTTGTGTGTTGGGGGGGCACAAACAGTCAGACGATCGAAATCCCATAGTGTAGGATTCCACTGATATGAACTGTCCAGAAGAGGCAAATCATAGAGACAGAAAGCAGATTAGTAGTGTCCAGCCCCTGGGGGAGGGGACGGAGAGTCACACCTGTAAAGGGCACGGGTTTTTTTCCTTTGGTGGGGGAGTGATGAAAATGTTCTGGAACTAGATGGAGGTGGTGGTCGCACGACATTGTACCAAATGCTACTGCTTTAAGATGCTTTAAAATGGGGGCGCCTGGGTGGCTCAGTTGTTGAGCGCCTGCCTTCGGCTCATGTCATGATCCCAGGGTCCTGGGATCAAGCCCCGCATCGGGCTCCCTGCTCCGCGGGAGGCCTGCTTCTCCCTCCCCCACTCCCCCTGCTTGTGTTCCCTCTCTCGCTGTGTCTCTCTCTGTCAAATAAATAAATAAATAAACCTTTAGAAAAAAAAGATGCTTTAAAATGGGTCATTTTCATGTCATGTCAATTTCACCTCACACAATTTTTTTTAATTCACTTTGGGGGGCCCCTGGGGGGGGGTCAGTCGGTTGAGCGTCTGCCTTCGGCTCAGGTCATGATCCCAGGGTCCTGGTGATGGGGTTTTGGAATATAGGGGAGGTTCAGTGGGGTGAGGTCCGGAGCTGAAGACCAAGAAAGAATTCTTGAGACGTCTTTGGTGCAAAATGGTGGTTTTATTAAAGCACGGACACAGGACTCCCGGGCAGAAAGAGCTGTAGCACCGGGGTCAGAAGGAGAGACTGATTATATACTTGGGAGTTAGGGGAAAGTAAGGAAAAGGGAGGTTTCAAAAAGAACTTTCATATGCTAAAGAGGACCTACAAGATACCGGAGGCCTTGCCAATGCCATTGTCAAGTTAAGGTTGTTTCCCCCTTTAAACAAGGCATTAACATTAAGACAGTTGGGTGCTTCCTGGAGGAAGGTCACACATATCCCACCCAGGAGTTGGGGGGGAGGGGAGGTTGCAGGGTGTCAGCTTACGCTTTGTCCTCAGCTAGACTTCTGCTGCCTCATCACTGGGATCAAGCCCCCGAGAGCCCCGCGCTGGGCTCCCTGCTCCACAGGAAGCCCGCTTCTCCCTCTCCCACTCCCCCCTGCTTATGTTCCCTCTCTCGCTGTGTCTCTCTCTGTCCAATAAATAAATATTTACAAAAAATAAAATAAAATAAAAAATGCACTTTGGGGGGAAAATTGGGTGGAATGTGTCTTGATGTCCTTCTCGGGCTTCTCTTGTTCTCTTCCTGGCCTGACGCCCCATCTCCAATCCCCACTCACAGCTTCTCCTCTGGCTCCTTCAGTAATTCTCTGTGGAACTTCGTGACTCGGTTTCCTTGTCTGCACCAAGAGCGGATCGGACCCAGGGGTCTCCGATGAGCCCTCAAATGTTGTGTCCTTAAGTATTACTTGAGCTCAAGGTGGCAACAACTTCCCCACCCCCGCCCCCGCCCTTCCCGCCGCACCTCCCCCAGCTGCCCCCTCCCCAGCTCCCAAAGGACTTTGCCCAGGGCCTGTTAATCAGCACTCAGATTAACTCAGATGCCCCCTCATCTCAAGCTGAAGTGCAAATCCTCACACCCCTCAAAGCGAGGTCACTGGCCTCACACTCCCCTCAGAAAGCAAAGCAGGGGCTCTTGGGCCCTTTCTCCTGGAATCCAGCTGGCTGCACAGGTGGGGGGGGATTACTTGCTACTCAAGGGCTCCCCTAGCCTCAGATGCTTGGGGGTGACAATTTCTCCAGACTCACAACGTCCTGGTCCTTCGGGCTGGCTGCCTCCAGAGGTGACGCCCACACAGTCACCCTGAACAGGCGGTGTGATCATTTACTCTCTGAACTGGCTCCTTTCTCTTTTTTTTTTTAATTAAAAAATTTATTTATTTATTTATTTATTTATTTATTTATTTATTTATTTATTTATTTATTTAAGAGCGAGAGTGAGCAAGAGAGAGAGCACAAGCCAGGGGAGAGGCAGAGGGAGAGACAAAAGCAGACTCCCCCTGCAGATGCCTGGCTCCGAGATCATGACCTGAGCCGAAGGCAGACACTTAACCAACTGAACCACCCAGGCGCCCCGACTCATCTCCTTATTCCATTGCCAAGTCCTCTGCCTTTCAGGGGCTTCTGTCCCGTGGTTTTATTGAAATCTCCTGCCACCTTGGGGGTAAAAGGTCAGCTAAGAAAAGGGAGGGCCCATCTCTCTGCTCCTACCCACCCCCCCACCTTTGACCATTATCCTATCCTGACTCCCTGGAAGCATCAAATGTCCTTCTACCCAGGTCACCCAGGTCACCCAGGCCCTGAGAGAGCTGTGGGGTCCCAGGGGCAGGGCCTGGAGTGGTGGCTGGGGTTGCTGCCTGTGGAAACGGCTCCCAGGATCTTGACTGCATCTGGGGAGAGGTGGGGAGGGCAGTGCCTGTCACCCCTGCTCTGGGCCTCAAGGCCCAGAAACCTGAGTTACTCTCCTACCACAAGCCCCAGGCTGGGGCCTGACAGCCTGCAGCTGGGGGAGGCGGGGCCAAGCAGCCCAGACAAGCCAACTCTTAAATAAATAATTAGAAAGGTAGGAAGGGAAGGTCTGGGCCAGTCTCCAAGGCCCCAGGCTGCAGCTTCCCAGCCACGCTTGAATGCCTGAAGCCCCCGAGGCTTTTGGCTCTGATGTACCCAAGTGTCCTGCCTCCTCCTCTTTTTCGTGTTTTGGAAGGAGTCAAGCCACATTCCCAGAGTCCCTACTGTGGGCCCCTGCCCCTACCCCCCACAGGGCAATGCTGGGGACTCAGCACTGGTCAAGACGGCCCCTACTCGCAGCCCAGTGGAGGCAACAGACCCATCCCCAGACAGTGACCATCCAGAGTGGGCCAGAGTTGGAGGAGCTTGGAGGGACACCTGACCCAGCCTGGGGGTCTGGAGGACTCAGGGGTTCCCTGAGTTGGAATCTGAAAATCTGGGTTAAGCAATGAGAAGGGTTGTGTGAGAAAAAGATGGGGGGAAGAACCGCAAAGGTCAGGAGGGAGCAGACCCGGTAGGGCTCCGCAGACCAGTATTTTTCAAAGCGTTTTGAATTTAGGACACTCAATGCGCAACAGAAGGCGTATTTTATTTGCAACCCAGCCTGTGTATGAACAGGTGTGCACACACAGATAAAGTAAAAAGCCACGAAACAATAATTACTTATACACTATGCTTTGATATTTAGTATTCTTTTTTTAAAAATTTTTATTGTTATGTTAATCACCATATATCACATCATTAGTTCTTGATGTAGTGTTCCATGATTCATTGTTTGTGCATAACACCCAGTGCTCCACGCAGACTGTGCCCTCTTTAATACCCATCACCAGGCTAACCCATCCCCCCACCCTCCTCCCTTCTAGAACCCTCAGTTCTTTTTTTTTTTTTTATGTGAGAGGTGTCGGGGGAGAAGCAGGCTCCCCAGATGCTCGATCCCAGGGCTCTGGGATCATGACCTGAGCTGAGGGCAGATGCTTAACCGACTGAGCCACCCAGGCACCCCTGATATTTAGTATTCTTTAATCAACAGCCTGAGGCTCATTATTTAATGCCTTACTACCAGGTTGACACCTGAGGTTTGAAAATATGGACACAGAGACTGTGCTAAGAACCTCTACACTCCCACCAAAGGAGTGGAATTCTAGAAGCAGCAAGGACGATCATCTTCAGGGCTGGTCCCCTATATTCCCATTCCCCTCTCCTTCTGGGGGATGTGGTAGGATTTTACTTCCTTCCGTTTGCCTCAGAGCCTAGGAATCTGTATGCTAATATGCAAAGGAAGCTTTTTTTTTTAAAGATTTTATTTATTTATTTGACAGAGACACAGTGAGAGAGGGAACACAAACAGGGGGAGTGGGAGAGGGAGAAGCAGGCTTCCCGCGGAGCAGGGAGCCCGATGCGGGGCTTAATCCTAGGACCCCGGGATCATGACCTGAGCCAAAGGCAGATGCTTAACGACTGAGCCACCCAGGTGCCCCGCAAAGGAAGCATTGTGATGGGGGTGTAATACGACTCCATGAGGACAGGGCAGAGCGCCCTTGGCCACCACTGTGTCTGCGGCAGAAGCCAGCACAGGGTAAATGCATGATTTAAACTAAAGCATTTTTCCCCCTGAAGATTTGACTTGATTTGATTTGATTTGATTTGATTTATATTTATTTTTAAGTAGGCTCCATGCCCAGCGTGGAGCCCAATGTGGGGGTTGAACTCACGACCCTGAGATCAAGACCTGAGCTGAGATCAAGAGTCAGGAGCTAGTCAGAATGGCTAAAATTAACAAGTCAGGAAACGACAGATGTTGGCGAGGATGCAGAGAAAGTTGGGAATGCAAGCTGGTGCAGCCACTCTGGAAAACAGTATGGAGTTCCTCAAAAAGTTGAAAATAGAGGGTGCCTGGGTGGCTCAGTTGGTTAAGCGACTGCCTTTGGCTCAGGTCATGATCCTGGAGTCCCGGGATCGAGTCCCGCATCGGGCTCCCTGCTCGGCGGGGAGTCTGCTTCTCCCTCTGACCCTCCCCCGTCTCATGCTCTTTCTCTCTATCTCATTCTCTCTCTCAAGTAAATAAATAAAAATCTTTAAAAAAAAAGTTGAAAATAGAGCTACCCTACGACCCAGTAATTGCACTACTGGGTATTTACCCCAAAGATACAAAGGTAGTGATCTGAAGGGGCACTTGCACCCCAATGTTTATAGCAGCAATGTCCACAATAGCCAAACTATGGAAAGAACCTAGATGTCCATCGACAGATGAATGGATAAAGAAGATGTGGTGTGTGGGCGCCTGGGTGGTTCGGTCCTTAAGCGTCTGCCTTCGACTCAGGTCATGATC
Source organism: Eumetopias jubatus (assembly GCF_037043125.1). Taxonomy (NCBI): domain Eukaryota; kingdom Metazoa; phylum Chordata; class Mammalia; order Carnivora; family Otariidae; genus Eumetopias; species Eumetopias jubatus. Next base: position 55,951,633 of record NW_028274816.1, on the reverse strand, counting down.
CCAGGGTCCTGGGATCGAGCCCTGCATCCGGCTCCCTGCCCAGCGGGAAGCCTGCTTCTCCCTCTTCCACTCCCCCTGCTTGTGTTCCCTCTCTTGCTGTGTCTCTCTCTGTCAAATAAATAAATAAAATCTTTAAAAAAAAAGATGTGTGTATATGTGTGTGTGTGTGTCTGTGTGTGTGTGTGTGTGTGTGTATAATGGAATATTATGCAGCCATCAAGGAATGAAATCTTGCCATTTGCAACCACGTGGATGGAACTAGAGGGTATTATGCTAAGCGAAATAAGTCAGTCAGAGAAAGACAAGTATCATATGATCTCACTGATATGTGGAATTTGAGAAATAAGACAGAGGATCATAGGGGAAGAGAGGAAAAAATGAAACAAGATGAAACCAGAGAAGGATACAAACCATAAGAGACTCTTAATCTCAGGAAACAAACTGAGGGTTGCTGGAGTGGAGGGGGATGGGGGGGATGGGGTGGCTGGGTGATGGACACTGGGGAGGGTATGTGCTATGGTGAGCGCTGTGAATTGTGTAAGACTGTTGAATCACAGACCTGTACCCCTGACACAAATAACACATTATATGTTAATTAAAAAAATTGGGTGCTTAACCGACTGAGTCACCCGGGGCCCCCTGAAGATTTTATTTTATTTTATTTTTTTTTAAAGGTTTTATTTATTCATCTGACAGAAACAGAGACAGCGAGAGCAGGAACACAAGCAGGAGTGGGAGAGGGAGAAGCAGGCTTCCCCCCGAGGAGGGAGCCCGATGTGGGACTCGATCCCAGGACCCTGGAATCATGACCTGAGCTGAAGGCAGACGCTTAACGACTGAGCCACCCAGGCGCCCTGAAGATTTTATTTTTAAGTAATAGCTACACCCAATGTGGGGCTCGAACTCATGATCCCAAGATCAAGAGTCACATGCTCTTCCGACTGAGCCAGCCAGGCGCCCCTCCAGCTTCATTTCTTGGCACTTTCCTCCTTGAATTTTCCACTCCAACCAAATAGAACTATTCTTGGTTTCATAAATTCCTCACCTCCATGTCTTTGCCCTTCCTGTGTCCTCTGTCTGTACCCGTTCCCGCTTTCCTTTCCTGTTTAGCTCTGACATCCTTCGAAATTCAGCTCAGATGCCCCCTCCTCCAGGAAACCCTCCCTGACTTCACTTCCCAGACTGGGCTTCTCCCCTGGGCTCCTCTATCCCAGCACTTCTCACTTGGGGTTGTCACTGTCTGTCTCTCCCACTGGACTATAAGGCCAGGAAGACAGGAGCTAGGCCTGTCTCACTCACTGCAGGGTGCTCAGAAAAAGTTTGCTGAACACATGAATGCAAATCTGAGGGAGAGGCTGCATCGTCTGGAAGCTCCTGATCATAGGTCTGATGGAGAAGGCTGATGCCCCGAAGTTAACTCATTCCCACCTGCTGTCTGATACCTGGTCCTCTCACGGAGGACACCATTCCAAACAATACCCATTTCACAGACGGTGAACTAAGGTCAGGAGGGTCCTCCGTGCTCTGGGCTGTCCAGATTCCACACTGCTCAGCTCAGCCTTCTCCTGGCCCCCCTCACCTCCTTCCCAGAGCCCCAGGCCTTTTCTTTTCCAAAGATGAAATTCCTGAAATTCGAATCTGGGTAGGAGGTTTGGCTGAGCATAAGGAAGCCTGGTTGAGACTAGTTGGTATACTTTCCTCTCTAAGCCCAAGGAGGGAAGGGGGTGGGACACTCCTGGCCAATCCTGGACCAGACCCTCAAACCTTCCCCTCTTGGCCCAGACCCAGCCTACACTTCCCGAAAGTTCTGGGATTCCGGGCTCCCCTGAGTCTTGGAGACTCCTCCCTCCAACTTGCCTCCCCATCTGACACCCTTGCGCTTGAAATGTGAGAGCAGCAACTATGTGAAGGCTGGCCTAGGCCGGTGTTGCCCAAGGAGCCTGGGCCACTTCTCCATACCAAGGGCCCTGATTACCGGGAGGGCTGCCAGAAACTTCCCTGCCCCCAGCCTGGCCACCTGCTGGCACGGCACCTGAAACCCAGCTGTCGGGTCCCACCTGCTGCCCTTGCCCCATGACCCCAAGGCATGAACACTTCTGGGGGGGGGGGCGGGGGACGGGGAGCGCCAGCCTGTGAGTTTGTATCTAAGGGGAAGTGTGGAAGAAACCTTTTTTACTTTCACCTTAGATAAAATGTTGATTTCAAGAAGTCATCACGGCTTAAAATACCAGGAGGCTGCAGTTTGTCAGCTACCAACCAAAGCACTTCGTACACATGAACTTGGTTCATCATCCCTCTGTGATCTCTGAGGCCAGACATCATCATCGCGGTCTCACAGCTGAGTAAACCACCGGGCTCACGCTGAACCGCAAAGCCATGCTTTTCTTTCTGAAAGCCACCACTTCGAGCACCTTCTGTGGATTTTCTTTTTTAATTTAAGATTTTATTTATTTATTTGAGAGAGAGAACGCTCTTCTGTGGATTCTTGCAGAGATAGTCAATGCATTTGAGACAGAGGCTGTTCAATATTTGTTTTTCCCCACAGATGATAGGGTACCCCGTCCTCTACACCCCCTCCTGCACCTTGTGTATTCCTCTTTAACAATATTTCTTGACACCCGATTCATTACTGAAACCTGCCCTCCACCCAGTTCCTCTGGGTCATTCTATTTGACGTCTCTCTGTGTTCCGTTCTGTGGATGTGGTTTGTTGACTGAAGGAATGAGTTACTGGATAGACAGATGTCCAGCTGAAGAATTTGGACTTTATCCCAAGGGGAGCCACTCAGAGGGTGGGGTGACCAGGTTAGAGCCATGCTTGGGAACGGTCTGGGCTCTTCTCAACTCTGGGGCTTTGCACGTATGGGTTCCTTTGCCTGGAATACTCTCTCCTGGGCTTGGTCCAACCACCATTTGCTATCCCAGCTGGGATGTCCCCTCCCCCAGGAAGCCCTCCCTGACCCCCAGGTTGGGTCAAGCATCCCTGCCCTGGTCACTCTGTGTCATCACTTTCTGGGGGTGGGTGGTCTCCCTCATTGTACCGTGAGTCCCCAGAGGACAGAGCCAAGAATGTATTGGTCACCGGCACCACCCATCACAGGCCAAACATTGAGCTCAGAATAGATGATGGTCCCTTGAAAGAAATACCTCTGCTTGGGGAAGAGCCAACTGCAGGGGTAGCCATGGTGTCCCATAGGGGTGGAGGGCACAGGCTGGGGTCGGAGACACCTGAGTTCAAATTCCCTGCCTAGGTAGGGGGTTTGGGCCACAACACACCTCATGTCCCTGGCTGCTTCCAAATCAGTAAAAAAGTAGAGTGTAAGGTCTCAAGGATGAGTGGAGATAAGATAACGCCTCTCTCTCTCTCTCTCTCTCTCTTTTTAAGACTTTATTTGACAGAGACAGAGAGAGAGAGAGAGAGACAGCGAGAGAGGGAACACAGGCAGGGGGAGTGGGAGAGGGCAAAGCAGGCTTCCCGCGGAGCAGGGAGCCCGATGCGGGGCTCGATCCCAGAACCCTGGGACCATGACCTGAGCCGAAGGCAGACGCTTAGGGACTGAGCCACCCAGGTGCTCCGAGATAACATCTTTTCAATAACAGCATTTCAAACAAGGTGGACGCCTCTCCTCCTGCCGCCTCAAGGCTTTACACCTGCTCTTCCTTTACCCTAGAATGTTCTTTCCGTATTGAAGACTCCTTCTTGTCATGCAGGTCCCATTGCAAATGTCACCACCTCAGAGTGGCCCATCCTGACCACTCCACCTCTCTGCCATACAACGCTTCAGCTTTCTCCAGAACTTACCCTCTGGTAGGCTAAGGTTATTTCCCCGTCTCCCCTCACTAGAATGCTGGTAAGGAGTTTTGTCTTTCTTTCGTTCTTTCTTTTCTTTTTTTTCCTTTCCCTTTCTTTCTTTCTTTCTTTCTTTCTTTCTTTCTTTCTTTCTTTCTTTCTTTCTTTCTTTCTTTCTTTCTTTCTTTTTTTCTTTCTTTCTTTCTTTCTTTTTCTTTCTTTTTCTTTCTTTCCTTCCTTCCTTCCTTCCTTCCTTCCTTTCTTCTTTCTTTCTTTCTTTCTTTCTTTCTTTCTTTCTTTCTTTCTTTCTCTTTCTTTCTCTCTCTCTCTCTCTTCTTTCTTCCTTCCTTCCTTCCTTCCTTCCTTCCTTCCTTCCTTCCTTCCTTTCTTTCTTTCTTTCTTTCTTTCTTTCTTTCCTTCCTTCCTTCCTTCCTTCCTTCCTTCCTTCCTTCCTTCCTTCCTTCTTTCTTCTCACTGCTGATCCCCACACTGAACAGCACTTGGCCCTTAGGAAGGGCTCAAGGAATATAATTTGTAGAACAAATAAAGTGCTCAGGGACTGGTCTCTCACGTTTTGTATCAAGGGTCACTATGGGCGCACTCGAATTTATGCTCACGTCAGCTCCAGGACAAATGAGGAACCGGTACTCAGCTGGTAAGTGGTGGAGTCAGGATTCGAACCCATGTCTGTGTAGATTTAGTGCCCACACTCTCTAGCACACACCCAAGCACACGGGAGCTGGGCGGGAGTTTGTTAAATGAATACGACTTCAGCCTACGAGGGTAGGGGGCTTCCTGAAGTAGTTGAGGATGGGAGGACTTGGGAGGGGAGAGACATCGAAATGAGGTCCACACCACATTCCAGTGTGCCTGGGCGACACGTCTTCAGAGCTTGGGCAGATCTCAGCTCACCTGGCACCAATGCCTGAGATCCTCCAGGATGTCACCACAAGTTCTCAAAGCTCCTTCCCAAGTGGGTCTGGGGCTGGGGCTGGCAGTGACCAGGGCGGAGAGCTTACCACCAGGGCCCAGCAGCCCCCCAGAGCTGGTCTGAGCCCAAACCATGTTCTCCAGTAACAATAACAGCAATTACAGGAATAGTACCAGTTAACTTTTTAAAGGGCTGACCTGCACCCTGTCTAAATGCTTTAAACATATGATCTCCTTCGATCCTCACAGCACCCAAGGAGGTGTGATCTATTCTTCTTCTTCCCATTTTACAGGTGTAGAGACGGAGACTCACAGAGGTTGTGACTTGCCTGAGGCTCCAGCAGCTGCCTCGGGAGGACGCTTCTGAGGTTATCACTGTCTACAGTCTTTGAGCAAATGCCAATGTGTGAAATGTCCTCAGAGAACAGGACAGCTGGGGAAGGAATTACGATTTCTTTTTTAAGATTTATTTATTTATTTTAGAGAGAGGGAGAGCGAGCACGAGCAGGAGGGCCAGAGGGAGAGAGAATCTCAAGCTGACTCAGCACTGAGTGCAGAGCCCCATGTGGGGCTCAACCTCATGACCCCAAGATCATGACCTGAGCAGAAACCAAGAGTCAGATGCTCAAGTGACTGTGCCACCAAGGCACCGCAAGGAATTAGGATTTCAGCACTGCCGGGAGGAGTAGGGAATCGCGAATCGTGACTGATTCACTGGAAATGACTCAAATGACCAAGAAGGAATTTAGGGAGGCAACCCAATAGGTAGGGTTAGGAACTTGGGAGGCAGGCAGCAACTCCCAGCCTCCTCAGGTGTGGCCTCAAGGCACGTGACTTCCTCTGGCCCTAAGCCCTGGTTTTGGGCATCCAAAGAATGGGTATAACAATGGGACCCACCTCACCAAGCAGTTATGAAGATTCCAGTGAAATCAGGCCTATGCATTTGTCAAAATCAGCAAATGGGGCTTACAATCTGCATTTTATTGTATGTGTGTTTTACCTTAAGAGGAAAAAAAAGGGGCGCTTGGGTAGCTCAGTCGGTTAGGCGACCAACTCTTGATATCAGAGTCCTGAGTTCAAGTCCCACGTTGGTTCATTTCCAGCATGGAGCCTACTTAAAAAAATATATATATATATATATATACAGATATATGGAAATATTTGGTGAAAGCATTTATAAAATCATTAGCACAGTTGTTAGATTGAATTCTAATTTTTAAGGGGTGAATTGTGAATTACGTACCCAGGGGAAAGTGGATTATAATCCTAAACTAAGAACTGCTGTTATTGATGTGTCGGGTTCTGAACTGGGAACATTTATTTGAAAACATTTTGGGGCGCCTGGGTGGCTCAGTCGGTTAAGCGTCTGACCGGCTCAGGTCATGATCCCAGAGTCCTGGGATCGAGCCCCACGTCGGGTTCCCTGCTCAGCGGGGAGTCTGCTTCTCCCTCTCCCACTCCCCCTGCTTGTGTTCCCTCTCTTGCTGTGTCTCTCTGTGGCAAATAAATAAAGCAGGGGGAGCAGAGGGAGAGGGAGAAGCAGACTCCCCGCTGAGCAGGGAACCCGACGTGGGGCTCGATCCCAGGACGCCGGGATCATGACCTGAGCCGAAGGCAGACGCCCAACGACTGAGCCACCCAGGCGCCCCCCAAAAACATTTTTTTAGATTTTATTTTTAAGTAATTTCTACACTCAACGTGGGGCTCCAACCTACCACCCCGAGATCAAGAGTCGCATGCTCCCCCGACTGAGCCAGCCAGGCGCCCCTGGAACATTTATTTTTTAAACTATTAACATTATTAAATAAATAAGTCCATCTAATTTAAATCTTACACCAATCATGTGTGGGATGAGTTTTAATAATCTGTATTTTACATTCAAGGAATTTGAGTTCCGAGAGGCGACAAAATACCGAACTTAGGGCGGAGGCACTGCAGGCTGGGTTGAGCCACCTGCGGCTCACTTGCTCTTTCTAGAGACCCTCGAGCGGGAGAACAGTTGTGGGTTAACGGCCCCCACCCACGTCCGGATTCCTTTGGCGGGAAAAAAGGTTTCCCTTCGATGCCCCGCCCCCAACCGGGCCCCGCCCCCGCCCCTCCGGTGCCCCCGCCCCTCGCCATTGCTAGACTTGGTTAGTCCGCCTTCTATGGGTGACTTGGCCAGACTCAGGCCTCGGCCCCACCTCTCGCTCGCAGGAGGGCTCCGAACGCGCCTCAGCCAATCGGCGCCTGCGGTTCGCTCCCCGCGTTCTCAAGCCTCGCCCCTGCCCTTAATCCTGGAAGCTTCCGGCGCGTGGGCTCAGAGCCACGCGGCGCGCCCGCGAGCTTCCTCACGGGTCCCCCGCCGTTACCTCCCAGGGTCCCGGACCGCCGCCTTCCGCGCCCTAGGGGCCTGGATCTCCTCTCCTGGACTCAAAAGCCTGGCTCCCCTCTTCCCGGATCTCTGTCTCCCGCCCCTAGATTCAGGCTCCCCAGCCTCGGTTTCCAGGACCCCGGCACGCCGGACCCCTGCCTCCCGGATCTGCGCTCCCCGGGCCTGACCTCTTGAGGACCTCTGCCGCTTGGACGCCTTCAGCCTTCCAGAGCCAAGGACCCCAGCTCCCAGCCTGATAAACTCCTGTATTCCCATCCCTGGGGCCGAGAAACCCAAGTGCTCCCGGATTTCGGGAGCCGGATACCACCTGGGAGAGCAGAAGAGCCTCAGCGCCCAGCTTGGGGATCTCAGACACCCCAGGAACCAAGGCGCTGTGAATTCCCAACTCCGGGGAACCTTCCAAAGTTCCCGCCTCCGGGCTGTGTTACAAAACTCTCCGTTCTAAGAAACGTCCGCGTCGCGGGAAGGAGACCCAAGCGCGCCCAGCTTCCAGGCGCTAAGGAACTCCGGAGCGTTCATCATGGTGGCCGATCCGCCTCGGGGAGACCCCAAGGGGTTCACAGCGGCTGAGCCCACCGCGAACGGTGCCCCGACGCTGGTCCCTATAGAGGACCCCGGCGCGACAGGAGGCGGATGCGGCGGTTCCCGGGACCGGGTGCGCCGCTGCCTTCGCGCCAACCTGCTGGTGCTGCTGACCGTGGTGGCCGTGGTGGCAGGTGTGGCGCTGGGTCTGGGAGTCTCGGGGGCCGGCGGCGCGCTAGCTCTGGGCCCCGCGCGCCTGGCGGCCTTCGCCTTCCCCGGCGAGCTGCTGCTGCGCCTACTGAAGATGATCATCTTGCCGCTGGTGGTGTGCAGCCTGATCGGCGGCGCCGCCAGCCTGGACTCGAGCGCGCTCGGCCGCCTGGGCGCCTGGGCGCTGCTCTTTTTCCTGGTCACCACGCTGCTGGCGTCTGCGCTCGGCGTGGGCTTGGCGCTGGCCCTGCAGCCGGGCGCCGCCTTCGCCGCCATCAACGCCTCGGTCGGGACCTCGGGCGCCGCGGAAGAAGCCCGCAGCAAAGAAGTCCTCGATTCGTTCCTGGATCTTGTGAGGTCAGACCCCGCCCGCCCGGTGGAGTCGGTGGGGGTTGGGAGAAGGGATGCCTCAGCCACGTGGGGAGGGGACGCGTGTTAGAGATGGCGGGAGTGGCCACTTGAATCGGAGAGGGCATCCCCGGGGGCCTGAGGAAGACAGGACGGGGTGGTGAGGGATGGTGATGGTGGCCCTCTGAGGGTCAGATTACAGCGGGTGAGGACAGACCCCTGGGAAAGGAGGCTTCTCATGTGGGCGCCCGGGGACGTTAGCGGGGACCCTACAAGAAGGTGATCGGCGAGGAAGTCTTAATAGAGGGAAGAAGGAGTAATGCTTGGGGGAGTTTGGGGAGGGAGGGGACATAGGAGGGGCTCCTGGGAGGGGAGAGGATCCTGGAGGTGAGGGGGGGCTTCGAAGGGGATTTGGGGGCTGCTAAGGGCCTCAGGATGGGGCTTCTGGATCAAGATTTGAGTCCAGGGTCAGACGTAACCCCTGGGTAAGGAGTCTGAGGGGGACCAAGAGGAGATCTGAGTGACGTCCAGCCCCAGGGCTCCCCACACTACGTGTCACCGGGACATAACCAGGTTTTCTTCTCAGCCTCCCTTCCCCACCCGGTTCAACTGGGCCCTGGCAACTTCCCTCTTATATGTTCCTGGTAAACCCTGCCACCTCCGAGGACTTTCTGTTCCATTTCCTCCTGTCTGGGGAGCCTGTCTGGGCTTTCCCTCCACCCACCCCAAACCCACAGGAGGCTGCACAGAAGGGGGCCAGTTAGAAAGAGAGCACACTCTTTTCCTTCTGATCTCTGCTCCCCACCCAAGAGTGGCTCTCCCCGCTTTGAGGAGGGCAGACCGCTTGGGTTGTCTTTGGGGCCTGCTGATTCAGTGTTTCCAGGTGGTTGGGGACTTCCTGGAAGTTGCTGGAGGAAATGATGAGTCACGGAACTGGGTTCTCCCAGCTGCTTGGGGGATGCGTGCCGGCTGAGATGAGAGACTTGGGGGCAGGCTTGGTGTCTAGAAGTCACAGTGGGTGGGCGCCTCCTGGCTGGGGGAGATTAGCAGGGTCCTGACCCAGCCCTGCCGGGCCTGGGTGGGTACAGGCTTTCTGGCCGATGGGCACACCCACTCGGAGGCTGTTGATGTGCACAGGCCTCCCCTGTGTGCCAAAATAGAAGGAACTGGCACTTGGCCAGCTCCTCAGAGACTTAGCTGGAACATCTCAGAACCACACAACTTTATAGGCAGTTGGCGCACAGCTGGACACAGACACTCAGCCACAGCTGCGGCCTCTCACACTGACACGTAGCCTTACACCAGTTGTCACATGTGCACTCACACACACACACACACACACACACACGGGATACTAGCCTCTCTTTGCACAGCCACTCACGGATGCCAAGGACCATGCCAATCCATCGAGCGTTGCTCAAACATCCATGCTCAAGAGCCCATACACACCAACACCACCCCACGTATCTGAACACTAACCCGCACCCCCCACCGGATACCAACGTTTGAGAAACATCATTGGTGGAGGGAGGACACCAGAATGCCGGGTGATTAGAACTACGCAGCCGGCTGGCTGGGTTCAAATCCCAGCTCGGCCACTTCCTAGCCAAGGCAAGTTTCTTTCCCTTTCTGTGCCTTGGTTCCCTCTTTAAAACGGGGATCAGAGGGCTGTCATGAGGATCAAATGAGTGGATGTAGGGGGCCCCCCGGGCGGCTCAGTCGGTGAAGCGTCGGACTCTTGATCTCAGCTCGGGTCTCCATCCCAGGGTGGTGAGTTCAACCCCCGCGCTGGGCTCCGTGCTCGGCAGGGAGCCTACTTATTTATTTATTTTTAAAGATTTTATTTATTAGAGAGAGAGACAGAGTGAGAGAAAGAGAGCACAAGCGGGGTGAGGGGCAGGGGGAGAAGCAGACTCCCCCGTTGAGCAGGGAGCCCGATGCGGGGCTCCACCCCCGGACTCCAGGATCATGACCTGAGCCGGAGGCAGATGTGCTTAGCCACCCAGGTGCCCTGCGGGGAGCCTACTTAAAAAAATAAAAAATAAAATAAATAAATGAGTGGATTTATGTCAAGCACTACAGGGACTGTAGTCCCCACATTTGCCGTAATTTTCGTCCCACTCCGAGACACGCTCACTGGGGTTTACCGCCCGTTGCTGCACAGATACACATTCATGACACAATGTGTCACTCTGTCTTGCTACCTGTTTCCAACACACCCAGATCTTCCCCATACCCTGTGACCCACTCAGCCCGGGCCCCAAGGCTGAGCGTTTCTCAGCCCTCCAGGAGGAAGTGGCTGATGCAAGATGCCCAGGGTATTAAGTTTGCTGCGTGGGGTGGAGCTGAGGCCCTGGGTGACCCTGCCCCAGCCTGCCTTGGGAAGCCAGTGTTCCTCACCTCCTCCAGTCCACAGTCCCTCCGGGCTGGCCGGGGCTAGCAGGCCAGCCTACGGGGCCCTAGGAGGCTAGCTCAGACTCCCCGCCCCCCTGGAAAAGTGTGCGGGCCAGGGCCCAACTCTGCCAGACCACAGCCGGCCTGAGGCCTAGGTGGCGACCACACTCGGGTGCCAACAGGGCCTCCAAGGTTCTTCCCATCCCTAGAGGCCAACGCAGCCCCTCGTGCACATTCCCCTCCCAACCTCCCCCCCTCCCCGGGGTATTTAATAACGTGCCCTCCTCCGTGTCTGTCTCTGCAGAAATATCTTCCCCTCAAACCTGGTGTCCGCGGCCTTCCGCTCAGTGAGTCCTTGGGGGTATGTCCTGAGGGGTGGGGGGAGGGCTGGGAGGGAGACAGCCAGTTGCAGCCCCTGGATGCCTGCTTTTGGGTGGCCTCTGAAACCCCTCCCTGCCCCTCACCAAGACAGGAGAATATGGGTTCTGAGCCCCTTCTGGGTTCTAATTCTAGCTGTGTGACCCTGGGCAAGTGCCTTTGCCTCTCTGAGCCTCAGTTTCCGCCTCTGGAAAATGGGCACATGGTATGAGAATCCCGCCTCAGTGGGGTTACTGGCAGGATGCAAGGAGATCATGTTTAGGGGTGCTTAGGACTGGCTTGGCGCACTGTTAGCGCCAGGATGGGGTGGGGGAGCCTCTGTGGCAGTTGATGCTGACTCTTGCCCACCCCCACCTGCAGTACAGTACCTCCTATGAAAACAGATGGATCAATGGAACCAAGGTGAAGGTGAGAGCAGGGGAAGGGGGGTGGGGCCCCATCCCTTGGCCCATTGCGGGGGTTTTTCCATTTTGTTCCCACCCCAGCCTTTGTTTGCCCCCCCCACACCGGGGGTCTTCTGACATTTGGTGGTATTTGTTTTATACTCTCTGCAGCCACTGCCCAATTTCTATCTTTTCTAGTCTCTACATTTTTGCATCCTTCTTCTCCCTCCCCGGTGCAGGCTTCTCTTCTGCCCCCCGCTCCCCTGCAGGCTTCTCTTCTGCCCCCCGCTCCCCTTCTCCCACCTACCCTCAGCCCCCCTTCTCCCACCTACTCTCAGCCCGGCACAAAGTAGTCCTTCCAAAGCACAAACCTGACCCTGTCTCTCCCCTACCCAGAGCCCCTTTATGCTCCCTAGTGCCCTCGGAAGCAAGCGCAGGCTCCTTGTCACAATCCGTGGTACCCTGTGAAGTCAGGCCTCCGCCCGGCCACCCACCCAGTCTCATGTTCTGCCTCTGGCCAGCCTCTTCCAGCCACAGTGGATTTCTTTCAGCTCTTTGAATGCCCAAGGTGCTCTCATTTCCAGACAGTTGCACATTGTTTCCCCTCTCCAGAACCTTCTACCACCTCTCTTTACCTGATGAATCCACCTGTTCTCCAGATCTCAGCCCCTTCCTCCACAAAGCCCTCCCTGATCCCCCGCCACACCACCTACCAAGCTGGCATTCCCCCCTCAGTTCCGACACTCCCTTGGGTTTCCCTATTCCAGTCACTCTGAGTGGTCCCTGGTGACAGGCCTGTTGCTCCTGGACTTGGACTGTGAGCCTTGGGAGGAAGGGACAAATGAGCTTCAGGAGCTCTTTTGTCCGTGTTGGGTCCCAGCAGGGCCCAGGACAGGCCCTTAGTGACTGTTCAGGTTGACCGAGAGTCCTGCTCCCATCCCAATTTGTTCCTTGCTCAAAGGTGCCCATTGGCGACGAGGTGGAGAGTATGAACATCCTGGGCCTGGTGGTATTTGCCATTGTCTTTGGTGTGGCCCTGCGGAAGCTGGGGCCCGAGGGAGAGCTGCTCATCCGCTTCTTCAACTCCTTTAATGACGCCACCATGGTGCTGGTCTCCTGGATCATGTGGTAGGTGGTGGGAGAGGGAATGGGGGATGTGGGATGGGGCAACCCGCCATCTGTCTGCTCCTTGGAGCCAGATGGCCTGGATGCACACCCAGCATTGACCATCCCCTGGCTGTGTGACTTTGGGCAAGTGATCTACCATGTCTGTGCCTCAGTGTCTTCATTATAAGATGAGGACCATGTAGTATTCCATGGGAGCTGAGACTGACGCCAGCACCTTCTGGATCCTCCTGGAAGGTGACTAAAAGCCAGCCAAGCTGTGGCCACAACTTAGCGAATGCATCTCCGTTGCAGAGATTTGAATGGGATCAAATGTCCAAGTTACCAAGAAGATGAAATGAGTAATAGGTGGTTTAAGCAAAGCACTTATAAAGTGTTTTAAATGTCTAGCACCTCCTGAGCATTTACTTACTGTTAGCTATGATCATTGTCATTATGACTTCCCACCTGGGTGCCCTATAACAAGTGACTTAGCTCACTCTGCCTTGGTTTCCCCATCTGGAAAATGGGACTGACAGTACCAGGCACAAATGAGTGCGAAGTTCTTGGGACACCGCCTGACCTATAGCATGCTGACAGTAAACAGTATCGGCTAATATTTATCAAATACGTCACTTATGTAACTTCTGGGCACATCCCACTGGCTGGAGCTTGGGCATTTGGCCAAACCTAGCTGCACAGGTGGCTGGGCAACGGGGCCTTTCTCCTGCTACCAAAGAGCGGAAGGGGTTTGGGCGACAACTAGCCATAGTGATCGAACCGGGAAGGCGGTCTTGGGAGGCCTCCTGGCTGGGAGGCACGAGCACTCCTTTGATCCTCACTGCCGGAGAGGGTGATGATAATTCCAGCAGAAGTTTATAGATCACTTACTGTGTACAAAGAGCTTTCAAGGCACTTCCCCTGGCACCCCATTTCCTCCAATATTCCTATGAGGCCGGTAGCCTAAATGTCCCGCTTTTACAGACCTACTAGATTTCCGTTCAACTGTAGCTACAGAGGACTAAAATAGGAGCTTGTGTGGGATTGTGGTAAAGATTCAATCATGTTCCAGGGCTCAGCGCATCATAAATGCTTCATATCTGCGGGTTGTTATTAAGACCCGAGTGACGGACTTTGTAGTTTTCATGATGTGGTGCGAGATTGTATCGGTTTAAATCATCCTCGCTGCTGTAACAAACGAACCCAGAGGATGTAGATGACTCACTCGTGGGAGCCACGTGTTCAGTCCGAATCTGGTTGGTGCTTCAACTCCAGGCGGGCGATAGGAACCCCCAGGCTTCTTTATCTCCCTGCTGCCCTGTTTTCAAGGGGAAAGAACTTGGAGGATGGCAGGGAAGGTGCCCAAACCCTCAGCACACGCCATGTTTCCTGGCCACAAGGGAGCCTGTGGTCAGGCTGTGTACGGAGCACCAAGCCTGGTCCTGCGTGGACATGCGGTCAGAGGCTGCAATCTGTCTCCTGGGCACTTAGGTATGCCCCTGTGGGCATCTTGTTCCTGGTGGCTGGCAAGATCGTGGAGATGGAGGACGTGGGGATGCTCTTCGCCAGTCTCGGCAAATACATCCTGTGTTGTCTGCTGGGCCACGCCATCCACGGGCTCCTGGTGCTGCCTCTCATCTACTTCCTCTTCACCCGCAAAAACCCCTACCGCTTCTTGTGGGGCATCATGACAGCGCTGGCCACTGCCTTCGGGACCTCTTCTAGGTATGGCCTTGGGGCCGACTAGTGCAGGATTTTTAAGCTTAAGGGGCCTGGAGTGGGTATCAGTATCTGGAGACCCTTGACATTTTGTAATTTGGGGACAGTGGATCTGGGTATAGGGGCCATACTTTTGTGAGTTTCTCATAAGGTTCTGGAGTACACCCATCTCTGCCATGAGAAGACCACTGTCTTAGAGATTTCTTCTTCTTTCCTTCCTGGGAACCCCTCCTCTTCCACAAGGCCTGGCCCCGGGGGGGGGGGGGCAGTGGTCTAGCGCGCCACCCTGGATCTAATCATTTAGGAGCGCTTTCCACCCTCTTCTAAGTATTTTGTCCACCTGTGCCCTCAGAACCCGGCCCTCCCCACAGCAGGGGTCCTCAGAGAATAGCAATTCTTAGACAATTTCTATTATTGGTGGAGCTGGGAGGGAGTGTAGGTCAGCGAGCTCCAAGGCATTATAGAATTTAGGTTTGAATTTTTGTGTGTATTTTGAAGGACAGCAGCCTGTACTCTTCCAGGGAGTCCAGGACGCCTATATTTTGGAATCCTGGCGTTCTGCAGGATCCCAGGTGCCTCTGGCTCTGGGAAGAGAAGGGCATGGGCATGGAGAGCTGGGGAGGGCTGGGCGTGGCGGGAGGGGGGGGGTCTAGGCTGCCGTGCGCTGATTGGCCAGTGGGGGTGGTCGACTGGGCGGGGCTTCGGCAGGGGGCGGGCCACGCGCTGACTGACAGGGCCGCCCCTCAGCTCCGCTACGCTGCCCCTGATGATGAAGTGCGTGGAGGAGAGGAACGGCGTCGCCAAGCACATCAGCCGCTTCATCCTACCCATCGGTGCCACGGTCAACATGGATGGTGCGGCGCTCTTCCAGTGTGTGGCCGCGGTGTTCATTGCACAGCTCAACCAGCGATCCCTGGACTTTGTGAAGATCATCACCATCCTGTGAGTGTGGGGTGGCTGTGGCCAGGACCCCCCCCCCACCGGCCCCTCTGACACCTCCCCCCAGCATGGACGCAGGCTGGAGGGAGCCAGCTTCCCGTGCCGCCGAGGCCCCTCTCCCTGACCTACGCTCTCTTTCCCCAGGGTCACCGCCACGGCGTCCAGTGTGGGTGCCGCGGGCATTCCTGCCGGAGGCGTCCTCACTCTGGCCATCATCCTGGAGGCAGTCAACCTGCCGGTTCAGGACATCTCCTTGATCTTGGCTGTGGACTGGCTGGTGTAAGTGTGGGTTTGGGGCTTCGGGGGCCTAACGGGTACACCCCCCGGGGAAAGGGGGTGAGCAAGAGGGTCATTGAGAGCCTGTGGGCAGAAGAGGAGAGCAAGAAAGGGGATGGTGTCTTGAACGTTCTAATCAGAGGGAACGAAGGGATCTTGGGGGTTCGTTTTTGGGGGGGACCTTGGGGGTTCTCAGAAGAATGCCAGAGAGGTAGTGTGCCCCAGTGGTTAATAGAGTGGACTTTTAGGCCAGGCTGCTTGTGTTCAAGTCCCAGGGCCACCTCTGCTAGCTATTGTGACCCAAGTTGAGTCCTTCATCACTCGTCTCAGTTTCTCCACCTGTAAAATGGGGAGAACAGAATGGTCTCTCCTTGAGGATCAGATGACGGAAACATGTAACTCCCTTCTGAGAGCCCCTGGTCAGAGTTACTACTTCTCAGCCACATCACTCCTAGGTATAATGCCAAGAGAATTGGAAACGTGTTCACAAAAACTTGTACATGAACGTTCGTAGTGGCATTATTTGTAATGGCAAACAGGTGGAAACAACCCAATGTCCATCAGGTGATGAATGGATACATAAAACGTCATATATCCATAACAATGGAATATCATTCGGCAATAAAATTGAATGAAGCATGGACAGATGCATACATGCTGCCATGTGGTGGACCCTTGAAAACCTCATGCTAAGTGAAAGAAGGCAGAACACAAAGGACCACATATCCATATGATTCCATTTCTATGCGACGTCCAGCATAGGCAAATCTGTAGACCCTAGGTTAGCAGTTGCCAGTGGCTGGGGAAGGAGGGAATGGGGGATAACTGCTTGGTGGGTGTGGGGGTGTCCTTTTAGAGCAATGACAACGTCCTGGAATTAAGTAGCAGTGATGGTCGTACCACTCTGAATATACTAAAAGCCACTGGGTTGTATACCTTTTTCTTTTTTTGAGAGGGAGAGAGCATGCACATGCGTGAGGGAGGGGGCACAGAGGGAGGGGCAGAGGGAGAGAGAATCTTAAGCAGGCTCCGCACTCAGTGTGGAGCCCGACGAAGGACTCGGTCTCATAACCCTAAGATCATGACCTAAGCCAAAATAGAGGCGGACATTCAACCAACTGAGCCACCCAGGTGTCCCTGGATTGTATACTTCTAAAGGGTGAATTTGGGGCGCCTGGGTGGCTCAGTCGGTTAAGCATCTGCCTTCAGTTCAGGTCATGATCTCAGGGTCCTGGGATCGAGTCCTGTGTTGGGCTCCCTGCTTGGTGGGGGGGTCTGCTTCTCCCTCTCCCTCTACCCCTCCCCCCGCTCGTGCTGTCTCGCCCCTCTCACTCTTTCTCTCAAATAAATAAAATCTTTTTTTTTAAAAAAGTGTGAATTTTATGGTATGTGAATCATACCTCAATTTTCTAAAATGGCACACACACAAAGTATAAAGAGGAAGGGGAAAGAGCTCTTTAGAATTATAAGTAGAAAGGCCTGAGTGAGAAAGTAGTATTTCAGGGGGAAGGGGAGAGGTTGGATGAGTCTTCTGAGGCCCCGAGAGAAGGGAGGGGTGGCTTTTTGAGGTTCCAGGAGGAGCAAATCTTGTGTTTTATTGGAAGAAGAATTGTTTGGGCTCCAGGGAGGATGGAGGAGGGGGGTCTTGGGGTTCTGAGGCAGAGAAAGTGCGGGATACTTTGGGATTCCACAGGAAAGGAGAGAGGTGAGAGCTAGGGGCCTTCTTGGATTCTGGATGAAAAGATCTTTGAGGGCGCCTGGGTGGCTCAGTTGGTTAGGCGACTGCCTTCGACTCAGGTCATGATCCCGGAGTCTCGGGGTCGAGTCCCGCGTTCTCCCTCTGACCCTCCCCCCTCTCATGCGCTCTCTCTCTCTCATTCTCGCTCTCTCAAATAAATAAAATAAATAAATCTTAAAAAAAAAAAGATCTTTGAGGTTCTAGGAGGAAAGGATAGTGGGGATTCTGGGAAGACGGAGGGATGAGCTGGGTCTAGGATCAGGGTCCCATGAAGGAGGGCACCATGGGGACTCCGGGCTTTGCGGGGAGAAGCGGGAGGGTTGAGCGCCACCCTCTGCCCTCCCACTCACTTCCCTGTCACTCCTGCCTCTTCAGGGACCGGTCCTGTACCGTCCTCAACGTGGAAGGTGATGCCTTTGGGGCGGGACTCCTCCAAAATTACGTGGATCGCTCAGAGGTGCAGAGCTCGGTGCCAGAGTTGATCCAAGTGAAGAGCGAGATGCCCCTGTCTCCCTTGCCTGTCTCCACCGAGGAGGGGAACCCCCTCCTCAAACGCTGTCCCGGACCTGCTGGGGATGCGGACCCCTGCGAGAAGGAATCAGTTATGTAAACCCCATAGGGACGTTGCCTGCCCTGATGGGGCCACTATGGACATTGGGATCATGAACTGGGGCCCTGGAGGCCCTGCCTGCACACTCGGGGGACCCAGGGGCCTCAGCTGCTGCCCCCCGCCCGCCACTGCCACAACATCAGATCTTGGGAGGCCTCAATGCTGGGGTAGATGTGTATGTGTGTGTCTCCCCAAATCTTCCCCAGTCCTCAATTCCTGTTCCCACCCAAAGCTAGGAAACAAGATGGAAAAATAGTGTAAATGTGGGCTTCTGCCCTCTGCGAGGAAGGATGTTCCAGTGGGTTTGCTGGCTGTAACGTGTGTGTGTGTTGTGACTCTACGGTACATCCCACCCTATCCCCAGGCCCTCTGTTCCCTCCACAGTAACACACACTCCAGGGGACCCTGCCGGGGTGGGGGACACCAGAGACAAAGACTGCTGTCACTCCAAAGGACCTTTTTGAGCAATAAAGTTGTCAAGCGCATCTCATCAGATGTTCTTAAGACTAAAAGCACGAGCCACCCAGAAAAAAACAAACAGAAAAGTCGGGCTTCGTTGACATAAAATAGCTGTTCATCAAAAAACCCCACTGGAGAAACCACGATGAGCTGCCACTGCACACCTGTTGGAAGGGCAGAAAGCAAGTACCGAGTGTGGCTGAGGAAGTAGAGCGACTGGATAGAGTCCCACACTCTGCGGGCGGGAACGCATAACAGTCCAGACACTTTGGAAAAGTTGCCGGGCGGTTTCTTACCGAGTCAACATAGTACACTTACCTAACGGCTCAGGAGGCCCACTTACCAAAGAGAAGAAAAAACTTCGGTCCACCCAAAACCCAGTACACAAATGTCTATAGCTGCTCTCCCCATAATTGCCAAAATTTGGAAATGCATCAATTGATAGAGGAGTACAAATGTTACAATGGATGGCTGCTCAGCAAAAAAAAAAAAAAAGAAAGAAAATCCATTTGGATGCATCCCACGGATAACATTTTGAGTGAAAGCTGGAAACAGTATATGCTACCTAGTTCCCTTTCTATGAAGGTGTGGAACGGGCTAAACTGGTCTATTGTGAGAGAAATCCAAACAGTGATGACCTATGAGGGTGACTTCGTGACTGGGAAGGGGCCCAGGGAAACTTCACGATCTAGCAAACCCAAAGCTTGAGGCGGGTATTGCTTACACAGACCTATACGTTTGGAAAAATTCGCCTGTACACTGAAGATCTGCATTTTATTTATTTTTATTTTTTTTAAAGATTTTATTTATTTAAAAAAGTATTTTATTTATTTGACAGACACAGTGAGAGAGGGAACACGAGCAGGGGGAGTGGGAGAGGGAGAAGCAGGCTCTCCACGGAGCAGGGAGCCCGATGCAGGGCTCAATCCCAGGACCCTGGGATCATGACCTGAGCCAAAGGCAGACACTTAACGACTGAGCCACCCAGGCGCCCCGAAGATCTGCATTTTAGCCTATGTATACCATCTCCCAGTTGAGAAACTTCGTATGACTCCAGGGAAGAAATGATTTTCCAGTCTAACCACCCACATAGGGATGCGGGTGTCCCTTGATACTTGAAACTCTCACTATCCAAACAGTGCCAGTAAGGACTTGTCCCCTCCCTTTTTTAGAACCCTGAACTTGCCGTTTGAATAAAACACCCTGCTGTGCAAATGTTTTTATTTTTTTATTTTTATTTTTTTTTAAAGATCTTTATTTATTTTTTGACACACACAGAGAGAGACAGCGAGAGAGGGAACACAAGCAGGGGGAGTGGGAGAGGGAGAAGCAGGCTTCCCCGCTGAGCAGGGAGCCGGATGCGGGGCTCGATCCCATGACCCAAGCCGAAGGCAGACGCTAAACAGCTGAGCCACCCAGGCACCCCTATTTTTATTTTTTTAAATATTTTATTTATTAATTCGAGACACAGAGATACAGAGAGAGCATGAGTGGGGGAGAGGTAGAGGGAGAAGCAGGCTCTCCGCTGAGCCAGGAGCCAGACGGGCTCGGTCCCAGGACCCCGGGATCATGACCCAAGCTGAAGGCAGATGCTTAACCATCTGAGCCACCCAGGCGCCCCGTGCAACTGTTTTTAAGTCCCGTTTGAGTCCAGGATGTGGATGACACCAATCGCGCCTCACCTGCTCTAACAATCCTGCCTTGTACATTGCTGAAACATATTACCTTCCCCTCCCAGAGCCCTATGTAGGCTCCTGCCAGGTACATGGAAGCACCACCAATCTGAGTTCAATTACAGATGGTATCTTGAGTATCTTCAGCATTTTGCGGGGGGGGGGGGGTATTTAGTTACATCTCATGATCATTGCAGTGTGGAAGGAAAATATAATTCATATCTGATTCGGTGAAAAATTGTGTATTGCACACAAACATAACCACTAATGAGTTCATTAAGTGTTGAATAATGAAGCAATTGGCGTTTTCAATGCTTTCTGTTATGCCAAAATCCTTGGTGGGTGGTTATAAAAGTGTTTTAAGAGTTTTAATGGTAATTGGGGCGCCTGGGTGGCTCAGTTGGTTAAGCGACTGCCTTCGGCTCAGGTCATGATCCTGGAGTCCCGGGATCGAGTCCCGCATCGGACTCCCTGCTCGGCGGGGAGTCTGCTTCTCCCTCTGACCCAACCCCCTCTCATGCTCTCTCTCTCTCTCTCATTCTTTCTCTCAAATAAATAAATAAAATCTTTTAAAAAAAGAGTTTTAACGGTATTTGGGGAAATTGGTTGGGGTTGTTGGAAGGAGCTGGGAGTGCATTATTTTCCCCACTTAAAATAGTTGTTTATCTTCAAATTTTCTTTCTTTTTTTTTAAAGATTTTGTTTATTTGACAGAGAGAGAGAGCGAGGGCGAGAGCAGGAACACAAGCAGGGGGAGTGGGAGAGGGAGAAGCAGGCTTCCCGCCAAGCAGGGAGCCCGATGTGGGACTTGATCCCAGGACCCTGGGATCATGACCGGAGCTGAAGGCAGACGCTTAACCAGTTGACTGAGCCACCAAGGCGCCCTATCTTCAAATTTTCTATTTAGTGCTTTTGGGGGAATGGATCAGATTATGAAGGATGCCTGTCTAAAGAGATACACGCATGTGTAATATATCCCATATCCTATATGTACAATATGTATACATATATGGAATCCATAACTAGGCCAAGTTCCAATTTCCCCGTTTTTCAATTCCATTTTCAAGACTTACTGGGCACATGCCACTAATTTGCCTAAGATACTGATCTGGGTCATTTAAAAAGTCTGGAACCGGGCGCCTGGGTGGCTCAGTCGTTAGGCGTCTGCCTTCATGATCTCAGGGTCCCGGAATCGAGCCCCACATTGGGCTCCCTGCTCGGCGGGAAGCCTGCTTCTCCCTCTCCCGCTCCCCCTGCTTGTGTTTCCTCTCTCGCTGTGTCTCTCTCTGTCAAATGAATAAATAAAATCTTTAAAAATAAAAAATCTGGAACCATTTCAAGCCTTCTGAGTGTGGACAGGGGCTCCCAGACCTGGTCCCCACTAGGATGTGCACTCCACGAGGGAGCCACCTCTGTCCTGTTCACCACTGTCTGCCCAGAGCACAGCATGGTGCCTTGCGCATGGTAGGCACTCAATAAATATTTGCAGAATGAATGAGTCGGGCTCCAGCTACAGAGCCACCTGGCCAGAAGAGGCTGTTACCTGGTTGAGATCCTGTTTCTGCTGCCCGCCAGCCCTGTCGCCTTACCTAAGCACTGTGGAGTCTCATCCTCTGATGACTATGGCCCTGTTATGCCTCACCCCAAGGTCACTGGTGAAGGTTACATAAGAAAAGAAGGAAAAGCATCTGGACAGCCATCCTCTGGGGCCCGGCTCCCACCTCCCTCTCCCTTTCTCCATGGCTCCACTCACCCCTTTTTTTGGGACACCCCTCTTGCTCCTTCGAAGGAGTCTAGCTTGGGAGGGAGTCCTCACACTAGCCCTGCATTGGGCCAGGATGGGGGGCTGGCAGGTACAGAGTAATCACACCTTTTTCTTTTTTTTTTTTTTAGGATTTTTTATTTTTTATTAGAGAGAGTTACAAGCAGGGGGAGCGACAGGTAGAGGGAGAGGGAGAAGCAGGCTCCCTGCTTTGCTAAGGAGCCTGACATGGGACTCGATCCCAGGACCCTGGAATCACGACCTGGGCCGAAGGCAGCCGCTTAACCGACTGAGCCACCCAGGCGCCCCACACCTTTGTCTTTCATTGCGACAATGTTTCTAGGCCTGCTGGACTCCCTCTCCCAATCTGCTTTTTTTGGGGGGGGTGTCAACCTTATTAAGGTATAATTTGTATACAATAAAGTATATCCATGAAAGTAAGTATTTGCATAAAACTGACAGATGCATAGATATTGAAAACCACCACAATCAAGATACATGATATTCCTAGCACCCCCAAATAGCCTGGTGCTCCTTTGCATTCTGTCCCTCCCTCCGCCCCCAGGCCCAGGCAACCACTGATCTGCTTTGGGTCACTGAAGATTAGTTTGCATCTCCTAGAATTTCGCATTAGTGGAATCCTGTAGCAGGTAGCTTTCTCGTGTCCTGTTTCTTTTTTATTTTATTTTATTTATTTATTTGAGAGAGAGAATAAGAGAGAGAGAGCATGAGAGGGGGGAGGGTCAGAGGGAGAAGCAGACTCCCCGCCGAGCAGGGAGCCCGATGTGGGACTCGATCCCGGGACTCCTGGGTCATGACCGGAGCCGAAGGCAGTCGCTCAACTGAGCCACCCAGGCGCCCCTCCTGTTTCTTTTACTTAGCATAATGCCTTTGAGATTTAGTCACGTTCGCGCACATATCGGTTTATTCCCTTTTGTTTTCAATCACCGGCGAGTATTCCACTGTCTGGGTGCAGGTTTGTGTATCCACCCACCTGACACGGACACTGGGTGGTTTCTGGTTTGGGGCCATTGTGTATAAAGGTGCATATGTCCACAGGTGGTTTACCAGCCATTGACTTGCCATAGCAAATCTTTTGTAATGCCCAGGAGGACACACAAATATTTACTGCTTGGTAAAGGGAGCAGAGGGTCCAACAGCAGTAGAGACTTGAACCTCCTTCCCTCTGGCTGTGCCTAGTGTTAACCCCTTGGTTGCTGGGGGAGTGGGGGGAGAGAAGTCCAGGGAGTCCCCATGGAGAGCCAGGCGGGTAATAACAGGGGGTCCATGGCGATGATCGTTTACCAACAGATCAGTAATCTATAATGTAATATTTTCATGCTTTAATCACATCACGGCCACATGTTGGCTTATCAGCTCTGGGAAAATCCTCTGGGCTCTGCTGAAATGAAGGTCATAGATACTATAACCCACCTGCACATGATTTTATGTTATTTATTTTTTAAAGTTTATTTAGTCATCTCTACCCCCAACGTGGGGCTTGAACTCACGACCCTGAGATCAAGAGTCACGTGCTCTTTCCGACTGAGCCAGCCAGGCGCCCCTGGGGCTCAGATAATTCTTAACCAAGTTTTTCCACGTGAGGCTAAAGTTTGGTTAATATGCACTAGTATGGATGTGCTGGTTTTTACAATATCGAAATACTCCTGGCTGGCTAATCATGCAAAAGGAATTGAGAAAGCACTAAAATTCAGTAATAACATATCCTAATACAAACTCATTAATTCAAGTTAATTGCTGCAATAGGTTTTCTGTCCTATTTCTACCTAGTCGATCATAAAGAGACTGAATACACAAAGCTGTCAGGCAGTATTATAAAGGCTACAAAAGTTTTTAGTGTAATTGTTATTAGTTCAGGAACAATGAAGAGAGGAGAAAACACCAAAACACTACGGATGGTGCTAAGAGAAATTCTTTATCTGTTGAGACCCCAAGTCACCCAATGGCATTCAGTTTAATGGGAAGTTGCCAGAAGCACTTGATGTGGTTTTCTTATCAAATCACAGCTAAGCCAAGATTATTTTATATATATTTAATATAATAAAGTAATTAAATAAATGAATATATATGTGTATATATATTTAGCATATCAATCAAGAAATCGCACCAACAATTTCTAAGTAAGTTTCTAAATAAAACAAAATCATTGCATGATTTAAGAATGATTTGAGCTTCAGCTTATGTTCTTGGCGAACAATTTAAAGAAATATGTATATAGAGAGATCGTTCCCATTCTTCAGAGAAGAAAAAAATATTTAAACATTTTGATGCATATATTGACGTATATATTAATTTATATCACCGTACCAGTTGCAAACGATTTTGAACATCACTCTTCCTTCGTGAATGTCCAACGGGACATTTCAAAACCGTATGTGACAAAGGCCAATGCTTTATTATGTGGAGAGCCCTGCATATTATGACATCTCCATCCCTGGGCTATGCCTCCCAAGAGCCAAAAGCACCACCCGATCGCAGTGATAACCCAAATCATCCCCATATGTTTCCAGAATGCTCCATGGAAACCCAACAGTCTCTGGGAGCCATTTGCGGGTTCAGTGGCTAAAAACAGAGGCTGTGTTCTACGAAGTCAGACTTTGGATGTGGGAGCCCCGTTTGAGAGTGGGCCAGATTTCCATTTATCTTCTCTTGCTGGTCTGTGACGCCTCCTCCTCCAAGGGCTTCCTGCTTCTGCACTATCACCCCTCCCCCACACCCAACCTATAGGTCCGGGGAGGCATTGACTTGCCTACGATCACAAAGAAAATAAGTGTGGCCACGCCAGGAGCCAAACCCAGCCTTGATTCCTGAGCCCTTTCCACTCAAGTGGCTCACAGCACCCCTGGGGGGTGAACATTCATGACCCGCGTTTCCCAGGTGCAAAGCAGAGGTTCAGAGAGGCAGGGTCACCACGGCCCAAGTTCCCAATGGGAGAAACTGGCAGCGCTGGGTTTTGACCCCAGGCCTCTCCCGCCCCAGAGCCCGTGGTCCCAAAAGCTGGGTGCACACACCCAGGGGGTGTGCGAGACAAGTCACTGAGATGAGCCAGGTAGACAAAAACCTCTAGGTTTATTTTAAATTTTAAAATGGGATAATTTAAGCCTCATTACTAATGTACAGAATGATAGTAGTACCTGTATATAACTTATAAATAAATACACATATTCAGGATACTTGCCCAAACACCATTTACTCTCGGGTGCATGATCACAAAAGGAAGGCCGCCATGGCTTCACCTGCTAAGTGCTGCGGCCTCCCGGGGCCCTCCCTCTCATGTTGCGTTACTAGAGCGGGGCAGAGTACCCAACTTCAGTGTGGGCTCCAGCCTGACTGTCTGGGTTCGAGTCCCTGCTCTGTCACTTCCTAAGCTGTCTGACCATGGGCAAGTGACTTTACCATTCCCGCCTCAGTGTGCTCACTTGTAAAATAGAAATAATAGCAGCTCCCTCCCGCCTCAGAGGGTTGAGGTGAGAGATTGATCAGTTAATCCGTGTCCAACACTGAGAGGGATGCCGGGCACACCGTACGTGCTGAGTAATGTGAGCTAGGATTGCTGTTTATCCCGCCGTGCAAGCGGGCCAACAGGTGCGGAGCATTACAATGAGGTAACGCAGTTAACATGGAGTGAGTCTGGCATCCAGAGCTCGGTTCCTAACCACAGCTGCAACTCAGGGCTGAGCCTGTTTCCTCCTCTGTAAGATGGGGTTAAGAGCAGCATGCATCTCGCAGGGCTTTCCCAGGAAGCAAGGAGGTCGCATTCTGGAAGAAGGGAGATAGTCATCTTGTCCCTCTAGGTACGGGGGATTAGAGAGACCAAAGGCTCTCTAACGGGAACGGGGAGTTCCGGGCTTGCTCGGGCCTTGGCCCCAGAGCAGGACAAAGGCGCCCTCTAGTGGCGGAAGCAACCCCAGCAACCAAGTGTCCTGCGGGCTCTTTGCGAGCGAGACACTGCGAGGGCACTCACTGAATCCTGGAGGAAAGTGATGCGCACCCAGAAACTGGGACACTCTCCCAGGCCGGCCCCACTAGTAAGAGGTAGAGCCGGGGTTTTAATCGCGGTAGTCCAGCCGCAGAACGTACACTTTTTCCTCTTTATAAAACTGTCCGTGCTCTAAATAAAACCCAAGCTCTTGGAAATCTTGGGCAGGGCAGGTCTTCGAAGTCCAGGCCCGTCCCCGGCCCGCCCACCAAATGCCAGCGGCGCCAAAGCAAAGGGCAGCTCCCCGCGCATGAGTGTTCTTCAGACCCCAGGAGCGGGCGCTGGAGCTTCAGCTGCTTCCCGCCAAACTCAGGAGTGCCGGGTTGGGGTACTCGGGGTTCTCGATGACCCCAGGGCCGAACTTGAGCTCCAGGAAGCGACGGTAGTTGTTAGGCGCCTGCGCCACGAAGCCAGCGAAGGACAGGGGCACGAGAGGCTGCAGGAAGTGTTCGGGGAATTCGACATCCTGCCGGTGGTCCAGCCACGTGTCCTTGGTCATGACTCCGTTGCGGGGGTAGAAAGGCCACAGGTCCACGTGCAGGTGGTTGCTCTCGCTGTACTGCACGCGGAAGAAGTCGCCCTCTACGGCCTTCTCCCACACGAAGCCGCGCTCGTCCACCACCGAGCCCGCCTCGGCCCCCCGCAGCTGCTCGCAGTTGCCCACGTCCTCCAGGTAGATGCCCAGGTCCACGTCGTAGTCCCACGGGATGATGTCCCCGTGGCGGGCGGCCCCGAGCAGCGAGCCGCCCTCCAGCCAGTAGCGCACGCCCGCCGCCTCCAGCACGCCCACCACGTAGCGGGCGGTCTCGCGCAGCGCGCGCAGGCAGCACGGGGGCGTCCAGCGCTCCTCGTAGAGGTAGGCCGGCGTGTCGCCCACCACCGTCCCGAAGCAGCGCGGGGTCTCCTTGCTGCAACCGAACCACTCGAGGCGCCCACCCTCCCCGCTCACCAGGCGGATGCCCAGCGAGCGCAGCAGCGCCGCCCGCCGCGTGCGCCCCTCGCGCTCCGCCTTCCAGCGCGCGTGGGCCGTGGCCAGGGGGGGCTGGCGCGCAGCGCCGAACTGGAGGTCCAGCAGCTGCACCGCCCAGCCGCGCAGGGCCGTCTGCAGGAAGAGGCCGGTGCCCACCGGCCGGGCCAGGGGCGCCGACAGGTTGAAGAGGTCGCGGGCGCGCAGGAGCACCACGGCGTCTCCGTCCAGGGCGTCGCAGCGGGGCGCGGAGGGCGCGGGGCCGTAGCGGGCCGTCCACTCCCGCAGGCTGACGTTCAGGGCCAGGCACCGGGCAGGGTTGGCCGAGGCGACGGGGGCGGCCACCAGGCGTGCCCCTCCCGCCCGGAGCACCTCCACCATGCGCTCCAGCTGGCCCGGTGCCTCGGCCCTCGCCCCGTCGGGCACCAGGGCCACGAACTCGGTGGCCACATAGGTCTCGGGGCGCGAGGCCGCGGCGGTCCGGTCCAGGGCAGGCTGGAGCAGCGCCAGGCGAACGTTGGGAATGCGGGGCAGGGCCAGGGGCGGGTAGGGGAGCGTGTCGGCGGCCACCACCACGGGCTGCGCTGCGTCCTGTTGCAAGAAGGAGTCCACCAGCTCAGGCACCGCGTTGTCAAAGGCCTCGAACTCCCGCACCAGGACGGTGACGCGGGGGCCGGCAGCCCCTCCACGGCGGGGACCCCGGGCCCGGGAGTTCCTGGGCTGGTGCTGCAGCCATGAGACATAGAAGAGGACCAGGAGGTTGAGTGTGATGGCGGCTGCCAGGGCAGCCTGGCAGCGGGTGAGACGCATGGGGCCAAAGTCGGGCCCTAGCTGGGCTTCCAGGGCATCCTGGGGAGGGGAGAACGAAAGACGAGGCTGGAGCTGGTTGTCAGAAGCCTCCTACCCCCCCACCCCCTTCCATCCTCAGCGCTGCCCTTCTTTCCCAGCCCTTTCTCTGTTTGGTTTCAGCTGTCCCACCCTAGCCCACCACTCTACGGCATTTCTGCGTGGGGACAGGTCTGTATCCGCCCACTGGGTAGGTTCTGAGCTTGTTTCAATCCCTGCTGGGTCCCTAGTTCCACCCAGCACAGAGCCTGGTGCTCAGAAAAGGTTTTATCAAGTGTTTCACCTTCCCTTCTTCCTTGTTCAATCGCAACTAATCTTTATCCTTTTCTTTGGCGACTTCTCATTCAGGTTTGGGTTCAGTTATAAATGTCCCACTCCATTCCCAGGCCCAGCTTGCACCTTCTGCTCCACCATTCCCTCCTCCAGGAAGCTCCCGCCCCCGATCTGTCTCTCCTGTCCCTCTCACACTCTGGCCCTGGCTCCCGGGTGAGGCTGCTGCCTCAGCATTGGCCCGCCAAGCCCCTCCCCCACTGTCCCCTTCTCACTTCCTCAAATCCTGTGCCATCTGGCCATCTCTTTCCCGATGGTCAGCCAGATCGATTTGGTTTTGCAAGAGAAGCTAGAAGTGTTTTCTTAAGTCACAACTGTCCCAATTTTTAATATTGACCACTACTTAAAAAAACAAACACAAAGCAATTTTACCATATGTGTTAACTAGAATTTAAAACCTTAAATTAAAAAATAAAAACAAAAATACTTTGAATGCTAAGTTCTATCAAATAATAAAAGGATAAAAATAAAATGATGATTTTTTTTTTTTTAAGGGGAGTGGAGGGGCGCCTGGGTGGCTCAGTCGTTAAGCGTCTGCCTTCGGCTCAGGTCATGATCCCAGGGTCCTGGGATCGAGCCCTACCTCTGGCTCCCTGCTCCGCGGCAAGCCTGCTTCTCCCTCTCCCACTCCCCCTGCTTGTGTTCCCTCTCTCGCTGTGTCTCTCTCTGTCAAAAAAATAAAATCTTAAAAATAAAAAAATAAAAGGGGAGTGGGTAGTCTCTTTTGATGAGCAGCTGTGGGCCATAGGACACACCCACCCTTCACTCATCCCCGCACTCCTAAGCAACCCCCAGATGGCGCTGTCTCACTGTCCCCATCACAACGGGAAGCTAGCTCGGCTGGTCTCCAGTACTCCTACAACACGCTAACTCACTCTCTGGGCTCTGAGCAAATAAATACTCAAAAAAAATTTCCCCAGGAAGGATTTCCATAGGTTTCTACTGCTCCCAGAAAGGGGGACATCAGAGACCCAGCTAATCTTCCTACCTCCTAAATACTTCTGACCACAGCTCCCCCTTCAACCCTGGTCCACCCAGATCCCGGCTCAGCCTCCCCTGGTCTCCTGACCAACTCTGCTCCTCATGGCAGCCAGAGGGGTCTTCATAAAGCACAAACCTGACCTCTCCCTCCCTGCTCAGAACCTGCCATGGCTACCCAGTACCGTGAGGAAAAAGTTTAAGTTTCTTACAACCTCCCACAAGACCTTGGGTGACCTTGGGTCTCTTGCTGGCCCACCAGTCCAGCTCCATCTCCTGCCATGTGTCAAACTCTGCCTAAGCCACCTTGGACTTTTCCTCCAACAGATGTTATTTCTAGGCCTTTGTACATTCTGTTCTTTCAGCTTAGAAGATTCTCTTCCTGAACACCCCTTCTCCCCATGCCTCTTTTCTCCTCGAGAACTCCTACTTATGCTTTAGGTCTCAGCTCTGATGCCTCCTCCCCCCAGGAAGCCCTCCCTGAACCCCAGGCTGGGTCAGAAGTCCTCTGTGGGCTCTTGAAGCCCCTGGGCTCCCCATCCCAGCCCTGCTCGTTCTGGTTGGGCATCATCCGGGGATGGGTCTGTCTCCCCTACGAGACTGTGAGACCCGGGAGGGTAAAGCCAGGGCTTCCTCGATCACTTCTGTGTTCCTGGCACACGGGTGGGTACTGAAAGTGCACTTGGTGGAAAATTGATGCCCAAGGACAGGGTTCTCCGAATCTATAAGGCCTCAGTTTCCTGAAGTCAAACTCTGTACTGTGGCTCGGGGCCCTGGGTCCTGCCTCCTCGCTCGCTTTCTCTCTCCTACCAGGAATGCTCTCCTCCCCGTCTTTACCCATCCCAGGCCTGCTTGCCCTTCTCTGACCCAACTCGGTTGGCATTTAAGAATCTGAGTTGCACTTTAAGAGCAACTTCTTAATCTTTAAAACCTTGGAATCGCCTTCTGGACCTTAGATTGATTCTTCCTTCCTTCAGTTCTTCCCTTTCTGTGGAACCCCTACAATACGCCAGGCACTGTTCTAGGCACTGGGGACCCAACAGCGGACACACAGCACACAGTGACAAACAACAACTCTGACCTCACATTACCGTGGGTGGGGGGAGGAACCTTTGGAACCATAGAATCTTCGGGGTCTTAAAAATCTTAGACTCTCAGAGCTTATGTACACAGAAGCACAGGAGACCACTGACAGTTCTAGAATCTTCTAAAGATTCTATAGAGACCATCTTCCTGCTCTGCCCTCATTCTCCACCCCCCACCCCCAGTCTGTTCCCCACTCTGCACCCAGAGGGATCTTGTGAAAACTCAAATTAGATCCTGTCTTGCCTCTGCTCAAATCCTTCTGTGGCTTACAACTCACTCAAAGGAAAAGCCAAAGTCTTCACATAAGGCCCCATGTGATCCCCCAGCCTCTCCCACTGACTCGTCAGCTCCAGCCACACACTGGCCACCAAACACCAGTCTTCAAATACGCCCAGGGGACTTCAGCCAAAGTACCGGCTATTCCCTCTGCCTGGACACTCTCCCCCAGGTATCTGCATGGCTCCTCCCTCATGGCCCTTGGGTCTCTGCTCAGATGTCACCTGTCCAGCGAGCCCTTTCTTTGGCCACTCTTTTTTCAAAACGTATCTCCCTATCACCCAGATATTTCCTGTGCCCCATCCCTGCGTTTTTCTCCCCTAGTCATGATCACGTAGATTTTACTTATTATTTTGTTCCTTGCTGTGTGCTCAGAGCGCAGCTCAGTGCCTGGCACATAGCATGTGCTCAGTAAACGTGTGCAGCCTGAATGACTGACTCCAGTTGTTCAGACGGGGAAACTGTGGCTCAGAGACAGAAAGGACGCAGGGAGAACCTCCCAGGCCCTGGCTCTCGGCATGCTCTGTCTGGCTGACTCTGGGCCATGAGGTGCCCAGCAGGAGAGAGGACAGAAATCGGGTCTTCAGAGACCAGTGGCTACGATAGCCAGACCAGCAGGTGAGGGGCCCAGAGAAGAAAGAGAAAGGAATCATCCAGTACCCTGACACGGTTGGTCTTGACTTCCCCAACTATAAGGGCTCAAGACTCCTTTATCGAGGCAAAGGGTATGAAGTGATGATTCTGAAGGTCTGAATGTTCTGTGTTTCTCTGAATCACAATACGATGATAGTATCAATAATTCTACCTGCTCATGATATGCCAGATACCTTCCTAAGCACTTTGCTTAAATTACCTTGTTTAATTTTCATGTTGTGATAACATTTAAAGATGAGGAAGAAGCAGCACAGAGAAGTGAAGTCACTCATTCAAGGCCACACAGCTGGGAAATGGTGGACCCCGGATCTGACCCACAACACTGGCTCTAGAGTCATGTTTTCAACCAATAAGTTCTGCTGACTCTCTTGGGTCCACTCAGACAGCCCAGCTCGCCGTCCACCTTCAGTGAGCGTTCTGCGGCCCTAACCTGACGGGTGCTTTTCAAAGCTGAATACGGCACATCACTTAATGAATTCAACCCATTAACTCAACAGACAGATGTTTACTGAGTAACGTCTGTGCCAGACCCTGTGTTCTGGGGACAGGGAAAGATCGAAGCGGTCACTGGGCAGGCCCTCCAGAGGTAGGAAGACAAAAACCACACACAGAACTTACAGACAGGTCAGGAAACCAGCGGGGGGTGTGAGAGAGAAAAGGTGGTCAGGGGAGAAGAGGACAGTTAGGCTGAGACTTTGTCTCTCCATTCCTCACAGAACACAATGTAAGTGGATCCAGATTCACTTTAGGCCTAGGTTCACCCAGCCTGAGCTCTGCTCTGGACTGGGCCTCAGCTGCTGCATCGGTGGAATGGGAATGTGACAGGCAAAGAAGATGAACAATATGCGGGAAGGGCCGTTTCCACAGGAGTGCTGGTGACACTGAGGAACTTCTTACCTCCTCGGGTGCTGCAGGACCTCCGGGTGGGCGGTTCCAGCCCAGCTCAGCTGCACTGCTGAGGGAACGAGAACCAGAAAACCCCAAATCAGCCAATTTTGCACAGTAGAGTATGATTTCACCTTACCTACAAAAGTGGCAATGAGAAGGTCAGAGAATCCTTTACTTTTTGAAGTTCTATAAGCTCAGGCACCACCTGGGGTATCTCAGGAATGGGTGGGAAGGATGTCAGTTATCATAGCAACCTATAACCATCCCTTTCTTATGAATGAATGTGTCCAGAAAGGTGGGGCTAGAAGTGACCAAAGCTGTTACCGTGACAACCTCTTCCCTAGACCTACTCCATCCTGAGACACAATCTTAAAACTGTCTCCTACCTTGGTGGGCCTGGTTCTTAGGGTCACGGGAAGGGGGACTGTCCTTGTTACCATAGTAACCAGGGGTTGGCCTTGCCTGTTTCCACCTCCTGGTCCAGGCCCTGTAACCATAGCAACAACTCCTCAGCAGAGCATCTTCTCTAAATAAAAACACCTGGTTGGTTTGGTCCATGGACCTCCCACGATGGGGGGGGGGGGAACGGTTACCATGGTAATGCCAACTAGGTGGCTAGGGGGAGGGGTTGGGAAAGAGGTGTTCTCTCAGCAATCAGTGTCCTTGGGGCTGGGGTCCTTTCTACCTGAGTGCTAGGTGAGGTTGCCATAGTAACCAAATGAAGGTAGAGGCAGAAGGACCACCAGGGACTTAGGTTACCTTAGCAATCTCCTCCTGGTGCAGAGACAGGAGAGGTTTGGGGCTCCATAACCACAAAGGGGGACGGTTCCAGGCTGGGGAAGGGTTACCATGACTACCGACCTGGACCAGGAATCAGAGAGCACGGGGCCATTGCTGAAACCACCCCTGGTGGTCGCCTTTTCTCTCAGAGGGACAGTGTCAAGGAGAGTGACGTTTGGGTCTGGAGGGGGTTAGAATTTTTCTTTGCGGCGAAGCAGGAGGAGAGGGGCAGAAAGCGGCTCCTTCCAAAGTCCCGCTCTTCCCAGGCGCGACCCTCGGGCCGGGCCCGGGTCTCAGCGCTCCTCAGGGCGCGCATCTCCGCCCCGCCCCTTCCCTCCCCCCCGCACGCGCGCGCGCGCGCGCGCGCTTCCGGGGTCGACCCGGGTGGGCGAGGCGCGCGCCCGGCCTCGTTCCCATCACCGGCCCCCCCCCCACCCGGCCCCCGCCGAGCGCGCGCGCGGGCGGGGTGGGGGGGGGCGGTGGCAGTGGTACGGCCGCGCAGGCGCGCGAGGCACAGCGGGCGCGCGGGCCGGCCCCGGGGCCTCCATGATGGAGGAGCGAGCGGCCGCCTCGGTCGCCGCCGCCGCCTCCTCCTGCCGCCCGCTGGGCTCCGGCGCGGGCCCCGGCCCGACGGGGGCAGCCCCGCCCTCTGCCCCTGCCCCGGGGCCCGGCCCGGCTGGTAAGGGAGGCGGCGGCGGAGGCAGCCCTGGGCCTACGGCGGGGCCCGAGCCCCTGAGCCTGCCCGGGATCCTGCACTTTATCCAGCACGAGTGGGCGCGCTTCGAAGCGGAGAAGGCCCGCTGGGAGGCCGAGCGCGCCGAGCTGCAGGTAAGCGCCGCCCCGGGACCCCCGACCCCCCGCCCGGCCCGGCCCGGCCCGGCCTCACCCGCCGCCGCCGTCGCCGCCATCTTGGAGCAATGGCCGCCGGGACGGCCGGGGGGGGCGGGAGGGGACCGCGACCGGCCCGGAGACGGAGTGAGGGGCCGTCCGAGGGGGGTCCTGAGGGCACCTGGCGGCTCGAGGAGGGAGGGGGGCCCCGGGGCGGGAGGGTCCGACCGGGCCCGGCCGAGAGGAGGGGTTCAGGGGACCGGAACCGGGTGGGAGCTGGTGTGGGAGTGAGCCGACCGGCAGACGGGTTCCCTGGAGAGGGACCTCGGGCCCTGAGGGGAGCCCAGGAGAACTCAGCGGAGAGTGGTGGGAGGAGTTGGGGGGGTCTCGTTGAGAGTGAGCAAAAGTCCGAAAGGTGCCGCTGGGTTCCCACCCCCGTCCCCGACCAGATGAGGGTTGGAGGTGGAACTTGATGGGCTTCGGGTGGGAGAGGGGGCGTCGGGAGAACTTGGGAGCCGCCGAGGGCGAGAGTGAGTCGAACGGGGAACTGGCCTGAGTGGGGAGAGGAAGTCAGGGAGCCTGGGACCGGGTGTGTTCCAGAGCATTTGGACCGGGGCGGGGGGGGCGGGATGAAAGGTGCCTGTATGAGGACTCGCGATGAGAAGAGGGCCTCGGGGGGTCCCAGGAGGAAAATGTGTGCCCTCCCCCTAAGGACGAAACTTTGGGGACCCCGGTATGTGTGACTGTCGAGTGTAGGGTGGGGTGCCGGGAGTGGAAGCATGGACAGGGTCAGGACTTGCTCTAGGAGCCTGTATGTAAGAGCTGCAGAGCGGAAACTCCAGTTTGGGGGATGTGGAGGAGTACGGCGGGCAATGGTCTTGAGATGGGAGGTGTGTATAGGATGTCAGGTGGAGAACCCTGGACCGGAGTGCGCTGGAGTCCAGCGTGGAGATAAGGGGACCTGGGATGGAGACAGGAGGACACGGGGGGGGGGGGCTACCTGGAAGGTGGCAGGGGGAGGATTTGGCAGAGCAGGCAGTGTTGAAGAAGCGTCTCGGAAGGACTCTGGGAGGAGATGTGTTTGTGGAAGTTTCCCATGGTTTGTGGAGTAGCTTGGGAGAGGAGTGTGCTTTGGGATGATGTTTGTTAGAGCCTGAGGAGTTGGGCTGGGTTTCGTGACCTTGAGAAGTGTGGGTCTGTTTGTGGAGTGTCTGGAGGATGGGGCATCAGAGTTGTGAGGATTTGAAGGGATCCAGGGATGGGCCACAAGGACTCTGTGGGTTCCTGGGCTGTGGTGTAATTAGCAGAAGCCGGTATCTACTTCTAGCAGTCCAATTTTCCCCTTCTGGTTCACGGTTTCCTGTCTAGTTGATATGGGGACCCCCCAAATAAATAACCGATGAGAATTTTGTCCAGAGGGTGAATGAAGAGCATTCTATAATCGCCCCCCCTCCCCCCCGCCACTAGGGATCTTAGCTGTGTGGTAGCTGAGGCTTGGCATTGAGGTGGGAGAGGAATCCTTATGTAAGCACCCCTCACTTTTGTGTTCAGCTCTGTTTCCGGAGCTCTTTCCCAGCATACATCTGGCTAGATCTCAATACTCCATTATGGAGACGGGGCAGGTGTCATTGCCCTCACTCAGCAGCAATGACGGTAGCTGCTGTTTATTGAGCATATATGAGGTGCTAAGCACTGTATGTAGCACTTTAGATACGTGGTATCATTTAATACTTGCAACATTCTGGGAGGGCGAGTGATTCTATTCCCCCACCCTGGCTTTTTGAGAAAAGAATGGGAAGAGGAAAGGGAGGTCCTGAGGGAGAGACAGTCCGTGATTGATCTAAGATCACAGCCTGTGGGTAGCAGGGCTGGTCTGTGGGCTTTTAAAAGCCCATGCTCTGTATCTCTCTGCTGCCCAGTACAGACGAGGAAGATCTTCCACCGAAGCCCAGTGGCCTCCTTAGGACCAGCCAAGCAGTCGTAAGCAGACCTGGGATTGAATCTTGGTCTCTGGGACTTCACACTCCAGTTCACCCCACAGCACCCACCGTGCCACCTTCTCGTCCTTGAGACCGGCGGGAGAAAAGTTGTGTGTTTATGCACTCACCTAGTGGCCCTTGGAGTTGGAGAGGAACTTGTGGAGAGCCCCTGGTTAGGCTCTCCCATGTCTAGGCTGTGGCATCACTTACTGTGAACTTTTGTTTCTCTTGTTCTGGCACAGTAGTAAAAACGCAAACGTGTCAGAAGTGTGTGTGTGAGAGTGAAAAGGGAACCCCCCCATCCCCTTCCTGCTCTTCTCTGCAACTGTTCCTGCGAGAAAAGTAGTTCAGCTCTGTGTGTGTAAAACGTGAGGTCACACACGAATCGTTTCATGACTTTCTAACACCCGTGCCTTGGTGTTCCTTTCCTGTCCGGACAGAGAACTTTCATATTATTTTTGATAACTGCATTCCGCTGGATGTTTATACCGTAGCTTCTTTAGTTGACCCGTGTTGACAGACTTTTAGCTTCTTTCCTAGAACCTCCCCCACCCTCCGTCAGAAACGGCCGCAGTGATCATCTTTATATTCCCTGTGAGTATAAAGCGGAATAGGTGGGTGCAATGGTAGAACAGCTATGTTTATGAAATGGTGATCTGTTCAAATTGCCCCCATGGTTCCACACACCCCCTTCAGCGGCACCTCAGTTTACACACCTTTGCTCAAACACTTACCGCTTAACAGAGGTGTGACTTCTCTTGTGAGATCCTTGAAGGCCTGGCCCGTGTCAGACTTCTGTGAGGAACCCTGCATACCTTTTCTCCAAATCGCGGAGTACAGCTGCTCGGGGCATAGGACCTGCTGTGATGTCACCGTGCTCAGTGAGGGCATGGGGGGGATGGTAGAACAGGCAGCCCCTCCTGAGGTCCTGCCGGGAGGTACCCAGAGATCGGAGCAGGGAGGTGGCGTAGATGCCATCTGACAATAAGCAGGACTTTGTCAGATGGGGGATTCCGAGAAGCAGGCAGTGTGGTTTCTGCCCTTCAGAAACTTCCAGGCTGACAGAGGAGGCTAGTTTGCGCAAGAGGCTGCAGAGAACTGTGCACACTCACACGCAAGTGGAGTTACTTGATTGTGTAACTCTGCTCGAAGCACCGTGGCTCTGCTCGAAGCACCGTGATCTTTGGAATGTAAGAAAGCATAAAATATTTAAATGAAAATGGAAGTTACGATCATAAGTATTTCTGATTTTATAGATACGTATGTTGTGCATTTAAGGTCCATCAACAGAGGATAAACACAAAAGGTCACGGGGCGCCTGGGTGGCTCAGTTGTTGGGCGTCTGTCTTCAGCTCGGGTCATGGTCCCGGGGTCTTGGGATCGAGCCCCGCATCGGGCTCCCTGCCGGGCGGGAGGCCTGTTTCTCCCTCTCCCACTCCCCGTGCTTGTGTTCCGTCTCTCGCTGTGTCTCTGTCAATATTTAATGAAATCTTAAAAAATAATAATAAAAACACAAAAGGTCACATACAAACCCTATATAGTTTATAGATTTGTGGCACTTTGGGGGAGGGGAGCTCCCCGAGGACAGGAGGAACCTCTCGGGGGAGTCTCAGCTGGATGTTCATAGAGAAGCAGCGATAGGGAGATGTGGGGAGCGTGGTGGCAGCAGAGAAGGTGTGGAACTGGCCCCTCCCCGCTGCCAGCCTCCTGAGGGGCTCGGAGGCATCCAGTGGGGAGGCATCCCTGCCAGGAGTCCTGGCTCTGGGCAAGGAGGAGTGCAGGAGATACAGGGCTAGGTGGGTCCAGAAGGGAAACAGGACTGGCGACCGGGACAGAAAGGTCAGCACAGGATACCGAGAAGCATCCATCAGCCTCGGGGAGGACCGAGATTGCTCAGGCTCCTTGGGAAGCCCTTCCAGTGCCACCTGGCTGGAGAGAGGGAGCAGCCGCCGGAGAGGCGGCAGCGGCGTCTGGGCACAGTTCTGGGGGGGGGGCGTGTTCTAACAGTCTGGCCAGGGGGAGTGGTGGTGGGTGGGTATGGTGGGTAGAGAACTTCCAGGTCCTGGGCTTACCTGCCAGCCCACCAGGGCACTCACAGATCAGGCGGTGCTGGCTGCTGGCATTTTCGGTGGTAGGAGGGACCGGCCGCCAACACTTCCTCTTTCAGTGGGATTCCACTGAGTTGGTTCACTTCAACCACATGTTTCTGGTTCTCTCTTTTCCCTTCTTTGCCAGGGGAGCTGAGAAGGGGACAACAGAGCAGAGTGGGCCGAGTCAGGTTCTCGCACCATAATTAGGAGAAGAGAGATCGGGGCTTGCTGTGGTGAAAGCAAGGAGATAAAGGGGCCCAGCCCAGCAAGTGTGAGGGCCTTGTATGTTTGACTTTCTCCCCACAGACTGAGTCACCTGTGTTACCAGTCCTGCCTCCTTATTACTGCAAATCCACTAACCCAGCCCCCCTTCCTCGTCTGGGTCACTGACATTTCTCCCTGGGATTTCTGGGACTGCCTCCTGTGACTGGCCTTTAGCTTTGTGGGCATCCCACCCCCCCAACCCCCCAGCCATCAGTTCTCTGCAACATAGCTGGAATTGTCTTTGTAACATGCGCTGATTACATCTCTCCTTTTCTTAAAACCCTTCTGTGGCTTCCCCTGTGCTCTTAGGACAACATTCAAACTCCATCTTGGTCTGCGGTTCTGTCTCGGGCCTACAAGCCTCTCTGCCTTTCCTCACTAACCCTGTTACACGTTCTCATGCAGCTGTACTGGCCTTTTTAGCGTACCGTAAGCCTGCCATGCAGCTCTTGTCTCTGTCCTCTGCCAGCAGCACATGCCACTCCCCTGGCCACCTTCTAACAGCCTTCAGGTCTTGACTGAACTGTGCTGCTTAACCTCCAGGAGCAGGTTGGGTGTCCCTTCTCCCATAACACCCTTTGCTTCCTCACCATGTCTAGTCATGCCGTATGTTGGTTGTCTATGCTCCTGCTTGTCTCCTGCGCCATACTGAGAGCTCTGTGGGGCCAGGAACCACTCATCTTCTCCATTACTGGCCAGTGCCTCACGCAGGACCTGGTTGTCCAGGCAGTCACCAGTGCTGGATGTCGAATGGACATAGTGTTCAGCAGGCTGTACCGGCGCTGGGAAGTAGAAGGCTCGTTACAGAAGCCCCAGAGGGTAGGGAGGACAGTGAGGAGGTAGTAACTGGGGGCTTATGTTTGGTGATTGAGCTTTTCTTCTCCACCTCTCCCTCCACCTTCTAACGTGACTGGACAGGGTGGATTTGGGTGAAAAAGGACAGCAATTCAGACTGCAAAGATGGTGACCACCTGCGAGTCTGCCTGTCTGGCCTTAGGTATTTATGTGTGTATGTGTTGCTTTAAAGTGTAGAGAGAGGGCACCTGGGTGGCTCAGTCTGTTAAGCATCTGCCTTCAGCTCCTGTCATAATCCCAGGGTCTTGGGATTGAGGCCCGCATCAGGTTCCTTCCTCAGCAGGGATCCTGCTTCTCTCTCTGCTTGTGTGATCTCTCTCTCTCTCTAACAAATAAATAAATAAAATATTTTTTTAAAAATAAGCCAGTCAGGGGTGCCTGGGTGGCTCAGTTGGTTAAGCGACTGCCTCTGGCTCAGGTCATGATCCCAGAGTCCTGGGATCGAGTCCCACATCGGGCTCCAGGGAGCCTGCTTCTCCCTCTTACCTGCTCCCCTCTCATGCTGTTTCTCTCTCTCTCTCTCTCTTTTTCTCTCAAATAAATAAATAAAATCTTTAAAAATTAAAAAAGTAATAAAGTGTAGAGAGAGAAAAGTGTTCAGAAGGGGGGAAAAGTCCATTCCCTCAGTGGACAGGTGGGTTCCCCCCCCCCCCCACAGCATACCTGGTGACATATAGTGATCTGTTCATTATTTTTCCCACACCCCCTTCTGGAACGTGCACTCCATCTTGTTCAGTGCTGCGTCCTCTATCTGCACCTGTACCTGATACACAGTTGGGGCTCAGTAAATATTGGTGTCGTAAATGAACGAACGCATGATACTTTCGTCTTGCATCAATGCACGTATATTCTTTTTTATTTTCTCAAAGGAAGCCTACATTGCAGTTATGCCTGTAGGCTGCGTCCCCGGAAGTGGACCTGTCAGGACAAAGGGAGTGTGCATTTAACTTCTTTATAGATATGGCCGAATTGCCCTCCGGGAAGTGTGCATCAATGTATGACCCCACCAGAAGTATATGAGTGCCCATTTCCCGGCCAGAGCCAGGCATTAATTAGCACATGCTCAGTTCTCAGCTAACCTGAGGGAGAGACCTGGTCCCTGGAGCAGGACCGAGGCCATAGTAGGCTTGTGAGCACAGAGCTGTGCCACACTCCGAAGTGCCCGGCAGGTAGGTCCTCTGGGCCCTTCAAGCCTCAAGGAGAGGGAGAGAGTGTGGATGGGCATCTGAGAGGCTGCCAAGAACCTAGAGTCTTAGAGCCGGGCTTTGAGAATGGGCACGGCCTGGAAAAGGTGTCTGTGGCCAGACCCCGGGGCTTCTTGGAGTCATTGAAGTTCTCCAACAAGCACATGATGTTTGGGGATTGGCTCCAGGAAGATGCAGCTGTCTGTAGGGGCAGGAGGCCTGTAAGCCACGGACATCTCTGCTCGATGGGGCTTGGGTCTTAAAGAACTG
The DNA here is from genome assembly GCF_037043125.1 of Eumetopias jubatus. Taxonomy (NCBI): domain Eukaryota; kingdom Metazoa; phylum Chordata; class Mammalia; order Carnivora; family Otariidae; genus Eumetopias; species Eumetopias jubatus. The sequence continues at coordinate 55,911,751 of NW_028274816.1, read as the reverse complement.
GGCCCGTTTCAGCATTGCGGAAGAACGGACCGGGAGAATAAAAATAATAAGAAGTAGGAGCTGGCATTTATTAGCCCTTCTTCTGTGCTAGGCCTCGGACTGAGAAGAACTTAACACATGAGGGGCAGGCACTCTCGTGAGCCCCATTTTCTAGAAGGGGAAATGGAGGCTCAGAGAAGGCCGATGACCTGCCTAAGATCATGCAGCAAGTAAGTGGCCGAACCCGGCCTGGAGCTCAGGCTGTCCCAGCCTGTAACAGTGGAGCACTTGGGGAGAAGCCAGGGTTGAGCCCTGCTCTCAGGGCTTTGGCACAGGACTTCTGGAACATGGTCAGGGGCCAGGATCCTGCCTCGAAGGCCGTTGGCCCAGTGTCTCCAAAAGACCTGTTGACAGACCAGAGCAGACTGGGGTAGCCCATGCCAGCAGACGGTGTGAAGTGGTTGGCAGGGGCCCTGGGTAATGTCTGTGGCATGTCTCGCTCACCCTGGGCAGACTCCGGTGGGACGCTTGGTCCCCGCGGTGGGGGGTGGGTGGTAAAGCTTTTGCATTGGAGCGGGAGCTTAGCTGAGCCACCCACTCTTGTCCCTAAGCTCCCGAAGTAGCTTCCTACGCCTCCCAGAGACAGATGCTCTGGTAGAAATAGTGAGACACCACCTCCACCAGCAACCTAGGGGACAGCACCTGCCTCAGGGTGGGGGAGAAGGAGCCCGGGGCTCTTCGTGCCTACCTCCCCCACCTTCATCCCTGATCTGACTTCTCCCCAAAAGGCAGGGGCCAAGTTACCCATTTTAATTTTAAGGGTTAAGGACTCCTCCTCAGCTCTTTCATGGTGTGTCACATGGCAGGGGACTCTGGAAACAGATCCAGCATGCCCTGTCACTGCTCCATTAAACCCTGGCTCAGTGTCTTCACGCCTGAAGAAGTGGCTGCTGCATGTCATTGTGGGGGTGGGGGTGGGGGCTGGAGCTGATCGTCCTTGCATGAGTGAGGGACACACATCAGTGAGCCTGAGCCCTGCTGTCTTCCTGTTCCCTTCTGTCCCCCCAGGCTCAGGTGGCTTTCCTCCAGGGAGAAAGGAAAGGGCAAGAGAATCTCAAGACAGACCTGGTGCGGCGGATCAAGATGTTGGAATATGCGCTGAAGCAGGAAAGGTGAGCACTGCTATCCTGGGCCCAGCCTTCTGAAGAGTCAGGCCCAAACGGGCGGGTGAGGAGGCCGGCCACAGTGCCTTCCAGCCCAGGGAGGTTTGGAATCCGGCGTTCTCTTCCCCATTGCCCAATACTGTGTGATTCTAGCGCAGGGAGACAGAACGAGACATGGTAGGTGGGGTTCAGGATTAGCACTAGTAACAGTATTCATAATGATGGTGGCCCCCACTGTATGCTCATTGCCTCATTGACCCCTTCCAGTCACCTCATGGGTACAGGTGAGGCTTCCAGAGGGGAAGGACTTCTTCAGGGACTCCTGGAGCTGGGTAGCACCACAGTCTGCCTGACTCCAAAGAGTGGGTTCTTCATAATGCCGTGTGTGGCCTCTTCCACCAGGGTGGCTTCCTAAAGGTGGAGTGAGGTGGGGGTGGGGAGGGGGCTCAGCTTCCGCGGTCAGGGAGTGGACTGTGGGAGGCCCTGGGGTCTGGGATCCCTGAGGTGAGTGCTGGCCCTGTCTACTCCTCTGCATCTGTCATCCGTTAATCATTTGCTCTTCTAGGGCCAAATACCATAAATTGAAGTTTGGGACGGACCTGAACCCAGGGGAGAAGAAATCAGAACCAGCAGAACAAGGTGCCCACCTGCAGATCCGCCCGGCTTGCCCACCCCCCGAAACGGAGCTCAGTGTGGTGGAGTTGCGTGGAGTTGGGCCACCTCTTTCTTACTTTGCTCCACAGAAAGCAGACTTGCCTGGGGGGCTGGGGAGGGCTTGAACTTCACTCTCAGTGCCCTCTTTGTGGGCTGCTCTGCAGGGCCCCTGAGTGGGGAGGGGGCTGGATTTCGGTGAAGAAGGCCAGTCCTGCCTTCTGTCCCTCTGTGACACAGACAGACGCTGTCCCTAATATTCCAAGCTCCTTGTTCACCAACAAGTAGGTAGGGCAGGTGTTCCAGGTAGAGGGACACGTGTACGGGAGTTTGGCGATGTGAAAGGGGACGAGGAGTTACTGGGTGTGACTGGAACAGGTGGTGTGGGACAGTGGAGGTGAGGGGCCGGGTGACCCATCAAGGCCGTCAGGGCTGGGTTAACAGTGATGTTGTTGTTTACATCAGACCCCTCCCACCAGGACTGGAGTCCTAGAGGGCAGGGGTCTTTGTAGCCTGGGCACCTAGCCAGCTGCCTAGTAGATGCCCAGTAAGTAGTTGATGAATACAATAGATGACCTCATTTAATCCTCTCAAGAATCCCGAGAGCTAGGTGCTACTATCATTAACTGATTTTCTCGGAAGAGGAAGCTGGGGCTCAGAGAGGTAAACCAACCTGCTCGAAGTCACACAGCTGGTGAGCGGCAGAGCCGGACTTGAAGTATGGAGTCTGGCTCTGCCTGCTGTCTCACAGCGGGGCCAGCTTCCCGTGTGGCAAAGTAACATAAGTAGATGGGAGTCTGCAGGGCGTCTGGGGGGTGGTCTGGGGAATGACCCCAGGAAAGTGGAGGGCGTGGAGGGGTGAGGGTAGGTTTCAGATGCCCTCAGGCAGGGACTCGGCAGGACATGTGACAGTGACCAGTAGTGACTGAGGAGGGTTTGAGGGTGAGGAAGGTGGAGGAGGTGATGGGTACGTGGCACTGCCCTAAGACAGTCTGCCTCCTTTGTCTCCACTCTCCAGTCTCCAATGGCCCTGTGGAGTCGGTCACCCTGGAGAATAGCCCGCTGGTGTGGAAGGAGGGGCGGCAGCTTCTCCGACAGTGAGTGTGCAGGACGGGGGTGCTGGGCTGGAGTGGGGAGAGGGACACGTTTGGCTCGGGAGATAAGCCTGAAGACTCCGCAGTCCTTCCTGTCCCCGCTGGGGGTGGGACACTGGACTGTCAGGATCCCTGCTGGTCACGCTGTGGGTGGAACCAAGCCTGGGAGGGAGGGAAGACTTGCAAGAGGCAGAAGGGGGGCGGGGCGCTCCTTTTGGGATGTGACCCCAGATATCGCTCACTTTAAAAAAAAAAAAGGGTAACGTTATGTTTTACTATTAAAGAGATTAGTGTGTTTTTAGAAAACTCACGAAATATAGGGAAACACACACACACACACATATAAAATCACTCATAATTCCACCACCCAAGGAATCTCATGCTCCTGTAAGCATTTTGGTGACTCTGGTGGGGCTCTGTGTGTGTGTTTTATAAAAGCAGGCACTCCCCTCCTCCCGTATTTTCTACTGCATTGTTTTTGTGTTGTGGACATCCTTCCATATAAATTAGTTAGGTTGCATCATCTTAAGAGCCGTATGATTGTCTGTCACACAGATAACCATCACTTTCCATAGCCAGTCACTTCTTGTACATTTCCGTCGAAGATGGGTCTGTAGCGTGACAAGCATCAGGCAGATATTTGTCCCTATTCCCGACTTCCTTAAGCCGGATGTCCGGAAGCTTGCTTGCTCACAGTGTGTGCCAGCAATAACGACAAAACGGTTCTTGTAGGCAGCACCTTCCCAGGTGCCTGTTACGTGCCCCTGTACCCACATTGATGCCGGGTGTAAATTCTATGCGGTAAATAAACTACCAGTACTCCCCTAGCAGAAAGGCAGGTAGGGCGTGTGTTGGTGGAAGACAACACAGCTGATAAGTAAGTGAGGGGTCTGAGATGTGACCCCAGAGCCCAAGCTCTTCATCACCGTGCTCCCCTGCCTGCCCTCGGGTGGGGCGGGGGCCTCGGCCACAGGCGGGCGTGGGGGATGAGACAGCAGGTGAAGGCAGGTGTGCCTCGGCATGCGAGGGGCGGGCTCAGGGGTCCCAAAGGCACCAGGTCGTGGTAAACAGAAAAGGCTTCTGAAGGAGCCTCCAGAGGACCAGATATCCACAGGTAGCCGCAATTGATTTTTTTCCCCTATTTGTAACTTTTAGACCAGTCCCAGCTAGCTTCCATTTTTTGAAATTGCGGCCGTAAACACCGATTTGTGGAAGTGAGTAGAGTGAGTTGTAAAGATTGCTCTTACGTCTCTAACCCCTTATTCCGAAGGTCCAAGGTCACTGCCAGTGCACTATGTATCTTTCCAGGCCTCGTGGGCGCGCACTTCGAGTGTTTGTGTGTGGCCTGTACCGGTACACACGTTAGTACTTTCTTCTTCTTTTTTTTTTTTTTTAAACTCATGAATTGTGTGGCTCACATAACTTGTGATTTTCGTTAAGCCGCTTATTGTGGCTGTCTTGGCCCTCTGCCTCCTTTATTTTCTGCCTCGGGTCCCCATCAGTCCTTTGCGGCCACAGTCGCCCGCGGTGGGCATGTAGCGTGGCCCCTGCGTTTTGGCTCTTCCGTTCGGCATCCCCGCTAGCATCTCTGTGACCGCATTGTGCCTGTATGTAAAGGCTTCCCCTGGAAATAGACTCGAAGTGACGCAGCAGGGCCCGGGCTGTGCTTATTTAAAATACAGGCGTGTAGTCTTAAGCTGCTTCTCCAAAAAGCCTGTCCCCGTTTGCATCAGCCTCCATTAGATCTAAAGAAGCCAGGAGACGCCTGAGCCGCACTGGTTCTGTCTCCCTGCAGGTACCTGGAAGAGGTGGGCTACACGGACACCATCCTGGACATGCGGTCCAAACGCGTGCGCTCCCTCCTAGGCCGCTCGTTGGAGCTCAACGGGGCCGTGGAGCCCAGTGAAGGGGGCCCCAGGGCCACGCCAGGCCCTGGGGGGCTCAGCGGCGGTGAGTCGCTGCTGGTGAAACAGATCGAAGAGCAGATCAAGAGGTGAGCCCTCACAGGTCTGGTCCTCTGTGGCCCCTCCTCCTGGTGAAGGTCAGTGTCACAAAAGTCAGCAGTGCTCCTGGAGGCTCTGGTGGCCACTTCCTTCCTGGAGCGTGTTGTGGGCTGGTTTGTTCCAGAGCCCTTGGTCCCTTCACTGTTCTGGGTCCCCCTGTGCATCCACTCCGTTGGCATCGTGTTCGTGCCGATTTGTGCCCCAGCTCACACCCAGCCCGGCCCCCGTCCTGAGGCTCAGGCCTTATGCTACTCAGCACACGGAGCACCTGCTGGAGGCCGACCCTGGGTGGCATGCTGGGGCCCGGCGGGGAGCGAAACACACGGCTGCTGCTTGGGGACTTCTTCCTGGTTCCTTCTGTTCTCTGTAGTTGTTACTCGTCAACATAAGTAATTTAACGTTCGCTGACGTTTGGTGCTGCGGAGAAAGGTCAGAAGAAAGAAAGATGAGGAAATGGGCGGTGGGGGGGGGTGGTTATTCACAGAGGTGACATCTGGGCAGAGAACCGCAGGAAATGGTAGAGTAAGCCACACAAGTACTAGAAGGAGAATGTTCTAGGCAGAGGGAATGGTGGTTGTCAGGTCAGGGTTCCACTTGGCGTGTTCAGGAACCCTCAGCGAGGCCAGTGTGGCTGCAGTGAGTGAGCACATGGGCTTGTGGTCTGTGGTGAGGTTGAAATCTCGGGAGTCAGATCAAATGGGGCCAGAGCAGCCACGATAGGGAGTTTGGAGTCTACTCTACGAGTTGTGGGAAGCCTGTGGTTTCGAGCAGGGTGTGACACAGTCCCATGTGCTGGCCTCCTTTGAGAAGGAGGGGCCGTAGGGTGGGAGCAGAGCCTCCTGGGCCGTCCAGGTGAGAGGTGGTAGATGCGGGTGGTGGAGGGGGTGAGGTGGCCGGCCTCTCTGCAGGTTTGCATTTTTAAAAAATGGATGTGGGGGAGAGGAAGGAAACTAGCAGGTGGCTCTGGGGTTAGGTCCAAGCAACGGGAGCAGCGTTGACTAGTGGGGAGGACGAGGAGTGGAAGGGATGGCAAGGGGGCCATCGAGGGCGGGTGGAGTTCGCGGGGCTGGGTCGCCCCCCCTCCCCCAGGACCAGTGATTGAGTAGCCAGCCTGGGGCTCGGCGGGGGGGCACAGCACTCCGGACTCCCCTCTGGCTCACCAGCGCGCAGGCGGGATTTGCAAGCTGGAGGCGGCGGCACAGGAGGCCGAGCAGGTCCAGCCAGGGTTGTGGTGGTGGGGGGGACCCGCGTGGTGGCCGGCAGCTGAGCGCAGACATGCTCCGCTGGGAGGCTGTGCACACGGCGGCCGGGGAGGGAGCGCTGGACTTGGTAACCCGGAGGAGGGATCTGTCCTCGGAGCAGTAACCATATACCTGGGGGTTGGCAAGGACCCTCTAGAGCATCAGCCTAGTGGCAGGAAAGGAGGATGTTTGCATTTATCCGAACTTTGAATTCCACCTACTTTTCTACCCTGGACTCAGGTTCGGCAGATACGTCCTTTGTTAAAGCTTGCCATCCAGTCGGAGGCATTAGACAGTTGGGCCGGAGTGGAAACAGGAGGGGACAGGCTCCCTGCCGGCGGGGCTGGTGGCGGGAACACAGGCATTGGCAGAGGGACCGCTTCCTCGTTCCCGCTGGCCATGTCTGCGACTCGCCTGACCTGTGCCCAGGCTTTGCCCGGCCTGTGGGCAAGGGGGCTGCTTTCTCGGCCAGCTCTCCTGGCTCCGCAGGTGCAGGCAGACGTGTGGTTGGGGCCGGGGGCTCATGCTCCGGGGGGCTCAGAGCTCGGGGAGAGGGGCCCAGGGTGCGGTCCGAGCAAGGGCAGCCAGGTTGTGAGTGTGCGTCAGGCGGAGGCTGGGACTGGAGCCCTCTGTGTGAGCAGGGTCCAGGCTCCGAGGGGGGTCACGGTGGGCTCAGCCCTCTTGAGAGCGGGGTCCAGGCTCTGGCCACGGCACCTCGGCGCCCTCCCATCAGCTTCGTCACCTGGCGGGCCTAATGCCCCCTCTGCCTCCCTCTCGTGGGCAGGAACGCAGCGGGCAAAGATGGCAAAGAGCGCCTGGGTGGCTCGGTGCTGGAGCAGCTCCCCTTCCTGCAGAGCTGTGAGGACGAGGACAGTGACGAGGACGACGAGCTGGACGGCGTGCAGCACAAGAAGCAGCGCGTGAAGGTGCCCTCCCCTCGCCTACCCCCCCCCCGGGGGGGCCGCCGCCCACTCTGCGGACTGGCAGCAGAGTGCCCCTGTGGGTGCTCTCGGGGCTCCCTTCCCGGCCCTGTCTGTGTCTGTGTGCGGCCTGACCCTGTCCCTTCCCAGGGCCCGCGTTCCCCTCTCCGGCCAAGCGCCTGCCCCGGGGCTGTGTCAGGGCCCGCCTCTTCACCCCCAGCCCCGCCTTCTCCCACCCCCCTTGGGTTCCCGAGAGGCCCGAACTCTCCGGACTGGGCCAGCCATGCACTGCCCTCTTGCAGCGCTCTCCCTCGGGCTAACCTCGTCGCTGTTGCGCTGAGCTCTTCTTGGTGTGGCTGTGGCTCTCTGTCTTCTCCCTCAATAGACCGAGAGCTCTGCCAGGCAGGGACTGTGGGGGTTTCCTTGCTCTCCTCTCCCCAGCACCCAGAATGGATGTGGCGGGGGCCCCGGGCACTGCCAGGGCCAGGTTGGGGGTCCCACGGGGGATTTTGTAGGCGCAAGCATCCAGTCTGCTCTTGTGTCAGGACCTAAGCCCAGGGGCACTGCCTGCAGGGTAGAGTCCAGATCTCAGCTTGGCTTCACGGTAGTGGCTCCCACCCCACTTCACCCCTGCTCCTCAACTTCCCGAGCCACCGTGCTCCTACTGTTTCAGCGGTATTAACCTCAGGCAAGGCCCGGGCTCCCCTGGCCGGTAAATGTCGGTTTGGGCCTTCATGAGCCTAGCCCTGTGCCAGCAGTAACAACGTGGAGACAGAGGTCCAGTCCCTGGCTTGGGGGAGCTCGTGGCCGGCGGCATGCCCATGCAGGGGTGCCTGTGTGTGGCCTTCCCATCAGAACTCCTCGCTGCCTCCTTCAGCCTCACCTTAGCACCCCTCCTCCAGGCAGCCCTCTCTGACCTCTCACCTGCCCTTCCTCCCCTTCCCTGGGCAGGGTTGGAGCCTTCTGGACCCGAAGTGGTCCTCCCTGCCTGGTGTCCCCATGGCTGTGCGGGACCAGCTCTGTCTCCAGAGTCCCCAGTGTGGCTCAGCACAGGGTCCCGCCTGGCATGGGTGCTCAGGGAACGGACAGAGCCAGCATGCTAGAGCAGGTTTACGGGAAAGTCAGGATCATGCAGGGTCTGGGGCCTCTGCCCCCGTCCCTGCGCCCTCCCGCCCCTATTGGGATTTTCACTCCTTTCTCAGCTCTTACCTCATCCTCCTCTGGGAAGCCTGCCCACGCCGCTCTGCTCCTCCCAGCGGAGATCATTGCGGACTTTCCGTACTCCCTTAGGCCTTTGTGTCTGTCACTGTGCTTGTCCTGTGGGCCCTGTGGGGTGGCTCATTGTGCAGGGGTCTCGAGCCTCCAGGGCCACTCTCTCACCTTCCAGACCTGCAGTGACCAGGCTGATTCCAAAGACCTCCGAGACTCCAGGAGTGGCTGCTGGCCTGGCTGTGTGCCTTTGGGCACGTGATTCTGGCTGAGCTGCAGTTTCAGAATTCCTGCCTCTGGGTTGTTGAGGATTTAATTAACATGAGCTCATGCACAGAAAGCCCTTGGCTACACTGGCTGGCCGCACCGAGTGCTCGGGCACGGCGGGCAGAACAGAATTACTCGGGAACCTTGGAGGACGCCTGTTAGGCTGCCACGCTCCTCTGGAGCCCCGTTGCCCCCGTTGCCTCTCTGGGCATGCTGGCTAAACCTGGACCCTGGGTCTTCCACAGGGAAGGAAGGGAGGTTACCATGTCCTTTGCCTCTGGTCCTCCCACACAGGCCAGAGGCCGGCCCCTCCCGGATGCCTGAGCGGTTTTGACTCCAGTCCCTGCTTGGGGTGCTGAGCCTGTGGGAGGATCAGGCCGCACCCTCGAGGAGCTTGTGGTCTGACTGAGGCTGGCCCTGGAGGTGCCCAGGACTTGGTCCAGTCAGGGAACACTTAGGAGGGAGAAGTGTCCCCGTCAGAGATGGTGTTCGAGGCGGTGGTGGTCAGAGCGCCAGTGCTGAGGTGGGGTATGTTCTTAAGCTGGCATTTAAAGCAGAAGTCAGTGTTCAAAACTGTTAGTGAGAATTCTGGGGCTCCCTTAAGCCACTTTCTGCGGTCTTTGAGGTTCCAAGCATACATCCCCTGGATGGCACTTGGAGTACAATGTAGCGACATCATGTGTAAGACGTCATTGTAGAAGGCTGTGTGTGAAAGGCAGCCATGTGGGGAAATGCAGGTGCCATGCTGCCCCGAAACCCCAAGTCTGGGAAGTCTGGGCTGGGGTCCAGGTGCATGCATCGAGGAACATGAGAGGATTGGTTCCTAGCGCTGCTTTAAGACTGACAGTGAGGACCGCCAGCGCTCACCTGCCCCAGCGTCCTGCTTCTCAGGTTGGAGGACCCGTGCTGTTTTCTCTCGTTCCAAGAGTAGCGCACGCTTGTCATATAAGAAAACAAAGCTTGAGCCAGCCAAGAAAGTTCTAAGGAAGACTCGGAGAACCCTTGGTAGGCTCACGGTCCAGAGCTGTCTTAGTGTTTCCGGGACGGCTCGGACTGGGGACCTGAGGTGAGGGGCTTCACTGCTCAGCCTGTTTGCTCGTGATAAATGCAGTAACGCATCACTGTTCGCAAGGTGGTCAAGTCACATGGGACGCTTGCCTAGCGCGCTGAATAACGCACAGAGGCTAGCGCCACCGGTCTCCCCGGGCACCTAGACATTCCCACTTGAATTGTGCACCTCCGTACACACACTTGCACACCTGTGTTTCTCCTCTGCCCCAAAACGGGCTGTTTTGCCTTTTTTTTCCCTGAGAAGTACCGGTGCTGAAGGGGTGGGGAGGGGGCGGCAGAGGAGGGGCAGGAAGAGCTGGGCAGAAGCCAGGAGGAGGGTCCTGGGAGGGGATCACGTGTGCGGGTGGAGGTGGCAGTGATGGGAAGAGGTGTGCAAAGCCCCGCTGGGGGGCTGGGGGCGGGGGCTGGCAGCGCCCTGGGCCTAGTAAGGAGCGACCTCTGAAAGCTCCCAGCAGGGGGAGCACAGCCTCCGAAGTGTGTTAAGGGGAGCCTGCAGGGGGGAGGGCAGCAGAGCCTTGGCGGTTGGGAGGGGGGTGCGGGGGGCGGGGGGGTGTCAGGCGGAGGCGCAGAGCCTCCTGACCTGTCTGGCTTTCTCCGTGCCCAGCTGCCGCCCAAGGCCCTGGTGCCCGAGATGGAGGATGAGGACGAGGAGGACGACTCTGAGGACGCCATCAATGAGTTCGATTTCTTGGGCTCAGGAGAGGAGGGGGAGGGCTCCCCGGGCCCTCGACGATGCACTGGAGAGGGGACCCACCACGACCTGGGTAAGCGGAGGGTTTCCTGGCCGGCCTTCCTCCCGGGCGAGCTAGGGGCACACACAGCCGCCAGCAGCTGCTTCCTGCCCCCGAGTCTCCGCCGGACGGACACGCTTCCTGAGGGTGGGGGGGTGGCCCAGGAGAGCACGAGGCCCACACCCTGGCGGCCAGGCCCTCACCGCTCCCCTGGGAAATCCCTGCGGCCATGCAGCAGGCCCAGCTCTTCCTGGAGCAGGGCCTCCAGCCCTCCCTGAGAGCACCTGGTCCTCGGTGGCCCCCGGGGAGGAGCGGGGTGAGGACCCGGTGGGGAGAGGCGGACGGGGCCGTGCTGCGGCTTCGTCTTGTTCCGGGACTCCGAGCCGCGAGGCCCTCAGCCGTCACGTAGGACGGCTAGGGACTGAGGCCCCTGCCAGGCTGGGACCACAGAGGGTCCTGGCGCAGTCCGTCTCCTCCGCCCGTCCCCGACTCCCACCTTGAGCCCTGCGCTCTGGGGCCAGCACTGCCTGGCTGCCCCACGTTTGCCCAGGAGGGGCTGCTAGTGACCGGGACTGGTGAGCAACTCCAGCCCTGTGCTTTCGTCCCCCAGAAAGCCGGCGGGTCAAACTCCAGGGCATTTTGGCCGACCTCCGGGATGTGGACGGGCTGCCCCCTAAAGTGACTGGTCCCCCTCCTGGCACACCGCAGCCCCGGCCCCACGAAGGTAAGAGGACCCTCTACCCTGGCCCAGTCCCCTGGGGCCCGCGGCAGGGTTGGGGGGTGCTGCAGAGCTAAGCCCAGGGCTTCTGTGTCCTCCGGGTCAGAGCCTGGCCTCTAGTCTGCAGCCTCCCTGTCGCAAAAGTTCGTCTGTCTGTCTGTCTCCCTCTCTTGTCTGTCCTGCCCTGTCTGTCTGTCTCTCCCTGTCTCTTTCTTTCCAGCTGTGATTCTTGATCTTGTTCTCTCCCTGTCTCTCTTTCTGACTCCTTGTTTATCTCCCTCTCTGCCTCTCTCTGTCTCTCTCTCGCTCTCTCTCTCTCCCTGCCCCTCTCTGCCCCCTCCCTCCCCTACCCCTACCAGGTTCCTTTGGCTTCTCCTCAGACGTTTTCATCATGGACACTATCGGGGGCGGGGAGGTGAGCCTGGGGGACTTGGCAGATCTCACCGTCACCAATGACAACGACCTCAGCTGTGATGTAAGTTCTTGGGGTGCCCCACCCCCTGTGGGCCGTCATTGGGCATCCCACACCGAGCCTGCTCTTGCTGAGCTCTGCCTGCTCTCGGCCCCCTAACGGGAGGATGCTGTGAGGTCATTCAGCAGCTCACCCTGGTTCACAGAGTGGTGTAGACGTGGGCGGGGGGCGGGGGAGGCTTGAGGGGGTTACTGAGGTGCAGGGCCTGGAAGACACTGCGGTGTAGCCAGTGCCCAGCTCCTGCAGGCGGCGCTCATTTCCACGCCAGCTTACGTTCATCTCGAGTCCAGGCCCCCCACGGGCTGGAGGCAGGGCAAGGGGGCACAGCATCGGAGGAAGGGGGCTCTGGGCCGGCACGGTGCAGGGCAGATACTCTGTGCGGGAGGTAGGCATTGAGCTGGCCTTTGCAGACAGAAACTGAAAAAGCAGGCATGAGTGGGGCTGGTGGGCAGATGGGCCAGGGTGGAAGGAGACGTCAGGGCCAAGTGTTCAGAACCCAGTTCCCCCGGAGTGGCACCTGGCCACCTGGTAGTTTCTGAATCAGGTGCGTGTGTGCGTTTCCCCATGGCAGAACAGCCACCACAGCTTTGAGCCGGATCTCAAGTGGTTGGTGATCCCAGCGAGGTTGGGGGCACTGCTGTGGGATGCCAGGAAGGGGGGCCAGGGTGGAGGCTTTGAGCAGGAGGGTGTGCCCGTGGGGGCGCCACCGCACAGTGGCGGAGCCTCTGGTCCTAAAGAGCTAGGGCAGTGGTGATGGCAGAGGTGGGGATCCTGGGGGATGGAGCCCACATGAAGGGGCTGGTCAGGTGTGAACCCCCCATGTTGGGACAGGACACTGAGTTTTGCCTGACAGTCTGCTCATCTTTGCCAGCTGGCCACCTCTGGGTCCCCCACAGAGAGCACCACCACCGTCTACCAGGGCATGGGCAGTGTCTCTGGGACCCCCCCCCCCCAGCGACCTGCTGATTCTGCTCCCCAGTCTCTCCCTACCGTGTGTACCTGTCCCCATTTCTGCTCCCCAGCATGTGCTCTCTGTGCCCTCCTCTTTCCCTGAGAGGCTTCTCTCCTGATCCCTTAGCTTCTCTGCAGCCACCCCCATCTTCCCCGGTCCATGTCAGTTCCTTGTTCTAAACCCTTCCAGGGCTCCCTGTTTCACTCAGGGTGAGGTGCAGGTTCCCGAATGTGGCTCTGGCCTCAGCTCCTGCCACTTTGTCCCTTGCTTTCTGTAACCTGGGCCTCTTCTCAGTCTCCGGATCTGCTCCGGCAGCTGCAGGGACTTTGCACATGCAGTGTTCTTCCTCAGTCTCCTCCCCTGACCTGGTTAAGTCCTGCTCCTTTGGCGGCTCCTCAGGAAAGCCCAACTGACCGCCACAGAGGTGGCCAGGCTGCTTGGGTACCTCTTCCCGGTCCATTTTTAATTCCTAGCGCTGCTCGGAGTTCACAGTCCCACGTGCTGTGGGGTAATCTGACGGTCTCCCCCAGGCCCCCTCTGACCTGACTGTGTGCCCAGATTGCAGCTAGTCCCTGCATACTGTAGGACTCACTGAGTGAGCGAGGAGTGCTGTGAGCGCCTGGGGCTGGAGGCCAGTGGCTGGGGGAGGGGGGCACTCCACGTGGGTCTGGGTGACTTGACATCCTGGATGCCAGTCAGCGTCCGTGGGACTGTGGGGACACTGAGGCAGTTCCTCCCACCCCAGCTTTCTGACAGCAAAGATGCCTTTAAGAAGACGTGGAACCCCAAATTCACTCTCCGCTCACACTACGACGGCGTGCGCTCCCTGGCTTTCCACCACAGCCAGTCTGCCTTGCTCACCGCCTCTGAGGACGGCACGCTCAAGCTCTGGAACCTGCAGAAGGCTGTCACAGCCAAGAAGTGAGGGCGGCAACCCCAGAGGGGAGGGGAGGAGGAGGGGGCATTTGGGTTCAGGGTGATGAGGGCTCCCGGTGACATTCGGCTCCTCTGCCTCACCCCAGGAATGCTGCGCTAGATGTGGAACCTATCCACGCCTTCCGGGCTCACAGGTAGGGAAATGCCCCCGAGGGGAGTCTGGTCCCTGGCCTGCTCACTGCTACACCAGGGTCCGATGGCCCTCTGCACACGCACACCCTTGCTCCCAGTGCTCCCCAGACCAGGTGCCCCCATAGCTGGTTCTCAGCCCAGCCTTTGGAGGAGGAAACGGGTGTGGGGAGTTGGGGGAAAGCAGGCCTGGGTGGCACAACCAGAGCCCCAGATGCTGAATTCCTTTTGGCCATCCTTGAAAAATCTAGCAGAGGACTTCAAGGTCCTGTGGTGGGGGCCTGGGGAGGGGTGAGATTGAGTCTTTCATCTCCCCTTCACCACCTGTGTGCCCTGCAGGGGCCCCGTGTTGGCAGTAGCCATGGGCAGCAACAGTGAATGCTGTTACAGTGGCGGGGCGGATGCCCGCATCCACAGCTGGAAGATTCCAGACCTCAACATGGACCCCTACGATGGTTATGGTGAGGACAACCCCCCGCCCCGCCCCGCGGAGGGGAGCATGGAGCAGCGTGTTCAGCGTGTGGCAGGGGTCGGACAGGCTGAGGCAGGAAAGAGGTGGTGTGGGGGGAATGCCTCCCAGAGGAGCTGGTGGGTGAGCTGACTCAGAATCAGCACTGGGGCCGGGGATGAGCCCATGCAGAGGCGCGGCGGGCCCTGGCAGTGCCTTATAGGGCTGAGCGCGGGGAGGTGGCGAGCAGAAGTAGAGCAGGGGAGAGGGGAGAAGGTAGTTGGGCCAGGCTGTAGGGAGTCTGCGCTTGGTCTTTGGCGCACCTTTAATAGTTAAGTGGAGAAGTGATCACACCGTGACTTCTGCCCAGTGTCTGTCCCCTACCTTGTGACACCTCTTTTGATAACTCTTGATGACTTGCACGGTTCTGGGCAGCATTTTGTCATGGTGGAGTTTAGAGGTCTGTCTTCCCTCGAGGAACACATGCTGTTTCCGCAAGAACAGTCCAACCCTGTGAAAGGTCAAGGGTCAGTCCCAGGTAGTATGTGCTCTGGGCCATGCAAGCTGCCCCACACTCGGGGTCAGCAGGGCCTGACCGGAGAGGCCTCTGTGGACTTGAGTGACCAGGGAAGTGGGGCTTGTGCCCCGGGGCGGGAAGGGCTGCAAAGAGCACGGGCTGGACCGGGCCGACCCACAGGGCCCAGGCTGCAAAGGGTCTTGGGGCCACAGGACCACCATTATTCCTTCTCCCCTTAACTAAGTCCTAAAAATCGTGTACCAAGTGCCTGCTTTGTGTCAGGTACCATTGTGGGTCCTGTGGGGTTGGCAGCGAACAGGGGGGGCTCCCTGCCCTCTGAGCTTCCATTCTGGGTTGCCTTCAGAGTCCTAAAACCATCCCAGAAGCGCCAGTGGTCAGAGTGCGAGCAGCTAGCTGGGGCACGTTCCAGTGGTGACGGCTCTGAGGCCCTGAGGAATCTGGGTGAATGGGTGGCTCCAGCCCGGCCGCCTGGCTCCCCGCAGAGTTGGTGCTCTCGAGCTGGCCAGGTTGGTGCTGGCAGTGGCAGCCCTGACGTAGCCCGTTTCCTCCTGTTGGTGTGTCCAGACCCGAGCGTGCTGAGCCATGTCCTGGAGGGCCATGGGGACGCTGTATGGGGCCTAGCCTTCAGTCCCGCCTCCCAGCGCCTGGCCTCCTGCTCTGCCGACGGCACCATCCGTATCTGGGATCCCAGCAGCAGCCCAGCCTGCCTCTGTACCTTCCTCACAGCCAGCGGTGAGTGGAGGGATCAGGCCTGGGAGGGACACCGACACTTCACAGAGGACTCGGGTAGAGCTGGAGGCCCCGACAGGAACGTGACTCCTGATGAGGGCCCAGGCTTCCCAAGTCCCCTCCCCTAGCCCCCAGGCTGGACCAGGCCTAGTAAGCAGCCTTCTCTCCCCTCTGCCCTCAGATCACGGGATCCCCACCTCAGTGGCCTTCACCAGCACCGAGCCTGCCCACATCGTGGCATCCTTCCGCTCTGGCGACACCGTCTTGTATGACCTGGAGGCTGGCAGCGCTCTCCTCTCGCTGGAATCCCGGGGGAGCAGTGGTAAGAGGGGCCCCGGGGCCCGGGCTGGTATCTAAGTGCCTCCAAGGCCCCAGTCCCTCCTGTGGCTTTGGTGACCCGACATCCAGTGAGCAGAAGATGGCTTCCCTACTCCCCTCAGGGGCTCTGGGTGGGAAGGAGATAAGAGTCCCAGCTGCTACCCTTGTGGCTAGCACGGGGCTCCTGGGAAGGCCGAGGAAAGAGAGATCATAGGGACTCGCCTGTCAGGCCTCTTGGTGGAGTGGACGGCCCCTGTGGGTGGCTGTACCCTGTCTTGGGCCACCCCCGGCAGGGCACGGTGCCTGTCTTACAGATGAAGCACTCCAGGCCCGAGCAGGAGAGAGCCAGGCAGGGGCAGGGCTGTGGGACCATGGTTCTCCTCTTGTCTTTGTCCCGGTCTCCCTGATTTCCCCCATGTCTTTCCCTCCTCCTTGTCTTCCAGGCCCAACCCAGATCAACCAGGTGGTGAGTCACCCGAACCAGCCCCTCACTATCACCGCCCACGACGACAGAGGCATCCGCTTCCTGGACAGCCGGACAGGTGAGGCCCCGCCTTCCCAGCCCCCACTCACTCGTGCTCGTGGCGGGGCTGCCCAGGTGACAGAGCTCCTGGGGCCCATGTTGCGGGCTCTCGGCGTCCCGTCTGGGCCTTCGCCTCCCCAGGCAAGGCAGCGAGGGAAAGTAACCTGCCACCCACCCTGTCTTCCCTCAGGGAAATCTGTGCACTCCATGGTTGCCCACCTGGACGCGGTCACCTGCCTCGCCGTGGACCCCAACGGCGTGTTCCTGATGTCGGGAAGTAAGTCGGGACTCTCCGGGCTTCTAAGGAGCAAGGGTGTGTGGGAGTGGAAGAGGAGGAGACGTGGGCACTGGTCACGAGGGAGTCCTCCCGGGCTCGCGGAGGTGGGCGAGCAGAGCCCCCTGGGGACATTTGCCTACATCTTAGTTCGTCCACATAACCCTCTCAGGTGGGCGTGTTGTACTCACCATGCAGATGCGGAAACAGGCTCAGAGAAGTGACGTACTTTGTCTCAGCGAAGTGGGCTGGTTGCAGGAATGAAGTTGGGGTCTGTCTGAGTCTCCGTCCCCATGGGATCTTAGCATTTGGGAGCATGTGTTCTCTGTGGATGAGGGCACTGAAGCCCAGCTCCTGCGCAGCTGTGCCTCCAAAGGATGGGGTGGGACGTGGGCCGACGGAGAACGGCGGTAGCTGCCCAGAGGTGAGGGTGGTGCACGGCTCCTCAGGGAGGCCACGGGCAAGGGGCCTCCTTCCACTGGCCTCTGCTCTTTGCCGTCAGAGCTTGTGGGAGGTGATGAGCGAGCGAGCACACAGGATGGGGACCCATCGTGGCCTGTTTTCCATCTGCCCCATGACAGTAGCAGCTGTCTCCAAGGATTGTGGTAGAGGGTGCGGTCAGTGAGATCGAGTCTGGGGCAGACAGGCTTTGGGACAGGGCCCAGGTCCCCCCTGTGAGGGACAAACAGAGCCGGCCTCCACCACAGCCAGCCTGATACTTCTAACGCCTAAGTCAGGCCGTCTCCATAGGTGGCTCGTGCCTCAAGCCCCAGCCCTGTCTGCTCCCCACTCTCTGACCTCCCCCCACCCCATGTCCCTGCTCAGGCTGCTCCAGCCACACCCACCTCCTGCTGGTCCTCAGAACCTTCCCTTGGCCCACCCTGCTGCCTGCCAGACTCTTCCTCCTGATACCCCCTTGGCCGTTCTGTCCTCACGCTGACCAGTGCTCACAGTGCTGTTGATCCCTCTGGCATGATTCATTCTGCTTTCTTGTTTACTCTCTACCACACTGGAATGTCAACAGCCCCGGGGGGGGGGCGGGGGGGGGTTGGCCTAGTGTGTTCACTGTGCCTCCAGGGCTCAGTACACAACTCTGGCAGCTCGATGCTGGGCCGAGGTGGGTGAACAGGCCGGAGCCCTCACCCAGTGCCAAGGCCGGCTCCTCCAGAGGCTGAGGTTCAGAGGAGCCGGGGTGCATGCTGGGGGACAGCCCTTTCTGCTTCCACACCTACGCAGGCCACGACTGTTCCCTGCGTCTGTGGAGCCTGGACAACAAAACATGCGTGCAGGAGATCACAGCCCACCGCAAGAAGCATGAGGAGGCTATCCATGCTGTCGCGTGCCACCCCAGCAAGGCCCTCATTGCCAGCGCTGGCGCCGACGCCCTGGCCAAGGTCTTCGTATGATGCCCACCTGGCCCCGCCCTGGCTGCCGCGCCGGCTGGGGAGTGGGGCCGGGCAGGTGGCACTGAGGTGAGAGGCTGGACAGGAGGGAGGCTTGGTCTGGGAGGGCAGAAACCCCCTGCCTCCTCACCCCGAACGGGACTTCAAACACGTCCCTTTGCTCGGCCCTTCTAGAGGGTGCCGTGTCCCAAGGTGGTAGTCGAGGCACCTTGTGAGCATCATCGAGGTAGCAGCCCCTGGGCATCGAGAGAGGGGGCTGAGGTGGCCTGAGCTCTTGGACCTGGGGTGTCATGCTCCGGTCTCCCTTCCCTTCTGTCTACCTCAGGTGACTCCCAGCCTCAGTCTGGAGGCCTGGAGGCCCGGCCTCTTCCCGCCTGCCTGGGAGCCTGGTGGTGCTAACGGCCCTTTCCCCAGGAGGCCGACCCCCACGGCCTGTCCTTCCCCAAGCACCCAGCCTGGGGAGCAGCCTCCTTCAGGAATCACCCTCCGGGATAGCCTCGGGGAGTTTCCTCTCTGTGCCCTGACACCCAGTTCTGGTATCTGAGCTGCCTTCTCGGGTGCAGCACAACTGGGGCTGGGTGTCCTTGGGGATCAGCTTTTCCAAGACGCCAGAAGGTGCCAGGTTCTCTCTTTGAACCCCCGACCCCCCCTTCTCCATCTTCCCAGACCTGAGTGGGAGCTGTGCTGGGAGGAGCCCCAGGTGCCCCTGTTCTGGGTCCCCTGGGAAGCCATGGAGCCAGTTGGACCCTGGGCTGCCCTCGGGGAGTACCTGGCCTGGCCCACCCCACAAGCACGCCCGGTTCCCCCACCCTCCCCTCCAGTTCCCTCAACACAGCTTTCCAGACACTACCCAGCGCCTCCAGGGCCAGTAACTGCCTGGGGAGCAGGTGATGCCCTCGGGGGAGGCGCCCACCTCTACCTCCCCCACCGCTCCCAGCACTCCTCCAGGGGCAGCCCCCCAGCCCCCATGGGGTTACCCATGGGGAGAGATGGCCTTCTCTTGCCCCTCCCTAGGGCATGGAGGCTGGAGGGGGTCCCCCGGGTCCCCCACAACTCCCTGTATATCTGTATAAATAAATGGGATGTTAATGGAGCCCCGCCCCCCACCCCCCATGTTGTTATCACTGTGTGATAGTCTGTGTCTCCTCTCTTGGCCCTCCACTCTCTTCCTCTATTTATTTCACTCTCTTTTTTGGGTTCTACCCTGAGCCCTTGGGCCCCCTTCCAGGTTCCTGTTTATAAGCCCCCATCACCTCTGCCCTGGACTTGGATGTGAAACTTGTCTCAATAAACCCTTTGGAGTAAGATGGGTGGTGGTGCTGACTGTCGAGGGACCTGAGGGAGCCGAGAACTTTGGGAGATGAGTCTTGGGCTCTGCCTGGGCTGGGTGGAGCTCAGGGAGGGGATATGATGGGTTGGGGTTTTGTGGTAGGGTGGGGGGTGGGAAGAGAGGGGCCCAGAGTTTGGGCAGGGTGTGGGTGGAGGCCCGGAAATGGGGGCACAGGACCGAATCTCCCCGCGCCTCTCCTTTCTGTTCCTAAGTACTCCCTCCCCCAGGGGCCTCAGCAGCAGCCTGGGGGCAGAGCCCTGGCAAGCAGATGATATAAGGTGACAGATCACTACCTTCTCCTTCTCTCCGCCCCTCCCCCCCCCCCCCCCCCCCCCGCCCTGGGCTTATGTGGAGCCTCAGCCCACACGGAGTGGGGACCGGAGAGCCTGAGACCTGCCCTACAGAATGCCTGCACCCTGCTGGGAGCTGCCACAAGGGTGCAGGTGTTGGAGGTGCCCGGTCCCTCACTGCAGGTGTCCTGAGGAGTCCCATCCCTTCACCAGGTCAGTTACGCACTTAGCAGGAGCCAGACCCCGTGCTAAGTTCCTCACATGCTGGTTCACTGGAACCTCACAACAAGCTCAGGAAGTGGGGATCCGTGAGCACAAGTTACAGAAAATGAGGCGGGGAGGCGCTGCTCGGGACCCCCAGTGGGTCGTAATTCATAGCCAGTCCCATGGGGCTCCCTCTGCACTTTTCGGGGCCTTGGCATCCTCTGTACAACGGGCCTGATGCTAATGCCCACCCCCTGGGTTGCCAGGGGCTGTGCCCCAGGGCCCAGAATAGGACCTGGCCCCTCTTGGGGCCCCGGGAACACTTGAAGAAGGATGCAGGTGGCCAGATGGCCATCAGGTGACACTGACAGGAGCCTAGCTGCGAGCTCCACGTGGCCTTGCTCCCCCCTCATCCCTCAGGGCTCTGAGCAGCTTCCCCAGGTGGTGGTTTGGGTTTTCACTCCAGCCTCAGACTTCCTTCCTCAGCCCCAGCTAGCGCCCGGATGTGGTGGCAGAGTCACTGTACCGACCTCAGCTGCCCTCAGCAGCCCTTTAGTGGGGGGGGGGGCTCCTCTTGAGAGGGGGGGCTCCTCTTGAGGCCCCCATCCCCAACCAGCCCTGCTGGTCTGGAACCCAGGTGGGCGGGTGGCTCATCTCTACTGGGATGCCTTTGAAGCTCAAAGCCAGGCCTTGACCCCTCAGTGAAGGGGGTGGGGTGGCAGCAACTCTAGTGGTGATCTTGGACAAGTCATTTTGCCCCTAGGGGGTTCAGTTTCCTGAATGTAAACTAAACGGCGGCCATTCTTTATTATTAGCTGGGGAGGAGAAATTCAGTCTGAGTTGCTCCTGAAAGGGCTAGAAGAGCTGTTTTAGCATAAGCCTGGCACACAGTAGGCCGGCATTCAATGCTTGCTGGATGACTTGACAGAATGAATGGATTCCTAAACATCTGAGAGCTTCAGGTGCCCACCCCTTTATCTCTGCAAAGTTCAGTGCCGGCCACCACCTGCTGAACCTTCAGCCCTGTGCCACGATCTCAGTAATCCCCCCAAAGACCCTCTGGGCTGAGTCCGATTACTGTCCCATCTTAGAAACAGGCTCAGGGGAAGCCACCTACCTAAAGTCACACAGAGAGACACGTGCACACTGCCCCCGAAAACGATCAGTTCATCGAGAACGTGGGGTGGGTGTGCTGTCTTCCCTGGTTGCTATGGCCCCTCCAGGCACCCCCAGGTCTGTGGCTCTTCACTCTCCTGAGGGCTGGGGCAGAGTGGGGAGCTGATAGAGGGAAACTACACCCCTTCTCCCCCCCCCACCCCACCCCCCACCCCCGTGCCTGACCGGCCCTGCACAGATAACCCAGCCCCGGCCCCTCCAGTTGCCTCCATGCACCTCGTCAAGGCTGCCAGAGACAAGACAGGAGGCAAGGACCTTTGGCCGATCTGGAGGCCTCTGTCTTCCCACCTGTGTAATGGGCTGGGGATCTCTACAGCACCGCCTCCCCTGGGCGGGGGTGGGGGGTGGGGGGGGCGACGCTCTTGAGAAGAGGTAGGCCAAGCCCAGAGGTCCCAGAGCGGGCTGGACCTGACACCAGTTTCCCACCCTTTCCCCTGCGGTGGGCGCCGGATGCAGGCCAGGCTAGACTAGACGGGGCCCCCTTCCTTAAAGGGCCAGGCGCCTTCTCAGCCCCGGCCCCACGACGGTGGCTCGCCCCTCCTCTCCAACTCAGGGAATAGTTAACTTTCCAGACTTGGGTGTGTTGGGGGAAGGAATCGGTCCGGGATCCCTGCCCTGCATCTCACACCCCAGACACCCGGACCCGGGCGGGGCAGGCGACGCCCCCAACTCCGAGGTGCCGGGCCCGCCCTCCCCTTCCGCCCCGGCCCCCAGCAGGCTCCGCCCCTCTCCGACGTCACCGAGGCCCGCGCGGATTGGCCGACCGCGCCATCGCTCGGGACACTTCCTCCTGGGCCGCAGCCGCAGAGTTAAAACTTTGGAGGGGGAAAAAGAGCCACCGGCGCCGAGCGCCGGGTGACCCTCCTTTCCACCCCCCACACACCGCCGCCGGTAACGCCCCCTTCTCCGCGGCCCCCGACCGAACTTTTCTCCAACTTCTGAGACCCGTGAGATTCCCCCTTAGCACCCCGGCCCTCGGGATCCCTTTGCCCATCCCCGGGCCCGTCGGATCCTTGGGATCCACTCGATCCCCGACTCAGAGACTCCTGTCCTCCATCCCCAAGGTCTGATGAAGCCCGCGGACCCCCTTCTTGATTGGATCCTCGTCTTAGAGCCACTGTATTCTGGGATTCCCCCTGCTGCCTTCTCAAGCCTTTCTCTCCCCAAGGGGCTTTGGCTCCGGGGCTCTCCTGATCCCTGAGATTCCGACCTCCTAGATTTTCTTGATTTCTTGGAATCTCTCAAGCGCTGGGTCCCTCAAACCATTAGATTTCTCCTTTATGACTCCCGAGCGTTTGACCCACTAGATTGCCTTTCTTTAATTTCCCAGGGTCCCGCCATCCTCGAGTGCCCTCAACCTGCTAGATTTCTTTTCTCGTATCCCCGGGATTCCCGCGCTCCCACCACCATCTTACCGGCTCCCTCGGATCCAGTGACCCGGGTTCCCCGGGCTCCTTCAGCCGCATCCCGGGTGGGCGCCGGGCGGCCGGGACTCCCCCCGCCATGGCCGCCTCCCCCTCCCATCTCGCCGGGCTCCCAGGCTCTCCCGGGCCGGGGTCTCCTCCGCCCCCCGGCGGCTTGGAGTTGCAGTCGCCGCCGCCTCAACTGGCCCAGGTCCCAGTCCCGAGCTCCGGGGTCTCCTTCCACATCCAGATCGGGCTGACCCGCGAGTTTGTGCTGCTGCCCACCGCCTCTGAGCTGGCCCATGTGAAGCAGCTGGCTTGCTCCATCGTGGACCAGAAGGTAAGAGCGCGGGGTTCCTCCCAACCAGCTTGGGGAGAGGTCCGGAGGGGGTGGGGGCGCGGGCAGAGGTGGCCAGGAGCCTGGCATAGGGGAAGGGGAAAAAGGAGGATTAAACCTTGGGCGACTGGGGGGAACGGGGATGGGGCATTTAGCCCCCAGTTGCCTCCTCATCTCACTACCCATTCGAGGGAGGCCTGGGCAGGGGCGGGGTGCTCCAAAGGCCTCCCCAAATTGCGTGTCCCTGCGTGTTGTTGTTTTCTGCAGCCAGCAGGGAGGAAGGGAGGGGCCAGCTAGGTGTCGAAGTGGGGAGGAAGAGGCAGGTGGGGTGGGGGCCGCAGATGGGGGACCTCTCCATTCAAGCCCATCCGCTTCCATCTCCCATTTGGTGGAAACAGTAGAAACTGAAGCCGCGCTGACCGTGACTATCGGGTGACATGTGTGGGTGTGAGTGCCTGCCCAAGCTGCCAGGGGCAAGTGAGGTCTTCCGAGCCCAGTCTCTGCCCTCCCCCAGGCCTGAGATGTGTGTGGAGGGGCAAGGCACCTCTTTGGAACCCGCAGAGGCTCTGGGGACTCTGTCCCCTCTCCTAATCACAGTGTTACCACTCCTCAGGTCTGATGCTGGCCTGTTAAAATGGGCCCTCCCCAACCCCACCCTACTCTTAGTTTTGGACACCAGGGTCACCATGGTGGGAAGCTGGGGATCATGGCAAGAGGAAATCAGGTGGAACTCAATGCCCGAATTCTAGAATGTTAAAAGTTAGGATAGTGGGTTTCTCTGTTGTTGGAATTCTAGACTGTAAAAATGTTAGAATATTAGAATTCTAGGTTGTTCAAATATGCAACTTCTAGGTAATTGAATTCTTGATATTAAAGTGTCCAGGGGCACCTGGCTGGCTCCATCAGTAGAACATGCGACTCTTGATCTCAGGGTCATGAGTTCCAGCCCCACGTTAGGGGTAAAGCTTACTTAAAAAAAAAAAAAGTGTACAAACATTAGAATCCTAGGTTGTTGGAATACTAAAACATGAAAATGGTAAATATTAGATTCCTGGGTTGTTGGAATCGGAGAATGTTAAAATGTTAGAATTTTGGAATGCTGGGTTGTTGAAATCCTTTAATGGTAAGATACTCAAATGAATCCTAGTTTATTAGATTCCTAGAACATGAAAATATCAGACTGCTGCTGATCTAGGTTGTTGAAATCCCAAAACATGTCATGATAATATGTTGGAACCTAAGATATATATATATCTATCATGATATATATATATATATATTATATATCATGTGAGCATGTTGGAATCCCAAAATGTCCAAATTCCAGAATCTTTTCAGACCCCCAGAAATGAATTGTTTGGGCTTCAGAGAAACATCGGTCCAACTCCCCCATTTTACAGACAGACAAGGAAACTGAAGCTTAGAGACAGACACCTACCCACCCCCCCACCCCACCCCCCGCAAGTAGTCAAGGCCCAGGCAGTCCCTGTGAGCTGTGGACCCTCTTCCAGCAGACAGGAACAATATGGGGCTTCCTTGGCCCTCCACCAAAACCCCAAACCCACAGGTCCAGTTGTCATACCCAACTCAGCCTGCTCTTTGGGAAGACAGATGGGGGTGGGGTAGAGGGCAGACTGTCCCCTGAGTGTAATTTGTCCAGTGCCCAAATCTTTGGCCTCCTCCCTCAGGCCTCGCCCCAGTTTTGTTTTCTGTCTTCTGTCCAGGTGTGGCAGGGCCCCTTTCCTTCCTTCCAGCCGCTCCACCTGGGAGGTTTCACTTTCTGTTCTACCGCCTTTCATTTCCTGCCCCCCGCCCCAGCCCCAGCTAGGGACACCTGGCTCCTCTGGACATTGGGTAGGGGGTACCCTCCCTACCTCCAGCTCCGTTGAGCCCTAGCCTTCCCGCCTCTCCCCCTCCCCCGCAGGAGTCCTAAGTCCCCTTCTTCCAGCTGGCCCCACCCCAGTGGCTGGGCCTGGAGCCAGGTAACAGGGACAATAGATCCAGGAAGGAAGCTGGGGTGGGGTGGGGTCTTAAAGGAGGGGGTGTTCACTTAACCCCCTCACCCCCTGGAAAATTCTAGGTGCTCACACGCCCAGAGCCACTCTCCCTCCCACCCCAGTTTCCCAGTCCAGCCACCGAACTCCATCGGTGCTCTCTCCTAGCACACCTGGGGCTCTGGCACCCTGCCCGCTCTCTCGAGCTCGGGAGGACGCAGGCAGGAAGCTCAGGGCTACGGGGTCTCTGTTTCCGGGGGAAACTGTGGGCCCTGCCCTGGGAGTGTTCCAGACCGCTGCCGCCAAAGGCAGCTCTGAGCCTTGCCGTCACCACCTCTCTCTCCCGCCCCTCAGTTCCCCGAGTGTGGCTTCTACGGTCTTTACGACAAGATCCTTCTCTTCAAACATGACCCCACGTCGGCCAACCTCTTGCAGCTGGTGCGCTCGGTGGGAGACATCCAGGAGGGCGACCTGGTGGAGGTGGTGCTGTCGGGTGAGCGGCGGAGGCCCGCCTGGGGGCGCCACCTCTAGCGGGGGCGGGACTTCTGGGGTGGGCCCAGAAACATGCTTCTTAAAGTCAGGGCCAGTGGTTCCAAGCCTTGGTCGCAAATTAGAATCACCCCTGGAGCTTTGACAAACTGCCGCCCTGGAATGGGTAAATATGTTGCATGTGCACACGGTGAAATTCGCACAGCACCGAACGTAGGCAATGTCCAGCAACATGGATGAATCTCACAAACCTAATGCCGAAAGCCATTTGCTAGACATCAGACTACATATTGTATAGTTCCTTTTATGAAGCGCAGAGACGGATACAGTTAGGAGCGAGGAAGGCTGGTGCCTTCGCCAAAGGGTCAGTGTTCTCCCTGTCGGTGAAGGGCACCACCATCACCTGGGGGGCGTGAGGGAGATTTCTGGGGACTGATTTAAACTTCCATTTGTTTATCAGGGTGTTGGTGACACGGTGTGTACAGTGGACAGTTCACTGAGCCATGCACTGGAGATGTGTCTTTTTCTAGATGTATGTTGTACTTTGATACAGAGTTTTAAATGTTTCCTTCCCCAACCTTGCATAGTGCAATGCTCAGTAAAATGGGTTGAATGAATGGATGACGATTAGCAGAGGTTATGGCCCTGGTGACCTTATTCAGGTTTTAAATATCCTCATGTAGGCCGGCAACTCTTGGATTTTTATTCATCCCGATCTCCCTCTGCTAAATGCAAATCTCAGTCATGCAGCTTGTCCCCCTGACACTTTTATTTGGCAGCTCCAGGCATCTCAGAGATGGCCTCTCCAAGACAGAAATCTTGACTTTGTCCTCCTTTCTTCCAGCAGCGTTCTCCACCTTGGTGGAGGGCATCACCATTCACTCAGGTGCTCATGCCCCAAATCCTGGCAGCATCCTTGACTCCTCCTTTTTCTCTCACCCCTTCACTTGATCCGTCATCAAACCAACTGGTCTTACCTTTAACATTCATTCTGAATGTATTTCTTACAGCCTCCTGTGGTTCAAGCAGCGATCACCTCCTGCCTAGACTGTTACCGTAGCTCACAAGTCAGATCCTGACACTTCACTGCTCAGAATCCTCCCATGGCTCCCCATTACCCTTGGAATAAAATGCAAACTCCTCAAATGGCCTTATTATGGCTGTCCTGATCTGGCCCCTGCCAGTTCCCTGGATTCACCTGTTGCACTGTCCCCCTTACTTTCTTTGTTCCTGGCATGGTTGTCTGTTCCCTGTCCCTTGAATAAACTGAGCTGCCGCCCATCTCCGGGTGTGTGCACTAGTCTCCCCGCCCCATCTTCTCATAGCTAGCTCCTTTGTGTTGTTTGGATCTGAGCTTAAATGCCATTTCCTCCGGTGTCTGAAATTTCCTTCTCTGTGTGTTTATGTTCCCTGTCTGTCTCCCCCAAAAGAAAGTCAGCTCCCTGAGAGTGGGCTGTTCATAGCTTTACCCTGAGTGTGTAAGCAGTGCTTGGCACATAGAAGAGAGTCCCCTTTCTGTTGCACGATAACAAGGAAAATAGCTCAAAATTGACCGAAATTCAGGGGTGAGGTAGGAAAGAGGAGACTTAGCGCAAAAATGAAACTTTAAAAATAAAAGCCAAGATTTATTGAGGACTTTCTATGTGCTCTGTTTAAAGAGCACTGTTTAAAATTTTTAATTTTTAGGGACGCCTGGGTGGCTCAGTCAGTTAAGCGTCTGCCTTTGGCTTGGGTCATGATCCAAGGGTCCTGGGATCGAGTCCCACATCAGGCTCCCTGCTCAGCAGGGACTCTGCTTCTCCCTCTGCTGCTCTGCCTGCTTGTGCCCTCTCTCTCTTTGACAAATAAATAGGTAAAAATCTTAAAAATAAATAAATAAAATTTTAAACTTAAAAAAAAAAAACCAACATGGGGCACTTCGCTGGCTCAGTCCGTAGATTGTGCAACTCTGGATCTCAGGGTTGTGGGTTCAAGCCCCTCGTTGGGTGTAGAGATGACTTAAAAATAAAATCTTAAAAAAATAATAAAATAAAAAAAGAACTCTGTTTTAAAAGCTTTCCATATATTAGTTCATTTAGCCCTTAAGAGAGAATCTATAGGGGTGCCTGTGTGGCTCAGTCGTTAAGCGTCTGCCTTCGGCTCAGGTCATGATCCCAGGGTCCTGGGATCGAGCCCCTCATCGGGCTCCCTGCTCAGCGGGAAGCCTGCTTCTCCCTCTCTCTCTGACCCTCCTCCACTTGTGCTCTATCTCTCTCCGTCTGTCTCAAATAAATAAATAAAATCTTTAAAAAAAATCTATAAAGAATACTATTGTGATACTGGGTGTGTTCTTTCCTAGACACCTGCGTGGCTCATACCCTTGCCTCCTTCAGGCTTTTGCCCTAATGACACCTGAAGGGGGCCTTCCTCAACCACCTATTTAAAATTATACATCTTGTACCTTCCCACTCTCCCTTCTCTGCTTAATTTTTCTCCTTAGCACTTACTGACTTCTAGCCTGCTGTATATATGTTTTTTTGGAGTTGTGATTTATTTCTTGAATATATATATATACTGCAAATACATATATACATAATGTGCAAATATATAATTTGTGTAATTTTTTTTAAAGATTTTATTTATTTCTTTGACAGAGAGAGAGATAGTGAGAGCAGGAACACAAGCAGGGGGAGTGGGAGAGGGAGAAGCAGGCTCCCCGCGGAGCAGAGAGCCCGATGCGGGGCTTGATCCCAGGACCCTGGGATCACGACCTGAGCCGAAGGCAGACGCTTAACGACTGAGCCACCCAGGCGCCCCATAAAGGCATAATATGTTTTATATTTTATATATTTTTATATATTATGTATGTAAATATACATAATATATATACATAATACATATCTATATATTATATAACATATAATATAATATGCTATAATATAACATGATATATAATGTTATGTTATAAATATATAACATATACTATAATATATAATACGTATGATTTACATTATATATAAATATACACAATGTAGAAATATATACATACTTATGTACATAATATATGCATAATGTGCAAATATATATATATTTTAACCCTAGGGAAAAGTGCAAAGTTATACGTATAGAGGCAGACTAAGAACATCAAATGAGAGCATGCAAGTGTATGTTTCGGCTGAGCTGTGTCTTCTGGAGTACCCAGTTTATGTTGGTTCTCAATATTCGTCCTGTTATTGAGAAAGGAAATATTTGCTTGACAGGTTTTTTTTTTTAATTATTTGAGTACAGTAGACACATGCTGTATACTTTATTACATAAACCTGTCCAAGAGGCAATAAATTCAGTACTAAAAGCAAGAACTTTGGCCACACTGGCCCAGGTTCGATTTCAAGTTCCACAGCTTGCTAGCTGTGTGACCTTGGGCAAGTTGCTTCACCTCTCTGTGCTACAATCGTCTCATCTGGAAAATGGGGATAATAACAGTACCTCCAGGGCTTTTGAGAGAACTGAATTCACTAGTATTTTAAAATACGTGGAGCAGTGCCTGGCACTAGGTAATTGCTAGGTTGGGTGATTTTTTTTTTAAGATTTTTTATATATATATTTTTAAAGATTTATTTATTTATTTGAGAGAGAGATTGAGAGAGCAAGCAAGAGAGCACGGCAGTGGGAGTGGCAGAGGGAGAGGGAGAAGCAGGCTCCCCACTGAGCAGGGAGGGCTTCCCTGGGCTAGATCCTAGGCTGCGAGGATCATGACCTGAGCCAAAGGCAGACGCTTAACCAGCTGAGCCACCCAGGCACCCCATTTTTTAAAATACATTTTATTTATTTATTTGAGAGAGAGAGAGAGTACACAAGCCTTGGGGAGGTGACAGAGGGAGAGGGAGAAGCAAATTCCCTGCCCAGCAGGGAGCCTAACGTGGGGCTGGATCCCAGGCCCCAGGGATCATGACCTGAGCCGAAACCAGGTGCCTAACCAACTGAGCCACCCAGGCACCCCTGGGTGATTGTTAAATAAGAATATTTATTTTTCTTTGGTTGTCAGCCTCCCTTACTAGAGGCCAGGAAGGGAATTTGTTTGTTCTGTGTGATGTCCCTGGCACCTAGAACAATGCTCAGTAAATGTTTGTTGGATTTCCATTTTAAAGACGAGAAAACTGAGATATATAGGTATTTGGTTTTTCCTCTTGACACTCAAGCTCCATCCTAGATCAGCAATTCTGAGGGTGGGACCCAGGCATCTGTATCGGTATTGTTAAATTTTATTTTAAAATGTTTAATTGTGAAATATACATATCATAAAATTTACCATCTTAACCATTTTTAAGTCTCCTGTTTAGTAGGGTTAATGACATTCACGCTGTCCTGCAACAGTCTCCAGGAATATTTTCATCTTGCAGAACTGAAACTCTGTATCCACTAAACAACTCCCTAGTCCCCGGCATAGGTGTCTCGCCCAGGGGTGACGCTGGGATATGAACCCAGGTAGAGTGTAGTATGCGAGTGAATGAAGGAAGGCAAGATCACACCTTGCCGCGGGGAGGACTGTGAGAAACCCAGGAACAGCCCTCGCTGCCCCGGCTCAACCATCCGCCCCTCCCTGCTGCCTGCAGCTTCGGCCACATTTGAGGACTTCCAGATCCGCCCGCACGCCCTCACGGTGCACTCCTACCGAGCGCCGGCCTTCTGTGATCACTGCGGGGAGATGCTCTTCGGCTTAGTGCGCCAAGGCCTCAAGTGTGATGGTAAGGGGAGAGGGGCTGGAGGCGAGGCCCAGAAGTGTGTGTGGAGGGGACAGGAGGGTAGGGCGGGGGTGGAGCTCAGAGGTAGGAGGCGTGGCTCGGAGGGAGAGGTAAGGGCCTAGAGGCGGAGCTTGGGGGAGGAGCTGGGGAGGGACTTGAGTGATGGGTGGGGCCCGGGGCGGGGCTCAGCTCCGGAGGTGGAGCCTGATTTGGAGCTCCGAGGGAGAGGTAAGGGGGCAGAGCTTGGGGGAGGAGAAGGGGAATGGGCACAGGGAAGAAGGTGGAGCCTATATAACAGGAATCCCCAGAGAAACAGCCAGTAGGAGGTAGATATTAAGGGATATTTGGAAGGAATTAGCTTACAGGATTGTCGGGGCTGGCCAAGCAACTCTGAAATCCATAGGGCAGCCCATCAGGAAGGGCAGGCTGGACTCCCGGGCAGAATTTCTTCATCTGGGAAATCTCAACTCTGCTTTTTAACCTTTCAACTGATTGAAACGGGCCCACCCAGATTAACTAGAATACTCTCCCTCACTTCAAGTCATCTGACTGTGGACTTGAATCACACCTACAAAATACCCTTACAGCAAACCCTACATTAGCATCTGAATTACTGGGGTTGACACATAAGCTGACCATTAGAGTCCACTCCTTATTGATTTGGCCCCTCAGTGTGCCAGGGCTTGCCATAACAAAATACCCACAGGCCGAGTGGTTTAAACAACACATATTTATAACTCACGGTTCCAGAGGCTGGAAAGTTTAAGATCACACTTCAGACAGGGCGTGGTTCCTGGTGAGAATCCTCTTTCTGGCTTGCACACGCCTGCCATCTCGCTGTGTAGCTCACATGGTGTGCAGAGAGACACAGTTTCCCTTTTATAGACCCAGGTCGCATCGGATCAGCGCCCCACCTTTATGGCCTCATTTAACCTTAATTACCTCCTTAAAGGCCCATTTTTCAAACACAGTCACATTGTGGGTTAGGGCATCAGCTATGACTTTGGGGGGATGGACACTTGTTCAGTCTACAACAAGCACCCATACACATGTCCTTCAATCATACTTAAAAAAATAAAGAAACACACCAGTGTGTCTCAAGGTTAAGCCCAAGTGTTAGGTTCCGCAGGTCCACTCTTCCCATCTTCCATGCTTCTGAGCGAGAACATTGAGATCTTGCCCCACCTGCAGACGAAGGCCACACCGCCGCCTTGCCAATACACACAGCAGATGAAGATCATCCATTCTGTGAAGACTGCACCTCCATTAGAAGCATATTCTTGGATGTTCCATCATCTAAGGACCTCCAGCTTCGTGGCGGTCACGCTCATATGGAAATCTCAAGTCTTCAGTGCCCCTGGTGTTCCAGATGACCTGCAGCATTGACCAGGATTGTTATTACGCAGCCCTAAATATACCTGTGGCATTTAGGGGCTCGAGGGATGCTAGCCACGTCAGGCCTGCAGAAAAGCGATTCAGTGCTTTCAAAACTGTTATCAGTACTGCCATTGTGCACAAACCATATCCAACTCTTGGTGTCTTGGCTTATGTAACCTTCATCATGGCGCAATCCTGGTGATCAAATTTTTTTTTGAGAGAGAGAGAAAGAGCATGCATGCACATGGGCAAGCAGGGAGGACGGGGGAGGAGCAGAGGGAGAGGGAGAGAGAGAATCTTAAGCAGGCTCCATGCTCAGCAAGGAGCCTGATGTGGGGCTCGATTTCACGACCCTGAGATTATGACCTGAGCCGAAACCAGAGCCAGATGCTCAACCGACTGAGCCACCCAGGAGCCCCCTGGTGTCATCGAGTCTAATGGGCACCCTCAGCACGGACTTCATTGGTTCAACATCACAGATGATGGTCCTCGTTCATGTGATTCCAATGGAGTCCCAAATGACTTCTTTTTTTTTTTTAGATTTTATTTATTTATTTGACAGAGAGAGACACAGTGAGAGAGGGAACACAAGCAGGGGGAGAGGGAGAAGCAGGCTTCCCGCAGAGCAGGGAGCCCGATGCGGGGCTCGATCCCAGGACCCTGAGATCATGACCTGAGCCAAAGGCAGATGCTTAATGACTGAGCCACCAGGCGCCCCTCAAATGACTGTTCTTAATGCCATTAACACCTTCCGATGGGAGTTTGACTCTACCTTGATACTCATATGGAGAGTCACGGATGAGATTTTGAAATGCCCCGAAGCACATGAGTGAGCAAAGGCCAGCGCTGGAAAGTGTTTCCTGTTCGCAAAGGCCATTTGCCATCCCGAAGCTCTTGTCATAGCACCACCTTCGGGAAAGCCTATGACAGCCAGGCTACCAGAAGACAGCCTTCATGAGGCAGTCCCAAAGAAGCTCCCAAAGGCTGGAGAAACAGTCTTCACTCCTGAACAGGGCACCATCCTGGAATCATTTGGAATCTCTGGAGATGTATGGGAGCAAGGGTTCAGGAAGCCCGCCAGGAAAACAGCAAGCTGAGCCTGATTCTTTCATGGACGAGGATTTTGGATTTTTTCTTTTTAATGATAAACTAGGAAAGAAAGGACAATAAAGTCATACTTCCATCTGATACGGTAGAACCCTCCCGAGTACAACTGAAAACATGCTAACCCTTTCCCCGGAAGATGGGAATGCTTGTTCCCTCTTTTCCTTCGATGTCCTGTCATTTAAATACAATACAGTGCTCCCTTCGGCAGCACCTGTACTAAAATGAGGCCAATACGGAGAAGAGTAGCATAGCTGCTGCGCAGAGATGATACGCACATTGCTAGAGCGTTCCATATTTAAAAAAATAATAAGTATTATGTTAGGTGATAGGGGGATAAAAGGAGGAAAACACAAATATTTGGTGTACACCTATATATAAGGAAGAACCAGTCATTGCCAGTACGCTCCTCCTTTGTGCAACTGGTCACGTGGTTGTGGCCACTTTCTGCCACTACCCAATCCACATTCCCTGGGCCCTCAGCAAGCACCTCACCTGCTCATGGTTCTTTGCCTGGTGGCCCAGAACCTTCCAGGCCGGTAGCGGTTCTACCCGATTTGGGTTTTTGTAGTTTTTCCTCGGCTTTAATGGCACCCGTAGGGGGTTCTCCTGAGAGATCTGCTGTATTCCTAATCTACCAAAAGGGGAAAGGGGCGGGGCAGAGCTTTAGAGCCCAGGACTGGTGCAAGTATGTCTCTGATCGTCTGGCGCCCCCCGCAGGCTGCGGACTGAACTACCACAAGCGCTGTGCCTTCAGCATCCCCAACAACTGCAGTGGTGCCCGCAAGAGGCGCCTGTCGTCCACGTCTCTGGCCAGTGGCCATTCTGTGCGCCTCAGCACCTCAGAGTCCCTGCCCTGCATGGCTGATGAGCTGGTGAGGGTCTGGGGAGCGGGTGGGCTGGTGGCGGGGGGAGGGGGCCGGGCGACAGGGCCCGGGCATGGGACCGCGCACTAATGTGGTCCCCTCCATCCTGCTGACCGCAGAGCCGTAGTACCACCGAGCTCCTGCCTCGCCGCCCCCCGTCATCCTCCTCCTCATCTTCGGCCTCCTCCTACACGGGCCGCCCGATCGAGCTGGACAAGATGCTACTCTCCAAGGTGAAGGTCCCGCACACGTTCCTCATCCACAGCTACACGCGGCCCACCGTCTGCCAGGCTTGCAAGAAACTCCTCAAGGGTCTCTTTCGCCAGGGCCTACAGTGCAAAGGTCAGCGGGGCCCCCGGGGGGGGGAGGGGGGACAGACGGGGTCAGAAGGCCCCGACACAGACACACACTCGCTCAGCGGCTTGGGGCCTCTCTCACCTGGGCTCGTGGCAGGACCCAAGATTCCCAGTACTCTGGGGGCACCTGGCTGGCTCAGTCGGTGGGGCCTGAGACTCTAGATCTCGCGGTTGTGAGTTCGAGCCCCATGCTGGGTGTGGAGATGACTTAAAAATAAAATCTTTAAAAAAAAAAAAGAAAAGAAAAGAAAAAGAGAATCCCAGTATTCTGATCCTTAGGAGCACAGGGCCTCAGGAGAAGAGCCCTGAATCCTGGTGTTCTAGAACCTTTGGAATTCTGGAATCCTAGAACCTTGGAAATTTAGATCTGTAAACCACTTAGCATGGGATTTTAAAACTGTAGAACTTGAGAATTCTAGAACCATAGAACTGGAATCGTAGGCTTCAAGAATTCTGGATCTCAGAATATTGAAACTTTAGAAGCATCAAATGCAAACCTTAGAAGTCTAGAATCATAAACCCTTGGGACCATGGAATCCTAGAGTCCTAGACATCTAGAGTACAGAACTCTGGATTATCAGATTCTAGAATACCAGATGTCGAAATCCATAAAAATTTAGAGCCATCCAATTCTAGAATCTAGGGTGTATGGAATCCTAGAACCTTGGAAACCTTAGATTCTGGAGGATTCACAGTCCAGAATTATAGAACTATAGAATCACTGATTTCTAGAGTTTAGATATAGAAAACCCTAAAACCTTGGACATCAAGGAGGCTTAGCAGTCTAGAATCATAGAACTGTAGAATCATAGATGTGTCAAGTTCTAGACACTTGGACATTGAAATTTGGAGTCTTAGAACTCTAGAAAAAAATATCTATAATCATACGGGGATGTGCTACTGGAATCTCGTGGGTAGAGGTCAGGGATGGTTGCTAAACACCTATGATGCACGGACCAGGCCCCCGCAACAAGGAATTCCCCAGCCCCAACTGTTCTAGACTCAAAGATGGACAAGCAGAGAAGGTTCAGCTAGGTTTCCTGCCCCAAACCGCAAGAGCAAAATCCTTTGGGCCTGGGGGTTAGGAGTCAAGGTTCAACCCTTACAGGGGACCTCTCTCTCCCCTCCCACCTGTCCACTCGTTCCCTGTCCTCATACCAGACTGCAAGTTTAACTGTCACAAGCGCTGTGCCACCCGCGTCCCTAACAACTGCTTAGGGGAAGCACTCATCAATGGAGGTGAGAGGCTGTGGGCTGAGCAGGAAGGGGGGGTGCGGGACTGGGCGGAGGCCCCTCTGATGCCCCCGTCCCCCTAGATGTGCCGATGGAGGAGGCCACCGATTTCAGCGAGGCTGACAAGAGCTCCCTCATGGATGAGTCTGACGACTCCGGGGTCATCCCAGGCTCCCACTCGGAAAACGCCCTCCACGCCAGTGAGGAGGAGGAAGGCGAGGGAGGCAAGGCCGAGAGGTACCCGGGGCACCCTTCGGGCAAGGCCCTATCTCTACAATGGGCCGATGTCCCCTTGTAAATTTCCCAGGCACCCACACTTTGTTTTTAAATTTTACCTTTTTCCTGGAAAATGTACATTTTTAGAAAGTTTACAGTACATAGAAGCAGATTTTAATTTAGAGTATATTTCTTTTTCGGAACTGCTAATCCAGTCAATCAAAAGGTAGATAGTCAAACCCTCCTGCTTCGCTGCCTCCCAGCTGCTTAGCTCCTCTCTCCGAGGACATCACTGGGATCAGCAGCTGGCAGGCCCTTCCAGAAACAGTCTGTGTTGCAAAGTGACAGAGCAAAGAGTAAGAACGTGGGAATCTGGAACCAGAATGCTGTATGGCCTTTGGCAGGAGATTAACCTCTCTGGGCCCTCAGTTTCTTAATCAGTAAGATGGGGCTAAAGTAGGACCTACCTTTGAGGATTGTTGTAAGGGCGAAGCGAATGAATACGAATGAAGTACCTAAAATAGCGCCTGGGTGTTAGCTCTTCTCGCAGAGCACTCAAATCTTAGAAAGGAAGGAAAACTACCCACTTTCTTTTAGCCATTTTGGCCTCAGATTGACTTGTATGGCCTAAACAAGTCCCTTCCTCTTTCGGGGGCTTAGTCTTCCCATCTGTAAAATGGGGAAGGGGAAAACCATCCCCAAGGACCTGATGGGCAGTGGCTCTCTTCTGGCATGGAAGCTCTGAAAAATAACAACCTGCTTAATTTTACATTTTTAAATTATAAATGGGATTCATATTGATTCAGTTCTACTAGCATAAAAGCTCAAGTGCTTGATGGCAAGGATCCAGTGGGTAGAGGTCAGGTCAGGTCCATTCTCCAGGTGCCTAGGACGGGGCCTGGCTTCAGGCATGGGTGTGGAATGCCTGTGTGTCCGGGAGGCAGGAAGGCAGCAGGGTTTTGGGAGCCCGGGGCGCTGGAGGCTGAGAGCACCAGGGCTAGGTCCCAGCTCTGCCACTTACGTGGTGAGTCACATCTCCCTGCGCCTCAGTTTCCTCCTGGGGCAATGACAGCAGCACCTGTCTCACGGGGTGATTTTCGAATTCCATTAGACCATGCGGGTCAAGTGCTTGCTGGGTTGTAAACACTGAGGAGATGGAGAGAGAATCCTCCCCGGTACTCTGTTCTTGAATCCCCAAAGGGCGGAGGGTGGGAGGTGATCCGGAGTATGGGGACAAATATTGGCATTTCCATTTCTCTTTACTTTTAATCTCACCTTTTAGATGTTTTCACTTTTGTGCATATGTTTTAGAATAATACTAATACACTGTTACTGGTATATTCTATTAATACAGTAATACATGTATAAATAAGGATAACATGTGGATTGAAACCATCATTGATGTATAAGTATTTGTTTTTGAACTAAATCCTCAGAAGGACCATAACAATCACTATCCCCATTCCTAGGTTAGAAGATAGAAGCTCAGGGGCTTCAGCCAGTAATTACTAAGAGAAAGGAGCTGAGACTTCACCCCACAGGGCCAGGGAGACATAAACGTGGGGAGGAGGGTGAGCCACTTCCACGGTGCTTCAGTAGACACTTAATGAGCACCTACTGGGTTCTAGGACTTCCAAGCACACAGCTGTGAACCAAACCAGGAAAACTCTCTGGCCTCATAGAGCAGACACTCTAGTTGGGGAGACAGGTAATAAACAAATGCATCCATAGCATCAGGTATTGATGATTGCTACCAAAAAAATAAAAATAAAGCAATGAGAGGGGCCAGAAAATGAAGATATGCCATTTTAGTTAGGGTCATTAAAGGGAGCCTCTCTGAGGAGGTGACATTTGAAGAGATCTGAAGGAGGGGAGGAAAGGAGACGTGGAAGATAGCTTGGTTCCCTACCAAGCAAGGGGAACAGCAGGTGCAGAGGCCCTGTGGTAGGGCCAAGCATGTTCCAGAAATAGCGTTGAGCTTGGTGTGGCTGGAACAGGGAGGCCAAGGGGAAGGGGATGGGAAACCAGGCCAAAGGGGAGATGGGTATGCCAGGTCTTTCCTGGAGTGTTTAGTAACAGAATAAGTGGGTGTCAGAGCTGGATCTTGATTGACTTGGGTGCGGTGGGGGTGTTGGGAGAGGCAGCCTATTTCACAGATGAGGAAACCAAGTCTCAGAGAGGCGAAGGGAAATGCCAAGGCCAACCGAGTCCTGTTTAGTGCAGGGATCAAGAGGTGGTTGGTTCTGGAGTTGAGCAAGTCTGTGAATCTCTCTCAGCCTTCATTTCCTCTCTGTGATAATAGCATGTGCACGGGATAAAGGGCAGTGAGGCACAGACAGGTTGAGTCGCTTGCCTCGTGTCACACAGCCGGATCCACAGTCACTGGGCTCAGTACTGATTAGCACTTATCGGAGGCCCACTGGGTGCCAAGCATTGTGCTAAACGCCTAAGAGAAGTTTTCATTCCTCACAGCAACTCCTTTGGGTGGAGAAACCGAGATACACAGAGCTTAGGTGATTTGCCAGGCAGCCTGACTTCGGAACCCAGCTTTGTAATGTGGCCTTCTCAAGAGTCCCCTTCCTCATTATGGGAAATGTGGAAACCACAGAAATATGGCCCCAAAAAACCCCAACTCCTGGCTGCCCAGGGATGCGCCCTGCAGCCCCAAGTGCTTATGGGTATTTTCCACTTGTAACCTCTCGCCTCTTCCTCCCCCCCTCCCTCTCAGCTCCTTGGGGTACATCCCGCTAATGAGGGTG
Organism: Eumetopias jubatus; assembly: GCF_037043125.1. Classification (NCBI taxonomy): domain Eukaryota; kingdom Metazoa; phylum Chordata; class Mammalia; order Carnivora; family Otariidae; genus Eumetopias; species Eumetopias jubatus. Next base: position 55,874,127 of record NW_028274816.1, on the reverse strand, counting down.
GTGCAGTCGGTGCGACACACGACGCGGAAATCTAGCACCACCCTGCGCGAGGGTTGGGTGGTTCATTACAGCAACAAGGACACACTGGTGAGAGGGCGGGGTGGGGGCTATGTGGGGCGGAGCTAGAGTTAGGGGAGGGGCAAGCTGCGCTTGAGGAGGCGGGGCTGGTGGAGTGGTGGTGGGCGGGGCCTGGCTGGAGGCGGAGCTAGAATTAGAGGGATGGGTTCTAAGGGAGGGCGAAGGGGCAGGGCAGGAGTCAGGGAAGAGGCGGGGCTAAGGACAAGGTCAGGGGAAGAGTGGGACCAGGAACGGGGAAGCTGAAGTTAGGGTAGGGAGCGAGAGGGGTTCAGATTATAGAGAATGGGATCAGGGGGTGCTGGAGGCCTAACTGGAGGTAATTAAGTGGGGGTGTGATACAGGGTGGGGCCAGGTGGGGCGAAGTTGGGAGGGAGGCGGGGGAGGGCTTACGGGGCGAGGCCAGGTCTGGGCAGGTAGGAGATAGGGGTGGGGCAGGTTTAGGGGCAGAGGAGCGTGGCTGGAGGCTGACCTAAAGTTGGAGAGGGGTTATGGGGCGGGGCAAGGTGGGGTGGAGCCGGAGCTAAGGCGGGAGGGGCGGGATCAATTTGAGAAGGGAACGAGGTGGGGGTGGGGGTGGGGCTGGAGTTAGGGATGGGCGGGGCCTTACTGGAGGCGGAGCTAGAATTGGAGGGGTGGGTGATGAGAGACGGAAGGGGTGTGGCCCTCTGGGGGCGGGGCGAGACTTGGGGGCGGGGCTTGGCTCCGGGAAGAGCTGGAGCCCCAGCCGCGCCAAGGGCGGACCACCTCACCTTCTGGAGCACCTCTCCCAACAGAGGAAGCGGCACTATTGGCGCCTGGACTGCAAGTGCATCACGCTCTTCCAGAACAACACGACCAACAGATACTACAAGGTGGGCCTTCCGGCCCCCAGCACCCCCAACCTCCTCCTCCCACTCCTCTCCCAGTTGCTTGCGCCTGCTTGCATGTCATCAGAAAATGGGCCTGCCCGGCCCCACCACTTTCCAGCTGGGGAACCCGGACGGCTTACCTCACCTCTCTGCGCCTCCCGTCTGGCACCTGTAAAAGGCCTCAAAGACTAGTCCTCGCCGCAGGGCTGCTGCCCTAACTCAGCGATCACCTCCGCGAAGCGGTTAGCTTAGGGCCTGGCTTGTGTGGAGCTCCCTGTTACCATTACTACTTTAAAATGAAGTATTGGATCATTTATCGGTATCTCTCATCACCCGCCATGGCCGCACCGTGCTCTGGGCCGTCTCCTCCTGGGTCCTTGCTTCTGCGCTTGCCCCCACAGCCTTGTCCCACATAGCAGCCAGAGAAGCCGAGAAAACCGTCAGAACCCTCCCTTTGCCCTTAAAATAAAACTCGGACGCTTCGGGGTTACCTGCTCTGGAGCAGCTTCCCATGGGGGGGTGCCTTCTCATCCTTCCTGTGTTCTCGGCCACACTAGGATGCTGTCCCCACCACGTCTCTGTCATCTGCTTTTATTAGCTGTGTCAGTCTGTCCCTGTTTCATTCTTTCGTTATTTTAATTCTTTTCTCCCCCTTCTGCAAATGTGCCCCCCCACACACATACTTTCTCTTCCAACACTTTCCAAAGCACGCTCTTTTCACTCCACACAGACCCTGCACCTTCTCTCCCCTCCCCCCCCCCCCCCCCCCCCGCCCTCTCAGCCTCCTTTTTGGTCTCCTGTCTCAGTCCCATCCTTTCCCGTCCACCCTCCGCACACAGCCAGAGACCTCCCCCTGCCTTGCTCTGAACCTTTCCATGATTCCCCACGGCCCTGGAGACAAAGCCCAGCTTCCTCTCTGTGGCCCATGAGGCCCCTCAGGGCCTAATTTCATTTGTTCACCAAACCTGGCACACCTCCTGTGTGTGATGGGAATAGAACATGTCCCTTGAATACCAGCCTTTCCCACATGCTGTTTCTGCCATCCCCCACCAGCTGGCCTCATCTTAGCTTTTTATTTTTATTTTTTTATTTTATTTTTTTAAAGATTTTATTTATTTATTTGACAGAGAGTGAGACGGCGAGAGCAGGAACACAAGCAGGGGGAGTGGGAGAGGGAGAAGCAGACTCCCCGCGGAGCAGGGAGCCCGATGTGGGACTCGATCCCAGGACCCCGGGATCATGACCTGAGCCGAAGGCAGACACTTAACGACTGAGCCCCCCAGGCGCCCACCTTTCTGATCTCTTGCTTCGTGTAACTTCTGCCAGGAGGCCTTTTCTGACTACTCTATGCAAATCAGGCCCTTTCCCACAGATACTTGCTTCTATATGCTCTTCTGAGTAAATGGGGAGCCCCAGGGTCTGCCTGGCATCCTCACTGGTGCTGGTTCTTTGTCCTGCCAGGAAATTCCACTGTCAGAAATCCTCACCGTGGAGCCCGCCCAGAACTTCAGCCTTGTGCCACCAGGCACCAACCCCCACTGCTTTGAGCTCGTCACTGCCAATGTCACCTACTTTGTGGGCGAGACGCCCGGCGGGGCCCCAGGGGGGCCTAGTGGGCAGGGGGCCGAGGCTGCCCGGGGCTGGGAAACGGCCATCCGCCAGGCTCTGATGCCAGTCATACTCCAGGACGCACCCAGCGCCCCAGGCCACACACCCCACAGTAAGTCCCCACCCTGCGCCCTGAGAGGATGGGTCTGGGAGGGCTTGCGTGGGGTTCCAGGGAAGGGAAGAGCCAGGAAGAAGGCAGGGAATGGCACAGTGGAGAATGTGAGTTCCGGACGCAGCTGGCCTGAGTCCAAATCTCCATTAAGCCCCAGACCTGATGTGTGGCCTTGGGCATGTCACTTCCCTTTTCTGAGTCTTGTCCCAGGTGGTGACAACTCCTCCAGAGTTGTGAGTTCAGAGTATTTCATTCAGATATTTACTGAGTATCTTCCCCATCCTGTGCTGGGCAATGCTGGGGACATAGCTGTCACCAAGACAGCCCAGGACCTGCCCTCACAGGGCTCACAGTCCAGTAAGGGAGACAGACCTGTCTCCAAGCAGTGACAACTCAGAGTGGGCAGGGCTGGGACAGGGGAACCAGAGGGCTGTGGGAGCTCAGAGGGGATAGATGATCCAGTCTGGGTATCTAGGAGGGCTTCCTGGATGCGGCAACATCTGAGCTGAGACCTGGAAGCTGAGGAGGGCTGAGAGAGGGGAATGCAGATGGGAAATATTTCAAGCAGAGGCAGAAGATGATCAGAAAGTCCCAGGCTCCTGCCTTCTGGAGCTCATAATCCAGTGTAAGTGACAGACACTAATCAGATCATCCTGCAGGAATGACAAGTGTAATGTAGAACGTGACGTGGCCCCAGGAGTGAAGTTTGAGCTGAGACTGAGTGAGGAGGAGGATTTAACTAAGTCCAGCGGAAGGGACGCACGTTCCTGGCAGAGGGAACAGCAAGTACAAAGGCAGGAGATAGAAGGGGACTTGGCTGTATCTGAGGCCCAGCAAGGAGGCCAGGATGTCGGGAGGACACAACAGGCATGGTGGGGGTTGAAGTTAAAGAGGTAAATGAGGGACCAGTGCCTGTGAGGCCATTGAAGGGGCTTGGGCTTCCTCCTGAGGGTGCTGGGGAGCCATGGCAGAGTTTGGAGCAGGGGAAGGACAGACTCAGGTTTGTGCTGGTGAATAGGAGACAACAGAACAGGGGCAGAGAAGACCACGCAGGAGGATGAGGAGCCAGGCCTGGAATGGGAAGGGGGCAGGTGTTCAAATGGCAGAAGGGTCAGAACTTAGGAAATGTCTGGCTCTGGTTGAGCGGTAGGGTGGCAAGTTCGGCGGTGGGTGGGGGAGATGTATGTTGCAATCAGTTTGGGCTTTCCCGCTGACAGAGCCTCAGTGACCTCGTCCATAAAATGGGATCAGCAGGCTTCCCTTGGTCCTGAGATCTTGGGGTACAATGCTCAGTGAAATCATTCGTGACACTTCTTGAGCCCCCTCAGCCTATCTCGTTTACTTCTCCCACTGGCCCTAGGAGGAAGCACCTGTTATCCCCATTCTCTAGACGGGGAAACAGGTTCGTAATGGACAAGCCAGTGGCCCAGAGCTTCACAGGATCTCCTGGTTTTGAGTCCGGGTGGTGTGGCTCCAGAGGCTGTCTCTGGGTGAAGATAATCCTGAGCCCGGGGTTCCTTCACCTCCACCTCTTCCCTCTCCCCAGGACAAGCTTCTCTGAGCATCTCCGTGTCCAATAGCCAGATCCAAGAGAACGTGGTGAGACCCTGCCCACACCCCATGGTCCCAAGGAAGTCCTCTGCCTCCCACGCAGCCTCCTGCCCTCCCTAGTCTCCCCAACACCCCATCTCCCTTTGCCCCCTTGACCCTCCCCATCCCCACCATGCAGGACATCGCCACTGTCTATCAGATCTTCCCGGATGAGGTGCTGGGCTCTGGGCAGTTTGGAGTGGTCTATGGAGGTATGGATGCTTCTGAGCTAATCCAGAGGGTTCCTGGGGGTTCCTGGGCCCCAGACCTTCCGATGTGATTGGCTGCGTGCTCACTTCCTGTTCTGGTTGACTTAGAAAGCTAGATCCTCGAGGCAGATGGATGCAGGCTCTCCTTTTCTCACTGGGAAAAGCCAATGGACTTTCTCCCCTTCTTAATAGGGAGAGCGAATTCTTCACTCTGATTGGCCACAGAGCTAGTTCCTAGATTCTGATTGGTTATAAATCTAGTTTCCCATGTGATGGACTTCCCTCCTCAGAGCTCTTGTCTTTTACCTTCTTCACTCCAAAGCTTTTATTCCCAAGGCCCCCCACCCCTCACATGCCTCCTGGAAACCCCTCGGAGCCACCTTGATGGCCTTCTGCCCACTTTTGTTCAACTATGCCTGTGTCTCTCTGGTGGTGGTGGTGGGTGGTGTTCCTTTTACCAGGACTGGAAGGTCTTGCTCCCTTCATCCCCAATCTCCCTACCCCCTGCCCAGGAAAGCACCGGAAGACAGGCCGGGACGTGGCAGTGAAGGTCATTGACAAACTGCGTTTCCCCACCAAGCAGGAGAGCCAGCTTCGGAACGAAGTGGCCATTCTGCAGGTGACCACCGGGCTCAGGGGCCAACTGACCCAGGCTGGGGGAGGTCAGGGAAGGCTTCCTGGAGGAGGGAATATGCATGTTGAGACTGAAGGGGTGGAAAGGTATTCTGGGCAGAGGGACCAGCTTGTGCAAAGAAAGGTCTAGAGGTGAGAGGGAACATGAAGTCTTCTAGGAATTTGAAGTTCGAGGTTACTAGATGGTTTATGTGTGGGGAGGTGGGGGGAGGTGAGGCCAGGGAGGCGGGTGGGGTCACACCCTATGGATTTTCTCCTGAGGGTACTGGGGAGCCATGGAAAGATGTTGAGCAAGAAGGGGACAGGGTTGAGTGTGTACTTTAGGAAGATCTCTCAGGCTGCCCCTGGAGGGTGGGTGGAAAGTGGTGGGCCTGGAACCTGGAGCCCAGGGAGGAGGCTGGGTGGGGACCTGGGGGGTAGAAATGGGGTTAGGCCAGGCAGGGCTTGGGGGGAGAGGGAGGAGGATTTACAACACAGAGATGGACAAAGGTCCTTCCCATTGTTCCAGACTTCTGCTCCCTCCCTCCCCCCCCCCAACAACCCTGGACCTTCAACAGAGCTTCATGATGTAAAGATCCTTTTAGATACCTGGTGGTGTGGGGATGTGGTCCTGTCTGTGTCTGTGGGAAGCCCCTCCCACCTCCCCCAGTGCTGCACCCCAGGGAAGGAGCGGCTGACTCTCCGGGGACATCCTTATTTGTCATCCGTCTGCTCCCATGGCTCGCCTCTGGGGTCCCAAGTTCATGGGCGACCTGGACCCTGACTGCCACCCTACCCTTCATCCCCACCCCAGAGTCTGCGGCACCCCGGGATCGTGAACCTGGACTGCATGTTTGAGACACCTGAGAAGGTGTTTGTGGTGATGGAGAAGCTACACGGTGACATGCTGGAGATGATCCTCTCCAGTGAGAAGGGCCGGCTCCCCGAGCGCCTCACCAAGTTCCTCATTACCCAGGTGCGCCCACCCCCCCTGCCCCCTGCCCACCTCTGCCTGGCTCCCCACCTGCCCTGCGCCCAGCTCAGGCAGACACTGGTGGGAGTCCTAATAGCGGATAATAAAAAATAGAGAGTAATAATAACAACAATAGAAAAAATAATAGAACAATAATTTCAAAATAATAGAGTAATAACAGAAACAGACTGTAGAGTAATAAGAGTAATAACAATAGAAAATAATAAAACGATAAAAAGAATAGAGCAGTAGTGATAATTATAGTTATTAGTACAGAACAATCAGAAATGGTTATTTTATATTTTTTATTCCTTTATAGAATGAGATTCCCTAAGGCCTGACTATATTCATGTAGGAAAAGGGAAGGGGAGGGAGGCCTTTCTGTGGGGACCTCATTCATCCCTTTCTTGGGTGGTTCACCAAGCTCTCCCTCTTCCCCTGCTCTGTTCCCGGCCGCATGCCAGGCAGTGCTGGGGACACAGCTGTGACCAAGATAGCCCCAGGCCTGGACAACGATCACCCAGAGTGGGCAGGGTGGGGATGGGGGATGGTAACGGTGTGCCAGGCACTGTTTTAACTCATTTTATCTGCATCGCAACCCATGTGGTAGTGGCCATGATTGCTCCCGTTTTTGAGTCGGAGAAAGGCAAGGCTCAGAGACTTTAAGTAACTTGCCCAGGGTCACACAGCGGGTGGGATGTGCACCTAGGATCCGGGCTTTTAACTAGTAATGTCCAACTAATTGGTGTCGCCTGTGTGTCATTCCTCCTCTTTCTTCACTTTAATAGTACTTCTGGAAGGCTATTCTATTTCAGTACGTGGAGCTGCCTCTTTTTCTGAATTGTATCCCATGATGGATATCACCAAGTCCTGTAATTGCTGAGTACAGAGGTTGTTTTCACTTGTCCACCTTTACAAACAACATCCTGTGAATATCTCTACACACATTATTGAGCTCTGGTGGGAGAATTTCCATAGAACACATTTCAGATGATAGACTCCTGAGTCCAGGGAAATGTGCTTCAGGATTTTTTTTAAATATGCTGCCCAATTATTGTCTAAAATCCCTTTCAGTGTGCTCTCAACAATAGTTTGAGGGTGTCTACTTCCTCACTCCTTACTGACTCTGGTTAAAATAATCACCAGTCTTATAGGTGGAAACATAACACTTCATGTGGCTTCATTTGGCAGTCTAAAACTTATGGGTGAGGTTGAGCATATTTTCCTATGTTTATTCGCCTGTGCTTTTTATACCCATTGCCCATTTTTCAGTTGGATTATTCTTATTGAATTGTGAGAGCTCTTTGTATATGAGGGACACTGGATCCTTGTCACTTGTGTTGTTCAATTTTTTTATCCCTGTATTTGTTTTCCTTTTCGTTTCATTCATGGCTTTTATTTGCCATAAAGAGTTTAACTTTTACAATGTTAAAGGTTGCCTTTCATGGCTTCTGGGTTTTACAGCCTTCCTAGGAAGGCCTTCCCATCCAGCTGGTCCCTCACCTGATTCTGGGACTCGTTCTCTTGGTTGCAAAGTCCCTTGTGCTGCGCTTCCTTTATGCAGGCCCAGCACCCTCGCTCTCCCCAGCACTGTGCCTTCATCAGGTTGGCTTGTGGGGTGGGGAGAGAAGCCCACTGAGGCAGGCTCATCCAGACTTCAGGAGAGAGAACTGCCAGCCTTCAGCAACTGGTTGGTTTCTCTTTCTGGTCTTCCATCTTTCCTTCTCTTTTTGCCTGTGCCCCCCCCGCCCAACTCTCTCTGCAGATTTCTACCTTCCACCTCTTGTCTGTCCCACCCCAAGTCCTATGCTAGACCCTTTACCTCATGGGCTTGTTTATGCTTCACAACTGCCTTCTGAGGTAGGTATTACTAGCACCCCCATTTTACAGATGAGGAGACTGAGGTGGAGGGAGGGTCCGTGTCCTGCCCACGGTCACACAGCTCCGTGGTGGTCTGGCCGAGATTTGAACCCGGATCTGTCTAGCTTCCAACCTGCCCTCTTTGTTCTCCTCATGTACTAGTAGGGGAGAGGGGTGGTCAACAAACAGGAAGTCGGGAAAAGAGATACATACACACCGTGGATCTGTTTCCTGGCCGCAGCCTGAGGATTACACAGAATCAAGGAAGATCATAGTGTCCACAGATAAACTGGTTGGAAATTTTATCCATTTTTTTGCTTTTTGTTTTGCAAATCAGCTCACCTTGCCATCATAGAATACTCTTGAATTAACAGAGCAGGAAAAGCTCGATTTGAAACACGCACAGAAAAATGTTCATCCATAGGCCATCCCAAAAAAGAGGAACAGGTACCAACAACAGTAATAGCTAATGTAGTGTTCGCTCTGTGCTAGACACTGTCCTAAGCACTTTCTATGCCTCAATGCATTTAAACTTCACAGCGACCCCTAAGGATGGGTACTTTTATTACCCCCTATTTTACAGGTGAGAACACTGAGACCCAGAGAGTTAAAAGTGGCTTGCCCGATGCCAGAAGCTAGTTGAGTGTAGAGCTGGGTTTTCCACCTGGGTAGGCCGGCTCTAGAATCCCCCTGCCTCTTAAGATTATTGCATTTAATATATAATGTAGATCATATTGGTATTTGTACTGTTTCATATTAAGAGTTTTTTTTTTTTTTTTTTTTTTTTTAATGGAGTCACACAATAGTACGTTCTTAAAGGCGGGTACTTTACTAATAACCCTGCCCCCACCTTTTTAGAGTAAACTCCAGGCCCAAGGTAGGGCTCGAACTCATGACCCAGGAGGTCACAGGTCGCCAGCTCTGCCAACTGAGCCAGCCAGGAGCCTCATATGAGCTCTTTTCTTCAGGAGCTTACCACATGCCAGAGGGTCTCAGGCTCTTCCCAAACCCACTGCTCCAGTCGAGCATTTCTGGAATTATCCAACTCCTATCTCGGGAGTCATGGTTTTGGGGTTCTGAGATTCTTATTTGGGGCTCCAATGCCTCCCCCGGCCCTGGGGGGCATCCTTAGGGGTACAGCGAGGGGGCATGGATGGGGTGTGGAGGGCTGGTGGCAGAATGTGGGGCAGGTAGCTTTCCACCTTTCTTACCGGCCCCCCCTCCCCCCCCTCAGATCCTGGTGGCTCTTAGACACCTTCACTTCAAGAACATCGTCCACTGTGACTTGAAACCGGAAAACGTGTTGTTGGCATCAGCCGACCCCTTTCCTCAGGTCAGTCATGGCCCAGCTTGACTTGGGGAAGTCCAGCTAACACCGGAGGCGGGTGGGGATTGTACCAATCAGGACAATTGGACACAGAGACTCACGATAACAATGGCTTAAATAAAACAGACGCTTGTTTCGCACTCATGTAGGGTCCAGCATAAGCATTTTGAGGTTGAAAAAGCAGTTCCTTAGGGTCAGGTACTTGGCTCCGGCTGTCTTGTTCTGGCCTATGATGTTCTAGCCTTTATGGTTCATGATGGTCACCATCATGTGACAAGCTGGTAGGAGGGAGAAGGAGGAAAGAAACAGGGTGGAAGAAATGGACACACCCACTTCCTTCCCGGACCGTGCGGAAGTTTACAAGGCACGTCTTCTAACATCCCATTGGCCAGGGCTAGGTCACGTGGTCATGGATGGCTGCAAGGGTGGCCGGGAGATGTAGTCTTTATTCGGCGTGGCCCTGCGGCCCATTCAATTCAAGATTTTTATTGTTAAGGGGGGAAATGGAGAACAGACATTGGGGGACAACTGGTAATTTCCTCTGTGGGTCTGTTAGGAAAACAGTTCTGATGAGCCTCGGGACTGGGCGGTGAGAACACCCCCCAAGGGCAGAACCAGATTGGGTAGCGGTGATGATTATAACAGATACAGTTTATTGAGTGCCTATTGTGTTTAAGGGCCTACAGGTTCTCATGTGGCCCTTCCACATCCCGTAAAGTTTTTGCTTTATCATCTGTGTTTTGCAAACACTGAGTTCATTTCATTTCAAAAGCCAGAGGTTCATTTTATTCAACTAAGAATTGCTGTGTGCCTACCATGTGCCAAGCTCCGTGTGGGGGCATCAGGAACTGCAGTAAGCAAAGACATCTCCTCTCTATGGCCAAGGAACATCCATCTCTACCAGCGGTTTACAGCTGGAGCGGTTTTGCCCCCTCGGGGACATGTGACAATGTTGGAGACATTTTTGGTTTTCACAGCTGTTGGGGGGCAGGGAAGGGTGCTGCTGGTATCTAGGGATACCAGATCCCACATTTTAGTAGCCACACTTAAAAAAGTAAAAAGAAACTGGTGACATTAACTTGAAAGGTTTTTTAAAATTCATTTCTGGGATGCCTGGGTGGCTCAGTTCGTTGAGCGTCTGTCTGCCTTCGGCTGGGGTAATGATCCCAGGGTCTTGGGATCGAGTCCCTCATGGGACTCCCTGCTCAACGGGGAGCCTGCTTCTCCCTCTCCCACTGCCCCTCCCTCCTGCTTGTGCTGTCTCTCTCACACAAATAAGTAAATAAAACCTTTAAAAAAATAAAAAAATAAGTTATTTCTAAGTAATCTCTACCCCCAGTGTGGGGCTCAAACCCACAACCCCAAGATTAAGAATTGCAGGCTCCACTGACTGAGCCAGCCAGGAGCCCCTGATGATATTAACTTTAAAAATAATACTTTGTCCCAGTATATTCAAATATTATCATTTTAATGTATAATTGACATAAAAGTTATTAATGAAATGTTCTTTCTTTCTATACCACATCTTTAAAATCTGGTACTTAACACCTAGGACACATCGCAATTCAGATGTGAAATTTTTATCAGAAATATTTGATTTTGTGCTTCGATTTGAAAAAATTAGCAGTTGGAAAAGTAGACTGACATATCCAAGTTGTTCCAAGCATATTTAAAAGTTTTCCAATAACTAAGTCTAGGGTCTTTTTTTGTTTGTTTGTTTGTTTGTTTGTTTGTTAAAGATTTTATTTATTTGAGATTGAGAGAGAGAAAGAACGAGCACAGGGGAGGAGCAGGGGGAGAGAGAGAGAGAAACAGGAAGCCCGACAACAGGGCTTGATTCCAAGACCCAGAGATCACGACCTGAGCTGAAGGCAGACACTTAACTAACTAAGCCACCCAGGCGCCCCTGTTGGTTTTGTTTATAGTAAAGGATGATATTATTTTCATTAACATTTATTTTGGAAGGGACGCCTGGGTGGCTCAGTTGTTAAGCGTCCACCTTCGGCTCAGGTCATGATCCCAGGGTCCTGGGATCGAGTCCCACATCGGGCTCCCTGCTCAGCGGGAAGCCGGCTTCTTCCTCTACCTGTTGCTCCCGCTGCTTGTGCGTGCGTTCTCCCCCACTCTCTGTCAAATAAATAAATAAAATCTTTAAAAAAAATTTATTTTGGAAGGGTAAAAGATTTTGACTGCCAGTGGAAACAGCTTACATCGACCTCATGGTTTCTTTCTGCTTCTGGAAGTCATTCAGTTGTTAGTGGCAGCCTGGGAGGCAACATAGGATTAGTTTTTAAATGTAAATTAATGAAAATTAAATAAAATAAAAACTAATTTGTCAGTTGCTCTTGCCACATTTGAGTGCTCAGTAGCCACAAGGGGCCAGTGGCCACCATATTGGTCAGCACAGATCACAGAGGGAAGAGCAAATGTCGATCATGTTGTCACAAAAATAGAATTATATCCATAATGAGTTCTGTGACGTGGTTCTCTGAGCTCACATAACTGTATAGCCCATTTGGAGGGTCAGAGGAAAGACTCTGAAGAAAGAGTGGGAGTCCGTTTTTTGGATGGACAAGTATTCCAGGCAGTGGGAACAGCCCAGGCAAAGGCCCTTGTCGCAAGATTATCTGTACTTTTTTTTTTAAACAACTTTACTGAGATATAATTCACACACTATATAATTCACTGATTCAGAGTATACAATTCAGGGGCTTCTGGGTGACTCAGTCAGTTAAGCATCTGACTTTTTTTTTTTTAAGATTTTATTTATTTATTTGACACAGAGAGAGGGAACACAAGCAGGGGGAGTGGGAGAGGGAGACGTAGGCTTCCCGCTGAGCAGGGAGCCCGATGCGGGACTCAGTCCCTGGACCCCGGGATCATGATCTGAGCCGAACTCAGACGCTTAACGACTGAGCCACCCAGGCGCCCCAGCATCCAACTCTTGACCTCAGTTCAGGTCTTGATCTCAGGGTCGTGAGTTCAAGTCCCACATTGCGCTCCACACTGCGCTCCATGCTGGGCATGGAGCCTACTTTAAAAAAAGAAAGAAAGAAAGAAAGAAAGAAAGAAAGAAAGAAAGAAAGAGAGAGAGAGAGAGAGAGAGAGAGAGAGAGAGAGAGAGAGAGAGGGAGGGAGGGAGGGAGGGAGGGAGGGAGAGAGAGAGAGAGAGAGAGAGAAAGAGAGAAAGAAAGAAAGAAAGAAAGAAAGAAAGAAAGAAAGAAAAGTATACAATTCAGTGGCTTTTAGTGTATTCACAGAGTTGTGCAACCATCACCACAATCAGTTTTAGAACATTTCATCACCCCCCCCAAAACAAACCCTTGTACCCCTTAGACATCATCCTCCAAACCCACCACCCCTCATCCCAACCACGAATCGACTTTTCTGTGGATTTGCCTCTTCTGGGCGTTTCGTATAAACAGAACATTCAGTAATAGCATATGTGGCCCTTTGTGACTGGTTTCTTTCACTTAGTTCATGTTTTCAGAGTTCATTTATGTGGTAGCATGGATCAGTCCTTCCGTTTCTTTTAACAGCCAAGTAATATTCCATTGTAGCATCTGGAGAAAAGAGTGGATCTTTGAAAAGGAAAGGATCTTACGACAGGACAGTATGGCTGTCACATCGAGTCAGGGGTTGGGCTCTGGCAGTTTTTGAGGGCAGGCAACAAAGACTTGGGGCTTCAAGGGTTTTGGACTCCATCTGGAGAGCCATAGTGAGCCACAGAAGGATTTTGAGCAGGGGAGGAACAATACATGAACAGAGAGGCAGCACGGAGGTGGTACTGCCTATGAACGTGGTAGGAAGGAGAGCAGGACCTTGAACCCGGGTGTGGCTGGCTCCAAAGCCTGTCTGTGACCCTTGAGTGCCTCCACCATCAAGGGAAAGGTGGGCGTATACCTGTTACCGACTGCTGGCCATCACGGTCAGCAGTTTACACGCGGGGTCCCATTTAATCCCCAGGGAAGCCTGAGAGGAAGCTGCTATTAACAGCCCTGATACAGGTGACGCGGCTGGGGCCGAGAGAAATTAGCTCCTGCCCCTGAGACCAGTGAGGCTCTCTCTGAGCCAGACACCGAGCCCTGCACTTTCCATGTATGTTTTCATTCAACCCATACAACCACCCTTTAAGGTAGGGATTTTTCAGATCACCGCTGTGCAAAAGAGGAACTAGAGGCACGAGGTGGTTAAGAGACCTGTTCAGTGTGGCGGAAGTACAGGGACAGGTGGCACTTATTAAGCGCTCATGGCATACTGAGGAAACAGTTTCCATACATGGGAAACTGAGGCACAGGGAGGAAGTCACTCGACCAAGGTCCCTCGACCAGTGAGGGGAGAAACTCAGTTTTCTCTGGAACGCCATGGAGGGCGTGGGGCTGGGTCACTGGGCACGGGGCAGCCTTAACGCTCCTTCGGACCCTCCACCCCACGCCCTCTGCAGGTGAAGCTGTGTGACTTCGGCTTCGCGCGCATCATCGGCGAGAAGTCGTTCCGGCGCTCGGTGGTGGGCACCCCTGCCTACCTGGCGCCCGAGGTGCTGCTCAACCAGGGCTACAACCGCTCGCTGGACATGTGGTCGGTGGGCGTGATCATGTACGTCAGCCTCAGTGGCACGTTCCCCTTCAACGAGGACGAGGACATCAAAGACCAGATCCAGAACGCCGCCTTCATGTACCCAGCCTGCCCCTGGAGCCGCATCTCCTCCGGAGGTGGGTGGGGGCGGGATGGGGCGGGGGGGTGGGCGGGGCCATAGGAGGTGGGCCCGGAAACAGCCTGGCTGTGGGGGTGGAGCCTGGCGGTGGGTGGGGCCACAGGGAGGGCGGTCCTTTAAACGGTGAGGTACCTTGGACCAGGAAGCTTGGGGCAGGGATTCAGGCGTGTCTATGGAACTGGTCAGGCCTAGTTCCCAGTTCACAGGAAACGAAGTGCTCCAGGAGCGCTGAGACAGACCCCTGGCGCTTTGGGGGCCGAACAGGGTTTGGCCTGTCCAAGGCGGGACCAGGAGAGGGACTACTAGACCTGAGGAAGCCATACAGCCGGGGTGGCCAGGAGAAGGGGCGGATCCTTCCTCCCAAGGCATCGGCTGGGGCCCGGAGTCTTTGGGGTTACGACCCGGAAAGTGTTAGCCTTTCAAAAGCAGTGGTGCCGGAGAGCAGGGTTGAGGAACAAGGGCTGCGCTAATTTGCTGGGTGCTGGGCAGACTTGGGCCCGGGGCCGGGGGCAGGTCCGGTGATGAAGGGACCTGGTTTAGGAGCGTGGCGAGAGGAGGGGCAGGGTCATGGAGGGTTTCTGAGGCTGTCCAGAAAGACCCATCCTGAGACCAAAATCACCTGGACCTGTGAAGAGGAGCGAGTGGGGGGAAGCTTAAGGGTAGGGTGCAAGGAGAGGGGAGTCAGGCCTGAGGCGGTCACTGGGATCCAAGGGCTCTGCTGTTGTGGCCGGGTAGTGGTACTGGGGCTTGTGACTTGGGCCTCAGAAAGTTCCCTCGGGAGGCCTATAATGTTGGGGCCCAAACAGGTGTAGGGGTGGGCCTACAGTGGGGCCAAGATCCCGGCGCATGTTAGGAAGCTGTAAGAACAAGGGGCAGGCCCTAGAGCCGGGGAGCTCAGGAAGACAGACGGAGGATGGGAAGGAGGTTAGAAGACAATCACTATTCATAACAGTTTATTCAACAAGCATGTTGAGTGCCAACTGTCGGCCCGGTACTGACTGTCCTAGGTCCTGGGAATACTGGGATGAGTTGGAAAGAAGGGGTCGTGCAGGAAGAAGGTTGTCGAGGAGGGAAGGAACCTAGAGGGATATGGCCTCATGGAGCAGAAAGAGAGGGGGATGACATGGGCGTTAGTGCAGGAAAAGGTGGCAGCAGTGGGCGCAAGAGAGGTAAACACTAAGTGATAAGAATGGATTCACGAGTACTGGAGTAATACTGGAGGTCCTCAGCGTTGTGTTTTGGGACCTGCTCTGGAGTCTCAGTAAAAGTGCATCAGGTATGCGAGAATGAATTTGGTGTGGATGGACATGTGTGAGGGAGGCCGTGTGGACAAGGCCTATACTCAAGAGGGCTTCACACAGTGAGGCCTTGTCCTTCAAGACTTCTGATCAAGGAGACAGCCTCGGATGAGTGCCGGCTTGTCTTGAATGCCTGACACTCGCTAATTTTTTTTTCCTAAAGAACAGGCCTATCTCTGAGCCTCAGCAGGAAACCACTGACTGACTGCCTTTTTTTTTTTAAGATTTTATTTATTTATTTGAGACAGAGAGAATGAGAGAGAGAGAGAGAGAGAGAGCACGCACATGAAAGGAGGGAGGGTCAGAGGGAGAAGCAGACTCCCTGCCGAGCAGGGAGCCCGATGCGGGACTCGATCCAGGGACTCCAGGATCATGACCTGAGCCGAAGGCAGTCGCTTAACCAACTGAGCCAGCCACCCAGACGCCCCGACTGACTGCCTTCTAATAATGTTGTTTTATTTTCATTTTATTTTTGTGAACATGGCAAGTGATCTTTGGATTTTCATTGGCCGGGGTGATATTATATTTCCATTACAAATAAATTTATTTTCCCCTTAAGTTTTTCAAGGGGAAAATGAATTTTTAAAAAAGTGAAGTGATTTAAAGCCAAATGTTACCGATTTTTGCTTTGATCAAATACTGACGTGACTCAAATTTTTAAATATACAGAAGGGTCTGCAGTGAAAATCTTCCCTCACTCCTTTGTCTGCCATTCTTCCCAAAGGCAATAGCTATTACAAGTCTTTTAAATATGTACAAGCAAATACATGGACATATATTCTTTTATTTCCTCCTTTTACACAAGTGGCAGTGTACTATACATGCCGCTTTTTAACTTGCATTGTCCTCTTCACCGTATATCTTGGACCAATGGTTTGGCTTAAAGAAAAAGTATATATATTTTAAAATATTTTATTTATTTATTTATTTGAGAGGGAGAGCGTGTGTGAGCAGGGAGAGGGGCAGAGGGAGAGGGAGAGAGAGAATCTCAAGCCGACTCCACGCTGAGCACAGAGCCCCATGCAGGGCTCAATCCCACGACCCTGAAATCATGACCTGAGCCAAAATCAAGAGTCGGTCGCCCAGCCAACTGAGCCACCCAGGCGCCCCTGACTTAAAGAAAAATATTAAGTGAAGAATAGTACAGGTGTACCTGTGTGTACCTATGACAAAACTTACGGAGGTGACATAGAGATGGGGAAACTGAGGGAGAGGCTTGGTGAAGACATGTAGGAGCTAATGTGCATGCAGCGTCGGGGGAGAGGTGGACAAAATGGTAATTTAATGAGGAAATGAGTGGGTGAGCGATTGGTGCCGGTGAGGCTTCCAGGCCAGCTGGGCCAGTGCAGAAGGCAGGCCCGGATGGTAGCAGGTCGGCTGGAGTGGCCTGTTGGAGGAGGGGCGGCCCCTACCGCGCAGGGCTTGAACTGTGTGTCTCCTTCCCGCGCAGCCATTGACCTCATCAACAACCTGCTGCAGGTGAAGATGCGCAAGCGCTACAGCGTGGACAAGTCTCTCAGCCACCCCTGGTTACAGGTGATGCAGGGGGCGGGGCTCGAGAGGAGCGGGGAGGGAGGTCTCATTGGTTGGTTTGGAGGAAGGGGTGGAGCCCGATGGCTTATTGGCTGTGTAGGTGGTGAAGGCTGCAGGTACATTTTCCGTGGATCCGGAGCGTGGCTGAGCCTCCTATTGGCTGGGCTGTAGAGGAGGCGGAGCTGAATTTCTATTGGCTGGGCAGGTTGCGAAGGGTGTGGCTTCACCTTCATTGATCCCGGGTCTGGCACTGGCAGGGCAGGGGCGCAGCTCAGCCGCCATGGGTCGTGCTCTGTGCAAGCTAACCCCTGTTCTCCCGGGCCCAGGAGTACCAGACGTGGCTGGACCTCCGAGAGCTGGAGGGGAAGATGGGCGAGCGGTACATCACGCACGAGAGTGACGACGCGCGCTGGGAGCAGTTCGTGGCAGAGCACCCTCTGCCCGGGCTCGGGCTGCCCCCGGATGGGGACTTCGGCGGGGCCCTCCCGCCGCAGGACCGCGAGATGCAGGGGCTGGCCGAGCGCATCAGCATCCTCTGAGGTGTCGTGCTCGCACCTTGGCTGCCCCATGATGCTGTCCTCCGGTCCCCGGAGAGCGCCCCTCCGCACCATCTCAGCGAGGAACTGTTCTAAACAGAAGCGGCTTCCTGCCCAAAATGGATGGGACACACCCCAGGAGAGGAGCAGGGCGGGGGCCCGTGGCGGGTCAGGGATAGTTATTTCCAACCTGAACTCCCCAGCAATTAAAACGAACTCATCTCTGGCCCCATGGCCTCGGTCTCTGGCCACACCGCACTCTCTATCATGAGTCTGTTCACCAAGATGGAGTTCCCCTGGAAAGAGGACTGTCTGAGAAGGAGGCGGCAGGGAGGGGGGGATGGGAGAGGTGGGAGAGAGAGGCTGAAGGCGGAGGAGTTTTGGAAGGAGGACCAACTGGGGTGGGAAATCTGGAGGGAGGACTAGAAGGGGGAAGATAGGAAGGGTAGCAGCAGGAGGACAGGGAAGAGAAAAGCACGAGGAGTTCGAGATGGAAGGAGTATGCCAGGTGGGGGAGATGGATGGATGGAGGAGCATGACTAGAGGGAGAGAGGGTTGAGAGCAAAGTAATCCCATGGCTTGTTTGATCCACTTTTTTGGTCAGTGGTATTACTACTAATCACAACTACTAATAACGACAATGCCATTAGCGCAAGTCTGGTCCATAGTAGAAACCTGATCCACAATATTTAGTATTTTAAATTGATGCAATGACTTCTCTACACACCAAATGTGCTCATTCACTAATTCATTCATTTGTCACGCTGGGTGCTGGGTGATGCTGGGGACATGGTGGTGCCTGAGACAGCCCAGACCCTTCCCTCAGGGGGTTCACCATCCCGTGGAGAGACAGACCTGTCTGGGGACAGTGATGACCCAGAGTGGGTGAGACTGGGATGGGGGAGTCCAGAAGGGTGGGGCAGCTTTGAGGGAGCCTGAGGGTCAGGAAGGTGGGTCTTCTGATCTGACTTCTCAAACTTCATCTTGGCTCTGAGGTTGTAGGCAGAGGGAACATCTCTCCACCTTTGACCCCTGACCTCCAGATTCTCCAGCTCCTCATTGTCACAGCTGAGGGCAAGCGATTGGAGCGTGCACTAAACAAGCCCTTTCTAAACACTCAGACTTCCACACCATAAAGACTTCCCTGAACCCTGGGAAAATGGGCTAGTACAGGGAGCTTACTCTCTGAGGCTTCCTGGTGTATGTTAGCTCGCCCGTCTGCTGGTTGGCTCCAGAGCTACAGCTCTTTGATTTAAAGAAGCGCAGAGGGGCGCCTGGGTGGCTCAGTCGGTTAAGTGTCTGCCTTTGGCTCAGGTCATGATCCTGGGATCGAGCCCCACTTCAGGCTCCTTGCTCAGCAGGGAGCCTGCCTCTCCCTCTCCTCCCCGCTCGTGCTCTCTTGTCACTATCTCTGTCTCTCTCAAATAAATCAAATCTTTAAAATAAAGAGGCTCAGATGAGCCTCAGTCAGTGAGGATCTCCAAATGAACAAGAATGCCGTTGAGGCATAATGCGAGCTAATAATATTGGGAAATATTGGAATCTCTTCAACGGCATCCTCAATGCCTCTCCCTCTAAAACTGACTGGCCTAAGATCCAAGGGGGTAGACAACAGAGACACAACTCCATCTCCAGTGATAGAACCAAGCTAAGAAGTGCATGGACCAAATACTCAGGTCCGGTGCTGAATAAACACACTGCTTCTATCTTGACCACCAGTTTCGTTAACACCCTGAGACCAGAAATTAGAGATATGATCATAAACATAAACTTAGGGGCACCTGGCTGGCTCAATCGCAAGAACGGGCGACTCTTGATCTCCGGGTCGTGAGTTCAAGCCCCACGTTGGGTATAGAGATGATGTAAATGAATAAATAAATAAAAACTTAAAGGAAAAACCCCATAGGGCGCCTGGGTGGCTCAGTTGGTTAAGCGTCTGCCTTCGGGTCATGATCCCAGGGTCCTGGGATCAAGTGCCACATAGGGCTCTTTGCTCAGCGGGGAGTCTGCTTCTCCCTCTGCCCCTCCCCCCACTCATGCGAGCGCGCGCGCTCTCTCTCGAAAAAAAATAAAATAAAATCGTAAAAAAAAAAAATCCATGATGTCAGATGGGAAAATACTGATTGCAGAATTCCATGAGATAGTGCAACATCATGAGGATGTCATGGCAAATCAAATCAAAGCCACATAATGTCACTTAAGGCCCCACAACTTAAACAATTAGAGAAGAAAAAGCCCATCCTATCACGGCTATCGGATACCACCAATCCTGATCTTGACAGAGGCACAAACTTGTAGGGGGTAAAATTTCGTTTTTCCAAGGATTCCCTCCTGGCAGGCTTTCTCTGTGCCTATAAATACCCCCTCAAGCCACAGGTGAAATGACTATCCCCATTAGTGGGTATCCTACCCCATTTTAGACACAGGGGCCACACCCTCCCCATAAATATCTCCCAGCCCCCCCCCCCGGTCAGTACACAGCAATGATTAAGATGAATCCCACAGTTTGCCACGTGTTTACGCTTGTCTAAGTCACTCTGTGACTCATTAGGCCCCCTTACTACCCAGCACGGTTTATACCCAAACTACTCCAAGAAACCTTTCAGGAAGGGATATTCTTTCCATCTGGAACATCAAGATTTCATGTTCACAAGAGAGCCCATGTCTCGAAGTCCCAGACTACTCCTATCCATCTCAGCCCGCTACCCCTCCTACTCCCCTGCCCACCCCCCAAAAAACCCCATCAAACTCTCCCTCAAGCCCACATATTCAAGACACGCTGCCCCGCATTCTGATTCTCTTTGGGCCTCAGCAACATAGGGTGCATCTTGGAGGCTGAACCTCTCTCCAAGTGGAAGTAGAACCGTCATGCCCTTCCTGAAACTGACTTCACAGGCCTCCACTTGTCACTCGGGGTCTCCCATCCCCACTCCCAGACCCCAGACCCTGCAGCACTCCCACCTTGTCCGTCTAGAACCCCAGTGTTACCATGGGGATATGGCTAGTCCAAGACCCGTAGGCCATAATAAAATAGTCAAACTTAGGTTCCCGTGAGTTCCCACTCCAAACACTGTCCTGGCCTCTCTCTACCTTCCAGCACCCTCCACTTTACTGGATTAACACCTCCTCTACACATTCTTTCATATCCCTCTACGTCTGATTCACAATCTTTTTGTTTTCACCTGGGAAAGTCAACAATACACGGGGACAGGTGTGCCTCAAGAGTTCACCGAAGCCCCTCCTTACTTTTCTGGGACTCTGAATGCTAATTTGTGGGATGTGGTTTTCCCTCGCAATACCCTTCAAATCCAAAATGTGGCTGATCCCTCACCCAGCTCACTCTCTGACACTCAATACTTACCCCAAGCCCTTGCTTACAGGGACACAAGGTATCTAGGGAAGGATTACAGCCCCGTAAGGCATGCTATCTAGGACATGACTTTGCACCCGAAGGCTAACTTTATCCACAGAATGAATTTATCCCATCGTTAATTTCCCCTTTTACCCAAGACTAAAACGCAACTCCAGTGGTTTCTGGGCCTGTTATGGGTTGAATTGTGTCCACCCCCCCAAAAAAAGGTATGTTGAATCCTCTCCCCCAGTACCTCAGAATGTGACCCGATTTGGAAATAGGATGGTTGCAGATGGATTGAGCACCATCCCCTCAAAGACCCCTCCCAACTCACCGCTTGATTGTCACAGCAAAACTCTCCCTATCCCTAGCATCTATGAGTCAGGATTTATGTGCTCCTTCCACAACTTCCCTAACGGCCCCTTCAGGGGACTCAGTCTCCGGAAACTTTTATGTGGTAAATGACACGGTGACAACCCTAATGGCAGGAACCACCTCCTCACTGAACTCACCCAGATTTTCCAGCTATCAAAATATTGCTGATCCCGAGTCAACTGGTGCCGCTCACAATTTCTCTTGGTATCAGTGGCATCACCCGTCTTGTGACTCATTTCATGGTCCCAGTTCTGTCCCTGCATCTTCTCCTTGGTTTTCCACCTTTTTTCTTAAAAATATTTTCTTTATTTATTTGAGAGAGAGAGCGTGTGCGCAGCAGAGAGGGAGAGAGAGGGAGAGGCAGACTCCCCACTGAGCAGGGAGCCCAATGTGGGGCTCGATCCCAGGACCCCCAGGATCATGACCCGAGCCGAAGGCAGACGCTTAACCAACTGAGCCACTCAGGTGCCCCTGGTCTTTCACCTTTAATCAACATTTAAAACAACAACAACAACAACAACAAACCTCACAACATTTATTTTCTGACCCCTCAAATAAATAAGACAATTATTTCCATGAGTCTTGGGATTGCCCCCAGTGATGTGTATTTTATGCGTAAAGATTTTGCAGACTGATATCTACCTACCAGAAACTGGACTGGCTTCTGTTATCTTGCCAATCCTGTCAGTCCTTCTCAGGGTTTTGAGTCCTCTTCATTCTATCAATGTCTAAACTTCACTCTTTCTTCTCTCAAAGCCCCACCCAATTTCCCACAAACATAAGAGATCTGCCACATCCTGTGAAGGCTGAAAGTCACCACGCAGACACACGATCCAGTATGACCATGACCCCTTCTTTCATTAGCATCCAAAGGAGGCTTGGAACAAGAAGCCAAATGCTTAGCAGTAAGCTCCGAGGATTTCATACGGCCTCCAACCGGGTTTGGGCAACTTCAGTACCAGGTTAGGGACTTCCAAGGGAAGGACTTGTGTGCTCTCGTTGGAAGCTACTGCTGCACATTCATTTCTGGGGACTCCTCAGACCTGATCATCATCGGCAAGAACATCAAGAGGCCACCGAGGAAATCTGCAGAATTGTGACCGCTGATCTGACTCCATCAACTAAGGATCTCTCTGTACCTCCTTCTGCGAACCCTTGCAACTGGCTGCCCTTGGGCCTCCAATCTTGGTGTTACTCCCTTATTCAACCATTAATAATTCTCTTTTTATTGCTCTCCCTAGGAATACCCATCTGTGAATGCCCAGTGACCAAAACCTAAAACCATTCCAGATCCAACATTTTATGCAAGAAATGGTTCAACGGGCTTTGCACGAACAGCAGAGATGAAAGCCCAACCCTGACGTCACCCCAGACACTAACTACTAAGAAAATCTCGTTTGAGAGCAAGCTCCCCAGAACCACCTATCATGAATCCCGATCATCTCCCCACTGTTGGCAAATTAAGACTGTTTAAGGAAAGTCTAGGTCTGTCTTAAACAAGAGGGGGAGTGAATATACTTCGTCGATACTAAAGTCCAGGCTCATTTTTCTCCTTGGGATTATTTTGTACTTATTTATCAGACCCTTCTGTGGCTCTTTATAAATGGAAGGCACTGGACAGATATCTCACTCAGTCCTTAGAATGCCTGGATAAGGTAGGCAGTATTATGATCCCCATCATACAGATAAGGACACTGAGGCACAGAGGTTAAGCAAGTTTCCCAAGGTCACACAGTTAGAAAGTGGCAGGGGCTGGGGCTCCGCCCCCCCTCCCCCGCCCCGCCCCGCCCCTGGCATTCGGGTTCCAGAGTCTTGGTTCTCAATGGTTATCACTGCCTCTCCGGCTTACGACCAGATGTCTTCTGGTGCCATAAAAGAGGGGGTCATAAAAGAGGGAAGTTCTCACATGATCTTCTGGGCCCCAGCTTTTAGGGAATCAAGGTCTGTCTGAGAAATGGGTACGAATCTTGGAGCTAGATCTCCAAGGTTGTAGGGACACACACTCGGCGTAGTGACATAGGCTGGCCGCCTGAGGGGGCGCCAGCCCGGCTCGCGGAGCCTGGGGAGCCAGAAGAGAACCTTGGAAACCAAAGTCAGGCTCAGACTCTTAGGACCACAGAACGTTGAGAACAGAGCATCTTAGAATGCTGAGAACAAAGCCTCTTAGAACGTCGAACAAAGGCTCCTGGAATCGTAGAATGGTGAACGCAATGCCCCACACGATCTGGGAGACAAAAGACGCTTAGATTCTGTTCTGGTCGAATCACAGAATCTTCCACTTACAATTCCAGAATTTGGGATACAACCAATCTGACTCTTAGAAGCAAGCCTGGCTACATAATTTGTGAAGCCTGGGGCAAAATGAAAATGCGAGACGCCTTGTTCAAAAATTAAGAATTTCAAGACAGTAACAGCCAATATTAAACCAAGCGCAGGGCCCCCCTAAGCTGGTCACACGCCCGTGAAGCCGGTCCCGCTTCGAAGCATTATTTTATGGAAGGATGTCGGTCTTAGCTGGCCTCTAGTTTTACAGCTGAGTGTCTGGGAAGGCTTCGTGGAAGAGGAGGCAAAATCAAGGCTCGACTCGATAACCCTTTCCGCTCGCTGCACAGCCTCAAGCCGCTCCGGGTTGCTAGGGGTGGGGGGAGAGGAACGGTTGCCAAACCGTCACGTGGACCCATTCTCTATTTATAGATCACCCCTTCCCCTTTCGCGGGACAGTCCAATGGTAGCCAGAGCTCGCCCGCAAGTGGGCGGAACCAGCTGCGGGACCGGGGAGGCACGGACCAATGACATTGGAGCAAGGGCGGACTTGTTTCATTGTGACGCGAGAGGGGGCGTGACTAGGGCCCAAAGGGAGGCAAGCGGTGGGGCGTGGCGAGGCCGCCCAGAAGCAAAGAGAGTAGGAAGCTGCGAGCATGCGTCGCGTTGGGGGGGCGCGGGTGCACCGCCGGGCATCTTCCTAAGGGAGGGTACCAGCCAATAGGCGACGGTTGCTCTGTCGCCGGGGGCGTGGCCATGCAGATAAGGCGCTGGTGGGCGGCCCAATGGGCGGGCGCCTATGCAGATGAGACGGTGACAGCCGGGCCAGCGGGCGGGCGGGCGGGCAGGCAGGCGGGCTGTTGGGGCGGGGAGGTGGGACCGGGAGAGGGGTGGCCGTGGGGCCCGGCCGGGCTGGGGTGGGGGGCCGCAGCCATGATCCGGGCCTTCTCGTTCCCGGTGAGCCCCGAGCGGGGCCGGCTGCGGGGCTGGCTGGAGGGCAGCCTGGCCGGGCTCTGCGAGTTGCACTGGCTCCGGGAGAGACAGGAGTACCGCGTGCAGCAGGCGCTGCGGCTGGCCCAGCCCGGAATGGGGGGCGCCGAGGCCGAGGACGAGGAGGACGCCGATGAAGACGAAGATGCGGCGGCGGCGCGCCGGGCCGCAGCGGCCCTGGAGGAGCAGCTGGTGAGGGGCCGCCTGTCCGTCCATCCCTCCGCCCCCGTCTGTGTCTGTCTGTCTGTCTCGGTTGGATGCTCAGACACCCGTTCCGGTGGGGGAGGGGGAAAGGACAGGGGGTGGGGCTGGAGACCCAGGAGTATGGGCGGCGGGCGGGATCTGGCCTGCTCACCCCCAAACTGGGGAAGGGGGACTGCATCGCTTCCGCTGGAGCCTCGTGAAATGCACAGGCCCCTTCCCCAAAGAAAATTCTTCTGGGCGCTAAGTATGTGTCAAGCCTGGGCCGAGTATTTGGCATGCGTTGTCTTCTTGCAGCTTGCGGGGAGAAGGGGGTGATAGTCCCCATTTTACAGAGCAAGAAGCTGAGGCTCAGAGATGGCAAGTGACTCACCCAAGGTCACACAGCCGGGATCCAACCATGCCCCCCCTCCCCGGCCCCGCCACCAGGGCTCCATCTTCCCTAAGTCCCGGTGTGCTTGGAGATCTCTGGAGGGGGCGGGGTGGGGGGAGGGGATCCTCCGGCCTCCTGAGGGAGGGATCACTGCTGAGAGGAAGCTTGCAGTCCTTGAGGACCCCGCGGTGATCTTTACTCTGCCGTGGCACTTTCCCTCCTTTCCTAGCTGGTCCCAGCCTTGGTGGACCCCAGAAGAGGCAGGTCGAGGCAGCATGTGGGTCTGGCTTCTGAACTCCCTGAGTGCTCTGATGGTAGAAAATGAGGCAGAGGTCTCCAGAATGACTTCAAGAGCACCACCCCTCTATCCTTCTCTGTCATTCTTTGACTCTCCTCTTCCTGGATTTCTCTCACTCTATCTCCCTATTGCCACATCTCTGACTTTCGGCGTCTGTTTCTGTCTTTCTTAATCCTCCGTCTCTCTGTGTCTCTCTATCTCCGTCTCCCTGGCCTTCTCTTGCCTTTCTGCACCTCTCTTCCCGCCCCACGTCCCTGTCCCTACCTCTCTTTTCCCCTCCCCCCAGCCTGCCAGGCCCCAGACCCTGGCTTCCCTTGCAGATCCCATCCCCAAGCCTGTGTGTGGTCAGAGCTTCCCGTTTGGGGAAACCTGAGCCATGGCGGCGGGGGAGGGGCTCTCCCTGCTGCTGACCTCCACTGCCCCCTCCCCAGATGGGGAATGGGGAGGGGGACTGACGCCAGACTCCGGGGCTGCACGCACAGCCCCTCCCCCGACCGGGAGTGGGACCCTGCACATTCTTCTCTGGAAACAGAAACAGCTGTGGGAGGCCCCACCCCCTCCCAAAGTTAGAGACGCGTTGTGGGGGCCTTCACCAGCTCCCCCCCCTACCCCAAGCTGGCTGGGCTGGGGAAGGCACCTCCCACCCCACGTACGAGGAGAGGGAGCGAGCATGGGGATGGGCGAGCTGTGTCCTTCCTTCCTGTCCCTCAGTCCCTCTGTCTGCCTCAGTCTCCCCTCTCTGCCCTTCAGCTTCCCGATCCCTGCCGCTGAGTCTCCCCCCCTTCTCTGCCCCTCTGTCTACCCCGCCCCCCAGGAGGTGGTAGTGGAGAGGCCTCATCCCCCCCCCCCCCCCCGCCCCACACTCTCCAGGCAAAGCTCCGTCCCAGCGTCAGGGAGGAGGCGGTGGCAGGCAGCGGCGCGGAGGGGAGGAACAGAGAAGCGCTAAATATAAACTCCTCTGCAGTTGGGGGTTCCTGGGTCCTTCTGAAGAGGGTGTGGGTCCCTCCTCTGATCCCTGAGCCTCTGTCTTATGATGCTAACCCCTCCCGCCCCGCACCCGCCTACCAAGGAATACACTCCCTTTGAAGCCGGACTTGATTCGTTCCTAATAGGAGTAGTGGGGACGCGGGTAAAGAACCAGGGACATCTCAGAGAAAGGAGGTGAGAATCCTGGATGGGGGTAGGAGTTCTGTTCTCTCCCACCAAGAAAAAGGGTCCCCTTCCAGCAAGAAGGACTTAAGTTAGACTTGCGGAAGGACTTCCAAATAGCGATAGAGGGAATTGGATACAGACTAGGGGCCTGTGAGCAGCGTGGAACAGAGGTCTGGAAAAGTTTGGGCCAAGGGGTCTCCAGGGGTCTTAATCACACGCATGTTAAACCTGCCTGAACTGGATGGCCACAGACCTGCCGGCAGAAGGGCTTGCAAAAAAAGGGGGGGGTGAGGGGCATTGTGGGTACACACGGAGCAGGATTCAGACCAAGGTCCTTCTGGTCTTTTTTTTTTTTAATAGAGATTTTATTTATTTATTTATTTATTTATTTATTTATTTATTTATTTATTTATTATTTGACAGGGAGAGAGGGAACACAAGCAGGGGGAGTGGGAGAGGGAGAAGCAGGCTACCCGCCGAGCAAGGAGCCCGCCATGGGACCCGATGCGGGACTTGGTGGGATCACAACCTAAGTTGAAGGCAGATGCTTAATGACTGAGCCACCCAGGCGCCCATGCCTTTGCCCCTGGAAGGGAGGGGGTCAAACTTACAAACAATGGGAGTGTGTAGACCTGGGGTGGTGTTGGAGGGCCCAGGCATGGGGGAAGAGGAGCCCTCTCCTCTGTCCCCCTAAGTCCCCCTCTTCCCTACAGAGCAAAAACTGAAATTAGGCCTGCAGAACTGACCCCCCCAATCCATCCTTTTATATGTATTTTTAATTACACAAGTAAAACATGACTTTATATTTTCCTTAAGAAATTCATAGCTTTCGTGTAATAATAAAAGCTAGCAATTATTAAGAGCTTAAAGGGAACTGCCGTTTTAAATCATATAATACTCACAACACCCTGTAAGGGAGGGAGTTGAATGATGCCATGTTACAGAGGAGGAAACCAGGGCCCAGGGAGGGGGAGTAACCTGCTAAAGATCACACAAGGTCTCCTCTGAGATCACCACCACTGTCACCTTGGTGTGAGTCCCTCCAGACCTCTTACCAACGCATCTACTTGTAGGACGAGCTTACATGCCAAGAAACGTAGAGTTTTGCTTTGCTTCTTGCAAATTCCCGTCTCTTGGTTGAGGTCCCAGAGATAATGCCAGTGGTTCTCAAAGTGTGGCCGCTGGACTAAGCAGCATCACCCCGGAACTTGTAAGCTATGCAGATTCTTGGGCTCCAGACTGGAATCAGAAGCTCTGGAGGTGGGACCCAGACCCTTCAGGTAAATCTGACTCCGGCTCATACTCTGCACTTTTCTTTTTCTGCTCAATGCTGTATCTTAGTGATGATTCTTTTTTTTTTTTTTTTTTTTTTTAGATTTTATTCATTTGAGAGAGCGAGCGAGCAAAAGAGAGCAGGGTGAGGGGTAGAGGGAGAAGCAGACTCCCTGCTTGAGCAGGGAGCCCGATGTGGGGCTCGATCCCGGGACAAGTGATTGTGATCTGAGCCGAAGGCAGACGCTTAACCCACTGAGCCACCCAGGCGCCTCCTCTTAGTGATGATTCTGTGTAGAAATGGCCTCCTTCCATTTTGACAGCTGTATAGTATTCTGCTACAGACATTCATTTTCATCAGACATTTCCTGAGCACCTGCTTTGTGCCAGGCACTGTGCTATGCACTGGGGGGTGAGATGGAGAAGGAAGCTGAAGTGAACAAAGCAGACAAAAAAAATCTCTGCCTTCCAGGGATGACGTTTAGTGAGACAGACCCAAGGACAACCTGATGCATCGTTTTGAGCCAGGAGGTCATTACTGCTATGTTGCAGGGAAGGGAAAAAAAGCAGGTCAGCGGGTGCAAAATGACAGGGGAGCTATTTTGGAAAGACAGGTCCGGAGGAGGGATCATGTAAGCAAAGATCTGAATGAAGCCAGGGAGGGAGCCAGGAAGAAATGCGGGGGGAACATGTCCTTACTGAGATAGGAGCACCACACAGCAGGGCACGTCCAGGGAGCATGGCTAGAGCAGAGTGAGCAAGGGGGCGATTAGTGGGGGACATGACATGGGGTACATGGCTGGTCTGCAACATTTTTTTTAGCCACCCCTGATGCTGCACAGTTCAGCTGCTTTCCTGGGTTCTGCTCCAAGATGACGCCACCCTGAGCATCTCTGCACACCCAGGGCAGGAGCCCAACATGGAATGATTTGTTGACTTTCCTCCCATAAACAAGCCCAGATGGGGGCTTCTGTTCTGGGCGGGGGGAGGGGTGAGGACGGGGGGCCCAGGAGAGCAGCCACAGGAGTAGGAAGCTGGGGGAGGGGAGGCGACTGCGGGGGAGCTGGCCAGTCTTTCTGCCCTAAATAGGCAGGGCTGGGCGCCTGGCCTCCCGGCTCCTCCCCCCTCCTTCCCTCCCTCCCGCCGTCCAGACAAGCTGCTTTTGTCTGAGGGTCAACCGTCAGCCCTCGGCGGCTGCCACCTCTAGCCTCACCCAGACCCAAGTGAGACTCTTCCTGGATCTGGCCCTGTTTTTCCTAAATGGGGTTAGGTCCTAATGTCTCGGAGGCCCCATCTGTGTTGTGTTAGCCCCTAGCCCCGTCCCTGGTCTCTGCCGCTCCCCTAAAAGGGTTTTCACCTTCATTTATTCGCACCTGATAAGAAATGGTCATTTCCTGCAGCAAGAAGGATCCAGGATAGACTCAAGGGAACTTTCTCACGGGGATGAGGCGCAGCAGGCAGACACTGGAGGCTTCTGGGTGGGAAGGAAGCAAGGGCAGGAGGAAGATGTGGTTCCCTGGGGCAAGGGAACATGCTGGGGCTCACTACTGTAGTACCACTACAGGCTAGACTCACAGAAGGACTTTCCAGTAGGCATTGGGGGGGGTTCTTCCTGAGGGAAGGAGCAAAGGCTTATATGAGTCGTGGTCAGCCTGTTTTATCCATATGAGGGAAAGAATCGGTCTGCAGCAGGAAGGACTTAAGGAAGACTTGCAAAAGGGGTTTCTGCTGACGATAAGGAGCAGTGGGGGAAGATGGGAGCATCTGAGAAGAGAAGGTCAAGGACTGGGAGGAGGCCGACCAATGGATAAGGGATCTGCTAAGTCCTGGATACCAACATTTAGCAGTGAACTGCCCTTACAGCGAGACCATCTGAACTGAGACTCCACGGGCGACGTTCTAATAGGGGTTAAGGGGCTATGAGGACAAGTGGAGGGAACACTTGACAGAGAGGGGGCAAGGGATGGGTTCTTCTGAAGCTTATCCCACCTAAGAAAGGATGATGTAGCTGCAGCATGAAGGACTCGAGTTAGACAATCAGCAGGACTTCTAATGGGATGAAGGCACAGAGATCTTGAGGGGGATCCTGGGACTTGGGTACTGCTTTTATACTTTTGAAATCAGAGCCTCATTGTCAAAGTGAAACTCTGCCCATCGGCGGAGGGGTGGGGGGAACGCGGGGGTTGGGGAGATGTGGGGGGACCAGGCAGAAGAGGATTGAGGACATTCTGACCATCCTGCTCTTCTCCTGCCCTCAGGAGGCCTTGCCTGGGCTCATCTGGGACTTGGGCCAGCAACTGGGAGACCTGAGCCTGGAGTCTGGGGGCCTGGAACAGGAGAGCGGGCGCAGCTCAGGTGAGTATGCTTGGAGGGAGCAGGGTCTGCTTGGGACACCCCTATCTTTCCTACTGCCCCCTACCTCGCAGGTTTCCCTGTCTCTGCCTCTTGGTCTCTTCCTTTCCCCACCCCTGGTTTCCCCATCCAGGCCCCTGATTGTCTCTCCTTCTCTCCCTGGAATCCAGGCTTCTATGAAGACCCCAGCTCCACAGGAGGTCCAGACTCACCACTCTCTACCTTCTGCGGGGACAGTGGCTTCTCTGGATCTGGCTCCTATGGACGCCTGGGTCCCTCTGAACCCCGGGGCATCTATGCCAGCGAGAGGCCCAAGTCCCTAGGTAAGGTGGGTGGGGTTGGGACCCTGAGAACCAGGGAATGGGCAGTAAGAGAATGGTTTTGAGCACAAGCTTCTGAGTCAGACTGATCTGGATTCAAACTCTAGCTGTGACCCTCCCTCCTCATGTGATTTTGAGCCTGTTGCTTCTTTCTGGGCCTCTGTTTCTCCATCCGTTAAAATGGGATTAATAACAGCACCTACCTCATGGGGAAGTTTCGCATATTCAGTGAGCCTCAGCCCTAACTGCCACTGGACTTGGTACTTGGTAGCCACTCGTGAACAGCAACTGCTGTTGTTCATGTATACAAGTAAGTCTCTGAGCCCCTACTATGTGCCAGCTTAGCTCCGTTTCAGTGGTGAGGGATACGACAGTGAAAAAACAAAAAAATCCCTGTCCTCATAAAGCTGACTTTCCAGTGGGAGAAACAGATCATATACGAGATAAATAAGCTACAGACATATAGGATGAGAAGAAAGGGAAGGGGGCTAGGGAGGGCATTCCCCTTTTGGGAAGGAAGTTGCAATTTTAGGAGACATGGCCAGGGAGGGTGTCACTGAGACTCTGACATTTGAGTGGCGCCCTAAAGTAAGTGAGGGAGTGGGCCAAGCAGATATCTTCAGGGAAGTGTGTTCTAGGTAGCACGAAGAGCAAGTGCAAAGGCCCTGAGGCTGGAACGTGACTGGCGTGTGCTTCCAGGAGGTCAGTGGAGCTGGAGACCTAGAATTATAGAAGAGAGGGGTTAGAGATGGAGTTCAGAGAGGCAGGACAGTGAAGATTCAGGGTCTTGTGAAGATTTTGTTAGGAACCTGGTGTGAGGGGAAGGGTTTTTGATGACAGCGGAAGAGGGCGGGGTAGGCAACTTGCCCCACCTAGCTCACTGAGCAAGGGCTTCGAGGGTCCCTCCACTCTCTTCCTTTTTTTTTTTTTTTTTTTTTTTTTGCCTCCCTCCGTAGGAGACGCCAGTCCCAGCGCTCCAGAGACGGTGAGCGCTCGGGCAGCCGTGCCGCGATCCTACTCGGCGCCCTACCCGACGGCAGCGGGCTCTGCGGGCCCGGAGGCCTGCTCCTCCGCCGAGCGGCGGGCCCGCGGCGGGCCCTTCCTGACGCCCAGCCCCCTGCACGCCGTGGCGCTGCGCAGCCCGCGGCCCTGCGGCCGGCCTCCCGCAGACTCGCCAGACGCCTCGGGTGCGGGGCGGCCCCTGGACGGCTACATCTCGGCGCTCCTGCGCAGGCGCCGCCGCCGGGGGGCGGGCCAGCCCCGGACCAGTCCCGGGGGCGCGGACGGGGGCCCGCGGCGCCAGAACAGCGTGCGCCAGAGGCCGCCCGACGTGTCCCCGCCCCCCGGAGGCGCGCGGCCCGCGCCCGAGCCCCCGGTGGAGCGCGCGGGGGGCCGTCCCGCCAGCCCGGCAGCCTTAGGCCGCGCCTGGGCCTCGCCGTGGGAGTCGGAGACGGCGCCCGAGCCCGCCGCGCCGCCCGCCGCTCCCTCGCCCCCCGACAGCCCGGCCGAGGGTCGCCTGGTGAAGGCACAGTACATCCCGGGCGCGCAGGCCGCCACCCGCGGCCTCCCCGGCCGCGCGGCGCGCCGCAAAGCGCCACCACTGACCCGCGGCCGCAGCGTGGAGCAGTCCCCGCCCCGGGAGCGTCCCCGGGCCGCCGGCCGCCGCGGACGCATGACCGAGGCCTCGGGCCGCCGGGGCTCGCCCCGGGCTCGCAAGGCCGCGCGCTCCCAGTCCGAGACCAGTCTGTTGGGCCGCGCGGCCGCGGTTCCCCCGGGGCCCCCCAAGTACCCCACGGCTGAACGGGAAGAGCCTCGGCCGCCGAGGCCCCGCCGCGGCCCCGCGCCCACGCTCGCGGCGCAGACCGCGGGGTCCTGCCGCCGCTGGCGCTCCACGGCTGAGATCGACGCTGCGGACGGGCGCCGCGGCCGCCCCCGAGCCCCGGCGGCCCGCGGCCCAGGGCCCGGCCCCTCGCCGTCCGCTCCTCAGCGCCGTCTTCTCTACGGCTGCGCGGGCAGCGACTCGGAGTGCTCGGCTGGGCGCCTGGGGCCCCTTGGACGCCGGGGGCCCACAGGCGGCGTTGGCGGCGGCTATGGGGAGAGTGAGTCGAGCGCCAGCGAGGGGGAGTCGCCGGCCTTCAGCTCCGCATCCAGCGACTCAGACGGCAGCGGTGGCCTGGTGTGGCCGCAGCAGCTGGTGGCGGCCACCGCAGCCTCTGGGGCAGCGGGTGGTGCAGGTGGAGGGGCGCCCGCGGGCCCCGCCAAAGTCTTTGTGAAGATCAAGGCTTCCCACGCACTCAAGAAAAAGATACTGCGTTTCCGTTCGGGTTCTCTCAAGGTCATGACTACCGTGTGAGTTTGGGAGTTTGCTCGGGCTCCCCCTTCATGGCCTCTGCACCACCACACTCCCAATCACCGACCCTTCCATACCTCCCTTCCAAAGACCACCATTTTCTCTGCTTCCAAAGACCCTTCCTCACTGCCCTCATCCACTGCAAGTCTTGGTTGAAAAGGCTCCCCCTCCACCATAGGGAGGAATGGGGGAGGAGCCCTGTTTGACCCAGTTCAGCTGCTGGCTCTGCAGCCTTTGGGCAAGAAAGTTCCCTTTGTCTGGGCCTCACTTTCCTCATCTGTACTATGGGTGTACTATGGTATGCAGAAGGGGTAATTCAGTTTGAATTTCCCCATTTTAGTTTAGACACTTAGTCCGTTTGTTCCCGTTCACTTCTGTCACTGAACCCTCTTACTCCTCCTTTCCATGCCCAGATACAGTGTCCCTCCCCACCCCCCATTCACAAAGTGCCCCCGTCCATGTCCCTGGATTCTTAGGATATCCCCTTGGCACCATGGTCAGAGATTCTGTGTCTGACCCAGGTGGTGCCTGCAGAGTGCCCTGGGAAAGGAAGGAGCACTGACTTTGGGGTTTTGAGGGTCAAGTAGGAGGTGGTAACACCTGGAAAGAAACACTCTTTCACCTCTATCCCTGGACAATTATGGCGGATTAGGAGGTAGAAGAGGGGAAGGAAGATGGCTTCTATCTCGTGCCCCCCTTTCTCCCCAGCTGAGGGAGTTCAGGGAGCCCAGGAAGACCCTCAACTGTTCCAATCCAGTATTTTTTTCTTTTTTAAAATTACTGTATTTATTATGACGATGGTGACTCCCCAGTGCACAGGGGGGCCAGACTCTGTGTTTCTCTAACCTCTTTGTAAATAAATGCACAATGTTACATATGTGGTGGACTCTTCTTCTGTGGTAAAATGGGAGAAATGGTTTTCTTTTGGACTAACATTTAGTGAGCGACAACCGTGTGCTTTGAATACAGTAATGTCCAGAACCAGATGGCAGATCTCAGGGTGGGTCTCAACCTAATTTTCCTATCATCGGCTACTTTACTCCAACGAATCTGACCTTTGATTGAGTTGTGTTTGGGCATAAACATGGTTTCATAAAAATATAGGTAAAGGGACAACCCCAAATCCCTTCTCTCAGAAGTTAATCATAATCAGTTTGATGTGTATCCTTGCATGTTTTCCTTTATGCATTTGCAGACATATATGAATCTAAGTGACTATACAAATACATAACTATTATATACATATAGTTATGCTATATATTTACATATATATACATATATAAATTGAGCTATTTATTTGCCTTGTTTATCACTGTTTTTTTTGGTGGTCTTAAGTTATCTGTGTCCAGAGATTTCTTTATGGGAAGGATTTCAATTAAGAATTGGATTTTTTTTAGGGGTGTCTCAGTGGCTTAGTTGGTTAAGCATCCGACTGTTGATTTCGGCGCAGATCATAATCTCGGTGTTGTGGAATTGAGCCCCATGTTGGGCTCCACACTGGGCATGGAGCCTGCTTAAGATTCTCTCCCTCTGCCCCTCTCCCCCCATCCCCGCTCCTGTTCTTTGGCTCTTAAAAAAAAAAAAAAAAAAAAAAAGGATTTTTTTGATGGTTATGGTACCATTTAGCTTTTCTATTTCTTCCTGTGTCTGTTTTATTAAGTTCTACTCTTCTAGGAATTTGCCCATTTCATCTAAATTTAGATGACATGTTTTCCTGTCACTGTATTACTGTTTTTTTTTTAAAGATTTTATTTATTTATTTGAGAGAGAGAGAATGAGAGATAGAGAGCACGAGAGGGAAGAGGGTCAGAGGGAGAAGCAGACTCCCCGCTGAGCAGGGAGCCCGATGTGGGACTCGATCCCTGGACTCCAGGATCATGACCTGAGCCGAAGGCAGTCGCTCAACCAACTGAGCCACCCATGCGCCCTGTATTACTATTTTTTAAAGATTTTATTTTTAAGTAATCTCTACCCCCACCGTGGGGCCTGAACTCACAGCCCTGAGATCAAGAGTCGCATGCTCTACGGATTGAGCCAGCCAGGTGCCCCCATCTCTGTATTATCAATAGCTGCATAAGAGGGATTGTCAGCCCTCCCAATTTTTTGCTGTTAGGAACTTTGCTGCAGTAATGCCCTTGTACCTACCTCTGTGCATATATGTATGTATTTCCAGAGGCCCCACTCCTAGAAATAGAATTGCTTGGTCATTATAGTATGCTTATTTAAAAACTTTTAATTGACGTTGCCACACCTCCTTCCACCAAGCGTGCCCTCAATTGACATTTCCAACAGCAATTTCTGAGATGCCCATTTTTCCACCTGTTCACCGAATATTTTTGCCAATCTTCCGAGGGAAAACTGTGTTCTGTTTTAATTAGCATGTCTCCCTCACTGTTTCCTTGAGGCAACACATACTTTTTATTTTTTTTAGGTTTTGTTTTGTTTTTTAAAGATTTTTATTTATTTATCGAGAGAGAGAATGGTAGAGAGAGAGAGCATGAGAGGGAAGAAGGTCAGAGGGAGAAGCAGACTCCCCGCCGAGCAGGGAGCCCGATGCGGGACTCGATCCCCGGACTCCAGGATCATGACCCCAGCCGAAGGCAGTTGCTTAACCAACTGAGACACCCAGGCACCCGAGGCAACACATACTTTTTTATGTTTACTGGACCACTTTTAATTCTATGAGTTGCCTGTTCACACCCTTTGCCCATATTTCTATTGGATAATTTCAGTAATCATACCGATTTCGTGGGTGGGTAAGTAGAAGTTTGGGGAGGGGCCATTGCTAACCCTGATCGCACAGCAAGAAGGTGGGAGCTAAGGCTAGGACCCAACCCCCACCTGACCTCACAGTCTGAAGAATGGTATTTATTCCGCTTTGACTTTTGTGTCTTTACATGGGTGGGTCCACCTCTCTGTAGCTTTGAACTCTGAGAGACCAGAGACCAGACCTGCTCTGCTCACCTGCATGCCCAGTGCCTACTGAGGCGGTGGGGAAATGGCAAGGAATAAAGCAGAAAAAAAAAAAAAGTTCCTTCCTGCAGAGCTTCCTTCCATTGTAGAAGGTGGGAGGGCAGTGTGTGTGTATGGATAAACATGTATTTCTTTTAGAGGACCAATAAATACAAGTCAGTTTTGAAAGTTTGCCAGGAAAAGCCATCGCTTGTCAGGCCTTTGGGAATATTTGCCCCATCTCCATTGAGTCAAAGAGGTAACTATACTCAGGGGGAAGGGACTTGTCAAAGGCTACACAGGCCACTTGGTGGTCATATGTCAAGGTCATATGGATGACCTTCCTTTTTTAATATTTTAGTGCTTACTCATTAAAAAAAATAATAAATAATAACAGCAGGACGCCTGGCTGGCTCAGTTGGTAAAGCACGTGACTCTTAATCCCAGGGTGGTGAATTCAACTCCTGTATTGGGCGTGAAGCCTACTTAAAAAAACAAAACAAATTTAAAAAAACAACAGCTAACAATAAATTGAGCATTTATTGCATGCCAGACTCTCTTCTCGGTGACTCATTTAATGCTCAGAACTCAAGAGCCTAGTAGGTAGCTACATAGATACTATTATGCTCATTTTACAGATGGAGAAACTGAGGCACAGAGATGTTAAGTAACTTGCCTGGAATAAGTTAATGAGCAGCAAAGCCAGATTTAAGTTCAGGCTGCCTAAGAGTCCATGCTCTTAAGCACTGCCGTACATAGCCTATTTGCTATATGGATTATTTCTAGAAGGGTGCAAAAGGAACTACTTACAGGGGTGGGAGCCAGGGAGGGGGGCAAGGGTGTTGACATAATAAGTAAATAAATTCTATAATTTGTTAAAGGTGATAGGGCCTATGGGGAAAAACTGAGCAGAGATATGAGGGACTTGGGTGGGATGGAGGAGCAGAGGAGTTTGTGATTTTAAGTAGAGTGATCGGGATGGTCTAGTTGAGAAGGTGACATTTGAACAGAGATCTGAAGGAGGTGGGAGGGTGAGGCTTGTGAATGTCTTGGCAGGACGGACAACAGTGGTGGGAGTAGCCGGGGTGGGGGCAGAGAATGGTAGGGCCCACTACATGGCGTGGGGCATCATGGGCCTCAAGGACGATTTTGGTTTTTACTTTGAGGGAGGTGGGAGCCATGGGAGGATTCTGAGCACAAGAGGGACTTGGGTTTTTTGGGGGGGAGGAAGGGAGGTGAAAGATATTCTATCTCTATTCTATCTCTATATCTCTATTATATCTCTATTGACATATAATTCACCTACCATAAAATTCACCCCATAAGTACAGAGTTCAGTGGTGTTTCATATATTCACAGAGTTGGGCCACTATCGCCGTAATCAGTTTAAGAATATTTGCATCCCAGAGCGCCTGGGGGGCTCAGTCGTTAAGCGTCTGCCTTCGGCTCAGGTCATGATCCCAGGGTCCTGGGATCGAGCCCCGCATCGGGCTCCCTGCTCAGTGAGGAGCCTGCTTCTCCCTCTGCCTCTACTGCTCCCCCTGCTTGTGCTCTCTCTCTCTCTCTCCCTCTCTCTGACAAATAAATAAATAAAAATCTTTAAAAAAAAGAATATTTGCATCCCAATACGAAATTTTGCACCCTTAGCTGTCATCCTCCACGGTGCCCCGCCCCCGGAAACCACTAGTCTGATTCATTCTCTGTCCCTATATATTGGCCTATTCTGGACATTTCATGTCAGTGGAATTATGCAACATGTGGCCTTTTGGGACCGACTTCTTCCACTCAGCCTGATGTTTTCAAAGTTCAGTCCATGGCAGCACGTGGCAATACTTGGGTTCTTTCTATTGACAAATGCTATCCCATGGTCTGGACAGACCACATTTAGTTTTTCCGTTCGTCAGTTGATATTTGGGTCCTTTCCCCTTGGGGGCTATTATGAATCATGCTGCTATGAACGTTCATGTACAAGTTTTTGTGTGGATGGGTGTTTTCGGGTTTTTTTTAGGAAGATACCTAGGAGTGGAATTGCTGGGTCATATGGTGACCTTAACCTTTTGAAGAACTGCCATACTGTGATCTATGGTGGCTGGAACATTTTACTTCCCACCACCAGTGTGTGAGGGTTCCAATTTCGCCACCTCCTTGCTAACATTTGCTATTATCTGGGGACTTCGTCTCAAACAGGGTCCCTTCTGGCTGCTCTCTGGGGACCAGGATGAGGGAAGCCAGTGAGGAATGGTGGCTGGACCGGAGTGTGGGCGGCAGAGGAGGTGAGAAGTGACTGCACACTGGGGACAGCCGGAAGCCGGAGTTAATGGTATTTGTTACTAAGATCAGTTGTGAGATGAGAGAGAGGGAGGGAAATCAAGAATGACCCCAAAGAGTTACTATCAGATGGTTGAGACTGCATTAGGAGAGGGTTTGGCGGGTGGAATCCAGAGCTCAGTGTTGGACGCGTTGAGCGGGATACGCAGCAGACGTCCAGCTGGGAATATACAATAGGCGATGGGGTATTCGACCCTAGAGTTACTGTTGGCGTTCATTGCGCATTTCTTGAATAATTAAACCCAGAACTGAAGCCGAATCCAGGTCTCAGTTTCCCCCTCCAAAAAATGGGCACAATAATACCACTGACTCCTAGGGGCGATTCCTTTGCAGCACAGGACAGCATCGCACACCTGGAAACTAAAGTTATGCGTCGGGTGTTAAGACGGCGGAGGTCTGCAGCTCTGGCGAGAACTGGAGGTTATGTACGGTTCAAGCAGCGTCGGTCAGTCCGTCTCCCCCGCCCCCCAGCGTCTGGCTGCCGTCAGGGAGGGGGGATAGGAGAGTGGGTCGTCACCCTGTCTTCCCCCACTCTAAGCCGGGTTTCCTCCTTGGGGGCGGCCCGGGCCAAGACCACTGATGGAAACCAGCTGCGGGAGGCGCAGAGGCTCGGCGCAAGCCCAGGCCCCTCCCCGGCGCCGGCAGACCCCGCTAAGGGGGAGGACGAGGGCGCCCTAGCTCCCCTCCCCCCTTCCGCAGCCGGGCCCGGGGCCCTGGCACGTCCGGCGCGCCTGATGCTTTCCAGATGTGAGCCCGGTTCCCCTCCCCCACCTGGCCCCGTTGCTCCTGTGGGGTTGGGGCGGGGGGAGTCAGGGTCCGATGCCCTCATATAGGAAATCGCTACCAGGCACCTGGGCCGGGGTCCCCTCCCGGCCGGTCTCGCTTCCCCATCCAGTCGGTAAAAACCGGATTGGGTTGGGCTGACGGGCGGAGACGCTCCCTCCAGGACCTCCACCTCTCCCCAACACCCCCCCTTGGGGCACGACTCCGCCAGCCCACGCCCCTAATGTCCCGCCCCGGGACGCGCCCCTTAGGAACCCCGCTCCTAACCGCGCCCCTTCGACAGCCCCGGGCCACGCCCCTGGGGCGCGCCCTGCAGGTCCCGCCTCCGCCACCGTCCCCTGTGGGCTGCTCGGTGTGCGAATTCGTCTGTCTGTCCGCTTCTGCGTCTCTGGGTGTCTGCGTTTCTCGGTCCCTGTCTCTGACTCTCTACATTTCTGTCTGTGTGTCTCTCCTATACCCTGCATATCTCTGTCTGTCTCTGCAGTCCTCAGCCTGTCTCTGTTGCACCTAGTCCCTAGGTCTCTAGCTCCCCAAATTTCTCTCTCTGCCTCTCTCTCTGCCACTCTGCCTCTCTCTGCATCTCTCTCCCCGCCTCTTTGAATTTCTCTTGTCCCAGTCCATCTTCAGTTCTCTCCCTCTGGCTTCCAGCCCCCTCCACCTTCTGTGTTCGGGTCTCCCTCCCGGGTCTGCATCCCCCGCCCGCCCACCCACCCACCCGGACGCCTTGCCCTCCCAATTTCCACCTCCGCCTACGGCTTCGGCGTCGGCGGGCCGCGGGCGCCCCCGTGTGGCCATCAGTGGGCCGTCGCGAGAGGCCCGAGGGTTGAGTGTGGGCGCCCGCAGGGGCGTGCCGAGGGCGGGAGAGACACCGTGGCTGCCCCTGGGTGACACCGGCGAATGGCGTGTGACGCCAACAGGCTGTGTGAGTGTGTACTACCGTGAGATCGCGCGTGACGCCAGAGGTTGGTGTGTGGCTGTGAGATTTTGTGACCACCAGACACACGGTGTGACTGTGAAACCATGTGTTACACCGAGAGGTTGTGTGCGACTGTGTTGTGGGATGAGAGAGATGACATGCAGGTGACTGCGTGGGACCCCGTGAGGTTGGGTGTGCCTGAGACACTATTCGGGGGACTGGCTGTGACATCAAGAGACTATGTGAGAGCGAGAGATTGTGTGGCACAGTGTGCAACATGGGGCGGACCCCAGCGCTGTGTGTGCCACACGGGCAGACGATGTGTGACAGAGGGTGAGACCGGATGAGTGGGACGCACTCAGGTGGCGTGAGAAGGCGTTGTGACAGGCCCCGCGGGGAATGGTTGTGACAGAGGGACCGTGTGAGTGTGACAGTATATGTCAGCCCCACTGACGGACTGTGAGAAACTGTGTGACTCTGTGTGACACAGATCAGATCGTGTGGGATAGTGAGAGACTGTCACGGTGTAGTGACAGCGCGTGAGGGCGTGTGTCACGGTGCGGGGCACTCGGAGATGAGAGGATGAGCGAGATCTTGTGCCCGTAAGCACGTGCGCCACTAGAGACTGCGGGGTGGGGGCGGGGACGGCTGTGTGCGACGTGGACTGCGCGAGGCTCAGCAGGAGCTTGTGTGCATGACACTGTGTGTGGGGGGGACAGTCTGTGAGGGACTGTGTAAGACTGCGTGTGACACCGGGAGCCTGTGCAAGGGCGAGCATGACTGTATGTGGGGGTCACGGCACGTGTGACCCCACGGAATGTTGTGTGACAGCGCTCAGCAGAGACGTCGTGTGAGTAATTCCGTGTCACTGCGTGAGACCCTGACAAAGTGTGGGTCAAGTTGCTGTCGGGGGCGAGACAGAAGTTTCAGCTGCACGTGAATGCGTGTGAGGGACGTCCTGAGAGATTGCGTGTGACACTGGGTGAAACTCTGCGCACGGGACACTCTGCAACAGGACATCTGTGCTTGTGCGAGGTGGCATTGGCGATGATGTGCCACCCTCTGAGAGATTGTGAGGGACCGGGTGTGGCATTTTGAAGGGTCCCGCGACCGCGGCACCGTAGGACCCTGTGTGTGCAGCGCGCCGGACGGTCGTGAGGTAGTGTGCACCTCTGTGTGAGGGGCTGGGGTGGGGTGAAACAGGGGGCAGGTGTGACGGGGGGGAGAGCACGTGTGCTGGAGCGACAGGCTGTGCGGGACTCACAGGACAGATCTGTGCGACCGTGGAGTAAGTGCAGGGTGTGGGGCACGCCGGGAGAGACGTCCTGCGTGTGTGCGTGTGTGTGCGGGTTTCAGAGGGACAGAGACAGAGGCAGGGGCAGAGGCTGAGAGGGGAGACTGCGAGAGAGAAAGGGGGGAGGACAAGGGACACAGAAACAGAAAGACAAAGAAGGGGACGGACATAGAGAGGGCACCCACAGAGACAGACCCAAGGCGGCCAGGGCGCAGGGGCCGGCGGCGGGGGCAGCAGGAGGAGGCGGGCCCTCGGGGCCTGCGCCCCGGGGGAGGGGGCGGGGCGGGACTGGGGGAGGGGGGGACCCAGACACGGTCTCCCAGCCTCCGGCACCTGCCCGCCATCCCAGCCCGGAGCAGCAACAGGTAGGGGGCTCGGGTCCCCGCCCCACAGCCGCGGTCTGTCCGCCTGGGAATGAATGAATGAATGAATGAATGAATGAATGAACGAGTGAATGAATGACTTTCTACTTCTGCGTCTCCATCCGCCTGTGTCTCCCCCAGCCCCTGCAACGGCTCCCTCTCTCTGTCCCCCTGTCCCTTCTCTCCTCTGTCCCTTTATGCCCGCTGTGCCTCCCCCTGCCCCTTCCTTTGTCCCTCTCTCTCTCCTTTCCCACTCCCTCACTCCATCCCTCCGGGACCCTCCTCCCCTTCCCAGTCCCCGCTCTGTCCCTAGTCCCCTCTGTGCCTCTGCCCCCCTGGATCACTCTGTCCCTCTCTCTGCCCTCCCCTCCCTCTACTCCTTGCCTTGCTTCATCCCTCCATCTCTCTCTCTCCCCCGCCCCAGTCTCTTTATTTCTTCCGGGCCTCAGTCTTTCCCTCTGTCACTTTGTCACCCCCTCTGCCCCTCCATTTGTCCTTCCATCCTCTCTGCCCCTCTCCCAGTTGTGCCTGGGTTCCCTGCCCCCCCCCCAGCCCTCTCTCTGGCTGCTAATGAGCAGAGGAGCCTTTGAGGTGGCCAGGGCTGGGGTGGGGGAGCTCCCCAAGGGGGCCGGAGGGGGCAGCTGCTGCCAAGGCCCTAATGAGGCCCCCTCTGCGCCTTTCCCGCCGCGATCTTAATTCCTTGTTCTCCCCGGAGCCACCGCTAATTGGTCTGGGGAGGGCCCCCCTCCTGGCTCCTGCTCTATCCCCGGGGGCTGAGGACACCTGGATCCTGACCCAGCACCTGTGGCCCTGTTCTTTGGTCCCTCCCTCCACCTGCCTCTAGGTCCCCCACCCTAGGCACCCCTCCACCATCTCCCCTTGCCCCTCTCCTCCCTGTTCCTCTGTCCGCCCCCTTTGGCCTGCCTCTTGGTCGCCCATCTATACGTCTCTTCGTTCCTCCTTTTTTCTGTTTTCCTGTCCCTCCCTCCACCTCTGGGCACCCCCTTCGTACGCTCTTCCATCCGCAACCCTGTCGCCGGGTCCCACGACCACTGCCACCCTTACCTGGAGACCCAGACTTGCCCTAGCCCAACCCTCTCGGCCCCCCACTCCCGCCCGGCTTTTAAACTCTTCCCCGCCCTCAGCCATGTCCAACAACATGGCCAAGATCGCGGAGGCCCGCAAGACGGTGGAACAGCTGAAGCTGGAGGTGAACATCGACCGCATGAAGGTGCGGGGTGCGGCTGGGGAGGAAGGCGGGGGCTCCGGGGCTGGGGTCTGGACCCGGCGCTGTTGGGGGTGGAGCCCGAGGGAGGATTCCCTTCGGGACTGGACTGGACCCGGGGGAGGGGCTCGGACAGGGGGCGTGGTCAGAAGGGGGCGGGCCCGGGCAAGAGGCGGGGCCTCGGGCGGCGGACGGTCATCACGCGGGCGCCCGCAGGTGTCGCAGGCGGCGGCCGAGCTCCTGGCCTTTTGCGAGACGCACGCCAAAGATGACCCGCTGGTGACGCCGGTACCCGCCGCAGAGAACCCCTTCCGCGACAAGCGCCTCTTTTGCGTCCTGCTCTGAGTCTTCCCGACCGCTTGCCCTCCCCTGCCAGAGTATGGATCCAATAAACGTGGGGATTGTGGTGGCACCTGTGCTTTTGGGGAAACTGAGGCACGCCCAGAGCTTGGGGCCATCATGGGAGAACCTGTGTCCCTTCTCATCCCTTCTGAGTGTGTGTGGAGTGTGTTGGGGGGTGAGGATGTGCGGGGTGTGTGGGGCGTGGTGTGTGGATGCAGAGGCTTGTGCCGGAGGAAATGAGCAGTCTGGGCTCTGACCTCCACTGAGCACTCCACGATCCTGAATTTATTTCATCATTCCAATAGCCCCAGAAGGCAGCTGGCTGACTGTAGAATATCCATTTTGCAGATGAGGAAACTGAGCCAAAGGAGGTCCCTTACTCCAAGTCACACAGCTAGGAGGTGATGAGGTGAAGACTGTGGCCTCCAGTGCTGAACCCCCGAACCCCTGAGCTGGCCTCTCTCCTCTCTTGGGTTGTGGAGTTTTAGGAGCCCCTGTGCCCATTGCACCTTCCTCACCCCCTGGATGATTCCACCCCCTGCCACAAGCTTACCTCACCTCTGTCCTTTAGCATTAATCTCTGTTGTTCATTCATTCCTCCGGTACCTGCTCTGTGACCAGCCCTGCGCTGGGTGAAGCTGGGAACATGGTTGTGATTGAGACAGCCCTGGCCTTGCCTTCTTGGGGCTCAGAATCCAGTGGGAGAGACAGACCTATCCCCAGATAATGATGACCCAGAGTGGGCAGGGTTGGGGTGGGGGAGCCCAGAGGGTATACTTGACTCAGCTTAGGGATCAGGGAAGGCTTCCTGGAGGAGGGGACATCTGAGCTGAGACAGGGTGGTAATAAAACTTGGGGACCAGGAGGAGAGAGAAACATGGCTAGAGGGAGAGGAGACAATTTAATGTGTACCATTCTTTCCTTCAACAGTTATTTCTTTGTTCCGGGGACACAGGGGTGACTGTAACAGCTCTGGTTCCTGCCCTGTGCTTCCCACTTCACACATGGGTGGCCCACAGGACATTTATAGCCTGCAGTTCTATTTATGTTATTTTGTCTTTTATTTATTCATTTATTTGGGGTTCTCTACTTTTGGCCTACATAATGTTTAAAAAATGTTTTTGACTTGGTTGCCAAATTGAAAAATAGGAGTCTTTCAATTAAAAGTCCTTATTTCCAGCCTCTCCCAAATTGGACGTTCGGATGACCTCAGACCCGTATACCCCTCAGGGTGACCCTAGGCTGGGAGGTGGGATCTGGGCTTTCCAGCTCACCGAAGTCTCCACCATGCCCTAATGTCTCCTGCTTAAGAAGGCTGAGTGCCAGGTATTATTTATCAGGGGCTTCTTCCAGTGGAACGTGTCATGTCTTGAATGTCTGTTGAAAATGAGACGCAGGGGGCGCCTGGGTGGCTCAGTCGCTTGGGCATCTGCCTTCAGCTCAGGTCATGATCCCGGGGTCCTGGGATCGAGTCCCATGTCGGGCTCCCTGCTCCGCGGGGAGCCTGCTTCTCCCTCTGCCTGCTGCTCCCCCTGCTTGTGCTCTCTCTCTCTCTCAAATAAACACATAAAAAATCTTAAAAGAAAATGAGATGCAGATTGGGTGAGCTGTGGGTTTGGTCAATCATTTTACCAGGATGGCTGGAGGGCCACGGAGTTAGAAACCCCTCTCCCGTCCCCTCACCCCCACTTCCTCTTTTCTCCCACGCCTGACACCTGTGCTCCCCAGCTTGGGGCAACGGGGGCTGGACCCCTGGATCTGGATGGAGCCGGTTCACCGGGCCATGTGTGTTTCTGGTGAGTGCTCCATTATTCACATTGGATTAGGGTCCCCTGGGCCCCAGCTCTGAGCTTCCTGTTGGGTTGAGGCAGGACGAGCTGTAATTACATCTCCCTCCTGCCTCTCACCCCTCTCAGCCGGCTCCAGCCTAGTTGCATCATGT
Organism: Eumetopias jubatus; assembly: GCF_037043125.1. Lineage (NCBI taxonomy): Eukaryota > Metazoa > Chordata > Mammalia > Carnivora > Otariidae > Eumetopias > Eumetopias jubatus. The sequence goes on along the minus strand of NW_028274816.1, from coordinate 55,829,388 downwards.
CTGTGGGAACCCCTGGGGACACCGGGGACAGACTGAGCCAAGGATGAGCTGCTGGGAGGGGGGCTGGGGAGGAGGGATGCTGGGAGGGAAGTTGCCAGAGGATTCTGGAATTTCTCAGACCCAGCATCCTTGCATGTTAGAACCTGGAATGCAGAGGACTCTAGAATCGCAGGACCTCATAGGGCTGGAATTCTGGAGTCTTTCGACCCTGGCTAGACTCCTGTTCCTTTGTCCGGCTAGGACCCAGAGCTCTGCACTTCAGGAGTGTAAGGATTTCTTGAGGCTTGGCTGTTGGGATTTGGACCCTTTTAACCCTGAAATCTTGGGGCTGTGTAGTGTGGATCCTTCCTCCTTCGCATTCCTGGTCTTGGGGGTGGAAGTCAGGAGAAGCAAGGGGGCTGACTGACCCAGTGTGGGGAGGGGAGGGCGGGTAGGAAGGAGGTCTACCGGGAGGAGGTGTGGGAGGAAGGCGGGGGGTGGTGGGCAGGTGCCAGATGAGCTAGACAGGGCATGTCCTGGGTGAGCGGCATCTACGCATGCAAACCTGGGTAATCTTGTTAGCGGGTATGACTCTGTAGGACCAGCTTCTGGTTACCCGCTGCTCTGCCCTTTCCGGCCAGCCTCGCTGTGAGGTCAGCCCTGGGGTCAGAGCCAGGCCAAGAGGCAGAGAGGGGACCGCCTGGGGAAGTGCCTGCTGCTAGCAGTCCCCTTCCACTTCACCCCAAACCCTGAGGGGCCCCAGGCTGCCCCTCTCAGGCTGTCTGCCCTTTGCACCCCACATGCTCTGAGCGGTGCTTGGCTCTGCTGAGGGGATTTGGGGGAGGGGTGGCCCCGAGCCACAGCTATGACTATCACATATTGGAATCCCGTTTCTGAAGCCCCACCTCACTTAATTCTCTGATGGCCCCCCAAAGGACTCTGTTTATCCCCATTTTATAGACATGGAGCCAGGCACAGCGAAGTGACATCACCTGGCCAGTTGGGGCTTGAGGTTGGAGTGGGCACCAATGGATGAGGGTTCAGGAGGGGCTGGAGGTGTTGCAGGGGGCTTGAAGAACAGAACGGGGTATCCCAGGGGAGGGGCCCAGGCCCAGGCAAAGGCAGGGCAGGGATGGCAGGAGGAGAGCCCCCTGGAGCAGGGACGAGAAGAGGAGACTGGTAGGTAGGCAAGGGCCCATTTGGGGTGCAGGAAAGGGTGGTGGGCAGAGACAAATGGCCTCTGTCTGAAAGTGTTGGCACCTGCCAGTGAGGGACAGTTCAGGATGGACACGCAGCAACTTCTTGCAGCCGCGGGAGGGCACAGGTAGACAGGTAGGCTTGGCAGGTGTGAACAGCTGGTGGGGTGCGTACACGCATGCGTGTGTGTGCGCGTGCGTGTGGGGCCAACCTCTTCCCAGGGCAGGGCCAGGACACCAGGGAGTCAGGAGAAGGTCGGGCCCCGGGCAAGCAGGGTCTTAGCTCGGTGGTAGGTCCAGATGCAGGCCTGGGCAAGCAGGTGTGGGAGAGACCCAGGGCTGCAGATGACTCAGCGGAGGACCTTCCCCGCCACTTGGGAACATGTGTCCATCGGATGGCACCCCCCCAGGCCTGCTGCGTCCCCCTCCCTTGGCCCCCAGTAAGTGGGTGACAGTTTGTTGAATGAATAATAACAATGCCAGCAGCTGTTTGAGGGCTTCCTGGAGGCAGGCAGGGGGAACCTCGTCTCTAATCTTCACACCACACCCCAACAAGGGCAAGGCAGCCATGTGAGGAAGAACATCAAGGCTGAGCCAGGGGAAGTCATTTTCCAGGGTCACACAGCAAGTGACTGGTGAGGGGTGGAGGGGCGCTTCCAAAGCCACTCTCTTCCCCCTGTACCAGGCAGCCCCTCCTCAAGCAAACACACACACACACACACACACACACACACACACACACGCACACACATGCAGGGAGACACAGCCGTAAAGCAGCACAGGGGTCCACAATAAACACACAGGCACAGACCCACAACAAGGTGCACGAAGGGACACAGATGTACAAACAGGCTGTCAAGAAAATCACGCCCACTCACTGCCACGGTGCACACAAGCACACACACTCGCGGTGAGGAGGTTAAAAGATGCTCCCGTAGGGGGCGCCTGGGTGGCTCAGTCAGTTGGGGCGTCTGACTCTTGGTTTCGGCTCAGGTCATGATCTAGGGAGTCGTGGGATTGAGCCCCACGAGGGGCTCCGCACTCAGCAGGGAGTCTGCTTGTCTTTCTCCCTCTGCTCTCCCCCATAAATAAATAAATTTAAAAAAATGCTCACTTCAGTTCCACAGGAATATCACACAGACCCACGCCTGCAGTTCACGTGTCCGCGGCAGCCCCTTGCACGCCCCCTCCCCTGGTATGGTGCTGGCCATTCCCGGTTTTCTCCGGGCTGTCCTCCCTCCTCTGCCCCTGTCCACGGTCCTCCTGGGGATGCCTGAGTCCTGCGCAAGCCGTGGGAGGGGAGGGAGGCTGACTCGCCTCCCCGAGCTGTTCCTTCCCACAGTTCCCGCCCCCCAGCCCTGGAAGCCACCCCCTCATAGCCCAGCTGGGGTGACCTCTCACCCTAAGACACCTGAGAGAAGAGGAACCCTTTGTGGCTTCAGCTGTGGGCGTGGCCACAGCTGGCAGGATGCCAGCGTTCCCGCAAAGTGAGTGGAGGGGGTCCAGCACTGACACCAGCCCCAGGGACCTCTCATTATAGTCGCTGCCACCCCCACCTGCCCCGAAGCATACAACGGGCTGCCAGGGTTGCAAGGGCTCCCGGCCCCCAGTGGCACAGGTGGGTAAACTGAGGCCTGGAGGGGGGCAGGGTGTGTGAGGCCAGGCCCCACTGGGCCTGGGAGCAGAGTGAACTTCCTGAATGCTCAGTGGTCCCTGGTGGGGACAGGAAGCCAGGGGGAGGGAGGCTCCAGGAACCCGAGCTACCCCGCCCCGCCCCCCAACTTCCCTGATGCTGCCACAGGACGTAAGCCCGCCAGGCATCATCCCTCATTAATATGATATCACTTCCTGAGTTCCCTCTGGTCTGCCTGGGGATTGCAGAGCACAGGGCAGTGGGGAGAACCGCAGAGCCAGGAGGCCCGAGGCCCATGCACCCAGGCACCTCTCTGAGCCCCCCGGTATGGCTGGAGCTGAGGCCGGAAGCTGGGGATGCTGTGCGCATGGGTGATAGGGAGAGGGGGAAAGGGGTGAGGCAGTTGTGGTCACCGAGGGGCCTGGCTATAGAGAGGGGAAGTCTGCAGCTACCCAATGTCCAGCCCTTGGGATCGGGAGCATCCCTCCTGGACTCGGACTTGACACATGTGCGCACGCGCGCTCCTTGGCACAAAGAGGGCTCTGGCATGGGCCACTGGCTATGGTTGGCCACCTGGCCCATGAAACTGGGGTCACCCCATTGTACAGATGAGGAAACTGAGGCACACCGGCTTCTCGTTCCCACCCAGGTCATCACGCTGCAAAGAGGTGGTGGAATGGGGACAGGAACTCGAGTCAAATGAGTGAGCCCCTGAGTTTGTAATCTCTCCATTTAAACTGCCTCCCTCAAAAATAAGGGGTGTTTGAGAGGGGCTCTGGCCCTTCTGGGTGGGGAGGCGGCATGGGAAGCCATTGACTCGGTGGGACCCGGGGCTGTGACCGCTGTGTCGGCAGCTGGGACATGTGGGCTGAGCACACGGGCCCGAGGGTGGTGGCTGGAGATGTGTTTGGGGGAGCTGTGGGAGAGATGGATGTGACAGTGATCTTGAGTCCTGAACTGCTGTTCGTGGCCAAAATATTATTCCTGGAAGCCAAGGTCTCTGGAGCTTGGCATGGGGCTTGGGATTGCTGGAGCGAGAAGCAAGAGGGTGGGAGGGCACTCCCCTTTGTTGCTCTTGGAGGTCCTAAGGCCTGTCCCCGACAGACTGCTGGACACCAAGGCCCTCCTCCCTGGAATCCCTCTTCCCAAGACTCGGCCGGGTCGACGGGCTTACACCCTAGGACAGGCTCTGGGACTGGTATTCTTTCTCTAGCCTGGCCACCTCCTTCTCCAGCCTTCTGGAAAGACTGAATTGTGTCCAGGGAACAGAAATCTCAGTAGTGCCTGAAAAACATTACATCGGGGAGGAATTTCCTGGTCGTTTCTCAATCCCTGGTCAATGTCCTAACCCTGGGGCCTGGAGCCCAGAATAGATCCCAGAGGCCACCCCCAGACAGCCTCTCAGACTGGTCAGCTGTGCCCCTCAGGTCTTGTCCTGGTGTGCTCCAGGGTGCGATGACTCAGTGATCCCCACAAGGGGCCAATGGGAGAGCTGGGGAAGGGAGAAGAGCAGAGACCAGTAGGTGGGTCAGCGGCAGGTGGCTCAGGGATGGGACCATGAGAGGAAGCAGGGAGGGGAGGCAGAGGTAGACTGGGCTGCACTGGGCAGGGAAGTTGGAGGGAGCGGGCCAGAGAAGGGGGGAGGGAGCAGTGGGGGGGTGCCCTTTGGAACTGGTGGGGGGGGGAAGGCGGGGCAGCAGGAGGAAATGAAAAAGCCCCGGCGAGCAGTCTAGATGAGAAGGGAGGAGGGAGGAGGAGGAGGAGGGAGGAGGGAGGAGGGAGGAGGGAGCGGGGAGGGAAGGAAGGAGAAGCTGACTCGCAGAGACCGGTACAGCCAGCAGAGCCGAGAGCAGGGCACAGAGGAGGGGACTGAGAGAGAAGGCAGGGGTGCGGTGAGGAGAGGGTAGAGGGCTGCTGGGGCGAGAGAGGGAGAGGCAGAGGGGGAGACCGGGTGGGCAAGGGGTAGGCGGAAAGGACAGAACTAGGGAGAAGGCAGGACGAAGGAGAGAGGGGGAGAGAGGAGAGGGGCAGACAGACGGACAGCCAGCCACACGCACCAGGAGAACTGGGGCTGGCCCATGCGGAGGGCGGTGGGCGTCTGAGTGGGCCTCAGGGCCCCCCCACCCCCGGCTCCCCCCCCGCCCCCCTCCCCGGGGACCGCTCTAGTCCAGGCCGCACCAGAGGTGAGGGGGATGGCCGACTCATGCAGGAACCTCACCTACGTGCGGGACTCGGTAGGCCCGGCCACCAGCACCCTGATGTTCGTGGCGGGCGTGGTGGGCAACGGGCTGGCCCTGGGCATCCTGGGGGCACGGCGGCGCTCACGCCCCTCGGCCTTCACCGTGCTGGTGACCGGGCTGGCGGTCACCGACCTGCTGGGCACTTGCTTCCTGAGCCCGGCCGTGTTCGTGGCCTACGCCCGCAACAGCTCGCTGCTGGGCCTGGCCTGGGGCCGCCCGGCTTTGTGCGATGCCTTCGCCTTCGCCATGACTTTCTTTGGCCTGGCCTCCACGCTCATCCTCTCCGCCATGGCCGTGGAGCGCTGCCTGGCGCTCAGCCACCCCTACCTCTACGCTCAGCTGGACGGGCCGCGCTGCGCCCGCCTGGCCCTGCCCGCCGTCTACACCTTCTGCACCGTCTTCTGCTCGCTGCCCCTGCTGGGCCTGGGCCAACACCAGCAGTACTGCCCCGGCAGCTGGTGCTTCATCCGCATGCGCTCGGCGGAGCTGGGCGGCTGCGCCTTCTCGCTGGCTTACGCCAGCCTTGTGGCCCTGCTGGTGGCCGCCACCATCCTATGCAACAGCTCGGTCACCCTGAGCCTCTGCCGCATGTACCGCCAGCAGAGGCGCCACCAGGGCTCCCTGGTCCCCGGCCCCCGGGCAGGGGAGGACGAGGTGGACCACCTCATTCTGCTGGCCCTCATGACGGGCATCATGGCCGTGTGTTCCCTGCCCCTCACGGTGAGTCCCCTCTGCAGTTGGGGCGGGGCCGGGGGGGGGCGGGGGTGGGGAAGGGGGGGAGGGCAGCACCCAGCTCCATCCTCCAGCGGGGGTGCCTAGTTCCCAGACCGGGGCGGGGGCACTGAAGCCCCAAGAGGTCAGAGGCTTTGGGCGCAGTCCGACAACTCCCAACTTTCTGGAGAGGTCTCTCCCCATTTGCTTCTGCTCCATTGGACTCCTCCTGAGCCCTTGGCTCCCCCCCTTTCGTATCTCCGGCAGCCCCCCCAAACACACCCCAACCTTCCCGCACCGCTGTAATGGTAATAAGATCCACCAGTCCTAGAGCCCTTGTTCTGTGTCTGTGGTTTACAAATTCTCTCTCAGATCATCTTCAAATGACCTTAGGCACCCATTCCACAAGCACTTAGCAAGGAATGGACCCAAGTTCCTGTCTGGTCCCTATTTTTACAGATGGAGGGCGATGTGGCTTGTCTACAGTCACACAGAGCCAGGTCTGGACCTCAGGCTTGTCTGATTCCAGAGTCCGATTTCCCCACCTCCAGCCCCAGCACCCCCCCCCCACCCCAACCTCTGTCAGGGACTCTCCGGGCCTTGCCCCTTTCGGGCAGAGCTAGTCATTGCCCCCCCCAAGTCATTGCCACCCCCCACCCCCGCCCTGTACTCTGGGCCTCGGACTCTCTTTCTGTAAATGCAAGGGCTGGTCGTCAAAGCTTTGGGGGGATTACGGATGACTCACAGGCTGGCAACGTGGAGAGACACAGCCATAGCCCCAGGACTCACCCGCATGACCTCCGCTCTGTCCCTCTAGGCTAGTGGTTTCCGGGGGCTTTCTTTCCCTCTGCTCCCCGGATGCATCTCTCACTTACTTTTCATCTTATTTCCTGCCCCTGCTGAAGGGCACCCCTCCCTCATTCCTGCCAGTAAGCGCGTGGAAGGAGGGGAGCGAGGGTGGGGTGGGTGTGCGGTGGGGGTCAGAGGATTCCTGGGTGCTTCCTGACGCCCCCGCCCTGCCCCCAGATCCGAGGCTTCACGCAGGCCATCGCCCCGGACAGCAGTGAGATGGGGGACCTCCTTGCCTTCCGATTCAACGCCTTCAACCCCATCCTGGACCCCTGGGTCTTCATCCTTTTCCGCAAGGCTGTCTTCCAGAGGCTCAGGCTCTGGTTCTGCTGCCTGGGCCCCAGGCCTACCCACCGCGACTCGCAGACACCCCTCTCCCGGCCCGCCTCCGGGAGGAAGGACTCGAGGGCTCCCGCTGCTCTCGGGGGGAAGGAGGGGAACTGGGTACCTTTGTCAGCCTGGGGCGAGGAGCAGGGGGCACCCATGTCCCGGGCGCAGCGAGCTGGCAGTACCGTGGGAACGTCATCCAAAATGGGGTCCGCAGCCGCCTGCTCCCTCTGCTGACATCTGCTGCCCATGATCTCCTGCCCGGTCTTCTGGGAGCAGAAGCCTGAGGCTCAGGGGCACGGCTGCCGGGTGGACGAGCAGAGATGAGACCCTGGAGTCCTTGCCTGCTGGAATCTTGACCCCCCTGAATGCGGGGGTGGGGGGGCGATCAGCTGCTATTTCCCTGTTTCTCCTCCTCCAGGGTGGCCCCGACAGGCTCTGGGAGAGAAGGAGGGAGACAGGGAACGTTTATCCCGGAGCACAAAAAGAACACTTCTCTCAAAATAACCAGGGGCCCGGCCGGCCCAGTCTGGCCCTCGCTTGCCCATCCATCTCGCTGTCTAAATATTTAGAAGGGAGAAAACTTTCCCAGAAGCTTCTGTGCGCTCATGTCAGCTCTGGTTCGGGTTCTGGCTCTGACCCTCATCCATTCAGGGTGCCTTGCTGCCCACCCCAAGCTCCCCCAGGGGACAACCTGGCCTTCTCCCAGGCCACTCCAAAAGCCAGCCCCTCCCTGCCTCCTGGGAGCCAGGGATTCTTGGACCAGCTCCCGGCCTCCCCTCACTCCTGATTTCCCATCAGACTTGGAAGCCCCCGTCCCCCCAAGGGGGGAGGCCGGAGGAAGGAGAGACTGCTGCATTGTAAGTAGCCTTGCTGGACGCGTGCCTGGGAATCCGCATGGCTTGGTGGGCTGCAAGATGTGGACCGTGGGGGCCCGGGGTGGGGTGTGTGGGGTGACCGGAGGACAAAGGCATGGGAGTTATGGATCCCAGGGACCCCTCCACCCACCCTGGGGGACACAGCCTGTCCCTGGATGAGAAGCTGTGGCTCATATACAAAGCCCGCCCTCACATCCTGTGTCCTCCAAGCCGTCGCAACAAGTTCATTCATTCGTTCAACAGCGAGGGGGCCCTGACTTGGCAGGTGTTGGAGATAACAGACCGGTCCCTGCCCTGCCCTGGACTCCGCTGGGGTGATTTCCAGCCTTCGGGCTTCTCCTGCCCTCAAGAGAGACCCAAGATCAAGGGTGCTTGGGACGGAGCTGACTGGCAGGAGAGGAAGTGGTGTTTAGGGTAAACTGGAAAGCCCTTTTCTCCCTAACCGCCCCCCCCCAGTTCCCCTTATGCGGTTGCTCCAGGGTTGGAAGCACTTGATCCGGGGTTAAAAGCGTAAATGTGAACCTGGGGAAAGGACCAGTAGGGAGGCATGGGCCTCTGGAGAGATAACGGCACCTCACATCAGTTGAGTCTTGGGCCCTGCTGTCCTTGGAGCCTTTCCACAGAAGCTGGAAATCAAGGTCCAGAGAGGGTAATCGCCAGTCCTAGGTCACACAGCGAGGAGGAAGCACGGTCTGAGGGGGAAGCTGACCTTTCTGTCTCCAGAAGCCAACTCCCTTGTTTGGCCAGTGGCTTTGCCTCTCTGTGCCTTGGCTTCCTTTGGTGCCGAAGGGCGATCATAATCTAGAATTCAGTTTACAGGGTGGTGCGGAGGATTAACTGATTCCCTCTTGATAAGCAGCCGAGCACAGGCCCTGCCTAGAATAAAAACCACAAACATGTTACTGTTACTGCAATCCTGTCAGTTGCTGTTGTCTGTGGCTAGCTGCGCAAATGTGGGCTGAAAAAAAGCAACATTTTGTTCCACTGGTCTTTGGACTGCTATGATTCAAATCACGTTACAGAACAAGGGGGTGTCTGGGAGAGTTAAAAATTGGTCAGGATGCTGGTTTATTGGGTATGGGTTTCCTTTTGGGGTGATGCAAATGTTTTGGAACCCGATAGTGCTGAGGGTTGCATAACATCGTGAATGTACTAAGTGTCTCTGAATTGTTCATGTTCAAATGGTTAATTCTATGTTATGGGTATTTTGCCACAATAAAAAAAAAGTAACACTAAAAAAAATTTGAGGGTGTTTAGAAACTTTTATGAGTCTTGCCAGTGACATACTGGTTGAATTTGGTAATGAAAAAGATTGACCTGTAGAAAAACCCAAACAGGGCAAGAAACATAGGTGGAGTCCGGCCTTTGTCACCAAACCTGGCCCAGCTTCGGTGGGGACTGACCCAGAGGGCCCCCTCGGAGGGTGGTGGGGAAAGGATGGGGTAGGTGGAGGGGCCCCAGAGGGCCATTTGGGGCGGGAGGCCAGAGAACGGGGGGGGGGGGGGGGGGGGAGGGGGGGAAGGGGGGACTGCCTGCCTGTCCAGGCAAGACCCCTAGGGGGCGCTCGCCTCCACTCTTTGTGCCGGCCCAGAAAGTGGGTCAGTCTGTCTCTGGCCTCTCAGGGCTCACTAAATGAAGGTAGCACAGGGCTGGGCATTCGAACCCACAGCATCCAAGCCTCAGGTGGGTGCTATTATTATCCCCGTTTTTCAGATTTGGATTACGGGGAAGTGAGGATTCAGCGTGGAAGCTGGTTTTCTGCTGGCTTTTACCCGCCAGGCCTAATATCTCAAGAATCCATCCGGCCTCGGCATCCGCCTGTATAGTCGCAGACCTCCCACCGCCTCTGGCCTGGTTGTGTACGCGGTCTTCCAGCTCGGGGGTTCGCAAGCATTTCCCGCCCCATCTATCTACACGCAGCCCCTCAGGGAGGATTTGGAAACTCATCTCCTAGCTGGTGTCCCGACCCCCTGAGCGGCCGTGTGTCCTCTCCGCTAGCTTCTGGAGTCCTCTCTGAGCGGTCGCTCCCCTGATTGCCAAACTCCGAGGGCCCCCACCGCCTGGAGGCCGAGGGCCACCTCCCTCGCTCCCTGTTCAGCCCCATCCAGACAACCGAGGATTCTCCCAGAGCCTGTGCGTAACCTGTCTGGCTTCCACCTCTTTGCTGATTGAGCTCACCCTTCCTGAAACAGCGTTTTCCCTTCTCCGTTCGATACAAGCACCGTGGCCCTTCAGGTTCTGCTTAAACTGTTTCTTCTTCTTTTTTTCTTTAAAGATTTAATTTTAGGTCATCTCTACACCCAGCATGGGGCTCGAACTCACAACCTCGAGATCAAGACGGAGTCAGCCAGGCGCCCCTATTCCTTCTCCCTGCAGACTTATTCGCACCTATCTCAGGCACTTGGGGCACTTTTGGGCACCATGACGGTCCTCCCTGCAGCCTGACCCGGCACAGACATTTGCTCATTCACTCAACAGGTTCTTATTGAGACTGATGCGGGGGACATGGCGGTGACAGAGACAGCCCTGGCCCTGCTCTCCTGGGGCTCCGAGTCCAGAGTGGGCAGAGCTGCGAGATGGGGTGGGGTGGGGTGCAATCTGAGGGGACATCAGGGAGGGCTTCCTGGAGGGGGGATGGCTGGGCGGGACCGAGGATTGGAAGAAGGTGAGCCCAGGAACCGTGCTCCCGGATCTGACTCTGGCCTCCTAGCCTCTTACTCATTCATTAACTCAACAATTCCCTGGAATCTGCCCCGGGGGCCCAAGGCTGTTCTGTACCTGCTGGCCATACAGCAGGGACTGACATGGCCTTGGCCCTCTCTCACTCACATTCCAGTTGGATGACAACTTAATAATCACAGAACTAAGTATTCCAATAAGCAGAAAAAAAATACAAATTTGCGAGCTGGGATATGTGCTGAGAGCATAGCCGAGGGGTCTGCCTAGCATGGAGTGGGCGTCAGGAAGCGAAGGAGACTTTGTGCATTTATCACTTTGTTTTATTCATTTTGGACTTCCTAGAACTGGGCCCAGCCCACAGATGGGACTCAAGCGCATGCACACACACACACACACACACACACACTCACACACACACACACACACACACACTGGCAGGTCCCCAGGAGTGGCAGCTCTCTGGGGCCTTCTGTAGTCACTGCCCCACCTGCTGGTCACACGAGGAGTGACATTTAGAAGTGGTCCCAGCGGCCACTACCCTGGGGCGGGGGAAGGGAGGGGGCCCTGGGTAGGGCACCTCCCGCTGTGTCCCTCGGCTAGTCGCCCGCTAAGGACAAGTGTGAGCTGGTCCAGTGACCCGAGAGCTGGAACTGGAAATGATCCCCACTCTCAGCATCCCGCTCTGGGCTGGAGTCCACTCCCTCAGGACCTGCCCCACGTCCATTAGAAGCTCCGAGTGCCGTCTATGTGTCTTTGATTAATAAAGCATGGGAAAGAGAAGTCATGATTATTTAATAAGGCAGCCTGTCCAGGAGTAAAAGTCTTTCAAAACATAGGGCCCAAGGGGGGAAACTAATGATAGGAGCTAGAGTCACGCAGGCAGCGTGGGGCGTTTGGGATCCGAACTATCTGGGGTTTTGAGACCCAGCTCAGCCACTGCCAGGAAGTGTGGTACAAGAGTCTTTACCTGCCCGGGGCCCCCAGTTCTTTACTGTCAGATCTCGATACTTATTTCATGCCTATGCACACCCTCCATGGCCTGCATGGCAACCGAATGAGACAGGTCTGGAAAGTGGTTGGCACAACCCTCTGAAGTGGATATTTTTATGATCTTCCTCCTATAGGGTCATTATTCATCTCCATCTTGCAGACCTGTAAACTGAGGCCCAGAGAAATGAAATCACCGCCCCAAGGTCATCAAGGAGGGGGTGGCAGAGGTAGACCTTGAGGGTTAGGGAGCGCACAGACTCACCAGAGCGAGTGCTCACGTGGGGCTCAGAGCCCAGTTCTGTGGGTCACCAGAACTTGTCTATCTCTCAACCACGAGACTAGAATTTTCCACAGGGGTCCTGGCAGCTCAGAGGGCAACTCCCATCTTAGACCTGACCACTGTGGCCCCAGACTCAGCCTACCCCTCCCACTGGCTTAGGCTCTGGCTCTGGCCTGCCTGAAGTCAGTTTTATTTATTATTTATTTATTTATTCATTTATTTTTTAAAGATTCTATTCATTTATTTGACAGACAGGGACACAATGAGAGGGAACACAAGCAGGGGGAGTGGGAGAGGGAGAAGCAGGCTTCCCCGCTGAGCAGGGAGCCCGATGCGGGGGCTCGATCCCAGCACCCTGGGATCATGACCTGAGCCGAAGGCAGGCACTTAACGACTGAGCCACCCACCCAGGCGCCCCTGAAGTCAGTTTTAAAAGTCTAAGGGCGGGAAGCTGAGTGTGGACTGCTTGGGGTCAGCTCTGGTTCAAATTCCAGCCCTGCCACTTTTGAGGTTTGCCTCAATAACCCTGGAGTAGTCTCTTCACTCTTCTGGGCCTCAGTTTCCTAGTGTGCATTCACAGCGTCCAGCCCAGATGGTTGCTTGCAGGACTCACTGGCATGGAGGCTGAGAGGTGCGCCCGCGGCGTGGGAGCCTCCAGTAAAGACCGAACAGTGCTTGCTGTACCCCACGGTGAAAGCAAGGTTTTTTTTTTTTTTTTTTTTTATTCCACTGGATTCGGGCTCTGCTTCCACCAGCCCAGCCGCTGTGGTCGCGTGTGAGGTCACAAGTTAGTCAGCGTCCATCATTCCCTGCACCCCTGAACGGGCGAGGGGATGGGATTTGCAGTTGGGGGCGGGGCTCTATTTTGGGAAAAGCCCCCAAGGATTCTATGCCGTCCCTACAGAACCACTGGCCCCCAGGCCTTTCTTCTTCACATCCCCACTTGTGGTAGAGAGGGGACTTTCTGTAGTTTGCAAATGTTTTGGGTTTTTTGTCTCAAATCTCCCCCGTCCCGTCCCGTGCCCTCTCCGTGCCCTCTCCGGGGAGTTCACTAAAGCTCTGTGAGCTCAGGTCCCCAGGGCTTGCAGGGCGCTTGACTGACATTGACTCATTCAGTGAATGTCACCCCTTCCCCAGAGCACCCGGAGAGTCCCTGACCCGGGTCTCACCCCTAGGGTCTGCCTTCTTGCTTTTCCTCTGGATGACACCCCTCCCTCCCACTGTGTGAGTGCTCAGCCTTCAGGTCTCAGCTCAGTGGGCTGCTCTCGTGGCCCTGGACCAGCCAGTCCTCGTGGCGCACTCATTCATGTGACAGACACGCTGGTCTCTGAGCTTCTGTGCTCCCCCCCACCCCACCCCCGGCCCCAAGGCTGACGGGCTGCATGGCCAGATCAGCATCTTGTCCTCAGGGACCATGAAATCTGGCTGGGATCACAAGTTCAGCTCAGAGGTCCCCTCTTGGCTGCCATGACCAGGACAAGGCTCCGGGGCGAGCATGCAGGAAAGGCTCTCTCAGCGCCGGGCTGCAGGGCTCACGCAGGGAGCAGGCTCAGAAACAGAGACAAGAGGGGAGGAGCCACATCAGGTAGTCACTGTATTTTATTGGAAAACATTGATATATATTTTTCTTCACAGCTTGAACTGAACACAATATTGCCCGGTTTAAAAAAAAAAAAAAAAACAAAAAAGAAAGGAAGAAAACCAAAACCAAAACACTCCGAAAATGTCCACAGCCTCACGCCTACCTGCCCTTACCCTCAGCTCTTGGCTGGGTCTCCCACTACGGCCCGTCCCTCCCCTCCCCTCCCCCCGGAGGCTGGGTACCAGAGGGTGGATGAGGAGATTCTCAAAGCTGGGCAGGTCCCAGGAGAAGCCACTTGAACAACCTGGGTGGGGGTGGGGGGGTGGGGCAGGATGAAACGAACAGAAAAAGGAAAAGAAAAATCCAGACGACCGAACTGCCCACATTGACTTACTTGTCCCAGAGGCGAAAATCAGAAGCAAGGTCACGGATCATGCTCTCCGCTGGGGGGGTGGGGGGGCAGGCAGGCGGGCGAGGGGAGAGAGGGCACAGAGACAGCACGGGTGTTAAAGGAGCCAACCGAGTCACCACGGAGAAGCGGGAGGGGCTGGCTGACCAGGGAGCAGAGCTGCCCTCGGCCGCCAGTCCCCCGGGCAGCTAGCCCACAAGACTGTTTTATTGCAGGTATGTTCTCTTGAGAGCATGGCGGGGCTCACCTTCCCTCACCCACCCTTCAGCTAGCCCGGTATCGTTTTTTGACAGGATCAGTTTTAAGGGGCATGAAGAAAAAAACCAAAGGATAACCTGTACATGACAAAGCAACATCCCCACATCCGCTCCAACGAGGGGACCTCGGTGCGGGCGGGCAGGTGCGTCACGGCGGAGCGGCTGGGACGTTAGCACCAGGTATTTACAGAACAGCTCGAGATCACTTTAGAAACATGGGCACGTATAATTTGTAGAGTGACCAGTTGAGCAGCCCCCACCCAGCCCAACCTCAGGAAGTCAATCAGATGGTTTCAGAATAGCAGCCAGTGGGACCTGAGTGGTGTTCGCTCTATGCGTCCCCTTCCGTGAGTCGGCCCCCTCCAGCGGTAAAAAGAATGCCAGCTTCCAAGACTCCCTTGCCCCTCGACCCCGTCCTGGACCATATCCAGTCAACACCACAACTCCTCAAATCCCCCCAGTCCTTCTGGAATGCCTCTGTTGGCACCCCTGCCCCAAAAGGTTGCTGGGATGTGCACACAGAATCACAGGGCTGGTTGCATGCAACAGCAAAAGGCATAATGCTCTTCTGCCTGGGCGAGGCCTCACCCCTCCCTCGCAGGTCCTGGGACAGGGCTGGCAGCCACCCCAGCACCCAAAATAAGATGACACACGAAAGGAAACAAACCAAAACAGAGGAGAGCCACCCGGGCTGGAGGAGGAGGGCAGAGGCTCCCCTAAGGGGAAGGGGGCTTCATCTTATGAATGCATCAGGCCTTGGAAGATGTGAACGGAAGTGGGGAGGGCAGAAGGAAGAGATGAGGGGCATGGGAGGAGACTCGAGGGGGGAGAAAGAGCAATCATGCAGCTTGGGACAAATCTTTTGTTGCTTTATCAGATTCTCAGTCAATCAACTGGTGTTTGCTAGAACCGGGGAACGCAGGGGAGTGTTGAAGAGAGCGCGCGCGCGAGGAGAGAGAGATCACGAGAATGGGCATCACCAGCTGCCCAGGGGCCTTCACTTGGCAGTCATCATCTGTACAAACTCTGTGAAGCGAAAGAGAGAAGGAGTAGGTCAGCCGGCGAGCGGGCCGAGCCAGCCGCCCTCCCGGACACGAGGGACCTGGGGCTCGTTCCTGACGCCGCGACTCGCGCTTACAGTCAGGGAGACAGGGCCCCGGCGGCCGCTCACCTTCATAATTGACCTGGCCGTCTCCATCGATGTCGGCCTCTCTGATCATCTCGTCCACCTCCTCATCGGTCAGCTTCTCGCCCAGGTTCGTCATTACGTGACGCAGCTCGGCAGCGCTGATGTAGCCGTTGCCGTCCTGGGTGTGGGGACAGGGAAAGGCTCCGAGTGGGAGGCTCTGCTGGGGGCGGGGGTGGGTGGGAGCGGCAGCAGGCAGGGAAAGGGGCCCTCCTGAGGTTGCAGGGCAATGGCGCTGGCACTGGAACCCAGGCCTTGGGGAAGGATTCCCCCCGCCCCCCCCAGCTCTGTCCCTCCGCCGGAGTCCCTGAGCCACTCTGGCAAACAACTGCCTACCTTGTCAAAGACACGGAACGCCTCTCGGATCTCCTCCTCGCTGTCTGTATCCTTCATCTTTCTGGCCATCATGGTCAGGAACTCCGGGAAGTCAATGGTCCCATTCCCTGGAAGGTGGGGGAGTCGGGAATGCTCTCGGCCTGGAGCCTGGGAGACCACCCCAGAGCCCTGGCAGAGGAGGTTAACGGGCTGGTCCGTCACCCCGAGGATGGCTCCCGGTGTCACGAGACGCAACCGAGAACAGAGCCCCCGCACACCCGCTCCGTGGGGCTCACCATCGGCATCCACCTCATTGATCATGTCCTGTAGCTCTGCTTCGGTGGGGTTTTGTCCCAGGGATCTCATCACTGTCCCCAACTCCTTGGTGGTGATAGTTCCATCTCCATCCTTGTCAAAGAGGGAGAAGGCCTCCTTGAACTCTGGGTAAGAGAGGGAAGGAATCAGAGGTCAAGGGCCACAAGGAAAGCCCTCTGTGAGAGAAGGTAAAGGGAGTCCTGTCGGAAGGAGCCAGAACAAGACTTCCACTCCAGGCCCCCCGCTTCGGCGCTCAGGACAGACCCCTTCCTTCCTTCGGTCAACTTTCACTAAGCACCTACTCTGTGTCAAGGGAAGTCACCTGTGGGGCCAACCTGGCTCGGTGAGCACAGAAGGGAAGCAGGCTGAGAGCTGTCCTCAGAGAGTTCTACATTTCTTGCTGGTCCCTGGCTTCGACCTCTCCCTCCAGTGATGAAATGGACTAATGTCATGGGGTGGGCAAGAGCCAAGAGAAATCTCCATCTGAGGTCTGCCAGCCAAGGTCACCTGGCTAGGACGGGAAAGGGAGGCTGCGAAGGCCTTCAGTGGTACTCCCAGCCCAGCTCCCTCAGCCAAAGCGGCCGGCTTCCAGAGGAGGAGCCGGGTGGCCGCGTGCGGTGGGGTGCGGGGGTGCGCAGCGGCAGAGCGCGGCTGGCGCGCGGCGCGCGGGTAGGTGGGGGGGGGGGTGGAAGGAGGCGGGACGGCTGCCAAGCTGGATGAAGAGCTAGTGGCGCCGAGTGGGAAGGCCACAGCTGGGGACGCGTCGGGCGCGGGGAGAGAAGCACGTGGCTGTGGCCCTCCCACGGGGCCCATTTTGGCGCCTGGTGCTCCCTACCCCCAAACCCTCAGAGAACAGATGCCTGGCAGCCTATTCCCGGGGAGTGTGGGCTGGGGTGAGGTGGTGGGCAGTTTGCTAATGGGGACAGGGTGGAGAGTGGAGTCCGTGTTTGTGTCACATGAGGGCAGAGCCGGGGTGTGGGTGGCAGGTGCAGTGGGAGACACACACACAGCCGAGAAGCTGTGTCCCCGAGCCTCTGGGTCACGGGGAGAGGCGTCTCCTTGGGGATGCCGGGACCTCCCCGTGCTGGGGCCTGGGTGTTCTCGTGGAGGACGCGGAGTGGGTCACAGGGGCACCTTGAGCTCCTGATCACTGAACAATGAGCTGGCGCTCCAGCTTTCCTCGGTGGGTTTCCATGGCCACCGGGGGGCTAGAGTTTAGAAGCCGAAGGTGTGCCCGTGCGCTGGGGGGTGGGGGAGGGAGGAAAGGACAGAAGCAAGTCCGCTCCTGCCTCGTCCCGCTTCAGATGCGGAGGAGTATTCAATACTTGTCACGCAGCCCGTCGGATGTGACAGCAAAGCTGGGGCTGGGGCAGCTGCCGGGGCCCGGGGCCCACTCCGTGAATCCTTCCTCCTGTCTGCTTTGTGCTGGCCCCTGACTATGGAGAGAAACTGGGAGCTGGTTTCCCTCCTCAGCAGCTCACAGTCTTGGGAGAGGGGGACTGAGAAGCCCACCGAATCACAGGACGGTTCCTGTAGCGGTGACCTTTCTGGGGCGGAGGGGCCAGGTGGCTACAACAATGAATTAGATGGGATTCCAGGATTTCTTCTGGCTTACTGGGGGATACACAACCATTCCTTTATTCATTTATTTGGCCAACAAAAATTTACGGAGTATTTTTCTGTATTCCAGGCACTGAAGGTACAGCAGGGACCAACAAAAAACAAAGCCCCCAACTCAAGGAGCTCACATCTAGTGACAGGAGATACAGTAGGTGAAGACATAAAATACTTCCAGAGAGTGAGAAAGGCCACGAAGGAAACACACAGAGTGACAGGACAGAGGGTAAAGGAAGCCTGTCTGTCGGGGCCGGGGAGTTAGGGAAGGCCTCTCCAAGGTGACATCCGAGCGGAGGCCCAGATGATGGGAAGGAACTGCTCGTGCAAGGAGCTGGGCGGCGGGGGGGGAGTCATTTCTGGCAAAGGAAAGTGACTGCGAGCACGTGCAAAGGGGAGTGCAAAGCACAGGCAAGTGCAGAGGTGGGAGTGACAAGCCATCTCCTGGGTGGCTCCTAAAGTGGGACAGGAGCTCCGCAGCCCCACGGGGAGGCTCACCTTCGGAGCCCAACTGGCAGAAGCTGGGACAGAGCGCCGGGTTCACCCTGCAGCCACTGAGCAACGAAAGGCCCCCGGTGACCCACGGCCAGGAGAGGAACACAGTTTTGGCATCTGGTAAATGCCTGGCTCAGGACCTTGGGGGTTTGGTGCTACTGGGGCGCAGTGTGCTCTTATCCACGGTTCCCAATGTTCTAAGCACAAGGCCCAGCATTAACTGAGGTAGGGGCCACATGAGTTCATCTGTCAGATGCCACTCCCGGCCGGAGTAAGATTTGGCTGGGGATGCAGGGGCCTTCCCAAGGCAGGAGCAGGAGCAGGAGCAGGAGGTGGAGGAGGTGGAGGTGGAGGAGGAGGAGGGGGGTAGGCAAGCTCACCTGCGATCTGCTCCTCAGTCAGCTGGTCAGCCTGGAAAAGCAAGAAGGAGAGAGTCAGTCACCAGGCTCGCCAGCCGTGGTCCGCACATCCTGCCGGCTCAGCCCAGCCCCCTCTGGTGAGGCTGGCTCCACAGGGCATCCCATGCACCTGGGCAAAAGGGGTGCATGCCAGGGTCAGGGTCTGCAGGAGAGCCAGGCTCTGGGAGAAAGTCTGGTGATTCAGGAAGCTGGGGACGAAAATGGACCAGAAACCCAGGCCTGCCTGCCACGGGGCCCAATTAAGTTGCCCAGACCCAAGGGCTTCCAATCCTGACCCAGGGCTTGGGAGCCACAGTGGGTGGGGAGACAGCCTGCCCCAGCCCAGCTGCGCCCGCACAGCACGGGTCCGTGTCTCCACCGCTGAGAGCCCCAGAGGCTGAGTGAAGGGAGCAGTTGCCCTAGAGGCCTAATCAAGCAGCTCTGGAAGGCTCCAAACTGAAGCAGGCCAGTCCCTGGGTAGGACGGACGGAAGATGTCTGGGGCTCTTTGCTAGTTTCTGTGTCACCTATTTGGAGGCAGCAGGTCCAAGCACAGTGGACGCAGCCGGCAAGAATTCTCCTAACTGGTAGCTCTGAATTGCCCCGGGTACTCGAAAGAACCCTGGTCAGGCCAGAGGCAGCCGCTCCGCCCCTCCCTGCCCACAGGGCAGGCACAGGGCACCGTTCTGTTCTGTTTCTTTGGGGCAGGAAGGGCCAGTGTCGGGGAGGGGACCGCAGTGAGCAGCAGCAATGGCGGCAAAGGCTGGAGGACTGAAGTCAGCTTCCCCGGCTTCGCTGCAGTTTTTAACCCCTTCCAGCCCTGGCCACTCTGGGGACTGGCCTGTTGGTGGCAGGCAGCCCTTGCTGCATGCGGGGTTTGGGGGTGGGGGTGGGGGAGGGGAGAGGCACAGAATAGCTTTTTTGGCACTGGTGTCACACTGGTGTCCTCCGGAGGAGCTGGGCAGGGGGGAGGGGGGACGAGTCCCAACATTTAAGCTCTAGGCCCCAAATGCAGGAATTTTCCTTGGTTTTGGCAAATGCTGCCAAGAGGGCACCACCCTGCCTGGTGCCCAGACAACCGCCCCCTCCTTTACTCCCTTTTGCAATCAGGGAAAAGGGGCTGCACATCTATGGCAGGGCTGTAGCCTTGAGGCTGAGAGAGCCCTCAAAACTAGTGCAAACTGTCTGCACAGTGGTTCCAGAGCTTCCACTGGAAGCTAGCAGTGACCCTCCCACCCCCACCCCGTCCCAAATACTAAGAATCGGTCACATAAGAACTGGTCTAAAATGTCCTTTACCTTTTTTTTTTTTTTTTTTAATCTAAGGGAAAAGGAACTTGAGGCCAAGCCCCAAAAAGGCAGAGGGGAGGGGAAATCGAAGTGATGATGACAGAAGAGAGAGGGCTAGGAGAGGAAGGAAGAAGGAAGGTAGAGAAGGAAAAACACCACACACGCACATTCTGGAAAAGGCCAAAGTCTAAAGGGAAGGTTACGAGGCCAAATGGAGACGCTTCTGCATTGCCTTCGAACAAGACGTCGGGCTGCTGGGCTCTAAACGCCAAGCTGGGAGCTCTGGCCCATGAGCCCCCTGCTCTGGCTGCTTCCCTTGGCTCCCACGGGCCAAGAAGCCTGGTTGTGACACCCGAGGAAGCTGCTGGGGGAAAGCGAGAAGACAGGATGGGCTTCTGGTTACGAAGGCCAGGCAACGCCAGGGCAGAGGGAAGAGAAAGAACCGAGGGCAGAGGGACAGCGTGGGGAGGAGGGCTGCTATTCCATCTGCTGCTCGGCCTGGCCCAGAATGGAAGGAGCCAGCCCTATCGGGGCCCTTCCCACCCCTACCGCCCCACTCCGCAAGAAGCCCAACTGTTCCCCCCTTTGGGCAGCACCATCGGGGGCTGGGACAGGTGGCCCCGCGGGCTCAGGAGTGGCTCTGAAGGCCCGTGGCTGCCACTCCCGGCCGACAGGCTGGCAGGCACGGAGGAGGCATGCCACACGGCCACGCGGGGCTGCTGCAAACAGGCGTGGCTCTGCCTCCTCCTGGTTAGGAGACCCTCTCCTCCCCCTCCACCCCCCCCCCCGCCCTGGGGTGGAGAAGCAAAGGTCCCAACTCCGAGCTATAGGCCTCAAAGCATGGCCACAGAACTGATCACCCAAGAAACTGTCCTCGCCGGGGACCCCTTCCCGGGATTTCTTCCCTTTCCAAATCTGAAGATTTTCCGCTTTCACCAAAACTGTCTCCAAAATAACCCAGCTGGTCTCCTGCTTCCTTACCCCTCATCTTCCTTCAGCTCCAGCAAGGGGCTGGACAAGAAAAAAAACCCTGGGGTGGGGGAGGGAAGAGGGTATTATTTCTCTGCCCTGACCCAGCCCCCAGCCAATGCCAGAGAGCAGTGTTAGATGAGATCAGAAACCAAGGCCAGGGCCCCTCACCCGGGCCAAGGAGGAGCCACAGTGCTCAAGGCCAAAGTCCAAGGCCAGTTACCAGGGACTTGTCCCACCCATACCTTGCGGATTACGAGTGGGAAGAGAAACTAGCTGCGGCCAAAGCTCAGGTCCTATGTGGGAGGTGGGGGGCCTCTTGGCACCGGCCAGTAAGTACTTGAGGGCCCCTTCAGCGAGGTCGTACTGGGGGAAAATGGGGTAGTGGCAACCGGAGCTACCAGGTCTGTGTCAGCAAGTATGAGATCTGATCCACAGCAGCGGCTGCTTGTTCTCCCCAGCCTTGCCAGGGAGGAGGGCTGCGCACGGTTCCGAAGCTGAGCCTGGGGGGGCTGTGCGTGTTGTGGGTGGCAGGGCGCAGGAAAGAACTAGTCTGCTGGGTTTCTCTCAAAGCTCCAGCTGTGTGAATTAACAGAGGCACCCAGTGAGGGGCCCCGAACGGAACAAGTGGCCCTCGGGCAGATGACGGGGTCCCTCTGGAGGTCCTCTCTGTTCAAGCTCTGCAGCCCCCAACCCCGAGGCCACGGGAACAGGCATCCGATTGTCACCGACGCCACACTGTACTGCACTGTCATTTGGCACAAGTGAGGAGACGCACAACAGTGCACGGAGCTGGAGCCCACAAGAAAACCAGCACTCCTGTTTGGAAAAAGCAGCTCTCTCGGTCTGAAAGGGGCAGCGAGGGAGTGAGATTCTAGGCTTAAAAGGCTGGCTCGTTTGATGCATCCCAAACTTTGGTCCCCCACCCCCATTTCATGCGGCTTCAGTGCGCAATAGGGGCCCAAACAACTCCGCCCACCTGCTCCCACTGCCGGGGTGCCTCCTGCCCAGCCATTCTTCCTGGGGAAGGGGGACCATGTGGCCACTCCCTTCGGCCTCTGCAGCCCACTCCCCATCTAGACTGAACAGTCTTTGTCCTGGTCTTTCCCTGGAGACTTCCAGGGAGCTGCCCACATCCACCTCCAAATCAAATCTAGGCCCACCTTGGCTGCCATTCATTTTCTCCTCCGACACCCCCCTCCCCAGGCCTCCTTCCACCTCACCTCCCACCACCCAAGCCAGGCTCCTCTCCTACCCCCACCTTCTCATGGACCCAACACAACACTCCGCCCCAGCCCCCTCCCATGAAAACAAGCCTCTCTAGTTCAACAGCCTCAACCCACTAGTAACCTCAGAACCTTTTCTGGCCGCCCCCCAAACCAACCACGAGGCCTCCTGCTCCCCCATCACTGCCAAGCACCAGCCTTGCCATTCCCTCTTAACCACCTCCCCGACCCCAATCCTTTTCAGTCCCTGCAGGCTCCCAGAACATCTTCTAACCTCCACTGCCACCCACCCCTGGCTCTTCCTCCCCCAAGCTTGCACCTCACCCTCCTCCTCCTTCCTCTGCAATGCTGGTCTTCCGAGAACCGCCCCCCTCCCCTCCGGGGTCTGATCTGCAGAAGTCACCCCCATCCCTGCCCCTCTCCCCACCCATCGGGAGCGCCCCGGCAGCCTGGCCTTCCTCTGATCTCCCTTCCCCGCATCCTTTTAGGATCCAAAGTGTTCATTAGGGCCCGAATACCCCCTTCCCCGGCCATTGCTTCTTACCTCGCCCCCCCAAGGGGTCCAAACACCCCACCTCAGGGACCCAATGGCCCACCTTGCGTCCAAAAGCCCTTCTTGGGGTCCAAACGCCCCCTCTGAGGGTCCAGATGCCCCATCCTGGGTTCAGATGCCCCCTTTGAGAGTTCGGGTGCCCATTTTGGGATCTAAGCACCTCACCTGGTATTAAAAGTGGCTTTTGAAGCCCCTAACCCTCTTTTGGGATCCAAACATCCCGCTCTGGGGTTTGAATGCCCCCGACAGGGGGGCCGAGAGGGGTCCAGGGGCGCTCGCCGGGGCCCCGACACCCCCTATGCTGGGTCCGCTTGCCCCCTCAGGAATCCTGCCCCGCCGTGCCCGCCTCAGAACCCCCAGCCTGGGCGGCTCCCCCAAGCCTCACTTACCATGGCGAGGCCGGGGTGTCCGGAGCGCGGGGATCAAGGTTCCTCCGGCGGCGGCAGCAGCTGCAGCTCGAGCTCCGCCGCGCGTCCGCGCCTCCACACTCACTACCCGCAGCGCGCGCCGCCGCCGCCGCCTCCCGCCCCAACGGTCCTTCAACGGCCGCCGCGCGCGCGCCCCGCCTCGCCCGGCCCCGCCCCGCCCTGCCCGCGTGCCGCCGCACTGCGGCTCCCGCGGATCCCTCCGCGCCCCACTCCGCACCGACGCGCCCGCGGATCTCTCGCGCCCGCCCCACACAGAGCCGGGCTTTGCCTCCGGCCGCGCGCGCGCGCGCGCGCGCGTGCGTGCACCCGCCGCGGGACTACTTTCCGTTGCCGCGCGCTCCGCCCCCCTGCGTCCTCTCTACTCGCCTCCCCGGCGGAGGGGCACCGGTCGGCGGCGCGTGACGCGTCCCTGTGTGAGCCGCGCCGCTATTGGGCCCGGGCCATGGCGGAAATGAGAGCGCGGTGCCGATTGGTCCGGCCTTCCCTGCAATGCGTCAAACTGGGGCGAGCCACTGCGTGGTGGTGGTGGGGAAGCTTGAAGTGTGTGCCTGCGGGGAGCCGTGAGGTGTAACGAGGCGAAGGGAGAAGCTGGGTGGCTGTTAGAGACGCAAATACATCGTCTTGGTGGCCAGGGAGAGGTAAAAGGGGGGGCGGAAGATACAGAAGGACTATCTCGGCTCTCCCCTCTAACAGATGGAAGATGGTGCAATCCAAAATTCTGGGGTCTGGAAGCCCCGCCCCCATCTGGGCCCTACGAGGTGGCGGGGTCTTCAAGGTTCTCCTCTTCCAGTAAAGGTTCCACCTGTGGGGGCAGGTGTCTGCGCCCTGAGACGCACTCCATAGGTGTGCGGGACCCTTACCCCCACTTCACGCTTGATCAGCTCAGAGTCAATGAAATTGGGGCGGTCACAAGACAGCCTTTGGGAACAGGGCACTCATTCATTCATTCAATAGCATGAATGGGGCGCCTCCTGTATGCATGGACCTGTCTTGGGCTGGGCTGGGGAGACCGTACTTCCCAGCCATTCTGGTATCTCCTAGACCCACCTGATTCTTGCACTTCTCGTTGCAATGTTCCAGCCGTAGGAGGAAAAATAATGCGAAGGTTAGCTGAAAACTGTTTACTGGCGCTCAGAAACAACCTTCTTTTGTTTAGAATAGGAGCTGCCATTCCTTTATGTGCCCCGCCCCTCATCCCCCTATCATTGGCCGAGGAATGGGCAAGTGAGTCAAGCTGGGCCGTTCCTTATGTCCCACCTGGCACAGAATGTAGGTTGAATCAATGAGAGTCCTTCCCTCGGTTTTTGGATCTGGAGTCTGGGGGCAAGAAGCCTTTTCATTATGGGGGTGCCTGGCTGGTTCAATCAGAGCATATGACACTTGACCTTGGGGTTATGAGTTCAAGTCCCACGTTGGGTGTAGAGATTACTTAAAAATAAAATATATTTTTTTAAAAAAGTCTTTTCTTTGTGGGTGGTGAGGCTTTGAAGGAATAGGTCCAGAGCTGTCTGTGGCCATTTTCCCACTTCTGGAGGAGAAAATAAAACTGACACCAGGGAGAAGCAAGTAAGAGATGGAGTGAGAGTCCCTTTGGCATTTACTTCACTGGTTCCAGTACTCTCGAGGCCAGCTGCACACCATCATGCAGGACTTTGAGTACACAAACTATTAAAATTTCCCTCTTATCCCAAACTAGTTTGAGTTCAGTTTTTATCACTTGCATCCAAAGAATTCCTGATGGATGTGAGCTGGGCTAAACTCTGTCTTGGTCATCAGCACTGGCCATGAAACAGAAGGCCAAGGACCCCAGTCAACATTTGCTGAACAAATAAGCGAAATGAGGGCATGCTCATGCTCTCTCCTCCTCTCTTTCTCTTGACTCTGAATTTCTACCAGGCAGATCTTAATTCCTGAATTACTTGGGGTTATGAAATAGCAAATATACTACAAGTAACGTCTTTCAGCACTTACTCTGTTCCACGAACTGTTCCAAGCACTTCGTGTTCATTAGCTCGTTTAATTCTCAGCCTCTCTATGGATTTGTTACTTCCATTTTTTTCATTTGATGAAACTGTTGCGTTGCCACTGGAGTTAAATGAGACCAGAGAGATATGAAGGCTTGACCAAGAACAGAATCAAGTCGCTTGCCCGTGGTCAAGGGGGTAGAGTCAGGATTTGAGCCCAAGCAATTTGACTGAAAAGTCCACACTCCTAAACGCCATTACACTACCAGTGAGAGAGATTGGATTTGTCTTCGATGATCCATTCTCCCTCTCTTCAAGAGTAATAGAAGTGTAGGGGCGCCTGGGTGGCTCAGTCGTTAAGCTTCTGCCTTCAGCTCAGGTCATGATCCCAGGGTCCTGGGACCGAGCCCCGCATCGGGCTCCCTGTTACGCAGGAAGCCTGCTTCTCCCTCTTCCCCTCCCCCTGCTTGTGTTCCCTCTCTCGCTGTCACTCTCTCTGTGTCAAATAAATAAAATTAAAAAAAAAAAAAAGAGTAATGGAAGTGTAGCTGGGCACTTTGCCACCCCAAATAGAAACTACATTCCCCAATCTTCCTTGCGTTTAGGCTCATTCTGTGAACAAAGGAGAGGAGCACTCTTTTACAGAGGAAGGGGGGCAGGTTGGAGAGGGGTTGTTATAAACCAAAGGTCCAGCAAAAAGAAAAAAAACAAAAAACAAAACAAAACGAGAAACCAAACCAGAGGTCCGTTGGACTAATCTGGGAGTTTGAAGTGTTGAAGCTGTTCATTGGCTGAGTTGTGACCGCTCTCATTGGCTGGGCTGTTGCTAGGCAGGAGAGAATCTTTCTCCCTCCCTGGGGCTGTTGTGAGGGAAGCTTCTGCCTGCTGGGAATGCAAAGTACTCTCTTCTTTTGGGGTCTGCAATTGGAGTGGTAGGGAGTGGGAGCTCCCCCTTCTGGCCTCCGACCTCGTTTTATTTTATTTTATTTTGTTTTGTTTAATTTTTTTTATTATTTTATTTCATTTAAGATTTCATTTATTTATTTGACAGAGAGAGACACAGCGGGAGAGGGAACACAAGCAGGGGGAGTGGGAGAGGGAGAAGCAGGGTTCCCGCCGAGCAGGGAGCCCGATGCGGGGCTCGATCCCAGGACACTGGGATCATGACCTGAGCTGAAGGCAGATGCTGAACGACTGAGCCACCCAGGTGCCCCTTGTTTTACTTTTTTAATGTGTGTCCTAGAATACCTAATATAACACATGTGGCTTGCATTATATTTCTATTGTCAGCACTGCTCTGAGGTAGGTACTATTATAATACATTTATAATCTCCGTCCCAAAGATGAAGAAACTGAGGCACAGAGAAGTTATTTGCTTAAGGTCATACAGCTAGGTAGTAATAGAAACAGTATATGAACCAAACAGACTGGTTTCAGGTTCCATGCTCATAACTACTACATTATACTTCCAATCCATGGTAGGTTTTTGTCTAAGATAAGCATTTAAAATTACATTTCCCTCTAAGTACTGCTTTAGTTGCATCCCCCAAATTTTGGCATGTTGCCTTTTAGTTTTATTGAGTTCAAGATGTTTCTTAATTTCCCTTGTGATTTCTTCTTTGATCTCTAGATTATTTATTATTGTGTGTAATTTTCAAATATTTGGGGTTTTCCCATGTATCTTGTCATTGATTTCTAATTTAATTCCATGATGATCAGAGAATATACTTTTCAGTCCTTTGAACTTTATTGAGACTTGTTTTATGGGCCACCAATATATGGCATATATTGGTTAATATTCTATGGGCACTTGGAAAGAATGTGGCTGTTGTGTGGAATAGTCTATAAATGTCGATTATGTAAAATTGGGTGATAGTGTTGCTCAAGTCTTCTATGTCTTTACTGTTTTTTGCCTACTTATTCTAGCAACTACTGAGAAAGCAGTGTTAACACTTCCAACTGTAATTGTGATTTTGTTTATTTTCCCGTCTAGACCTGTCAAACGTTGCTTCATGTATCTTGAAACCCTGTTATTTGGTACATCTACATTTATGATTGTTATGTCTTCCTGACAAATGATTTCATAAGTATGAAGTGATTTTCTTTATTTTTGATATTATTCCTTATTTTGAAATCTAGTTGGTCTGATCTCAATATAAACACTCTAGGTTCTTATATTTTCTGTTTGCATGGTAAATTTTTTTCTACCCTTTTACTTTTGATGTGACTCTATCTTTATATGTAGAGTGTGTTTCTTGTGAACAGCATATAGTTGGGTCTTGCTTTTTTATCCAGCCTGACAATCTCTGTATTTTGATCAGAGTGTTTAGTTCATTTATATTTAATGTGATTAATCATAGTTTGAAGTTTGCCATCTTGCTGTACAATTTCTATTTGATCCATCTGCTATTTGTTCCTATTTTCTTGCCTTCTTTTAGGTTATGTGTATTTTTTAGTATCCCATTCTTTCCTCTGTATTTTTTTTTAAGATTTTATTTATTTATTTGACAGAGATTGACACAGCGAGAGAAGGAACACAAGCAGGGGGAGAGTGAGAGGGAGAAGCAGGCTTCCCACAGAGCAGGGAGCCTGATGCAAGGTTCAATCCCAGGACCCTGGGATCATGACCTGAGCCAAAGGCAGACACTCAGGACTGAGCCACCCAGGTGATCCTTTCCTCTATATTTTTAAAAGCTTTGTATTTTAGGATAATTTTAGATTACAGAAAGGTTGCAAAGAGTACAGAGGGTTCCCATATACCCCACACCCAGTTTCCCCTGTTATTGATTTTACATGAGTATGGTACATTTGTCACAAGTAATGAACCAATATTGATATATTATTATTAACCAAAATCCAGTTTTTGGCATTTATCTAATGTCCTTTTTCTTTTTTTAAAGATTTTATTTATTTATTTTGACAAAGAGAGACACAGCGAGAGAGGGAACACAAGCAGGGAGAGTGGGAGAGGGAGAAGCAGGCCTCCCGCAGAGCAGAGAGCCTGATGCAGGGCTCGATCCCAGGACCCTGGGATCATGACCTGAGCCGGAGGCAGACACTTAATGACTGAGCCACCCAGGTGCCCCTCTAATGTCCTTTTTCTGTTCCAGGATCACATCACTTTTACTCATCATGTCATTAGCCTCCTCTCGGCATGATGGTGTCTCAGATTTTCTTGGTTTTGATTACCTTGACAGTTTTGGGGAGTACTGGTCAGGCCTTTTGTAGAACAGCCCTCTGTTGGTGTTTTCTGATGTTTCTCACGATGAGACTGGGATTAGGGTCATTCTCATCACATCATAAGAAGGGTACATGATTTATCACTATTGATGAGCACCTGGCTGAAATGGTTGTTCATCAGATTTCTCCCCTATAAAGTTACTGTTTTTCCCCTCCCTCTCCACACTGTACTTTGGAAGGAAGTCACTCTGCATAGTCTATACCTAAGAAGTAGAGAGTTATGCTCCATCTCCTTGAGAGGGTAACATCTACATACATTTTTGGAACATATAGTCCACCCAAGAAATCTGTACGTTCTCCCCTATTTGTTTACTTATTCAATCATTTTATTTATATCACTGTGGACTTATGGATATTTATTTTATACTATGTCTTATAATAAAATACTACATTATTTATTTTCTTGCTCAAATTGTTCCAGCTTTGACTACTGGGAGCTCTTTCAGTTGCCTTCTGTGTCCCTTTGGCATCCACTCATCGTGTATGTGTGTGTGCGTGTGTGTGTGTGTTGGCACATTTTTACTTTCTGGCACTATAAGATATCCCAGGCTCACTTTGTACATTTCTTGCTGCAGTCCTAGAATCAGCCATTTCTCCAAGGAGGCTCCTTTTATTGGAGAATGTTAGAAACCAGATCTGGGCTCTGAGGTGCTCATTGTTACTGATGATCGTTTTTCTAACTCTACCTCTTCGCATTCTATTTTTGTGATTGCTCCATGTATCCCTAAATGGTCACAATTGGTCACCCATCTTTAATTTTTTATCAGATTAAGTTTTTATTTTAAAATCAGTATCTGATATAATAGAAGATCAAGAGGCAGGGTCAGCCCAGGACTGGTTCAGTAGCTCAATGATGTAACTAAGGACCCAGACTCTTTTTCTGCATCTAGTCTGATATCCTCAGTGTTTCCTACTTTCAGGCTCTTTGCTTCATGGTGCAAGGTGGCTGCTATAGCTCCAGACATTACTTCCCAAGATAGTACCACAAGTCAGGATGAAAAGGAGTAGGGCTCTTCTGTTTTTGTTTGTTTGTTTGTTTGTTTGTCTGTTTTTATCAGAGAAAATAAACCTTGCTCCCAAATCCCTTCAAGTTTCACTGGCCCAAAATGGGTCACAGGATCACTCCTAAAACCAATCACTAGCAAACAGGAACAAGGCTCAGACCAATCAGGGTTCACTTTTTGGGGCAAAACTCACCTTCCTTGAGCATGCTGTTACTTAGTAACGGGACAAAACCAAGGCTGGTTTAGCAAGAGAGAGGGGTGTGTGGTGGGGGAAATTTCTGCCATGTGGAAAAGTCTAGATTTTTTTCTTTGAAAATTCTGGAGGAAAAAGAGGAGGAGAGTAAGTTGTCCATCACATGGAAAAACATTCTTAATCCCCTTCTCTTTACACATTTCTATTCTTTCCCCCAAGCTTTTCTCCCAAAGCAATTTCTTCAAACCTCACCTTTCTCTTAAAATGACTTGTAGTCATTTCCTGCAGTTGATCCAGCACTAGTGTTGCTCTGTGAGGTCATCCAGGGCTGGTGGCTTGGCCCTGCCATCCTCCACATGTGTCTTCCATGTCTGCATCCAAACAGCTGCTACAGCTGTTGCAACTTCCCCACTGGCAGAAAGGAGAAAATGAGAGGCTCCTGGGTGGCTCAGTCGGTTGAGCGTCTGACTCTTGGTTTCTGCTCATGTCATGATCTCAGGGTCCTGGGATCAAGTTCCGCATCAGGCTCCCTGCTCAGTGCAGAGTCTGCTTGTCCCTTTCCCTCCCCATCTGGTCCACCTCCCCCCACCTTCTGCTCGAGCTCTCTGTCTCTCTCTCACAAATAAATAAAATCTTAAAAAAAAAAAACAAGAAAAGAGAAAATGAGGAAGAAGGGCACTTACTCTTGTCACTAAGAAGGTGCACTAGTTACAGTGAGTGATGTAAACTGTTGTAACAAATAAGCTCCCAAATCTCACACAAGGAAAGTGTGTATATTTCATCCACACAATGTGTAATGTGTTAGTTCCTTTTACGTAGATAGCCTTCAGGGACCCAGTTTCCTTTTCTTTTCGGGTTCTGTTGTCCCCTGAACACTCAGAATTCTCTTCTGGATCCATTGTCCAGCCAGAACTTGGGTGAAGAAAGAACATTGAGGACCATGTGGGTGAATTGTCCTGGATGCAGAGCATGTGTTTTAGTTGCAGTCCATGGGCCAGAACCCAGATCTGTGGCCAGATATAACTGCAGGAGAGGCTGGAGAACATAACTAGCTGTTTTACCAAGAAGAGGAAATGAGATTCGATGAATGTCAAATATTCTTTGCCGCAGCTGGAATGCTAAAATGAGTAGCTGAGAACTGATTAGATAAGGCACTATTATCCATATATATGTTTACATATAACATTTTCTGGGGGCGCCTGGATGGCTCAGTTGGTTAAGCGTCTACCTTCGGCTCAGGTCATGATCCCAGGGTCCTGGGATCGAGCCCCGCATCGGGCTCCCTGCTCTGCGGGAAAACTGCTTCTCCCTCTGCCTCTGTGCTCTCCCCCACCCCTCTCTCTCTCAAATAAATAAATAAAATCTTAAAAGATTTTTTTCTGAATCATTTGAGAATACGTTGGCGACCTCATGGCCACTTTACCTCTAGATACTTAAATGTGAATTTCCTAAGAACAAAGACCTATCGAATCACAGTGCAATGATCAAAATCAGAAAACTCAACACTGATACAATGATCTAACCTACAGGCCCCTTCAAAGTTTGCCAATTGTGCCAGCACTGTCCTTTATAGGAAAAGAAACATTTTCTTCCTTCCTTCCTTCCTTCCTTCCTCCCTTCCTTCCTTCCTTCCTTCCTTCCTTCCTTCCTTCCTTCCTTCCTTCCTTCCTTCCTTCCTCTCTGTCTCTCTCCCTCTCTTTCTTTCTTTCATTCTCCAACCAGAATCACCTATTCCATTTAACTGACACATTGCTTATTTTGGAGCAGTTCCTCAGTCTTTCTTTGTGTTTTATGAAATTGACAGTTTTGAAAATGTTATGTCAGGGGCGCCTGGGTGGCTCAGTCGTTGAGCGTCTGCCTTCGGCTCAGGTCATGATCTCGGGGTCCTGGGATCGAGCCCTGCATCGGGCTCCCGGCTCGGCGGGAAGCCTGCTTCTCCCTCTCCCATTCCCCCTGCTTGTGTTCCTTCTCTCACTGTCTTTCTCTCTCTGTCAAATAAATAAATAAAATCTTTAAAAAAAAAAAAGAAAATGTTATGTCAGTTACTTTGTAGCATGTCTATCAATTGGGGTTTGCCTGATGTTTTCTCATGACCAGATTCAGCTGATACATTTTTTTTAAAAGAAATATCCTAGAAATAACTCTGTGTCCTCATTGCATCTTATCAGTTTGTCCTGTTACTGGTGGTGGTGACGTTTCTCGCTGTGACTTTAGTCTTTTTCCTTTTGGAATTAACAAGGAATCTGTGGGGAGATGCTCCTGGTACTGTGTACCTATCGGTTCTCACCAAACCTTCATCTACTAACTTCAGAGGACTTCATTTTTGCACAGACTGCTGCTCCAGAACCAGCCAGTCTAAACCACAGGATCCTCGGATGTACAGAGCTCTTCAGAGTCAGGGCTCTCGTTAGTGCCTTTCTGTCTTTTTTTTTTTTTTTTTTTAAGATTTTATTTATTTGTTGGAGAGAGAGAGCGTGAGCAAGGGTACAAGCAGGGGGAGCTGCAGGCAGAGGGAGAAGCAGGCTCCCTGCTGAGCAAGGAGCCTGATGCGGGACTCAATCCCAGGGCACTGGGATCATGACTTGAGCCGGAGGCAGACGCTCAACCGACTGAGCCACCCAGGTGTCCCAGTGCCTTTCTGTCTTTATGTAAATCGTAACCCTCATCATATCTTTTTCACCCAGAAACGTAGGACAACCTAATCTCAATCCCTTTATGACCCTCTCTTCCCGAGCACAAGTGGCAGGGACTATGTCCAGTGAAGATGCCTCCAGGGTTCCCCATGCAGGTCTGTGACCCTTAGGCTGCCATGCACAAGACCGTTTGCACGGATTTCCGCTACCTGCTATTCCTTTCCAGAAAGGGTGTCACAGGGTGTCACAGAGCCTGTGTGGCTCAGTCGGATAAGTGTCTGCCTTTGGCTCAGGTCATGATCTCAGGGTCCCGGAATTGAGCCCCGCATCAGGCTCCCTGCTTAGCGGGGAGTTGGATTCTCCCTCTCCCACTCCCCCTGCTTGTGTTCCCTCTCTCCCTATGTGTCTCTCTCTGTCAAGTAAATAAAAAAAAATCTTCAAAAAAAAAATAGAAAGGGTGTCACAGGCACCAGCTCTCTCAGCAATCAGCTTTGTACTCGGTGAGCTCACTGTGTGTTCTGCCTTGGGGCATGTGTTGTTCTGGGTTATACTGATGTGGTTTATTCCATTCACACTGTGCCAGTCCCAGCCTGTGGGCAGTTCTGATGGGGACGGGGACTGTGAGCCTGGGTGACCCAGTTGTAGCAGCTGTGTGCTCACAGGGGCAGGGAGTGGCTCTGGCACTGATGGAAATAGACGCCAGCCACAGCGGGCCTGAGGCACCTGCCAGCCACACCGATTCTGGGTCTTGTTCTGGATCCTACTCTGGTCCATACACCTGGTTCTGCAGGTTTCACCTGACTCCCCCCACTCCACTGGATATTCTTTTGATTCCCATTTTGCAGATGAGGAAACTGAGGTTACAATGGACCAAGGATACGCAGACAGTGACAAAGCTGGGATTTTGGATGCTGGCCTATTTGGCCCTGAAGGCTGAGACCTTGGCCTTGGTGCTATTCTGCCTCCAGAATTACCCACTGAGTTATCCAGAGGTCTTTGGTAAGTCACCCAATAAAAGGCAGGTCCAGCCTAGGGATCCTTAAATACCCTCCCCCAAAGAGATACCCTCTCCCCAAATGACACTTTCTGTCCCCAAAACAATTCTTAGATTCTTTTTATTTTAAAGATTTTATTGGGGCTCCTGGGTGGCTCAGTCGGTTAAGCGTCTGCCTTCGGCTCAGGTCATGATCTCAGGGTCCTGGGATCAAGCCCTGCATCAGGCTCCTGCTCAGCAGGGGGCCTGCTTCTCTCTTTCCTGCTCCCCCTGCATGTGCTCTCTCTCTGTGTCAAATAAATAAATAAAATCTTTAAAAAAATAAAAAAGGGTGGGGCGCCTGGGTGGCTCAGTTGGTTAAGCGACTGCCTTTGGCTCAGGTCATGATCCCAGGGTCCTGGGATCGAGCCCCGCATCGGGCTCCCTGCTCGGCGGGAAGCCTGCTTCTCCCTCTCCCACTCCCCCTGCTTGTGTTCCCTCGCTCTCTGTCTCTCTCTCTGTCAATTAAATAAATAAAATCTTTAAAAAAAATAAAAATAAAAAAGGGTCACCTGGGTGGCTCAGTCGTTAAGCGTCTGCCTTCCGCTCAGGTCATGATCCCAGGGTCCTGGGATCGAGCCCCGCATCGGGCTCCCTGCTCGGCGGGAAGCCTGCTTCTCCCTCTCCCACTCCCCTTGCTTGTGTTCCTGCTCTGTCTCTCTCACTGTCAAATAAATAAAATCTTTTAAAAATAAATAAAAAAGATTTTATTTATTTATTTGAGAAAGAAAGAACATGAGCAGAGGGAGAGGGACAAGCAGATTCTGCGCTGAGTGCGGAGCCCGAGGCAGGGCTCAATCCCCAACTCTGAGATCACGGCCTGAGCTGAAATCAAGAATCGGACGCTTAACCAATTGAGCCACCCAGGCGCCCCCGATTCTTAGATTCTTGTACTCCTAGAGCTCCGAGGCCATAGTTACACAGGGGATTCAGCCTCCCATATTCCTCCCGGAATGTGTAAGGAAAGGCTGAGGGGGACCTTTCACTCTAACCAATGCTGCTTTTATTTATTTTTTAAGTTTTTATTGACTTTTTTTAAAAGATTTTACTTCTAAGCAATCCCTACACCTAACATGGGACTCGAACTCATGACCCCGATATCAAGAGTCACGCGCTCCACCTACCGAGCCAGCCAGGCACCCCTACACAGCGCTGCCTTTAAAAGTATGGCCGGTTTTATTTTCCAAAGGTGGCCACAGCAATGTGGCTCATCCCACATCCTCTGCTAGAGCCTTGCCAACCCGGCACTAAGAGGTGGGGTCTGTGTCCCCTTCCCTGGAATCTGCGTGGACCTTGGGGGCCGCCTTGAGGAGCAACGTAGAAGTGAAGCTGTGTGATTCTAGAGCTCGCCCATAAAAGCACCACACGCTTCTGCCTTGTTCTCTTGGCATCTGGCTGCCATGCTGTGAGGAAGGTCCAGGAGCCAGAGGGAAGGGCCCCACGCGGACAGGAGGTGAAGCCCCAAAGCCCTCAGTTCCAGCCCAGCGTCCAGAAGACAGCTAGCGTGAGCATGCCACCTTGAGAGCAGAGTCTGATGCTCTCCGGCTGACACCACGCGGAGCAGAGAACTGTCCCTGCCTTCTCCAAGTTGCCGATTTGTGAGCGAAATGAATAACTGTTGTTGTAAGCCACCAGGTTCTGGGGGTGATTTGTAATGCAGTGACAGATAACTGGAAGAAAGCTCCCAAAGCAGCTAAATCAGAAAATTGCACAACCCTAGCCTGGACCCAGAAAGCATTTCTGCACTGAGTCGGGGCCAGCCTCACATCCAAATCCTGCCTCTCTTCCTAAACAGTGTTTTGCAGAAGAGTAGAGACTTTAGCCAGGCAGACATGAGTTCATAACCCTGGTCCCAGTACTTCTCAGTCATGAGACCTTCAGCAATGGAATGATCCTCTCTGACCGTCTGGCTCCTCCTCTGTGAAATCGGCACACTGATAATAATTCTCCCTAAATTTGTCAGGAGGATTTAGTGAGATGATACATCTAAAGTGCTTGGCCAAGAACATAGCACGGGGCAAGAGCTCAGTAACTATGAACCAGGATTTACCATGACTATTATATATAGTTGAGAGCCTCTTGCTGACAAACCCAGTGAGTACCAGATAGTCTCTCTTGAGATTAGAAGCCTCTGGGTCCCACCACACTTGGTTTATGCTAAAGTTCTCTGCCTAGAGTCCGAGAGACCTGGGTTTAAATAACTCATGGCTCCTCCAGTTTCTGGCTGTGTGACCTTGGGCAGGAGACTTAACCTCTCTGTGTTTGGAGTCCTCATCTGCAGGAAGGGGAGAGGTCAGAATTCCCTCCTTAAGGGGTTGCAGTGAGGATGGCGTAGAGGACAAAGCACCGTGCCCTGCATACAGTAAATGTCGTAGTGTGTGCTGGGGGTGGGAGGGAATATTCCCCCACTCTCTGCAGAATCCCCAGGGATCTCTGTCCCCCCTGCGCTCCACCGCAAGCCTGGCCAGGTGGGTGGTGGTGGTGAGCTGCCCAGAGACCAAGGGAGGGAAGGGGTGTTTTAGGAGAGCCAGCCCTGTTGTTCTCTCATCTCCCACCAGTGGGCGCTCTGGTGAAGTTAAGAGCGCAGTTTACCGCACCTTTTGTGCAGATCTGTGCTCAGGAACCAGGGCTTCGGTGCTCAGGAACCAGGGCTTCGGTTTATTTCAATGACACGGGACTCAATGTCTTTGTTAAAAATAAGAAATCGAGCAGAATCACAGGCCTTTATTTCCATTATGTTTGTGGGAGAAATGTGCAACGATCCTCTTGACTGAGAGAAAGGGAAAAAACCAAAACCAAAACCAAAACCCTACAAGCATTTATTCCTTTTAATAATAGAAAGATGATGTTATCACCATGGCAACAAATGATCAAAGAAGACAACCAATCAGAATTACGGGCTTCTGCGGGAGGTTATTTTTCTCAAGAGATAGCAACAATTTCTAGGAGACTCTCACAAGACTCTCTTGTTCAAAATAGTCCTTTCAAGGACAGTCTTAAATGAACAGACCAGGTTGGTGCCAGGGACTCAAGCCTCGGGATGGCACAGGAAGACAAGATACCCATTCCTGGGAATGTCCTCCATTTGTAGATGGGCTTGATTATGCAAAATAGTATCTGTGTGTAGCTGCAGAGAAGAGAGAAACTCTTCACCTCTTTTTTACATTTTAAAGATGATTTTTGTTAAAAAGACCTTTTAGTCACTGTGTAACACTCCCTTTGTTAACACTTGGAGTCTTGCATTTTAAAGAGCTCAGTCTCAATTTCCTTGTTAGCATCACAGGCAAAAAGGTAGACCAGGAGAGCTCAATTTTACTGGTAGCCTTTTGAGCATTTTCTTTCAACCGCGTATAGACATCCATGCCGTCGTTCCTCATTGTCCTCACCGTTCCTTAAAGAGCTGCGCTCAGCGTGGCCAAGGGCAGAGGTGCCAGATAATGTGAGATGCCATGAAACGTGGTCCTGGAGCCACACTGCTTGGATGTGAATCCCAGGCTGTGTGATGTCTGGCAAGTTACTGCACTGCTCTGTGCCTCAGTTTACTCATCTGTAAAGTGGGCATAAAAATTGTACCTCTTTGTGAGGATTTTAGAATGTGTTCGCAGATTCTTTATAGTCCTTGTGTAAGAAGGCAGATTCTAATATCCCCAGGCTCTTGAATATGGGCTGGCCCTACTGACTTGCTTGTCATGAATAGAATGCAGTGGAGGAAGGGCACCTGGGTGGCTCAGTCAATTAAGCGTCTGCCTTCAGCTCAGGTTGTGATGCTGGGGTCCTGGGATCAAGCCCCGCTTTGGGAGCTCTGCTCAGCAGAGAGTTTGCTTCTCCCTCTCCCTCTGCCCCCCACACTTGTGTGTGTGTGTGTGTGTGTGTGCGCGCGCGTGTGCATGCGCATGCTCTCTCTCTCTCTCTCTCTCTCTCTCTCTCCCTCCCTCTCCTTTAAATAAAATCTTAAAAAAAAAAAGAATGCAGTGGAGGGAATTGCAGACTGACTTCTATTTCTGAGGCTAGGTTAGAATAGGTGACACAGCCATGCTTGGGTATCTCTCTCTCTCTCTCTCTCTCTCTCTCTCTCTCTTTCTCTCTCGGGACTTGTGCCTTGGGAACCCTGAGCCACCATGCTGGAGAGACCTCATGGGGACAGAAGAGAGACCAGGGAGCCACTGGCACCAGACAGGCGGATGAAGAAAGCTTCAAGGCAGTCCCAGCCTCAGCCACCACCCGACCGCAGCCTCACGAGAGACCCTGAGCCGGAGCTGCCGTGATGCACTGCTTCTGAATTCCTGCCCACAGGCCCCGAGAAATATAATAAATGCTTGCTGCTGTTATTCTGAACTACCAAGTCTTGGGCTGATTTGTACCCCAGCAAGAGATCACTGACACACGACTCAGGATTGTGATCAGTGAGATCTCCCAATCCAGAAATTAAAAAATAAAATAAAACACTGTATGGGCAAAGAACACTCATCTATGAGCCATCTCTGGCGCATGAGGCTGCAGCACATGGCTCTTCATTGGAAGGGGAAGCCTCCAGAAGGGGCTGCACTGGGGTTTCCTCTAACTGGAAAAGGCAGGGAACCAGAAAACCCCAGATCCGACTGGATTTGAGAAGCCAGTTTCCCACGCTGGGTAGGGTTCCTCCCATCTCCAGCCACCGTGGGTGCTGCAAGCTCCCCAAAGGGGGGGGTGCCTTTGGTTAGAATACAAATGATAATCATGGCAAGAACAGAAGCCCCAGCTTAGGTAGAAACTTACCAAGGGCCAAGCTCTGCCCTGTGGTTAAAAATGAAGCTGCTGTTAAGACAGGAAGTAGATTAGTGGTTGGCTGGGACTGCGGGAGGGCACTGGGGGTGAGTGGGGAGCAACTGCTAATTACTAGTGTTTCCTTGTTTTATAGTTTTATAGTGGGGAGGTACACAGGACACAAAATGTACCATTTTAACCATTTTAAAGATTACAGGTCCGCGTCATTCAGGACACTATTGGACAGCCTTCACCACTGTCTCGTTCTAGAACATTCTCTTCACTCCCAGCTAAAACCCCTGTACTCATCCCACCTCCCCCAGCCCTTGGCAAGCACTAATTTACTTTGTCTCTATGGATTTGCCTAGTCTGGATATTTCATGTAAGAGGAATAATGTGTTATGTTGTCTTTTGTGTCTGTCTTCTTTTTTTCTTTCTTTCTTTTTTTTAAGATTTTATTTATTTATTTGAGAGAGAGAATGAGAGATAGAGAGCACAAGAGGGAAGAGGGTCAGAGGGAGAAGCAGACTCCCTGCTGAGCAGGGAGCCCGATGTGGGACTCGATCCCTGGACTCCAGGATCATGACCTGAGCCGAAGGCAGTCGCTTAACCAACTGAGCCACCCAGGCGCCCTCTTTCTTTCTTTCTTAAAGACTTTATTTGAGAGAGTGAGAGAAAGGGAGCACAAGCAGGGGGAGGGGCAGAGGGAGAGGGAGAAGCAGACTCCCCACTGAGCAGAGAGCCAGATGAGGGGCTCCATCCCAGGACCCCGAGAACATAACCTGAGCTAAAGGCAGACTCTAAACCAACTGAGCCACCCTGGCGCCCCAATTCCCTTCCAGTTTTAAGGTTAGAAGTCCAAGGTGGGCCTTTGTGAGCTAAGATCAAGGTGTTGGCAAGGCTGTATTCCTTTTGGGGGGGGGGGCTCTAGTGGAGAATCTGTTATGTGTCTCCTTGTCTTTTCCAGTTTCTAGAAGCCTGCTTGCTTTCCTTGGCCCGTGGTCCCTTCCTGCATTCTCAAAGCAACAGGAGTGGGCCCAGCCCTTCCCATGCTGCCCATCTGGTTCTCCCTCTTTCCACTTAGATTATACTGGGCACACTCGGGGGATCCAGGACAACCCCCGTATCTTAAGGTCAGTTGATTCAGCAGGCCTTCATTTCATCTGCAACTTCAGTCCCCCCTCTGCCGTGTCACCTAACACATTCCTAGGTTCTGGGGACGAGGACTTGGACATCTGTGGGGGCTGTTGGTCTACCTACCATAGGGCAGGATTATTCTTTAGCGTGTGTGTGGACGCAAAGCATCATCCCTGGCCTCCCCCCGCTAGATGACAGTAGCCCTGCCCTTGATCCCAGCCATGACAACCAGAACACTCTCATTGTCAAATGTCTCTTGGCGTAACCGCCAAGTTTTGAGACCTACGGTTCTAGGCTCTGGGAACCCAGAGGTGAGCAAAGCAGACAGGAGCTTGCTCTTGTGGATTTTTCCATTTTCACAGTTGAACTGGCACATGAATCACAAGCCACTGGGAGACACTGGGTCCCCAGTCTCTCTATTCACCTCTCTTGGCTATACCTTTGGGAACTGCCACCTATGGGTTCCATGTAAGTGTAACTGAAGCCGAACGGAACTTGGGGCCCCGGTGACAGGGCTGGGCAAGAGAGCCACACGGGAAGCCATCAGCACAGAGGCGACACCGGGACCTTCCCTGAGAAGTGGGAGCTCCGCGTAGCCTAACGAGTGACAGGTGTCAGCCCCCAGCTTTCGTCCTTCATGTCTCGATCCTTGTCTTCCGTGGTCTGTCCCTGGCACGTGGCTGCCCCAGGGCCAGGCCCTAATGCCGCTTTACCCTTCGGCCCCATGATACTCACCCCTATGCTTCTCCTCTCTCTCACACCTTCCTCCCCGCCTGCTCCTTTGTCCTCAGCCTGGTGGGTTCATTTCCTGAGGCTGCTGAGACACATCACCGCAAACCGGGCGGCTTAAACCAACACGTAGGAATGATCTTACGGTTCTGGAACACAGCTGTCAGACACGGGCCTCGGGGAGCTCATTTTAGCTGTTGGCAGGGCTATGTTGCTTTGGGAAACCCCAGGGGACAACGCACCTGTTAACCTTTTCCAGCTTCCAGAGGTGCCTGCCTTCCTCCTCGGCCAGTGGCCTCCCCACTTGCAAAGCATCTTCCTCTCCTCTCCAACCTCTGCTCCCTTCATTACCCCCCACCCCGCACCCCTCTTTCCTTATCGGATTGGTTTGCGAGGGTTCCTGGCACAAAGTGTCACAAACCGGGTGGCTTGAGACAATAGAAGTGTTAGCGTCTCGTGGTTCTGGAGGTTAGAAGTTCAAAGTCGAAGTGTAGGCAGGGCTGTTCCTTGCCTCTTCCGGCTTCTGGTGGTGGCCTTGGCAGTCCCTGGCTTCTGGCTGCCTAACTATGCTCTCTGTCTCCATCATGTGGAAAATGGGCCACCCAGCCAGATTCCCCCGAATAATCTCTCCATCTCCACTAACCTTAACTTAAGCATAGCCACACATTCTTTTTTTGCCATGGAGCATAACATTTGTGGGTTCAGGGATTAGGATGTGGGTATTTCTTGGGGATCAGGATTCTGTGAACCAAACAGCCCTCTCTCTGAGCTCCAGGCTTAGGTTGCCAGAGGCCTCCTGGATGCCCTTCCCTGGATGTTCAAGGAGTTGTTTTGTTTTGTTTTAGTATAAGTATATCCCAAACGTTGCATGGGACATACTTATACTAAAAAAATTGGTTGTTGTTGTTTTTTAAAATTCAAATTTAACTGGTCATCTTGTGTTTTTTTTCTGACAACACAACCATGGGAGTCCAAATTGTTACCAGTAAAACTTCCCATCTTGTCACAGACCCTGTTGTTTGCCATCCCTTCCCACCAGATGGAGCCCTTGGTCACACTGATCATCGCCTTAACTCGTTTTCTTGGTAGGCAACCTCTAAGCTATGGGGTAATTTGTTATGCAAGAGTAGATAACCAATATACTTGTTTAGTGTCCCCCTTCCCCTCACACTGGACTGTGACATCTGTGAGGGCAGGGATGGGTCAGTAATGTCACCTTCTTGTCCTGGGACACAGCCCAGCAAGGGCATGCTTATGCTGGGTGTTCAAAATCCCCCATTCTGGGGGTGACTGGGTGGCTCAGTCGGTTAACCATCTGCTGGGGGCTCAGGTCATGATCTCAGGGTCCTGGGATCGAGCCCCGCATCAGGCTCCCTGCTCAGTGGGGAGTCTGCTTCTCCCTCTCTCTCTGCTCCTCCCCCTGCTCAGGCTTTCTCTCTCTCAAATAAATAAAATCTTAAAAAAAAAAAAAAGAAGAAGAAGAAGAGGAAGAAGGCAAGGCCAGCTCTTGGATCCTTAAGGACCATTCAAAGAGTGACACCCTTTTCCCTAATGTCACCTGTCTTCAAGTGGCCCTTAGAACTGCAAGGCCAAAATGATGCCAGGTCTTCAGCTTTCTCTCTCCTACATAAACTCCCTTGGCATGGACAAATCGGCGTGAGTGGGAGAAACTCTGTTCTGTAGAAACTCTGTCTCTAAGACTACTCTAATCAATCAGAGGAGGGCCCAGAAGGCCCTTTCTGCCCTCAGTCAGACCCCTGCTGGTCCAAAGCCTGTCTCTCTTCCTAAATAGTGTAGTGGGAAAGAGCAGAGGCTTTGGGGCCAGGCAGTCCCCAGTTCATAACCCTGGTTCCAGTGCTTCCCAGTTGCGTGGTCCTCTCTGGACCTCGGTCTCCTCTGTAAAATGAGCACGGCAATGATTTGTCTTCCTAGGCTCGTTCATGATTTACGGGTGAGGAATTTGGAAAGGGTTGGTCTGGGGGTCCTCTCCGCTCTGTGTGCCATGAGCTGAGGCGGCTGGGGCTGGAAGATCCGTTTTCCAGACGACCTCTTCACTCAGGGGGCGGAGCTTCGATTCCCCGGGGCCTTCTCATAGCAGGATGCTCTTACGGCTTTAAGAGACTAAAATGGAAGCTGTTTGTTCTCTTAAAAGCTAGGTCCAGGACTAGCATCCTGTCACTTCTGTCATACCTTGTTGGTCAAAGTCATCAGGCGTTCTGGCTCGGTCTAAGAGCACCAGGAACAAAACCTGTGGTATTAATTTACTAGGGCTGCGCGGTAACCGTCCACACAGCAAACTGGGTGACGACCGCGGACGCAGTCCTGTTGTTCTCCCAATGACCGCCAGATGGCGCGCTGGACGTAATATTAATAATTGCCATCAGCAGGAGCGCGAACTCCACCTTGCGCTAAGTGCTTTTGTTACCCTAGTTGAAAGATTTTCAATTTCTTTGTTAAAAAACACATCTAGGGGCGCCTGGGTGGTGGCTCAGTCGGTCAAGCGTCTGCCTTCGGCTCGGGGTCCTGGGATCGAGCCCCTCATCTGACTCAGCGAGGAGCATGCTTCTCCTTCTGACCCTCCCTCTGCTTGTGCGCTCTCTCTCTTTCTCAAAGGTGAATAGATAAAATCTTAGGGGCGTCTGGGTGGCTCAGTTGTTAAGCATCTGCCTTCGGCTCAGGTCATGATCCCAAGGTTCTGGGATCGAGCCCCACATCGGGCTCCCTGCTCGGCCGGAAGCCTGCTTCTCCCTCTCCCACTCCCCCTGCTTGTGTTCCCTCTCTCAAATAAATAAAATCTTTAAAAATAAATAAAAATAAAATCTTAAAAAAAAAAACCCACCAAATCTAGAAGAGTCTCGGGCTTTTATTTCAACATGTTCGGGAAGAGAAGTGATCATTGCCCTATTTGATGGAGAAGACCTAGCATTATTTATTTTATTTTTTTTTTAAATCCCATTTATTTATCTGACAGAGAGATAGAGAGCACAAGTAGGCAGAGTGGCAGGCAGAGGGAGAGGGAGAAGCAGGCTCTCCGATGAGCAGGGAGCCCGATGCAGGGTTTGATCCCAGGACCCTGGGATCATGACCCGAGCTGAAGGCAGCCGCGTAACCGACTGAGCCACCCAGGCACCGCTAGCATTATTTATTCTTTAAAGAAAGAGTCTATTTGCCCCCATTATCACCATGGCAACAAATAATCAAGGAAGACAGCCAATCAGAAATGTAGGCTTCTTGGGGAGGTCATTTTTCTTCAAATATTGCAACAATTTCTAAGAGAATCTCCCAGACTCTTGTTCAGATTCTTCCCAAGGACAGGCTTAAATGAACAGGGAATGGAGGAGGTTGGTAAGGGAGCCTATTATCTGCACAGAGAACAAGACGGATGTTTTGGGAATGGTCTCAATCCGTCACTTTCTTGAAGCTGGTTCTTTCCCCCCCTTCCTCTCCCTCCTCCCAGAAGCTGATTCTCTCACTGGATTTTATGATACAAAACAGTATCTATCCCTCCCACTGCAGCTGTAGGAGAGAAGGGGTATCTCCATCTCTCTCTCTCTCAGTGTTTAAAAATTATTTTTGCAGTAGGCATGAATTCACCTCAGTCACTGGTAATGTTGATTGGCTGATCTAACAGTCACTTCCAACTCCTCTCCCATTTACTACCTCACACAAAAGAGGTGAAGAAAGCCCGCTCCCCTCTTTCCCAGACTCCCCTGCAGCCAAAGGTAGGCAGTGGCCCAGTTCTGACCACTGAGTGTGCTGGCTGCTTTTGGGAAATATGTCTGCTACTGGATAAGAGAGGAGAAGCAAGAGAGGAGAGGACTGGTACCACCCCACCTACCCACTTTTTGCCCATTGTGTGAGAAGGTGATGCCTGGGGCTTGGCAGCCATGTTGTGACCATGAGGCAACAAACTGGAAGGCAAAGGGCAACAAGTGGAGGAATAGACAGATTCTGGATTCTCGATAATATACTTGACCTGCTAATTAAATCCAGAAGCCTCTTTCCTCCAAAATTTTAATTAAGAAGCTAAGAGAGACCCTTATTGTTTATACCCGCTGTCGGTTTGGTTTTCTGTAACTTGTAGCCAAAACATCCCTGGCTGACCCATGCTGCTTTCCAAATGACACTAGAGCAGGGCTCCCAAACTCAAGCATCCGCAGAGACCAGGCAGTGGACGTGAGGGGAGAAGTGGGCCAGACAGGGACTCTGGTAAGTAGAGGCTTTGTGGCCCCCCCACCCCCCAAGGGGGAGCCAGGACTCAGCTCAGTAGAAATGCCGGCTTGGTGTGAGGCATCTCTTGATTCCCAAATGTTATGAATTAAAAATTTAAGAACACGGGGGCACCTGGGTGGCTCAGTCGTTAAGCGTCTGCCTTCGGCTCAGGTCATGATCCCAGGGTCCTGGGATCGAGCCCCGCATCGGGCTCCCTGCTCCGCGGGAAGCCTGCTCCTCCCTCTCCCACTCCCCCTGCTTGTGTTCCCTCTCTCGCTGTGTCTCTCTCTGTCAAATAAATAAATAAAATAAAATAAATAAAAATAAAAACGAAGCTGCTATATCCTTAGTTTACTTCTCTTCACAAAAAGGTATGAAAGGAGGGCGCCTGGGTGGCTCAGTTGGTTAAGCGACTGCCTTCGGCTCAGGTCATGAGCCCGGAGTCCCAGGATCGAGTCCCACATCGGGCTCCCTGCTCAGCGGGGAATCTGCTTCTCCCTCTGATCCTCCCCCCGTCTTGGGCTCTCTCTCTCTCTCTCTCACTCTCTCTCTCTGTCAAATAAATAAATAAAATCTTAAAAAAAATGTATGAA
The DNA here is from genome assembly GCF_037043125.1 of Eumetopias jubatus. NCBI lineage: Eukaryota > Metazoa > Chordata > Mammalia > Carnivora > Otariidae > Eumetopias > Eumetopias jubatus. The sequence continues at coordinate 55,785,110 of NW_028274816.1, read as the reverse complement.
AGGAGTAAAAGCACACAGATTCGTTTCTCACTCTAAAAGATTCTTCCCACTTCCGGATAAGGTGAGTTAATTCTGATAGGATTAGTAATGCTTTATTCGTTAAATATTACCCGCTTCAGGGGCACCTGGGTGGCTCAGTCGTTAAGCATCTGCCTTCAGTTCAGGTCATGATCCCAGGATCCTGGGATCGAGCCCCTCATTGGGCTCCCTGCTCTGCGGGAAGGCTGCTTCTCCCTCTCCCACTCCCCCTGCTTGTGCTCGCTCTCTCACTCTCTCTCTGTGTGTCAAATAAATAAATAAAATCTTAAAAAAATATTTCCAGCTTCAGCAATAACTTCTGCTTCCTATTAAAAATGTGCAACAATAGGGGCGCCTGGTTGGCTCAGCCAGTAGAACGCAGGACTCTGGATCTCAGGATTGTGAGTTCGAGTCCCAGGTTGGGTGCAGAGATTACTTAAGAAATAAAATCTTTAAAAAATGTGCAATGGTTAAATACAATTTCTCATCTCAAACATTTGAAACAAGATTCATAGGCACTATGGCCTCAGGATAAAGAGCTAACATTCCAGAAGAGATCAGTGCAGAAACCAGTGGGGTCAAAGTGGCTTCTTATAGGCGAGCTTCCCATTCATTCATGTATTCATTCAGCTAACATGTATTTTCCCCTCTGTGCTAGGCACAGTTCTAGGCATGGCAGTAGGGAGGGTGGTCCACACAGTGAACACATCGGACACTGGTCACTGTTTATATGGACCCTACATTCCTGAAACCTAACCAGAACCTTCCCCCCACCTGCCAGGGGAAATCCTGTGTTTGCACTGTGTCCAGTTCAGAGTTTCCCATTGTTATGGGCTGAATTGCATCTCCCTGCAAATTCAGACACTGAAGTCCTAACCTCCAGGACCTCCGGATGTGACTGTATTTGGAGAGGGTGTTTAAAGAGGCCGTTGAGATAATGTCCTCATTCGAGGACTGTCTGATCCCAAACCTTGGTGCAAACACAGTCTAGTGAGGGAGACAAGACCTGGAAAGCCACGCGGAAAGCGGTTTTGCCTTTGCCGCAAGGTGGTGGTGTGTTAGATTATTCTACCTTTGCGTTCCCTTGCCTTTCTAAGGAGGATACGCATTCCTGAGTGTGGCCAAGTCGCTGCTGCTGGTGCCTCCTGTGGGGGAAGAAGGCGCCGCCACCCCAAAACATCAAGGTGGTTTGTGACTTGCCTTGGCCCACGGTCTATGGTGGGTCGTGCGAGGGCAATGTGCCGAGTGCCTTGTGGGAGTAGAAGCAACAAGAACCACCTCGAGGTCTGGCCCTTGTCCCGCAAACCACCAGAAGAACATATATCCCAGTGGGAGCTGCCCCTTTGGCTTCTAGAATCAAAAAGACGTGTAATAATAGGTGTGAAAAATAAACCTGTGTTGCCGAAAGCCACTGAGATGTCAGGGTGATTGTCCAGTGTTGACTCCTGCGGTCAGGGCCTTCAAAGCCAGCAGGGAGTTGGGAAACCCAGGCTGCCCCACACCCCACCATCTCCAGCAGGTGCAAGTAACTTGTTGCTAACTCTGTATACAAGTCAGTGACGGATGCCCCTCAATTCTATAACCTGAAGCAGATTCAGAGCTGTTTCCTAGGCAACCACACGCTCACCCACGTTCATTGTAATGTGTTCCGGAGGGGGCAGGTATATCCCGAGGGCTGGGGATTACTGAGCTTCCTTGATGAGGAAGTCTTGGGAATCCAGGAGATTGAGGTTCAAAGCCCGGCTCTGACACGCGCCCGTTGTGTGAGGTTGGGGGAGCCTCCAAACTTCTCAGAGCCTCAATAAGATGGAGGTCCTAGTAGCTCCATTATATGAGGTTCTGTGAGGTTGGGCTATCCCCATCTCGCCAGCCATGTGAGTCTTAGAAAAGGATCCTTGGCTCTCAGTAGAGACACCCCCACATGGAGAAGAGATGAGTGCTGCTGTTGAGTCCTGCCCTGATTACATTTGTGTGCAAAACAAATGTTGATTTTTAAAAAAAAATTTTAAAGATTTTATTTATCTATTCGAGAGAGAGAAAGAGAGTGAGAGGGAGAAGCAGACTCCCTGCTGAGTGGAGAGCCGGGTGCGGGGCTCGATCCCAGGACTCTGAGATCATGACCAACTGGCTGAGCCACCCAGGCATCCCAATAAATGTTGATTTAAGCACTAAGTTCTGGGGCAGTTTGTTGTGCAACAACAGATAACCAGACACATATGAAATACTGTTTAGTGCCTGCCCACAAAGCTACTCCCCACCTCTATTCCTCCCTAACAGAAGCTAGATTTTGTTCAAGGGTAAGACAGAGCTTCCTTGACCTTAATCAGCTCCACCCTGGTCAGGGGGTACGCATGTGCCTCAGTACCGGCCAAAGAGATATGAAAGGAGGTCTGCTGACGAATTCTGGGAGAAGGTGTTCCCACCCTTAACAAAGAGAAATTTCCTGCTTTCTGCTTTCCCCTGCTTCCTGTCTTTGAATGTGGTGTGTGAACATGATGTCTGGAGTGGCTGCAGCCATCTTGTGACAATGAGGAGAGGCCAGGGAAAATTGCAGACTCTGGAACTGACATTGTTGAGCTGCCAAATCAACCCCAGCAACTTCCAATCCTTGGCTTTCTTGCTACGTTTGAGCCACTATTAGCCGAAAATTCTGTGACTTGTCCCAGAAAATCTTCTTAATGGTGCAATGGGCTTCCTTTGCCTGGTAATAATTCTCTGCTGTAATTTCACTACCTTTCTCACTGTTTAGATCTAGGCAGGGCAGAAACTATAGATTCCTACATAAGCAGAAGGTGCTATTCAGAAAAGGAGGAATTTGCCCATGAGCCCATTACACACCTTTTACCTCTTAGCCCTAAGCCCAAACCTTACGCATGAGCACGGGCTAGGATGGAGAATGGAGAAAAATCAGCTAGCCCATCGCTCTTTCAGGAACATCTGAGGGAGCAATTTCTCCCCTGATGCATGTGTGGCTTTAATTTTTATGAGTTAGGCAGAAAATGAGCCAGGAATGAAAAAGATCTCTGTGGTGTTTTGTTTTTCAAGTAGGCTCCACGTCCAGCATGGAGCACAACACGGGGCTTGAACTCATGACCCTGAGATCAAGACTTGAGCTAAGATCAAAGAGTCAGACGCTTAACTGACTGAGCCACCCAGGCGTCCCTCTGTGGTGGTTCTATAGCACACTCTTTGATGCTCTTCCCTTTCAGAGGTGGAGCTTAATTCTCCTCCCTTCGAGTGAGGTCTGGCCATAAAGGCTCACTTCCAACAAATAGAAAGTGGCAGAAATGGCAGTGTGTGGCTCCTGAGACCAGGTTGTATAAGGCTTTGTGGCCTCCTTGCTCCCCCACTGCAATCGCTCACTTTGGGGAAAGCTGGCTGCCATGTTGTGAGCACCCTCCAGCAGTCCTGTGGAGAGGCCGATGCGGTGAGGCCCTGAGGCCTCCAGACAACAGCCCCAGGAATGAACCATCTGGGAAGCATGTCCTCCATCCCCATACAAGCCTTCGGATGTTAGCAGCCCCAGCCAACATCCTGACCTCAGGAGAGACCCCGAGCCAGAAGCACCCAGCTAAGCTGCTCCCAGATTCATGACCCTCAGAAACTGGGAGATAGTAACTGTTTCTTGTTTTAAGCTGCTAGGTTTGGGGGTAATTTCCAACCTAGCAATAGGGTCCAATGCAAACTCTATAGGGTGCCCCATCTTAGTTCTGAGGAATACGCTGTTAATTTTGTACCTTGGGAGCAGAGTTAAGTTGATTGTCCTCCTGTCATCCTCATTCTGTTCACTTGTTTCATTATTTTCCCTTCATCTCTAATCATGCCCAAAGAATCCACGTCTGTGCTTCATGAGAACTTGGGCAACTGGACTCCAAATTGGAGTCAGTGGTGGCTGAAAAAGCCACAAAGCCAACCTATGACTATGACGTTGACCAGACAGATCGGAGACACATGTCTCCTTGCAAGACCTTTCTCGTAGTCCAATATGGCAGGGAGCCAGACCCCAAAAGAGGGGGCTGAGGAGGACAGGAGGATGTGCCCCTGACCCCCACTGCACGTCCTGGGGCCAGAGCTGGAGAAGGAGAGAGAAGGAGGAGGGAATTTTAAACAGGATTGAATGGACTTTTCTCTCACCAAATGTGATTGGGCTGGGCTCAAGGTGTCATTGCAGGATGGGAAAGGAAGATTCTAGGTGGTCCATATAGGCACAGACTGAAGTAAAACTAAAATGTTGCATGTCTCGGGATGCCTGGGTGGCTCGGTTGGTTAAATGTCTGCCTTCAGCTCAGGTCATGATCCCGAGGTCCTGGGATTGAGCCCCGTGTGGGGCTCCTTGCTCAGGGGGGGAGCCTGCTTCTCCCTCTGCCTCTGCCGCGCCCCCCTGCTTGTGCGCACACGCTCTCTCTCTCTCTGACAAATAAAATCTCTAATAAAATAAAATAAAATAAAATAAAATAAAATAAAATAAAACGTTGCATGTCTCTCCACCCTGCACCCACCCAATCTCAGACCTCTCAATTAATAGGTTATGTCAGCATGGATAGCCTGGACTAGGGAAACCCCTTTCCTATTGGCTTCCTCCACCAGTTATTGTGGGGAAGGGGCCTAGTGCTTTCTACTAACTCTCCTTCTTCTGGAGAAGAGAGCTGGAGGCAGATGTGACGTAAAAATATTTACAACTGGGATGGATGGCCAGGACCCTGGCATCAGAGGACAGCTGGCTAAAATCTCCACTAGGGCACAGACCAAGGATTGGGGATCCAAGTGGATCCTCAGCCTTGATTGTGGGGCTTCTTAGGCTCCAAATTACAAACACATCCCTGCTCTGGGCCTGAGAAAGCTGGTGGGGACAAGGCTTGTCCTGGGGGAGGCGATGCTGGGGCAGAGAGCAGGGTGGGGGGGACAGGCACTGATGAAGGGAGGAAAAGGGGGTGCAAATCAGTGACAGGACAGTCCCAGTGTTCCGGCTGGACTTCAGTTATGGGAGGTGGGGCATCCCCTGCCCCATGGTCCAGAGCACAGAGACCCAGGCCAGGATGTTCAACTCACTTTACTGAAGGGTCCCAGGCAACCAGTGCACAAGGAAAGGAACCTACACCTGCTCTGGGGCTCCCCCGACCCCAGGAGGCCGCAGAGGCCTCTCAGCCCCGGGCCATCCCCCCCACACACAGGGAGGAGGGGGCTTCCTCCGCAGCCCCGGCCCCAGGCCTACCCTACCCTGCTCGGAGGTGATCTGAGGAACTGTCCCATGGAGGTCCCCGTGGGTCTGAGGGAGGCAGCTTCTAGAACAGCTGAAGCACATCCTGAGTCCGCTTCTGCACCTGGGTGTCCCCAGGTCGGGCTCACACAGTCCAGTCGGGCTGTGAGGGCGCCCCCAGGCCCCTGCGCCTTCCTGGAGACATGGAGGGAGGGCCCTCCTGGCACGATGGGCCTGGCACCCCCTGGGGACAGGGACTCTGGCACAGGCACACACAGCCCCAGGGCAAGAGGACTTGGCATCCAGGGCAGAGCGCTACTGAGGGGACCCAGTGAGGTGGGCAGGAAAGCCTGGCGTCCGCTTCACCACGCGGACACTGACACCCCGCAGAAGCAGCCACACTTGGGACAGCAGGTGCTGACCCCCACAGCGCTGAGCCACGCTCCTGGGGGAACTCGGGGCTGGGCTGCAGCTCCCTCCTGGGGACACTTCCTTCCTCTCAACCCCATTCCCCGGGCAGCTCCTACACTGGCTGGACCGGCCCCTGCCCCTCAGGTGCCCCCTCAGCGTCCCCTCCGAGGCCTAATTCGCTCAGAGGGTGAACCCGGGACCCTGCATCCTCTTATGCCAGGGGCTGCAAGGCCAGTGCTGAGGGGCCGGTCAGCCCACGGGACAGGGGGGACAGCTGTTGGGACAACGAGGGGGGTGGTGGGGTGGTGAGGGGACCACAGGCCTGTGGGCGGGGCGCTGCCCTGCACTGCCAATGACGGAAGCCAGAAATCTGGAGTTTATGGGATTGAAAATGGTGGCAAATAGTTCAGATTTTTGGCAATCACTGGGCAGCCTGAGTGACAGATTCAGCCTGTGGACAGTAGCAGGTGGCCGGCCTTGGCCTTGAGGAGCTGGCTCACTTGTCTCAGCTGCACCCCAGGGGGGCAGGGCTCGTGCCCTTTCCCTTTCTTCTTCCTCCTCCTCCTCCCCTGCCCCCACCCTTCCCCACCTCTCCTCCCTCCTCTCTCAGAGGACCTCTCCCCTCCCCTAGGAGCTGCCCCCTCTGCCCTTGGGCTGCCCCTCTTTCTGATATCATCTCCTCCCCCAAGCAAGGGAGGCTCAGCCTTCAGGCCCCAGCTACACGCAGACACCCACGGCCCAGCTGGGTGGCCCAGGCTCCATCCCAGACCCCAGGCCCCATGAGACTGGGGCAGGGGGCCAGTGGCCCACAGACGAACGCCTGAAGCAGGTGTCTGCAACGCCGGGGGCCTCGCAGAGGGCCTGCAAGAACTCTCTGGCACGGCGGGCCTCCCCACTGCCCCTCGGCCGCCGCCACGCTCACCCGCGTGCTAACCCGGCGCCGCCCAAAGCCCAGCGCCCTGGGTGGGCCCCGCCCGAGACACCGTCCCATCACCTGGGCCGGCTGCCTCCGGGGTGCCCGCATCTCTCTCCTTCTTCCCTGGGGATCGCTCCCGCCGCCCGCCAAGGAGGGACTGCGAGGGGCCAGGGAGGCGGGCGGCGGGAGGCCCGCGGCGCAGCAGAGCCGGGGTGGGCGCGGAGAAGCTGGGAGGCCGCCTCGGCCGCAGGGGCCCGGGGGCAGCGCCCCGGGGGCGGCCGCGCGGCTCCGGGGTCCCCTAGCGGCACTTGGGCGACTGCCTCCCGCCGCGACGAGCCTTCCTCCCGCTGGCCGACTCGGAGCCGGGGGACCGCGGAGCCCTGGCCTCGCCGGCCTGGGCGTGGACCCCCGCGCCCGCGCGTCCCTTCTTTCTCCCGTGCGCCGCGGCCCGGGCCTCGGCTCGCGTCTCGGGAGTGACCGCCCGCCCACCGCGGCCTCCGCCTCCGCCTCGGCGTCTGCGGGAGCCCGACGGGGCGGGGGCCGCGCCCGCCTCGCCCGCCTCGCCCAGGGCCCCGGAGGCCGTGCGGGCCCGCTTGGCCCGCGCCTTCCCGGACGCCCGGGGCTCGGGCTGCGACTCCTCGCTCGCCGCCGCCTCCGCCGCCGCCTCCGGGCCCCCGGCCGCCGCCGCGCCCTCCCGGGCAGCCAGCAACGCCAGCACCTCGCCCAGCTGGCCTCTGGCGCGCCCGCGCCTCCCGCCTTCCCGGGCGCGCTCCCCGGCCTCTGGCGTCACCCCCGCCGCCATGTCCCGCGCGGCCTGCAGCGCCACGAGCTCCAGGAGGCCTCCCTCGCCGTCGCCCCAGCCCGCCAGGGGGGCCACGCCGCGCCCTCTTGCCAGGGGCCGGGGGGTCGGGCGCGGCCAGGGCGCAGAGGCACTCCCGCAGGCTCCCGCCGTCCGTGGCCTTCCGCAGCACCAGGGCGTCCAGCTGGCGGCCCGCCTCCTCCACCTTCACGCGGGCTCCCCCCGTGTCCAGGACCTCGCGGAGGGCATCCGTGCCGTCTCTCCTGGCGCTCCAGCCCGGGGACTCGATCACCCAAGCGATCTTCAGCAGCTCCTCGCGGGCCGAGGGGCCCGACGGGTCCGTAGAGGCCACAATGGCCACAAACTCGGGGTTGTCCAGCGCCTCGTCTGCCGGCTCCCCGTTCGGCTGCGACTCGCTTTCGGGAGCGTCGCCGTGGGCCGGCTCCTCGTCGGCCGCGTCTCGCACAGCAAGCAGGGCCACTAAGTCGGGGACGCGGCGGCTCCGCGCTTCGCCGCTGCCGTCGAGGCTGACGGCCGCGGGCCCCGGCGCCTCTTTCTCCGCCGGCTCCCGCTTGGCTCTGTCCGTCACCGTCACCAGGGCCAAGAACTCGCGGGGCCCCTGGCCTGCGTCCGCGCCGCTCCGCAGGGCCCACTCCTTCTTGCTGGGCTCCTGGGCGGCCTGGTGCAGCCTGGCGGACAGCGCGCTCTGCGCCTCGTCGGCGCTCAGGTCGTCCGGGTCCAGCTCCTGGAGCGCGATGCCCAGGCTGCCTTCGGAAGAGGCGCCCGACTCCCGCCGGGCCCACGTGGGCGGCCGCCCCCCTCGCTCGGTCTTCTGGCCCTTCGGGGCCCACCTGTTGCCTCTGGCTCTGTTTCTGCGAGCCCGGCGGCCCCGCCTGGGAGGTGGGCCAGCCCTCCTGGCGGCCGGCTCTGAGCCCTGGGCCCGGGGCTCCCAGGCCCGAGAGAGGAGCGTGTCCCCGGCGGCCCCGGGCCCTGTGGCCTGCCAGGGCCTCTCATCCAGCACCAGGCGTCTCATCTGCCTCAGGACTCCTGGGTCCTCCGCCGGGTCCCGACACACAACCCTCCGGACCCCGTCCTTGCCCGGCATCTCCCTGGGGACGGACGCGTGATTTATGTCCTGCACCAACTCCACCAGGGCGGCCTCGGCCTTGTGGTCCCTCGCGGCCCTGGCGTTCCACAGCCTGAACGCGCCCAGGGGCAGGAAGGCCGGCTGCAAGACGGCTTCGATGGCCGCCCGCTCTAGGCCCTCCGGGATGCCGGTGACCAGCAGGGCCCGGTGCATGTCCACATCCAGCCCCCGGCACCAGTCCCGCAAAAGGCTCACGGCCATGGTGCCTCCAGCCCGCTGACGCAGCGGTCTGTGCTGATGCCCCCTCGCCCGGGCTGTTGGCGAATCCGCAGGGGGCTTTCGTGTCTGCTGGCTGCTTTGGCCGGGTTTGCTGCGGGCCTGGCTGAGAGCCCAGCCAGGATGAAGCTCTCTGGGAGCAACAGGTCCCCCCCTCCTCCCCATTGCCCCCAGCTGCTGGCATCTCCTGGTTGAGGATCACGGGTCTGCCGCTGCAGCCAAGTGTGAACCTGCTTCCCCTCCTCTTCATCCTGACGGGTTCTCTCTCTCCCAACCTTAGTGTAGCCAGCACGTTTGGGCTCCTAGGTGCTGGCATCCCTCTTTCCCCCATTGGCTATTGCGATTTCCATGGCAACCATTTTGAGGCTGTTTCCAGGGGCTGAGCATTTGTTTGAAGGAGCTCACTGGGACCTTTCATGATTCAGGGTGGCGGGTCTCACCCAGAGAACTCGGTCTCACTAACCTGGGACCCATCTCAGGGAACCAGGCTTTAATGGGGGGCTACTCTGGTCCAGCAGGGAGTGCTGCAGGCAGAGGGAGAGGGACAAACAGACTCCCTGCTGAGCAGGGAGCCTGCTGCGGGGTTCCATGCGTGGCTCGATCCCAGTACCCTGGGATCAGGACCTGAGCCACCTAGGTGCCCCCAAATCAGTGATTTCTTTCTTCTCAGCCTACCTGGTGGCTGAGCTGCCAGTCTGCCCAAGCATGGTTCTGTCCTGCAAACACTGACTGACAACTTGCCTGTGGATGGGGGTGCTGGGGGGGAGGGGCAGTGAGACTGCCTTTACTGGCCCCCTGTTGGCATGAGACCTGGGGTCCCCGGAGCGAGGTGAGAAGCCCCAAGAACCTATGGCAAGGGACGCCTGGGTGGCTCAGTCGGTTGAACGTCTGACTCTTGATTTCGGCTCAGGTCATGATCTCAGGGTTGTGAGATGGAGCCCCATGTAGTCAGGCTCCACGCTCAGTGGGGAGCCTGCTTCTCTCCCTCTCCCTCCGCCCCTCCCCCTCAAATAAATAAACAAATAAATCTTAAAAAAAAAAACAAAAGAAAGAAAGAAAGGAACTATGGCAAGTAGTGGTGCTGGGTCTGAGAAATCAGGAAGACCCTTTCCTTGTCCCTGTGAGTCCTGGCCCAGCCTTGGAGCTGGAGGTGCTGCCGGCAATCGCAGTGGCTGGAGTGACTGGAGAGGGAGTGAGTGTTCTGATTGGCCAGGCTTGGGTGTGTGAGGACCCCCACCTGGTCAGAGGTAGGGGAGGGGGCTCCCCAAAGAGAAATGGAGATGAGTAGTGAGATTCACTGTACCTGGATTGGGGTGAGCCCGAAAGGAAGGATGGGACCTCTCCTTGCCTGGGGGTGTTTTGGGGGAGAATCTCTAGATCCCTGGTTGGGGGAAGAGCATTCACCCATTCAGGTACTCACTGAAGTCACTCCCACCTGGGGAATTCATTCATTCAGTGTCTCTCTACTCTCTAGTATCTGTTCTGAGATCCACCTGTGCAGGTTGCTGGGGATGGTGTTGACTGAGCTAGGCCCTAACTCCTGAAGCTCAGAGCCCTGATTCCATAGGGACATGAGCCCTCGCAGGGAAAGCCCTGGATTTTCAGGGGAGAGGAGTGTGGCTGAGTGGGGGCAATGTCAGGGCCAGGCCCGTGGGGACTTGTGGATGTGACCAAGGAACAGAAGGCTTTGTGGGGTCCTGAGAGCTGGGAGCTTCTCTACAGTCTAGGTGCTGTGGGACACTGGGAAAGTTAAACAACATCTCTGAGCCTCACTTTCCTCCTTTATAAGCTACTCGGAATTGCTTTAGCCCCTAAAGCAGCAGGGCTTTAAGTAACGGTAATTGGCAATAATCCTCCTCTGTTTTTGTCTGTAGGGGAGGCTGAGGCGCTGCCTGAGGGATTTGTTGGATCAGGGCGCCCTCTGGTGGGCACAGGGAGACAGTTCAGGGAAGGAAGATGGAGCCGAGAGTTTTAGAGATCCTTACTCCTTCTCTTCTTCTCTTCCTCCCTCCCTTCCATCCTCCCGGCTTTCTTTCCTATCTTCCTTCCACACACACTCCCACAGGACCTGCTCCCGCCTAGCTGGAGGCCCAGCGATGACTGAGACAGCCCAGGCCCTGTCCTCCTGGGGTTCACAGTCCAGTGGGGGGGCAGTGGGGGAACCCAGCAATCCCTCCGGAGTAGAGCTCAACGCGGGAGCCACGTGCCCCAGGCAGGAAAGATGCCCGGGGAGGAGGCTGGCACCACAGTGTGCTCATGGGCCACGGTGAGGGGCTTGTGCTTTCTTCCGAGGGCACAGGAGCCATAGAAAGTGTCAGAGAAGGGGAGAGGCGGGGTCAAGTTTATGATGTCTTGTGGAGGATGAATGGCGGATGGATGAATCTCTGAAGGCGGGAGGGGGGCTGGACCCAGGGAGGAGGCTGGGGGTGGGGTGGAGCACCTGTGGGCTGGAGGGAGGCGCCAGGGCCCCACCCCATCCTAGTTTGGGGGAGGAGCCCCCTTATCCCCAGTCTGGTAGTCAGGCTGATGGGGCTCCCCAACACACACCTCCAGACCTGGCCCAGGTCTCCAATGCCCAAGCAGAGCTCCAGCTGGTGGTGGCGCCAAGGGTCCCTACTCCCTGCTTCCCGGGGTGAGTTTCTGTTGGCTCTGGTGGGCCTGAGGGAGAGTCTGGTAGGCCACTTGGGGTGGGCTCTGTCCCTGCATTGGGCAGAAAGACCTTCCAGCTCCCACAGGGGGGTGAGAGGTAGCGGACCCCAGGTCTCTGGATGCATGTCCAGGGGTCTCCCCATAGGGTCAGTGCTTTTGTTCACATGCTCGTAGATGTGGGTGTGGGTGCTTTTTGATGGGGCTTCAGGGTCCAGAGCGGATCTGTGTTCTGTTAGTGCTGTGTGTGAGGGTGGCTGTGTCTCTGTGGGTATGGGTGGGGCAGGTCTCTTGGTGCTGGTGAATTGGTTTCTGTGTATGTCTCCAGGTGTGTGCAAGTGTGTGTGTGCATGTGTGTGTGGGTCTGTGTGTGTGTGGAGGGGGGAATAGAGTGCCTCAGTCCAAGTGTGTGTCAATGTCAGTCTCTGTGGGTGTGAGTGTGAGTGCGTGTGAGCAGGTGCGTGTGATGTGTGTGTGAGATGTGCAGGTAGTTTTGCGATTGTGTTGGTCTGTGTGTGTGTGTATGAGTTAGTGGTGTTAGTGTGATTGTGACGTGGGCTGGCAGGAGCCTAATGCTTCACCTTGAACTGAACAAACCTCCAAACCTCCAGCCCCTTCCATTCCCAGGCGAGATAGAACTAATGCTCCAACCTGAGACCTCAGTGCCCAGCCTGGGACTCCCTCCCTCAATGCTCTGCTCCCTCTTGGGGAAGTACCAGGTCCTACAGGGGCGGGAAGGGAAGAGTGGGGACTCCAGGCACAGTAGACAAAGCTCCCCGGGCCCCCATGAGCAGGGAGGGGGTGTCAGCTTCCTTGAGCTGTGGCCCCTGGGTTGCCCACCTCTTCCGTCTTCCTGAGGACGCTTCCTGAGAACATGATCCTCATTTGTAGGTACCTAACTGGAGGCACTAAGAGGTCAGGAACCTGCCCAAGATAACAAGGGGCAGTGAAGGGTTAAGGAGGAGAGTTACCACTCTATCTACTGCAGCTGTCCCCATCTGTTGTCAACCCCTTCTCCCATTGTCACCCCCACCAGGGGACCAGGAATGTCCCCGCTGGTCCCCCTCCTGGGACAGCCAGGCAGACCCTCTCCCCTTTACACCTGCATTCTGTTGTTCGTTCTCTTTGGTGATGTCTAGGGGATTAAAAAAAAAAAAACAAACTAACAAAGAGATGTGCAAACTCATTTGTAGTCAGAGAACCATGAGTCACCACTTTGCACTCATGAAAAAAACGAATCTTTGAAGGCTGGATAATGTCCAGTCTGGAGAGAGGGGTTGGGGGCCCAGGAATCCTCAAGCACTAATGGTGGGCACGTGGACACGGGGAGTGTCATTGCACAAGGTGACTTGCGGGGCTTGGGAGAGTTAGCAAGACACAGACCCTACCTCCTGGCAGTCCTGCTTGTGGCACGCATGCCAGGGACTGTCTCATTCCGCACGGAAGCGTGGTGTGAGGATGTTGATCATCGCGTCTTTTGCAGGATGTGGGGGAAGAGATGGAGACAGGTGTGTGCCAGTTACTTTTTTTTTTTTTAAGATTTATCTATTTATTTGAGAGAGAGCGAGAGACTGAGTGCCCACGAGCTGGGGGAGAAGCAGAGGGAGAGGGAGACAAGCAGACTCCTCACTGAGCAGGGAGCCGAACGGGGGGCTGGATCCCAGGACCCTGAGATCAAGACCTGAGCTGAAATCAAGAGTCAGACGCTTAACTGATCGAACCACCCAAGGGCCCCTCTGCCAGTTACTTCTGCTGTGCACTAAACCATCCCCAACTTAGTGGGATAAAACAACATCTGTTTATGCGCACGGGTTCAATTATAAAAGGTCACAGCGGGAACATCTTCTCTCAGCTCTCCAATGTCTGGGGCCTTAGCCGAGGTGACTCCAACATCAAAGGTCTGGAATCACCTGGAAACTTGATCTCTCATGTGTCCAGTGCCTTGGTTTGGGGTGACTTGAAGACTAGGGGCCTAGCAGGAGCTATCGACTTTCATGCCCTCATATGGTCTGTCCATGTGAAATTGGCTTTCTCATAGCAGGGCAGCTGAGTTTCAAGCAAAAGCCTTTTATCACTGGCCTGGGAAGACCCAGAGCACCACTCCCGCCACACTTTATCAGTGGGGGCAGTCATGATCTTCCCCAAGTTCAGATTCAAGGAAAGAGGATGTGGGCCCCAACTCTAGAGGGGACACAGAACTTGTGGTCATATTTTATTTTATTTTATTTATTTGATTCTATGTATTTTATTTAGATTGAGAGAGAGAGAGAGAGGGAGAGCATGAGTATTGGGGAGAGGCAGAGGGAGAGAAAGAAGCAGACTCTCCGCTTAGCAGGGAGCCTGACACAGGGCTCCATCCCAGGACCCCAAAATCATGACCTGAGCTGAAGGCAGACACTTAACTGACTGAGCCACCCAGGCGCCCCTGCAGCCTTGTTTTAAAACTGTAATCGGGGTCTCTCCTTGGAGGAATGGACAATAAAAAGGTAAAATGTGCGGAAGGCCCATCTTGCAACCCCACTCAGCAGGTGAAATTACAGACGAAGTCTGTAACTGGGATCACTCTGAGACACATTACCACTAAGTGTTAAACAAGTGAGTAACCAAAGGAGGGAACTAAAGCTAAGACAAGTTATCCAGGGGCGCCTGGGTGGCTCAGGCAGTTAAGTATCTGCCTTTGGCTCAGGTCATGGTCCCAGGGTCCCTGCTCAGTGGGGAGCCTGTGTTTTCGTCTCCTCCTCCTGCCGCTCCCGCTGCTTGTGCGCTCTCACTCACTCTCCGTGTCAAATAAATAAATAAAATCTTTAAAATGTATAAATAAAACAGGTTATCCAGATATAGCTTTGATGCCCCCAAACAGCAATGAGTGGTTTGTAAGAACACATGAGATTAAAAGGATATGGGAAATCATGGAACACTACATCAAGAACTAATGATGTAATGTATGGTGATTAACATAACAATAATTTTTTTTTTAAAAGATTAAAAAAAAAAAGGACATGGGAAAAATATAAAGTGAAAAGGGTTGCCCAGGCTCAGGGAAACATATGGGGAAGGGCTGAGGATCCAAAGACATTTTAAGAACCCAGAGGCAGGAGGAGTCCACAGCTCCTTGGGTATAAACGCCCCGAAAGGCCAGCCAGCACCCATGATCCAGGCACCAGGGAGTTAAATGTGTTTTTTTGTGGAGGATGCTTTGATATGGTTTCCTTGGCAACCAGGCTGGAGAGAGGGGAGCAGAAAGACAGCGGAGTGGGGACAAACCCAGCAATGCACTTCACTCCGTGATTCAATTATAACTCGCTGGAGAAAAACAGCCCCCCAGATCATCTTTTTCTTATCTGGGGGGCCTCCAGGGACATTGTGTTGTGTCTCTAACATAGCGGTTCTCGAACTCCTTGGTCTCAGGACCTCTTAAATTACTGAAAATGATCAAGGACCTCCCAAAGAGCTTTTGTTTCTGTGGGTTGGATCTGTTGCTATTTCCCGTATGAGGAATTTCCACTGAGAAATTAAAAGAATACTTATTTACAAACTCGTTTTAGAGTAGCAATAGCATATTTGTTACAGGTCCATATAAAGAAGATATTTTATTGAAATAGCTATATTTTTTCCCCAGACAAATTAATTGCTACATTCTTGCAAATCTCCTTCATGTCTGACTCGACAGAAGATGCTGGATCCTTGTACCTGCTTCTGCATTCAGTCAGGTGCAATATCGTACCCCATGTAGCCTCTGGACGATTCCACTGAATACTCATGAAAGAATGAGAGTGAAAAAGGCAAATAATGTGTTAGTACTCTTATGAAAACAGGGTTGATCTCGTGGACCCCCTGAAATGCCTCTGGGAACCCCTAGGGGTTCCTGGACCACACTTTGAGAACCCCTGCCCCAATGGTGCTATTACCACTCAAAAGGCAGGCTCAGGTTTGCTTCCCCCCACAAACATGGGGAGGTTGGAGAAGAATTGTGAATAATATTTGATATGCCTTTCTCCTCCAGCTGTTTCTATGGGGAACTGTGAAGGTGGCAGCCGGGGCTAGGCAGGACATTTGGGTTTCCCAGTGACTTGCCTGGCTGGTGCCTATTGGATCTTCTGCTTGCGGGGCTCAGCGTTCAAGGCCTACTCTGGTTCTGTGCCCTGGAGCTTCTGCAATGCTGTAGGGAACTTCAGCTCCTTGGATGCCTCAGTCTTTTTCCAGAAGTTTCTGAGACTCTCTAATTCTCTACTTGGCTTCTGGGACCATGTCCCCACCCACTTGGCTCCATTCCCAACCCATCAGGAGAGAAATGAACAGGGACCACCTCTGAGGGACAGAGCAGCCAGAAAGCGGAATGAAGAGGACAGATTGTCACACCTGCCATTCGTAACTAAATGTGGATTTAGAGTTAAGAGAAGGGCAAGCCAGATGGAATTATGCAGGAAGTATGGCAGGAGGGGGCCCCTAGAATGAAAGCGGACATAGTCATTGGTGATTAAAACCATGTTTAAAAAGATGCATTGCAGAGGCGCCTGGGTGTCTGTGTCAGTTGGGCGTCTGCCTTCGGCTCGGGTCATGATCTCAGGGTCCTTCCTTGCTCAGTGGGAAGCCTGCTTCTCCCCCTGCTTGTGCTCTGTCTCTCTCTCTCTCTGTCAAATAAATAAATAAAATCTTTTTTTAAAAAAGTAAAAAAAAAAGAAAAATAGAACATTTAATATCTCATTAATAATTGCTTCATATTGATGACAGATGCAAATGACCATGTTTTGTATACTTTGGGATACATGAAATCTATTCTTTTAAGACTTTATTTATTTGAGAGAGAGAGAGAAAAAGGGAGCACAAGCAGGGGGAAGGGCAGAGAGAGAGGGAGAAGCAGACCCCCCCGCGGAGCAGGGAGCCCGATTTGGGGCTCTATCCCAGGACCCTGGGATCATGACCTGAGCTGAAGGCAGACGCTTAACTGGGTGGCTTAACTGAGCCACCCAGACGTCCCATGAAATCTATTCTTAAAATTCATTTCACCTGTTTCTTTCTATTGACTGAGGGTGACCAGTAGCAAATTCAACACCTACACGTGTGGCTTGCATGTGGGGCTCAAATTAGATTTCTGCTGGACAACTTTGCTCTAGAGAGATGGGTAACATCCATTTGGGGATCAGGAAGGTAAAAGAAGAGAAAAGCAAGGAAAAGAAGAACTACAGGGGGATTGGTAGCGGAGTGAGTAAGCAGTTTGGTTTGCCCTAGGCCCAGTTGCCATGGTAACATTGCTGTAAACTCTCTTCCGACATAAAAAAGAAAAGGAAGGAGCAAAAAGCCAAAGTGTTTTGATTCCTTATTTATTTAAAAATATGCTTATATAAGGGTGAGTTCTCCATAAATAATTTCCATAGCCACCTTATATGGAGCATCAACTCTGGGCCAATGAATGTCTCTTCCAAGTGTTTTCCTGGATCATCTGCTTTAACCTCCATCAGGGTCCTATGAGGTAGGGTTCATGGTTATTGTCATTTCACTGAGGAGCAAACCCTGGCCTGGAGCAGCTCAGGAATCTACTTGGAGTCCGGGGGGGGGGGGGGGGGCGGGCAGGAAGGGTAGAAATAGCATAGAAACCTGGCAGCTGGACCCCAGAGCCTGATTTACATAGAGTGGGCGGACAAAGGATGTAAAGCAAATGTGTGTTTAGAGTAGCTATGATATTCACATGTCCCAGCCAGGAGGAAATGCTTTCTTGCAGAACGGGAATTCACGTCTGGTCTGATGATCAAGCGAATACAAGCCATACACAAAACCAAGATTAGTTGCACTGCCATTTTGGATACTGGAATAGGGCGCAAGAAGGAAGCCTGGTCTCTGGGAGCTGGGCCTGTGTACCCCAAATGATACATACACCTCACAGGCGAGGCCTGTGGACCCATACTGAAGCCTGAGTGAACCTGAAATTCGGAACAAGGCTTCTCCCCGGAGAGTGAGTCCCAGGACCACACTGTGTGAGGTCAGGGCCCCCTGATAAAGACCTTCTATCCTGACCTCCACTTGTACCCTGGGGAGGGGGTTACAACCAGCTAAAGCCTGTACTCTCCCGAAGGCCCCCCCCCCCACGCTTGCCCCCTGCCCATCCACCGAGCGAGGTCTGGTCTCCCCGACTGATGTCTCCTTGTCCCCTGTGAATTTGGCTTTTGTGGGCTCATCAGTGAAGGTGGCACTGCCCATCCCCACGCCCTCCTTTCCTCCGGCCCTTTAAGAGCGGCTCCTTGGGCCCTAGGGGCACAGACCCCCAGCTCCAGCAGCAGCGTTACCACGGAGACCCGGCCCAGCTGGGGGAGGGGCGAGCCCAGGCGCGCAGGCGTAGGACCCAGCAGCCGGGTCGCCGCGCAACAGCTCAGATTGGAGCCGAGGGTGAGCGCCCAGACATGGCCAGAGCCCGACGCCCCTTCCCCGCCCCCCCGCCGCTCCAGGTGACAGCGGTGGCGCCCTCCCCTGCACCTGAACATGGGCCGCGTCACCGAGGCCATTCGCAGGGACAAAGGTCAGAGCAGCCCGACCGGAAAAAAACCCTGAAAGGACACGAAAGGCCCCTGCGGATTCGCCAACAGCCCGGGCGAGGGGGCATCAGCACAGACCGCTGCGTCAGCGGGCTGGAGGCACCATGGCCGTGAGCCTTTTGCGGGACTGGTGCCGGGGGCTGGATGTGGACATGCACCGGGCCCTGCTGGTCACCGGCATCCCGGAGGGCCTAGAGCGGGCGGCCATCGAAGCCATCTTGCAGCCGGCCTTCCTGCCCAAGGACGGGGTCCGGAGGGTTGTGTGTCGGGACCCGGCGGAGGACCCAGGAGTCCTGCGGCAGATGAGACGCCTGGTGCTGGATGAGAGGCCCTGGCAGGCCGCAGGGCCCGGGGCCGCCGGGGACACGCTCCTCTCTCGGGCCTGGGAGCCCCGGGCCCAGGGCTCAGAGCCGGCCGCCAGGAGGGCTGGCCCACCTCCCAGGCGGGGCCGCCGGGCTCGCAGAAACAGAGCCAGAGGCAACAGGTGGGCCCCGAAGGGCCAGAAGACCGAGCGAGGGGGGCGGCCGCCCACGTGGGCCCGGCGGGAGTCGGGCGCCTCTTCCGAAGGCAGCCTGGGCATCGCGCTCCAGGAGCTGGACCCGGACGACCTGAGCGCCGACGAGGCGCAGAGCGCGCTGTCCGCCAGGCTGCACCAGGCCGCCCAGGAGCCCAGCAAGGAGTGGGCCCTGCGGAGCGGCGCGGACGCAGGCCAGGGGCCCCGCGAGTTCTTGGCCCTGGTGACGGTGACGGACAGAGCCAAGCGGGAGCCGGCGGAGAAAGAGGCGCCGGGGC
Source organism: Eumetopias jubatus (assembly GCF_037043125.1). Taxonomy (NCBI): domain Eukaryota; kingdom Metazoa; phylum Chordata; class Mammalia; order Carnivora; family Otariidae; genus Eumetopias; species Eumetopias jubatus. Next base: position 55,766,441 of record NW_028274816.1, on the reverse strand, counting down.
CCGCGGCCGTCAGCCTCGACGGCAGCGGCGAAGCGCGGAGCCGCCGCGTCCCCGACTTAGTGGCCCTGCTTGCTGTGCGAGACGCGGCCGACGAGGAGCCGGCCCACGGCGACGCTCCCGAAAGCGAGTCGCAGCCGAACGGGGAGCCGGCAGACGAGGCGCTGGACAACCCCGAGTTTGTGGCCATTGTGGCCTCTACGGACCCGTCGAGCCCCTCGGCCCGCGAGGAGCTGCTGAAGATCGCTTGGGTGATCGAGTCCCCGGGCTGGAGCGCCAGGAGAGACGGCACGGATGCCCTCCGCGAGGTCCTGGGCGTCCTGTCGCAGGACACGGGGGGAGCCCGCGTGAAGGTGGAGGAGGCGGGCCGCCAGCTGGACGCCCTGGTGCTGCGGAAGGCCACGGACGGCGGGAGCCTGCGGGAGTGCCTCTGCGCCCTGGCCGCGCCCGACCCCCCGGCCCCCGGCAAGAGGGCGCGGCGTGGCCCCCCTGGCGGGCTGGGGCGACGGCGAGGGAGGCCTCCTGGAGCTCGTGGCGCTGCAGGCCGCGCGGGACACGGCGGCGGGGGTGACGCCGGAGGCCGGGGAGCGCGCCCGGGGAAGGCGGGAGGCGCGGGCGCGCCAGAGGCCAGCTGGGCGAGGTGCTGGCGTTGCTGGCTGCCCGGGAGGGCGCGGCGGCGGCCGGGTGCCCGGAGGCGGCGGCGGAGGCGGCGGCGAGCGAGGAGTCGCAGCCCGAGCCCCGGGCGTCCGGGAAGGCGCGGGCCAAGCGGGCCCGCACGGCCTCCGGGGCCCTGGGCGAGGCGGGCGAGGCGGGCGCGGCCCCCGCCCCGTCGGGCTCCCGCAGACGCCGAGGCGGAGGCGGAGGCCGCGGTGGGCGGGCGGTCACTCCCGAGACGCGGGCCGAGGCCCGGGCCGCGGCGCACGGGAGAAAGAAGGGGCGCGCGGGCGCGGGGGTCCACGCCCAGGCCGGCGAGGCCAGGGCTCCGCGGTCCCCCGGCTCCGAGTCGGCCAGCGGGAGGAAGGCTCGTCGCGGCGGGAGGCAGTCGCCCAAGTGCCGCTAGGGGACCCCGGAGCCGCGCGGCCGCCCCCGGGGCGCTGCGCCCGGCCCCCTGCGGTCGAGGCGGCCTCCCAGCTTCTCCGCGCCCACCCCGGCTCTGCTGCGCCGCGGGCCTCCCGCCGCCCGCCTCCCCGGCCCCTCGCAGTCCCTCCTTGGCGGGCGGCGGGAGCGATCCCCAGGGAAGAAGGAGAGAGATGCGGGCACCCCGGAGGCAGCCGGCCCAGGTGATGGGACTGTGTCTCGGGCGGAGCCCACCCAGGGCGCTGGGCTTTGGGCGGCGCCGGGTTAGCACGCGGGTGAGCGTGGCGGCGGCCGAGGGGCAGTGGGGAGGCCCGCCGTGCCAGAGAGTTCTTGCAGGCCCTCTGCGAGGCCCCCGGCGTTGCAGACACCTGCTTCAGGCGTTCGTCTGTGGGCCACTGGCCCCCTGCCCCAGTCTCATGGGGCCTGGGGTCTGGGATGGAGCCTGGGCCACCCAGCTGGGCCGTGGGTGTCTGCGTGTAGCTGGGGCCTGAAGGCTGAGCCTCCCTGCTTGGGGGAGGAGATGATATCAGAAAGAGGGGCAGCCCAAGGGCAGAGGGGGCAGCTCCTAGGGGAGGGGAGAGGTCCTCTGAGAGAGGAGGGAGGAGAGGTGGGGAAGGGTGGGGGCAGGGGAGGAGGAGGAGGAAGAAGAAAGGGAAAGGGCACGAGCCCTGCCCCCCTGGGGTGCAGCTGAGACAAGTGAGCCAGCTCCTCAAGGCCAAGGCCGGCCACCTGCTACTGTCCACAGGCTGAATCTGTCACTCAGGCTGCCCAGTGATTGCCAAAAATCTGAACTATTTGCCACCATTTTCAATCCCATAAACTCCAGATTTCTGGCTTCCGTCATTGGCAGTGCAGGGCAGTGCCCCTCCCACAGGCCTGTGGTCCCCTCACCACCCCACCACCCCCCTCGTTGTCCCAACAGCTGTTCCCCCTGTCCCGTGGGCTGACCGGCCCCTCAGCACTGGCCTTGCAGCCCCTGGCATAAGAGGATGCAGGGTCCCGGGTTCACCCTCTGAGCGAATTAGGCCTCGGAGGGGATGCTGAGGGGGCACCTGAGGGGCAGGGGCCGGTCCAGCCAGTGTAGGAGCTGCCCGGGGAATGGCGTTGAGAGGAAGGAAGTGTCCCCAGGAGGGAGCTGCAGCCCAGCCCCGAGTTCCCCCAGGAGCGTGGCTCAGCGCTGTGGGGGTCAGCACCTGCTGTCCCAAGTGTGGCTGCTTCTGCGGGGTGTCAGTGTCCGCGTGGTGAAGCGGACGCCAGCCTTTCCTGCCCACCACTGTGTCCCCTCAGTAGCGCTCTGCCCTGGATGCCAAGTCCTCTTGCCCTGGGGCTGTGTGTGCCTGTGCCAGAGTCCCTGTCCCCAGGGGGTGCCAGGCCCATCGTGCCAGGAGGGCCCTCCCTCCATGTCTCCAGGAAGGCGCAGGGGCCTGGGGGCGCCCTCACAGCCCGACTGGACTGTGTGAGCCCGACCTGGGGACACCCAGGTGCAGAAGCGGACTCAGGATGTGCTTCAGCTGTTCTAGAAGCTGCCTCCCTCAGACCCACGGGGACCTCCATGGGACAGTTCCTCAGATCACCTCCGAGCAGGGTAGGGTAGGCCTGGGGCCGGGGCTGCGGAGGAAGCCCCCTCCTCCCTGTGTGTGGGGGGGATGGCCCGGGGCTGAGAGGCCTCTGCGGCCTCCTGGGGTCGGGGGAGCCCCAGAGCAGGTGTAGGTTCCTTTCCTTGTGCACTGGTTGCCTGGGACCCTTCAGTAAAGTGAGTTGAACATCCTGGCCTGGGTCTCTGTGCTCTGGACTATGGGGCAGGGGATGCCCCACCTCCCATAACTGAAGTCCAGCCGGAACACTGGGACTGTCCTGTCACTGATACCCAGTGTCCCTTGCGTGTTCAGTCGCTGTCCCCCTGGCGCAGCCCCCTGACTTGTGTGCAGCCGTACAAATTCTGCCTTGCTTTAGCTTCTCCCTGCCCCCACCCCTGGCTTCCTCCTCCCACTCTCCTCTGAGCCGTCTGTTGCTTTATTGTATCTTGCGAGGCCCCAGCACTCCATAATCCTTAGAATGCCCTTTCTTGGCCCATCCGGCTGTACTTTTTGGGGCCCAGCCATCACCCCTAAATCTGGTTCCTACCCTAATCCCCCTGCACCTCATCTGGTCCCTGTGTCTGCTCTATTCCCTAGCCCCCAGGTTAGTCTCTGCCCAACCTCACCTGGTGCCCATGTGGACCCTTCACCTCACTCTCTGGCCTGTAGCCCTCCGTAGTCAGCACCCCACTCCCACACTTCACCATGAGGCCTGGCCCTTGGCCCCTGGGCCTAAGGTTTGCCGTAGACCCAGACTAAGGGGGTCCTATCCCTGCTCCTACTGGGATCCTGCTTCCCTCCCTGCTTCTCCCCCATACATGGCTACAGCATTGCTAGAGGGGCCCTTTTGGAACTCAGTTGGCTGTTTGATTCCCTCACTCTCTTCCCCAAACCCTTCAAAGACTTCCTTTGCCCCACAGGTTAAACTGAAGTTACTATAGTGGTCTAGACCTGCTCTGTCCAATAGAGTAATCTCTGGTCACAAGGGACATTAAATTTAAATAAAATTAAATAAGATGGAATATCCTTTTCCTCAGCCATACCAGCCGCCTTATACATGCTCCAGAGTCGCATGGACCAGACTCTGGCTACCATTCTGGCGCAAGGTTAGGACATTTCCACCATACAGAAAGGTCTCTGGGACAGCACCGGAGTGGTTCCTCTGTCCGCATTTTCTCTGCCTCACTGCCCACCACTCTCCCGCGCCTTCAGACACTCAGATCTCCTTGCTGTTCAGGGAGCACTTGGAGCCCATTCCTGCCTCAGGGCCTTTGCGCTTGCGGTCCCCCCTGGCCTGGAGTGCCTGTCCCCAGGATATTTGCATAGCTCCACCCTCCACTTCATCCCAGTCTTTGTGCAACTGTCCCATTCGCAGGGAGGACTTCCCTGACCACCCTATCTAAATGTAACCCTTCCCCCACACGCCCACTTGTCCAAGCTCTGATGGATTGTCGCCTGCCACACTAATTTGTTTCCAGACGCCCCGCTGAGGACACGGGTACTGCAGGTCAAAGTGCAGAAGGGAAGGTCAGGTTGCCCCAAGATGAGGAGTGCAGCAAGCTGCTCCGGCCCCGGGAAGCGCCGCTGCGGCCCGGAGCCCGGGTCGCTGCGCTGAAGAGGATCCACCAAGCAGCCGCGTTCCCCGACCAGGGACCCAGGGCCACGCCCCCGCCGCCAACCCCGCGGGCCCAGCAGCTTCCGGAGAGCGTCCCCCGGCCCCGGCTTTCCGACGGCCGCCGCGCGGCGGGCAGACGAGTCGGGACGGTGGCTGAGGCCGAGCGTCGGGCCCAGAGCCGGGGGTGGGCGACCGTGGGGCGAGGGGCCGCGGGAGCGCTCAGGCGCCGCCCCCGGGACCCGGGCTGGGGTCGCCCTGTCCCCCGCCGCGTCCCCGGCGCCAGCACGCTGCCCGCGCACGGTGGCGCGCAGCCCCGAGGACACCGAGCCGAGCGCCCGCGGGCCCGGCGGCGGGAGGAGGCGGCGCCCGGGCGGAGGCGGGACGGACGGTGCGGGCCGCGGGGCACGGAGCCAGGCTCGGGGCTCGCTCGGCGCTGGCGCGGCGGCCGGAGCGACACCCACAAACGCGGACCCTCGCGGGGCGCCGTGGGGCCGGGACACAGAAGACGCTTCTGGAGCCGCGCGCGCTATGGCGCGACCCGGGGAGGCGGCAGGGCGAGCCGTCGGCGAGGCAGGGTTTGCCAGCGTCGCCCATTTCGGGTGGCGCGGGGACGCCGTCACGGAGAAGGTGACCTTTGAGCGAAGAGCCGAAGGGGGGAGGGCTGGGGCAGGCGGGTGCCCGAGGGAGGCGCGTTCAGGCCGCGGAACGGCTCAGGCCCGTGATCCGAGGGGTCATTCACGGGTGATCGCGGACCCCTCCAGTGCCACCTCCCTGTGGGCGTCTGTGGGGTGACGAGATTGGGGTTGGGTTGGATGTGTCTTTCTTTGATTCTGTGCGTAGAGTAGGGCTGGGGGAATAGGAGGAAAGCAGGTTTTCACTCGCATTTCCCCGATGAGGAAAGTGGGGCTCTGGAGGCGGGGAAGGGAGCTCGAACTTGGGTTTGTCCTCCTGCGGGGCTCCCTCGCATAACCGCTTACCGTTCCAGAGCCTGTGGCCGCGGTGCCCCCCAACCCCATCCCCTACGCAAGCTCGCCCCGCACTCCCGGGCCCGACCTGTCCCGTCCCGGCCGCTCGGCCCGGTCGAGTCCCGGGACTCCTGCGAATGGGGTCGGGTCCCAGAACTTCTAGAGGGAAGATCGAGGGCTCCAGGACCAGCTGACGCCGCCGGCTCCCCACCACCCACCACCCGCCAGAGGGGAGAAAGCCCGCACCAACTGCGGCCCCCGCGGTGCCCACCAGGGGGCGCTGCAGGACCGCTCGTTAAAGGCGCGCCCGCGAAGGCTCCCGCCGAGCGCGCAGGATGCGGCACGCACTGGCCCAGGGCCTTCCAGGCTCAAAGCTCCACCTCTGAATGTCAGGCTGCGGAAAGTGGACGTTGCTGGAGGACAGCGGTCCTTCGTGTGGGGTCCTGGGATCAGCAGCATTAGCATCACCTGGAGCTTGATAGAAAAGCATATTCTTGAGCCCACCCCACACCTAGGGAATCCCTTGGGGTTGGGATCCAGCAGACCGTGTTTTAGAAGACCGTCCGATGGATTCTGCTGCACCACCAGCTTGAGAGGGGTCTCCTGTGGGGTCTGATTATCTCCTGGAGCCCTGGGGTAGCAGTTGTCGGTCCCGGGTGCGCGTTGGAATCACCCAGCAAGCCTCGGGGCTCTGAGAGCCCCAGCCACACCCTGCACCACCTGCACGAGAATCTCTGAGCGTGCAGCCTGGGCAGGGTCATTCCACACACCAGCCGGGATTGGCAACCCCTGTCCCAGGGGCCCTCATCAGGGCTGAGAGGTCTCGTGAAGTTCTGGCTGTCTCTCACGTAGAACACGAATAGGACGATGAGAGATGAGGTCTGTTGGGGTTGATTTGAACTCCCAACACATTACGTCTTCTTCCACTGTCTCCGCAAATCTTGGGATCCCCTTTAAGATGAGTAAGTAGAGGCACAAAGAGGCACGAGGTAACCAGCGGGAAGGTAACAAAGCTTGTAAGGGGCGGTGCTAGGGGTGAGCCAGGCTCCAAATCCCTCCCTACCCTGCCCCTTTGTGGTTTCCTCCTGCCAAGGCACACCAGCTGGGGGACTCAGAAAGTCCCTGGTGTCGCAAGGTGGCACCTCTATGGATGTGTTCCATCGTTTTTCTCTTTGAGGATATTTAGGAGTGTCCACATTTAGGGTGTCCTCCTATTTTCTGGTGCTTCCCCCCATGGAAATCCTGGCATGTTTGAAACCATAACCCTGGAAGCATCCATGGGCTGCATTTGGGGACTGGGCCCTTCAGGTGATAAATGAAATCCCCTTAGATTAAAAGTAACATGAAAGCCCTGATACAATTTCAGAGAACCCAAGGGGTCTCTGCCTCCTGGGCCTCCCTGGATGCTCATGCCTGGATTGCTGGGGATGGGAGGGACAAACGGAGACTCTGCGGGAGGGATGGATTGGCCCCAAATCTGGGAGTCTCCTCCTGGTGTCTCTCACCATCTCTACTCCCACCTTCTTTCCCCTTCCAGGACTCCAAACCCTCGTGGGCATGTGGCTGCAATTCTCCCAGATGGAGACAGCCCCCATTGGTACCACCAACCTGGCATCCAGAGCATGCACTGGGCACTCCAGAGATGGCCCCATCCAGCCTAGTTATTCTCTGGCCCCCAGCACAGTCCATCCCTGCAGGTGGGGTCCACACCCTGTCTTTCTTCCAAACTCCCTTGGGGCTTTTCCTTGCTGGGCTAGGGACTGTGAACTGTACCACGTGCAAAGGGACTCTTAGCATCCTATGAAAGGAGCACCAGCAGCTACTACTTCCAGAACAGGAGCAGGTGAGAGCAGGTGATTCTTTAGTTCTAGAAGCACAAACTAAGAAAAAACCCAGGTCAGGCCTGCAGCCCTGCCAAGACAGAGCTGGCCTCCAGGTCTCCTTCCTCCATGATTTCTCTTTCCTCCTGCCCTCAGCGAGGCTGGAGTGTGGTCATATGCTGTTTTTGGTGGGTGGGGTTGGGGTTTGGAGGACACAAGATAAATCAGAGAGAGGTCCCCCAGTGCCCACGGGGCCTTAGCAACCCTATCTGCCCCCGATCATAAGTGCCAGTCACAGCTCACTACACATCACACCCAGATCGGGCTTTTTGGCCTGTCTCTATTGCAAAGAGTTTTCAATGCGCCCAGTGGCCAATCTGCCCCAGGAGGTTTTAGGGGGCTTGATCGAAACAGATTCCTGGGCCACACAGGCAGCTGGAGCAAATTCACAGCTCTGGCATGAAGGGCTCTAGAATCTGAATTTTGGATGTGTTCCCAGATGATTCTTCTGTCCCATGTAACCAAGGTCGGGGGAAGTATGTAACGTGCGGGCCCTGGGCCAGGAGCCAGGGGTACGGGGATGGCAAGCAAAGTGACATAAACACAGGGCACCATCCTGGAGGGTGGGAGCAGAGGCAACACAAGGGAGTGACGACATAACCCTGGAGCATTTGTCACTTACCCAATCCAAAGGCAGGAAATCTTGTGGTAAACATTTTTATTTGCATGTTGGCTTGCGCCCTTTTTTTTAAGTTCAAGGAGGCAGCCAATGTTAAGTGGGCAGTAGAAAAGAAGAGAAAGGGAGAGGGGAGGGGAGAGAATGTCTCCACCACTTTCCCCCCCCTTCAAGCTGAGCACCTAGAGTTGCACTGGAGAAGTTAAAATCATGAGTGATGCAACCCCTTTGTACGGCTCTTTCTTTACGTTCCTTGGGTGACTAGAAAGAGTCTGTTTTTTAAAAAAATCAATGCATGAAAGATAAACTTCTAACAAGACAGAGGGGTGTTGGGTGGAGATGGGAGGCCCGCTGCCCGGCCCTTGTCCAGCTCCATTTTCAAGTATGGCCACAGGAAGGGCATCTCCATCCCAGCTCGGGAGGGGGAGGCCGCGCCCTGGGTGGTGACAGCATGGCAGGTGGCGGTGAGCTCCAGGGAGCCCCTGCCCTCACCTCACAGCTGGTCTTCTCGTTCTCCCTGCTCTGCTTCTGCTCTGGCCTCTGCCCTCAACACCCTAAGGCTCCTGGCCTCGCCTGCCCTGGGGACTCTCTTGGGCAGGGTTGGCAATCGGGGAGTGTGCCAGAAGGCTCTCCGGTGCTTGCGAAACCACGAAAAACGTCCAGGGGTCTGGAACCTCACTGTCTTGACCTGTTTCCGGGCCTTAGCTCCTTGGGTTGTCCCTATGGCCCCCCGGGCAGCTGGGGCTTCTGCCCTTTGGTTCTGCACAGCTTCTGCCCTCTGGTCAGCTATGGCTTCTGCCCCATCAGATGCAGCCTCTGCCTCCTGGACAACTGGGGCCTCTGCCCTTTGATTATCTGCAGCCCCTTCCCTCTGATTATTTGCAGCCTCTGCCCTCTGGACAGCTATGGCTTCTGCCCCTGGATTATCCTCAGCCTCTGCCCCCTGGGCAGGTATGGCCTCTGCCCTCTGATTATCTATAGCCTCTACCCCCTGATTATCTGCAGCCTCAGCTCCCTGATCATCTGCAGCCTCAGCCCCCTGATCATCTGCAGCCTCAGCCCTCTGATCATCTGCAGCCTCAGCTCTTTGATTATCTACAGCCTCTACCCTCTGATCATCTGCAGCCTCTGCCCTCTGATCATCTGCAGCCTCTGCCCTCTGATCATCTGCAGCCTCTGCCCTCTGATCACCTGCAGCCCCTGTCCCCTGATCTGTGGATGCTGCTTCCTCCCTCCTGCGACGGCGAAAAGAGGCCCATTTGATTTTGGGCTTCCATCGTCTTGGGGGTGTCTCCGGCCCCTGCCCATCTTCTGTGTTGCCCACATTATGCCCCTGGCTGGCTCTGCCTGGCCCTGATGCCCCAACTCTCTCTAGCCTGGGAAAGGCCTGCTGGGCCTCGCTCCCCTCGGGGCTGGACCTGGGCGCCCAACCCTTCACCCTCCGCTTCAGCTTGCCCCAGGACACCTGGCTGACATACTCTCGCCACCTGTCCGCCTTGGACAGTTGTGGCCTGGGGTTGTCCTCAAACATGGGCACGGGCAGGTTCACGCGGCGGCGGGCAGGTGGCGCGCTGGGCTTCTTCTCCCCTCGCTGCAGGAAGGCCTCCACCAGCTCTTCATCGTCCTCGCTCTCCAGGTCGCTCCCCAGAAATTTGCTGCCCAGGTAACTGACTGGCATTTTGCGCACCTTCCTGCTGCGCCCCGCGCCTTTGTGACCCTTGTCACTCTTGTCACTCTTGTCTCTGGAGGTCTCGAAGTCACTGAACTCGCTGTCGCTGGCGTTGCTGCTGTCATAGGTGCCCACGACCAGCCGCGGGGGAGGGGTCACCATCTGCTGGACTCTCCTCCTCACCTGGGGCTCCTTGGGCTTTTTGGGGGGCTGGGGCGGGTGTGGGGTGCTCTTCTCAATGATGCGGGCCACGTCCTCCAGTGTGCGGCCTTCTTCCTCCAGAAACTGGGTCAGCCGCTCGCGAAATTCCGCCTCCTTGGTGGCGGGCTTGGAGATGACCCTCCACACGCCTCCCGCCAGCCTGACCTCCCGGGGGATGAGCAGATAGTCCACGTCCTCCCCGATCTGCAGCATCCCCACCGTGGAGTCCTCCTCCCTGCGGAACACCTTGCCAATCTTCTTGAAGGTCCCCACGGGCTTCAAGGCTTCCACGAGGACGTCCAAATCCACATCTTTGCAGACATCAGGGACGCTCCAGAGGATCAGGCAGTCGGGGGATGGGAGGAAGCCCCAGGGGAACCAGCCCCCCACGTGGCTTTTCTCGAGGGTCTTTAAGATCTCCAGGGTGAAATCGGGGGTGGGGGCAACGACCCCAAACTACACGTAGGCCTGAGTCTTAGGGGATGAGGGTGGGAGGGGTCCCCGCAGAATAGCCCGGAGGGTCTCACCTCTCCAGCCAAGGATGAGCCAACCCCTCCCAACTTCTCTGCCCGCCACAAAGTCCAGTCTTGACCAAGTCCGGCTCCCCCGCCCCAAGGACTGGAGGGAATCAGTTCCCAGGATGCTTACGTGAGTCGGGGTGAGGTCAGTTCTGAGGCTCTAAGCCCACCGCCAGCTGTAGACGTGGGGTCCGGGCTCCAAGTTGGGGCGCACGGGCTGCCCCCGTGGCTCTTCCTGCCTCAGGGACGCGCCTGCAGCTTGGGAGAGGCCTGCGCACACAAAGACGACTCAACCGTGGCTATTCAATATGGCCGAGGCGCTTGGAGGCCGCAGCCCAGCCCGCCCCCCAGGGTCTCCCGCCCCCAGGCAGGCGGCCACCCCCGTCCAGGCTGACCTTGACGCGCCTGCAGCCTCCCAGCCCGTGCGCTCGGCGCGGAGGAGCGCGCGCGGGCAGGAAGTTCCTCCTCGCTCTCCCCTAGGGTGAGGCCCACCTTCCCCCTTCTCATCTTACACTCCCCGACTCGGGAAGACTGACAGGGGGGCTGTCCACTCCCTTCGGGGCGCCCTCCCTCCCCTCCCCCACAGGGGTGTGGCCGCCGTCCGGGCCTCCCTGGGGCCACCGCTTCCAAGCAGAACGCCCCGCCGCGGCCCACGTCAGCACCTTCCCCGGGAAACGCGGCAGTTCCCCAACCTGCCCAACTAAACGCGCGGGTTCCCGCCAAACCCTGGAGAAACCGTGGGTGTGCTAATGCGGCCGGCCTTTGGCAAGCCGCTGGTACTGTACTGTTCGGCTTCAACATCATATGACTTTGGGTACCAGCCGTTCCTACCTGTTTAAGCATACAGGTCGGTGGAGAAATTGGTACCAGGATCTTACTGCCCCAGCCTCTAGCGCGGGGCGTGGCACACTGTAGGTGCTCAGTAAATACTTGGGGGGTGAATGAATGAACCCAAGTGGTGTTCATCAGGAGGGACTGGCTTCGCTGTACGATTCTCACACTGAAATACTATGCAGCTATGTACAAAGAAGCACCTAGTAAACAGGATAGTCAAGTTTTATGGGGCATTTCCTAGAGCTTTCTGTGGATCAACTCCACGAAATCCTCCCTGTAACATTATGAAGCAGGTAATAGGACTGATGATCATTCCCATTTTATTTTTTTTAAGATTTTATTTATTTACTTGAGATAGAGCAAGCGCAAGAGAGGAAGAGCACAGAGGGACTCCCCGCTGAGCAGAGAGCCCAATGCAGGGGCTCTGATCCCAGGACCCTGAGATCATGACCTGAGCTGAAGGCAGTCAGTCGCTTAACCCACTGAGCCACCCAAGCGCCCCACCCCCATCATTCCCATTTTGTAGCTGAGGATGTAAAGTCGCTTGCTCAAGGTCCCACTGCCATAAGTGATGGAACCTGGACTTGAATCTGAAACAGTCCAACTTGGGTGTGTATGTGTGTCGGGGGGGAGCGGGCAAAAGGTCTAGACGTGCGGGTGTACTGATCTCAGGTACGAGCATTGCCGACAGTGGCTGTCTCTGGGGAGGGAGACTGGGGAGCCCCAGAGGTGGCAGAGACATGTACTTTCCCCCTCTATATCTTTTTGGATTGCTTGGATTTTTAGTGGTCAAAAATGTTAATTAAATAAGTTAAATTAAAGCAAAGGTCCTCAGAATCGGCCATGGACAGAGGGGGGGTCAGGGTCCCTGGGATGTGGGGCCCAGGATGTGCAAAGCTTCCCAGTAACTCTGAGGCAGCTGGCTCAGCAACAATATGCACCACAATGGCATTGGTACTAATAGCAGTGAACTTGCAGGGAGCGTTTCCTTGGAACCAGGCACCCTGCTGTGTGCGCGGAGTGGGGGTGGGGCGCTGTTGTTAGGAATTCTCAGAGCTACGGGTAAGGGGGAATCCATGCAAACAGCTCCCTGTTTCTCCCTCACTGCCTGCAGTCGACCCCAACCCAGCAGCTGGAGGGAACATAGATCTGTCTCTACTCTTTTAAAAATCCTCCATCTTACTCAGAGTAAAATCAAAGTCCTCACGGGGGGCCACAAAGCCCTAACACACCTCCTCCACTTCCTTCTCTCTTTCTCTCCTTCTCACCGACTCCACTCCAGCCACCCCCACCTCTTGGCTACTCATCAGACACCAGGCTCAGTTCCACCTCAGGGCCTTTGCACTTGCTGTTCCCAACCTCCAGATTGTTATGGCCCCACCTTCTCTTGGCAATCTCCCTCTGCCCAAATGTCATCTTTTTTGGAGAGGTCATTCTGCAACCCCCCCCCCCAAAAATAGGAGTGGCCTCTACCCTCTCCAGAGTCCTCTATCTCAGGAATCCTTAACCCTTTCTGAGTGCCATGGGGCCCTACTCAAAAGTGTTTCAGTGCATAGAATCGCATCCATCGGATTACAAAGGAAACCAATTAGAATGAAATATACAACTGTTAAAAGAGAAAAGATTTAACAACAACAAAAAACCCTGTAAAATAATAATGACTTTAATACAAGGTATAAAAAAAGGAACACGTATAATTTTATTTAACTCACAACGTGGGATTTTATTTAGCTCTTGAAAGAACCAGGCAGATGTGGAGAGAAAGAGGAAAGGAAAGGGAGAGAGGGAAGGAAGAAAGATGCTTGGGGGTGGGGTTGAAGATCTCAGCGAAGCCTTTGCACAATTATTGGCTCGTTCGGGTTGTTTTTGCCTTGCAGAGCCCGGTCGATAGGCTTTGCTGGATTTTCTCCTCCCTCTCCCAAGCTACATCCCTGCCGGCGAGTTTAGCCCCCGCCTGGCCTCCCACCGCCCCGCCCCTCCCTTGTGCTCAGTTTCCAGCCGCCCAGCGGTCTCCACGGCAACGAGGAGACGCGCTTTAGCGCGGGTCCGCTCTGGGAGGGGAGGGTCCGGAGTGGGTGGGGGGCGGCACCTCCTCTGGGCTTCTTATCCCTTCTTTAGGCCTGAGCCCCCCACTCAGCTTCCCTGAAAAGCTACCGGAAACTAAAAATCCCTAGGCTTCCCGTGTGAGGAATGTTGGTTTATGAATCCAAGTCCGAAAAGTCGAGTCTTCCAAGTGGAATGACCTCGCCGATGAGATATTTGTGTTCTGCAATTGGTAAAAGGTTTGTGTGTGTGTGTGTGTGTGTGTGTGTGTGTGTGTGTCTATGTGTGGGAGTGGGGCGGGGGCGGGGCAGGGAGGATTATCCTCGAAATGAAAGCCTCAAATGTTCAACATTCTAAAATTGCCAACCCCTGAGCAGTTCCGCTGTGGGTATTTTAGATTACTCAGATCTCTGGCAGCGGAGAGCCTTCTCCAGCCGCCCCAGAACAAACGATAATCACAGCTCCCACTTTTATACGTGTTTAAAAGAGATGAGAAATCCAAAAAGGATGGGGGAAGAAAGCAAAACGTGGCCCAGATCTCTCTACCCAGCTACATTTGGTTGCCACTTTAAAAAATAATACTACTGAGCCACCCAGGCGCCTTGCTTGTGTTCCCTCTCTCGCTGTCTGTGTCAAAAAAAATAAATAAAATCTTTTTAAAAAAATAATACTAAAGGGGCTCCTGGGTGGCTCAGGTCATGATCCCGGGGTCCTGGGATCAAGCCCCACATGGGGCTCCCTGCTCAATGGGGAGCCTGCTTCCCCCTCTTCCTCTGCCTGCCACTCCCCCTTGTGCTCTGTCAAATAAATAAAATCTTTTTTAAAAAAAAATAAAAAATACTAAAAGTGACACACTCAACGTTAAGAAAATGAAGTTCCAGAAAGGTATAAAATGAAAAACAAGTCTCCCTCTTCCAACCTCCAGTCTCCAGCCTCTTCCAGCAAAGTAACCACAGTGAAATAGCTCTGTATTTTTGCAGGAAGAAAAAAAATACTTACACGTGTAATTTTAGAATTTACCCCAGGGGATTTTTCACATTATTCTGAATTATTTTTATCATGGCGCTTACCACTTCCTAGTATTTTCTTATTTATTTATTTTTTCTTATTTGTTGTCTCACTATTCAAATACTCGCCCCATGAGGGGATATTTGTCTGGTTTGGTCACTGCCGAATTCTCAGAACCTAGAATGGAGCTGGTAGGTGCTCAAAATATTTGTTGAGTGAATGAACGAGAGGATTGCGCTAGATCTATTACTATAAATTTTGCTTTTTTCACTGAATAGCTGGGCTTGAAGTCTTTCCGTATCTCTGTATGCAGATCAGTGTTGGTTTTCTTTTTTCGTGACCATTTCCACCCTTCTTTGGGGGTGAGGGGTGGGAATCTCAGAGATCTTGTAATAGTTTGGATGATCGCTACCCCGGATTTCAGGCTCGAATCCCTGGAATTTGAAAATGTTACTTTATTTGGAGAAGGATCTTTGCAGATGTAATGAAGGATTTGGAGATGAGACTACCCTAGATTTTCCGGGCGGGACATGGGGAGTGTCCTCATAAGAGAGAAGTCGAGAGAGAGAACAGACACAGAGGAGAATCCATGAAGAATCGGAGGAGGCGGTGTGACCATGGAGGCAGAGACTGGGGTGATGTGGCCATGAGCCAAAGAACACCAGGAGCCACCAAAGGCTGGAAGAGGCAAGGAAGGATCCTCCCCTAGAGCCTTCAGAGGGAGCTCAGCCTTGCCAACACCTTGATTTTGGACTTCTAGCCTCGAGGGACTAAACTGCTGTTGTTCTGAGTCGCCCAGTTTGTGGTGATTTGCCACAGCAGGCACAGGGAACAAATCTAGGATTCCCTCCCTCCCCCACTGTGGCCGCTAATCCCCCAGACTCCAATGAGGAAAGTTCCAAATTAAAACATCCAAGCTTTATTCTGTGACCTTGTCTCTCAAGAACCATTATCCCCAAAGTGAAATATTGTGCAGTCTCCTGACCCTCGGAATCAGGTATGCGTGATGAGAACCTTAGAAGGGTTTTCAAATGCCCGCTGCCCCCACCTGCAGAACTTCCCTCTGCTGCCTGCCCCTGCAACCCCAGCCTCACCCCAGGGTGATCCAGAGGTTAGATGTCCCTTTTCTCAGGAGTCTAGGAAACCTTTGGCATTACATACCTAACTCCCCCATAAAGATGCGTCTTTTTGCCTCTTCATGACCACCCTCAGCAATGGGTATTATTATCAACCCATTTCACAGATGAGGAGATTGAGGCACGGAAATGAAGTAATTCCCCCAGGCAGCCCACCTCCCAACTGCCCCACTCTTGTTTTCACTTTTTAAATAAAAAGGTCAGCTCTATTGGAAGTATAATTTATGTCTTATACAATGTACCCTTTTTAATGTCCCATGTGGTAAGGTTGATTGACTGACTTTAGAGAAAGAGGGAGGGAGAGAGAGAACGCATGCACAGGGGGGAGGAACAGAGGGAGAGGGAGGGAGAGAACCTTAAGCATCTTCCACACCCAGCGCAAGCCCGACATGGGGCTCGATCTCATGACCCTGAGATCATGACGTGAGCCAAAGGACTGACGCTCAAGACTGAGCCACCCAGGTGCCGCTCCAGAGCCTATGTTTTTAATGCACAGTACATACTCTCTTTGCTGCAAAGAAACTGTGGCATGGATAGTATTAGCCCCGCTTTACAGATAAGGAAACTGAGGCCCAGAAAGGTGAAGTCACCTCCCTGAAGGCACACAACCAGTTGGTGGCAGAGTCGAGATTTGAACCCAGGTCTGTCTGAGCAGCTCTGAATCCCTGGACGCTCTCTCCATCGTGTGCCCTGTTGATGCTAGGGCACAGGTTGGATACTGTCTCCCGAGGGGTGTACTCACTTGGTGTACTCACTACTTTGCCCAGGTTCCAAGACAGCCTTTTGTCAGAACACAGGGAACATATTGTCTTCTGAGGAAGCTGGGCACACGTTTAGATCAGGAATCTGAGATCTAAAACCAGGCTAATGTGTTCTTTGTCAATGCAAAATGCAGCAGTCAACTGGACCCAGAATCCCAGTGGCCAATGCTTAATAGCTGCCTCCCTCTGGGCCACTGTGCCAAGTCATTCATATGTCGGAATGGGCATACTCCTCCCCACACCTGGTACCACTATCCCCATTTTACAAGTCAGCAACCTGAGGCACAGGAGGCTCAATGGCTTGCCCAGGCTCATCATGCTTTGGGACGTGGAGAAGTCAGGATGCGAACCCAGGCCATATATCCAACTCTTCACTGCAAACCTCCATACACCAGGCAGAGGCCTCTGCTGTTTTGTTTGGCAGGTTGCCTAGTGAGCAAGCCAATTAGAGGAATTTCAGATTCAGTTCCCCTATTCGCATAATAGATATTTGTCTGTGTTCTATGTTTATTACTGTAATGACCGTGTCTTTTTATTTTCCATATTCTGATGCTTGGGTATCTGCGGCCTGGCTGACTCTTGAGGGACTCATTTCTTCCCACAGAAACCATAATAAAAGCTTTTGCCCATGGTTCCCCCCTCCTCCCTCTGCCTCCTAACCAAAGCTGGTGCTTCCTTATGTAGCACCTCATGGTGTGACATGTCCTATTTTCTTGGGCTCTGTGAATATGCCAAACTATCTTTTCAATGACAGTCATCTCCTGGTCTCTTGGCCTTACCATTCCGAAATAAAAATAAAACCTATCTTAAAACAATCACCCCTGTATATGTATTTCTGGAGTACCTACTATGTGCCAGGCACAGTGCTGGGCCACGGGGATACCGCAAGCAAGGAGACAGACCCAGCTCTGCTCCCTGGGGAGCTCATAGTCTTACAAGGAAGAGTAATATTAAACGAAGATCTACACAAATAAATTAATCACCATCGAGAGACACACCAAGCCAGAAAAATACAGGGGAGCTATGAGGAGATAAAAGAGGGGGAATAATCCGTCTTGGGGTGGCATGGAAGCCTTCCTGGAAAAAGAGACCTGAGGGGTAAGAGTCAGTGGGAGTCATGTAAGGGCATCCTAGGCAGAGGCAAAAACAGGGACAGACGTTCTGAGGTGGGAAGGAGCATGTGCTGGGGTGGCTAGGGTGTCGTGAGATGGGGTGCTGAGGCAGGCAGGGGTCAGTGGGCTCTACGGATGTTGAACTTTCTTCTCAAGAGGGATGGAGTAAGCAGAGGAGTGACCAAACTGACTGATTTGCACTGTAGAAGGATCCAGCAGTGCCGGAAAACAGAGGGAGCCCAGTAGCCAGAGTGCAGGGAAGAAATACCCAGACCTCTCCCTCCTCCCACCCTCTGACTGCCGCCCTGCCTCCCATTGGCTGATCCTGACTGGAAGTCATTGGGCAAAGGAGCTTCGGTAATGCAGTGCACGGACGTGGCCTCCTGGGGTATGGAGCAGGGTGGAGAAGCACAGAGAGGCAATCTGGGGAACCCATGGAGAATCACCAGCGCCAGCCCCATGGGAATCACATAGAGGTTGGCCTCTCAGAGGTTCAGAGCCCTCCTTCAGAATCTCTGGCCCTTGGCGAGCACTGTTGAAGGAGCGACAGAGAGACCCAGCCCTGTGTGAGGAGCACAGACTGTCCTCAGAAAGACCTGGGCTTCCGTCCTTCTTGAGCTTTCCTGTGTGGCTTTAGGCAGGTCACTTAACCTTTCTGAGCTTCCTTTTCCTTATCCAGAGAGTGAGATGAAGATCATAATAGTAGTACATCTCATAATCACTAGTCTCCTTTTTTTGAAATCCAACAAACTCAGAAAACTTTGCATCACCCCCTCCCTCCAGAAAAGTAAGGGATAAAATTTAGAGGCATGATCTAGACTGACATGAGGCTATTTATAGTCCTAATTTATTTCCCTTCATATCAATATCCTACATTTCCCTACAGAATACTAATGGATGTGATTATGGTAGTTGCTCAAACCTGCGGCCCATGGGGTGAATTACACAGTAATTCAGATATAATCACTGTATCAGTTTTCTGAAATCTCAAACTCTTTGAATTCTTTTTTTTTTTTAAGTTTATTTAAGTCATCTCTACACCCGATGTGGGGCTCGAACTCACAACCGTGAGATCAACAGTCACACGCTCTTCCAACTGAGCCAGCTGGGTGCCCCCCCAAACTCTGAATTCTGAAGCGCATCTGACCCGAAGATTTTGGATAAGGGGTTGTGGACCTATAGTGCCAAACCTGGGGCTTGGGAAGATCCAGTGAATTAATGAGTACGAAAGACTGTGCACAGTGCCTAGAACACAGAATTATTATTTTATTCCAGGTAAATCATTTCACTGTTTCCATCAGTCACTGGAGCCACTGAGATAGAAAAAAGTTGTGTGTTTTGTGTTCTATTGGCCATGAAATCTGATGATATTCCTTTAAAAAAACATAATACAGCCCTGGAAAATTTCAGGCAACCCATGGAAGCGGTTTTCAAAATGTTTTTTTAGCAGCTAGATTATTCCCCCCCCTTTTTTTAAAGACTTCATTTATTTATTTGAGAGAGACACAGTGAGAGAGGGAACACAAGCAGGGGGAGTGGGGGAGGGAGAGGCAGGCTTCCTGCTGAGCAGGGAGCCCGACGTGGGGCTCGATCCCAGGACCCTGGGATCATGACCCGAACTGAAGGCAGACGCCTAACAACTGAGCCACCCAGGCGCCCCTATTTTTCCCTTTTAAAAAAGATTTATTTAGGGGCACCTGGGTGGCTCAGTCGGTTAAGCGTCTGCCTTCGGCTCAGGTCATGTTCCCAGGGTTCTGGGATCGAGCCCCACGTCGGGCTCCCTGCTCAGCGGAGAGCCTGCTTCTCCCTCTCCCACTCCCCCTGCTTGTGCTCTCTCTCTTTCTCAAATAAATAATAAAATGAAATTTAAAAAATAAAAATAAGAAAGATTTATTTATTTGAGAGAGAGAGAGCACGGGCTTATGTGCGCAAGTGAGGGGAGGGGCAGAGAGAGAGACAGAGAGAATCTCAAGCAGACTCCCCACTGAGCGTGGAGCCCAATGTGGGGCTCGATCGCATGACCCTGAGATCATGACCTGAGCTGAAATCAAGAACTGGATGCTTAACCGACTGAGCCACCCAGGCGCTCCTAGATAATTTTTCCAAATTAGATCTAGCTTGGAATCCCCCAACACATCAAAGAGCATACTGTGATTGCATTCACATACATTTATTTTATAAGTTCATATTTGTACAACAGAGCATCGACCACAAAGAACAGTGAAGAGTTTTAACGGAACCCACTCTTGAAAATGGGGGTTTACCAAGGCCAGCTGCGGGCATCTCTCAGCCAGCACGTCCAATCTATCTGGGAATTTTCTCTTAGGATTTGCTGTGTGCCAGCCAGGTCTTGACTCACACAGATAACTGGCTTCAAATGGCAACCAGTTGACCCAACTGCTTATGTTGCTATGTCAGGAAACTCTTGCAGAAAACCTCGAGAAGGGGTAGGAGATTGGGTTTTAGGGGCAACACTGAACATTGACACACACTCACATTGTGTATCACACATATGGATGTCGTATGGGAAACACCCAAAACCCACAATAAGCACAAATATACAGTCTCGATACTGCAGTAAGATGATAAGGAATGTCACACTGTCCCTTGTTAATATACAACGACTCTGCCTTGATGGAAGAACAGCATGCAACAAGCTAACGTGCCTGAGGTCTTATTCAAGCTCAGACTCTGAGGAAACAGCAAACACAGTAACACAATACACCGTGAGTGCAGTGAGTGCGGTTGCCCGGGCTGGACACTTACAGGGGAGAAAAAGATCAGTAGAGAGCTACAAACTTCTAGACCTTCTAGATGCACTTGCAAGAAGAGTAAATATATATGTGGGGATGGCAGGAAAAGCTTTATCCCGACCACTGCACAAAAGAAAAGGATGGTGAGGCTGATGATTCAGAGTCAGCTGTGGGAGTTGACAGAAATCAGAGTCTTCCAGGTTTTTAGGGTGTCAACGTATGTGAACTCTAAAAATTCCTTCTGTCCTGACACTTGCTGGGGATGCAAGGACCTAAGAGGAATTTCTGACTGCCTGAGGGTGGGTCCCTTGCCTGCACCCTGGCTGCCAAGGTGAAGGGGTGGGTAGAGAGAGAATCTCCACCTTTTGGCTCTGCTAGGGGGGCCTCAGGGAGTAGCCTCACAGAAAAAAGAAGAGGGGTTGGATGCTGGAATTCACAGATGTGACTGATGCCCACCACAGTAATACGTTGGGGGTCTCCACTATCACGATTTGGTAGGCGAGAATCTGAGCTTCTGAGTGTGTATGTAAATTGCATTTTTTAAAAACCAAAGAAATTCAGCCCAAACCGTTGCAAATCCCTGAACTAATGGAAGTTTGCAAATATGCAGCCCGGGGGCCCTGAATAAGAGCTCTGTCTACCCATGGACATTTGGATTTTACCTGATTCATTTCTTTGTTTTTGTTGTTCTTCACCATCACGGGGGACTCAAAGTTAATGCCGTTAATGGGTAACTCTTGAAGGTGACCTCTTAATTATTTACCTACTTTTGGACTATTTCCTGAAAATCTTGCCTTTTGTTCTTTAGGGTGGGGTGCCCCCTCTGCCCAAGTCAGAGCTTCTGGAATTGAATTTGGGGAGACCCATATCCTAACCCCAGGGGCCAATCGGAGCAGAAGAGTCCCATGTCTGACCATCCCTTGTAAAGGAGACTGAGTGTGTACAGGACAGCGACAGTTTTGACAGAGTCAAACACAGAGCCCTGAGCTCCTCAGGTGTGGCAAGCAGGCAACTCACTTCGTCAGGCATGGTTTCCGCAAATCAGGGACTCGGGACGAGTTTGTGCCAGAAGTACCTTCAAGGTCCATCCTTTTAAAAGACCAAAAAAACAGGTCTAGACTTTGCAATGGCAGGATCTCCAGCAGGGCCCATATCTAGAAGGGTCTGTGTCTCTTCCTGGCAACACATACTCAGCAAGAGGGTCTGTCCCCGACATCAGGACTCAGAGGGTGCTGAGGGGGGGATAGCAGCTTTTCTCCAGAGCAGGGATCTCCCCGACATGGTCCTCCTGCTTGGCTTTTCCTCAACTCTGGCAAGAGACCTTCTGCAAACCCTTGGAGTCCCCGACTCTTTTCTTCCTCTTCCGTTTCCTTCAAACACCTGCTCACGCAGGGCGGGGAGGGGGAGACAGCCCAAGGTCTCCACGGCAACAGTGGGGATGATGTGCTTCTCTGCCAGGACTGTGACCTCCCAGCTGATCCCTTGGGGTCTCCAGGTTGTTAGACGTTGTTTGCGGGTTCTTCACTCAAAAGTGACCCTCACCCACTCAAATAATACTCACACACGCTCAGATGTTGCTCCCACAGTTACATGTTGCCCACAACTACTCAGATATTACCCGCTCTAACTCATATGTTACGTTCAGACTCAGATGCTACCCACACACACAAATGGTACCACGCTCACTCATGTATTCAAGTAACTCAGATGTTCCCCTCACCTACTCAGATATTAATATGAGTGCCACGAGGGCAAGATTTGGGTCTTTTTGTTCCCTACTGTATGCCCAGTGCCTGAAACAGCATCTGGTACACTGTGGGCACTCAGAAAACATTTGTTGAGTGACTGAGTGATCCATACTCAACCTACAGATACTACCTACACCTACTCAAATGGTACCCATGTCCACTCAGATGTACCCCAGTAACTCACATGTTCCCCAGTCTCTATGAGTGCCATGAAGGCAGGGATCTGTGTTGGATTTGCGTGCAATAGATATCTGCAGAATGAATGAATGAATGAATGGCCCACGCTCAACCAGACGTTACCCCCATCACTCAGATGTAACTCACAAGTTAACGCAGATCAAAATGCCCTCCCCTCACTCACACTTGTCAAATGTTCCCCATCACTCAGATGACACCCATTCTCATTCAAAGTGACCCAAACACCTGAGTCATACTCCGCCCCCCCATACTCTCCACACTCACTCAAATTCCCCAAACTAATTCAAAGGCTACCTCCCCTTTCGGTCATTTCCCCCGCCCCCACTCAGATGACATCTCCCCTCACCCTGCCGCCCCTTGCGCCCTCCCCACCTCACCTCACAGCTTCTTGTCAGATGCATGGTGCCGTCGACGGCTTTTCTTGTGCTTTCGCTTGCCTCTCTTGTCATCTCCAGTCTTGCTCTGCTTCTCCACCGAGGCCAGAGGTGGCGCCCCGTCGGCGCCCGCGGGGGCCCCGGCCCCCGCCTTCTCCCCTGGCCCAGGCGCCGGGCACTTTCTGGCAGGCAGCTCTCTGGGGCCCGTCACTGTTGGGCACAGTTCCTGCCTCAGGACCCGGGCCACATCCTCCACCGTCCTGCCCTCGCTCTGCAGGAAGAGGTTCAGCTTGGTCAGGAATTCTATGTCCTGCTTCCGGGGCATGTAGACCACTCTCCACATGCCGCCCTTGCCCTTGATCTCCCTGGGGATCACGGCATAATTGATGTCCTCCTCCAGCCTAATGATGGCTGCCTTGGATCTCTCTTCCTCCAGAAACGCCTTCCCGGCCACTTCGAACTTGCCCAGGGGCTTCAGGGGGACCCGTATGATCTCTTCGAACTCCTCATGGTTGCAGTCTTCCGGTATACCCAGAATCATCAGGGACTTGTAACTGTCCACCTCGAGCGCCTTGCACCCGTGCTCCAACAGAGCAATGTCCTTGACCCCGAAGAGCATCTTGCCCAGCTCTCGGAGGCAGGAGTATGCTCGCTGGTGCACACCTGAGCTGCCTCGAGAATCCACAAAATTATCCAGGATGCCACGATCCCTTCCCAAAGGCTAAGTAGGAGAGAGGCCTCACGGGCCCGATTTCTCTTTCTAGTGGAGGATGTCACTGGCCCTGCCCGCAGGGCTGCAGTGTCCAGCCCTCTGTAACCTTCCCCCGAGAGGGCTCTTGGGAATGCCCAGGGACTTACGCACAGTGAAACAGAGGCGGCGTCTGCCAGCTGGCTCGTGGGTCCCGAGTCTGGGCAAGGCCACACCGAGGAGGGTCTGAGGATGCACCTCTCCTTTCTTCGCGATGTTCTCCAAAGGTCTCACCCGTCGTAGCAGTCTCAGCAGATCTGGGACAGCGGGTCTCCCTGGGGCTGCGGCCACCGGGGTGTCGTGGATGGGGGCCCAGAAAGCAGGGTGGCTGGTCTCCCGCGGCTGGCCCAGAGGCTGCCCTCAGTGCCCTGTGGCCCCGGCGAAGACAAGGATGTGGTCTCTGCACTTGCTCCCGCAGTGACGTCACTGCCTCCTTCCGCGGCTCTGCGGCCCAGAAGTCTCCATGGCAACCGCTGGAGCATCGCCTCTGCCATTGGCCGGGGCCAGCCGCATTGAAATCAGAGTCCAAGGGGGTCACTCAGGGGTGAGGGGTCAGCCACCTTGCCTTCAAAAGCACCCTCCCTTCTCCTTAGAGAAAATGGCTGATTCCAGGGGAGAGGGGACAGAGAAGATACAAGAGGAGCCTGGAACATCCTTTTTTTTGGCGCGGGGGGGGGGGCGGGGCGGGGCCGTCAGAAAGTAAGGAAATGCTCAAAGAATGATGAGAACAGGTGGAAGGACAGAGAGCCAGCTTGAAGGGCTCCCGCTGGCCAAATCTGGGACAATTTGAGCATCAATGTTAAAAAATGAGATCATAAACCCCTTGATAAAATAAAAATCCACGAGTCTGTGGAGATATTAATAAATGCATAAATGGAAAGTTTGGGTGGAAGAATGTGGGCTGTATGTTGTCTCACATAAAACGAATCAAAGGGAACAAGAGTCTTTACCTTGGAATATCCTTGTTTGTAGGACACACGCAACAACATTCAGGGCACCACACTGGCAATTTTCTCACAAAATGGTTCAGGAAGGAAAAGAGTTCTTTGTACTGTACTTGCAACTTTCCTGTAACTTTGTGATTGCTTCAAATATATTTTTAGAAAAAAAGAAATGCCCTGCACATGTGATCACCTTCACGATGTCCATTTCTCCCCTTCCTATGCCAGTAATTAAAAGCCATCAGGTTTGAGTTGGATCAATATCCTCCAAACTCCCGGCTTCAGACTGGGTCTATGAATGGCTGGAACTAATCAGCATAATCCCACCCCCCCGCCACAGTGATTGGTTCAGAAATGGTCACCTAGGTAACCCAGGCCTAAGCCAATCAGTGTGTTTTGTCTCCCTACTCACAGAGATTGGTGAAGGGCTGGATACCTGAACTCAGTCCAATTAGAATGAAGCTTCAGATATTTGAGACTAGTTGATGAGGAGAAATATACTCTTTCCTCCTAGATGTGAAATAATAAATATGGGAGCTGCAAGAGGTCATCTTGAAACCATGAAAGAAGCCATTCTGAGGATGAATTCCACATCCAGAGGAAAGCAGAGCTGAATCACAGAGAAACCAAGCCATTGTCCTGACGTCATCACATACTTCTGGATCAAACCATGCCTGAAACCTATCCCTCTGAAACTTTTTTTTAACTTTTTAAGTGAAATACAACATTTATAATGAGAAGTGCACAAGTTATAAAGGAAAATCTATAAACTGAACACATTATGTAACCAGTACCCAAATCCAATAAATGAACATCATCAGCATCCCCAGAAGGGTGTCCTCTGCTTTCTCCAAGTCACTATATCCTGTCAAGGGTAGCCACATTCCTGACTTTCAATGGCATAGATCCTTTTTTTCTGGTTTTTTTAATTTTACATAAATGGAATCACATATTATGTACTCCACGTTTCTTGGTGACCATATACATCCGGATCTGTTGGTTATACGCCTAGGCAGATGCTAAGCTGTAGTAGATACTCCGAGTTTCCCAAAGTAATTGTATCATTTTATACTCCCCTAGTAGTGCTTGAGAGTTCCAGTTCCTTCATATCCTCACTGACACTAGCTGTTGCCAGAATTTTCCACTTTGGCAACTCAGGTGTGTATCTCCTTGTGATGTCTCCGGAGTGGAATCTCGTTGTGTTTTTAATTTGAATGTTCCTGATGGCCAGTGACATTAAGGATACTTTTTCAGAGGCATGTTGGCCATTTGGATATTTTGTGAAGTCTGTTAAAGTCTTTCACTTTAAAAAAAAATTAGATTGTCACATTTTCCTTATTGATTTGTAATTAATGTAATCTGCATATTGTCTTGATTGTTTTAAGCTTAAAACAATTTTCTGTAACTTGTATCCAAAATGCAGCTTCATTAACAAGGAAAGATTCCCAAGTGTTTACTCCATTCAACATTTTGCTTTGTCTTTTTCACACCTTATAATTATCGTGACCATGATTATATTATATTACGTAGGCACAATATTGGGCTAGCATTTATTATGAAATTTCTCTTCTCTCTCTCTCTCTCTCTCTCTCCTAAATTTCAAAAACACCTCTCCAACTCTCAAAGTATTTCCTCCTCTGGGTCATCCTGGGAGCTGATGGGACAAGTACAATGTGTGAACTTGAGGGCAGGACTGACAGGGACCTGGGGGTGACCCAGGATGCAAAAAGCCCTTTAACTGGAAGTCAACCTGAACTACACATTTGGCCTCTCCAGGAGACCCTACACCTAGCACCTCACGATGGCCCCCCCCACCCATCTGTGAGCACCCGTACTGAATGATTGGTGTGTAACCTCAGTGAGAATGCCAGGCATAGATAGAGTGACCTTGGACAGCGTCTTGGGGATGGTCCATTGTTAGCTGGAGGGAATTGTTTGGGTCAGAGGCCACCAACTGCAAGCCTACAGAAGAAAATACAGATTTCTGACTT
This sequence comes from Eumetopias jubatus, assembly GCF_037043125.1. NCBI lineage: Eukaryota > Metazoa > Chordata > Mammalia > Carnivora > Otariidae > Eumetopias > Eumetopias jubatus. The sequence continues at coordinate 55,740,679 of NW_028274816.1, read as the reverse complement.
CCCTTAAAAATGAAAGAATCTGTCAAAATAGACTCTCATTCTCATCCTATTAAAATCTGTTGAGGCCGAGAAGCTTCTGCCTCTCTTTAATGGAGTGCCTGCTCTCTAGTTTTTCACAGATCTATCAGCCCCAATTGCACCCCACCCTGCTCCACGTATGCATCTACATTATCTACCTTGTCTCTGTAGGTGCTAGAATTTGAGATGCCTAATTTTCCGTTACACCATTAACTTTTTTTTTAAAGATTTTATCTATTTATCTGACAGAGAGAGAGACAGTGAGAGAGGGAACACAAGCAGGGGGAGTGGGAGAGGGAGAAGCAGGCTTCCCTCCGAGCAGGGGAGCCCGCTGCAGGGCTCAATCCCAGGACCCTGGGATCATGCCCTGAGCCGAAGGCAGACGCTTAACTACTGAGCCACCAAGGCACCCCACCATTAACTTTTTTAAAAAATATTAATTCACCCTTCAACATCTTTGAATTATTCTCCACAGAGGGTTTTTTTTTTTATTTAATTTTTTTTTCCACAGAAGGATTTAAACACTGACTAATGCTGGAGATCCCAGGTCATCCTGAGCACAGAAACCTTCACTTCTGTGTTGAACTCCCCCACAGTAGGAGTTGGGGGGGGAGCGCAACCTGGCTGGGAGGGGGCACCCAGGCTGTGCCCCCCTCACAGAGTCTCCAGCCCCCTCCCAGCCAGGCTGCGCCCCCCCTCTCCCCACTGTGTGTGTGAATGAATGGATAAAGAAAATGTGGTATATATACATGAATTCATATATACATAAGTATTACTCAGCCATTAAAAATCGGGGCGCCTGGGTGGCTCAGTCAGTTAAGCATCTGCCTTTGACTCAGGTCATGATCCTAGGGTGTTGGGATCGAGTCCCGCATCGCACTGGGCTCCCTGCTCAGTGGGGAGTCTGCCTCTCCCTCTGCCCCTCCCCCTGCTCATGCTCTCTCTCTCAAATAAATAAATAAAATCTTTAAAAAAAAAGAAGGAAATTATGCCATTTGAAACAACATGGATGGATCTTGAAAGCATTATGTTAAGTGAAATACGACAGAGAAAGACGAATACCTTATGATCTCACTTATATGTGGAATCTTAAAACAAAAAAACCCAAAACAACCCAAAATGAACTCCTAGATACAGAAAGCATTTTAGTGGTTGCCAGAGCTGGGGGATAAGTTAAAGTAGTCAAAAGGTATACACTTCCTGTTACAGGATAAATAAATCCTGGGGATGTAAGGTACAGTATGGTAACTATGGTTAGTACTACCGTATTGTGTATTTGAAAGTTGCTAAGAGAGTAGATCTTAAAAATTTGCATCATAAGGAAAAAAAATTTTATAACTATGTGTAGTGACGGATGTTAAAAAAAAGTATGTCATAGATTAATGAATCCTTGGGGCTCCGTTGCATTTCCCTGGGATTATGCACGTTCCAAGTTGAGAAGCAGGAGACAGAATGGTTCATTTATTCGATCCCCCAATATTGACTGAGAAGTTTCCTTGTTCCAGGCTCTGGGCAACGTGCTGGGCATACTTGAGTGAGTGAGACAAGCTCTGCTTTTAGGAGCTCGGTCTGGTGGTTAGGACAGACGAGGTCAGCCTGTTTACGGTCAGATGGAGAAGCCCTGTAATTATCATGAAGATGTGTTCTGATCGCCAGCATATGAATGAAGTACTGACCCCACTACAAGATGGATGAAACTTGAAGACATCATGCTAAGTCAAAGAGGCCAGACACAAAAGACCACATGTTGTATGATTCCACTTGGATTAGATATCCAACATAGGTATGCCTTCGACTCAGGTCCTGATCCTGGGGTCTTGGGATCGAGCCCCAAGTTGGGCTCCCAGCTCAGCGGAGAGCCGGCTTCTCCCTCTCCCTCTGCCCCTCCCCCCACTTGTGTGAGTTCACATGCTTTCTCTCACACATAAATAAAATTTTTAAAAATCCTTAAAAAGATATCCAACATAGGTAAATCCGGAGGTAGAAAGTGGATTAGTGGTTGCCAGGACTGAGCAGGGGAGAATGGACAGGATTTCCTTTGGGGGTGATGACAATTCTTGGAATTAGAGATGCTGGTTGCACAAGATGGTGAATGTACTAAATGCTGCTTAGGCACACTTTAAAATGGTTCATTTTCAAAAAAAAAAAAAGGTTCAGTTTTAGTATGTGAACTGCACCTCAATTAAAAAAGAAATTTTGGGGGCCCCTGGGTGGCTCAGTCGTTAAGCGTCTGCCTTCGGCTCAGGTCATGATCCCAGGGTCCTGGGATCAAGCCCCACATCGGGCTCCCTGCTCTGCGGGAAGCCTGCTTCTCCCTCTCCCACTCCCCCTGCTTGTGTTCCCTCTCTCGCTGTGTCTCTCTCTGTCAAATAAATAAAATAAAATTTTAAAAGAGTAAATAAATTAAAAAAAATTTTTTTTAATGACTCCATTTTTGGCCTGAATGATGGTGAGTCCATTCACCGTGATGGGGAAGCTTTAGGGAGAAATGAGCTGGGAGATCAGGAATCCCATTTTTAGAGGTCTTGAATTTGATACGCCTAGCAGACATCCAAGCAGAGTTAGACATACGAGCCCGGAGTTCAGGGGAGACATAGAGCAGGGACATAAATTTAGAAGTCATGGGGACATGGGAGGTATTTTAAGCCACTGGGCTGGATGAGATCATCTAGATAGAGAGTGTTCAGAGGGGAGAGAAAATGGCCCAGGCTCAGCCCCCAGGTCCCCACTGGGGATCAATGTCAGGCAGAAGAGAAATCATAGGAAGGGATTGTATAGGAGGGGAGGGACGGGAGAACCCCGAGAATGTGAATTTGAAAAGCAAAGAGACTTATAGCAAAAGATTGCAGTTAGACCAAGTATCCATTCACAGAGGACAGTTTAGCATCCGTAGAATGGATTATAGATAGATAGATGTTAGCTGGCTAGCTAGAGATAGAGATAGAGATATATGGAGAGAGTTCTCTCTACTCTGATATGGAAAGATTCCCTTTCTACGAAATGATGTGCTGAAATCCTCAAGAAGTATTGCTTACATAATAAAGCAACGTGTATGGCACTGTTTTTTAAAGAAAAGCCAGGAGAGGTGTTACACAGGAAAAAGTAGTAAAGTGCCTTCCCCAAGGTCAAGCAGCTGCTAAGAGGCGAGGCCCCTTGAAGTCAGGCAGCAGAATCCCCAGTCTAGGTTCTACCACATAGTGTCTGTGCTCACTGATCTCCCCCACCCCCACACCGGGCTCTGTTCTTAATAAAGGAAGATGGGAGACCCGCAGCTGGGGTTTGGGGTGGCAGTAGGGGCACCTGAAGGTTGAAGGAGAGAGGAGAGCCACCAGCCACCGCCTTGGAGAGGAAAATTTACTAGAAAAAAGAGTGGGTTTCACACTTGAGGTCTGTGGTACTGGATTTTCTGTGAAATCAGGAGGCTGGCTGTTTGAGGTTGGGTTTGTTTTTTGTTTTTTGTTTTTTTTCCCCCTGCATGGGGGCAGGGAATGGCTTTTGCAGGGGTTGGGGGGAGTAGTGTGGCCCCTTCCCCAGTCCACGGTCCATTTGCACATCTGCTGTCGTTACCCTTGTGATCTGGCGCTGACTGGCCCTTGTCCTTCCAACCGACCACCCGGATCTGCATGAGCTAAACTCTGGGAACCGAGCGTGTCCTCCAGGCTGAGGGGGAGGAAAGGCCCGGAAGGGTGTTCACAGGCCAAAGTCCAAAGCAAACAAGTTCCATTCCAGGAACAGGAGTCCTGTGGCAGGGGAGTGGAGCTGTGGGGTTGGAGGGAAGGCTGCGCCCCACGTTTGGAGGGCCTCCGAAGCAGGGTGGGAAGTTGAGCCTGAGCACCAGAGAATGCAGGGCCTGTGGTGGGCCCTCTCCCGCAGTCACGGTGAGGGATGATGGACTGGGGATTGTGGAGTGAGTGGGACCTGGGTTCGAATATCAGCACTGCAGGGCATTTGCAGGATCTAACTTGAGGAATTGTAATTGAATAAAGGCTTCCAAAGACAGCCACGTGCTAATCCTCAGAACCCTGTTGTCTCGCTTGGCAAAAGGGACCTCCCAGACGGGACCACGTTAAGAATCTTTTTTTTTTTTTTAAGATTTGATTTATTTATTTGAGAGAGAGGGAGACAGAGATAGCAAGTGGGGAGGAGAAGGAGAAGCAGGCTCCCCTCTGAGCAGGGAGTGCAATGTAGGACTCGATTCCAGGACCCTGAGATCATGACCTGAGCTGAAGACAGAGGCCTAACCGACTGAGCCACCCAGGTGCCCCTCACATTAAGGATCTTGAGATGCCCCTTGATCTAGGGGAGTCTTCCTGATGGTTTGTAGACCTGGTTCCTTCCATTGCCGTCAGGAAGGTCAGGAAGGCTGCAAAGAATTCTTGGGGGAAACTTTCACAGTGGGAGACCCCGTAGGTCTGTCTGCTTCTTAGCCAGAAGCATTTGATAGCTCCCACTCCTCAAATCCAGTTTTCCAAAGCACTGAAAGCATTAGTGTAGTTCTATGAATTGTGGAATATAACAATTTGGATCCTTAGTCACAAAAGTCAAGGAACAAACACAATGAGTTCTGATGAGTACTGTTTGGAAGCCAGGGGTTCAAATGCCAGTTGTGATTAATTTTGCTATCTTGTGTCCTTTGTATAGACCTAAGGAAAACTGACTTCCAAGATAAATAAGCAAAAGGTTTAAAACACTAGTTTTGTTTTTATATAGAAAATTATAAAGAAGAAAAAGAAACTGGCAAAATCTCCCATCACAATGCCTGTGATGTTTCTTTTGGAAATGTTAACAGTCTTTGAGCATGGTAAGAAAATGCCTTTAGTACATCACTCAAGTCAAAGATATGACTACTTAATGTATGAGAGAGAGAGATTGAAATCTGAAGGCTAACAGCTCAGGGCTGCTATGTAGCTCCACAATCATGAGAGACCCAAGCTCCTTTTAACTTGTGGCTCTGCCAATTCTCTGTCAGATATCTTCCACCTCATGGCCCACTATGGCTGCTAGAGCTCCAGTCATCACGAAAGAGGACGGGACAAAGAGTCACTTCCTTCCCTTTCACTTTCCAGAACTGGAAGTTAATAAATGATATTTCTACACAGCAACAGGGACAGAACTCAGAGGCAAAACACCTTTGGAAAAGGGTAGGAAACAATGAGATTTATGGCAGGATCAGCATGGTCTATTTCACAAAGGTGTAAAAGTTTGGCCTCAGGCTTTGGAGAGCCAAGCAGGCATTTCTACCCCGTTAAACCCAACAGATCAGTGATGCTATGGTTGTCTAGGTGATCATCTCCCTAATCCCATTAGTGGTGGGGACCAGGCAGATGATTTCCATCTACTGTCATTATCTGAACACACATTGTCCAAATGTTAATTGAATTCTTGATGTAATGAGGAGCAAAAATCTCCTCATGCTCTTTGTATGTTGAAAAGTTTTCGGTTGAAATATAAAACAATAATTTGTACTTTAAGATGCTAAAATAATAAATGATTATTGTAAAAGCTGCTGATTTTGTGACAAAGACAACTATGAAGGGCTTACACATATTTAAAGAGAGAAGTAGATGCAAATATTAAGAATGTGGTGGCCACACACATTTTGGTGGTTTGTTTTTTTGTGGGTTTTTTTTTTTTTTACGATACACATTTAAGGACATAATGCCAAAGCCGAAACTGATTTTTTAAATAAAAGAACAAACAATAAAGATTGGACTTTATTGTGATTTATTATGATTCTAATCTTTTTGAATGATTGAGTGTACTAGTATTCATAACATTATATAAAATAACTATTAAGAACTAAATTTAAGGGGTGCCTGGCTGGCTCAGTCAGAAAAGCGCATGACTCTTGATCTTGGGGTCATGAGCGCCAGGCCCATGTAAAGATTATTTAAATAAATAGAACTTTAGGGCGTCTTGGTGACTCAGTCCATTAAGCGTCTGCCTTCAGCTCAGGTCATGATCCCAGGGTCCTGGGATCAAGTCCCACATCGCATCGGGGGGGGGGGGGGTGTCCCTGCTCAGTGGGGAGCCTGCTTCTCCCTCTGCCTCTGCCCCTCCCCGCTGCTTGTGCTCTCTCTCATGCTTTCTATTTCTCTCAAATAAAATATTAAAAATAAATAAATAAAACTTTAAAAATAATATTTAGTTATTTCATTGCATTTAAGCCGCAACTCATTCAAGAAAAATGATTAGAAATTCAAGTTTGCTACCTTTTTAAAAAAGATTTTGTTTATCTATTTATTTATTTGACAGAGAGAGAAAGAGCACAAGCAGTGGGAGCAGCAGAGGGAGAGGGAGAAGCAGGCTCCCTGCTCAGCTGGGAGCCCGACATGGGGCTCGATCCCTGGACCCCGGGATCGTGACCGGAGCCAAAGGTAGACACTCAACAACTGAGCCACCCAGGCATCTCAAGTTTGCTACTTTAAAATTTGGGGGAAATACTCCAAAACCAACTATAACATCCATGATGAATCAGCTTTGATCCGGATATGTGAAGTATAAAAGAATAAAGAATTTTATCTTTAATTTTGCACCTCGATGCAGGGAATTCGGTTACTCATAAGCCCCCTTCTGTGATCTCTTGTCCCCGGCGCTCTTTAGTTTCTGCTTTATGTATGCACCTGATTTACTTGTCCTGTTTATAATAAACACTTTTGAATCTACTACCCAACTTGTAAGGCGCTGACAGTGCATTACAAAAATTAATTGTGGTGGATTGTTAAAATAATGGCCCTCGATGAAGCATGCCTCCCTACCCCCACGGCCCTTTGCGGTGTGTGACTTTGCCCTTGAGAGGGGGAGTCGGCGTCCCGCTTCCTGGATCTGGGCGGGTCTTGTGACTGCTCTGACCAATAGCAGGAGGCAGAATGATACAGTGCGACTTCCAAGCTAGGTCTTGAGGGACCTCACTGCTTCTGCTCTTGTCATACACACAATCATATAACACATAAACACAAAACGTACATGCACATGCACACGCATATATACATACATTATTCACACATAATCATGTGCATATGTCCACCCATAAGTATACATACACATGCATTACGTATATATGCACATATACACACATACACATACGTACAAACATCTACACACATATACACACACATATGCACCTGCAGGTGCATATACATTCACACAAATACATGCACCTACACATAGAGAGAGAGATGTGCTGGTGTGTACATAAGGCACTTCTTCTCTTTGGAAGAAAAATTGAGAACGTATTATGGCCGTTGGTTTTGGGGGGATGGCGGAGGCGGGGTACAATGGCGGAGTGCTTTCTATTTTCAATCCTGCGCGGTTGGAACGTCTAACGCTGTGCATATTTTGTTTGAAAATGTCCACGGGGGCTATTTTTGCTGTGGGATTATGGGTCATATCTTGTTCGTTCTTTATATGGACCTTTATTAAATAAAAACCGAACCACCACAACCTAAAAATAAAATGTGTTCGAAGCCAAGACCACATTATTGGCTGCAACTACAGGGATTCTTTTCTCTTTCCTTTTATCCTTTTTCTTTCTCTGCAGGTCTGATCGCTCTTAGAAATCTGTTGCCTGAATAAGGCACATAGCCCTATCCGAATACCCCAGCCCCAACACGTCCACACATGTGAGATTGTCCAACTCGGCAGCTGCCACCGCTCACATTCCTCAGGCTCCGAGAAATGACAGGAGCATCTGCCCAGGATTTATTCAGCCTTGGTGACATAAAAACCTTATAACAACAAATGATTGTGTAATGAGCCTGAACACAGGGTTTGCTGTGAGTCTAAAAGGCTGCATTCCGGCAAATTCAGGGTGGTTCCCTCGTGACTTTTTCATTTGTGATAAGAAATGACAAGAGTTTTGCAATTCTGCTGGGGAAAAAAAAAATTCCCCCGTGGCTCCACTTTGAATCCTTCTGGATCTGGGTAATGGCGATTAGAATAAGCAGCTGTTTAAAACCAGGTCACACGAGCCAAGACATTGTTGAAAAGAAAATGAGACCAGCGCATTTAATAACCATTAAAATGTTCAAGGAAAATACAATTTAAAAAATACAATAAATAAAGGTTTTGGGGGCGCCTGACTGGCTCAATTGGTAGAGCATGGGACTCTTGATCTCAAGGTTGTGAGTTCAAGCCCCAAGCTGGGTGCAGAGATTACTTAAAATATAAATAAATAAATTTCTTTAAAAAAAAAAAGTCTTGAAAATAGAGGGGGAAAACACATCAGCGGGATGATTTTAAATACATGCATTCACAGTTTGTCAGTTTTTAAAACTTTCTTTATGATTCTTTGGTCACACACAAGCTTTAGAATTCAAATGTATCAAGCTTGTCGCTAAGAACCTTCTGAGTTTTGTTTTTCTTTTTAGGAAAACATTAGCTCCACTTTAAGAGCATCTATGAACCCACCGTTTGTATTATTTTATTTTAACTCCAGTATAGTTAACACAATTCACCATGTTTTGGAGCACTTGATGGCTCCACGGTTTGCATTTAAATTTTTGACCCATTTGGAATTTATCTCAGTAAAAGCGACATAGGAATCCAGCTTTTATTTCTCTATTCTCCAAAGGTTTGGCCACTTGGTTCTTATCTTGTCTGCTGATTTGCTATAATACGGCCTTCATCAAACCCGAAAATCTCGTCTTTGGGGGCACCAAACTGTTAGGAATGTCATACATTTATGATGCATTTTGCAGCCAGACGGGCCTTACTCGGCACCCCACCCCTCCCCCGCCATTACACTTCCTTTCCAAAATTTCTAGGTTACTTTCCTACCGTAACAAGTTTTCAACAGTTTAATTTGCAACTCATATGTAACCTCCAGGAGCTGGACAAAGAGGTAGTGGGGAGTTTGTTTTTCAGTTAAGTTACTAAGACCATGGACAGCTGTTCACATTGCTCAGCCTGAATGTCAAAGTCACGGGGAGGCACCCAGCCCGCGCCCCACTGCCCCAGCACGTGAGCAGGCACTCAGTTGTTATGCATTCACTTGCTTTTACAGACTGATGACGCAGGGACTGGAGCTTTTCCACAGCAGCTGTCCCTGAGGTTTCCTTGTCATTGAGTTGAGCGTGACAAGGCATGTGCTTTGCTGAAATAGTTGCTAGTTTTTCAGGAGTGGACATGCCTGTACCCCAAATCTAAACTTTAACCAGTGTTCTGCAGGGATACACCTTCCAACACAAAGACGCTTTATAATAAGTGCAAATATTTGTTCAGAAATGGCAGGAGACACTTCCAGGAACTGTAGAAAAATCTGGTTAACTTAGCAATATCCGTGAATGTGGCTTTGGGGGTAATTTAACCTCTTTTTAAGTACCGTGTTGTTTTTTACAGCAAAGAAAAACAGAAAATGAAAAATGTCTAACTATCTTGACACGTCGGCATTTTAAAACCTTATGTGTTATCAAATGTGAGAATTACAGATAGGGACAGTAATAACGTGTCCCCATATCACAACCCCCACCCCCGTGTCACCTCCACTGAGTTCCCCATCTCAGAAGTAATGTCTTCAGTTATTCTTCCCTCAAGGAAAAAAAAATTGATGCATATCCTACCATTTGTATAAGCACATAATGGTTTTCATTTATATGGAAATGACTGATCTCATGTGATCCCTACTGCACCTCAGTATTTTTCACGTAAAATATTTTCCAAGTTGTTCTGCATCAGCGAAAGACATCTCAGCCTTTCTTTTTAAGGTCCAGGGAACGTCCCATCCTCCCACAATTAATTCTTCCAGTTCCATATTGACGGGCACTTGGATTACTTTCACTTTTCACTCTTACACAGACTCCCCTTTGATATTTCTCGAGTGGGTACTGTGGCGTGCATTTGAGAGTATATAAGGTGGGAGAAAACCACTAGGACCCAAAACAAGGGCCACCTGGAAAGTGCGACAGCTTTCACCACATTGTCCCCGGACCGGTTCCCACTCCCAGCAGGATCCAGTGAGATTATTCCTTTGGAAACTTGCCAGCACAGGACATTACACAAAGTCCAGAGCTTTTGCCCATCAGATGCATGGGACATGGTATCTCACGGGTGTTGTCTAGACCCTCAGCTCCATTCCATTGATTTGTATGTCCATCCTTTCCTCGCGACTGTTTTTTGCTGTGCATTTCTTTTCTTTTCTTCAAGTTTATTTATTTTTAGTAATCTCTACACCCAACACGGGGCTCGAACTCACGACCTGGAGATCAAGTGTTGCATGCTCTTCCGACTGAGCCAGCCAGGCGCCCCTGTGCCTTGCTTTAATTGAGTGTGGGGCTGAGCATCTTTTTATGTGTTTATGGCCATTGGTATTTGTTTTTCTGACAATTTCCTATTCATGTCCCTTGGCCCTTGTTCTCAGGAGTTCCTGATCATTTACATGGATCTGGATCATTTACATGAGATTTTCATGAAGGAAGGTATAAAGACTTTGTCTATTTCCCCCCAGTGTGTCACTGTCTTTTGACTTTATGTTTTGTTTTTTTTTCCCCATATAAGAAATTTAGGGACGGACACATGGGTGGTTCAGTCGGTTATGCTTCTGCCTTTGGCTCAGGTCATGATCCCAGGGTCCTGGGACTGAGTCCCGAATTGGGCTCCCTGCTTAGCAGGGAGTCTGCTTCTCCTTCTCCCTGCTCTGCGGGCCCCTTCCCTGTTTGTGCACGCTCTCTCTCTAAGAAAAAAGAAAGAAAGAAAAGAGAGAGAGAGAGAGAAAGAAAGAAAGAAGAAAGAAAGAAAGAAAGAAAGAAAGAAAGAAAGAAAGAAAGAAAGAAAGAAAGAAAGAAAGAAAGAAAGAAAGAAAGAAGAAGAAAGAAAGAAAGAAAGAAAGAAAGAAAGAAAGAAAGAAAGAAAGAAAGAAAGAAAGAAAGAAAGAAAGAAAGAAATTTAACTTTTCTGTGGTCTCAGTGGCTAAGTGACTGGTTTTCTTTGAGGGTTTTGCATTACATGAGACAGGAACACCCCAGTCCCAACTTTGGCCTACATTTATGTGGGGGTCACCTGACCTTGGCACTCCCTGAGTCCAGCAGGCTTCGAAAAGCTTTCTCCCCTTCAAGATGTTCAATTACCCACCACTCTTTCTCTCTGCAACTCTTCCAATTTCATCTTATACATCTTTTAATCTTTCTAGTATTGATTTTGATGTAAGGGGCACCTTCTGTTTCCCCAAATAATTAGCTTATTGTCCCCATACCATTTTGTGAATAATTCATCTTTCCCACACTGAGTTGAAGCCCCACCTCTGTCGGAAATGAGATTTGTATATTTATGTAGCTCTGTTCCAGACTCAATATTCTCCCAATCTCACTCTGTACCAAACTCTTTTAATTATAGATTTATAACACATTTTCCATATTTAATCAGAGTCAATCCCGTTTCATCATTGACCTCCCTGTTTTCTGGTTGTTTCAAATTTTTTGCTTTCCCTATTCTTGCATGTTAAAACAGCTCACCTTACACTCACAGAAAATGCTTCAGTTAAGCATGTACAGAATCTTGAAAAAGCAGTGGTAGGACATTTTTGCTTCAGAGCTTTGTTCTTGAACATTCTCTAAATGCTCACATTTCTTATCTAAGTGTGAAAGTCATAAAAGGAATACTCAGAATCACCTCAAATATGAAAGTAGACTATAATCACTGGCATTAGCTACCCATTCACTGTTGTTCCAGAACATTCCCGCCGAGGCTGGGGCCCCACGGCTTTACCAGACTACACTCTGCAAGTCCTCTTGTTTTTCCGGTTTTGCAAGAATGGATGAGCCCAGGCTGGAATTTTAAAACTTGACCCGTGGGAAGCCAAAAGTGCTCCTAACCAAAAACATGCTGATTTATAAACTCAAATACATATCTAAAGATGACAGGAAATGCCTTCTTCCAAGATCTGCAGCGGAACTAATTTACCCAGCAGTGAGAGGTAATGTGGTTTCCACATGTGTTTGGCTTGGTAGCTTTTTTAATGCAGGGAAAGTATAAAGAACAGCCACCCCACTCCCCTCAAAAAGGATCCATGAGCCAGCTGCCAGATTTTTTAATACTTTTTTTAAAAATTGAATTGAAATTCACATAACATAAAATTAGTCATTTTAAAGTGTACAATTCAGGAGCGCCTGGCTGGCTCAGTCAGCAGAGCATGCAAGGCTTGGTCTCAGGGTCGAGTTCCAGTCCCACATTGGGGGTAGAGTTTACTTTAAAAAAAAATAAAAAAAAACAATCAAAAACTAATGACATAATGTATGGTGATTAACATAACAATAAAAATTATTTTAAAAATAAAAATGAAAAAACAATAAATAAAGCATACCATTCAGTGGGCATTTAGTGCATTCACAAGGTGGTGCCGCCACCACCCCTATCTAGTTCCAGAATATTTTCATCACTGCAAAAGGAAACACTTATTAAGCACTAACTCCTCATTCCCCCATCCTGGACCCCAGCAACCACTTAATCTACTTTCCCTCCGTATAGATTTCCCGAGTCTGGACATTTCATATAAATAGAATTGTACGATATGTGGCTTTTTGTGCCTGTCTTCTTTCATTTAGCTTAATGTTTTAGAGACTCAGCCACATCATAGCACATATCAGTACTTCATTCTTTTTATGGCTGAATTTTTGCTACTTAAGAAAAATAAAAACAGGGCGCCTGGGTGGCTCAGTTGGTTGAGCGACTGCCTTCGGCTCAGGTCATGATCCTGGAGTCCCTGGATCGAGTCCCGCGTCGGGCTCCCTGCTCAGCAGGGAGTCTGCTTCTCCCTCTAACCCTTCCCCCTCTCATGTGCTCTCTCTCTCTCAAATAAATAAATAAATAAAATCTTAAAAAAAAAGAAAAAGAAAAACAATATGAGTGATTAGTTAGAAATTGACAAAGTAGGGGCGCCTGGTTGGCTTAGTTGGTTGAGCGTCCGACTCTTGATCTCAGCTCAGGTCTTGATCTCGGGATCATGAGTTCAAGCCCTGCATTGGGCTCCATGTTGGGTGTGGGGCCTACTTAAAAAAATTTGATAAATATAGGAAACCAGAATAAACCTCTTCTTCTCCCTCTCCCTCTGCCTGCCACTCCCCCCTGCTTGTGCTCTCTCTGTCAAACAAATAAATAAAATCTTAAAAAAAAAAAAAGAAAATGTATCTACCTGAACACTTAAGATATGTTAACTTTCCAGTAAAAGGTTTTAAAGGTATGGCCTGGAAAGCAGCATTCAGAGATCCGTTTCTTTTTCTTTTTTTAAGATTTTATTTATATGAGAGTGTGAGCAGGGGCGGGGGGGTAGGGGGCAGAGGGAGAAGCAGGTTTCCCGCTGAGCAGGGAGCCCCACGTGGGGCTCCATCCCAGGACCCCGGGATCATGACCTGAGCCGAAGGCAGACGCTTAACGACTGAGCCACCCAGGCGCCCCTGTGCAATACAGTATTATTAACTATGGCCATCATGCTATACCGTTGCTTCTGTTTCTACCTAAATGTCTCTTGATTTCATTTTTACATTTACATCTTTGAGCCATCTGGAAGGTATTTGGGAAAACAAAGAAAGAGGTGGAGAATCCAACTTCAGTCTTTTCTTCCAAATGGCCAGCCAGTTTCGTAAGCACCAGCCTTGCTGAGAAAAATCCCTTTTCTTTTCTACTAATTTAAAATAAATAGCACCCTGCTTAAAGTCTGAATTCCCAGATATATGACATTTTATTTCTGGATTCATCATTCTGCCCCGCTGTTTTGTTGGACTGTTTCTTCCTCGTGAACAAACTATAGTAAAAGCACAGCTTCATAATCCATGTCATTGCCGGCTCACCTGCCCAGATTGATTTGTGTTCTCCTGAATGTTCTGGCCGTTCTCAGAGGGTAGCAGATTTTAAATAGTTTGCCTTGTAATGTCAGGATATGCTTCAGTTAAACCAATCCAGATGCTGGCAAGTCAACAATGGAGAATTTGATTCATCTGGAATCATTAACATTCTCCAATAACTGAGCACCTGCCCCCTCAGAAATGTCAAGGTCACACAGGTTGCAACAGGACAACCTTCTCCAGCAGCTCCTCTGGGGTGTAGATCTGTTGTACCCTCACCATGGGCCAAACAGCATCCCCCAAACATCTCGAGCCCCTTGACCTTGAACTGAATGTGACATCCACACACATGAGACGTGGATCACATGCACGATTTTATAAGAACAAATGTGTCAGGTCTGAATTTTAAACACAGACCCATGCTGGGCTACAAATGGCTGTCTTATTTTATTTCTTTACTTACTTATTGCTTTACTTATTTATTTTTAAGTAGGCTCCATGCCCAGCATGGAGCCCAACGTGGGGCTTGAACTCACGACCCTGAGATCAAGACCCGAGCCCTGAGATCAACACCTGAACCGAGATCGAGAGTTAGACGCTCAACCGACTGAGTCATCCAGGCACCCCTGGGCTACAAACGGTCTTAATCCACAGCACACTGATCAGAAGTGTACATGGGCTCATTGAGTGGGCTGGAGCTGGCTTACCACAAGATTTATAATTGTACACAAAATGCATTAAACCAGCCCCAGCGGTGATGTGGCTTGACTGTTCAACATTGCTATGGTTTTTTCACTGTTAATTATTCAGCTCACAGCATTGTCAAGACGAAAATAAAATCTCCCCCTGGTTACTTTTTAAAAATTGCTTTTATAAAAGTTATAAGTTATAAGTTATAAAAGTTACAGGCAGTGAAATGCACACATTCTAAGTGTCCGTAGGTTTGGGCAGATATGTACACCTGTGCAACCACCAGACACAGAACATTCCACCACTCCACAAAGTTTCCTCGTGCCCTCTCGCAGCCACACTCTGTCCCCCCACCGAATCAAGCACAGCTGTGGTTTTTTTGTTCACCCACAGATGAGTTTTTCCTGTTCTGAAAACTTCTCAGAAATGGAATCATACAGTAATGGCACAAGCTGAGTGTTTGTGTCCCCCGCCAAATCCATATGTTGAAATCCAAACCCCTAATGTGATGGTGATGGTTTTAGGTGAGGCTTTGGGGAAGTATTTAGGTCATGAGGGTAGATAACCTCGTGAATGGGATTCATGCCCTTTAGGAGACCCCAGAGAGACCCCTTGCCCTCTCTCCGCCATGTGAGGGTAAAGGGACAAGTCACTCGTCTACAACCCAGAAGAGGACTCTCCCCAGAACCATGTTGACACCCTGATCGTGGATGTCCAGTGTGCAAAACTGTGAGAAATAGATGTCTGTTGTTTATAAGCCACTTAGTCTGTAGTATTATGAACTAAGACAAGTACGCCTTTGCGATTTGTTCATATTGTTGTGGGTATCAGTCCTTCATTCCTTTTTATTATTGAGTGACATTCTCTTGAATGGATGTGCCGCTCCTAGGAATCTACCCAAGGGAAACGAAAATGTTTGAGTGGTTTCCAGGTTTGGGCTATTATGAGCAAGATACTGCTATGAATATTCATGTACGTGGCTTCAGTGGACATGTTTTCATTTCTCTTGGGTAAAAACTTAGGATTGGAAAGCCTGGGTCACATGACAGGCATTTGACTTTTTAAGAAACTTCCAAATAGTTCTCTAAAGTGGTTGTGCTATCTCTGGCCTTTATTTCATTAATTAATTCATTCATTATTTAATTAATGATTTGTGCATGTGGTTGTAATATTCAAAGAGTATTTAAAAGCAAAATATGAAAAGTGAGACTCTCCATATCACTATTCGAATCCCCCATGGTCCCTGTTGCCAAAATAACAACAGTGACAGTTTCTTACTACTGCTTTTTTACTTATCACTTCCAGAGAAATAAATTATTCATATGCCAGCACTTATATACAAATCTTCCTTCATCTTTAAACAAATGTGATCTTAATATGCATTCTTGTGAATTTTTCCTTAAATGATGGCCTAGAAAGCCTTTCACATCAGCACATGGTATTTCATCCTAAGAATGCCCAATGGATGATTTAATCAGCCCTGAAATCACAGGCATCTAGAGCATCTCGATTGGACAAATCCACCTTCCCACCAATAGTGGGTGAGACCGACTATTTCTCCACAGCCTCAATAGCAGTGGGTTTTTATCCAGCTTTTAAATTTCTGATTGGTAAAGAACTATAATTTATTGCTTTTTAAAAAATTTTTAAAGATTTTATTTTTAAGTAATCTTGACACCAATCGTGGGGCTCAAACTTACAACCCCGAGATCAAGAGTCATGTGCTTCACCAACTGAGCCAGGCAGGTGCCCCCATGTAATTCACTGTTTTTGATTCTTATATAGGAATGGGGTTGAGTGTTCCTGTCACACCCTTATTAGCCATCCTGATTTCTTTTCTCTAAACTACATGTTCATGGCCTTTGTATATCTTTCTGTCAAGCTTTTTCTTATTTCCTATTAACTTTTGGTAAATGAATTAGCCCGTCTGTTATATAATGCTGTTAATATTTTTCCCAGTTTGTGGTTTATCATCTTTTCCCCTCACTTTCTTTTCAGGGGTGAAAAGCACAGACTCTACACTTCTAAATGAATTAAATGAGGCATAGCAAGTTTACATTGTTATGTGTTACGTACATATTTTTTGATGATGTAGTCACCCCTACCTAGTATGTTTTTGTTTTTTTTTTCCCAGACATTTCCATATCTTCCTACAGGAGAACAATTTTTCAAGAGCTCGCTTTGCAGAGCCAGGATATGGCTTTGGTGAAATGGAGCCAGAAGCTTGAAAGTGGGAGTCATAGGAAATGTCGTATCGGAACGGAAACAGCTAAGCCTCGGACAACTCCTTGTCTTCCTCAAAATTGCCCAAGTCGCAGGAGAAATACCAACCTCACACAGAGCACTAAGATGATCCCTAAAGCCATGCTGCCATGCTGAGAACTGCCCTGCATTCTCTTGCTAGTACATGGCCATCAGGCCTGGACAAGAGCCAGGGCCGGATCTGTGGGAGCCGTGCCTGACATTTGAGTGGGACACATGCTCTGGTAGAGCCGGGGCTCCTGGGGGCAGTGTTACAGGCCTGGACATGCCCGGCAGTGAGCTTTAGCACAGACCCCACAGCTCTCTGGTCTTCCCCAGCACTCTTTCTGCCACAAAAAGTGCAAATCTATAAAGCAGAGGTGGATGGAAAAAATTACTGCATCATCTGTGGGAGGATGAGAATGAGTTAATCTGACCACACTACCTAATGTTGTTTGGATTACATAATGCATTTGTTTGGGTGCTTTTATTTATTTATTTATTTATTTATTTATTTATTTATTTATTTATTTAAAAGACACATTTATTCAGAGTCATGATCAGACTATTACATTTAGCAATCAACAGCATGGGTGCAAAAAAAAAATCTACATTAAAACCCTTTGTTGGAATGCTTTACACTTTCCACAGAACAGAAACTAAAATAACCTGTTATACAATTAGTCACAAATACAGTCCTCGAGTTTTTTGCCCGTACACAAGTTTTGTAGCAGCTCGGCCCTGCCACCACTGTGCTTGGCTGAGTTCACAAATCTGTTGTAACCTGTGGCTTCCCTGTCACTTCTCTGGCTCTCCTCTCCTGCTAAGCTTTGTTTCCTGGCAGTAATTAAAACCTTCTGCCACTGCCACAGCTACTGCTGCTGCTGGAACCACCACAGCCACCTTGGTTTCGTGGTTTGGCAAAGTATTGGCCTCCACCACCATAGGGGCCGGAACTTCTGCCTCCAAAATTTCCTCCTTTCATGGGTCCAAAATTTGAGGATTGATTGTTGTAATTGCCAAAATCATTATAGCTTCCGCCACCTCCAAAGCTGCTTCCATCATGACCAAATCCGTTACAGCCATCCCCACGGCCACCATGTCCACCACCACCTCGACTGCCACCAAAGCCACCTCGACCACTGAAGTTCCCTCCACGACCAAAGTTGTCATTCCCACCAAAACCACCTCCACGACCACCACCAAAGTTTGCAGAACCACTTCGACCTCTCTGGCTGGAGGAAGCACTAGCCATCTCTTGCTTAGATAGGGCTTTCCTTACTTCACAGTTGTGGCCATTCACAGTATGGTATTTTTGAATGACAATCTTGTCTACAGAGTCATGGTCATCAAATGTTACAAAAGCAAAACCTCTCTTTTTGCCACTGCCTCGGTCAGTCATGATCTCGATCACTTCAATTTTCCCATACTGTTCAAAATAATCTCTTAGGTGATGTTCTTCAGTGTCTTCTTTAATGCCACCAACAAAAATCTTTTTCACAGTTAAGTGGGCACCAGGTCTTTGAGAATCTTCTCTTGAGACAGCCCTCTTTGGTTCCACAACTCTTCCATCCACCTTGTGTGGCCTTGCGTTCATGGCTGCATCCACCTCCTCCACAGTGGCATACGTGACAAACCCAAAGCCTCTGGAGCGCTTGGTGTTTGGATCTCTCATTACCACACAGTCCGTAAGCGTTCCCCATTGCTCAAAATGGCTCCTCCGACTCTCATCGGTTGTTTCAAAGCTCAAACTCCGATGAAGAGCTTCCGCAGCTGTTCAGGCTCTTTGGGAGACTCTGACTTAAGACATGACGGCGGTGGGAGGGGAGACTTTAACGATGCTTACTCTGCGGCATCCATGCGCAGAAAGGTGTTTGGGTGCTTTTAAATGTCTGTGATGTGGTATTTTTTAATGTGGGGAAGTATATTTAAAAAAAAAGGAAATTAATCATCCCAGTAGCACACCACCAAACTGTTATTTTGTAAAAGTAAACACAGGTTGACCAGAGTTCTTTGGGAATATTAGTTGCAATTGTCAGAGATCAATAAAAAAATCCAGAAATTTGGCATCAATTTAAGCAAACAAAGAGGCTCTATAAAGCTTTTTCCTATTACTTTAGTAGCAGGGAATATGTACGGTGTAAAAAGATTTGCCCAAAAGGTGGCAAATGCTACCTTGCTTTGACTGCACTGATGCAACAGGAGTGTGGTGAGCTTACTTTTCACGTGATTTCTCGGTCATTTTCAACTTGCCTATTCAGATGCTTTACCCATTTTTCTATTAGGCTGTTCATCTTTTGCTTATTAATTTGAATCTGTTGTTAATAAAGTTTAAAAATTAGATCTTTGTTGTGATGTATAGTGAATATATTTTCCAAGTGAGCCATTTGTCTTCTCCTTTATAGTAACATTTGTCATGAAGTGGCTTTAAATGTTTGTGTTGGGGCGCCTGGGTGGCTCAGTCGGTTAAGCTTCTGCCTTCAGCTCAGGTCATGATCTCAGGGTCTTGGGAGCAAGTCCTGCATTGGGCTCCCTGCTCAGTGGGGAGTCTGCTTCTCCCTCTTCCTCTCCCTCTGTGTGCTCTCTAATAAATAAATAAAATCTTTAAAAAAAATGTTTGTGTTGACAATTGATCTTCTTCCTCTCATGGCCCCTAGGTTTTATATCCTGCTTAGAAAAGCCTTTCTCACACCAGAATGAAGGATGAATTCATCTATATTTTCTTCTATTACTTCTGTACTGTTATTTTTAATATTTTATTCTTCGATCTAGCAAATTTATCTTTTATAAGGAAAACTAACCCCCCCCCCCCCCGGCACAAAAGCATCTATTCAATTATCTCTTCTCCCTCTGATTTGCAAAACCACCAAACAAAATATCCCAAACCCACGTGTCTGTTTCTGACTTGCTCTTCTGTTCTACTGCTTTCTCTGTGATTGTGGATGGGGTACATATTTGTATAACTTTTAATAACCCACAAGGCCATCCTTTTTCCTTGTCTGTTCTAGAATTTTCTTGGCTACTCCAGCTGTAAAAAATGTTAAACCATTCACTCTATAATCACAGGAAATGCTCAAATTAAACAGATCCTAAGGCTTGGAAGAATAATGGTAGCGTTTTGGGGTTTTTTTTGGTGTTGAATTTTTAACACTAACAACTGCTTACATCCTACCCACAAAGAGGTATTAGGAGAACACCTCCATTGACAACTGGCACAAGGTCTATATGTCTATAATGCCAGATTATGCTAGCAAAATTGGTTCCAGGTGCAGGGAAACTGGAGCAGACAGCAGATGGGCTAGAGAAGTTTCTACCATGTGGCTGAGCTCCCCTGCTCCTGTAAGTGCATCATAGAGGGCATCCTTGGGTGGGAATTTTAAAACGAAGGCAGCACAATGAAAAACAATATGGCATTTCTTCAAAATATTAAAAATAGAATTATTGTAGGACCAGCAATTCCACATCTGGGTACCTACCCCAAAGAGCAGAAGGCATATTTGTATGCCTACTTTCATAGCAGCTCTGTGGACTACCGTCAGAAAGGGGAAGCAACCCAAATGCCCCTCAGTGGATGAATGGATGAATGGATAAATGAAATGTGCTATATCCACACGATGAATGTCATTCAACTTAAAAAAAAGAAGGAAATTCAGACACAGGCTACCACTGAGATGAACCTTGAGGACATTACCCTCAGTGAAGCAACCCAGTCACAAAAAGACAAACACTGTATGAGGCCACTTATAGGAGGTGCCCAGGCTAGCCAAAGTGATGAGATTGAAAGTAGAATGCCGGTGGGGCACCTGGCTGGCTCAGTGGGTGGGGCATGCCACTCCTGATCTTGGGATTGTGAGTTCGAGCCCCATGTTGGGCCCAAAGCTCACTAGAAAAAAAAAAAAAAAAGTAGAATGCTGGCTGCTAGGGGCTGGGAGGAGGGGGAATGAGGAATCATTGTTATTGTTTCTAGAGCTTTCATTTTACAAGATGAAGAGAGTTGCATGGATGGTGGTGGTGATGGTTGCACGACACTGAATGTACTCGATGCCACTGAATTGCACACTTAAAAATGGTGATGATGATATGTCCAAACTCATCCAACAGGTCACTTAAGATTTGTGCATTTCACTGGATATAAAATATAAATGGATAATAAACTTATATCTTTATTCTTCACCTATTTGCTATTCAGCACATAACGGGCAGCTCTTTCTAGAGTTCCCGTGGGCCCCCGCCCTGGCCACTGTCGTTACTGTGGTCACCTCCTTCCTCCTCACTGGGCTTCCAGCTCTGCCCTCAAACCCCCCCCACCCCCACCACCGCAGCCTGTGAAAACCGAAGTCGGATCACGACCCTCTGCTCAGAACCTCCCAAGGCTCCCAACTCACTCAGACTGAAGCCAAAGTCCATCCTTTCCGAAGCCCACAAGCCTTCCAAACCAACCTGACCTCACCTCCTCATTTCCTCCTCGCTCCCCCTCTGATCTGGCCACGCTCACCTCCTCCCCCTCCTCCTGCGCTTTTTCTCAACCACCAGGCGTTCCTCACGCTGACTCTTCCCTCTGCCTGGGATGCTCTGCCACCAGCCGGCTGCCTGTCTCCCTCCCTCACCTCCCACCTGGGTGTTCAGATGTCACCTCCTCAGACAGGCCCACCCTGACCCCTATATAAAACAGCCAGCGCTCTTTTCCACATACACACGCACTCACCGGGACCCTCTCCCGCTGCGTATTTCAGCACTGTACTCACCACCCCTTCGGTATCCTGCAGCTCCGTGCGCCGTCGACCTCCAACCGGAATGCCAGCCCCAAGAGGGCAGGAAACTTCGTCTGGTTCCTGGCTGTCACGGAGTCCATGCCCAGCACCTCGGGGCTGACCGAACGCACGGATGAGTGAGGACACTGCCTTCGGGGCCTCGGGGGGTGTACGCAGAGGCTCTTAGCATCATTCCCATCTCCCCCAGAGGAATGGTAAAGGCTGGGCCTTGCTCCCAGCACAGCCCTGAGCAGAATGTTGCCCCCTCCCAGAGAGGGGCTGAGAGGCTTCCTTGCAGACAGCCAAGTTCCCGGCATCTTGCTGGGCCCCATTCCCGGGTGTCCCTCCCCCCACCCCCCAACTTCAGGCCAAGTCAGGCTTTCAGACTCTACTTGCCGGCCTGGGTGAACTACAGGGAGTGACTACATCTTGGGAGGTACTTAGAGATGTTGGCCAGATACGGCTTTTCCAGAGAGGGAGAGGGGGAAAACACCCAATTGATAAACCCACTACCCAGGTCTCTATGTGCCTCTACTCCGGCACCTCATTCACTCCCGTCCTCAAACCCAGCTTCCCTTTCGGTCTCTTGTGCTTCTTCCCTCCCTGACCATCTCCATTGACCTTTCAGAAAACCTTGCAGGGGAGGGCGCTGGGCAGGAGAAAACTGAAAAATCTGCTTCTGTCTGAGGGGAGGGGAGGAAAGGGCCTTCCTCTTCCAGCTGCTTTTCAAAGCGAACTAACATTTTCAGATAAATTCATGTCACTAGTTACCTGTTTTTGAAACTTCTAGAAACCCCAAGATCTGCGGGAGATCCTCTCGAGTTGGTGACAGGCTGCAAAGAGGGCACCTCAAAGGCATCTTCTGTCACGGAAAACTGACGATCCTTGCAGGACTGACAACAGCTCGTGCCAGGCTGGGAGTCTAGGACAGTGTGTTGTTCACTGGGGGGACCCGCTTCTCACATAATCCGTGACCTCACCTATAAGAGCATCAACAGATACTTAATTTGCTAACTTTATTTTGTAACATACATGTTTACCTTTACCCATCATGGTGGCCATCTGTTAACACAATGAAGCCCTAATGGACCTGATTTTGAAACCGGGTGCTGGGGAGTCCCAGACTTCCCTCACCTTGAGAGGCCAACACACTCCTGTGTTTTGTTTTGCACAAACCCAAGGAAAACCTCGATGTGCATGGATGATGCGGATCCAGAGGAAGAGCTGCAAACGGAAACCGGTTTCTTCTCCCCCCACCCCCCGCCCCAGGCATCTTCAGTTAAAACTCATCCAGGTTTTTGAAATTAATTGTCACGTTTATTTTCAAGGCGGACTTACTAACAACATCTAACAACTGTTCATATTCTCGAGCACAAAAACTGAAGTCAGAAGAGAGCCCCGGACACATCCAAGGGCTGAAACTCCGCACGACGGTATTATTACTGAGCGCCATGTGAATACACTGACATGCTATCATACAGCTGAACGTCACAGCGTAACAAGAGCATGTGAATTACAAAGGGAAACTTCTTCCAGAGCGTTACAGCACAGGGCATGCACTGGACGCAAACTCTTCCACTTGCAACCTCTCTTATCAGCCACACTTATAAGAAATTCGGCTATATACAAATAGATGGCAGAAACAACTCACTGGAGACCTGTACGAAATCAAGTTCACTTAGGAACACAAGGTAATATTCTGATCGTCTCCTATGTGATGGGTTTGGCCTACGACGTTCAAGCTCCAGCGTTTTGTTTTTTTTTATAGACATGAAAAAAATAGATTCGGTTTACATCTTTGAGCATTCCTTGGGCCTCCCAGGACACTTTTTTTTTTTTAATAAAGATTTTATTTATTTATTTGAGAGAGACAGTGAGAGAGGGAACACAAGCAGGGGGAGTGGGAGAGGGAGAAGCAGCCTTCCCGCTGAGCAGGGAGCCCGATGCGGGACTCAATCCCAGGACCCTGGGATCATGACCTGAGCCGAAGGCAGATGCTTAACGACTGAGCCACCCAGGTGCCCTCCCAGGACACTTTTTAACCATTGGTGTTGGGTATCCCGCCCCCTCCCCCTACACACACACACACACACACACAGGAAACATGGTATGCTAGTCTATTCAGAGAACAGAAATTAACAGCCAACTTCTTAAGAACTTTTTCCCTTTCTTATTATAACGTGAGAAGTGTTTTCAGCCCCAAAGATGTGGAGAATTTGGTAGTGCTGGATGGACTTGGGCCTGGGAAGCCAGAAGTGCTCGAGTCCTTCCCTACCAATCACCCTTCCTCCCCACAGGCTTCCAGAGAGCATCTGACCCCAAATGGGAGTCCAAGTACCATTTTTATTCATAGAACCTAAACCTCAAACACTTCAAAGCCTAAGCACACACTCTTGTCCCCCAGAACTAACTTTTGGGACCTGCCTGCCCTCTGGCTAGTTAACTGGAGGATGGAAGCTGAAGAGCAGGAGGTGCAAGGAAGGCAGGTCTGCTTTGAAGATCTATGCTTAACTTCCCAGTAGGTGAAAGAGAAGGTGGGAGAAAGTGCCAGGCCCTGCATGTAGAGGTCGGCTCACTCTCCAGGAAGCAGGGAATAAGGATGAAAGGCAGAACATGAACAGGCACCCTGCCCATGTACGGAAAAGTGAATATGCTAGGATTTTCCCAGTCTGCTTAGCGAATTCTCCAACCTCTGAAGGTGAGTCGACGGGGAGGGGCAAAAGCAGACCTGGCAGAGAAAGGAGCAGAGAGGTGTACCTCCCTCCCTTAACCTCTCCCACCTAAGAGCTCAGGCATGGTTTTCCTCTGAGAGGCCCATCTCTCCAAACTGGGTCCCTAAGAGTCCAAAGTCATGGTTCATTCATTAAGGAAAAAAACTCTGTTCCCCATTTGATACTTCATCCTTGGTCTTCTTTCAACTAATAGGGTATGGGTGGTCCCCCGAATCAAAGCTTTCTGGGTTCTGTGGGTAAATTAGAAGAGCTCACCAGGGAAGGAGAGGTCATTTGGAATTTCTTACTTCCTTGGACATTTTAAGTGCTTGAACATTTCTATCCTGCAACCAGGCTTCCAGAAAACTCCACCCTCAAAGCCGTCGACCCAGACAAATGTTCTCACTCCCAACTATTCGATTCTTATCAAGGGAGCTAGGTCGGATGGAGTAGCAGAATGACTTGAGACTACCACAGCGACACTCAAGCAACAAAGGAGAGGTGAGGGGTTTGCTTTGCCACCTCCTGCCCATAGGTGTCCCCAAGGTTGGCCTTCAGGGGCTCCTAGGAGGGAGGTCAGGGCTCCCGCCCTCTAAAACCTCAACTGGTGTGTCATCCGCCTCCTCCACGGCACTGGGGTCCTCCTCGCGCACCACCTGACCTGCCACGCCCCCTAGTGACTCTGCGCCTACCCGCCGCTCCGGCTCGGGTTCCCGACTCAACCATTTGCCGGCACAACCCCAGTGACTTCTATTGTCATTCTGACCACTGGAGGCATGAGGAGAGCCTTCCGGCTTGGCCTTTGGGCCCCGAGACGTCGAGGCGGGCAACCCCATGGGCTGGGGGCCTCGAAAGGCCTTCTGAGCGGAGCCATCTCTTCTTGAGCCCGGCCCTTTCTTCCCCATCACTGGCTTCTTCTTGGCATCTTCTGAATCGACAAGGACGTACGAAACAGGGCCCAAGCTCACCTTCTTCTTTCTCACGGGGGCAGGGCTCTTTGCCAAGGCCCAGCCCATGGCCTTCTTCTTTGGGAGGCCCTCCTGACCGCCATCTTGGTCTGACTGCGGCGAAGCGACCCCAGGGCTCACAGCTTCTGACCGGGCATCATGGGAGGGGCTGCTGGGAGCCTTCCAGGCACCTTTCGCCACAGGCTTTTTCAAAGCCGACTTCTGCTTCACACAGGGCTTTCTGTTGCTCCTGACGGATTCTGACACCTCCATATTTTCAGTACCATCAGCCTCAGGATCCTCCAAAGGGGCTGAGCTGTTGGAATGGTGGCCTTTGGGCTTATTCCAGAGCACTGATTCCTGCTTAGTGGTTTTTTTCTGCTTCTTTCTCCTGGAGCGACTTTTAGCTCCAAGCCGGCGAACCAGAGGTTTGGGAGGGTCACCATCGTCTTCCAGGTCATTCCAGGTGTCGGGATTCTCCATCTTCAAAGCAGAACCCAGTTCTGCAGCCCGCCCTGGCTCCTTCTTGACCTTCCTCCACGCTGCTAAGGCTGACGTTGCTACTGCCTGGGCATCAGCCACTTCTTGAGCCCTAGCTTCCTCGCGGCCGCGGATCTCGGCATCCATGTAGAAGATGATTTGCACCACTGCCCCCAGGAGCACCCCCAAAGCTTCTGCCCAGTTCTCTGGGGGCTGATTCTGGGGCCGTGAGGGGTGGCTGAGCTGGAGCAGACGGACCACATCCTCCCAGGTACGCCCCTCGGCATCCAGGAATTCATTCAGATTTTTCAGAAACTCAGCATCCTGGGTGGGGTCTCTACAAACCACTGTCCAGACGCCCCCCCTTCCTGGGAATTCCCGGGGTATGGCCCTGAGATTCACACCCTCTCCGACCTCAATGAGGGCAGCTTTGGCATTCTCTTCCCTCAGAAAAATCTTATTGAGCACGAAGTATGGGCCCAGCGGGGAGAGGACCCCATTCAAAGTCTCCTCAATTTCTGCTTGACCACAGTCCTCTGGGATGCCCGTGACCAACAGGGACCTGTGGATGTCCACTTCCATCCCCCGGCACCAGTCCTCCAGAAGGTTCAGGGCCATGGTCGCGGACACCTGGCGGCTCTAATCTCACGTGCACTCAACAGTCTATAAGGTGGACGGTCCCCAGATATTGATCCTGTAAGGTGACAGGACAGGGAGGTCAGATTCCCCGGAAGACGGCCAGGTTCAGAGATCTCAGCTGCCCCCTGCGCGGCGGGCCTACAGGCGGCCTCGGGCTTCCCCAGGCCCCTCCTCCCCAAACCGGGCCCCCGGGTGCTCACACGTGTCCTGCGACCCGCCGAAATCCGCGCTCGGCCCTGCCCCGGGCCTGGCCGGGGGCCGCCCAGTAGGGATCTGGCAGCCCTGCCCCCGGCCGCCCGCTCGGGTCGGGCAGAGGACAGGCCGCCGGGATGCAGCCGCTCGCGAGGCGCCTGCTCGGCCCACCCAGGCCGGCTGCTCCCGGCCGAAGCTGCCGAGAAGCCGGCGGCCGCTCCTGCTCGGGCCCCGGCTGGTCACGCGGCGCCTCACCTCGATCCCGGCAGCTGCGCGGAGCCCAGGCTGGCGTCGCAGCGCGCGCTTGCGCACTTGCGTCCGCGCCGGTCCAGCGGTCGTCATGGCAACCGGCCCTGGCTGCGGATGCGCCCTCCGGCCTGAGGGGGGCCCAGCGCGAGAGTTGGGGCGGGGGGGTGGGGGGCGTTCAGCAGCTCACCGAGCAAAGGGCCTGCGCATCTCCGATGTTCCCTCCAGACGCACTCTTTCCACTCTTTTCAATTCAACGTGGGCCTCGGGGACCGGGGTGGAGTGCCCCAACTTCTATGATGGCAACCAACTAGCCCTCCTAACCTCTCCCTTTCGCCTGGGTTCAGCCCATGGGACTCCTGGGAGCCACCAGAAACCCGAGGGCGAGAGGAAACAGCAGCTTTAATCCCCCTGAGTTCTTCTAACAAAGCCGAAGTTCCTGACAGCTCCGTCATTCGGCCACAGTTTCCCTACTTCCAGAAATATCCAGGAGCTTCTAGAAACTCCCGCCTTCTGCCCCACGTGCCCTTCAAGTCTGGGCATAGTGCCTCATCTCTCCTTGCTGGCTTCCTCAACTTGCTGCCCACAGGCAACACCTTTGTTGATGGTTAATGAAACACTTCTCAATGACTCAGTTTTGAGTTGCTGTTTCCTGTCAGGACCTCACTGATGCACCTAGCAATGCTGCTTACTGGCTGCACAGCCTCGGACACTTTGAGCTCTCCGAGCTCCTTCCTCTTCTTCCTAAAAGAAATACCAATAAAAACCTTCGTGATCAGCACTTTGAAGGTTCAGGGATATCACATAGGAAAGATGCAGCAAAGTACAATTTTGGCCTGAGTATTCAACCAAAATCTGTAATTTGGATTCCATTTTGGAATTGGGACCTTTGCAAGACCAACTAGCCAAATGCGTGTTCAGCTGTCATCTCTAGCATCCCTGAACGTGGGTGTGATCAGTCCTCTGATTTTGCAATATGTGTGTGATTGCCCAAGTTCCCATGATATTTCATGGGGAGAAAAAAAAGACATGTCATTCAAATTGTTAAATCTGAATATCTCATTCTAATAAACACTCTAGCCATAACTAGAGTTTAAAAATCCCATGTACTTTACCTGTGGAAATTCTATTAATCAGCCAAAGAATGAATGTGTATCATCATGCAGTGGTTTTAAAACATGGCTGTAAGTTTTTTTATATTCCTATTGAAAGGTAGTGATGTATATCCCTCTTATTGAATCTGAGCAGACTTGTAAATTCTTTAACCAATAGAGAGTGTGGTCAAGGGGAAATTATTGGGCCAAGAGCATCATGGAAGGGAATCTATGTGACTTCTCATGTTATAAAGGGCCATGCAACTTCTTCCTTGTTTGTTGGGACCCTCTCATTCTTGGATCCCTGAACTCCAAGTAAGAAGGTCAACTAGCCTCTGGCTGCCATGTTGTGAGGAAGCTCAAGCCAACTGGAGACGCCACATGTGTGTGTGCCAATCAACAATTCCCAGCTGAACCCAACCTTCAAATGATCTTGGCCCAGGCATCAGACATGTGAGTGAGAAAACTTCTAGATGATTCTAGCTCCTAACCATTTGACTCACTCCCGAACGATTTACATCTTCCCAGTTGAGGCCCAGCCATCGTGTAGTGGAAACAAACCATCACAGCTGTCACCTGTGTGAATTTCTAACCCACAGAATCAATGAATGTAACAAAATGATCGTCTACACCGCTAAGTCTTGGGGTTGCCTATTAGGCAGCAAGAGATCATTGGAAGATCCTGCAAAGGTGAAATGCAGCAAGGATAAATGATGATTGATAAAGCACTACTACAAAAGAAAAGAAAGCAACAACCTTAAGTCTGCTCCCCAAAAAAGATTCCCCTAAATGGCTTTTTCAAGCAGTGCACAAAGATGCGCTTTCATGGGATTTCAGTTCCATGGGATTGTTTCAATGAAATAGCATCATCGCCATCAACCAGATCTTCCACCTTGTGAGTTGAAGAGGAAATAAATTTTCTACTGTAGTCAGTTACTTTTAGCAAAGAAGGAACTCTTGATAGTTTGGTGACATGTCACCCTCAACAATGCTGGTCAAAAATGTCTTGTTCCGGGGTGTCTGGGTGGTTCAGTCGGTTAAGCGTCTGCCTTTGGCACAGGTCATGATCCCAGGGTCTTGGGATCGAGCCCCACATTAGGCTCCCTGCTCAGCGGGGTACCTGCTTCTCCCTCTCCCTCTGCCTGCTACTCCACCTGCTTATTCTCTCTCTGTCAAATAAGTAAATAAAAAAATCTTAAAAAAAAGTCTTGTTCCTTCATCAGCCATTTAGTATCATAAATGGGCAGGAGAGAGACCAGAGGAGTCAGCTAGTAGCCACCTGTGCTACAAAATTACACTGGCGACTACATTTTGAAAAAATAAAATTGTGATATAAATTGAAAGGTTTTCATAACATTTCAGATTTATTCCTATATTCCCTAAAGTTTATTCTATAATGGTGATCTTTGCCTGTGACCAAATACTCAGCCATTCAATATTTTGTCAAAATGTGTATTTGGTCCTGACACATAGCCAGCTCTTTTTATTCTTGTAACAGCAGGAGTCCCAAAGGGCTTTCCCACTGTTGAGCAGACTTCTTTTATGCTCTCTCCACTGACCTGGAGTTTGTTCTGGGATGGTTGAATGGATGGGTCCTGGAAAGTAGCAAGAGGGTATGACTTAACTGCTACCAAATGGGATGTTCTCTTTAGAAAATTCTGGCAACTTGTACTGAAATCTAGCGCTAGCACAGGGAGCTATTTTAAATTTGCTGATTGAGAATAGCTCAATTGAGAAAGCACAAAAACACCCAGCGTTGATGAGGAAAAGAGCAGCTGGAACTCTCATACAGGTACATGGCTGGTGACAATGTAAACTTTGGAAAACTCTTTAGCTATATCTACTAAAGCGAAACGTATGAAAACTCTACACCTTAGATGTATATACCCAACAGAAATGTGTTCACTAAAAGCCATGGGTGAGGATATTCACTGCAACACGATTTATGATATAGCTGTAATCCAGAAGCTACCCAAATGCCAATCAACAGAAGAATAGATAATTGTGGCATGTTCACCCAATGAAATACTACTCGATTAGAAAGAATGAGCTACAACTACACACAACAGTGTGGACGAATCTTGCGACTATGATGTTAAGCCAAAGAAACCAGACACAAAAGCATGTATGGTATGATCCCATTTATTATATGAAGTACAGAAGACAGGCAAAATCAATCTATGCTATTAGAAGTCGGGACAGTGGTTTCCTGTGGAATGTCTTAATGACTTGAACTGTGGGACTCCCAGGGGGAGGGAGAGCTGGTGATGCTCTCTTTCTCTTTGTGGGTATTGGTTATGGGTGTGTTCAGACTATGAAAATTCAGCATGCTGTATGCCCATGACATGCGCACTTTTGAGTAAATAATGTATACTGCAATAATAGGCTTTACTGTTTTGCTGATGGGTTGGATGTGAAGTGCAAGGGTAACCGAGAAAGAATGACTCCTGAAATTTTTGGCATGAGCAACTAGAAGGAGAGTGATGCCATTTCTTTTTGCCTGGGGAAGATTTGATGGAGAACGCATTTGTGGCGGAGGGGAGAGGGCAAATCACAAGTTTAGTTTGGGCCATGTTGAGTTTAAGATGTTGGGTTGGGGGTCCCCAAGACCACGCTCAGGTTCAGTGGTTTCCTAGGATGTATGGAACACAGAAGAGTTATTGTACTCATGGTTATAGTTTATTACAGCAAATGAACAAGAGTAGATAGGACAGAGCCCAGAAGAGACCAGGCATGAGCTTCAAGTTGTCTCTCCCGGTGGAGTCATGTGAACAGCATTGACTTTTTCCGGCAACAATGGGTGACAACACATACAGAGTGTTGCCAACAGGGCAGCTCACCTGAGCCGCAGTGTGCACGATTTTTATTTCTGGGTCAATCACATAGGCATGGAGCACCTGTGTAGCTGAGCTTACTCAGCCTCCAGCTACTCCAGAGCTCAAAGTGATAGTGCATGGCCCAAGGCCCCCACCATGAATGGCGTTGTTAGTATAGGATTCTCCAGGGACTTAGAGGTTAACTAGGAGCCAGTCAAGAGCCAGTCATTTCCTTGGGATGTGCAGGTTTGGACAACCCAGGCCTCCTGAGTTAACCCTTTATTGCATGGATGCCTATGAGTGTATCAATCAGGGATCGATCAGAGAAGCAGATTGCTAAGTGTTCCAAAATACCTAAAAGATAAATAAATATTTAAGAGAGATTAAAATTTTTAATTTGTTTTTAAATATCAAAAGGAATATATAAATATGTATTTGTACATGTACAATGACATGTGTGTATATGTGTGTGTGTGCGTATATATATGTGTGTACGTGTATGGGTGGGGGGGTGAGCGTGAGTGTGTGCCTGTGTGTTAAATGGAATCCGCTACCTGCTCCCTCTCCTGTCGAGGAGCCACCCTGATTACCAGCAGACCTAAAAATAGTTTTGAAGCACTCTTGATGGAAGTCAGTGCTGTGGTTTCCATGACAGCACATCCCCACAGCCCCAACCCTTCTACCCATTTCTGCACTTCTGGTCTGGGGTCACCTTTTCATTCTCTTCCTCTCTGTTTCACCTTTGGGTTTTTATTTTGTGTCCGTGCATTTTATTAAAAAATTTTTTTTAGATCTTTATTTATTTATCTGAGAGAGAGAGAGAGAGAACACAAGCGAGGGGGAGGAGCAGAGGGAGAAGCCGACTCCCTGCTGAGCAGGGAGCCTAACAGGCAGGCTCAATCCGATCCCAGGACTCCAGGATCATAACCTGAGCCGAAGGCAGACACCACCCAGGCACCGCTATGTATCTGTGCATTTTAAGTGAGAGCCCACAGAATTTCCATAAATAGTAAACATGAAGAAGGTCCAGGCAGCTCTGAGCTCCCACCCAAATTTCTCCTCTCAAGTAAGCCGTAATAATGCACCAGGATGCTTCTGTGATGTGTTCTATCTGGTTTGTACTGTGAGAGCCCCTTCTTGCTCCAGAGTTGTGTGTGTGTGTGTGTGTGTGTGTGTGTGTGTGTAAAAGAAATACACTTTATTTTTTTAATTATGTTATGTTAATCACCATACATTATATCA
This sequence comes from Eumetopias jubatus, assembly GCF_037043125.1. Classification (NCBI taxonomy): domain Eukaryota; kingdom Metazoa; phylum Chordata; class Mammalia; order Carnivora; family Otariidae; genus Eumetopias; species Eumetopias jubatus. Next base: position 55,708,840 of record NW_028274816.1, on the reverse strand, counting down.
TTAGTTTTTAATGTAGTGGTCCATGATTCATTGTTTGCATATAACACCCAGTGCTCCATGCAGAACATGCTCTCTTTAATACCTATCACCAGGCTAACCCATCCCCCCACCCCCTCCCCTCTAGAACCCTCAGTTTGTTTCTCAGAGTCCATTGTCTCTCATTGCTCCAGAGTTTCTTAAGCTCATACTTGCTAAAGGTCCCCTCTCCCTCCTCCTCACCCCCCAATTTCACCTCTTCCCCCCAGGTTACCAACCTCAAATCTGGTGTGAGTCTGCACATACATTTCTCCATCTCATATAATCATTTAAAAATACATAGACTAGGGGCGCTTGGCTGGCTCAATCAGTAGAGCACGTGACTCTTGATCTCAGGGTTGTAAGCTCGAGCCCCATGTCAGGTGTAGAGATTACTTAAAAATAAAATCTTTAAAAGAAATGTATAGACTAGTGTCAACTATAATTCAATAAAAAAAGAAAATAGAGAAAATAAAGTACCTTTTCAGATTTAAAAATAAATAGCCTTAATTTATCTCTTAAAAAATCATTGTTACAAGGGCACCTGGGTGGCTCATTTGATTAAGTCTCCGACTCTTGTTTTCAGCTCAGTTCATGATCTCGGGGTCATGGGATCAAGGCCTGTGTCAGGCTCAGCACAGAGTCTGCCTGAGGATTCTGTCTCTCTCTCTCTGCCCATTCCCCCCTCAAATAAATAAAACTCTTAAAAAAGTTATTAAGATACTCCAGGGGTAAAAAAAAAAAAAATAGAGGGCAAGGGGGGATGAAACAAGATTGGCCATGAGTTGATCATTGTTATTGCTGGAGGCTCATTACATACTCTTCTCTCTGCTATTGCATACGTTTTAAAATTTCCATAATGAAAAGTGTTTAAAAGGAAGGAAAGAAAATGCCTCTGTCTTTGGGATTTTATTTTTCTCTTTTTGCTAACATGGTTTATGGAAAGAGTAAAGTGCATCCCCACAGGATTTTATTGTTGTTGTTGTTGTTTAAAGATTTTATTTAGGGGCGCCTGGGTGGCTCAGTTGGTTAAGCGGCTGCCTTCGGCTCAGGTCATGATCCTGGGGTCCTGGGATCGAGCCCCACACCGATCCTTCCTCAGCGGGGAACCTGCTTCTCTCTCTGCCTGCCTTCCCCTGCTTGTGCTCTCTTTCTCTCTCTCTGACAAATAAATAAATAAAATCTTTTCAAAAATAAAAAATAAAGATTTTATTTATTTATTTGAGAGAAAAACAGAGAGCCTGATGAAGGGGGAGGGGCACAGAGGGAGAGGGAGAAGTGACTCCCCACTGAGCGGGGAGCACGATGCGGGGCTCAATCCCAGGACCCTGAGATCATGACCTGAGCCGAAATCAGACGCTTAACTGACTGAGCCACCCAGGCACCCCAGGATTTATCGTTTTAATCCTAATCTTTCTCATAACATGTACCCCCTTCTGTAACTTTTAAGGATAAAATTCATATTGTTAACTGAGAAGAAAGAGGCACCCCATCCCTTTTTATTTTATTAAAATATTTAACCAAAAGAATATGTACTGTGTTCTGTACAATAAATAAATAAATAAATAAATAAATATTAATTATTCTCATAATTTTAGAACTGTCATTACTAAATATTTAGTTAAATGAACAAGGGTATAAATAATACCAGAATGAGCACCTGGGTGCCAGTTTCCCCACCCACCTACCCTCCAGCTTGAGTGAAAACATTCCCTGTTCATTTAGGTCTTTCTCAGCCATGGGCTTCTGGGGTCCTTACCATAGGATGTTTGCACTTGCTGTTTCCTGGGCCCTTTGCATGGTTCCCTTCTTGTCATTCCAAACTGGTCCAGATGTCACCGCGTCTAAGAAGTCTTACCAGGTTCCACCTAGCAAAAGTAGTTTTCCCCTCACACATATTCACCAGTCACTATCACATTCCTTTGGTTTATTAGTGTATCAGTTAGCATTTGCTGCATGACAAACAGCCCCCAGAGTGGTTTAAAGATAGTGCTTTCCCTAAAACTGTATTCCTCATGACAATGTAAGCCCCCCAAGGGTAGGCACCTTCTCTGTCTTGTCCGCTATTATAGTCTCAGAACCTAGACAATGTTTGTCACAGAGAGACATTGAATCGTTCTTTGTTATGTGAATAAATATATGTGTCTTGGGTTGGAAATGGAGTGGGCCATTTGGACAACCACTGTAATTCTAACTAAAGCCAGAGAGTGAGACGCTCTTTAAAAAAAAAGAAGAGGGAAGAGAGAAGGTTGCCTCTGTCTGCACCGCTGGGAAAAAGTGAGAACAAAGGAGTGCTTATTCATCAGTGTAGACAGGTAAATAGTAAACTCCATGGGAGAAACTCCCACCCTCCCTCTGCCTCGGGAGGAGGGTTTTCCCAGTGCCAGGCAGTGAGGCCAGTCACTCCAGATGGCCCTGAGTCCTGTGGGTGGCCATTCTCGGGGAAATGTCCAATCTGACCTCTCCCAAAGTGTGGCTCCCCCAGGCACATTGAGTGGGGAGTAGTGACCACTAATGTAGCCTTCTTTATATTCCCTCACCGTCCCCCCCAACACACATATGTTTTCATGAAACTCCATCGCTTGCATCCGGCCTTACCACAAACATTTGTTTTTCAGCCTGGCAAACTTTCCCAGCGGATTTCTTGAATTCCCTCTCCCTAATGGTCCAGCTGAAAAAATCACCAGAAGGGAAGAGCCAAGGAGAGCCATCTTCTAGGAAAACCCATGTGGGCCTGGCTCCTGGGTGTGCGGGCAGCCGGAGAAAGGGAGGCCCTGAGTTAGGGGGGTGAACTCCGGGGTGGGGCTGAGCTCTTGCCATTTATCACCATCACCATCATTAGCAAATTAATATATTCATATAGTGTAATATAAAATGCCTGCTATTATTTTTAGAGCATGGTTCTAATACCATGGGTACAGCAGTGAGCAAAACAAAATCCATGGCTTTTAGTGGAAGAGATAAACAAGAAACACATAAATGGAACAACAAATCCTGTTGGGGATTAGAGGTGCCATGAAGTAAAATAAGGCAGCGGAGAGGGATGAGAAAGTATATTTTTGAGAGAGCAGTCACAGAAGGCTTCTCTGAGGAGGTGACTTTTAAATGGAGACCTGAATGAAGGGAGAGAATGAGTTTTAGAGATATGTGCAGTAAAGGCTTTCCAGGTGGGGGAAATGGCCCATGCAAAGGCCCTGAGGTCGGAGCTTGTGAGCAGTTTGAGAAGCAGTGAGGAGGCCAGTGTGCAGAATGAGGGAAGGGGAGAGGGTGGGAGAAGTGGCCAGAGAGGGAAGAGAACAGGGTTTTGTTGGGCTCTGGGAGGACTTGGCTTTTCCTCAGAGGAACATGGAGCCACTGTGGTGATCTGAGCAGAGGTGTGATCTGGTCTGTATTTAACCCTTACAGTAGGCACATTGAATAGAGATTATGAACCCATTCTACAGATGAGGATACCGAGGCTCAGAGACTACAATCCAATTTGTATAGGGAGCCAGGATTTGGACCTGCATCTATCTGACTCCCTGTGCCCCTAACGGCGGACTTAGACCCCAAGTGAAGAGGATATAAAGCCAGCCTGGTGACACTGGCTCTGGAACTGAGCAGAGGAGACAGGAAGGACGGAGATCTGCAGGGTCCCCTGAGCAGGGCTGGGCCTGGTACAGACTGACGGCTGCTCTCATCAGAGATGCTCCTCTGTTCCACCACCCACCAGTCTGAGGCCAAGCCTCAGGGCCAGGCCTGAAATATGTGATTACCTTAGAGTAGCTCTGGAGAGGTTCTCGAATGTACTTTTATTGTTTGGTTTGGACTTGTACATTTATTATAAGTTTTTGTGGACTCTCTTAGTCCCCTGGGCTTCTCTCTGCAAAGCATTGATTACTCTTGAACTGGGACACGCCTCCTTGTCCTTCAGATCTCAGCTTATTCACCTCCTCCTCCAGGAAGCCCTCCTTGACCCCCTAAGCTGGGTTCAGTGCCCCCTTTAGGCTCCTTTGTCTCACCTCTGTCCACTTTGGGCCATACTGTCTTCAGATGGGTCTTTCTCCCCCACTGGATTGTGAATCCAGGGAGGGCAGGGCCAGGACTGTCAGTGGTCACCTCTCTGTCCCCAGCACAGGCTGGACCCAGAGAAAGGGCTTAGGGGATATTTTTATTGGCTGGATTTCCCGTAAATTTTCCAAAGACCTAATGCAAGCTAGGAGGAAGATTGAGGTAATGGTTAAGACAACTCGGGTCAGGCTCAGGTTCAGATCTGGGCTCTGTGACCTCAGAGGTGTGAAGCTTTGAGCACATCATCCCATCTCTCTGGGCCTCAGTTTCTCTGTCTGGAAAGTGGGACATGGGGATTTTGGAGGCAGATCAATCATGGGGCCTGGCGTCTGCCAGAACGTGTGTTTTCATCCTTTTTTATTATCCAAGATGGGGAAAGAAATGACACAAATGCTTTTCTTAAGCATTTAGTTTTGTCTTTTCCTGATTTTGTGGGGGAGGGCAGAGGGAAGCAGGTATGAATAAGCATTTTTATTTGATTATAGAATACTAAAAAAAAAGAGCAACATATACCTATTATGAAGAGTTGAACAAATCCTGAAAAGAGGGAAATAAAAATCTCCCATAAATCCATGCTGCGTGGAGAACTTTGTTGCCACGTTTCTAAAGGTAAAATGACTCTCGTACAACTATCAAATGGAAGCATGTCAAGCATTTTAGTTAAGATGACTCCGTAGGATATTACAGCCAGTTCAAAGGACAAATCCCAAGGGCCACCAGATATGTATGTAGGCATTCATTGAGGAATGCTGCAAGGAATTTGCTAAGTATATGGAGAAAATTGGCTTTTCCTCCAGGGGAAGAGGGAAATCAACTGAACCTCCAGCAGACAAAATTCGCTTGCAGACAAGGGCAAGGTCTGCGGACAAGGACCATTTGCATCGCTGTTATTTACAATTTACAGAAGCTAAAGCTCCTCTGCTCCAAGACGCAGAGACCCCAGAGGATCAGAGCACTTGGAAAGGTGCTCTGGACTACGAGTTGTTTCCCAGTAAAGACCCTGATGTGGGAAACAAAGGCAGAAGAAAAATTATTAAATTTCCTTACTACCTACAGTCCATTGACAAGTCCTTGAAACAGGCAGGGTGACATTCCTCTCGGGACTCAACTGCCTCGATGTTAATACTTTGCTAAGGGCAAAATGCAATCCTAGCCTGCCCCCTCCCCGCCCCCCAGTCCTGTGAGTCCACTTCAACATATAAAAATTCCTTTGGAAATTTCCTTTATCTCTAAACCCCCCAAGCATACGGCCCACCGATATATATCTGAAGGGTCTCATGACTAAGATTTTATTAGACAGTAATAAATGACCTTTTCTTAACAATAGCTAGCCCCCTCAAGGTCCTGGAAACCTTGCCTCCGAAATTCCTTAGAGACTTCAGCTATCCCTAACCCCCTCCCAACGTGAAAGTATATAATGGACCACTCCTCAGGACCCCCGTGTGGCTCTTTCTGCCCACGGGTCCTGTCCTCGGGCCTTAATAAAACCACCTTTTTGCACCAAAGACATCTCAAGAATTCTTTCTTGGCCGTTGGCTTCAAACTCTAATGTTCTTTCCTACATCAGACCCTACGTGTCTTGTTGGTATATTTCAAGTTTTCCCTATGGAAACAACAGAAGACAAAATAATCTGAATGCATCTCACAGGGTAATATGTTTTAGGAAGTTTAAGTGTGTGTCCTAGGTCACAGTAAAATGTATTCTTACCATGGATCACGGCCAATAACGTGTGACAGTCTCTGCCAGATTCGTTAGTTACCAATAGATCTGTAAGTTTCTCCAGTTCTTTGCCATTTCAAATGAAGAGCGGACATTCGTGGGCGGGTGGTGCCCACAGATTTTGACGTGGCTTGGATTCAGAGGTGACTTCTCAGCTTGTTTGAAATGGTGATTTTTTTAAAATTTTATTTATTTATTTGACAGAGAGAGACACAGCGAGAGAGGGAACACAAGCAGGGGGAGTGGGAGAGGGAGAAGCAGGCTTCCTGCCGAGCAGGGAGCCGGACGGGTCTCGATCCCAGGACCCTGGGATCACGACCTGAGCCGGGGGCAGACGCCTATTGACTGAGCCACCCAGGCGCCCTGAAATGGTGATGTTTTTAAAAAACAGAGCATCTGGTTTGTACATTTTCACTGCACCGACCGGGAATCTAAAATACAGGCTCATGCTTCAGTACCACGGACCTGGCAACCCTCTGTTCCTCCCCGGGGGCCATTCTGAGCTCCTTCTCTCCTTCTCTCTGGAAGTAACCACAAAACCTTGGGATTTTGCAAAGGGAGAGGAGAAGTGTTCTCATCTGAGCCGCGGCTCAGGTTACAGCCTCCAGCTGCAGGCGCTGAATGAAATCTCCTCCTGGCCTCCACTCTGCAGCCAGGGGAACAAGCTTCCAAGTGAGGAAACGTGGCCAGGAACCCGAGGGGCCCCCACATGCTTTTTCTTTGCTTAATTTATTTTTCCTAAAAAAACAGCCACGCAGCAAAATAGTCCATATAGTAAGATTGCATTAGCATAACGTTCAAAACGGTCAACGCTGCAGGGTTGAAAAATATACAGCTTGGTAATAAGCATACTTATCTATAGAAAAATCAAGTTCTGTTTATCCTAAAAGAGGATATTATTTGCCCTGGGGGAGGGAGGGGTTTGTGATGGGCAGGACACAGAGGGAGTTCTGGGCTTTTCCTGATCCGTCATAGTATCCTGGAGTTTGCTATATAATTATCTGTTAAGCTGTATGTTTCTGTTTGGTGTGCATTTCCATACAGGTGTTAAATATGCCAGGATTTTTTTTTTAAAGATTTTATTTATTTGACAGAGAGAGACACAGCGAGAGAGGGAACACAAGCAGGGGGAGTGGGAGAGGGAGAAGCAGGCTTCTGGCTGTGCAGGGAGCCCCATGCGATTCGGGGCTTGAGCCCAGGACCCTGGGATCATGACCAGAGCCAAAGGCAGACACTTGACTGAGGCACCCAGGAGCCCCCAGGATTTTTTTTTAATGTTTAAAAAAAAAACAGTCACACAGAGTACAGCAGTGAAATAAATGTTATACCTATTTTCTAGAATGTTCCACAGATGAAAATCTGCACCCAGCGGTACAAATGTGCATTTTTAAAAAGACTCATAAATGAAATGCACACACACACACACAAACAGTCAGGTGAAGCTTCTGTTGTGTGTGTTATGGAGGCTGATCATGTTTCCTCCTGGGGTCTGGAAAATGTCACGTGGGCAGAATAGCCTTGGCTGGTGACTAATCCTGCTTTTTGTCCGAAGCTCTTAACCAAGGAAAAAAAAGAAAGAGAATGAACTGTGTTATTTATTTATTTTTTAAAAGAAGATGTATATTATCGTCTTTAAATTCAAAATGTATAATTTATGTTTGACAAACATTATAAATATCTACTTAAAGATGGCACCATGTCAGAAAAACACCTCGTAAACCAAATTTAATAAACATAATGGAGAGAGGGTCTCTCTACCAGGCGTTAAGGAGGGAGATCATATTCTCGTGGGGGCCTGGAAGATCCGTGGAGGGAACAAAAATCATGTATATTTAAGTCCTAAATGTAAGGAAACAGTATATGCAGGACATCAGGACCGGAGCCATCCTAATGAAGAGCATGCCTATGAGCCACGAGATTTTATTCCAACTGAAATAAGGTTTACGCAGGAATAAGGCTGCCCTCTGGGGCCACCCACACACACACTGGGAAGGTTTCTCGTTTAGAGGTTGAAGGGAAAAATGAATCATTTGTACATCTTTCGTTCTTTTTTTTTTTTTTTTTTTCCTGGCTAGAGCTAGCATTTCCGTTAAAGTGCTTCATGTCCATCCCACCCTACTTGGGCCACCTGTTTTCGTTTCTTTCCCCCAGTGCTGTTGAGATGACATTCTTCATCTGTCTATAAAAGTGATTATGATCCAGGGGCGCCTGGGTGGCTCAGTTGGTTGAGCGACTGCCTTCGGCTCAGGTCGTGATCCTGGAGTCCCGGGATCGAGTCCCGCATCGGGCTCCCTGCTCGGCAGGGAGTCTGCCTCTCCCTCTGACCCTCTTCCCTCTCGAGCTCTCTCTCATTCTCTCTCTCAAATAAATAAATAAAATCTTTAAAAAAAAAAAGTAATTATGATCCAGGCGCCTGGGTGGCTCAGTTGGTTTAGCGCCTGCCTTCAGTTCAGGTCATGATCCCAGGGGTCCTGGGCTTGAGCCCCATGTCAGGCTCCCTGCTCAGCGGGGAGTCTGCTTCTCTCTCTGACCCTCCCCCTGCTCGTGCTCACTCACGCTCGCTCTCTCTCAAATAAATAAATAAGTAAATAAATAAATCTTTAAAAAAAGTAATTATGACTGCTATAGAAAACCTCCAGTAAATAACGGAAAAATTACCCATCATTTTTCCACACATGTAACTAACATTTTACTGCTGAACATTTTGCTTCTTAACGTTAGAATACTGGTTTTAATTCAAAGACTGTGGAAGACTTTTTTTTTTTAAAGATTTCATTTTATTTATTTGAGAGAGAGAGTGAGAGAGAGAGAGAGCACAAGAGGGGGTAGGGTCAGAGGGAGAAGCAGACTCCCCCCCCCCCCCCCCCCCCCCCGCTGAGCAGGGAGCCCGACGCGGGGCTTGATGCTGGGCTTGATCCCAGGACTCTGGGATCATGACCTGAGCCGAAGACAGTCACTTAACCAACTGAGCCACCCAGGCGTCCCAAGTGGAAGCCTTTAAATAAGCCATTAGCAGTCCTCCTATGGCATATGACCATGATGATAGGAATGACAGGGCCCAGGGGCAACATATGCAGTGCAAAGAAGCTTGGAGTGGGAGTCAAGACTCCTGGATTCGGGGCGCCTGGCTAGCTCAGTCAGTTGAGCATCTGACTCTTGATCTTGTAGTTGTGAGTTCGAGCCCCATGTTGGGTGTAAAGATTACTTAAAAATAAAATCTTTGGGGAAAAAAAAGGTTTGTTAACTCACATGCTGGGACTTTTCTGAGGAGACTGGGGCAGGCATAGTAAGCCAGTCCCGTTGGTTTGAACAAAATCAGAGGGAGGGCGTTGGGCCTTTATAGTGGCTGGGGGCGGGGGCTGAAGGTTTGCAAGGCTTGACCTTCATACCAGCCCCAAGGGAGGGAGCCTTTTCTATCAGCCTTCCTAGATGTGGGGCATGGGGCCGGCAATCTAAAAGTTGTCCGTGGTCGGGCGCCTGGGTCGCTCAGTTAGTAGGGGTCAGATTCTTGGTCTCAGCCTAGGTCTTGATCTCAGGGTCATGAGTTCAAGCACCCCTTAGGGTTCCGCGCTGGGCTCAGAGCCTACTTAAAAAAAAAAAAAGCTGTCAAACCTCAAAAAAAATAGCCTCATTGCAGGGGTTTTACTTTTGGCAGCGCTATTTATGCATGATTATAAAATATAAGTGGCATAAAGACTGGACTGCTGCACTTAACACAAACCCCGCCGGGTGCTGTGTACTGTCCTAAATCCTCTGTGCTTAATCCTCATTGAAACCTCACGGAGGCCCTGCGAGGGAGGGGCTACTTCCGGCACTGCCCCCTACCGCCCGCTACCGCCCCTCCGCCGCTCCCCGCCCCCCCCCCCCCCCCGCCCGGCCCGGTGGAAGCCGCCGCCCACCGAGCTGAGTGATCAGCCTAAGGTCACAAAGGCAATGAGTTGGGTGGGGGGAGAGATTAGGACCTGAACTCAGGTCGGACCTCCAGAGATTAGACTCCTGCCCACAGTGCTGTTTTCTCTCTTTATGAAAACCCAATGAAAACCATCTGTTGTTTATCCACATGTGTATTTCTTCTTTTTTTGGTAACTCGAATGGTAACACACAAATTAGTAACGCATCCAAATCACCTGAGCCCCCTGTTACAAGGTAGCCCCTGATGCGGTAGGTCTGGGAGGCACCTGCGGGTCAGCTGTGTAACCAGCTCCCGGGCGGTACATGGGCCTTTGTTGTAAAGGGATATAATGTCCACCGCTCCACACTTTGCTATTTCCGATTAATAACATACTTTGTTCTATCATCTACCACGGATCCATTTTTTAAAGTCAGTGAAACAGTATTTGAGAATATCCTCTCTGCCATTAGACACCCCCCCACCCCCCACTAATCCCTCCTGGAGGCATGATTTTGGACAATTAATTAACTTCTCTGTGCCTCCGTTTTCTCATCTGAGTTTTTTTGGGGAGGTCCAGAAGCAGGACAGCTTGGAAAGGAGAGGCTTATTTTACAATTTTCCTTTTAAAAAGCGTTTCTACTTAATTTCTTTACACGCACATAAAACGACGTGAGCGGACAAACATTATCACGGGGTGGTGATCTTTTACCGTCGTTGTGGTCTGGACCCACAAACCCCCTCTCCCTACATAACCAGGTTAACCTCCCACACTTTTGTACTGAGCGCTGCTGTGTTCCAGGAGCTGTTGGAAGCCCTCTACATGTATTCTGCAAGGCAGATCCTTTTATCTCCATTATACAGATGAGGACACTGAGGCCCAGGGAGGTCACAAAGCCGAGTCACGGAGCCAAGATTTGGCTGTGCTCCTGCCGCTACCTCTTGAGCTCCTGATTCAGCCTTCACGTTTTCTTTGTTCAGCAAAGCCTGATATGGACACATACACACATACAGAGGTTATTTGGGGGTATTTAAAAACATTTTTTTATTAAGTAAACTCTACCCCCAACATGGGGCTGGAACTCAGACCCTGATATCAAGAGTTGCATGCTCCCCTGACTGAGCCAGCCAGGTGCCCCTGGGGTATCTTATTCTTTGACCAAAAAAGGAGATCCTATTACAACTTTTTTGGCCCCTCACTGCATTTACTAAAAAGGACCATGGAACCTCTGCAGGCTGCGTGGAGCCCGCAGGCGGCTACACCCTCCAATCAATGGACGCGCTGAATTACATATTTGTTGGGTCCGAGCGCCCTCTGGTGGGCACAGGAAAACACAAGGGAAAGGAATATAGAACCAAAGTCTAAACAGAGAATTAATCCATTTCTTCATTCAACGAACTTCCTTGAACTCCTTCTACATCCTGGATGATGCTGGGGACCCATCAATGCCCATGACAGTCCTGGACCCGCCCTCCTGCGGCTCACAGTTCAGAGGCCGAGACATTAGTGACAGCCCAGAGGGGGGCACCTGGCCCGGTCCAGGCACTTGAAGCTGGAATGAATGAGACCAGGGAGGAGTACACACCACACCTTTTCAGACCTCTGGGGCCATGATGAAGAGCCGGGCTCTGTCCTGAGGGCACTGGGGAGCTGTGGCAGGACTTTCTGCCTCACAAGTAAGCCATCCCGATGCTCGAGACCCGAGGTCTGGACCAACCCGGGGTGCACTAGAAATCCTTCCTCTTCCCCGAACCCCCTGCTTGTCTATAACAGCAGTGATCGTGTCACCTGATGGGCTGTGTGTATTCAAGCCTTCATCCGTTAAATGTACCTGATCAAACTATACCACCGTTTCGGGCGTGCTCAACATGTTTTGTCACATCGTTTTTTTTTTTTTTTAATGAACTAGAAGCCATTTTTAAAAAGCGAAGCGATCCTGACTTTTCTGGTGGGTAAGAGGGAGCCTGGAGAGTTACCTGAGACTTGCTATCCAGGATTTTTCTGGGAGTTGGTCCCCTAGGCACAGAGCATGCATGTGGCGGGCCTGAGTTATCAGCCTTCATTCCCTCCAGCGGTCAGACTGATATAGGGAGCCTGGAGGCAGAAACAGGGGTCCAGCATAAATCACGTTAGCGTAGACCCCCTGGCTGGCCCGAGTCCCCAGGTAAGCAAAGACACCATTACAAAGAAGGACATTCCAGGGGCTTAGTGGTTCCCTCCCAGGAAGCCAGTTTGGTTTGTTGGCTTTTTTTGGAATGTGCAGGGGCCTGAGCCCACTAGGTTAACCCTCTTTGCACAAGGGACATCTTTGGAGCTGTCTGCAAAGGAGTCTTGGGTGCCAGGATGGGGGGGGCGGGGTGAAGGTACACCACTGGCCACAGCCTAAGGAGACATCGCCTGTTTGGGAATCTGCAGGGTGGGAGGCTGTGGGAGAAGCAGAGATGGTGGAGACACCACGGAGAAGAGTTCAGAGAGCAGGGAGGGGGCCACTGCCGCCTGCCTAGGGACTCAGCAAGGAGCACACACTATGGCGTTTTCCAGTAAATCCTGCTCAAAAGCCCAGCCTTGTTACTCATGAAACTCTTCTCCCTGATGAGGAAGCTATTTCTTCTCTCCCTTCCTCCCCGCCCTCCCCGACACACCCACAATCACAACCACAGACATACATTCACACAGACCTGAGACTTGGGACAAAGTTGTTTTCTACCGAGTCTCAGTCTGTCCCTCCCTCGAGTGGACACAACCTTCTCTGCCCTCCCATCCCCAGAGTCTCCAGCATGAGCGTCCATCCAGCGAGGCCCCAGAAAAGGGAGGGCCCCTGGCAACCTAAGATGTGACATCAGGGCTTTCAATACGTTTTTAACCCAAGGGGGGTTCAAATGGTACCTGCAGGGCTCAGTCTCCAAAATGCAGCCGGTTGGCTTCTCCAGGGTTGTGATTTCAAATGTGCCAGGATTTTCAGGAAGGAAGCCCCAGGAAATGGAAACCATCATTTATCTGGAACAGCCCAGCTGCCCCTGACCATCACCAAGGAGAAAAACAGTAAACGCAGACAAGGAGGGGAGAGATGCCGCCCCATGACAGGTGGGGACCCCAACTCAGCCTCCATGGTGATGTGCCTGAAAAACAAAACCATTAGGGGGACAGGCTGAGGGGGGATTTGGGTCATCCCCAGGCACTGCCCCTCGAAAGCTGTGTCACTATCAGCTGCTTACTTAACCTCTCTGTGCCTGCAATTCTCATCCCAAGGGCGGATCGTTATAGAGCTTTCCTCCCAAGATTTGCGGAGACAGTGGAAGAAGACGTAATGTGTTGGGAGTTCAAATCAACCCCAACAGACCTCATCTCTCATCGTCCTATTCGTGTTCTACGTGAGAGACAGCCAGAACTTCACGAGACCTCTCAGCCCTGATGAGGGCCCCTGGGACAGGGGTTGCCAATCCCGGCTGGTGTGTGGAATGACCCTGCCCAGGCTGCACGCTCAGAGATTCTCGTGCAGGTGGTGCAGGGTGTGGCTGGGGCTCCCAGAGCCCCGAGGCTTGCTGGGTGATTCCAACGCGCACCCGGGACCGACAACTGCTACCCCAGGGCTCCAGGAGATAATCAGACCCCACAGCAGACCCCCCTCAAGCTGGTGGTGCAGCAGAATCCATCGGACGGTCTTCTAAAACACGGACTGCTGGATCCCAACCCCAAGGGATTCCCTAGGTGTGGGGTGGGCTCAAGAATATGCTTTTCTATCAGGCTCCAGGTGATGCTAATGCTGCTGATCCCAGGACCCCACACGAAGGACCGCTGTCCTCCAGCAACGTCCACTTTTCGCAGCCTGACATTCAGAGGTGGAGCTTTGGGCCTGGAAGGCCCTGGGCCAGTGCGTGCCGCATCCTGCGCGCTCGGCGGGAGCCTTCGCGGGCGCGCCTTTAACGAGCGGTCCTGCAGCGCCCCCTGGTGGGCACCGCGGGGGGCCGCAGTTGGTGCGGGCTTTCTCCCCTCTGGCGGGTGGTGGGTGGTGGGGAGCCGGCGGCGTCAGCTGGTCCTGGAGCCCTCGATCTTCCCTCTAGAAGTTCTGGGACCCGACCCCATTCGCAGAAGTCCCGGGACTCGACCGGGCCGAGCGGCCGGGACGGGACAGGTCGGGCCCGGGAGTGCGGGGCGAGCTTGCGTAGGGGATGGGGTTGGGGGGCACCGCGGCCACAGGCTCTGGAACGGTAAGCGGTTATGCGAGGGAGCCCCGCAGGAGGACAAACCCAAGTTCGAGCTCCCTTCCCCGCCTCCAGAGCCCCACTTTCCTCATCGGGGAAATGCGAGTGAAAACCTGCTTTCCTCCTATTCCCCCAGCCCTACTCTACGCACAGAATCAAAGAAAGACACATCCAACCCAACCCCAATCTCGTCACCCCACAGACGCCCACAGGGAGGTGGCACTGGAGGGGTCCGCGATCACCCGTGAATGACCCCTCGGATCACGGGCCTGAGCCGTTCCGCGGCCTGAACGCGCCTCCCTCGGGCACCCGCCTGCCCCAGCCCTCCCCCCTTCGGCTCTTCGCTCAAAGGTCACCTTCTCCGTGACGGCGTCCCCGCGCCACCCGAAATGGGCGACGCTGGCAAACCCTGCCCCGCCGACGGCTCGCCCTGCCGCCTCCCCGGGTCGCGCCATAGCGCGCGCGGCTCCAGAAGCGTCTTCTCAGTGTCCCGGCCCCACGGCGCCCCGCGAGGGTCCGCGTTTGTGGGTGTCGCTCCGGCCGCCGCGCCAGCGCCGAGCGAGCCCCGAGCCTGGCTCCGTGTCCCCGCGGCCCGCACCGTCCGTCCCGCCTCCGCCCGGGCGCCGCCTCCTCCCGCCGCCGGGCCCGCGGGCGCTCGGCTCGGTGTCCTCGGGGCTGCGCGCCACCGTGCGCGGGCAGCGTGCTGGCGCCGGGGACGCGGCGGGGGACAGGGCGACCCCAGCCCGGGTCCCGGGGGCGGCGCCTGAGCGCTCCCGCGGCCCCTCGCCCCACGGTCGCCCACCCCCGGCTCCGGGCCCGACGCTCGGCCTCAGCCACCGTCCCGACTCGTCTGCCCGCCGCGCGGCGGCCGTCGGAAAGCCGGGGCCGGGGGACGCTCTCCGGAAGCTGCTGGGCCCGCGGTGTTGGCGGCGGGGGCGTGGCCCTGGGTCCCTGGTCGGGGAACGCGGCTGCTTGGTGGATCCTCTTCAGCGCAGCGACCCGGGCTCCGGGCCGCAGCGGCGCTTCCCGGGGCCGGAGCAGCTTGCTGCACTCCTCATCTTGGGGCAACCTGACCTTCCCTTCTGCACTTTGACCTGCAGTACCCGTGTCCTCAGCGGGGCGTCTGGAAACAAATTAGTGTGGCAGGCGACAATCCATCAGAGCTTGGACAAGTGGGCGTGTGGGGGAAGGGTTACATTTAGATAGGGTGGTCAGGGAAGTCCTCCCTGGGAATGGGACAGTTGCACAAAGACTGGGATGAAGTGGAGGGTGGAGCTATGCAAATATCCTGGGGAAAGGCACTCCAGGCCAGGGGGGACCGCAAGCGCAAAGGCCCTGAGGCAGGAATGGGCTCCAAGTGCTCCCTGAACAGCAAGGAGATCTGAGTGTCTGAAGGCGCGGGAGAGTGGTGGGCAGTGAGGCAGAGAAAATGCGGACAGAGGAACCACTCCGGTGCTGTCCCAGAGACCTTTCTGTGATGGTGGAAATGTCCTATACTTGCGCTGGAATGGTATGTTCAATCTTACATTGAATCAATTCAATCAATTAATTTTAAATTGTCCCAATTGCCCAGTGGTATTGGACAGAGCATGTCTAACCATTATGAAGACTTATGATTTGACATTTAGAGACCTAAGAAAACGTTAGAGAGTTCGAAGAAGGGAGTGATTGCCTGGGACTTGACTTCTTGGGGAAACCGAGTCATTAAGGCCAGCCGAAATTCAAACGGAGGGGAAACAGACTCGACCTCCTGATGGGGGCGGTACCAGGCGCTACAGGCCTGGGAAGGAGTGGAGCGGCCATTTTGGAGACAATTCTCCGCCGTGCGCCCTCTGGCGGCGGCTGGGTGAGATGACCCAGAGTCCGTCTGGCTCCAGCAGGGGACACGACCCTCTCTGCGGTCTGGAGCCCAGCGTGAGCATGAGCAGGGGACTCAGATGTGGAATGCTCACTTTGGTGACCTGGAGATGGCAGCAAGAACGCCAGCAAATGACCTGGCCATTTATAAAGCCAGGAGGGTGTAAATGGTGCCTGCAGGGCCTAGTCCCCAGATTGAGCCCGTTGGATCCTTCTGGGGTTGTGGTTTCGGACTCAGCAGGATTATTAAGGCGGTAGCCCCAGGAACCGGGATTTCGACTCCAAACCAGTGTTTATCAGCACCTGCCCAGGCGCCCCTGGCTGTCATCAAAGAGAATGTCGAGGGACGCCTGGTTCCCTGCTCGGCAGGAAGACTGCTTCTCCCTCTCCCTCTGCTGCTCCCTCTGCTGTGCTCTCTCTCTCTCTGACAAAGAAATAAATAAAATCTTAAAAAAAAAGAGAGAGAGAGAATGTCGACAGAACACAGACGAAGGGGGAGAGCTCCTGCCTGGGCTTGAGGGGAGGGAGAGAGACGGGGATATTTTCGGCCCCCCATCCTTATGTGGGGGGGGGCGGGCAGGGCGAGACGCTGAAACAATAAAGCGTGGCTACAGGTATTTGGAGTGGAGCTGCCTGGGCTCACTCCCACTCTCTGCCCATCCTCCTTATGACCTTGGGCTGGTTACTGACCTCTCAATGTCTCCATTCACTCGCCCAAAAACGGGGATCATGTTTTCTTAGCGCCCTCAGGAAGATGGGAGAGTGTGAAGTGCTCAGGCTTAGAGCAGGGCATCAGACTGCGCGGGACTCCCCCCCACCCCCAAACAGCGAGTCTTATCCACCGGATGCACATGGGACTCTGCCCGGTGACTCAGGGTCCTCCTGATCTGCCTCAGCTCACCTCAAGTACCTCCCCTACACCCCGCTTTTCCCCTTCTGCCGAAACCCCGCCGGAGGGTTGGGGGACCACAAGGAAGGAACATCACGGATTCTGGAGTCACACAGATGTAGTTTGGGTCAAGGTAGACGGCCTGCATTCAGATTCTAGTGCTGTGTGACCTTAGGCAAGTCATCTACCTTCTCTGAGTCTCCATTTCCTCCTGTGTAGAATGTGAAAAATAAGAGCCCAAAGTTGTGCTAAAACAATCTGAGCGTCATCGCTAAAAGATGGCAGGAACCCAAGTGCCCATCCATCGATGGCTGGATAAGCAAAACGGTTATGTACACACAATGGAATATTATTCAGCCTCAGCAAGAAGTTAATTCTGCAATATGCTAGAAGGGGATGCACCTTGAGGACATTGTTAAGTGTAATAAGCCAGCCACAATACTTCCGAATGGTTCCAGTCACAGGAGGTCCTTAGAGCAGCCCAAATCATAAAGACAAGAAGGTCTAATGGTGGTTGGCAGGGGTTGGGGGGCGGGAGGGGGGAGGGGAGAGGGAGAGTGGGAGTTTTTAATAGGTATAGTTTCAGACTGCACAACAAGGCGGGTGGATTTAATACCACCGAGCTGTACAATTAAAAATGGCTCTGAAGGTAAATTGTGTGTTATGTGTATTATAACTAAAAAAATAAGAATGAATTTAAAAGACAATTGGAGCACTTCAAACAGTGCTTGGAATATAGGAAGAACCATAGAAGAAATAGTGTTGTTTTTGTAATTGGTGCTGAATCCCACCTCCCCACCCGCCCAGTTCAGAACTGAACCGATCCGGGCAGGTTATTTCGCCTGCACACCGGCGGATTCCGGAGCCTCCTGGTCGGCGCGTCCTCAGCCAGCGGTCCTGGAGCGCCCCCTTGTGGGAATTCCGGGCACCGCGACTTGCGTAGACAGCGTCCCGGATCTTGCAGACGGGGTGGGGGGGGGGGCGAGGGGAGGGCGTCGACTTCTATCCCCGGAACCCTCATTTTTCCCTCCGGCGGTTCTAAGACCTGGTCGCACACTCGAGAGTCTCCCGGCGCCCCTCTCCTTGCCCGGACAGGCCAAAGGGCCGGGACAGGGTCAGCCTCAGGGGGTGGGGGTCGGGGGCTGGCTCAGGGACACTGGGACCTCCGCCCTGCGTAGTCAATCTACACCCCCACGCGGCACTAGGGGCAGTAATAAGAGGGGCCCTGGGGTCAGACCCGGGTTAGAGCTCTTCTTCCGCTGCTCTCCGAGCCTCAGTTTTGTCTGGGAAATGGGGGTGGAAACCTCTTTGTCCTGTTCTTCAGTGTCAGGCCCGGAAAGGCGCCCCCGGGGTCTGGCTTCCACAAGTTGGTGAGAAAGGGGGGGGAAACCTGAGGGAGCTGAGCTACGAAGTAGGGTTTGGATAAGTCTAAGCATGGATTTCATGTGAAAGAAGAGTTGTAGCCTGAGATCATCTCCCACCCACTCTTTGATTTTGTGGTTTCCTGTCTTTACGTCGGTTGTAGTTTTATGTTTGTTTCTATTTGTTTTGAGTTTATTTGGTTTAGGTCACCTAAGAAGCCAGTGACCCTGTATTTGGGAGTCGCCAGCATGCGGGGATTACACTGAGGGTGACACCCGAACTTTGGGAGCCTGCTCAGGGCGCAGGCTCCCGGTGATGCTCCGCGCAAAGACGCAGGGAGATTTGGTAGCTTCAAGGTGTGGTGTAGGCTCGTGTCAGCCTGTGTCACAATCACACTAATGCACACTAACACGCTCACACACACAAATTCACCGAAACCAACACGCTCAGAAAATACACACTCGGTCCTCACACATTCTAACATACACCGAGGCACGAGGCACACTCATGCACTCACACATACACCCGGCCCACCCAGATATACACAGAGACGCACACACCTTTGAGCATTCACACGCACCACACCTGGGGAGTGAGGTGGGGCATCAGACTGGAGACCACCCCAGCCTCTCTTCGACTGGGACTGCGCTGGGACCCTCCCTCTCTATGGAGCCCTGGGCTTCATTCTGCTATCTCCCCCACCCCCAGACCCCATCCCTCCTGTCTGGGTGCCTCATTCCTGGTCCCCACTCCCCAGTGTCACTTCATCCCGTTCACCGTCCGCATAGCTGCACAAATCTGACCCTGCGCCCGCCCAGCTCAGAACCTGCCATGGCTCCCCAGTGCCCTCAGGACAGAGCCCGGCTCTTCATCATGGCCCCGGAGGTCTGAAAAGGTCTGGCGTGTACTCCTCCCTGGTCTCCTTCACTCCAGCTTCAAGTGCCTGGACCCGGTCAGGTGCCCCCCTCTGGGCGTCACTAATGTCTCAGCCTCTGAACTGTGAGCCGCAGGAGGGCGGGTCCAGGACTGTCATGGGCATTGATGGGTCCCCAGCACCATCCAGGTTGTAGAAGGGGTTCAAGGAAGTTCGTTGAGTGAAGAAATGGATTAGTTCTCCGTTTAGACTTTGGTTCTATATTCCTTTCCCTTGTGGTTTCCTGTGCCCACCAGAGGGCGCTCGGAACCAACAAATATCTAATTCCGCGCGTCCATCTCTCGCATTGAGAAAGGAGTAACAACTTTATCAACCTTTATTAATTTCGGCCCTGCTGCCTGCCAGGCCCCCGGCTAAGTGTTCCACAGACCTGATCTCTACATCAACAGCGAGATGAGACCTAATCAAGATAGCCGAGGAAAGCAAGGCACAGAAAGATTGTTTAATTTTCCTAAGTCACACAGCATCTAAGCTTACAGCTAAGCTTCCACTCCCTTCCACTTCCACTAAGCTGACTTCACGGCTCCTTGCTCTGTTGTTTGCCAAGGTTCCCCAAAGAGACATGGTGACAAGGTGCTGGTGCCCTTAATGGGAATGAGGGCTAATGCTTGGAAACAGGGCCTCCAGCCAGGCATCCCGCTCTCCCCCCTACCCCCCAGCCCCCAACAGGACCTGTGTACCACAGGGCAGGTTTGAAGCCTTAGCTGCTGACTAACAGCACAGCTGGGAGGGGGAAATGGAAGTCCTTCCCGACAGAAGTAACTAATGGGTGAGGGCCTGAGGGGAGAACGGGAGCCTATTTTAGGAGGAAGAAAGGCAGTCCTTTGTAGGTCTATATGAAAGGTTCAAAAGAGCCCAGGGAACCTCGACTTCTCTGAAGTTTATTTCTATTTTTATTATTTTTTAAAAGATTTTATTTATTTATTTATTTGAGATACAGAGAGAAGCAGGAGCAGGGGGAGTGGGAGAGGGAGAGGCAGGCTTTCCGCCGAGCAAGGAGCCCGATGCAGGCTCGATCCCAGGACCCTGGAACCATGACCTGAGCCCAAGGCAGACGTTTAACGACTGAACCACCCGGGCGCCCCTAAAGTTTATTTTTAAAAGAATCCAAAGTAGGGGCGCCTGGCTGGCTCAGTCAGTAGAGCATATGACGCTTGATCTCTGGGTTGTGAGTTCGAGCCCCACGGTGGGTGCAGAGATTACTTAAAAAAAAAAAATCTAAAAAAAAAAAAAAAAGTCCAAAAACACGAAGGATGCAGAGTGAAGAAAAAGGAAGTAACCGCAAACTGTGCAGCTATTAAAAAGAGGAATCTAGGTCCCTTATGGGCCAGCCTGGAAAAAAGGCCCAGGTAATATGATTTAGTGGAGAAAAAAGCCATTAGTAGAAATTTGAGTGTAGAGTGACTCCGTTTTGGTTCATTAAATAAATAATTTTCTAAAGCTGACTTTTATTGACTGCCAATTACATGCCAGGAATCGTCTAAGAATTTTACCTGAACTTTTGTCATTAATTTCCATAACTTTTATAGTTCCCATCGGCAAAGAAGTGGTGCGAAGCTCAAGAGGGGCAAAGCATGGTTGCAGACCCAGGTTTTCTGACCCCAGAACCCCAGTTCTCTGTGCCTTGGTGCCCATAGCCCCAAACTTGTTCTGTGTGTGGGCTCTTCATGTTTCGGTCATATTTCCACGGCACCCCAAAACAAATACCTGTCTCATCTATTGCCTAGTTTGGTCCAAACAACCTGGTGAGTCCTTATGTCCTAACAACTTAGTAACCACTTGAATATATATAAATTGAAAGAAAAAAAGCAATATTTTAATTTCATTTTTAAATTTTTTTAAAGATTTTATTTATTTATTTATTTATTTATTTATTTATTTATTTGAGAGAGAGAATGAGCAGAGGAAGGAGCAGAGGCAGAGGGAGAAGCAGACTCTCCACTGAGCAGGGAGTCCAATGTAGGACTCGATCCTGGGGCTCCAGGATCATGACCCCAGCCAAACGCACACACCCAACTGACTGAGCCACCCAGGTACCCCAATTTCATTCTTTTTAAAAAAAGATTTTATTTATTTGAGAGAGAGACAGCTCACATGCATAAGCACGAGTGGGGGGAGGGGCAGAGAGAGAGAGAGGGAGGGAGAAGCAGACTCCCCGCTGAGCAGGGAGCCCCACACGAGTTTGATCACAGGACCCCGAATCACCCCCTGAGCTGAAATCAGACACTGAACTGACTGAGCCACCCAGGCGTCCCTTCATTCTTAAATAAGCATAATTATTTACTAATGGGATATGTGTGCCTGTTGGGCACTGCACAACTTCTCAAACCTTAGGATCAAATTGAGCACCACCGCCTTCATTCTCTGTTTCACATGTATTTTTGCGTGGGGTTTGCTTTTTATTCTCTGCCATCCGCGAAATCGCCCCTTCACGAAGCTATGACGTCATGGAAAGGCCAGTAGCGAAGGGGGAAGCTGAGAGCTACCTGAGCTGGTAGTTCACACAGTGTCCGACAGATGTCGCTGTGTTCCAATAAAAAATTTAAAATAGCTCAAGGCTAGGGAACCGCGGTGCTGGTGCTTTTCAACATGTTAAACAGGTAACTGTCAGAGCAGGTTTTTGTTTGAAAAGCAAAGGTGGTTCACGAGAAGCTGAGTAAATATATATATATATATATATATATATATATATATAGGAAATGAAAACTGAATCTCTAATTCACACTGCTATGCACAAAAGGGGACTCTAGAGCTCTATGCAAAAAAAAAAAAAAAACACAAAAAACCAACAACAACAAAATCCACACCAAAAAAATCAAGCTCAGAAGACTAGGATGTCGGGAGCTATCCTGATGAACTTGGGGGTTTGAGGTAAGTAAGAAGTACATCTTAAACAAAACTTCAAAATTATAAACCATCAGGCAAAATCCATGTGACTCTGATTATATCAAACTTAAGGGTTTCTTTTTTTTTAAGATTTTATTTATTTATTTGACAGAGAGAGACACAGTGAGAGAGGGAACACAAGCAGGGGGAGTGGGAGAGGGAGAAGCAGGCTTCCCGCGGAGCAGGGAGCCCATGTGGGGCTCGATCCCAGGACCCTGGGACCATGACCTGAGCCGAAGGCAGATGCCTAACGACTGAGCCACCCAGGTACCCCAAAATTAAGGGTTTCTAAGAGAGTAGCTCTTAAAAGTTTTCACTGCACACTCACAAAATAAATGGTAACTATGTGAATTGATGGGTGTGTTAACTAACCTTATTGTGGTAATGGCTTCACAGTACATACATATACCAAATCATCCCATTGTATGCCTCAGACTTACACAATGTTATGTCAATTATAGCTCAATAAAGCTGGAAAGAATTTTCTTTAAAGATTTTGTTTATTTATTTGAGAGAGAGAGAGAAAGAGCACGAACAGGGGGAGAGGGAGAAGCAGACTCCCCACCGAGCGCAGAGCCCAACACAGTGCTCGATCCCAGGACCCTGAGATTATGACCTCAGTCGAAGGCAGATGCCCAACCAACTGAGCCACCCAGGTGCCCCAAGCTGGAAAGAATTTTTAAAGATTAAGAGTTTCTGTTAGCACATCACCATAGACAAAGTAAAGACACAGAGAATGGAAGAGAAGCAATGCAAATTGCTACATGTTGGGAACACATGAGAAATGTACACAATATTAATGCAAATCAGGGAGAAAAAGAAGGCAAATACAAGAGAAAAATGGGCGAGAACATGAACAGGCAGTGTAGAAGAGAGGGTGGCTCAAAGGCTCATCTGCAGAAGATTAGATGCTCAAAAATAATTGAAATTAGAGATATACAAAAGAAAGTAACGAGTTACCGATTTATACCTGTGGGGCTGGAGAAACGAGAAAGCTGGAAAATGCTATTAATACACCCATTTTCCAGATGAGAAACCTGAGGCTTGGTGGGGAGAAGGGTGGGGGGACCTTGCCAAGTCCCACAAGCTGGGAAGTAGAAGGAGAGGAAGTCATTGGTCTCTCATATCTCAAATTCCAAACTCTTAACCACTATGTCAGGCAGCCTTCAGCATCACCATCCCTGCCATTCATTCATTTACTCATTGATTCATTCATTCTTCCAACAGTCCATCCATCCATCCATCCATCCATCCATCCATCCATCCATCCATCCATCCAAGAGAGCACCCACCATTGATGGATACCATTGAGATGAAGATAGGTCTGGTTCCAGCTGACAATGTTAATCACACAAAGCTGTTTAATTACTACCTGTCAACTCCAGAGACTGTTGCATGACTATTAAAAATCATGGGCAGGGTCCCAAAGCACTGACCTGGCAAATGGGGATAAATGAGTTATGGGGGAAGAGATCTAGTGCAGTCATTCATATCAGTCAAAGATAGTCAACCATCTTAGTCAACAAGCTGCCAAGTCATTTAGAAAATGTATGCATTTTTCTCCCCCCATTAAAAAAAAATCAATTTTTCAACTCATATGATGAAAATGTTTAGATGTGATGTTCGGGAAGATGGTTTGTTTGTTTTTTTAAGACTGTATTTATTTATTTGAGAGAGAGTGAGCAGAGGGGAGTAACAGAGGGGCAGAGGGAGAGGGAGAGATTATCTCCAGCAGACTCCATATGAGTGCAGAGCCCAACATGGGGCTTGATACTACAACCCTAAGATCATGACCTGAGCCCAAACCAAGTCAGATGCCTAACCAACTGAGCCACCCAGGCACCCCGGAAGATAGGTTTTCAAAAATACTTTTTTTAGGTGGCTCAGTCATTAAGCGTCTGCCTTCGGCTCAGGTCATGATCCCGGGGTCCTGGGATTAAGCCCTGCATCGGGCTCCCTGCTCAGGAGGGAGCCTGCTTCTCCCTCTCCCACTCCCCCTGCTTGTGTTCCCTCTCTTGCTGTGTCTCCCTCTGTTAAATGAATAAATAAAAATCTTAAAAAAATACTTTTTTAGGGGGCACAAAAAAATAAAGCTTTGAAGTCCACCATCCTAGGTGACTTTCATGTACTATAAATGTTCTTATTTAACTTAAAGGGGTACAGAAGCACAAGACACAATCCTGAGAAGAAAGGGAATCCCAGGCAGATGGAGCAGGAAAAGCTCCTTTTGACCGAAGACCTGAAATGATTAAGCCAAGGTCAAGGAAAGGGGGTGAGGGTGGGCTGGGGCAGGCTTGACCTGAGCAGGGGAGCAGGGGAACCCTTCAGCTGTCTTGTGTGTCCTTCCAGAGGGGTACACACGTGTACACACACATGTACAATGTGATATATTCTTTCTGCCATACGAATGGCATTGCATTCCACACACCTTTCTACTCCTGTATTTTGCCCTTAACAAGCACATCTCAAAGTTGATTTCTTATCAGGACACTTACAGCTGTGTCTTGACCACAGTTAACTTTGTCTTTTATTTTTATTTTTTCTTGTTTTCCTTTTTCCTTCCTCCCTCCCTTCCTTCCTTTTTTCTGTGGGTAATGGCTTTATTGAGATATAATTCTCATACCATGCAATTCACCCATTTAAAGAGTACAGTTCCGTGGCTTTGAGTACATTCAGAGTCGTGCAACATCACCACAATTTTTTTTTTAATGTTTTCATGACCCCCAGAAGAAACTGTATACTTATTAGCAGCCAATCCCCACCTTTCTCTCTCCCACTTCCCTCTCAGCTCCCGACAGGCACTTATCTGCTTCCTGTCTCTATGGGTTTCTCTATTCTGGACAGCTCATATAAACAGAATCATAGAATATGTGGTCTTTTGTGACTAACTTCTTTGACTTAGCATAATGTTTTCTTTAAAGATTTTTATTTATTTTAGAGAAAGAGAGAACGCGAGGAGGGAGAGGGGCAGAGGGAGAGAAGGAGAGAGAGAGAGAGAATATCAAGCGGACTCCCCACCGAGTGCGGAGCCCAATGCGGGGCTCGATTCCACAACCCTGAGACCATAACCTGAGCTGAAATCAAGAGTTAGATGCTCGGGGTGCCTGGGTGGCTCAGTCGTTAAGCGTCTGCCTTCGGCTCAGGTCATGATCCAGGGTCCTGGGATCGAGCCCCACATCGGGCTCCCTGCTCCACAGGAAGCCTGCTTCTCCCTCTCCCACTCCCCCTGCTTGTGTTCCCTCTCTGGCTGGGTCTCTCTCTGTCAAATAAATAAATAAAATCTTAAAAAAAAAAAGTTAGATGCTCAACTGACTGAGCCACCCAGGCGCCCCAACTTAGCGTAATGTTTTGAAGGTTCATCCATGTTGTAGCGCGTGTTAGTGCTTCATTTCTTTTTATGGCCAAATAATACTCCATTTCCTGGATCTACCACAGTTGGGCTATCCATTCATTGGTCAATGTACATTTGGGTTGTTTCTGCTTTTTGACTATTATGAACAATGCTGCGATGAACAGTCATGGACAGGTTTTTGTGTGGACAGATGTTTTCATTTCTCTCTAGGACAAGACTGCTGGGTCATAGGGGGTATTAGTCTGCTCAGGCTGCCATCACAAAGCTTACCACAGACTGGGGGGCTTCGACAACCGAAACACATTTTCTCATAATTCTGGAGGCTGCAAGTCTGAGATCTGGGGCGGAGGTGGCCATCTTCTCTTGCTGTCCTCACATGGACTTCCCTCTGTGTATCTGTGTCCTAATCTCTTGTTATCAGGACGCCAGTCATACTGGATGAGGACCCACCCTAGTGACCTCATTTAACCACCTCTTACTGTCCCCGTTCCCTCATATTCGGAGGTACTGGGGGGTTAGGATTTCAACATACGAACTTGGAGGGGACGCAATTCAGCCTGTCCCATGTGGTAACTCTGTTTTACCTCTTGGGGAACTGCCAGACTGTTTTCCACAGCAGCGTTTCTTTTTTAAATATTATTTTTTAAAGAGTTTATTTATTTGTTTGTTTGTTTGTTTGTTTGAGAGAGAGCATGAGCAGGAGGAGGGCCAGAAAGAGAGGGAGAAGCAGGCTCCCCGCTGAGCGGGGAGCCGGAAGCGGGGCTCAATCCTAGGATGTTGGGATCATGACCTGAGCCAAAGGCAGATGCTTAACACTGAGCCACCCAGGCGCCCCCACAGCAGTGTTTTAATTTAAATGTGGCTGTTTTCTCTGCACTCATCCTGCCTTCTCAAGAATTCTTGTGAACTGAGACAAAGCTAACCTAAATTGTTTTCAAATGTAGAGACATGTAGGCTTATTTAATAGTTACTCAACTTGACTCACTGTCAGACATTGAAAGAGGCGTTAGCTAACGGCGATTTTGCTGGTTTCTTTCCGTATTTAGGGATTGGGTACCTTTTTCTCCCTGATATTGGGGAGGTGCTCAAAAGAGAGCTGCTCCTGCCCAGTGGACCTTGCGGACCAAGTATTAAAACAACTCAGCACAAACGTGTTAAGCTCGTGAATGTGGGCTTGATTTTCATAGCTATGAAAAGCTCAGCATCGTTCCTGGCAGCCAAGAGGAGAACTTTGCCATAATTCTTCCCGCTACAGTTTAACTATTAATAAAGTCACTTTGGACAGTTTTCCTGATACACAAAAATAATGCCAAGATGCTTATTTATGTAGATTCCACATATTCCTATTGTTAATTTTTTAATTACATGTATGAGCACAGGGGGAAGAAATCTGGAAGGACCCACATCGAAATGTTAGCAGCGTCCCTCTCCGGGCTGGGGCGGGGGTGGATCGTATGGGAGGGGGGGCGTCAGCTTCAACTCTGTCCTGTTGCGTAACCACCAGCAAGAGCTTTGGGCTTCAGACAGCAAGGATTATTATCATCACATTTACATTATCCAATTATTACCCCATCGCACTTGGGTTCACTGGGTGTTTCTTCGGTTGGTCTCACCTGTGGCTGCAGTCAGCTGGGGCTGAGGGCCAGGACGCCTGGGTTGGTTCCCCGCCACGTGGCCTCTCTCCCTCCACGTATTCGGTAGTGAAGCCCGAGCTGCCCTGCAAAACGGCAGCTGGTTTCCAAGAGATCATTGGCGGGAGCGAGAGGCCAGGCGGGCCTGGTGATGCCTACGTTGAAACAGCATCACCGGCAGTATTCTTTTGGTCAAAACGAGTCACAAGGCCCTACCGGCCTCCAGGGCGGGGAAGTAGGCTGCCCCTAGTGGTGGGAGGAGTGACATGCACGTACATACGGGCCAGGGAAAACTTCGCAGCAACCTCCGCGGGCAAACGGGCACGGCGTCTTTCTGTGTTTTCTAGGGCATCTGCACTGGGCAAGAATTCTATTTTCTAATGGGAAAGGTGTTTTCTAGATAGTACGATAAACTGTGGGAACAGGTTGGCTTGAATCGGAATCGGTAGAGATCACTAAGAGTTCGGACTGTGGGCCACTGCGGTAAGGTCGCTGGAATGAAAAGCTGGAATGGGATGGGCCGTGAACCACTCCGTTTCCTTCTTCAACCAGACAGCTAGCAACCAAAGGATGATTATGAACAACAACAACAACAAAAGGTGGATTTGTTTCAAAAGTCTCCGGTTGGTTCCATTCACCTGGGAGTCCGCGATCTCTCATTCCCGTGGCGGCCTCTAATCAGATTTTTTTCTGCATATGCTTTTTTTAAGGTTTTTATTTATTTATTTGACAGAGAAAAAGGGCACAAGCAGGGGGAGTGGCAGGCAGAGGGAGAGGGAGAAGCAGGCTCCCCTCCGAGGAAGAGCCGGATGCAGGGCCGGATCTGGGATCATGACCTGAGCTGAAGGCAGCCGCTTAACTGACAGAACCACCCAGTCATCCCTAGATTTCTTCTTTTTTTATTACAAAACTAATCTGTGCTCTTTGTTTTTTTTTTAAGATTTTATTTATTTATTTGACACAGAGAGAGAGAGAGCGAGAGCAGGAACACAAGCAGGGGGAGTGGGAGAGGGAGAAGCAGGCTTCCCGCTGAGCAGGGAGCCCGATGCGGGGCTCGATCCCAGGACCCTGAGATCATGACCTGAGCCGAAGGCAGACGCTTAACGACTGAGCCACCCAGGCGCCCTAATCTGTGCTCTTTGAAAGGATTTAGATGAATACAAAATCATACGCAGTAAAAATCAGCTAGGATTCTTCCACCAAAAATAAGATAATTCCTGTTGTGACTTGATTGCATACTTATAATCTTGGTTACATAGATACAGGGATACAGAGACAGGAATATGCACAGAGCTAAGGATGTGGTTAGAAATATGGCTATAGCGTCGATATATATGTGGATACAGGTAAGGATGGAGATGAGATGTAGTTATAGACAGAAAGAGGCATATATAGTATAGTGGGGTGAATGACGCCCCTCAAAACACGTCCACATCGTAACCCAACCCCTGGAACCTGTCACTGGAGACCTCATATGGAATAAAGGTCTTTGCAAATGTAATAAAGGATCTCGAGATGAGATCATCCTGGATTATCCGAGTGGGGGCTAAATCTAATGACAAGCGCCACGATGAGAGAGAGAAGAGGGAGCAAAGACCGAGGCGGAGGTGGGAGCTGCGAAATGCCAGGAGCCCCCGGGAGCTGGGAGAGGCAAGCAAGATGGTCCCCTAGAGCCC
The DNA here is from genome assembly GCF_037043125.1 of Eumetopias jubatus. Lineage (NCBI taxonomy): Eukaryota > Metazoa > Chordata > Mammalia > Carnivora > Otariidae > Eumetopias > Eumetopias jubatus. The sequence continues at coordinate 55,680,376 of NW_028274816.1, read as the reverse complement.
TGGGATGGAGCGTGGCCCTGCTGATATTTTTATTTTGAACCTCTGGCCTCCAGCATTGGGAGCAAAGGAAAAAAAAAAAAATTTCTGTTGCTTTATGCCACCCAGCTTGTGGGGATCCGTTAGGGCAGCCCTAGGAGAGGAACACAGATGGGTCTGGAAGGTGGCAGGGAGACCACTGCGGATCCAGATCCAGATCCAGACGCGGCGGTGGCTGTGGATATGCACCCATGTAGCTGTCAGGGGAGACAGATGTTGACGGACACAGACATCAATGTGGCCACTGCCACAGACAGACAGACAGAATCCAGGTCTTGAGGAAGCCCCGATGAAAGACCGGAGCCAGCCCGGGCTGACTGTGGGGCGCCACCGCAGAAGTCACAGGCACAGCCTCCCCCAAAGAACGCTCCGCAGCTGAACTCTCAAGGTTTTCCGGAAAATCCCAAACATCCTGTAATCGTTTCAATGCCCCCAGCAAGACTGCTCGTTCCCGGCTTCCGGATAATAACCATTTTGTGCCCCAAATTGTAGAAACAAATCCTGTTCCCAGACTGTCTGCAGGGTTCTCACTTTTTCCTTCTTGTTTAAATCCTGTTTGCCTTTGCGCATTACGGCGGTCCGGTGCCCACCTCCCTCCTCTTCACATGCCGGGTAACTATTTTAGAATCGGGGCTTTGGAGCCTGGGAACGAGGAGGGAGCTAGAAAGGGCTGAGTGAGGGAAGGCAGGGCCAGTAAGGAAGGGAAGGAGGGGAGCGTGCACCCTGCCATCTGGGGATCCAGCGGCCAGAAGCCTTAGACCAGCCTCCGGCTCCAGAGAGAAATTGCCTCACACGGGGCACCTGTGAGAAAGAGCCCTCCCCCACAAAACTCCTTTAAACACTCGTCTTTCTGACAGGAAGACTGAGGCCCAGAAAGAAGGGGAAATAGAGAAGTGTAAGCCCCAAAATACATTGACCCAGGCTTTGTTAAACCTGGTAGGTGGAACCAAATTACAGCAGTTAGAAATACATGTATCCTGTACAGATCATGAGAATTAGAACAAATCAGGTGCATCGGGAAAAAGTCACCCCCTTTACCGAGGGGCTTCACTGAAAATTACGTCGGTCTCTTTTGTTTGCCGAAAGGGTCAAAAGCTTTCCCGCAGATGTTCTGCTTTTAGCGTTTGCATCAAAGGTTTTCATTTCCCGGGTGAGGACCCACCTCCTTGCTGTGTTCCCAGGCAGGTGGCTGACTGCCTCTGTGCCCGTCTCATTTGTAAGATGGGGCAACATGTTGGGACCCCAGAGACCCCCAGGTCCGGCTCCCTCCAAGTCTCAGCTCTGTCCAGTGGGGCAGGTGCCTGGGTCCATCACAGCCAGCGGGGGTGGGAGGCTCCTGAGACCCCTCCTGGTTCTCCAGCTTCCCTACTGCAGCCAACCCCGGCTCCAGCAGGCCCTTCTCAGGTAGGGAGGTATCTTAGGGGCCCCTCATCCATGCCCAGACTCCGGGGACCCCCATATTTGCTCCTGCTCAGACCCCAAGACCTTCCAGTGGCCTCTGACCTGACCACACATCGCGGTGTCTACACCTGATCTCAGTGTCTCTCTGCTCCGCCACCCCGTGTACCTCCCACGTCCCCAGCTTGGTGACCCTGACCTAAACTCGTACCAGGGTGGGGTCCCCCATCCCAGCATCTGCAGCCCTGCTTCTTAATTTCCTGTTTTCACGGACATCTCTTGGCCAAACACCCTTTTAGAATTTAGACATTGGTTGTTTCTGTGGTTGTTCAACTAACTGCCTGAACCTCATTCAGACCTATGCTCATATAGATCTGTTCCTACTGATTCCTTTAAAACTTAGGGATGGATTGAGACCTTCCCCTAACGAGACCCTCTCCTCCTCAGTCCCTCCTGCTCCACCCCCAACCCTCGTCACGCTGATGTTCATGGTTTTAGTGCTTGTGGGTATAACTCCTGATTTTCTTTGTTCCTTTTTGTTAAGACAATAAATGTTACCAAGATGTTGATCACCGGAGCTTCCCACAACCCTCACAGCATCTCCTGAAGTGGTTTGTCTTTTCATTTAAAAAATTCCTCTAGCAGCCACTCAGGGAAAGAAAACACCCCACGTACCAGAATAAACTCCACACAGACCTGAGATCCAGATGTAACGCACAAAATTGTACAAATGTCAGAACACCTGTCGGGATTCCTATGAAACCTGGGTGTAGAGAAAGTCCTGACCTAGACTCACAATACAGAGACCGCAAAAGAAAAACCAATACATTCGACCTCATCAAAATAAACTTTTGCCTGGCCAATGCAGCCCAAGCCAAGTCTAAGGGGAAAGGACTGGCACATAAACTGAAATATGGTTAAGACTTACACAGAGCATAAGTACATTTTTACCACAATTAAAAAAAAAGGGTGGGGGGAGACAAAGCCCGGGAGGAAATTCTTTGCAGCTTATTTCCCAAACACAGGGTCTTCCAGTACATCCCTTACGTGCTGTTCCAGCTAGAGGTCCCCAACCCGAATCTCATGAAGAGACACCAGACCAACCCCAAATAAATGTTCTTTATAGGGGGAAGGAGGGGCGCCTGGGTGGCTCAGATCGTTAAGCGTCTGCCTTCAGCTTAGGTCATGATCCCAGGGTCCTGGGACTGAGCCCTGCATTGGGCTCCCTGCTTGGCAGGGAGCCTGCTTCTCCCTCTCCCTCTACTGTTCCCCCTGCTTGTGCTCTCTCACTCTGTCAAATAAATAAATAAAATCTTTTAAAAAAATAAAGGGGGAAGGATCGTATTTGTCAAAAATGTCAATGTCATAAAAGACAGAGGCTGAGGAAACATTCCAGATCGAAGCAGACCAAGGTGGACGACTAAGTGTGACACAGGGCACGCCTGGGTCCGCTGACACGGACAGATACATAAATACAGACATCCTAGCACCATGAGGCTCTCCTAGCGGGTAGGTGGAGTGTGGTTATGTCAGAGGACCCTGACTCGTAGGAAAAACACACTGAAGGACACAGGGGTAAAGGGCCAAGACCTGTGCAAGGCAACGGTCTCCCAAGTGGCTCAGGAAACACTGGTGCGCGCGCACACCGAACAAAATGGTTTGTTCATAATAGATGAAGCTAGGTAAAGGGTATACGAGTGTTCTTTGCATTTCTCTTCCAGCTTTTTGTACAGTTAAAGATTGTTCCCAAATAAAAAGTCAAAAAAGAAACCAATCAGGATTTTATGAGGAATGCCAGTAATATACAATCTGGAATCGAGTCATCCTTAACACATAAAGCCAAGCAGCTGACCAATTAAATGCTAGCTATGGGCCTCTTTCTATAGGAAAAACTGCATCTCTGGGCTTAAAGTTAATTCTGGCATCGTGAGCTCAACCCAAAACTCTACTTTGAATCAGAAATTTGTACAGATAAATGTATTCCTCTGCCCCACTGAATCTGGGGTGGCCTCAGTGACTTGCTCGACAGGCACAATGTGGTGGCAGTGATGCAGTGGGACTTCCAAGATCAGGTCATGGAGACTTGTGGGCTCCCACCTGGGTGTGCAAGTGTGCCCCGCCCCCCGGGGAACCCGGCTACCCCGTCGGGAAGAAGCCCAGGCCACAGGAGGCCCGTGTGCACGATCCAGGCACCACTCCCAGCCAGCTGCCTGCACCAACTGCCAGGTGTCAGAATGAGCCACCGTGGCTGTCCAGCTAGGATAGTCTTCTAGTCTCCAGATGACTCCAGCCCCAGATGTCACCTGACCGCAAATGCCAAAGACCTCAAGTGGGAACTGCAAGGCCAAGCCCACTCAACCCACAGAGCTGAGACAGATACATGGGCACCTAAAGCCAGTAAGTAGTTTGTTGTGCAGCCGTGCAGTTAAGTAAAGGACTCTGGCCCTTGCCCAGCCCCTGGGAGGGGACCTCGAAGCCTTGGGAATGTCCTCCCTGATGAGGGTCTTTGTTTACCTAGCACCCTGTGTCACTCGAGGTGGGTTTATGCTGGGGACCCTGGGTCATATGACATCAGCTTGTGTCTCTGGAGACTAAGGTCAGTGTGTGATCAAGGCAAAGTGACCAAGCCCAACAAAGACCCTGGACGCCAAGGCTTGAGTGCTTCTCCTGTGTGTACTGGGAGAAATCAGTGCGTGTGACTCCACCGTGTGGGGGACACCTGGGAGCTCCAGCCCGGGCTCTCCTGAACTCCTTGTTATGTGCCCCTTGTCTCTGCTTACTTTCATCTCTTTCTGCTGTAATTAGCTGTAACCATCACAGCTTTGCTGAGTCCTGAGAGTCCTAGCTAATGACTGAACAGGAGGGGTGGCCTGGGGACTCCCGAGCACAGCTGTCAGAGCCATGACCCCCAGTGTGCCTACGGAACGGCGGCCTCTCGCCAGGCCGGGTCCACGAGCAGGTCTGAAGGCCTCCTCAGGACATGTCCTTCCCGCGGGGAGGAAATGGACTCGGCACACTGGGATCTGTGCCTGTCCTCCTCAGGATACTCTAACCCCCAGGCCACATCCCCCAGGACGGAGGTTCACACACTACGCTGCTGACTGGCTTGAGAAAGGACTCTACCGCAGAGCCTCTGGGATGCCACAGCAGAACGAGGGCCGCCATCTCATTTCTGCCCCAGGGGAGGCAACCCACAGGCTCAAAGCACTCACAGGACTCCCCCCATCTTACTGCTGTCACCTGCCCGTAGACAACATCTCCCTGGAAAAAGGTAGGTCTGGAGAAGCTCAAACGTGAAAACAGAAATGTCTCCACAGGGCCAGGGGCAGGCAGAGCAGCATAGACAGGATTCGGTATTAATCTCTGATGGAGAATGAAAGATGAGCAGTAGAAAACACCTCTGGTCTTCCTTGGTGGGGGAAATGTCTGCCTCGTTGGGCGCTGCAAGAGCCAGTGTGGGGTCGGCCTGGCAGACACTGTGAGCCACTGAGGGCACGCGGCAGCCTCGGTGAGTGCCCGCCGCCAGGATCGTGAGAGGGAAGGACGAGTCTCTCCAGCTTCCGCTGTGGCCCGGCAGCCCCAGCCCAGCCTGCGCCTTGTCTCCCGGCGTGCGCCCTGGGGAGGCTGGGGCTTCTCCCTCCACAGCCCCGAGCCCAGCGGTCCAGCCAGCCCAGCCCCCGAGAGATGGAAGAGGAGGGGTGTGGGGCTTTGTGGAGCCCCCTCCCCTCCAGATGCTAGTCATCCCAATCCCAGCAGCTCCACCACCTGAGACCAGCTGACTTACAATAATGACTTTATTTTAACATATTTAATTACAGACATAAAATAGCTGGGGAAGGGGGTTGAGCCCCAGCCTTGCCCCATCTCGGGGCCGCAAGGAGGGGGGGATGCAGGTGAGGCCTCCCTGATGACCCTCCTTCTGGGGGTCTTCCTATGGCGGGGCCCTATTGCTTGGGGGGGGTGGCCATGCAAATGAGGGAGGCGGGGAAGCCTCTGGGCCCCACCCACCCCACCCCCTGCAGCCTCCCTCCGCAATGCCCTGCAATGCCCTGCAATGCCCGGGTGTGCCCCAACCCCAGCCTCTCTACCTCCTCCTTTCTCTTTCTCCAGGGAGCGGACCCTCTGGTCGGCTCCCCACCCCCTCTGCAAACCTAAAGGGGAATAAATACAAACTTTACAAAGTAAAAGGGGGTCCAACGTTGCCCTGGACCGGGCCTGGGGTCACATGGGGAGCAGGCCCTGGGACGCGCGGGCCTCACATCATCCCTAACTGCAGCAGCGTGCTGGCGTAGGCCATGGGCTTGACGTCGGGATGAGGCTGGGGAACGAGAGCACAGGGGAGACAGAAATGGGGCAGAGCTTCACAGCACCAGATGCAGGGAGCAGCCCTCCCCGCGAGAGGTGCTGGGCACTGTGCCCTGCCCTTGACCAAGCCAGGGAGAGCAGGGGGCTGCGCAGGTGACTCACCACTGCTGTGAACTGGTGGAACTGGGGCCGTAGGTCGGAGCCCCGGAGGTGGATGTAGGAGGCTTTATTCCCCATCTGGTCACTGTGGGGACAGGGGCAGAGGAGCCCGTCACCGGTGGGGCAGGGGGAAACACAAGGAGGGGCTGGGGGGGGCGGTGGAGAGAGGAGGGTCCAAGGAGACTGGATGGCAGAAAGTCTGAGAGAAGAGGGAGAGACAGACAGAACCCATCAGAGACTCTGACAGAAACAGAGGGACGGAGGAGCTGAGAGCTGGAAGAGGGAGAAAGTCAGACACAGGTGCACAGAGAGACACAGAAGTGAGAAAGAGGCCAACAGGGAAATGCAGGAATCCAGGGGGAAGGAGGGGGCCCCCCCGGGGAGGCTTGGGCGGGAAGCTGGGGGAGGAGGGGAAGGAGGGTGAAGGTGGGAGGGGGGGCAGGGGGCGTGCAGGCGGGGCCAGCAGAGGGCCTTCCTGACCCGACAGGCAGGAGGCACACACAGCCAGCCCCATGGAGGCAGGGCTCTTGCCAAAACCTGAACTCTGACCTGAGCACACCCTGCCCCTCAGCACCCAGAAACATAGGGGACAGAGGAACGTGGTGCCCAGCACCCAGAGGATATGGGCGGCCTGGTCCAGAGCACAGGCAACTGCAGGACGAGGGGCCTGGTTTCTTCAACCAAAACCCGGCAAACGGCAGGGAAGGAGGGACGGGGAAATGGAAGACAAGGAGACTGAGAGTGTGGCCCTTGTTCGGGTCCTACTTGGAAAACATCAAACTGAAAAGAGACATCTATGAGAGACATGAGGAAAAAGAGAGCTGGGTTCAGGTGACCTCTTCTGACACCTGACAGCGTGACAGCGTGTTCTGCGTACGTAGAGAAAAGCAGAGTTCTTTCTTCCAGACACATACGGGGGTGTCAGCGCATGAAAGAAGGGATGCCTGGGGTTTGCTTTAAAAGAGCCCAGGGAGTTGGGAACTGCTGAACCTGAGTGATGGCCACGTGGGCGTTCCTTATACTATTTTACCTAGGCCTGCCTGTCTTTGACATTTTCTGATCGTAAAGTTAAAAAAAAAAAAACAAACCCACAGCACAAAACACAATGGGCGGGGAAGAGAAGCCCAGAGCAGTGGGGGGGGCGGCACCCACCAGTAGTTGGGGGCGGAGAAAACGGTGACACAGCGGCCACCGTGCGCCACCTCGTAACCCTCAGCCTTGACTTCGTGGCTGCGGATGATGTAGTCCAGGTGGTTCTCCTCCAGGAAGGCCTTGGTGACATCAGGGCCAAACTGGCAGCTCACGCCCCGTTTGCTGACTGAGCGTCCATTCTGGGGAGATAGGGAGCTCAGGGTGCTGACCGCCCCCCACCCCTCTCTGCCCGCAGCCCACACCTGCCGGCCACAGCCCTGTGCACACTGACCTGCGGCTGTGGGTCTGACCAGAGCAGGTCGCACATGGGACCTGGTGGGGGGGGAGGAGAGGGGACGTCAGGGACTGGCCCACCCCAGAGCACAGCTGGGGTGGGGGCTGGGCAGGGCATCCCTGAGCAAGGGCCCGTGAAGTGGGGTTCTGAGCTCCGTGACCTCCCCTCCAGACCCGTTCAACATATTCTGACCCCACAATGGGAGGAACTTTTAACCGTGCAGTTTAGATCACACCCCTCTGCTGCTCAAAGCCTGCTGTGGCTCCCACTGCCCTAGGAACCAAGCCCATACTCTTCACCCGGGCCTGTGAGGCTCTGCAGGGTCTGGCCCCATCCACTCCTTCAAAAAGTACATCCCTGTTCACCCCCCAACCACTGGCCTGCTAGCTGTTCCTCCCACCTGTGAAGCGCACCCGATGTGGGACCCCCTTGTGCTGCTGGCCAAGGACGTTCTTCTGGGTGGCAGGTGCCTGCTTCCCCATCAGTTCAAATCCGGTGTCCCCAGAGAGGGCACCCACCCACCCAATCCGGGCCCCATGCCACGCTTCCCACAGCTGTGTGTGCGTGTGCGCGCTCTCCGTCTGTGCTCATGGCTCCAGCAGGAGCCCTGATACGTCACCCTCTGGGCTCAGCGGCCAAACTCACAAATAAGTGATCGATGCGTGCTCCCCATGGTGAACACGAACGCTCCCTCGTCAGCACGGCCCCGGGAGGGGAGTGCGCCAACCCGAGTTATAGGTGAGGACACAGAGGCTCAGCCTTGCGGTCCCTGCCAAGGGCGCGAAGCCCACCTGGCGCAGGGCCACCCCTCTCCGCTGGAGATGCTGCAGCCCCTCGAGGGAAGGGGCTGCCACCCGGCCCACCCTGGTCACCTGAATCTGGGGGCTGCCGGTTCCGCTCAATCTTCCTGATATCGTCCAGGGTGACGCCGTCCTCACTGAACAAGCCCCCGTGCATGATCTGGGGTGCAGGGGGTGGGGGGAGAGGGGAAACAGCGGTGTGGGTGGAGGCACCGGCCACACCCCAACCCTCCGACTTGCTTCCCCAGCACATGTGCCCGCATGCGGCCCCTGGGGGTGCAGAGGGGCCCGCGGTCCTGCCGCCGCCCTCACCAGCACTTTGCCGTTGATACACTGAGCCAGTGGGAGCCACTCGAACACCTCGCTGAAGAGCTCGTACATCTGGGCTGTGTATTTGGCCTTCACCTCGCCCTCAAAGCCATAGATCTGGTTCATGTTGTCCGTCTCGTGGTTGCCTGGCCAGCAGCAGGATGAAGAGAAGCCTCAGCACCCCCTGTCTGGGCACCCCCTGGGGCCCATGTCCAGGGGCCTGGGGAGGACTGCCCGGCGGCCCCAAGCCAACAACGTTCACACCATCAGCTGGTTGGCCTCTCAGAGAAACCCAAGGAGGTGCAGATACTGTTCTCAGTCCCTTTTCTGGAGGGAAATACAGTCTGAGGGGCACACGTGGGGTGTGAGGCCACAAGGCGCAGGCCTGGTCCAGCCTCCAGCCCCGAGTGACCACAGCTGTGTCCTTTGCCCCTGTGGGCCTTGGGCTCCTGTTTGGAGAAGCTGCATGCCTTCCAGGCTAGAAGGACCAAGGAGGGGGCGAGTCTTAACAAAACAATGGGCCTACTACAGAACACCTAACGTGGGCTGGCCCCAGGCTGTGCCTCCAGTGTCCCCCACGCAACCTCATTCTTCCCTCCCAGGGCTCCTGGGGCTTACGCGGGCGGACAAGGAAGCTGTCCAGGCCCCCATGTCTGCTGCGGCCAGCTCTTCACCACCTCCTACAGGGAAGCCCACCACAGGTGGTTCCCAAGCACCTACCACGTGCCGAGCGCTGCTGCGTGAAGCCCCTGAACCTGGCCACGAACCTGGCACCCAGGCCCCCCGGAGCCCCCAACGCAGCCCACTGCCCTTGCTCCCTCCTCCTGCTCATCTCTCCATGGACAGGACCCCCCCACCCCAGAGGGGCCCTTGTTCCCCAGCGAGCTCATCCTGCACAAGGCCACACTGACCCCAGACCCTGCTGCTGCCCAGCTTACCTCGAAGTAGGTGAAAATGATCTGGGTACAGGAGCTTAAAGCCAAACAGGGTGAGGATCACTTCTACGGAGAAGGAGCCACGGTCCACGAAGTCGCCATTAAATATCTGCTCTGCTAAGGAAAACGAGGGGGGCGGGCACTGCCTTCTTCCTCAGCCTCTCCATGTCTCACAGCTCCTGCCATTTCCTCCCTAGGAGTGGGGGTGTCAGCAGGGCTGGAGGTCTGCACTGCTGTCTCTCCTTGCTGTTTGGCTCTGGCCCAGCAGCTGGGCCTCTCTGAGGCTCAGCAGGACAGTACTGATGTCCCCAACCTCACCTGTTTCTCAAGGAAACAGGTGGTGGAGGGGGACGTGGGGTGGTCAGCTTGCTTTGCTCCCCCCCCAAATACAAGCCCTAAAGCCACAGGGGAAACAGAATACTCACCCCCGCCCCCCCCAATACTGCACAGGCCTGGTGGCCCCACACCATGGCCATTTATCAAGCAATGGTTGTAACCTCAGCAAATACTTATACAGCTCTGACTGTGGGCCGCTCGGCTCTTCACAACGCTCTCAACAATCCCATGAGGCGGACCCTACGACACCCATTTTGCAAACGAGGAATATGAGGCCCGAGAGGAGAGGGCGTGCCACGGTCCCACAGCTGGAAGTGGCAGTGCCTGGTGCTGTTACACGTGCGCTCTTACAGCAGCTTCATCTGAAGATGAAGAGGGGCTGGGGCCCAGAGGGACTGGGCCACCTGCCCAGGTCACACAGCATGGGGGGACGGGCCCTGGCCCATCTGGTGCCGGCCGGCCACTCCACCCACACCCCCGCGCCCAAGCCACTGCTCCGGCTTCTCCCTTTGCGGGCCCATGCCCTGCCTGCTGGCGGAGGCTCGTCTCTCAAAGCCCCGTGACGGAACAGGTAGGGTGTGCTCTTCTGAGGAAGGATACATAGGGGTTGGTCTCTGAGGGTAAACCATTGAGCTCAAATATGTTGAGGAGATCATAGAACTGGCCATGGGTGTCCCCGCACACCGTAATCTTCTCTGTCTGGAAGAAAAGAGGCCACCGGAGAGGGAGGGGCCCAGAGAGAGACGTGGGGAGGGGGCAGAGGTGAGGGGAGGGGCAAGAGGTCACGGGAGACCAAGAAGAAGCATGCAAAAGACACAGACAGGGGACACAGAAAGGAAGAGGGTGGGACAGAAATCAGGAGGCCAGGAGAGGGGAGGGGCATCGGGGGAGAGGTTCGGAGTGGCGGGGGGTGGAGGGGGAGGAAAGGCAGACCAAGCCAGGGGGTTCTGTGAGTTTCTGAGCTCCACAGCCCCTCCCCAGCCGGGGAGCCCCCCCACCCCTGCCCTGTCCACACACTGCCCCACAGCGCGCACCTCTTTGAGCGTGGTCTCCACGAGCGTGCTCAGTTTGGAGAGGGCCTCTTTGACCTGTACCAGGATCTGGAAGGCAGGGCAGGCTGTGAGCTTGGCTGGAGGGAGGGCCAGCCACCCATCCCAGGCCCTGGGGAGCCTGGGCTAACCGGGAGACACTGCTGTGTGGAGGGTGAGGGAGAGGCCGGGAGGGGAGAGGAATGGGCAGGGGAGGCTGGACAAGTGAGCGCTGGCAGGAGCCACCGGCGGCCCTCAAGCTGTGGCCCCAGCGGCCTCTGTGGCATTTCAACATCAGGATATTTCACATGAAAACGGAGATTCTGGGTTCCCCTTAATACAATCAGCAACATGAAGAAACATGGATGAATCCAGATGTGGAATATTTTCTAACACAACTGGCCGGGACATGTCTACATGTGTCATGAAAGCGTCTCCCCAAAAGGGCACGAGACTGTTCTAGATGAAAGAAGATAAAAATGCAACATTTGCTCTTTCAATGGATTCTGGATTAAAAACAAACAAACACCCATAAAAAACAAAACCACAAAATAGCTAAAAAGGACATTTTTGGGAGAACCGAGGGAAATTAAAGTATTTGTCTGGAAATGTAGACAATACTAATTTTTGCTAAGAAAAGATTGAACATGACTTTGATGTTGTCATGTATAGTTGACAGTGTTTCCAGATTTTGTGGATGGCCTATGGACTGTTTGCATTAGGCGGTATTAATTTTTTTTTTTTTAAGATTTTATTTGTTTATTTGACAGAGAGACACAGTGAGAGAGGGAACACAAGCAGGGGGAGTGGGAGAGGGAGAAGCAGGCTTCCCGCCGAGCAGGGAGCCCGATGCGGGGCTCGATCCCAGGACCCTGGGATCATGACCTGAGCCGAAGGCAGACACTTAATGACTGAGCCACCCAGGCGCCCCAGGCAGTATTAATTTCTAAGGGGAGACACCTGAACTGTGGTCGGAGGACAAGGTCCTGCTTTTAGGAGATACAGGTTATGATGCAACTTCTCTCTGGTTCAGGACAAGAAACGAGGAAAGAAAGACTGCAGTGCATGTGCATGCACATATGTGTGTAGAAAGCTAAGGTAAATGTGTCAAAATGCGAACAACAGGCGCATCTGGGTGAAGGGGGCATGGATATCAGCTGTACTGTTCTTTCCATGTTTCTGCAGGTTTGACAATTTTCAAAATAAAAAGTTGGGGGGGAAGGGGGACCCAAAGTATCAAAAAAAAAGTAGAAGATGTCCACCTCTGGTCAGAATGGAGAAGGTTACAAAAGACTCACTCTTGCCCTCATGACAACAAACCCCAAACCCACAAAATCCAATCTCATGAAAACCATCTGAGAGCCGAGGGTGTTCGCAAAGAAACCTAAATGCATCAGCTGTAGCAGCAACAAGCCCTTCCTTGGCGCTTCCCACCAGCGTGGCAGGAGGGCAGGAGGCCAAGAGGCACCGCGAGGCCCAGAGTGAGGGCAGCCAGCAGAGCACTCAGGCCGTGTGCGGGCTGGTGACAGCGGAGAGCCCGGAGTAGCCCCCGCCACCGAATGCTTCTGCTCTCACCTGCCAACCTGCTCATGCCGCCGTCACAGAAAGCGAGGTGTGAGGAGCATGGTGTGTGTGTGAGGGGGGGCCTCCTGAGGCACAAGAGTGGGGGCAACACTGGAGAGCACAGAGTTCCCCCAGCAGCCCAAAAATCTGGCCGTGGGGCTGAAAATCAAGAGAGTGCTCCCACAGTTCCAGAAGCTGGAGACTTTACAACGTAAAGACATCCCTGGGATCCTGCCAGGGCTGACGGGAGAGTCCTGATTCCAGTCTGAAAACGGTGCGAGCCAGGAGCAAACTCCAGCAAGAGCTGCGTGCAACTGCAGATCGCTCGGATAGGGGCCCTCATACCAGCGGCCTGACGGAAGACAGGGCCGCCATTGTCTGTGCACAATTCTTACTTAGCTCAGTCGCTACTGTTCTTTTACCCAAAATGTCTGGCAGACAATAAAAAACGATGAGACACACGAAGAACAGACAACAGAAGCAGACCCAGAGATGACCCAGATGGTGGAATTACCAGAGACTTTAAAAATAACTATGATAAATGTGTAAAAGATCTAGTGGAAAAGACAACATGCATGAACATATGGGGCAGGGAGATGAGAACTATTAATAAAAATAACTAGATGGAAATGCCAGAAACGAAAACGCAGCATCAGAAATAAAGCCTTCCTCTGCACTGTGCTCAGCACACTCCCTGCTCCTCAGTGTTGGCCGCCATGGCCGCCCTGCCCCTCGACCTGCCCTTTGTGGCGGAGGTCCTAGGTGTGTGCAGCCCCCGGCAGGTGCGTTACCTGGTAGGCGCATTTCCGGTGCAGTTTCTTCTGGTCCTTGTACCACTGCATGAGCTCCTTCATGAAGGTGATTGTCACTTTGCCATCCTCGAGCTTGGGCCCGCTGTACTCATCCTCAATGGCTGGTGTGTGAACGGGGAGCAGGGGCGAGTCAGTGACCATAGCCATCAGGGAGTGGGGGGGCGCTCCCGGGCACAGGGCGAGAGGAAGATGGAGGGAGAAGGTCCCACTCCCCAGCCAGGCCCTTTCCCTGCCCGCTCTTTCTGTTCGGGCCGGCTCTGCTTTCCTCTCTGTCCAGTGGGCCCCCCCTCTTCCAGCACCCTCTCTCCCCACCGCCTGCTTGGTTTGATAGCACTTAACACAGTTAATTCATTTGTTGACTTGTTAATCATCTCTTTCCCTACCAGGGCATCAGCTTGATGAGGGCAGAGACTATTTTATTCACAGCTGTATCCCCAGTGCCTAGAACAGGGTTTGGCACGTAGCAGGTGCTCGGTAATTAGCTGTGGAACGAATAACTGAATCGTCGGAGGGCCTGGAGGACCTAGACAAGTCCCACAGGGAGGCCCGGGAAGGGTGGCCTGGGCGGTACAGATGCGGGCAGGGAGCTAGACCCCGGCGGGGCGGGGGGGGGGGGTAGAAGGGGCTCACCCACCTGGCCTGACCTGGGGAATGCAAGCCCCAGTGTGGGACTGTGGAGTTCCCAGGAACGCAGGAAGAGGAGCAAAAGACAGCGGCCCGGGGCCAGAGGCCACCCCCGCCGCCACTCCCCAGTGTGCGTGGGGAATGGAGAGGGCCCGTGCAAGGATGTGGAATGTTCGGGGCTGGGTGTGGCAGGGCACCCAGGCCCGACTCACTCATGCTCTCGATGTCCAGCGAGTCCACCACGGAGCGCTTGTGCTCATCGCCTGCAATGGCCCGCTCGAAGGCTTTCTGCTTCACGATCTTGTTGCACTCCTGGTACTTCATTTTGGCATCCCTGTCGTGGGGCTTCACCTTCACCACCTGGGCAGGCAGGTGGGCAGAGGAAGGAAGAAAAGAGGCATCAACGCCCCGGCACAGCCGGCCTGGGGCAGAGGAGCAGGTGGAAGAGGGGACGCCGGGGCCGCGCTCACTCAGCCTGGGCCCGGGCGCCACGAACCTGGAGCCAGACCACCGGCCTCCATGCGCTAGCGGCACGATCCTGAACGTGATCCACCTCCAGACCGCAGCCTGTGCCTCCCGAAACTGGGCAAGGACAGCTGCCCACTCAGGGCTGTCCGGAGGTTTGGTAAACACCGTTAACCCAAGCAGGTGGGATTTCTTACAAAAATTTTAGTCGTTAAAATAAGTGTCCCAGCTTCGGAGCATGTGCTCAGCTCGGAGCTCCTCGTGCGGACCCCAGCAGGCTGAGGCTCGCTTTATTGACATGACAGTCAACACTGAGGACTGTGGGAGGAAGAGGAGAGGGTGGGCTGGGTCCACAGTCACAAGGAACAGCCCAGGCTCAACAGAACCAACGACCTGCTGGATAACCTGGACCCCCTGGGCCTCCATTTTCTCATCTATAAAAGGGGTGGGGGGACACAATGGCAGGCTCCACCTGGCAGGGCCGTGGGGAAGCCCAAGTAAGGAAGCCAGGGCCCCGCCCGCTGTAGCTAGCACCAGCACTGAGTGCTGTCCCCTCAGTCTCTGCCCCTGAGGGGCAGTAGAGACTGTGGGCATTAGCAGGCTGCCCGGGTTCAAAGCCCAGCTCCACCAATCCTCAGCCGAGTCACACGGAGCAGCGGGGAACCCCGGGGCAGCCGGGCAGCCTCTCCACGGGAGGGAAGCGGTAACGGTCTCCGCCTCCGAGGGCGGCCGTGAGGATCACAGGCAAGAACTTGCACACAGCGTGCGTGCGCCGCCGGGCCGGCAAGAGTAAAGTCCACACAAGCGGTGGCTGCACCTCATGGCCCCTTTCACGGGCTGCTGTGCCTGCGATGGGGTCAAACGCAAACAGGCACCAGGCCCGGGACTTGGAGGTACAGTAAGTTCTCAATAAAAGGAGCCCATCCCCCGCCCCCCCCCACCTCCTATCCCGCTTTCTACAAACTCTGACCCTCCCAATTCGGAAGCAGACAGGGCTCTTCCACTTGCTTATTGTGTCACCTTCAGCAAGGACGTCACCCTCCCCGCCCCCGTCCCCTCAGTTTCCTTATCTGTTAACTCTAATTGCTATGAGTGAACCCTGCCTGACGTGCCCACTCCGCGGGTGGCCCGAGGAGTAGGTCCACAGCTCCTGTGCCGGGGGCCTAGAGAGAGGTGCCAGAGCTGGCCCTCAAGTGTGGGGATGCCACCACCCCCAGAGGAGTCAGCAGCCTGTGCGAGAGGCACTTGCTAACCCTGGAGGATCACGGGGGCTCATCCACCCTGGGGACGGGTGCGCAGACCCAGCGGATGGCAGGGAGCTGGGTGGTGGCAGGCGATGGCTTCTTTCCTGTCTGGGCAGGCTCAGGCTAGGGGAGCCTGCCAGGCGACTCCACCTGGGCTGTGGGTGTGGTGCGAGGCTCGGGAGGCGGCACCAGACACCCCCTGGAGTCCTTCCCAACAGGGAGAGGGTATGAGTCTGGGATCAAGTCCAAACCGCCACTCGGCCTGGCCCACGCGGGCCTGCCCACCCCTCTACTTTCTGTCCGCCCAGCACAACCCAGCCAGAGCAAACCCACAAGTGCCATGTGCTAGCTCCCGTCACCTTGCACAGGCTGCTCCCGGCCCAGGACACCTCCCTTCCACCTCCAGCTCCTTCCTAGCTCTCCTCCTCCTCCAGGAGCACCCCCACCCCCCAGGCTGGGTCAAGCACCCCTCTGTGCTCCCACAAGCCCCGGGGCTCACCAGGCCCAGCCCTAAGCATGGCTGGAGGTGGGTGTCTCTCCACTGGAAGGTGGCCCCACAAGGGTGAGGCTGCAACTGCGCCCCAGGAGGGAATAGACACATCCCAGGGGAAGGATGAACCACTAAGCATTTCCTCCGGCCAGTCCCCGTTCTCAAGAGAGCTCGCAGGGTAGGTGGAGAATGGGGACGAATACTAACAAGGCCGGGAAAAGAGGACCAGTAGCAGTAACAATACACGGCTAAATTTCGGAGCCCTTACTATGTACCTGACGTCGTCGTCTACACTGAACTGGCTCATTTTACCCTCCAAGCAGTTCTGTTGGGTGTTAACACAACCCCCATTTGACGGATGAAAAAACTGAGGCCCAGAGACATGAGGCAGAGAAACCGAGGCCCAAGAAGCCAGGATTCTGTTTTGTCCCTGCCTAGGACCCTGCCTTCCACTGTGCACGCTGGGCTGCACCCTCTCCCTGCCCACTGCCACCTGTCCCCAGCCTGAGCCCCCCTCAGCTCCTAGGAAGAGGGCAGGGTGCCAGCACCCCTGCGGAGGGCCCATCACAGGGGCCGACAGCCAGCAAGTACTCACTCCAGGCCCGGTAGCTGCCGCCTCGACTCACTACGGGCTGGGAAAGGGGAAGTGGCCCTGACGGGCACCCCTGCTCCAGGGGAAGGTCATTCCCTCCAGACTGGAGGGGCCTGGCGGGTCAGAACTCAACGCTGGACTTGTCTTTAGAAAGTGGTATGTGGGTCGTATCATGGTCCAGATTCTGACCAAGGTGTCTACGTGGTTACGGGGGAAACCAGGAGCACGGTCTCACTTCACTTCTCACAACTGCGTGTGAAGCCACGATGCCCTTGAGAAACTGTTTTGACAAGTGCCATTCAGCCGGGAGTGCTCACAGGCAAGAACCACGATGTTCAAACTGACCGCACGGTAAGCCGGGTTCGTGATCCCTACATGACGCCGCGGGGGCCGCCTGCGGGTGGCAGCCGGGCAATACCGTGGGGACCGTAACGCCCCCGGCAGGTCCGAGCGGCACTGGTAGTCACAGTATCCCGCTCGTAAGTTCGGGTCAGATCTGGCCACCAAACAATTTGCCCGAACTTGACTCTAAAAGTGCTGAGATGCGGCCCGGAGGGGCCTGTCCGAGGCACACAGGCAGCGGGAGGGAGGCCGGGTCTCGGGCAGGCAATGCACAGGGACAGTCTCAAGCATGACACCAAGGTTGTCACCCTCCAAGGCAAGACCCTCTAGTGACTTAATTTAGCGAGTCATACTCAACGTTCCTTTTATAAAACGCAACAGAAGAGGAGAGACGGTCGGAGTCGGGCTGAGCGATGGGAGAGTGCTGTGCCGAGGCGCTCTGCCCGCTGCGGACGGTCAGTGGTCACGAGCCTGACTCGGGTACCACCCTGTCACTTCCTGGCTGTGGGACCTCGAGGGAGAGACCCACACTCTGAGCTTCGGTTTCTGCATCTATAAATCAGGGAGAAGGACAGGCCCCACGGCGCAGGGTTGGTGTGAAGACTGCCCGTTACTAGGGCATGAAGGTCACCCTGGCGCCCGGCCCACGGTGCGGGCTGTACGAGGCATCAGCTACAGCGACTCCTGGAACTACGGGGTCGCCACTCCTTAGGTGTACGCACGCCGTACGGGCTTGCAAGGCTGGACGATGCTGCAAGAAGAAACCCAAACGCAAACCCTATTATAAACCAAACCTCCAAAATCCGAGGTGGGGAGCGTAGAAGGAGTCCCCTGGATCCGGCTTGAGCCCGGATGACCAGCTACATTCTAACCACAAACAGGAAAGAACACGGCAGGGGCGGAGCAGTCTTCTGAGAAGAGGACCCAAAAAACGGACAAGGAATCCTGGAGCAAGGGTCCCTCTGAAAGGATTAACTTGGAGGTGAGAGGGATGGGGGGGCGGGGTTCAGTGTGGACCCATGGAAAAGGGAGACCAGTTCCTGCTGAGGCCCCTGGAGGGGCACACAGCCTTCCTGCGGGCCAGGGGCTCTCCCCCGAAACACCCCCAGGACGAAGGGCAGCGAGTGCTAAGTGGGGGCAGGCCCCATTCTCCACGTACCAATCTCATTTATTTCTCACAGGAACACTCTGAGGCAGGCCCTAGTGTTCTCCCCTTTCTACAGATGAGGACACCGAGGGCAGAGAGCCAAAGCACTCAGAGCCAGCCCATGGCTGGGTGCCGGACTGCTGCCAATGTCAGCTCTTACATTAGTAGCCTTGAGGCTTTGGATTATGACTCAGAGTAAGGAAAGATACATTTTATACCACACACTCATATTCACGTACGTGAGAAACATTTTTTCACAAATATATATACACACTTCCTCCAAAGGAACTGTTTTTTTCTACTCTATTTGAGGAAGACAGAGGTGCTGGTGTCAAACCACTGGATTGACTTCATGGCCCACTAACAGACACAAGACGGAACTCTGGGTTCCAGTCCCAACTCTTCCCCAAGGCTTTGGAGGGGCTTCCCCTCCAGACCTCTGCTTCCTGCCTGCACAATGGACTGAGCCCAGGCATGTAAAGAGCTCCCAACAGAGCGAGGCCCATGGTGAGCGTGAAGATGAGGACACTGGGGCCGAGAAAAGAAAGAGAAAGAAAGTCTCAGGCCTGTGTTCATCCAAGGCCACACTGTGGCCCTGCCTCCACGGAAGCCGCGATCTAAGCGGGGGCCTGAAGCTCTAGCATGTCGCAAGGCACCTCTGGAAGGCAGGGGGGCAGGAGGTAGAGACCTCTGGACGGGGAGCTGCCTGGCGCTCACCGAGCCTGATGAAATGTGTCAGAGTGGAGAAGCGGACAGCCTGAAGGCTTGGGGAGGACCCACACGGGCAAGGATCCCGGGCTCATGTGGGGACTCGCCACTGCTCCTGGCGAAGCCTCCACAGGGAAACAGGCTGTGACCATTTAAATGCTGAGTGTGGCCCCACCTCAGGTTGGTTCCCAAAAGGCTGTGGACCCCCGCCACCCAGCCTTCCATGGCATCCAAAAGGCCTGGGAAGAAGTTCAGATGTGATTATGTCCACATGATGGCTAGAACCAACCACCTCAGTCTCATCGAGTATGTGGGGTTAGGCCCTTGCTTGACCAAGGCCCAGAGCCATGAGGAGAAGGGGACTGTACCCCGGGAAAGACTTTCCTACAACTCCACGCATGGGGAAGACCCTGCCACAGACCCGCGCTCAGGCTCGTCGGTCCTCTGCCCCGCCCCGTGTCCTCCAGGCCTGTCCCCACACTGGGAGCCCTGCAGAAAAACCCTGCCCCCGTCCAACCCTGAGGGCCCTCCTGGGTTACTCATTAACGGACCCTTTGCCCCAGTAACCTCTACTCACACCATGGCCACCCAGGAGGTGGCCGCTCCTCTTGCTGCTATTCTCTGGACGAGGACACCAGGGGACAAGGCGGAGGCCAGGCTGGGGAGCGGCCTGAGACCTGAAGCTCCTAAGCATTGCCCCACTGTTCCTTCCCCCATCCTCCTGGGTGTCACCCCACTACCTCCTCCATTTTGCCCCCCAGTCTCTACATTACCGCCTCTTCCATGCCCCTGCCCCCACCCTGATACAGGTGTCCCTTGGCCCAGGGCTTGGCTCAAGACTTCACTTGGCCTGAAATCCACCCTCCAGCCCAGGCCAGCAGCCAGCCCCACTCCCTCCAACTGCAGCCTGTGGCTCTCAACCCCCTAGGCGCCCCTCCCCACCCAACAGGAGCTGCCCGGTGCCCAGCAGTGAAGGAAACAAAAGGAAGGAGTATGGGGGTGTGTATGGGGGGAGTGCAGAATAATGCAACACATTCTGACTGAGCCCCTGTTGGTGCCATGCAATGACCCAATGAACAGAATAAGCAAAACCCCTCCTGTCAGGCTCTCTGAAGCAGTAGACACAGGTGCCAGGGGTTCAAACCCCAGGTCTGCCACTTGCCAGTCGCATGTTGGCAGACAGGTGACCCGACTCCCTGGGCCTCAGCCTCCCCATCTGCACAATGGGGTTAATCACCAGCCCCCCCCCCCACAGGGCTGCCACAACGATTCGTTCTGGCAGTCCGCACGGAGGGCACGGACATGCCTGGCAGGAACGCATGCGTTCTGATGTCCTCACGCCTATCATGACCATCAGAGGAAATCACAGGGATGGGAGTGGCCAATGAGTGGGTGAACTAGTGACCTGCCATGCTCTAGGTCCCCTCCCTCGTCTCATCACGACACGTGCCCCATCTGCTGCCCTCCACAGCATATGGCCCTGTTCTGCCTCCTTTCAAGCACATATCCTCGCCTGCCATGACTCTGTTTGCCTACTCTAAGTCACAGGTTTGGGTTTTGCCTTCCTCCAAATTACAGCTCCGCTGAAAGATGGGTTGCGTGGCTCTTGGTCACCAACAGCCAAAAACCCCAACGGTGCGTTGTCACAGGGCATGGGCTACGGGCCAGGCACTGGTCTGAACGCTTGAAAAACAGAAACTCATTGATTCTTCATGGCAACCCTCAGAGGCAGGTCTTGGTGTTCTCCCCATTTCATGATGTGGACCAGGCGGCACAGAGAGGCCAGGTAACTCATCCAGGGTCACCAAGCAAGTGATGGCAGAGCTGGGATGTGAACACACTCTATCTGTCAGATGGGTGAGGGGTGGATGAACAGGCAGATGGCCTCTTCACACCCTCCCTCCCCCGCCAGCCACGCACCCTGAGGCCATCCCTGCTCCCCCCGCGCTCCCCCGCCCGCCCCATCTGGCCCAAGGTGGACGCCACCCACCCGGCTCAGGTGCCGGGAGGCGGCCCACTCCCCGAGGCCCGGCTCACCGTCTCGTAGTCACGCAGGGCAGCCCGGAACTTGCCCAGTGCCATGTTGCTGGCGGCCCGGCGGTAGTAGCCCTTAATGTACTTCTTGTCTATCTCAACGGCCCGTGTGGCGTCGGCCAGCGCGTAGCCGTAGCACTCGGTGCGCAGGTAGGCCAGGCTGCGGTTGCCATAGTAGATGGCATTGCTGGGGTTCAGCTCGATGGCCTGGCTGTAGAACTTGATCGCGTTCTCGTAGTCCTTGGCTGTGGAGATGGAGGAGGAGGCGGCATGAGGCAGGGCTGCTGCCACCCAGTGAGAATGGGCCACACGCTGGGTACTGGCCCAGTCTCCGCATGCACTGATGGGGAAACCGAGGTCCGCAGCTGAGCTCAGAAATGTCTACTCAGCCTGTCCCCTCTTCCCTGTCCCAACGGTCCCCTCAGGTTCAAATCTCCAGGACTCAAAGTCACTTCCACACACCCACCCAGCCATCACCCCTTAAGGCCCCAACCTGGGTGATACTTCTTCCAGAACCTCAGGAGGGTCTTCTTGCAGTCCCATGGCCCGGAGAAGATACATTCGAGTACCAGAGCTGAGATGTTGTGAATCAGCAAATGAGTTTGCCCTGAGCCCCTTGGTAGTCCAGCCCCCCAAAACAAGTAAACAAGCCCAAAGAGGGGGCCCAGTAGGAGAACAGGACGTGGGAAAGGAGAAGGAATCTACTTAGGCCTCAAGAAGAAGGGAACACAGCAGCAGAGACCCAAAAGAAGCAACAAACTGGACAAGAGGAAACGCATTTCCAACAGAAGGAAGAGGAGGGGCAAAGGCCCTGGGGCGGGGCGGGGAGGGGTGTGCTGCTAGCACAAGCCTGTGTTCCAGGACCAGTGAGAGGCTGGTGTGGCTGGGGTGGAGCGAGCGGGAAGATGCAAGGGGATGAGGGCAGGGAGGCCGGCAAGACAGATCCTGCAGGCCACAGCCACAGCAGGGTGCGGACACTGCGGTCCTAAGTGCAGAGCAGCAGGATGTGCCGTCTGGCCATGGGGAAAAGGTTCGTTGTATCTGAAATGAGCTATGGCTGTGCCCTGCACTTTATATCTTGACCCAGAGATCCTCACACCTCCATGGCATAGGCACCGTCTGGTGCTCACTTTACAGATGAGCCACGGAGGTCTTTTTTTTTTTTTAAGATTTTATTTATTCATGAGAGAGAGAGAGAGAGAGAGAGAGAGAGAGAGAGAGAGAGAGAGAGGCAGAGGGAGAAGCAGACTCCCCGCTGAGCAGGGAGCCCGATGCGGGACCTGATCCCAGAACCCTGGGATCATGACATGAGCTGAAGGCAGACGCTTAACCATCTGAGCCACCCAGACACCCGAGCCACGGAGGTCTTGTTCAAGGTCAGACACCTGGTCTGTATCTGCAGAGCCAGGCTTGGACCCCTCCCATGTGCCCATTCGACAGGCAGGAGGCTAAGGCACAGAGGCTTGCCTGATTTGGCGGACCATGATGTGCCAAGTCCCATGGGCTCTTGGTACATGAGTCCCTTCCCTGAACCCTCACAATACCCCTGAGGACAGCTGCATTAGCCCCATTTTCCAGATGAGGGTCCTGATGCTCAGAGAGGGAAAGCCCACACTTGAGGTCACAAGGCAAGTGGGAGGCAGGAATTGGGGGACAAGCTGAGACCCAAACACTCCCATTCTTACTCTGTGCCAGGTGGCCCTGAGAGGAAGCCTAGCATGAGGGCTGGTGGCCTGGGCCCGATCCCTGGCTCCATCTCTTACTTGCCAGGTGTCTTTGGGCAACTTACTTACCCCCTCTGGACCTGAGTTTGGGAGTCCTTCTCCTAGCACTTGGCCTAAAATGGGAATGCTTGCCCTAACTCCCACCTCTTTTCTCCAGTGCCACTGGATAAATCATGATAAACCTTTGTTTTGTTTGCTTATAATCCATTTCCATTTCCCCAAATTGAACCTAAGCCCTGTGAGGCCTGGGGCCCTGTTTGTCTTACTTCTCTGAGCCTTGCCCTGTCCGAAGACACAGTACCCCCTCTGCCCTGCCCTTCTGGGGCTCACGGTCCAGTAGGTCGGTCTCTCACACACACACACACACACACACACAGTCCAGTAGGTCGGGGTCACACACACACACACACACACACACACACACACACACACACACACCCCTCACACACAGTCCAGTAGGTCGGGGTCACACACACACACACACACACACACACACACACACACACACACACACACACAACCTCTCCAGACACTGATGACCCCGAGTGTTGGTCTCTCACACACACACACACACACAGTCCAGTAGGTCGGGGACACACACACACACACACACACACACACACACACACCCTCTCCAGACACTGATGACCCCGAGTGTTCAGCACAGGGACAGACCAAGAGGTTGCCAGAGCGGGAGACCTGGAGGATGAGAAAGAGTGAGCAAGAGTGAGTCAGGTGAAGAAAATGGAAGAAGAGGGTTCCAGGCTCCATGAATAGTTCTTCAATGAATAAAGGAAGGAAGGAAGACAGAGGCAGACACACCGACACTAGGAAAAGGAGAAGTCAGGTCCTGGGGAGATGGCCAGGAGCAACAGAACAATTCCTCCTGCAGCCTAATAAATGGCGATCTTTCAAATGGCTCCGATGTCCCCTCTTTTGGGAAGCCCTCCTTGACCCCCAGGCTGGGTCAGGCACTCCTTCGGGCTGCCCCGGGCCCTGGGCTCACCTATCCCAGCCCTGCCCATTCTGGGTTTGTCGCCGTTAGGTGGTGAGTGTGTCTCTTCAGGACTGGGAGTCCCGGAGGGCAGGCCCAGGACTTCCCAGAAACAAGCAAGGGCAGAACCAGACAGCCTAAGTCTGACGGACCCTCCCTGGAATGCCAGTGCCTTCGAGGACTACCTCCAGCCTCCTGGCTGCGTTCCAGAGGCCAGCTGGCCAGCTCTCTCAACGGCTGAGGTGCTACTCAAGTGGCCGTGTGGCCTGACACCTGGCTCTACGAATGCTGACCACGAGGCCTCAGGCAAACAGCCTTCCCTCCCTGCATCTCCACTGGCTCATCTGAAAATGCAGGAATCACGATCGGCCGTGCCCTGCCTCGCCGAGCTGTGAGAGCTAAATAAACTCTCACACGGAATGTGGCCACAGCAGAGAAAACCATCAGCAGATACTTGCAAAAGAAGTGAATACATGACTGACTGAGGAGAAGAGGAGAATCAGAGGAAATGGGAGCGGACTGCACTTCACGCATCTACCCAACGACACCGTATCCCGGCCCTGTTCTATCTGCTTTACAAATTGGGTGCATCTAACCCTCGAGACGGTCCCCATTTTAGAGGTGAGGCCACAAAGGCACAGAGAGGTTAAGTCATTTGCCTGGAGGTCACACAGCATGCTGGAGAAAGAAACAAGATTTGGATCCAGGCAGCCCGAGATCTTAACCATGTCTACAAAGTCTTAGACCCAGAGGCCTCTTTGGGGGTTAAATACAACCCCTCCCATTTTACAGGAGGGGGGGGCGATGAGGACCAGAGAGAGGGGAAGAGAGCAGAGCAACATCGGGGACCAGGCTCCGAGCTCACAGAGGGGATCCAGCCGTGTTGGCAGGGGGGCTACCCTCTTCCCCCTGCAGGCTCCAGGTAAGGACTCTGAACATGGGAGCCAAGCACGCGGCGAGGAAGGGGGATATCCGGGCTCTGCTGCTCACACTCTGACCTTGGGCAAGTGGTTTCACTTCTCTGAGCCTCAGCTTCCTCTATAAAACAAACAGGGCTGCTCCTACCTACCTCCCAGTGCCACGGGGCAGATTAAGCA
This sequence comes from Eumetopias jubatus, assembly GCF_037043125.1. Lineage (NCBI taxonomy): Eukaryota > Metazoa > Chordata > Mammalia > Carnivora > Otariidae > Eumetopias > Eumetopias jubatus. The sequence continues at coordinate 55,655,808 of NW_028274816.1, read as the reverse complement.
AAGTGGTGTACCTGGCCACCACAGGGGCTCAATTAAGGAGAGCTGTAATTATTCTTTTTATTGTTATTCCCACAGCCCCTGAGGCTGGGGCTCTGTGCCTGCCACTGCCTGCCAGACAGCGAGCGGCCTGGACCAGGAGGAGCTTTCTCCTCTGCCAGCTCAATGCGAGCACCTCTGGCTGCCTGCCCAGCCTCAGGGTTTCTGAGCGCCCAGGTCCTGGGGCGCAGAGGGCCCCTCCCCATGGCTTACTGTTTCCCAGAATTCTTACCTCACCTCAGCATCAAGCCTCGTGCTGGCTGCTCTTTCCTAGCCCCATTTCAGGGACAACCCCACCTTCCTTGCCATCCCCCAGCTGGAGACCGTGCCTTGTCCTGGACACTTCTCCTGACCCTTCAACCCCCCAACGCCAGGCAGTGGCCATGTTCTGTCAAGTCAGCCTCCCCAACATCTCAGATTTATTCATCCACTTCCATCCCTACAGCCCCGCCCTGCCCCAGTCTGGCCTTCATCCTGTTCGGCCCAGGTTCCTCCCCCTTCCTCCTCCCTGCTCTCCCAGCCTCCAGTCCTGCCCCTCTGCAGGGGGTCTGGCTAAAGCACAAACCTGACTCTGTCCTTCCCTTTCTCAGAACCATCCATGGCTCCCCAGAGTCCCCAGCAGAAAGCTCAGGCTCCTCCCTTGCCTCTTACACTCCAGCCCCACTCACTTCCTCGGTGCCGGGCCCTGCCCCCCTTTGCCGGGAGAGGCCTCTGCCATCCTGTTCTTTCTGCCTGGCACTCCCTCCTCCCTCTCTCCAGCCCTCATTTCCTCTCTGAGACACTTCTTAAGTTGGTTTCTGTCTCTGGTCAGCAATGCCACCGTCCCTCACCTGTCCACCACCCTAGTCTCCTTCCTGGCTCCAGCTCTGCCCTTGCATCCAATGCCAGCCAAGAAGCTGGGGGATCTTACCATGCCTCCCCACCACCCTGAGGATGACATCCCCACTCCACCTCCAGCCTCATCCCTCACAGGTCCTACATCCTTGTCGCTGCAGCCTGACCAAATGCTCCCACTCTGAATCCCCTTGTGCTCCCACTAAAGGCCAACTGAAGGCCACTAAGGCTCTAGATTCCTCCCCCACTCCCTTCTCCCAGGCTTTGCTGCTCTAAGTCTCCCTTCTCTCCTGCAGGATCAGTTCTGGCTATGGGACCAGACTCTTAGACTCATCCATCCGTTTAAAAAAAAAAAAAAAAAAAAAGCAGCTCCCCCTCCCTGTTTCTCCACTCCCTTTTAGGACCAAAATACTCGAACCACTTTGTCAACATCTGCTGTCTCTACTTCCTCACTTCCTGTTCACTTTTGGGTGAGTGACTACCCAGCTGACTACCACCTTCATTATTCCCCAGAAACTGCTCTGTTAAGGCTACCACCAACATTCGTGGAGCCAAATCCAATAGTCAAGGCTCAGTGCTCACCCTGGCAGCACCCGACCCAAGGCACAGCCCTCTCCTTCTAGAAGCACTCTCTTCTCTCATCTTTCCTGACACCTTTCCCGACTTCCCTTCCACTTCACTGACTACTCCTCCTCAGCCTCTTCTCCTTCTTTTCTAAACATTAAAATTCCTCAAGGTTCTGGCCCCTTCTCTCCCTATATGACCTCATCCATTCCCAGGTGTTCTATTCCATTCATAGGCTGACCATGCCCAAATTCTCCTTGGAGCTCCAGGCTGGCCCATCTATCTACTCAATGTCTCCTCTTAGGGTAAAATCCAAACTAGCTTTGCAGTGACTTCTGAAACCCTATCCGGTTCTGGCCCTGGTCTAAACTCATCTTGTATCAGTCTCCCCGCTAACTTGCCAAAGTTTCAGCCACGCCAGCCTTTCATTTCCTACCTCAAGACCTTTATACATGTGGCTGCACCCACCTGGAACACTCCTTTGAGATTCTTTTCAACTTAAATGCCTTCTTCTCAGTAAGGCCTTCCCTGACCATGCTTTCTAAAGTAGCCTCCAGCCCTTGTTCTCTACTTCACACCCTGTGGGGGTTGTTTTCAAAGCATTCCTCACAACTTCTAAGTATTTTATTATTTCTTGTGTTTTTACCCAATGTCTGATTCTCCTGCTAAATTACATGCTATAAAAGGGCAGGGCCACATCTGCCTCATTCACTGCTAAATCCCCAGAGCCTAGCACAGGCCTTAGCACAAAGCAGGTGCTCAATAAACATGTTGAATTAGTGAATGAATGAGTGCCCCCACATCTTACTCTTTCCCAAGATCTTATGTCATACTATTCTTGGGATTTCCCACCTTTCCTCCCAGGGCCTCCCACGCATCCCTTTTCCTCGTGCAACCCCAAATCTCCTATCTCCTTGCCCTTCCACCTAATGATCTATTCCCCACCCCCCACAATTCCCTACTCTATTGGGACAGTGCCCCCCACGCCCCACTTGGTGCCACAACCCCAGATCTCCCCATTTGGTAGCACCATCACTCCCCAGCCCCCTGTCACTACTTGACAGCGCCCTCTTCAGGTCTCACCATAGCTAGCATCTCTCAAGGATCTCACAGACGGATATGCCCTCGTTCCCGTCCCCCTCCCGCCTCACACTTGGTAGCGCCCTCCCCAGTCTCCCCACTTAGTAGCACCCGCTCCGAACGCCACTACTAGGTATCACCCCTTCTGTCAGAAGCCCCTTCTGTTGCCCCCTCGTAGCGCCATCCTGGGCCCCCCCACGCCGGGTCACTTGGTAGTGTCTGCCCCGCGCCCAGGCTGCCGCTCCGCGTTGCCATGGTTCCGCGCGGGCCGGGCACCCCTTGCCCTGGGCCGCTCTCCACCCTCCCTTGGTCCCCTCCGGGGTGGGCTCACCTTTGAAGTAGTCGTTCGCCTGCGTCTTGAGCTCCTCTGCCCGCTTCAAAGCGCCATCAGCCGGGGGCTCGTCCCGGGGGGGCTCAGCACACTCAGTCCGCTCGCCCTCCGCCATCGCCATGCCGCAAAGCGACCCCCACCCTGGCAACGGCCGCCAGGGGCACCCGGCCGAATCGTCGCGAAGGAGTGCCGAGTTGCTGCTGCCGCTGCTGCACAAGTGTCGTAAAGCGCGGGCCCCGAAGGCGTCTTTCGCGCGCGTGCGCAGAGCCCTCTCGCCATAGAGCGCGCGGAGGACAAGGTGACCAGAGGGCTCCTAGACAGCGCCCTTCTTAGAACGAGCCAATGGGGAGGGCGAAAGGGGGCGCGCGGGGCGCGGGGGAGGAAGGCTCCCAAAGTTACCGTGTGCCAAGGCCGCGGAAGTTCGGGGCGGGGGGCGAGGGGAGAAGGGCTTCCACGGTGGGATTTCCCCGTCCCGGCTTCTCGGGTGGGTGGGTGTGGTTGCAGGGCAGCTCCGGGCCCAGCGCCGAACCAGAGCCAGGAGACTAGCCCTCCTGCCAATTATTTGTGTGACCTTGAGCAATTTAGGGGCAGTTCCCCCCCGTGTGAAAAATGCGTGGTTTCTCAAACCAAGAGAATAAAGTTCCAATCTTGAGGGCAGTGCTCCTAGCTGTTAACTGTAGGCGCCCCGGATCCCCTAGTCCTGGGCAAGGCTCAGAAGTTTGTTAGACCATCCCCCAGTCCCCAGCCTGCCTAAGTGCCTCAGTGCCCTTAGAAAAAAAACCCCTAAACTCTTTCTAAAGACCTAGGAAACCCTGAATAGTACAGCCTCAGGCAGTATCTCTAGATGCCACCCCCACCCACTGTACACCCTTGCAGGCCATCCTTTCCCAGCCCTCTGCTGGGACTCCTGTGGAACTAGAGCACTAAATCCTTTAAGGCCCTGCTGTGGCTTCCCCTCTTGGAAGCATGAGCTACCCCATGCGCCCGTCTCCTTGTCCTGGCAGCCTGATCCCACCACCTCCTGTCACAGCCAACCATCAGCCTAGAAGGTAGATACTAGTATCAGCTGCATTTTACCACTGAGGCCACTGAGATACGGAGAGGTCAGCAAACTTGCCCAAGGTCATACAATGAGAGCGGCAGAGCCAGGACTTCACCTTGTCCCACCTGATTCTGTGCTCTTCAGTCCTACTCTACTGTCTCTACGCTCCATAGCCCCACCTTGTGGGTTAGATTTTTGAGGATTTTTAGGGGTGTGTATGGGAAAGCTGCTGTAATGGATTTGAATCCCAGATTCGAATCCAGCTCAGTCCTTCCCTGCTGTGTGACCTTAGCAAGTGATCATCCTCTCTGAATCTCAGTTTCGTCCTCTGTAAAATGGGGACGATAACTGTGCCTATTATAGATGATTAGAGGAAAGTTTGATAAGATCATAGGAATAAAGTACTTTTTAATACCTACTCCATTATAAATATCCAGAGTGGGACTGAGTACCTAGAGCTGTGAGGGGAGGGGCTCTCAGAAGGTCTTGAGGGGACCTCATCTTGCTGGGAGGGCAGGGAAGACTTCCTGGAGGAGGGGGTATCTGAACCAAGATCTGAAGTGTGAGTAGGAGATAACCAAGTGAGAAGGAGGAAGGGAGAAAGGCATTTAAGGCAAGGGGGCAACAAATGTCAAGGCTTGAAAGTGTTTTCTTTCTTTGAAAAGATTCCTACATGACGGGGCACATGGCTGGCCCTGTAGAGCATGTGGCTCTTGACCTTGGGGTCATGAGTTCAAGCCCCCATTGGGCATAGAGATTACTTAAAAATAAGGAAACGTGACCAAAAAAAAAAAAAAAAAAAGATTCCTCCATGGAACATAGGAGAGGGGTTATAGAGAGACAGGACACAACAGGCACGCCCATCTGCACATGAATCTGTAGACACACAATCTCTCACACATACACTCAAGTACAGAAAACCACGTCACATAGATATCAGTATACAGAATGATAGTGTCAAACAGTCCCATATGTGTAAGCACAATTTCAACACAAAACCTCCCACACTCAGGAACACAGAAACCCGGAGTCACCAGAAACACACATAAAGCAGGATCATTTCACTCGGATACTAACACACAGGTACATGGAATTACAACTCCCCACCCCGACAGGGTCACAGAATTATTTCACAAAGACACATATGTAGAATTACAACATCACCAGGCCCACAATGTTACTTAGACCCATGCAGGAACACAGAGTCACACATACACACAGAATCACAGCCACACGGGACAACCACACCCCGAAGCAACCCCAAAGATGAGTCAACACACAGAGCTCTGGTGCCTACCAAGGCGAGGTCTTTATGGTGGCATAGAGATTAGTGGGTTTCAGAGCCAGAGTGGCTGGGCCAGTCCCTTCCCCTCCCCAGCCCAGCCCAGTTCCCTCCATTGAGGGCCCAGGTTACCCCCTGAGGGAAGGAGGGACCCGACCCTTCTTCCCCATAGCACCAATCTGGATAGGCCATCCCACGACAAAACAGAGTGAAAAGTGCCTTCCAAAAAGGAGGTGAATTGGGCTGAGAGAGGGGGTGCCTTTTTGTGTGGGAGACCCAAAAGTAGCACCATCGTAGAAACAGGGTTGGAGGGTAAGAGTGACACCCGGGTGGTGGCAGGAGTACTAAGGAGTCCTGGCCTCTCTCCCCACCCCGTGATAGGCACATAGAGCTGTGCGTGTGTCTGTACGGCTGGGGAAGTCTCCTGGATTGTAAGGGAGCCCCAGGTCCCCAAGGTACCTGGGGTAAAGTAAAGGTAAGTGCATCCCTGGAGAGCTGAGGGTTCCAAGACAGGGAAACTGTAGGGATAAGAGCTCGAGGATGATGAGGCTTGAGCATGAGGTCCACCAGTGGAGGGACCTGGAATGGGAAGACTTCAGACAGAGCAGGAATTGGGGCAAGCTGAGCAGGGCAGGAAGCCCAGAATAGAATTAGGAGGGTGGGGTCTGGAATCAGAGAGTCAGAGGTCTTAAGATTCTGAACCAGAGGAATCCACAGGGTGACGTCCAGATTCTAGAATCAAAAGAACCTGGAGGCTGAGTTCTTGAACCAAAAGAATTTGGATCTGAAATCAGAGACAGTTGGAGGCTGTGAGGCCTAGAACCAGAGGAATCTGTAGAGTAAGAGTAGAATTTGAAAAACTCTGAGGACCAAGTTCTAGAACCAGAGAGATTTTGGAGTCATCAGATCTAAAATCAGGAGCTGGGCATTGTAGGGTCTAGAACCAGAAAAACTGGTAAAGGCAAGGTCTATAATCAGAAGTCTGAAGACTAAGTTCTAGATCTAGAGTAATTGGGAGTCCTAAGATCTGGACAGCAAACTGGAGATTGTGAGGTCTAGAACCAAGGGAATCGATAGGGGGAGGTCTGGAACCGGAAGACCTCTGAAGCCAAGTTCAAGAATCAGAGAAAAGTGAGATCAGCAGATACGGAATCAGAGGGTCCTGGGGACTGTAAGTTCTAAAGGTTGGGTGGTCTCAAACCAGTGGATGGTGGTCGTCACAAGGTCTAGAGCAGGAGAGACCTAGAGCATGGAGTCTGCCCTGGAAGTACTATAATGGTTATAAGATCGACTTAAAACTCATTTTACTTCTTTTTGATGGGGAAAGTAAGTCTTGAGGGTAGAAAGTTGAAAAGGAAGGAGCTGGGCATCAAGCGTACCACCAACACGATTCAGAAATTAGGAAGTCTGGATTTGGAGCCAGGTGTATTCCAGATCAGGAAGACTAGAACCAGTATGAAGCTTGGGTCATGGGGTCCAGAGTTGGAGGCAGCTGTTGGTTGTGAGAGCTGGCATCGGCAGGAGTCAGAGCATGTGACATCTGGTACAAGGGAGACTTATATACAGGGAAAGGTCTAGAACCAGAGGACTCTGGTGGGTGTAGGCTCTGGAGCTTGAGGGACTTGGAGGCCGTGAGACCTAGAACCAGATAACTTGGGAGACCGTGGAGGTATGAAAAGAGACTGCTGGAGGTGGGGAGGTCCAGAACGAGAAAGCTGGACGTTGCGAGGTCTGGAGTCAGAGGGGTTTGGAGGATGTGTTGGGGGCGGGGCAGTCTAGAAGAGCATGTCAGAAGTTATGTGGTCTAGAACCTTAGAGAGCCGGAGGTTGCCTGGTCTGGGGGCAGAGGAAGCTGGAGGCTACCCCTGGAAATGAAACCAGTGTCCAGGCAAGGCTGGGGGCAGCGGAAGTCCCCAGTGGAGGGGCAGGCAGAGCGGGGTGGCCACTTGGAAGGCTAAGGGGCTAATCAAGTTGCTAGGGGTGAGGTCTGCCTGAAACGCCCCCCCCATTAACACCTGAGGGAGGAGGGGGGGATCAGAGTCCTGCATTCTTATGGACCCCAGGCCATTCATAGCAATTCAAAACCTATCACGAAAATGAAAAAAGAGAAATAATAATAAAAGATGGATGGAAAAGAAATGTGATTATGGTTATCGATACTCCCCAGAGCCCAGAAACACAGATCTGAACCCCAACCTCCCCCACCCCTAGTCACCCAAAATCAAGCCAGGAGAGTTGGAGAAAGGGATGAGGTCACCAGTATTGAGAACCCCAAGGGAAGTCCTGAGAGAAGGAGGAGGAGGGCTCCAGGGGCCCCCCTCCCAGAGGTCACTGAGCTGAGACCACCCCAAAGAGCCCCCAGACGTGGGGGGCAGAGGGGTGAGGGCTGAGGTAGGCCCAAGGTGGGCGGGGGGGGCGCTGAGAGGAGAGAGGGAACCCCTCTCCTGGTACCCCCATCCTGTGCGTTGGCTGCCGGCGTGGAGTGTGGTTGAGGTCCTTTCTGGGGAGTAGAAGGGAAGGGGGGCTGGCTCAGTTGGCCTGGGCCAAGCCTGCTGCTGGCTGGAAGTGGCTCCTGGGCTCAGCGGTGTCCTCATCCGGGTAGAGAGAGAGCAGCGAGGGGCCCAAGCCTGCGGGGGGAAGATGGAAGGTGGGGGATTACTCCCCAAACCCGTCTTCCCCTCTTGACAGTTAAAAGCGTGGGTGGTGAGGCAGCCGTGCCTGGATTCAAACCATGGTAAAATCTTGGGCAAATTCTATTCTCTGAACCTCAAAATGCTCAGGATATGTAAGGCAGAAGTTAACAAGGCTGGAACCACATGAGGCCTGAGTTTGAATTCCCGGCTCTGCTCTTTACTTGCTGTGTGACCTGAGGCAGGTGACTTCACCTGTCTGTGCCTGGGCTACCTGATACGTAAAACACACCAACAATACTTCCTTTCCAGGGCTACTGTGGGAAGGGAATGAGTGAATCCGTGTAAAGTGCTTTGGACAATAATTAGTACTGGTGAGTGCTCAGTAAGTGAGCTCCTGCTATTACCCAGGAAACAGGGAGACTTAGACCTACCTCACTCGTGAGAATTTACCCAGTCAGAAAATATTTATTGAGCACCTGCTGTGTGCCAGGCACGCAGGACCCAGCAGTTAACAGGACAGACGAAACTCCCTGCCCTGAGTTCTAGGGAAGGGTGTCAGTTCGGTCATGTACACAATAGGTTTTGCACAAAACTTGGCACAGAGTGAGTGCTAGATAAATATTAGCTCTTCCTTTACAAATATGTACTGAGGCCCTGCTCTGTGTCCAGCCACTGCCCTGCCTCACAGACAGTAGAGTACAGCCATGACAAGACAAGCCTGGCCCCTGCCCTCACACGGCTCACACCCACAGAGAGAGGACAGCCAAAAATCAAATAATGACATAAACACCCACATAAATATGGTCTACGATGTTATGAGCCATGAGCTTAGGAAGTTAGGGAGGGCTTCATGGAAGGCGTAATATTTGATCTGAGATCTAAAGGATGCAGTAATTGGGCGAAGAATAGAAGGAAAAGCATTCAGGCAGAAGGATCAGCATATGCAAAGGTCCTGAGGCTGTCTCCTCAAGTGAGATTACTTCAAAGTCAGCACAATGCCCTACAGAGTCCCCACGCAATTAGCGCCCCCACCCTCCGCCGCGCCACTCTGCTACAACTATACTGGCCCTGTTTTCCTCAACTAAGATATACTCCCACCTCCAGACCTTTGCATTTGTTCCCTCTGCCTGGAATGCTCCTCCCCCAGAAATTGGCACGGCTCACTCTCTCACTTCCTTCAGGTCTTTGCTCAAATGTCGCCTTCTCCATGAGACCACTCTTAATCATACTACTTAAAATTGAAATCCCCCCCACCCCCAAGTTCCCTTTCCCTTTGCATGCATTATTTTTTCCCGGAAGCACTTAGCTTCCTCTCTCACGCCCCTTCTTGTATTTGCGTCTTTATTCTGGACTGTGTCCCCCGCTAGAACGTCAGCACTGTGACAGCAGGGATTTCTGTTTTTGTTCACAGTTGTGTCTCCAGCTCCTAGGACAGTGCCTGGCATTGACTCTGCGTTCAGTAAATCTTTGTTATGTGTATGAAGGACAGAATGAACCAAAAGACCGTGACCGTGGCTGGAACAGGATGTGAAGCCAAGTGTGGTCTGAGATGAGGCAGCGGTCAGACCCCGCAGAGACTGGAGCACAAGGTGAGGAGCTTGCTCTTTCTCGGAAGAGCACTAGGGAGCCATGGATGAGTTGGGAGCAGAGGGAGGCCAGGGTCAGATTCGTGCTTTGGGAAGATCCCCTAGCTGATGTGTGGAGCTTTGGGGTGGAGCTCTGGCGACTGACAATTGTGCTGGACAATGAGAATGGTAACCTAAAGAAGCCTAGCAGTTGTCTCACTCTGTGGAGGGTCTGCAGCACCAACGTCGCGTGATGGCGGACGTTTCTCGAGCGTTTACTACCAATCAGGTCTTGTGCTAATAAACTTTTCCTGTGCTGCCCCTCCACAGATCCTGAAAACATCTCCTTAAGGTAAGAACTATTATAACAGGTCCTAAGTCTTTCCCAAAGCCACACAGCTGGGAATGACCAAGGAAGGGCAAGCCCAAATCGCAATCAGACACAGGCTTCGGGAGGCCTAGCCTGGGCCTGGACTCAGCTTCCACCCCAAGGTGCAGCTTTGGCAAGCCCCTGCCTCCCTGGGGGCCTCTCCCCCCCACCCCCCAGTGCCGCTGAGAGCAGGGAAGGGCTGTCTGTCTTTACCAAGGTCTGGTCCAGCCAATGACAGCGCCCCCCCCTCCCACCTTTTGGATTGCCCCGCCCCTCCCCTCTCTCAGCCATCTGGGGCACCTGCTTGGGGAGAGAGGGACACAGGGCTGTGCTACTCACGCAGGGGCTCATTCAGTTCCAGGAGGTGGGTGCTGGCATCCTGCTGGCTCCCTGGGGCTGGCCCTCCTGTCAGAAGGAAGCTCTGCAGGAGAAAGACAAAGCTGCCACCACCACCGTCGTCACTGTCACTGTCCCAGGAGGTACAACAGTGCGGCTGTGGTTCAGAGCGTGGCGGGGCCCAGCGGCCGCGGACGGGCTGTCTGACTGTGGGTGAAGCCAGCGTCCTAGATCTCCTCCGTGTGTCCCCGCCAGAGCCTTGTCCTGCCCTTTGTCTGTGCCCCAGCAGGTGGACCGTGCATGTGGGCTCCAGAATCACGGAGTCCTGGCTCCATGTGCTCCTGCTGGGTTTGCCAAACAGGAGATGCCAGCAGGAGGGGGGAGGAAGCAGTGCTATGTGATCCAGCTGCTTCTCTGCGATGCGCCACCTCTTGCTGATTCCCAGTGTGCTGCCCACACCTTTGCCAGTCCTGCTTTTACTTAGTTATTTTTAAAGATTTTATTTATTTATATATTTATTTGACAGAGAGACACAGCGAGAGCAGGAACACAAGCAGGGGGAGTGGGAGAGGGAGAAGCAGGCTTCCTGCTGAGCAGGGAGCCCGATGCGGGGCTCGATCCCAGGACCCTGGGATCACGACCTTAATGACCAAGCCACCCAGGCGCCCCAGTGGTCCTGCTTTTAAATGCTCCTCAACGCCCCCATGTGCGCGTGCTCTTTCCTGCCCAGACTCTGACCAATGCAGTTGCTCGTCTTCTCTTGTGCAAATGTGACCGTGAAGAATTAACGATCACGGCAACAGTATCTGAAGAGTGGTCGTGGGGATGAAATAGTTTAATCACACAAGGCATTTCGCGCAACGTCTGCCGCATAGACACTTGGTAACGATCAGCTGTGGATACCATCACACACCTCTCGCGTTCAAATAGCCCTGCTCCGAGTGAGGAGCCAGAGAGCCACGGAAGGTCCTGGAGGGAGGCCTGGTGGCAGGGGCGCAGCCTAGGCTGGGTTTTGGAAAGGGCGTCCTGGTTGCCGTTGTGCTGAAAGGACAGCAGGAGCGAGATGGAAGCGGGGAGATGGGGGAAGGAAGGGGACGGGGGATGTTGCGTTTGCTTGGTGGTTTTTATACGGTTTATCAATAGCCACTAAGGATCGGCCTGTTTTCATTTGCTTCTCATGAGTCCTGTGAGATGTAACCATCCCACTTCCCAGATGAGGAAACTGAGGTTCATGGTGGTCCCATCACCTGCTCAAGGTCTCGCAGTTACTAGGTGGCAGACCTGGGACTTGAACCCAAGTCAGTCTGACTTCAGTGTCTGGACTCTTAATGCTACACTAATAATCCGAGGCCAAGAACTGTCCTAGGTTTGGGAGGGAGGCCCACAGGAGAAGTTCCTATACATACTAGCCTTTGTCATTTCCCCCCTTTACCCTGCTTAATTTTTCTTCTTAGAACTTACCACCAACTTATATGAATTTGCAGAGCCTTTTCATACCCATGACCTGAGCTAGCAATTCAGGGTCCTAGCCTCACCTGGATGACTCACCTTCCATTTGACCTTCAGCCAGGCCCTGCCCCTCTGATTTTCCCACCCGTAAAACAGTAGGTTTAAGCCCACTAGGTTCTGAGGGCCAGAGAATCCCACAAATCCCCCAACATACCAGGCTGAGGGGAGGCAGCAGGAAATTTTCGGGCTCTGGGCTGGGGGACCGTTTGGGGGGTCTCACTCCCAGCAGCTCCACCCCCTCGGCTTCGTCCTCTGAGCTCTGAGCCAGGGTCCTGGAGGGAAACAGGTCAGAATCTCAGAACACAACAAACCTGAGCAGGTGTGGGCACCACTGTAAGCAGGTGATGAGCACTCATTCACTCTCCCAAGTGCCTGTTTATTCCTTTACTTGTGTATCTACCTATCCTTCTATCCATCAGCCATTCATCCACCCATCTATCCACCCACCCATCCATCCATCCATCCATTCACCCACCCACCCATCCATCCATCCATCCACCCGTCCATCCATCCATCCATTCACCCACCCACCCATCTGTCCATCCACCCATCCACCAATCATCCATCCACCCGTCCATCCATCCATCTATCCACCCATCCACCCACCCACCCACCCACCCACCCACCCACCCATCCATCTACCCATCCATCCATCCATCCACCAATCATCCATCCACCCATCCACCAATCATCCATCCACCCGTCCATCCATCCACCCACCCATCTGTCCATCTACCCATCCGTCCATCCACCCGTCCATCCATCCATCTATCCACCCATCCACCCACCCACCCACCCACCCATCCATCCATCTACCCATCCATCCATCCATCCATCATCCACCCACCCATCCACCAATCATCCATCCACCCGTCCATCCATCCATCCATCCATCCACCCACCCACCCACCCATCCGTCCATTCTACCCATCCGTCCATCCATCCATCCATCCATCCATCCATCCACCAATCATCCATCCACCCGTCCATCCATCCATCTATCCATCCATCCACCCACCCACCCACCCATATGTTCATCCATCTGTCCATTCATCTGTCCATCCATCCATCCATCCACCCATCCACCCACCCATCCGTCCATCTACCCATCCATCCGTCCATCCATCCATCCAGCCACCCACCCACCAATCCATCTTCCCATTCATCTATCCAGTGATCCATCTGCCACCCACCCACTCACCATCCATCCATCTACCTACTATATTCATTAATTCCCTCCCTCCCTCATTCAGTAAGCCTTTATCAGGCACCCACTGTGTATCAGGCACCCACTGTGTATCCAGCACGAAGCTGAGAGCTTTGGGAAATAATGAGATGTATCCATAAAACCTCATAGGGATAGTAAAGGAACCATTCTGGACACTAAATGGGCACATGCCTGCAACGTGGAGAGCAAAAGCTTGAGTATTAGTAATTTAATGTCTCTGGAAGGACATGGACCCTCTGAAATTATATGCAAAATTGTGCATCTGTACGTATGTGTAAATGTTCTTGGGAAAGAGTCCATAGCTTTCAACAGATTCTCAAAGGTGTTAGGAAACTTGGTTCTAGACAGTTTCTTTGACACTGTTGCAATGTTCTCTTAACTGTGACAAAAATCCTGACAAGGCCAGATATAAATATGTTGTAAAGGAGAGGGCCCTACTGGACCGGTGGGATTTGGATAAACGAGGAGAAGAGTGGAGGGCACTCCAGGGGGCACAGCCGAGGCAGAGCCGGAGGTTGGAACAAACATGGCATGGGCTGGGGATGTGGCCTGGCTGGAGCAGAGATCAGCAGGTCAGCAGGAGGAAAGATGAGGGATGGGGCTGAAACAGGAGGCAAAAGCAAGACAGGGGGTCACTCCCTTTATATCCTCCGGCTACTGTGGCTCACCTCTTCCGAGCCCCAGCCATGGGGGAGGGTGCCAAGGGGTCCCCTCTGGAAGGGCTGGAGCAGCTCAGCCGGGGGTCACTCCCCCAGCGGGGCAGCAGGGAGGGCTCAGGGGTTGGGGGCGACAGGCCATGGAAGCTCCGAGCACGGGGCCGGGGGACAGCGCCTGGAGGTCTGTGGAAGGCCCTGGGTAGCTGCTCGCTGGAGTTGAGCTGGAAGTCATCATCCATGGAGATGTAGGGGGCCAGCATCTCCAGATCCAGAGCATCGACGTCCTGCGGGAGGCAGGAGGAGGTTAAGAGCAAGGGCCTCAGCCTCAGGTGGGCCTGAGCTGGACTCCCAGCTCCACCACCTCTGAGTTGTGTGCCCGAGGTCAAGAGTCTGAGCTTCACTTTCCTCATCTGTAAAATGGGTAGAAGGACTCTGTGTAGCCAGTCACCAAGATGGCCCCCAAGGATCCTCGCCTCTTGGTATCTGAGCCCTAGTGTAATCCCCCACTACAGCAACTGGGGTTGAGCTGGGAACAATAGGCTATTGAGGAGATGACAGTGTGGGACTCCCAACATTAGGTTATAAAGATACCATGGCTTCTGTTTTTGCTGCAAACTCTCTTGGGTCACGTGCTCTGGGGGAAGCCCTACAGAGAGGCCCAAATGGCAAGAAACTGAGACGTCCTGCCAACAGATGAGTGAGTGATCTTAGACGCGCATCCTGTAGTCCCTTGCAAGCCTTCAAGTGATGGCAGCCCTGGGTGATGACATCTCGATTGCAACCTCGAGAGAGAGACCCGGAGCAAACGCCACCCCGCTAAGTGGCTCCCAGGCCCCTGATCCCCAGAAATTACGTGAGGTTGTACATGCTTGTTATTTTCAGTTTTAGGGGAATTTGTTACCCACAAACAAATGGCAGGTAGGATTTTGATCCCAAGAGTGGGGTGCTGCCCTACGGCTTTGGCACTGGGCAGGGGCTGGGGGCTGGAAGGGCTCTGGAGAGCCTGTCGGGGCCTAGACTGCCTTGAACAAACAACGTGAAGCATGAGGAGCTGGCCCGTGAGGGCATAAAGGGAGGTGAGGAATGCGTGACCAGAAGTCTGAGGAAAGGAGGTTTTTGTTGTGTGGTGGCTAAAGTTTTAGTGTCGCGTGCGGTTTTGTGGAACTCAGAACAGGTAACTAGTGAGCCAGGCGATCCAGCTACAAGATTCCCAGCCCGAGTGCTGAACGGCTGCCTGATTTCTTCTTGCCACTTGGAGTAAAGGCAAGTGGAGAGAGGAGCTGAAGGAGAAATGTGAAACACGAAGGAGCTGGGGATTTGAAGGTCTGGAAGATTCTCAACCTCGCCGTTCAAATGAAGAATTAACTTTACCCAAAACGAGGTGCAGCCTTTGCCCCAGCTCCTTGGGATTTCCTGAGTGACAGGCGTCTTTGCTCCTCATGGTGAGTCTCTGGGGCCACATCTGACAGCGAATGCCAACAAGATGACTCAGGCTGGGGGGCTGGCTGTGCCCAAAGAGCCAACCATGTGATGAGAGGATTGGGGCCACATGAGATCAGCCTAACCTCCAGGAGAAGCGTGTGTGTTGGGGAGGTAGAGATGAAGATCAAGGTCAACTGCATGGGCAAGAATTCAGCCATGCCTACATAATGACCCTTAACTGAAAACTCTGGACACCTGGGGCACCTGCCCGGCTCAGTGCGTTGTGTCTGCCTCTTGGTTTCGGCTCAGGTCATGATCTCAGGGATTGAGCTCCACTTCAGGCTCTGAGTTCAGCAGGAGTCTGCTTGGATATTCTCTCCCTCTGCCCCTCCCCCTGCTCACGCTCTCTCTCTCTCTCTCTCTCTCTCTCTCTCTCAAATAAATAATAAATCTTTAAAAAACAAACAAACAAACTCTGGACACCACAACTTGGGTGAGCTTCCTGATGTGGCAATACGCCATGTGTGCTGCCGGGAGCATGACATGTCGCCAGGGTCATGAAAGTTTTGCATTTGGGACCCTCCCAGTCCCAGATTCCACCCTATACATTTCTTCGTTTGGCTGTAATATTCTTTTGAAGTAATAAAACTATCATCATTAAGTCCAGTGCTGTCCTAAGTTCTAGAGCTACTTCTAGCAAATTATTGAGACTGAGGGAGTCAGTGGGAATCTCTGACTTTGTAGGCAGCTGGTCTATAGTGAGGGTGGCCCTGGGCAACCCCTCCTGCCCTGAGCTTGCAGCCGAGGCTGGAAGTCTTGGACAGACATGGCAGACGAGAGGACTGCGGCCCTCACCTTGGGTTTCGCTGACCCTGGGAACTCCCCAGGTGGCAAAGGATGCGAAAACTGAGCAGCGAAGAGCACTCTTGGGAGGGCATGGTCTAAAGATGAGGCCCAGGGTACGACTATAAAATTCTTTGTTAAGGAAGATCAAAGTGTTGCCTAGAATATCCCTTAGTCAGACAACAGCACTTTAGAGTTTGAGGATGTGCCCCACATACCCTCTCAATCAGACAACGGGGCTTCTGTTAAATTTCTGAGGACTGTCACTCAGCATCTCAGCAAAAGCCCAAAGCAGAGAAGGGCTTATCTCAAAGAGATTGTGGGCATGACTTCTGTCTAAAGGAGTAACCTCCGAAGAGATTCACCTAAGACCCCTACATTTTTTTTATAAGATTTTTTTTAAAGATTTTTTATTTGTTTATTTGACAGAGAGAGACAGAGCGAGAGAGGGAATACAAGCAGGGGGAGTGGGAGAGGGAGAAGCAGGCTTCCCGCGGAGCAGGGAGCCCGATGTGGGGCTCGATCCCAGGACTCTGGGATCATGACCTGAGCTGAAGGCAGATGCTTAACCATCTGAGCCACCCAGGCGCCCCTTTTTTAAGATTATTATATAAACAGTCCAAGCTGGAAGGGACAGAGATGGTACTAAATGAAGAGAGACCTTTGGGCCACCAAAGTTCCCTAACGAGAAAGAAGGTCATGAAAACCCTCTCAGCTGCAAATACACATTACCCTTTATGAAAAAGCAAGGAGGACTCCCAAGTGAGGAGCCCAGCGTCTACAGAGTGGAGACAAGAACCATGGAGAAAGGCCCTAGGAAGTAGTAGGAATGAGTTCTGATCAAGGAACTTCCCATAGTTGCCCAACCGGATTTCAAAACTGCTGTCGACCAGTGACACCTGTATGCGCTCCAGTCCTCTCCCTCTTTTTGAACAGGGGAATGCATGGCCTTACTCTGTGCCTGTCCCACCACTGTATGCGGGGCATGTGGCTGGCGGCACATCACTTGTCTCAGGGGTGAGACCAACAGGGTGAGCGCTTCACGCCCAGACCTGATGTAGGTGATGAGGTTCCAGACATTAGGCTGATACTGTCATGGGAAGAGAATTTGGGGGCACTTGGGAGGGGGTGAGTGTGTTTTGCATGAGGGAGAGACATGAATTATTGGGGGCCCCAATGATCCTTGCCTTCTGGTGTATGTGGATGCCTTCTGAATTGTACCAGGGTTGGTCTCTATGACCAATACGATACAGTGAAGTGACGGTGTGTTGCTTCTGAGATTAGGTTATACAAGACTGCATTTTCTGTCTTGGGCTCACTCTCATTATCTCCTGGGTTCCTTGCCTTCAGGGAAGCCAGAGAGCCTACGTGGTAAGGAACTGAGGCCTCCAGCCAGAGCCAATGAGGGACTGATGCCTGCCAACAACCATGTGTGTGAGCTTGGACGTGGATCCTCTAGCCCCACATGACTGTACCCCTGATGGAGAGCTTGACTTCAGTCTCACGAGAGACTCGGCAAAAACAATCCAGCTGAGCTGCTCCCAGATTCCTGAATCTCAGAAATGGTGTGACACAATAAATGTTAGTTGTTTCAAGGTGCTTGGTTTGGGGGTGATTTGTTACGGAGCAATAGATAACTACTACATCATGTTACTGTCATTCATCTAGCCGCTCAATCATCCAAACATTATCCATCCATCTATCATCTATCCAATGAACCAGTGGCCTGTCTAACTACCCATCCAAACATCCATTACCCATCCCTCCATCCATCCGTCTAACCATCACCCATCCATCTGTCCCCCATCATCACCTAATGAATACAGTGGTCCATCCATCCATCCCTCCATCCATCCGTCTGTCTAACCGTCACCCATCCATCTGTCCCCCATCATCACCTAATGAATACAGTGGTCCATCCATCCATCCCTCCATCCATCCGTCTGTCTAACCGTCACCCATCCATCTGTCCCCCATCATCACCTAATGAATACAGTGGTCCATCCATCCATCCCTCCATCCATCCGTCTGTCTAACCGTCACCCATCCATCTGTCCCCCATCATCACCTAATGAATACAGTGGTCCATCCATCCATCCCTCCATCCATCCGTCTGTCTAACCGTCACCCATCCATCTGTCCCCCATCATCACCTAATGAATACAGTGGTCCATCCATCCATCCCTCCATCCATCCGTCTGTCTAACCGTCACCCATCCATCTGTCCCCCATCATCACCTAATGAATACAGTGGTCCATCCATCCATCCCTCCATCCATTCGTCCCCTCAACCATGCTACCACCCTCTCTAAAGCTCAGATATGTCAGCCCCCAGAGCACAGAGGTAAAGACTGTTCCTTCCAGGCCAGCCCTTACCTGAGCTATATCTAGATCTGTCTCCACAGCCTCAAGGTCTTTCCCCGAGGCCAAGAGTTTGTGTGTATTCTCCATGTTCACGGGTGGTTCATCTGGGAGATCGGCCTGTGGGGAGAGAGTAGACACTTAAGGAAATCTGGAGTTTAGGAAATGTTAACAGTAAGATAGTGTGGACATCTGAGCTCAGGGGCAGAATTCAGGGTTAAATGTCAGATAGCTGGGACACCAAGGGGGTCAAACAGCAAAAGCAAATGAATTCTGGACCTGGGTGTTCAGAAGGTGGAAGTGGCCAGGGATAGATTGACAGGGAAAACTCGAAGATTCAAAGACCAAAGCCTGAGGCCAAGATATTCAGGCCCTCTTGGTGTCTGGAGTCTGGGTAAAATGATGCAGAGTCCGCTCTCCCAGGTGTACAGGTGACGTCAAAGGCCACCGTCTTATTTCTCTGGTGGAGAGAAGATCTGGGAGGTGTGGGGGGTTGGGGAAGGATGAGGAGAGTCAACACCAGATAATATGGGCCCCCGAGTCAGAGGTCACACTATCTGAACTCAAGTAAAAAAAAGTAACTGCTATGGTATATCGAGCACCTACCAGGTATCAGGTGTCTACTAAGTGCTTCCCATGAATGATCGCAATGAACCCTCACTTACACCAATGAGATGGCTACTTGCTATGATCCTAATTTTATAGATGAAGACACTGAGGGGCCACGTGTCCAGGGTAACATAGCTGGTAAGTGGCAGATTTAGGATTTGAATCCTGGTCTGTGTCATTTAAGACATTAGACATTCTTGACTCTGAGAGCCTGGATGATGGGTCACAAGCAGGAGGAGGGAGGGGTCACCCATGCCAGTCCCCAGTGACCTAGGTTTTGGTCCAGATAACAGTTGAAGAATCTGGGATCTAGGTCTTAAAGGAACCCCATCTCACCCCAACCTTCCCACTGCACAGAGGGAGAAACTGAGGCCCAGAGAATAGCAAGATTCAAGCCAAAGGCCAAAGCAGCCTGGATGCTGAGGGTTTACTTGGGAGGGACGGCTTACTGGAAGAGGACTTTGGGGGCGCCGTGTGGCTGGGGGTGCGCTGGGGGTGGCGGCTCCTGAAGTCCCATCCAGGATAGGTGCCAGGAGGCGACGCAGGTCAGGGCTGCAGAAGCGGCGGGGGTCAGCGGCCAGGGTGGCCTCGCTCAGGGCAGGGGGGTGCAGGAAGGCCAGGATCCGGGGACCAGAGGCATCTACGGGACACACAGATGGGGAGGACACAGGATGGTTATCCAGGGCTGAGGGGCAGAGCCCTCCCCACCAACCCCAGGGAGCTTCGTTGACATTTTCTATAAACAGGGTGGAGGCTGTTCACAGTGCTGGGGAGCTGATTTCTGGAGAACCCTTGCGGGACCAGGTTCTATCCCTCCAGTTGCCAGACTGTGGTGAGACCCTGAAGGGTCCTAGAGGGGCCAGTGTGGGGTGGGGGGCACACAGTAGGCTGGGGAGAGTAGCAACTGCCCAATGATGGGGAAACGTTTTAGTATTTAAAATCAGCATGGCCAGACCAAGGCACACGACTGACCCGATTCTCCAATGGCACAGAGCAGCAATCAGCCACTCCGCTCTGGGGGGGGGGGGCTTGCATATTAGGAGAAAAGACTGGCCCCAGGCCCTCAAGAAGGTTCTAAGGTCCCTGGAGGTGAGTTTTGAGCCAGAAAAGGAAAGGATACCAGTGACCCCCACACCACACCCAGGAGCATGGGCTGCCAGCAACAGCTTGAAGAAGGTGATGGCCTTGAAGAACCAACCGGAAGAGAAACTCCTCCAGGACTGGAGGCGGGGGGGGGGGGTCAGGTGGGAAAGAAGGAAGAGGGAGAAAGGAGCCAGACCCAGGAGGATCAGGATTATTGGATGCCAGTGAGCAGTGAGGTGGGAGCAGGGAACCAGCTGAAGGGTGGGGGCAATGGGGAGCCATAGCAGGATTCCAAGCAGAGGAGCAACAAGACTGAAGCAATCTCCTCTTCTCAGAGGAGAAGTGGAAGGACAGAAGAGAGAAGAGCATTCTGGGCAGAGGAAGCTGCCAGTGCACAGGCCGCGAGGCATGAGAGACTAGCATTCCGACAGCACTAAGGAAGCTGGGAGCTCAAAGTGAGTGAGAAGGGGAGGGAGGCGGGAGTCAGGTCACACAGGGCCTGGTGAGCCCCATTCTTAAAGCATCTGGGCTTTCTGTCAAGCGTCCTGGGGCCACAACCCCTCCCAGTCCCAGCCCTGCCCCATACCAAAGCTGTCCCCGGAATTAGGGGCGTCCTTCTGGGAAGGGGTGCCCCTCTGAACGGGTCTGCGAGAGTGTCTCTCCGTTTGCTCCAGGGACAGCACCACTCCGGTCTCTTCCACCCGGCTGGGGTATAGGGCAAAAAGGGGAGCGGAAGTCAGGGAGCGTCCTCGGGCCCCGGCCCAGGCAGCCCCCTTAGATGATTCCCATCACAGGAGGTGATCTTGTTCAGGGGCAGGAGGACATTGTGCAGAAAATAATTTGCCACATTTACTTGTTTCTTTTATGGATTTAATTTTGGTTGGATGCTTTTTATTATAATAGCATTTAAAATAAAGTTACGTGTGTCTTCCCAAGCTCTCTCTGTGGAAGGAGACAGGGGAAAAAAAAAAAAAAAGAGTTGGCATTTAACACAGCTTGGATAGAAAGGGGAGATGGGTGGGGGGAACGGGGAACAGAGAAGGTGAGAGTCAAAAGGCGTAAGAACGAAATATTCTCTTTATATTTACTTATAAACATACTCTTATAAATGATTGATGAATTATATGTATTTAACATTCTTACATTACCAAATATGAAGAATTCAGAGGGATATACTTTAATGAATAAGATTTTATTTATGAAGTTTCTATTCATAGACATTTTTCATATTCAAGGGAATGGATTTATAAATATATCCTTCTTATGCCCCCGCGCTTACCTTCTCCCCAGTCTCTAGCTGCTGAGACAACCCAAATGTTCCGAGCCCAATCGGCTTTTGGAGAATTGGCCAGGGGGCTGAAAACCAGGCCGTCGTTTGCATCTCATTTGCATAACAATACCCAGGCTAGCGCAGGGGTGGTCCTCCCACTGGCTCTTTGAGAAGCTACACCCCTTCCCCACCCTCACCAAACCCCTTCTGGGCTGGACCACCTCCCAGTTTAGGCTGGACCAAAGCCACACCTTCCCCTTTTTGAAAAAACGCCAGCATGCACCTGGCCCACATGTATACGCACGGTTCACGGGAGCACAAACAGGAGCACTCATATACATCCAAGTGTATACACAGACAGATGTGCACTCATAATCCCTATTCCCAGGCTCACGCATGTGCATATTCGGCACATGAAGTTGACTCATTCGTTCATTCATTCGTTCATTCCATAAACATGTCCTAGACAACTAGTACTGTCTGGTGGCTAAGAGCAATGGACCTACAGCCAGCAGCCTGGGGTCAAATCCCAGCCGTGCCACTTAGAAGCTGTGTGACCTCGAGCCTGTGGCTGAACCTTTCTGCGCCTCATTTTCCTCCTCTGTAAAGAGGCAATATAATAATACCTCCTCCCAGGCACCTGGGTGGCTCAGTTGGTTAAGCGTCTGCCCTCAGCTCAGGTCATGATCCCAGGGTCCTGGGGTCGAGTCCCGCACCGGGCTCCCTGCTCATCAGAGAGTCTACTACTCCCCCTCTAATGCTCTTCCCTGCTCATGCTCTCTCTCTCTCAAATAAATAAGTAAATAAAATCTAAAAAAAAAAATAATAATACCTCCTCCCCAGGTTATTAGGAGGCCTCAGTGGGCTAATACACATAAAATGCATAGAACTGTGCCTGGCAAATGGTGAGCTCTATGTAAGTATTTGCGATTCTTGTTTATTGAACAACTACTAGGTGCCAGGCGCTGTTCTAGGTGCTGAAGATTCAGCAGTGCCCTATGTAAATGAGTTTTATTCTTATAAAGCAATTGCTCACTGCAATGGAGGGAGGCTTAGGTCTGGAAGGGGAGGAGTTTTTATACTACAAAGTATAAGCATCTGAGCACACACAAATAGCCACACAACTGCACACCACACAACGTACACATAACAAGGACAATTAATACCATACGCTCCTTATTTCACTGTAATTAAGTAAGCTATTCCTTCTTCACCCAAGTCTGCCAATGAAGATGAACGCTCCGGGCCTGCTCTTTGCTTAGAGTACAGAAGACTGAAACCACAGGGCCTGGCCATAGAAAGGCAAATCTTCACAATGAATAAAAGGAGTTTCCAGAAGAGGCGGGGGCAGGTCCCCTCTCCTTCGCAGTGACAATGGCAAGGCCCCTCTTGCTATGTGGACAAGTTATTCAGACTCTGATTTGGAAAGATGTTAAAATGAGAACATTCCACAGACGATCAGTCTTGTTTTCTTGTGCCATACAAAGACTATGGATATTCCTGCTACCCGCTTTTTTTTTTTTTTTAAGTAGGTTCCACACCCAGCATGGAGCCCAACATGGGGCTTGAACTCACAACTGTGAGATCTCGAGACCTGAGCTGAGATCAAGAGCCAGATGCTTAACTGACTGGAGCCACCCAGGCTCCCGTCCCCACTTCTGTCTTCAAATAGAATCTGTCCTTGATCAAAAAGGAGTAGGGAAACACCTAAGGCTTTAGAAATTGATACCATGTCCTGGAAGATAATTTGCAAAGAAAAGCTGTAATTCTCTGTTTTCTGTGCTAATCTGCTGCCCCTTGTCACAATGTTGTCATGGTGAAAAACTTCTAATATGCTGAATGCAGTGGAGGACAGCCTGTGATTTACCACTGCACATCCATTAGAATGGTTAAAATTAAAAGCAAAGAAGACAAAAACAGACAACACAAAATGCTGGCAGCCATGCAGGAGAACGGGAACCCTCACATTGCTGGTGGGAAGGCAAAATGGTGCAGGCTTTTGGGAAAATGACCTGGTCGTTTCTTATGAAGTTAAATATACACTGACCATGCCTAGGTGTTTATCCAAGGGAAACGAAAACATGACCTCACAAAATCTTCTATGAGAATGTTTACAGTAGCTTTTTTCGTAATCACCCGAAATAGGAACCGGCCCAAATGTCCTCCAACTGGCGAATGGATAAACAAACTCTGGTCTGTTCATATTCATACCGTAGAACACCACTCAACATTAAAAAGGAGCGACTGTGATACACACAGCAGAGATCCATTTTAAATATATTATGCTAAGGGAAAGAAGCCAGACTCAAAATGTTCCATCCTGCAGGATTCTGTGAACATGACATTCTGGAAAAGGCAAAATGCTAGGGGTCACAGAACAGCTCGGTGGTTGCCAGGGACTCGGGGTGGGGGTGAGGGGTGTTTAGGGGAGGTGGGATTCACCATGACAAAATATTTTTGGGTGATTCTCTATAGCTTGATTGTGGAAGTGATTACACAATCCCACGCCTTTGTCAAAACTCATAGTACCGTAGAGCAAGAAGTGAATTTATTATATGTAAATTACACTTCAATTTTTAAAAAGCAAAAAAGCCCCCATGATTCTGCTAGATTTCTCACTTTAATTTGGATATAGAGTACTTTTCAATTTCAGTGAACAGTACGCACACGTGCGTGGGTGTACTGTACAGACACCCACGCACGTGTGCGTACATGCAGACACACCTGTGTGCATCCAGTCACACACGGTCTGCATACACGGACATGTGAGCACTCCCTCTCACGGTCATGTGCGCGCACACACACCTAACCACACCCATGCAGACCAGACCCACGCACACCCCCTCCCACTTACCTGATCAGGAAGTGGACGCAGACGATACTCTCAGACTGGGGACCCCGGCCCCCTGACACCACTGTGGCCTGAGTCTGGGTCCACAGATAGCCACCACTCCGGGCCAGGAAGCGATACTGCCCCGTTACTGCCTGGCCCTTGCTCAGCACTGGGGAGGGGGACGGGGAGGGGTCAGGGCCATAGAAGGGGCAGATGGGGAGAAAAGGCGCTGGGGGCAGGGGCTTGGGTACCAGGGACCAGGGAAGAGAAGGTTCCTTGGGGCGTGGGGAGCAGGGAGCTGGAGTCGGGGTGTGGGGGGAGGCTCCCTGGAGCATGGGGAGCTGGGGAGCTGGTTTCAGAGTGCCAGGAAGTCTCACGTACGGGTGTGGATGCTCTGGCCAACAGCGTCCGAGTCCAGAGCGTGAATGTACTCGTAGGCGGAGCAGCCGATCAGATCATCAGGGCTGTAGCCAGCGACCTCCGCGATCCTGGGGTGGGTGCAGTGGGGCCCGGTCAGTTCAACTGGCTGAGGTGGAGGGTGGGGCTGGGGGATACAGGGATGAAGCCAGCAAGACAGAGGCAGACAGGGTTGTAACAGAGAGAAAGGGAGAGTAAGAAAGAGAAAAGGGACTGTGACAGGCTGAACAAGGGCCCTCGGAGAGGTCCGCCTCCTAATCCCGGGGACCTGTGACTACTGTGACCTCTGCGGGGGGGGGGGGGGAGGCAAAGGGGACTCTGCGGGGCTGATTAAGGGAAGGGTCTTGAGATGTGGAGCTTCACCTGGACAAGCCAGATGGGCCCCCTGTGGCGACAGGGGCCCTTACAGAGAGATTCGGAGAACAGGACACGTTCTGTGGAGGCAGATGGCAGGGCCATGGGTTTTGAAGATGGGAGGAAGGGGCTCCAAACCAAGGAATGTAGGAAGATTCCAGAAGTGTTTAAGGCAAGGAGCCTCCAGAGCGCTGAGACGGTGAACGTGCGTTGTGCTGAGCCCCTTGGCTTGTGGTGATTGTTACAGACGCAGCAGGAAAGGGACAGGCGTGATGGGGACGGGGTGAGTAAAGAAAAGGAAGAGAGAGGGCGCCTGGGTGGCTCAGTTGGTTACGCGACTGCCTTCGGCTCAGGTCATGATCCTGGAGTCCCGGGATCGGGTCCCGCGTCGGGCTCCCTGCTCAGCGAGGAACCTGCTTCTCCCTCTGGCCCTCCCCCCTCTCATGTGCGCTCTCTCTCTCTCTCTCTCTCTCTCTCTCATTCTCACTCTCTCAAAATAAATAAATAAATCTTTAAAAAAAAAAAAAGAAAAAGAAGAGAGAAAAGGAGCGGGGGAAGAGAAAGGAAGAAAGAAAACCAGAAAAAGAAAGATAGGAAGAAATGAATAAAATAAGACATAATAATGATGATAATGATTAAAAATATACACTTCTGGGGGTGCCTGGCTGGCTTAGTCGGTGGAGCATGTGACTCTTGATCTCAGGGTCATGAGTTCGAGCCCCACTGAATAAAAAAAAAATTTTTTTTTAAAAAAACACAGCTCTATAGTGTTCTGCACCAGGAAACACACTGGGTGCTCAGAACAACTGCTCTAAGGAGGTTCTGGTTTCACTCCACAGGACAGACCAGGAGAGCACGGTGCAGAGAGGCGCCCGCGTTTGGCCAAGGGTACACAGCCAGGCTTTAAACCCGAGCTGACGGAGCCCAGGCTTGCCACTCCCAAGCATGACTCCAGGGCGAGGGAAGGAGGGAAGACGCAGGAACATGAAGGGCTGAAGGGAGAGAGGGGGAGAGGGAGGAAGAGAAGGAGAGAGAAAGGGAAGGATGGGGGGGCGATGAATAAGGACAGTGTGCTGAGTGCTGCCTTCCGTGTTGGGCACTGCGCTAACTGCTTTAGGCGCACCGACTCATTTAAGGAAAGCAACAGAAGGACAGGGAGGGAGTGATGAAGACTCAAAGGGGACAGGGAGAGAACCCAAGGTAAAAAGACCCACAGAGAATGCCAAGACGGACAGCCACAGAGACAGAGATAGATGGCATCAGAGAGAGATGGAGATGGACCAGAGGGAGAACCAGGGGGCGGAAGAAGAACCAGTGAGGGACCCTGGGCAGAAAGGAAGAGGAGCCGGGCCAGTGGAGGGGTGGGGGGGCAGCGGGGCTCCTGCCCACCTCTCATCACAGTAGGTGAACTTCATGTCCAGGCTGTGGCGGCTGAGGAAGGCCCCCCGGCCTAGTGGGGGCTCCAGGCTGCCCGGGTGGGGGATGGCTTCACAGATGAGCACCAGGCATTGCAGGGGGGGCTCCAAGTTGGGGCTCCCTGCTGGGGAAGTCTGTGCAGGGGGCTTGTAGGCCCTCATGTGTCCAGAGCAGTGCAGCACCTGGTTGGGGTGAAGGAGGCAAGGCAGGGATGCACGTGGGCCTGGGGCTCCCATGGGGCTGGGAGGTATGTCTCTGGGGGCCCCACTGGGAGCTGAGAAGGAGAAACCTCTACCCTCCTCCAGGCCGGGCCCTGCCCACCTTCCAGGTGGCCGCCTTGAGGTTGAGGGTGCGCCCGCGGCTGGTGAGGGTGCTCTTCATGCGCAAGGAGAAGCACCGCTCGGTGGGAGCCTCCGGCTTCTTTTTGGACAGGCCTGGGGAGGGCCACGGGGAGGGGGGTGAGCAGGTCACCAGGAGGCTCTGGACACGGCCCAGTTCCCTCCAGCACCCCGCCAGCCTCATTCCCCAGAGTTGAGACCTGGAACCAGGGAGGGGCCCCCACGGGGAGGGAATGCTCCTTCAGATACCCCAGGGCAGGGCCACGTCCCCTCTTCCATCTTCCTCAGTCCGGTCGTCCAGAGGAGGAGGGGATATGCTGAGGGGAGGGTGGAGCCTCAGCTTCTATAACCAGGGTCAGAGGCCTCTGAGGAACTCACTCTGCTGGGGGGTCAGGGCGTCCTGGAGCTCCTCTTGGTCACAGGGATGGATGAAATCAAAGATACTGTGTCCGATGAGCTCAAGCTGCCAGGGAGGGAAGCAGAGGGCGTCTGGGAGGAAGAGCACTTTCACCGGAGTTCTCCTTCCCATCCTCACCATCCCTGCGCTGATTCACGAGCCTGGATTACTTCACTAGTCCATTCATTCATTTGTTCATTCGTTCATTCATTCACTCACTCACACGCTCACTGAGCAACCATGGCTTTAGCACCTGCTATAGCCAGGCCCCCTTCCAGATGGGTAGGCAGAGCTGTGACCACACAGACAAAATCCCTGCCTCTCAGAGCTTACTGGCTAGCGGGGTAGATGGTCAATAAGGAAACAAATAAAACAAAACAACACAGATATAAAACAAAATGCTAAGTATTAGGAAGAAAACTAGCGTAAGGCCATGAAATGATGGCATGCTATCTTAGAGGCCGTAGTCAGAGTCTGTGTCTTGAGGTGATATTTAAACAAATTGCTGAACCAAGCCAGGGAGGTGGTCATGTGGCTCTCTGGAGTGTTCTGAAAAGAGGGAACAGCAAGTGCAAAGGCCCTGAGGTGAGACCCCATTCAGATCCCACTGTTTGCCAAGCCAAAGATTCGGCAGGTTGTTTCAATTCAGGAAACGGGCATGGTGCTGGCAGGAGGGGGCCTCCACAGCTCACAGTCCAGTGAAGAGGGATCTCTCTCCTCTGACGGCACCTCCTGTAGCTGGATTCAAATCCTGGCTCTGCCACTTCCTAGCTGTGGGGCCTTGGGACATTCACCTCTCTGAACCCAAGAAGAGCTCAAGCTAACAGAGAAATTGGTACCAGGAGTGGGATAACAAGGAAGGAGAAAGGAATAGATGCCAACTATGGAGCCCATTTATGTGAAATAGGAGAAAGAACAATAACTCTCCTGTGAGGCATGCTGTATGGATTTGCTGAAATCAGTTCTCCCCTGTGTCTCCTGCTTTCCCGTCCCCAGACCGCTGCTCATACTCCTCTTCTCCCGCCCAGGGCCCTGCACCCCTCCCTGTGGATGGACCCTCAGCCTCTAGTCTTTTTTTTTTTTTTTTTAATATTTTTTTTTAAAGATTTTATTTATTTGTTTGAGAGAGAGCGAGAGAGCATGAGAGGGGGGAGGGTCAGAGGGAGAAGCAGACTCCCCGCCGAGCAGGGAGCCCGATGCGGGACTCGATCCTGGGACTCCAGGATCATGACCTGAGCCGAAGGCAGTTGCTTAACCAACTGAGCCACCCAGGCGCCCCCTCAGCCTCTAGTCTTATCCCTCCAACTCTACCTCTGTGGGAACCAAGAGGGAGCTTTTCAAATGGTAAATCCGATTCTGCCTCTCTCACAGCCTCTCCCCTGATGAAAATCCATCCACGGTTCCCCAGTGCCCTGGCAATAAACCTAATTTGGCCCTAAATTATCCAGCTCTGTTGACCTCTCTAGACTTTTTTCTCTCACCTTTCCCACTGCACTCTGCACTTAGCCAGGATAAACATCTTTATTTCCCCCCAATGCTCTGTTTTATCTCACCTCTGGGTCTTTGCATATTCTGTTCCCTCAGCCATGCACATTCCCAGTCTTCACTGTTCCCATCCATTCCCCATAACTTCTGACTGGCTAAGTCCTTCAGGTTTCAGCTCAGATGTCTTCTTTTCCAGGAAGCCCTCGACTCCCCCTTGAGGCTGGCTCAGGTAACCCCCTTCCCCTGGCTCACAGGGCCCCCTAGGCTGCCCCGTCCCAGCCCTGACCCTTCTGCATCTTCCTGTCTGGTGACACATCTGTCTCTCCTCTGTGCTGTGAGCCCTGTAAAGGCAGGGCTAGGGCAGTCTCGGTCACCTCTGTATCCTGGCATCACCTGCACAGGGCCAGGCACAAAGCAGACAGCTCCTCTCACCTGACTGAGGCCCAGGTGTTTGCTGACATTCTCCGACAGGTAAGCCATGTCTCCCTCGGCAGTGAGCACCATGACGAAGCCCTCCAGGGCTTTCAGGTAGCAGGCATCCAGAGCTTCGCCCCCTGCTCCCACCTGGTTCCACTCCCCTGGTGTCCGCATCAGGGTGGATGGCGTGTCTCTAGTCAGCCACGGAGCCACCCTGGCTAGCCTCCCTCTGCCTTCCCTCACTCAGAAGAACTTGCAGGTGCCCCCAGGTGAGCAAGAATATATGCCAGTGGTTTGGGAGTCCCAAGGAAGGGGGCAGGGCCACCAATGATTATAATCCTCGGGGGGCAGAGCTTCCCAAGGGCACAGAATTCTAAGGAGGTGGGGGTCTCGCATGAGAATCAAATCCTAAGGGGGTGGGCCTGCTACGGGGACAGACCTCTAAAAGGATGGGATTCCCAGGGGTCAAAATTTAAGGGGCCAGGAGCTAGAGGGAGTCAGAATTCTAAGCGGGGGGCAAGCCTCCCAGGAGTTCAGAATTTCAGAATTCTTGGGGCAAGACCTTGTAGATGGGCAGAATTCTAATAAAGCAGGGACTCCCAGGTGACCTTGTAAATAAAATCTTTTCAGGGTCTCGGGGACTCCAAGGGGAGTGTGTGTGTGTGTGTGTGTGTGTGTGTGTGTGTGTGTGTGTGTGTGTGAAAGCTCCCTGCAGGGTAGAATTCTAACTGGGTGGGAATTCAAGAGGGTGGCACTGAGGGGAGGGGAGGCAGACCTAGGGAGCTAGGGAGGGGACTCTCTCAAGTGGTCATTAAAAATTGGGCAGCTAAGCCTCGCAGGGATATTTGTTGCAAGAAGGTCGCCCTGGGGACCGAATCCTACGGGTTGAAGCACCCAAGGGAGTTAGCTGGCCTCCAATTCCTTAGAATGCCAACCCGAAGGAGGTGGGGCTTCCCAAGGGGCGGGGCCTCGCACGTGATAGACCAGCGAGGGGGCGGGGCCTCGCCAGGGAAGCCGCTCCCAGGGGGTGGGGCTCCGCCGGGAATATGTTAAGGGGCGGGGCCTTGTCGAGGTGGGACTTCCCGGGGGCGGGGCTCACCTGCGGCGCAGAGGCGGTGCATGCGCAGGTAGCTGATGGTGAGGCGCATGATGGAGGCCTTGTCCAGGTGGGCGCTGACCCCGCGAGCGAAGGGCAGCGTGTGCGCCAGCTGGTACAGCACCTCGGTCTCCTGGCTGCGCCGGCTGCGGGCCGCATCCCGGGACTTCTCCTTGCGCAGCTCCGTGCTCGACCTGCGGGCATCGGCAGCGTTCACTGGCGGCGCCCCCGGAAGGGAAAGAGTTGGATGGGACATGCACGTGGGGCGCTGCCACATGGGGCCCGGGCTCCCAGAGGGCAGGGCCGCGACCGTGCAGGGCTCGCTGTGTGGCCCGGAGCTGAGTTCCCGGAGCTCTCTGGGCCTGCGAGGGTTATACTCCGGGGCAGCTCCTAGCCGCAGATTTTATCTGTCCCTGCGCCAGCCCAGGCTGCCCCCAGCGCCTCGCTCTCTAAGGCGTGCCCGGGGCCCGCTGTCCCCTCCCTGACTTATCTGCTGTTTGTTCCCCGGGCTTGGGACGCCTGGGGGACAGGGAGGCCTCCTGCTGGGAGGGGGCTGGCCGAGCTGGCCCGAAGCCAGGGAAGGGAGGGAACATGAAGATGTCAGCAGCCTCCGGGCCCCCTGCCCTCCAGCCTCCCAGAACCCCCTCTCCTGCCCTTTCCCCTCCTCAGCTGAGCTGAATCCTCAGAATCTTAGAACACAGATCTCAAAGTCCAACCACCCACCAACAGGGGCCCTGCCGATGTCACACAGCAAACCAACCCGAGTGTTCTCTGGAGCCAACAGCTAACCACTCACCCCTACCCTTTAATCCGCTTCAAATGTGGGATGGGGGGGGGGAAGGGGAAGAGGGATGAGGACTGTTTTGTCAGAAATATCTGCCACTTATCCAGCTTTTTTCCATCAGTGCCCTGTGCCAAGTGGGTAACTTACATTAACCCACTAAGAGCTCAGACAACCCCAGAAAGAAGGTAATAACGTTATCCCCATTGAACAGATGAGGAAACCAAGGCACAGAGAGGTTGTAGTGCTTGCTCCTAAGGAGTGAAGGCAGGTTTGAACAGTGGTCTGCCTGAGCTCTTCAGTTTTCTCTGTTCTATGGCCCTGGGTTTATCTCCAGGTTAGTGCTTCTCACTGTCTTAAATGTCTGAATCCAAACAACAGGTTTTGAAAAAAAAAAACCGGAGTATATTACATATAGTACAGTATGCATAATCTTCTGTATATTTATAATATTGATAAAACCGTTAATAAGCAGTTACGATTTGCTGAGCATGCATGGGTCTGGCCCTGTTCTAAGTACTCTGCCTGTGTGCACTCATTCAATCCCAGGACGCACCTTAAATTTCCACTTCACAAAGGGGACACCGGGGCTCTGAAAGGTAAAGTCCTTTGCCCAAAAAGTCACAAAGCTAGTATTGGCAGAGCCGGGATTTGAACTCGGGCAGTGCAGTTCCAAAGCCTTCCTTCTTCTCTCTGATCCCTTCCTTGTGACCCACCCCGGGGGAAGCAGAACTCTAGGAAGGGAGGCTGTCCCTTCCAAAAACCGGAGGCCACTCCTGGGGATGGCATCAACCTCGGGGCCAAGCAGGAGACCTGCAGCCCCACCCACAGGCCTGATGGGGAGAGGGGAGGGGACTGTCCTGTCAGGCTGCAGATGGAAAAAACTCCATGCAACCAGTGGGAGGCACAGAAGGGGGCAGGCTGGGTGGAGGGGTGGAGGGAGCCAGCAGTCACCCCCATCCCCTCCCTCCTGGCTGGTGGGAGGCAGGGGCCTCCAGCCCTACTCTGCCCAGAGGACATTCCGTGCTGTCCTGTTCTGTTCCAGCCCTGTTTGTCTTCCTGCCCAGAGGGTGGGGGTGGGCGGGCCTCCCTGAGCCGGGGGCCCAGACAGAGGGAAGAGGGAGTGGGAGCGGGAGTGGGGGATGGGGGTGGGGCCGGCCCCCCACCTCCTGGGCAGCTGGGCTCAGCAATCCTCTCTGTGGCTGACTTCTCCCTCCATAGAAGGAGCCAGCTGGTGGCTGCACGGGACCCTCCTTCCAGCTCCCAGCCTGACCTCTGGATGTTCTTCTGACAGGAAGTCCTGGCTTCAGAGAAGCCTGGGTCTCCAGCCTTTCTTTCATTAAACTGAGCAGGGATGAGTTCGCCCAGAGCAGGGTTCCAGTCTCGACTCCACTACGTAAGAGCTGTGTTACTTTGGGACAAATTGCAGGCCTTCCCTGAGCATAACGACACAACCCCACAGGGTTGTTTTAAAGATTACATGCATTCATATACGTCAAGGACTTAGGACAGGGCCTGGCAATTGGTAAGTGCCATGAGAAGGCTAAACTTTTTATTATTCCCTCTTTGTCGACATCAGGGACGGAAGGCTCCGGAGTCTCCTGCGCACTGGAGAGACCTGTGGGCTTTGGTGGTAACCCCGTGGTGTGGTGTGTGTACAAGACCTTCACACAGGCGCCTTGGAAGTAGACCAAAGCATCATGAGAGTAATCATCATGATCGCTTTGCTGTACTGAGCACTCAAGGAGCTAGAGACCCCCTTAAATCCTCTCAATAGCCCGATGCAGCAGGAAAAGTGGTCTCCCTTTCACAGGGCCTGAACCTGAGGCTCTGAGCAATGGCATCACTGGCCCAAGTAACCCAGCTGGTAATCAGGCCCCCCCCACCCCACCACACAGTGCAACTCTGTTCCACGCATCTCAGTGAGTCCCATGCTGTATCTACTTCTACCCAGAACACTGTCTGACTTGAGCACAGTTTATTGCAACCCGTGGGGTATCTTGCCCCTAAAGATCGGTTCCCTCACTGCTCCTTATTTTGATGTGGTGCAAGGGAGGGGAGGTATGACCCCCCATTTTCCAGGATATGTCACTGAGGCTCAGAGAGGCAGTCACTGGCCCAAGGCCACCCACCCAAGAAGCAGATGAGCGGGGATCTGAACCTGACTTTAGGGCCTCTGCTCTTAAATGCGTGCCTGGGTGGGCACGTCCACCCCAGGGGCCCCCGCCCTGTCCCTCCTTTGCCCGGTGGCCTCAGTGCCTTCCCCTTGTCCCACCTCTGCTGCCTCCGGATTTCCCCAGCTGGCCAGCCTCCCCAGCTGGCCCCATGCCCAGCCCTGGTCCAGCCCCCTGGCACCCTGCCCAGCTTGGGACGTGCAGCTGGAACCCTGCCACCCTTCCTCTGTGTTCCAGCAGAGAACAGAAGGCGGGGCCAGGGTCTGGAGGCCCCAGAGTGAGGCCTGGGAATGGGGGCTGGGGCCCAGTACCCCCCGCCCAACCAAGAGAGGGAGAAGCCCACCTCTGAAGAAACTGCCACCAGAGAGCAAAGGCAAGGAGAAAGTAGGAAGACCCTGAGCCACATTCAGGGCTGCTCTTGGCCCTCTCTCTTCTGACACTGAGCGGGTAGTGGGGGTCTTGAAGAAAGTATAGAGGATCTATGGGGCCTTAGGCTGTCCAGAAGCAGGGTTTGGGTTTGAGAAAGGACTTGGGGTGGGGTCAGTCAGGAGGAGTATCTCTGCCTCTGCCTCTGCTCATTCCCAAGGACATGGTAATCCAGTGGGGTACCTGTACCCAAAGTCCATCTTCTCTGGGAACCCTCGGATCTGGGGGGCACCCGGGCCCTTATACCCATCAGGGACTTCCCAAGAACATCCCTGCCCGGGGTAGGATGGCAGTAAGCCTGAGCTGGAAGAAGGGAAAGGGGTGAGGAGGTACGGGGGCCCACTCACCATCACCCAGGCCCCCTTTGGCCCAAGGGCCATCCTAGGGGTGCAGGAGGGGACGGAGCGTGGCCAGGATCCGGGTGCGAGTTATGAGTGGGTGGTGCGCAGCACTGGGATGACACCACAGGAAAGGGCTGGCCTTGGTGGGGAGGGGGGGAGCGCCCCAGCTCAGCCAAGAGGGGCCCCCACCTAGCCAGGAGGGGGCGCTGGGAGGGGCTGCGCTGAGACTGGCCCAGAAGGGGTGGGATGGAGTTCCCTGGCAGGCCCAGAGCCAGAGACTGGAATAGAACTGAAGGGGGGAACAGCAGGGGAGGGGGGACTAAAAAACATGGGGGTGTGGACAGACCCAATCAGACCTGGGAAGCCAGGGAGGAGGGAAGGGGGTGAGGCTTCCTGGATGCCTCAGATTGGACAAGGGAAACCAAGGGCCTGCAAGATTTTCCAGGGCCCCAAGAAAACATGGCCAGGTAGACCCCCTGGCATTGGACCCAGAGCACTCAGCAGATGGAGGTGATCACAGAAACCTACCCTCTGGCCAGTAGGACCCAGCTGAACACTTCGGCAGGGGGTGCTCCCATCAAGGCTTGCACTGAATCAGGCACAGCACCCTCCATGGGGGATTCCCCAAATAAGGCTTGGATGGTGTGCCCCTGTCCACAGTCACAGGCACTGAGTGGGGGTGGAGAGGGAGATAAGGGGCTAGACTTTGGGAAGTGGGTCAGGCTGTTTCTCTGTTATTAAAAGGGGTGACTCTACCTTTCAAAAGGATACAAAAAGGTCCCTGGGAACGGTCCCAGGTAGTTGCTGAAAGGGGACCCCCCCCTGCTTATTTCTAAGGAACCCAAGGTTTGAGAGACTGTCAGGGAGCATCCAATTATAGGGGATCTCTCTCTGCTCTTGAACTCAGAATCTGACTTCCCATTCCAAGGGACTCCCTGGATCTGGGAAGGCTTAGTTTGGCGGTTACCCCATATACCCTAGGATCCCCAGAGTCCCGTGGCAAGGAACAACCTCAATTCTGGGAATTCGGAGGCCAGTAGGTTCAATACGTGGAAAGAGAATGCCTTCCGCAGAAGCCCGGGAACTACTCGAACACAAGCACCCCCAATTCCGTACGGACCCTAACCTGGAGGGAAAGCGAACCCGGAGCAGCAGGAAATTGGGGATCACCACCCTGAAGTCACTCCAGGCTAAAGGGGCGGGGCGGGGCAGCCGGGGACTTGGGGAAATCCCCCTTGCCTGCAATCCCGTAGGGTGGAGGGTGCGCCGGGGATGTGCCTCCAACCGCGCGTCCCGGGGCGTCCTCGGCTTGCACCCGCGCATCCCCCACCCGGCTCGGGGGGGTCCCTGGAAGGAGAGCCCCCCGCTTCCCATCATTCCTGCCCCGAACCCGAGTACCTTGCGCGCTGTAGCCCCAGCGCCATGGCTCGCCGTCGCCGCTCCGGAGCCCTTCGAGGCCCCTAGCCCCCTCCCCTGGCCCAGCGAGCCCCCTCCCCAGCTCCGCCCCCCGCCGCGCCGTTGGCTGCGCCGCGCCCGGCCCGCGGCTCCGGTTGGACGACGGGTGTGTCACTTCCCAGAAAGAGGCGGGACCAGAGGCGAAGACCTGGAACTCCCGGGGGGGGGGGGGAATACCGCGGCGTACACCGCCCCCCAGCCACTCCCCTAGCCGCGGGCTTCCTCGGCAGTGTCGCCCGCAAGGTCCGCGGGCCGCGCCTCCTGGCCCAGCCTCTCTCGCCAAGTTCCGACACCAGCCCTCTCCCGAACCACCCAGTTCACTCTGACCTGACACCGCACCCTTTAACCCTCACCCCCGGCCCACCCCTCCATTTCCCACCCCCGGTTGGGCCCCTCAGACCACCAGTCCCACCCCCTGCAAGTCGCCTAGCTCTGCTTCCTCCATCTCCTCGTCCTTATCCACGGAGAACCCCCGCTTCTCGCCACCCATACCGCAGCTCTACAATCCCTCCCCCTCTGTATCTCGCCATTCCCTCTCGGTCCGCAGCCCCTCTGCCCCCATCCCTGCAGCCAGTACCCCCCACCTCACCCCCCTCCTCCAGTGTGGCACCCTTTGTACCCCAGCCCCACCTCCTTGCCTCCCTCACTCCCTTTTCAAGTTCCCACTGTTGAATGATTAAGTTTATGTCAAGTAAATATGTAAAACCCAAACACACCCACTTTTTAAAAGGGCAGAGAAATGGTATCTTTCTACTAGTGAAGTAAGAAGAGAGAGGTACAAGGTCACCAAGGAGTGGCTAAAGCATTAGGATTGGCTAGGGAACCGAGTGTGTGTGTGTGCGTGTGTGTGTGTGTGTGTGTGTGTGTGTGTATGGGACGGTTTACTAATCCACAGGGGACCGGTATTCTGGATGCAGCTTTGGACAGGGAAAAGGATACTATAGCCAAAGTTTCTAGGATTTGCCCTCACTCAGCTTTCTTGTGGGGAACCATTTCTTTCGGCTCTCACTCTATTAAATTTGAATAGGGCTGGCCATAACCCTCACCGCACCAGCTCCAGAGACATAGGATCCCAACCTAGCCAATCAGTTTATTCTGTTTCCTTGGTCACAGTAATTGGTTCAGGGAAGGCATGTGACCTAACCTGGCCAGTGAGAACCAACCCTGAGACATTTGCTGCAACTAAAGAAAAAGGTTCTTTATTTCTACTGGAGTTGCCCAGCTGGTGGGAGGTGAGCCTGTCACCAGGAAAGAAGAGGCTTTATGAGATGAAAGTTTATACAGAAGAAAGCAGAAATGAAAATTTGTGAAAGACGGTCCTGACATCAGCACTTGGGTACCTGGATCCAGCCGTACCTGAACTTCACTCTACTCTCAGAACCATTATGGGCTTTTTTGGCTGTTGCTGTTGTTGTTAAATATTACTTTATTCATTTACTTTGTGCTTAGATTGGTGTGAATTAATTTCAGCTGCTTTCACCCAAAAGAAAGAATCTTGATAAACAGAGAAAACATCTCCCACGCTCCAGTGTGGAGGCATGTGGAGTATGAGAAAACAAGAGGCCTAAATTAGAAAGGGCTGCTGGGGAAGCAGTATCCTACACGAAGAAGTAGGGGCTATGCAAGACACAGCAGAGAGCCATGTGAGGATCTACAGGACCCAAGGAAAACTGGCACTTGTTAAACACACATCGAAACAGAATTTACAAATACGTATGGATGCACCAGGCATCTATGATCTAGGTTAGCATGAAGCTTCACTCGGTGCTTCCTAGCTAAGGCAATAGGGGAAATGTGTTTGTTGAAATGGTTTCCCATTTTTGCTGAATGGATGTGTTCTTGTTTGCCTCGAGAAACAAGGTTTGTTCCTGGAACGGAAGTTTAGCAGAGACCTTTTTGTTATTAAAATGTAGACTGATCTGAGCCACCAGGGACCATGGGAGCTCTGTGCAGGTGTCTCACCCAGCCTCTCAAGAAGGTTTCCTAAGGAGGAGACATCTGAATGAATAGGATGAATAGCAGTTAGGAAGGTAAAGAGAGGGCTAGGGAAAAGTACTCTGGACAGAGACTATAATGGTGTGGAGGCAAGACAGCTTGGTACCATGAGGGACCTGAGAAGGAGACCGCCTGCAACCTGGAGCATAAAGAGGTGGGAGGTGATGCTGGAGTGGTGCATGCAGGTGAGATCAAAGCAGGTCTGAAAGGCATTGAAGAAGATTGGGCGATCTCCTGAGGGCACTAGGGAGCCATGGCAGAGTTTTGAGCAGGACAGGAACACGATGTGTGCCTATAAAGATTCCTCTGGTTGCTCTGTGGAGAGCGGATGATGGGGTGAGACAGGAGGTCAGAGAACTGGAAGGAGCCTGGGTATAAAGAAGACCGGGGCCAGGGCAGGGGCCGTGGGGGGGTGAAGGAGAGGAGATGGATTGAAGAGATATTGAGGTTCACATACCAACACATCAATATATCAATATGAGTAACAAACTGTGGTATACCCGTATGGTGAACACTACCCAGCAAGAAAAAGGATGAACTTTTGATACACATCCGACATGGATGAATCTCAAGATCATTATGATGAATGAAAGAAGCCAGACACAAAACAAAGTATGCTGCGTGATTTCAATTACATGAAGTTCAGAATGGGCAAGGCTGATCGCAGGTGGGAAAAAAAAAATCAGGACAGTGGTTCCTTATCTCGACAGAGTCTGGGTTACAAAGGTATACGCATTTGTCAAAACTCAGCAAATCGTACTCTTAAGATTTGTGCATCTTGTTATATGTAAGTTTTATCTCAAAAGAGAAAAATCTGAAGAGCAAACAAATATTGATAGAAGGCAGAAGGACTCAGGAGACAGAGTGCCAAATATACAGGAGGAGCTGTTGTAGGCACTGGGGATATGGTGGTGAACAAGGCAGGTTAAGATGCCTGACCTGCCTTCATGGAACTTACACTCTATTTGGGCAGAATGACTATACACAGAAACGTAAGTGAAATATATAGTACATTTTAACAAGTGCTATAGGGAAATGTAACCCAGAGAATGGAGGGCGTAGTGATTTTTGGCAGTGGGAGTTATAATTTTAAATGGTTTGGTTGTGGAAGAGCTTAATGAGAAGGTGACATCTGAGCAAAGACTTGAAGATGAGGACGGGGGATACCCCATGGATTTCTGGGAGAAGAGTGTGCTGAACGAAGAGAACAGCAAGTGCAAAGGTCCTGAGGTTGGACTGGCCCGGTAAGTTCAGGGATCAGCAAGGAAACCAGTGTGGCTAGAGCAGAAGGATGGATGGGGAGAGTGGGAGATTAGGTCAGAAAAGGTGGTGTGGGGTATGAGGTGGACAACAGTGTGGGAAGATCACGTAGGATGGGTTTTTAGGTTACGCGTGGACCTTGGCTTTCACTCTGAGGGCGATGGGAGCATGGGAGGCTTTTGAACAGGGACGTGACATCTGGGTTAGGTTTGAATGAAGTCCTCGTTCCCTTCAGGTGGGAAAGAATTGGCAGCTCTCTCGTTTACAAAACAAACCATCCCGTGGAGAGATTTATTTTGCTCATGAATTGCCATCTGGGCAGGGCTCTGTGCAGAAAGCTCACCTCCACCCTACCTGGCATCAGCAGGGGCCGCTCAAAGGCAGTGGGCTGGCATGATCTGCAGCTCCCCCACTCACCTGCTTGTTGTTGCTGCTCTCAGCTGGGACCTCACCTGTGGGCTGTGGCTGGAACCTCCACACGCGACCTTTCCACGTGGTCGCTTGGGCTTTCCCACATCGTGGCAGCTGGGGCCCCGGGAGGGAGGGAGGAAGAGCGAGCGAGGGAACAGGCAGGAGCTGTGTCTCCTTTATGACCTAGACCTGGAAGCCATGCAGTGTCACCTCCACGCCCCTTTCTCAAGTCAGTCACGAGGTCCTGCCCAGCTTCCAGGGGAGGGAAGAGACCCCACTTCCTGATGGGAAGGGGCAAGCTTGCACAAGGAAGAGTTCATGGGACTCAAAATATTCCTGTGGCCATTTGGCGGGGGTAACATGAGCCACACTCCTCATAAGACCATCTTGGAGCTCTGCCTAGGAGCAGCCCCGTGGGGGTGGAGTCTTGAGCTTTGAGATACCAGAGAAGGAACGGGGGATAGGGTCCCCAAATTGTGCAGACAACCCAAATCTGATAAGTCAGGATCTCTGGCCACTCTCTCCTGTACATCTGCTCAGACATTTTACCCCTGGTGTTCACCTCCCTATGTTCACCCTCCCTGCTGCTGGAGATGGGCAGGAGTTGCTTCTAACCTCTTTTTTTTTTTTTTTTAAGATTTTATTTATTTGACAGAGAGAGAGACAGCAAGTGAGTACGTAGTGGGGAGCAGCAGAGGGAGAGGGAGAAGCAGGCTCCCTGCTCAGCAGAGAGCCCCATGCGGGGCTTGATCCCAGAAGCCTGAGATCATGACCCGAGCTGAAGGCAGATGCTCAACCAACTGAGCCACCCAGGCGCCCCTGCTCCTAACCTCTTTACAGCTACCTCTTGTGATCTGATTCTCTCCCCACTCTCCCTTCCCCGGACTCTGACTCCTAATCATATAGGTTTAGAAAGGCCAGCTGGCATTCCTGGAATGCTGCCAGGGGCAGAAAATCCCTCCAACATCGAACCAAGACTAGCTTGGAATTAGGTGATGGAAATAAACAGCACAGGTCAGAAGTATCATGCACAGCTCCTGTGCCAAGTGCCGTACTAAGCCCTTCACATTCCTGCTCTTACTAGAACATCATGACAACCCCATCAGGTATTTCCCTGTAGTGTGGCATTACCATCCAGGGCACTGGCGCCCGCCTGCCTGGGTTCAAATCTTGGATCCCTCATTTGCCAGCTGTGTGACCTTGGGCAAGTTACTTAACTTCTCTGCGACTCTGAGAGTCATTTCCGAAAAATGCATTTGATAAAAACCACACTGTCGCCCGGGGTAGAGTGGATTATTGTCTCCCGATCTCCAGTTCCTCCTTGTTATAGAACCGCACGTCCATGATTTCACTATGTGCCCATGGAGGCCCTCCTGAGTAAATCATATACATTCCCTGGCCCATTTGGTCATGTGACATCCATCGCTTGGCCAATGAGATGGGAAGGATGCTGTTGTCATTACATGCACACCAAAGACTCCACCAAACGTGATGTGCCTCCTGTTGGGAGGACACAGCAGCGCCCATGAAATACTTCCGTCAAAGTAACCCAACCTGAATCAGATCAAGCTTCCGGATATAACTATCCATTCATAGGAAAGACAGTGGACAGAAAAACACATTAAACAACACTATGAAAAAACAATCAGCCAGATGGAAACTGCGGGAAACCCTGGACCAGCACTGTCCAGTAGAACCTTCCACGATGATGGAAATGTTCTCTGTCTGTGCCATCCAGTATGGTAGCCACTGGCCCCGTGTGACTACTGAGCCCTTGAAATGTATGCAGTGTGACTGAGGAACTGAATTTTTTATTTTTAGTTTTTGGGGTAGCTCCTTCTTTTCTTTTTTTTTTTAAGATTTATTTATTTTTTAAAGATTTTATTTATTTATTTGACACAGAGAGAGACACAGCTAGAGCGGGAACACAAGCAGGGGGAGCAGGAGAGGGAGAAGCAGGCTCCCGGCTGAGCAGGGAGCCTGATGAGGGCTTGATCCCAGGACCCCGGGATCATGACCTGAGCCGAAGGCAGACACCCAATGACTGAGCCACCCAGGTGCCCCAAGATTGATTTATTTATTTTAGAAAGAGAGAGGGAGAGCACAAAGGAGTGGGGGGAGGGGCAGAGGGAGAGAATCTCAAGCAGACTCCCCGCTGAGCGCAGAGCCCCACATGGGGCTCAATCCCACAACCCTGAGATCACGATCTAAGCCAAAACCAAGAGCCGGACACTCAACTGACTGAGCCACGCAGGCTACTCCGGAGGTAGCTTGCTCTTTATCTTTTTTTATTGAGGTGAAATTCACATACCATAAAATGAACCGTTTTATTTTATTTTATTTTTTTACTTGATAGAGACACAGCGAGAGAGGGAACACAAGCAGGAGGAGTGGGAGAGGGAGAAGCAGGCTTCCCGCTGAGCAGGGAGCCCGATGCGGGGCTCGATCCCAGGACCCCGGGATCATGACCTGAGCCAAAGGCAGCCACTTAACTGACTGATCCACCCAGGTGTCCCAACATTGGGATCGAGCCTCACATCGGCAGAGTCGCATGCACATTATGTGGCCTTTTGTGTCTGGCTTCTTTCACTGAGCACAGCGTTTGCAAGGTTCCGGCAGTAATGCACGGTGTCGCTGGTATCACAACTTCATTGCTTTGCATGGGTATTATTGCATTATGCTATTGTCTGGCTGTTTCACATGTTGCCTATCCATTCATCAGCTAATAGACATTTGGGTTTGCTTCTATCTTGTGGTCCTTATGAATGATGCCATGGTGAACATTCACGGACAAGTATTTGCTTGAACACCTGTTTTCGGTTCTTTGCGGGTACATGCCCGGAAGGTGGAATTGCTGCTAATTCTAACTTTTGGAGGAACTGCCAAACTGTCTTCCACAGCGGCTGTGCCACTTTATATTCCCACTAGCAATGAACAAGGGTTCCAATATGTCCACATCCTCACTAACATAAGGGCTATGGATCCATGATGATGGGGGAATGAGAGGGACCCCCTTCTTCTGCTTGAAAGTTAATTGTCCACTAGGCACCGCCCCCCCCACACAGGGTCAGGCGTTCCTGAATTAAATTGGGATTGAACTGTGTCTGCCTCTTTATTTCTCTGAATTGATGATAGAAGGCTGCCTTCTGTTTGTTCTTCTAGATTGCTGAGTGCCTGCCTTAGAAAGATGGCGGTGGATCCCAAGAATTGGGGGAGGGGATCGGAACAGGCCAGTGGTTAAGCACACTCAGTTTGGAGTTTATGAGGCCTGGATCAAATCCAGAGTCTGCCAATTTTTTTTTAAGATTTTGTTTATTTATTTGAGACAGACAGAGAGAGAAAGAGCACAAGTGGAGGACGATCAAAGAGAGAGGGAGAGGCGGACTCCCCGCTGAGCAGGGAGCCCGAAGTGGGGCTCGATCCCAGGACCCTGAGATCATGACCTGAGCTAAAGGCAGACGCTTAACCGACTGAGCCACCCAGGCACCCCCTTTCTTTTCTTTTCTTTCTTTCTTTTTTTTTTTTTGAGAGAGAGACAGAGAGAGCGAGAAGGGAGGAACAGAGGGAAAGGGAGAGAGAATCCCAAGCAGGCTCCATGCCCAGCGGAGCCCGGCGTGGGGCTCGATCTCACGACCCTGAGACCATAACCTGAGCTGAAATCAAGAGCTGGCCTCTTACCTGACTGAGCCACCCAGGCGCCCCAAAGTTACATAGTGTCTTGATGACTCAGTTTTCCTCATCTGCAGGGTGAAGATATAATAGTCCCTCTGTCTCAGAGACTGTGGTGTGGATTTAATGAGAGCGGGCATGTGTGTGCTTAGCATAGCGCCCCACACGTGGTAAGCTCAAGTATCAGGTGCCATTCGGCTGCTCATTCCTTCAGGCGTTTATGATTCATCTATTCTCTGCCCGATGCAGAGGACACAGGATTTCACCAGAACTGCCCCTGCTGGGCAAGGGGCTCCAGCCTGGAGGGTGGATGGAAAAGGCTCAGACAGGCACTTTCGCCACCCACGTGTCCACATGCAAACATGTCACGTGCGTGTCGACATCACACATGTAGGTGTCACAAAACAGGCTGCCGTTAACACACGTCCGTATCAACCGCCGTGGATTCTGACACATAAGTGTGTTGTACCTCAAGATTGAGCTCTGTGTCTTAGCATTCGGCACACCTTGATTATTAGCATGCCTGTCGATGTTGGCACGTGGATGCATGTTGGCACCAGTGCATATCTGGGTTCTGCAAATAAGGGTACCTGTCATCCAGAAAACAGGCGAAAGCTCACCTTCACGTCTATGCTCACACGCACGTCAGAGTTCCCTGTACGGATGCTGATGTGTATGTTTGTGTTGGTACAGGTAAGCGCCCGGGACACTGGGATGATGGATGGATGCTGTGGCCCAAGTCTCCGCCCTCCCCTCCGGCTCACTTCCTCAGCGCCCTGGCGCCCCCTGCAAGAGGATCTCTCACTAGACTCTGCGGGGCCAGGGAGTACCCCCCCAGAGCCCTGAGCCCCCCACCTCACCTGCTTACACTTTTCAGAGCTCAGCAAGCAGCCTCAGGAGCCAGGGCGCCCCCAGGAGGTGTATGTAAACCTAAGGTTTCTGGCAGCTGGTGGCTGGGACCAGGGACCCTAGGCCTCTTGTGCTGCATTGGGCAGCCCTAACGAGGTGGGGTTTCCTGGGTCCTGCTGGAGTCTGCTTGTGCAGGAGGAATCCGTTCCTGCCAGAGGCTACAGTGGCTCCCGTTATATATATCTAAACAGCAAGAATTTTGCACTATTTTCATCTGCTCTGAATTTTCCGAGCAAGTCCATGTGAATCAAGGGAAGATCATACCCTGTTTGGGGCAGAAGCTGGTATTGGGAGTGTTCGCCATTTCAGAGAATCCGATCATCAACGTCTCCCCTCATGGTG
Organism: Eumetopias jubatus; assembly: GCF_037043125.1. Taxonomy (NCBI): domain Eukaryota; kingdom Metazoa; phylum Chordata; class Mammalia; order Carnivora; family Otariidae; genus Eumetopias; species Eumetopias jubatus. The sequence goes on along the minus strand of NW_028274816.1, from coordinate 55,612,238 downwards.
GTATTTGAATCCCAGACAATCTAGCTGGCCATTCTGCTTTGGCTTCTCCTGTAGTCCACACGGACAGATCAATGTTCTTGCTTAGCCCTTATTCCAAAATGTCAACGATAAATAAAATAGACATTTGACCGACTCTTGTCTTATTCACCTGAAATTTAAACATATAATTCACAAAAGCAGGGACAGTTGGCTCTGTTATGTCTGTGAGCACTGAGCTAACGGAGCACTTCCTATTCCTTATAAATCACAGGCTCTCCATCAGCCACTCATAATTCCAAGATCCAAATAACCTCTGAAAAAGGAAAGACTGTTGTCTAACTTGATGGCAAAGCCTGACCTGACACAGGCTCTTCTTGGTAATCTGTATACATCCCACTTTGAGGTGAAGAGCCACATTTCCCTGCAGAAATATTGAAGAGTTTGAATCCAGGAGCCATCCTGACCCCAGCTGGGCCATTATAGCCTAGGTGCCGTGTATGTACGCCACCCTTCTAAAATCTAACCACCTCCTCGATTCTTAAATGCATGTGTCTGGTGAAGGACAGATTGTATTTTTCCTTTGTTTCTTCTCTATATTACAGACAATGTATCCCAATGAATTTTAGTTAGAGATCATATGCATGGGTAAGGTGGGCTGTGTACAGATTTCATTTCACGATAATAAAAGGATATTATAAAATATCTTTTATTTTTTCTAAGATTTTATTTATTTGACAGAGAGAGAGAGAGAGAGCACAAGCAGGGGGAGCGGCAGGCAGAGGGAGAAGCAGGCTCCTTGATGAGCAAGGAACCCGATGCGGGGCTCAATCTCAGGACCCTGGGATCATGACCTGAGCCAAAGGCGGACACTTAACTGACTGAATCACCCAGGTGCTCCTAAAATATCTATTTTTTTTTAAAAGAAGGGTACTGGATTGAATGGAGTTGAGAACTGAAATTCTAAGCCAGTGGTTCCCAAAGTATGGTCTGCAGAACCCTGGGGGTCTCTAAGATCCATCCATGGGATCCTCAAGGTCAAAACTATTCTCATAATAATTCTAAGATGTTACTTGTGTATTATTTTCCCCAGAGCGCAGTGAGGTTTCTCAGAGGCTATGTGATATGTGATGATGTCATCGCTCTGACAGTAATGTAATGGATTTATTATTGCTATTTCAAAATGAATAAATAGATCTTTAAAAACTTTGTTTGAATTCATGTAAGGTAAATATGGCTAGCCATCCAGTGGCGCGCTGGTACCAGCCCCTACTGACCCGCAGACCCAATTGTTAAATTTTCGGGATCCTGTGAGCCAGTTGTTAAAACTCCAGTAGCTTGCAATGGGCCATGGTGGGAGTATTTACACTGTGGAAACACCACATCACGGGGTTACTTTCCTTCCGACAGCTGGTTTACCCGTACACCACCCTGTATACAGCCTGCATAACTTTGGGGGTCCTCAATAATTTTTAAGAATATAAAGGAGTTCAGAACCTCTGGTCTATCTAAACTAAAAACCAGTCATGCCCTAACCTAACCTGAGGTGCCCTCTAGTGGTAGACATTAGGGTGGATGTGACGATCTACACACTCAAACATACGTGTGTGTGTGTGTGTGTGTGTGTGTGTGTGTGTGTGTGTGTGTGTGTGTGTGTGTGTTTGGCTGTGAAGAAATAGCAACAAAAAAAGGCCACATCGGTTAAATATTTTTAGTGGCTTGATTTTACATTTTTTAAAGATTTTATTTTAAGTAATCTCCACACCCAATGTGGGGAACTCACAACCCTGAGGTCAAGAATCGCATGCTCTATTGACTGAGCCAGCCAGGCGCCCCTGATTTTACATTTTAATAAATTATCAATCTGTTGAAAGATGATGTGCCAGGGACTATTACAAGCTATTTCACATCACCAAACTCGATCCTCACGTCTTTCCTGTGAATAAATATTATTACCTCACTTTTGTTTCCTGAGCCATTTGAGGGTAAGTGGCCAGTGCCATGCCTCATCACCTCACCTCTGAATCCCTGGCGTGTTACTGCTGGAAACAAGGACACCTCTCCTACCTACGTGCACTTGTGACTTCTCCTCCACCTCTTTCGCCGCTCAAATCTCTTTCCACCCTCATCTTGCCCAGGCCTCTCTTTCTCTCAGCCTGTCCACCACAAAACACCCCACCGGACTCCTCGCTCTTGCCTTTGGAACGGGGCAGCACAGAACAGCCTGGTTTAAAGAACTCAAGAGGGAGGCAGCTGTTAGAAACTTTGAACCTGGCAGGGAGAATCACCTGTGTGTCCCTCCTGCCTCGGGAACCCTGTCCACTAGGACCTCACGGCTCTGTGTCTGGGTGAGCCTGGGATACTCTGATGAGATCTTCTTGCACTGTGATAAGCGAGAGTCGCAGGCCGGGGTCTAAGGAACCAGGAGCAGAGGCCTGGGAGGGAGACCAAGGGCCTGAGGAGAAGGAATGGCAGCTCAGACAGACGCTGGAAGAGACGGGGGGGTGGGGGGTGGGGGGGTGGGAGCAGGCCCAGAGGCACGTGGGTCCCAGCTCTAGTTCTGGCCCTGTTCACCCTACTGCTGGGGGAGGGGAGGGCACAGCAAGGCTGGAATTGCACAGAGAGGTGAGGCCTCCCTGAGGCTGCTCCAGGTACACCACACTTGGGTGGAAGAAAGGACATACCCTCCGAGCTGGAGTCTCATTGGATCAAGAAGGTCAGGGACAGTGAAGTGACAGGTCACTGCCTGGGGTGGGCCAAGCCTTCACTCCCACCAGGCAACACAGGGCTCTGGGCTCTAGGGAGGCCTCAGTACTAGAGGCTTCTAGCACTTGGGCTACAAGGTGCAGGACTTCCTCACCTTTGCCCTGGGGCCTGTCTTGTCGATGGTGGCCTCACTTTCCTCCGAGTGCATCAGGAAGCTCTGGGAGACACAAGGCCTCAGAGCTGATCTGGTTAAGGTTTTCCTGCATGAGACTTGTCCTGCCCAACCCCATAGATACCTGGTCTCCAGCAGGGGCCTCCTAGAGAATACAGCACTGACAGGACAGTGGACCCAGGAGGAGGGTCCTTTTGAGTTTGCCCTGGTTCCTACAAGGACAGTAACTTTCCTGTTGTCCTCTGAGTGGCTGTCCTCCTCTGGGCCTAGGTTAGGGGTCCAGGTTGCTGGAGGCAGTCCGTGTAAGAGCCTGGTATGAAGAAGGGTCCACTGGCTATAATCGCAGCCCATTTCAAGTCGGCCTCCAGGCCACCAAGCTCAGTGGAGTGTCAGTGCTGCTCTGGCGGACGCTCCTCTGGCTGAATCCACTCTGGCTGCCATATTACGTTCTGTATTAGCTCCCAACCAGGCTGGCTCCCTCTTAGGGCTTCCGCCAAGGAGTTCAAACCGAGATGTCTCCCCGCCGCAAAGTCAATATCCCAGAAAATCAGGGTCTTGGAGAGAAAAGGTTTCTCTCTCTCCTGCTTGCCTGTGGCCTGAGGTCTGAGACCCCGGCCCACACCTGGGGACCTCTGCTTCTCAAGTTGGAGGATCAGCCATGGGTCTGGAAGACACCCCTCACCCACCCACCCACATGGGTGTGTCCTTAGGCTGTGGCACCCTCTAACAGTTCAGTCAGGACTCAGCACCTAACCATTTGCAGGTAGTACCATCCACCTCCACGTAATAAAGGGGAAGACTCCATTTTTGATGTTAGATCCTGACAGCCTCAGCCCCCCATCCCCCCACTTCTGCTGTACGTGGGCAGGCCTATAGGAGAGCCAAGATGCTCCCTCCCTTGGTACCAACAGCAAGTTCCAACCACATAAACCCATCCCATATCCAGGAACCCTCACTGACCCCAAGTCCCAGCCCAAAGGAAGACCAAAGCCATCCTTCACCTCATCTCATGTGGCCTTCCCTCCAGACCACTCATGAGCCCTGCTCCTTACAGAGGGTTCCTGTTGCTGTCTGTGTGCATGATCAACTTTATTTCGCACACGTTGGCGCCTGTGTGTCATCTGTCCCACACCAATGGAAGATTCCTGGCAAGGAGCTGTCCAGCCTCCCAACAGGAGACACTAGACCCTCAAATAAAAAGCTCCACAGCCAGCTGCCCTCTTGAGCCAGGCCTTACCCCTCTGGTTGTCACTGTTTCTTGGGATGTACTGGTCCTAGAGCTCTATGAGGACAAGGACTAGGGCTGCCCTGGCCAACGCCACGTACCCAGTTGTTGGGGATTCTGTCTCTTTCTCCTCAGGATGCTCAGGGTCTCAGAGGAAAGAAGAGTATCTCCCAACCCCCATCCTGGGGTTGGGGTCTTCTCTCCCCCTGGGTCCCAGGATACAAGGAAGACCCCAGCAGGAGGACCCCCTGCAGGTCACAGACATGGGCTGGACTGCCACTCCCAGCCCACCTCCCTCAGTCCGGGGCCAGCCCCTCCAGAAAGGACAGGAAGGTTCTGACCTCAGACACCCCTGGACAGTCCCCCGGTGCAATGTTCCCACAGCTCTTGGGTGCGGCTGGCAGATCTGTACTTTTGGAAGGTGAAACAGAAAAGGACGCTTCCTTTCCTCCCGTTACTGGCTTCCCCACTGGCTTCCCACTTTGCTCCAGGAGGAAGTAGCCAACTCTCCCTCCTGGCCGCGTGAGGGCATTACTTCCATTATAGCTCAGAAGGCCCGCCCCCCAACCCCCCAGGCCAGGTGAAAAGCAAGAAGTACCTCTTTACACCCACTTGTACAAGAATATTCACAGCAGAATTATTCCTAATAGCCTCAAACTGGAAACCTACATGTCTATCACCTGATGAATGGATGTTGTGTGGGTCTCAGCCTCCAACAGTGATGCTACCTGCTAGGAATGCCTGAGGCACTCACCTGGGCCCATACATGTGTGTGGGGGTGAGCCCCCACAAGCGTTTCCCCAACTGGAGCCAATGTTGTGGCTGGACCAGCCCTTGTGGTTCTTATTAAGATCACAGGGCACACCTTAGCAACAACCACCAGAGAACTTTGAATAAGATTTCTTGCTCGCAAGTCCTGGGGGGTACATGGCATGCCTAGGGCCACAGAGTGAGTGAGGTCCCCACTAGCAAGAGAGGGAAGATGCATGCACCCGGGGGCTCCGCCTCTGCTAGGGGCGGAGGATGGAGTGTATAGGTTTTCACAGGTTCACTCTTTATTGGAGAATTTAAAGCATAAGAAGGTCACTCAAGCAGCCAACTATCTCAGTTACCCCCGAGTTTCTAAAGGCCAACTCCATAGTTGGAGGTAGCCTGATTTCTTATCTGGTCATTTTTTTTCTCTGAAATTCCGTATTTCTAATTCCACTCTCCCACACAGAAACCAGGGTTCCTCCCAAGACATCAGTGGATGTGGTCATGTGCTCAGTCCTAAACACAAAACGATTATGCCATAGGAAGATTTTTGTTTGGATAGTCTGAATCACCGACGTTTCTCATACGTCATCATAAAGCAATTGCTACCACTTTGTTTTAAGCTTATTACCCTGTATTTACTCTTAATATTTGTGTTGCTTTTCCTTTGACATCATTCTTGTCCAGCTCAATTTATGACTTTTTGAATGATGTAAAGCTGGGATCTAAATATTTTCTTTTAATTAGTAGCCCATTGGCCAATGCAGTTGACCCCCACACCACCGCTTACTGGCTGGTGGGGCACAAGCGGTGAGACCAGGCTTGGGTTTGGGATTCCAGGAGAGGCGAATTTTTTTCTCCCTAGGTTAGGCAATTCCTGTCTGGTCCACGCTCAGGCCAACTCTGCCCCCACGCCCGATGCCCGCCAGGGGGCGCGGCAGCTCTGTCCTCCCTCCCCTGGGCAGGTGGAGACAGGTGGGACTCAGGCTCAGTGCTGATGCCTCCTTCCCTGTGCATCCTGTATGTCCCTGTCCCATACCCGGGTGAGGTCGATGCAAGAACCCCGAGCCTTGTGATAAAGATGGGATTTTATTCAGTGAAACCAGGAGATCATGGTGAGTATCTTGAAGTTTGTTCATAGGTGGAAAAAGTGTGTATACCTTGCCACCTCTGGAAGCAGAGAAGGGACCCCATGTCCACCATTTCTGACGCTTCCCAAACCTTCAAGCTCCAAGGATGACAGTCCATGTAAAATTGCAAAATTTATGAAGGGCCTTGTGTTTTGCATCTGGCAAGAAAAGGGCCTAAGTCATGAAAAATGTGTCAGAAACGGGTACCCCATGCCAGCCTGGGGATTGTGCCTAATGAATTTGGCTGTAGGGGTAAGTGTCAGGGCCCTGGGGACTTCCCAGAGTGAACTCATCCCTCACAACTGTCCAGAATCAGAGAAAGGGGAACAGTCACCCTACACAGGATAGATTCAGGCTGAGCGTCTCCTGTTCCCAAACACCACTCCATGTCCTGGGTCTAAGTCAACAAACAGACACTGCTCACCAGGCTTATTTAAGAAGTAGAATCCAGCAGGTCCTCTGATCACCTGATCCTCTGCTGACACTGAAGAAGGACAGAGAAAGCGAGCGAGAGAGAGAGACAGAGATGGAGGGTCACACAGAACAGAACGTGGGCAGGGCAGTGGAAAAGAGAGACCCAAGAAGGGCGCCTGGGTGGCTCAGTTGGTTAAGCGACTGCCTTCGGCTCAGGTCATGATCCTGGAGTCCCGGGATCGAGTCCCGCATCGGGCTCCCTGCTCAGCAGGGAGTCTGCTTCTCCCTCTGACCCTCTTCCCTCTCATGCTCTCTATCTCTCATTCTCTCTCTCTCTCAAATAAATAAATAAAATCTTTAAAAAAAAAAAAAAAGAGAGAGAGACCCAAGAAGGACATGCTCCCCTCCTGCCCCACATCGCCCGTTTCTGACCTGCTCTCTCCAGCCTCTGTGCCGCAGAGCAGCATTCTCCTAACTATGGATCTCACCATGTTAGTAGGTGATAGAACCACTTGAGTTGGTCATGAATGAGATATCGTTTTTATTTTTTTATTTTTTGAAGATTTTATTTGAGAGAGAGCAAGAGAGAGCATGAGCTGGGGGGAAGGCAGATGGAGAGGGAGAGGCAGACTCCCCACTGAGCATGGAGTCTGACACGGGGCTCGATCCCAGGACCCTGGTATCATGACCCGAGCAGAAAGCAGACACTTAATGACTGAGCCACCCAGGCTACTTTCTGACCAATTTTCAGAAAGCCAGTATGTCAGGACAGACATGTGGAGTTAGATACACCCTGAACACAGTGCTTTCATCCACCCACCCACCCACCCATCCACCCATCCACCCACCCACCCATCCATCCACCCACCCACCCACCCATCCATCCACCCACCCACCCATCCACCCACCCACCCACCCACCCACCCACCCACCCACCCACCCATCCACCCACCCATCCACCCATCCACCCATCCACCCATCCACCCATCCATCCATCCATCCATCCATCCATCCATCCATCCACTCATCCATTCATTCACTCGGTATTCCCCGAGCACCTGCTCTGTCACCAGCCCTGTGCTAGTTGGTGCTGGGGACATAGTAGTGACTTAGCCCCAGGCCCTGTCCTTTTGGTTCTTATGGCCAGTGGGGGACACAGGCCACCCCAAACAATAGTGACCCATAGTGAGTAGGGTTGGGAAGGAGGGCCAAGGGCATCAGGGATGGCTTCCTGGAGGAAGGGAGATCTGAGCTATGACTTGGAGTGAGCAAGAACCGACGGTCTCAGTGGGGCTCAGCCCTAGGAGGGCAGAGGGCAGGGCCAGTCACCCTCTGGGCCTCGGCGAGGATTTTGGACTTAACTTCACAGGGTCCTCAGCAGGGGTGGAAATGGTGAGGTTTCAGTCTGTGATTGATCCCCCTCCTGTGAGGGGAGTGGACAGGAGGATTGAGACAGGAGGCAGGAAACCAGGGAGGAGGCTTCTGAAGCAGAAACAATTGTGCAATTACCAGAGTCCTCGCCAAGGGCTGGGGGACAGCACGTTCCCCTCCCAGCCTCATTCTCTCCTGCTCTCCAGGTCTCCCCTCTCTTTAGCTAACTGCAAGGTAGAAAAGTGTTTTCCAAACTGTGGATCAGGACATTCGCTCCAAATGTAAAAGCAGTGAGTGTCATGATGGGTACTTTAAAAATATAAAGAGAATAGACTAGAAATAGAATTGTATGCACTGCAGAGAATCTTGACCATTACTGGGTAATGAAACTTTCTTTTGGACTGTAAGCCATACAATGATGTAGTATCTACTTCTCCTAGTGAGTTGCATACAAATGGTTAATAAGCACAGGGACACCAGAGGCTCCAGGCACAAGCTCGCTCTTCTTTCCTAAGAGCCACTGATTTAGCTGCCCCATCACTTCTAAAAAATGGATTCAGGGGCGCTGGGTGGCTCAGTCGGTTAAGTATCTGCCTTCGGCTCCGGTCATGATCCCGGGGTCCCAGGATCAAGCCCCACATCAGGTACCCTGCTCAGCGGGGAGCCCACTTTTCCCTCTGCCCTTCACCCCCCTCATGCTCTCGCTCTCTCTCAAATAAATAAAATCTTTAAAAATAAATAAAATAAATAAAAAATTGATTCACTCTCACATCCTTGGTCCCAGGTGTTTCCTGGGGAGGCTGAAGGTAGGCTCAACATAACCGTGAGTCTTCATGCCCCTCCCCTTTCAGCGGCTCGGCCTCCTCTGTTGTCCTGTGAGTCTAGTAGGTTCCCCAGGTGGGGGGTAAGGGTGTCCATCAAAGTCCCAGTATAAAGTCCCAGACCCAGCTCTGGGGCTGCTTTGCCCTCAGCTGCTCTGGAGCCAAGAATCGAGAACCGTGGTGCCCAGGATCTTTGGTAAGGATCCATGGGGCACTCGGGTCCCAAGCTTCTGTCTCGTCACATCCCTAATGTACCTCTGAACCTCAAATGTAATGCTCTCTTGCCTGTTCAATTCTTGGCTTCCTATTTGGTAATCATCCCCAGGGGATCTCTGACTGCACCTCAGTCTCTCCCCTGACCTGCAACTGTTAGACCCAGCCCTTCCCGGAGCCCTCCCTGCCACCCCGAGTCCGTGTCAACATCCACTCTGAGATGTGGCCCACAGTGAATGCAGCTCAGTAACCATCTTCTTCTGTACCCTGGTGCCGATACTCTCTCCATCATTCTCATGCCGCTCTGCTTCTCAGCTGCCGCCTTCCATTCTGAACTCCTGAGCTCAGGTTCAGAAGGACTCGAAGGTGAGAGCAGGTGTAGTGTGGAGGAAGGAGATGGTACCATGGATGGAGGTGGGGGCTCCAGAGGTCCTAGGCTAATCCTTGGAATCCAATCCAGCTCTGACTCCCCCGGATACTGGACTGTGGATGTAGCCACTGGTGCTTAGGTATAGAGCCCTACAAACCTCTTGGAGCGGTGGTGAGGGGACCTTCCTACCCTCTAAATGGGCCTGCCTCTGTGGCTCCAGCTGCACCTTCTGCCTCTCCTTCCACTGTTTCCCCAAGTCCTTGAGCTCTCAGATCAGGCTGTTGGGAGGTGGAAGGTCCCAGGCATGAAGCCCAATTGCACCCAGATCTGTGCCCAAGTTAGGGGCTTATTCCAGTCCAGATGCAGGGAGGAAGGAGAAGTGGATGGAGTTTTGTCATCTATGGTCCAACCAGATGAGCAATGCCTGCTACGTTCATAACACTTCCGTTTGGGTAACTACGTCTCTCTTACCTCCTTCCCTGTATTCCCTTCCCCTCCCCCCTCCCTTCTTCTCTCTCTCACGTTGAAGAAAAGTCACCCAACCATCTTCCAGAATTGTTTTTTATCTGAGCCACCCTAGGATTGGAGCCAGAGGCCACCTCATACCCATTTAATGTTGCTCCCCATTCCCCCTTATCCTTACCCCTGGCAACCACCAATCTGCATTCCGTCTCCATGGATTTTCCTATTATTTTAGACATTTCGTATGAAGGGAATCAATCCTACCATATGTGGCCCACTTTCGTCTTTCACTTTGCATATTTTTGAGATTTATTGACACTGTAGAATTTATCAGTACTTCCTTCCTTTATAGAGCTGAATACTATTCCACTGTGCGTAGATCCCACAACTAGTTTATCCATTCATCTGTTAATGGACCTTTGGGCTCTTCCCATCTTTTGGCCACTGGGAATGGTGCTGTTACGAATGTGTGTATACACATATTTGTCTTGAGTACCTGTTCTCAGTTCTGTGGGGTAAGGACCTAGGAGCAGAATTGCTGGGTCAAAGGGTAATTCTATGTTTAACTCTCTGAGGAACTGTCAAACTGCTTCCCACTGCGGCTAAACCATTTTATGTTCCTATCGGCAATGTAACGAGAGTTCAGATTTCTCTACCTCCTCTCCAATCCTTGTTATTTTCCACTTTTCTTTTTATTACAGTCATCCTAGTGGGAGTGAAGTGATATCTTGTAGTTTTAATTTGCATTCCCTTGGTGAACAGTGATGAGTATCTCTTCGTGTGCTGATTGGCTGTCTCTACATCCTTTTTGGAAAAGTGCTCAGATACTTTTCCCACTTTTAAATTGTAGTGTCCTTTCATTATTGAGTTGTAAGAGTTTTTCAGCATATTCTGGATACTCATCCCTTATCATATATGTGATATGCAAATATTTTTCTCCCATGACATGATTGTCTTTTCACATCCTTGATATTTTGTGTGTAGTACATAGGTTTTCAATTTTGACAAATTCTATTTTTTTGTCTCTTGGGCTTTTGATGTCATAGCTAAGAAAACACTGCCTAAGCCAAAGTCCTTAAGATTTACTCCACTGTTTTCTGCTGAGAGTTTTACAGCATTAATTCTTATATTTAGGTCTATGACCAATTTGAAGTTAATCTTTGGGTACAGTATGTGGAAGGGATCCCTCTTCTTCTCCTTCTTTCTCTCCTCCATGTCCTTCTTAGTCTCTTTTTGCATACAGACACCCAGTTTTCCCAGCACCATTTGTTGAAAAGATTATTCTTGTCCTTATTTGTCATAGCACTTTTGTTGGAATTTAATTGACCATAAATATACGGGTTTATTTCTGGACTGTTGATCCTGTTCATTGATCTATATGTGCATCTCTTAGGTCATTACCACACTGAATTAACTACTGAGGCTTTGTAGTAAGCTTTAGAATCATGGAGCGTCAGTTCAAAAATTTTGTTCCTCTTTGCTTTGGCTATTCTGAGTCTCTTACATTCCAATATGAATTTCAGGATCAGCTTGTTAATTTCTGCAGAGAAACCGGCTAGAATTGTGATAGGGATTGCATTGAACTTATAGGTCAACTTGGGGGCACTGGCATCTTAACAGTATTGTTTTTCAATTTATGGACACGGATGTAGTTCAACTTATTTACATGTTCTTTAAATCCTTTCAACAGTTTCATGGTTTTCCGTGTACACGTTCTGCATTTCTTTTGTTAAATTTATTAACAAGTATTTTATTATTGTTGCTACTGTTGTTAAGTAGAATTATTTTAATTTTTTAAAAAAAAGATTATCTATCTATCTATCTATCTATCTATCTATCTATCTATCTATCTATCTGAGAGAGAGCACAAACAGGGGGAGTAGCAGGCAGAGGGAGAAGCAGGCTCCTCAATGAGCAAGGAGCCTGATGTGGGACCCTGGGATCATGACCTGAGCCAAAGGCAGATGCTTAACCCACTGAGCCACCCAGTTGTCCCTATTTTCTTAATTTCAATGTCAGATGGTTCTTTGCTAATGTATACAATGGGTTTTTATATGTTGGTCTTGTACCTTGCAACCTTGCTTACTTCGTCTGTTAGTTCTATAGTGGTTCTATAGTTCTTAGTAGCTTCCTTAAGCATTTTTAATGTACAAGATGATCATGTCATTTGCTAACAGAAATAGTTTTACATCTTTTTTTCCAATCCGATTTTTTTTTCTTTTCTTGCTTAATTTCTCTGGCTTGAACTTCCAGTGCTGTATTAAATTGAATGGTGAGAGTGGATATACTTGTCCTGTTCCTGATGTTAGGGGGGAGCACTCAGTCTTTTGGCATTACAGCAAACTGGGTTTTCTTGTAGATACCCTTTATCAGGCTGAGAAAGCTCTCTTCCTTCCCAGTTTGTTCTTTGTTGTTGTTCTTTTTAATCATGAAAGAATGCAGATTCTGTCATATGCCTTTTCTGTATCATTTGAGATAATCATGTTTCCCCCCACCATATTCTACTAATAAGGTTTCTTATGTTGATTAATTTTCATATGTTGAACCAACTTGCATTCCTGGGATAAATCCCACTTGGTCATGGTGTAGAATTCTTTATACAAGCTGCTGGATTTTGTTTGCTAGTATTTTTTTTTTGAGAATTTTTTAGTTTATATTCATAAGAGATATTGGTCTATAGTTTTCTTTTCTTGTGGTATCTTTGTCTGCTTTTGATATCAGGGTAATATTAACCTCATAAAGAGAGTTGGAAAGTTCTGTTATTTCATTTTTTTTAAGTTTATGAATGATTGGCATTAAAGATTTTTTCTTGGTCATTTTAGCTAAAGGTTTATCAATTTCGTTAATTTTTTCAAAGACCACATTTTTGATTTTATTGAATTTTTGTTTTTTCTCTTCTCCCACTTCATTTATTTTCTTTGGTATCTTCACTATTTCCTTAGTTCTTCTCCTCTGGGTCTGTTTGCTTTTATTTTTCCAGTTAGAAGACTAAATTATTGCTTTGAGAGCTTTCTTCTTTCATCACTTAGGTGTTTATGTCTATAAAGTTCTCTGTCATTACTGCTATAAGCTATATGCCATATGTTTTGATACAGTGTGGTTTCATTTTCATTTGTCTCAAACTATTTTTTATTTTCCTTTGTGATTTTTTTCTTGATCCACTGGTTATTTTACTTAGGAGTTGGGTTTTAAATTGCCACATACTTGTGAGTCTCCCAAATTTCCTTCTGTTATTTATTTCTCATTTAGTTCCACTGTGGTCAGAGAACATACTTTGTAGGACTTCAATCCTTTTACGTTATCAAGGCTTTTTTAAATGGCCTAGAATATAGCATATCCTGTAGAATGTTACGTGCGTATTTGGGAAGAATGTGTATTTTGCTATTTTGAAGTGTTCTACAGATGTCTGTTAGTTTTAGTGGGTTTCTAGTGATTTTCCAAGTATTCCATATTCTTTTTTTTAAAGATTTTATTTATTTATTTTGACAGAGAGAGAGAGACAGTGAGAGAGGGAACACAGGCAGGGGGAGTAGGAGAGGGAGAAGCAGGCTTCCCGCTGAGCAGGGGCCTGATGCGGGGCTTGATCCCAGGACCCTGGGATCATGACCTGAGCCGAAGGCAGACGCTTAATGACTGAGCCACCCAGGCGCCCCAAGTATTCTATATTCTTGATGACCATCTATCTGCCTTATTGTTCTATTACTGAAAATGAGGGTGGTGAAGTCTCCAGCTAGCATTGCTGAATTGTCTTACCTTGTTTGTTTAGAACTCAAAACCTTTATTTGTGCCTTAAAGAGGAAGAAAAGTGATTAGTAATCACAGGCATGATGCAAAAGGACTAGTTCTTACAATATCCCAACAGCATACCCAAACATATTTCCCCATATGTGCATGACTAATACTCACTAAATTCCAATGACAAAAGCTGTATTATGCCTAAGTCACTGGTAAAGAACTGAACTATTGTGCCAACATATTTTTAAACATTAAAAAAAAAAAAAGCCCAGAAGCCAGAAAAATCCCAAGGGCAAAAAGCATAACGGATTTTAAACTTTTAAAGTGAAATTTAAGGGGAAGTGGGACATGATAAAAAGCCACTGTTATTACTTAGCAATTCAATAAATGCATCTCACAAACAGCTATTATCATAGAAGGCTTTAAAACCTTTCCCTGAAGTTTTATAAGCAGACCACATCTAGTAAAGGTCCCTCCTCCCCCAGTTTTATTCCCCAAAATGATTTTGGCTGGTACTTTCCCCTCTAGTAGTGGATCATTTTTTTTAGGAGATTTTATTTATTTATTTGAGAGAGAGAGAGAGAAATAGCGTGAGCGTCAGGAGAGAGGCAGAGGGGGAGGGAGGGAGGGACAAGCAGACTCTGTGCTGAGCTCAGAGCCTGACATGGGGCTACATCTCATGACCCATGAGATCATGACCTGAGCTGAAATCAAGAGATGCTTAACTGACTGCACCACCCAGGAGCCCCTGCTACTTATTATTATTATTACTATTATTATTAAATATTTTATTTATTTGAGAGAGAGAGAGAGAGTGAGTGGTGGGAAGAACAGAGGTGGGGCTTGATCTCACAATCCTGAGATCATAACCTGAGACAAAATCAAGAGTCAGATGCTTAATGGACTGAGCCACCCAGGCGCCCTGTTATTATTAACATTATTATGATCTGCCCTCTAGAACCATACCCTCTTTGGATCCTCACAACAACCCCCTGAAAAGAAATTGCAACTGTTGCTCTCCTCTGATTCCCTTCTGGAGTTTAAGGAGCCTGTGCACTTCTGCTAGGTCATGTGACAACTGTGAGGCTGATTCCAAATAGCTTTCCACAGAGTAAACAAAGTGGTTTGGGACAGAATCTCTTGAAACTTCTAAGGATAAGGTACTTGGGAAATACAGAAATACCAGGTGTTTTGTCGGGGAAAAAGCTTAAAATAAATGGAGAGAGCCACCCTCTCTGATTGCACCTTAACGGAAAATGTCCAATCATGCCGAAGGCCAGCAGCATTCTAGAACCACAACATGGAGTGATCCTCAGAGATGCCTTCACTATCTGATACGCAGTAGCCCAGGAGGGGCCAGAGGTTATGGAATAATGGGACATTTTCCATTTGCAAGTGTAGAAGATGAAACCATAGCCTCACCTCCTGTTTCATCCATATAATCCCATTGTTACCTGCCTCTACATGCTTTCAAAATAAAGACAACTGTGGAATATGTGAATCACTACCCCAGTCATGTGAGTGCATCTCTAAAATCCCTTCATGCCCCATTCCTTCTTTCCCATCTCCTGTATCTCTCCAACTCCATCCACAGTCAGGGAGAGTCCAGAAGCTGCAATACAAGTAAGGGGAGCTCCACCTCCAAGACAATTCAAGCCCAATCATATCCCCAAACCATCTCTGCACCCAAATTCTCTCCTTGTCAATCTCACCTCAGCTTCCTTCCTCTTCTTCTTCACCCTCTCGGTATCTTTAACACCTGCCCCACCCTCTCTCCCAACTGGGCAACTTCACTGCATTCTTAGAATCCTAAGCTATGGCATCCCAAGAGTTTTCCCTGCATTCTCTCCTGCAGGGAAAGACAGCTGCTCAGGCCCAGCTGTCTGAACTCTCACCTCCTTCAGGAACTAGACCCTATGCACAGATGGCCCCAAACCCAAGCCTGTAGAGAAAATCTGGGTGTAAGTCTTCCCCATACTGGCCTGTCCTTCCTGAGGTCAGTCAGCCCAATGGCCACATTCCAGAAGCCCCATCCTCAACCTCCTTTCCCTCTCCTCCAGCTCCTGTCTGTGTGTTAGCCTTCCTTCTCCTCCAGTGCTCAAAGACAGTCACAGGTGAGTACAAGAATGGGGAGGAGTGAAGAGGTTCAGGGCTCCCCTTGGGAAGTGGGGTCATGGTTCACAGAGCTCACACCAGCAATGTCTGCTCAGACGCCCCTACTGGCCCAGAGGCGTGGCTGTGCCATCAGGCGCCCAGGTGTGGGGACAAGATCTACAACCCCTTAGAGTACTGCTGTCATGATGACACTATCCTGCCCCTGAACCGGACCAACCTCTGCGGCCCCAACTGTACCTTCTGGCCCTGCTTTGAGCTCTGTTGTCCTGAGTCCTTTGTAGGAGAAGTAGGTTATAAAGTTGAAGGTTCTGGGTGTAAATGCTCAATGCTATTCCTCCCCCATCTCTGGGGACTATGAGAGGTAAGGACCTTGCCCCTGGCTACGGAATGGGGGTGGGGGTGGGGAGAGAGAAAGGAGGCAGGGAGTTTGGGTGTCCAGGCCACTCCCCTTGAGGAAACCCTGCCCACTTAATCTCCAGCAGTGGTTCAACTCTTAACATTCGTCTCCTTGCCTGCGCTTCATAATTTCTTGGTTCCTCCTTCTTTGCAGCAGAAAGATGTTTTCTCATTGAGAAAGATACCGAAGAAAATCAATTTCCCCTACGGCGGCTTGGAAAGGAAGGCTGGGGCAGGCATCGGAGTCTGCGCGGTGAAGAGCCTGGGGTTCACACGTTTGAGAGGCCTTGTCTGACGGCCATGTTCCCAAATGCTCCATTTTATGGTCTGCCCACTGTCTCAGTCATTGCTCCTTGTCCTCCTGCCCCTCCATCGTCATTCTCCACCCTTGCTGATACGTGTTAGTCAATCACCTCAGGGAGGTGCCCTGTCCCGGGTACACTTGATCTAGGAAACACCTTTTGTGATTAAATATCCATGGGCTTCTGTTGCAAAACTAATATATTCTTCAGACCCTAACTTATCCAGAGAAGATTTTCCAGCAGGTACCAGACTTGCTTGGACTTCTTCTGTATGGCCTCCTAACTTAAGAGATATGACAGATGCCAGCAGGCCTTGCTGGGCAACTCCTAGTTGCTGGGTTCATTATGCTTCAAGTCACTAATGACATGTCAGTATTTGCTTTATATATTTAGGTCCTCCGGTGTCAGGTACATAGCTATTTACAATAGTTATATACTCTTGATGAAGTGACTCTTTTATCCTTATAGTATGACCTTCTTTCTCTCTTGTTAGTTTGGGAGGGGACTTGGGGGGGGGGTTGATCTCTTTTACAGTTTTTGACTTAAAGTCTATTTTGTTTTATATAAGTATAGCTACCCCTGCTCTCTGTTGGTTTCATTTGCATGAAATTATCTTTTTCTGGGGCGCCTGGGTGGCTGAGCTGTTGAGCGTCTGACTCTTGGTTTCAGCTCGGGTCATGATCTCAGGGTCATGAAGTCCAGCCCTGCATCCAGCTCCATGCTCAGCATGGAGTCTGCTTGAGATTCTCTCTCCCTCTGCGCCTCCCCTCACTCATGCTCATGGACTCTCTCTCTCTCTCAAAATAAAATAATAATAAAAAATTACCTTTTTCTGTGCCTCCACTTTGAGCCCACATGTGTCCTTAAAGTTATTTTTAATACTTTTGTCCTTCAACCTTTATACTAGAGTTAAGTATCTTGTTGACAGCATATAGTTGGGTCTGGTTTTATAACCATTCAGCCACTCCATGCCTTTTGATTTAGAAATTAATCTCTTTACACTTAAAGTAATTCTTGACTACTATGCCATCTTACTGTTTCATGGTTGATTTCTGGTTCCCTTGTTCCTTTCTTCCTCTGTTTTCTTTCTGAATTGATGATTTTCCATAATGGTACGCTGTGATTCCCTTCTCTTTATCTTATGTGAATCTACTTTAGGTTTTTACTTTGTGATTGCCATGAAGCTTACATAAGACATTTTATAGATGTAACAGTCTACTTAAAGCTGATAACAACTGAACTTTGAGGGCATACAAAAATTCTACCATTTTACTCCCCCTCCAACATTTTGTGTTTTTGATGACATAGCTTACCTCTTTTTGTATACTATATCCATTAACAAATTATTGTAGCTATAGTTATCTTTAACACTTTTGTCTTTTGACCTTAAACTAGAGTTAAGTGATTGACACACCATCCTATTGCAGAATTAGAGTATTCTGAATCTGACTCTATATAGTTGACCCTTGAACAACATAGGTTTGAACTGTGCAGGCTGACTTATACATGGGTTTTTATAAAAAAAAAAAATACAGTATAATGCTGTAAGTTTATTTTCTCTTCCTTATGACTTTCTTAATAACATTTTCTTTTCTCTAGCTCACTTTATTGTAAGAATACAGTATATAATACATATAACAGACACAAAATATGTGTCAATTAGCTGTTTATGTTATCAATAAGGCTTTCAGTCAAAAGTGGGCTATTAGTCGTTAAGTATGGTTTTATGTCACTGGTTAATGTCCTTTCACTTCTGCCTGAAATACTCCTTTCAGCATTTCTTGTAGGCAGGTCTACTGGTGATCAACTTCCTCAGCTTCTGTCTGGGAGTCTTTCTCTCACCTTATTTTCTGAGGGATACCTGTGCTGGGTAAAGTATTCTTGCTTGACAGGTTTTTTCCTCCAGAACTTTGAATATATCATCCATTCTCTTGTGGCTTGAAGAATTTAAGCTGAAAAATCCATTATAGCCTTATTTGTGAGGATTTTTTTTTCTCTTGCTGCTTTTAAACTTATCTTGACCTTAAAAAAAAAAGAAATAAAATAAAGCTCCCTCGATTTGAGGCAGTTTTATTAAAATGTGTTTTGGAGACCATTTCTTTGGGTTGAAATTCTGGGGGTACTTAGGAGCTTTGTGAACTTGGATGCCTGGCCCTACTATTATTGTACTTAAGTTTATTTCCCCTTTTAGTTCTGTCAGTAGTTAAGAGAAATAAATGAAATGAAGACTAGAAAGACAATACAAAAAAAATCAATGAAACTAAGTAGATTATTTGGAAAACAAACAAACGGACACAATTGACAAACCTTTCACTGAACTAATGAAGAAAAAAAGAGGACTCAAATAACAAAAGTATAAATGAATGAGGACGCATTACAATTGACACCAGAAAAATACAGTGGCTCTTAAAAGACTACTGTGAACAAGTATATGCCAACAATTTGGATAACCTAAAAGAAATTAATACATTTCTAGAAACATACAATCTACCAAGACTTAGTCATGAAGAAACAGAAATGATGAACAGACCAATAATGACCCGATGGTTTCACTAGTGAATCCTATCAAACATTTATTTATTTATTTATTTATTTATTTTGAGTAGGCTCCATGCCCAGCATGGAACCCAATGTGGGGCTTGAATTCATGACCCTGAGATCAAGACCTGAGCTGAGATCAAGAGTCTGATGCTTAACTGACTGAGCCACCCAGGCAACCCCATCAACCATTTAAAGAAGAATTAACACCCATCCCTCTCAAACTCTTCCAAAAATCTGAAGGGGAGGGAATTATTTACAAACTAATTTTACAAGAATAGCATGACCCAGATACCAAAGCCAGACAAGGACACTAAAAGAAAATTACAGACCAATATCCTTGATATAACAGATGCAAAAATCCTCAACAAAACAGCAGCATATGACAATATATAAAAAGGATCATACACTATGATCAGATGGGATTTATTTTTTTTTAAGTTTTATTTATTTAAGTAATCTCTACACCCAACATGGGGCTTGAACTCATGACCCCAAGATCAAGAGTTGCATGTTCTTCCAACTGAGCCAGCCAGGCGCCCCCAGATGGGATTTATTTTTGCAATGCAAAGATGGTTTAACATATGGAAGTCAAAAATGTGGCACACCACATTAACAAAATGAAGGACAAAAAAGAACAAATACACACACACACGCACACACATATATGCAGAGAGATTTCTAAGAGACCTTCTGGTGGGAATGAGGGTTCAATAGAGACACAGGTATCAAGATAGTGTGGAGGTCCTCTCTGGGAAGACGTAAGAGGACAATTCTAAAAATATCTGTTTCAGTCTTGCAAAATACCATGCATTGGTTTCCAGAGCCAAGAGAATGAGACAGCCACCCATAGAATACATTTGTGAAATGTGGTCTTAACTTTCTGTGGCTCTTTCCTTTTATGTTGATGGGAAATGCATTTGTGGTAGAATTCTGGGTAGGAAAAATGCAGGCAGTTCATTGACTCAACACACTTATTGATCTGCCAACAGTGTGGAATGCTAAATGATAAAGAGCTTGTTTGATTTCCAAAAGCAATGGGCCTCTAGTAAAGGGGCCCAGGTGGGATGAAATGGCCATTCTGGCTACAATGTGGGGTGGAGTCAGGGGAAATATGAGGAATAGGGTAATATCAGTGGAGTGACAGGTGTGGGTGGGTTCAAAGCGTCTTTGGAATTATTTAGGCAGTTGTGCATGGCTTGTCTGAATCCAGTGACAGAAGTAACCAGTAGGAAGTGGGAATGAACTCAGAAAGAATTCGTACTGAAAAAAACAGGGACTGATGTTGCAGCTTAACTTAAAAGGGAAATCTGAAGTATGTGAAGGTTATCACAGTCTTTGTTTGTTTGCTATAACAGCAACAAACATTTACCAAACCACTAGGTTCTTGGCTGCAGGAGTACTTGTTATCAGAGTTCATTATCCGGGTCTTGCAATTACAAGACTTTGTGGGGAAATAAAAGCTGTTGTCACAAAAATATTAAACTGACTGTTAATGCGGTAGTCCCCAAGCATGTCCCTACTTACTACTAGTGTGAATCCTCTCTCATTACAGGAATGTCCTCTTTGTGACCCTCTGATGCAAGGTGAAATTGCAGATCTTACAAAATATGCTTGGTTACAAAAAGTCTTTGTAAGTGACGGGGGGAAAAGTGATGGAATCCCATCCAAATCCCTTGACCAACGGGGATCTGAGACACTAACTTTATTTTGTTGTTTTTTGTTTTTTAAAGATTTTATTTATTTATTTGACAGAGAAAGACACAGCGAGAGAGGGAACACAAGCAGGGGGAGTGGGAGAGGGAGAAGCAGGCTTCCCGCGGAGCAGAGAGCCCGATGCGGGGCTTGATCCCAGGACCCTGGGATCACGACCTGAGCCGAAGGCAGATGCTTAACGACTGAGCCACCCAGGCGCCCCTGAGACACTAACTTTTGAAGAAATTAACATCCACAAGGATAATGGCACAATGAACCTTCAAAAAAGTATGAGGTGAATATTGAAGGAGTTAAGAGAGGCCTTTGGGGACATCGTTGGCACCCTAGAATAATTTTGCAAAAATTAACTTTATGACTTAGGTTAGAAAAGTCAAATGCTAAATAATTTTGTAGGAAAAACTCTAATCCTTTTACCCTCCTTCCCCACCAAAAACAAAACAAAACAAAACAAAAAACCCCCAAAAAAACCATCATTTGATTCGTTCTTTGTTTACTCAAAGAATGAATCACATATTGCTATTATGATCTAAATTTTATTAAAGATAGGCCTATTTTCAAAATAAAGTTTCTTCCCCATTTTTTTTTATTGTGGTAAAATACAGATAACAAAATTTACCATCTTAACCATTTAGAAGTATACAGTTTAGTGACATTAAGTACATTCATACTGTTGTGAAACCATCACCCAACTCCCAAAATGAAGGATAAAATCATATGATCATCTCAATAGATAACAGAAAAGGCACTTGACAAAATTCAACACTCTTTCATGGTTTAAAAAAAAAAAAACCTCTCAACAAATTAGGTATCAAGGGAATGTGCCTCAACATAATGAAGGCCGTATATGACAGGCCCAGGGATAACACCACACCCAGTAGTGAAAGGTTGAAAGCTTCTAAGATCGAGAGTATGGCAAGGAGGTCTACTCCTGCCACTTTTATTTGACACAGTACCGGAAGTTTGAGCCAGAGCAATTAGGCAAGAAAAAGAAATAAAGGGTGTTCAAACTGGAAAGGAATAAGTAAAATGGTCTCTATAGATGCCATGATCTTATATACAGAAAACCCTTCTTCATTTCCACCAATGCAACTTATCACTTATCACTACATGTCGATTTTGTGCACTTAAAGCTATCTGCAGTTGATCCTTCAACAACTGCACGGGTCTACTTGCGTGTGGATTTTTTCCTGTACTATAAAATGTCTTTTCTCTTCTTCATGATTTTCTTAATGACATTTTCTTTTCTCTAGCCTACTTTATTGGAAGAATACAGTATAGAATACACCAAACATACAACATATGTGTTAGCTGACTGTTTATGTTATCCTTAAGGCTTCCTGTCAACAGTAGGCTATTACCAGTGAAGTTTTGTGGGAGTCAAAGTTATACGTGAATTTTTGGCCACATGGGAGGTTGGTGTCTCACCCCTGTGTTGTCCAAGGGTCAACTGTAGTTACATTCTAGAACTGAGTTTTAAAAGTCCAGTCTTCAGAATTTTAAAAGCAAGAGGCAACTAAAGAGGTGGAGCCACAGGTGGAAAAACAGCATCCTGCCACAGAAATCTGTTAAAAATCTCTTCCAATAAGGCAATTCTCTTCTTTGTCAATTTATTTATTCTATCCTGGCAGTGTTATTTTCACAAAGTGGTCCTGAATATATTCCAAGAATTTATTTTTATTTTTATTTTTTTAAAAGATCTTATTTATTTGACAGAGAGAGACACAGCCAGAGAAGGAACACAAGCAGGGGGAGTGGGAGAGGGAGAAGCAGGCTTCTGGCGGGGCTCGTTCCCAGGACCCTGGGATCATGACCTGAGCCGAAGGCAATCGCTTAACGACTGAGCCACCCAGGCGCCCCATATTCCAAGAATTTAGGAACTGTGGCTATGTCCCGTTTCAGAGAGAAACTTGTAATTCTGCTTAGCTGTCTTACTTTAATTATCTTACTGCTTTGGCAGTAATGGTGAAAAAAAACTTCTGTGGTCTTAAGTACCATGCTTTTTTTTTAGGAAAAAATTTCCACATAATGAAATACAAAGGCCAAGTTTCTGCTGGTATTCATATCTGAACCAATATATTGAGGCTTGCTTCATTTAAATACGCAGATGGGGGTGCCTGGTTGGCTCAGTTGGTAGAGCATGCAACTCTTGAGCTCAGGGTTGTGAGCTCAAGTTCCACATTGGGTGTAGAGATTACTTAAAAAAATAAAATCTTGAAAAATTTCAGCCCAAGCTAACTTAAATAAATTATTAATAAGTAAATAAATGTACACTCACACACAAATGGGGCCATGAATCAGTTGACTAAACTGATCTGAGGGCTGAGGACAGATGTCTGTGGTCCTAGGTCAGCTGCCCAGACACCGATGGAGACCTGAGAGCGACCCACCTGCCTGGAGGCCCCAACAGAGGTCTGCCCTAGCAATCTTCTTCATTCAACCTGAAGTGACACTGATTGAGGAGGCATTTTGCTGAACAAATCTGAGAGAAACTGTGAACGAAAATATATACACGGGTTGTTTTCTATTGTCTCGCAGGCCAGGAATCAGAATCTGTGTTCTGTGAAGGCTGATACAGATTAAGGTGGATTCTTAATCAGTTACCACCACCAGCTTCTGGGTGGGAGAGCTAGAAACTCTCTTCACCAGAAATAGGCCTGGCTAGGTTCCTGGTTTTAATAGAGTGTTTTTTCCTTCATGAAAATGAGGCCCAAATGGGCACAGGGTGTTTCCCCTGCTGCTCGGAAACCAGAGAGAGCTGCTAGTAAACCTGGAGAGAGCCTGGAGAGGCTGCACATGACAGGCAACAGCCCCAGGGGGTTGCCTCTCCACAGGGACTCAGCGCCTCCCTCTGGTGAGGAGTGGAATGGTGTTGAAGGACCAGAGGGAGCCCTGTTGGCTAGTCTGCAAGCAACCCCACCCAAGTGGGTTCTGAGTATCTGGTTCTTCCTTTCCCTTACTAAAAAAAAAAAATAGAGAAATTCTACAGAAATACACAAGTAAGTGAAATCACGATGTGAGGAAAGCTTCCAGGAAGATCTGAGTGCTGAGACCTACCTTTCCCACATTTTTATGAGACCAAGTATTACAAAAATGAGTATGAAAACAAAATAGAAATATAGAGAGAAATATCCTTAGACTGTGACTGCCTCTTCTGGGAGCTGACTCGCTTTTAGAATCTATACCCAGACGACGATCCAAACTAGAGCCTATGTATGACTCAGGGAGGGAAATAGGTCCCAGACAAAGGGCTTCCTGAGGAAGGGTTTCCTTAAAAGTCACTGGCTTGGGGCACCTGGGTGGCTCAGTGGGCTAAGTGTGTGCCTTCAGCTCAAGTCATGATCCCCAGGACCTGGGATCCAGCCCCATATCGGTCCGCTCAGCAGGGAGTCTGCTTCTTTCTCTTCCTCTGCCCCTCCGCTCCTCCCCCACCCCCTTGTGCTCTCTTCCTCTCTCTCAAACAAATAAATACAATCTTAAAACAAAACACCAAGGCCTGGCTGGGGGTGCCAGGTCAGCTCCTGGATGTTGGGGGGAGGGGGAGGGCTTTTCTCTTTTCTCACTTCCACAATTATTTAAAAATTAGAAATAAAGGACATAAGTCTCTCAAATTCAATGAAACTCCTATTTGATTCTAGGAGACAGTCAAGTGCTCATCCAAGCCCAAGATAAGGGGCATGGGGAAAAATGTAAAGATGAATTTTCAGTATAGATAAGTATGATGTGTATGTATGTATGTATGTATGTATGTATGTATGTATTTCCAACAACTTCCTTATACACCCAATTGGCAAGTATAAACTTTTAGATTAAAAATCAAAGATATCCAGAGGCGCCTGAGTGGCTCAATCAGTTAAGCGTCCGACTCTTGATTTCAGCTCAGGTCATGATCTCAGGGTCCTGAAATTGAGCCCCACATCAGGGTCAGCACTCAGTGTGGAGTCTGCTTGAGATTCTCTCTCTCTCTCTCTGGCCCTCCCCCTTCTCTCTCTCTCTCTCTATCAATCAATCAATCAATTAATTAAATCTTTAAGAAAATCAAAGCTATCCTGGGGGCACCTGGCTGGCTCAGTCAGAAAAGCATGTGACTCTTGATCTCAGGGTTGTGAGTTCGAGCCCCACATTGGGTCTAGAGATTACTTAAATAAATAAAAATCAAAGCTATCCTTGATTTCACTAGCCGGCCACCATCACCCTCTTATATCATTTAAACATTATCAAGTGACAATAGTCACACCGTGTTCTTTGCTGAAGTAGAAGTAGCTTCGCTGGGGCAAATGACCACTTTACAGGATGGGGAATCACACTCCTTCATTTGGCCAGGCGTCAAGTTATAAAACCTCACAGTCAAGGTGGCTGACCTGCGACAGCTTCCACTGCCTATCCAGGGAAGAAGACAGAATGACAGAATGAGCCCAAACACCTAAGGTTAAAACTGTCAAATCTGAAATCCCCCAAAGAAGGTGGAGAAACCATAAATTGGGAAGAACGGGATTTGTGAAAGATCAAAATCTACAAATCTTGCTAATGCAGATCAGGACAAGGAGGGAAAGGAAACGTATTCTGGTGTCCCTCCATCTTCTGCACAGCAGATAGTACCCAAGTCAGACGCTTTATAGACATGATGCTTGCCTCGAAGATTCCTCCAACAGAACTGTTCTGTCTTATCTTTTCCCCTCTGTTTGCTCCTGTCTTGGTACCAATCTCAGAGCAGCATGTATTTCCCTCAGCCTGTTGAGTAGAGATCTTTGCAAAACCGGGTTGCATGTATTATATACAAGATAGGTTCTTTCTGGAATGAAAATATTTTCTTCCAGAAGCCCTGACAGAGGCACCCGATTCTAAACATTATATTGCGGTGATTGCTAACCAGCAAGAGATTCAACAAGAAATCCCTGCCTCTGTTCCTTTCCCCCTTTGCTCTCAACATGTTAACAAGAGGTTGCTGTTGGTTAAAATTAAGCTAATCCCAGATAAGCTTCTTCCAAAGTTGCCCCAATAATCATTGCAAAAGGTGTGTGTCTGCCACAAAATAAAATCTGTCCCACAAAAAAGACTGACTTTTTGCCAAAAGTCCTTGCAGTAGTTTAATTCAGGCATTCAAAGAGCTCCCCAATATTTCCCACCAAAGAGCTCCAAGCGATCATGCCACACTCTTGCCTTCATTTGGGTGTTCCTTGTCTAGCCACAATTCTACCCAGTATGCCAACAAGTGCTAAACACGGCACTGTAGGGGTGCTTGGGCGGCTCAGTCAGTTAGGCGTCTGACTTGGGCTCAGGTCATGATCTCGGGGTCCCGGGATGGAGTCCAGTGAAGCTGGGCTCTGCTCTCGGTGGAGAGTCTGCTTCTCCTCCACCCTCTGCCCTCCCCCTGCTTGTGCGTGCTCTCTCTCCCTCCCTCAAATAAATGAATAAAATCTTTTTTCTTTTAAATATGGCACCATGATGCTCTTCCTTCTTCTCAGCTCTCCTTCACATTAGCAGCTGATTTTTATCTACAGTCCTAACCCAAGGTCTCCGTATCCCTAAGACCAGGATTCCTGAGACACAGTCTGACAGATCCCTGTCTGTTCTCTCGTGTTCTCTAAGTAACTTTTGATGTTGTTGAGTTTCTCATTAAGGGTATGTAAATGAGACCCTGTAAATGCTGGTTTTCATCTCTGGCTTATGGTGACCTGTAAGCTTCTTAACAAAAGGGTAATATTTACCTTGACTCCATTCTCTAAAATATATGTCATTCTTAATTCCATCACCACACCTGCCAGTTTCACGAGTCTATGACTTTCTAGAGACCTGTTTCGGTCAGGGTCTCTCCAGGAAAACAGGAATCACTTCGAGTATTTATGACAGAGGAATTTAATACAGAGAACTAGCTAAATAGGGGATGGAGGAGCTGAGAGTCAAGCAGGGCATGGTGTGGTAACCCAGATCAGCAGCAGAGGGTAACCGTGCCCATCCCTTTACTGGAAAGAAAAGGCAAGAGGTGGGGCTCTCAGAGCCCAGGGAAGGAGTCACCAATGAAAACTGGAATAGGCAGGTGTGACTGGGTCGGGGGGCTAAGGTTGGGGCTGGGGAGGGGGAGATGCAGCTGCTGCCACAGGTGCTGGCTAAGGCAGGGGGACAGGGGAAAGAGATACCTGTAGAGGCTGCTTTTAGGCAACAGGCTTGAGCAACGGAAACGTGAGCAAGCCAAAAGGGCCCACAGCGACCACCAAGATGATGCACACAGGCTCATTAAGCCACAGCCCTAACTGCCCAATTACAACCAGGTACAGTCCCTAAGATTACCAAAAAAGGGAAAATTCCTTACATCCTCAAACTCCCTCACTCCTCCCTATAACTATAGCCCCTCGCCACCACCGCCTCGTGGCACCCAGTCTCTCCTTTGCTGTCCTGCCCGCTGCTCCCTTGTGGTGTATTCAATACACTTCTGTCTCCTTTGTTCTGCCTCAGGTGAATTCTTTCACCACCGACGCTATCAGCTCCCACCCCCTTGAGATGCCCCACAATACCCTTGGTCTCTCTTCTCCTCTTCCAATCTCCTGCCCATGTCCCCCCACCCCACCCCACCCCTCAGGCTGAATCAAGCCCAAAGCCAGCTGACACTGGAGCCTGGGAAACAGTCTGCAGGCATCAGTCCCCCTAAGTATAGAGCGGAGAAGGAGAGAGAGGATGGCTGAGCCCCAGTTCCTCCCACCCACCCCATCCTACCTGACCACAGTTCATGGATCAGGTGTCCAACGATAT
This sequence comes from Eumetopias jubatus, assembly GCF_037043125.1. Classification (NCBI taxonomy): domain Eukaryota; kingdom Metazoa; phylum Chordata; class Mammalia; order Carnivora; family Otariidae; genus Eumetopias; species Eumetopias jubatus. The sequence continues at coordinate 55,585,079 of NW_028274816.1, read as the reverse complement.
GCATAATACTTCAAAGTACTTATTCAGGGGGCCGTTAGGATTTGTACCTCTGTAGCTGGCTCTAGTGGAATAAAACTCCTGCTGTCACGGGGCTTCATGTGCCAGTCTACTCCACAAGGGATGGGGTTTTGTCTTTGTTCTCAACGCTGCTTGGAACGAAGGAGCTGTCAAACCCCAGGCTGAAGCTCAGCCACCAGCTGGAAGAGCCCCTTCCCTTTACCACTGCTTACTGCAAGGTGGGCAGGATCTGCTTCCTGAGAGAATCCCCGAGGTCATTTGGCTGTTCCCAGGCAATTCTGCAATCTGCAGCATTGCCCAGTCCTTGATCATAAATGCAAGGGCAGAGAAATCTATTCCTTGAGGAGGGCCATCCGCTTCACTCAGTCTACCTATTCAAACGCTAATTTCTTCCAGAAACACCCTGCCAGACATACCCGGAAATAATGTTTAACCAGACTCCGGCATTCCTGGACTCAGTCAAGTTGACGTAAAAATAACCATCACACCAGCCGAAGAATCTAAGTAATGAAATTGACTTAACAGGCATAATGCAACTTACCTGGTGATGGAAAAGCGAATAACTTTACAGGGAAGAAACCTGGATATGAAACACCTAAATAGTGATTACACCTAACAGCAACATCACAAGCCCTTTGATATGATGCACAGGAGAAGACACACCATGATTTCAGGATCTCCTCACCAAAAATTCAGAATCTCAGTCCCCACACTGAAAGCCACTCTATAAAAGAACAGGTGACTTACCTACTCTTCAAAATGTCAGTCACAGGAGACAGGAAAGTCTGAGATGCCAGTTTGGAGGAGACCAAGGACACGTAATAAGGAAGTGCAGCATATTGGATCCTGGGACATAAAAGGGATACAAGTGGAAAACCTCATGAAATCTGAATAAGGCTTAGAGTTTATTTAACAGTATTACACCAATGTTAATTTCCCAGTTCCGATCACTGTACTCCGGTTATGCAAGAGGATATTAGGGGAGGTGGAGTGAAGGGTATATGGAAACTCTGTTTTTGAAATTCTAAGTCTAAATTTATTTCAAAATTAATTAAAAAAATATGGAATGCTTCATGAATGTGTCTGTCATCCTCACATGCAGGGCCACGCTAATCTCTGTATCATTCCAATTTTAGTACGGGTTCTGCCAAAGCAAGCACTCAAGATTCATTTTTTTAAAAAGGCTGACACTCAAGCGATCCCCATGTTTGTGTGTGAGGTGACCAATGGGAAAAGGCTGCGGTGGAACGTCAAGGTAGTTTCTTGCCTCACACTTTGCTGAGGAATGTGCAAAAGAAAGATTGCAGCCTTGAAAGCTCTGGAAGCTACTTCTGAATGCAGCCTCCACTGCGGTCTACACTGTAATCCACTGTACACTGCAGAGAGAACTGACAAAAAGAAACCTTTTCTTAGTGAAAGCTTCTAGACCACTGTGTTCTGCTTGACCCGAAGCCTGTCCCCTTACAATGTTCTCTCTCCAACCCAGGCGAATAATGTTCCTGTACCGATACCCTTTTTAATGACCCAATTGTTTTTTAGGCAGAGTTTTTTAAAAGTCTTGGTACACTTTTGTTTTGTTTTTTATCTAATTGTAAAGGGGAATCGGTTTTTGTTTTTATAAACACTTTCAGATTAGGGACTTGTTAGTGTTGGTAGATCTTACTCAGGAATTGGACTCAGCAAACTGAAAAGCTTCTTTTGTCCCATTGGAAAATTATAGCTTTGAATTATACTTCATTAAATATTAATGTGGTTTGGTTTGGTTTGCTTTATATTGCATTTACCCCAGGTAACTATATTTATACCTATGTATTCAGCTTTCTTTGTGTCTTTTTTTTGGTTAAGATTTTATTTATTTATTTATTTAAGAGAGCGCGAGAGAATGGGGGGTGGAGGGGAGGGAGAGGGAGAGACAGAATCTTTCAAGCAGACAACGTGTGGAGCATGGAGCCCAACACAGGGCTCAATCTCACGAGCCTGAGATCATGACCTGAGCCAAAGCCAAGAGGTGGATGCTCAACCCACTGAGCCACCCAGGGGCCCCGCCCCCTCTCTGGTTGTTTTTAAAAAGAAAAGACACACAGGAACTCATGGCCCTAAGATCAAGACCCACAAGAGCTGGACATTTAACCCAGGCACCCCACTGAATTCCTTTTTGAACATCTAATGATCAACATGCTGATATTCTACAACCCATCACTATCAAACACCATGATAAACTCGGGTCAATTCTCAGCTTCAAGGATTGCTTTTCTCTTTCTTCCTTCCTTCCTTCCTCCCTCCCTCCCTTCCTTCCCTTCTTTCCTTTCTTTCTTTCCTTCCTTTTTTTTTTTTAAAGCTTTTATTTTTAAGAAATCTCTATACCCAACGTGGGGCTCAAACTCACAACCCTGAGATCAAGTCTCATGATCCACTGACTGAGCCAGCCGGGCGCCCCTGACTCTAAGTTTTTCTTTTCTTTTCTTTTAAGATTTTATTTATTTATTTGACACAGAGAGACAGAGTGAGAGAGGGAACACAAGCAGGGGGAGTGGGAGAGGGAGAAGCAGGCTTCCCGCCGAGCAGGGAGCCCGATGCGAGGCCGGATCCCAGGACCCTGGGATCATGACCTGAGCAGAAGGCAGACGCTTAACGACTGAGCCACCCAGATGCCCCAGACTCTAAGTTTCTTAATTCACACAACTGAAAAGTGCTTTTGCATGGAATCCAAAGGCAAGACAGGCAGGGAACTGGCCTCCCAAAACAATTCTGTGAAGCAGCAGGAATGTGTGAGATTAGCATAATAATAAGATGCACCAAACTATGGAAATAAAATGAAGCATCCATCCCCCCACCTCCAGCACCCTGGTCTAGGTACACTCCTCAAAGTACAACAGGAACTTTTTCTGGTTTTAGGCCTTGTAAACGATATACCTATTTCTTGGTTTGTCTGCAGGACTCCCTTCTTCCTTCTCATTTTTATGAGTCGTAATTTGTAAATTTTGCGGGAGTAATGCACGGCATTGATGACTGTTTTTTTCCTACCTTAATTTTTTCTCTATTTTTTCTATTTTTTCACCCAAGCAAAGCAATACAACCCCTGTGCCTTGGATAGTTTCGCTCCTAAAAGTCAGTCTGGAAAAACTCAGAATTTTTATTCAGCGAGGTAATTCTTTTTTTAAGCCCTCTGTAAACGTTAGTGGGCTAGTTCTATCACTGTGACAGAGACTTACCCATCTGGCTGCTTGCTGATGTTGAACTGGCCTGCTTTCCTTGCCACTTGCTCCCTGGTTTAGATAAAAATAAGCTCTGATTAATTTTTCCCCGTGGAATGACATTTCCCTCTCAAGAATCTTGGCAGAACACTTGTCCTGGAAACAATCCATCATCAACTACCTTATATTTGTGAGCAGTCTTGAATTTCTGGCTCATCACTGGTTTTTTTCTGTCTTGGATTTTGAAACATCTGCTCTGGTTTATTTGCGCTCGTGGACTAATGCACCATTACACATCAGCAGAGCGCATCCCGGAGCACAAGGAGGGAGAGCGGTGTCCAGGCACCAGAGGGTTGAGGAATGAAGCCAGGACCTGGGGAGCCAGCATCTCTCCCTGGGGTTTTGGCCTCTCCCTGCCCCCCAGATCCACCGCTGAGCTCCCCAGCTCCTGAACAACACTCCTGGCAAACCAGGGCCAGATCTGAAAACTCCAGGTTATTTTAGTTTTTCGGGGGGGGGGGTTTCCTCCATCCTTTCTTCTTCCCTTTCCTTGTTGGAACTTAATATTCTCTCTTTAAAAAAAAAAGATTTTATTCATTTGAGAGAGAGAGAGAGAGAGAGAAAACAGGAGCTGGGGGTGGGAGGCAGAGGGAGAGGGAGAAGCTGACTCCCTGCTGAGCCGGGAGCTGGACATGGGGCTGGATCCCAGGACCCTGGGATCATGACCTGAGCCGAAGGCAGACGCTTAACCAACTGAGCCACCCAGGCGCCCCTGAACTTAATATTCTCCTAATGAAAAATAATCTTAAATTTGTTGTTGTTTTGTCCCTGTAAATTTCCAGCTTCCAGACACGGGATGGATAGTAGTAATTCCAGTTGTGTCTTGGGAAATGTTGAATGAGGACCAGTATGAGGGCAATAAGATAAGTTCGAGGCCAGCCATGATAAATGAGAGCAATCTAGACACACGGAGTAGGAGATAGTTTCTAGCCTTTGCCAGAAATGACTTAAGCAGGAAAGAAAAACTTCCACCGAGAAACTCTGCTCTAGGCAATTATCCTGTGTAACAGAATGTAGAAATCCTACAGAAAATATCACAAACAAAACTATAGTGGTTTACAAAATCAATACACCAAAAAAAAAAAAAAAATCAGTGCTAAATAACAGAAAGGATTAAGGAAACCTGACCTTTTAATTTGCACAATTAGGGAGATCTTCCCAGAAGTAACTTTAGGGGGGAAACCACGGGCAACGCATTCAAGGAGCGTATTCCCTCCCTAACTTCCTCTCATCGGAACCCACCAAAAAGTTCTCTAAGGCAGACATAACGCATAGGCTGTGCTAACACAAGTACTGGAACAGGACTGAATTGTACAAACAAAAAGGAGACCTCGTCCCCCGCTCCCCCATTTCCTGGCACAATTATTCCCGGTTTTATTCCTGTTCGGTTTCTAGCTCTACCAACAATATGGATTTATTTCCTCATGTACCCACTTTGAAATTATCTACTCACTTTCTCCCCCCACTTTCTGCTTTCGAAATCATTTATTTTGTTTTTAGAGGTGGTGGCCTTTACTTTGTATAGATGTGGCATTCAAATGAAACAATACTGATTTCTCTCTCTCTTTAGGTTAATCCACTAAATTCAACTCATTGAAATCCAATCTGTATTGGATTGTATGATTTGGGGTAATTTTTTAAGTTCTGAAGGCTTCTGCCAATTTGTATTTTACCAAAGTTTACTTTGTAGGTGATTTAGCCATCGGGCAATGGTTTTCTGCTCTGTTATCCACCGTGTTGTGTACCGAGATGAGACCATTAGCAATATTTTATTAGTTTCTAGCTCTACTTCCTAATATCCCAGTGTTATTCAAACTACTTGCACGCAGAACTCCATGTATGTTCATATATGACTTATGATTCAAGATGGTTTTCATGGGGCGCCTGGGTGGCTCAGTCGGTTAAGTATCTGCCTTCGGCTCAGGTCATGATCCTGGAGTCCTGGGATCAAGCCCCGCGTCGGGCTCCCTGCTCTGTGGTGAGTCTGCTTCTCCCTCTCCCTCTGCCTGCCACTCCCCCTTCTTGTGCTCGCTCTCTCTTTCTCTGTGTGAAATAAATAACATCCTTTTTTTTTAAAGATTTTATTTATTTATTTGAGAGAGAGAGACAGAGATAGCAAGCGGGGAGGAGAGGGAGAAGCAGGCTCCCCGCTGAGCAGGTAGCCTGATGGAGGACTTGATCCCAGCGTCCTGGGATCATGACCTGAGCCAAAGGCAGATGTTTAACTGACTGAGCCACCCAGGCGCCCCAAAATAAAATCTTTAAAAAAAAGATGGCTTCCACAACACTCATCCTATAGGTCAGAAAAAATATATCAGCCACTATTATACTTCTTAAACATTCCACAGCATCCATGCATCCTCAGGCCTCCTATTCTCAAATGATAGGGGTACATCCAAGGATTGAGAATCAGCTGAGAGACAGAGAGTGCATCTTCGAACTTCTCTTTTGTGGAGAAGGTGAGTGTGTCTGTAGGTTGTTAGAGAAAGTTGTTATCACGCTAGGTGGAAAAATGGTACCACCACTCTATTTGGAAGAGTCAAAGATGGTTATGAAAGAAAAAGATGCTTATTTTTCAAGAGGGTGGACTGTGCCAGTCTCTCTGAGCTCAACTCGATATCACCACCACTCGTGGGAAGCCTGCCTCTCCCTCTCCCACTCCCCCTGCTTGTGTTCCCTCTCTTGCTGTGTCTTTCTCTGTCAAACAAATAAATAATCTTAAAAAAAATTTAAAAAAAAAAAGAAAGAGTCTCAGGAAATAAGAAAAGTAGATGTAAAGAAGAACCACACCTCTGGGATCAACAACAGAATGAAGATTACAGAGGGAAGACTCATTCAATCTGCGGATAGAACAACAGCAATTACCCAGAACAACAGTGAGAAAACAGACTGGGGAAACAAAATGAACAGAGCCTCTGGGACTTTTGGGCCTATAAGAAATGATCTAACATTACTGTCACTGGAGTACTGGAAGGACAGGAGAAAGAGGAAAACCGACAAAGATTTTGATGAAAAAATGACTGAAGATTTCCCATACCTGGCAAAAGCCATAAACTTACAGACTCAAGGACGTATCTGCCTAAAGACAGATCCTCCAGGAGGAATTCGTGTGTTAGAAAGGAGTTTCACCAACCAGGAAAGATGGACTCACCAGAGGAGAGGAGGCAAGATGTTGGTACCAAATCCAGACAGACACTGTCACAAACTATCATACCTCCCATCTATCCTTCTTAGGGCCCATTCAGCTTTCCTAGAAATCCTTTACTCTTGGTGCACCTGGGTGGCTTAGTCAGTTGAGCGTCCAACTCTTGGTTTCAGCTCAAGTCATGATCTCACGGTTGTGGGATCCAGCCCCGCGTAAGGCTCCATGCTCAGCATATAGTCTGCTTGAGATTCTCTCTCTACCCCTCCCTTTCTCTCTCTAAAATAAATAATCTTAAAAAAAAACAAACAAAAACATTTACTCTCCCCTAAGAGGCCTACCTCCCTCCTCCCCTTTCCCTGTTAGGATGGTATTTAATCCTGAAATCTCTGTCACCTTCGGGAGTTACCCACTTTCCCTTTGGGTATCTCCTATGTACATATGAAGTGTACGTGTGAGTAAACTTTTGTTTTTCTCTCATTAATCTTTTATGAAAGGGATCTCAGCTCAGAACTCAGAAGGAAAATTATTTTCTCCTCCCCTATCACAGAATGGGTGAATAAACTTCGTCCCACTATACTCTTATGATTTGTATACTTTGCTGTATGTACATTGTGAGTTAATAAAAATCACATATCAGGAATCAATTTTTCCCCCAAAATGATGTTAGGGTTTTCTGCTCCTTCCAGCTCCTGTAAAAGGTCTGAAATCTTCTGTGGGGAGTAACATGGCCGCCGTTCTGCCGCTGCCTCCCGCCCCTCCCCATTGACTGCATTATCCACTCATACTCTCGATGGCAGTCTTCCCTTTGAGGTCCAACCCTTCATGAAGGTGTTGTGTGGGTGGCGGCTCATGGATCTTGTTCTAAGCTGAATTAAGGCACTGTCTCCACGCCCCATTCCAGGAGCAGGTAGATTGCAAAGCTTTTCATGCAAATTATGGGTCTTTTTGATTCCTCTCTTCCTGTAATGCTTCCCAAAAAAGAAGAGAATGAACTTGTCGCCAGCTTCAGGGGTGAAAAGTCCTCATATTCTCCCCTTAGTTTATAACACGCATCTGATCCTAATAACCGTCTCCTTATTGCTTTGTGACTTCCTAATGTGGCTGGGTAAATTTTTGAAATAACTATTCCCTTAAATCTCTCCCCATGTTTCCAGAAAGGAGCAAGCCATTTTTCTATTTTTATGACTCAGTATTTCTTGCAGGGCAGAAAGCAGAAGCTCTTTGGCCTCTTCTTGTCCATTGGGAAAGTCCAAGTTCTCCAAAGACTATGCCCTAGATCCTCATTGTGGGGAGGATGAGCTGAGTCACAAGACAAATGCAGGCCAGAAGGAAATGCAGGTCAGCTGGGCCCTGGGCTCACCTTAGGAAAATGTCAGAACACGAGGGGGTAGTTGCTCAGTGGACTCACGGAGCTGCAGCCAGTCATGGCAAAGATGTAAGGTTTTATAAAAGTTATCTCTTTTTTCCCATTAATTCACTCCCCATGGGAGATACCTGTGCCTGGTGGTTCAGTATGATGTCCATCTGTCAAGCCACCAGGACCACTAGAATGATTTCTGATCTCTGCCTGCTCAGCTCTACAGGTGGGAGTCTTGCAGCCCCAGAAGGCAATGATAACTGGGCCAGCAGAGGACACGAGGTGGAGAGAGGTGGCCTTTGGCTGGCTGGTGGTGAGCAGGTGGAAAAACTGAGACCTCTGGGGGCGCCTGGGTGGCTCAGTCATTAAGCATCTGCCTTCAGCTCAGGTCATGATCCCAGGGTTCTGGGATCCAGCCCCGCATCGGGGGGGGGGGTCCCTGCTCAGCGGGAGGCCTGCTTCTCCCTCTCCCACTCCCCCTTGCTTGTGTTTCCTCTCTCGCTGTCTCTCTCTGTCAAATAAATAAAATCTAAAAAACAAAAAACAAAAAAAACTGAGACCTCTGTTGGCGAGAGTGCGGCGAGGGGACTCTCTTCACAGATGAGAGCAGAAAGGGGTTGGCTCGCTGCCAGCCTCAGGTTTCCTTGTTCTTGAGACAAAGACACAGTTTGGGGGTTGTTTCTGACAGCAGATGGGGAGCTGAGGGGATCACAATAACACCTGTCACAGCAACACCCAACATCTACGGACCAGTTATTCTGTTGTGTTCTTGATATTTGGGAACTTACTTGGTTCATCATGCAATGGCTGTAGGATGGGGATGCTCTTGTTATTGACATGAAAAAACATCTTTATTAGGAAAACTTCCAAATGTACACAATATTACAGAGTCCAATGCATACAGCTGGTGTCAAGTGGTCACTCATCACAGAGCACATCAGTATATTTTCCTGGCATGTTATAAGAAGCAGGGAGGAGGCCAGGCTAGTCAGAGCAGGAAAAGCAGAGGGTAGGAGACAGCCAGGGGCAATGGGCATGAGGAAACTCCCAGAAGCCTCTGGGGCAGTGGTCAGAATTTGAATTCTATTTTAAATATGATAGGAAACCACGAAAGGGTTCTTTATTCAGTTTGGGAGCACAGAAGAAGAGGAAGCTGGGGATAAGGGAGGAATTCTGGAGAAAGCTGTCGGTGTTGTGTGTGAGTCCCAAAAGGGGAGGGCTGGCAGGTTGCTTCTCTGTCCACTGAAGCCTAGAGAGGGACCTTCAAGGTGCCCATGGACTTTAAGAACTTAATATGTGCTCCTAGGACATAGCGTATTACTATCTGACTTGCAGCTGGAAAACTTAAAAGGCAGGTTTCCGCGTAGGTACCGTATGGTGGACCAAAAGAGAGAAGGTTGCCCTGACCAGGGGCCTGCAGCCCCTAGTATTTCTGAGCAGAGATGGGAGGGTGGGGGAGACCCCTCCGGACCAGACATGGGCCCATGAACAAGAGCAGACACATGAGGTCAAGTTCTGGAAGATCAGGCAGAGGAGGGGACACTCAGCAGAGACCAGCAGGCTTCCCGCTGAGCAGGGAGCATGATGTGAGCCTCGATCCCAGGACCCTGGGATCAGGACCTGAGCCGAAGGCAGACGCTTAACCGACTGAGCCACCTAGGCGTCCCCACAGAAGAGTTTGAAACAACAAATTGGCTGCTGGCAGGGAAGTAATAAATTCATGAAACTATTTCTGTAAGACTAATGGTTAACATGGATCAAGCACATAGTATGTTATGAGATAATTACCCAAATTTTCTTATGTGTGTTACCTTATTTTATTGTCGAAACAAAGAGTTATGTTGGGTGCTAATTCTTATTGCAAACTTATAGATAAGAAAATTGAACGAAGCACAGTGAAGTTAAGCAGCTTGCCCAGGACCACAAAGCCAGTGAGAAACAGAACCAGGATTTGAATCCAAACTAACTGTAGAGCTCATGTTCAACATAATTCTAGAATGCTTCGCAGCAGGGTCAGGACGAGCATAATTTAGTAACAGAAGTAATTGAGGTCTACTGAAAGAATTGCGGTTATATACCTTGTGTGCAAAATTTCAGAAGGTGTCGCAGAAAACCTCCATGATCAAGATAAGTAATACATTAGTGTGACACTTTTTTTTAAGGTTTTATTTATTTATTTATTTGAGAGAGAGAATGAGAGAGAAAGAGAGAGCATGAGAGGGGGGAGGGTCAGAGGGAGAGGCAGACTCCCCGCTGAGCAGGAAGCCCGATGTGGGACTCCATCCCGGGACTCCAGGATCATGACCTGAGCCGAAGGCAGTCGCTTAACCAACTGAGCCACTCAGGCGCCCAGTGCGACATTTTTTTTAAATCAAAATTAACACACACACACACACACACACACACACACACACACAAAGATCCATGCTGAAAACCCCCACCTCCCTATATGCCGTTTGCTTTAGCCGAAAAACCCTTCTGCTCCCAGTGAAGCATTTTGAACAAAAAAAATTTCAGGATGTCACTTTCAATGGCTATCACATTATTGGTGGCCTGGGGCTTCCAGAGATTCCGCCCCTCCCAGGTCCTTCTAGATGGTCTGCTCCGCAGAGGGCTTGCTGCCTGAGGCTCTGGAGTAAAGGTGGGGTGGTACCTAGCACGGGGGCTATGTCTTCCAGCTTCTCGGCAGCTTCCTGTTGTGGTCACTGGAGGGGGCCTCAGCCCCCGACTCTGTTCCTCGACCTTTACCTTTGCTGTGGCCCAAGGGGGCCTCTTTTGGGTGATCTGGATGGTGACCTCTACCCTGAGGAAGAACCAGAGGGCCTTGCCATTAGTGGGATTACCCTGAGGAAACAATGCTCCCCACTGGGACAGTGTAGCCAGAATTTTGGAATAAGGCAGTCCCAAATTCAAATCCTGACACTGTTTTATGACCATGTATCATCTGGAAACCTTTATGTATCTAACCTTAATTTCCTTCTCCATAAAACGCAAGGAGTTCACTTAATCCCTTAACAAATGTGTCCTGAGCAGTGAGCTGGGCACTGTTCTAGGTGTCGGGTACAGCATGGTGACCAAACAATAGCCAATAAACCTCCTGAGGTTTAAAGATATTGTAACCAAGAGGTGGGGTCCTAAAGTCGTAGCATAAATCCCAGCTTTGCCACGTCATCACTGTGAGACCTTGGGCAAATGATTTAACCCCACTGAGTCTCTGTTACCTCCTCTTTAAAATTCAGGTAGAACACCACCCTTAAAACCGTTGTGATCATCCAATGAAGCAATGCATGTAAAATGCTCAGGGCGGGGCCAGGAGTGTGGTCAAACATCATAACTGATTATTACTCCTTCCCATGGCCTACATAGTTCCGTGGTCCCCTGCCTCTCCCCACACAACCCCACCCTTCACTCCACCCCAGAGTAGACAAACCAGACTTTGGGACTTCATTCTTGCTGTTCCGTTCCCTCTGCCCGGAACTCCCTTTCCACAGCTGGCTTCTTCAGATCTCTCTGAAGTAACACTCCTCTGGGTCTTCCTCTACCATGTCAGCTTCCTAGGTCTCCCCCACTGCTTTTTCTCAACAGTCATGTGATTTCTTAGCTCCTATTACAATCTCTGATTGTTTTATCATTTGCTTGTCTGTTTTTGCTTCTTTTGTTTTTAGCATTCTTCCCCATTGGTGTGTGACCTCCATTTCAGCAGGGACTGGGGCTGGGTGGCCTGGTCACAGCCCATGTCCCCACCACACGCCCTGGAGCCTCACTGAGTATTCAGCCCATGGGTAATCCCTGACCCGGTGCAACACCTTCGAGTCCCAAGTCCCCTTTACTCTATCCCCAACGCCTTTGCTTATGCTGATCCCATGGCTCTTCCAGAAGTCCTCCCTAACCCTCTGGACTCCCCCATGGTACCCACCCGTGGCTGTCACTGTCTTGGGATGGGTCTGTCCTCCCCAGGTACTGTGAGCCCCAGAAAGACAGGACCAAGGATGTCATGGTCCCTGCCAGGCCCCCAGCACAGGACAGGACACAGAAGGAGTGGTCAGTGGACAGGCATTAATCCAGCCAAGTGCAGGGTATTGTTGGAATGCATAATGAAAATTTACTGGCAAATGGAAGTGGCAGAGAAGCTGGCATTCCAGGGTGAGGGGTTGGCTTGGAGAAATCCGAGAAGAAAGAGTATGGCATGAGTGGGAACCATCAGAAGGGGAGAGATCAGCAGGGATCAGATGACAAAGAGCCTACAAGCCACGGTGAGGGGTCTGAATGCCAACCTAAGGCCCTGGGGATCCTGGACGGGTGTAAGCAGGAGAGGAACTGGTTCATATTGGTACTTCAGAAGATCCCACTACCTGCCTTGTTGGGGAGAGAGGGGAAGCACTGTTTGTCCCCAGGTGAGTGATGACTGATAAGTGATGATAATGAAAGGGCCTGGATGAGCTGAACCAGAGCAGGCCGAGGGGACAGTGACATCCCAGAATGAAGAGGATAGGGTACCTGTCTTCAGAGTAGCCAGGTCTGGTTAGACTCCTGATTATGCCCCTACCACCTGCATGACAGCGGGCACGCATCTTTCCTTCCTTTTCCTCCCCTGTAAAATGAAGTTAATACAAACATAGTGATCCAAAGGGGCACCTGCACCCCAACGTTTATAGCAGCAATGTCCACAATAGCCAAACTATGGAAAGAGCCCAGATGCCCACTGACAGAAATATGGATAAAGATGATGTGGTATATACATATATATGTGTATACATATACACACACACACACGTATACACAATGAAGTATTACTCAGCCATCAACAAATGAAATCTTGCCATTTGCAACAACATGGATGGAACTAGAGGGTATTATGCTAAGCGAAATAAGTCAGTCAGAGAAAGACATATCATATGATTTCATTCATATGTGGAATTTCTAAGAAACAAAACAGATCATTGGGGAAGGGAGGGAAAAATAAAATCAGACGAAATCAGAGAGGGAGACAAACCATGAGAAACTCTTAACTCTAGGAAACAAACTGAGGGTTGCTGGAGGGGGTGGGTAGGGGATGAGGTAACTGGGTGATGCATATTAAGGAGGCCAAGTAATGTAATGAGCACTGAATGTTATATCCAACTGATGAATCACTGAACTCTACCTCTGAAATGAATAATACACTATATGTTAATTAATTGCATTTAAATAAAATAAAATCTAAAAAGATTTTAGAGAATTAAGTTTGGAGTGGGAACCAAGATATATACGGCACTGGGCACGAGCTGGGAAACTGAATCAGGGATGTGGATGGAGCTGGGCCCTGGGATGTGGAACGGGTGTTGCTATGGTGAAGTCTTCACTCTCCTCAGTGCCCAGGATGCATAGTGCTGAGAAGTTCAACTGGGCTGAGGCCGAGCGGCAGCCAGGTGAAACGTGAAGTAGTCCCGGAAGCAGCAATGAGTCAGTCTGTGACACTCTGTTTTCAGGAATTCACACTCCTAAGCGCAGACCAGTTAGTCCCCTCCTAAAGCAACTATCTGCTGGTGATTCCATTAGAATCCACTGGAGAGCTGAGGGTGGCCTGATCAGAACGGCTCAATCAGAAACCGGTGACGAAGTCTGGGGCAGCTGTCTACAATAAAGTTCCAGACTCGATCGCCCTCCTTCACTGTCCTAGAGCCTCTTCAGAAGTGATGACACCACGAAGCTCCATCTTGGGTAAGGAGGACCCCCAAATGCTACCATCATCTCACCCCAACCCCAGCGCAGCTCCCAAACCTCAACATCATCCCCTGCTCCTCCCCACCTCTGGGAACCTCAGAAGCATCTCTGACAAACAGGTCCCTTCTTTAACAAACCAGAAACCTTCTCTCTGGGAGCCAAGGCTGAGGACTCAGTCTTCCCTGAATGCCCCTCCCCCTGGGCAGCCCCAGCTACTCAGGGCCTGGCTGAGCTAACTCCCTTGCAGACGCACCTTTAAATAAACTTAACCTGTGGCTTCTTCCATACTCACCTGCCTTCCCTGAGGACCCCATGGCCACTTTCTCTGCCCCATGCTCCACCTAGCCATATAATGATTTATAAGAAATATGTATTTGGTCATTCAGATAACCAAAATATAGTCCTCAGATATATTTGGTCTTCACAGTTTGGGAAAATGACTCAGAACCGTAAAGGTAAAATGGGTGTCTTGTTATTAATGAAGGTAACTTTTGGACCCCACCCAAGAATGGGTGCCGGTAGCCAGGAGGCCCAACCCTGTGAATGAAGGAGTGGAAATTTCATTCCCACCTTCCCTAGCTCCTGGGAGGAGAGAGGGGGCTAGAGACCAAATCCGCCCATGGCCAATGACTTTGTCAGTCATGATTATGCAATGAAGCCCCCCATAAAAACCCAAAAGGACTGGGTTTGGAGGGCTTCCAGGCTGGTGAATCCATGGGCTCTGGGGAGAGTGGCGCCCCTGGAGAGGGATGGGTGTGCCACAACCCTTCCCCAGACTTCACCCTATGATCTCTTCACCTGGCTGTTGACTTATATCTTTTATCATATCTTCTAATAAACTAGTAAACATAAGGAGGTGTTCCCTTCAGTCTGTGAGCCCCTCTAGCAAACTGAAAGAACCTAAGGAGAAGGTAGGCAGGAAAACAGAGAAGCTGATCCTATGCTGGGCCCTGGGCTGCCCATCTTGGGACACTCAGAGACTCCCCCAAGACCTTCATTTCCTTGTGCCTCAGTCATTCATCTGTAAAACAGGGATAATACCCATCTCCCTGAGCCACTGAGGCACTGTAAGGAAGATTCTCAGGATTTGAGTATTAGGGGGGGAGCAGGATTGGCTGGAAACTCCAATCTGTAGCCAGTGGGTCAGAAGCACAGGTAACAGCCTGGGGCTTGTGACTAGCATCTGCGGTGGGGAGTGGAGCACAGCATTGTAGGACTGAGCCCATAACCTGTTAAGACTCTGATTCTATCTCTGCGTAGACAGCCGCAGACTGGAGTTGAAGTCTCAGACACCCTGCTGGCGTCTCAGAATTGTTTGGCATTGTGTGTGCAGGAAGCCCCCAAATGCTGGAACTTCCGAGAACCATAAAAGAGCCCCCCGCCCTTCTTTTTCCCACAGGTCCTGTCTGCCTAACAATCTTCCTCCTCCAGTGTGCAAAAGTGGTCACAGGTCAGGACAAGGATCGGGAAGAATGGGGAGGGAGGAGGCTGCCCTCAGAAAGTGGGTGTCTGGTCTTCCTTGGACCCACACCATCAGTGTCTCCGCCAAATGCCCCCACGGCCTCAGGGCCGTGGCTGTGCCAGCCTGCCCCCAGGTGTGGGGACCAGATCTACAACCCCGTGGAGCAGTGCTGTGATGACGACACCATCCTGCCTCTGAATCGGACTCGCCTTTGTGGCCCCAACTGCACCTTCTGGCCCTGCTTTGAACTCTGCTGTCCTGAGTCCTTTGGCCCCCAGAAGTTTGTCGTGAAATTGAAGGTCCTGGGTGTCAAGTCCCGGTGCTTCTCATCCCCTACCTCCAGAAACTGCCCCAGGTAATGGCCCCTAACTGCTCGTGGCTGAGGGAAGGAGGGATGAGGTACGCAGAGGGTCACAAGAGGATCCCCTGTCCTGTTGTCGTTCTTGTTTAATTTTTTTTTTTAAGTTTATTCAAGCAATCTCTACACCCAATGCGGGGCTCAAACTCACGACCCCGAGATCAAGAGCCGCACACTCTAACAACTGAGCCAGCCAGACCACCCCCTCCCCACAACCTGTTGTTTTACCTCCGGCCATTTCTGGAATCTTCCCACTCTTCCTTGCCTGTGTCTCATAATTTCCTAATTTTTCTTGCTCTGTGGCCAAAGGAAACTTTTCTAGACGAGCTCCTTATGAAAATGTGATGTTTTCCACATGCTAGCAAAGACCCCAGTCTACATCGCTAGCTTCCCCCCAGTTCCTGCAGGGTAGGCAGGAAAACAGAGAAGCTGACCCTGTGCTGGGCCCTGGGCTGCCCATCTGGGGACACTCAGAGACTCCCCCAAGACCTTCACCTCCTTGTGCCTCAGTCATTCATCTGTAAAACAGGGGTAATACCCATCTCCCTGAGCCACGGAGGCACTGTAAGGAAGGTTCTCAGAATTTGAGTATCAGGGGGGAGCAGGATGAGATGAAAACCCTTGTCGTGAAAACTGTGCATGTGTATTCTGAAATGGAAACAAGTAAATTAAAAAAGAATGTACATCAACAAAGACGTGTGAAATTTAGAAAGCAGCTTCTAGAATATCTACCTGATGGCTTCGTGTTGCATGAATTTATAAAATCAAAACCTCTCTTTTCATTTTCTTATTGGCTTAATCTCCTCTGAAACTGGATAAAGCAAACGTCACTTAAAATGGAGTCAGGAGCCCAGAAAAGGAAGATTTCACGCTACAACATACACAACCCTTCGCAGAACCAACTGGAAGAAGCCTACATGACTACCTCAGCAAGAGGAAGATTCTGTCCTGGCAAAAGCCCAGTCAGGCAATGAGAAGCCACTACGCACAGAACTCCTAGTGTATTCCAATGGGCTTTTCCTTTCTAACAGTCCCTCCCACCTCCCCGTGTTCCTCTATAAAAAATTAGTCTCCCCTTTCTGGACTTGCCTGTGGTTTTGCCATGGCTTGTGTGTTTCAGATTCTAAATCTCTGCTATTCCTGAAAAAAAAAATGGGCGGTGGGGAGACAGGCTGGTAAAATAACATTTCTAATGTCGACATTACATACCCAAATGAGACGAAATCACTACCTTGAAGAGACAGTGGCACACCCCTGAGAGACAGCCACACATCCATGTTTGCTGTGGCATTATTCACAGTAGCCAAGACATCCATACCCAGCAACCTAAACACCCATCGACAGAAGAACAGATAAAGAAAATGTGGGAGAGGGCGCCTGGGTGGCTCAGTCGTTAAGCGTCTGCCTTCGGCTCAGGTCATGATCCCAGGGTCCTGGGATCGAGTCCCGCATCGGGCTCCCTGCTCCTTGGGAGCCTGCTTCTCCCTCTGCCTCTCTCTCTGTGTCTCATGAATAAAAAAAAAGAAAGAAAGAAAGAAAAAAAAAGAAAATGTGGGAGACATTATAAATACAGCAGAGTATTGTTCAGCCATAAAAAGGGGAAATCTTGCCATTTGTGACAACATCAATGAACCAGGAAGGCTTTATGCCAAATGCAGGAAGCCAAACAGAGAAAGACAAATAGTGTATAATATCACTTATACGTAGAATATATGACAACAACAAAAAGCTGATTTCATAGACACAGAGCATAGGTAGAATGGTGGGTGCCACGGGCTGGGAGGAGGAAGAAATGAAGAGAGAGGTTAAAGACTACACACTTTCTGCTATAAGAATAAGTTCTGAGGGGAACGGCTGGGTGGCTCAGTCGGTTAAGCATCTGCCTTCAGGTCATGATCTTGGGTCCTGGGATCGAGCCCCACATCAGGCTCCCTGCTCAGCGGGGAGTCTGCTTCTACCCCTGCCTCTCCGCTCTGGCTTGTGCTCCCTCCCTCTCTCATAAGTAAAATCTTAAAAAAAAAAAAGTGTCATAAATAAAATCTTTAAAAAAGAAGTAAGTTCTGAGGATCTCATGTACAGTATGGTGATGGTAGTTAATAATATATATGGTATTATATACTTGAAAGTTGCTGTGAGCAGATCTTAAGCAGTCTCAAAAAACACTAAGGTTTGCTATGTGAGGTGATGAATGTGTTAGTTTCTTAGTAACAGCCCCACAATATAAATGTAGGTGGTGAAAATTAGTAATGGCAAACCTCATTACAATGAAGTGGGAAGGTTTGGGCAGGGGGAGCTCTCACCACCTACCACTCATAGTCAATTGCACACCCAACAGGAAGAGACGGACTTGACCTTGCATGATCTTGAACTCGAAGGAGGATACCATTCACAGGGGGAAGGAAGCGGCTTTCCTCATCCCTCCAAGCAACAGCTCCCTCAGGGAGAAGCCACCACTCTTGGAATTCCAAACTTGCCGGTGGTTCGGCCACAGCTTGTTTGTCTGGGATTGCAGTTTTCCTGTGTTCCTCCAATAAACCCATCTTTTGCTGACAAAATAACTGGCTGAGTCTATTTTTAAAGCTAACAATGATGTAGAAAATGTCAGGGTTCAGAGTCAAGGGCCAAGAAAGAATTCTAAAAGCACGGGGACAGGCCCCGGGGGCAGAAAGAGCTTCACTGGGGTTGTGACAGGAAACTGATGATAAACTTTCAAGTTGGAAGGGGGTTACCGACAGCACAAACTTCCAAGGTATTTTGTAAACAAGGTTTCCAGGACCCTAAGGGGTTTTTACTGTTTAGTAAAAATTCAGTCATGAATTTTTCAGTGTATACAATGGGCCAGTGCTTGGGAGTATAACTCCCAACACACCTTGGTGGGGGTGGGCAGTAAGGAGATTTAATTTTTTCTTTGCCTTTGTTTCCCACACCAACAACACACAAAAAAGTTAATTCTGTAAGGTGATGAATGCGTTATCTTGACCTTGGTAATAATTCCACAAAATATATGCGTATGAAATTATCATACTGAATACTTTAAACATACACAGTACATTTGTCAATTATCCCTCAATAAAGCTGAAAAAAAAACATTTAAATGGGATCATTTCAATGAACAAAGCATGACTCGCGGAATATAATTACAAGCGGCTTTTTTCTTCACACCTCTTTCCTTTTACGTATTTTTCTGTAGTGCTAGTTTTTCCCCTGCCCCTGGATAAAAAGATCAAATCCCATGAAATTTCCTGGTCCCTTTTATTTAATAAACATCCTCCTCTGACCAATTTAAAATGTTCAGAGGCACCTGGGTGGCTCAGTCGGTTAACCATCCAACTCTTGCTTTCCGCTCAGGTCTTGACCTCAGGGTTGTGCGATCAAGCCCGGCATCCAGCCCCACACTGGGTGTGGAGCCTGCTTGGGATTCTCTCTCTCTCCCTCTTCCTCTGCCCCACGGGCCCTCTCTCTCTCACTCTAAAAAAAAAAAAAAAAAAAAAAGTAAAATGTCCAGAAGTATGTAAAAGTGAAAACAACCATCTTGATTGAAAGTTACATTTTCTCCCTCCTAGCTCTGCCCCGCAGGAAAAGTGGAAGGCTGAAACCGAGGAAGGAATGTGGGCACCTTTTACTTTTTTCTCCCCCCCGACACTTTTATGAATCTTCTCCCAGTCTGCTTAGTTTCTGAACCTATCGCTGAAGGAGCTGGGGGAGGGATGACAGTAAAGCTCAGGGAGTTCCGAGACGGGGGCACTGAAGTTCTCCTCCCCGAGGACCATCATGGTGGTCTAGCCCTGACACCCCCGGGCTTTGCAAATACTTAAAGCTGCTTCTTTCCCTCCGGGGTGCATTTTGGCTTCAACACAGACACATATCTCTCACCTGACCTTCCTTTGAGGAGGGCAAGCGCCTCGGTTCCGTTTGCACATCCAGGTTCCTTATCAACCTTGAACAGTCAGCAACCCAAATCCAGCGGCAGCTAGGCTGGCGGGCGTCACACAGATGTCCATGCAGCTGCAGCCGGTGGGCCCCTGCCAGCCAAGGAGGTGCCATGGCTTTTCCAAAGCGCAGGCTACTTGCCTGGGGACGCCAGGGCCTTGACGGGGCAGACGCGGCTTATGGGGGCCGAACCCCACGTGTGTGATTTGGGATCTCGGCCTGGATAAAGGGGTGCACGCTGGCTCCTGCCCCGTGGAAGATGCACCTGTGTAACCTGGCCAGGTGCGCTGCACGAGGCACGATTCTCCGGACTCCCTTCCAGAGACGCAGAACTTGGAGGCCTGACGCCCCAGAGGCGGCAGCGACCTGACACTGAGTCCCGGGGCCGCCAAAAGAAATCATTAAGGAGGATCGCAGCCCCATGCAAGGGTGGTCCTAGCCACGAACTCAGCGGCATCCCAGGTTCCGGGGCGCCCCAGGGACAGCAAAAGCCACGTCCAACAGTGACCCCAGACTGGCTCCCTCGCTGGAAACATGGCGGCCCCTCCGCCGCAGTAGTGCGCATGAGCGAGCTCTACTGCAGGCTCCTGCGCACTGCAGGGCTGTTCCGCACCGCGACCTCAGTCTCCTCCTACCATGCGGCAGGACTGCTGGGGATGCTGGCCAGGAGATCCGAGGAGACAGTGGCCTGCATGCTTTTTAAGCGACAGTGTGAATGCAATATGCTGCTATGTTTGGTGCATTTTAAACCCGCCCTTGATCCCAGGATTAGATGATGTTATAACCCCTATAAAAACCAAATGACCAAAAACCAGACCGATCCTTTACGGGGTGAAAGGTCCACCGATGCCTCTTTGGATAGTAAGGTCCTGGTGGTCTATGTTAAATTTGTTCACGCCACGTTCATGGTTGGTGGGCGGGGGGGGGGGCGGGGGGGAGAGCGGTGAGTGAAAAAAGGTTCAGGATAAGTTTTAGCCTCTTCTCCGTGGGAAGTTGACCTCAGGCAATCTTCTCTCCATACAGTTTCTTTGGAACCATCCTGGGTTAGGATAAATGTGGAGTGTCAACTGTGTCATCAGGAAACATTGTTTATCATTAAGAGGAAGCCTGATCTGGACTAAAAGAACTGTGAATGTGTGACCAAAAAGAATTAGAGATCCTTAGAAAAAGAAAGACAAACATAGATTTCTTGATATGAGAAAGTTCTTTTAGCTGTCCCCATCCCCCATCTTGTGAAAGAATGTAAGAACAAATGGCCAGGAAGTTGACTATTCATATCAGAACAATGAATCAGTGTTAAAACTCACAGTACTCATTCATAAGTGAAGACAGCCTTACGCACACTAATGAGTTATCTTTGCTGTATCTAAACCCCTCTGAGCACTCAGATACTGGACCAAAAGGAGCCAGAGAATTGATGA
The DNA here is from genome assembly GCF_037043125.1 of Eumetopias jubatus. Classification (NCBI taxonomy): domain Eukaryota; kingdom Metazoa; phylum Chordata; class Mammalia; order Carnivora; family Otariidae; genus Eumetopias; species Eumetopias jubatus. The sequence goes on along the minus strand of NW_028274816.1, from coordinate 55,564,431 downwards.
TCCTGACCCTTGCCAACCCTGGTGACTCTGTCATGGACTCAAGTCACTTCAAGATCATTTGCACCCAATTCCATGCTGTATTCCCCATTGCACAAGTCCCTTCATGATTATGGATGCACCCTTAGCTTAAAACTTCTCCAATTTTGTTCGGGGAGACACTGCTTTGGGAAAGACCCCCAGTGTTCTCCTTTACTTGTTTCAAAAAAACCCTTTCTTTTCCTATTCTTTGACTTGGTTGTGTCTTTTGGTTCAACCCACACCAAGAGGCCAAGCGGTGAACCCAGTTACAGGTAACAAATGGACACATAGAGCCACACAGAGGGCCTGCATCATCTGGACTACAAAGAACAGTTTAAGAGATAAACCTTGGTTTTCCCGGGTGGAGTTTCTTGTTTCTGAGCATAACACTTGTGTATTTTGGAAACTACACTGAGTTTCCCTATTCTATGTCTGTTTTCTGTTTACAACCACAATGTATGACGAGCAGCAGATTTCTTCTGTTCAGGTTGACATTCACGTACACAAGCCCAAATAGGGCTGCAACTTGGCATAGCAGAGTTAAAAAGACATAGGAGGGAAACCCAACATGCACCATGACAGCATCACACACATCTTTATTGGGATGCCTTGCAACTATCTAGGTGGTGATTTCCAGCGCCCCAAACAGGCAGCTCAGCTGAAAGGAGTAAGCCCTATGGTTGGAATTGTCACCTTGATCAATTCAATGTGGCTGGGATAACAAAATCGCTCCTTGAAAGTCAGAGCATACCCCTCACTCCATGAGACTAACTATGAACTTGTGAAGATAAAGGATCTTTATAATTGGATTGGAGAATGCACTTGGGGAAGCCCTTAGCTCCCAGGACAAGTCATCTCCCACTTGACAGTGATTCCTCATAATTAGGATATTGTTATGGCTAGACATCAGGCAAAGAGGGCTTCTTTTTTTTTTTTTTTTAAGATTTATTTCTTTCTTTTAGGGAAAAAGAGAGTCTCGAGCAGACTCTGATCTGAGTGCAGAGCCTGACATAGGGCTCCATCTCAGGACCCTGAGATCACGACCTGAGCCGAAACCAAGAGTTGGACACTCAACTGACTACGTCACCCAGGCAGCCCGTGAAGAGGGCTTCTTGATGGTTTTATCCCTTAGCCTTATTTGTCCCAAGAGACACTCTATAGATGTAAAATTACAAGTAGAGAGCCACTTTTAACCCAACCCAACATGGAGTCACCCACAAATTCAGAAAATGGCCCTCCAAAACTTAATGGCCCTTGATATCCTGACTACAAGTCAAAGGGGAACTTATTATGCTAATATTGAGACTAAATGTTGTGTATATATCCCAAATGACTTTGCCAATGTATCCAAAGTTTTAGCTTATAAGCCCACCCAAATTAAGGCAAGGTCTCATTCCTTTAGAGCTCCCAATGATTGGATTTCTTCCTGGTTTAGCAGAGATGGATTTCACGATGATAATAATATTTTCACATGTATCATTTAAAATATTTTCTAACTTACTATTTTGAAAATTTTAGACTTACAAAAAAGTTACAAGGACAACAAAGAGTTTTTATCTTTCATAATGTTGACATCTTACATGATTCTAATTATTGAAACCAGGAAGTTAACATTGACATGATACTATTAACTAATCTGCAGACCTTATTTTAATTTCTCCAACTGTCCCCTGATGTCCACTACATGCTCGGGATCCAATCCAGAATCCCACATTACATTTGATCGATGTAACTCCTTTGTGCCCTTCCATCTGGAATAGTGTTCTGTGTTTTCTTAGTCTGTATTTGTCTATTTAGCATCCATGATAGGACCAAACTAAAGGTCACATCTGCCCTGTGATCTGTAGTCATGCTCTGGCCCACCCCCTTTATCTACTCTCACACACAAAACCAATATTGTCCCTGCCCTAAATCAACCCAGAAGCAGGTACCAGACAACTAGAGATCACCACTAAAGCCCAGAGCCCAGCAACATTAACTAACTAGTCAATCCCAAACTGTTTCCTGTGCCCTGCTTTGTCTTTCCTTGGAAAACACAATAAGTCTCTAGCCTATGATTTCCTCTCCCTCCTGCTTCTTCCTCATGACCAAACCTGGTGTTTCCCCATGTTACTCTGCATGGCATGCGTCTCTCTAGGGAAACGGTGAGTAACATCAAACTCCTTTCAATGGCATTGGCCTGTGTCATCACTCAGTAACCTTCATACATTGGGTGCAAATGAGCCAGATACCTCTTCCTTAAGCTTCCCCCCTCTGGTCAGCTTTGGGAGGTCTTGCCTGTGTATTTGCAGCCTGGCCCTCTGCCCACGTGAACTTCTGGGGCTCACTCTGTGCACTTTCTCTTTGACACCACATACCTATGAGGTTCCAGCCCCATCCAGTTTCCAGAACAACCTCCTTTCTAAAGGATGACTGTGCTCTACTCAGATCCCTGCTCCTTGCACAGCTCAGTTGGGGAAAATGTCCCCAGGCAGAAAGCTTGACTATCCAGGTAATCTGTGAGTTTCTGTTCTTTCAGAGGTCAAGGCCCTAAGCTGCCTTTATCGACTACCCAAAATCACTGGTCTCAGCTTTATACTTGTTTTCAGAAAAACTAATCTCGTGTCAGCGCCCTCATGACTGTAAGGAGGAGAATCCTCACATTCATTTCAGAAGGCATTTTAGCAGGTTATGCAATTTTAGGTTGACTGTTATTTTCTTTCTTTCTTTCTTTCTTTTTTTTTTTTTTTGAGAGAGAGAGTGTGAGCAGGCGGGGGAGGCAGAGGGAGAGGAGAGAGAGAATACCAAGCAGGCTCCATGCTCAGCTCAGCACAGAGCCCAACGCAGGGCTCGATCTCACAACCATGAGATCATGACCTGAGCCAAAACCAAGAGTAGATTGACTATTGTTTTATTTTACCTCTTTAAAAATGCTATTCTGCCACTTCTCTGGTTCACTAGGAAACTCCCAATTAGTTCTGTTCACGTTCTTGGTCAACAGACCAGGTTTGCCCTATCAGGACTCCTAATTTCAAATCACCTTCTCTCACGCAAGTCACCATTATCTTCCTCTTCTATTCCCCATCCCCATTCAATATAGATCATTTCTTTATTTCTTTGTATGTCTCTTTATTTGGTGTGAAACTCCCCTGGGTCTCTAGGTGGCAAAGAAGCTGAACCAACTAGACAGATAAGAGGGAACTGGAAACCAGAAAGGGGGTGGTTTGGTGGGGGGGGAAGAATATCATTCTTCTAGAGAAACTGTAATGTCTATTCATTCACAGATGGTGCAAAGGAGAGATGAATGTGACTGGTGTCATAGTTCAATTACTACGGAAACCCTGAGCTGGCTGACTTGTTCATGTGCCACTGGAGTGAGGGAAAGCAAACTGGGGAGAAGTGCTGAACTCACAGAGATGGGCAGAGAAAGAACCAGATCATGTGCTTGAGTTCCTGGCTCCTGAGAGTCATGGAGCTGGGTTCTACATTTGCCAACAGACTGCAGAGTTGGGTCTGCAAGGAGCAGAGTGGATTGAGAGCTACAGGCCTGTTGGGGGACTGTACTTTGTTGGGCAGATATCACAGACTCAGGGGAGTACAGGGTAATGCCATCACCTGGGGGCCACATGGGAGATTTAGGCAATTGAACCCACTGAAGATGACTTGTTTCTTCCCAAGATACAATAACATGAAGAAAAACAACAACTTCAACACAAAGTACATATCCAGAATAAATCCAATCCCACCACTTTGATAAAGAATACTTTAGAATCGGGGCACCTGGGCAGTTCAGTCCCATTAAGTGTCTGCCTTTGGCTCAGGTCATGGTCCCAGGGTCCTGGGATCGAGTCCCACATCGGGCTCCCTGCTCCGTGGGAAGCCTGCCTCTCCCTCTCCCACTCCCCCTGCTTGTGTTCCTGCTCTCGCTGTCTCTCTCTCTGTCAAATAAATAAATAAAATCTTAAAAAAAAAAAGAATACTTTAGGATCACCCACATAAGAGAGGGCATAGAAGCAGGAGTTTCTAGTTCCCTAAACTGGGTCTCAATTTTTGAGGGGAGCTTCATTTTAATAAAATGCAGGCGAGCTGGTAAGCCGATAGATGTAATCTCTGATGGGCGTTAGTAAGGGTGTTTCTCCATGCCAAACTCTACAGAATAAAGTCTAATTCCCTACAGAGGATTGGAAATTTTGACCCAGGTGTGGGATCGTTATATCAGAAGTTCTCTGAGAGCTGCACAATTGCACAACAATGAGTAACATCTTCAGAAATAAAATTTCCAACAAATATGACTAACTCTCATTTAGAGAGCTTGAAATCAGTGCAAATTGTGTTGGAGGCCATCCAACACTTGGAACTGAAACCCTGGGCCCAGCCTAGTCATACTTCTTTTCATGTAGGACATAATCCATTGGTATATTGTTTCGCTGTTCCCTTTACATATGATTCAGTGCATCATACCCAAGTTGCTGTAGAATTTCTTCTTCTACTGGCAAAATAATATGTGCACAAAGACTTAAGTATAAGAATATTTATTGCCACACTTTTAGGGTAAGACTGAGAAATTGGGGAAAACTTAGGTAACTTTCAGAAGGAGACAGATGAAATAAATTACAATTTATTGGTAAAATGGAAATCTAGGCAGCCATAAAAAAAATACCTGTGTGCTTTTGGGATTTTAAAGGTTTATGTACAATATTGTCTTATTTTACAAATGGAAAAGTGTGGTATATATGTGCACATATTTATAGGCACGTGTGTGTGTATATATATATATATATATAATTTATAGAAAAATACAAACAGTACATTGTACACACAGTTACCATGTGGGAGGGGAGGGGGTGTAATGAAGAAGGTTATCACTTCTCACTGTACAATTTCTAGTTCTCAACAGATGGAACATTTTTCAATAAAATATATTCCCATTTTCCATATTGTAAATTTAAGCAATATTTAAAGATCAAGAAAGATAGGCAAAGAGAGGCACCTGGCTGACTCAGTCGGTAGAGCATGCAACTCTTAAGGATTTATTTTATTTATCTGAAAGAGAGAGAGCACGAGCTGGGGGCAGGCAGCGAGGTGGGGAGGGCAGAGGGAGAGGATCTCAACCAGACTCCACACTGAGAGTGGAGCCTGACGCAGGGCTTGATCTCACAACCCTGAGATCATGACCCTGAGATCATGACCTGAGCATCATCAGGAGTCCTGAGCAAAATCAAGAGTCCTACACTTAACTGACTGAGCCACCCAGGTGCCCCAGAGCATGCGACTCTTAATCTCAGGGTTGTGAGTTCAAGCCCACGTTGGGCATGGAGCCTACAAGAAGGAAGGAAGGAAGGAAGGAAAGAAGGAAGGAAGGAAGGAAGGGAGGGAGGGGGGAGGGAGGGAGGGAGGAAGGAAGGGAGGGAGGGAGGGAGGAAGGGAAGAAAGAAAGAAAGAAAGAAAGAAAGAAAGAAAGAAAGAAAGAAAGAAAGAAAGAAAGAAAGAAAGAAAGAAAGAAAGAAAGAAAGGAGGAAGGAAGGAAGGAAGGAAAGAAGGAAAGAAAGAAAGAAAGAAAGAAAGAAGGAAGGAAGGAAGGAAGGAAGGAAGGAAGGAAGGAAAGAAAGAAAAGAAAGAAAGAAAGAAAGAAAGAAAGAAAGAAAGAAAGAAAGAAAGAAAGAAAGAGAGAGAGAAAGAGAGAGAAAGGAAGAGAGAGAGGGATGGAGTGATAGGAGAGAAGAGTCACAGAGGGTGGAAAGAGACAAAGCAAAAGGCCTCAGCAATGGAAAAACTGGATGGAGAGAAAGGTGGGGGCAGGGGAAGAGATAGGAGCTTTCGTTTTTAGCATTGGCAGTGGCTGGCCTGGCCTCTGGGGTAGGCCCTGGACAAAGCTCTCTGTCCCCTCCTCCCTTTTCTGGGGACAGCCAATAATAGGAATAGATATTCCTATCTATTCCTAAAAGGCTTCAGCCCAGGAGCCTTTTACCCCTGACCACCTGCTTTATGCAGAGCTGACTGGACAGCTTTCCATTTGCTGCCTGCAGTTGCAGAGCTAGAACCAAGCACGACCCTCCAGCCAGAATCCAGGAACAGAGGGGAGATAGGTCTTTCCATCCTAATCAGTGGTGAAACTGTCCCTAGATGAGGACCCACCTAGCTGAGTGGGCACTTAAGTCAATTGGACAAAACGATATAGGTCCCCAGAGCTCAGAGTAGACCTGCCTTGCCAAGCACCACCCTGATGGGCCCTGAGGCTGGCTGGGTCCAGAGATGCCTGAGCCAGTTGAAATTCTTCCTCTTACAACCCATACTGTCTCTACCCTCAATCACAAAAAACTAGACTGTTTGTCTGGAGTCTTCCCAACAATCTCTCAGGAGGAAAACCATAGGCAAGACAGGCCATGCAGAGGCAGCCGACTGCCCCTCAGCCGTCCGCCCCTCAAAATGTATAGCACATCCTTGTTTCAAAAACTAGCTAAGCAGGAGGACAATTAAGGAAAGAGTTCGGATCTGGTTACCTTATTCCACAAGTTGCAAGCAAAAAAAAAAATCAAGAAAGAACGGTTCTTTGCGATTTCACACACAATTCAGCATGGCATTCACATTCAGCATTGCCTAATTTTGAGTGGTACCGCGATGAGATAGCAGGTGTAGGGCTGTGGTCTCCAAAGCCTTCGGTGTGCCCTGCACGCCCCTGTATCCCAGGCCAGGCTGACTCCAGGCTTCTCTTTTGGCTGCCACGGGAAATATCAGCTCCAGTCCCTCTGGCAAGCCTCTCTTCTACTGGAAAGATGGAGAGATGCACATTTTGAGACTGGGGATGACAAGCATCTGGGGCAAGAGGTGGAGAGAGGGAGGATGCAGTACGGTGCCCTACCAGGAGGACCCACGCACGGAAATTCCCTCCCCTGCTCTCTCCACTCCTGCCTCCAGCCTAGAGTCATCTGTCTGTCATTTCTTGATGACAGGAACAGACATGCCGTCAGAGGTCCTACTTGGCAACTTTTGCCTTAATGTCACCTTCCCCAGGAAAGGAACAATTTCAAGGCAGTGAGGCAGGAAGCTGAACCAGTAGGTGCACTTATAGCCACACATGCCACAAAGGGCACTACGGTCTCTTTGATACAGCAGTTCTCTGTGGTGGCATGGATCTGGTTCCCACACCTGGCTAGCTGGCATGGCCAGGGCCCAGAGCTCAAGGGTGAGCCTCAGCATGAGCAGCTGGGGGCCCCAGGGAGCAACAAACCTGGTTCCCAGTTGGGGTCATATAGTAGCCCACCCCACCACCCCGTGAATTGCTTCCTCCCTCCTCCTTATCTTCACCTAGACTCCCTCTGAATCTGAGCACAAGTGCATGAGGTTGCAGACCATCTCATGGGAAAGGAATGGGGCTGGCAATGGGGCCCAGCTAGAGTCATGTTTCCTGCCTGGGGTACACTCTGAGGATAGTTTGGCTTCTGGCTAAAGCTAGGTGTTAGTTTGAAGCAGATTCTTTGGGATCTGGTTCCAGCAGGAAGTGGGCAGGGTCCCCAGAGCTGGTCTCGGGCTCTCTGGGAACCTGGAAGAATTCCCAGTTCCCAAATCACTCTGAAGGGAACAAGACTGGGCATGAGGAAAGTTCATGTGAGCTCTCTGCAGGATGGGAGGGGCTGGGATGGTGCATCCCATCAAGCTACACCTGGCCCAAGCACAACTTTTTTTTTTTTTTTTTGCTTATTAATAGTTTAATGTATGAAGGAAACATCCAGATTTCTGAATATGAAGGTACATACCTCACATTAATTTAAGTCTACATAAAGTAGAGCCTCTATACTGACATATTGAAATTTACTTTGTGCTTAGCCTTTTCTGTTATGTAAACAATTGTACATTTATTTGCCATTCTAAAACTTCAGGATCAAGTTTACATAATTTTGCTAAATTTCCGTGTTTGCTCAGAAGCGGTTTACAGTACTAAAACCAACCAGCCAAAGAACAGCTTCAACAGAAAGTTATGTCCAAAGGGGAAGAGGGAAAGAAAAAAAGAAAAACGATAAGAAAAATGCTAACTAAGGTAAAACGGATGTTGGTGGGGAATGGGCAGTCACAAATGTTCACAGAAAATAGGTCAGTTAGTAACTTCTTCTGCAAAAAGCCTACACACTTCAGTCAAGCACATCAGTAGAATGATTTGGGAGCATAAATTTTTTTCAGCCACTTGTGATTTCCTCTGAATGAAAAGGAATCTGCAGGCTAACAAGCTGATCCTCATCAACCAAGCTGGTTCATGTTCTGGGGATCGAGTCTGCTCAGCTACTTCTCCATTTCACCCCAGTGAAATGGTACTAGTGTTTGTATCCATGAGCACATAGCATGACAAATGTGTCTAATTTGTAAGACACTCAGAACAATGTCTCCTGGTAAATATCCCTTTAAGTGTTGGCGAAACATAGGAAAACAATCTTCTCAGGGCTATCGCTTTAAATATCCTCTACATCAGGGAGGAGTCTAAATTTCAATCAGGATAAAACACACCCGGAGTAATTCAGTTAGAAAAGGAATTTATTGAAAGGGTACAAGGGGAGCCCTGAGATTCAGCTGGAAGGCTGGAAAAATGAGCACACAGCCTAGCAGTCCTAGCTCTTTTTGAAACCAAGCTATGGATCAGAAACAAGGAATGACTGCTTCCCCAGTGTGTGTGCCACAGTTTTGACATTTTTTTTTTTTTTTTAGAACTATGGTCTCCAATATGGTAGCCACTGATCACAGTGGCTCTTTTAATCAATTAAAATTAAATAAAATGTAAGATTTAGTTCCTTGATTTCATTAACCACATTTAAAGTGGTGGCTACCATGTTGGACAGTATGATGGAGAACGTGTCCATCATTGCAGAAAGTTCTGTTGGACAGTGCTAATCAAGATGCTTTGAGAGGAGAAGTCAAAGAGAATTCAACAAATCCTCTCAGTGATGGAATGGATAAAACCAGCAAAATGAAGAAAGATTCCGACTTCCTAACCTTTGTGGGTTTTCTCCCACAATGTAACCCGCTGTGGTTGTGTTGCCTGGACGGCTTCCCACTGCCCGGTGGGAATTTTCTTCTCCTAGAACATGTTCCTGGAAAGTCTCTGTGCCCTTAGACACAAAATGGAAAATCTCAAAATGTAGTCTGCAAAACTATCACTGAATCATGTACACTTCCAACTGGTAAACTTTACGATGTGTAAACTAGATTCCAATAAAGTTGCTCAAAAGTAGTATAAATTCTATTAATAAGATGAAATCACTTATGTATGAGTTTGTCTTTCTTTTTTGTTTTTAAAGATTTTATTTATTTATTTGAGAGAGCAAGAGAGAGCGCGCACACGAGCAGCAGGGAGGGACAGAACGAGAGGGAGAAGCAGAATCCCCACTGAGCAGGGAGCTTGACATGAGGCTCGATCCCCGGACTCTGGGATCATGACCTGAGCCAAGGCAGGCGCTCAACTGACTGAGCCACCCAGGCGCCCCAAGTTTGTCTTTCTTTACCCTGATGGTCAATAGCAGCACAGAACATATAAGGCTCTTCAGAAATGGTTAAGTATAAATAAAGACAAACATAAATAAACCATTTGTCAGAAACTAGGAAGGGACTGATATTAACCTTACTGTATCCTGCCACATCCTATGGTTTCTCCCAGAAGACACAAGACTTCTGGGTCAGAGACAAAGGATAGCTTTTGCTCCCAGCAACAGGGAGTAACTGGGTACCAGCATGTGCACCTGTCCCCTGAGCCACAGTTCCTACAGGGCAAGGGAGGAGGTCCAGGGGATGCCAGTGGATTGCATTACAGGAGATGAATCTGTATCTGAAGTCAGGAAATCTGAATTTTTCATAATGGGTGGTAAGCCTGCCTGGCTTTTGTCCTTAGGGAAGATCTTACCACTATCTCACAGGACACTAAACAAATCCATCCTTCCCCCTGGAAGGAGATACTCCCTTTTATCTTGCAAGGCTTTAAGGCTATTCACACCACAAACATTCTCAAAAGGGGCCTGTAAGAAAGAACAGTCAGTACCTCCTGGCAAAACAATATTAAAACAAAGAAACACCTACAGTGGTACGCCCCAAATGTGACCTGGTTTGGATCTTTGAGGCTGCTTAAAATCGAGTGATTCCCGGATGCCTCCAGGATGAAACCCAATCCAACCTGCCCAGCACATCCAGCAAGGTCGTTCCTGATCTGCCTTGCTTGTTCTCCAGCACTGTCTCCTTCTCCAGCACCACTTGCCTCCACCAGGCACCCCAACGCTCACTCCCCACTGTTCCCCAAACGGGCTTCCAAGCCTGGCTCACCTGCGGGTCTCTGCTTGATGCCCCACCCCCCCACCCCCCTACCCCCCCACCCTTCATCTGAGTCATTCAATCCTCTTTCAGGGCTCCGCTCAGGCAGCCCCTCCTCCCCATCCTCCAAGTGCTGCCAATTCCCCCCACTGATAAAGAATAAGGATCCAGGGGCACCTGGGTGGCTCAGATGGTTAAGCGTCTGCCTTCGGCTCAGGTCATGATCCCAGGGTCCTGGGATCGAGTCCCGCATCAGACTCCCTGCTAGGCGGGGAGGCTGCCTCTGCCTCTGCTTCTACCTTTGCCTCTGCCTCTGCCTCTCTCTCTCTTTCTCTGATTCTCATGAATAAATAAATAAACATCAAAAAAAAAGAAGAAGAAGAAGGATCCAGGGGCGCCTGGGTGGCTCAGTGGGTTAAGCGACCAACTCTTGATTTCGGCTCAGGTCAGCATCTCAGGAATGTGACATAGAGCCCCTGCCTCGGGCTCCGTGCTGGGCGTGGAGCCTGCTTAAGATTCTGTCTCTCCCTATCCCCTTCCCTTTCCCTCCCCTACTCCTGCGCGCTAGGTAGGCACGCTCTTCATAAATAAATAAGAACGAACGCATTCTATCTGTCCCCCTTAGTGCCCATGCTTAACACTATCATTTTGCTTATCGGGCAGGTGGAGACTGCCCTGGTTATTTGCCCAACCCGGGTTCCTTTTAAATTTTCAAAGGCAGGGCGCCTGGGTGGCTCAGTCGGTTAAGCAGCTGCCTTCCGCTCAGGTCACGATCCCGGAGTCCTGGGATCGAGCCCCACGTCAGGCTCCGTGCTCAGTGGAGAGCCTGCTTCTCCCTCTCCCTCTGCCTGCTGCTCTGCCTATTTGTGCTCTCTCTCTATTTCTGTCAAATAAATAAAATCTTAAAAAAAATAAATTTTCCAAGGCAAACTTCCAGCTGATGCTTTTTTAAAAATTAAAAATAAAAATTGCACTCCCTTCCTTTGACCTCCATCCCCATCTGCACTCCTGAGCCCCATGTTGTTACCAATTTCTGGCGTTAGCCTCTTCATCGTTTTAAATAATATGCTTATAATTCTCTTTGATGATTTTAGGGACCTGACTCTACCATTCACAAGCTGTGGGATTTTTTTTGTTGAATGACTTAGCGTCTCAGAACTTCAGCGTGCTCTTTGCATACAAGGAAATAATCACACTTCCTCTAGCTGGTACTTAAAGTATTGAATAAAATAAATGCATTTGTAAATACCATGGAAACTGGGGACTCCAGCATATTCCTTATGATCCAAACTGAGTCCATTTCCAGAAACATTTTGGATAGAAATGTTTCAGGACATAAGAACTTGGATTCTTTTTTTTTTTTAAGATTTTTTTATTTTGGGGGGGTGCCTGGTGTCAGTAGAGTGTCCAACTCTTGATCTCAGCTCAGGTCTTGACCTCAGAGTCCTGCGTTCAAACCTCGCACTGGGCTTAAAACGTGGGCCTCGAACTCACAACCATGAAATCAAGAGTCACATGCTCGGGCGCCTGGGTGGCTCAATCGTTAAGCGTCTGCCTTCGGCTCAGGTCATGATCCCAGGGTCCTGGGATTGAGTCCCACATCGGGCTCCCTGCTCAGCGGGAAGCCTGCTTCTCCCTCTCCCACTCCCCCTGCTTGTGTTCCTGCTGTCTCTGTGTCTCTCTGTCAAATAAATAAATAAAATCTTTAAAAAAAAAAAAAAGAGTCACATGCTCCCCAGACTGAGCCAGTTGTGTGCTCCAGCTTTTTTGGGTTTTTACTGGCTGAATCTACCAGCCTTGCTTTTTTTTTTATTTTTATTTTTTAAAGATTTTATTTGTTTATTCATATGAGAGAGAGAAGCAGAGGGAGAAGCAGGCTCCCAAGGAGCAGGGAGCCCGATGTGGGACTCGATCCCAGGACCCTGGGATCATGACCTGAGCCGAAGGCAGACGCTTAACCATCTGAGCCACCCAGGTGCCCTCCAGCCTTGCTTCTTGACTGACAAGAGGTTTCATGAGCTTTCTATGAAGATAATTTAATTATACAGAGGTTAATTCTTCTACTAATGACTTTTATGATTTGGCTTTATAGTCAGTTGTACTGTTTATCTAGAACATTCTCCTTCTTGTGGCCAGAAATTCCTTGCTTGTAGGTTCAGAATTATGAATGAAGTACCCAGCTAATTCATTTAGAAGACAGGAATGTAATTCTTCCAGGTCTATGGTCCCTTCAGCTGTTTTGTGTAAGTGAGTGTGCGTCTCCAAGGTTGGGTCTCCTGTTGGGGTGGCATGCGCACAAGGAGATATTGTGGAAATCTGCACATGCAAATACCAACCCACACAGTGCTGGCTTGGACAGCACATACACTAAAACTGGAAGGATACAGAGATTAGAATGGCCCCTGTACAAGGATGACTTGCAAATTTGTGAAGCGTTCCATATTTAAAATAAACAAATAAACAAAAGCAAAAAACATATACCAACCCACACAGACTCCTGCCAAATTAGGGGAGAAGGGCTTATTTATATGCATGTATCCTCAGACTATAACAGCCCTCCAGCCCAGTTTTAAGGGTTATCTTGCTTCAAAGGAACATACTCCTTGTTTGCTGACTTAAGGCCCTTTATCTGTAACAGAATTAATTTGCTTTCTTTGAAATTTACAGACTACTGGCCTTGGGCAATAAGGGACCAGAACTTTTCCAGGCCACAGAGGCCAGCAAGTCAGCTTGAAGCCCCCTGGGCTTTCTGACCCGCCCAAAACTCTTTTAGCAAAATGTTTCTTTTTAAGGTCATACACATGACTTTACCGGCCTCCCTTTGCATATCTGTAAATCTTGCCCACCTTTGCAGAAGGAACAGAGTACTCTTGCACAACACCTGGGTATGGAGAAATCAGACCTTCTTGTGCAACCCGCCCAAACCCTGGGCACCAAGAAACCAGAATTTCTTGCACAACCTCCCAGCACGGAGGTAACTCAGTAGCTGGTATCATGCAGTCTGCACGTAAGCCAGAAATGTCACAGACCCCTATGCTCCCTTAACTGATTAAACCCCTTTAAAAATCTCCAGACCAGGGGCGCCTGGGTGGCCCAGTCCTTAAGCATCTGCCTTCGGCTCAGGTCATGATCCCAGAGTCCTGGGATCCAGCCCTACATCGGGCTCCCTGCTCTGCGGGAAGCCTACTTCTCCCTCTCCCACTCCCCCTGCTTGTGTTCCCTTTCTCGCTCTGTCTCTCTCTGTCAAATAAATAAATAAAATCTTAAAAAAAAAAATCTCCGGACAAGGCAGAAACCTCGGAGTTGGCCTTTGAACAAGAGCCCACCTTCTCCCCAGGTGGCTGGCCTCCTGAATAATGCTCCTCTTCCTTCGCAATCAAAACTCATCTCTTGCGTATTGACCTTTCCAGGGAAAGGCAGCCAAACTTGGGTTTCAGGAACAAGACCACTCCCACTCAATATTGCTCATGCGCTTAGAGAGGGGAGGGAGGAGTCCCTCCCACCAACAATGCACATCTACAAGGATGTAAATAAAGCCTCTGCTTTCTTGCTCTTTCCCCTTCCCGATCTTTTCCCTGTGCCGTGGGGAGGCAGCCACCAGGAAACAGAGGGGCGCACCTAATAATATCCCCTGTATTTTCTCCTCATACAAATAACGCTAATGGTGACAGTAAAATCCTAGGAAGAAGCGTGGATGGAGCGTTCCTTTGGACAAGACACTCTATAATCTGATGCCTTGCAGTCTGTTTTATGAATTCCGGAAGTCTATCCCGTGGTTCCCTATTCCTTTCTGGTTCTCTCCAGCGGAGTTTCTGCAGCCCCTGCTCTTCTTCTAGATCATGCCACAACTCCCAGCATTTCCCACAAATGAGTCTGAAAAAGACACACAGGGTGGGTCTGGAGGTCCCTTGCAGGGGGAGTATAGGGACCCCTTGAAACCTCCAGGGCAGGGCAATATGGGAAGTCTAGAAAAAGTGGGTGTCTGGCAGGTGACTTGACAAGCAAGCGTTTCCAGCTGGGTTTCCCCTAGCGGCCTTCAGAGAAAGGCACTTGCTAGAGTCACCACTTTGAGCGTATCCACAGTCGCATCGACCCTGAGGTTTGGAGATAGCTGGGAAGGTTGCGGCCAGATGGAGCTAGTTTAGCCACATTTCTTGATGGGCTTTTGTCTTACACAGAGCCCTGAGTCTTCACGCCCCTTCCCCTTTTAAAGATTTTATTTATTTATTTTATTTGCGAGAGAGCAGGGGGCGGCATGCCCCTCCCCTTTCAGCAGCTCAGCCTCCTCTGTCATCCTGTGAGTCCAGTAGGTTCCCCAGGTGGGGGGTAAGGGTGTCTATCAAAGTCCCAGTATAAAGTCCCAGACCCAGCTCTGGGGCTGCTCTGCCCTCAGCTGCTCTGGAGCCGAGAATCGAGAACCATGGTGCCCAGGATCTTTGGTAAGGATCCATGGGGCACTCGGGTCCCAAGCTTCTGTCTCGTCACATCCCTAATGTACCTCTGAACCTCAAATGTAATGCTCTCTTGCCTGTTCAATTCTTGGCTTCCTATTTGGTAATCATCCCCAGGGGATCTCTGACTGCACCTCAGTCTCTCCCCTGACCTGCAACTGTTAGACCCAGCCCTTCCCGGAGCCCTCCCTGCCACCCCGAGTCCGTGTCAACATCCACTCTGAGATGTGGCCCACAGTGAATGCAGCTCAGTGACCATCTTCTGTACCCTGGTGCTGATACTCTCTCCATCATTCTCATGCCGCTCTGCTTCTCAGCTGCCGCCTTCCATTCTGAACTCCTGAGCTCAAGCTCGGAAGGAGTCGCAGGTGAGAGCAGGTGTAGTGTGGAGGAAGGAGATGGTACCATGGATGGAGGTGGGGGCTCCAGAGGTCCTAGTCTGGTCCCTGGAGCCCATTCTGCAGTGACTCCCCCAGACACAGGACCGTGGCTGTGCCAGCCAGCGCCCACGAGTGAGGACCAGATCTACAACCCCTTGCGGCAGTGCTGTGATGAGGGGACCATCCCACTCTTGAACCTGACCCGCCTCTGTGGCCCCAGCTGCCCTTTTCTGACCTTGCTTCCAGCATTGCTGCCTTAAGCCCTTGGGCTTTCAGAACCAGGCTGTTAGGGCGCCTGGGTGGCTCAGTTGGTTAACCGGTCTGCCTTCAGCTTGGGTCATGATCCCAGGGTTCTGGGATAGAGCCCCCTGTCGGGCTCCCTACTCAGCGGGGAGTCTGCTTCTCCCTCTCCCTCTCCCTCTCCCTCTGCAGCTCCCCCTACTTGTGCTCTCTCTCTCTCTGTCAAATAAATAAATAAAATATATTTTAAAAATATATTACTTTTTATGCCCTTAAAATCTCTATTAAAATACACATTTGCTAGGGCAAAAAAAAAAAGGGAGAGAGAGAGAGGCAAACCAAGAAACAGACTGTTAACTATAGAGAAGAAACTGCTGGTTAGCAGAGGGGAGGTGGGGTGGGGAGTTGGGGGAAATAGGAGATGGGGATGAAGGAGCGCACCTGTCATGATGAGCACCAGCTGTTGTATGGAAGTGTTGGATCACTATATTGTACACCTGAAACTAACATTACACTGTATGTTAACAAACTGGAATTTAAATAAAAACTTTTTTAAAGGACTAAAATAAAGGTTTTTCCTTTAAAATTATTTTATGACTTATTAAAATCAAAGAGGAACTTCTGCTTCAGGAAAAATGGAGTAGACACATTTTTCTCTGTTCTTCTTGTCAGATAAAGCCAAAAGTCCCAGACATTATCTAGAAAGCAAACACAAGGGGACTCCGAAAGGCGGAGAAAAGAAGGCATGACACAATCATAAATTCCGCAGGCTTCCTTCAAGCATCATATACCCCAGAGATGCAACTGAAGAAGCCAGCGACCCAGAAATACCAGTGAAAGGAGATAAACAAAACCCTCCAAAAGTTTTCTCTCTCTAGCCAAAGGACCAGGAAAGGGGCAACCTAGAGAGACATATACTTTTAGACAGTAACTGCTCTACTCCAGGAAAATATCAAAGAACTGTGGCTGCACCCCCACCCCTGGCAGCAAAGGACAAGTGAAGAACCAAGAGTCACCTCACTTGCCCATAAGGAGGAACCCCAACTCCCCTTCAGGGATGCTGTTGCATAAGATGGAGGGGAAGGCCCCCTCCACCACTGTTATGGTGTCAGGATTTTATCTAATATAACCCAAAGGGCGCAGGGGTGGCTCAGATGGTTAAGCGTCTGCCTTCGGCTCAGGTCACGATCCCAGGGTCCTGGGATCGAGTCCCGCATCGGGCTCCCTGCTCCTTGGGGAGCCTGCTTCTCCCTCTGCCTCCCTCTCTCTTTCTCTCTCTCTCTCTCTGTCTGTCTCTCATGAATAAATAAATAAAATCTTTAAAAAAATAATATAACCCCCCCCAAAATTTGTATTCAACAGCTTGGTTGATTATAATATTTTCCTAGCTTGCTCATCTGCAAATTGATGACATCCTTAAAATGTATATTTGAGCAACTTCATTTTTGATTTATATAAAAATGCGAAGTCACACACGGTTATGATAATATTTAATTTTTAGAATTAGCCTCCTGCTGATCCAACTGCATGAGGCTCCTGCCAATATTTTGTAGTCCCCGACAGCATTGCAAATTTCAGCTAAGTCCATTTTGAATGTGAATTTCAGTACTTCTGGAGCTGATGATTCTCTCAGGACAACTTCTCTAAAAATATTTAACTTTACAAATCAGTTCTGTGTAGTATGGATTTATTCAAATGCAAATATATCCAAGGGTATTTTGATGTTTCACCTGACATTTCTTGTAACTTGTGGAATTGTCCAAGAAACCAAATGGGGCTTCCTAATTTATATATAACTCAAAATATTATGTGTTTCATCGCTGTATCTTCAATTACAAGGAAAAATGATTTTTAAAATTACCTTCCTTGAAGGGCACCTGGATGGCTCAGTCGGTGAAGCATCCTGCTCTTGATTTCGGCTCAGGTCTTGATCTCAGGGTTGGGAGTTCAAGCCCCGCGTTGGGCTCCATGCTGGGCATGGAGGCTATGTTTAAAAAAAAAAAAAAAAGAATAGATTTATTAAACATTTTATGAAGGCAAAATTTTGGATAGGGTCATTTGAATATGATTTTCCTTGGGTTTTGTTTTTTGGGCTTTTTTTGTAGGGGGAGGAAGGGTCTGTGTTCCATAGTGCCCAGTACCCTAACCACAAGCATGGTGGACCCATTGGTCACTCACCACTTGAGGAATTTTCCTTTGTTTTCTTCTGATTTTTTTTTTTTAATATACAGTGAACTTTGTCAAGTGCCTTTCTGTGTCTTTTGAGACCATCATACAATATTCTTCTTTACCTTGTTGCCACGGCAAACTATACCGATCAGGGTTTTTTCAAGGATAAATATAGTCATTGCACTTAATGTTATTTTCTTAGAAACCAAATCATCAAATTCCTTAGTGTTGTATCAAACAGCAACAATATCAGTTCAAATTAGAGGAAATAATACATGCCAATACCAGCTTCCGACAACAAAAATAAGGAAGTTTCAGGTCCCGAAGTTTGGCTAATTGAGGTCAGGAAATCATCGGAAAATTTAAGAGTATATTTTATTGTTCTGCACATTGAAGGAAAGCAGAAAAGACTGCTGTGTTCTGTTCCACCACAAGATCACCTCTACCCCTTTATTTGCTAGAAGCACTAGCTTGAAGAGGTCCTGGCACATTCCAGTTATAATTTTTCTCCCACGAACAATTGTCTCATATTTGCAGTATATTGAAGAAAATATTGTCTCGTGAGTCTTTTCTGTTCTTTTTAGTTTCAACCACTAAGAGTCCCAGGTACTTTGGGAGAATCCTGGTGTGCTGGGTGGTGTGCTGCATGCATCAAAAATCAAATTTGGGGGGAGCCCAGCTGGCTCAGTCAGTAGAACGTGTGGCTCTTGGTCTCAGGGTCGTGAGTTCGAGCCCCACATTGACACAGAGATGGCTTAAAAATAAAATATATATATATATATATTTAATCAAGTTTTATATTCTGAAAACACTCTTAAATACATACGCACGCCAGGGATGTGGAGCTCAGATCTCTCTTACCAGCACTTTGACATTTGAAGAACGTGTGTGATGGAAGTTTCACGTTAATTCTGGTTTGTTCCTTCTTCTTCAGCTGCTGTGCTTCCTTTTCCATGTTTTTTTGTTGTTCTGTTGCTCTCTTTTCTCCCTTTGCTATTTTCTGCTGCCTCAGAACATCTGGTGGCCAGCTCGCATCTTCTTGCCACGCCCTGGTATTTGCTCACTAGGCATCTCTGTCACCTAAATCAGGAAACTGATGGGGAAAAGCCAAATCTTGTGGAGCTGCCAATCAACCAGAGAAACTGTCTGGGAGGGCAGAATTTAATGGCTCATTCCCCTACTCTTCCTCCTCCCGCTCCTTCTCCCCCCTCCTGCTTCTCCTGTTCTTTCCTCCTCCTTCTCCTCCTTCTTTATTTAAAAGTAATCTCTACACCCAACGTGGCACTCAAACTCACAACCCTAAGATCAAGAGTCCCATGCTCTACCAACTGAGCCAGCCAGGCGCTGCATGACGCACTCTTCCTAATAATGATTTTCTGTGTTTTCCTTATAGTCGTTGTCTCGTCCTTAAAACAGTTGGGTCCCAACTGGGGGGACCAAAATATATGTTCCAAAATATATGTTCCAAAATAGTTTGTGCTGCGGCCACATTCCCACCTCTCCTTCGGTCTTTACCCCTGTGGGTGCCTCTCCCTCTCAAGCAGCCCACCCTTCATCATCTGTCTGCTTAGGAACTAATGAATTAATCAACTCCAGTTGCAAAATTATTTGATGGCCACATAATTTCCATCCTCTGCCAGATCTGCAATATCGATCTCCTCAGGAACGAGAATCCTTCCTTGAGGCAGCTGTAAACTTTAAGTCACGGAATCTCTGACGGCATGGTGGAAATCACAACTGGCCCTTCCCCTCCACGCTGCTACGGGTCGCTCCAGACATAAGACATTCATGCTTCACTGACTTTGGGTTTTGAGTGTTAAGTACACCCAGAGCTGCTGGGTTAAATCTCATTTGATCTCGTTGGATTCTGTCTGTTAGTACTTTGTTAAAGGATTTTTGCATCTATTTTCGTGAGGGATATTGGTCTGTGATTTTTTCTTTTTCTGGAAAATCTTTCTTTCTGGCTTTGGTATCTGGATTACACTGGTCTCATAAAACAACTTACCTCTGTTTTCAGAAAGCGTTTGTATGAAACTGTTCTTTATTCTCTGAATGTTTGAATCCACCAATAGAACTGTCAGGGTCTGGGATTTTGCTCTCCTTTACAAATTATTCTGTAATTGTTTCATAAAAGTTGGCAGAAGGCATAAAACACCTGGATTGGAGAAAAAGGACTTTGGTATTCAGAGCATATTGAAAGGAAGAGTATTAGCATATCTGTGTTGATTCATCTCCCCGTACCCCTGCAGGTACCACGGGGCATGCAGAGGGAGTCAGAGGTTGCCCTGCATGCCTGGGGTTATATCACAACTGAAGAACACGGAGCTTCAGGAATCCACCACTTTTATAAGAGCAGGAAGCAAGCCTCCTCTTTATCTGGGAGGAAATGTTACCTTACCCTTCAGGGCTGCTGGCTGTAACCACCATCCTAAGAAATGGCCTGGATAAACAGCCATCAGGGCTTGGATTCCTGTCGCGCCCAGCAAGAAAGTACAGGGATGCTCAGCTCCTACTGTGGGTTGCCTCTCTCTGGAGGCTCGAAGGGATAATTCGTTCTATGCGTTCTATTTGTTCTTCTGGCTTCTGGTAGGGATGCTGGTACCTCCGGCTGTGCCTCCATTGTTCCAATCTCTGCCTCTATCTCTGCATGGCTTTCTCTTCTGTCTCTAGTCAAATATCTCTCTCCTTCCCCCTTCTAAGTGTGATTGTATTTAGAGCCTACCTGGATAATCCAGGAAAATCTCCCCATCTCAAGATCCTGAGCATAATCACACCCGCAAAGACGTTTTTGGGGGTCGTTTTGCCACGTAAAGTAACACTCACAGGTTCCAGGCATTAGGACATGGGTATCTTTGAGGAGGACCACTTTTCAGCCTACCACATCCATTTTGTTACACAACCTTTCAAAGATACAGTAAATGCAACAGTCCTAATCAGTCGAGAGGTTGAAACAAGAAATTAGTAAAAGTCTTATCTGATTTATGGAGTGTCAAAGGGTAGAAGAATTTGATAAGAGGGCTGATCCTAGGTAAGGCCAGATCCAGAGGCTCAGCAATATTATCACAGACTCTCAGTCTCTTCTCCGCCTTCCAAAGAGTTGACCACACTAATTGTGGCTTCCCTCATGGTTGAAAACTGGCTTCCAGATGTCTCCATGTATATAGTTAAAGACCTCCAACAGTGTCCACTATCTTCCACTCCCTCCCCCTCTCTGCTCCCCAAAATGACCTCTTAAAAATGCAAAGTGGTGGGGCACCTGGCTGACTCAGTCCGTGGAGCAGAACTTGAGGCTCTTGATCTCAGGGTTGTGAGTTCTAGCCCCACAGTGGGTGTGGAGATTACTTAAAAATAAAAAACCTTTAAAAAATAAAAATGCAAAGTGGGTTAGTATCACTCCTTACATGCTCTTTTGTGACTCCCCAGTGCTCACAGCATGAATTCAGACCCCTACGAAACCAGACAAGTCCCAGGGTAGTCTGGTTCTGCTGAGCTGGCTCCCCACACATGCTGGTCCTTCCCACCCCAGCAACAACAACCTTCTTGTAGCCCCAGAACATCACCCCGCAGCTTCTCTTCTCCATACCTTTACTCACTGGCTGGTCCCTCTGACAGAACAGCCCTCTCCTCTCTGCACCCTGGCTGATTGTGCCTATAGGTGCTGTGTGATCAACATAAAACTCAGTAACTCTGGGCTTAGTTCTTCATGGTGTGGTTGCCATTGCTGTTATTAGGAGCAAACCACTCCCTGGGACAGGCAGGCCCCCAGAAAAATCACAGAACAGGACCATTTCGAGGCTAAGAGGCTGTCCTATTACTATTTTTTTTAAAAGATTTTATTTATTTATTTGAGAGAGAGAGAACGAGAGGGAGGAGGGTCAGAGGGAGAAGCAGACTCCCCGCTGAGCAGGGAGCCCGATGTGGGACTCGATTCCAGCACTCCAGGATCATGACCTGAGCCAAAGGCAGTCGCTTAACCAACTGAGCCACCCAGGCGCCCTGTCCTATTACTATTAAGATTGGGGAAAAGCGTGCCAAGGAGGGTGGGGCCAGATGGGGACGGCGCGCCCTCTGGCGGTGAAAGGGGGGAACGGCGGAGAAGGATGCCGCGCCTTTTCCCAGCGCCAAAACCAAGCCCAAGGGCAGAGCTGATGATGATGCTCCTTGGGGGCCTGCTACCTGTCAGGCCTAATGCTAGCCGCGCCACGCACGTGAAATATAGTATATCTGGAGTTATTTTAAAGATTTTATTTATTTATTCATGAGAGATTCATTTTATTATTTATTCATGAGAGACAGAGAGAGGCAGAGGGAGAAGCAGGCTCCCAAGGCCCGATGTGGGACTCGATCCCAGGACCCTGGGATCATGACCTGAGCCGAAGGCAGACGCTTAACCATCTGAGCCACCCAGGCGCCCTGGAGTTATTTTAAACAGTTATGAGTTTCTTTTTTACTGTGTGTCTTCCCCACTAGAAAGTGTGTAAAGGGACTCTTGTTTTATTTACCACTGAATCCCCAGCACCTGCAACAGGCCTATATCCCTCCCCCCCTAGAGCGGGGAGCCTGCTTCTCCCTCTGCCTGCTGCTGCCCCTGTTTGTGCTCTCATGCTCTCTCTCTCTGGCAAATAAGTAAAATCTTTTTTTTTTAAGATTTTAAATTTTTTTAAAATAAAAATCTTCTTTTTTAAAAGAGGAACAAGAACAAAAAGGTATTAATCACATGACTTAATCCCAACTGACTGACAGATTCGACAAATGTGGGAGAAAGTTGTCCCCTTCCCCCACCTCCCCACCTCCCCTCCAACAGCCCAGAGTGAACCATGGTCTCTGGCAGGAAAAACAAATCCATTTTGAAAGTGCACAGTCACTTGGTGTGGACTGTTGCTTTGTACATATCCTTCTATGTTGTCTTTTTGAAGCTGTTTTTGTGAAGACACAAAGACATATTTTGCCTAGCAGCTGTTAGCTGAATGTATAACTTTTCAATATTTTGTAATAGGGTATATAGGCCTCCATCTGTACTCTTTTTTTAAAAGATTTATGTATTTATTTGAGAGAGAAAGAGAGAGAGCACAAGTGGGGGGAAGGGCAGAGAGCGGGAGGAGCAGACTCCCTGCTGAGCATGGAAACCCATGCGGGGCTTGATTCCAGGACCCGGGGATCATGACCTGAGCTGAAGGCAGATGCTTAGCTTAACTGACTGAGCCACTCCGGTGCCCAGGGGCTTCATCTGTGCTCTTGTCCGGGGGGCGGGGGGATGCATCTGAGGGGCAGCCCTGATGCTTACAACAGCTCTCTGAGGGAGGAACTGTCCTTAAATACATTTCACCGATGGAGAAACTGAGGGTGGCTTAGAATGTGATCTTCACATGTATCTATCACCAGCTATATGCAAGGAATTGGGGATATAATGGTATGCAAGAGGGGGAAAATGGTAGCCCCTTTCTTGTCATTAAGTGGGGTGATGATACATCCTGGTTGTTTGGGACAGTCCTTGTATGTCTACTGACCCAGCAATAGCTCCCTCTTTCTCTCTCAAGTGCCACGATCTGGACAATACTTATAAACCTCACTGTATAGTAGGAGAGACAGAAATTCATCAAAGAATTGCACAGGTAAATTAATAACTACGCTTGTGATAAATATGAAGGAAAGGACATGATGTGGGGAAGCAACTAGGGGAATTCGTCACCTCTGAGGAGGTGACAAGGAAAGAAAAGTGACAGTTAGGATGGGACAAGTGAGGGGGATGAGCATTCCAGGCTTGGGAATGTCAAGGGAAAAAATGAAGATCCTGCATTGTGTTTTAACCTTGTCTTTGCTATAATCAGCATTTAATTTGACTTCTTTCATTGTTGATACAACAAAGAAAACCAGTGTTTTTTGCTAACTGCAAGATAATCTGAGGAGTTTTTATAATGGCTGAATTAATTACAACGAGATCAAAGAAAGGCAGTTGATGAATTAAATATTTAAAAATTCAACTTCCTAGGGCGCCTGGGTGGCTCAGTTGGTTGGGCGACTTCCTTCGGCTCAGGTCATGATCCTGGAGTCCCGGGATCGAGTCCCGCATCGGGCTCCCTGCTCGGCGGGGAGTCTGCTTCTCCCTCTGACCCTCTTCCCTCTCGTGCTCTCTATCTCTCATTCTCTCTCGCTCAAATAAATAAATAAAATCTTTAAAAAAATAAAAATATAAATATAAAAATTCAACTTCCTAAAATGTACAGGGAGTAGATCTCATTTCCTATTTAGAAAAATACACTAGTAATACAGTCTCAGGACTAAAGATAATATAACAATTACCCATTGAAGCTCTTGTAAATGCTTACAAGGGCATGTCTCAATTTTAAGCTGACAAGATACAGAATAAATACAATTCTAACAAGGGAAGACTTCATACCACTTGACTAACGATTATATTCTTAGTATCGGCAATCTGATGTGTAAATGTCCCTGTCTTTTTTTTTTAAAGATTTATTTATTTATTTTGAGAGAGTGAGAATGAGAGAGAGAGAGTACATGAGAGCGGGGAGGGTTAGAGGGAGAAGCAGGCCCCTCGCCGAGCAGGGAGCCCGATGCGGGACTCGATCCCAGGACTCCAGGATCATGACCTGAGCCGAAGGCAGTTGCTGAACCAACTGAGCCACCCAGGTGCCCTAAATGTCCCTGTCTTTTTACAAAAGGTGAGCTGAGTGTTTTGTAATCTTAAAGGTAAGTTACAAAGGTCCCGAATTTCTTAAGCTTCCTCTATTTAAAACTTGTATATACTGCAAAGAAAGTCCCCTGGGAACAGGGTATCAAAGTATCCTCAAGGGCAGCGAGAAGGGCAGGGAAAGCTAGGTGACTCAGGAAGAGGGTCTCAGGAGTGAGCCAAGTGAGGCTAGGTTGACGGCAGGCCATGGTGAGGTGCTTGGGACTCATCCTAAAAGTCACGAGAAGCCACAGAAACTGTGACTCACTTTTGAGGGTGACCTGACCAGATCTGAGCTTTAGCCTCATAGGAGCCAAGGTGCATGCTGGAAAGTCACCAATGAGTTGGGAGCAAAATTCAGGTGCAAGAAGATGGTGACTGGACCAAGGCGGGGAGAGTGGCAATAGATAGGAGCAGTCTAATTCACAAGATATTTAGGCGATAACAGCAACATGACTTGGGGACGAACTGGATATTTATGAGTCATTCAGGATTTATTGAGCACCTGCTATGTGCTGGGCTTGTTTTGGGCACTGGAAACAAGAGGAGAGAGAGTAGAGGTCGGTCAAGGATAGTGTTCTCACACATGGCTTTTGTAAGTGGAAGACAATCATGGCATTCCTTTAGACAGGGACTCTTGGAAGAGGGCTGATTATGGAGGAGCAAATCATAAATCATTTTGGGAATCTTGCATTTGAGGTCCCTGTGGGACATCCAAGTATGGATGTCAAGTAGGCAGGTGGATACACGGATGCAGAATTCATCTGAAAGCTCCAGGCTGGACATAAAAATCTGTAAGTCATCTGCATTTCAGTAGCAGCTGAAGCCATGACCTGGATGAAATCACCCAGCAGAACAAGTATCTAGGGATGGTCAAGGAAGGAAGAATGAGTCAAAAAGGGAGAGAAAAAGACCAACTAGAGAAGCAGAAGGAAAATCAAGACAGTCTTATGACACAGAGGCTGAGGAAAGTGAACATTTCAAGAGGGATGTGGTCAGGTATGTCAAATGCCACCTAATTGCCCAAGGTCATCCAGCTAATGAGTGGCAGGGCTGAAATTCAAAAGCCAGATCTAGCTATTTAATAAACAGCACCAGGACAAATCGCTAGCCATTTGGAAAGAAAATTAAACCCTTACTTCACACCACATGCAATTATAAATTCTAGCCGAGGTAAAAGTCTAAAAGTAAAAACACAAGATAACAATATTTTTTTAAATAGAAAAAGTTTTACAATCTTGGCATGTTAAGGTCTTCTTAAGGCAGGACAGGAAACACAGAAACCATAAAAGAAAGAAATAATTTTTTAAAAAATAAACTAGAGGAAAATGTTTGCAGTACATTTGACAGACAGTGTTAATATTCCCTATATACAACAACCCAACAGGAAAATTGAGAGATTCAAAGAGATGAGCAGACAGTTCACAAAAGATCGGTGCAAACAGCCATAAATATGTAAAGAGACAACTGCCTCTCTGATGCTTGAAGAAATGCAAATAAAACAATAATGAGACATCATTCCTTGGATGGTGAAGCATTTTAAAACTGATTCCATTACAAGGGAAAAGAAACACTAAAACTTTTTTAGTATGATATTTGGCAATATCTATTAAAAATTTTTTTTAAGTTTTTATTTATTTGACAGAGAGAGACACAGCGAGAGAGGGAACACGAGCAGGCTCCCCACCAAGCAGGGAGCCTGACGCAGGGCTCAATTCCAGGACCCTGGGATCATGACCTGAGCCGAAGGCAGATGCCTAATGACTGAGCCACCCAGGCGGCCCTCTATTAAAATTTTTAATGTAGCTCTATGTCCTGATCTGGGTGCTGGATCCACGGTGTATTCGCGGTGTGAAAATTAACACAGTTCTTCACTCTATTAATTCTATTAACTCTATTTAAAAAGTACACTTGCACATTTTTCTATATGTATGTTATTCCTTAATGCTTTCAAAAAGAACGGAGACACAAAATGTACATACCCAAAGACTCAACAATCCCAGTTATGGGATTCTTTTCTTCATTTTGCAAATTGATAACGAAAAGGTAAACAACCCAATTTATTTTATTTTTTTTTAAGATTTTTTTTTTCTTAAGGCATCTCTACACTCAGTGTGGGGCTTGAACTCACAACCCTGAGATCAAGAGGCATGTGACTCCACTGACTGAGCCAGACAGGCACCTCCAGCCCAATTTTTTTCAAAAATGGACAATGTGGGCGCCTGGGTGGCTCAGTCAGTTAAGCGTCTGCCTTCGGCTCAGGTCATGATCCCAGGGTGCTGGGATTGAGCCCCGCATCGGGCTCCCTCCTCAGCGGGAAGCCTGCTTCTCCCTCTGCCACTTCCCCTGTTTGGGCTCTCTCTCTGTCAAATAAATAAATAAAAATATTTTTAAAAAAATGGACAGTGGACATGACAGGCAATCAATAGAAGACAAATCCAAGTGGGCAGAAAACATAGGGGAAAAAAAAATCTCCTGGGTGGTCATAAAAATGCCAGTTAAAGTTACAAAGAGATATCGCTTTACATCCATAAATTTAAGAGGTGATAATGCCCACTTCTGGGGTGCATGGGGGTTCTAATACTTTACTGGTAGAAATATGAATTGTTAACAGCCTCTGGCGGAAAACAATCTGGTAGTAACTATTAAATACGTAGAGTCTTTGACCTAGAAAGTCTATATTTATCAATTATAAGTGCTCCAGTATGTATGGCTGGATGTCTGATAATATTTTGTGCAGCAGGGGGACGGGATGAAGAACAGCAAAGCTTCAAAAAAAAGCAAAGATTCTGTCAAAATGGCAAGCCTATACCATGAAATACTATGTGACTATTATGAAGAATTCAGTTAGAATTAGTTGTGTTCACCTAGAGAGAGGTACATGGGATAGGAGGTCACAAAAGGCAAAGTGATGTGTGTGATTTGATTTTGTTATTTAAAAAAAATATATAGGGGCAGCTGGCTGGCTCAGTTGGTAGAGCATAAGACTCTTGAGCTCTTGATCTCAGGGTTGTGAGTTCAAGCCCCACGTTGGGTGTAGAGATTCCTTAAAAATAAAAAACTCGAAAAAGATAATAAAATAATTACTTAAAAACTAAAAATATATATATATGGTCTTATCTGTTTGTAGGAAGCAGACCATGGTTTAGAACTCCATCTCTGGGTTCCCGGAAGCCTGTGGCTGCTCCCCAGCATCCCCATCTTCTCCCCATATGTGAAAACCTCTCTGGGCCTCGGTTTTCTTGAGTATAAGAGGGGTTAATAATAATATCTATCTCACAGACCCGTTGGAAGCATGTGAAGTGAAAAAGTGCTTAGCAATGCCTGGTGTGTCATTCCAGATCACAGATGTAAGCATGATCTCCGGAGCATGGACAACACCTTGGAGGAAATCATGCCACAATGTTAGTGAGCACTAGCAGACAGAGCCAGAGGGGAGTGGGACACAGGGGGTTAACATTTTCTATCAGTTTGACTGGTTACAGCCAGCACGTGTTATTTTTGTAATTTTTTTTTTTTAATCCACTAAAGTGGAAGGAAAGGAGAAGAGCAAAGGAGGGAGTCGGCCCTGAACTCACCAGCTGCTCTAAGAAGGAGTGGGAAAGGGGGCGTGGGCAGGGCAGAGGCCCCAGGAGATCTCAAGCCCCTGAGTGGCCCTGGGCAAATGGCTGTCCCTCTCCCGACTTCAGAGTCCCTCCTGTGCAGAATGGAGTTGCCAGTGTCACCCAGTGCAAAAGTAGTCGCTGACTACGAAGGACAGATTTGAGTTTGAGCCCCAGTGGCCCTTATGTGGCACCAGGTGCCAGACCTCTTGGAAGGGCTCGACCTTTATCCACCCACTTAATTCCTTAGTTCACATCAGCCTTCTGAGTCAGGTACTTTATATTATTATCCCCATTTTGTAGGTGGGGAAAACTTGAGGTACAGAAAGCTCACTTGCAGGAGCTCACACACTGGAATGGGGCCAGAATTCAAATGCAGGCAGCCTGGTTCTGAATCCAGGCTGTGGACCACCAGGCCCTACTATGTCCCCCTCTCCCCGCCTCAGTTTACTCAACTGCAAAATGGGCTTCCCACCACTCAACATCTTCAGTTTGCTGCAAGGGTTAAGCGACCGCGGGCTTGGGCCTGGGAGAAGTGGTTTTAAAATAGGAGCTTTTGATTCTTAAATACAGAGATCAAACTGGCAAGAGGAGAAGTGGATGAAAGAGATAAAGGGGATTAAAAGGTACAAACTTCTAGTTATAAAATAAGTCACAGGGGGTGCCTGGGTGGCTCAGTTGGTTGAGCGGCTGCCTTCGGCTCAGGTCATAATCCTGGAGTCCCGGGATCGAGTCCCGCATCGGGCTCCCTGCTCAGCGGGGAGTCTGCTTCTCCCTCTGACCTTCCTCCCTCTCATGCTCTCTCTCTACCATTCTCTCTCTCTCAATAAATAAATAAAAATCTTTAAAAAAATAAAAAATAAAATAAGTCACAGGGATGAAAAGTACAGCATAGGGAACATAGTCAACAAGATCACTACTGCATCGTTTGGGGACAGTTGGGGGCCACACTTATCACGGTGAGCACTAAGTAATGTACAGAACCGTCGAATCACTATGTTATACACCTGAAAATAACATAAAGTTGTATGTTAATTACACTTCAATTAAAAAAAAAAAGAGGGGGAAGCTTTTGTTACCCCGGTCCCTCCAGGAGAACGACAGGGTAGGGTAGGCCCCCAGCCCCTGTGTTAATGTTCCTGGTGAGTTGTTCAAAGCCCCACTGAAAGGAGAGACAAAGCTGGGCAGGGCGCCAGGCCCTTGCTCTTCCAGAAATCACAGGGTGAGGTGGCCATAGGCCTGTGCACTGCTTCCCACCTAGGAGAGAGTCCCCTTGGCTTTGCCATGGGCTCCCCACTTCCCCACCTCACCACACCACATCCTGTTGCGGTCCTGCCAGAGAAGGAAGTGGAATCTGGGGTCCAGTGTGACCTGCCCATCCTGCCAGGATGTGAAGCAAGGCCCTCCCCACTGCCCGGCCCCAGCAGATAAAGGCGGCCTGGGCCAGCGGCGAGCTCCTAGCCGTCCCTGCGGGCCTCACCTGCCATGTCCGCCCCTTGTGCGCTGCTCGCCTGGGCCCTCCTGGCTCTCCTCGGACTTGGGCTAGGAAGGCCTGGAGAAGACCCCCCAAACCCCTTCTGCCCTATAGTG
Organism: Eumetopias jubatus; assembly: GCF_037043125.1. Lineage (NCBI taxonomy): Eukaryota > Metazoa > Chordata > Mammalia > Carnivora > Otariidae > Eumetopias > Eumetopias jubatus. The sequence continues at coordinate 55,535,030 of NW_028274816.1, read as the reverse complement.
CCCCGGAGAGAGTGGATGGCCCCGGCGTCCAAGTGCGCCAAGAAGTTGAAACTGCCCGTGCGCTACGTGGTGGTGTCGCACACGGCCGGCAGCCCCTGCAACTGCCCTGCCTCGTGCCTGGAGCAGGTCCAGAACGTGCACAACTACCACACGGGGGTGCTGAACTGGTGTGACGTGGGCTACAAGTGAGTGCGGAGGGGAGGCAAAGGCCGGAGCCCTAGCGGGTGGAGGGAAAGGTGTGCAGGCCAGAGGAACAGCCGGCGGATCTAGAGCCCCCTGGCTGACAGCCCCCGCCGCTTAGGCAGCGTCTGCGCGGGCTTGCTTTCTCCCCAGGGCGGGCACAGAGGACTGCGCGTGTGAACGCGGCACGCAGGTGCTAGGAAGAAGGGAAAGGGCTGAAGTCCAAGCTCGGCTCCCCGGAGGAAGGGACAGAGTACCAACACAAAAGAAAGAGCCCTCTACACTGGAGTCCCTTCATAAAGTCTGCCGCCCCTGTTGGGAGGCAGACAAGCAGGCGGGTTCAGCGCGGGGGTGGGGGTGCGGTCCAGTCTCAGCTCTGCTTGTTGCTGGCTGAGACCTGGGGCAGGGTCACGAACGCTCTCCCCACTTTGGTTTCCTCTCCCTCCTCTGCCCCCACCGGGTCACTAAGTCAGCCAATACATACATGCAAAGCCCTTAGGACACCACCGGGCATGCAGTGGGAACCCCCAAGTTCATGGGCTCTTGCCCTTAGGCACTTACTATGTGCCAGGCCCCGCCCGGGTGCTGGCATGGGGGAGGCATGAACAGTGCAAACCTGGCCCAATGGGATTTAAAGACCAACGGGGAAGAACAAGTGGGAAACAAGCAAAGGCAACCAGATGAATTCAGAGGGTGATGGAAGCAATAGGGCGGGGCGGGGGGGGGCGGAGACTCAGGTGGCTTTGGGTTGGGGGCCCAGGCTTCGACAAGAGTGGTAAGCTGAGGGTCCAGCCGGGGTAAAAGCTATGAGGGCAAGTGGGAGGGTCACGCCTGAAGGGCAGAGGTCAGGATGGCTGGAGGGAGCTGGGAGGAGTGACATGAAACGAGGAGGACCGGATCGGCAGGGACCACGGTAAGGAAGACGGGAGCCATGGGAGGGATGTGAGCCTGCTAGGTGGGAGCAGCTCCCCCTGGCGGCTGTGGGGAGAACAGCCTGCAGGTGGGTGACGGCAGAAACAAAAGGCCTGCTAAGATCTGCATCTGGGGGCGGTGCCCCCCAGCTCCCTTTCCGGGATAACAGGCCGCGGCCCCATACAAGGGCTTCCGCAGCGAGTGAACTTTGAACCCTACGGGTTCTCAGACCTTGGTATACACCAGTCACCGTACTGGAAATCCAGGTTCCCGGGTTCCGCCCTTAGAGATGGCTTCCAATAGGGGTGGGGTGAAGCTAGGGAAGCCGATGACCTCATTGGAAGTCTAGACGCCTCCGAGGTATCCCCAGCTCTTCTGGCTCAAGCTTTTACATTTCAAAGGCTCCAAGTTCCAGGCTTTGTCTCCAAGACTCAGGTGCTCCGATGCTTAGGGTTTCCATGAGGTAGTGAAGACAAAGCTTGGCTCCCCAGCCTCTGGCCTCAATCGTCTTATAGAAAAGTAGGCTGAAGTCTCTTTCTCAGATTTTAGGATTTAGAGTCTGATCCCAACATTCTGGATCTTCCTTCTTGTCACATCACATTCTGAGTCTCAGTGTCTTTACTTATAAAAAGGGTTCTTTACTCGACCCACCTGGTGGTGGTGGAGGTTTAAACTAGATGCTTCCATTTCACAAATACACAGGGAGTCCCAGTTGCCTGTGCCAGGTGTTGGGGCTGTGATAAAGCCATAAGCAGCCCAGTCCTGGGGGCCAGCATCACCATAGAATTTCTAGTCTCGTCAGAGCCAGATTCTGAGTTGGGCTTCCTGCGTGGGAGATTCAAGACCCAAAGATTCTTAAGTTCCAACATTCTTTACATCCTTGGTGACTGTGAGAGCAAGAGGGCAGAGACAGCAGATCTTGAAACTCCAAAATGCGGATCTTCTAGTTATTTCCAATGTGCCAAATCAGACTCGCTCCATCAAGGCGTGTCAAGTGAGTCTTAAGGATCTGATGCCAGGGCTGGAAACTTCCAAGAGGCAGATGCTGGGACTCCAGAGTCTGTATCTGGTTATGATGCCAGTCCCTGAGTCCCAGATCCTGTCACTCCGTGTACCCCAGCAGAGGAACAGAAGGCAGGAAGCAGGCTGGGCCAAGGGCAGAAGAGCTTCTCGGAGGAGAGTTCGGAGAGGCAGGGGTCTATGGGGCATGACCTCGGGGACGACAGCAGCACCTGCCCCAGAGGGCTGCCTGAGAGCATTCAGCAAATCAAGAGCTCAACAGATCCTCCCAGGGGCTGGAGGAAGCAAGGAATGGGATCACATGGGTGGGAGTTCCAGGGACCCGGGTGAGCATCCGGACTCTGTCCCTGTCTGGCTGTGTTGTGTGACTATGGGCAGATGTCCCCACCTCTCTGATGCTCCACCTGCAGAATGGGGGCAGTACGAACTCATGGATGGCCGTGAGGGTGTAGTGCTGTGCCTGGCACGTTGCAGGGGCCAGAGGCATTGGATGACAGAAGAGGGAGGTGTTGGGGGGAATTGTGTGTGAGTAGCAGGGGGCAGGGGAGGGGGGGGATGCCCTCCCTTACTCATCAAGCCACCCCACCCCCACCCCCACAGCTTTCTGATCGGAGAAGATGGGCTCGTGTATGAGGGCCGGGGCTGGGACACCAAGGGCGATCACACAGGCCCCACCTGGAACCCCATCTCCATTGGCATCTCCTTCATGGGTAACTACATGGGTAAGCGTCCAGCTGTTGGCATGGAGGGCCGAACTGCGGTCTGGGGGAAGGCGCCGCGCGGTATGTAGTCCTTGGGAGGCTCTGCCACCTCCAAGCTCTGTGACATCAGGCAAGTTGAGTCGGCTTCTCCAAGCCGCATCTCCTCCTTTGGATAATGACCATTTCTTTGCAACTGCCTGGTTTGGGCCAGGATGAGTTAATCTGCATACAAGTTCTTCGGCCAGTCCGTGGCTCGAAGGAAGTGCCTGATAAACAGCCACCATCATGAGTAGGACCCGGAGGTCTGGGGGCAGAGGAGGGAGGATGGGCTCTAATCTTGACACCTGCTGAGGGCTTAACCTGTGCCAGGCCCTGTTCTGTGAGGGCTTTATGTAAAAGGACTCGTTTTCTTGTCCCACAGCCCTGAGGGCAGGTGCCATCATTCTCTCCTTTCGCAGATGAGGAAACTGAGGCACAGCAGGGTTAAGTCCCTGCTAGGGGACTGGCAGACCCAGTTCTGGGCCCCAGTGGGGCAGGGTGCACAACTGGAAACACGACCCCACACTACCTCTGTCCCTCAAGGAAGCCCCAGCCTAACTCCTGCGTCTGTCTCCCCCCAGAGCGGTCACCTCCAGCCCGGGCCCTCAGGGCGGCCCAGAGTCTGCTAGCTTGGGGTGTGGCTCAGGGAAAACTGAGCCCCACATATGAGGTCAAAGGACACCGGGATGTGCAGCGGACACTCTCTCCAGGCAACCAACTCTATGAGATCATCCAGACTTGGCCACGCTACCACGAGTGAGACCCTATCTCCTACACACCCGGAAACCCCACCGCCTCCCCCTCCAATAAAGGTGCAGCTCAAACTGTGTTCCCGTGTCCCACCCCATGCCTCCCGTCCCTCTCTACCTCCCACAAGACCCCAGCCGTTCCCACCCGCCCCGGGCCCAGCACTCTGTCCTCGCTGGTGCTCAGAACCCAGAGGCCCCAACCCTGAACCAAGACCCCAGAGATCCCAGCTTGGAAGGAACATCACAGCTCAGAACCCAGGTCTCAGGCCAGAGCGCAGGAATCAGCACCAAGTTGGCCCAGATGTCACTGACGGCAGCTCAGGGGTCCTGTGGGGCCGTGAACCATGCTCCAAGACACCCCTTCTCTACCACTCGGCCAAAGATATCCTGTGCAACATCCCTGCTTGGACCCCTTTGGGGTTGAGCTGCTCACTACCACCCCTCAGATCCACCCCTTCATTGCTTTAGAGAGTATGCAAGTTTTTCCTGACCCTGAACCCCAAAGTGCCTCCCAGAGACATGCCCAGAAATACACCAGGTCCCAATTACAGCCACCACCCAGTCCTCATTTCTCCCGACTCCAGCCCCACCCTTCAGTCATAAGCTGAAGGAGCCCAAAAGCAAATAGTTATTTACAAAATGCACATACCTTCCCTCCCAGCATGCAGTGTATGGCGGAGGGGGGTGGGGTCAAGGCTTCACACACCTGAAACCCCAGTAGCACCAGCAGGGAGAAGCCTGAGCGGGGCTGGAAGGAACCGCCGGCCCCGCCCCCCCGCCCCCCCCCCCCCGAATCCAGCGGTGGGTGAAGGATGGAGGGGCAGTACTCCAGGTCGAGGTCACGACCGTGTGTCCAGTCGGTTCATATATTCCTGCAAGGCCTTCAGGCGGGCGTCTATTTCGGCCATGTCTGCTGCCTGGTGGTCGGAGCTGTACTCTGTGAGAGTGGGTGTGGGTGCAGGGGCAATGAGGGCCCAATACGCTGCCCTTGGGCTGGGTGGGGGGCGAGGGAGGGGGAGATGTGGAGTCCCAGGCTCACCTTTCATAGGGACCCAGCCCCCGAACTGGTCAGGCATCTCTGATGGCGGCTGCGTTCCAGAGGGGTGGGCTTCTGCTGCTGGGGGAGACAGGAAGGGGGGGTTAGATACGGTATCCTCCCTCTATTCCTGTCTCCCAGATCCCACTGGAAATTTTGAACCTAAGGACCTCAGAGAACAAGGGCTGACGCCCACTGGGCACTTACTAGATGCAAAGTCACCTCCTGGTATCTCCACCAGAACCCTCTCAGATGAATACTATTACCATCCCCATTTAACTGATTAAGAGACTGAGGCTGAGAACTAGCGTGAGCCACACAGGTGATAGGAAGGCGGGGCCAGGTTTTAAGAGCTGCCAATTTGAGGCCAGGGCTAGTGCCCTTAGCCAGTATCATCTACCCCACCCCACCCCCACACTCCCCTCCAATCCAATGATCTCAAAACATTCTGCGTCCAGACGCATTTCAAAAGACACCTCTGCGGAGCGCCTGGGTGGCTCAGTCGTTTAAGCATCTGCCTTCAGCTCAGGTCATGGTCCCAGGGTCCTGGGATCGAGCCCCGCATCGGCTCCCTGCTCGGCGGGGAGCCTGCTTCTCCCTCTCCCACTCCCCCTGCTTGTGTTCCCTCTCTCTCACTGTGTCTCTCTGGCAAATAAATAAATAAAATCTTAAAAAAAAAAAAAAAGAGACACCTCTGCAACCTGAGTCCCCCAGAATGGAATCATGGGCTTTTGGTGGTTTCATGCTGCCCCTACCTCCTCCAAGGTCCGGGGAAAGACACTCACCGTGCTGGACCCGCCCCAGGTTGTGGGGCTGGGAGGCTTCCCGCGGTGGTGAACTCTGACAGGAGAGAGTATTCAGGAACCAGCGGGAGGAGCCTTGGGCACCTCCCACCTCGCCCTCCCCGGTGGTTTCAAGGATCCCGCCTCCATCACCCAAACCTCCCTGCAAAAGACTGTTTCTAGCCTCCCCAGACACCCGGTTGGAGGCGGTCCTTTCCCCGCGCCCAAGTTTTACCCCCTAGGAAGGGATTCGGAGAAATCCTCCAACTCGCTGCAGGAGCCGGCGGATGAGCAGCGGCTGCGGAAACTGTCCACTAGAGGGGGGGAGGAGAGAGTGAGCCTCCCGCGCTCGCCGGGGGCGCCCAGCCCGTCCGCCCGCCCCGCGCGCTACAGCCCAGTTACCCGAGGAGCTGCGGTTTCGGGAGCGGTTAGCCGCGTCCCCTCGGCCGCTCACGGCAGCGGGGGGCCGAGCCTGGCGAGACCAGGAGATGGACGGGCCGTCCCCGCTTCCTCCGCTGCCCAATCGGTTCCGCTGCTGCTGCTGCCTGGGGAGCGGAGAAGGAGATACCCACCTGTGTGCCCAACTAATGCTAGGAATGGCGTCGCTGCGGCCCTGTGAGCACAGCTGAGGTCACACAGGCAAGGGAAAAAAAAAGGGCTGCGGACACACAGACCGGGTGGTGGGGGTTAGGGGAGGAGGTGGAGGTCAAGTGAAAAGCAGGCGCAGGTAAAGGGAAGGGGAGAGATGGAGCAGGTGACAGATGATGGAGACAGATGGGAGACAGGGATGGATGAGAGCACAGGTCGGGTGGCCAGGTAAAGGGGCAGGAATATGGGCAGGTAAGGGGGAAATGGGCGCTAACTTTATTTTGATCTCTCTCTGCTTCTTCTCCTTGGCTTTCACAAAGGCTGTGGGGTCGAAACGGGGCACGCGACTACCTAGAATGGGGTGGGAGAGTGTGGAGAGAAGAGGCTGGGTCACAGGAGCACGCCTCCACAGCTCCAGTCCATCCCCCACCCTCCCACAGGCAGGGCAGGGCACAGACCTGTGGGCGAGGGTGAGGGGCGGGCAGGGCGGCCTCGACTCCGGCCCCCCCGGCCGCTCTCCCGGGAAGAAGAGCGGGTGGCACCGCGACCGCGCGATGTGGAGCGCTCCCGCGACGACGAAGCCCGATCCTCCCGGGCCCGGGGCGGCGGCACCGGCGGAGTCCGTCTCCTGGAGCACAGGGCCCACTGTCAGTTTCCCGCCGGCCAGCTCCTATGTCAACTCCTATCTCAAGCCTCTTCTCGGATCACACCATCTCCGAACCTTCAGGTCCATCCCACCATCAACTCCTAGACATTCACGCCCTTGCATACGACCCTCACAGATACCTTGTCCCAGGCTCTGCCCCTCTCGGAGCCTCAGAGAACCCCCCCAAAAGAAACTGTCACTTCCCTACATCCGAACAAACCCCCTTTACCGGGCCCTTCTTCCTGAGGTCTCCCACAGCTCCCTAGAGATCCTTCCCAGTATTCCATCACCCACCCCAATAAATAACACTGGACGTCAACCAGATCCCCAGCAGTTGGGCCACGCCCTTTCGCTCTACAAGATCCTCAGGTCCCACCCCTTCCCCCGGACCTTATCTCCAGCCCTTCCTCCTGACTGACTGACGCTTCAAGCGCCGCCTGCCGTGTCCAGCTTTCCGCCCCATGCAGTCCATCAGATTCCTTCCACCCCTCCATCCCCGCCCACTCTCAGCCTCCGCTCCATTCAGCCCCGCCCTCCCACCCAACAGACTGCACCTCCTCCCCAGGCCCCGCCCCCCCAGCCCGCAGCCCCTCAGCAGCAGGGTCGCAGCTCTGAGCCCCCCGGCCCCCGGCCGCGTCTCTCACCCCCTCTTGTACACCGCCAGCTCGGTGTTTACTGTCCTAAGCCGGGCGCGCAGGCTCCGCTCCGAAGCCTTCACCTCCTCGAGCTGCCAGGAGTGAACAGGGGCAGAGGGGGCCACACTGAGGCCGAGGTCCACGCCCCACCGGCCACCCCCGCCGGCCGCCCCGCCCCCTCACCTCCTTGGCCAGGCGCCGGCAATCCTGGCTGCGGCGGCCGACCCCGCGGTGTCCAAGGCCCCGCTCTTGCCGCAGCTCCAGCTCCAGGCCCCGGACGAGCCCACGCAGCGCCTCGGCCTCCTGGCGCGCAGCCCTCCCTGCCAGAGCCTCCTCTCGAGATTGGCCCAGCTGGGCCTCCAGCTCTCGCTTCTCGGATGCCAGGCGTGAAACCCTGGGGGAAGTGGGTAGAGGGAAGGCAAGAGTCGGGAGGGGGGGCTCTCAGGATCCCATCATTCTCACTTCTTCATGGGGTGGGCACGAACCATTCACCTGCTCCAGGAACGGGGAAACGCGGCCCCACCACTCCAGCTTCCCCTGTGTTCCCGTCATCTCTCCTCCTCCACGTCCCCCACATGAGGAGGAGCACGGCCACATCACTCCCATTCATCCCACAGGGAGGACATAGCCCTGCGAGTTCCAATTCCAAAATAAATCGTCAGTCTGTCCTTCTCTATACCCTGAACGCCTAGCGCGGAAGTCCCGGCCTTAGACCCCCCCCCCCCCCCCGAGGCCTCCCAGCCAGGTCTCACTACCTCCTATTCACCAGAAGACTCTAAAATGCAAATCCAATGGGGCACCTAGGTGGTTCAGTTGGTTGGGCTTCCGATTCTTGATTTTGGCTCAGGTCATGGGTCCTGGGATTGAGCCCCACATGGAGCCCCCCATCAGGCTCCACACTCAGCATGGGGTCTGCTTGTCCCTCTCCCTCCCCTGCTTGTACTCTCTCACACAATTTCTCTCTAAAATAAATAAATAAAAATTAAAAAAAAAATGAAATGCCAAATCCAATCAGATCCCCTACTATGCTCGAAACCTTCCTTGAGGAAAAGATGTACACACAAGGCTATTCATTACAACACTATTCGTAATAGCAAAAAGAGTAGAAATAACCAAAATGTATACCAACAGAAAATAAGTTGAATTTCTATGGTATATCCACTAAACGTCCTAGCCAATGCAATAAAACAAGAAAAAGGGGCACCTGGGTGGCTCAGTCATTAAACGTCTGCCTTCGGCTCAGGTCATGATCCCAGGGTCCTGGGATCGAGCCCCGCACTGGGCTCCCTGCTCAGTGGGAAGCTTGCTTCTCCCTCTCCCCATTCCCCCTGCTTGTGTTCCCTCTCTCACTGTGTCTCTGTCAAAATCTTAAAAAAAAAAAATTAACAAAACAGTCATTTGCAGATGAAATGATTATAAAAATTGAAAATCAAAGGAAATCTACAAATTATAAGAAATACGAAAACGGACCAAAGTTACTAGATACAAAATCAACATATAACTACAATTATAGGGGCACCTGAGTGGCTCAGTTAACCAACTGAGCGCCTGCCTTCGGCTCAGGTAGGTCATGATCTCAGGGTCCTGGGACTGAGCCCCGCGTCAGGCTCCCTGCTCAGTGGGGAGTCTGCTTCTCCCTCTCCCTCTGCCACTTCCCCCTGCTCCTGCTCTCTCCCTGCCTCTCAAATAAAAAAAAAAAAATCTTTTTAAAAAATTAAATACATAAGGGGTGCGTGGGTGGCTCAGTCGTTAAGCGCCTGCCTTCGGCTCAGGTCATGGTCCCAGGGTCCTGGGATCGAGCCCCACATCGGGCTCCCTGCTCAGCGGGAAGCATGCTTCTCCCTCTCCCACTCCCCCTGTGTTCCCTCTCTCATTCCTCCTGCTTGTGTTCCCTCTCTTGCTGTCTCTCTCCCTGTCAAGTAAATAAATAAAATCTTTAAAAAAAATACATAAGTACAATTATATAAACATCAACATGATTTATATATAAAGAAACCATTAGCAAAATCATCCAAAGATGAAAAAAATCTAACAAAAGTATGATGGAATAACATCACTGAGACATTAAATAAGACCTAAATAAATGCAGAGGTAGGTTGTTTATATATTGGAATACTCACTATTTATATAGATTTCAGCTTCCCCTAAATTACTCTATAGATTCAATGCAATACTAATAAATTTTGGAGTGCCTGGCTGGCTCAGTCAGTGGAGCATCTGACTCTTGGTGTCAGTGTTATAAGTTCGAGCTTCATGTTGGGTGTATTTTTATTTAAAAAGAATAAAATCTCAAGCCTATTATTAAAAAAAAATTCCAACAAGTTTATGTTTTTGTATTGAAAAACCTATTGATTCTAAAATTTATAAGTCAGAAGACTTGCTCTACCCAGTATCAGCCTAATTATAAGGCTACAATAATTTTAACGGTGTGGTGCTGGCACAAGCGTAGACAAACCAATGGACCACAGAGCACAGAACCTCACCTGATGCACGATACATAAACAAACATTCTTTGTGAGAAAGGTGACAATGGCTAAGCAGTAGGGAAAGGATACTCTTTTTTTTTTTTTAGATTTTATTTATTTGAGAGAGAGAGAGATAGCGAGAGAGAGCACAAGCGGGGAGGAGAGGGAGAAGCAGGCTCCCCACTGAGCAGGGAGCCCGATGTGGGGCTTGATCTCAGGACCCTGGGATCATGACCTGAGCCGATGGCAGACGCTTAACCAACTGAGCCACCCAGGCGCCCCAAGGAAATGATACTCTTTTCAATAAATGTCACTGGGCTGATTGACTGGTAATGTGAAAAAAACCATAAAAGGACACCTAGCTCCCCCAAAATCAATTTCAGGTAGATTGTAGACATAAATGTGTAAAGCAAAAGACAAAAAAAAAAGACAAAAAACTATAGAAGATGATATAGGACCATATCTTCATGGTACTGGGAGAAAAGGATTCTAAGAGAAGACATAAAAATGACTAACTTCAGAGAAAAAATTTCTAAACTAGTCTACATAAAATTAAGAACATCTGTTTATCAAAAGGCACTATTAAGAGAGTAAAAAGTCCAGCTATAGAGGGCAAGGAGGTTTCTGAAATACATAAAATTAAAAAAGGGCTCATATCCTGACTATATAAAAGAGCTCCTGGAAATCAGTAAGAAGTAGGTGACAGAAGAAAAATAGACATGGTGGGTGAATAGACAGCTCACAAAAGCGGAAATCCAAATGGCTACTAAATATATGAAAAACTGCTCAACCTCATTGGTAATTAGCAAATAAAAAGTACCAAGAGATCCTGGGCTGATGGGACCTTAATAAGAAGGAACCAACCAGGTCTCCACATCCGAATTCATTGGCCCCAACGCCACCTGACCGTGAGCAAGCACACAGCACCACCTGGAAGGTGTCTTGCCAGAAACCTAAATCTGACCAGCCTATAGGTTTAACAACTACTTCACAGGAAATACAGGGGACAGGGGAATACATTAACCATGGAGATAGAATGAAGTATTTAAGAGGAGATATGATGTCTGGGATTTGCTTCTCAGGGAGAAGGGAGTGCGTAGATCAAACAAGATGGGCAAAATGTAGGTAACCATTGAATCAGGGGCACAGGTACATGGGCATGATACTATTGTCTACTTTTGTGTGTTCTTGGAATTTTTCCTAATAAAACACTTCTTAAAAATCTGTGGCTCCCCTATATTCTCCAAGGAGCTTCCCATTCAGCCCCATCTAGAGGACTTCCCCCTTCCCTTCCTCTCCCCCCACCTTCTCTGCCGCCAAGTTTCTCTTTGCAGATCCAAGTCCCTCCTCCTGGAACACTTTCTCTCTCCCTTCAAACGTCACATCCCCTGCCCCCAGCGACGTTAGGTCACGTCCCTCTCTTCTCTGCTCTCGTGGTTCTCTGTACATTTCCTTCCTCGAGCTGGCACTTACTGGTGTGATTATGGGTTTTCCGTCCGGACCCCCACTCCAGCCATCTGGTCACTGTGAGGGACCTGAGCTCTGTGGCCAGGCTGACTGTGTCTGACTCTACTCCACCTATTACAAGCTGGGTGACCTTATGCAGTTTGACCTCACATCTCTGCGAAGTGCGACGATAATAATAATAATACCTACCTATAAGGCTGTGAGAAGCTACGAAGAGTGCTTGGACCATGTCTGGCACGATGTAAGGGCTCAAGAAACAACTAGGGCCAGGCAGTGTGCCTGGGACACAGTATGAACCAGAAAAATGTTGGCTGGATGAATGAATGAATCTGGAGTCTTCCCAAATTCCCTCACTCCAGTTAGGAAGAGGAAGTTGGGAAGAGAAAGATAAGAAGCCACTGACCAGCTATAGGATCTCAAGCCACCCTCGCTAGTTCCGGTTCGTTCTGAAGGGCAATGGGCGCCACGCTGTGGCCAGTCCGGGAAACACATACATCCACACACATCAGAGAGTCCCGAGGATGAACTGAGGCTAAAGGTTATCCTGCTTCCCAGCAATGCACAACCAAGCTCTTCCAGGAAGACCCACAAGGCTCTCCAGCTCCATAAGCTCCCACTCCTCCCTGTCAGCCCCAACACTCAGTCCTGGCCTAGGGGCCCAGCAGCTGCCAACAGAGCTCAGCAGCTAAAGGAAACAAAGGGGGCTTGGTGCTGGCTGCCTGGATTCAAGGTCTAGCCTGGCCATATTACTTACTGTGTGACCTGGGGCAAATTCTCTAACCTCTCTGGGCCTGTGTTCCTCCTCTGCAAAATGGGGACAACAGCAACGCCCACATTGCAAGAATTAAAGGAATAAAGTCATAAAGCACTGAGCAGAATCCCTGGCACACAGTGAAATGCTCAATAAATGTTAGCTGCTGTAATAATTGTTATTGTTATTACTAAAAATATTGGGGCATCTGGGTGGCTCAGTTGGTGAAGTGTCTGACTCTTGATCTCAGCTCAGGTCTTAATCTCAGGGTCATGAGTTCAAGCCCCGTGTTGGGCCCCAGTGTGGAACCTACTTAAAAAAATAAAAAATAAAAACAAATAAAAATATTATTTGCTCCCCAATGGGTGGGGCCTCCTCCAGATGGGGATGGAATCCCTGATTCAGCACCCACAGTGCATAGCACATAGTAGGTACTCGGAAATGTGCCAAAAAGCCTTTGCTTTCTTCACTTTACTCTTCGAGTCCCCTTGTTTTCACCACATCCTACCAAACACAAAGCCTTTGCACATGCTGTTCATTCTGCCTAGAACGCTGTTCCCCACCCCCTTCACCTGACCTACCCCAAGACCCCATCAGGTTCCTACCGCAGCCTCCTATAGCACAGACCACCTTTTCTGCCTAACCCCATTTCTGCTGGCAATGTTATACTCAGGTGATTACGTGATCAACATCCATCTGCCCCCTGGGCGGGCCACTACGTGACGGCAAGGAGGGGGTCAGTACAAAAGAGGCACTAGATAAAGCCCTACCTCCCACCCTGTCTTTGTGCATGCTGCTCCCTCTGCCTACAACACCCCTCCCTTACCAGGCAGGCTCCAGTCTCCCCTCCGGGCTTCCCAAGCTCCACCCACCGTGAACTGTCACTATCTGCACACAGAGCTATCTTCCATCACTGGACTGGGAGTCCCAGGAGGGCAGGGCCAAGACTGTCTCAGTCATTGCTGTGTCCCCAGCACCACCCGACGCAAGGCAGGCACAGAGGAGGGGCTCAGAACAGATATTTGGTGAATGAGGGACCACCATTCTCTCAGGAGTGCTGAGCACAGGGCCCTGCGGTGCCCAATAGGATGCCTCCCCCACCCAGCCCCAACCACCTTCCCTCCCAGACTCACTGCTCCCTCAGGTGCCAGATCTCAGTCTCCCGGGTGTCCCGAGCATCCTGGCCGTCCAGCCCTCGCAGGCGGCCCAGCTCCTCCTTCAGTGAGCGGATGATGCCCTGCAGGACCACAGGGTCTGGCTTGCCCTGGTACGGGAGGGGCAGCGGGTAGTGAATCCTGAGGGAGGATTAGAACCGTGGCAGCTCAGAGGCCAAGAATCTGCCCTAGGGTAGCTACCAGACCCTGAGAGCCTTCGAGTATGAAAACCCCCAATTCCAAAACCTCACATTCTTAGAGGCGTACATTCCGAATGCAGCTTCAAGCCCACTCCCTGCTCCCCTACCCCTTGGCCAGCCGGCCAGCCCTCAGACTCCCTTATCTAGCAATCCTGCATTGACAGGCCTGGTGCCGTCTGAACTGACTTCCTTGTCATTCACGGCTGTTGGAGTGAACATGGGTATTATGTTACCTGCCGCCAAGAAAAGTTCTAATTCAGATTCCACAGGCATAGATTCTAAATGGCCTGACCTGTCTCACCTCTTGGCTAAGGAAAGATAGGGCACCTCGATCAACTGCACCACCAGATGCTATGCATAGGGAACTGACAACTTCCCACGAGAAAATCCAGGTGCTATTATCAAATGGGGCAGATACCATCCCTGGTTACCCAAGAGCCATTCCCAGCTCTTTTCCGCCTTGCTGCCTCCCACTAAACAGACTGAAAAAAGCCAGCTTGTCATTATCCCAGCATCCCCTACATGTGACCGCTTGTGGCCAAATATTAAGGAAATGGCCATAAGACCATTTCTGGCCAAATATTATAGGAAATCTTTTGGGCATCTTCTAGGAACACGTTTGTTTTCCTGATAAAAACAGTACATGCCATTAGCCAGTACAGCCCTGTTCTCTTCCTCTTGCTTTGATACAGAAGCCATGCCTGGAGGGCCAGCAGCCATTTTGTGACCATGAAGAGAGAAGGATGGAGGTCAAAAGCCAACACATTAGGGATGACAAAAGGAAACAAAACAAAACAGAAGGAGCCTGAGTCCCTAATGAAACTGCTGGGTAGTAGCCACCCACCTTGACATTTTGTTGTGTGATAAACTTGTTTGTTTAAAGCACTAGTAATAGTTACTCTGCTACTTATAGCCCAACATGATACTAAATGATACAAATCTCAACACTGAAGATTCCAAAGGCAACACACACACACACACACACACATACACACACCCGCTACCCCCCACCCCCACCCCCGCCCAGCCCTCAGGGAGTTCCTGAGTTTGAACCACATCCCCTCCCACCTGCCAGTCCCTTATCCCCACCTGTCAAACTCCACAGAGTAGATGAGAATCAGGTAGCGCTTGGAGTTGAGCTGGGCCGATCTCGAAGCCAAGGGGCCCGGGCGGCCCCCCATCTTGCGATTCCGCAGGGACTCGAGATCTGTGTAGGTCAGCAGGTCAAGGGTGACCGACTCACTGCTCTGTTGAAAGAGGATGGGAGGAAATGCCAGGAGTCCGGACATAGCCATACCCAGAGCACACAACCCACCTACCCAGGCCACTCCCCATCCATTCTTTGGACTCGCTGGGCTTTTCCTACACTGAGGCCAATGATCAAGATGGCCCTGCCCTAGGGGCTGGCACAAGGACGTCAGAAGGAGAGACTGGAAAGAACCTAAACGCTCAACCATGGGGGGCAGCTTAGTGCTATGGCTCTCCAAGTCTTGTCCAAAGACCCCTGGGGGTCCCCGAGACCCTTTCAGGGAGTCCATGAGGTCAAAACAATTATCATACTAATACTAAGATGTCATATGCCTTTTTTTGCTGTGCTGACATTTATACCAATGGTGCAAAATAATGGTGGGTAAAAGTGAAGGTGCCCATTAGCACAAATCAAGCCAGCGGCATCAAACGTACTAGTAATCACTGTAGTCTCTGTTGCCACACAGTTTCATTGGGGGGCCGGGAAGGAAGAAGAAACAAGCAAACCTAACACAGGAAATCAAGCCTAGAATGTTCCCTCTTTTTTTTTTTTTAGATTTTGTTTGTTTATTTGACACCGAGAGAGCACAAGCAGGGGGAGCAGCAGACAGAGGGAGAGGGAGAAGCAGGCTCCCCACTGATCAGGGAGCCCGACATGGGGCTGAATCCCAGGACCCTGGGATCACGACCTGTGCCAAAGGCAGATGCAGACGCTTAACCGACTGAGCCACCCAGGCGCCCCAAACCTAGAATGTTCCTGATGAAGCAGTAAAAATTATTAATATTTTTGAATCTCCATCCTTGAGTACATGGCTTTTTACTACTCTGTGACAAGAAAGGAAGCACACATTCTGTGGCATTCCAAAGTATGACAGTTGTCTCAGGAAGAACACTTGTGTAATCGAGTTTGGGGCTAAATTAGCCGCTTTTTCATGGAACACTATTTTTACTTGAAAGAACGACTGACAGACATAACTATGGTTATTCAGACTTGGATGTCTGGCAGGCATTTTCTCAAAAATGAACAAAGTCAGCCTGTCACTTCAAGAAAAACAGCTAACGGTATTTGGTGCCAATGGTAAAATTCAAACTTCACAGCAAAAATTAGAATTTTGGAAACCTTGGATCTGCCACTGTGTGCTTGATAGCTTCTTGATGTTGAAAGACTTCCCTGGTGAGATCAGTGAGGATATTAACAAACGTGACTTCCTGATATTGTATAATGAAATGCGTCAACATTCAGAAGATCTGTATAACTCAGTGAACTGTATTTTCTAAATGACCAATGCATGATATCATAAAATGGATAAAAGATCCAAGTAAAGTTCAAGATACATCGATAGATTTTAATGTAACATAATATGAAAAGTTCATTGATAGGCCTTTGGACTCCACACTACAACAAATCTTTAAGAAATTACCACCTGTCCACTTTTAGTATGTTAGCAAAGAAGGATCTGTACAATTTCCTGATTAAAGGACTTGCTTTTCCAACCACATATCTATGTGAGTGAGATTTTCCTGCATATACTTCAACCAAAACATATCACAAAAGACTGAATGCAGAAGCACATATAAGAATCTAGAAGTTTTGGGGGCACCCGAGTGGCTCAGTCTGTTAAGTGTCTGCTTTCGGCTCAGGTCATAATCTCTTGAGTCCTGGGAACAAGCCCCACATCAGGCTCCCTGCCTGCTTCCTCCCTCTCCCTCCTCCTCTCCGGCGGCTCCCCCTGCTTGTATGTACTCTCTTCTCTCTGTCAAATAAATAAAAATCTTAAAAAAAAAAAAAAAAGAATCCAGGAGTTTTTTATTAAGCAAGACATTAAAGAGATTTGCAAAAACGTAAAACAATGCTATATTTCCTATTTTATTTTGTTTTAGAAAATGTATTTTTCATAAAAATGTTATTTAACATATAACTGGTTTATTACAGTGATTTTTCAATGAATTCATAAATATCTTTAAATTATTCTCAGTTTTAATTTATAAAACAACTTAATCTATAATATGGCAAACAAATATTGATAGCTAAAATCTGCATAAACAAAAGCTTTTTGATGTCCTCAATAATTTTTAAGAGCATAAGAGGTCATGACACCAAAAAACTTGAGAACCACTGGGTTAAACAAATCATGCCACATGGGTATAATGGAATACTAAGCAACCACTAACAAGGATGACAAACTCACAAGTTGATGACAATAATAAAAAGACAATATCTGTAAAGCACTTATGAGCCAGACACTATTCTAAGCTTTTTACCTAGAACTCATTTAATCTTCACCACACTGTGAAATAGGAACTACTGTTATCCCCACATTACAGTTAAGAAAACTAAGGCATGGGGCACCCAGTGGCTCAGTCAGTTAAGCATCCAACTCTTGATTTCAACTCAGGTCATGATCTCAGGGTCAAGAGACTGAGCCCCACATTGGGCTCTGCACTGAGTGTGGAGCCTGCTTAAGATTCTTTCTCTCCCTCTGCCCACCCCCCTGCCCGTTTGTGTGCTCTCTCTCTCCCTCTCGAAAGAAAGAAAGAAAGAAAGAAAGAAAGAGAGAGAGAGAGAGAGAGAGAGAGAGAGAGAGAGGGAAAGGAAAGAAAGAAAGAAAGAAAGAAAGAAGAAAGAAAGAAAGAAAGAAAGAAAGAAAGAAAGAAAGAAGAAAGAAAGAAAGAAAGAAAGAAAGAAAGAAAGAAAGAAAGAAAGAAAGAAAGAAAGAAAGAAAGAAAGAAAGAAAGAAAGAAAGAAAGAAAGAAAGAAAGAAAGAAAGAAAGAAAGAAAGAAAGAAAGAAAGAAAGAAAGAAAGAAAGAAAGAAAGAAAGAAAGAAAGAAAGAAAGAAAGAAAGAAAGAAAGAAAGAAAGAAAGAAAGAAAGAAAGAAAGAAAGAAAGAAAGAAAGAAAGAAAGAAAGAAAGAAAGAAAGAAAGAAAGAAAGAAAGAAAGAAAGAACGCACTAAGGCGTGGAGGGGAAGTAACTGGCCCAGGGCTCCCAGCTAGTAAGTAGCAGTGAGGAGTCTGACTTCAGAGTTCATGCTCTTGGCCATTATGCTATACTGCCTACACATAATAAAATGTTAACAGTCTAAAGTAGGGGACAGAAAGGGGATTATAAGAGACTGTCGCTTTCTAAATCACACACTGTCATAATTTTATGAGTGTGAATTTTATCTATAATCAGAGAAATAATGTAGTTCATAGTTTTAAAATGATGTCTAAATAGCATCCCTGCCACTCTAACTTCCAACCTGATTTTTTTTCTATTAATACTTTTAACTACTTGACATTATGTATTTTTTCAATTTTTTGTTTCTCCAACTAGAATGTCAGCTTTGTAAGGACAGGAATTTTGTCTCTTTGGTTCACTGCTGTATCCCAATGTTTACCACAGTACCTGGCACACTGTAGATACTCAGTAAAAATGACTCAAATGAGTACCTATATTCACTGATATGGCGAAATGTTTATGAAATATTGTTGAATCTTTTAAAAGCAGGTTAAAGAATACTTTGGGAAGTATACCAACTATATAAAATTATACATCTGCAAATACACACACACACACACACACACACACACACACACTTTCACAAGTAAACAAAGAAGTGGAAAAATAGCTGGAGTGATTTTCACCAAAATATTAATAAAATATTACCAGGAATGAGTATTAGGAGCCGAGTGATTTTTACTCTCTTCTTTACATTTCTCTGTGACATGAATTTTCTACATGAGAGTAACTATCACTAGGATCAGAATAAACCACTTACAATTGGGAAAGAAAAAGATAGCCCTGTCCCTTTAAGGAAAGAGAAAGTAGAGGGTCTTGCATTCATCAGATGGGCATCTACCTCCCCAGGGATCCAGAAAACAGAAACCTCCCCTAGCCCCCCAGCCCTGGCCCCTACCTGGGTGAGAGCAGACTCCAGCATGTTACAGAAGATGTTGAACTGTTTAAAGTTCCCCGTCTTGTGAGTCAGATCTTCAATGACTGGGTAGAGAGAAAAGTCCTTCCTGGAGTCTAACCACTTGCCCAGCCCAAGATCAATGCATCCAAGCTTTTTAACTTTCCCCAATTCCAGTGCCTCTGGCCTGAGGGATGAGCCCTCCACGCCCCCTCCCCACCTCAAAGAGTCTCTGGTCAGGTAGAAGAGGCAGATGGGCGGGTTCCGGGTTGGTCTCATCTTCAGGGATAAGGTGATCCCGGGGAAGGACAGATGAACCCACCCCAGGCTGGCACACTCACAGCTGGCATCGAACTCGCCCCGCCACTGATCAGCCGTCATCCGGTCCTCCACCTCCAGCTCTAGCACGTGTCCAGACACCACCACCCGCACAGCATGCTCCACACCCCGGAAGATGTAGTCCACCTGCAGGCCAGCTGGCTGGTCCATGGCCAGTGTCGCTGGAGAAAGGGAGGAGACAGAGACCCAGAGGGGCTGAGAGCCCAGGCTCAGAAGCTAGAAGGCCAGAATTCATATCCTGGCTCCACCATTTACCAGTTTTGGCACCTTAGGAAAGAGATTCCCTCTCTGTGCCTCAATGTCCTCATCTGGAAAATGGGTATAATAATGGTTATCTATCTCGCAGAGCTGTCATGAGGATTAAATTGGACAATACACATAAAACCATTTTGAACTGTGTCTATGTCCAACACATGCTGGCTAACAGAATATATGATTTCTGACAAGAGAATCATGATTAATACTATTATTAATCCTTATACTCATTATATATTAATTATTCATTCATTTATTCAAACATTTGTGGGGGGGAACCGGGGTGGCTCAGATGGTTAGGTGTCTGCCTTCGGCTCAGCTCATGATCCCAGGGTCCTGGGATCGAGCCCTGCATCGGGCTCCCTGCTCCACGGGAAGCCTGCTTCTCCCTCTCCCACTCCCCCTGCTTGTGTTCCCTCTCGCTGTGTCTCTCTCTGTCAAGTAAATAAATAAAATCTTTTAAAAAAATTTTTTGTGGAGAAAAATCAAGCTGCATAGGGGGACAGAGAGTACTGAGGTCAGACAGGGCAGATTTTAGGTAGGTGGTCAGGGCAGGCCTCCCTGAGGAGGTAACCTACAGGCAGAGAACTGAAGGAAGGTAGGGAGCATGCCAAATGGCTATCTAGGGAAAGTGGTCCAAGTCGAGAGAATAGCAGCGCTATGTATTATCAATGATACACTTAAATCATGTCCAATGAATTAATAATCTATTTTATTAATTGGTCTGTTGTAAGCCTAAGTACCTTCTCTTAGCCAATAGGGCTACCACTCGCTGTTAGTTCTATGAGGTGGAAGAGAGGAGCAGATCTCTGCCTTCAGCCTGGATTTTAGGGGATGATTCAGAATGAGAGCCCTGGGTTGCCTGAGTTCCTATCTAGCTTTAGCTATGTGCACATACACGCAAGTTACTTAACCTCTCTTGGAGCCAGATTCCTTATCTTTAAAGCACATGCCATCCTGGGTGCTGGGGATATGATGAGAAACCAGATTATGCATGCCCCTACTCTCAAGAGGGCAGCAACAGTCAGAGGTATAAAAATTAAAAAAAAAAAAAAAGTGAAGTAGGGGCGCCTGGGTGGCTCAGTCATTAAGCATCTGCCTTCAGCTCAGGTCATGATCCAGGGATCGTGGGATTGAGCACTGCTTTGGGCTCCCTGCTCAGGGGGAAGCCTGCTTCTCCCTCTCCCTCTCCGCCTGCTGTGTTCCTCTCTTGCTCTCTGTCAAATGAATAAATAAAATCTTAAAAAAAAAAAAAGTGAAGTAGTGGAAAAAGGAGATGCTGGGGGTAGGGGTTGCTCTTTTAGCTAAGGTAGCCAGGGAAGGCCTCTCTGAGGAGAGGCCTGGAGAGGGGTAAGGAGATGTGTGAATATCTGGGGGAAGAGTAGCCAGACAAAGGGAACACCCAAGCAAGAGCTCCAAGGTGGGATGTTCCTGATTTGTTCTAAGAACAGCAAGGTCAGCATGAGGGAGGGACAGAGATGAAATATAATGGGCCAGATGATGCTCATGCAGGCCTCTGTAAGCCCATAGAAGGGTAACAGTGCTCATCTCCTTGGATTGGTGTAAGGATTAAATGAGTTAATCATGTTAAAATCCTTGAACAAATTGAGCAATGCCTGACACACAGCAAGCACTCATACACATACTGGCATTATTATTATTATCATTATCATTAGTTCTTTGTTGTCGTGTCTTGAAAGGCAGTACAGAAACAAGGCAAGCCCATTTTTCTCCCCAGTGTACAGATGGGGAAACTGAGACTCAGTAGAGTCCCACAGCTGCCCCAAAAACAGAGCTACCCAGGGCTGCCCTAAACCAGATCATGGGGACCCCTCCAAAGCCTGGTCTCCTTCTCTCCACCACATCCTTTGCTCCTCACACTTTCCCCAAGAAGTCCTCCTAAAGGATGATATCAGGAAATATAATATTGTGAGGCCAGAAAATGAAGAGCCCTGAAACTCAAGGTCAGTGTTTTTTAACATTTTAAGAGTCTTTGTGCCTTTGATAGTCTAATGAGATCTCTGAACCCTCCCCAGATAAATGAATAGGCCCACAACCCTTTGCAAGTAATTTCAGGGGCTCCCAGAATACCACCCTGAGGCCCATCCACAGATCCCCTTTCTCAAAGACCCAAGGACAATCGCCAAAGCCCCAGACATTCTGGCAGGCTCCTCTGTCTCTAGACCCAAGCTCTTAAGTTTATTTGGGAGAGGGGTCGGGGTCTCTCGTGTTTGGAGGCGGCTGATGAAGTCGAGAGACCTCTTCCCCTTGAAAATCCATACTCTCACAATTAGGCACTCTCACATTCTCTGTAAATTCAGAGGTGGGGTTAAATAGTCCCTGACCTATAGGCAAACAAACTGCTACACGTTTCAACGTATCTCGCATCCCCTGGTCCTCAGGGCGGGTGCCAGGCAGCGCTGGCCCCGCCCCACCGGGTGTCCTAGACCCCGCCCCCGGCCCCGCCCCTCAGGCTCCGCGAGCCAATCAGCAGTCGCGCCGTTCTGGTTACCAAGGCGTTGGAGGTACCTGCAGAACGCCTGAGGAGAGGCACAGCTTCACTGCCCAATTCACCAACCCCCCTCGTGGTACCCAACTCCAGGTTGGAGAGAGGGCTAAAAGGGCCCGTCCCACCCCATCTCCACTACCAACCCGGCCCTGCTCTCCTCCTTGCCCACTTCCCCACATAAGCTCCCCATTCTCTTCCAGAGAATAGCAGCCCTTCACTAAATCACAGGGCCTCTCCGTATCCAACTGCCCTGATGTCATTAGCCTCCATCTCAGTCCCCAGATATTAAGCCTCCGAATATTCCCCCCCGAATTCCATTGTCCCTTTACACACACCTGCCTCCGACACCTCCACAAACTTCGCCCGCTCCCCTCCCCTCATCTTCTCTTCTTAGCTTGTCGTGAGCACTCAACAATTGCTGATGAAATAAACCCCACACCTCGGCCAGCTCCCCATCACTCATTCCCCAGAGGGCCTAGAGATTCTGGACTCCCTTCCCCTCCCCGCTGCAGAA
Organism: Eumetopias jubatus; assembly: GCF_037043125.1. Taxonomy (NCBI): domain Eukaryota; kingdom Metazoa; phylum Chordata; class Mammalia; order Carnivora; family Otariidae; genus Eumetopias; species Eumetopias jubatus. The sequence continues at coordinate 55,512,944 of NW_028274816.1, read as the reverse complement.
CCTCCCTCCCTCCATATTCCCGCCTCACCCCTTCTACCCCGTTCCCCAAACCAGCCCTCTCCACTTCCTTCCCCAAGTCCCTTACTGCCATTCGGCTCTCCCAGAATGGGGGCAGGGGGCCACATTCCCCTTCTCTGTACACCAGCCCCCATGTTCTCCTGGGGTTTCCCCCATATTCTACCTGAATTTTGCTCCCTCCTATTATTCCGCCTGGATTCTGCCTGCATATTCGCCCAAGGTTCTACTCCACAGTGGGGATCTACCCCATTCTCAGCCTGTCTTACATTATCCCCATATTTCACCTGGATTCTGTTCCCTCCCAAATTCTAATGTAAACCCTCTCTCCCCCTCCCCACATTTTCCACCTCTCTTCCCTGCAGAGCCTTCCCAGGACAGCCCCCCCACCCAATTCTGGGATTCCCCAGGCCCCACGCCCCTCCCTCCTTCCACCCCCCTGCCTTGTCCTTCTACCTGCATCCTCCATCCTTGCTCTGTGACCAGTGGCCCATCCTGGTTGCTGGTTTCGTTCCAGTCCCAGGACTCTCCTAGCTCCTCTGCGTCTCAGCTTCTAGACCCTGCATTCGAGGCCCCGCCCTCGCCAACCCGTGACGTCAGCACTTCAACCTTGCGAGCTCCGCGTGCACACCCCAGCACCACACTCTGGCCCACACACCTGATCCCATTTCTCGGGCCTCGTGACATCACGGCTTCAGCACACACGCACATACACGTACGCACACGCACGCGCGCGCACACGCACAAGCACATTCAGCTTTCCGACCCCGGGGCCTTTCCCTCTCATCTTTCACTAAGGAGACTCCCCTCTCGGTTTCCAGGGTTACATCACGGTCCCTGGCTCCTCCTCCTCCCAGTAGCGCTCCCTGGATATTTCAGACTTCACATCCCTCGCCCTAGGGTGGAAGCCGAGAACCTCCACGCTGGGTTCCCCCAAAACAAATCCACATCACCATCTCCCACACAGGACACGGGTAAATCACCACCTCTGTCAGCCCCCACCCCTGATGGCTATTTCACACTGTCTGCAGCACTCTCTCCCGCCAACACCCCATATTTCAGCCTGGCCATGACCTAGCTGGCCTCTCCTATACAGTATACCCCCCCCCGCCACCTTACATACACACACTGGCCTGGCCGGAGTGACCCCTCCCCGCCATGTGAGTGAGTTTTAGCTGGCTAGAATTCCCCTCCCTTCACCCTGCACTCCCCCAGAATATAGACCAGAGCCTCCCACACTGTCCCCCTGGAATATATAAACACAAAAATCTTTAAGGACTCTCCATGATCTGCCCCTCCATAGTGCACACTGCAGCCCATCACACACACACACACCCCAAATATCCAAACCTCCCCCCTACTACCACTCAAACAGGACTACGCACACCCATCAACCAGTGACTTGTCTTTAATTCTGTTCTCTGGTAGATGCTGTAACCATCCCCCATTTTACAGAGGATGAAACTGAGATTTGCCTAGAATCCTGCAGTGAGGGGCTTCCCATTACCCAGCTACCTTTCCTCCCATAACTCTCTGCTCCTTTCCCTCCAGGCACCAATTCTTATGTGTGGCCTCGGACCTTAAACATGACACACACTGCGAGAAAGGGACTCCTGGGTTCAGCTCCTGCTCCACCACTTACCCACAATGTGACCCAGGGCGAGGCGCTTAGCCTCTCTGGGCTTTTTCCCACCAGTAAAGTGAGGATAATAAGAGCGCCCATCTTACATAGGATGATTGTGGGGATTAAGTTAATTAATACATGTAAGGAGTTTCAAACAGTGCCTGGCACCTGGTCAGCTGTTTACCATCTGTGCAACCAGCTGACGATTAGTTGAAAGACCAGAGGCCCAAGAGGGCAGAGCCATTTTGATCATTCTTGTACCTTCAGCACCCTGGGCCTGGCACAGATCAGGGACTACTTGTGAATTTATGCGAGATGCCAGGAAACGGGGTTCTAGGCACTGGAGATACAGCCAACGTCCTCTCCCCTCAGCTCACTGCTTTGTCACCAGGTCCCAACTCCCATGTCCATTCCTACAGGAAGCCCTCCCTGACTCCCAGGCTAGGTAAAAAGCTGTCTCAATCACCAGTGTCCCCGGCACTGCTTGGCAGAGAGGCAGCCACAGAGGGGTAGTTTAACGATGAGGGAGCTCCAGTCCAAGCTCCGAACTGGTGTTTCTTCAAGAGAGGACTGCAGACCTTCAGCATGAACACGGGTGCTTGACTTAAAAAAATGCAGGATCTTGGGCATGATCCCAAATCTACAGAAGCAGAACCTCTGGGGGTGGGCCCAGGAATCTGCATTTCCTACAAGCTCCCCCAGCTCTGAGATCTGAGAGCTTCTGCCCCTGGATACCCTTCTGTTTCCTCCCAGTTTATTACCCCATCTTAACCCCACCCCCCCACCCAAGACTCTCCCAGCTCACAACCCTGCCCTATACTACAGGGAGCTTCCCCCTCCCCGCCCAGAAATGGTGATGATGATGGTATAACACAAGTAACACTTTTCAAGCATCTATGGGCCCTTCTAGGTGCTAAGCTCTATATTCTCATGGAGTCAACACTCTGGTGGGGGGTGGGAGTCTAAGAAGCCAGGGGATATAAACAAACCCTAATAGATGTTGGGTACTGGTAAGTGTTACTGAAGAAAAGCAAAACCAGGTGATGAGGCGCCAGGAAATAACAGGAGCTATTTTAGCTTGGGTGGTCAGAGAGGGCCTGTTTGTGGATTTGACATTTGAACAGAGACCTAAGGAAGTGAGGGAGAAGCCATGTAGACATCTAGAGGGAACATGATCCAGACAGAGGGCACAGCAATGACATTCCCCAGGTGGGAACGTATTTGCTGTCTGAAGAACAAGGAGGCCAGGGTGGCTGAAGCAGTGTCAACAAGGGAGAATGGCAGGAGTTGAGGGCAGGCTGGAGGGAGAACTGGATCCGGTGGAGCACTATGAGCTTGGCAAGGACTTATACTGTGTGAGGTGGAAGCCACGGGAGTGCCTGGATCGGGCAGTAACATGATCTGACTTTTGTTTCAACAGGAACCCCCAACTGTGGGGTCCAGGGCAGAGGCAAGGAGCCCAGCGAGGAGGCCACTGCAACAGACCAGGTGGGGCAAGTGATGGCATGACTCAGAGCAGCAAGGGAGGTGGTGAGATACGGTGAGATACGGCTGGATTCTAGAAGTGTTCTGTAGACCCATGAGATCTGCTGATTGGCGGATGGCACGCAGGAAAGGAAAAAGGGAGAGTCAAGGACAACTCCAAGGTTTTTGTCCTGAGTACCTGGAAGAACAGAACTGCCATCAGCTGGGTTTGGAAGAGGGAAACTACAAGTTTGGTTAGGGACAAGTTTTTAAAGCATGGATGTCAGCTGGACTTCCAAGTAGAGAAGAGTCAGCCATTGGACAAATGAGTCTGGAGTTCAGAGAGATCCAGACTGCAGACCGGCACTTGAGAGTTATCATTATATAAAGAGCATGTGAAACCAAGAGACTAGGTGAGTGGTACAGACAGAGAAGAGATGAGGTCATTCTAAGGATGCTAAAGCTGAGGCACAGAGGGTTAAAGAATTTGCCCGAAGCCACCCTGACGTTCAGTGGCAGGGCCAGTGGCAAAGCCAGCACTTAAGCTCAGGCAACCCAACTCCAGAGCCCACAGCCTTAACCAGAGGGAGGTGTGTTAGGAAGTTTAAGAGTAACTCATACAAAACCTGGCACATAGTAAGCCCTGAGTAAACGCTGCATGTATCATGTGGCTTCACACCTCCCTAAAGCACACCTCCATCCTCGAAGTCCTCACTCATTCTCTCCCTCCGTAGTGCTTCAGCTGCCCTCCACCCAAATCAAAGCTTGTAACTCATCCCAAGGACCTCCGATCCTCCACACCGCACTACAATAATCCCTCGCCTCAAAACCTCCCGTTAAATCACAAGGCTATATTACAGGGGAATTTCTGTATTTTACCGCCTGCTGTCTCCAGCTTTACACACTTTCCCCCATTACAGACCCTCCTGCAAGATACAAAACATCTCCCCCAACCCCCGACTCAGATACTGCCCTCTGCCTCACAAACCACCGTCAACGTGCCTATCCGTGTTAAAGGTCACCCTTCCCGATTCCTACACTGCCCGGTCAGCTGCCCGCCGCAGCCCACCCTCCCCCAGAGCATCCCCTCCCCCCAGGATCCCCACCCTGGCCCGCGCACCCGGCACTCTCGCCGCCTCTCACCTTCTCCACAGACAACCCTCCTCGCGAGCAGTTCAACTGCCGAAGCTCCAGCCCCGCCCCAGGATCCGGCCTTCTCGCTTCTGACTGGCCCTGGCTTACTCGCAGCCAAGTTCTCATTAGTCAAAACAGACGCCCGTCACTCCGTGTCCCGCCTCAGAGACGAGCCCGCCCTCCAAAGCTTGCAATTGGCCAACTCGGATGAGCGATTCCTAAATGGGCCCGGTCGTCCGTCTTCTCTCCAATCATTACTGGCTAACTCCTACTGCCAGTCATGCAAAGAGGGTTGTTCCTCGGAGGGGGAGGAAATCCTGGAAGTAGCCCCTTGACTCCGCCCATCACCCCCTGCCGCGGACTAGACGCGCCCACGAGGAGGGGCGGGTTGGAGGAGAGGCGGCGGCACATGCGCACGGGAAGGTCTTGGCCGCCGCGGGTCCGGAAGCTGCGGGCAAGTTCTAAGCGTAAAGAAGGGCAGAGGTTTATCGTTGCTCAGTGCGTTCCAAACCAGCATTAAGCGCTTTGCAGGCCTTGGCTTATTTAAACTTAACAACAACCCTGCGGTGTAGGGGCTACTATGATCCCTAATTTGCTATTAAGGAAACAATCTCAGAGAGGTACAGCCACTGCCCGGGGATCACACAGCTTGGGAACGTATTCCTATTTTGAGCCAAAGAGTCATCAACAGGGCTGATAGAACTTAACAGAGTTTGGTGGAGGAGTATGGGAGGGGAGAGTTCCTTAAAAGAAATACAAAATTACTAACAAAATTGGGTATGGGGGCGCCTGGGTGGCTCAGTCGGTTAAGCGTCTGCCTTCAGCTCAGGTCATGATCCCAGGGTCTTGGGATCGAGCCCCGCATCAGGCTCCCTGATCAGCGGGGAGTCTGCTTCTCCCTCTGCCTTTATCCCTACTTGTGCTCGCTCGCTCTCTCTGATAAATAAATAAAATCTTAAAAAAAATTGGGTATGAACGTGAAAATTTAGAATATGAAATAACAAATTACACATTTAAAAGGGCTGACAAATAGCACAAACATTGCAAAATCCCAAAAGATAACGTAATGTTTTTATTAATTTACTGCCTGACACACCTCTTTGGTAGTCGCCTACTTTTTTGGCTGCAAATACTTATTTCATAATATCCTAATCTGCAGAGAGAAGAGAAAAGTAAATTATCTTCCCTCTAGTATGCTTGATGGAACTTTCTTTTGGTCCTTATAGTTTAGAAAAACTTTCACCTTCACAAGTCAGTATGGGTGATGTCATCGAAACATTTTGGAAATTTGTGAAAACTTTCACAAAGTTTAATTCATGTTAGCTATGTTTTGGAAGATGCTTTCATGGACTAGCTTCTGGCTCAGTCTTTTTTTTTTCTTTTTAAGATTTTATTTATTTGAGAGAGAAAGAATGACTGGGGATGGAGGGTGCAGGCAGAGAGAGAAGCAGGCTTCCCGCCGAGCAGGGAGTCCAATGCGGGGCTCAATCCCAGGAGCCCAGGATCATGACCTGAGCCGAAGGCAGACGCTTAACTGACTGAGCCACCCAGGCGCCCCTCGCTCAGTCCTTTTAATTACTGACTCACCTCCATTGCACAAGTGCTTGTGGAGTGAGTCACTAGAGCATAGGGTCATGCCACAATAGACTATGGGGCCTTGTACCTCCTGAGTTAGCACCTCCAACAATAGGAGCATTCCTGGAAGCCATTCCTAAACCAGGACTGCTAGTTAGGTAATTTAAGTATATCTGAAAGCGGCTGTGAACCATATCACTGTATCCCATGAAACCCAACCTAAACGTATCCTCAACTCACCTTCCTCTCCGCTAGATCCCACAAATGCCTGAGGCTACTCCAGCACCATCCACGGTAAGAGAAGTACAACAGGGGGGAGTAGAATCGCAAAAAGACAGTAGTCTTCACCAACGGCATTTTTTAAATATCCTCCTTTTGCAAATGTTATGAAGACCTCAGACCTTAGGAACGCATTAAAGGACTTTTGCAAATCAAGGTCCTGAAGCTGGCATGGGCTTGACTATGAACCCATCCTGAACACCAGTCATCATGCACTTGAGTGTCCATTGTGTGCCAGAGGCTAATGCCAAAAATCTTGCCCTGAAGCTTAAGGGCCAGTCCTGCCATTGCCACCAACTGGTTGTGGGGCCCCCTTCCCTCTAAGAGTTTTTCCACTTATAAATTGAGTATTGCTAAAAAGACTAACATCTAGGGTTGTTAAGGAGGCCCAGATATAAAGTTCACAAAACAGTCCAGTTAAGAACTTGGGCTTTGCAGTCCTAGAGGCCAGGATTAGAATCCAAGACACATTGGGGAGGGAAAAAAAAAAAAAAGGAATCCCAAAGCATCCTCTTACCAGCTGTGGGAGCTCCCATAAGTCATGCCTCTTCCCCGAGCTTTGCTTCCTTCATCCATAAATGGAGTTCAAGTCATTCCTTCATTCATCAAGCATTTACTGAGCATCTGCTATACTCCAGGCACTTTTCTGGGTGCTAGGGGTAGGTACATCAGTGAACAAAGAGAAAAAGTCAATGCCTCATGAAAGGGAAACAAAGAATTAAATTATAAACAAATAAATGTATATATGTCAGATTGTGGTAAGTGCTCCGGAGAAAATAAAACAGAGTAAAGGGGACAGGGTGTTCAGAGGTATCTCAGACAAGGTGACTTAGAAGAGAGACCAGAAGAAAGTGAAAGAACCAGCCTTGCGGGTATAGGGGTAGAACATGCCAGGAAAAACAAACAGTGAGTGCAAAAGCCCAGAGGTGGGAGCCTGCCTGATGCATTTAAAGAACAGTGAGGGGGCGCCTGGGTGGCTCAGTCATTGGGCATCTGCTTTCCGCTCAGGTCATGATCCTAGGATCCTGGGATCGAGCCTCTGCATCGCATCATCAGGCTCGCTGCTCAGTGGGAAGCCTGTTTCTCCCTCTCCCACTCCCCCTGCTTGTGTTCTCTCTCTCACTGTCTCTTTCTCTGTCAAATAAATAAAATATTAAAAAAAAAAAAAAAGAACAGTGAGGAGGGGCACCTGGCTGGCTTAGTTGGTAGAGCATGTGGCTCTTGATCTTGGGGTCGTGAGTTCGAGCCCAGTGTTGGGGGTAGAGTTTACTTAAAAAAAAAAAAAAAAAAAAAAAAACCAGGGAGGAAATCAATACTGAGTGAGTGGGAGTGTGGAATAAGACACCTGGGAGGGAGCCAGAGGCCAAGTCATGCAGGGTGTTGTAAGCCGTTGTGAGGTCTCTGGGTTTTGCTCTGAGATGGGACCCATTGAAGGTTGAGGGCAGCAGGGACACTTTTACTCATGTCTTAAGTGGTGATGCTGGTGGCTGTGTTAAGAATAGGCTGTTAAGGGGCACCTGGGTGGCACAGTCAGTTGAGCTTCCTGTTCTTGGTTTCGGCTCAGGTCATGATCTCATGGGCTGTGAGATCGAGCCCCGCATTGGGCTCCGTTCTCAGCATGGAGTCTGCCCGAGTTTCTCTCTCCCTCTGCCCCTCCCCCTGTCTCTCTCGCATTCTCTCAAATAAATCAGTAAATATATTTTAAAAGAATCAGCTATTAAAATAATTCGAATGAAATAAAATAGTGCCACCTGTGGGAAACATTTTGGCAGTTCCTCAGAAAGTTAAACATCGGGTTACTGTATGACCCAGCAATTCCACTCCTAGGCATTGACCTAAGAGTGTTGAAGACTGGTGTTCAGACAAATATTTGTACATGAATATTCACAGCAGTACCATTCATAATAGCCAAAATGTGACAACAACTCAAATGTCTTCTATCCATAGATGAATGGATAGACAAGGTATGGTACATCCATGCCATGGAATATTATTCAGCCATAAAAAAGAATGGAGTATTGGTCCATGCTACAACATGGAGGAAGCTTGAAAACATGCTGAGTGAAAGAAGCCAGACACAAAGGTCACACATTGCATGAGTCTATTCATATGAAATGTCCAGAGTAGGCAAATCCGTCGAGACAGAAAGCAGATTAGTGGTGCCAGGGACTGGGGGTGGGGGTCACTGTTTAATGGGTGTGAAGTCTCCTTTGGGGATGATGAAAGTGTTTTGGAACTAAATGGAGATAATTCACAACACTGTGAATGTACTAGATGCCTCTGGCTTGTGCCCTTTAAAATGGTTAATATTTTAAGCAAAAGATTTAAAAAATCATTCAAATGAGAGATGATGGCGGCTTTTATGAGGGTGGTAGCAGTGGAGGTGGTGAGACGTAGTTAGAATCTGCATGTTCTGGAGGTAGAGCTGACAGAATTCGCTGATGGATTGGGTGTCGGGAGGGAGATAAAGAAACGAGTCGAAATGATTGCGAGGCTTTTTGATCTGAAGAGCTGCGAAGATGAAGTTTCCATTTATTGAGATTAGATGAATAGCAGGTGGGGGGCAGGGAGAAGCAGGGATCAGGAGTTTGGGTTTGGACATGATGAAGTACCTAACAGACTTCCAAGTGGAAGTGTTGAGAGGCTAAGTGAATATATGAGTCTGAATTCTGGGGTAAGGTCCAGCCTAGAGAGATATACGAATTTGGGAGGCCAAGAGAAGACCAAGCACTGAGCCCCAATGTTTAAAGACAGGGCGCCTGGGTGGCTCAGTCAGTTAGGCATCTGACTCTTGATTTCGGCTCAGGCCATGATCTCTGGGTCATGAGATCGAGCCCCATATGGGGCTCTGTGCTGGATGTGAAGCCTGCTTGGCATTCTCTGTCTCCTTCTTCTTCTCCCTCTTTCTCCCCACCCTCAGCTCACAAAGAAACCACAGAGAAGGAGCAGCCACTGAGATAGGAGGGAGATCATGAGTGCGGAGGGTCTTGGGAGCCAAGGGAAGAAAACAAACCTAGGAAGAGGGTGTGACTATCATTGGGAAGGCTCAAGTGACATGAGGGCTGGTCACTGGACTGTTGGATGGAGCCACTTGGAGGTCACCCGTAACCTCAAGAGTTGATTTGGCCAAGTGGTGAAGCCAAACCCTGGTTGGCTGATTCAAGAAGGATTGAGGGAAAGGAAGAGGAGACATTAGTACAGATCTCTTTCTCTCTCTTTTTTTTTTTTTAGGGTTTTGCTGTAAAACCATAAAGAGCAGCAAAACACTGGAGCTTAATTAGCTAACAACCTTAGCTAGTTGAGGTTAATAAAGCATATTTGTATTAAAACGTGTTTGATGCCAATGAGAATGATCCAGAAGAGAGAGGATGATGGATGGTGCAGGAGAGAAAGGGGAGAATTGCTTGATTTATGTCCCTGAGTAGACAAGAGAGGATGGGATCTAGTGCCCACTCAGAGTGTTTCCTTATCTAACAGGAGGGAAGGCAGAGAACAGGGTCTCAGATGCAGGTAGGAGGTAGATGCCCTGGGAACCTTCTGATGGCTTCTCTTCTCTCCCTGAGAATGGATCAGGGTCAAGGGTGAGAATGAGGAGAGGGGTGGAGCTAGAGGTTCAAGGCGGGAGGAGAAGGTGTGTAGTTATTCCAGGAGCGTGGGAGAAAGAATGGACGTGAGGAAGGTTTCCAGGTGGTCCCCAGGTGAGTGATCATGTAGGATGTGTTTGTGTCCAGCCACATTCAGCTGGTGCAGGCACAGAGTAGGCAGAAAGCTGGGTGAGAATTGCCCATCGGTCTCATTCACATAAAAGCTGGGAACAGGACCCGGTGCCCAGGGAGTGCTAGAAAGGAGGACAACTGTAATGGCTGGAAATGCTTTGATTTGGGAAATAGAGCGGCTATGAAAAGGTTAGGGACCAGGGTCTTATCCAATCCTATCCATTTACAGATAGGGAAAAAGAGGCCCAGGTGGGTCCAGGTTTCCCACACCTTAACACGATTAAAAAAAAAATTTTTTTTAAAGATTTTATTTATTTATTTGACAGAGAGAGACACAGCGAGAGAGGGAACACAAGCAGGGGGGGTCGGAGAGGGAGAAGCAGGCTTCCCGCCGAGCAGGGAGCCCGATGTGGGGCTCGATCCCAGGACCCTGGGATCATGACCTGAGCCGAAGGTAGACGCTTAACGACTGAGCCACCCAGGCACCCTGATTTTTAAAAAAATTTTTAAAGATGTTATTTATTTATTTGACAGAGATTGAGAGAGAGAGAGAGAGAGAGAGAGAGCACAAGCAGGGGGAGCGGCAGAGGGAGAGGGAGAAGCAGGCTCCCCGCTGAGCAGAGAGCTCCATGTGGGACTTGATCCCAGAACCCTGAGATCATGACCTGAGCCAAAGACAGATACTTAACCAACTGAGCCACCCAGGCGCCCCAACATGATTTTTCTTTAATGTGAGGTGCTATAATTATTATGCTTATAAAATTTCCCAATAGATAAACCCATGATCAGATTTACTGAGGCCATCAGCAAACGTACCCCAAGCTCCCCTGGATTGTCCTGTCTGGTTATTACAGCTGATTAACATAGAGCAGTCATTAAGCCATAGGTGTTTTCCTGTATGTCTCAGTGAGAGGCAGTGAGTTGGTTAATGAGCCTGTCTGCCTGGGTTTGAATTCCAGCTCTGCTTCTTAGAGTCTACTTCTCCGTGTCTCAGTTTTCTCATCTGTAAAATGGAGATGATAACAGCAGATGTGCCTCATAGTGTTTTTTGTGAGGAATGAATAGGTTAATACATGTAAAGCTCCTAGCATAACACCTGCCATGGAGGGAAACACAAAATAACCATGGTCATTATCATATCATTGAATCCCTTTAACAATCTCTTTAACAACAAATGAGAGGTACTATTATGATCCCTTTTCTACTGTGACAGGAACTAAAGTATTAAAGGGTTAGTATTGGGGCACCTGGGTGGCTCAGTCATTAAGCGTCTGCCTTCGGCTCAGGTCATGATCCCAGGGTCCTGGGATCGAGCCCCGCATCGGGCTCCCTGCTCAGCGGAGAGCCTGCTTCTCCCTCTCCCACTCCCCCTGCTTGTGTTCCCTCTCTCGCTGTGTCTCTCTCTGTCAAATAAATAAATAAAATCTTTAAAAAAAAAATAAAATAAGGGCGCCTGGGTGGCTCAGTTGTTTAAGCAACTGCCTTTGGCTCAGGTCATGATCCTGGAGTCCCGGGATCGAGTCCCACATAGGGCTCCCTGCTCAGCAGGGAGTCTGCTTCTCCCTCTGACCCTCTTCCCTCTCGTGTTCTCTATCTCTCATTCTCTCTCTCTCAAATAAATAAATAAAATCTTTAAAAAAATAAAATAAAGGGTTAGTATGCAAAGCCTTACACACACACACACACACAGCTTGTAGTAATTCTGGTAGAAATGAAGACTAAAGCAGCCCAGAGAAGCTAAACTGATCTACATGAGTACATAAAGCAACATTCTCACATCCACTAGATGGGCCAAAATTAGGTGGTCTTGGAACACCGAGTTCTGGGGAAGTATATGAAAGAATGGGTCATCTGGCATGGCTGGCAGGAGTATAAATAGGTGCATCCTTGCTGGAGAACAATCTGGGATACTTGGAGAAATTAAAATTGAGGATGCCTGACAACCCAATTTCTCCACTCTCCAACAGGCCTATACATGGAATACGTATGAGGATGTGAATCGTGTGCAGTTTAGAGGCAAAGAATTGGAGGGAATTTGATGTCCATCATTAGGGCTTGAGAAGCAGAATGTGGACTATATGGTGGGATACCCCACAACCACAAAGAAGAGAAAGATGCAGACGTCAGTGCAGTGCTTAGTGAATGCCTGGTGCTAAATGCTTTAAGACACCAGCTGGCAATGATCCTATGAGAAAAGTGCCATTTTTATATATTTATATACTTATTTTTCTTAAGAGGGAGAGAATCTTAAGCAAGCTCCACGCCAGCCCGTGAGCCCAACGCGGGGCTCGATCCTATGACCCTGAGGTCATGACCTGAACCTAAATCAAGAGTCGGATGCCTAACCAACTGAACCACCCAGATGCCATTGTTTGGCAACCTCCCATTCTACACAGAGAGGTTAAGAAATTTGCCCAAGGACATTCAGCTAGTATGGGTTACTTAAACCCAGGCAGCCTCTCAGAATCCTCTCAAGACTCACTCACCCTGAGCTAGAAATAATCATAGCCACACAGAGAGCTCTCAAAAAGCACAATGAAAAAAAGATAATGAGGTTTGTGGCCCAGTGACACTGTTGCAAATTTAAAACACACACAAAGAAACTAACTGTAAGGATACACATGAATCTTAATAAAAGAACAGAAGAAGGATGGAGGCCAAAAATTAAGCACGCTAGAGAGGATGCCTATGGGAGGGGGACAGATGAAAGGGGGAAATTTCTAAAATTAAATTCAACCAAAGATGATTGCATAGAATCGCCTCAAGTCCGTGTGCTTGTGGTTCCAAGGCAGGAAGCATTGAGACTCCTGGGAGGGGAGGATAGCAGGGTAGAGGGGGTGGAGGGGGCGCATGTACCTTGGAGAAGCTTGGTCAGAGAAGAGGGGCCAGTGAGAAACAGAGGCAGGCTGGTAAAGTTAAGAGGGTCACTCTGCAGCCAGGCTGCCAGGGTTCAAATCCCAACTCAACCCCAAGGAACTCGACTTCCCTGTGCCTTTGTCTCCTGTACTTTTTTTTTTTAATGCCAATGTGGGGTTTGAACTCACAACCCCGAGAGCAGGAGTCACGTGCTTTAGCGACTGAGCCAGCCAGGCATCCACCCTCCCTAATATTTGTAAACCCATACCCTTGAGAGAGACAACACGGAAAGCCCCTTCTTCGCCCACGAACCTAAGGCAAGAAATCTATATTGCTTCTGGATGTTCTTATGGAAAGCCCATTTTTCTTTCTCTTGGATACAACACAGTATATGATCTGACTTGCCTTTTAAAAGGCTGGCTCTGGTTGCCGTGGAAAGGGGGCAAGAGTAAAAGCGGGGAGCCCAGGAAGAGGCTCCTGTGAGAGGGTCCAATGGGGAGCCGTTGGGGGCCTGCACCTCAGTGGTGTTGACAAATGGGGTGGGCGAGACAGGGTCAGATTGAGAATCGAAGGGCGCGGCAGGAAAGGTTTGCTGCTGGATTGGATGTAGGTGTGAGGGAAAGAGGGGGTGTCAAGGGCGAATACAAGGTTTTTGGCCCCAGCGACCGGGAGAGTTTGGAATTTATCCCGGAGGCAGTCGGAAGTCATAGGAAGATGTTGAGGCTGGGGGGGGAGGGGACTCGGTCAGATGCCATAATCACCAAGGAGGCAGCCAGGACTGGGAACACAGGCCTGGGAGAGAGGCCACAAGGATGGATTCTAGCCCTGGCTCAGCCCCCAACTCACTGTGGGCTCCTGGGCAGGACAAAACTGTTCTCTGGACCTCCATTTCTCCATCCTACAAAGAGCCTGGTAGGAATAAAAGACCCCTAAAGGCCCCCTCGGGGCAAGTATAGTTTTGGTCCAAGATTCTCTGACTCAAATACTCTCAGGATCAGATAAATACCCAATCATTATTCAAGGACCAACTGCTTCTTTTTAATCCTTCTCCCCGAAGCCCCCTTGGACGGGACACAGAATTTCTCTGGTCTAGGAAGGAGGGGCGTGATATCAGTGACAACAGCGGGCAGTATTTCTTGAGCACACATTCTGTGCCAAGGGCTGTCCACGCTCTATCACACTGTGACCAGACAGGAGCCCTGAGAGGTGGGTGCTTTATTTTCAGCCCCCATTTGTAAATGGGCAAACTGAGGCTCTGAAGAGCTGAAATGATTTGCCCAAAGCCACGTAGGAGCACCAGGACTCCAGTGATGTCTCCCCACCTGCACAGCTACCTATCACCCTGGTGCAGCCAGCCACCAGCGCCTCTCACCTGGATGGTCACAATCACCTTCTCATTGGGCTCCTTCTACCCCCCACCCCCACACACACCATGTTTTTCATACGCAACCAGAAGGATCTGTAATAAAGTCTATGTCAACTTACGTCTCTCCTCTGCTCAAACCTCTCCCACGGTTGTCATCTCACTCCAAATCAAAGCTAGGGCTTTACAGTGGCCCTCAAGGCCCCACACTGTCTACTTCCTGCCTTACTGGCCTCATTCCTCCCACTCTCCCCTCCCCCACTTGTCTCTAGCTTCCCTGGGCTCCTCTTTCTTCCTCCAACATACCAGGTGCACTCCTGCCTCAGGGCCTTTGCACCTGCTCTTTTCTCTGCCTGGATCCTTCTTCCCCCAGAGACCCATATGGCCCACTCCCTCACCTCCTCCTGCAGGTCTCTGCTCAAATGCCACCTCCTCAGTGAGGCCTCCCCTGTCTATTATATTTAAACCCAAAGCCCTACTCTCACCCCCTTGTACCCCAACCCCTCATCCCCCTTCCCTGATATGTTTTTCTCCACAGTCCTTATCATCTAACATCCTATATATTTTATTTATTTATTTTTTTTTACTTCTCTTGCATGTTGATTGTCTATTTCCCTAGAATGTGAGCTCATGAGGTCAGGAATTTGTGTCTATTTTGTTCACTGCTATATCTCCAGGGCCTAGAACAGTACCCAACACATAGCACATGCTTAATAAATATTTTTGTCAAATGGATGAGTGAGGATCTGTCTTCAAGGCTGATGCTCGTAACCACCATACACTGTGTTCAAAACACCGTGTTAACTCTTCATGTGTTGGCTTCTGATCACATCTCTCCATCTCTCCTGCCTCTGCTAGGGTCCGGGCAAAGAGCCCCTCCTCCCTGGAGTCTGGCTCCAACCCAGCCCCCAGGCTGGCAACCCCTCCATTGCCCCTTTGATGCCCATGCCACTCCCCTGTGTAAAACCCTCCAACGACTCCAGGATTGCACCCCAAACCGTCACGCTGGGGTTTTTCATACTGTTGGTCACAACTGGTTAGGGGACTGTGAACCCAACCAACATTTTTCAGTTGAAAAGAATAGAAGGGAGTCTGCACACATCGTGTAAAACATAGTATAAACGAAGGTATAGGTGAAGTATGATTTCATGAAACTTTTGTTTCAGTGTTATATGCATTGAATGATGATATAATATCTCTTACCGTGGGTCAAAACGGTTTGCAAGCTCCTGCACTCCACAGTCCTGACTCCTAAATCCCATGCACAGACGGGATGGAGAGTATTAATATTAGCTGAGATTTCTCTCTTCGCTGGCTGGGACCCAGGCCAAGTGGTTTCACCTGCTTTGGTTCTTGGACTCCTTGCCGCACCCTCAGCACTCTTACGATTCCCAGTTGACAGATGATGAGATGAGGCTCAGACTGGGGAAAGCCCATGCCTGAGGTCACAGAGCTAGGAAAAAGAGCCAACCTCCCTCCTCAGACTTCCCACTTGCCAGCTTGCCCTGCCCCTTCCCATCTGCTCCCCGTCTACACGGAGCGCTCAGGTGTGCCAACCCATCCTCAGCGCCCCAGGTGCAAGGTGCCTCATAGATCCTCCAACACCTCGGCTGGTGGTACCATTTGAAGTCCCATTTTGTGGGCCGGAAAACTGAGGCTAGCAAGCATTTCCAGGAATCCACCATTCCATCACCCTTCTCCAAACTTCTTTAAGTGGGAGGAGAGAGAAATGGCTAAGGCCATGTCTTTGACTGCCTGGGTTCAAATCTCATGTTTCAAAACTGGGTGATCTCAGGCAGCCTCTCTGGGCCTCAGTTTCCTTTCCTGCAAAATGGGAATAATAATAGTACTTACCCATAAGGCCATGCTTAAGACTTAAATAAGTTGGAGTACATGCAAAGTTCTTAGTTCAGCAGCCACACCCCTCTGTTGAGAATCATCCCAACAGCCCTATGTAATTAGATTACTATGTGCCCCCCAACATTGTTGCAGAGACTCAGAGGCCCTTGCCTGAGTTCATACAGCTAGAAAATGGGAGAGTGAGAATTTGGATACAATTCTGGGCTGGGCTTTTAGCCACTGAGTCACAATAACCCTTGGGGTATTAGTATCAATAGCAACAGCAGGAACATTTTCCAAATTAAGGAACATGAGACTCAGAGAGGGTAAAAACATGCCCAAGTCACACAGCATGTAAATGTCAAAGCCAAGACTCAAACCCTGGCTTGTGTGTGTCCAGGGGCAGGCTGACCTTTGTCCCATGAGTCCCTCTGTAAAACTCTGATGGAGCAGGAGGAAAAAGCACGTCGAGGGGTGTCTGGTCTGGAGGGTCTTGCATCCTTGGCTCCAGCCCCTCCCTCCCCACCATAAGGTGACTGCTCCCCTGGGGGCCCTGGGGTGGAGGTACCGGGGTGGCACGGATGATGGCAGAGGGTGCAGCAGCCCCCTCCTCTGGCCTCTGATTGGGGCCCTGCAATCCCCCAGGATTTGGTGCTTGGAAAGCTGACGTTAGGTTGCTATGGCAATGGGTTTGGGGCGGTTGCCATAGCAGCAGAACTAGCCTGGGTTTAAAAATATCTAGGAGGAGGTTTGTGTTTGTGTGTGAGTGTGAGTGCGTGACCAACCGTGCTGTCGTGTGTGTCCAAATAGGAGGGCTTGGGGGGGGGGTGTGAGCTGGGGCTGCAGGCATGACTTGGGGGTGGGGGCTGACCAATACTCGGGATTCCGTGTGTGTTGAGCATGTCACTGAGTGGCCTGTGAGGTCTCGTGCATTTTGTGCATTAGACTACGAGAGCCATGTATCTAAATGTGTGTGATTATCCAATTTGTGTGGAAGGCAGGATTGGGTCTGTTTGTCAGTCTATATATCACATGTCACTAACATGTATGCCTTATGTAACATAGGTCATTTATGTCTTATGGCTTTGATCATGTACTTGTAACTTCTCAGCTTGTGTGTGGCCAAGTGTGGAGTTATTTTGGCTTTGAACATGTGCACCTGGGACATACTTGGATATCAGATGTGTGTCTATCTATTTTTGCATGAGAGCCTGTGATATTTATGGTCCACATGACTGAATGTGCATTATCCATTATGGGAGTGTGTGTGTGTGTGTGTGTGTGTGTGTGTGTGTGTGTGTGTGTACCTATCCCCATGAATCTTCTTCATACATCAGAGTGCCTGTGTGCAACTGTTGAGTATACACCTGTGTGTCTGCAGGAGGCCTGGTGTGACTGTGCGTGTGCTGGAGATGTGGAAATTCATGCCATACTCCATGGATGTTGGGATATGTACCTGTGTGGTGTGAGTATATGTGAATCAAAGGGTCTAAGGTGTGGATCTCAGCCTGACCCCGGTGCCTCCCTGCATCTCTCTTGCCTCTTCCTTGTCTCCATAGCAACTAGCTCCTCAGCTCCCTCCAGGAAGATGGAGGGGGAGGATCCAGACTGCAGTGGACCACAACCCCCTCGAATCCCCCTTGGCTCCGGGGACAATGGGGGGGATGGGACAGATGGGAGGTCACTTCATCCTCCCCAGGCCATCTGCTACCCTCCCCATCCTGGGGACCTGAGAGCATGGCAAGGGTGGGGCAGAGTGGGATAGAGCAGAGGGAGGCCCCCCCAGCTGCCACAATTACCCCCACCCAGGCCCCCTCTGAGCCTAATCTTGCATCTGGCTGACCTAGGAAGAATCCTTGAAGACAAGAAATTCAGGGAGAAGAAAATTCATATATCAGAGAACAGTGAATATTAGCAATGATCCACTCCAAAGAAAGGCCCCCTACTTCAGGTTCTGAAATAAAGCTTGTCCTGCGTTCAAATCCCAGTTTCCCCTCTGTCTGTCTACCTGTGTGCCCTTGGGTGAACCACACTCCATTTTCCTGAGTGTCTGCTTTGTTGTCTGAAAATCAGGTTTTCTTAATGACATGAATAGTAATACCTTAGTCTACAAGGGCCAAGACTGTTTTTTGTTCCCTATTGTACCCCAGTGTTTAGGACAGTGTCTGACACTTGTAGGTGGTTTGTAAGTGCTGTTGATTGACCTGAGCGCCAACTGGATGTTAAGCTCAGCTCTACACGCCTAACAGGTATTCATTAAATTCAATCCCCAGAGCCCTGGCAGTAATACTGCGTTGATTCTTCAAAAGATGGATGAAAGATTCGAGGGGAGAACTTCCCAGCTGTCAGAGGTGGGAGACATGTGAAGTGAGAATTCTTATCGCGACCATGTGACGTCAAGTCTCTGAGGCTCAATTTCCTTCTCTGTAAAATGGGGATGATAAAAGAGTACCAGACAGAGTCGGTTGCTCTGGGAATTAAACGTGGTAAGCTTTGTGAAGCGCTTACTTACAACCGGACTTCGCACACAGTAGGTGCTCAATAAACGTACGTTACAGGTGAAGGGTGGGGAAGGTGTGGATGAGCCCAGGGTCCTCCTTGTAGCATGGGGGAGCCTGGTCCCTCTCCCAGCGCCGAAAGGGGCGTGGTCAACCTAGGGGGCGTGGTCCCGACTTCAAGGACAGACCAATGGGGGCGCCGAAGGGCGCGGCCCTGACCGGCATGGGCGTGGCTTTGATCGGGTGGGAGGGGCCAGGCCGCTGTGGGAGCCTCCGGGAAGAAGATGCTCGGGCCAGCAGCCACCGCCAGCCCTGCCGCCGCTGCCGCCCGCACCCGCCGCCCCCGGGGTCCCCACTAGCGGCTGCCTCCGCCTCCCACCTCCGGTCCCGCTCCTCCGGCCCCCCGCCCCGAGCAGGGTCTGGGGGGCTCGGTCCTCCACCCGGGGGGAGCAAAGAAGGGGGTCCCGACCCCCCCCCAGTGGCGCGGCCAGTCCCTGGCCTCGGTAATCTTGAGAGAGACCCCACCCCTCAGTTCTCTCCGGACCCTATCGGGGACCCCCCTTGCCCTCCCGTCCTGCTCACATCCTCTCTCCAGGCTCTGTCAGCCCCCCAGAACCAGCTCCCTCCCTCCTTCCCTCTCCAGGGTTCCCCCTCCCCCATCCCTCCGCCGCCGCCCCCTCCCCCTCCCACATCCCCTTCCCTCCCCCTCCCCCACCCCCGTCCCCCGCCCCCCCCCGACCATGAGGATGATGGCCGCCGGCGCGGTGCACGGCCTCTTCACGGCCTCCGCGGCCCCGCAGCCGCCGCCGCCCCCGCCGCCGCCGCCGCCGCAACCCCAGCCTCCCCAGCAGCCGTCGCCGCCGCCACAGCAGCCGCCGCCGCCGCCGCCGCAGCCGCCGCAGCAGCAGCAGCCGCCGCCCCAGGCCCCCCCCATGGAGCCCGAGGCCCCGGATTCCCGCAAGAGGCCCCTCGAAACGCCCCCCGAGGTGGTCTGCACCAAGCGCAGCAACACGGGAGGTGAGAAAGGGTTGCGACTCGGTGTGGGGGAGCGGGCAGGGGGCCTCGCCTTTCTCCATCCTCCTCTCCCGCCGTGGCAGGTGCAAGGGCTCCGGGGCGGGGAAGGGCGCCCCTCCCTAGACCGGGGAGCTGAGAGGGGCGTTGGGGAGGGGGCCAGACCCCCTCCCTCTCTCGCCGCTGCCGGGGGCTGGGAGCTTTGTCTGCGTTGAGAGGAGATGGGGGGGAGGAGGTGGTAAGTGTCCTTGGGGGGCGCAAAGGATGGGGGGCGTGGGTCCCTCTGGGCGGGCGTCTCTGTGTCCTTGAGGGGTGTGTGATGTGACCCTTTCGGGGCAGGGGTGTTCCCGGGCTGGCGTGTCCTGGCGGGGGGGGGGGGGGGGGGAGGGGAAGGAGAAGAGGAGGCCTGTGGACCTGGAGCTTCCCAGCCTCCCTCCCTGGGGATGTCCTGAGCAAGGGTTGTCCCAGAGGGAGGCATGAGTGGGCCATGGGTGAGATTGTGCGTGGGGACAAGCTGGGTGGGTGTGTTGGGTGAGGTGGAGGAATGGGTGGGTGTGTAAAGCTAGGTGGGAGAATGTGTGGCTGGGAGAGGTGTGTGTGTGTTTGTGTGTATGTGCGCGTGTGGGCCCTGTAAAGCCTGGATGTGTGACTTTAGGGATCATGGATATGAGAGGAAAGGTGTGTGTGTGTGTGTGTGTGTGTGTGTGTGTGTGTGTGTGTGTAAGAGACAGAATGAGATGAGGGGCTGGGCTGTGTGTTTGAGACCCTCAAAGGGGTACGTGTGGCAAGGGAAAGTGTGTGCATGTCACCCTAGAGGGGGCTGTGGCAGTGTGACACATGAGTGAGAGGGTGTGTGTGACATGCAAGGGGGTGTGTGGGGGAAGCTGAATGGGCCAGCTCTGGGTGTGAGCCATGAGAGGCTGTGTGGATCAAGGAAGGTAGTTCAGTGTGTGTGACACAGGCGTGTCTGGGGTGGGGTGGGACCAGGAGAAGCCGGTGAGGGTATGTGACAAGAAAAGGGTGTGGGTGTGACTCCAAAGAGGCTGTGGCTGGGTGTGACACATGGAGGTGTGCAACAGTGACATCAGAGGGGGCGTGTGCAACAAGGGAAGGTGGGTGTATGACGGGAGAGGTTAGGGCTCTGTTGGTGAGCTGCACGAGGGTGTGTAACAAGGAGAGGGAAGGATGGGTGCCCGTGTGACAGGGAACGGGGAATGTGTGTATATGACACCGAAGGGGTATGAAAAGGGAAAGGGTGTGTGTGTATATATATATCTGTAACAAGGGGAGGGTGTGTGTGTGTATATATATATCTGTAACAAGGGGAGGGGGTGTGTGTGAAATGGTTGAGTATGTACCACTAGAGATGTGGGAGTGATTCTGCATGTGTGAGAGACAAGGGATTGTGTGTGTGTGTGTGTGTGTGTGTGTGTGTGTGTGTGAGATGTCTGAGTGTTTGACAACACAGAAGGTATGCGCGTGTAAGACAGGAGGGCCCCCACTGTGTGTGTGACCTGAGGAGGTATGTGTACCAGAGAATAAAAGACAAGCTGGAAACTCTAGTGGGTGTCTCTCTGGCCAGGGACTCAGGAAGGAGGGATTCTCAGTCTCAGAGCCTAGCCTATTAACTCCCTGGATGGAGGGAGACCCCAGAGCAGACAAGCCCCTCCCTGCTGTCACCTTGGCCAAAATCTGCTTCCTCTGGCCTTTTCCTCCGGATGGGAGAGGGATGACCTGGGGCAGAGTGCATGCTCCCCACTCCACCAGGCTCTGTAGTGGGTGGGGTGGGGACCCTCCATCTCTTCCCCTCTATGGAACACAAGCCAAGTCTCATTCCTCCATTCCAGCACCACCACCCCCACTCCTGTCCAGGTGGGACAGGAATCAGGGACCCCCTGGCTGCCTGTGAGAGTGTGTCCAGCAGAAATTGAAGGAAAGGGAAGTTGGGGGAGGGGTGGGAGGGAGTTTCCTGTCCTTCTTCCTGCTCCCCCCACCCCCAGCACACACATGAATATGTCCCAGCCAACTTCCTTCCCTTCTTCCTGCTCCACTGCCATTCCCAGTCCTGGAGAGAGTCGGGGACCCAGGCGGGGACCCAGGCGGTCCCTGAGCCTGACCTGGCAGCCCGGCACTGCCCCTGCTTAGGGGGGGGGCGGTGTCACATCCTTCTTTTAAAGGGGCTGAGGTGCTCCAAATCTAATTGCTCCGAGCAGCACAACCTAACAATAGAGATGCTGCCAAGGACGGTCAGGCCCAAGTACTTGGCACCTACTAGAAGTCAGGCTCTGAGATATGGGTTAATTTCCTAATACAACCCTCCGGGGGAGATGATTTGAGCTGCTGTTTCACATGAGGAAAACAGGCTCAGCGAAATGAAACCACTTGCCCAAAGTCACACAGCTCATAAGTTGGTGGAGCTGGGATCTATCCAACCCTGGGCCGTCTGGCTCCAGAGCTCATGTGCTTAACTGCTGGGCATCCTGCCTCCCTCAGTAGCAAGGGAAACTAGGATGAGCCCTCAGGGACCCTCTCCTCCAGCCTCTTCCACCTCCCCTCCTGGTGACCTGTGGGGAAACTGAGGCCTGGAGATGCAAAGGGACAGTCCTCCGTTTACAGAAACACTCAGGAGGCAGCGTTGGGCAAGGATCCGGGACTTTCATCTCAAAATTGAGGGCTCCTTGCAATAATACTGTCATGACTGGGGGATGCTGGGTCAACCTCACCCCTTTCCTGAGCCTCAAGAGTCACCATCTGTCAGATGGGAAAATCACAATAACTACAAGGATGATAGTAGTAACCACTTACCAGTATTATTGCTCACTGCTTTATAGGCAGTATTTCATGTGATTCTCCAACACTCCGTGATGTAATAATTAACCATAATAAATTATAATAATGGCTAATATCTGTGGCCTGCAGTGTACCAGGAAGTATTAGCACAGACCAATCATGTAATCCTTACAATTCTTTTAGGTTACCCTTCTTAACAGATGACAGACCGAGGCACAGAGAGGTTAAGTAACTTGCCCGAGGTCGGTCAGCTAATTAGAGGCAGAGTTGGGATTTGAATCTGGGAGCCTGGCTCCATTATGTGGGTGGACGCTATAGTGAAACCCCATTTTTGGGTGAGGAAACCGCGGCCCAGAGGGTCGAGGGAGTCTTCTGGGGTGTCACAGCAAGCAGTGGCGGACCGGGCAGATGGAGCTCTTGCCCGCAGCGCCAGCCTGCCTACCACTCCTGCCCATTCTCGGGGGCTCAGAGAGGAGATGGTGGCTGTTCCAACTGATGTCTGGGCACTATGACTGCCAGACGCCATTGGGAGGGACACAAGGCACGTAAAGACAGGAGAACTCGGGTGAAGAAGTTGAATGGAAACTCAGGTTAGGAACTCACTCATCAGAGAGACAAATGACTATAGTCAATACCAAACGACGCCCCCCTCCTCCACCCTTGAGTACGGATGAAACTCTTAAGGTGCCACTAGCATGGCATACTCCTGACTGTATCCCCACCTCTGTCACCCCCATATGAACAGAAACAGCAGCTTCCCTCCCCACATACACACGCACATGTGCACCAGTCACCGACCCGCCGAACCCCCCCCGCCCTGCTTCGAGCTTCCAGCCGCCAAGTCTTGCTCCCAGCATCCTCTCTGCTTCCCATAAAGACAATGTCACCAGGGTTAAGAGCCCCGAGAGTGAGAACCTTCCAGGGTCCATCTCGTCACTGCCATGGGCTCGGTGTGGGACCTTGGGCCAGTTATTCCACTGCTTCGAGCCTCAGTCTCATCTGGAAAATGGGAGCTGCGAGATGTAAGCCTGGCTGGTGTGTGGATTAAATGAGACTGTATATATGAAGCACACAGCAAAGCGTCAATACACGATAGTTGTCGTTACTACTGTTATCCGTGCCTCCGACCGAGAATGTCATCGGAGGCCTGTTGCACCATCCCGCGGCGCTTCGCCCGGAGGAAATCATACCCATCCACCTTTCTCTCACTCAGAGACAGTGTCACAGCTCGAAGACAGCATCACACCTTGGGCATCCCGTACCCACCCCACCCCCCAGCTTCGGTTGGATTGCATTTCTCGCGCCAACCGGCAACACCGTCATTCACAGAGACTGCTTCACACACCTGCCGGTCCCGCCCTCCTGAGCGGTGCTGCTCCCAGCACCGCACCCCGCCCGTGTGGTCTTGTCTTCCGCCAGCCACGTCCCCACACACTCCCACGACAATGTCAACATCACACCCCTGCCGCCTCACACCTCCGCGGAACACACCAACACCTCCGTCCCCAACCTGCAAGCCAGAGCAGGTTCCAGGAGCACGGCACCCCTAGACCTCCTGTCACTGAAAACACCCCTACAACACCCCCCACCCCTTCAGCTCTACCTTTGTCCTTAATGACTTCCCCCCACCTTTAAAGCCTCCTATCGGGGTCAACGCTCTGATAAAAAGTGCGGCTCTTACCACACAGCACCCCAGATCTCTTGGGTAGGTCTCCATTATTTAAGGGGAGAGGGGTATTGGTTGCTCTTTGGAAACTCCAGAAGCATTTCTGAAGAAAGTGGGCACAAGGGGGGAGGACTAGAAGAGGGAGGGAATGCTTGACGTTGTAACAGGAGGAAAACCAGCAGGAGAGAAGTGGGCATCTCTAGTTCTCCAGCCACGGTCAAGGGTAAAGGGAGCTTCCTGAACCCCAGGGGGAAAGCTAAAAGGGGGGTGGAGATAGGTGGGTGTGGAGTTCTGGCATTTAGATCCTATTCAGTAGAAGGAAGAACTTTTTCACAGGCAGAGCCTTGGTTGTTCAGACTGGGTGGGAGCCGTGTGAGGTCTGGGGGCTCCAGGTTCAGCCGAGGGTATGTGTCTCCCCTTGCTGCAGAGCAGGCTGGGAAACAGAGGCCTGGCTTTTTCCTGGGGGACATGGGACTCACACGGGGCATTAAAGGTGGGGGACGAGTGCTCCCAAATGGGAAAGACATGCAGAAGATTCTGAAGAGGGTCAGAGGGGTCTGTTGACCATAATGGGGACTCTTGCCCTGAGTTCTGAGCTTCTGCAGGTGGGAGTCATTCTCCATAGGAGGCTGGCCTCAGGTGAAGGCTCCCAATTTACATTCGTCTGATACAGGGACCCTCGAGCACCCAGAAGGTGGCTTAAGGGGGTCCATGGACAAACTTTTTTTTTTTTTTTACCCTTGTACGTTTATATTCTATGCTCTGGAGGGGAAAACATAACCAGGTTTCAGACTCTTGATTATTAGCAGTGGTTTTTAAGTGTCCTCTTTAAAGAGACGCATTTAAATTTTAAAAGTGAGTGGACTTGAAGGAAATGGACTGTCTGTTCCCTCCTGTGTCACCAGCACCTCAAACAAGGCCTGGCACAGAGTGGGTGCTCAGGGAGGATTTGTTGGAGGAAGGGAGAGAAGGGGGAGAGATGGAAGGAAACAGTACTGAGGGGATACATCGAGGGCAAAGTCAAGAAGTGGCATGAGAAGGAAGGGAGTCAGAGAGATGCTGGGCAGGGTCTTGCTTCCATCGGCGAGAGCTCATTCCTCCTCCAAGAAGCAGAGAAAGGCCTGGGACAGCCCCTGGGGGCAAATGATGAAGGAAGTGGGGTCTCCCCTCCTTCTCCCTTCGCTCAATGAAAACCTCAGACCTCAGAGGCTCGTCTCCCCATTTGTAGAGCACTTACCCTGGGCCAGACGCTCTGAGAAGAACTTTGCTTGGGTTCCTGACATCGGTAATGGTCATGATGATGATGGAGGTAATGATAGCTAACATTTCTCAAGTGTTCCACGTGCCCGAGATCATCCTAAGTATTTTACAGTTTATCACTTAATTAATTAGCCCTCTGAGGTAGTGCTATCACATCCCCCTCTATCACACCTCCCACTTAATTAAATAGCCCTCTGAGGTAGTGCTTCACATCCCCATTTTGCCGATGAGAATACTGAGGCCCCATGAGGTGAGGTGGTTTGCCCAAGGCCCTGTGGTCCGTCAGGGACAAAATTCACACTCAGTCTAAGGCTGTTTCTGCTGTTGCATACAGAGATTCCTGGGGAAGGGGAAGGGGAAGGCAGAGGGCACAAAAAAATGGGGTGGGGGATGTATCCAGTTTTCTTCAGAGTAGATGAACACCTTCCACCTTCAAGAAGGAAGTTGGGGAAGAGGCCCTGGCTGGAGAGAAAATAGGGATTGAAGTTAAAGAAGGAAAAAGAGAATAGAGTCCTTTGTGAGAATGCCCTCCCCATCTTTCTGAGCCTTTCAGGGATGGAGGA
Source organism: Eumetopias jubatus (assembly GCF_037043125.1). Taxonomy (NCBI): domain Eukaryota; kingdom Metazoa; phylum Chordata; class Mammalia; order Carnivora; family Otariidae; genus Eumetopias; species Eumetopias jubatus. The sequence continues at coordinate 55,487,291 of NW_028274816.1, read as the reverse complement.
CTGGTCCCCCATCTCTGTGACAGGTTTAGGGATGGAGCGGGGGCAGGGAAGAGGCTGCCTCTGTGAGCCCAGGGAAGAAAGTGAATTCGGAGGGGGGAGGTCAGGATGATTGATGGGAAGGGGCTCTGGTGGGCTAATTACCTAATAGGTTTAATGGTCTGATGAGGCAAGTTTAAGTGGATTGCCTTGGGCTCAGGACAACCCCTTCATCCTGGACCCCCTCCCCATGCCTGTGAAGCCACATCCAGCCCCTTGCCCCTGTACCCCCATCTTAACACATCAGGGAGCCCAGAACCTTCAATCTTAAGGGATCAGGCAGACATGGGCAGGGTTCCCGGCCCCCCCCGCCCTGCCCCCACTTTTACCAGAACAGTTTCTCTTTCATCTGCTCTGTGTGTTGGTGTTTCATGTGAGACATTGAAAATAGGCTTCCTTTGCTTAAAAAGAAAAAATTTAAAAACCACTGGGGGATGTTTTAAGACCTTAAGCTTTGGAAGCAGAGTGACCTGGCTCCTCCCTTCCTTTCTCTAGCGTTTATTGCATGCCTACTGTGTGCTGGGCCATGGCATGAGTCCCTGGGACACGGGTGAGCTCCAGTGGACTAATGTGATACATTGCTCTGAAGGCATGAAATGAACGGGAGGGGATCCATCTCCTCCCCAGGGTTCAAAGAAACCTTCCAAGAAGAAGCAACATTTGAGTGGGGACCTGATGGACAAGAGGAATTCACTGGGGGAGGGGAGTTCCAAGCAAAAGGAACGTGCAAAGGCCCTGAGGTGGGTGGGAGGAGGGAACGTTTAAGGAACAAAGAGGAAGTAGGTCTGATGCACATAGAGGAAGATGAGGGCGTGAAGCTGGAAAGAAGTGCAGGGCCAAATCACAGAGGGTTTTATACTGAGAAGGCTCCAGAATTTCTACCCTATGAGAACGTAGGGACAACAGTTGGGTTAAAAGGTAGGAGAGGTTAAGCATGTGCCTTGAGTGCATTAACAAAACACTTTACACATGACCAAGAAAATTGGTCCATAACAAAGAATGGCCACAGTCCCACAAGTGACCACTGGCACCACCTCACTGCCCCTGGGTCTTGGAGACTGTCCTTGAGTGCATTGGTCTTCAGCCACCAGCATCGGAAGGTGCTAAGCAAGTGAGGGCCAAGAATGAAGCAGAATTGCATTGGAATCTCAAGCCAGTGACTTTCTTGGTGCCCTTGGGCAGCTGACCTTGGGCTGGTGCCTTCACCACTTCCATGCCTCAGTTTCCTCCCATGTAAAAATGGAGCTCATTATACCACCCTCATTGGGAGTTGTAGGGAATGGTTGAGGTCAAGCTTACAAAGCACTCATCACAGTACAGGGTCTATATTGAGTGTTGAGGGATCTTCTGGAAACCTAAGTCAGATCCCATCCCTCCTCTGCTCAGAGCCATCTCTGGTTCCCATGGTTCCCATCTCACTTGGAGTAAAAATCAAAGATCTCACCGTGGCCCCACCACTACCACCACCCCTCCCAGCCCTCATCCCCTTCCACTCTCCACCTCTCTTCCTTAGCCCCAGCTACACTGGCTACTTCATCTTTCCTTGGACAACTCAGGCACAATCCCATCCCAGGGCCTTTGCACTTGCTCTCCCACAGAGCCAGATGGTTCCATTCCCACCTCCACAGCCTGGAAACAATCAGTCATAAGGGTCTGGAGCCTGGACTCTAAGGCCAGGTTGCAAAGTACTTCTTTCATAGCATCAGTGTGAAAAATTAAAAGAACTAGTATTTGTGTAGTACTTGGAACAGAATCTAGTGTATACTAGGTTCTGTAGAAGTGTTTGTTAAACAAAGGATGCCACATTCTTGGGGAGGGCTTTCCTGGCCACCGGATCTGACACTGCAACCCCTACAATCCCCCTTCCCTTCTCCTGCCCCTTTTTGTTCTCTTGGTGCTGACCGCCATCCAACATAAAACATACTGTCTGTCTCCCCCACTCTAGAAGAATGTAGCTGTGTGAGCTCTTGGCTGAATCACTGAAACTCTCTCGGCCTTATTTGCCTCATTTGCCTGCGAAATCAGGGAGTTTGTCTGTTTTCCTCACGGCTGTTTCACTAAAACAGTGCCAGGCGTGTGGCAGCAGGTGCTCAGTAACTATTCGTGGAATGAACGAATGAATGAATGAGCGAGTGAATGAATGAAGATCATTATTTGTATTATTCTCCCTGCTGCTGTTCTCCTGGCCATTGCTCCTGTATGTTCCCGTGATGCCGGTGGCTTCCTTTGCCCACACCATGCCGAAGGTGAAGACCCCTTCCCCTGCCTCCCTTACCTCCCCTACCCGTGTGCCCCTGCAGAGGAAGGCGAATACTTCCTGAAGGTGCTGATCCCCAGCTACGCGGCAGGCTCCATCATTGGCAAGGGCGGGCAGACCATCGTGCAGCTGCAGAAGGAGACAGGAGCCACCATCAAGCTCTCTAAGTCCAAAGACTTCTATCCGGGTGAGCCCTGGCCCAGGACTCTGCCCTTGGCCTCCTGTCCCTCCCACCTGGGCCCTGGATAAGGGGGAAGAAGAGCTGCCCTTGGGGCAGTCATAGTGATGGGGGGCCTCCCCTCCTCCTAAGGGGACAGAGCTGCCCTCAGCCCCAGGGGCCACGCCTGAGCAGATGGGGGTGGGGGCAGGGCAAGACAATGGGCCTGCTGCATATTCATGAGTTCATTTGCATGATGTGCTGGCAGATGTGCCCCTTCCCACACACCTGCCTCTTTGGGTCAGTTGGAGTTGCTGGAGGAGGGTGGGCAGGGAGGCAGGTGTCAGGGTGTCCCTTGGGGTTGGGGGGCCAGCCAGCCGTGTTGCACACTCCCCCCCCACACACACACTTCTTTCCCCCCACTCTTTCCCTTTGGATTTCTCTGTTACCCCATCTTGCCCAGTTTGAGTCTCGCTGGTTTTCTCTGTGTCATTCTTCCTACCTCTCTCTCATTCTGTTTCTGACTTTCCCATCTCTTGTTCCCTGAGTCTCCATTCCCATCCACCTCTCTCTGGCTCCTCTTTTTTGCTTCTATCTCTCTGATTCTGTTTGGATGTCCCCCACCGCTTGTCCGCATCCATCTGTCCTGTCCGTCTCTGCTTTTCCCCTCCCTCCCTCCCTGCTCTGTCCTCCCCTTCTTGTCTTCCCGCCCCTCACCCCATCTTTTCCTTGCCCTCCACCTCTCATAGTCTCATGTTTTTCTTTCTCTTGCTCCTGAACTCTCTCTGGTCAACCATCCACTCAATATTCAGTAGCACCCCCTCAACGATCTGCTGGATCGCCCCTCACCCACCTCTCCCTTCATGTTTCCTTCCCAGTCTCAGCCCCCACATTTTTCCTTCCTTCCTCCAAACCCAGCCCCTTTTCTGCCTCTCCCCCAGCTCTCTTTCTCCCTACAACCAGAACATTTCCAAGGCCCCTCCACTCCCTCTCTACTGTTCCCTGCATTATCTGTCACCCCATCCATCTTCCCCTCCCAAGACCAATGCCTGGGCTTCGACATCTAAGGATGTCCCCCAGGGAAGGCCCCCAGAACTGCATCTTTGGTCCACAGCTGATTCTAGTTCATCCTTAATCCCCTTGGATTTTTTAGGTCAAACACCAGAGCTGGAGCCCAGGGTCAGGACACATTCATATTCTCTCTCTCTCTCCCTCCTCCCTCCACCTGCCCTGCCTCCCATCTCACTAAGCAGCTTTGGCAAGAGGTTTAGAGAAGCGTCCAGGGAACCAGGCACAGCCCCCCACCCCACCTTCCTCTTCCACCCTGGCCCAGTTTCCCTCACACGCCCCCTAGGCCACAAGATACGGATAAGACCTCTGCTTGGGGCATTTATCCGAGGACACTTGGTTCCTTATGCCTGGATCACATTCTGTGACATGAGATACATCCTCTCCTCCCAACTCAATGACACACCCCACAGGCCAGGCAGCTGAGAACCCCAGAGGATGGGACAGTCATTGGCCTTCTTGGGCCAAATACTATTCAAACAAGCAACGTGAGCCAGCATCTCTCCCCAGGCCCAGGACAGGCATCCAGCACCCCCTCCCCACTGCTGACATGGATTTCCAGATCATATGGCTTGTGCCAGCTCAAAGATGCAGGACACGGCCCCCTACATCCTAGTCCTGCCCCCTAGGACTTCCCAGGACCCACAGGAACACAAGAAATGAAGACACTACTGCTTGAAATGAAGAGCATATTTCCCTCTGCTCCTGGCTAACTAACACCCTTTCATTCATTCATTCAACCTGCATTCTCTGAGCACCTATTCTATGGACAGAGATGAGGACATAGCAGTGACTGAGATATCCCCCCACCCCCTTTCCCTCACAGATCTCACAGCCCAGTAGGGAAGACAGACTAAACACCAGCCATGACCCAGCATGGTCAGGGCTAGGACAGGGAAGCCGAGAGGATGGTGGCAGCCCAGACAGGGCACCTGACCCAGCCTGGGAAGGTCAGGGAGGGCTTCCTGGAGGAGGGGCCTGGAACAATAAGTAAGAGTGAGCTAGATAAAAGCAGGGAAGAGTACTCCAGGAAGTTGAACTAGCATCTTCAAAGGCTGGAGGAGGAGTTTGTTCACTGTGACTGAAGCATACAGAGCACTGAGAAATGACAATGGTGAAACCCACAGACAGATGGACATACACACGCACACATGCACACACACACTGCACTTGTGTCTACTACATGAAACAAAAACCTACCTGACCCTTAACCCCAAGGGAGGGGCAGAGCACAAAGGGGGTCCCCTCCTTGGTACAGGAAACACGAAGCCCCAGACTCTATCCTTCCAGATCGTACATGGAAAAACTGAGACCCAGAAAGAAGCAGCCAGCTGCCCAAAGCCACACACACAGACTTCTGTACATCCACTCAAACACTGTAGCGATTCCAAACTCCTTCTGATTTTGAATATTTGCCTGAAGCTCTGTCCCCAGAAGAAAAGCACAGACACACACACACTTTAAAAAAAATTGATTTATAACATATTGCCTTGAAGTACAAAATCTTAAGTGACTACTTGATAAACCCGTACATATTCTTTTTTACTATCAAAAATACAGTAGCAAAAATGGAGTCATCTTATGCTTTCCTCCCAACACACACACAAACACACACAAGAGTCTGCACACCCCAGCTTGAGCACGGGTAGCTCAGTGGTTAAAAGCCCAGACCTGAACCCAGACACCTGGGTTCGAAACCCTGAGCTTTCACTACTGGCTGAGTGAACTTGGACAGATCCCAAACCTTCTCTGTGCCTCAGTGTCTTTAGCAGTAAATTGAGAATAATAATATTGCCTACCTCCTACTTGAAGTGCACAAATATATACAAAGTGCTTAGAATAGTGTCTAACACTTGGTATTTTGTAAGCACCAGCTGTCATTATCGGACACTCTTTCAGGGGCTAACCAAGTCCCCCAAAGCCCTTGTGGACCCCAGTTGGGAACTACAAAGGGTGGGAAATCCCAGCCTCCCTGAGCTGGAAGGGATCCTCGCAGAAATGGAGAGCAGAGCCATTTCAGCCAGGCTCTCCCTAGGGCTACCCCGCTCCCCCGCCCCCAGTTCCCACCCTGACCCACACCCTTTCCTATTTACACCCAGACGGAGGCAGCCTGCACGCTGACTCACCCTTGGCTCAGACAAGTCCATTGTTCTGGGGTTGGGGGTAATAAGTGAGGAACAGTGGCCCAGAGGAGAGGGAGGATGTCAACTATCCAAGTGCCCCCAAGACAGTGACACCCGGACACATGGTGAGACTGGCATGCCAGGCTGAGATGGCTAGCGAGGGGTCAGGATGGTGGCACCATCATGCTGCTCTAGAATGCTCACGGGAGACTGGAGCCTCACCCCCAAATGTCCCAGACACTCAGGCACATGAAACCTGGCGCACACTCAAGACCTTTCACAGACCCAGGAGCTAACTGGTCCCTGCAGACAGTCCCACCCAGAGAGAGAGACAGACACCCACTGCACACACCAAACATGCACAGCTCAGCCGGGCACACACCCTGTCACACCAGCTGGTCACGGTAGAGCCGTCTTTGTCCGGCTCTAATGCATATACATCCAGACACACACACACCAGTCCTCCCGTCATACTGACACTTGAGTCTGCCTGTCGGTCTCTCTCTCACTCTTGCTCACACTGACACACACCAGTGTGATAAAGTCTTGTCTGTCTCCTATGCACAGGCTCACGCACATATACACACATACCACACACCAGTCATCCAAATAGTCTTTTGAACACCGAAAGGTGTCTGGTTGTCTCTTTGCTGCCAACACTCACGCTGACATCCAGTCTCAAAGTGATATTCATTCATCATACAGCCCCAGTGCTGCTTCATGAGACTCTTTGTTTCTTTCTCTCAAACTCTCCTGGACAAGCAGTTCGGTCTCACAAACAGTATATCCATAACCTTGAACATCACAGTGACACCCAAGGTCTTTCCCATGTGCAAGAGTGCACATATCTTTACTGGATTCATTGTGTCACACTGTCTGTTCACATCTCAGTCTCTCCCACACTTTCTCTTATAGACATACACAGATAAAGATAATTTAACCAGTCCAGCCCGGGTATACACATGCATGGACACGCGTGCACACGCACACACACACACACACACCACTCACCCAAACAGCCTCACAGATATATTCTCACTGGTCAGAGTGTCACCTGGAGTCTCTGTCCCACACACATATATCCCAACATCATCCAGAGTTGGCTTCTCTTCTCCCCTCTGCCTCCCTACCTCTAGTGCACACACACACACACACACACACACACACAGAGTAAGGATGCCTAGGTTAGAACTACAGCCAAAATCTAGACAATCTCCAGCAAAGGCATCCACCTCACCCTCCTTTCTTCATCCCTGAGTCCCTTCCCTTCCATGAGTTGTCTCTGCTCTCCCCTGTCCATACCCTTGCCCTCCCCCACCCTTCAGCCCTCCATCTGGTGGGTCCAGGCGGGCACTCTGGCCTCTCTTCTGTCTCCCCCATCCCCCAGCCCTTCCCCATCCTCTCCAAAAGCCCAGAGGCCTTCGCTGCAGGCTTTCAGGGGTTGCCACGGCAACGGGGCTTCGTCCCTCGTCCCCCTGGGGGTGGGCTGAGGACCCGGCCAGCCAGACCGATAAGGGGGTTCCAGTTACTGTGGCAACCGTTGCAGGCCTGAGCTCTTGGTTTCTGGGGGGGGAGGGAGTGAATGGTTGCCAGAGCAACCTGGAGCCAGCAAGGACTGGGAAGAGGCAGCTGAGCCCTGTCTCCCCTGCCCAGGGCTGCTGTGGGCATCGCAAAGCACTTAAGTATCATTCTTCCATCCCCTGGGGTTGTTTTGGGGGAGGGACATGAAGTGCAGATTATAAAACAGGCATTCCACTCACTTTCCCAGTTACCCATCATGGCCTGGGAGTCCATGCCAACTTCCCCAGGCTTACCATGTGACCTGGGCCCAGTTAGGTCCACTTTCTAGATTTAGGTTTTCTCTTTCCATTAAATGGGGCCTGTCTCCCAGGAATCTTCCCATTCCTGTGTGGTGAGGGTGCCCTCTCTCTCCCTTGCTCAACAGGAACCACAGAACGAGTATGCCTGGTACAGGGCACAGCAGAGGCCTTGAATGCTGTGCACAGCTTTATTGCTGAGAAGGTCCGAGAAATCCCACAAGCAATGACCAAGCCTGAGGTGGTCAACATCCTTCAACCCCAAACCACGATGAACCCCGACAGAGCCAAGCAGGTCAGCAGGGGCAAAGACTGGGTTTCTGTAAAGCCAGTGAGGTTCGGGAGAAAACACTTCTCCCATATCACTGGATTACTGTGGGAACTGAATGGGATAACGCCGATAAGACGTTGGTCGATCAAATACATAGCAGTAGTTGTATTATTAGGGAGTCAGCCTAGGGACTCCAAACCTTTTAGAGTGGGCTTGACACAGAGAGAGAGTGAAGGTCTGGGAGAATTTGTCCCACCTTATCCCTCCTTCCTGGGATTCTCTAGACCCTCTCCTTCCTTCCACCTCATCCCATTGTCTCCCAGAGCAACCTGCCTCCCACTTCCTGTTCTCACCGGAAGTGACTTCATTGACAACCCATCCACATCCAGAAGAGTTTAGAAATGGCCTCATACTCCCTGTTTCCATTAATTATGGTATGGGGTAAGTCACCATTTTGGAGAAACGGGTGTTTTGCTGGCGAGAGAGAGGGGGCAGGTCCCTCTCCTACACAGCCCTCTCTCGGAGGGATGGAAGGAGGGCAGCGCCTCTTGGTTGCCTCAGTTACGGGAAAGCGGCGGCGTAGGGGCGTGGCAGGGAGCGGACCAATCACTACCCTGGCCTCTCTGGTTGCCATGACCGGTGCTCACCGGGCAGGTGGGCTTGCTGCAAAGCCCCTGGCGTGGCCCTGGATGGGTAGGAGGTGGAGGGGAGGGGAGCTGCGCACACTCCCCGTTTTCTCTCCCCTTCCCCACTCCCATATACTTGCACACTCGATGCAGAGGGGCCAGAGCCCCTGGCAGGAGGACAGGCCATTTGCGAGGGCTCCTTAAAGTCTACCTAGAAGCAAAGACGAGAGAGAGACCCTCGGTAAAAGGAATCCGGAGTTGTTGGGAATTCTTGTTACCCTGAGATGGGAGAAACCATGGACCTGAGTTCCCCCAAGCTCCTGGGGAAACGGTGGGCGGAAAGCCCTGGAAGAATGCTGCCAAGCGAATTATTCCCAAAAAAGACTTCGGGCTTGGGGCTCCGAGCTTGGAGCACGGCTGCTGTCCTTGGTGCTGAAGAGGCCCTGCCAGGTCTCTCCCGAATCCCTTCCCACCAGCAGGCCACACCGTTTACACGGTGGCAAGGATATTGCCTCTTCCCTCTACTTTGGTCGCTGCCACAAAGGGCTCAGAGTTCATGAAGGGTTTGCACATGTTTCAGGGAAAATGGGGTCAGCACCATCTGCGCCTGATCCTTCCACCCCACCCCCTAATCCACGGAACTCTGAGATAGTGGAATCGAAATGTTATAGAACCAGGATTTTTCCTCTCCTTATTTATTACTTAGGGGGCTCTAAAGAATGGAAGATAATGGCCGAAGGCTCAGGCTCTGGAGTCAGATGTTGAGTTGAATCTGACTCCGATAACTTACTTCTTTAGACCTGTGCGACCTTGAACAAGTGACTTGATTTCTCCATGCCTCATTTTTCTCATCTGCAAAATGAGATTCATTATGGCACCTACTTAAGGGCAGTGATCAGTGTCACTGATGTTGAAAAAGCACTTAGCATGTATGCCTAATTCATAGAAAGTTCTCAAAAAATGTTAGCTGCTGATATTATTATGGGATTTTTAAGTCAGGAGACGGGTCTACTCTCTTTCTACATTGGACTTGCTGTGTTACTCTGGGTTCCTTTCCCTTCTGTAAGCCTCAGTTTCCTTTCTTTACAGTGTGGAAGCTGGGCCAAATCAGGGATTATAAATTGAAATGCCTCCGAGATTCAGCAAGGGAACATAGAATTGAGGACTCTGGCCTCATCAGAGAGATATAATGCCATCCCTAAAGGGGGCAGCTGCTACTCAACTCGACTCAATTCTTGCCCTTTGGGAATGTAGACAAAGTGTTGCCACATCTTACAAATTTTTCAGAAGAAGCCAGAAATATTTGACATCAACTGATTTTTAAAGGTTGGCTCAATCTTAAAACCACTATGTAGCTGTGGGCTGCCTGTGGCCTGAGGACCACCAATTTGCCACCTCTGGGTTAGACTGGTGGTTCTCAGTCCTGGCTGGTATCTGAATCATCTAGGTAGCTTAGAATGCAGATTCCTGGGTCCCAGCCCAGAGCCACTGAATCAGAATTTCTGGAGTGAAGGCTTGGGAATCTGAACACAGATTCTGGCCTGGGATCAGATCCTGGCTCTATTACTTACTACCTCTGTGACCTTGAGCAAGTTACTTAACCTCTCTTGCCTCTGTTTTCCAAGCCATAAAATTCGATAATAAAAGTGCCTGCCTATTCTTATAGGGTTGTTATGGAGATTAAGTGACTATATGAAAGTGTTTACCAAAGTGCCTGGCAAATGGAAAGACTGTTAGCTGTGTAATTATTATTATACTATTACTATTTGCAAATCTCTACAGACTTGCAAATCATGGGGACAGATGTTCTCTGAGGTCTTTCTGGCCCTAAAACTCCTACAATTCTACAGCTCTGTAATTTCAAGATTCTCGACATACATTATTCTAAGATTCTACTGTTCTGACTGACATCCTGGCACTCCAGGATTCTATGAAACTGCACCTGTGATCTCTCTAAGATGCTGTGGGTCTACCACCTGGGCCTATCATGAAGACAGTTAACCATTTGCCACTCCGGTCATTGACTATTCCCAGTGGTTGTATGGAGTAGCTGTGGTTACATCCATTTGGAGGAGAGGAAGCGAGGTGCAGAAAGGTGAAGGCATTTGCTCTTACCATTTCTTGGTGAACAGTTACTTCATCCTTCCCTTTTCCCTCTGAAATGCTGTATCATACTGAATACCTTTTGACTCTTAGGTCTGGTTTCATGCATTCTGTTCCATCCTCTTGACTTGTCACACTTTTTTTCTGATGATTTTTTTAAAATATATAAGTTGAGGTATAATTCACATACTGTACAGTTCACCATTTTAAAGTATACCATTTAGTGGTGTTCAGTAGATTCACAAAGTTGTGCATTGATCACCTAATGTAATTCCAAAACGTTTTCACCACTCCAAAAAGAAGCTCCATCCTCTTTGGCAGTCACTGTCCGTTCTCCCAGCTCCCCCTCCCTGTCCCAACCACTAACCTACTTTTGGTGTTTATGGATTTGCCTATTCTGGATGTTTTATATAAATTGAATGACATAATACATGGCCTTTTGTGTCTGGCTTCTTTCCCTTAGCATACTGTTTTCAAGATTAATCTGTATTGTAACATATATCAAAACTTAATTCCTTTTTATGGCCAAATAATATTCCACTGTACGGATATACCACACTTTGTTTGTCTATCAGTTGATAGTCATTTGGGTTGTTTCTGCTTTTTAGCTATTATGAAGAATGCTGCTATGAACATATGTGTGGGTACGGTTTTCAGTTCTTTGGAGTATATATCTGTGGATGGAACTGGGTCAGATGATATGTCTAACCTTTTGAAGAATTATCAGACTATTTTGCAAAGCAACTGTACCACAGATATGAGATTTAAATCCAGATCTGCCCATGGAGGTAACAATGACAACAACCATTTCTTGAGTATCTACTATGAGCACATATTACCTGCACACTCACATGGCACCCTATGCTTAGCACATAGTAGGTTCTCAGCAAATGTTGCTTGTTTGAATAAATGGATAATGACATACCTGTAAGGGCCAAGCAGAAACATAACTAAGGGGCACTAGCCCTTCAATCAAGCTCATCATTTCATGAATGATCTCAATTAGCCTTCACAATAATTCTGTGGAGGAGGGATGGATGTTATAGATGAGAAAACTGAGTCTTAAAGAGGTTAGGTCCCTTGCCCAGCATTAGTGGTGGAGCCAGGATTTCAAACCTGAGCAAGTGTCTCCAGAGTCCAAAGCAACTTTTCAGGGATTCATATGCACAAACTGCAAACTAGTGGTCTGCTACTACACAGTAGTTCATAGACCTTTTGAAGAGGTAGCCAATAGATAAAAACTAAGGTTCTTCCCATTTTACAAATCAAAATGTCCAATTAATCTAAAAACTCAGATCAGGCTGAGTTTGTGTACCGAAATGCACAGCACCCTACCTCCCCACCTCCACACACACACACACCACCACCACCACCACCACCACCACCACCACCACCACCATAGGTGAGATACACCTGGTCACCTCCATCAAGTCTCATTCCTGCTTGGTCCTGTGGGCACATCACCGTTCCTTTCATCCGTCCACCCATCCATCCATCCATTCACACACTCTTTGCTCAATGCTTACAAGGCATTCCCCTAGGCACTGAGAACCAAGTAGTAAACAATACAGACAAAAATCTCTGCCCTTGTAGATCTTACATTCTTTCATGGGGAAACCAAAAACAAGCAAGCGAATAAGTAAATGTCAGAGAGTAGAAAGTGCTATGATGAAAATAAAGCAGAAAAAGAGGAGGAAAGAGTCCTGGGGCATTTTTTCTCCTAACTTTTTATTTTGAAAGTGTTGACGAATAATACAGTGAACTCCCTATACACTGCACTTAGATTCACCAATCGTTAACATTTGCTTTATCTCTTTACACACACACACACACACGAACACACACAAGCACTGGTTGGCTTTATTTGCTTGTTTGTTGGGTGGTTTGTTTGTTTTTGCTGATCCATTTGAAAATAAGTATAAACCTCATGACTCTTCACACCCAAGTTCTTTGGCATGCATCTCCCAAGACTAAGGACATGTCTTATATTGTTATGTTAGTGTTATCACACCTACAAAAATTAACACCAATTCCATGCTATTAGTTAATAAAGAGTTCATATTCACATTGTCCCCAAATATCTTTTATGTCTATAAAGCATTTTTCTATCCAAGATTCAGTCAATATTCGTGCATTGCATTGAGTTGTTATACCTCATTAGTCTCTTTTTTTTAAAGATTTTTTTTTTATTCATTTGAGACACAGAGATACAGAGAGAGAGAGAGAGAGAGAGAGAGAGCATTAGCGGCGCAGAGGCAGAGGGAGAGGGAGAAGCAGGCTCCCTGTTGAGCAGGGAGCCCGATGCGGGACTCAATCCCAGGACCCTGGGATCATGACCTGAGCCAAAGGCAGATGCTCAGCCATCTGAGCCACCCAGGTGCCCCTTCTCATTAGTCTCTTTTAATCTAGAATAATCTACCATATATATATTTTTTAAGGTTTTATTTTTTTAAAGTAATCTCTACACTCAATATGGGGCTCGAACTTACAGTCCCGAGATCAAGAGTTACACACTCCACCGACTAAGCCAGCCAGGTGCCCCGTTTACTATATATTTTGAAGGTAGAGACAACAGAATTGCTGATTGGATGTTGAGTGGGAGGAAAAGAGAGGACTCCTAAGTCTTGAGCCTGAGAAGTGAAAGGTGCATTTTCCACATACTGAAATGAGGAAGACCATGATAGAAACACATTTGAGCAGATGAGGAGTTCCACTTTGGATTTTAAGTTTGCAGTGTCCATTTGACATCATTCTAGAGTTGTGAGGTTAGCAGCTAGATACAAGTCTGGAGATGTCTGTGCTAAGGACATAAAATAAGCAAATAAACAAGCTTTGATAATTGGGGTGGTAAGGCCTCTCTAAGGGGGTGCATTTGTGTAAAGACCTGAATGATGAGAGAGGTGAGCCTCCTTTTCTGAGAAGGAGCTTTCTAGGTGAGGGCCTAGCAGGTGCAAAGGCCCTGAGTCTGCACCAAGCTTGCGACTTGGAGGAACAGCAGGGAGTCTAGTACGCCTGCCATGAGGTCAGCAAGAGGGAGGGAGGGAAAAGTTGAAGTCAGATCAACAAAGAACAGAGCAAGTAGAGCAGTGGTTCTCAGGCTTGTCAAACCCCATGTCCTCTTTCTCCTACAAATATTTTCCCAGCCCTCCTACCTCTGAAATTACACACACACACACACACACACTCATTTCAGTACATGGAAAGTGTATATAATGTAGATGTATTACCTATCTAAATCTGCAAGATTTTTAACAGTTTTATTGAGAAATTAATTCACATACATACAGTTCACCCATCGAGGGCATGCAGTTCAAAGTTTTTATTATATTCAGAATTGTCCATCCATGCCCACAATTTTAGAACATTTCATTTCCTCAGAAAGAAATCTTGATCCCCTTAGCTATCACTCCTCAATCCCCACAGCTCAGCACCACCCCCCAGCCCTAAGCCACCACTAATCTACTTTCTGTCTCTATAGATTTCCCTGTTCTGAACATCCATATAAATGGAATCCTACAATATGTGGTCTTTGGTGTCTGGCTTCATTCACACAGCGTGTTTTCTAGCTTCATCCATGTTGTAGCCTGGATCAGTACTTTGTTCGTTTAAATTGCCAAGGAATATTCCATTGTACTCATGTACATTTTCTTTATCCTGTAAGACATTTTTACGTAAAGGAAAAGGAAAAGGAAGGTGATGTGTTATAAAATGAGATGAATTTTAATATGTAAATGTTACATATTACTACAGAAGTAATGAAATAGTCAGCTACTCACACCTCACATAGCCTGAGAAAGACAGTGACAAACACAGTGATCCAGGGTATCATATCGGAGATGTAAATAACACACGTGGCATTACTACCGTTGTCATGTTTTTTTTTTTTTTTTTAATGATGAACCACTCTTGGTAAAGCTCAGAACACAACAAAGTAAAATCGTCCCTTCGTTGACCGATTAGTCGCATTCCTGGAAATTTCAGTAGATCTTAAACACGTGGGAAAAAGAAAATACTAGGTACTTATATGGACCGTCGGGTTCAGGTCTGGGCTCTGAGATTTATAAACAGACTTTTCGCCAACATGAATGTCCAGGGAGTCACTTAAAAGTCATACGGGGACCCGGACAGTTCTCCTCGGTTCGACGTTGTGAATAACTGAGTCTCAGGTTGTGGGGTGCCAACATCCAAGGCCCTGCCCCACTGCATGCCTGCATCTGCCCCCCCCCAGTTGTCATGACAACTAAAAGTGCTCTCACAAATTTCCCAAACACCCTTGGTGTCTGGCTCAGGGGCGGAGAGGAGTGGCAGGGGCTTCAGGGAGTGGAACCCACAGGTCTGAGAGGGCCTGGGAAGGACTGAGCAACAGGAGCCTATGTGTAGAAGTGCTCTTGGATATGTGAAAGGAGACTTATGGTTTTGAAATCTCCCCCTCCCCCATCCCCAGAACTAAGATGGATCGGATTTGCAGCGGCAAAGGATGGGCCTTTCTGCCCTGGAGAAGGGGACGACTGTATTTAAGTGCCCAATTGTCTCTGATGTAAGGTTTTTTTATCTTCATTTTACAGATAGGACAACTTCATTAGATTGCTAGGGCAGACCAGGTAGCTTAAGCAACAGAAATTCATTTTCTCACAGTTCCGGAGGCTAGAAGTCTGAGATCTGGGGCAGGGTTGGTTTCTTCCGAGGCCTCTCTCCTGGGCTTGGAGATGGTCGTCCCCTCCGCAGTCACCCGCCGTCTTTCCTGTGTGTCCCTGTGTCCTAATCTCTTCTTCTTATAAGGACACCCGTCCTACTGGATTAGGGCCCACCCCAATGACCTCACTTAACCTTCATTGCCTCTCTAAAGACCCTCTCTCCAAATACAGTCATATCCTGATGTACTGGGGGTTAGGACTTCAACATCTGAATGGCGGGGGCAACAATTTGGCCCATAGCAAAAAGAGGTTAAGCGCCGTGACCTTGCCATAGGGTGGGAAACACGACGGAGCAGGAATCCAAGAGGCTGGATTACAGCTCCTCCACAATCTGGGTAACCTTGGGGCCAGTCCCTCGTAGGCCTCAAGTGGCTCCTCTGTAAAGTGAGACTTAATGACTCCTTTTTCTGGGGCTGGGAGTCAGAGTGTTTAATGATCTAGAAGGCGTGAGCACCAATGCAAGCTGGGGGCACCCGCTGTCCTGGAGGGCACCCACTGGGTCAGCCATTAAACCTTTAAGGTGCTGGATGGAAGGGAAATCCCAGGGGTCCCAGGGGCAGGGGACAGGGTGGCTGAGAGCCTACTGAGAGGACATGGAGTACTGGCTCTCTCTCTCTCTCTCTTTTTTTTTTTTTTTTAACCAACCAATATGGAAGTATTTCACCATTTTGAACAAGCAGTAGGACCATACCGGTGTATATCAAAGGGCACAGCGGGCCCGATTTGGGGACACGGGAGAGCAGGGCCGCCTGAAGACTAATGTTACCGTTCAGTCTCCATCCACCATCCTAAAGCCCCTCCCTCTCGCCCCACACGCAGGCCAAGCTGATCGTCCCCAACAGCACCGCGGGCCTGATCATCGGCAAGGGGGGCGCCACAGTGAAAGCCGTGATGGAACAGTCGGGTGCCTGGGTGCAGCTGTCCCAGAAGCCAGAGGGCATCAACCTTCAGGAGCGTGTGGTGACAGTCAGCGGCGAGCCGGAGCAGGTGCACAAGGCCGTGAGCGCCATCGTGCAGAAGGTACAGGAAGACCCCCAGAGCAGCAGCTGCCTCAACATCAGCTACGCCAACGTGGCTGGCCCCGTGGCCAACTCCAACCCCACCGGTTCACCGTACGCCAGCCCCGCCGATGTGCTGCCCGCCGCTGCCGCCGCCTCGGCCGCTGCCGCCTCCGGCCTGCTGGGCCCCGCGGGGTTGGCGGGCGTGGGCGCCTTCCCGGCCGCCCTGCCTGCCTTCTCAGGCACCGACCTGCTGGCCATCAGCACGGCGCTTAACACGTTGGCCAGTTACGGCTACAACACCAACTCCCTCGGCCTGGGCCTCAACTCGGCCGCGGCCTCCGGGGTCCTGGCCGCCGTGGCCGCTGGTGCGAACCCCGCCGCCGCCGCCGCCGCCAACCTCCTGGCGTCCTACGCGGGCGAGGCCGGGGCCGGGCCCGCCGGAGGGGCCGCCCCGCCTCCGCCCCCGCCCCCTGGAGCCCTGGGGTCCTTCGCCCTGGCCGCAGCCGCCAACGGCTACCTCGGGGCCGGGGCGGGCGGCGGGGCGGGCGGCGGGGGTGGCCCGCTGGTGGCCGCCGCAGCTGCAGCCGGGGCCGCCGGGGGCTTCCTGACGGCAGAGAAGTTGGCAGCTGAGAGTGCCAAGGAGCTGGTGGAGATTGCGGTGCCTGAGAACCTGGTGGGGGCCATCCTGGGCAAAGGGGGCAAGACGTTGGTGGAGTACCAGGAGCTGACAGGCGCGCGCATCCAGATCTCCAAGAAGGGGGAGTTCCTGCCTGGCACGCGGAACCGGCGGGTCACCATCACGGGCAGCCCTGCGGCCACGCAAGCCGCTCAATACCTCATCAGCCAGCGGGTCACCTACGAGCAGGGAGTGAGGGCCTCAAACCCCCAGAAAGTGGGATGAGGCCTGTGGTGTGTGCTCCCACCCCTCCTCCCGGCCCCTTCTCTTCCTCTTCCTTCTCCTCCCCTCCCCCACCCCCCACTCCCAACTCCTGACCTCAGCTCCGAGTGTAGTCCTGCTCCTCGTGGGATGGGGCTGGGGTAAGCCTGACTGCACCCCCCCTCCTTCTGGTAGTCATAGGCAGGATTGAGTGATGGCTGGGGATGGGGCCCAGAAGCTCCCTCCCCAGCTCTGAACTGACCCTTCTTCCTTCCTCCCTAAGCTTGACTGGGCCTGACCCTCCACTCCCAGGGCCCGGGTCTGTGTGATATCTGTATATATTGCATTTTGTTGATTTTAATAGAAAACAAAGCGTTATTTTCTCTTTCTTTCCCTCCTTTTATTTTCTTTTTTCTTTTTCTTTTTTTCTTTTCTTTTTTCCTTTTATTTCCGTTTTTTCTTTTCTTTTCTTTTCTTTTTTTTTTTTTGGTAAGGATTTTTTTCCCCCTTTGTGAGTTTTTGTTTCCATATGGGAGGAGGGGAGGGAGCCTCTGGGCCACCTAGAATGAGGGGCCTCCCCCAAACAACACCCCACCTCTCCTGCTTTCAGTTCCAGATCTGAGAGAAGGGATGGGAGTAGAGGTAGCCGAGGAGTCTGAGCTGAAATGGGGTATTTGGAGCAGGGACCCCAGAGTTCCCAGATTTTCTCAGCGACTCTACCCCTATTGGAGCTGCCCCTCCTAGGTGGGACTGTTCACTGTTTTGTTGTCAGGTCGTATAGGGGGAGGGGGTGCAGTGCTGCTGGGAATGAGACCAGCTCTAGGATTCGTCCAGTCCTGTGGGCAAGACTCTTGTGAGAGGCTGGAACAGCTTCCTGTGGCATCTTCTGTGGTTTTACCTAGAGTAATGGGAATGAAGGTCCCTGTTGGGATGTCCCTGAGTCAAGTACTCTCTGGGGTGCTGCTGGGACTCCTTCTGATGTCATGGGAAGTAGTTCCCCAGAGGTCACTTCCTGTGATGATAGGACAGACAGGTACTTCCTATGATGTCTCAGTGGACCTTCCTTGAAGGTTACTTCAGCAACATCATGGGGGCATGTACTTCCTGTGGTATCTCCAGGTTATTTCCTGTGACGTCATTGGGATGGAGCATGCACTTCCTAAATTGGGCCATGGCCAGTCACTGACACTCCTTCTCCGCCCGCACCCCTCTTTGGTGGGTCTTGGCCTGGGGGTCTGCCTAGGAGGAGAATAAGGGGTGGGACTTGGAGCATATCTGGAGGACTCTAAGGAAAAAGACCCAATATTGTCAGGGTCATCTCTATCCAAATACACCAAGTCTGTGAACCTGGCAGGGAGGGGTGGGAGATGGAGCTAGTGAAAACTGTTAAAGACCCCCATTCCCACCCCCGCCTTTTGTGTGCATGCTTGTGTCTGCGTGGCTTTGTTCCATTGAGTCTGGTGAGCCAAATGTGTGGTGGCTCTGTCAGGCCATCATGACCCAGTGTAGAGTTCAGTGAGCCACGGTAGGGTCCCTTGAGCCTGAATGCTTCGTGTGGTCTAGTAGATTAGATTGGCTTGTGGTTTCCAGCAAGCTGGAGTACTTTGGTAGTATTGGAGGGATCAGAATGTTTTGGTGCTCTTGCCATGGGCCCTGAGGAGCTAGAAAATTCTGATGGAGTCTGCCAAGCCAGGCAGCCCTGAGAGTTGGTTTGGGAGTGGCTCCTTGAGCACTGCGACTGTGGTCAGCTCTAAGGCCTTGTTGGCAGGCTGAGATTTCAGGGCCTGACAACCCTATGGACTTAGGATAGCTGAGACCCACCTCTCCCCTCATCCATCTCCCCCTCCCCCTTGGAGACCACCTCCACTTCCTCCAGCCCAAAACAGGGCCCCCAGTGCCCTGGTTCCATCATCAGCATCTCTGGGGGAGGGGTACCCCACGCCCACCCTCTCCCCCATTTGTCCCCCTCCTAGGTCTTCCAGACCCTTCTCTACTCCATGGCTTTGGGGGAATCAGGCCTCCTCGTCTCTCTCCCAACAAAGGGAAAGAAGAAAAGCCAGAGACAATTCCCACCCCTAAAGCCTGGGAGACCCCTGCCCCTTGCTAGAGAGCCACCCCCAAATCAAAATGTGAAAATCCCTAGAAAGCAATAGCCTTCAAGGTACCTTGCACTGAATTTCCCACCCCGGCCCTTCCGCCTGATGGGAGGCTGTAGCTTGGGCACTAGGGTGACTTTTTCCATGCCCTCTTCATCTCCAGGGTGGGGGGCAGGCCCCATTTCCCCATCCCCCATCTCCCATCGCTGCTGCCCCCACCCTTAATCTCCAGACTGAACCCAGATGGAGATTCGAGTGCCAAAACAATTCTTGATGTAACTTTGTACATATCTTCTGTGGCGGGGGGGGGGGGGGGGCGGGCTCTTGGGGTTGGAGGTGGAAGTGGCCCTGTGGGCCACTGCTCCCCTCTGCCTCTCAGAAGACCCTATGGTATTTCACAGTATCTCCACCCACAGTGGGTATTGCAGTGTCTAGCTGGAATATGCCCCCTACAGCACCCCCCCCCCAGGCCTTCATGAAGAGGGGAAGGAGCCAGGGAGAGGTAAAACGGTCTGGAAGTGGGGCGGTGGGATTTGAAAGCACTCATTTGCATATCATTTGCATCCTCAGCTGCCCTGGTCTGTCAGATGCTTTCTATAGCCCCTTTCATGGGAGTCTGGGTCCCCATCAGTGGGACCCAGTACTCCTCTCACACAGACACGTCTCTGGAGGCTGGGCCTCCCGAAAAGTGTTCCCTTGGGGTATCTGTGTGACTACCCCCTCCCTATTCACATTTCTCGGGGACCCCCTACCCCACCAGCCAGGGCTATCTGAAAGGTAGTTTGCTAGCTCAGTGAGCTAGTTCACTCACCAGGTTGGTGAGTGGAGAGCCACACACCTTTCCCCGTTTTTACCCTAGGAAATTCACTCTACCATCTTCCCCATCCCTTGAAAGTCTCTTCTGCATTCTGACCTCAATCTTTCGTGCTGCAGTATGTCCAGAGGGGACACAGATGTGGGGTCAGGGATGGGGATCATTGAAAAACCCACCGCCTCTTCCCCCCCCTTCCCTGTTAGCCAATCAGATCTCAGAGACTCTGAGTGGCCTCCTTGCACCCTGCTCTTTGGCACCCAGTAGGTGCTTAATAAGTGTTTGCTGCATTGAATTGTCTCCCTGTTCTTTCCCATTTGCCCTCCAGCTCCCAACATCTTCTTCCAGAGTCTCCCTCCCTCTCTTTCTCTCTTCTTCTTTCTCGGGCTCCCTATGGCTTTCTACTTCCTCTCCTTGTGGCTCCCATTGTTGCCTGTCCTGTCTCTATCTTTGTCTTTTACCCTCTCCTCACTCCTCTTAACTCTCTTTCCTCCCCCACCTTCCCATTGATTAAAAAAAAAAAAGTGCCAAACTTCCTTGGAACTGAGCCGCTCTGGGGGGGAGGGAACCTCAGATAGAGGGGAGGAAATGGGACCATCTCTCTGAGGAGGCCCCTAAGAGGCATTGAAAAAGTCTGTGGACACTTAGCTAAATTGGGTCCCCCTTCCTCACCCCTCCCACCCTGAGTTTTTCTTAGAATCTTTGTAAGAAAAAAAAAAAAAGACAGAAAAAAACTCCCCTTCAGCTAATCCCTAACCTTTTGGATTCCCCAAATTCCACCAGCCGGGGAGAACCCCACTTGCCTCCTTCGGGCAAATCTGTAGAAATTGCGGTGGGGGGGGAGAGACAAGCTCAGCCCCTCTTCTGCTGGCCCCAGGGATTGGTGCCAGCTGGATTCCAGAGAAGGACCTCAAAGCACTTATGAGAAGAAGGGGTTCAATGTGCCAAATTCACCTCCTCATCCCCCGTCTCAGGGGGCTCTGAGCCAACCTGCCCCAGCCACCTTCTTCTGCCCTGTCCCAACCATCTCTCCATGGGCAAGGAGGCTTCACTGCAATAATTATTAGGGGATCAGAAGGTGAAGATCGTGCCATTTTTATCTGCCCTAACGCCTGCCCTGGACTTGTAGGTGGGAATTATTATGGGTACCCCAAGTGGAGTTTGGTAAGAGTCGGCTTATAGACGGTTGGGGACCTACACTTGGAAGAATATGGTACCACTTTTCTCTGAGTGGTATTTCTTCTCCCCCTTCTTAACTCCCAAGTCCCTCAATATCCCCCCTTTCTGTTTCTCTTGCCTATTCCTCCATCGCACGCCCTCCTTATTTTGTTTCTGATTGGTGGCCTACTGTTTGGAAAGTGAGGGGATCCCCCTGCATGGATTATTGCTGTTGCAAGACGAGGATTTGAGGTCGTGATGGCGCTGAGCGGTGGGAAAAGTATTCACTAAGAGTGGCGAAGAGGATGGCAATTTGGGCGTCCAGGCTGCTGATTGGGTGCACACCTCTCGCGACAGCCAGGCAGGCCTTCGCGCTGTTTGCCACGCACCTGCCCCCGCCGACTTTGAACTCCGAGGCCGGCTGTCGCGAAAGCCTGAACCGGATGTCACGACGGGGAGAACGGGATCGCGATGCCCAAGTTGGGGCCCTGAGGGCCGGGGACACAAGTTTACGGCTCTCGTGGAGTCGCGACACCCAGCCCTGCTATCCGATCCCTCGCCACTGCAGTCAGCTGTCTGGACGCCGTGGTGGAGGGGCTTGTCTCCGTGGCGCCGCTGCTGGTGTGTGTAAGGTCCGTCTCAGTGCCCTCTGCCAGTCGCGTTGGGGATTGCTGGGTGGCAGGGAGGGAGATGGGGAACGTCTTTGGGGGGGGCTACGGGGACGGGGGTTGCTGGTATTTAACCCCTTCTCAGCCAGTCCAGGACACTCTTGTCTCCCAGAGATAATTGGGGGGGGACCGCCTAATCCCCCTACCCCACACCTTTCCTCCTCCCTACCCGCTACCCCTCCCCCCAAAACCACCAACCTCTCATCTTCTAAGTGACTCCATCACCACCGGCCACCGGGACCTGCGGCCTCATTGCTCCAGCCCGCCCCACTCGACCGTCAGACTCGCTCATCGAACTCTTTTTGATTAACCCTTTCTGTGTTCATCCCACGGAAAACTGTGTGTCCGGCGAGGGGGAGGGGGGAGGCGAGGGGCAGTAGCTACCTTTCCTCCATCTCCTCCCACCGCCCATGCCTCCCCACTCGCACCCCATCCCATGCCCTAACCCCATCCCTCACCCCTAGGGTCCTCCCTGCCCTGGGGAGAGTGACCTTTATAAATATCTCAGCTGTTTGGCTTTGTCCCTTTCAAAGGCGGGGCCAGGGGCGTGGCCTCCTGCCAGTGGAGCGCTCACTCTGGCCCCACTCCTTTCTGTGCCCACCCCCCACTCCCCACCCCTTCATTGTAAATAGTCACTTTTGTACTGGGTTTGAGCCAGGGGACGTGGGGAGTCATTTTTTTTTTTCTTTGTGTTGGCATCTCAGGGCACTGGAGGCATGGCCCACATCCCGGTTACATTTGGGAGAATCCCAAGGTGTGTCCTCACCCGCCCCCAGTGCTAAGGATTTCAAGATATCAGTATTACTCCTAGAGGGATGCGGTGCACAGATCCCCTGGCAGGGAGATGGGAGAGGCGTGGAAAGGTGTAGTCTGACAGGAATGTCTCAGTTGTCTCCATCTACGAAATGGGCTCGCCCTCCGGGTTCCCTGAGGAGCCTCAGTGAGATAATCGTGGAGTTAGAATCTCTCTTCCCCCTTTCTCTGTTTGGGACAGACAGGGTAGGAGAGTACGGGTGAGGGTATGACCATCTTTGGACAACTGACCACTAAATCCTTACTGGAACCTTAAGTTTGCCTCTCCCCAGGCTTGTTCTCTCTCTTGGAAAATGGGGGGCTTGGAGGACCTGTAAGGTCCCTTGGGTATCCCCAATCCTTAGATTAGCGGCCCAAGCCCAGAGCTGGCCCGCTGCCTGCCGGCCCACCCCTACCTTACATTTCTTGGGCCCAGACCATCCGCCATGTGGCCATGCCTCCAGTGCCTCCATTCAACCCCCTCTAACTGATTCCTTCCATCCTCTGCGACCAGAGACGCCGCCCACCCCCACCCCCACCCCCCACCCCACCACCTCCAGAAGCTCCTGGCTGGGGCCCCGCTGCCCTCTCCTCTCCCCCTCCCCACATTGCCATGCCTGGGCCACGCCCACCCCCACCCACCCACCCCCAGTGTCCGTCGTGTGACCTAGTGCACCATGTATTAGCTTCCATGGCCCCCACCCCGGCCCCCACCACACCCCTCCCCCCCTCCCTCGGCGACTTCACCTTTTTTTGCCGCGATAAACGCCATCTCAGCATCTGTGTCTAATGTTGTCTTTTTTGCTTGACATCACACACTCCTTCTTAACCCATCCCCTTCCCTCTCCCTCCTCCCCGCACCTCCACCCTCATCCTAAATTCTTTCCCCCTTTCCCTCGGGGGCTCTTGGGTATCTAGGGGAGGGGGTGGGGGGACCCCTGAGGATGGGCCCAGGATGGGGAAGGAGGGGAGGGGTGGATTATTCTCTCTGGACTGGGTGAGGACCCAGAGCAAGTGTGCCCGAGGGGAGCAAGCGGCCAGGTTTAGCTTCGGGGGCCTCAGTGTCCAATCAGGAGGGTCGATGCCACCATCACCACCTCATACTCGGCACCACAGTCCCACAAACGCAGGTCCACACACCACATTGCAAACGCACAACCCCAAGTAGAGTCAGGATAGACTAGGGTTAAGGTTTTGGAGTCAGGTAAGATCCGGATTCAGATCCCAGTGCTGCTGTGGAACCCTGGGATTTTTCCCCTCAGAGCCTCCATCTCACTATGTATAAAAAGGAGATTTTTTAATGTTATTTCTATGGTTGATGCTAGGATTCAATACACCATCCACTTAAAAAAATTAGTGAGCACGTACAGTGTGTAAGGCACCTTCCTGGGTCCTAGAGATAAAATCCTTAATGAAACAGACCCAAAAATTTCTGCCTTCACAGAGCATATATTCTACTGGAATCTGGAGATTCTTCTTTGGCACATGGGACTAAAAACAATTCAGGGGTTGCAAACCATCGGCCAGAAGGCTTATCTGGGGCACACATAATCTCATTTGACCTGAACAGCATTTTGTGTGAATTTGGTGCCAGCATTTAAAACCTTGGGAGACTTCTGAAAATATGGGTTGCAAGACCCTCTTGAGAAAACGGATGTGGCATCTCTGGGTGGCCGTAACTGGCTGGAGTGGGCCAGGCACTGCCCATCAGCCAAAGCAGGCAGCCTCAGCCCCTCCTGGCTCTGCAAGACTCTTTTGTGTTACCTGCCCAGCCCCTGGACACATTTAAGTTTGCAACCCTTGTGGTCAGTGCTTAATACTAACATCCTTACATTCTGGAGGTGTCAGGGATGGGTGGGCAGGTGACAATGTGCCAAGGAGGAGGGAAAATGGCATGAGATGGAGGAGACAGGTGAGGCCACACGTGCTGGTTCTGGTGTGACCAGGGCACCTCGTTTCCTCTCTCTGGGTCTCAGTCTCCACATATGAAAAAGACCCTACAAAACTGTACTTAACCTTCTGGAATATTCCAGAAGGATTCCATGAGCACCTCACCCCATCAGTGCCTGACACAGAAGAGATGCTCAGCATGTGGTGGTCACTGTAGAGACCCCTCTGACTGAAAACTAACAATAAAATGACTCCAGGGAAGGACAGAAACCAAGAGGGGGGGGAGGGGAGGAGGGAAACAGACCAGGGACAAAGTGAGAAAGAGACAGTGATGGGAATGAAGAGAGTAGCAGACATGGAGAAGGGTCTTCAACTGCTTGGGGTGTGTTTTTTCGTTCATTCACTCATTCATTCATTCATTCCTTTGTTCAACAGACATTTATTGAGCACCTCCTATGTTCTCAGGCCTAGGGACATGGCAACAACCACGACAAGTCATCATTCTCATGTTGCCAAAACCCGAAAACCCTATCCCCAACTCTTAGCACATAGTAGATGCTCAAAAGTCTACCATTCCTTGCACCACAGGCACCTCTGGTCCTGGCCTGTGGGCCCTCAAGTTTTGCCTGGGGTTCAGAAATATTGCCAAGCCAGGCCATTTTCTGGCAAAGTAGAGGAATTTTCCACCAGGAAGCTGGTAACTTAAAAGGGATTTGGGGGAAAGGGTGGAGTTTGGTCTCTATTCTGCTGTGTGACGTTGGGAAACTCTCTGACCTCTCTGACCCAGGAGGTGGAAAGGAAAGGAGGTGAGGTCGGGATGCAGGTGAGTAATGGGGGATTCCTAACTCCCTCAAAGCCTCCAAAACTTCTCCTCTGGTGGCGGCGGGGGGCGGGGTTTGGGGGTGGGAGGCCTCGATGAGAAGAGAGATGAAGAAAGAAGAAGGAGGAGTTGCCTGAAAGAGAGAGATGGCCCTAGAGACAGGGCGGGGATGGGAGGATGGAGGGAAGAGGGGGTCTAGGCGGGGGGCGGGGGGTGTCTCAGGAACGGTTCTGAGAAGCCATCGAACATCAGAACAAGGTCATGTGGACAGAACAGAGAAGGTAGAGGTGGACTGGGGCAGAGGGAAAGACAAGCACAAAGAGGAGATGAAAAAGAGGCAGAAACAAGACAGAGATGGGGATAGAGTGGCCAGGTATAGTAAATAAAAATACAGTATGTTCAGTGAGATCTGAATTTCAGATTTAAAAAAAAAAAAGAGTTTTCTTAAGTGTAAATACGTCCCATGTAAGATTGGAGCCATACTTACACTAAATATTAGCTGTTGCTTCTCTAAAATCCAACTGTAACAGGGCATTCTGTATTTTATCTTGCAACCCTAGAAGAAAGAGAAGAAAGAGATCAGAGGGGAAACAGTGAAGCCAGGACAACTAGTCAGAGAAGCCAGGTCATCCGAGTCTGCCTCTGCCTCAGTCTCCCCAGCTTTCTGCCACTCAGGTCCCCTCTCTTTTCCACTCAGTCTCCCTCTCTTGCAGACCCTCTCTCTGTTCCCTCCACTCCTCTTAGTTGTTCAGTCTTCCTCTACCCTCAGGAATCAGCCTCAGTCCTCAAAGGTGGTTGGGCCACCACTGTCACTCCCGCCCAGGTCAAGTGGGCTGGTCTTTTGGGGCAAGACCTGAGCGGCAAGTGGCAGGCAGGTGGAGAGTCCGTTCAGGGACACCACACTTTCCTCAGTCAGGGCTGTTGAAGCTTGGGGCTGGGAATAAACATGGGGAGAAAAAAGAGACGTTCTACTGAAAAAACGCTCTGTCACCAGGCCAGGCCTTGGTGAGTCTGGCAAGTCAGGGACCTCCCCAGGGTCCCCTCCAGTCTCCGGCTTCCAGCTCCGCCTTCTGGAAAAGTTTAGTCTCTAAAGGGTCCTCTCCACCAACACTCCGAAGCCAGCATTCTGGGGAGAGCTCTGGGACACTGTTTCTGGCCCCCTCGCCCTTGCCTCTGCTCCTCTCTGCCTCACTTTACCTCCAGTATTTTTCTGGGTGTCTCTGTCACCCCATCTTCCTCCTTCCATTGCTCTTTTTCTCCCCCTCCCTTAAAAAAAAAAAATTATCTCATTGTATCCCTGCAGGGCTCTGTCTTTCTCCTCTTCCCCGCTGGGAGTGGGATCTCTCTGACTCACTTTCTGTTTCTGCCCGCCTCTGCATCTCTTTCTCCCTGTGTACCCAGTATTGCTCGGTGGCAGCGAACAGAATCCACTCCAGCCAGTGTAAATAGAAAAGGACTTACGAAGGGACACAGAGCCTGTCTGAAGAAATATTCTAGGCCGAGCCTTCAAGGCACCCCCAAATCCACCCTCCAGAATTATCCGCCCGGGAACTGCCGCTCCTCCTGCGCGATCGGGGAGCCGGCCGCTGGCTCCGCAATCGCACCAGCTTTGAGAAATAGCTAGGCAGGGCGGCGGCTTCGCAGCTACCTCCCTCCCCGCTGACTTGAGTTAGAAATTCAAGCTTCCCGCGAAGGCATCTGACTTGTGGAACCTAAACCTCCTTCCGGAACCCCACCGCAAGGCATCCTGGGAAGTGTAGTTTTTGGCTTGCCAGTCTCTGCAGTCGTAGGAAAGTGCTGGGGAAGAGTGAAATAGACGCTAGGCGGAATAGATGTTGGGGGGGACCCGTTTTCTCCCCATTATTGCACACACTCTTTCTCTGTCCATCTCCCTTTCTATGTGCCTCTGCTTCTCACCTTCGGCCTTTCTGTTTGTCTCTATTTTTCTCTTTTTTGCCTCTTTTTCACTGCCCAGGTGTATTTCAGTCCTTTCATCTCTATGGCCTTCTCTCTCCTCCTTTGTTGGCTCTGGCTGTGCCGAGCCCCGCGGTGTTCCTGCCTCATCCTCATCCCTATCCCCAGTTCCAGCCCCAGCGTTGAGGGGAGTCTCCCTCTCGGCCCTCACCCCATTGTCAGCTGAACTGGATGGAGGCTCAGACCTTGAGGGAGGGGGACTATATGGGTGCCCCTGGTTCCACGGACAAACTAGGAAGAGAACCCAGGCTTTCGCGTTTCTCAGCTGCTCTCGCTACAGGTGAACGTGAACCAAAAGCTTAGTGAGCTCCTGGCCAGGGCTGAAAAGTGGCCACAGCGGCTTGGGGACAGAGCCATGCCCTCTGTTGACCAGGTGTAATTGAACACTCAACTTGCTCTCCTGAAAGGTGTGGCCACTGCCACCCCACCCCCTCTTCACTATTCTTCCTCATATTCAATCATCTTAGAACTACATGGAAATGAAGCTGAAGCCTTCTCAGGGAGCACATGTTCATTCAAAAAATATTCATTAAGCGTCTACTATGTGCCAGGCACTGTTCTAGACATTGAGTAACAAAAGAGACAACAATTTTCCCTATCCTGGGGAGCTTGTACTCTATGGGAGGAAATGGACAGTAAACAAGATAAATAAGTAAACCACACACTACACTAGATGATAATACATGTGATGAAGAAAAATGAGGCAGAGAAGGAAAACAGAGAATTCTGGAAGAGAGAGGCACTGCAATTTTCAATAAGCTGCATGGAAAGACTTTACTGGAAATGTGACATGTGAGTAAAGACCTGAAGGAGAGTTGGGGGTGGGCATGTGGATATCTGGGGAAGGAGCATTCCAGGCAAAGAAAACAGCAGGTGCAAAGGGCCTGGGGTGGGATGGGCCTGGAGTATGTATGGGCTAGCAAGGAGGCCAGGGTGGCTGGAACAGAGTGAGCAAGAAAAGGGTGGGAGGAAATGAGGTCAGAAAGGCGACAAAGGGGGCCATATTATTTAGGATCTTGGGGGTCAATGTAGGACTTTGACTTTTACTCCTAGTGAGATGGAAGCCATAGGAGGGTTCTGAGCAGAGAGATGTGAGCTGACTTGGATTTTAATAAGATCCCTTTGGGTTGGAGGCTAGGAGAGTAGAATGAACAGAGAGCCTAGGCAGAGGGCAACTGCAGCAATCCAGGAAGAAGATGACGGTGGCTGGACCTGGGGACTGTGGAGGTGGAGAGGAATGGTTGGACACTGATAGAATGTGAAGGTAGCACTCCCAGAATTGACTGGCAGACTGGATGTGGAGAATGAAAGAGAAAGAAGAGTCAGGGATGACTCCAAATCACGTGAAACTCTTAGAACTGGAGTTTGGTTCCAGTTAGGATTAGAAATTAAGAATCAAGCTAAGGCTAAGATTAAGGATCAGTGGCAATCAGTATTGGTGGAGTTTGGTTTGGGGTTTGAAGAGAAGGTTAAGATTCAGGGAAAGATGGCAACTAGCACTGGTATTTGGGTTATGGCCATGGTTGGGGTTAGGGCTAGGTACCCAGGACCTGGATAAAAATTGGGTATAGAGTTAAGACAACTAGACTCAAAATCAAGGCCAGGATTATACCTAAAATCAGAGTTTGGTTCGGATCTAGGACTGGATTGGGGCTGATGCTGGGATCAAGGTCAGGGTGAATCTCTGCTCAGGACCAGGGTTAAGGTTTAGACTTGAGATATAAATGGGTCGGGGTTGCATCAGGGTCAAGGTCATTAGAAAGAGAATTAGGCCAAGACAGTAGTGGCATTAAGGACGAAGTCGAAGTTAGGTTTATAACAGCAATAGAGCTAGGGATTTACCTGCGGTCAGAGTCAGGTTAGGTCAAAGGTGGAGCTGAGACTAAGATTGGGTAAGATTACCTTTAAATGTTGACTTAGCTTTTGGCAGGATGTGGGTTGGGTCCCAATATGAGAGGACATTGCCCCACCATTGGAGATGGATGTGAGTTGAAAATTCAGGAACTTTAGCATGGGGGTCTTGTCAGCTTTCTGTATGGGGACGTAGGGTGGGCATGGTATTAGGTAAGGTAACTTTAGCTGCTGTACCAAATAAACCCTGATATCTCAGTGGCTTAGGACAACGGTAGGTTAGCTCCTGCTGACACAAAAGTACAATGTGGGCCTACAGCAGGTGTCCATTTATGGGCTTCACCATCACCAATGAATGCTGCCTGGGGAAGGGGAAGGAGAAGATAGAGAAGCCTTCTTAACTTCTTTCTGTCCCTTCTGCTAATCTTCCATTCATGAACACTAGTCACTTGGCCCTTACCAGTGATACAAAAGGGACTCTGGGAGAAGAAGAGTGGATTAACAGCCCTGGAATTGATGGGGAAAAATATCCACGGACGGTCTTCAACCCTGGCGTTGGAGGGCTGAGAAGGGGTATGGCCAAAAGTCCAGAGAGATGGCAGAGATTGAGAAGGCAGAGAAACTCAGAGGCACAGAGAAATGGACAGAGACCGCAGAGAGGACGGGAGAAGTGAGAGAGAGGGACAAGAGACTTAGATAGGGGACAGAGACACAAAAGAAAGAGGAGCTAGAGAGATGGGGGATAGAGACCCAGAGAGAGGGAGACAGAGATCAAGAGGGGGTGAGTAGAGACATAGAGAAAGAGAAAAAGAGAACTGAAAATAGAGAAATCCAGGCAGGGTGGCTGGGGGCAGAACCCAGAGGCCCCCTCCTCACCTTCCCTGGAGCCACCCTTCCCCCCCTCCCCCTTCACTCAGTGAAGACCCACTCTGGGTCATTCCAAAGTGACAGCTATATGTAGCTCATTTTCCTTTCCTTTTCCTTTTTCTTTTTTTTAAGTTTTGTATCTTAGAGGCAAGACGGAGCCTACCCAATTCTGACCACCCCTCTTTAAAAACAAAACAAAACAATCATAACGCTTTCCTCTCTTGCTATAGATTCCAGAGATTGGGTGGAACTTTGAGGATGAAGGTAGAAAACAAGTGGCCTTTGGTGAGGGGTATCCCCACATCACCCCAGGTGCCTTTGGCTCTCTTCTCCCCACCGGAAGACTGATCCCTGGAGATGTTTTTGAAATACAGATCACTTACGGACAAAGAGGGGGTGGGCAGAGGTCTCTGGGTCGGCTTCTGCCTACCCCCCAAGGCCCAGAGATTCATGTGTCCCTAGGGCAAGATGTACTTTGCCAACCTACCATGGCAAGACCTTTTTGCGGGCAAATAAAGTCTCCAGGACCCACACCCCTCCACAATCTAGTGACTGCTCAAAGGCTAAGGCATCGAGGGGGCGGGGCGGGAGCAGGTGCTAGACTGGGGTAGACAGCGGTCGCTGCTGGACCCCGTGGAAGAGAAGGCGTGGCTAGAGCGGGAAGGGAGGGAGGTGTGGGAAAGTGTCGGAGGACACACCCAGACCTGGAATTGACAGGTGGGCGTGGCTTCACGGGCTCACGCCTGGGATTGGAGGGTTGAGGCGTGACCACAGGGTGTTGGGCGTGGCTAAGGAACGCAGGCGTCCGGGAGAGGGAAGGGCGCAATCGCTTTCTAGCCCTGGGCTCGCAGGGCTGGGGAGACTGAGTGGTTCCGGAAACCGGGTTCGCGCCGGGGTCTGAGAGTGGATGCCGGGGGTAACCTTGTAACTAGCCCTGGGAACGAAGATCCGTAAAGTATCGATGTAGCTCCTCCAAGCGCTCAGGAATACACGGGGTGGCAAACCGAATTCAGTGAAGCTGATGGAATGTCACCCAGCACACACTGCCGAATGACACACTAGATCGAATAGGCTGCCCTTGAGGACCCCCCCTCCCCCGCCACAGGCTGGGTGGCACCTGAGATGCACCATCTCCTTGAATCCTCCCTCACAAGGCCTTATGAGGTAGAAACTGTGATTATCTCCATTTTACAGACAAGGAAAAGGAGGCACAGAGACGCTAAGTAACTTGCCCGAAATCTCCAGCTAGTGAGCGGTGAGCGGGAGTTGAAGCCATGCAACCTCCTTCCCGAGCCTATGCCCTGATTTACTAAGACTCAAATACTCCCACGGACCCCAGGAGCAAACACAAGGTAAAAAGCAGCAGATGCACACAACGCACACCCTGACTGGATGATCCTCTCCCCCTGCCCACCTTGCCAGCGGTGGGACTCCACATCCCAGCCTCCCCGCCTTTCGAGCCTGGGGTCCTCCCCTGACCCAACAATGCACAAATAATCAAATTTCCAGCCACTGAGCCTGAGACCCTTGGAAAGACCTAGCATGGATTTCAGAGTGTCCTTGACCCCTGAGATTGGGTTAACTTGGAGGGAGTCCTCACCTAATAGCTAAGAAGAGACACTCCAGGTTCATCACCCTTCCTTTGTCATTTACTACTTATGGGATCATGGGAAAGGCTGTCTCTGGTTCTCTTTTTCCTATCTATATAATGAAACATCAAGGACCTTCCTTTTTGGGTTGTGGCAAAGACTGAGTTATCTGTTTATAAAACACTTAGAACACAGCCTGATATAGACTAAGAGCTCTGTAGGTGCTAGTTACTAGTAGATGTGAGTCTCAGTTTATCTGTCTGGGGGGTGGGGCGTGGCATGGACCAAACCAGTCTGAACCCCCTGAAACTGCACACAAAATTGCATGTGTTTACATACAGCTTTTATTAGATTCCCCAGTGGGTCCCCCAAGTGGTAAGAGAATCCACAGAAAGGCACAAAGAGGTGTCTTTCTCCATAACAAGGGACCCCTAATCCCATCACTCTCTGTTTATAACCCCTGCCCTGACCCTAGGCTTCCCATGTAAAATCCACACTACCCACCATGGTCTGCAAAGTCCCACTCCACTGGCCATCAGCCTGATCTTGAGGGGACATGGATTCAGCCTGCCTGGCTCTCCTCCCCCACCCCACCCCATCCCTCGTCCTCTCTCTGCTCATCAACACACCAAATTCTGTCTTGCCTCAGGGACCTTTTACATTTGCTTTTCATCTTCTTTCCACTCAACATCCTACCTAAAATAGCCACACAACTCACCTCACCCCACCCCAGAGTCTCTAACGAGTATCCTATTTTAGAGTCTTTATAGCAAGGAACAACATTCATTCATTGATTTCAACATGTCTTTATAAAGTGTACATGCCAGGGCGCCTGGGTGGCTCAGTTGGTTTAGCGACTGCCTTTGGCTCGGGTCGTGATCCTGCAGTCCCGGGATCGAGTCCCACGCCGGGCTCCCCGCTCGGTGGGGAGTCTGCTTCTCCCTCAGACCCTCTTCCCTCTCGTGCTCTCTGTCTCTCATTCTCTCTCTCAAATAAATAAATGAAATCTTCAAAAAGAAAAATAAATAAATAAAGTGTACGTGCCAGGTGCTGATCTAGGCAACAGACACAGCAGTAAACAAGACAAAGTCGTTGCCTTCACGGGGACTCACACTCTGAACCTCTTTAACTATTTGCTTATTTGCTGCTCTGTTGTCTTCCTCCCCCACCCCACCCCCAAATAAAATGTATACTCCCTGAGAGCAAGGAGCATTCCTGTCTCCTCTCTAACACTTTTTAAAATGTTAAAATGTATCCTAAACAGGATCTGCACATAGTCTCCATAGACTATTCCAGACATTATTGGTAATTCCAAAGAGGAGAAGGCACCTATAGGTGGTGAGATCTGAACACCACCTTAACCAAGGAACTCAGCATCACCGGTAATGACACAAACAGATGTCACGTGCTCCCACGTGCCACCCCCTCCCCACACAGAAAGACAGGAGAGCACCTTTGCCCTATGATTGCCTGAAATGCATACATCTAATCATGAAGAAATATCAGACAAACCCAAAATGAGGGACACTCTACCAAATACCTGGTCTATTTTTTTTTTTAATCTCAAGCTCATGGGAAAGAAAAAAGGTAGGGGACTGTTCTAGATTAAAGGAGACGGAACAGACGTTATCACTAAGTGCAGCATGGATCCTGGATTGAGAAAAATGAAGCCAACAGGTATAAAAGACATTATCGAAATGATTAGGAAAATTTGAATTTCCATATTTGATAATAGTACTCTGTTTATATTTTAAGTTCCCTGAATTGGATCACTGTACTACGGTTGTTTAGGAGAATGTACCTGCTGTTAGGAGGTGCATGCATGCTGAAATATATACCAGAGTGAGTCATGAATGATGTCTGGAGCTAACTCTCAAAAAAAAAAAATATATATATATGCATACATATATATATATATTTGGACATTTGAACTTTGAACACTTGAATTTTTGATAGTATTGGGGTGCTTGGTTGGCTCAGTTGGTGGAGCGTGTGTGACTCTTGAATTTGGGGTTGTGAGCTCGAGCACCATGTTGGGTGTAGAGATTCCTTAAGAATAAAATCTTTTTTGGGCGCCTGAGTGGCTCAGATGGTTAAGCGTCTGCCTTCGGCTCAGGTCATGATCCCAGGGTCCTGGGATCGAGTCCCACATCGGGCTCCCTGCTCCTTGGGAGCCTGCTTCTCCCTCTGCTTCTCTCTCTCTCTCTCTGTGTCTCTCATGAATAAATAAATAAAATCTTTAAAAAAAAAAGAATAAAATCTTTTTTTTTAAAGATTTTATTTATTTATTTGAGAGAGAGAGAATGAGAGATAGAGAGCACAAGAGGGAAGAGGGTCAGAGGGAGAAGCAGACTCCCTGCTGAGCAGGGAGCCCGACGTGGGACTCGATCCCAGGATTCCAGGATCATGACCTGAGCCGAAGGCAGTCACTTAACCAACAGAGCCACCCAGGCGACCAAGAATAAAATCTTTTTTTTAAGGAATATTTGATAGTATTAAGAAATTATGATTAATATTTAGATATACTGTATTACTATACTTTAAATCTTAGAGTTATATACTCTAGTATATGTGGTTGAAATGATGTTAGGGCTGGGGTTTGTTTTAAATAATCTAGCAGGGGTGCCTGGGTGACTCAGGTGATTAAGCATCTGACTCTTGATTTAGGCTTAGATCATGATCTCAGGGTCATGAGATCAAGCCCCATGTGGGGCCCCACTCATTGGGGGGTCTGCTTGAGATTCTCTCCCTCTCCTTCTGTCCCTCCCCTGATTGCACATGCATACACTCTCTTTCCCACTCTAAAATGAATAAATGAATCTTAAATAGTCTAGCAGATGCCAGAGACATGGTGCGAATAGGGATGAAACGAGAATGGCCATGTGTCAATAACAGTGGAGGCGGGGTGATGGGTATTTGAGGCTTCACTAAACCATGTTCTCCACTTCTGTGTGCGTATTAACTGCTCAGGCTGCTATAACAAAATACCATAGACCGGGTGGCTTAAATAATGGAAATATATTTTCTCATAGTTCTGGAAGTCCAAGACCAGGGTTCCATCCAGTTTGGTTTCTGGGGAGAGCTCTCTTCCTGCCTTGCAGACAGCCACCTTCCCTCCTTCTCATGGTGTCCTTATATGTCCTTTCCTATGTGCTGGTGGGGATGGAGAGAGATACAGAGAGAAACAGAGAGAAAGAGTGTGCTCTGGTGTCTCTTCCTCTCTAAAGACACCAATTTTCATCAGATTACGGACCTACTCTTATGTTCTCATTTAACCCTAATTACCTCCCCAAAGACCCCATCACCAAATACCTTATGAATGGGGCAGGAAGGGAACCACAATTCAGCCCATAACAGTGTACGTTTGAAATTTTCCATAATAAAAAGTTGTTCTGGGAGAATTCTCAAATGCCAGTGTGCATTTGAATCATCCAGAGTGCTGGTTTAAAATGCAGCTACTGGAGCGTCCGGGTGGCTCAGTGGGTTATGTGTCTAACTTTGGCTCAGGTCATGATCTCAGGGTCCTGGGATCAAGCCCTGCACTGCACCGGGCTCCCCACTCAGCAGGGAGTCTGCTTCTTCCTCTCCCTCTGCCCCTCCCCCTGCTTGTGCTCTCTTTGTCTATCTCTCAAATAAATAAATAAGTCTTAAAAAAAAAAAGGGCTTTTTAAAACCACTAAAATACAATGATCATGGGTGCCTGGGTGGCTCAGTTGGTTAAGCGACTGCCTTCGGCTCAGGTCATGATCCTGGAGTCCCGGGATCGAGTCCCACATCGGGCTCCCTGCTCGGCGGGGAGTCTGCTTCTCCCTCTGACCCTCTTCCCTCTCGTGCTCTCTATCTCTCATTCTCTCTCTCTCAAATAAATAAATAAAATCTTTAAAAAAATAAAATAAAATAAAATAAAATAAAAATAAAATACAATGATCACACCTAAAAATTTTTGTAGAAAAAATCCTAATAGCACTTGATATAACTGCCATGTCCCCCCAGCGTGTTTGGAACTTTGAGAGGAGTTTTTTTAAGTTTCTTTTTTTTTTTCTTTAGTAATCTCTCCATCCAGTATGGGGCTTGAACTCGTGACCCTGAAATCAAGAGTCACGTGCTCCTCCTAGTGAGCAGTGGGGCGCCCCAAGGAGCTTTTAGTCTTATGGTGAAGAATTTTTCGTGGTGGGAGATTAGGCCAACAACTACAGATGGCAACTGTTCAATCTCATGAAAACAAAAGTTGTCCGAGAAAAGACATGTAATCACAACATACTATAAGGCTCAGTTGGGGACGGGATTTTACTTAGTCATAATAATATAGGCATGAATACTGATCTCATAATAAACTGGGAAGCAATTCTACAGTGAGGAAGGAGAGGGTGGGTGTCTTCAGGGGAAGGGGTGTGTGCGTAAGAAACTCCATCACCTTCCACCATGGAAGTCAATGGATAATGTGAAATAGAAAAATAAGAAGTAGCAATTTAAACTAACGTTATCTAGCATCCTGGGAGCAAAATACCAAAAGAAGGGGTTATAAGAGTTCAAAGTGGTTGGGTTAGGAATAAAAATTAAAAATTAAATTAAAATAATTGACATCAAACACACCGGGGGTCCTCACTGTGGAGTGTCCATAGAGCCTCTCTGAAGAGTGGGGGTCCTTGAACCCACAGGGTTGTGTGCTTGTGTATATTTTGTTCAAAGAAGTGGGGTGCTGGACTCTGGAAGGGGAAGGGTTCTCTGAGATGAGGCAGTTGGGGGAGGCAGGGCCATTAGGATTTGTGAAGAGCCTAGCACATGAGACCACCCCACCCCCAAGGAAGCTCAGGGCCCCCCAGAGAAGGCCAGACTGTTGCCTTAAAAGGAAGCAGAAGGCACATTCCATTTGGGTCATCTGAAGAGTTGTCATTGACAAGGGTGTAGCTAAACCCCAAAGGATGGTGCAGTACCCTGGGGCAGGTAACTTGGGGCACAGTTGCCACTCCAGGCTGGGAACTGTGAGGAGAGGAAATGGGTGGGGGGAGACATTGGCTGAATCCAATGGGAAGCCGGATCCCATTGATGCATCTGAGACAGAGCTGGGAAGAGAAGGGCAGCTGTGGATCTGGCAGGAACTAATGCAAGCTACCCACAGCGGGAAGCGCAGGGACAGACTGGTATGTCAGATTCCATTCTTAATCAAAAGGGAGGATGATAATAGCCAGGCTCTGGGCTCCAGAGAAACCTCTCCCCTGCTTCCCTGGCAGACCCCCTAATCTCTTCCTTGCTCCTCCCCAAGTGTTTCTCTCTCCTCACCATCCCCTGCTCCACCTTCTGAAGTGTTTCTATGGTGGTGAGGGTGGTTCCTGGAAATGACAAAGCAGCCACACTGGACCACAGAATACAAATGAGTAATCGACATAAGAAAAGATGCTCAGGGGCACCTGGGTGGCTCAGTCAGTTAAGCATCTGGCTTCAGCTCAGGTCATGATCCCAGGGTCCTGGGATCGAGCCCCATTTTGGGCTCCCTGCTCAGTGAGGAGTCTGCTTCTCCCTCTTGCTCGCTTGCTTGTGTGCGCTCTCTCTCTCTGTCAAATAAATAAAATCTTTAAAACAAAACAAGTAATCAGCATAAGAAAAGATGCTCAGGGGTGCCTGGGTGGATCAGTCAGTTAAGTGTACCACTCTTGGTTTTAGCTCAGGTCATCTCAGGGTCCTGAGATTGAGCCTCACATCGGGCTCCACACTCAGTGTGGAGTCGGCTTGGGATTCTCTCTCCCTCTCCCTCTGCCCCTCTCCCTCCTCATGCCCTCTCTCAAATAAATAAATAAATCTTAAAGAAAAAAAAGAGAAAGAAAGACATTCACCTTAGTGAGCTTGAACATGATAATAAAACCAGTAATGACCTTTAGGAAAGGTTGTAACATGGAGAAGTTGTGGTCTGACCATCTTCTTAAAGATAATAGGTTGGCAAGTTTAGTTTTTTCTGCTTTGGGCAATGGCAGGTTGAATTTTTTGCATCAGCCCTCCCACTTAACACAAGGGAAATGCTGGCTATCTGTATTTTTTCATCTCAGAAGCACTGGGGGGAAAATAGTTTGACCGTTTGTTCTAATACAAATCAGGCACTTACCACAGAACCCAGCAATTACACCGTGGGCACTTTCCCAGAGAAATGAAAATACATGTTCATACGTACAACTGGCTCATGAATGGTCATGGCAGCTTTATTCAAATAGCCAAAAATCAAAAACAATCTGGATATCTTTCAACAGGTGAACGGTTAAACACACTGTGGGACACCCATGCCATGGACCGAGACTCAGCAATAAAATGGAATGAACTCTTGGCACATAAAACAGCTTGGATGAATTTCCAGAGAATTATGCTGTGTGAAAAAAAAAAAAGCCAATCCCAAAAGGTTGCATACCGTATTATTCTATTTCTGTAACATTCTTGAAATGACAAAAATCATAGAAATGGAGACTAGAATATCTTGCCAGGGATTAAGAAGAGGATAGGAGCCAGGAGAGAAGTGAGCACGCTTATAAAAGGGCAGCCAGTGATCCTTGGGGTGATGTAAATGTTCTGTATCTTGATAATGGGTAGATATGCAAACCTACACGTTATGAAACTGCATAGAACTAAACATACACACACACCGATGGGTTCAAGTAAATGCAAAATCTGGACATGATCTGCGGATTGTATCAATGTCTACATCCTAGATGGGGTATTATATTATTGTTTTGTAAAATATTATCATTTAGGCAAACTGAGTTAAGAGTACACAGGATCTCCATTATTTCTTATGACTGGATGTGGACTCTACAGTTTATCTTAAAATAAAAAGTGTAATTTTTAGGGGCACCTGGGTGGTTCATTCGGTTAAGCATCTGCCTTTGACTCAGGTCATGATTCCAGGGTCCTGGTATTGAGCCCCACACCGGGCTCCCTGCTCAGCGGGGAGCCTGCTTCCCCCTCTCCTTCTGCCCCTCCCTCCACCCATGCTCTCTCTCTCTCAAATAAATAAAATCTTTAAAAAAAAGTTTAATTTTCAAAAAAGCATTGATGAGCTGTAAACACAGACGGGATAAAAACCTGCAGAGTTTATGGTATAAACAGAGATGCAAGAATATACAGAAGGTGCTGTCTCCTAGGAGTGTTTTCTGGGCCTACACAAATGGGTTTCATACTGTGGCCCCCAGGGTCAAAGGCCCAGGGCCTGGCCAAGAAAGGAAGTAGGATGGAAGACCCTCCCACATTAAACTGGGACCCCAATGCGTCTTTCCGAGTTAGGGCAAGTCAGATCTAAAGCTGCCCCCCTCCCAGAGCCAGGAGCAACAGCCTTGACACTAAGCAGAACAGGAGAAGGAAATTTTCCAAAAGTCCCTGAGAAGTTGTGGCCTCAGAATGACTCAGGAGCAGATTGCCACCCCTGGGACAGATAACTGGGTGAGTCAAGGGACATTAAGGCAGAACTGGGTCTGAGGTGGCTCTGATTGCAAGTGTTGCCCAAGAGCTCGGGCCAAAGCAAACACAGCCTCCAGTGGTGGTGGTGGTGGCAGTGGCGCATCCCTATCAGGACTAGGGGAAATCCCACAATCAAATGTAAACATCAGTGATCATCAGTCAGAAATAATTGGGCCACAAGGAAATACTGCAACACCAACCAGAGCTGAGAGCACAGAACAGGTGTGCTCAGACTTCTGGTGCTGGAATGATTAGACACCGGTTTTAAAAATTCTGCTTACCACGTTGAACTAAGGACATGCACACTTGAGAACATCTGCTGGAAATTAGGAAACCATAAAAAGTGACACTGTCTTTCAAAAGATAACCAAACAACTAGAAATGAAAAAGACGAGCACCAAAATTTAAAACTCCACAGGTGTGTTTAACAGCTGGGTGGACCCCACAGAAGAGAAGGCGGAAGAAATTATCCAAGATACAGCACCAAGAAAGGGAAAATTGAAAACACAGACGGAGAAGCTAATAGATAATCTAGGGAAAAGGTCTAACACATATACTTAATTCCAATCCTAGAAGGAAAGGAGAGAGAGAATGGGGCAGAGGTAATATCTGCAGAATGGCTGAAAAATTTCCAGAACCGATAAAAGACATCAGACTATAATTTGAAGAAGCCAGCAAATCCAACACAAGACAAAAAGGAATGCACACATTGAGAACTCATAGTAAAACAGTTAAAAGCAGCCAGGAAGGAAATAGATTACTTTCAGCAGAAGGATGTTAAACTGGAGGTGACTTTGGGGCACCTGGCTGGCTCAGTCAGAAGAGTGTGAAACTCTTGATCTTAGCATGGTGAGTTTGAGCCCCATGTTGGGTGTAGAGAGTACTTAAATAAATAAAACTTAAACAAAAATGGAAGTGAGATCCCAATACCACCAGTGGAAGTCAAGAGAACATGAAATGAAATCTCCAGTGTGATGAAAGAATATAACTTCAAATGTAAAATTTTATACCCCGCAAAAATAACTTTTAAGAATGTAGGTTTGGGGGTCGCCTGGGTGGCTCAGTTGGTAAAACATCTGCCTTCCGCTCAGGTCAAGATTCAGGGTCCTGGGATCAAGTCCCACAACGGGCTCCTTGATCGGGCGTCTGCTTCTGCCTCTGCTGCTCCCTCTGCTTGTGCTCGCTCTCTCTCTCTCTCTCTCTCACTCTCTCTCTGCCAAATAAATAAAATAAAATCTTTAAAAAAAAAAAGAGGAGGAGGAGAAGAAGAAGAATGTACGTTTAGGGCACCTGGCTGGCTCCATCAGAAGGGCATGCAACTCTTGATCTCGGAGTGGTGAGTTTGAGCCCCACATTGGGTAGAGAGATTGCTTAAATGAATAAATAAAAATTTGTATTAAAAAAGAGTGTAGGTTTTATTCGTTTAGTAGGGCCATCATAACAAAATACTGCCTGAGTGGCTCAACAGAAACTTATTTTAGAGGCCACATGTCCAAGATTATGGTGTCAGGAGGTCTGGTTTCTTCTGAGGCCTCTGCCTGTGGCTTGCAGATGGCCACATGTGAAACATGGTATCCTCATGTCGTCTCTCCTCTGGGAACCATGGTGCCTCTTTGTGTGTCCTAATCTCTTCTAATAAGGACACCAGTCAGATTGGATTAGGCCCATCCTAACTGCCTTATTTTAACTTAATCACCTCTTATTTTTTAAGATTTTATTTATTTATTTATTTGACAGAGAGAGACACAGCGAGAGAGGGAACACAAGCAGGGGGAGTGGGAGAGGGAGAAGCAGGCTTCCCGCCGAGTAGGGAGCCTGATGCAGGGCTCGATCCCAGGACCCTGGGTTCATGACCTGAGCCAAAGGCAGACGCTTAACAACTGAGCCACCCAGGCGCCCCTCACCTCTTTTTTTTTTTAAGGTTTATTTATTTATTCTATTTTTTTAAAGATTTTATTTGTTTATTTGAGAGAGAGAGCAAGCACAAGCAGAGGAAGAGGCAGAGAGAGAGGGAGAAGCAGGCTTCCCGCTGAGCAGGAGCCCAATGCAGGGCTCGATCCCAGGACCCTAAGATCATGACCTGAGCTGAAGGCAGACACTTAACCGACTGAGCCACCCAGGTGTCCCTTATTTATTTATGAGAAAGAGAGAGACAGAGCGAGCACAAGCAGGAGGGGTAAAGGGAGAGGGAGAGAGAATCTCAAGCAGCCTCCGAGCTGAGTGTGGAGCCTGATGCGGGGCTCCATCCCAGTACCCTGAGACCATGACCTGAGCTGAAACCAAGAGCTGAAGCTCAACCACTGCACCATCCAGGCACTCCCTTAATCACCTCTTTAAAGGCCCCATCTCCAAATGCAGTCACATTCTGAGG
This sequence comes from Eumetopias jubatus, assembly GCF_037043125.1. Lineage (NCBI taxonomy): Eukaryota > Metazoa > Chordata > Mammalia > Carnivora > Otariidae > Eumetopias > Eumetopias jubatus. The sequence continues at coordinate 55,445,937 of NW_028274816.1, read as the reverse complement.
TGTTGGGGGCTAGGGCTTCAACATATGAATTTTGAGGGGACACAACTCAGCCCATAACATAGGTAACATAAAAAATATTTTCAGACTACAAAACTGACAGAGTTCATCACCAGCAGATCATCATTAGAGAAAATTATAAAGGATATTCTTTGGGCAGAATGCAAGCATGACCCCAGATAGAAGGTGTGACATGCAAGAAAGCATGAAGAGTAAAGAATGGGATACATCTATACAAAAACATATATATATATACATATATATATATATGGGAATATATTCATTTAAAATAATAATGTTGGGGGCACCTGGGTGGCTCAATCATTAAGCGTCTGCCTTCAGCTCAGGTCATGATCCCAGGGTGCTGGGATCGAGTCCCACATCAGGCTCCCCGCTCAATGGGAAGCCTGCTTCTCCCTCTCCCACTTCCCCTGCTTGTGTTCCCTCTCTCACTATCTCTCTCTCTCTGTGGAAAAATAAATAAAATCTTTAAAATAAAATAAAATAAAATAATAATGTTGGGGCACCTGGCTGGCTCAGTCAGTAGAGAATGTGACTCTTGATCTCGGGGTTGGAAGTTTGAGCCCCACGTTGGATGTAGAGATCACTTAAAAAAATAAAATCTTAAAATAGAATAAAATAGTAATGTTAATGTCTAGTGGGGTTAAAATAAAATAGAAGAGAATAGGCTTAAAATTGCAGACAGTAGTAACTCATATGTTGGGAACAAATTAAGTGGAGTTAAAGTATTCTAAGGGCCCTTCTATTATCCAGGAGTAGATGAAAGTTTAAATATAGATTTCAATATGTTAATTATGCATTTGTAATTTCTAGGCTAACCACTGAAAGAACAGAAACACATAACCTCCAACTTCTGTTGGGGGTGGGGGATGAGAGTTTAATGATTAAGAAAAAATGCTCAGTCAAACAAACAAACAAAAAGAGGAGAGAAACATCAACAGTCAGGACAAATAAAAAGTACAAAATAAAATGGTAGCGTTAACCCCAATATATTACTAATTATGTTAAATATAAGTGGATAAATCAGGTAAAAGACAAGGACTATCACACTGGAAATTTTATATGAGATAGCTCACAGGACACAACTCAATACATAGACGAAATTTTCTTCTATAAAATTTTTTCTTTTGAAATAATGTTTTTGAAGTAGGCTCCACACCCAGCATGGAGCCCAACGTGGGGCTTGAACTCACAGCCCTGAGATCAAGACCTGAGCTGAGATCAAGAATCAGACATTTAACTGACTGAGCCACCCAGGCGCCCCTGAAATAATTCTAGATTTACAGAAAAGTTCAAGATAAAGTAGAGAGCTCCCATGTATACTCACCCGATTTCCCCTAATTTAAACATGTTACACAACCATCTATGTTTATCAAAACTCAGAAATTAACATTGGCACAAAAGGTACCGATGAAACTATAAACTTTATTCAGATTTCACCAGTTTTGACACTAATGACCTTTTTCTCTTGCACAATGCAATCCAAGATATCACATCAGACTTCATCTCTATCTCTCCTTTGACTCCTCAATCCATGACAGTTTCTAGGTCTTCGCTTATTTTTCATCTTTGAAGAGTACTGGTTAGATATTTTGTAGAATGCCCCCCCACCAATTTGGGTTTGTCTGATGTTTTCTCATGACTGTAGTTCTAGATTTTGGGGGAAAATATCACAAAGGGATGATGCCATACTTATCTATCCTATTATGTACATGGTATCAGTGTGACTTCAGGGGTCATGTTAACTTTGATCACCTGGGTAAGGTGATGTCTGCCAGGTCACATCCCTCTAAAGTTCCCATTTTTCCCTTTTCCATACTCTACTCTTAAAAGTAAGTCTTTCAAAAAATATATGGAAATAATAGTTACGACTTTAGCAAAAATATTGGATTTTTGGTACTTTAAACTATAAAGCCGTACCAAAATACCAGAATGCTGAAAAGCTGTGTTGCAATCACCACCAGTTCCCATACACCTTTCCTCCAGTTTCTCCCATTTCCATCTTGGTCTACTTAATTTTTGCTCTGTCTAGAAGTTCTGGGTGGTTGCAGTCCGAGTGGTTCAAGATGAGTCTGGAAGAAAACTGAGTAACTATTTCTTGGAGTAAGAGGGTCAGCGATGTACAGGAAAAAAAGAACCCTTGGCTGGGGCAGGTCCCTACCCCAATCCTCCCCAATTCTGCCCTAGTTTTATTCTCATTCATTTAATCCACCCAAACTTCCCTGAATGTCCAGCCGGGTGTGGGGCAGTGCTAGGGACAGAGCTGTCATTAAGACATTCCTGGCCTGGCACTCACGTGGCTTCCAGTCCTGCGGGGGGAGACAGACCCATCCCCCAGACAGTAACAACCTCGAGTAAGCAGGGCTGGGATGGAGTGAACACAGGGGGCTGCAGGAGCCCAGAGGAGGCATCTGACCCAGCCTGGTGGTCTGGGAGGACTTCCTGGAAAAGGGAGCACCCAAGCTGAGATTTGAAGGAGAAAGAGAAGTTAGTGGATAGGAGTGTTTCAAGCAGAGGGACTAGCATATGCCGTGGCCCGGAACGGAGAGAAAGCCTTGAGTGTCTTCTGAAGTTCAGATAATGACCATGACCTTCTCCTGCTCACAAAGCTTCCTAGGCTCCCCAGGCGCCTTGTTAACACATAGTTCAAATTCCTTAGCTTGGCATTCATACATTCCTTCAACAAACATTTACCTAGTCAGTGTTCTCTGATGGTTGTAAAGATCAAAGTAATTGCTAATATTTGTTGAAACAGCTACAGGGTGTCAGACACTGTTCAAAGCACCTATTGACTGATTAGCATGTGTTAACTCCTCACGGAAATCCTTAAGATGTTTCTCCTGTTCATGGCACAGCCAGATTGAAGAACTTGTGACAGCAATCACAGGAAGTAGGAGAGCTGGGATTCAAACCTGTGACTCCAGACCTCATGCTATCTCTGCTTCAACTCAACGAAGGCGTGGACTGTGGGGAATTGTGGAGATGCATTACATTTATTCACGCATCCCTACTGTCCAGGATGTATTAAGCCTGGAAATACTGTAGAGAATATTACCCAGACACTGCCCTGTGAGGCTCATGCTCTAGGAAACTAGCTAATGTTAAACTAGATGATCAACAGGGTAATGACAGAGTAAAGAAATAAACGAGGGAGAGACAGAGGACCTGGGGGTGAGAGGGTGAGCTGTCGAGAGCATGGCCAGGGAAGGCTGATTTGGGCTTGGGCCAAGATTTGGTTGGAGCTAAGGAGCTGGCTTTACAAAAAAAGGGGGGGGGGGAGAAGAACAGTTCAGGGAAGGGGAAAACAGCAAGTACAAAAGCCCCGTGGCACATCTGAGGGTCAGAAAGGAGGCTTGGATGGCAGGAGAGAGATAGGAGATGAGGTCAGAGAGATCACAGTGGAGGCCATGGGCGCAAGAGGGGAGTGTGGACATGGCATTTAGGGACCTGAAGGCCATGGTTAAGTTTTGGGACCGTATTCTGAAGTTCACAGAGAATGAGAGGTTTGAAGCAGGAGTGACACGACCTGATTTGTATTTTAGAAACCTTATTCTGCTGCTATGTGATCTTCAACATCCAACAGCTTCCTTCCCCTTCTCTACCCACACCTGCCCAAGACACCATCACCCCTCCCACAGACTGAACTGGGATCCTGGCTTCTACCCTCAACTCCCATAGTCTTTTTCCCCACCCAGCAGCCAGATGGACCCCTTAGATCTTGAATCTAATCATGTCCCTTCTCTGCTGAGAAAACCCACCCTCCATGGCTCCCACCTCACTCAGAGCACAAGCCAAATTTCTTACAGTAGCCCACAGGGTCCTGCATCATCTCTCACCTCCCCCTGCTCCCCCTCTCAATCTAGCCAACCATGATGTTCCTTGAATACCTAAGTCATGCTCTGACCTCAGGGCCTTTGCACTGGCTGTTCCCTCTGCCTGAGATGCTCTTTCCCCACATGTCTATAAGACTCCCTTGCTGGGCGCCTGGGTGGCTCAGTTGGTTAAGCGACTGCCTTCGGCTCAGGTCATGATCCTGGAGTCTCTGGATCGAGTCCCGCATCGGGCTCCCTGCTCAGCAGGGAGTCTGCTTCTCCCTCTGACCCTCTTCCCTCTCGTGCTCTCTATCTCTCATTCTCTCTCTCAAATAAATAAATAAAAAATCTTAAAAAAAAGTTTATAAGACTCCCTTGCTTACCTCCTCCAAGAGACCTTCCCTGACCGCTCTCTATCTCCCTACCCCCCTTATTTTTTTCTCTATAGTACATAGCCTTACCCAATATATCATCTATCATTTGTTTGTCTTATTTGTTATCTTTATAAAGTTCCAGCTCCATGAAGGCAGGCATTTCTGTATGTTTTGCTTATTTCTGTATCTTCAGCACCTAGAAGAGTGCCAGGCACACATTGCGTAATCAGTAAATATTTGTTGAATGAATGAGCAAATACTCTCCCCAAATTTCTATGCCAGCCACCGGAATACGTATCCTGTTATTCTTATTTTCTGTCTCTTGTTTCCATCTTTCTCTGCTGGAGCCTCTCTCCTGCATCACCCTGAGTGTGAGGGTGTCCTTCTCTCTCTGCAGACCTGCATTTGAAATCCAGGTTCACTGGACATCGATAAGAGATGTTGCCCCTCTAAGCCTCAGTTTCCTGCTCTGTAAAATGGGGATATTAGAAGACTACTTGTCAGAGCTGTTGGGTGGCTTCCATGAGATCCAACTGGCCAGTACTCAGCAGAGAACGTGAGGACAATGGCTGTGACTTCCTTGTTCCTGGGGGAGTCTCTCACCTCTCCGTCTTTCTTTTTTGTAAGATTTTATTTATTTATTTATTTAAGAGAGAGAGAGCATGAGCAGGGGGAGGGACAGGGGAAAGGGGCAAGCAGACTCCCCTGCTGAGCAGGGAGCCAGTGCAGAGCTCCCTGTGGGGGCTCAACGCCAGGCTCAATGTCAGAACCCCAAGATCACGGGGGTTAGACACTTAACCGCTTAACCCACTGAGCCACCCAGGCGCCCCCTCCCCTCCCCGTCTTGGTCTCTGCACAAGCATGCCCCTCGGTCCCTCTGGGAATCCTGACCGCCACTCATCTGTGTCTCCCCCACTTTCTCTGGGTCCCCCTGCTCCTGACTCACCCCTGCCCCACCCGCCCCTCTCTGACTTCCAGGCACCAGGCTGAGAGGGAAACTCACAAGTAAACAAGGCAGCCTTGGAGTCTGGAGACAGGACGGCCATGGTGGGGGTGGGGGATGTGATGGAGTAAACACCACGGCTGATGAATTTCTCATCAGTATCATCTCTACCTTTCCCTCAGTACACAGCCCCAGCCACTCCAGGGAAGAAGGTTTGTCTGAGGAGGGACGTCCTGCAGTTACTGATCCAGTAAAATACCACCAGGAGGGGGAGGAAAGGTAGCCATGGCCCTAATAACAGAGTCCTAGAAAAAAGCGAGGGCGGGTAGGGGGTGGGGGTGGGGCGCGGGATAAGTAATAAAGAAAAAAAGAAAAACAGACTTGCAAACAACAGAATCTGAGTCTCCAGACAGTAGGTGCCATTATTAAGAGAAGTCATGGAACCTCGAAACCCCCATTTGTCCGTAGTCACCCTCACGCATGCAGCTGATGCCACAGCTGCGACGACCACCACTCGGTCCCCGAGTCCCTGTCCACACGCAAGGACTCACACCTGCTGAGCGAAAGGTCCTGACCGTGACTTTGTGGAGAGCACTTAGCCCAGAGAACCCCATATTTGTCCTGGCCCCTCCCTCCAGGAGCCTTGTTCTTCCACATGGTAGATTCCGGTCTCTTCTGCCTTCAAGAAGGTCCATCCTTGGCGAGTAGGTCTCATGTGTTCTACCAGTGAAAATCTATGTGGCTCAGCTACCCCATCCTTCCCAGTTTCCCACCTCATCCTACAGTCCCTACACTGGGCAGATCCCACCCCGCTCCCCTGCTTTTTTGGGGGAGGGGAGTAGAGAGAGAGAGAGAATCTTAAGCAGGCTCCACGCTCAGCACGGAGCCCTACATGGGGTTCGATCCCACGACCCTGAGATCGTGATCTGAGCCAAAATCAACAGACACTTAGAACTGACTGAGCCACCAGGCGCCCCAGCCCTGCTCTCTGCTAACCACTTTTGCAGACTTTCACAGGAATGGGAGGATGTCCTGAGTTCAGCTCCAGCCTACCCTCACTCTCCATATAACCTTGGACAAGCCCCTCCACCCCTCTGTACTTCCCATTGCTCATCTGTAAAATGGGGCTCTTAATACACCCTAGTTTACAGGGTCTGGGTAGAGCATGATGCTGACCCAAAGGAGATGCTCAGTAAATAAGGGCCCTTAAAATTATCGCCTTAACTGTGTCTTAATTATCCTAGCTAATATTTAATAAACACATCCAATGAACCAGGCTCTGTGCTTTGGGGCAGGTGCTGACGTCATTCCCTCTTGACAGATGGGAAACTGAGGCTAGGAGTTAAGTAATAAGCCCACTCGGCAAGCAGGTGGTAGAGCTGAGCTAGAATCCGGGGTTGATTACTGAGCATTTATCCATGATGCTGTCCACCAACTGACCTGGGGTGTTTTGTGCTCAAGTCACCCCACTGCCTGACCCAAGGACCCCAACACTCTAGAACAGAGAGGTCTGACTCACTTCTTCGGGGAGGTGAACCAGCAGAAGACTTCACAGCTCACTGTATAACCAGGGTGTACTTTTATTTATGGGTTTCCAGAAAGTGCTTAGTGTGCACATGAATCCAGGGACCTTGGCCAGGAACCGTAGCTTGAACTGAATTCTTGAATCCTTCCCATCCAGAGGCCTGTTTCAACTTCTGCAAAATAAGAAAGTGGGGCAAGCTAGACCAGGTGGTCTGGAAGACTCTATGGAGCGCTTGGATGCATTCATTTATTCATTCATTGTGATGACAAGTATTTATCGAGGTGGTATAGGGCAGTGGTTAAAGGCAAAGACTTTGGACTCTGGCACATCCAGGTTGGAATCCCAGCTCTGCTGCTTGCCAGCTGTGTGACCATAGACAAGTCACTTAACCTCTCTGAGCATCAATTGCCACCTTTGCAAATCATGACTAATAAGAGCACTTGACTGAAGAAAGGGATGAGGGTTAAGTGACTTGAGATGTGTACGGGGCCTTGTGGGGACAGCCTCAGCCCTGGCCTCAGGGGCCCACAGTCCAGAGGGAAAGACAGACCCATCCCCAGTCAGTGGTAACTCAGAGTGGGCAGGACTGGGATGTGGTCACCTAGAGAAGTTGACCCAGGGATTCAGCCTGAAGGTCAAGAGGGTTTCCTGGAGGAGGAGACATTAGAACTGAACAGTGACAGCCATTGTAAGCACTCAAGATACAGGAGTCACCCATGTGCAAACTTATAATTGGTCTGTGGACATTTAGAGCAAGGAAATAGAACGTGGTCTGGAGAGTCAGGTCACCTCCATCCATTCATTCATCTTTTCCTTTTTTAAGATTTTTTTTTAAGTAATCTCTGCACCCAACATGGGACTTGAACTCACAACCCCAAGATCAAGAGTCGCACGCTCCACCGACTAAGCCAGCCAGGTGCCCCCATTCATTCATCTTGTTAATACCTCCTGCTCTGCTCAATGCCCAGCCCTGAGCTGGGCAACGCTGGGGACACATCAGCGCCTGAGACAGCCCTGGCCCTGACCTCCCAGGGCTCATGGGTTCGATATCTGAGGACAAATCTGTCCTTGGGAGAACAAGTCATTAACCAAATCATTACTTCAAAAGGAAATTACAGAAAGCTGGGAAATCATATGGCAAGAAAACCTTTCCTGTGACATTCATGAATTCCTCCCTTTGTTGCCTCCCAACCATGAGCCCATCCACAGAAAAAATACATTAACTCAATAAGCATTTATTAAGCTCTTTCTGAAAGCATAACATGGTGTTTACCGTTAGGGATTTTTAACAGACTTTGTTCAGACTTTCCTTCCTGACCAAACTGAGACAATGTGAGCTGATGGGGACAGCCCCACTGCCCCTATCCAGTCAACAGCAAACAGAGGAGTGTCCTAAAACATATTTCTCTTATGTCCTTCCCCTGATTATAGCCTTCAGTGGCTCCCTGTGGCTCTGAAGGCAAAGACCGATGGGCTGACTTTGGCCTGTATCACTGGTTCTTACTCTGTAAGACCCAACACTTGCTTTATCTAACATTTTGAAATGCCTCTTTAATATTCTGAAATTAGGGGCGCCTGGGTGGTTCAGTCGGTTAAGCGTCTGCCTTGGGCTCAGGTCATGATCTCGGTGTCCTGGGATCGAGCCCTGAGACGGGCTCCCTGCTCAGCAGGGAGTCTGCTCCTCCCTCTCCCTCTGTGATCACTCTCTCTCTCTGTCCCTCTGACAAATAAATAAATAAAATCTTTAAAAAAATAAAAACAGGGGTGCCTGGGTGGCTCAGTTGTTAAGCGTCTGCCTTCGGCTCAGGTCGTGATCCCAGAGTACTGGGATCGAGCCCCGCATCGGGCTCCCTGCTCAGAGGGAAGCCTGCTTCCCCCTCTCCCACTCTCCCTGCTTGTGTTCCCTCTCTCACTGTGTCTCTCTCTGCCAAATAAATAAATAAATAAAATCTTAAAATAAAAATAAAAATAAAATAATAATAATATTCTGAAATTAAACTCATAGGTAATATAGCCCACCAACACACAGGTTGTATTTTCAAAAATTAATATCCTGTCTTAATTGAGCTACAAAGGGGAAATAAAAGACAGCCATTTATAATAAAATAATAATCCGTTTTCATGTATGGATGCTCAGAAAAGGCCAATCTAAAACACATCTCACTTGGCAGATACTAGCATCTCTGTGTAGACTCCCACAAATGAGGCAGGGACAAACTGTGTTTTGTTTGGACAGTTGCCACAATCAGCATCGCCTGGGGTGGTGGGGCTTCTAGAAATAATGAACAGCTCTGAATAACAATGTACGCAGTGGTTGTGTCCCAGGAAAAGTCAGTGTATCCGAAAATACCGTGAAAGCACTAGTGTTTACATGCAACAGTGAGGCTCTAGACCCAGATCATCACAAATGCATTTTTTTACATATATGGGTGTCCAGTGGGGACACTGGATGGTTAAATAGGGCCCAAGACAGATCTTGGTCATGTGGATTGTTGAGATATCCGGCATCCCTGGTCCCTGCCCACTAAATCCAGTCACACTGCCGATCACCGTGACAAACCCAGTGGGCCCCAACCATTGCCAAAACAGCCCCTAAAAGCAACCCACAGTCTGGGATCTTGGGATCCTCTCTCTGTTCCATCCACCCCACCCCCTTTGTTGTCCCCAAACTTCAGGCCTCCATATCCTGTGTCCCTCTTTCTGGGAGGTTCTTTGTTATGGTCTCAGCTTCTAGGCCACTTCCCCCCAGCCCAGTCTCCCTCGGAGCACCCTGTCTGTATGCAATTGGGTGTTTTTGGTCTATTTTCTCATTTGCTGGCTGTTCCCCCAGTGGGCTGGTAGCTCGTGAAACAGGCACCAGATTCGGCGTGGTCACTGCCGAGTTTCTAGCATCCCACGGAGTGGTCAAGGGGACAGATGAAGGTTAGTGGAGAAAGAATTCCTGGAGGGGGTGTCGGCAGGAGGTAAGGCTTTTCTCGGCCCCCAAGATCAGGTAGGATGTGGGACAATGCACAGGGCCACGGCAGGGCATTCTAAGGGAGACTGTGCCAAGCCACAGTCCTCTGCTGCCTCTAAGATCAATTCCCAGCATTTCTAGAGTCAGACTGGGTGTGAATTCCAACTGTGCCATTTCCCTGCTGAGCAACCTAAAGTACATTCCTTAACCTCTCTGAGCCTCATATCCTTCTTTATAAAATGCAACTGATAATGCCCACTTCCCTGAGTGGTTATGAGGCTCAAATCATGTGGATCTTATAGATCTCACAGATCTCATTTCTAGAACATAGATCTCGTTTATACAACATTGAACACCATAGTGTGCACTCAAAAAATATTTGTTGAATAGATGGCTCCCAGTTCAGGACCTGGGTCAGAGTCCCAGCTCTGGCACTTGCATGCTTTGTGACTCCAGGCCAGTGAGTATCCCTCTCTGAGCTCCAGGTAACTCGTCTATCATGTGGCGCTCATAACTGTGTTTCCCACATAGACGTTGTAAGAATGAGATCAGATCACGCAGGTAACTACTGTGCAACACAGCGTCTGGCTCGTGGTAAGGACCTGTTATTATCAGGAATGGTTCTGGAGTATATGGAGGCCCCTAGCCTTGGAATAAGGGAGGATGGGGGCGTGGGGGCATTTGCACACATGGAGCTTAATGGAATGGATAGAGAAACTGAGGTCCAGGGAAAGGAAGGGCCTTTCCAGAAGTCGCAGGGCACCCTGGAGGCTGAGCAAGGACCAGAGACAAGGGGAAGGGCCTCTTCCCCATCTCTGTGGGGGATTACAGTCAGATGGGGATTGTGGGCAGGGAGTGGGCCCTTTAAATCCTAAGCTCCACCTTTGCTTAGAAGGGTCTTTGGGGGAGTATAAAAGGGGGTGCAGTTCCTCTCTGCTCCAGGAAAGCACCTGTTGCTTCTGCCCACCAGCCCCCGAAGCCCTGGCCTCCCTCTAGCCGCCCCCCCGCCCCCCCCCCCCCCGCCTCTGCCTGGGAGACATGCAGCTGCCGCCCTTTGACATGTGGAAGGACTACTTCAACCTGAGCCAGGTGGTGTTGGCCCTGATCCAGAGTGGGGGGCAAAACCCAGAGGCCCAGGGGAATGGGGAGGCGAGGCCTGGGCCCCAGCTGGGGCAGGAGCAGGGTCTGGGAGGGCCGGGGGCTAGCAGAGGCCTGGCTACCCTGTGCAATTTCTGCAAGCACAACGGGGAATCGCGCCACGTCTACTCCTCACACCAGCTGAAGACCCCTGAGGGCGTGGTGGTGTGCCCCATCCTGCGGCATTATGTGTGTCCCCTGTGCGGGGCCACCGGGGGCCAAGCCCACACGCTCAAGTACTGCCCACTCAACGGCGGCCAGCAGTCTCTCTACCGGCGCAGCGGGCGCAATTCGGCTGGCCGCAAGGTCAAGCGCTGAGGAGCGCAAGATGCCCACCCCGCGCCCCCCCAACCCTCCTGGTTCGGTCCCTGCCAAGTCCCTGGACCCTCCCCCAGCCCTTGGGGGCTTCTGGCTCCCAGAGCTACTCCCTGCTGGATCCTGAAACAATGCAGGCTATTGGGGAGCCAGGCCAGCTCTGCCCCCACCCCCGGGACCTCTCAGGCCTTGGGGTTCTGAACTGAGGGTGTCTGTGGATTCTGGATGCGGCAGGACCGCTGCCCCTGGACCGCACGGCCTTGTGGCTCCTTCTGGGCCCCCAGTTCATGGATCTTTCATCTTTCTGGGGCTGCTGGTGACATGAGCCCTGCCCCCCTTGACTTCTCAGCCCCATGGTTCCATTCCTTCTGGAATTCTTGGAACGTTGGACCTACAGGACCCAGCGTGCTCTCCCAGGCCCGCCCTTAGAATCTGGAGAGAGTGAACAAGACTGGCTTGGACACTCTAGCCCAAGAACTTCCAAGATGGGATTCTGACTTGAGACCAGCCCTGTCCACCTTCTTCAACCACCTGTAGACCCACGGTTTCATCACAAACCTCCCTGGACTGTTCCTTCCCTGCCCCAGCAGCCCGTTCCATCAGGAGCTGGGCATGGGAGGAGACACACTGCAGGGGGAGGGGGGCACCTGGTCTCCCAAGGCTTATCTGGGAGTGGAGAGCCTTGGGGTGCTTGGGACACCCTTCAGCTCCCCCTGGTCGACCTTCTTGTTGATTCTGTTTCACTGCACTCCTGCCCCCAACCCGCAAATCACCGATGGGCGTTTCCCCCAGCAGGAGAGCTGCTTTCCACGGACTCCCACCCACCTTTCAAATCCCCCTGGTTTGCTAAAGGTCTTTTTTTTTTTCTCCCATTTTTTTCATCCTCTAACACTTAATCAACGAAGCTCCGACAAGAAAGGGGTTTTAGTGCCCAGATGGGAAAGGCAACTGCCTAGATTTTCTTTTGGGGCCAACGGAAAGAAAGAGCTCCAGTCAGATTTTAAGTTGCTCAGTTTGGGGCTCAGGGCTGGGGCCCCGGTGTTCAGCTCTGGTGAATAAAGAGCATTTCTGGTTGTCTTTGAAATCACTCTGGTTCTGTCTTCTACCCTGGAGCCTGGGGGAGGGAACGACGTTTGTCCCAATGCGGGGGAAACAGGAGACAGAACAGGAATGGGTCTGGGTTCCCCTCATGACGTGCCCCCCACCACATCCCCCAACACAGGTCACCTAGGGACTGGTCCCCACGTCCCAGCCTCCACCTTAAGCCTAGATTCCTTTTCCATGTCCTTCTTGGGGCTCTGTCCAGGGGTCCCCCTCCCAGCCCGCTAGACCACAGGTCTTCCAGGACCAACTTGATGGTAGTTCTTAAACTTTGGGCTCCCAGACCCCCTTTGGAGAGGCGGCGGAAGATATGGTCCCTGGCCCCTCAGAAATGCACACATGCACAAATCATATCAAGGTTTCTTTTATTCCACCGGGCCACAAATATTTACTGATCACTTACTTTGTGCCAGGCCTCTCAAGGCACTGGTGGGTACGGCTCCTGCCCTCGCGGAGCTTACTTTCTTGTGGGGCAGGGGGCGCATTGACCATCAATCAGCAAATATATAGTAACATGACAGGTGGGTGAGAAGTGCTCTGCAGGAAAAGCAGGTACGGTAAAGGGGTGCAGAGAGAAAGGAGAGACTGTTTTCTACGGGGCGGTCAGGGCAGGTCTTTCTGTGGAGGTGACATGTGAGCAAAATCCAAACGAAATGAGGCAAGCAGAGACTATCTGGAGGAACGGCATTCCGGGCAGAGGGGATGGCAGATTCAAAGGCCCTGTGGTGGTGGGAGGCTGGCTGAGTAGTAAGAGTGAAGATCAGAGAGTCACATGGGGAGGGCAGTTGAGAATCTTGCAGACCCTGGTGAGAACTTGACCTTTATGGCACATCTCCAGACTGCGAATTGCACCGTGGGCCCCTACGTATATACACTAGTCACACAGGGAACCAAAGAGCCCAGTCCAGGACCTCACAAGACACAGCTTTTCCAAAAACACAGCTCTGCGCACAACAGAGACCCCCCAAGTTAAGCCAAACAATAGATAAAAAGAGAATGCCCCAACTCCAGAGCTGTGGTGGGCCCCGGGCAGCAGGGTGAGCCCCAGAAGAAGGGGGAGCTGCACTGGGCGGGGAGATGATGACCTTTCAAATGGGGCGATGGAGGAGAGCTTCATAGTTTAATAAAGGGACCGTGTCTGACAAAGCTTGGGCAGCAGGTATGGAAAGGGACAAGGGGTGTTGTGCGCCATACTTGGGGGCATTACAATGGGTGGGGGGTGCACTTTAGAGCTGGAGAAGTAAGGGAGGGGAAGATGCTGAGGTGGGTCTGGAGTGTGGAGGATGGGAGGCTCCTGGGGACATCCACAAGCGCTTCACAGGGTGATGCATCCTGGAAGCTTCTAGACACCTGCGATGGGGCTCAGAGGAGAGGGCTGGAGACAAGTAGCTAGTGGTTGTCAAGTTGGCGGGGTTTGTTTTTTTAATGAGTTAAGTCATTTATTCAACTGATGATTACGTGGCAGGGTAGCTGACAGAAGGTGAGGACACTAAAAAAGCCAAGGGAGCAATGGACCCTGAGCTCCATCTCCTCCAACACCTCACACCTGCAGAGTTCTGTGCACCTGTTCCAATGGCTCCCTGCCATCAGGCTTCTCATGACCTCCACACCAGGCTGAGACCCAACTCCGCCCAGACACTCCACAAGTCACAGCGTCCTGGCTGCCTCCCCTGGATGCCCAGGGGAAGGGAGACGTCTGGGTGACATGCAGGTGTCTGGTGCAGGTTCCGGTTGGGGGAATGGGGTCAGTTAGGACATGGTGAGCATAAGGTGCTCAATGGGTGCTATGAGTTGAATTTGGTCCCCCCCCAAAAAAAGAAGGTATGTTGAAGTCCTAACCCCCAGTGCTTCAGAATGTGACCTTCTTTGGACATAGGGTCATCGGAGATGTAATCAGTTAAGATGAGGTCATACTAGAGTAGGGGGTGCTCTTAATCCAACATGACTGGTGTCCTTATAAGAAGAGGAAAGCGGACGCCTGGGTGGCTCAGTCGGTTAAGTGTCTGCCTTTGGCTCAGGTCATGATCCCGGGATCCTGGGGTCGAGCCCGGAGTCGTGGGGCTCCCTGCTCAGCAGGGAGTCTGCTTCTCCCTCTGCCTCTGCCCTTCCCACCATTCAGGTGCTCGCTGTCTCTCAAATAAATAAATAAAATCTTTAAAAACAAAACAAAACAAAAAGGCCCAGGGCAGCCAGAGGCTGCAGGAGGCAAGGAAGGATCCTCCCCTAGAGCCTTCAGAGGGAGTACGATACTGCCAACAGCTTGGTTTCAGGATTTCTAGCCTCCAGAAATGGGGGAGTATATTTGTGTTGTTTTAAGTCACTTTGTGGTATTGTTACGGCTGCCCTTGGAAACCGAGGCATCCTTGAGAAACTAATACATGGGGCACCCAGGGGAGGCATCCAGAATGCTCTTCACACCAGGGGGAGTCTGGGTTGAGAGGGGAGCTGGTCTAAATCAGCTTGTGAGAAGGCTGGAGACAGCGAGCCGGGGACAGAAGTGAGGCGTCTGGAGCTCTGCAGTGTGGGTAAGTTGAGGCAGGATGCAAGTAGGCTGGCATCCTCCAGCACCTCCCCCGTCCCCCATGAACACAGAGACAAGGCAGCTAGGCAGATGGACAGCTCACAAGGCAGCCTCCTGGGCTCAGAGCAGGCAGACAAGGGGCAGGGTAGCCTGGAAGGGCAACCAGAAACGTCTGCTCAGGGGCTTTGTGCGGCCACTTTGCCCCTTCTCGAGCAGGACAGAGGAGGAGACCGAGGCTGCACTCCATGCAGAGGAGCAAATACTTGGAAGTGACCTCCAGATCCACTTTGGGCTTAGGAGGTGCAGTTCGGCACCCACTTAGCACTGGGGAAGGAAAATCAGATCCACTAAAGACTGACCTAGAACCCCACAGGGTTCCCGTTGTGGACTCCCTGAACCTCAGGTTCCCACTGTGCACATGGGTGCCTACCATTTTGTGGGGCTTGGAAAATGAATTTGCGCACCCGCGGCAGTCCAGGTGTCCTGGTGAGGCGTGCCTAGAAGTTAAAGCTGATTTCCACTGTTGACCAGAATCGGGGCCATTCTGGAGGATTTCTTTTCTTTTCTTTTCTTTTTAAGGTTTTATTTATTTATTTGTCAGAGAGAGAGAGAGCACAAGCAGGGAGAGCCGCGGAGGGAGAGGCAGACTCCCCACTGAGCAAGGAGCTCGATCCCGGGACCCCGGGATCTTGACCTGAGCCGAAAGGCAGACGCTTAACCCACTGAGCCACCCAGACGTCCCCGTTCTGGAGGATTTCCTATGAAGGAGAGGAAAAGGTAACTCTATTAACTTTTTTTTTTAACTTTAATCTGTATTGAGCATGCTGAGAGATCACTTTTTAGGTTTCTCTTCCTTTTCCTTTGTGTGTCTTTCAGTCAGTCCTTTTGGTCTCCTCCCTCCCTCGCTGGCCTCATCTTTCCCGTCTTCCTTCTCCCCTCTCCCTCTCACCCTTCCTTCCCTCTCCTCCATCAGTCATTCTGACAAATGCAAACCTTTCTCCCAGATTCCACTCTCATCACGTACCACTGTCAATGAAATAGCTGCTCGAATGTCTCATTCCGTCCAAAACAGAAATCCTGTCTGCTCTACCCTCCGAATACACCCAGAATCTGACCATCTCCCCCAGCCCACTACTACCTACCTGATCCCCACCATAACTCCTCACCTGGACTGAGGCAGTCACTTCCTCACTGGTATCCCGGCTTCTGCTCTTGACCTCCTAGAGTGTACTTCAAACCCCAACAAAAGTGATCCTGTTAAAACCAAGTCGGCTCGTGCTCCTCCTCAGCTCAGAGCCCTCCCATGGTCCCTGTCTCACTAAGTAAAAGCCCAAGTCCTGGACTCTCTCTCTGACCTCCTCTCCCTCCCACCCACTCTTTCCTAGCTGTTCCTTGAATGCTCCAGGAACATGCCTGCCTCAGGGCCTTTGCACTTACCCTTCCCCCTCCTTGGATTGCCCTTGCCCCAGATAGCCACATGGCTTCCTTCCTTGCCTCCTATAGTCCTTTGCTTATATGTCACCTTCTCTGTGAGGCCCTTCCCCTCCTCACACTCTTGATCTTTCTTACCCTGTTCTCCTTCTCTTTCCTCCTTAACACCTCCCACCATCTAGCATGCTTTACTGCTTATTTATTGATTAGGTCTGTGGTTACGGTGGTCAGTTCGATGTGTCAGCTTGGCAAAGCTACAGTCCCCGGCTATTGAAACACTAATCCTGGTGTTGCCACGAAGGTATTTTGTGGATGCGATTAAAGTCTATATTTAGTTCACTTTAAGTAAGGAAGATTATCCTGGATAATCGGGGTGGGCCTGATCCAATTAGTTGACAGGTTTAAAGAACAGAGCTGAGACTTCCTCTCCGGAATTCTGTTCCTTTCACTTTTTACTGCAAACCACAATGAGAAATTCATTTCACATCTTGATTCAACACACACACACCCAGAACAAAAGTTTCACAAAATAATAATCTTAGTAATATTAGCGAGACAATTATTACATACCAGGAGCTGCTCAGATACTTAATACATATTGGCCCATCACAGTCTAACGAGGTAGATTCTGGGGTTAATCCACCCTTTCTGGAGAGGAAAAGTAAGGCCCGGAGAGGTTAACTGACCTGTCCAACATTACATAACAAGTGAGTGGGAGAATTTGAACCCTGATAGGCTGGCTCCGGAGTTGAGGAATTTCCACTATCCTGAGATGCGTCTCAAGAACGTCTGAAAATATATAAGAAACCAAAGTTCCTCAAAGCAATACGCACCTTACTCCATACAGCACAGTCTGATTTTTTCCGATTCTGCTTTATTTTGTTTCTTTAATGCTTGTTACAACCCATTAAGTATTTTTCAGGACCCACAGTTTGGAAAACAAGCCTTAGAAAGGCTTCCCTGATCTACCCCCATCCCAGGGCCCTTGCTCTCTGACCTCCCATACCCACAACTGCAGAGCTCCACACGCCTCACCTCTGCCCATGGCTCCCTGTCTCCAGCTTTCCCATGAGCTCCAAACCTGATTTAGATCCAACTCCCCGCAACCCAGTCTTCTGTGGGGCCACCAGCATCCTGGATGCCTCCTTTAGATGCCCAGCGTATGAGTTTTCCCCGGGGGTGTCATAACCAAGTACTATAAACCAGTGATTTAAAACACAAAGGTATTCTCCCAGTTCTGGAGGCTAGAAATCCAAAATCAAGGTGTTGGCAGTATCGTACTCCCTCTGAAGGCTCTAGGGGAGGATCCTTCCTTGCCTCTTGCAGCCTCTGGCTGCCCTGGGCCTTCCTTGGCTTGTGGCAGGATCACTGCAATCTCTTTCTCTGTCTTCCCTCTATGTACCTCTTTCCTCTTCTTATAAGGACACCAGTCATGTTGGATTAAGAGCGCCCCCTACTCCAGTATGACCTCATCTTATATGACCTACATCTCCAATGACCCTATCTCCAAAGAAAGTCACGTTCTGAAGATTTGGGGGTTAGGACTTCAACATATCTCTTTTTGGGGAAAAATTCAACCCATAATACTCATTGACCACTTTATACTCACCATGTCCTGACTCCATACCTCCAACTGGAACCTGGACCAGAATACTTGCTGTCACCTAGAGGGCTCCCCTCCCCTCCTCAGACTGACAGTCACATGCCCTGTACATACTACCTCTCAAATGTCTTCCAATTCATTTCTACCCTTCCCACCATCCCTGCCTAGTCTTCTCCATCCCTCTTCCTCTCCCCATCCTGCCCCTACCCCAGATTTTTCCTTTGAGTCTAGCCAATAAATCTTTCCTCTTCCCATCTTCTCTCTAGTCAACAGCGGGGGGCTGGGGGTGTCTTTCTAAAGCACAAAGCAAACCCTGTCCTTCCTTTCTCAGAACTCACTGCCTGTAGGCTTGCATTCAGGCTCCTTAATGTTGCCCATAAGGCCCAGCATGGGCTGCCCGTGACCACTGGACCCTGACCGCTCATGGGGCACATGGTGGGACTTCATATAAACCTAGCCCCGGTGAAAGTCACCTTGTTATCCACTGTGCACCTGCACACACTGAGAGTAATGTGATCAGAGAAAAACCCAACTCACTTCAGTTTCAAAGCCAATGACCCTGAATGATTGGGTCTATTTGTCTACTGGCCTGGCCACTCATTCACTATCTCAGTGCTTTCTCCTGTGTCTTCCCTAACCTCAAGATCTCCCTCTCACCTCAGACCCTGCTTCCTACTCGCCTGAGACAACCTAAGGAACAGAAGAGAACATTCATTCACATGTTCCTGACATCACATCTTGCCTCCTGCCTGCCTCCGTGTCCTCCCCCTCCCGCTGGTTTTCTTTGGCTGAACAGCTCTCTCTTTTTTTTTTTAAGATTTTATTTATTTATTTGACAGAGAGAGACACAGCGAGAGAGGGAACACAAGCAGGGGGAGCGGGAGAGGGAGAAGCAGGCTTCCTGCTGAGGAGGGAGCCCAATGTGGGGCTCGATCCCAGGACCCTGGGATCATGATCTGAGCCGAAGGCAGACGCTTAACGACTGAGCCACCCAGGCGCCCCTGGCTGAACAGCTCTTGCCCCTTAGACCACCCTCCACTCCTGCCCTGGGTTCCACTCACCATGCCTATTCGAGGACATTGCTCTACTCTCCCCTCCCTCATCTGCACCATCAATCTCCCCTCTTCTGAATCATCCTGAATTGGCACGTAACATACTATTACAACTCCTATCTTAAATAAACCTCTCAAGACCCCAGGACCTCTTCCAGATATACCCCTTTGACCATATACACTGACTCTCTCTAAACCCTCTCAATCAATCAATCAATCAACCCTCTTTTTTTTACAAGATTTTATTTATCTATCTGAGAGAGGGAGAGAGAGCACGAGCAGGGAGAGGGGCAGAGGGAGAGGAAGAAGCAGACACCGCAACGAGCAGGGAGCCCAATGGACAGATGTGGGGCTCCTTGATCCCAGGACCCCAGGATCATGACCTGAGCAGAAGGCAGATGCTTAACCGACTGAGCCACCCAGGTGCCCCAATGAACCCTCTCTTGAACCCATCCAATCAGACTACTGCCCCCACCACATCACCCAAATTGCCCTCTTCAAGATTACTAATGACTTCCATACTGCTGGTCCCAGGGGTCAGTTCTCAGGTTCACTGGACTTGGCCTCTAGGTAGCACTTGGCTTCATTGATTCTTCCTTTGTCCTTGATTTGCACCCTTCACTTGGCCTCCAGGACAGCAGACAGCCCTGGTTCTCCTCTCATTTCACGGAATACACCTGCTCAACCTCCTTTGCTGATGCCAGCCATCTATCCTGGAGTGCCCCAGCCTCGGGTCATGGACTTTTATCTATAGTTGCTCCCTCTCTAACCTCTCCTATTCATAGGGATTTATATGTCATTTAATCACTGACAACTCCTAAAGTTATATCTCAAGCCTGAACCTCTCCCCTGAAGTCCAGTCTCAAATATCCAACTGTCTATCTGACATAGGCACTTGGTGGAGTAAAGGGCATCTCAAGTTTGGGCAAACTTGAACTCTTGATCCTCTTGCAGCCCTGCCCTTCTTGCTTCTGGTAGCTCCAAGTTTCCTGCTGCTTAGGACAAAGACACTGGAGCCATCCTCGACTCCTTTCTTTCTTGCAGTTCCTGTACCCCATTATGCTTCACTTCACCTCCACAGCTACCACTCTGGCTGGAACCACCACCTCTCTCCTGAACCACCTCTCTCCTCAACATACTGGGCACCCAGCTTCCACTCTCGCTTCCAAACGCAGTTCCCTAGAGAAATCCTACTAAACCCAGAGTCATCAGATCATGCCCTTCCTCTGCTCAGGGGCCTCCTGTGACTCCCACTCAGTGTAAGGGCCGGCGTCCTGACAAGGATCCAGGAGATCTGTGCCATCTATCTCCCTGCTCTCCCCTCCCCACTGGCCTCCGCGGTCCTGGAACACAGAAGGCACTTGCTCCCTCACCTCCTTCATGTGTCTACTCAAATGTCACCTTCTCAGGGAGGTCTCCCCTAGCCACCTTATTTTAAAATTACACACATACACACGAGCACCATGCTCCCCAACCCCATTTCCTACTTCCATTTTTTCCATAGTACTCAACACCTCCTCACTTACACATCTTATTTTGCATATTGTGTTACTCCCAACTAAAATATGAACTCCGTGAAGGTATAGATTTTTGTCTTTTGTATTCACTGCACTTGGAACCAAGTGGGTGCTTAATAACTATTTGTTGACTAGATGAATGAAGCACCATTTGTTGAATGACCTTGAGGACTCATGCAGGATGCAAAACAAATTTCTCAGCCCGACTTAACTCCGTCATCCTTTCTTCCAGCTCACCCAACCCATGTTCTAGATTCATTCCTGCCTCCGCGCATTTGCTTAAAGTCATACCTGCGCCAGGATCACCCTCCCCACTCGCCAAACTCTCCCTCTAAATTCTCCCTCCCCGCGCCATGATGTCAGCGTGTGGACGGGGGGGGGGGGGGCCAGGCACGGTTGGAAGGTTGACGGGTTGCCATGGTTACTGCACCCGCCTGAGGTGGAATATCCCCAGGGTGCCCCGCCCCAATGGGTAATAAGTTGGTTGGCGGATCCAGAGCAGCCCCGCGCTGGGGCAGATCAGAGAGGGCGGCAATCGTGTTTTCGTACGCCCCCACCTCACCCACACAGTTGTCATGGAAACGGAGCGCTTCCCTCCAGAGCCGTTTGCCTCCCCTCTCGCCTAGAAAATGAGACCCAAGCAGAGTAAGAACGCTGGGTTAGGCAGGAAGACTGTCAGAAAGGCAAGGACGCCGCCCGTTCTCAGCGATCTCTCCATCATTTCTCCCACCTCCCCCAAGGAATGCTACGCCTGCGCAGGGACCGAGCCCCGGGTACCAAAGCTAGCGGGGGTGGGGGAAGTGGGGGGTGGGGGGGGGTAGGGAGCCAGGGGCGCGCATGCGTGAACAGAGTTTTCCGCGTACGCTGCTGAGGCATCAAGAAGCTAGGGGACCTAACGCAGCGCTAATGTTGCGCCTGCGCAGCTAAGCCCCGCTCAAAGAGGCCCGTGGAAGGCAATTCTGCGCTTGCGCCGTGGGAGGGGCGTGAAACTCTAGCGGTAAGGGCGTTGGGGGCTGACTGGCGCTAGGTGCGCCTGCGCCGTGGCTCTTGGGGCGGCCGGGGGCGGGGCCCAGAGGGGGAAGAGAGAGGAAGGGGGGAGGGAAGAGGCCGCAGAAGCCCGAGCCTTGACCGACGGGCAGGCAGGGGCTGCGGCGGCGCCGGTGAGTGACCCGCGGCCCGACTCGGTCCCCACCCTCCACGACCCCCACTCTTCCTGGAGTCCCCCATCGCCTCCGTTGGCCCCTCTTACTCCCGGACCCCATTACTCCCAGAGCTCCTCTTAATTCCTGGCAATCCCCAGAGCCCCACAATCCCCGCAGACCCTAATCCCTCGTATTTTATAGTCTCAGCTCCTCCACTCTCCTCGAAGCCCCCAACTCACCGTGATTCCCGGGCATCCCTTCTGAGGACCCCTTCTCATACCGTTCTTACGTCTTATTGCCCCGGCACCCCCAGAGCGCTCCTCTGCTCCAGATCCCCCCTTCTTGCTGCATCTCTCCTTCAGCATCTCCTTACCCCTATCACCACCATGCTTCTTCGACCCCCGAGACACCCCCATTCTCCCTCCATTTCGCATTCTCCTATGCCCCCGTTCTTCTCTAACTCCTGCAGACACCCCCTTTTCTTTCGCTTTTCCTCATTTCCCTCCACCCCTCCAGACCCTCCCCCAATTTCCATCAACTCCTCGGCGTGGCACTTTGCGCCGCGCTAGGCACTAGAGGAGCGCTCAGCGGGTGTCAGCTATTATTAGGCACTCTGAACGTCCCGCGTGGCCCGTCGCCCCCAGCCACTCTCCGCTCCAACCCGTTGCCCCGGGGACATAGGAGGCGGTGTCGGGGCGGCCGGGGTGGGGCGGGCGGCGCGCGGACGCCGAGCCCCCGCCAGCGCTGTGCGCCCTGTGCCCGCAGCACCGGCGCCCCCCCATGCGCCAGGCGGCCGGACGGCGGCGTCGGGGGGCGCCATGGCTTCGGCGGCGGCGGGCGAAGCGGAAGAGACCACCCGGCTGCGCAAGCCGCGCTTCTCGTTCGAGGAGAACCAGATCTTGATCCGTGAGGTGCGCGCCCACTACCCGCAGCTCTACGGCGCGCAGAGCCGTCGGGTGAGCGTGGCAGAGCGGCGGCGTGTGTGGGACGGCATCGCCGCCAAGATCAACGGCATCACCAGCTGGAAGCGCACAGGCCAAGAGGTGCAGAAGCGCTGGAATGACTTCAAGCGCCGCACCAAGGAGAAGCTGGCCCGCGTGCCGCACTCCACGCAGGGCGCCGGGCCTGCCGCTGAGGACGCCTTCACCGCGGAGGAGGAGACCATTTTTGCCATCCTGGGGCCGGGAGTGGCGGGGCCAGGAGCTGGTGCAGGGGCCGAGCCTCCCTCCGCGGCGGCTTCCTCACAGCCGCCGGCCGCGAGTGCCGGCACCCAACGCTACGTGTTGTCCGAGGACCGCAGGGAGGACCGCAGGGAGGACCGACGGGCAGGTGAGTTCCTTCAGCATCACCTTAGCCAGAGCAGACGGTCACCAAGTCAGCTGTGTGCTCGGCACTGTCCCGAGCCCTGCCCGTGGCTCATCACATCCTCACTTACAACCCGGTGAGGTGGGTGCTGTAATTATGCCCATTTTGAATCTGGGGAAACTGAGCCTCAGAAAAGTGAAATGACTTGCCCAAAGTCCCACAGCTCATGACTGTCAGAGTCATGAACGGAACCCAGACCTAGGAGGCCTGGCTCCAGAGTCCACACCTGGGATTATCAGCACACACGGATTTCATTAAACGCAGTATAAGGTAGTGACAATGGCGGCAGAGTGTGTGGGCTCCCGGCACAAGTCTGCCACTCAGTGGTGTCATTCTGGGTAAGTTACTGCGGGTCAGTTTCCGCCTCTGTAAAGTGGGGATGAAAAACACAGTCCCCACCTCAAAAGCTTGCTGCGAAGATTAAATGAGTTAATATGTGTAAATTGCTTAGTACAGCGCCTCCTGAACACTCAGTTAGCTCTTGATAGGATTACCAACGCTGGGAGGTATGAACTGTTTTACCGTTTCATAAGTCAAAGATTCGGAGAGGTTTGGTAACTTTCCCAAGGTCATGCGATGAGTAGGGCAAGTGTGGAGAGCAGAGTACAGAGACTTCCCACTTAGCCTTGACGGTGGATTATTCTTTCTTCTACAGCTATTTCCTGAGCATCTGCCCTGTGCTGGGCAGTGTTGGGGGCAGGGTGGTGACTGAGACATCCCCAGCCTTGCCCTCCTGGGGCTGAGCTGTGGGAGTGCGGAGGGGGCACCTGACCCAGGCTGGGAGGTCAAGGAAGTCTTCCTGGAGGAGGAAACATCAGAGCCGCAGAGAGTGAGGAGCTGAGGGAGTGTTCCTGGTAGAAGGAACAGCATGTACAGTGACTTTGAGACAAGAAGGCTTAGCCAGTTTAGGACTGAGAAGTTTCCAAGTTAGGAGAAAGGGAAATAAAAAGATTGAAGAAAGGAAATGTTTTGAGATGAGGTCAGGGAGGTCAGCAAAGGCCAGACCATGCAGTGCCTTTTAGGCTGAGGTGAGGAATTTTATCTGAAGCGCTGTAAGGAGTCACTGAAGGGTTTTGAGGAAGGGAAGGACATGGAAGTGATCAAACAAGTTCAGGATCATGTGATTAAGAGAGGTTTATTCACTTATCCAAGGTCACACAGCAAGTAAGTAGTAGAATTGGGACTCAATTACAGGTTGTATCCAACTCACAGTGCATGCACTTAACCACTGGGCTAGATTGGCTGGCAATAACAGCAACAATTAATATTGACTGAGAGTTAATGGGTATGCCAGAATTAGATCACACACAGTGTGTTAAGTGAAGGTCATCACTTTGGACTTTATCTTCAGGGCACTGGGGAGGCCTGAAAGCATCTTCGGCAGGAGAGAGAGACACACAATTGCTTGGGACCCTTGTTCTTAATATGAATCTCAAACCTCATTGTTTCTATCTGTGAAACGGCCACATTGAACCAGAGCGGAGATGGCAAACTTATTTTTTCAAGAGTTGTACAACTATTTTATTCATTCATTCATTCAACAAATATTTATTGAGCACCTCTTCCAAGGCAGGCACAGTGGTAGATGCTGGAAATACTATGGAGAAAAAGACAATGGAGCTGGCATTCCAGTTACTGGAGACAGACCACAAACAAGGAGCCCCAAAACAGATCATATACCAGGAGGTGGTAAGAACTAAGAAGAAAAATAAAGCACATTAGGAACATAGTGAGTGATGGAAGGGGGCCGCTTATAGGTAGGGTAGTCAGGGAGGTCATCTCTGAGAAGGTGGAATCCGAGCAGAGACCTGAATAGAGAAAGTGAGCCAAGTGGCTATCTGGGGGAATAGCACTTCACAGCTAGAGGAAGCCACACATGCAAAGCCCCTGGGGCAGGAATGTGCTTAAAGCATCCTTGATTGGAACCTCACATGGAGATTCCCCACTGTGTAAACTCATAAAAGAGGAACTGCTCTGATTGCAGGACTGGAACAGGGTTTGGGGCAGCCTGAGGCATCTCTGTTGACACTAGAGGGAGACCTACGGATAATTTCTCTCTGACCTAATATTCAAAAACAAAAACAAAAACACACACAACAGTAATGGCATTGAAGATTTACTGTGTGCCAGCCACTGGCCTCAACCCTGTGCCTAGGGTGATTCAGTTAATCCCAGTGATGGCCCTCAGGGAGATGTTGTGTTATTGGGTCACTTGGTCCTTTGCTCACACACACACCTATTTACGGGTGGGGTAATTGAGGCCCAAAGGTTGCAGATAAATGATTTTAAATCGTGCCATGGCCCTTCCATGACCCCGGTGGGCACGACGGCTGGGCCACTTTCTCTTGTTCAGTAGGCTAGAAGAGCAGTATTTCAGAGGGGCGGCAGCAGTCCCCACACCCCTTATGAGGGAGACTCACCAACCTTGGGCCCAGAGCCCTGTCCAAGGACTGGTTAAAAGCATGGGTTCTGGAGACCGCCTGGGGTTCAAATCCCTCCTCTCCCATTCACCAGCACTGTGACATCTCTGGGCCTCGGGTCTCCTCATCTGTAAAATGGGTGAATAATGACAGCACCTACCCGCAGAGAATGGCTGACAGGACGCACTGAAAGAACACAGCAGGAAAGCTTAGCTGCTTCGCCCCAGGGCCAGGCCAGGAAAGAGTCGAATAAGTGTTAGCTCTGGTTATCACCTCTCTCACCGCCTCCCCTGCCTCCCCCTGCCTGGCTGGCCCAGGGAGGCTGGCCCCCCAGCATTTACAGCTGGAGGTGTCTGGCTGTTGCTGTGACAGAAGAGCAGGGAGATCAGATTTGGCCTCAGAGTAGGAGGCAGGCTTCCCCGGGGAAGGAGTCTCTGAGCTGGCCAAGGGGCCGTGCAAGGGGGATACTCCTGGTGGAGGGAACTGCATGTACGCTGGCCCTGAGCCAAGGAAGAGGGACAGAAAGGGGTAAGAGCTGAGGCCTTGCAGCCGTTGGGAGGGGCTGGCCTGTGTCCCCTGTGGGTGCTGGGGAGCCATGGGAGGGTTGCGGCAAGGACCTGGGGCCCGGGGCCCCAATCAGGGCTGACTCCCTTGGAAGCCACAGTTCTTTTTTCATTAAAGAAAAAATTTTGTGCTGGACATTGTTCTAGGCGCTGGGTAAACAGCGGTGAACAAAACAAAGCCCTGCCTGATGGAGCTGACATCAGGAGGAGGAGACAGACAACAAACTCAGAGCGACCCCATGCCAGGTGGAGATAAGTGATATAAAAGAAATCAGGTAGGGTTAGGAGAGAGAAAAGGACAGAGACGGGAGCTACTGTAAACAGCAGGTCATGGAAGGTCTTCCCACGGAGGCCACATTTGAGCAGAGGAGCTGAGGGAGGGAGCCAGGCTGGTGTCTGGGGAAAGAGCTTTCCAGGCCGAGGAACAGCAAGTGCAAAGGCCCTGAGGCAGGGGCAGACCTGTTGTGTTTGTGGACCAACAAGAAGGCCAATACAGCTGGAGCCTCCTGAAAGAGAGATACCAAGGGGAGGGGGTGCAGACAAGGTCAGGGAGGCAATGGAACAAAGTATGCAGAGCCTTGGGGGCCCCAAGGGCTTTGTTTTTACTCTGAGAACAGAGAGCCCCAAGCAGCTTTTGAGCAGAAAAAGACCACATCTGACTTGTGTTTTTTACACACCTTGATTGAGCTACAGTTCCCATACTGTACAGTCACCCGTTAAAGAGGGACAATGTGGAGCTATTAGCATATTCATGGAGTTGTACAACCATCACTACCATCAATTTTAGAACATTTTCATCACTCAGAAAAGAAACCCCCCCACACCTCTTAGCCGTCACCCCCAGCTCTGCCCAGCCCCAGGCGAGCACTCATCTACTCTGTCTTCTCTAGATTTGCCTATTTTGGACATGTCATATAAATGGATCAGAGGCTAGGTGGTCCTCTGCAGGTGGCAGAATTGACATGTTAGTTTGGAGGGACCGCCACAGTCCGAGTGGGAGATGCCGGTGGTTGGACTCGGAGGGGCCCTGGAGGTGGACAGAACAAACAGGTTGGATGTTGAAAATAGTTGGGAAGGCAGAGCCAGTGACATTTGCACACGGACGGCGTCTTGGGGGAGAAAAGGAGTGAAAGTTTTTGGCCAGCGTGGTGGGCATGAGCCAAGACGGGGATGGCTGAGGGAGGGGCAGGGCGCGGGGCCGGGGGGGGACCAGGGGCTCAGCTCTGGGCCAGAGAGCGTGAGCCGTTGCTAGATAATGGAGGGGGTACGCCAACGACACAACTGGAGGAGAGGTTTCGGGCTGGGCCCGGAAACCCGGGCGTCTGTTTGCACACTCTGTTCAAGTTCATGAGCATGAATGAGGTCTCAGGTGAGAGGAGCCGGGGAAGCGCAGACCACAGCTGAGATAGAACTCCTACCACCTGATAGGACAGAGCCCAGCAATGCAGCCTGAGAGGTGTGTGGTCGGGGGAGTGTCCAGAGAGTTCAGAGCCTTCTAGAATGTTGGTCCTGCCTGGCTCAGCAGGGGACCTCCAGGACCCCATTTCCACCAAGGCCCACATCGGCCCTCGGGTGGTTGGTTGTTAAATATACTGACTCTCCCCGCTGTGTTCTCCTACAAGGCATGACCTGAGTCGGGTTTTGAAAAGATGGCTCTGGGGCCAGGGTGGGTGGGAAGCGGAAGGGGAAATCAAGACAGCACTGGGGGTCGCTGTCACCTTACCTACATCTCTCTCTCCACAGATACACCAGCCCACAGCAAGGGGGGCTCCAGCAGCCCCGAGCAGTGGGCCCGGCCCTCCTGCAGTCCCCAGGAAGGGGGCTGCCCGCCACCCAAGGAGCGTGAGTCCCCGCCCCCTCCAGCCCTGCAGACTGTCCAGCTGCCCCGCCTGGCCTTGTCTCCGCCGCCCCCAGCCCCTCCGCTGCAGCCACCACCCCAGCCACCTCAGCAGGTGCATGTGGCACCCTCGTCCCCCAGCCCACCACCTCCTCCGCTGCCACCACCCACGCCCTCGGCCTCAGACCCCTCCCTGGACTTCCTGCGGGCTCAGCAGGAGACTGCCAATGCCATCCGGGAGCTGGCTGGCACCCTGCAGCAGGGACTGGCCAAACTGAGTGAGGCCCTCAGCGCCCTACTGCCCCTTCTGCCCGGAACGGCCGTCGACAGGCTGCCCCCGCCTCTGCCCCCGCCCCCACCACCACCCCCCAGGCCCCTCCTGTCCCCACCTACCCCCAAAGCCGAGATCACCCCAGAACCCGTGTCCGTGGTAGCTGCTGTGGTGGACAGAGCGGTGGTCGCAGCCAGGGGAGTGATCATCGCCCCTAGGAGCGAGGAGGGGACCCCCCGGCCACCCCCAGCCCCGCTTCCTCCCCACGACTCACCCCCACACAAGAGGAGGAAAGGCTTCCCTACGCGGAAGAGGCGGGGGCGATGGAAATCTCCGTGAAATCTGCTCTTGGGTTTGAGCTTGTCTCCGCTCCTTCTGCCTGCACCTCCTTCCCCCAGCTTAGCCCAGTGGAGGAGGGCGATGCACCTTCCCCATCTCAGCTGCCCCCTGGCTCCCCAGCTGCAGGGGCACCAGCACCCCACTCCCGATACTAGTTAGTGCCTGATTCTCAGGGGACCTCGTTGAAGGGTGCCCCAGCCCTTTCTCCAGTACAGCGCTGTCTGCCTGGCTGCTTCCCTGAACCCTAACTTCTAAGCCATCGATTTTACGTTATTTATTATCGCCCTTTGTGGGTTGCGGAGGGAACCCCTCGGGTCTGCACATACCCCCTTCCCAACAACTCCTGGTCTTGACTTGAAGAGAATTGACTCGCAGGGGCCTCCTCGCTTCCCCGATCCAGACTTTGGAGGGGGTGGGAGGCTCGAGACAAATCAGAACATGGATGACGAAGGATACAGCAGTCTCTGTACCTTAGGGAGGGGGGGTGGAGTTCTCACTGGGGAGGTACAGGTCGGGCCCTCTGCCTCCCAGTGCTGTCTCTGACCTCCAGAGCTCAACCCCCTCGTCTCTCCCCGGTGGTGACAAGATATGAATAAACTTATTTTTAATACGATTACTTTGGGCTCTGAGACAGGCCTGGGGTTTCAGCACTTACACCTGCCCCCACCCCTCCATGGATAGGTGGCGTTCCCTTGAAGTTGGAGGCTGGCCGTTTTCCAGCTCCCCCCCCCCCTTTTTTTTCCCTTTCTTTCTTTAAAGTTATCAAATCCTGTGTTCAAATCTTATTCCTCCTTATCCATCCTTCAGATACCAGCCTAAGTGTCATCTCCTCCAGGAAAACTTTCTGGATTTCCTCCTCCAGGCTACGATGGGCCTGCTTAGATTTTTTTCCTAGTGTCCTGTGGTCCCTCAAAGAACACATGCCTTTATCTGTTTAAAGCTGTTTCACCCCTCCCCCTCCGCCGCCAACCCAGTTTCATGAAGGCAAGAGCTGGTTCTCTTTTTTACTCCTAAACCTGCTGCAAAGCATAGTAGCAAAGTAGCTAATAACCACCACCCTGGATTCCGTCAGACCTGGCACTGCCCCAGCCAGCTGTGTGGGCCTGCCTTTTCCTCATCTGTAAAATGGGCATAAAAAATGTAGGAGTCCACAGCTCCATTCTATTTTCATCTTTCAGGTCTCAGCTCAAATATCACCTCCTCAGAAAAGTCTTGCCTGGCACTCCCTCTCCCCCAGCAGTTAGGGAAAAGATGTAGTCAAATAATCATTTGAGTAAATTTAAATTGAATGTCTGCCTCCATCACCAGGATGAGCCTTGTCAGGGGAAGGCCTGAGCCTTGCTCAGTCAGTGCTGTGTCCTCAGCATCACCCAACTCAGAGGAGGGTTGCATCTTTGAGTTAATGAGCAGCTTAAAAACAGTTTCCATGTATGGTGCTCCTTTTCTGGGCCAGGCACCATGCTAAACATTTATATGCATGTTTTCATTTTAACTTGAGGCTGCCCTATGAAAAGCAGATTCTATGGGGATCTCTGTTTTCTCCTGAGTTTAAAGACTTGCCCTAGACTTGTCGGGGGCCGATCCCAATTCAGCCCACCTGAAGCTGGACTCCAGCCACAACTCTTGACCCCCGCTAGTGTTTACTGAAGGATGGCTTAAAGAATTTTAGGGGATATATGGATGGCCGCTTTTTTTTTTTTTTAACATTTTGTGTATTTATTTGAGAGAGCAGGAGCACGAGCGGGGTGAGGGGCAGATGGAGAAGCAGACGCCCCACTGGGCAGGCAGCCCGATGTGGGGCTCCATCCCAGAACCCCAAGATCATGACCTGAGCCAAAGGCAGATGCTTAACTGACTGAGCCACCGAGGCGTCCCTATGGATGACCTTTCTAATGGTTCTTATGTAGTGTTAAACTTGATTAAAATGTAGCTAGTACCAAAAAAATGTAGCCAGTACATAAAAAGCCTGCACTTCTGCACATAATACAGACATACCTCGTTTTATTGTGCTTTGCTTTATTGCGCTTCACAGATACTGCATTTTATTTTTTTACAAGTTGAAGGTTTGTGGCAACCCTGGGTCAAGCAAGTCTGTCGATGTCATTTTTCCAACAGTTGCTCACTTCGTCTATCTGTGTCATATTTTGGTAATTCGTGCAATATTTCCAACTTTTGCATTATTACTACATTTGTTATGGTGCTCTGTGATCACTGACCTCTGAGAGCTCAGATGATGGTTAACATTTTTTAGCAATAAAATATTTTTTAATTAAGGTATATACATTGTTTCTTTGGACATGATGCCAGTGCACGCTTAATAAACTAGCGTAGTGTAAACTTTCAGATGCATTTGAAAAACCAAAAAGTTCATTTGACTCTGTATTGCCATATTTGCTTTATTGCTAGGTTTGCTGCATTGTGGTAGTCTGGAAGGAGCCTGCAATATTTCCGAGGTATGTCTGTATTGCTTAGGTTGAGGCAAAAGTACATAGTCTCCTCCCCGCCCCCCACCCCGCGGAGTCAGTTTCCAGAAAATAATACAGGTGTTCAGTGAAATTGTGAAGCTGACACTAATGTTTGGATAACAAAACCAGAGCTGCTAGAATTGCAGCGGGATGTGGGAGAGGAAGCAGACAGTCCGATTAGTTTGAAAGTCACTAATGAATGCAAGTCTGACAAGTCATTCAAATATTTTTGAGCGCTTATCACGGACCCAGGCTTAGAGTAAGAGGGTGATGGGGGTAAGAACCTGGAGACTTGTCTCTCCTCCCCTCCCTACTCTTCAAGCCTGACTCGCACTGTCCCCGATGCTGGGAAGAAATCCCTCTCCGGGGGCGGGGTGGGGTAGGTGTCCCCAAAGTCTGGTTGGTCCGATCAGGTAGTAAGCACTCAAAGGTTGAAGAAAAACTACCCCCCCAACTCTTGCTGGCCATCTCTGGCCTCCTTCCCTTCCCCCAAATTAGCGAGCAGTAGAGGGTGAGGATTCCCTCAAAGCAGTGCTCCCCCAAAACGTAAAGCCCCCAGAAATTGAGCGGGGGGGTGAGAGACAGCGGGAATCGGGAAGGCCTCCCCCAACCTCCCAGGCAGCGGAAGTGCGTCAGTTTGTCCTCCCGGCAGGGCATTTTGGGAATTGTAGTGAAGTGGAGGTGGGGAGCGGAGGGGGGGCGGGCAGAAACACAGTGTAACTCTTTGTAGACCAGAGCGCGCCGGCAGAGCTGGAACAGAGTTTCGAGGGCTTTCGACCACTCTCTTTACTAGATGAGGCAACGGGCAGAGAGAGACCTTCGTTCTTCCCCTTTCTCCGGCTGTTTCCGGCCCCATTCAGAGAATGATATGCAAGATTGGAGGCAAATGAGGTGCCAAGCCGAACCCTCTCTCCCCCGGTTGCCAGCTTCCCGTCCCCCTACCCCGAAACCATCCAATCAGCGCCCCTCCGCCCTTGCCCCAGGAGCTGCTGCTTCCCTAACTAGGCTTTAGCCCACCTTTGATGGGCGGGGAATTGAGCCTCAGAAAGACCAAGACTTTTGCCTAAAGCCGCACAGCAAGTCGGAACAGAAACTAGACGCCCGAAAGCCTGTCCACTTCCTACCATTTCTGAATCCGTGATAGCTCTGACCATTCCTATCTCATCCCCGCCCCCACGCCCTGTGCCCGAGCTCCTCCGAGCGCGTGGAACTCCCTTCCCGGCCAACATGAGTAGTAGTGTTTGCGCGTCGGAGAGGCGGCAAGCCCGCCCCTTCGCCGCCAGCCGTCCCCTTTAAGAATCGGCCCCGGCGGGACTACGTTTCCCAGAAGGCTTTGCCGGCGCGTTATGTAACTTTCCCTGCGAAGCGGCCTCTGGGGCAGAAGGAGGTGGAGGCGGCGGCGGCCGTTGCAGTGGCGGCGACGGCGGCGGCGGCGGGAGCGGCGGGAGCCCGAGGCGGCGGCGGCGGCGGGAGCGGCCCATCCCGGGGCCCGAGCTGTGCGCCTCGGCCCGGAGCCCGGATCGGGCGGGGGCGCCGACGAGCCTCTTAACAGGCTTTTCAAGGAGGCGGGAGTGAGGAAAAAGGCTTAGGGCCCAGGGGGCGGGGAAGGGGGGCCGGGCCTGGATCCGCGGGGAGGCCGCGCCGGAGGCCTGACTGTGGGCTCGCGCGGTCCCGGGGACACGAATTGAACGTCGGCGGCGCGGATCGGACGTCGGCGGCGGGTGGAACGCCGGGACGCCCCGGCGCGCGCGCAGGGGTCATGGCGTCGGTGCAGGCGTCCCGCCGCCAGTGGTGTTACCTCTGCGACCTGCCCAAGATGCCGTGGGCCATGGTGTGGGACTTCAGCGAGGCGGTGTGCCGCGGTTGCGTGAACTTCGAGGGTGCGGATCGCATCGAGCTGCTCATCGACGCGGCCCGCCAACTCAAGCGCAGCCACGTGCTCCCCGAGGGCCGCTCTCCTGGGCCCCCCGCCCTCAAGCACCCGACCACTAAGGACCTGGCTGCGGCCGCTGCACAGGGGCCTCAGTTACCGCCTCCGCAGGCCCAGCCCCAGCCGTCAGGAACGGGCGGTGGCATCTCTGGCCAGGACCGCTATGACAGGGCCACATCGTCTGGCCGCCTCCCCCTGCCCTCGCCCGCCCTGGAGTACACCCTGGGGTCCCGCCTGGCTAATGGGCTGGGCCGCGAGGAGGCCGTGGCGGAGGGGGCGCGGAGGGCCCTGCTTGGCTCCATGCCCAGCTTGGTGCCCCCCGGGCTGCTGGCAGCTGCTGTGTCTGGCCTGGGAAGCCGAGGCCTGACGCTGGCACCCGGCTTGAGTCCTGCCCGTCCGGCGTTTGGCTCCGATTTCGAGAAAGAGAAGCAGCAGAGGAATGCGGACTGTCTGGCAGAACTGAACGAGGCCATGCGTGGCCGGGCGGAGGAGTGGCACGGGCGCCCCAAAGCTGTGCGGGAGCAGCTCCTGGCGCTGTCTGCCTGCGCCCCCTTCAATGTCCGCTTCAAGAAGGATCACGGGCTGGTGGGGCGGGTGTTCGCTTTTGATGCTACTGCCCGCCCGCCGGGCTACGAGTTCGAGCTGAAGCTTTTTACCGAATACCCCTGTGGTTCTGGCAACGTGTACGCAGGAGTCCTGGCCGTGGCTCGCCAGATGTTTCATGATGCTCTGCGGGAGCCGGGCAAGGCTCTGGCCTCCTCAGGCTTCAAGTACCTCGAGTATGAACGGAGGCACGGCTCCGGGGAATGGCGCCAGCTAGGGGAGCTGCTAACCGACGGTGTCCGCAGCTTCCGAGAGCCAGCCCCGGCTGAGGCCCTGCCCCAGCAGTACCCAGAGCCAGCCCCTGCAGCTCTCTGTGGCCCACCCCCGCGAGCCCCATCCCGGAACCTGGCGCCCACGCCACGCCGTCGCAAGGCGTCCCCTGAGCCCGAGGGTGAGGCGGCTGGGAAGATGACCACCGAGGAACAGCAGCAGCGGCACTGGGTAGCACCCGGTGGCCCGTACTCCGCGGACACCCCTGGTGTGCCCTCACCCATCGCCGCCCTGAAGAATGTGGCCGAGGCCCTGGGCCATTCCCCCAAGGACCCTGGCGGGGGTGGGGGCCCCGTGCGCGCTGGGGGTGCCAGCCCCGCAGCCTCCTCCGTGGCCCAGCCTCCTGCCCAGCATCGTCTAGTGGCCCGCAACGGTGAGGCAGAAGTCAGCCCCACAGCAGGGGCAGAAGCTGTTAGCGGGGGTGGTAGCGGCACCGGGGCGACACCTGGGGCACCCCTGTGCTGTACCCTGTGCCGGGAGCGGCTGGAAGACACCCACTTCGTCCAGTGCCCCTCAGTGCCCGGACACAAGTTCTGCTTTCCCTGCTCACGGGAATTCATCAAGGCACAGGGCCCTGCTGGGGAGGTGTACTGCCCCAGTGGAGACAAGTGCCCCCTGGTGGGCTCCTCTGTCCCCTGGGCCTTCATGCAGGGCGAGATCGCCACTATCCTTGCTGGAGACATCAAGGTTAAGAAAGAACGGGACCCCTAGGCCGCCACTGCCACCAGTCTACTGCCTCCCACCCCCTTGCTACCCACCGCTGCTGCGGATAAATTATTCTCTCCCCCACCCAGCCCAGTACTACCCCCACCTGTGTATATACCCCCTTCCTCATCCCAGATGGGTTCCCTGGGGTAGATGCGTTGAGGGTGGGGGGAGAAAGCTTGTGGCTTCTGTTCGAGGGGGTGTCTGGGGTCCCTTGGCCCCTCCGGTTTCCCTCTCCCCTCTTTGGCTTGGCTTTGCTGCTGCTTGTAGTTGGGGGAGAGGTGCCCCCCTCCTCCTTGAGAAGGGGCCTCCTGAAATCTCGCTCTTTATAAACAAAGCAAAAGCATTTTATTGCCCCCCCCCTCCCGTCCCCTTTTCCTCCTTCAATAAACCGAAAGATGGGGTTTTTTTTTTTTTTCCTTCTTGGTCCCTTAGTTGTGTGAGATGCTGCGCCCCCTCTGGCACCGAACCGATCCTGCAGGGGAAGGACGTTGCGTTGTAGCCTCCAGGTGGCGCCCTTCACTCAGGCGGGCCCGTTGGCTGGTTTAGAAATGCTGGCCATTCCTCAAGCGTTCTAGCCGTCTGCCCGTTTTCCAGATGATAGAACTGAGGCTCAGCGTGTGAGGCTCCTTGCATGGGAACCAGAGCCAAGCTTGGGAATGAGGTTTCCCTTCTGGTCCAGACCCTGTATCTACCCAGGATGTGGGGGACTCCGCGCCCTCGAGGAGAGGGGAAGGAGGCATCAGGAGGCTTCCTAGAAGGGATGGGCAGTGAGTTCTTGCTCAGGAGGCAGAGCATTAAGGCTACATTGCTTAGAGGGACTGCCCTACCAGAGAGGAAGTTTACCTCCACGGGGTACACAAACAGGATCTCTGGAAACAAAGTGCTTCCCACCTCTGGTGGTGCCCTGAACTGCGCTCCTCGCGTCCATCTTGGGAGACCAGTCTCAACGGTGGCCGTCCTAGGACACCGGGACTGGCAGGGTAAAAGGCACAGCCCCCGCGGGCTGCCTCTGATGTGCACGGCCTTGTCCCGCACCTGTCCCGATGGGCTGATCATTAACCAGGACTTCCTGCTGTCTGGCGTCAAGGGGCAGGACCCGAACAGGCTGCGGCAAAGCAGGGGTTAAGGGGAGGGGGCTGCCCTAATAGCCCAGCCCCCACCCCTGCAGTCTTCCTCTGCGACCCTAAAGTGGAGGTTGCGGGAAGGGGGAATGCGGGGCGCCAAGGCCAATGGGTGGATGGAAAGATGGGGAATGTTAGTATGTCCTGTCACCGCGCAGCACTGTCACACAGCCCTGAGAGCCCAGATTGCCCCAGATCTCAGAAACACAGGTATTCCAGCTCCTAAATGTGGAAGCCCCTAAAGTCTTGACCCATCCTCTTAGTTATCCACTAAGTTAGTGTGCCATGCATATCTTGCAGACCGAGGTGTCCCAAATCCCAAATATTAGGGACCCTGGGACTTTGTCCTCAACATTTGGAGGACCCTCAACTCTTAAATCCGCCAGTTCTTGGGCTGGGGGGGAGGGGTCCCCTCCCCTCCCCCAGATATCAGGTCTCAAGGTGTTCTGTTACCCCTGGTACTGCCAGCCTGGGCCCTGGGCAGGGCTGGGAAAATCACCCCTGATTAAATATACCAGGTGATAAGCCTGGGGCAAGGGAGACGCTGGACGGAGCTCCAGGCCTGGCCACCCATCCCTGGCAATCTTGTGGCCTCCCCTGTCCCAGCTCTGCAGCCCCAGGCATGGGGTAGTACCCCCTTCCCCTCCTCCATCCCCAGGGCAAGAGGTTGCCAGACACCAAGGTCCCCTGGTGAGGCCTGAAGAGCTGCGGAGGACACCTGGTCCTTTAAGAACAGCTGGTATGGGGGGTGGGCAGGGGAGTCACCCCCAGCCTGGCTGGTGTGTATTCTAGATAGAGGTTGAGTTAACCATTAACTGAGCAGACGGCCTGACCTGTGTGGGTGTGAGGGGCTGGATCAGTCCCCCTTCCCCCTGTGCCAGGGTGGGGCCAGAGTGGAGGGGTTCTGGATTTATTGGGGCATCAGTGAGTAGGTGAAGAGACTTCCAGAAAGGAGAAATGGACGGGGAGACCCAGGGAAAGGTGGGAGACAACAGAGGTAGAGAGGGAGCTATAAAGAGAAACCAGCTCACTGGAAGAAGACAGAGACCCAGAGAGGGACAAGAGAGCTCAAGAGAGCCTCTGAGATGGGGGAGATGGGGTAGACACAGAGAGACATTCAGGAAAGAGAGCTAAGTAGAGAAATACCCAGATGGGTTCAGAGAGACTGAGATACACAGATGAGAGGCCAAGAATAGGGACCTGGAAGGAGAGAGAGAGAGAGAGAGAGGAGAGATGGAGATTCAGAGGGAGAGGAATTGAGAGCGGGAGAAAGAAGGAGAGGCTATGAAATCAGGGAAAGGTACAGGTTTGAACTAGAGAGTTAAGACATTTTTAAACTCAAGTTCTATGAGACAAAGGGAGAGAATGGAGGTCCAAGAAGAAGGGCAAGGCTGGATCTAACTTGATCACTTGGTCCCCACAACAAGGCCTGGCTCACTCCCACTCGTCCTCCAGATCTCAGCTCAGCTGACACCTCCTCCAGGAAGCCCTCCTTGACCCCCAGGCTGCATCAAGTGCCATTCCCAGGCTCTCACAGACCCTGCACTCCCCTATCCCAGCCCTGCACATTCTGGATCATCATTGGGGAATGGACTGTCAGCCCCACGAGGGCAGGGCCAGGGCTGTCTCAGTCACTACTATGAACCCAGCATTACCCAGCACAGAGTTAGTTTAAAGGGTGGGTAAATTAATGTGCTCCTTTCCTTCAAGAAATATTTATTCAGCATCCTCTGTGCGGCAAGCACTGCGGTAGGTGCTATGGATACAATGTGCAGAATGCAGCCCCTCGTCTCGTGGAGCTGACATTCGGTAGGAGATACAGACAGATCCATAAAATGTGACAGCCATGGAGCGGTAAGTCCTAAGAAGAAAAAGTAAACCAGGGGAAGGGAGTATAGAGTGATGGAGGTTGCTGCTGTAAAGAAGGAGGCAGAGAAGGGCTCGCTGAGGAGCGGACAGGAAACTAAAAGAAGCGAGGGAGCAAGCCAGGGGAAACTTGGGGGAGTAGCACATGCAAAGGCCCTGAGGCGGGAGCCTGCTTGGTTTATTCCAGAAACAGCCAGGTGGCCAGTGCCACTGCAGCAAAGGGGAAGGGTGTAAGAATGAGGTCAGAGCGGGGACACCTGGCTGGCTCAGTCGGTAGAGCATGAAATTCTTGATCTCAGGGTGGTGGGTTCGCACCCCACGTTGGGTGTAGAGATGACTTAAAAAGAATGAGGTCAGAGGGATAGTAGGGCAACCTCGGGGGCCCCGTAGGCCATGATAAGGACTTTGGCTTCTATTTTAATGGGAACGGGTGGAGGGTTTCAAGCACTGGGTGAGGAGACGGAGGAAATGAGACAGAAGTGGCCACGAATCAGCGAGGATGGACAGCATCTCACTGCTCTGTGCCTGGGGCTTCACAGACGGCCCCGCACACGTGCCCAACAGCAGTGTGTGGTGTGGGCACAAGTGAATAAGCCCCAAATCAACAGAGAAGAAGTCAGAATGACATTAGATGGATGGACAGACTCCCAGGGAGAAGCCAGGTGAGGACCCGGGGACGCCCAGGGACAACAGACGCAGACAGACAGAGAGCAGCCGGCTGAGAAGTCCCGTTTCTTCCCCACCCGGAAAGCTTCCTTGGAGCTGGAAAAGTCCCCAGGCCCCCCTGCCCGCCTCGCCCGTGGCGTGCCCACTCACACCTCAGGCAAAGGAAGCTGGCAGGCCCCACAGGAACCTTTCTGGGGGGGCGGTGGAGGCGGGCGGGTGGCAGGGACGAAGGGAGAGGAGTGGCGGGCGGGCAGGCAGCGGGCAACGGCTACACAAAGGCCCCAGTGTCTGCCCCTCCTGCCCCCGGGTACAGATATAAATAATATGTACATATACCTTTATATATATATACCAGTGGGCTGGGGGCGGGAGGCCGGGGGCCACACGCTTCCCTAAGGGCCCGGGAATGGCAGAAGCCTGCTCCTGTGGGGGCTGGGGGGCTCAGAGACACACGAGAGAGTGGCCAAGACTGACAGACACGGGCTGAGAGGGACACAGGAACAGAAGGAGAGAGAGAGAGAAACGTACAAAGCACGAAAGACCAACAGAAAGCCTGGCCAACAGAGACTCAGAGTCAGAGACCTGAGTGGCTGACTCAAACAGGGACAGATCAGGAAGACAGAGAAATCACACTTCGCTGAGTGAGAACAGAACAAGGGGGAGGTAGAGGGACAGCGACAGAATGCAGACAAGGGCCGTTCCAGGGACAGGCAAAGCTGCGGAGTAACTCAGGTGAGAGGAAGTAAGGACAGAGAGGAACAGAGAGAGGCCAGGAGCCACCCAGAAAGAGAGAGACAGAAGCAGACGGACAGACAAGACAGACAGGGCCAGGCCAGGGCTGGGGGCTCAGGGAGGCTTGTGACCGTGGGTGAGGGGTGGGTCAGGGCACGTCTCCGGTTTGGGGGCAGCACCTGTGGGGGCTCTGCTGCAGCCCAGTCCAGGGCAGGCCGAGGGGCAGGGAGCAGAGGGGAGGGAGGCGGCCCTTGGGTTCCGGATCTCGGTGTTTACCTGTGGCAGGCATTGCAAACAGGCGCCCAGCCTGGCCCATGGCAGGCGAGGGTGGGCCGGGCTGGGCCCCCGCCCTGGCACCAGTGGGCCCGACACGCCCACCTGTGGCCTGGGCGGTGAGTAACACACACGGTGACACCTGGGTGGATGGTGACACATAGGGGAACAGACATGGTGACAAACAGGGACAGATATAGGCAGACCCAGAGTGAGAGAGACATAAACAGACCCACCGAACCTGGTGACAGACACTCACTGGAACAGACCCAGTGACAGACACACCGTAATAGACATCAGGCTGCGAAGACAGGCCGACAGGAGGCGAGGCACAGAGACAGAAGGACAAAAC
This sequence comes from Eumetopias jubatus, assembly GCF_037043125.1. NCBI lineage: Eukaryota > Metazoa > Chordata > Mammalia > Carnivora > Otariidae > Eumetopias > Eumetopias jubatus. The sequence goes on along the minus strand of NW_028274816.1, from coordinate 55,406,709 downwards.
ACCAACAGTGACAGAGGGGACACACACAGACACACTTGTAACCCCCGCTGGCTTCCGGGGTGCTTTCCTCCTCCTGGGGCAGGTCATGGCAGGGAATGGGGCTGACTCGGAGGGAGGCCTTGGGACCCCAGGGCCCCATGGTGCGGTCACCCCTCTCGGGCTCCACAACAGCATGGCGGTTAAGGGCACTGACTCTGGGCCAGACTGCCCGGATTCAAGTCCTAGCTCCCGCCGCCCGCACACTATCCGTGTGACCTTGGGCAAGTGGCCTCACCTCATCCTGCCTCAGTTTCACCAATAATAATTTGGGGGGCATGGGAAGGATTGGGTCAATCCGTTCCGTAAGATGCTCGCACAATGCGGGATAGATGGTAAGCCCTGGTAGCTATGACTATGATTACTCTTTCCGGCATTATTATCACATGCCTTCTGATGTAATGGGACCTCTGCCCACAGCTGGGACCCTGCCCTGGCCCTCCGTTTCCCCACCCATGGGCCCCTCCCTTGGACCATGTCACCCAGGCCCGCAGGCTCTGTCCTGCTTCACCTGTCCCAGCCCCGGCTTCTCTGTGTCCCCATGGCTATCCCTCCACCCCCCGATCCCTGGCATCCTCATGTCTGTCCACGCGTCCCACGTCTGACCGTGGTACTTTTCCACGCTGGACATCAGCCGGCTGTCCCTGGGGTGGGGGTCACACCTGCCCACGCCAGCCGAGCCAGTGGCCACCAGACACCCTGACGGATGGCCCCACCCTCCCCCCAGGACCCTACAACAACACCCGCCCCTCCGGCCACCTGAGGTCCCTACTGGGGCGGCCTGAGGCCCAAGCCTGGGGACAGGAAGCCCCAGGCCTGGCCGCCCTGAAAGCCTCTTTCAGCCTGGGCCTCCTCCCGCCACCACCGACTCCTCCTGCGGAATAATATTTGGGCTGTTGGCCGGGGGGGCGGGGGCCAGATCCGGAGGCCGCCTGGGAGAAGCCAGAAACCGCAGGGCTTCCTGCCTCAGGCCGGCCGACTCCGGGAGAGACCCCCAGGCCCGAGGGAGGGGGGCAGGCGCCCGGGGAGACTGAGGGCCTTTCTCTCGGCCCCAGTTGTTTTTTCCAGGAACCAGGAGGAATTCCCCGGCCTGCCCAGGACAGCGAGGCCGGTGGGACGGCTGACGCGGGAGCCAGCACGGCAGGGGGCGGGGGGTGACACGCAGCCGGCGGGGCGGGCACCACGACAGAAATAGAGGGCCTGGCCTGCGAGGTGGCAGGTAGAGGCAGAAACTCAGGGAGCTGAAGACCAGAGAAGGAGGAGCGAGGCCAGAGATCCAAAACGGTGGGGGCGGGGAAGACCCCGGAAAGGAGTCACAGTCCCCAAGAGGAGGACAGAGACATCCAGAGCCCAGAGCGAGGGAAGGAGGGACAGAGCCAAAGCACCGGAGTGAGTGAGAGAGAAAGCACAAGGCGGACTGTAGAAGAGATAGACTACAGAGGATGAGCAAAGGTTTTCAAAAAAGCCAGGGGACAAAGACCCAGAGAGAAGGCTAAGGACAGAGTGCGACAGAGAGATGACACTAAAGAGACAGAAAAATGGACACACAGAAACTAGGGGAGACATATCACACACACACACACACACACACACACACACACACACACACGTAAACAGGCAGCCCTTGGTCTGATGAACAAATGAATGAGCCTCTGGAGAACCAAGGACCAAGAAAGGCAAACCCCAAATAAGGAAAAGACAAAATAAGACCAAACCCGCCCACCTGCCCTCACCTGGCTGAATGACCCTGGCCCAGTCCCTTTCCCTCTTTCTGCTCACTGTCTCCCCCCTAACCTCCCCCCACCGAGAGCCACGTGCCCAGAACATCTGAGAGCCTGACCCCAGACTCAAAGCCTAGGGAGAGCCCTGGAGGAACAGAGACACCCAGAGAGCAACCCCAGAGGCCCACAGTCGCCCAAGGAGGACCGAACTCCTTCCCCACACACCTGCCTGCAGAAGGGACAGCCAACCCTCCACGCAACAGTGACAGGCATAATACTCAAGCGCAGGCAGACTCTTTGAAACATTTGAAACATACAGGCGGATGCTGACTCAGAGGTGCACACAGAACAGTGACAGGCAGGCCTTCGACGCAGATTGAGCCCCACACACACTCCTTGAGGCGATGGGTATGCTGACAAATGGACATGGAGACCTGCGCCTACAGTGGGAGACCCACAAGGACCCAGGGGTAGGTGGACAGAGAGAACCATACACACTAAACAATAAGAGATCCCAGGACCCACAGGTAGCACTCAGAGTGTGAAGGGACATGCAAACCCACACAATGGAGGGATACAAACCAGAGGGAACAATGCGCAGGCCACAGAGACCCCAGTGGGCACAGTAATATCCTATGACCAATGGAGGCCCACCCCCCGAACACACACACACACACACACACACACACACACACACACACACACACACACCATCTCCTTCAATTAACACCTGGTTTGTGCCTTCCCCTCCTCCCCAGCTTAACCAAAAGTTGAGTAGCCCCTGGGCTCCTTGGGCCTCAGAGTTAGAGGTGTGTGTCTGGGGAGTGGGGGTGGGGAGATGGCCTTGGTCACTGCAGAGCCTCCTCCCCCGGCCGCCCTGGCCCCACTGCTGCAGGGGCTGCTATCTGTGAGCAAACTGTCCTTGGGGTCAGGGACAGTGAAGAGCCAAAGGTCAGGTCGATGCCTCCCCCAACTCCTCCCCCAGAGGCAGCTACCTCTTGGGGGTAGGCGGGAGAGGGGACAGGGACACTGCAATTCAGGTGTTCAAGCCCTGCAGGGCCCACCCTCCAAGGAAAAGAGACGTTCAGTGAGAGGCAAAAACAGTGCCTTTAATAGTCAAGCACAGCCAGTATCCCGCTTCCCAGGCAAGAACCAGACTTCAGTAGAAATTCCCCATACCCTAGCCAGTCCTTTCTGGTTTCTCCTGGACCAGAGAGGGGAATGGGCTCCAGAAAAAACCAAGGAGTATTCACACTTCCATCCCTCACTCAACTCACACCAAAGAGACGGTGACGACAATGGCCAACCCAGGGGCCGTGGCAGCTATCACAGTGCACAATGGGACACTGGTTATGTCAGCCAACCGAGATGGTGGCCATCATAGCACCCAACGTGCCCAAAATAGAGATGTTATGCAGGATGCTGCCCAACTCGGCATCGACTATGCCAAGAAGCCCACCAAAAAAGAAGCACAGCACCCAATGGGCCAAAGATGTCATTGGAATGGTATCACCATCACATCCAAAGGATTAGTCAAGAGGATGTCCATCACCGTGTCCAAAGGGCCAACTAAGATGTCATCCCGGGTGGTGGCCATCAGAGCACCCAACAGAGGGACGAACAACATCAATCGACATGGCAGTCTTTGTAGTACCCAGTGGGCCCGCCAAGATGTCAACGGCAGTTATCCCAGTACCCAAAGGATTGGCCCGATGCCTCCAGAGACAGCAATCACCACCCTAATAGGCCAACCAAGATGGTAACTGATGGGACGAGCCAAGTGTCACCAGGAGGATCAGGCCCCAAGCGCCTGATGGTGTGAGTTACGGCCATACCCCACCCACCACACTCCCACACCCCTGCTAGGACGCGTTAAGCAGAGAGCGGGAATAGACACCCTGGTAGTAGACCCCAGGCTCCCCCGCCTCTGCCCCATAGCCCCCAAACCCCACGTCCAGTTTAGGAGGTGCCGGTGTCTGTTCCGACATTAGGTTGTTGATGGAGAAAGGGTGGTTGAAGTTGTAGGGAGCATCCAGCTTCAGCTCCCCGGGGAGCTCCAGGCCAGTGAAATAGGGTGTGGAGGAAGGGGGTGAGCCACAGTCCAGAGCCCCCACATCTTCCCCGCCCTGGGCCTCCGGCTCAGGGGGCGGAGGTTGGGGCTGCGGGGGAGAGCTGACCGTGGCGGCAGGGGCGGCGGCCGAGGCAGCCGCCCCTGCACTGTTCCTGGAGGTGGAGGTCCCGCCAGCCCCTTTCTTCACCTTCTCCTCCAGCTTGAAGCGCTTCTGGCGGCGCAGGTAGCAGCCGTTCTCAAACATGTTCCCTGAGCTGGGGTGCAGGGCCCAGTAGGAGCCCTTGCCCGGCTTGTCTGGGGAGCGCGCCACCTTGACAAAGCAGTCATTGAAAGACAGTGAGTGGCGGATGGAGTTCTGCCAGCGTTGCTGGTTCTCCCGGTAGTAGGGGAAGAGGTCCATGATCCACTGGTAGATCTCGCTCAGGGTCAGCATCTTGCCCGGCGCCTGCTGGATGGCCATGGTGATGAGCGAGATGTAGGAATATGGCGGCTTGGCGTGGGCCAGTGGCCGCCGGTAGCCTTTCGGCATCTCCTTCCCGTGCACCAGCCCCGGGCCCGGGCCCCCATACCCTGAGCCGCTGCCTCCGCCACCACTGGCACCCAGGCCTGGGAAGGTGGGCCCCAGGGGTGCTGCGGGGGCTGGGGGCGCCAGCGGTCCTGAGGGCAGCGGAGAGGCAGGGAGCCCCCCAGGGGGGTAGGGAGCACTCAGAGGGTTCAGGCTCATGTAGGAGTTGAGGGGGGCCATGGTGGGCACTGGGGTCACCGGCGAGTAGACCTGCAAGGAGAGAAAGAGAGATGGGGGGAGGTCAGTGAGTTGCCACTCTCCTGGTCGGCAAAGGGTCACTGGCCCCCACTATATGTCCATCTGTCTGTCTGTCTTGCCTCTTCTACAAGTCCCTCCCATCCTTACCTCTGTTTGCAGATGGCTGTCTCTGGAAGTCTCTCTCTCTTCCCCATCCTCATGTGCCCCATCCCTGACCTCACCCTCCACCCCCCAAGGGATCCCTATACTGGAGCTCATGCTTTAAGTGGTTCTCAAAGTGTGGTCCAGGACACCCGGGGGAGTCTCGGAGACCCTTTCAGGATGTCCAGGAGGTCAAAACTATTTGCATATAATGCTAAGAAATTACTAGCCTTTTTCACTCTCTGTCTCTCTCAGGAGTTACAGTGGAGTTTTCCAGAGGCCACCGGACATGTGACATTGCAACAGACCAAATGTAGAAGCAGCCACAAGAATCCAGCTGTCTCCTATTGAACCAGACACTGAAGAGATTTGCCAAAAATATAACAGTGCCACTCCTCTCACTAAATGTTTTGAAATATAGTTATTTTATTTTATTTTTATTTTTTTAAAGATTTTATTTATTTATGTGACAGAGAGAGACAAGCGAGAGAGGGAACACAAGCAGGGGGAATGGGGGAGGGAGAAGCAGGCTTTCCGCCGAGCAGGGAGCCCGATGCGGGGCTCGATCCCAGGACCCTGAGATCATGACCTGAGCCGAAGGCAGATGCTTAACTGACTGAGCCACCCAGGCGCCCCAAAATATAGTTATTAGTAAAAACACAGTATTTATGCTAAAAAATTGTTGGTTGAAAATTAATTAATCCAGGGGTGCCTGGGTGGCTCAGTCAGTTAAGCATCTGCCTTCGGCTCAGGTCATGATCCCAGGGTCCTGGGATCGAGCCCCTGTGTCGGGCTCCCTGCTCCGTGGGGAGTCTGCTTTTCCTTCTCCCTCTCCATCCCCCCGACCCCGCTCATGCTCTCGCTCACTCTGTCTCTGTCTCAAATAAATAAAATCTTAAAATTAATTAACCCATATTATAAAAATTTCTCAGTTTTAATTTCTAATACAGTAACTTTTCTTTTTTTAATGCAGTAACTATTGATAGACATAATTTACATGAATGAAACCTGTTTGGGGTCCTCAATAATTTTTAAGCATGTAAAGAGGTCCTAAAACTGAAAAAATCGAAAACTCCTGACTTATCTCCATCCCATCTATAAATATGGGTACTCTCTATCACTCTTTTGGGTTATAGAATTACAGTTGTCAGAGGCCAAAAATGTTTCAGGATTGTGGAGGGGGGAGGGGCACCTCAGTCGGAAGAGCATGCGAGTCTTGATCTCAGGGTTGTGAGTTCGAGCCCACATTGGGTGTAAAGATTACTTAAATAAGTAAAACTTAAAAAAATTGTTTAAATGTTTCAGTATCGGAAATCACGTTTCAACCTAATCTATATTGCCTCTTTACCATATATCATTAAATCTAAGGCATCGCTATTTGTAAGCTGCTGTGTTATTTTAAGTACCAATAAGAATAATACCAATAAGGGGGGAAAAATACTGTCAGTCCCTAGACACCATTGACTGTAAAGCCCATCCCATTTTCAGAAATGTTCAAATGAAAAACATGCATCTTAGCTCAATGAAAAACAGTAGACATCACTAGGTCTCTCTAAATAATCCTCTATTCTTCCATCCATTAAACAAATATCTATCTGGCCACCTACTTTGTGCCAGGCACTGCTCCAAGCACTTCACAGGAAAGGTCTCCGTTCAACTTTGACAACCGCGCTATGGTAACACCCATTGTATGGGTGAGAAAGCTGAGGCCCAGAGAGGTTGTCCAGGGTCAGACAGTAAGGAAGGGGCAGAGCTGGGGTTCTGAATTTAGGCAGTCTGGCTCCAGACCAGTGCTCTGGATCACGCTACAAAAGCAAGTGACCAAGACAAGACAGAAACGCCTGCCTTCACAGACCTGACAGTTTCCTGCTAGGAAAGGAACCAGATAAACATGGAAAACAGAAAGCATGGTGGGTGGTGATTTCTCCCTCGTTGTGTGTATTTACCCCTTCCATCCACTGTCCACCATCCTCTCTCCCTCAGTCCGCCAATGGCCCCCTGTCTGCCCTGCTCCCTCCCCACATGGGGGTCTCATGGCCCTGGGGGTGCTGCTATCTTTCCAGCACGAGCTGCCTTTGCTGTGAGTCAGTGGGTCCTGTCTTGTCCCCTGTCACTGTAAGGGTCTGCAGGTCCCAAGGTCCTGAGAGAGAAGGGAATGGCCGGGGTCACTCAGAGAGCTGGGGACAGGCGACAACCAACTCTAGTCTGAGCCCAGGCAGAGAAACTCTCTTCTCTCTCACATACTTCCAGGCAGTTCTTTTGTCTCTGGTCTCTGAGTCTCCCAGCTGGCTCCATGTGTATCTGTCCATCTCTTTCCCCCATCTCAGTACCTCCCTGCTCCTGCCCTCTCCCCCTCCTCTCTACTCCCCAGTCTCCATCCAAGCTTCCTCTCCTCCCTGTCTCTCCCCATCTCTTTCTCGCCCCTCTGTCTTCACCTCCTTCTCCTGTCTCTCTCTCATCTCTCCCCAACCCCCCTGCCTGTTCCTCCTCATGACTCTCCCCAACCCTATCCCTCTTCCCCCACCCTATCTCTCCCTGTCTCTCTCTGCTCCCCTCCCCGGCCATTGTCTCTTTCCCTCCAGCACATTTCTGGACCTCTCTGTCTCCTCGCCTCAGCATCACCATCCCCCCCAAAAGCCTCCCATTGAAACTGGAATCACAGCTACCCCTCCTCCACGCACTGGTGTCCCCACCACCACCTTGGCTGATTCTGCCCCCTCCCCAGGATAAGGGAAGCGGGTCCTTCAGAGCTGAGGGAAGGCAATGGACTCAGGGGCATCCACAGAGAGTTCCGAAATCCCTCTGCGACCCTCACTCCAATTCTCCAGCTCCATGAGCGTCCTCTGTATCACAGAGGAAGAATGACTGGGACCCCAGGGCCCTCCTTTTCTGGGTCTCCACCCACCCGGAAGTCCTCCTTGAGGTCTGACCTCAAGCACACCAGCTGCCCTAATCCACCCTTAGCTTTCCCACGCCCCAGGGCCGGGATGAACCCCCAGTGTCCGGGTGTGAGCCGGATCTCCCCTGCCAGGGCGGGGCTGAGATTGGGGGGAAGCCCTCAGGGGACCTGCACCCCCATCCCAGGAGGCTGGAATTTCTCTCCTTTCATTTCCTTATTGTCTCTGGGGGAGGGTGTGACAGGGAGCAGAGGAAGGCTGCGTGAAACCAGAAGCCTGGTTTCTAGTCCCAGTCCCAGTCCAGATCCTCCAGCAGCCCCCAACACTTGGAGAGGCTTCAGAGTTCCCATCTCTAAAAGGGGGGAGCACTTGGACCAGCTGATTTGTGAGAACTGGAGGCCAGTCGGGACACCCCAGGGTGCTAACTTTCCAATTTCCTTCCTGACAGGGAGCCTGACCGGGGGTGTCAATCACCCCAGCAGGAGGGTGCTGTGAGCAAGAAGCAGTTTGGGAACCCTCTTAGTTCTTAGTTGCTGAGTGAGTGCAGATGTTTCTCTCCCTATTGTTCTGACCCAGGGGGAGGAGGTGGCTCAGTGGATGGGAAGGCTGGGGACACCATATTTCCATTTCCGGCCCCCCATATGTTAACTCTTCCACAATATGCTCTCAAATGCTAATCATTTCTAGACGGTCCCTCAATTACTGACACAATTTCAATGTGCAAATGCAAATTCTTAAACTTCAGACTGTGCCCCAATAGCGACTCCTCCATCCCTAGACCCACACAACTTACTTCTTAAAGATGTGGCCCCTGCCCAAACATAGATCTGTAGTTGGGTCTTCTTCAATCATGTCCCCAGGCTCTGAACTCTCTAGGGGTTCAGCACCCCACCCTCCTCCCCCCCGCCCCCCACCACCACCTGGGAGCCTCCACTTCCAACCTGGTCTCTCTCTGCCTTCCCCACCATACAACTTCACCTTCAGCTCTCCGCACTCCCAATCCCTTCCCTGGTCAGCCTGCCCCACCCCACGTGCACCTCACACCTCCACAGCCCCAGGACTGGCCCCTCCTGGGCACTTTGCCAATCCCTGCAGGCCTGGGAAACCAGGAGTCCCACCCCGAGCTTCAAACTCCAGACCCAGGACTCAGGCACGGTGGGGCCCTTTGTAAACCCCCAGATCTCTGAATCCTTGGGGATCTCAGACATTCCAGTCCCCCTCTGACCTGAAGCCCAAAGTCTCCTTCCAGGTTAAGAACCCAAATGTCCAGACCCCCATAACCTTCCTACTAGGATCCCTCCCCTGCCATTTCACAATCTTGACTATAGAAAGAACAAGCTAAGGAGGAGCCCTTGCAGCAATGGGAATGGGAGTTAGACTTGGGGAAGGACTTTCCTTCTGCTGAGGTGAGGGAATTACGATACACCCCACCCCCTACTCCAAGGACGGCCTTGTCAGAGATGGGACAAGTGAGGACATTAGCAATTACTGGAGATTACAGGGAGGGGGGTGTGTGTGAAATCTGAAACCCTCCAGCCTCCAACAAGCAGTATCCCTGCTGAGGGTCTCTAAAAACAATTAAACCACTGAAGTTCAGGCGGGAGGGGTAAGGGTCATGAATAGAGATGGGGGTGGATATTGACCCGTCTCCTGACAATGCCGTTGCCCACATCTGCTCTCAGGCTCCCAACTCTGACCCTATCTGGGCCCCCGTCTCTCTGAGCCCCAACTCTCACCCACCTGTTATTACAGGTTCCCAAACCATGTTTCATGTCTGAGCACCACCATCTCTTAACTTTGAGCACCAATCCCTATTTCTGACTCTTAGGTCGCCACCCCCAAGATGCTTATCCTCCAATCTCAATTCTGATTTCTACCCCGGAAACCCCATCTTTAACTATATTCTATCCCTGAGCTCTCACCTCAGACTTTCCTTAATGGTGACCTTTTTCTCCCATCTCTTAGCTCCGGTCTTTCCCCCTCTTTGGAACCCTATTTCCTAATCCCCCAGCTCTGTCCCCTGTCCTGGAACTCGGATTCCTATCTTTGTTTTGAGTTGTTTTTTTTTTTTTTTTTTCATTTTAATCCCTTGGATTTTGGGTCCGCAACACCCAGTCTTCACGTTTAAACTATGACCTGACCCTTGCCTAAATTTTTCCGTTTGAGCCCTCGCTCCAACCAGTCTAAACCGCACTCCCATGCCTCGTCCCCCATCCCTGACTCCTACACCTGGTCTGCGTGTCTCTAGTTCCTCCGCTCCTCAACTGTAGTTGGGGCCCCCTTTTGATCCCACACCCCATCCTTGCCCCCCATTCACGCTCGCACCCTGATTCCTGCCCCCCACTTCCGCTCCGCCATCCCCGAGGACACACCTCGCCCGCCTCCGGGTAGTAGCTCCACTCGGCCAGGTCATGGGCCTCCATCTTCACCGAGCCCAGCATCCCCCGGGCCTGCGCCCCCTCCCGCCCCCGCTCCGGCCCGGGGGTAACCGAGCGCTTCAGATCTCTCAGCCGGCACGGCCCGAGCTCCGACCGGTGCCCGCCCGTCCGACCGCCCGGGGTCCCAGCCGTCCTGGGCGCCGCGGGAGGCGGCCACGCTTTATAGCTGGGACACCCCCGCCCCCCTCCCTCGCCCGCCCCGGGCTCCCCTCCCGCCTCCCCGAGGGCGGCGCGCTCGGACTGGGGCGCCCCCTGCGGGATTGCGCGGAGACAGACCTCAGGCGCCGGGAGCCGCAGCCCGGGGCCACGAGAGCTGGAGGTGGCTGAAGAGAGGGAGCTACGAGTGGGAGACACTGCCGATGCTAAAGTCCCCAAGGGCAGAATTCTGGGGCTCTTCTACCCCAGCGGGTTTCATCACCTCGACAGGAGAAGGCGAATAGCCAGAGCCCAGCATGACCGCGGCGGAGAAGAGGGGGCCTCAGAGCGCAGTGGACTCCAGAGGTCAGTATATGCTACCATAAGGACCGTAAGAGACCCTCGAACCCACATTCCCACTGGACGGACAGGAAGACTGAAGCTTCCGACAACTGGAAATGCTCCAGACTGCGTAAACGGTCAGGACCTAAGGTGGACGGGATCGGGGACTCTGCTTAGACTCCAATGGGGCAACAGACCACCTCCAGGACCTAGGAGCTTCGTCGCGCGGACTCTCCACCCTCTCTAACACCAGCCGTCCAGGGACTCAGAAACCACCGTGAACTCCATTTCCCAGAAGCCTCTACCTCCCTTTCCGTCCAGTGCCTCTGCTAAGGGACTACATTTCCCTTAAGGCATGGCGTTCAAAGGCCGGAAATGAAAGGCACCCCGGCGTCGTCGGGGGGAGGGCGGAAGGCCTCTCGCGCCGCAGGAGGTAGGGGCGGGGTCGGCCCGCAGTGTGGACTCCATTTCCCGGCGGCCCTGTGTGCGCGGCGCGTGCGCAGTGTCCCGGCGGCGAACGGAAGATGGCGACGGCGGCGTCTGTGAAGAGGCGCTGCTGAGGGGGCGCGAGGGGGACGGAGGCCGGCGCCGCGGTGAGCGGGGGGCGGCGTGGGGGCCCGGGAACGAAGGGAGGAGGGACTCTGAAGCGGCAGGGGCGCTGGCCGGCGGGTTGGGGCGCTGCGAGGAAAGGGGAGCAGTGACGTTCGGGACCCCAGTTTCTTCCCCAGCTCGGGACCCTCCCGTGGCTTCCCAGTGCCCTGAGGGCAAAGTTCCAACGTGGCCCCCAAGGCGCGTCCGCCCCGCCGGCCCCGGCTCGGCCTCTCTGCTCGTTCCTCACTTCGCACAGTTGCACTAGCCTTCCGGTTCCTCAAACTCGCCATGCGCCTTTCCGCCTCAGGATTTTTGCACATGCTGTCCCCTCTGCCCGCAACATCCTTTTACCCATTCTGCCTGGCTAACTCCCATTCATCTTTCGGGTCTCGGCATCAACGTCACTTCCTCTGCGAAGGCCTCCTTTCCCGCCCTCCGTCCCGAAATCCGCCTGTTAAACGCTCTCATAGGTCCTTGTCCCTTTCCTTCATGTCACATGTGGTCTGATTTATCATTGGACCTTTATTTGTGGGGTTTTTCGATTAGGACCTTGACCGTGAACCCCACGGGGACAAGAGTATGTGTTGGTCATCGCTCTGTTCCCAGCACAGCGCTGGTCGCACTGAAGACGCCTGGTTAATGTTCGTTGAATGAATGAAAGATACTCCTGGGGTTACTCCGTGTATGAGGGGTGGCGTCATATTCCGAAGCGGGAGTGGGGCAGTGGTACTCCATAAGGAGTACACCGGGAGGGGAGGGGAAGCGGGGATTGTTGGTAATAGCAAAAAGACTGCAAGCACCCCAGATGTTCTTCAGTAGGGAGACTGGCAGAAAAAAAGCTGATAACATCCACGTTATAAAATACTATGCAACTATTAAAGGGAATGGGGGGTTGGGGGAAGGGAATGAAGAAAATGTCTCTACATTGATATAGAGAGTGGGCTCCAGAATATATTAAGTGAAAACAAACAAAAGAGCAGGCCGTGCTAATTATATGCTCCCTTTTTACAAAAGAAAGGGAAATGTGTATAAACCTTGTTGTTTTGTTTTGTTTTAAGGATAAAGCAAGAAGTAGAAGAGGAAGAACACAGGGTTAAAAGAAAAAAAAAAGCTAGATCTCAGTCTGTTATTGTCATGGAGAGAGTGGAAAGGTTGGAAAGGTTCATCAGGAAAAGGTTCATTATGTTCTGATAAGGGACTGGAGTATGCTGGTTGTCAGGTGACCATGCGCCTCGGCTTGCTTGGGAACAGACCTGGGGTGGAGAAGGAATGGCTTTCAGAGAGGCAGGACTGCATGGTGGTGAGGAGGATAGATTCTGCAGTCATACTGCTGGGTCTGCATCTTAGAAGCTGTGAGCCTTCAGTCAAGTGACTTTACCTCCCTTGCCTTCAAATTTCCTCATCTGTAAAATGGAGATTAAAAGTAGTACCTGCCTCCAAGAGTTGGTGTTGGGAGCTTTAAATAAGTTAACATTTGTATTAGAATTGTGCCTGACACGTATGCTTACAAATTAGTTATTATTTTTCAAGCATTCTGGAGCCAAAGGGTGGGGATACTAAATCTAGGGATTGGGGAAGCCCTTTGGCATTCACTCAGATATTTACTGAGCACTTACTAGGTGCCAAGCACTGTTCCACGCTGGAGATCTAAAAAGTGAACAGACACACACAAATCCTGGCCTTCATGGAGCTTATAAATTTGTAGTATGTTGAAGGTAATAAAGGCTGTGTAGAAAAATAGAGTAACACAGATGGAGAGGGAGAAAGAATTGACACTTGAAATAGGGTAGTGAGGGAAGAGCTGGAGCACAGAGACCCTAGAGGAAAGTGAGGGCAGAGGTAGAAGGGGCCTTTCGTACAAGGTCTTCTAGGCCTTGGTGAGGATGATGGCATTGACACTAAGCAAGATGTGGCTGTGACAGGTGGCGGGGAGACTAGGAAGGAGACTGTTGGATACTCATTCATTCAGCAGACATCTGGTGAATAACTACTGTATTGCAATATATTACATTCCTTTTAAAAGGTCCATCTTTTTCACCCTCCTCAAATTGTTCTTAACAGTTTATGCAACATCCTTCAGATCTTTTCAGGGGCACATAAAAATAGTAGCTGTACTTATCTTGTGTTTATTTTGTATACTAACTCATCTACGCCTCGGAATAGTCCTGGGAGGTAAACACTGTTGCCATCCCTGTTTTTTGTTTTGTTTTGTTTTTTAAGATTTTATTTATTTGAGAGAGCGAGCATGAGAGGGGGAAGGGTCAGATGGAGAAGCAGGCTCTCCACTGAGCAGAGAGCCCGATGTGGGACTCGATCCCGGGACTCTGGGATCATGACCTGAGCCGAACGCACACTCAGCCACCCAGGTGCTCCATCCCTCTTTTATAGAAGAGGAAACAGACCCAGTTCATTTTGTGTCTTCATACACAAACTTGACAAAAATGGATTGAATTGCTATTTTCTGTGATGCCATAGGCTGTTGCAGACAGCTTTTTATAATGATAGATTGAGACCTACCAGATTTATCTTAACTGTTTTCCCTCCTCTTCTGATTTTTTGTTTATCTTTTCATTTTTTTAAATATATATGTGTACGTAGGTACATATATATATATGTACGTGTACGTGTGTGTGTGTTTTGTAAAAAGGGAGCATGCAGCAAACATTGTATTCCGCTTTGCATGTTTTCAGTGAATATATGTTGGAATCCACTGTTTATCAATGTATAGAGATTTTCATTTTTTCATCCCTCATTTTTTTTTAAGATTTTATTTATTTATTTGAGCGAGAGAGACAGAGATAGCAACAGAGAGAGCAAGAGAGAGTATGAGCGGGGAGCAGCGGGAGAAACAGGCTCCCGCTGAGCAGGGAACCAGAGCCAAAGGCAGACGTTTAACCCACTGAGCCACCCAGGCGCCCCCATCCTTTTTACAGTTGCATAGTATTTTATTATGTGGATTTATCATGTTTTTCCAGCCAGTCTCCCTGTTTGAGAACACTTGGGTTGTTAAGTCTTTTGCTGTTAGGAATAATGCTGTAGTTGATCCTTATTAAATAGTTTTGCCAAGGGGCGCCTGGGTGGCTCAGTCGGTTAAGTGGCTGCCTTCGGCTCAGGTCATGATCCCGGGGTCCTAGGATCAAGCCCCGCATCGGGCTCCCTGCTGGGCGGGAAGCCTGCTTCTCCCTCTCCCCCTGCTTGTGTTCCTGCTCTCGCTGTCTCTCTCTCTGTCAAATAAATAAATAAAATCTTTAAAAAATAAAATAAATAGTTTTGCCAAGTGTGACTCTGGGACAGATGCCCAAAAGTCTTCCCTTCCCCTCTCCCCTTTTTAAAAAAACAACTCCATAGTATTCCATTTATTTTAACTAGGCCTTTTCTGATGTGTTGAATACTTATCATGTAGGACTCTGTGACTGGTGTTCCTCAGAGCTGTGTTATAGAAAGCCTGCTGTCATGTCTGGTCTCGAGTACAGCCGGATGGCAAGACGAGACCCTGAAACCAGCAAGGTGGCTGCTGTGTGTTCATTTGTTCAGTCATTCAGCAGATGTTTGTGGCCAGCCTGCTATGTGCAAAGTCCTGGAGGTGAGGCCTGGCACTCCACAAGGGACTGCCTCTGGCCTGGAAGACATCCATCTCTCCCAGATTATAACCCCTATATACACCCACAGTCTGAGACAGAGCCTGGATGGGAGAGGGGCTTCAGAAGACCCAACAGGGACAGGACAGAATGGAAAGGAGGGTCGCGCCCTTTGTGGACGCGAAGTAGGGTGAACGTCCAGCCTATCCACGGAGCCCCAGGGCTTGATGGGTCCTCTTTTTTTCCAGGAAGTACCGGATAGCAGCCATGGCAGGCAGTAGTGGGGATAGTGTCACTCGGCGGAGCGTGGCGTCACAGTTCTTCACACAAGAGGAGGGCCCGGGCATCGATGGCATGACCACCTCAGAGAGAGTGAGCCTGGAGAGAAGGGTGTGGGATGGGGAGGCACAGCCCGTGTCTTTAGGGCAGTCCACCCCTGGGTGTGGAGCCCAGGGGGTGCCTGAGGGGCTGGGCGGGCGAAACTAGCACCATCCCCTGCCTCTCCCCCTCCTTCCAGGTGGTGGATCTCCTGAACCAGGCAGCACTGATCACCAATGATTCAAAGATCACAGTACTCAAGCAGGTGAGGGTCTGGGGTGATGCTGGGCTGAGCAGCCCAAGGGGAGGGGCTGGGAACATGTGAAAAAGAAGACACTGGTGTAATGCTAGTGTCCACCTTTAAGCATTTAGGATATGCTTGCTGTGGTGCCCAGTGCTGTACAGGCATGCTTTCATTTAATTCTCACAAAAGCTCTGTGAAGCAGGGTAATTTGGTCCCCAGTTTCTATAGAAAGAAGCAGAGTCTCAGAACTTAAAATAATGAGCCTCAGGTCAGTCTGCTAGGAGCTGGCTGAACTAGGACTTGAATGCTGGATTCCAACTCCAAATCCTATGCTCTCCATCCTGTATTTCCTCTTTGCCGGGTTTCCATCTAGTGGGGAAGACATGCAGGTCACCAGACAGTGGGAACAGAGTGGGCAGGCCTAGGATGGAGGAACCCAGCTTGCTGTGGGAGTCTCGAGGGGGCTGCTGCCCCAGCCTGGGGGTGTGGAGTCAGGGAGGGCTTTCCGGAAGAGGGGACATCAGAGCTGAGACCCGGAGGATGAGGAGAGAAGCAGGCTAAGTGAGAGAGGGAGAGTGTCTCGAGTGGAGCGGAGCGCACAATAAGCTATGCAAAGGCAAAAGAAGACAGGAAGAATTGGAGGGAAGGGGCCGTGTGCTGTTCAGACTGGGAGGCAGGTGAAGTTCAGGGGTCAGGGGGTTTGGGTCGCCTGGGTGAGAGCCCTAGTTCTGCTGCTTGCTCAGTGTGTATGGCCTGTAGCCTTGGGTAGCTGACTCAACCTCTTAGCAGTGGGAGCCAGGCCTGTGCTGGCACTGGGCTTTTATGAGAAAGTCTGTGGGAAGGGCTTATTCCAAGGAGCCTGGCAAGTCCAAGGGCATCAGGAGGTGGGTTCTCACTTCATGAAGTGCCTGCTGAATTGTGGCAATGTGACTGGGGAGTAGAAACAGGAGGGGAGTGGAGAGAGTTGATGGATGAGCCTCAGGAAGGAATTCCTGCAGCACTCCCCTCTTCTTTAGCCCCCCCTTGTGTGTCAGGTGCTCACTACCGACCAGGACCTTACGCCTTATAGGATCTTCTTACTAAAGCTTCACAGGAGCCCTATGAGTTGGTGTTTAAGATCCCCATTTCTTGGAAGAGCAGACAAACTCGGAGGAAGCCACTTGCCCAGGCCATGGTGGGGAGTGGCAGAGCCAGGATTTGAACTGAGTTTATCTGCTGCCTGCCTCCATGCTATTTTCTCCTACATGCTCCTGTCTATACTGATTGGAGCCTGGTTTTATATGGGTGGCCCTCCTCCTCATCCCCAGTGTCCTTCCAGGTCCAGGAATTGATCATCAACAAAGATCCTACACTACTAGACAACTTCTTGGACGTGAGTGACCAATGGGAGAGAAAGGGTGTGGGTATAGGGGGTAAGGGGTTGGATCCTGGTACAGCCCTGACCCGCCTTCCTGATGTTGGCAGGAGATCATCGCTTTCCAAGCGGACAAGTCGATCGAAGTGCGCAAATTTGTCATTGGCTTCATCGAGGAGGCATGGTATGGGGTGGCGCAGGGAGCCCCCGGGAGCACCCCTGGTGGAGATAGCCTCTTCAGCTCCCCGCCTGGCCCTGCCCTCTGCTTCTTGGACCCATTTTCCCTCCCATGCACACTGATTCCTCAGCAAATATTTAATAAGGTTGAAGTTTTGGAGTCATTCATGATTGCTCTTCTCCCACACTTCACATCCCACATGTCATCAGTAAGGACTGTTGGCTCTACCTTCAACATTTAAACAGCATCTGACCATCTTTCAACCACTTCCTTGGCTGTTAGGCTGCTCCAAGCCACCATTACCTCCCGCCTAGGTGGCTCCGGTGGCCTTCTGTCTGGTTACCCCGCTTCCCCTCTCTCTCTTCTGTTTAATTGAAGTAAATTCACATACCATAAAATTAACTATTTTTAAATGAACAATTCAGTGACGTTTAGCACATTTACCCATCTAGTTCCAATGCATTTTTATCCTCCCCAAAGGAAATACCAGACCCGTGCTCTGCTTCCTCTCTCACGGTGGCCAGAGTGATCGTCTCAGCTCTCCCCTGCTCTCAGAGCTCAGGCTCACTTAGATCGAAACCCAGACTTCTCCCCCTCACCTCATCTTCTCCTGGTGCCCTCCCTGATCTTCACTCACATCCTCCAGCCTCCCTGTTCCTCAAAACACACTGTTCTCTCAGCTTACTGTACCCGCAAGGGATGCTCACCCCCAGGGAGCCCCCGGCTCACTCCTTCACTTCACTCTGGTCTTCTTCAGCCAGCCTTTCCTGGCTCTGCCAGTGCAGCCCCCGACCTCTGGCATCCCATCTGCACTGTTCTTTATGGTGTCCTCACTAGTTGGAATTACCTTGATGCTTGTCTTCCCCACAAAAACGTCAGCCCCACGAGGGCAAGCCTTCTCTGTATTGTGGACCGCTCTATCCCCATGCCTAGGACGGTGTTGGCACAAAGGAGGCACTGAATACGTATTTGTTGAACAAGAATTTCACTGTAGTGGTGCCCACATGGGAAGCTTACTCTGCCATGTGCTATGTTAAATCCCCTCCTCTGTTTTCACCTGTAACTTTCACAGCAGCCTTGGGAAGGGAGGCTTTGTTATCCTCCTTTTAAGGAAAGGGAAACTGAGGCTCAGAATGATAAAAGTGATTCAAGCTGAGTTATTTGTTCATTCAACATTCTTCAGTTGCTTTATGACTCAGAGGAAATAAAATAGCCCCTAATTAGTGACTCTTTTCTCTTTGTCGGGCATTGTACTAAATGCTTTACCTAGTTTGTTAATGTACTTAGATTTTCAAAAATAATATCATGGATTAGTTATGTGGCCCATTTATCACAAGACAAAACTGTGACTCATAGAGGTGAAGTGAGTTTCTTAAGGCCGAAAAGCCAGTATGTGGCAGGGCTGGGATTTTAACCCATATCTGTAATGCTATTGCCCAAATTCGTAATCTCCACCTTTTACTGGGAGAATTTGTGGTAAATTTCAATATATGTTCAACAGGTATGTGCCAGGCATTTGTGTCTCAGGCTGTAGGAATACAACAGTGAGTAAATACAGATACTGTTTCTGACTTCACGTAGCTGGCAGTTGAGTTTCTTTTTTCTTTTTTCCTTTTTTTTTTTTTTAAGATTTATTTATTAGAGCATGTGAGCGGGGGCGGGGCGGGGAGGGGCAGAGGGAGAGAGAGAATCTCAAGCACACTCCCTCCTGAACGCAGAGCCTGCCTCAAGGCTCAGTCCCATGACCCTGAGATCATGATCTGAGCCGAAATCAAGAGTCGGCCGCTTAACGGACTGAACCACCCAGGTGCCCCCGAGTTTCATATTTTTTGACTGATTAGCTTAATATTTAACTTCAGATTATAGAATGTTGTAAAAATTATATTCATGATCTGAGCTCTAGGTGTGGCCTTCTTGAATTTTTTAATTCATCAAACAAATATGTATTTCATTCTTCAACAAAAAATGAGATTCTATATGACTAGAAAGGGTCCCCCACTTTCAGAGCCCTCAGGACTGAGGTAAACAGATTAGTGAACAAAACTAGGGGTTACATAAAACAAAGTGCTTAAAGGTAATGACAGCTAATATTTCCAAATGCTTTCTATACTGTTCTAACTACTTTACAAGTATTGTTGCAGTGTTCACAACAAGCTACTACAAGGGAAGTACTAGCCTAAATGAGACAGTTGGCTTGTCCATTTGTCTGGCTGTGCTGCCCCTCATGTGAACAGCAGGGCCCTACTAGAGTAAAAGAGTGGGCATTGCAGGAATAACCCAGAGAGAGGGTTCATGGGTGGCTATGTCCGAAGATGCCAGGCATTGTTCTCAGTTTCTGGACGTGCTGACAAACGAGACAGATGCGGTCCCTGACTACCCCCCCCCCAACTCCAGTCTCCTGACAAACACCTGACCCTGATTTCCCTTTCCTCGTGGACCCCAGGCTCCCATCACATACCCCAAGACCACTTTGACCTTGACCTTTTTTCTCTATCCCCCAGCAAGCGAGACATTGAGTTACTGCTAAAACTGATCGCAAACCTCAACATGCTCTTGAGGGATGAGAATGTGAATGTGGTGAAGAAGGCCATCCTCACTATGACCCAGCTCTACAAGGTGGCCTTGCAAGTAAGTGCTCCCTCCCACCTGGGGGCATCCCGATCTGACAGGTCTCATTTATAGCCTTGTTGGGACACAGGGGCAGGTCTGTTAAACCAGGGACAGATCAAATTCTTTATGGGGAAGATGTGCTGTTGATCTCTGGGAACTGACAACAAAGGGGTCTAATGTCCTAATGGTCAGGGAATCGCCATTAATCCATCCTTCCACCCATCCATTCATGCACTTAACAAACATTCCCTGAGTACTTCCTCTGTGACTCAGATGGGTTGGGTCCTGCCTTCATGGTGCTCACCGCCCAGTGAAGGAGATAGATGCTTATCAAAGAATCACAGAAATTTTAGTTTTGTACTGAGGTAAGTGCTGTAAGGAAAAGCATGCACTGTGGTGTTGTGTTCATTAGCATTAATGAAATAAATGAATCCATTTACTCTCGGGCCACCACGTTGTGAGGGCAGTATTGTTATTCCTGTGTCTTAAGATTTGAGCCTCTTCACTGTGAGTGGTCACTGTCTGTGAACCCCATGAGGGCAGAATCAGACTTGGTTTGGTCACCCCTGGGTCTTGTCCCCAGTGTCATCTAGCACGGGGCCTGGGGCAGAGTTGTAGCTCAGTACATGTTTCCCAAATGAATTTATTCATCATCATTATGGGTCTCTGGGTAGTGATAGAGTTGGCAGTTGATGTCCCTTCTCTTTGCCTCTGTTCTTCCCTGGCACCCTCGCAGTGGATGGTAAAGTCACGAGTCATCAGTGAGCTCCAGGAAGCCTGCTGGGACATGGTGTCTGCCATGGCTGCGGACATCATTCTGCTGCTGGATTCTGACAATGACGGCATCCGCACCCACGCCATCAAGTTTGTGGAGGGCCTCATCGTCACCTTGTCACCCCGCATGGCTGACTCGGAGGTGCCCCGACGCCAGGAGCATGACATCAGCCTAGACCGCATTCCTCGTGACCACCCCTATATTCAATACAGTGAGTGCCACCCATCAGCTCGTCCCATTTGTCAGTCACTAACTACTCTGACTCCCTTCCTCCTTTCCCTCCCCCTTTTCTTTCTTGGTTTTTCATTTCTGGAGACAGTACAAGACATTGATTAAGAGGGGCACCTGGATGGCTCAGTCGGTTGAGCATGACTCTTGGTTTTGGCTCAGGTCATGATCTCAGGGTCATGGGATTGAGACCACCGGGTTCCACGCTCAGCACAGAGTCTGCTTGAGATTCTTTCCCCTCCTTCCCTATTCCTGCCCCAGGTGTGCGCATGCACACTCTCTCTCTCAAATAAAGAAAGAAAGAAAGAAAGAAATTTAAAAAAAAAATCGACATTGGTTAAGAGCCCTGATGCTAGGTTCTAATCCCAGCTTCACCGCTTATTATGTGAACTTGGGCAAGTTACTTCTCTCTGAACTTCATTTCCTTTTTTGTAAAACGTAGGTGATAGTATTACCCCTTTCATGAGTTTGTCATGAGGTTCCATGAGGCTGTGAGCATTTAGTAAATGGTAGCTAGTTTTAACTGTTTGTTTTTTAAGATTTATTTCTTTGAGAGAAAGAGATCATGAGCATGAGTTGGGGGAGGGACAGAGGAGAGACTCTTGAAGCCGACTCCTCACTGAGCAGAGCCCACAGTGGGGCTCAGTCTCATGACCCATGAGATCAAGACCCCAGCCAAAACCAAGAGTTGGACACTTAACCAGCTGAGCCACCCAGGTGCTTCATTTTTTTAAAATTTTCATTTATTTATTATTAGAGAGACAGAGTGTGTGCATGTGCAAGTGGGGGTAGGCAGAGAGAGAGGGAGAAAGAGAATCTTAAGCAGGCTCCACACCCAGCACAGAGCCCAAGGCAGGGCTCAATCTCACGACCCCGAGATCATGACTCAAGCCAAAATGAAGAGTCACCTAGGCACCCGTTAATGGCTTTCTTAATTGCAAATTATAAGCATAGTACATGTACACTGCTGAAGTATCAAGCAAAACATACAGAGGGGTGTAGAGGGAAAATACCACCCCCCAGTCCTATTTTCCAGAGATAAACAGTACTAAGAATATGTTTCTTTCCAGACCTTTCTTAGACATGGACATTTTATATATGTGTATATTCATAGAGCCTGTGATTGTTGGCTTTTCTTCTTTTATGAAGATTTTATTTATTTATTTGTCATAGAGAGCACAAGCAGGCGAAGTGGCAGGCAGAGGTAGAAGCAGGCTTCCTGCTGAGCAAAGAGCCTGATGTGGGACTCGATCCCAGGACCCTGGGATCATGACCTGACCAAAGGCAGACGCTTAACCGACTGAGCCACCCAGGTGCCCCTCCAGTATGTTTTTGCATAGAAAATGTCAAGGAAGATATCCACCAAAGTTGTTAAGGGTTAACTTTTGGGGACCAGATCAAGGAGAGTGGTGGTACAAAGGACTTTGAGTGCTTTGTCTATGTGTACGTATGCATATCTACATATTTAAAGTTTTATCTCAACATCACTCATATCATCAGATTCCTATAGTTGGATATTTAAAATCATTTCTAGTCTTTCACTGTTGGAACCCCATGCTTTGAGCATCATCTCTTAGTTTTTATATTCTTTTTTTTTTCCTTAATTAAGCTCCATACCCAATGTGGGGCTTGACTCTGAGAGTCAATCTCATGACTCTGAGATTAAGAGTTGCATGCTCTACCGACTGAGCCAGCCAGGCACCCCTAGATTTTTATGTCCATTAATAGTCTATCTCAGGGCGCCTGGGTGGCTCAGTTGGTCAAGCCACTGCCTTCGGCTCAGGTCATGATCCTGGAGTCCCAGGATCGAGTCCCACATCGGGCTCCCTGCCCAGCAGGGAGTCTGCTTCTCCCTGTGACCCTCTTCCCTCTCGTGTTCTCTATCTCTCATTCTCTCTCAAATAAATAAAATCTTTAAAAAAAAAAAATAGTCTATCTCATAGAACTCCTCAACCACTAAATTTTCTGTTTTTTCAGCCCTTTCAAGCTGTCATGTGTAAGAATCTTTCTCCTTTTGGCCCTAAAGTCTGCTCTCCTCAGAGGCCAGGGAGAAAGGCCCCTGCTAACTGGTAGTCTTCTCTCCCTCATTAGATGTGCTGTGGGAAGAAGGCAAGGCAGCCTTGGAGCAGCTGCTCAAGTTCATGGTGCACCCCGCCATCTCCTCCATCAACCTGACCACGGCGCTGGGCTCCCTTGCCAACATCGCCCGCCAGAGGCCCATGTTCATGTCAGAGGTGATCCAGGCCTATGAAACCCTGCATGGTAGGTTGGTCCTCTCCCCTCCCGCTCTCCGCTGGCCAGTCTGCTCTGTCCAGAGAAAATGTGAGCTCAGTAGCGGATCCCTGAGGGATTCATGAGTCTAGTAGGTCTGGACATAGGAAGCACGCTCTAGATTACACAGGAATCTTTTGGTTGCATGTGACAGAAAGCTGGTTCAAAGCTGGCTTTAATATTAAGGTATGTGTGGGTGAAATGACATGATGTCTGCAAAATACTTTTAAGATATTCCAGTGTCCGCCTGCACCCCAACAACCAAAAAAGAAAGCAGAAGGGAAAGTGTTGATGGGTACCTGGTGATTTGTTATAGTCTTTTCTCTACTTTCGTGCATGTGTGAAAACTGAAATGTCTGGGCTTGAGGTGTGAATATGAACAGATCGTGGATCTGTCTCCCATTTCTTGGCTCTTATTTTCTCCTTGTTGGCTTTGTTCTGTTCTGTGTCTCTTTCCTTGGGGTTGCAAAGATGGCCCCTGATAGCGCCAGGTTTCCATTCTATCCACTTGGCAACCCCAGGGGACAAAGTGTTTCCTTCCCCATCATTCCAGCAAAAGTCCAAAGGCTGACGCCCATTGTTCCTGATTGGCTGAGAAGACATTGGTAGCTTATCTCTGAACCAATCACAGTGGCCAAGGGATTGCATTGTTCTGACTGGCCCTGAGTCTCTTGCCCACTTGGACTGAGAATGGAGCCGGGGTGGTTCCCTCAAAGGAAAATGGGAGCATTGTTGGCTGAGGAAGGAGGGAAGGATGCTGGGCAGGCAAAATTACAGGCATCCTCTTTCTCTGTGGAACAGGGAAGGCTTGTTCATCAAGGTGACTGTTAGACATTGGACAATCAATCTGGTGGCAGGACCAGCGAGGCGCACTGTTGGGGCCTTTCAGTTGGGGCATTGTGGAGGTGAAGGTGGTGATGATAGCCTTCCCCAGGGGAGGCATACTGGAATTTCCAGACCAGAGATGGGGGGACATGAGCCTTTACGTTTAATCAAAGGAAGGGTGAGCTTCCTCTTTGTTTTAAGGTTGACTAATCCTGATGGAGACCCTTTGAGGGTTTTAAGCATCATCTTGTACAGGGGGAAGGCTACATACACAGTAGATCCGAGAACAAAGGAACTTTTCTAGGAGGTTCTTGCAACCACTGCCCAAGCTGGGGCTTGGGCTGTGCGACGAGCAGGGCCACATGGGCTGTGTCCACAGAACAAAGCTCCCACTTCTTTCCTCACAGCCAACCTGCCCCCGACGCTGGCCAAATCTCAGGTGAGCAGTGTGCGTAAGAACCTCAAGCTTCACCTGCTGAGTGTCCTGAAGCACCCAGCCTCCTTGGAGTTTCAGGCCCAGATCACCACCCTGCTGGTGGACCTGGGCACACCCCAGGCAGAGATCGCCCGCAATATGCCCAGTGGCAAGGATGCCCGCAAGCGGCCCCGAGATGACTCAGATTCCACGCTCAAGAAGATGAAGCTAGGTGAGCTGAGGAGCTGAGCCAGGCCTGGCCAGAGGTGGTGGCGGGGACTGACCATGTTTACAGTATTCAGTTACTTACATTAAATTATGAGCTTGATTTGTATTAGTTAATATTATATTGTAAATTACAGTATATGGATAGGACATAGAAGGTGATATCAAAATAGAATTAATGAAGTGTGTAATATACATAAAAATAATTATGAATTACTTAAATCTAGCAGAAGGGAATGGAATGAAAAGTCTCCCTCTTATTCCTCTCCCCAAAAGTAACCACTCCCCTATAGTAACACTTATGTTTTCTTTCAGAAATACCTGAGTTCTCCTTTCCTTTGTTTCCTTTATAATTGGATTTTCTTTCTGAAGTAATGTCCTTTCTTCTTTTTTTTTTTTTTTTTTTAAGATTGATTGATTGATTTTAGAGAGAGAGCCCCGGGGTGGGGCGGGGGGAGGGGCAGGAGGAGAGAGAGAAAGAATCCTCAAGCAGACGCCCACTAAGCCCAGAGCCGTTTGCGAGGTCTGATGTCACGACCCTGAGATCATGACCTGAATCAAAACCAAGAGCTGGGTACTTCACCGACTGAGCCACCCAGGCGCCCCTGAAGTAATTTCTTGATGGTTGTATTATTTTGTCAATAGTGTAAACCACGGCAGCCTTCTTTACTCCATTTTTTTTTCTAAATCACTGATGTTTCCAGAATGTTTATGAGAGAATTGGATTTTTTAATTATTATTTTTAAAAATAAGGAATTTATTTTGATACAAGGAGTGAGGTAGAGATCTACTACCTTCCTCCATAATTGAGCATGCAAAGCAGAGTTTCTATGCCTTAATATGTTTAGTAGTCATCTTAGAGCTCCTTCCATATCTGCACATAGATACCTACTACATCCTTTTAATGGTGGTATAATAGTCTATAATGCACGTACATTGTTTTAACCCGTCCTCCTGTTGATGGACATTTGTGTCTTTTTTTTTTTTTTTTTTAGTAATCTCTGTAAAGATTGCTATAGTATGAGAGTCTTGAGTGCATGTCCAGTTATAGGACAGATTCCTAGTAGTGGGATTGGTGCATTTAAAGCTGTTTTTCTGCCCACCTTTTTTATTGTTCTGTTTCCTCAAACGTTTTATTTTGAAGTAATTTTGGACGTGCAGACAAGTCACAAGAATAGTCCTGAAAGCTCCTGCATACCCCTGATGAGGCGAGGCTCACACGTTTCATTCAGTTGTCGCACCCCTTTAGCCTCCCTAATCCATTCTCCAACTTTCCTGTGCTTCATGACCTTGCCATTGTGAAGAGTCCAGGACTACTGTTGGACAAAATGTCCCCCTATTTGGGCTCATCTGCTCTGGCCTCTTGACTTCATCCAGGTTCTGCACTTGGGGCAGGGACGCTGCAGAGTTGATGCCCTGACCGCCTCTGTGTGGTGTCGGGAGGCACATGATACCAATTTGTCCCCTTATTGGTGATGGAAGCGTTGATCACTTGGTTGAAATAGTGTCTCCCAGTTTTCTGTAGTATCAAGTACACTTTCCCCCGTTGTAAATAGTAAGTTGAGGGAGATAACTTGTACTCTGTAAAACTACCTGTTTCCCTTGACTTCGACCCGGTAGTTTTAACATCTGTTATTGCTCTAATGAGCTTTCCTTCTACATTTATTGGTTGGCATTCTGTAAGGAAGAGCTTTCTTCTCCCTACTTTATTATCAGTTGCACTTGTGGATTCTTACTCTCTGGGTTGTAATCCATTACTCTCGGTACTCATTTTGTGGCTCACATTGCCTCATACTGAGCCAAGGGAGCCTTTGAGCTAGCTCTGATGACCCTTTGATGTGTCCCATTAGTTTTTTTGAGCATTTCTTATTTTCTGGCACAACAAGATGTTCTGGACTCTTCTTGTACTTTCCTTACTCCAGCCTTGGAATCAGCCTTTTCTGTAAGGAGCCCTAGTTTCTTTTAAGCAGGGAATAGTTTCAGACACCGAGATCTGAGCACTGGAGGTGCCCATTGCTACTAGGTGCATGGACATTCTTGATAGCCATTGCCAAACTGTTTTCCAAAAAAACTGCATGACCGTACACACCCCCAGTGGTGTGTGAATGTCCGTTACCCCACTCTTCTCAGACCTGGATGTTCCATAAACCCTCTGGTTATAAACTGTATCCCTGGTTTAGATTCACTTTCTTGCACATGTTGGAGTCAGGCTGTGTGTCGTTTTACATTTATTAGCCATTTGCATGTCTGTGAAGTGCCCATTCTGTTCAGTCTTTTGTAACTGAATTATATGTGCCCTTGCTCTTCTTGGTTAATGCAGGGTATTAGCTTTCTGTTACGTGCATTGCAAACTTTTTTAAGAGACTGAATAACAGGGGCACCTGACTGGCTCAGTCAGTAGAGCATGAGACTCTTGATCGTGGGGTCGTGAGTTCAAGCCCATGCTGGGCATGGAGCCTACTGTAAAAAAAAAAAAAAAAAAGTACTGTATGGCATTGCATCGTATTTTTGCCATAATCTACTTAAATCATCACCCTATTAAACATTCCAGCTTCAGGGAACATCTTTATACATAAAGCTTTTTCTGCATACATTGTACCTTCAGTATATATTTATATGAATTAAGGGTCAATATCTAGAAGTAGATTTGCTGGGTCAAAAGGTATGCACATTTAAAAGTTGGCACTGCGGTTAAATTGCCCTTCCAAAAGGCCACACCAGTTTACATTTGCACAGTCCTAATTTGCACAGTACTAACAGCTGTCGCTACTGGCCTTTTTATTTTTTTGTCAATCATGTAGGCAAAAAGCCTCTCTTACTAGGTTGTCTTTACATTTTCCTGATTCCTGGTGAGTTTGAGCAGTATTTCAAAGATAGAGGTTTTTAAACAATAAAGCTCAGTGAAATTACTAGTTAACCATTTCGCCTTCTTGGAGTTTAGTGTGATCAGCCAGGCTGGTGTGGCTTATTCCCATTTCTCAGATGAGGAGAACAGGACACAGACAGAAGCGGGTTTTTTCCCCAAAGTCACGCGGTGCTTTGATGACAGAGACGGCTACAGCCCGGGTCTTCACCCACTGCACTCTGCTGCTTGCTAAGGCTGCCTGGAGGCAGGGACCCCCTGGGCTCCCTAGGAGGGGAGAGGGCCTGTTGCTCTTTCGGACACCAGCATCTTGTCTCCTTCCCTCTCCCAGAGCCCAACCTGGGGGAAGATGATGAGGACAAGGACTTGGAGCCAGGCCCGTCGGGAACCTCTAAGGCCTCAGCCCAAATTTCGGGCCAGTCAGACACAGACATCACAGCCGAGTTCCTGCAGCCCTTGCTGACACCTGACAATGTGGCCAATCTGGTGAGCATGGATGCGGGCCATTTCCCACAGGGCAGGGAGGAGGAAGGGTTTCTACTCCTTTTCCTATCCTACACTGCACACTGCCCACCTCTTCCAGATGGCATTAGTCCCAGCACACCTCTCTGTCCCTCTGTTGGGAGGTTGTGGTCCAGTGGGCCCTCTCAATCTTGGATGGACCTTTTCTCTGATCTTTACTCCTTTAGGAGAACCCTTGTCACCACCCCCCAACCGTCCTTCTTTGGATAGTCTTGAGTCCCCATCTGAACCCCCCCACACCTCTCCTTTGAAGAGAGGGTAGATTAACTGGAGAGCAAACCCCATGACTTGTTGACTAGGTGGTGGGGGATTGGCATTGGTGGGGCGGAATGACCAGTGTTTTCCTTAGATTGTCAGAGATATCCTGCTCTACAGTGAAAGAACTGCTGGTTTGAGTTGGTGGTGTGTGTGTGCCGGGGGGTGTCTCACATCAGTCCTCGGGCTGTAGCAGCACCCAGACCTTTCCATTGGGTGCTCATGGACAATGCCTCTTCATCAGTCTCCCTCGGCCTTCCCTTCCCTCTGCCTAGAGGCTCCAGGAGGCTTAGTTGTTGGGTGAATGAAGTGGAATTTTTGTCACCAGGGTAGCAAGAAGGAGTTTTCTGACCTGCTCATATCTCTTTGGTGAGCTCCAGGTCTGGAAAGGCATCTGCCTGTTGCTTCATTCTCCCCTTGGAAGTTCCACAGGCACCGCAGACTCATTATGTCAGAATAAACCTGTGGAATCTCTCCATGTGCTCTTCTGCAGGCCCTCGGCGCTCTCTGTGTTCTTGGCACACCAGCCTCCCAGTTCCCGACCCACAAACCTGGGAGTTAAGCTTTTTGCCTCCCCGCCAGACCTTCCTCTCTTCTCCATCTCCCCTGGCCCCTACCTGGCCCAGGCTCTACCTGCCTGTGCCCTGGCTCTGGCTTGCACGCCCCCTGCAACAGCCAGAAGTAAATTGTGAAGCTCCCCTGCTCCAGCCCTGCCAGGGCTCTCTGTTTCCTTCCGGATCAAATTTGAATGCAGCCTGCCTTAGGCCCTGTCTGGTGATGCTTCCGTTAACTCGTGGTACCTGCTCTGTCCTCTTCACGCTCTTTTCGAATTATTGGCCTAAAGTTCTTCACAGGATTCTTTTTTATTTTTATAATACCTGCTGTCTGTGTAGTAATGTGCAGCTTTTTTGTCCCGAGTATTGGGTCCTTAACTCCTTTTTTTGTTGTTCAGTCTCACCATCAATTTGTTTGTTTTCAGTCATTTGAAAGAACCGGCTCTGAAGTTTCACTGATACTCTTCTGTAACCTTTTCTGTTTTATTTCTGTTGTCCTTATTCTTCCCTGCTGCTTTGGAATATTTTATCCCAGCGTTTTAAGTTGAATGCTTGGCTCAATAGTTTTCAACCACCTTTTCCAATGTAAGCATTAAAGGATCTGATTTTCCGTGAAAGAACCATTTTAGCTGCATCCCACACATTTTGATTTGTAGTGGTTTCATTCTCTCTCTGTTCTAATTATTTTCTTATTTCAGGTATATCTTTAAACCTCTAAGCGTGTAGGGAGTTGGAAATGACCTTTTGTTACCGATTCCTGACAAAACTGGATGAGCTCTTGTTAGGATACTGAATTTTATTTTATTTTTTTTTTTTTTAAGTCCATTTCTGGTTCACAGGACACTCTTCACTGAACTTGCAGTCCCTGGGCAGGGTTCTGCTGCTGCTCAGCCTTCCCCCATGCTGCTGCTCTGCCTGGAATCCGTACCCTGCTCCCACTGCAAGGCATCCGCCTGGGCCAGCCTGAAACTGGCCTTCCTCTCAGTTCTAAGCCTAGCTGCCACTTCCCCCGGGAGCCAAAGCCGCTCCTGACGTGTCCTATGGCCCCCTTTACTTCCTGCTCTCGTGTACCACAGTGCATGCACCATTGCCCGTTCTCTCTCTGACTTCTCCGGGAGTCTGAGCCCCACAGGAGCAGGCCCAGGACTGTCTTAGTCACTTCCATGTAACCCAGCCTTGGCCCAGCATGGAAGAGAGGCTTGTTGAGTCAGTGAGTAAGGAAGGGCTCCTCTCCCCGGCATCCTGCAGGTCCTCATCAGCATGGTGTATCTGCCTGAGGCCATGCCCGCCTCCTTCCAAGCCATCTATACCCCAGTGGAGTCAGCAGGCACTGAAGCCCAGATCAAGCACCTGGCTCGGCTCATGGCCACACAGATGACAGCTGCAGGACTGGGACCAGGTGAGTGTCCTTTGGCTCTTGCCCTGACTGGGGATTGGTACTGTGGATGCTGGGTTCTCCTTCCTGGAAGAGCACCTCCTCAGGGCAGTACAAATGAAAGTCACATGAGATGTTAGGTATAAACAGTTACAGGTCTCATAGATACACTGAGTGCTTAATATTTTCAGGCCCTGGGCTTTTTGAATCCGGTGGACCTGGATTTGAAGTCTCAGTTGAACCAGACTACCTCAGCCACGCAATAGCAGTGTGACTTTGGTCAAGTTACTGAACCTCTGAGTTGGGTGTTTTTCTACATTAACAATACTAGTGAGATATAAATTATGTACAGAGAAACACAACTCTTAACTGTACATCTTAGCGAATTTTCACAAAGTGAACACACCCATGTAGCCACCACCCAGATGGAGATATAGACCATTTCCACCATTCCAGAACATTCCTTCTTGCTCCTATCCAATCAGCACTGATAGCACCCCACCTCCTGAGAAAATTACTTTTCTGATTTCTGTCTCCATAGATCAGTTTTTCCTAGTCCTGAACTTCATATAAACGGGATCATAGAGAGTCTGGCTTCTTTTGCTCAGCATAAATTTTTAAGATGCCCTCATGTTGTTGTGTGAACCAGTGGTTTACTTAGTATTTCTCAGTAGTATTTCCTTATGCGAATAGGCCATTGTTTGCTTATACACTCTTCTGTTGATTGACCTGTGGCTTATGTCCAGTTTTTGACTGTTGTGAATGAAGTTGTACAAGTGTTTTTTGGGGTTTGTTTGGGTTTGGGGGCAGGGTTGTTGGGTTTTGGTTTTGTTTTTGTTTGGTTGTTTTTTTTTTTAGTGTAGTTGGTGTGTACAAGTGTTTCGGTGTACACATGTCCTTGTTTATCTTGGGTATATACCAATGAATGGTGGTGTTGGGTCATAGGTAGGGTATGTTCAGTGCTATTAGAAGTTGCTCATCAGTGTTCCAACGTGGCTGTGCCATTTGGTGCCCCCACCCGCAGGAAATGGCTTATCTAGTTTGAGCCTTGGTTATATGCAAAGTGGCGATAAAAGGTGTGCCTGTTTCAGAATGGAGTTTTGCAGATTTAGATGAGCTTTGTGTGTACAAGGCTTAGAATGGAGCCCAGCACTCAGGAGGTCCCTGGATGGGAGCAAGGGGGTGTGACGTTCCTGGAGCCCATTTGCTACCTCCCCCTCAGGTGTGGAGCAGACCAAACAGTGCAAGGAGGAGCCCAAGGAGGAGAAGGTGGTGAAGCCAGAGAGTGTCCTGATCAAGCGACGCCTGTCAGCCCAGGGCCAGGCCATCTCAGTGGTGGGCTCCCTGAGCTCCATGTCTACTCTGGAGGAGGAGGCACCCCAGGCCAAGAGGAGGCCAGAGCCCATCATCCCTGTCACGCAGCCCCGGTGAGTCCCCTGGTAGGTGCAGGTGAAGGACTGAAGCCTGGTTTTTGGTGCGTGCATGCACATGTGTGTGCGTGTGTTAAAGACAGGCTGACAAAGACAGATAAACAGCTAGGGCTGGATGAGGATCTGTCTGATTCCAGAGTCGGTGCCATAACCACCTTAATTGTTGTTTTCTATTACGTAAAAATGCCCCCTTCCTTACTTACGTCTAAAGTTGGGATGATAATATCTCCCTCTAAGGATCTAGGGAGAGTTAAAGAGTTTACAGTGATAGATCATTAAATTAGATAACTCTTGAGGTTGATAGTGAATTTGGTGTAAAGTATTTAGCATGATTCCTAACATGTCATAAGTGCTACTGGTTGTTATCATCCTCCTCTTCATTATTATCCCCCTTACAGACCAAAAAATGTAGCCAGTCCCTGCACCCCCGCCCAAGACCTGCTGTCCGGGCCGTGCCTGATCTGCCCTCCAAGCTCTCCATTCCCCTCACTCTAGTCACACTGGCCCCTTGGTTCTTGAACAGCCAGGCAGGTCCCCACCGGAAGGCCTTTGCACTTCCTGTTCTCTCTACCTGGAAAGCTCATCTCCCAGATACCTGTGTGTCTCGTCCTCTTGCTTCATTCAGATCTGCACTCCCACACAGCCTCCTCAGAGAAGGATTCCCTGAGACACGCTTTACAAAAACAAAATGGCACCCTCTTCTTTCTCATTACCCTACACCTTGCCATGCCTGAGTCATAGCAGAGTTAGGAAGGCAGGGTGGTGGCCGTGGCGGTGTATGGCCTGGGGTGGACCTGGGCTCCAGAAAGGACGTTTTGAGTCACCGTGTCCCTGTCCCTACTCTTTCATATAGGCTGGCGGGCGCTGGTGGGCGCAAGAAAATCTTCCGCCTGAGCGATGTGCTGAAGCCCCTGACGGACGCCCAGGTGGAGGCTATGAAGCTGGGCGCCGTGAAGCGGATCCTTCGGGCGGAGAAGGCTGTGGCCTGCAGTGGGGCCGCCCAGGTGTGCCCCTGTCTCCCTGGCCCATGCTTCCAGACCCTCTCCCCACGAGCCTGCCTCACAGCCCAGGGAAGAAACGGCCCCAGGCTCAAAGCTCCCTGGCTCCGGGTCCCAGCTGGGCTGCCCACCAGCCCTCCACGCCTCTCTTCTGTCCTCCTTGAAATGGAGGCGGCGGCAGCAGCTCCACATGGTGATGAGGAGGAAATGCATGGACACACATGGCTCTCGCTCAGCACGGAGCTGGCTGCCTGGGAGAGCCCTACAAGTGAGGGCTGCTGCTGGGTTCTTTCTTCCTGGTGCTTAATAGTGCTTTTCTTATTGTTGGGATTTAGATGGACCAGGTCTAAATCCTGATTCTGCCATGCACTGGCATTGTAACCTCAGCCAAGCAACTTTTTCCCCCTTTTTTTTGAAGTTTAATTTTAATTAACCAAGAAGTATAAAAAAGTACTCTTTCTGTTAAAAAGGTATTTCTAGGCCATAGAGGTGTACCATAAGTCTTCCTTGGCCCCCACCCGCATCTCATCCCCCTCCTCCAAGATTACCAATGTACAAATTAGAGGAAGCCTTCAGGATCTTTCTCTGTGTACCTAAGTGTGTAGATACTACTTTTACAAACTCTGTTTTGTTCTGTGATGATTGATTTCCCCACCCCTTTTTTTTCCTCCCACACAAATGATTCCTGTGGGGTATAAGCTTCCTCAGCTTGCCTTCCTCAGTTAACACCAGGTCTTTAGTGGGGGTCCCTGAACCTGGGCAGGAAGACTTGTAAGGCACGATCATGAGGTGTCTGGGATTGCCTCCCATTCCCACACCCACATGTACACCCACTCTCCTGTCAGGTGCGCATAAAGATCCTGGCCAGCCTGGTGACGCAGTTTGACTCGGGCCTGAAGGCCGAGGTCCTGTCCTTCATCCTGGAGGATGTGCGGGCCCGCCTGGACTTGGCCTTCGCCTGGCTGTATCAGGAGTACAACGCCTACCTGGCAGCCGGTGCCTCGGGCACCCTGGACAAGTACGAGGACTGCCTCATCCGCCTGCTCTCCGGCCTGCAGGAGAAGCCAGACCAGAAGGATGGGTGAGGGGGACCGCCCTGTGCTCTCCTGTGCCCTGCCTTCCTTTTGTGGTTTCTCATCACCTCCCTCCTCACCACCGAAGGCCTCATTCCCATCCCCCGAGACTCCCTGCTCTCCCTACTTTCTGGAGGCACGTGCAAGGCAGATTCTGGGTGGGCTCTGGGGCCCGCTCCCTGGGCTTATTCTCCACCCTGCTGCGGGCCCTCTGAGCCTCCGTTCTTGTAGGTAACAGGGCCTAGCCTCATAGACTTGTTTCGGAGGTTGACTTCTCTCCAGCCTCATCTCTCACCTGAATTGCTCCTTTAGCCTCCTCCTTGTTCTCGACCTCCTACTGATCCATTCTCCACACAGCAGCCTGGGTGACATTTTAGAATGTAAATACGGTCTTGTTGTTACCCACTAAAAACCTTCCATGATTCTCCATTGCTCTTGGGATAAAGTGCAGCCTTCCTTCTGTGCCCTGTGAGACCTGCGTAACCCAATTCCTACCAACCTCTTTACCTTCTAATTCTGCCCCCCTGCTCCTCACTGTCCCCAGACTTTAGCCACGTTGGCCTTCTGTCTTCTGACCTTTGAACATGCCAACTTGGCAGTTCCTCTTTCTGTACCTGGAATGCTCTTCCCCCAACTCTTCACATTGCTGGCTCTTTCTCATCCCCCAGTGTCAACTCAGTGTTACCTCAGAGCAGCCATTTTTGGCCACCACATCTGAAAAGCAGTACCGTTCCCCACTCCCCATCGTTCCCTTTCATTACTGTAGTAAATGAGTAAGGTCAGGAATCCCCTTTGATGAAGGGGAGAACTGAGCTTCAGAGAGGTAGAGTCTCTGCCTAAGTCACCCAGCTGTCAGCGTGTGAACCCGGCTCCTCAAAATCACACACATGCACACACTCCAAAGCTCTGTCCCCGGGGGGTTGAGCAAGCTATATGTGAGGGGCAGCCCTGCCGGGTCTAAGCTCCAGCAGGACTGGGAAGCTTCACCGCCGCAGCCATTCCCTCCCCCTTCATCTCTGGCAGGATCTTCACTAAAGTTGTGCTGGAGGCGCCACTGATCACCGAGAGTGCCCTGGAGGTGATTCGCAAGTACTGCGAGGATGAGGTAAGGATGGTCAGCCCATCTCCCTCAGTCCCTAGCACCGTGATGCATGCAGGAGCCCTGCAGGGGGACAGGGGCCTGTGTCGGGGGCCTGAGGGGCACACAGCCTAGACCCTCCGTGAGGGACGCAGTCCTTTTGTCCAGGACTGGATCTGAGGGAGGCGAGGGAGATATCCCAGGGGCACACTGCAGGTGGGCTGAGCTATGGTGTCCCTCCCTTCTGCCACAGAGTCGCACTTACCTGGGCATGTCCACTCTTCGAGACCTGATCTTCAAGCGCCCGTCCCGCCAGTTCCAGTACCTGCATGTTCTGCTAGACCTCAGCTCCCACGAGAAGGACAAGGTGACCCCTTGCCGCCCCACGCTGGGCCGACTCCGTCCTTCCTCTGTGCTGAGCGCCTAGCCCGGTCTCTTCCACATGCCCCTGAATGTCCTCTCTGGGCCTAATGCCCTTCCTGCTGTAGTGTTTTGGTGGCGGATGTTTTTTCATTTATGGTGGCATGAAGCTGCCTAGGATATACACACAGATACACTCATCCTCCCAGGAAGGGCAGTCCCATTCTCCCTCCTGCTCCGCCCATGTTGAGGAGCCCCGTATGGCCTGGGGCTGTGCTGGGGCCTGGAGGGGGAGCTAACAGGAGAGGAGCCGTGTGGCCTGTCAGCGAGCAGTGGGGACACAGCCCACCCATGGAGTGGGGCAGCATCAGAGCAGCACACTTCGTGTGGGGGCCCTGGGGAGGGGCCTGACCTACCCGACCCCGGGCGGTGGGGGATGAACAGGGTTTAAGGACGGCTTCTGGAGGAGGGTGCAGGTGAGCCAAGACCTGAAATAGGAGTAGATGGGTGTGACTGAACAGAGGGAACAAGGTGTGTGCCTGTGTGTGATTTTGAGGGCCCTAGACCCACCCCTGCCCAACTGTTTTGCCACCTCCTCTCCTGATGTCGTGTGTCCATTCATTCAGCAGACCCTCACCGTGGACTCTGGCTCTGGCTTGGGCCTTTGGTGCTGTTGGGGCCAAAGGAGTGCCCAGGAACAGTCCCTGTTCTCAGGGCTCCCAGCCGGTGATGTCTGAGTAAAATGGGATAGAGCCAGTGACGGGCATTCTGGGCAGTGGGAACCTTTTGTGCCAAGTCTCAAAGCCGAGGCGAATGCTGTCACTTTTGAGGAACTAAGGAAGGCTCATTCTGGTTGGAACGTAGCAAGCAAGGCAAGAGACAGTAAGGGATGGGGCTGAGCAGGTAGTTGGAGAGGTGATGCAGGCCCTGACTTGGGCCAGGAAACCTCTCCCCCAATCCAGCGATCAGCCTTGGGCACAGATGACTCAGGTAGACCAGGCCTTTCTCAGTCTTGGGCTTGTTTTCCCACTGGTCCTGCCAAGCTCAGAATAGCGGTCTCCCCTACCACCATCTTGCCCGCACTCTCCCTTCAGGTGCGTTCCCAGGCCCTACTGTTCATCAAGCGCATGTATGAGAAGGAACAGCTGCGAGAGTATGTGGAGAAATTTGCCCTCAACTACCTGCAACTCCTGGTCCACCCCAACCCACCATCCGTGCTGTTTGGAGCCGACAAGGATACAGGTTTGGTGCAGCTTCATCAGATGCATATTGAGCACCTGCTGGATCCCAGGCTCTGGGCCAGGCCCTAGGGGAATGGAGCTGGATTGAAGCTGAGCCCTGCTCAGCCTACTAGGGAAGACAGCCAGGCAATGATAACCAGACCGAGCAGGCCTGGGGGCTGCGAGAGTCCAGAGGGGCGTCTCCTCTCAGCCGCAGGGGTCAGGGAGAGCATCCTGGAGATGGAGGACTGAGAGAGGATAAGGAGAGCTAGCCAGCGATGGGGTTCCAGGAAGGGCCAGGCATAGGCCCATTCCTTCAACAAAAGCCCCGGGTCCCTCAGAATTACAGGTGGGGAGACCCAAGCCCCAGGGAACAGACCATTAAACTGGAAGGTTTAGGAGTGCCTGGCTGGTTCAGTCAGCGGAACATGCAGCTCTCGATCTGGGGGTCGTGAGCTCAAGCCCCATGTTGGGCATAGAGCTTCCTTTAAAAAAAAAAAAAAAAATTAAACCTGGAAGGTTTAGGCTGTGATGGAAAGCACGTGGCCTTCTGGGAAAACAGGAGCCCTGGCACAGCCCGGGTGCCCAGAAGACCTCCCAGGAGAGACACTGGTTGCGTGAGACCCAGAGGATGAGGAGATACAGAGAGGGGAGTTAGGCAGCAGCGTTGCAGGCAAAGGAGTGACGTGTGCAAAGGGACCTGTGCGGGCTCAGGGGGTGCTGTCAAAAGGAGGATGTGGCCACAGGGAGTCCCGGGTGGGGGGGGTGCACTCCTAGAGGGGATTTATCACGGGCATAGGGTAATCGTGGGAGCACAGAGCAGGAGAAGGACAGGGTCAGAACTTCCCTTTGGAAAGGTCCATCTGGCTGCCCTGTGGATTGATGGGCAGAGACGAGGTGGGACTTCAGTGCAGAGGCTTCTAAAAGGGGAGCAGTCCTGGTCCCACCCCATTTCCCTGATGCTTGGCTTCCTGGGCCTGCCTCCCTTCTGTGCTGTCTCCCAAAGAAGGGACAGACACTGAGGGTGGGAGACGGTGGGGAGGAGAGTGGTCCCTGATCCCCGCTCCCTGCCCTATCAGAGGTGGCGGCACCCTGGACCGAGGAGACCGTAAAGCAGTGTCTGTACCTCTACCTGGCTCTCCTGCCTCAGAACCACAAGCTTATCCACGAACTGGCAGCCGTGTACACGGAGGCCATCGCCGACATCAAGCGGACGGTGCTGAGGGTCATCGAACAGCCGGTGAGGCCCCTGAGCCCACCAGGCTCTGCCCATCCGTGGGCAGGGCTAAGGCCCCAAGTCCAGCCCTTCCCCTGGTACCACTTCGGCATGGGCTCAGCACCAACCGGTGCCGCCCTGGGTCCCGCGGCGCTGGGGCTTGTGGGTGGTCCACCTGCCCCACCTGCCAATGAAAGGACACCAGGGTCACCCTGCAGTTACTAGGCTGGAGTTGGGCAGACCCAGGTCCACATTCTGCTTCTCACTTTGCAAACTGGCCCCTCTTCGTAAAAATGGGGAGGATAATTCTGTCCCCCAAGCTTGCTGCAGGAACTCCATGAGCTCGTACACGTAAACGTCTGTGTCACTCTCACCGTCTAGGAGCTGGTCTTCCCTTGTCTGGCCAGTGGGAGTCTTTAGTTGTCATTACACAAGTCCCGCCTGCCGCTCTCTCCAGAGCCCCAAGGTCACCCACATGAAAAGCAACTGGCACCTGAAATTCAGACTGTCTGCTTTTCCAATCTGTAGCTAGATTGGAAACCACTTTTTTTATATTTCTCTGTTCTTGCTTTTTTTATTACGGAAAATTTCCAACATATACAAAAGGAGAGAGTCTGGTAGGCTTACCCCCAAATACACGCCACCCGGATTCAGCGGTGTCCTCCCCCTGTCTTCAGTGAGCTCCTGGAGGGCACAGACTGCCAGTTCCACGGACCGTTATAAATGTTGGTTGGCAGAGGAAGGCGTGAGCCCTCACAGCCTGGCGCAGTGCCCCCTGCATTTGTTGCCCACGGAGTGGAGCAGGCTGCAGACGCAGGTCGAGCTCTGATCTGAGCAGGCCGCCACGCGGGGCTCTGGCCGTCACTGATGCCTTTAGAAGCCTGAAAAGTCTTCACCGAGGAATTGGAGGGCTCAGATGATGGTTGGGCATCAGAGGTCAGGTTAGGTCAGAAGTGACAGAAAGGGCCCCCGCCTGCTAAGGAGGCGGCCAGTGCTGGCGAAGGCTTTGGAGCTACAGCGAGTCTACACCCTGTGAGGTGGGGTGGAGGGAGGCCAGATGCTGCCGCCCTGCCTCTTCCCACCTTCCCCACATTTCCCCCAGGTCCCTGAAACCCCGCCACCAGTTCTTTTTTCCCCTGGGTTCACTGAGGTATGATTGACACACGGCCTTGTGTTCGCATGAGGTGTAAAACATAATGTTTGCGGACATACGTATATTGCAGGAAATTAGTTAATGTCCGTCACCTTTGTTGATCTATCATGTGTTTTTTCTCTAGTGATGGGCACTTTTAAGATCTATTCTTCTGTCTCCAGTTCTTGCCCCAGAGTCCCATCATCCCCCCAGCCACCCTGCCTCTGACACCTGGGCCTCCCTGAGTTTTCCCCTTGGCCCCCCTAGTCCTCCGCACATCACCCAGCCCCTTCCCCAACCTGCCGTCCCTCTCTCTCCTTCTAGATCCGAGGAATGGGCATGAACTCCCCAGAGCTGCTCCTGTTGGTAGAAAACTGTCCCAAGGGGGCAGAGACACTGGTCACACGATGTCTGCACAGCCTCACGGACA
Organism: Eumetopias jubatus; assembly: GCF_037043125.1. NCBI lineage: Eukaryota > Metazoa > Chordata > Mammalia > Carnivora > Otariidae > Eumetopias > Eumetopias jubatus. Next base: position 55,368,047 of record NW_028274816.1, on the reverse strand, counting down.
AAGGTGCTCCCGGGACCCCCACCTTTCAGCCTTTTCCTCCATGTCCCAGACCTTCCTCACGGGCCCTTTCTAAGACCTGGCCCTCGGAGCTGCTGGGTATATTGCTAAATGCATTTGAGAAACCAGGGGCCAGAGATTCCTGCTCTGAAATGGAGTTGGCCCTCCCCTTCCCTCGCACACAGCCACCACCGTTTCTCCTTCCTCTTGGAGCTCCCACTCACCCGACCTGTGTCCCCTGCTTACTCTTTTGCCTGCAGTCCCGCCCTCCCCGGAGCTGGTGAAGCGGGTCCGGGATCTCTACCACAAGCGATTGCCAGATGTCCGCTTCCTCATCCCTGTGCTCAATGGACTGGAGAAGGTACAGAGCTGGATGTCCGGATGCCCCCACTGATGAAGACAGGGGCAGGGCAGGAATGGGTGCCCAGGTACCCATGTCAGACGCTTTTGAGCCCATCCCAGGGCTCCTCAGACTGCAGAGCAGTCTCACCTCTGCTTTATCCTCTGTGACCTCAGGCGGGCCACCCCCTTCTCTGCACCTCGGTTTTCTTCTCTGTCAAGTGAGGATCACAGTGGCACACACAGGCCTGCCCCAAGGCCTAAATGTGTTTCCCCTGCCCAGGTCTTATTCCTAACAGGCTGTGGGGCCCTGGTGAGCCTCAGTCTTCTCCCGTGTAAAGTGGGGATGATGATGATACCCTCCCCCTGCAGGGGCCATCGTGGGGCGTGTGGCACCAGGAAGGCTCAGATGGGGAGTTATGAGGCTGGGGCTGAGTCAGGCCCAGTGACTCGGAGAAAGCTCAAGCCCAAGGGACCAGAGGGAGCTCGAAGGGGGAAGTATCCGAGGGTGTGGCAAGGCCACAGCTTCTCGCACTTCAGGGCGAGCGTTTGGGTTAGGGGTGCCCTCTGACCGGCCTCCCCTGCCCTCCCCCTGCAGAAAGAAGTGATCCAGGCCCTGCCAAAGCTCATCAAACTCAACCCCATCGTGGTGAAAGAGGTCTTCAACCGCCTGCTGGGCACCCAGCACGGTAGGTGGCGTCTAACATGGTTGAAAGAAGCAAAGTAGAACTTCCAACATAGAAAAACAACCCAGTGACCTAGGACCGACTCCTCCCCCTCACCCCAGGGGCTGGTGCTAGGGGGGGAGTGAGGCTGTCTGTTGCACCTATAACACGTGATTTAAAACCCCCACATAAGAGTGTTTGGGACCCTCCAAACCGCACCAGCAGAGCACCATCTCCCCTAGCCGCCTCCCCTAGCATTGCCTCTAAGTGCTGTTGTCGAGCACGTTGCCCGGCCCAGCCTGTCCTGTCCAGCAAATGCCCATGTCTGTGCTGTGCCGGGGGTGGGGGGGAGGGTCCGGCCTTCTGGGGGCACAGCCCAGGGAGGAGGGCGAGGAAGTGCCGGACCACATCTGATGTTGCCCTAGAAGGGTAGGAACCCAGTGTGGGGGAGGAGGAGAGCAAGGTGAAGGCTTCCCAGAGGGGGAGGCAGTCCCCCCTTCCTTCCCCTGCTCTAGCCCTCTATCCTCCTATTCCCACTGAAGCAGAGGGCACCTCATCTTCAGTCACCACTCCCCTAATCTGCAGGACCCAGACATATCTCTTCACTTAGGCGCCGTACTGTCTCCTTCCCCTTCCCACTCCCTCCCTACAGGCGAAGGGAACTCAGCCTTGTCCCCGCTGAACCCTGGAGAGCTTCTGATCGCACTGCACAACATCGACTCAGTGAAGTGTGACATGAAGTCCATCATCAAAGGTGAGGCGCTCCCCCCGTTCCCCCCCAAGTGGCCTGGCTGCTGCGGACCCAGGGAAGAACCTCAGTCACCCACATGTCCCTGCTGGAATCTGCCAAGTTGGAGATTATGCCACCTGCAACCCCATCTCAGCTCTGGACACCTACCCTCATTCCTTTGCCTTCCCTCCCTCCTCTCTTTCCTCCCTCCCTCCGTCCAAGGAACTGGTGCATCTGCTATGTGCTGGCACAGAGTAGTCCTCAAGAAAGGTGGGGAGCCCCTCCATCCCCGGCCCTGGCTCGAGGAATGAAGGAAGCAGAGCCCTCGGCTGAGCAGGGGCAGAGGGACAGCAGAGCAGATGGAGCACGCCAGGGCCGTTGTCGGACCAGGAGTAGATGCCGAGTCTGGTCTGGGCTCCAGTTGAGGCAGGAGAAGGTGCCTCCAGGGCAGGGGGTGGGGGACAAACTGGCCAGCTCCCCTCAACCAGCAGTTTCCTAATAGCTGCTGTCACCACTTACCAAGCACTTACACCGAGCCAGGCTCTCCTGAGTGCCTTACAGGCCTGCTTGCCGACACACACCACCCGTTACCTGGTGAGTATGCGGACTTCCATCTTACAGACAAGGAAGTGGAGGTTCCAGAAAGGTTGAGGAACTTGCTCAGGGCTGTACACAAGCTGAGTGGTATAGTGGAACCACACAGAATCTGAAGCCCGCTAGACCCCAGCTGGAATCCAGCTCTGCCAGTTCTGCCCGCCTATGGCACCGTGGGTCCCAGGGCCACCACCTCCCATAGGACGACTTCTCTCCATCAACTCTCCTCAGCACTGCCCCCCACTCCTCCCCGAGGGAGGTTTCTGGTCCAGAAGTCGTGCTTTCCCACCAAGGTGGAAGCCCTTACTGTCGCCCCCTCTACTCAGAAGACCCCTGTCCTTTGATTCGTCCTCTCTTTAAGAGCGGGGAGGGGGTCCCCCCAACCACCACCACTTAGCTTCTCGTCTAGCCTAAAATAGCTCCTCCCGTGACTACTTACTTCCTGGCCTTCCTCAGCAAGTTCTCTCAGAATCTTTTAGGTCGAGGGAGGAGCTTGTGGAAGTCTAAAACTCACACTACAACGGAGGAGGGACTAAGGCCTCTAGTGAAAGAACAGTAAAGTGATAAGTGTCTCGAAGCTGAGCATCCAGAAGTGGCTTTTTTTTTTTTTTTACATTTGTTTATTTAAGTAATCTCTACATCCAGCATAGGGCTCGAACTCATGACCCCGAGATTAAGAGTCACGTGCTCCTCCAACTGAGCCGGCCAGGCGACCCCAGAAGTGGCCCTTTTTTAGGCTGTAACCCCTTTGATGATGTCAGGGAAGCTGTGGGCCCATTCCCGAGGATGACAGGTTCACACAGTTTTGCGCACAATTTGAGGGGATTCACAGACCCCACCACCCCATTAAGTCCATCCACAGACCCAGATTAAGTCCCAGGAAGAAAAAGAGCCTTGCCACAGGTCACTCAGGTGGCCAGCGGCCAGGTCCCTGGAGATGTCATCAAGGCCTGGCCTTTAGAAGCCCACCTGTTTTTTTCTACAAGCCCAGGTCTACACACAGCCTCCATGCTGCTGAGCTCCTAGCAACCTTCCAGCCGCTCTCCCTACCTGCTGTTTGTCCCCAGCACCCAAACTAGCCAGTTCCCAGAGTACGTTTCTCTGTTCAGGCCCCAGTGGTTTTCCTGGTTGCACTAGGAACCCCATTCAACTATAAGCTCTGGATCCAAAATCCAGTCCCGTTTTGTGCACCGTTGGATCCCCCATGCCTGATAATATAAGCATTCATTCATGGCATTCACTCCTTTAAAAGCCACCCTCTTTCTCTGGTGAGTTTTTCTATAATGGGACCTGCCCCCAGTGGTCTGGTGCAGCAATTAAAGAAAACTCAGTGAGTGCCTCTGCTCAGCCCTGTGCCAGGCAGTGCTGGGAACCCAGCAGCGATGGAGACAGCCCTGGGCCTGCCCTCCGGGGCTCAACAGTCCATCCCCAGATGATAAGAGCCCACAGTGAGCAGGGCTGGGACAGGGGAGCCCAAAGAGTACACTGAGCTGAAACCACAGAGGGATGAGTAGGGGTGAGGTAGCAGGGAGACACTGATCCCAGAGAAAGGAAGAGTATTTGCAGAGGCCAAGAGATGTGCTGGCATGGCCTGGTTCTGGGACGCAGAGGTGAGGCTGACTAGATCTTGAGGTTTAGGGGAAGGGCCCTGGTCAGGAGAGATCAGACTATAAGCATTAAGAATACCATGCCTGGGCCCCACCCACACACGGTCTCCTAGGCCACAGTAGGAGATTGGACTTGATACCTTGAGGGCCCCTGGGAGGTGTATGGGGTCAGGCTGAGCTTCCGAAAGGACCTCTCCTTAGCCTGCTATGGAGGGTGGATTCGAGGGCTGGGTGGAAAGCCCAGGGGGAGACTGGAGTGGGGCGGGGAAAGGGGGGTTGGTTGTGGACCCTTTCAGGCAGAGCAGGCAGGAGTCAGCCACTAACTGGAAGGGAGGAGGAGGAGGAGCTTCCTTGGTTTCTGGTAGGTTCACTCTGGCTTCTACACTGTCCTTACCTTCTACACTCTCCTCTGCTCCTTTGGCCTAGATACCTGCCCTACCTCGCTCTAGTCTCCTTCCTGCCTGTGCTCCTGTAATGCCTCCATCCTTCTCCTGTTCCTTATAGGAGCCCCCCTCATTCCTTATAGGCCCCCACCCCTGTTCTCCATTAGCCTCTCAAGGATTGGGGGCCTCTCTTCTGGCTCAATAAAGACTTCCTGGTTGACAGACTCACATGGCAAGTGGTGTTTGGGGAAGAAGGGGTTCAGAGGCAGTTCCTGGGGTCTCCCCATTACACAATGGATTGGAGCATCGCCGATCCCACTGATTTTGGGGTACCACTACCCATTCCTGAGGGAACAGACCCCAAGGCCTGCCCTGGCCTGCCTGCCTTCGTGGATGCCCCTATTGTGCTGGCCCTCCCTGGGCCCTTCCTGGCACTGGGTGTTGAGTTGGGGAGTGCTTCATCTGCCCAGGCTTCCTCCTCTTGCTCCTTCCTCCCTTGTTACTTTGTGTGCTGTGCCTCCCACGTGCGGGCACGCCTGGTATCCCTCCAGCACCAGCACAGATCCTTATGCTCTGGTCAGGATTGGGATTGGGCAGCCCCTTGACCAGCCTGCTGGTGGAGGGCATCTCCGGTCTCCTACGGGGGGTCTTACGGAAGTCAAAACTGCCTGCCCTCTCTGGTAGGCGTGGGAAGGGCAAGCCAGCATGGGCCCCCAGGCATTGGCAACCTGTCTCTCCTGCCTCGGCCTTTCCATGGGTTGCCCCCAAAGAAAAAGGGCCAAGGTGTGCCCACTCTGCCCAGCGTGGGGCTTCCAGCAACTGGACATGTCTTTTCCCCTCGACCAACGCCCCCGGCCTCAGTATCCCCTCAGGGACCTGCTGGGTGAGGAAGTCTCTTTCGTCCAGAGCTTCAGGAATGAGGGCTAGGTCCCCACTCACGTGGGCACATTAGTGGGGCGGAGGCTCTGTAAGGGCGGTGGGGCTCCCACCTTCCCAGGGGAGCTGGGCGAAGGAGGACAGGCCCGCTCTCCGCCTCCTCGCAGCCACCAACCTGTGCTTTGCGGAGCGGAACGTGTACACGTCGGAGGTGCTGGCCGTGGTGATGCAGCAGCTGATGGAGCAGAGCCCCCTGCCCATGCTGCTCATGAGGACCGTCATCCAGTCTCTGACCATGTACCCCCGCTTGGGGGGTTTCGTCATGAACATCCTGTCCCGCCTCATCATGAAGCAGGTAACCCACCCCCGGCCGCCCCAGTCCTGCAGGCAGTGGGCTGCGGCAGGACACACTTCAGCTAGATGGGAGGCAGGATCCCGGGCTTTTCCAGCCCGCTTGCCTCCCACCCTGCAGAGGGAGCCAGGATGAGGAGAGCACACTCTAGGAGACCAGCCAGCCCTTTTGCCCTGCCCTGGGCCAAGACAGTACAGCCCAACAGGGGTCACTAACTCGGCTCCAGGGCTCCAGATGGCAGTGTGATGCGTGAGGGCAGCTGGGGGGCAGGAACAGGTGGTGGTAGGCTTCACAGGGTGGGCGTCCCAGGAGAGGCCTAGTGCCCCTTGCCACCGCCTCTGCACCCAGCCAGGATGCATACTAGAGCTGAAAGATGGGCCCATTTCTCAAGAGAAGCTAGAAATCTGGGTTTCTAAAAATACCGTGATGAAATTTAAAAAAAATTCTCAAGCTCTCAGACTAGATTCAGCCCACAGGTTGCCACTTTGCAACATCCGGCTTAGAGGTGAGATGCAGATTCAGACAGCCCTGGGTTCAAACCTCAGTTCTGCCCCATGGTACCCTCCTGACCGTGGATGAGCCCCCGCACCTCCCTGGGCCTCGTCTGTTTAGCAGGGCTGAGTCACCCCTTGAAGCTACCGCGAGAGTGAGATGAGACTGCTCACGTGAAGGGGTATTCTGTTTTCTTCTTCCCTTTCTCTGGCCTGCCCTCATGCCTCAGCTGCTTGGGATCAGGAAGAGAAAGTTAGAAAGTCCTCTGGAGGGCTGGAGGTCAGTCAGGGCTGTGGGTAGCCCAGAGGACTCTGTTGGATGGTAGGGTTTTGGGCCCCATCTTGGTAAGGTCTGAATTTCTTTCAGTTTCTGGGGTGGCTGCCTGTGCACCCACTCAGGACCGCTCCCTCCCTGCCCCGTCCAGGTGTGGAAGTATCCCAAGGTGTGGGAGGGCTTCATCAAGTGCTGTCAGCGCACCAAGCCCCAGAGTTTCCAGGTCATCCTGCAGTTGCCACCCCAGCAGCTGGGTGCCGTCTTTGACAAGTGCCCAGAGCTCCGGGAGCCCCTGCTGGCACACGTCCGATCCTTCACCCCCCACCAGGTACCCCAGGGTGTGGGATGGGTGGCCCCATGGGTTCAACCCTGGAGGACTGGATGGGGGTGGGCAGAGGGGAGCCCAGCACTGCCGCAGAAGCTCAGGGGCATCCACTAGGGGTCTCGGGTCTGGGCACTCCATAGAGCTCCCAACCTGCTCTTCCCCCTAGCAAGCACACATCCCCAACTCCATCATGACCATCCTGGAGGCCAGTGGCAAGCAGGAGCCAGAGGCCAAGGAAGTACCTGCCGGGCCCCTGGAAGAGGTGAGGGCCCACAGCTCCCCAGCCCCAAGCCAGCAAGGCCCACCCTGTCCTCCTCCCCACCTCAGCCACCTCTGTCTGGTGGAGGCTCCCGCTGAAAGGGGTGGGAGGTGGGGGAACAGTTGCCCCTTATGTACTCCCTGTGCCCACCCTGCCGTCTCCCTCAGGGTGCTTTCTGGCTCTTTGCCACCATCCTCGGACAGCAGCCTATGACTTGGCTCCCATCCCCCCGCTCTGAGTTTCTGTGTGCCTTTCCCCACCCCCAGGACGACCTGGAGCCCTTGGCCCTGGCCCCAGCCCCCGCCCCAGCCCCCCGGCCCCCTCAGGACCTCATCGGCCTGCGGCTGGCCCAGGAGAAAGCCTTAAAGCGTCAGCTAGAGGAGGAACAGAAGCTGAAGCCAGGAGGAGTGGGAGCCCCCTCGTCGTCGTCCTCTTCCTCCACCCGGCCAGGCCCTCCCCAGCCCGAAGAAACCATAGATTTCCGGGAGGAGGGGCCTGAGTGTGAGACCCCGGCTATCTTCATCAGCATGGATGACGACTCGGGGCTGACCGAGGCTGCACTCCTGGACTCTAGTCTTGAGGGGCCCCTACCTAAGGTAGGGACGACAACCTCCAAGCAGCAAGGGAAGAAAACAATTAGGGCCCCCGGGTGAAGGGTGTATGCCAAGTGCCCAGGGTCGGGCGGAGGGGGGCAGGGTACAGCCCAAAGGAAGTGTGGAGGTAGGACCACGCTAGGCTATCCTTGACCCGCTCCCCCTTCTCCTGTCACCAGGAGGCAGCGGGCGGGTTGACCTCAAAGGAGGAGCGCAGTCCCCAGACCCTCACCCCTGCCGGAGAAGACACCATGAAGACCCCCAGCCCCGCCGCCGAGGAATCCGGGGAACCCGAGAGCAAGGGGAACAGCTGACCGGGCTTGGTGGGGAAGGGGAGTGGGGCAGGGAGCTCGGGAAGGGCGGGGCGGGGCCTAGCCGGCAGGGCTTTGCCTTTAAAATTAAAAAGATCGCGGGTCTGGGGCGTGGATGCAGTCTCTCGTCTCTCCCTGCGTGTCAGCTGTGGGACTGCACGGTGTGGAGTGAACGCCCCCAGGTGCTGGCTGGAAGACTGGCAGGCCCTCGGTCTTGGGGCCGCGCCTGCGCAGAGACCAGCTCCTCGGCCCAGGCGTCCGCGCGCGCCCTCCCCTGGTAACGGCCCGCCCCCTCCCTCCTTAGAAACGGGCGCGACGGGCGTAGAGGCTACAGGGCTTGTGCTGGCAGGCGGGCGACAGGTCTGGCCTGCCTGTCTGCAAGCCTTCCTCCTGGAAGTCTGCGACCTCTTTTGAACTATGGGGGACACGCCGCCCGACCCCGAGCCCCGTCCCCAGCAGCCCTCAAGTCGGAGGAGTTCCCAGGTCTCCCAGCGGCGCAGTCGGGAACTCAGTCATCTCCCGCCCACCATCTCCGAGGAGGTGCCGCGGATAGCCTTTGACGACCGGGTCCTGCAGAGCGGCCAAGGGATCCTGGCGAGCCAGAACAACTTCCAGGACTGGTCATCAGGGCCCCCCCTGACCCAACAGGAGAACTTGACGATGTTCCAGGCTGAGGAAGACCAGTTGGGTGGTGTAGAGTACCCGTCCCTGAATATGGGCTTTCAGCCCCAACCTTATCTGGAAGAAGGCGGGATCCAGGCCGCCCGAAACACCAGCCTAATGCAGCAACTACAGCAGGGCCAAGGCAGCCTCTTCCAGCAACTGAACTCTGCCTACCTGGAGACCCAGCCCAACTTCTTGGGCCAGTTCAACATGTACCAGGGAGAAGACCTACAGTTCAACCAGGGTGCCCCGCATGGGCCCTACATGAGGGATGACCCCGCCCTCCAGTACTCGCCCTCCGAGCTGGGCTTCATGCCCTTCAGTGTGGAGGTGCCTGAGCCAGAGCCTCGGGAGCTGGCCGTACAGAACGCCAAGGCCTACCTGCTGCAGACCAGCGTCAGTTGCAGCCTCAGCCTGTGAGATGGGGCTCATGAGTGGGGAGGGGAGGGGATGGGACCCAGGCAGGGAAAGGCCCCATCCAGCCAAGGCTCTGCCTCAGGCTCTGGGGTCTCTTCTGTCAGACGGGATCATCCCTCGCAGGTAACCAGTGCCTGCTGCAGGGGCATCTGACTCAGGCTAGGAGTCAGGGGATGAAACTAATAATCTAATATTTAGTTTCCAAACGTCGTGCCACCATTCACACGTTAACATCTAGTTCTCATAGCTGAGATTAGCACACACACTGTCCCTGTTTTACAGAAGATGAAACAGAAATTAGGTCCCGTATCCAAGACGATAACAGCTAGGATGTGGCAGATGCTTGTGATTTGGCTCCTGAGGCCCCATTCTCCACTAAACTTTTCTGCCTGGGGAAGGCACTTGCCAAGGCTGCTTAGCTGTAGTCAATACACTTCTCAGTCTCCATTACATCTTAGTGAAATTTACATTCTAATTGGGAGAATGGACAATAAATATAACAAGTGATAGGTGATGATAAGAGCTAAAGTGGAAAGTAAGGCAGGGTAAGTGGGGTTAAGGAGTACATGTTAAGTAGCATGAGGTCAAAGAAGGCCTCGGAGGAGGTAACATTTGATCAGGGACCTGAAGGAGATGAGGGAGAGCACCTTGGAGGTAACTGGAGGAACAGTGGTTCAGGTATAGGACACAGCACGTTTAAAGGCTTTAAGGCTTGCTGTGTCTGAGGAACAGCAAGGAGGCTGGTATGACTGGAACCAAGGGAGAAAGGGGGAGCAGGAGGAAACAAGGCTGGAAAAGTAATAGATCTTGCCAGAGTACAAAACTAACCCTATCCCTCCCATGTGCAGAGCTTGCCATGGCTCCCCAGTGCCCTCAGGAGTCAGTTCGTGCTTCTCACAACAGCAGTTCAGCCCCTACTGGCTCTCCAAACTTCATCTCTAGTCAGCTGCTGATCCAGGATCCTAGAGTCTAGTCAAAATTCACCTCTGACTCTTCCCACCCTCAGGAACTTCAAGGTCCCCTATTGAAAAACCGAAACCAAAGTCTGAACTCTCCTTACCCTTCCCAATTCAGTGATGGCTCTCCAGCACACCCCAGACTGCCACCAAACGGTTTCCATCCAGCAGAGGGTTAGACATACATGCTTTGAAATTAGACCAATCTGGTTTCAAATCCTGGCTGTGCAACCACTGTGTGACCTCATGCCCTCAACTCTTCTAAGCCTCTGTTTCCTCATCTGGAGAGTAGGGATCATCACTGTTCCTCAGATGTGTGATTGTGGTTGAGAATCCAGCACTGGTCCCAAGTGCCCAGCATAGTCCCGGGCTTAGGTGCAAAGAAGCCATTACAATACTGTCATCACCCTGCCTCCTCTCTCCCCACAACCCCTCTCCCCTCTTCCACCCAGCCACTCTGACTTCTTCAGTGTTCCTCCCAACATGCCAGGCGCACCCTCAGCTCAAGGCCTCCGCACATCATTCCCGATCACATCACCTGCACACCACAGCAGTTTCCCTCCTTCCTTTCCAATCCTTTTTACCTTTCCTTTCTTTTTCATGTCAGATTGCATTGGCTGGGACCTCCAGTGCAGTGTTAAATACAAGCTGTGAAAGCAGGCATCCTCGTTACCAGCCTCATAGGGAAAAATTTTCAGTCTTTCACCATCATGTTTGGAGTGTGCTGTAGGTTACTTGTGGATCCCCTTTATATGATTATAAAAATTTACCTTCTATTCCTAGTTCTCTGTTTTTTTTTTTTTTTTTTTAAGTCATAAAGGGCTGTTGAATGTTATCAAACAACTTTTCTGCACCGGTTGAGATTATCTTAAATATCTATCTATATCTATCTATCTATCTATCTATCTATCTATATATTAAGATTTATTTGTTTTAGAGAGCATGCACAAGTGGGGGGGTTAAGGGAGAGAATCCCAGACAGACTCCCTGCTGAGTGGGAATCCTGATGTGGGGCTCAATCTCATGACCCTTGAGATCATGATCTGGACTGAAATCATGAGTCAGACACTTAACTGACTGAGCCACCCTGGGCCTTTTTTAACATATTAACATGAGTTATATTTTTTCTATTTTTCTAATATCAGCCCAGTCCTGTTATTTGCCCAATTTAATCATGGTGTATCGTCTTTTTGAGAGCAACTTTTTGCTGGGTGCGATTTGCTAATACTTAGCTTAGGATTTCAGCATCTATATTTCTTTTCTTTCTTTTTTTTTTTTTTTTTAGATTTTTATTTATTTAGGGGCGCCTGGGTGGCTCAGTCGTTGAGTGTCTGCCTTTGGCTCTGGTCATGATCCCAGCGTCCTGTGATCAAGCCCCACATCAGGCTCCCTGCTCCACGGGAAGACTGCTTCTCCCTCTCCCGCTCCCCCTGCCTGTGTTCCCTTTCTCGCTATGTCTCTCTGTGTCAAATAAATAAAAAATCTTTTAAAAAAAGGATTTGTATTTATTTGAGGGAGAGCCAGAGAGAAGGCACAAGCAGGGGGAGCAGCAGAGGGAGAGGGAGAAGCAGGCTCCCTGCTGAGCAGGGAGCCCCACATGGGGCTCGAACCCAAGACCCTGGGATCATGACCTGCCTGAGCTGAAGGCAGACGTTTAACTGGCTGAGCCACCCAGGCGCCCCTGCAGCATCTCTATTTCTAAGCAGGCATCGTCTAATCCAATCCTGCTAATCTAGTTCTAAGATTGGCATGGAATGTTCCTGTCTCCTAGTTTCCTTGAGCTTTGTTAACATTCTGTTAGACTCATGAAATGTCTCAGAGCCTACCCACCAGTTGTTCCCTCTGACTGAAACACCCCCAATATCTGTATGGTTTGCCTCACGTCATTCAGATCTCAGCTTAAATGTGCCCCTTGGTGTGACCTTCCCTGGCCTCCCTATTTAAAATCGGAAGTCATCTCCTATCCCTGGCATTCCCAGTCCCCATTCCCTGCTTCCTCTTCATAGAAAGACACACTATATATTTTTGCCTATTTGGTTGATGCCTGTCTCCATCATCAGAATGTCCGCTCCACCAGGGCAGGGACATTTTCTCTTCTCTACGGGGTCCCCAGCGCCAGGTACAGGGCCGGGCACACAACAGTGAGCTCACTGAGCTGAGCGAGTGATGTCTCCCACCTCCCACTCCCTCCCGCGGGAGGCAGGTATGAGCACCTGGTGAACCTGCTGACCAAGATCCTGAACCAGCGGCCCGAGGACCCTTTGTCCCTGCTGGAGTCGCTGAACCGCACCACACAATGGGAGTGGTTCCACCCCAGGCTGGACACCATGCGGGACGACCCTGAGTTGGAGCCCACCTACGAGACGGCGGACAGGCAGAAGGGGCTATTTCTTCGGAGCGGCGCCGCAGGCGAGGGCGAGCAGGAGATGGAGGAGGAGGTGGTGAGTGAGCCGGTGGGAGGGGCGCGAGGCGGGGCCGGCAATGGCCGGGGCTTCGGCACCGCCTGTGCTTCTGTCCGGAAGTGAGGGAGCGCACGGTGTGACCCAGAAACACAAACGATTTCAGTTTCGTGTGCGCACCGGGCCGAGGGGGCCGGGACCAGGTCACAGAGGGCTTTGAATGCCCGGCCAAGGGGCTTGGGCTTTCTCCTGAGGCGCCTGGAAAGCCCTGAAGTGTTTGAAGCAGAAGAAGGGCTAGTGGGCTCTGCTTTTTAGAAAGCAGAACTCCTGTGGAGGTGGAGACTGGTCTCTCTTACCATCCTTGACTCCTTCCTCCCGAAAATAATTCTGCTTTGCAGACGTTTTCTGTGAAACCCATTGCCTCCTGGAGTCTCTCAACGCTGAAGTGCCCACTAATTCCCGGACTCAGTCTCCCCTTTTATTAAGTTGAGACCCTCTAAGAACTCTTCCACTCTTGGCCCCTTAACATTTCACTATCCTCAGAGTATTTAATTCCACGATTGTTTCCAGAAGTGGACAACGGCGGAAAATTCAGGCAAAGTGTTCTTTCACTCGTTCAAGAAACATTTGTTGAGGAGTTTTTATGATCATTCTGACACCTCCTAGGCCCCTGCTAAGAGCTTGGAGAGCTCTCGTTTCATCCCTAAAACAACCCTGCAAGTCGAGTGCTACTTATTCCTATTTATAGAGCAAAGACGCAGGCTCAGAGGGCAGGAAGGTGGGAAGAACCAGGGACTGGACTAAGAAAGTAGGGCCATGATCTCCAAAGCCCGTGCTATATACAACCTTTGATCTATCTGCAGATGCTGTTGCTCTGTGCTCACTTCTATCTATGCTTCTGAGACTCCAGGATTCTGGCGTTAGTGGGGTGGGATGGTGAGAGAATGGGGGAAAGGACAATCTGACAAAGGAATGAACCCTTGGGTGAGCAAAGCGCAGGTGGAAATCCCAAGTCTTGGGCACGAAGTTCCACCCGGGAATAGGGTTTTGAATTTCAGATCCAGTTTCTCCTCAGGAGGCCCCAACCACTTGGAACTGCACCCCTCCTTCCCTACCCCCAGGTCTTACCCACATCTAACGCAAGTCCCCGAAGGCCCCGCCTCCTTAGAGCGCTTTGCTCCTAGAGGCCCCGCCCCTTAGAACACCGCGGCACTTGAGGCTCCGCCCCCTTGGAAATCAATCTGTGGGGAAGCTCCGCCCCTTCAAACGCCTGGTCCCTGAAGGCCCCACCCCCTTAAGTACTTGGAGCTGGGATTTTTTTTTTTTTTTAATTTATTTGAGACAGAGCGAGAGAGGGAACACAAGCAGGGGGAGTGGGAGAGGGAGAAGCAGGCTCCCCGTGGCAGGGAGCCCGATGTGGGGGCTCGATCCCAGGACCCCGGGACCACTACCCGATGGGAAGGCAGACGCTTGAGGACTGAGCCATCCAGGCTCCCCTGGAGCTGGGATTCTTTTTTTTTGCCTGTCACATTAAAGTTTATTATGAAAACAGGCTGGTGTGGGGACAAGGGAACAGACAAGTACATTTAGGTTGGGTGGCTCAGGTGAAGTAGTGCGGCTTCTTCACATTGATGCCATACTCGCTGAAGGCAGGGGTCAAGACCTCCATGGTTAGAGTGTACTTGCGGTCCTTGCTCTTGTTTCGGGAGCTGCCAGAAGCTGTGCCCTTCATTTTGCAGTGCTGTAGGGCATCGTTGACAATATCTGAGATGAATTTCTGGGCAGCTAAAGAGATGAGCCGAATTATGCGTGGGTCCGAGGCCTCAAAGCCAGCACGGTTCAGGTAGTAACCTGTCACTGCGTCTGGGATCGTAGGCGTGTAACCCTCCAGCTGCGTCAGGAAATCCACCAGAGGCGTGCTGGACACCACCGGCTTCACGTCTCCGTTGGCCGCGCTCGGCAGCACATAAACCCCGTTAGACATGGCCCCCTCCGGGGACGCCGCGCCCCACGCCGACACCGGAGCCGCCCCACGCCGCTCGGCCGGCTCCCCGGCCCGCGCCGCCACGGGTCCCGTGCCCCCTGCCGCAGCTCCAGCCCCAGGTCCCCCGGCTGTCCCCGCGGGGCTGGTCTTATTCTCCGCAGCGGTGCCGCCGGGCAATGCTGCGGGGGCCAAGACCGCGGGCGCCGGGCCCGGGGCCGAGGCGGCGGAGCCCGGCGCCGCCTCGGGGTCCGCGCCGGAGCCGCTGCCTGGAGCTGGGATTCTTAATGGGAGGTCAGCAAAAGGGCAAAATTGTGGGCGTTTGTGGCCTGTGCATGTCTCGAGACTTAAAAGAAATCCGTGATTCAGCTTTTTGTATTTATTTTTCTGACAGGAGATGGGGCTCTCATTTCCCTTTTTCTAGTTCCTCTAAGTCGCTAGCCATGGTCCCCAACAGCCTTTGTGGAAAAATGCATGCTTTCCTTACGCCTTCCTTTGAAATGCCATCTCTATGAATTATTTACACCTGTATGGACTCGACCTGTTTGTGGATTCTCTATTCTTCACCTTCGCTCTGTGGATGGCTTTCTGCTTTAGCACTCTCCTGCCTGCTGTGTACAGCCGCTGCATAGCAGGTTTGGCTATTTGATAGCATAAGGCTCCCCGGCACTGGGCCTCTGTTTCATAACAGAGGCTGACTATTCTTGCATTTGTAAGTCCAGACTAACTCGGGGCGCACTCAGAAGGCAGACGCTTAACGACTGAGCCACCCAGGTGCCCCAATAATACCTTTTAAAAATAATTTCAGACTAACTTTAGTATTACTGCATCACATCCCCAAAACTAACACTTTACTATACTTGTTGAACGGCATAGATCACATGAAGGCAGGAAATAGATGATGTTGCAGGATTGGCAGACAAGTATGTAAAACAATATAGAAGTTTTTCTCACACCTGATATTCAGGTGCAAGCAGTCCACAGCTGACAAGGTGGCTCCCCCAGGAAGGGGCACTGAGGGCTGTCTTCTCCTCCATTCCCAACCACCCTCCCTGTTTCTACACCAGGAGAACAGTTTTCAGCATCATAGAAGCCTGGGTATAAATCCCATCTCTGGCCAATGCAGTAAGGCTTGCTTTTGGCTGCAAATGCTTAATTAAAGTGGACCAAGCATTTCAGCAAAACGTGTAATTGCTTCACTTGGCCAAGAGTGGGCAGAGCACAAGCAGAGTGGCATATATCTCTCAAATAGATAAATAATCTTTTAAAAAAATAAATAAATCTTTGGGGTGCCTGGGTGGCTCAGTCGTTAGGTGTCTGCCTTTGGCTCAGGTCATATAAACAAACAAACAAACAAACAAACAAAATTGGGAGTAAAAGTTTCCCAGAAGCCCCTCAGAAGACCTCTGTTTGCATCTTCTTGGCCAGGTTGAGTCACACCACCATCCCTGGCTGCAAGGAAGGTGGGAAAGTGACCTTGGAGCAACGGAGAAGGGGTTTGAGGATGGTGCTGGCTCAGTGAGCTGACAGGACTGACTGCCCCTTTCTAAGCCAAGCGCAGAGATGTGGCTGGGCCCCCAGCAGAGCTGGTATTCAAGGATCCCAGTGCCGGTCCTTCACCTCTGCCCCTCCCTCCTCCGGGCCTCCTGCACCTCACAGCATACGGCTGCCCCCGTAGCTCCTGAACTCACTTTTTAAAACTTCCATCCAGTGGCCACTAGGAAATCATTTCTCCCAGACCATAGTTGGGATCTTCCTGGAAACAGAGGAAGAAAAGGAGAAAGATTCTGGCCAGAGAATCTGGGTTCAAACCCAGTGATACCAAAGGAGTAATTTCTGGGCAGGGGGATGCTTAGCTGCACCTTTTCCCTGACGCAGTCACACATTACAGGTGGTGGGTGGGGGAGGGGGAGGGAGAGAAGCAGAGCCTGATCTGTCATTTTAGGTCAGTTTTCCACTCTTGCTCCAATCAACAGTGCCAGGATGGAGCCATAATCATTTAAACATGGTTAGTGAGGGCGCTTCATTGCCATGTGGATGGGCGTGGGGAGGGGATTCCCAGAAAGAGGGTGATGGCCACTGGCTCATGGGCCAGCCACACACTCCCAAGAGAGTTTCCTACACTCATTCCTTTATCTTCCTTGTCGCCAGCAAGGTGTCTTAGAGTTAAGTTTCATTCAGCCCTCCCTGACACGCTGGTGTCCACATCAAGCTTTTGCATCATGTTTATGAGCGAGGGAAAGTGCCAGAACGTTGGGGTGTGCCACATCGAGCTGAGATAACAAACAGCACAGAAATCTCAGTGGCTTCAAAGGACAGTTTATTTCTCGCTCACAGTGCCCGCCCATCCAGAATTGGCCAAAGGGTTTTGCTCATCAGCTGCTTGGGAACGCAGGGTGGTAAGGGTTGCACTGTGCCACAGGCTTCCACCTTTGCAGAGGAGGGGAAAGAGAGCATAGCAAACCCCACATTGGTTCTTACAGCTCCTGCCTGGCTCTGACATGTGTCCCTGCCACTGCTGTTTCAAGTAGTCGGAGCAAGTGACACAGCCCCCCCACCAAGTGCAATGGGGGTGGGGGTGGGAGCATATCCTTCCTCTCTGGGGAGGGACTTCAAACACTTGCCGACAATAGTATGCCTAGGTCCAGCAGGCCTAGGAAGAAGATGCAGTAAAGTGTTCATCTTTACACTATTCACAAATGGAGCTTTTACAAAAAATGAGAATGCAGTATATAAGCCTTCAGGAAAAACCTCAGGACACTTGTCACCAAATCTTTCGCAGCAACTGGTGTGACTGAAGCATCATCATCATCATATTTACACCAACTATCTGTTATGGGTTGAATTGTGTCCTCCAAAAATTCTAATGCAGGGTGAAGTATCCCTCACCCAAGGGCTTCAGAATGGGACCTTATTTGGAAGTAGGGTCACTGCAGATGTAATTAGTTACGATGGGGTCACTCTGGAATAGGGTGAGCCCCTAGTTCAACAGGACTAGTGTCCTTATAAAAGGTTACGCATGGACACAAAGTCTCAATCTGCCGTGTGGCTCCCACACTTAACCTGTTTCACCTTCAGCCACACACTTAAGGTGCACCCATATTCGTTTCTTATTGCTGCTCTAACAAACTTAGTGGCTTAGGACAACATAACGTTTCACCTTACAGTTCCGGAGGTCAGAAGTCTGCTTCATATTGGGTCTCGCCAAGGCTAAAGTCAAGGTCAGCAGGGTTACCCTACTAATGGAGGCTCTTGAAGAGAAACCATCTCCTAGCCTTTTCCAGCTTCTGGAAGCAGCACACATTCCTTCCTCCTGGGTCCTCCTCCAGCTTCAAAGCCAGCAGCACAGCACCTTCAATCTCTGACTCTGATTTCTGCTTCTATCATCACATCCTCTCTGACCCTCCCATCGTCCTCTTTCGCTTATCAAGACCCTTGTGTTTATGCTGGGCCAACCCAGATCATCCAGGATGATGTCCCTATCTCAGGATCCTTAATTAATTTTTTTAAAGATTTTATTTATTTATTTGACAGAGAGATAGCGAGAGAGGGAAAACAAGCAGGGGGAGTGGGAGAGGGAGAAGCAGGCTTCCCGCTGAGCAGGGAGCCCGACGTAGGTCTCGATCCCAGGACCCTGGGATCATGACCTGAGCCGAAGGCAGACGCTTAACGACTGAGCCACCCAGGCACCCCTCAGGATCCTTAATTTAATCACACCTGCAAGTCATGTTTGCCATGTAAGATAACATAGTCACAGGTCCAGGGATTGGGACCTGGACAACTTTGGGGAAGTCATTATTCTACCTACCATACCTATCCCCTCTCTCCATTCTGGTTTCAAATTCTGGCAAGAGAGCATGTGGTCTCCCTGGCTTGGGCAATGTGTTTTCCTGGACCAGTCAGGTTGGCCAAGGGCAGGTCAAGGGCTGATCTCATGTGTTTTGTTCTCCGATATATCTCAGAGCCTGCCCTAGCCTGGGACTGGCACCCACTGAGTCTTTATTTTTTTTAAAGATTTAATTTATTTCTTTTAGTGAGAGAGAGAGAGAGAGAGCACCTGGGGTGAGGAGCAGAGGGAGAGGCACAAACAGACTCTGAGCTGAGCCTGATGTGGGGCTGGATCCCAGGACCCGGAGACCGTGACCTGAGCCGACACCAAGAGTCAGATGTTCAACTGACTAAGCCACCCAGGCAGTCCTCCCACTGGGTCCTTAATAAAGATTTCTGAACTGACCAAATGAAAAAATATTGGGTTCAGCCTTGTGGCCATGTGGTTGTGGCGGTGGCTGGGCCCAAACCTCACTGTATTCTAGTCCCAGCCCTCGACTTGCTTGTTCTCACTCTCTTTCTGACCCCGCCCCCTGTCTCTCTGTCCTCCCCCTCTGTCTCCCTGAACAAAGCAGATGGTGAAGGAAGAGGCAGTGAGGGCAAGACTTATCACCTCCATCCTCCAACATCACTGATTCCTGGGCTCAAGACCTGCCTCTTCCCTTAATTTGCTATATGATCTGGGGTATCTGTTAGGGGTGCATTTGGCTGCAAGCAACAGAAACCATGCTAAAAGTGGCCTCTTTATCCCATAGAACAAGAAGGCCAGGGAGGTAAGGCAGCTCAGTGATGCCACTGGGGACAGGCAGTTTCCACCTTTTAGCTCTACCATCATTAGGGTAGGGGACTTTGTCTCCTGTGTGTTGCCTCATGGTCCCAAAATAGCTGCTGTGCCTCCAGATCTCACACCCCATTCCAGGCAGAAAGAAGAGGGAAGGATGAAGGAGCAATGGATTTTCTCCTAGTAGTTTGCTGCTGCTGCTGCTGCTGCTGTTGTTGTTTTGCCTTTTCTTTTCCTATAAGGGACATCCTCCCCAAGGATTTGCCCCTACATCTCACTGACCAGCAGTGGTCACATGAGCAGCTGGGTTACTTCTCTGGATTTTAGAAGAGTCAGGCTAGGGAGCAGGGCTTCAGCCGTCTTCCCTCTGCCCTCCACCCCACCCTCTGCAGGCTGAGACAGCAGTACCCAACGTCATGGAGACGGCCTTCTATTTCGAACAGGCTGGCGTGGCCCTGAGCTCAGACGAGAGTTTCCGCATCTTCATGGCCCTGAAGCAGCTGGTGGAGCAACAGCCCATCCACACCTGCCGCTTCTGGGGCAAGGTCCTGGGGCTGAGCCGCAGCTACCTGGTGGCTGAGGTGGAGTTCCGGGAGGGGGAGGAGGAAGGGGAGGAGGAGGAGGTGGAGGAGCCGATGGAGGGCGGCGAGGGTCTGGACGCGCACGCTGAGGAGGAGGGCGAGGAGGACGAGGAGGAGGTCACCGACGTTATCCCCAAGCCCATGTGGAAGCCACCACCCGTCATCCCCAAGGAGGAGAGCCGCTCGGGCACCAACAAGTATCTGTATTTCGTGTGCAACGAGCCGGGCCGGCCGTGGACACGGCTGCCGCACGTCACGCCCATCCAGATCGTGCAGGCGCGCAAGATCAGGAAGTTCTTCACGGGCTACCTGGACGCGCCGGTCATCAGCTTCCCGCCCTTCCCGGGCAACGAGGCCAGCTACCTGCGGGCCCAGATCGCCCGCATCTCGGCCGCCACGCACATCAGCCCGCTAGGCTTCTACCAGTTCGGTGAGGAGGAGGGTGATGAGGAGGAAGGCGGCGCGGGGCGCGACTCCTACGAGGAGAACCCCGACTTTGAGGGCATCCCGGTGCTTGAGCTGGTGGACTCTATGGCCAACTGGGTGCATCATACGCAGCACATCCTGCCGCAGGTGAGGCCCGGGGCCTCCAGCCTCCCCGCCCCCGCACACCCCCACCCCACCCCCGCCGTGGCAGAACCAGGGGACTCTGGAGCGCTGCCCTCTGCCAAACGGGGTGCTCAATAATGTGCACTCCTCCGTTGTTTCATTCGCTGGGCCGAGGTCTGCTGCCGGTGGCCCTGTCAGAAAACTTCCAGGGCCAGATGCATCTTGGTGGCCTTTTTTGGTGGCATTTTTCAGATTTTATTTATTTATTTATTTATTTATTTATTTTATTTGAGAGAGAGAGAGAGAAAGCATGAGAGGGGGGAGGGTCGGAGGGAGAAGCAGACTCCCTGCTGAGCAAGGAGACCCATGCGGGACTCGATCCCGGGACTCCAGGATCAGGACCTGAGCCGAAGGCAGTCGCTTAACCAACTGAGCCACCCAGGCGCCCCGTTTTTCAGATTTTAAAAAGGTGACCTGGCGCACATACCAGATATCATGCAGTACCTCAAGCCAGGGGGCTGGGGCTGCAGCTGCCCTCCAAGACTTTATTTCTGCTGCAAAACTGAATAGCCTCTCATTAGTTCAGGTCAGGCGCAAGAAAGCAACTTTTGGTTCTCACAGCTTTTCAGGTTTGGGAATTGTGGATAAGAGACTGAGGACCTGCCTTTCTTGAATGCCCGATGTGTTGGGCTTTATATTTATTCTCACTCGTTCAAGTTAACACCTGCTGTATGCTAGGAATTTTTACTCGTTCATTCATTCATTCAACAAGCTTTTATTGACCCCGGCAACGTTATTGAATCCAAATAACTCCTTTTGAGATTGTTACAACGGTCATTCCCGTTTCATAGTTGAGGCAACTGAAGTTGGCTCTACGCTGCGCACTTCAGTTCATTCATTCAACAAACACGTATCAGCCCTCCAGTGCCTCATGGAACCCAACAGCAGTCCAATGAGAGAGACCCCTGTGACACCGCCATTCCATAGATGAGCCAACAGAGGATCATATGGGCTGCTGAATGTCAGCTCTACAGGGCAGAGATTTGGGGGGGCTCTTTTCTCAAGGATGTATCCCCAGCACCTACCTGTATATAGTAGGCGCTCGTTAAGTATAAGATGAATGAATGAATAATACACAGATGGGAGCCACACAGCTAGGGGGTGGCAGGAGTCTCCACCTCACCACTACAGCTCTCGCATCCCGCCCTCCCCTCCCTGACCTTTGTGACTAACCCTGTCCTCCTGCCCATCCCTGAGTCCCTGAGGACAGGGCCAGTGCCCAGTGTCCTTCCTGGCCTTTCACCTCCTCCCAGAGTGCAGGCCAAGCTCTGTCCGCCAGGGGTGCCGACTGACCTTCCCCCCCGCCCCCAGGGCCGCTGCACTTGGGTGAACCCTTTGCAGAAGACGGAAGAGGAAGAAGAGCTGGGGGAGGAGGAAGAGAAAGCAGATGAGGGGTTAGAGGACATGGAGCAGGAGGTCGGGCCCCCACTGCTGACCCCGCTCTCAGAAGATGCAGGTAACCATCATCCTCTTCACCGTCTCAACCTCACACACGCCAGCCCGCGGGAGCTGGTGGGGCCTGGGGAGAAAGTGGGAGGGACAGCAAGACTGCAGGGGGGCGTCTCTCTCAGCCTCAGCCGTTCTCTCCTCTATACCATGGGCCTGGCGACAGCGCCTCCCTCGTGGGGTTATGGGGACATGTCCGTCTTGTGAGCTGTGCCAGGCACCTGGCAAGGTCCCGGATTGTGGCGGGGGTGGGGGTATGATCATTCGAGTCCCATGTGGGTTTGGGGAGAGAGAGAGAGAGTTAAGCCTTTCCACAAAGGAGGCAGGACCTGAGCTGGATTTTTGGAAGCCTGGATAGGAATTTCCTGAAGTCAGAGCCTCAGGCACCTGGAGGAAGGGGAAAGGAGAGGGTGGGAGTGGGTGAGAGGACAGAGCCCGAATCTGAACCCAGATTTCCAGGAGCCCAGGGCCTGACCCGTGCCCTCTGCACCCTGGTCTAAACCAATGGCCAACCTGGAAGGGAGGTCACAGCAGCTCCTGCAAGGCAGATGTGATAAGGATACCCACTTCTTGGGTGTGGTCACTGAGGCTCAGACAGATGCGGTGGCTCCCTGGGGCCACACAGCAAGAAAGTGATCTGGAGCCAGCCGCATGTCCCTTCATGCCCCTCCCTGTCCTCCCCCTTTGTTCTCTCCCCTCTTTCTGTCCCCCTTCCAGGGGGCTGTGCAGGGCTGCGGGGAGCTCTGACCTCCCTGGTGCTCTCCACTCCCCTGCAGAAATCATGCACATGTCACCGTGGACAGCCCACCTGTCCTGCAGCCTCTGCCCGCAGTACTCCGTGGCCGTCATGCGTTCCAATCTTTGGCCAGGGGCCTACGCCTACGCCAGTGGCAAGTAGGTCTTCTTCTAGTCCCTTCCAGGAGAGAAAGCCCCTACAACTCCTTCACGCCAAGGGCAGGGGGCAGGATGGAGATCGGAAGGACCCCCTTCCGGAAGCCGCCAGGGCTGACCTCCACACTCAGTTCCAGGAATTCCACTAGGGCTAAAATGAAAAATCCCGGACAAAGAGCGTGAGCCCCTCAGATAAGAGAATGGAGGATCAGAGAGGGGAAGGAACCGACTCAGGGTCACACAGCATATGCAGGATTCAAACTTGGATCTCTGGCCTCCTGGCCCAGGCCTCTCGGTTATATGGGTCACAGAGCCAGACAGGACTCAGGAGTCCACCTTGAGGTGACCCTGACAGGGGCAGAGTCTTGTGTCTGGGGGACGTAACTCCTTCCCCTGGAAGGCAGAAGTCTTCCCCACCAGGATCCCCCACCAGTTGCTCCAAAAGATCTGTGGGCAGAAGTCACTCGTGCATCCTCCCACCCACAGCTACACACTCACTGAGATGCTCGCTACACCCTCACTGAGATGCTCGCTACACCCTCACTGAGATGCTCGCTACACCCTCACTGAGATGCTCGCTACACCCTCACTGAGATGCTCGCTACACCCTCACTGCACACTGACAGTCCCTTAGTCTCTCCCACCAGGCGCATCCCAGCCTTTCTGCTTAGCCACTTAGGGAGTGCCCTCGGCCACCATGGGGTGGGCACACTTACCCACTCTGTCCACCAGATGGCATGATAAGTTTTCATAGATTTTTTTCCTTTTCCATCTCCATGATAAACCTATACTGTGTTGGATCCCGTGATGAGATGTCATGTAATCTTGATACCTTAACTACATTCTTGGCAATTTTTTTCCCCTCCAGAAACAGAGAAGAGTCTCACTTGCTTGCTTTTGCCAACCCCCTTCCTCTGGCCACACCCTAATTTGCCAACATCTTTCTTTTCTTTTTTCTTTTTTTGACTCTTTTTTAAAAGATTTTATTTATTTATTAGAGAGAGAGAGAGCTTGAGCATGACAGAGAGAGAAAGGGAGAGAACAGGAACAGGGGCAGGGGGAGAGAGAGAAACAGACTCCCCGTGGAGCAGGGAGCCCAAGGCGGGGCTCGATCCCAGGACTCTGGGATCATGATCTGAGCTGGAGGCAGACGCTTAACTGACTGAGCCTCCCAGGTGACCCTAAGTTTTTTTTTTTTTTTTGACAGAGAGAGGGAACACAAGCAGGGGCAGTGAGAGAGGGAGAAGCAGGCTTCCCGCTGAGCAGGGAGCCTGATGTGCGGCTTGATTCCAGGACCCTGCAACCATGACCCGAGCCAAAAGCAGATGCCCAACAACTGAGCCACCCAGGCGCCCCAAGATTTTATTTTTAAGTGATCTCAACACCCAACACAGGGCTCGAACTCACAACCGAAAGTCACACGCTCCATCAACTGAGCCTGTCAGGTGCCCTGCCAACATCTTTCTGAAAGCAAAAGATCCAGATTTGGAGTTCCACTCATCCACGCATCCGCCACTCAATCGTCCATCCCTCCAATCATCCATGTTTTTTCCATTTTTTTTTCTTTGCCAGCTGTATGCTAGGTCCCAGGCCCTTTATTGAAAAGGCAATGTGGCTCCTGCCCCTGAGAGCAGGCAGAAGAAGCACAGACGTTAATGGTATAGCACCCCGCCCGCCAGCCAAAAAATACCCTGTTACAAACTAAGTACCGCTAGGGACAGACAATGCAGGGACCAATTACAGCTCCAAAGTCTCGTCTTAAGGGGATCAAAGTAGGATTCCTGGGGAGAGCAACCTTGACGTGAAATCTTTGGGGAAGGAGAGAAGTAACGGGGAAAGCAGTGGAGGACATTCTAGACCAGAGCCTCCGAGACCGTGAGTGCACACGACCCCAGGGATCTGGTTGAAGAGCAGGTTCTGGTGGCACGGGAGTGGGGTTGGGGCCTGAGAGTCTGTCTTCCCAGCAAGCTCAACCTCCCGGGACAGGCTTCCAAGGAGGCAGTATATTTTAAGGCTCCAAGGAAGACCTGGTGGAAAACAATTGTCCTAGGAACAGCAAGGCTGTGATAAAGGGCAAAGCCACAGAGTCCCCATGGCCAATTCTCCATCCATCTCTCTCCCTCACCCCGACTCCTCTCTGCCTCTCGCCCTGTCTCCCAGTCCCCCTCCTTTGCCCCCATTTCCTCCTCTAGTTAAAATTCTGGGAACAGGTGGACTGACAGGGCTTGGCTCCAACCAGTTACATTTTTGTTTATTATCAGTGTCCTCCTTCTAGAATGTAGGCATCACTACAGGGATTCTTGCTTAAGGTGTTCACTGCCGGGTCCCCACATCTAGACCAGCTCTGTCCAACACAAATAAAATACAAGCCACCTGTGTCATTTTAAACTTTTTTTTAACTTTTTTTAAACTTTATTTACCTTTTAAAATTTTTTTATTTTTTTTAATTTTCTAGTACTAGCCACGCTGAAGAGTGAAAACAGGCAAAATTCATTTTAATAATATATTTTACTTCACCTTAAATATCCTAAATGTTATCATTACAATGTGAAAACAATAATGTAAAAATTAAGAAACTATTTTACATTCTTTTATTTTCATACCATGTCTTCAGAATCTGGTGTGAAGTTGACACTTAAAGCACGCATTCCATTTGGAAGCTACCTTGTCATCAGAAGTACTTGACCTGTACTCAGATTTCACAACATTTACAGTTGAGAAAGTAGATTCATGGACCCAAGTTGTCCCAGACATGCTTAGACATTTTCCAGTAACCGAACTGAGTATCAGTTTTATTGCTTAAATTTAAATTCATTACAATGAAATAAAATCCATTCAGACAACAGCAGAACACACATTCTCCTCAAGTGTGCATGGAACAGCCTCTAGGATCAGACCATATGCTAGGCCATGAAACAAGTCTTGATAAATGTACCCAGATATTGATGGTATAAAATATGTTCTCTGGCCATACTGGAATGAAATTAGAGATCAGGGGCGCCTGGGTGGCTCAGTTGGTTAAGCATCTGCCTTTGGCTCAGGTCATGATCCCAGGGGCCTGAGATCAAGTCCTATTTCAGGCTCCCTGCAGGGAGCCTGCTTCTCCCTCTGCCTGCCGCTCCCCCTGCTTGTGCTCTCTCTCTCTCTCTCTCTGACAAATAAATAAATAAATAAAACCTTAAAAAAAAGGAAATTAGAAATAAAAGAAAAACAAAAACAGAAGGAATATGGGAGAATTTCACAGATATGTAGAAATTACCACACTCCTAAATAACCAGGGGGCTGAAGAAGAAATTGCAGGTGAAATTAGAAAATCAAATACAATTAGAAACTCAGCTGTTTGGTCACACTCATTGGCCACGTGTCGAGTGCTCTGTGGTTCCACGTGCTGTTGCAGCTCTAGACACGCATGGCACTTAGGAGACAGATGCTCCATAACGACTGAAGAACACACAAACAGAGAAACCCCCTGGGCACATGTCACGCCAGCACGCACCACTCTGCAGTCGTGCTGGGCCCAAGCTGGGTCTCACCTTCAATGAAAGCCCAGGCTGGGGCCTTCGGGGAGGATTTCCCAGTATCTCTCCGCCTTTCCAGGAAGTTTGAGAACATCTACATTGGCTGGGGCCACAAGTACAGTCCCGAGAACTTCAACCCCCCCCTGCCAGCCCCCATTCAGCACGAGTACCCCAGCAGCCCGGAAGTCATGGAAATGACTGACCCCACGGTGGAGGAGGAGCAGGCCCTCAAGGCAGCCCAGGAGCAGGCCCTGGCAGCCTCGGAGGAAGAGGAGGAAGATGAGGAGGAAGATGAGGATGAGGACCTGGAGGACTGAAGGGGGCCCCCTAGCCCCCTCCCCCAAGCAGGTAGATAGCAGCTTTTCCCTTATGCATAGTGAGTGATGGGTTGTTTTGTTCACAGCTGGTTTGCCTGGAGGGCAGGGTAGAAGAGGAAAGTAACTGCTCTAAATAAAATTTCCCCATGGCATCATGGCCTAGCTCCTCATTCGATTGTTGACGCGGCCTCCAAGTCAGGGCTGTTGGGCTCTGCTGGGAACAGACATTGGCTGGCATAGTCTCCCCTATCCTGTCATTTATTCCTTCAGCAAACAACTATTGAAGTGCCTTCTGTCAGCCCAGCTCTGCTTTCCTGGGGCTCACACTCTACAGGAGAGACAAGACAGTGACAACCCAGATGGGGGAGCCCGGAGGACGGATAGAGCTCCTGAACTGACTCTTAAAGGGTCAAGAACAGGGTGGGGAGGAGCATTCCAAGCAGAGGAGTGCAAAGACCCAAGGGCAAGAGAGCATCGTGATGAGGTAGTTTCCTGAATCCCCATGTTAGGGACATGGTGTGAGGAGTGAGTGGTGAGAGATGAGGCTGGAAAGAGAGACTGGCAGGAGCGGAGCACTCAGGGCTTTACTTTGCCATGAGAGCAGTAGGGTCCAGGGGAGCAGAGACAGAGCTGATGCTGAGAGGGCCCGAGCAAGAGAGGAGGACCTTGGACCAGCGCTATGCAGAGAGAGGGACTGGAAAAGAGGACTTCACATGACAGAACGCAAAAAACGTGTGAACTGGAAGCAGGGGGTGAAGGGAGACCATGCAGATCTAGGGAGACCCTGAGGTCTGCAGCCTGGGTGACTGGGGGAATGGCAGTGCGAGCTCTAAGATGGGGACACAGGAGAGGAGCAGGATTTGGAGGAAGATGTCAGTTTCATTGCAGGACTTGTCGAGTGTAAGATGCCTCTGG
Organism: Eumetopias jubatus; assembly: GCF_037043125.1. Taxonomy (NCBI): domain Eukaryota; kingdom Metazoa; phylum Chordata; class Mammalia; order Carnivora; family Otariidae; genus Eumetopias; species Eumetopias jubatus. Next base: position 55,340,949 of record NW_028274816.1, on the reverse strand, counting down.
GACATTCCGGTGAGAAATCTGAGACACCACTGAGAATGGGTTTAAGAAGGTCTGCGATGGGGGCAGGGCGGCTTCAGCGGAAGTGAGGGGCACTGGCTATCAGCGGGGGCTCATGGGATCAGCAAACGCTTTTGGATTACTAGTGGATCACTGGGACACTGAGGGGCATTGTGGGGATCAATGAAATTTTGGAATCAGAGGAGGGTGTTGGAGGACCAAGTGAGGTTGTTGAAGATAGTGAAGTCATGGAGATACATATTGGAGGTTGGTGGGAAATGTGGAAATGTTTAGGGTTAACGTTAATCGGTAGTGGGTCGGATGAAGTCCTTGGAATTCTATGGAGACGCTGGCGATCAGCGGGATCTGCGGGATCATCAAGGGTTGGGGAGGAGGGTCTGGAGATGCTGTCGCCAGTCAGGGATTTTAAGACGTCAGTGGGAAACACTGGAGGTCCGGAAGGTGTATGTTGGAAGTCTAAGGCGGCACTAGAATCACTGGGGTCATCTGTGACGTGATGGGAAGGCCGGGTTATGAACCAGGCCTTCCCTTGAGGGTCCCTCCGTTGCTAGGCAAACGGTTCCCAGGGCGCCGTTGCTAGCTAGGGATTTGTGCTTTTCCATGACCCCGCCCATCTCCCCTGGGCCGCGCCCCGCAGCCAACCACACGTCGGTCGCGGGCACAAACACCACGCCCACCTCTCGCCCCGCCCCCAGCCCCAGAACCGTTACCCGAGCGACGGCCGGAGCTCATCCCGCCTCCCGATCCTGTTGCCAATCGAAGAGGCGTCGCCCGGGTGACCACCCCACCCCTTCCGGCGCGGGCCCGAGGCTTCCGGCAGGGGGCCCGGTGGCGGGCGGCGGTCCGGCAGCGGCGGGGCCCGGGCTGGGCGGGCGGGCGCCCAAGATGGCGGCGGGCGGCGCGGAGGGCGGCTCGGGCCCCGGCGCCGCCATGGGGGACTGCGCGGAAATCAAGTCGCAGTTCCGCACCCGCGAGGGCTTCTACAAGCTGCTTCCTGGCGATGGCGCCGCTCGCAGGTCGGGGCCGGCTTCCGCCCAGACCCCGGCGCCGCCCCAGCCGCCGCAGCCCCCGCCCGGCCCTGCCTCGTCCTCCGGCCCCGGCGCCGCGGGCTCCGCTCCGTCCCCGCCGCCCGCAGGCCCGGGTCCAGGGCCCGCGCTGCCCGCCGTGCGCCTCAGCCTCGTGCGCCTCGGGGAGCCCGACGGCGCCGGGGCCGGGGAACCGCCCGCCACGCCCGCGGGGCTGGGTGCCGGAGGAGACCGCGTCTGCTTCAACTTGGGCCGCGAGCTTTATTTCTACCCGGGCTGCTGCCGCCGCGGAAGCCAACGGGTGAGCGGCCTGCATCGTGATGGCCTCGGTGCTGGCAGAGAGGATAGGGCCCCCTGAGGGGATCCAGAAGTGATAGAAGGGTCCCCGAATGGATGTGGGCTTCTGAGATAGGCATCCTCGATGTGACGGCCATCCCAGGGGGAAGGGTACCCAGAGGTAATGCAGAATTCTAAAAGGTGGTGGGAGCCGGGGAAGCCCTTCGGGGTGCTGGCCATCCTAGAGGTGATGGAGAATCTTGAGGTCATGCGGGATCCCCAAGTTATGCGTGGGGGTTCTGGAGTGGTATTTTGGAAAGATTCTGAGATGCTATGGGACCCTCCGTGGTTCTGGGTGATAGGGAATCAGCCCGTGATGGAGAATCCTGAGGTGATGCAGGCTTGAAAGTGACGGAGAACCCAGGGGTGTTGCAAGTCCGGAGGTGTTGCAGGGGGTTGGGGGGCTCTTGAGACTTTGGGAGCCCAGAGGCGAGGATGATTGTGGAATTGATGAGGTACTTAGAGGTGATAGAGGTCCTGCAGGTATATGAAGTCTTAAGGAACGCTGGAGTTCTGGATCTCATAAGGGTCTTGGAGGGAATCTCTGAGCTGATGGGGAGCTGGAGGTGATAAGAGCCCAAAGGGGACATCCTCAGGTGTGATGGGTATTTCTAGAGCGATGTAGGTCCCAGAGGGAATGAGACCCTTGGAGGTTGTGGTGGTCCCCAAAAGTGATGGAGATCCTGAGAGCCCAGAGGTGGTGAAGGACCAAAAATGTGGGGGACCATGAGGTTTAATGTGTCCACGAACTGTGATGGGGGTCCTGAGATTTAGGGACTCCGAAGTAAAGAGAATCCTGGGATGTTGGGTGTTAGAGTCCTGGGGATTTGGGTGACTCTGCGTTTTGGGGAGCTTGGAATATTGAGGTGCCAAGATCCAGGGGGAGTTGTTGAGTCTGTGGGTCAGGACTGGAAAGGAATTGGAGCTCAGGGACTGTGGGGACCCCAAGCCTTGATACTGTGGGCAAGGGTGTCCCTAAAGTTAGAGTTTTCAACTTTGGGGGGAGGCACCATGGTCTCCTGTGGGGTGGAGGGGGGGGCTTTTCCTTTACTGGGTCTGTGATTTGGGTCCCCCTTCCTGTCTGTGGTTGCCCGCTCACCCATCCACCTACCCACTTCCCTTAGGGATTTAACCCTGCTTCCTTTTAGTGGTTTCCCCCAACCTCAACACCCTCTTCCTTCCTCTCAGTGGTAGAAGCTTTTAACTCCTTTTCTCCCACTGCTCAAGTCCATTGACCTCAACAAGCCAATTGACAAGCGGATCTATAAGGGCACCCAGCCCACCTGCCATGACTTCAACCAGTTCACTGCTGCCACAGAGACCATCTCCCTGCTGGTGGGATTCTCAGCTGGCCAGGTGCAGTACCTGGATCTCATCAAGAAGGACACCAGCAAGCTGTTCAATGAAGAGGTGATTATGGGCCCCCGGGGCCTAGAACGGCTCCCCTTTCCCATTCACCACCCACACAGCGTTGCCATGAGACTGCAGCTGCCTGGGGACCAGTGGAGGCCTGAGAGGGGCAGGATACAGGAGAGACAGGATGGGCTGACAGATATATGGCATGGGTCACGGACAGCAGCTAGTGTGATATCAGCTAATAACGACAGCTGCACCTGCTGTGCTCGGGGCCTCTGGGCTGTTAGCCCTGTGCTGAACACTTTAGTCCTTGAGTTTTCCTCCATGGGTTAGGGATTGTGGTGTCCGTAAGACAGCCGAGGCTAGTCTCTAATTGGGACTTGTTTGAAGCCAGAGCCCTTGATCTTCAAATTCTGGGCCCGTGAGCATTGGATTCAAGTCGTTGCTGCACCGTTGACTCACTATATGGTTTTGGGGAGGTGACTGTCCTTCCTGAGCCTCAGTTTTACTTCTCTGCAAAATGGGATTCTCATCCCTGCCTCATGGGACCATTATTACGAAATCGTATGTGGAGATGGCTCAGTCCTGGCTAGACTTGGTGCCAAAGGAACATGCCAAGGAACGACCTCATCCATGGGTGGGGGCTGCTCTTGTCCTCTGGCTTTTTCTCCCTGTTCAGAGGAGGTGTTCCAAATATACAGAATGCATGAATGGCAGAAGGGAGTGAGGGTAACAACAGTGAATGGATTAAAAATGCACCAGCTCATCCATTCACAAAATACTTATTGAGCATTTGGTCTGTGCCAGGCGTTGTTCTAAGCACCAGGGATCTCACATATTAGTGAGCAAAACAGAGGGCCCTGCCTTTGTGGAGCCTTCATCTAGCTTGGGGAGCAGACAGTTATCAAATAAATTAAGGATGCTGTATGGCAGAAGGTGGTGAGCGCCACAGAGAAGAATCCAGCAGGGAAGGGGGATGGGGGATGTGGAATGCCTGGTGAGGCTTAAATTAAATAGGCTGGGTCAGGAAAAGCCTCACTGAGGGGGGTGACATTGAAATAAACACTTGAAGGAGGCAAGAGAGTCACCAGGGGAGGAGGACATTCTGAGGAGAGGGAACGACGACGACAAAAGCCTGGAAGCAGGACAGCAGAAGGGTGTGTGGCCAGAACAGCTCCTGAGGGGAGGGTGGGAGATGGGTCCTGAGCAACAGCTGGGAGACGCCAGCCCCTGGAGGGTCTGGAGGGTCATGGGAAAGACTTTGGCTTTCAGAGCCTTTCTCGACCAGGTTTCGTCTCAGCCAGAGAACGCAGAGATGATGGGATTCTTTTTTAACTTCTCCCAAGAACGAGAAGCCACTTAGATGCCTGGGGAAGTTGATTCATTGTGTACGATGGGCGCCAGAATCCCCCCTTCCCTGCTGGATTCTTCTCTGTGGCGCTCACCACCTTCTGCCATACAGCATCCTTAATTTATTTGATAACTGTCTGCTCCCCAAGCTAGATGAAGGCTCCACAAAGGCAGGGCCCTCTGTTTTGCTCACTAATATGTGAGATCCCTGGTGCTCCGTTCTCTCTGGAGCCCTGCTTGAGAAAGGCTGCCGTGGGGTTCTCGGGGGAGACGAGTGTAGGTTTGGGGTATCAGCAAAAGGTTGGACATGAGCTGTGAGGGGGAAAGCGGAGGCACATGCGCAACTGGCGGGACGGGGCGGTCCCTCGTGGGTCCGGGCACCTCCTGTGTGCACAGGTCTGTGCTCTGGGGCTAGACTGGTGAACCACACAAATAAGGATCCCTTCCCCGGGGGAGCTGATGTTCTGTGACTCGACCTCTTGCCTGAAGCCCGACGTGGTAAAGACAGAGGAGAGGGTTAGACCGATGAGGAGAGTTCTCTGAAAAGCAGGACTTTTCCCTTTGCCAAAGACGGGGACACCAAGGCTCCGTGGAGCTCCCTGTGGCTGCCTCACAGGCCGCCCTTCTTCCTTTGCGTTCCTATGGTCCGGGGTCCAGCCCTTACCCTCAGTGGGGGTGGGGGGGTGGGGGGAGCTCTCCGAGGAGGTCTGAGGGCCGTTTCGGGAAACCCGGGCTGGGGGGAGGTCGGCCAGGAGCCGACCGCCTTCCCCAACCCCCGCCATCTCTCCCGGCAGCGGCTGATCGACAAGACCAAGGTGACCTATCTGAAGTGGCTGCCTGAATCCGAGAGCCTGTTCCTGGCCTCGCACGCCAGCGGCCACCTGTATCTGTACAACGTCAGCCACCCGTGCGCCTCGGCCCCGCCCCAGTACAGCCTGCTGAAGCAGGGCGAGGGCTTCGCCGTCTACGCGGCCAAGAGCAAGGCGCCCCGCAACCCGCTGGCCAAGTGGGCGGTGGGCGAGGGGCCCCTCAACGAGTTTGCCTTCTCGCCCGACGGCCGGCACCTGGCCTGCGTCAGCCAGGACGGCTGCCTGCGCGTCTTCCACTTCGACTCCATGCTCCTGCGGGGGCTCATGAAGAGCTACTTTGGGGGCCTGCTGTGTGTGTGCTGGAGCCCTGACGGGCGCTATGTCGTGACGGGGGGCGAAGATGACCTGGTCACCGTGTGGTCCTTCACCGAGGGCCGTGTGGTGGCCCGAGGCCACGGCCACAAGTCCTGGGTCAACGCTGTAGCCTTTGACCCTTACACCACGAGGGCCGAGGAGGCGGCAGCGGCCAATGGTGACACGGAGCGGAGCGGCGAGGAGGAGGAGGAGGAGGAGGAGGAAGAGGAGGAAGAGCCCGACGCGGGGGGCACAGGCTCGGGCGGGGGAGCCCCCCTCTCCCCGCTGCCCAAAGCCGGCCCCATCACCTACCGCTTCGGCTCGGCGGGCCAGGACACGCAGTTCTGCCTGTGGGACCTCACGGAAGACGTGCTTTACCCCCACCCGCCCCTGGCCCGCACCCGCACCCTCCCCGGCACGCCTGGCACCACGCCGCCCACCGCCAGCAGCTCTCGCGGGGGCGAACCCGGCCCCGGCCCCCTGCCCCGCTCACTGTCCCGCTCCAACAGCCTTCCGCACCCGGCCGGCAGTGGCAAGGCGGGCGGCGCGGGCGCCACGACTGAGCCGGGCACGCCGTTCAGCATCGGCCGCTTTGCCACGCTCACGCTGCAGGAGCGGCGGGACCGGGGGTCAGAGAAGGAGCACAAGCGCTACCACAGCCTCGGCAACATCAGCCGGGGCGGTGGCGGCGGCGGGGGCGGCGGGGGCGGGGGCGGCGGCGGGGACAAGCCCAGCGGCCCCGCCCCCCGCAGCCGGCTGGACCCAGCCAAGGTGCTGGGCACCGCGCTGTGCCCGCGCATCCACGAGGTGCCCCTGCTCGAGCCCCTGGTGTGCAAGAAGATCGCCCAGGAGCGGCTCACGGTCCTCCTCTTCCTGGAGGACTGTATCATCACTGCCTGCCAGGAGGGCCTCATCTGTACCTGGGCCCGGCCGGGCAAGGCGGTGAGTGGCCCCATGCCGGCCGACCCAGGGCCCAGGAGGAGGCGGGCATGGGCAGGAGGGTTTGTTGCAGTCATAGCCTTTAGCCCTGTGGGATGAGGGGAAGCCAGGGAAATCTTAGCATCCCAGAGCAAGACCTCTCAGATCTTAGAGTACCAGGCTTCTAGAACTCTCCGTGGCAGCAGAGAGAGGGTTGGGTAGAAGAGACAGCCAGGAGTGGTGAGGACCATGGCCAGCTATCTGAAGGGCAGCCAGTGGGCCCAGCACAGCCGGGCGTTATCACTTGTCACTTGAAGCCAAGTCTGTGTTTCTATGGGACATACGATTTGTGAATTGTGAACCATTTGAACAATGTGGGTCAAATTCTGTGGGCAACACTGAACCTGTGGGCCCGCCTTCCGGCCTGAATCTCAGACTCTGGAGCCCCAGCTCATGGAATCCCAGCTTGGGTTCTGGGGCTGCTCCCTGTGCGACCTTGGGCAAGTCACCACTCCTTGCTGACCTCTGTCACCTCTTAGGGAGCCTTGAAGGTGGGTGGTAGATGGATGTGTCCACCTCCTGGGGTAGCACTGGGGTTTCAGGAAGACCCCAGAAGGGGGGGGAGCACAGGCCTGGCGCCTTCCATCTTTGGAGCTCTTGTCTCAGAGGGCTCAGCTCCACAGGGTTTGGGCTTGTGTGCCCAGGGTGCTAGGCCCGAGGCCCGTGGCTTGGTTCCCTCAAAGAGTGGTTTTAGAATTGTAGGGTCTTGAATCCTTAGAAGTCCATGACACAGTCTCAGACGCAGGGTCGTTGGGATTTGGGGAGTCTGGCGAGTCCTGAAAGAGACCCCTCTATCTCCCTAGTTCACAGACGAGGAGGCCGAGGCCCAGACAGGGGAAGGAAGTTGGCCCAGGTCACCCAGCAAGTCAGTGGTAGAGGTAGGCTTGTCCCTGAGCTCTCCCCCCCCCCCACCTGCCCAGTCAGGGCCCTGAGTTACCCCCCATCCTCTCCACCCCTACCCCCATCCTCTGCTCAGGACCACCCAAGCGCTTTAATTATTGTCCAAGAGTGCCGCCTGCGGGGCCAGGGAAGCTAGCGGAGCTGGGAGTTCCCGACCTAGAGCAGCGGCCTCTGTCTGGGGGGCTCTGGGGTGGACTGAATGGCAAGGCCAGGGTGGCAGCCGCCTTGGGGACTCCGGGCTGGCTCCCTCCCCACGGGACTGGTGGGAGCCCCAGGTGGTCTCTAACCCTCCTGTCTCCCCTCTCATCTTCCCCAGGGCATCTCCTCCCAGCCAGGCAACTCCCCGAGCGGCACAGTGGTGTGAAGCCATGGATGTCGGGGTTCCCCCCACAATGTTCCCCGCCTCCTAGCCATAACCCTCCCGCTGACCTCACGGATCAACGTATTAACAAGACTAACCATGATGGATGGACTGCTCCAGTCCCTTGCCCTGCACAAATTTGGGGGTCAGGGTCCCCCAGACCGGCCCAGACACTTGGGGGGATGTAGTGGCCCGTGTGGCCTCAGCCTTGTCCCCACCCACTGCCAAGTACAATGACCCCTTCCTCTGAAACATCAGTGTTCACCTCATCCCTGTCCCCAGCATGTGACTGGTCACTCCTGGGGGAGAGACTCCCCGCCCACAAGCTCTGCAGTGTGCCCCTCCTCCTGTGGGCAGGGCTGGGGTGGCCCACCCCTCCCCTGGCCCCCACCCTGCCCTTGCTGTTGTTTGTGCTTTTGAAGAGTGTTAAATTATGGAAGCCCCTCGGGGCCCTCCCTGTCCCCCAGGACCTCTTATTTATACTAAAGTTCCCTGTTTTCACAGCGTCTCTGGTCCCTTCTGGGAGGTGTGGAGGGAGGGAGTGTGCGTGCACTTTAGCAGCAGCCCTAGAACCCAGCTACTAACACCAAAGGAAGAGAGGCCCTGCCTGTCCCCCGACCTGGTGCCCTCCCTGCTCCGTTCTCATAGCCGGACGAGCTGAAGGCCAGAGGAGGGACTCACTCCGGGCACATAGCTGGTGGGTCACCCACGTGCCAGGCCTCCAGCCCTGAGCCCCCAGAACCCCCAACTCTGGAGGAAAGAGTGCCGCCGGGGCCTCCTTCCCAGTTTGAAAGTGCCCGAACTGTCCAGGTCAGATACGGGGGTGGGGGGGGCTGCCCAGATGGGTCCCTCAGGTAGCTCCTGAGGTGCCCAGAACGTGCCCCAAGGCTTGGCCTCCCGCTGCCTCAGGCCTCCAGGCTCAGGGCACAGGCGTCCAGAGCCAGCTGGAGATCATGGTTTCCTCCCAGAGCGCTGTCCACCCCTGCCGAGAATAACGAAAATCCCTCCTGGCTGGCTCTCTGGAGCTGCAGGGAGGGGTGTCTTCCCGCTCTGCCCTCCACCCCCCGAAATGTTTCTGTTTCTAATCCTAGCCCGGGCAGGAATGTGGCTGTGCGGCCAGGGTCCAAGGAGCTATTTTGGGGGCTCCTTTGCCTCCCCCAGGCTTTGGCCAGTGGGTCACCCCTGGTCCTGGCTCCTGAGGGCCTCCCTTCCCCATTCTCTCACCACCCCTTCCCCACCTCCTGCCAAAAAAAAGTCAGTGTAAAGCAGAGGGCCTGAGGGCTAAATTTAAACCATCCCAAAGTCTGAATCTGTGGCTGAGTCACCCGCGAAACTTCCCTGGCCTCCTGCCCCCCCTTCCCAGGCCTCACCCCTTTCTCCCCCACCCCAATTCCAGGGCTTGAGAAGGGTGTTACCCGATCGTTCTGAACCTTAATTGGCCCCCTCAGAATGGGAGGGCTCATCTTTGGCATCTGCCACACCTGTAGCTACTTCTGTGCTCCGCCTTTTTTGGGGGGCCGGCATCGTGGGAGAGTTGAGGTTCTCCAACCCCCATCTCACACTGACGTGTTCTGAGGGGCCCTGGCAGGAGGGAGTTGGGGGGCCTGGCTCCTGAGGGGTTAAGGCTGGGAGGCGGGAGGGGGCCGCCCCGAGGGGTGGGGAGAAGGGGAGGAGGCCTCAGCAGCAGAGAGAAGTGGCCAGAGAGGCCCAGGGGACAGCCAGGGACAGGCAGACATGCAGCCAGAGCCCCAAGGCCTGGACAGGGGCTGCCAGGCCCCGTGACCGGAGGACCCCGAGCCCCTGGCCCGGGGAGGGGGCCATGGTGCTGCCTGCCCGACATGTCAGCCGAGGTGCGGCTGAGGCGGCTCCAGCAGCTGGTGCTGGACCCTGGCTTCCTGGGGCTGGAGCCCCTGCTCGACCTTCTCCTGGGCGTCCACCAGGAGCTGGGTGCCTCCGATCTGGCCCAGGACAAGTATGTGGCCGACTTCTTGCAGTGGGGTGAGTGCCTGCCGTCGTGGGTGGCACAGATTGGGGGGCGGTAGGGGCAGGGCAGAGGCAGGTTATGGGGCCGGGCACCAGGGCTGATAGTGGGGTCAAGATGGACGTGGGAGAGCCTCGGACTCAGGAGCCCAGAACTTGGTCCTGGGTCCTAGGGTGGCATGTCCCTACCCCTGTGCCACCCTGGCAGGGCAGGCTGGGGTCAGCAGAGGCTAGGGCAGCCATGACTCCGAACTGTGACCTGGGAGCCATGGTAGGCTGTACTGGGCACGGCCTCCCGTGGTCCTTCTGTACCCCCTCCCCAAGGTCTAGGCCTAGGGACATGCTGGGAGCCCCGGATCCTAGGACCCCCCCTCCACCACCACCAAGATGCGCCCCGTGGCTCTCCACCCTGGCCTCCCAGAGCACGGGGCCAGGCGGAAGGGACAGCATGGGGCAGCTGCCAGGGGTGCGGCCAGTGGGCAGGTGTTCAGCGCCAGCGTCTCCCGCTGCCCCAACAGGTGCCCAGGCACTGGGAGGGTGCGGCCACTCAGGCCCTGGGGGAGAACCGGCTCCGCAGACAGGCGCCACCCAGCACCCCCACCCCCTGGATGGAGGAGGGACAATTTCAGGTTCTGGGTATGCCCACTTTCTAGGGCCTGGCCACCCCCCTCTCCACCAGCCCTGGTCTGTCTAGTTTGCATGGGGCAGCTCCCCAGGTCCCTGGTTCTCATGACTTCTGACCTTCGGGCTCTCCCACAAAGTCCCTTCTGGCCAGGTCTTTCCCTGGAGACAGGTCTGAAGGGAAGATGCTTCCACCTCTGGCCTTGTCGGCCTCTTCCCCTCCTCCACCCCAGGACTCAGGCTCACTTGGTTTTCCGTCTCTCTGACACCCTGCCACTCTGTCCTTGCACTGGTTTGTCCCTCAGTGGCTTGCACTCGGTCCTTGGGCTCTGTATGTCTCTGTCTCTCTGCTTCCCCGCTCTCCGTCGTTTCTTGTGTTCATCGCTTTTTGACCCAGGCCTCGCTCCTGTCCCTCCCATTTCGCAGATAGGAAGGTGGACACCAAAGGCCGGGCCACTCAGCCCCTGGAAGAACTTTCTCCCCGCCTCCCCCAGCCCTTAGTAACTCTCTCAGCCCGATTTTGCAGAGCGTGAAGTTGAGCTAGCAGGGTAAACTGAGCCCGGAGCTGGGGGCAGGGGTCTGGGCTCTCCAGTAAGGAGCACTCCTTTTGTGGCCTGAGCAGCATCCTGCGGCCCCTCCCCTGCTAGGCTGCCCGGGGCGGGGGAGGGGGCCTGGGTTCCTGCTGCCTTAAAAGGGCTCAACATCTTGGCTCTCTCCTCCCTCCCCCGTCCCGGGCCCTGGCTGGTTCTTCCCTGCCGGCCCGCTCTCCCGAACCTCGAAACTCATGGGGGCCTGTCTCCCCCTGCCATAGCCCACTCTATCTCCCCTTACTTTCACTTGAACCCGTCCCTCTCTCTGTCCTGCCTCCCAAGTCCCCAGGGTCCTCCCTCTTCCTGTGCCCCTGCATCCCCTCCACCTGGGCCTTCCCCTGCCTACCTGCCCTCCTTAACATTCCAGCTGTAGGACTTCGGGCCAACCTCTTCACCCTTCTGAGCCACGTAAAGGCCTCCCCTAAATGAGGGGCCTCCAGTAAATCGGGGGCCTCCCGTAAATGAGGGGTGACTAAAGAAGCCCTCTTCCTGGAGTTGAGGACAGAACGAATACACTATAGAGCTTGGAATTTGGGTCCACGCGGGCTTTGTCTTCCTCTCCTGTTCCCTCTCGGGGCCCCATCCCCAAATCCAGTGTTTCCCAAAGTGTCCAAAACCAGCAGCCTCTAAACCTGGAGCTGCTGGACTAAACTGAATGTTCCCGGACAGGACCTGAGACAGACTGAGAGCCCGGGTGTGGGCCTGGCAGGCGCTCCCACTCCCAGCCAGAGTAGGGGTGGGGCCTGAAGCTCAGGGGGCCCTAAGGACTGGGAACTCACATCTTCCGTTCTTCAGAAGAGAGCGCGCCCTCTCCACCTGCACCCACTAGAGCCCCTCTGGCCCAATGCTCTTCCCAAAAAGGGGTTCCTCAGGCATCCCACCTTTTTTTCTGTAGGAGGGCAGTTTGGGGTCCCCAAAACTTCACACAGTGTTTTTGCCGGGAAGCCTTTGGGAGGCTGACAGTCCTAGGAGAGAGACAGAGAGAGGAGAGAACAAGGGACAGAGGAGACCGAGGAGGGACAGAGAGGGGGAGACTGAGGGGCAGAGGGTGGGACTTCCTCCCGTCTCCAGTGTCAATCCCAGTTACCCTCGGTTCTCACCTCCCCCCGGCCCCCAGTGGAACCCATCGCGACGAGGCTTAAGGAAGCCCGACTGCAGAGGGATGACTTCGAGATTCTGAAGGTGATCGGACGCGGGGCGTTCAGTGAGGTGAGGCTTGAGCGGCGGCTACAAGCTCCGCGGAGCAGGGGACCGGACTTTTCGTGCAGTGGGCGGGACCCAGGGGTTTGGGGCGGGACCTTAGAAATTGATGAATGACTTGAGTTTAGCAAGCCTACACCAGCCGGGCGGGGGCGGGGCCTGAGGCCGCTGGGCGTGGCGTTAATCGTGGGGCGGAGCCACGAGTAGGTTGTGTTACGGGGGGACTCCAGTCTCGGCGAGCCCGCGTGTTTCCCCCGCCACCTCTGCCCCCAGTCACCCTGTTTCGGCCTTCAGGTGGCGGTGGTGAAGATGAAGCAGACGGGCCAGGTGTATGCCATGAAGATCATGAATAAATGGGACATGCTGAAGAGAGGCGAGGTGAGGGCGGGGGCCGGATGTGCAGGGCGCTAGGATCACCCACCCCCGCTCTGGCTCCCGGCCGCTTCAGTGCCTCCGGGTGCCCCGCAGGTGTCGTGCTTCCGCGAAGAGAGGGATGTGTTGGTGAACGGGGACCGGCGCTGGATCACGGAGCTGCACTTCGCCTTCCAGGATGAGAACTACTTGGTGAGCCCCGGACCCGGAGGTACTAGGGAGACGGACCCCGATCCCGAGGCTGTCAGTGAACGAGGCGGGGTCAGGGAGAAATTCTAGGCTGTCTCGAAATGGCAGCGGTGTCTCTGGGTGTGGGAGGAATTGGTCTTCCTTTCCCGGGATGGGAGATGTCCCTTACCGCTCTTTTCCCGGGCTGATTCCAGAGGACCCTGTAAAGATGCCACCGTCGGAAGCGGGGAGGGGGGGGGCGGATCTCTTACCTGGACTGGAATAGCTCTCTACAATCTATGTGGGGGTCCCTGGGCAGGGTATTTAGGCTCTGTACTTTAGGCACTGGGAGCTCTCTGGGCTCTCTTTCCCGCTCTGTCTGTCCAGTGACATCCTGGGAGAATTAGGTTTTGGCGGGGGGGGGCGAGGGTGTCTCTGATTTGGCCTGGGAATCTCTTGGGCTCCCTTGGGGCTGGGGCTACGGAGTCTCTGCCCAGGGATGGGGCATCTGCGGGAGTCTTTGTCCCGGGCTATCATCGGTCAGCGCCGAGGGGTGCGACTGACCTCCCCCATGACACGCCCCCTGCCAGTACCTGGTCATGGAGTACTACGTGGGCGGGGACCTGCTAACGCTGCTGAGCAAGTTTGGGGAGCGGATCCCGGCCGAAATGGCGCGCTTCTATCTGGCCGAGATTGTCATGGCCATAGACTCAGTGCACCGGCTGGGCTATGTACACAGGTGGGCGCAGCAGGGGCTGAGGGGCTGGGGCTGAGGGCGGGGCCCAGAGAGGGAAAGCGAAAGTTGCACCCGGGCAGGGGGCAGGATACCGCCAAGGTTGGAGCCCAGAGGGGGTGGGGCCTGGAGAGGGACCTCGTTGGTTGGGACCACTGGGGACAGAGACAGAGGAGTGGGGTTCAGAATTGCAGAATCCCCTAAGGGGGGGACCGCAATCGGAGAGCACGGTCCCTAAGAGGGTGGGGACCCGAGGCCGTGCTGCCTGGAGGGGTGGAGCCTGGTGAGCTGGATGGAGGGAGGCTCACTTATCCCCCACCCTCTCCTTCCGTTTGCGCAGGGACATCAAACCCGACAACATCCTACTGGACCGCTGCGGCCACATCCGTTTGGCCGACTTTGGCTCCTGCCTCAAGTTGCGGGCAGACGGAACGGTGAGCCGTGCGGTGCGCTGCTTTGAGCAGCTCGGGCCACCAAAGAGGAGTGGGGTCAGGTGGGGGGACCGGAAGTGCAGAGTGTGGGGGCGGGGCTGAGGCACACAGGTAGAGTTAGGGTGGGGGCACGACCAGATTTGGAGTGGGAAAGAGAAGGAGGGCACCCACGCCTAAGTGTGTGAGCGGCTCCGGGTCAGAGCAGGCAAGGGGAGGGACTAAGCACTCGGGGCGTGGTTGGGAGGGGCGGGGCCAGAGCTCGGAGGGGCGGGGCCGAGCCCAGCTCTGCACCTTTTGGCTCAGGTGCGGTCGCTGGTGGCTGTGGGCACCCCGGACTACTTGTCCCCGGAGATCCTGCAGGCCGTGGGCGGCGGCCCCGGGATGGGCAGCTATGGGCCCGAGTGTGACTGGTGGGCGCTGGGAGTGTTCGCCTATGAAATGTTCTACGGGCAGACGCCCTTCTACGCCGACTCCACGGCTGAGACCTACGGCAAGATTGTGCACTACAAGGTGAGCACGGCCAGAGGAACCCCTGATCTCCGTCCACGCATATTGACAGGCCAACGTCCCCCGCTTTCCCTCTCCCTCTGGCAGGAGCACCTGTCTCTACCCCTGACCGATGCGGGGGTCCCTGAGGAGGCTCGAGACCTCATCCAGCAGCTGCTGTGTCCCCCTGAGATGCGGCTGGGCCGGGACGGAGCAGGTGATTTCCAGAATCATCCTTTTTTCTTTGGCCTTGACTGGGATGGTCTTCGAGACAGCGTGCCCCCTTTTACGCCGGATTTTGAGGGTGCCACTGACACGTGCAACTTCGATGTGGTGGAAGACGGGCTCACTGCCATGGTGAGCGGGGGCGGGGTAGGTACCTGCGACCCCTGCTGGGCAGAGGGTATTCCTCCCCCCCTCATCCCTTACCCAGAAAGTTGGGCTTAGAATAGTACCCATCTCCTGAGGTCTTGAAATCATCCCTCCCCCAGAGGACCTGCTCTGTGCCCGCCCAGTGCTGGGAACCCAGCGGTGACCTGGATTCCCAGTCCAGTGGGGAACATAGACTGGTCCCCAGACAATGATGGCCCAGAGAGTTGGGGGGGGGTGAACAGGGGAGGGCAGGGAGAGGGGCTCCTGACCCAGCATGGAAAGTCTTGGAGGGCTTCCTGGAGGAGGCACTATTTGAGCTGAGACCTGGAGGGATGAGAAGTGAGAGGCAGGAAAGCACCACGGCGCGGAGGAATCTCTCTTAGGCCATCTCTCTCTCAACTGTGACACAAACTATCCCGAGTGAGCGCGTGTTCAGTCTGGGTGCCCTTGTGCCGGGTGCTGCTGGGGACACACAGGGACCAAGCCAGCCCCAGCCCCTGCCCTCGTCCACTTACAGCCTGGAGAAGTATCTAAGTACAGCGTGGAGAGTACCCTGAGGGGAGCCGCCAGGACACAATGAAAGAAAACGAGGGAGGGGCCACTTAGGATAGTGGGAGCAGGTATTAAGGCCAGACTGGGAAGGGGCGAGGGACCAGCTCTGACAAGCACAGGTCACTCCACATCTGTGTTTCTCTTGTATAGGAGACGCTGACGGACATGCGGGAAGGCATGCCACTGGGGGTCCACCTGCCGTTTGTGGGCTACTCCTACTCCTGCATGGCCCTCAGGTAGGCAGTGCCCCTGGGCGGCCTGTGAGGAGTGGACAAGTGGTGCCAGCCTCCAGAGGTCCCAGGACGCTGTCCAGGGGCACCCAGTAGAATTGCAGGATCAATCTTGGAACTTTCCCGCCTTGGGACCGCGGACTATTAGGAGTCCAGAGATGTAGGACCTTAAAATCTCAGACCATAAGTACTGTGAAGTTTTAGATTCAGTTGTAAAACCTCAGAGCCACAGACTCGGCCTTCCAGAATCTTCCAACCTTCCACTTTCAGATTTCTAGTACAGTCATGGGACCTCAGAATCTTAGAAAATAAGTTTAGAATTTCTAAATTGATCTTAAAAGAATACAAACTCGTTGAATCACTCATAACTATAAAGCCTTTTTTTAAAAGATTTTATTTATTTATTTATTTATTTATTTATTTATTTATTTATTTATTTATTTATTTGACAGAGAGAGACACAGCGAGAGAGGGAACACAAGCAGGGGGAGTGGGAGAGGGAGAAGCAGGCTTCCCGCGGAGCAGGGAGCCCGATGCGGGACTTGATCCCAGGACCCTGGGATCATGACCTGAGCCGAAGGCTGACACTTAACGACTGAGCCACCCAGGCGCCCAAAGCCCTTTTTTTTTTTTTTAAGATTTTATTTATTTATTTGTCAGAGAGAGAGAAAGAGCACGAGCAGGGGGAGCGGCAGAGGCAGAGGGAGAAGCAGGCTCTCCGTTGAGCAGGGAGCCCGAAGCGGGACTTGATCCCAGGATCCTGGGATCATGACCTGAGCCGAACATAGATGCTTAACCAACTGAGCCACCCAGGTGCCCCACAAATGCCATTTCTTACTATGAATGAACAACAGCATGAGCTATTGTGCAATATTCTCCTCACTGGGCAGGTCGGGACTCAATCAGTCCATCTCTGTTATAACCCAGCTGGATGAATAGCCTCAGCTCGGTCTCCGTGCTCACCAGGCTCATCAGGCCCTTGAGACCTGTTTCCACTGGAGGGAGCGTTGGGTTGGAGGCAACATCCACTTTTATTGCAATTTCATATTCCCCGGGAAAGTGTGACCTCTTCCCAGCAGCTGGGGATGGTGGGGGCAGGGGGCTGATGACCAGAAAAAGACCGTGTCTTTGGAGGTGGCTTAGAGTTGGGTGGGGTCCCCCCTCACTGTCCTGACGTCCAAAGGAGAGGGGTCTGCAAAGGTCACATGGAGAGGGAGATGAGCCGACCCCAGAGCATGGGTATCTGGAGCCCAGGATCTGCCAGAAGGTGCAGAGAGGCCGGCTCCCAGGGCCATGAGGCCATGCGAAGGGCAGGCCTTTACTAACAAGAAGGGGACCTGTCACACCAACCTGGCAAATCAGTTCCCCTCTCTCTCTCCCTCTCCCTTCCTCACACTAGGGGGTCTTCAGGGTCTGGCTCTCCCATGGCCACAGGAGAGGGAGTCCTGGCTCTAAATCCAGGGGCGGGGCAACATCTCGAGGGGGCCTAGCTCTCCCTCCCCTTGCCCTGTTCCTCTCCTCAGGGACGAGGAGGTCCCAGGCCCCACGGCCATGGAACTGGAGGCCGAGCCCTTGCCTGAGCCACCTGTGCAAGCACCCAGCCCCGAGGCCACGGTGACCCCACCGGAGGAAACAGTGAGTCTTTGGAGGAGAAGGTCAGTCAGGGACGAATGGGCGAGAAAGGCAAGGGCTTCCGGGGTGCTGCATGCTGTGGGGTGCTAAGCCCTCTGGGAGCTCACTTGACAGAAAGCAACAGAAAACACAGTAGAGACAAAATTACTTCAGTCGGAGACGATCCCTATGAAGAAATTAAAACAGGCCATTGTGTGTGGGAGGAGGGGGACTCTGGGAAGGGGCAACCCGGAAGAGGAGGAGGAGCAGGGGGAGGACCATCCATGGGAGGAAAAGTACCCACTGGCTGGTCAGCGGCCAGAACTTCAAGGCAAAGGTTTATTCTCGAACAGGAAAGGAGGGTGGCAAGGCTGACTTGTTCCAGGAGGAGGCTGGAGGAGGATGAGGGGAGGGGAGACTGAGGTCATCAGGAAACAAACCAAACAGGGCCTTTTGGTGAGGCAGGCGTTCCCCTGAGGGCGCTGAGGGCCGGGGAGAGGGAGGGCCATGGTCAAGTTGGGTTAGTTTTAGGAACAGCCCTTTGGTTCCCGTGTGTGGAAGGTGGGTGGGAAGGGCCCAGACCAGGGGCTGGGGTTAGTTAGGGAAGGAGGAGACTTGGGTCACTGCAGGAGCTGTGAGGATTCCCAGAGATCTAGAGGACAGTTGGGGCGGGGGGCGTCTCAGCCTAGAACCTGTGCCCAGGTCTTGGGTGCCCCGCAGGAGCCACAGGCAGGCAGCCCTAAGCGCGTCCCGCCCGCAGGCTGAAACGGCGGTTCCGGAGGCCATTCCAGCCTCGGCGGAGGCCCAGGAGGCCCAGGTGACGCTGCAGGAGCTCCAGGAGGCCCTGGAGGAGGAGGTGCTTACACGGCAGAGCCTGAGCCGGGAGCTGGAGGCCATCCGCACGGCTAACCAGAGCTTTGCCAGGTCGGGGTCGGGGCGCCAGGGCCTCTCTACCGCCAGCAGCCTGTCTCGCTCGGGTCCGGGCGGGCTCACGGTCTTTTTTTTTTTTTTCTCTCACGGTCTTTTCCTCCCCGCAGTCAGCTCCGTGAGGCCGAGGCCCGGAACCGAGAGCTGGAGGCGCATGTCCGGCAGCTGCAGGAGCGGATGGAGCTGCTGCAGGCCGGGGGAGACGCAGGCGAGTCCCTCAGACGTCCCCTTTCCCGAGGGCGACGGGGGGGTGGCGGGGAGGTGAGCCCCCGGCGTGTGTGGACACCTGGGGGAGGGCGAGGGGCCCAGGCTGGGGCACGCCGCGCCACCGCCCTCCTCCGTCCCTCCACGCGCCCTATGCCTCTCTCTTCTCCTTCCAGCTGTCACGGGGGTCCCCAGTCCCGGGGCCACGGATCCACCTTCCCATGTAAGACCCCTCTTTTTCCCCTGTATCAAGCCTGCTGGCCCTTCTGCAGACCCTGCCCCTGTCTCCCCGTCCAGATTTAGGGATCACCCTATCTCTTGGGGGTTCCAGACGGCAGACACCCTCCATGCAGCCCCCCCCCCCACCAGATATCCCTCGGTTCAGGCCTCTAACCAGATCCCGTCTAGGATCTCCCTCGATTCCTTCCCCGACTCCCTCCGCTGTCTCTCGCCCCCTGCCGAGGGCGGCCGGGCCGGGCTGGGCTCCGATCGGGTCACCTGTCCCTTCTCTCTCCAGCTAGATGGCCCCCCGGCCGTGGCTCTGGGCCAATGCCCGCTGGTGGGGCCAGGCCCCATGCACCGCCGCCACCTGCTGCTCCCTGCCAGGGTACGTCCGGCTTCTCACGCCCGCCCGCCGCCGCCGCGCCCCCTCCTCGCTCCACGTACCCCAAGCCGCGTCTGCTTAGCTGCGCCTCTGTCGGGCCGGGCCCGCCGCGGGGAGGGAGGATGCCCGGGCAGCCAATCAGCACAGGCCGCTAGGAAGCAGCCAGTGGCGAGTTCCGACAAGACTTGAGGCTTGCCAGCGGACCAACCGCAGCTGCCCGCGGGGGCGGGGCGCAGTGCAGAGAGGATTGTGGACCCACCTATGGGCGTAGGCGTGGCGAGTCTCAGGAGCCAATCGGTGGGCCGTGCCGCGGGGACCTGATCCCGCCCTCTTGTCCGCAGGTCCCTAAGCCTAACCTATCGGAGGCGCGTTCCCTGCTCCTGTTCGCCGTTGCTCTGGCTGCTGCCGCCGCCTTGGGCTGCACTGGGTTGGTGGCCTGCGCCGACCATCTCGCCCCGGTCTGGCGCCACCCAGGAGCCGCCTTCGCCCCCTGAACCCTAGAACCCCAAGCCGGAGGGTTGGGTGACCTGGGCACCGCCCAGAAGCCGCTCCCACCGCCTCTGCGTTCACACCGTTCCAAGCGTGGGTGTCCGCCCCAGCTCCAGCCCTGTGATCCGGGCCCGCCCCCTGGCGGCCGGGGAGGGAGGAGCCGGGCCCGCGGTCGGAGCACGGGGCTCCTGGAAGGCTTGTAACCGGGAATGCTGCAGCTGCTGTTGGGGGGGCGGGGCGGGGAGAGCGCAGACCACTTCCTTCCTGCGGCCTGGCTGAGGCCCCGACATGTATGGGCAAACTGCGATCTAGAGGAGGCAGCAGGGCCAGGGCTCGGCCATCAATTTTTCACCCTCCCCGCCTCCCCCCCCTCCGCCCCCGTCGGCTCGCAGACCACCAATCCTTGCGCATGAGGCCCTGCTATCCTGGGAACGTTCTCCTCCCGCGGCTAACGTCTAGTGCGAGCTCCGCCCGCTCTCCCGGGAACCTTGTGCTTTTGCCAGCCCCGCTTTTTCGGGGACTCCCGCACCCTCCTCACGTAAGCGGCTCTCGGAGCCACCGCAGGCTCCGCCCGCCTCGGCAGTTTGGGTATTTATTGACCTGTCCTCCGACCCGCTGACAGGCTCCAGGACCCCAGCGCCCTAACCCACGTTTTGGATGCACTGAGAACCCGACATTCCTCAGTATTTATTGTCTCTCCCCACCTAGGACCCCACCCCCGATCCTCGCGAATAAAAGGCACTCCCGTCTTGCCCAAAGCTCTGAAGTCCCGGGTGTCCGCTCTCTTTGCGTTGCGGGAAGGAGCCTGCTCAGGGGGCCAATCGGAAGGCGAGTGGAGGCAGCCAATGGCCTGGCGGGAGGCTAGCGGGCCGCAGAGCTGACGAATCAGGGCTGGGGCTGGGGGTGGGGACGCTGAGGGGCGTGGCCTCGGCATCCGGCCAGGAGGAGATGGCCAGCGAGCCACCAGGAGGCACCGCCCCCTGTCCAGCTGTGGCCCAGCTGTGCCACCCGCTCCCCGGGAAGAAGGGGGCTGGGCCGGCTGCGCGCGCGGCCATCCTCCTACCACTGCGCCTGCGCGGGCCACGCGCCTCCGTTCCAGAGACTTGCTCAGGAAAAGTTGCTGCAAACTTTCTAACCCGTTTCCTCCGCCCCTTCTCCCTGCCAGACCCGCCCCCCTGCGGAGCCGGGAATTCCGAGGGGCGGAGCGCAGGCGGCGATGGGGGAGTGGGGGGGCCTTCAGAGGACTCTGGAGACGGAGGCGTGCAGAAGCTTAGTCTCGGGGCGGAGGTGGCTTCGCGCCCTTAGCCCTCCCGGACGGCCCGTTACCTTCTCCGTTGTCCCGATGGGGAAACTGAGGCCCTGAGCCTGAGGCACACGCGGGGGGAGGCAAAAAAGCGCGGCCTGAGGCGGAGGGAAAACAAAAGGAGAATCACGGACAGACGGGGAGGGGGGCGGGCACTCACACGGACACTGGGACCGAGACCCAAGTGGAGAGCCGGGCCTGGCATTGCTGGGGGAGACGCGGGGTCGGCGCGGGGGGAGAAGATCGGGCAGCGCGAAGAGGAGGGCGGAGAGGGGGGACGGGCGGGGGAGGGGGCTGGGGAAAGCCCGAGGGAGGAGGAGAAGGAGGGAGGAACTTCCCAAAGTTGCAAAACATGGCTACCTTGCCTGCGGAGCCGAGCGCGGGGCCGGCGGCTGGGGGGGAGGCGGTGGCGGCGGCGGCGGCGGCGGCGGCGACCGAAGAAGAGGAGGAGGAAGCGCGCCAGCTCCTGCAGACTTTGCAGGCGGCCGAGGGTGAGGCAGCGGCCGCGGCCGGGGCCGGGGCGGGCGAAGCGGCGTCGGGAGCGGAGGGCCCGGGATCCCCGGGCGTCCCCGGGTCGCCCCCCGAGGCCGCTGCCGAGCCGCCCACGGGCCTCCGCTTCTCGCCCGAGCAGGTGGCGTGCGTTTGCGAGGCGCTGCTACAGGCGGGCCACGCCGGCCGCTTGAGCCGCTTCCTGGGCGCACTGCCCCCGGCCGAGCGCCTACGTGGCAGCGATCCGGTGCTGCGCGCTCGGGCCCTGGTGGCCTTCCAGCGGGGCGAGTACGCCGAGCTCTACCGGCTGCTCGAGAGCCGCCCTTTCCCCGCCGCCCACCACGCCTTTCTGCAGGACCTCTACCTGCGCGCGCGCTACCACGAGGCCGAGCGGGCCCGCGGCCGCGCGCTGGGCGCAGTGGACAAGTACCGTCTGCGCAAGAAGTTCCCGCTGCCCAAGACCATATGGGACGGCGAAGAGACCGTCTACTGCTTCAAGGAGCGCTCCCGCGCCGCGCTCAAGGCCTGCTATCGCGGCAACCGCTACCCAACGCCGGACGAGAAGCGCCGCCTGGCCACGCTCACCGGCCTCTCGCTCACGCAGGTCAGCAACTGGTTCAAGAACCGGCGACAGCGCGATCGGACCGGGGGCGGCGGCGGCGCGCCTTGCAAGAGGTGAGGGGACCCGGGCGGCGCAAGTGCCGCTTTCCCGGGGACGTGCCACCCACCAGCCACCCCCCCTCTCCCCCATGTTCACGGCTGGAGTCAGCGCGCCGAGCTCCGGGGACACCTCCTGCTCACGGCTTCAGGCGCCCCCCAGGGCGCAGGGAATACGTGTGGACGGAACAGGCACACGGCCCGGGCCCTCTCCCGGACCCCGCAGCTCCTGTCGCGGAGGCCGGGAGACCGCTTCCCCTCTGCTGCGCTCAGAGCTCCGTCCCAAATCCCATCCGTGTCCGTGGCTGGTGGGAGGCAGTGAGGAAATGGGGGGTTGCGGAAAGGGGGACGGGGCCTTGTCCACCCACCGCGCGTGGGGGCATCTTTCACGTCCCGGGGCTGCCGGGCCCTTCCCTGACCGTGGCTCTTCCTCACCGCCGCCCCCCCCCCCACTCACCGCCCCCCTCGGGGCCCAAACAGCGTGGTCCGTCGTCTGTCTTTGTTGTGAAACGTGAACCTTCCCCAGCTCCGGTTTCCCTGTAACCCAAGCCCTTCCCCTCCCACCCTGCGCGCCGGTCTCTCACTCCCTTTTCTGACGCCGGCCTGGGGGGGCGGGGGGGAGGCGGGGGAGGCACCGGGAACTGAGCGGGCGGCGGCGCTGCCTCCTCGCTCTCCTGGAAGACGCCGGGCAGAGCTGCCCGACCCAGGGGACCCCGGGGCAGCCCAGTACTCAGCCTCTGGGGTGCGGAGGCCAAGGGGCTGGGAGAGGAGGGCCTCCTCCCTCCGATGGGGCCTGCTTTAGTTTTTATGGAGAGGTATCAATGCTGGACTTGCAGAGACTCCCTCTTGGGGGTCCTTGGGTGGTCTCAGGAGGAGGTTTTATAACCCGCCCCGTCCAGGCCTTCGGCTGCAGAAGTTTGGGCCCCAGCAAGGTGGGGAGGCAGCGGTCAGCCCCGCGCTCCGGCAGGGCAGCCAGTGGGGACGCAGGGTGTTTGGGACCACAACTCACAATCCTTTCTCTAACCAGCGAGTCTGACGGAAACCCCGCCACCGAGGACGAGTGCAGCCGCAGTCCCGAGGACCTGGACAGGGCGGTGGCCCCGGTGGCGGCGGAGGCCCCCGCCCAGGGCTCTATATTCCTGGCCGGGGCCGCCCCTGCTGCGCCCTGCGCTGCCTCCTCCTCCATCCTGGTGAACGGCAGCTTCCTGGCTGCGGGCAGCTCTCCCGCCGTGCTCCTCAACGGGAGCCCTGTCATCATCAACAGCCTGGCCCTCGGGGAGGCCTCCGGCCTGGGCCCCCTGCTGCTCACGGGTGGCAGTGGTCCTCCTGCACCGCAGCCCGGGCCCCAGGGGCCCAGCGAAGGCAAGACCTCCCTGGTCCTGGACCCTCAGACCGGGGAGGTCCGGCTAGAAGAGGCTCAGCCCGAGGCCGCCAAGACCAAGGAGGCCCAGGTGGCTGCTTCGGGGCCGGCGGGAGAGGAGGCTGCGGGGCCCCTGCCCCAGGTGGTGCCCGGTCCCCCACCGGCTGCCCCCTTCCCTCTTCCCCCGGGTCCAGTGCCATCGGTGGCTGCTCCCCAGGTGGTGCCGCTTTCCCCGCCCCCTGGGTACCCTGCAGGCCTGGGCCCCGCGTCCCCGCTGTTGAACCTGCCACAGGTGGTGCCCACCTCACAGGTGGTGACCCTGCCCCAGGCGGTGGGGCCGCTGCAGCTCTTAGCGGCCGGGCCGGGCAGCCCCGTGAAGGTGGCAGCCGCGGGCCCCGCCAACGTGCACCTGATAAACTCCGGGGTGGGCGTGACTGCCCTGCAGCTGCCTTCGGCCACTGCCCCAGGTACCTCCTGCCTTGCTGGGGCCTGAGTCGGGGGTGGGGGGGGAGTGGGGGGGCGGCGCCAGCAGTGGGCTCTGGGGAGGTTGGGCAGCCCATCCCTGGCGCGGCCCAGAACCCTCCAGAACCAGGCGGCGGCCTGAGGTTCAAGCCACAAGGACGCAGGCCTCGCCTGAAAGGCGCTCGCTTTGCCTCCTGCGGATCTCCCTGCCTGCCCTGCCGAGCGTCATCTTCACCCCAGCGCCTGGCCCATGTCTCGTCCCCACAGGAAACTTTCTCCTGGCCAACCCCGTGTCGGGCAGCCCCATCGTGACAGGCGTGGCCGTGCAGCAGGGCAAGATCATCCTCACGGCCACCTTCCCCACCAGCATGCTGGTCTCCCAGGTCCTGCCGCCTGCCCCCGGCCTGGCCCTGCCCCTGAAGCCAGACCCGGCCATCTCTGTGCCCGAGGGAGCCCTCCCAGTGGCCCCCAGCCCTGCTCTCCCGGACGTCCACGCCCTGGGCCCGCTGTCTGCGCCGCCGCCACCGCCTGTCCCCGTCCCCGCCGCTGCCGCTGCCAGCCTGCCCTTCTCCCCGGATTCCTCGGGTCTCCTACCCGGCTTCCCGGCGCCCCCGCCCGAAGGGCTCCTGCTGTCCCCCGCAGCCATGCCCGCCTGGCCCGCGGGCCTGGAACTGAGCGCGGGCCCTGAGGGGCTGCTGGAAGCAGAGAAGGGGCTGGGGACCCAGGCCCCCCACACCGTGCTGAGGCTGCCAGACCCCGACCCCGAGGGGCTGCTCCTGGGGTCCACGGCAGGAGGCGAGGTTGACGAGGGCCTGGAAGCCGAGCCCAAGGTTCTGACCCAGCTACAGTCGGTGCCTGTGGAAGACCCTCTGGAACTGTGACCGCCCTCCCGCACCGGGCCTCCTCGCCTCTGCTGCCAATGGTGCTCAAGACCCGGGGCTTTGAGCCGAAAGAGGGGCCGCCCAGACACGGTCGCTTTGAGCCGAAGATGCCACACACTACGTGCGCCGCCCCCCACCCGGGCCGTGGAACCTCTCCAAGCCCTGGAGGTGCCGGGGCGGGGGGGGGGGGGGGGCTGGCCCCTGTCCACTCCCGCCCGGGGACACCGTCCTTGGGCTCGGCGGCGTCCTGTGTGACAGTCCTCTCCTTGCTCTGTGCCCCAAATATACGGGGAGGTTTGGGGGTCCTGACTCAGGGGCTATGTCCCCCCCGCAACCTGGTACTAGCTGTGAGCTGCAAGCCCTGCCACGTGGCTGGATTTCCGAGCCCCTGAGCCCGCCCCCGTCACTCCCTAAAACACTAATAGGTCCACTGACATCCAGGTTCTCAGAACCACTTGGAGTCGGAGGGTGGAGGACAGGCAGTCCTGTGCCCCAGACCCCCAGGACCGTTCCCCCCTCTCCCCCGGGCTGGGCCCTCCCTGCTGAAAAGGGAGGCAGGTGCGGGGAGGCCTGGGTGAGGCTCCCCCTGGACTAGAGCCTTCTTTCTCACCTCCGGCCCCAGACCAAAGATCCCCTCACCCCTGGGGCAACCCTGACCCCTGTGTCTAGTTTGTATCATAAATTTTTATTTTTCTAGGACATGTTATGCCTCCATTTCAATTAAAATAAAGTTAACAGACAACTAGAATCTCCAGGGGTGTGGGCTACCTACTAAACTACTTGCCCAAAGGAAACACTGGACCATAAAAAAGTCCCACCCAAGATTCTGGCTTTCTGGCCCCCGCTCCCTGACAGGGCGGGGGTGGGGGGGTGGGGGGGGGCTGGAGGTCAGCTCTGTGCTGCTGCTTGGGAAGGTGTGGGTTCTCTCCAACTGCAGGCCCCCGGGCCCTCCAGATCCTGCAGGAGGAGCCCCCACCCAGGGCGGAGGAAGCAGGGGACCAAAGGAGCCTGCCTTGTCCTTGCTGGTAACAGGGGTTCCACTTTATTTTGTTGCGAACAATAAATAATCTATAAATAGAACAGGGGAGGGAGGAGTGGGGCGAGGTAAGAATGAACGCGGCTGAAACCGCTGGACCCTGGGCTGGGCAGCGGAAGGGCAGAGTGGGCCCCTTCTCGTAAACTTCACCTTACTGCCTTTCCCTCAGAGCTCCCCTCCTCCGGCCCTGCGGCGCCCCTGGAGGCACCCGAGCGGGGCAGGGGACGGCGGGCAGGCCGAGTTCAGGCAGCCCTAGCACCGGGCAAACGCACACAGCGTCAGGGGCCCTAAGTACGCCCCCTCCCAGCCTGCTCCAGGAGGGGCGAGGCCCAGGAGGGGACGACCTCTTCACCGGCTCCCGGTTGCAAAGCAGAGGAGGAGGGGGCACGGCAGGGTTACCCTGTCAGTTGTGTTGAGGGGGCAGCGGAGGGCCCAGGTCTGAGGAACGGCGGGCCTTCTCGGCCAGCAGCTGGTAGAAGGGCTTGGGGGTCCCCCAGTGCTCGTCCTCGCTGCTCGAGCTGTCCTGCTTCACGATCCGGTTGTGCTGGAGGCTGAACCTGCGAGCTTTGATGCTGGGGGAGCAGGGGGCTGATCGGTGGTCGTGCCTTCTCTGTCCCTCCAACCCCCCCCCCCCAGAGCCCAGGCCTCCAGGTCCCCATCTGTACAACGGGGCTGGGCCGCCGGAGCCCCCACACTCCTGTGCGACCTGCTCCGAAGTGCACGCCTAGGGCTGTGTGTACAGGGGCCGATGGGGGGGGGCAGGCGGCCGCTCTGGCCGGGTGGACAGGAGGACGGGAGGGAGGGAGGAGAGCTAGTAACAGAAAGCAAGGCCCGGCTTCCTGCTCTGAGAAACTCCCTGTGGCAGGAAGGGCAAAGGGGGTCCAAAGCCCGAATTGGGCTATTTGCCCGTCTAAGCTCCGAGGTCGAGCACCTCCTGATCTCCGTCACCCCCCAACGAGCTCATAAGAGTTGGCAACACCCAAATCTTCCGCCCCAGTAATAAACTCCAACCTGTTTCCAATATCATGAAGCCCAAGGCTCTAAAAATCAGAGCAGGTGTCAGGGGCTGGGGAGGCCCCTCTGCTCCGCCTCCCCCCCCCCACGCCCCCGGGGCCCGGGCTCCTCACCAGTACGGTCTTCGCTCCTCCTGGGTCATCACCCGCCAGAGTTGGGCCAGCTCCTTGGTGGCAGCCGTGGATGCGGTCCCAGGACAGGCTCTGGGACAGGAGGGAAGAGGTGAGGAGAGGCCCACGGGGCAGGCTGTTCAGGGCGAAGGCCAGCGGTCTGACCACGGGAGGCTCCCCTGTTAGAACTCAGATCTTTTCTACCCACTTTGGCCTGAAGGGCCTCAGGACACACCCTCTGGAGCTCAGGTGTCAAAGAAGGGAGGGGGACACGGAGTCTCGGGACCTGGAGGGGACCCGTATCTTCCTGTCAGGGCACCAGCTTTTCGCTGTGGATTGGGGGGCCTCCCCCCACCGACCCCCTGCCACCTTCAGGGCGGGGCGCCTGACCTATCAAGTCAGCCCCAAGAACTTTTGCGGGAAACATTAGAAACAAGGAGCTCTCCTCCCCCCGGGTCGCCGGACCTGAGCCTCGGGGGAACCCTCTACCAACCGCACCCCATGTGCTTGAGAACAAAGCCAACCCAGAAGAGCAGAGTGGAGAGAGGGACAAAACGCCCAGACGGCACCGCCTGAGCCCTGGGCCCAGCCACACCTGAAGGCCATCTGCCTCCTTCCGTCTTTCAGGCTATGTGAGCCACGTTCCTTTTTTCTTAAGTCTGAGTTAGGTTTCACTGCGTACAATTTGCAGGCCTTGACCAGTGCAAGGGGACCAGGTCAGATGCTGGGTGGGAGGTGGTGACTGAGGAAGGGTCAATGGATCATTGCCAGAAGGGGCAAATGTGTCAGACAGCAGGGGCAACATGCTCTGGGTGGTGGTGAGGGAGACAGTGCAGGTCGGGCCCCACCCAGGGGCCCAAAAGGACCCCCCACCCACCGGATGTACTGCTTCCGGTTCATCCTGCAGAACATGATGAAGCCATTGACGCACTTTTTCTTCATCTGGGTCGGGCAGGGGGCTTTCTTGTTTTCCCTGGGCTTCGCCGGGCCCCAGCCCGCCTGGCCCTTCCTGGCCTTCCTCCCGGCCACGGGCAGGGTGGCGGCCTGCCGGGTGGGGGTCCACGTGTAGTCCCCATCCTCGTCACTGGAGGACAGCAGGCCCTCGGGGTCGGCCTGAACGTCCTGGGTGGGAGATGGGGAGGTGAGCACCGGCAGGAGACGGGGGAGCGACCTCGCCGATGGCTGTCCCCCCATCACCTCCTGCTGCCTCCACACCGACTCAGTGTCTGAGTCCTCCGAGCTGGAGCTGGAGCTGGAGCTGGACGGTGCCTTGCTGTTCTCGCTCAGCGACAGGTAGCAGTGGTCCAGAGAGACAGAGGACTGGCACAGGCTGTGGGAGTCGGGGGGGTCTTCGGGAGTCTCCGAGGGCATCTCCTGGCGGGTGAAGGAGAAAGACGGGCGACGTGAGGGGAGACCACGGTGTCCCGTCATGTTGCCACTCACGGCTTTCCTAAAGTCAGGGGAGCCATCAGAACCAGCTTGAATTTAAGACAACCTCATCCAAACAGCCCCTGGATGTCCAAGCAAGTGTTCCCAGGTTCCTACGGTGGGTCAGGGGGGCTGGCTGGGGTTCAGGGGCTTGCCTCCCCGCCGCCCCCCCCCCCCCCCCCCCCCGCCCCGGTCTAGTAGCTCTTAAGGCCATCGGGTCGGCAGCCGTGACGCCCTGGGCAAGTGGTAACTTCTCTGAGCATCAAGTTCACCTACAGAATGGAGGTCACGCCACATGCCCTGCAGGGCTGAGAAGCACCTAGCCCCGTGCCTGGCGCTTCCTAAGAGCTCTGCTAGGAGTGGCTATGTTTGTTTCTGCTGCAGGTTCAGCTCCTCATTGGAGGAAAGAGTAGAGGTGGAGGCAGACTTATCTGGGGACCCGAGCTGGGGCTGCCCTTCCGTCAGCTGGGCGGTGAGACCCCAGAGAGGACTGTGGCCAGAGGTGAGCCCTGGGGCCTGGGAGGGAGGCTCTTTCCAACTGAGGATTCCTGAGCTCATTCTGCTGGTTTCAGTTTCCTTGTCTGTCGACTGGGGTCACCAGAGACCCTGCAGCTGTTAAAATTACGTGGGGTCTTTTCTGGGCACCTGGCAGCTTTTAGCTCTTGTCCTTGGGGTCTAGTTCATTCCAAATGCCCAGCACAGAGTGGGGCACCCGGTGGCCAGCAGTGAGTGCTCGAAGGATGGGCAGATGAGGACACAGACGGTAGACGAGTCTCTGGAAGGACGGGGAGAAGAGCGAGCAGATGGACAGTGAGCAGTTGGGGGGAGGCGGCTGCCCGGTCGCAGGCATGGGTGAGTCCGTGAAGCAGGAGAGCGATGCGTGTGGGAAGAAGGACGGTCGGCCGTGTCTGTGGACGGCTGCCTACCTTGTCCTGGAGCGCCTCAAGCACGTCATCAGAAGGTAAAGACTCGGGGTCTAGGAACACTTCTTTGAAGAGGTCTGTCGGGGAGGGAGAGCGGGCGGTGGCTGGAGCAGACCGCCCCGGTGCCCTTTTCCGGGTCTCTGCTTCAGGAATCTCCTGTCCTAGGACCAAACCCGGCTCATGGGCCAGCTCCCCTGGGGCAGCTCCAAGCTGAGCAGAGGGCGTGGGTCCCTGACGCTGGCTCCTGGAGCCTTCCCCTCCCTGGGCCGGTCCGGGGCTGCTTCCCCACAAAGCCGCAGGCTTCTTGAGTCAGAGCCTGGGTGGGATCCACCCCGGGGCACCCAGCACGGCCAAGCCCAGGGCGCCGCACCTGGTGGGTTACCGCCGTATATTTGCTGAACGGACCAAGCGTCAGGTCTGGGCCCGGGAGCTCACCTTGGGTCAGGAACTCGGTGCCATCCCCCAGGATCTGATCTGGTGGCAGCCTTCCTGGGGAGCTGAAGAGGGAGGGGCTGAGCCCTAGGATCTCGCTCGGGTGGCCTGTCACACTCCACTTGTTAATCTGGGGAGGCCCCAAGGCCAGCGGGCTCCCTGAAAAGGAAGCATGGGGCTTGAGGATGACCTTCTCCCCCAGTGCGGTGGCTGGAGCTGAGAAGATGGTGTGAGACACGGGGGAAGGGTGATTCTGTCAAGTGCTCATTTTGAGTGCTTTGTAGAGGAAATTAAGAGACGCCATGCCTGGCATCAGGTCATGGGTGACCAAAAACAGAAGAATCAGTGTCTGGTGTGCCGCCTCTGATAGACTGACTGTAGCCACTTGGGGCTCTGGGTTAAGGAAGATTCTGAGGCAACGTCTGGGCTTCACAGAAAGAGGGATGATCGGCTAGCACCGTCTGCCACAGTGGCCGTACACAGCCCTGTGCTGGGCAGACCCCAAGTCCCCGTC
The DNA here is from genome assembly GCF_037043125.1 of Eumetopias jubatus. Lineage (NCBI taxonomy): Eukaryota > Metazoa > Chordata > Mammalia > Carnivora > Otariidae > Eumetopias > Eumetopias jubatus. Next base: position 55,311,283 of record NW_028274816.1, on the reverse strand, counting down.
CTCTTTTCTGCCACCCCAGTGCTGCTCAGAAGGAAGTGAGTGCGAAAGGCCCCACACAAGCCTACAAGGAGAGATGGAGTTTCAGTCACCAGGGGGGCTGCCCTCTGGGGTCCAGGCAGGAAGCCAAGGGTCAGCATCTGGGGACTCCTTGTCCAGCTCCTCGCTGGAATCGTAGAACACCAGCTTCTGCCTGCAAGAGGTGGGAATTCGAGAGGCAGACCCGGAGCCCTGGGCCCAGCCGTTTCCCCCTGGGGTGTCTTGGTGTCGCCCGCTGTGACGAAGGACAGGGGTCACTCTGTGCTGGCTGCTGGGGGCAGGGGGCAGGAAGCTTAGTCAGCTGAGGTGCCTGCCCTCAAGGGCCTTCAGACTGGCAAGGAGAGGTGGCCGTCCCCACGTGCTGATGCCCAGGGCGCAGGGCTGCGATGGGCCGTGTTCCAGCAGGACTCAGAGGGAGGACCACACTGAGCTCAGCCTGAAGGGTGGTGGTCTTCTCGGTGGACGAGGGCGACAGGCTTGTCAGGAAGAGGGGTCAGGGAGGTGAAAAGTCCAGAGCGGGCCAAGGCCACGGCTCCCATGGAGTGGCGAATATGTGGTGGTGTTTCGGGTCAGGGTCATGGGGCTGGGGCAGGGGAGGGGGCTAGCAAGATGAGCTCTCAGAAGCCGACTGAGATACTGGGGCTCTGCCCCACGGGCACTGAGGGAGGCCTGAAAGCCATGAGCTGACGTGACCGAGGTCTGGGGTTAGAAAGGCACTGTGGCCCCTGGGGAGGACGGGCTGGAGGGGTGAGGCGTGAGGCAGGGAGGCCAGCGAGCCTGGTCCAGCAGCCCCGAAGCAAGGCTCTGCTTTGAGCGTCCACCGCCCGCACGAAGCTAGGCCCGCGGTGTTCTCTCCACAGACACCAGTGAGGATAGCAAGCAACCTCATTTCTCACCACCCCTCAGCCGTGCCGGACCAGACACCTCAGCCTTCCCCACTTGGAGCCCTTGGGGTTCCCTTACCTGGGACAGGGCTCAGTCCTGTTGAGAAAGTGGATCCGCTCAGCCCCTTGCTGGGCCTTGAAGGCACGGTAGAGCCCATCACCCTGGCCACTGACTGGGCCACAGCAGCCTGGGGGGAGTGGGAGGCAAGCGGGGATGCTTACTCCTGGGACTGGAACAAATCCCAGGAGTCACAGATAGCCGGACGGAGAGGTGCCACGGTCTGCCACGGCCTCTCCCTCCCACATCCTCGTAAGACCTCAGGCTGCGGGGCCTCTGCATGAGCCTACGGGGTGACCCGAATGACCCCTCGGTTTCTGGAAACCCACATCCCTCTCAGAAGGTGTAAGAGAACTAAAATCCTGAAGTGGAACACTGTTGAGGAAGACGATGAGAGCCAACACGTACGAGGCGCTCGCCCTGCTGGCATGGTTTGGGGCATTTTAATACGAGTCAGTGGCCCTTTGCCGGAGGGTACCATGATTATGCCCGTTTTACAGTTAAGCAAACTGAGACCCTGAGCTACCAGGTAACTTGCCCGAGGTCACACAACTAATGGAAGAGCCGAAAAGCCCTCCCTCCCCAGGTGGGTCGGGTGCCTCCTCTGGGCCCCCATGGCCTCCTGGGCGACTGCGGGAAGTCGGGGTCACTCTGTGCTCCTTCACTGGACTGTGGCACCAGCACTCGCATGCGGCCTGGCCCCGAGATGCTTGGGGAGCAGGGGCCAGATGAACGGATGGGGGGGCAGGACGGCTCAGGACCTCCCCAGCCCACCAGGCGCCCCCGTCTCGCCCAGCGCCCTACTGGGCGCATCACCACACCTTTTCAAGGTGGCCCAGGGATGGGAGCCACAGGAGCCATTGCCTGTCTTCCCCCGGTTCTGTGACCCACAGCCCCGCACAAGAGCCTCGCTGATGCCGCCCCACCCTTCCATCCACAACGGGGCCTAAATGGAAGAAGACATGGGGAAGGAGGCCCAAGACAGTGTCCCTCTTGTCCACCGCAGAGGGCCCGCTACTGGGCGCAGGCTTGGGACGCTGCGGGCGCCTGCCCAGGAGTGTGGAAGGGACTAAGTTAACAGTGAGGGCAGACAGCAACCTGAGAAGTCACAGTGGATGCTGTTCTCGGCCATGTCCAGCAACGTCAGCCGGGACCTGCCTCCCTTCCTGTCACCTTGAGGCAGGGATGACGCAACTTTGGGGTGACAGCCAGGGCTGGCACGTCTTGAAGGGGTGGTGGTCCCCCCCATGTGTCTTCCTTGCTGCTCTGGGGATGGGGTCGCCCACTTCCCGGGCTCGTCCAGGACCAGACAGCGGCGAGGGTTCTGGGCCCGGGTCTGGCGTTCTGGCGGAACAGAGAGACGAGCATCAGAGGGGTCTCCAGTGGAGGGCGTCTCTGCCCTGGGCCCCCCAGCCTGTTCCAAGCTTTGCTGGGCCTGGTCGCTCACCAGCCCTTCCCAGGACCTGGATCCTCAGCGAGCGGTCACCTCAGCCGAGGCTCCCTGCCCCTACCCCCACGTTCGAATCACCTTGCGAGCTCTGGAAAAAATACTGATGCCCAGGTTCCACCCCAGGCCACTGGAACCTGACTTTCTGGGTGTGAGGCTCAGGCATAGGCATTTTTTAAGTTCCCTGGATGATTCAGTAGATATGCAGCCAAGATTAGAAATCATTGATTAGGTAAAACTCCCATTTTAAAGAGAGGCCAACTGAGGCCTTCAGAGGCAAAGGGACACGTGGAGAGTTAGCAGCAAGGCTGAGGCTGGCCCGGGGATGCTTGCTTTCCACGCTTGGGTCTTTCCATAAGCCGGTGCTCCCTGATGCCCTGGCCCGGGATGGGTGACTGGCTGTAAGGACAATAAATGGTAACAGCAGCTTCCCTTCACCGAGTGCTGACCATGAGCCTCTCCACTCAGCATTGCTCCAAGGGTATGTACCCAGGCTCCTGGTCCTTAAGTGGTCCACCCCCAGGATGCTGAGGCTCAGAGAAGAAAAGCAACCACGCCAGGCATCGGAGGTAGTGAGCCCAGGGGCCAGGGCGTTGAACCAGATAGATCTCGCTGTAAAGCGGTGTCAGGGGCTCTGGGTAGCTGATCAGGCCTCCCCGGAGTGAGAAAGGCTCTGGAGAAGGAGCTTTGCTCCCATGTGACCTGGCTTCCTATCTGGTCTCCCTTGTACCTGACAATCCAGTGGGTTTCTTCTTCCGGGGTTTCCGGCAGGCTCCCTGAAGACGGGACTTGTGAGAGTGTGGGGAGCTCGAAGGGGTGGAGTGTCTCCGCCGTGCGGGGCCCGAGGCCCAGTTCCTTCCCAGCCCTGCAAAGGGTGGAGAAAGAGTCAGGTCAGATGCCCCCCGAGCTCATGCCGTCCTGCCTCCAAGGAGGCAGGACGTGCTTCCCAATCCTGGGCAGAGGACTAGGGGGTGGCCACGGTCCCCAAGCTGACTTTATAGATATGGAAACTGAGCTCCCAGAAGGAGCCTGGACTGGTCTGAGGTTGCACGGCCAGGCGACAGAGGTTCCAGGGTGTAAACTCGGATCCTCCCAAAGCCATTCGGGGTCCTCCAAGAAGGAAGACAGACTCAACGCTTCCCAAAGGCTTCCCTGCCTCTCTGTCAGGCCTCTCAATTCTTCCTCCTCAACATCACCCAAAGGTACGACTTCTGTCCCCAGCCTCACCCTCAGTGCGAGATCGGCCTGTCTCCTGTCCAGATCCCTTCTAAAGGCCTCTTCGCTGACCTCCCTGACTCGAGTTTCTCCCTTAATAACCAACCAATCCTGCTCACTAGATGTCAGGCACCTCTTGCTTAAAAAAAAAATCTGATCATGGCTTTCCCCGGCTTTTTAAAGTCCTCTGCCGTAATTCTCATCTTCATCTCTCTCCTTAGCCCGAGCCCCGCGCTGTGGAAAATCCACGTCTCATACTGGCCCTCCAAAAACGTAACTACTACTAGGCTACAGAGTCCTTACCAATAACACAAACAGGTGATTAGCCTATATTTTGTATATCCTGTGTTGTATACTGTATTCTTACAGTAAAGAAAGCTAGACAAAAGTGTTAAAAGCATAAGGAAGAGAAAAGACATTTACAGGACGGTACAGGATATATCTAAGAAAATCTGCATATAACTGGGCCCATGCAGCTCAAACCTGTGTTCTTCAAGGGTCAGGTGTACTAGTATCAGTTTCATTTTGCAGATGAGCAAACTGAGGCACAGGGAGGTTAAGGTCATAAGACACGTGTCTGCGTCAGGGTCTGGTTCGTGAGCCTACGCACGTCGTCCTGATGCTACACGGTCCCTCCAAGCACACCAGCTGCTGGCCCGTCCCAGACATTCCAAACACGTCTTCCTGTGGTTGCGTGCTCCTGCTCACGGCTTCTGCCTGCCTGCCAGGGCTCCCCCAGGCTACTGTCCATGCAGGCCTGGTTGCGAGGCCCCAGACACCCTGCTCTGAGTTCACAGCATCAGACCCATCTCTCTGACTCTGTCAACTCTGCCAGGCTCTGAGATCCCCGGGGACTGGGGGCTCATCGAAGTCACTTGGTGTCCCTGACGGCCAGGACCGGACTTGATGGAGAGCAGGCCCTGGGAAATGGTGACTGAACTTACTTACCCCCGAGTTCGCCTTCCCCATTGGTGGTGTGGAACTTGAGCAAGGCCTTGGCCACATTGATGCTTTTCTGGAGGTACTGAATGTAATGCAGGACATGCAGCAGAATCTCCTTCTGCCCCCAAAAGAAAGACAGGGTTGAGCACAGGAATGGGGGCCCAAGACAATGTGAGGCTGCAGGGGACCAGAGACAGGCTGCAGGAGCCCGTTCCCCAACCTGACAATTCCTCTGGTGGCAGAAATATTCCTATTCTGTTTAGACCTTGCTGCAGCTCAGGGAGAGGTCTGTTGCAGCTAAGGAAACCGAGGCTCGGAGTGCTAGCATGACTTGCTAAGGTTAGAGAGGAAATGGCACAGCCGAACACAGGTCTGCCTGCCTCCTGGCCCAGTTTTGCAATGCACACTGTTTGGCTTCTCACCCCTGGCCCTTTGCACAGGCTGTATTCTCTACCTGCAAAGCCCTCCTCTTCTCCCCACAGGCTCCCGCATTGGCTTCTCCTCCTCTGAGCCTTAGCACAGTGGTCTCCCCTTCCAGAAGCTTTCCTGCCTCCCTGAACCCTCTCGCTCAGGCTGGGTTGGATGTCCCTCCTCAGCACTCTTGCAATGCCCTGGCCTAATTACCTGTTCATGCGTTATTCTCTCTCATTGACCTTGAACTAGTTGAGGGTAGAGGCTGTAGCTAAGTGATTTCTGCATCCTTCGCTCACAGAATCAAGAGGTAGCTTAGCCACTGATCGCTGAAGGATGATCTCCGTAGCACAGAGCATGATGCCTTCTGCCCAGCAGGCGTCACCCAGCCAGCCACCAAGTACTAAGTTGGTGTCAAAGACACAAAGCTAAAAAAGACTACTACCCACTGAGGGCCAGGTACATAGGGGTGAACCAGACATGCTTTTGTTTACCTTCATGGAATTTATAATCTAGTAAGGACAGCGGCCCTTAATAAACTCGTAAGTCATACAGAATTATCAACGGTGTGATAAGCATCATGGATAAGAGTGTAACAAGAGATTCTGAAATTGGACTTGAGTGTCTGGAAAGACCTCCAGCATTTATTATTTTTAAAGATTTATTTATTTATTTTAGAGATGGGGAAGGGGCAGAGGGAGAGAGAAAGAGAATCCAAGCAGACCCTCCGCTGAGCATGGAGCCCAACATTTGGCTCGATCCCAGGACCCTGAGATCACAACTTGAGCCAAGACCAAGAGTTGGACGCTTAACCGACTACGCCACCCAGGCGCCCCAGGCCTCCAGCATTTAAGTGGAGACCTGAAGAACGACAGGAGTTAGCCTGGTGAAGAGGTGAGGGAAGAACACCAGTAAGTATTTCTTGGATTGAACTGGGTCCCTAGAATACCAGTAAAACTGTTAGCAGTAATCTTCCAAACCCTAGATCAGGAAACACGGTCTCACAAAGGGACTTGTGTGAAACCGTTCCATAAGCTAGAAAGCGACGGTCACTGAAATGATGTGACCTGATCCACGGAAGGAAGCTATAATCTAACTACAGACTACATGTGACACAGGCAGGAGACTGTTACTTTGGAAGGACCAGGATCCAATCTGCCACTTCCTGGCTGTGTATCGGGAACAGACCGTTTTACCTCTTTGAGCCTCAGTTTTCTTATCTGTGCAATGGGAATGAGGATATTCAGTAAGGCTCAGAGGATTATCATTAGGACTGAATAAATTAGTGTGTGTGAAATCGCCCAACGCAGAGCCTGATATACCAGTTGCCTAATAAATACTTCGTCGATGATTGAATGAGAATGCTTTCATCACGTTCTGAAAGGATTAAATGAGGACCTTTTCTAACTTTGAAAACCGGACCATGGGGTTCTCAAGAGCAGATATTTTATCTCCAACCCCCGGCTTGGCACATGATTGGCACTCACTACGCTGTGTCTGTAAACTGTGTAAACTGTCAAGTTATATGAAATGGGATTAGTAGCAGTATAAAGGTTTTATGCAGAAGGCCACTGGGCATCATTTCAGATTCCAAGACCAAAGGTTCAGGAAGATTAGCCTGGGGGCTACGCCAGAGGTTCCAATCCCAGAGACCTTCTGAAGGCAAGATCGACAGGTCCTGTAACTGTCTTGGCTGAGGGGATTCATTCATTCACTCACTCATTCACCCATTCATTCATTCAACAAACACCTATTGAGCACTGAGTGACCAAGCGGTTGAGGATGTGGGCCTTTGGAATGAGACACATCTGACTCTTTCTCTCTGCCATCAACTAGCCATGTCCTTCTGGGCAACATGACCCCTCTCCTCACAGTGGAGAATGAGCACACCCAGATGCACCTCTCAAGCCTTGGGGGAGGATTAAATGAGAAAATGTATCCAAAATGCTTGTCACTCAGGGTCTGACACCTAGAACCCTCAGTAAATTGGGAGTAGCTGTGGTTGTTGTCTGCTGGCCCTGTGGGTGCTGGGGATAGAGTTGTTTCCATTATGGTCCTTAGCCCTCACAAAAGCCCTCATCTAAAGGGGTCAGAGGTAAAGAAACTGTCCCAGGAATATGCCCAGGGCTTTGATGGTCCGAGAGAGAAGCCACAGGACCATACGGGGCTGGGGGCACATCATGAGTCAGGATGGTGAGGAAGGATGCTGCGGACCTAAGCCGCACCCCAAATCTCAAATACAGGAAAGGCAACACGTTACAGCTCAGTTCATTCATTGAGCGTCAGACTGAGAGCGTCACACAGCCCTGTCACAAGTCATGGTGACACCCTTCAGGCAGACAGGTCGAGGGGGAGGCTGGGGACTGGCAGGGACGCAAGTTGTCCGCGGAGCAGGAGACTCAGGACTGAACCCAAGGAAGGATGAAGGTGGAGAGGAAGAGGGATCCTTAAGACATCAGAGGATCAATGGTCACGAAAGCAGGCTGAGGCCTGGGGAGAATTCCACAGGATGTGGTCATGCGGTCAGTGATGAAATGTTGCCTGTCGCCTGACTCGACTGTCATTCCTTCGGGGCCAGGACTGTCCCCCAGTCGTCTCTGCCCCCCCACCTCTCAAGAGTTGATCACTTGAGTGTGCAGTGTATGCACACTGCATACACAGATGCTTGAGGACAGAGGGCAAAATTCCTCAGGTATTTCTGAGCACCATCGTGGTCTGCTTAATGCCTCTCCCCAAGGACGGCCATGCCCTAGTCCCCGGAGCCTGTGAATACGCTGCCGAATATGACAAAGGAGACTCGGCAGATGTGACTGAGTAGAGGATCCTGAGATGGGGAGATTGTTCTGGATTAACTGAGTGGGCCCACTGTGGTCCCAGGGGTCCTTACAAGCGGGAGGGAGGCAGGAAGGTCGAAGGCAGAGAAGGTGAGGTGCGGATGGGAGCAGATGAAGAGAAAGAGATATACTGGGAGATGCTACGCTGCTGGCTTTGAAGGGGCCGTGAGCCAAAGAACACAGGCAGCTTCTAGAAGTTGGCAAAGGGAAAGGAAACAGATTCTCCCCGGGAGCCTCGGAGAAGAACTGACTCTGCTGACACCCTGACTTTAGACCCGTGAGGCCGATTTTGGACCTCTGCCCTCCACACTGTGCGAGAATAAATTTGCATTGTTTGAAGAAACAGAGTTGTGACGCTTTGCTAGAGTGGCCACAGGAAGCTAGGCTACAGTGCCAATGGCTGCGAGAGGCTTAGGAGGGAGAGTCAACAAAAACCGGTGACTGATGGAAGGTGGTAGGCATCCAGGAGGTGAGGGTTAGGATCTGGCACCCAAAGATCTGGATCTTGCCCCAAACGCCCACACTTCTGAGCCTCTCAGAAGGCAAGAAGCACGTTCTAGCTGGGGACCGGTGATTCCTGGGTTGGAATCTCTATCGTATTGACCACATTCTGAGTTCCCAGCGGATGAGGAGCGAGTCTCAAGTTCCTTTGCCTCCCCTCGTTGCAACCAGAACAGCTTCTGCCATCCAACAGTCTTTCCATAACTGGCTGATGAATGAGTGGATACGTGATGGAATGAGAGGAACTATAGCAAGAAAACGTCATACCATGCCTTCAAGATCTCTGAGTCCCTTAGTAAGTTGTCCCCACTGGCGGAGCGAGGCGGCAGCTCAGGACCATATGTATTTATCGAGTAGCCACTTGGGGGACGCGCAGAGCAGCTTTAACTCTTGCTACCTCGGGAGATGGAGATGCCGCCCCCAGGACCCAGGACAAGGGACTCAGAGAGGGAAGTGACATTTCTTCGAGGACCGTCACGGCTAGTGGGTCGTTTGGGCCTCACAATATCTCTGGGTAGTAGACGTTATTTTCCCTCGTTTTATGGCTGGGAAACAGAATGCTTACGAGGCTGAGAGGCTGAGGGCCCTGCCCAGAGTCCTGCCGTTTCAGGGCTGACAAGCTCGAACCCGTGGCTGTTTGACTCCCCAGAGTGATGACTTTTACCTGGCTCCTTGCCAATCTTCCCCTCCCAGCTGCCCCTGCCCCTTTGCTAGAAAGGATCCCCCAGGCTTCTAGTGATGGGATCACAGAAAGGCCCACTCAGGGCAGGACCATGCCCATCTTGGTGCTGTCGCCGAAAGGGTCTGTGTCGGGGCCCCAGGACAAAGGACGGTAACCCGGTTACGGAGATTTTCAGACCTGCCCCCACATCCACCTTCTCCCCCTCCGTCCCCATACCTTGGTGAGCTTCTTGGTGCCTGTCTTCAGGGCCACAGGCAACAGCAGTGCCAACTCATGAAGTTTGCTGGTGTGGTCCTTCCTCTGCCTCCTGTTTGGGGCCAAGAGCTGGTATTGGTTAGGACGTTGGCACCTGACCCCCCCAAACCACCTGTTTCCGTGTTCCCCATCTCAGAGAGGCTTTCCACCCCAGGCCCCCCTAGGCATAGAATCCTAGGCATCGTAGGTCTCATCAAATCTCGCCCATTCCCCTTCCAATCCTTTCTCTCCAGCCTCAGGCCCTGCCCTAGTACACGTGTGGCCGTCCCCCTGCCCTCCCAGCCTCCCCCTGGCCTCCTCCAGTTCGTCCCGTCTACTGGCATCAGGGTAAGCTTTCTGCAACACAGATCTGGCTGTGGTTTTCTTTTTTTTTTTTTTTAAAGATTTTATTTATTTATTTGACAGAGAGAAACACAGCGAGAGAGGGAACACGAGTAGGGGGAGAGGGAGAGGGAGAAGCAGGCCTCCCGCGGAGCAGGGAGCCCGATGTGGGGCTCGATCCCAGGACCCTGGGATCGCGACCTGAGCCGAAGGGAGACACTTAACGACTGAGCCACCCAGGTGCCCCTGGCCATGGTTTTCTTATCTGGGCAATGGGAATGAGGATATTCACTGAGGCTCAGAGGATTATCAGTAGGACCAAATACACCAGTGTGTGTGAAATCGTCCAGCACGGAGCCTGATACTCTAGTTGTCTAGTAAGTGCCTCAAACCTCTCGACGCCATCCATTATTAAGGACCAAGTCGAAACCCTTAACCCGGCTTATAATGGCCCTCAAGACCTGGCCCGGCTGACCATTCTGGTCTCATCTCTTACAGGACAGGTGAGGTACCTCTGCTAAGGGCCCTCAACCCCGTGCTCATGCATTTCTCTGAGCCCTGCTCTGAGCTGAGAGCTGGAGGGGAGGGGGCGGGCACTGTATCTCTAGCATCCAGAACAGGGTCTGGCACACCGTGGGAACTCACTGCATATTTGCTAAATAAATAAATGAGGGCATGACAGAAGCTGACTCCTGAGCGGATGCAGAACTTCCAGGATCTAATCCCTGCATTCATAATTCATAATATAACTCTGCACACACACACTTCCACCTCTCTCTCGACTGATGGGGACACAAAGACATTGGAGTCTCTCTCCCAAATTACGTCCTATTGCCAGACTCGCACACAACTCCTTTGGGAATGCCCGGACCCCCCCCCCCCCCCCCCCCCCCCCCGTCTCCACCCAATCCTTGTCTTGCCTCCCCTCAGGGCTCAGTACAATGGCCACCTGCCCCAGGGAGCCTCTGGCGACCTCCCTTGCCTTCCTCCCCTGCTCTGAATGTCCACAACACTTTGTCACCTGCAGCCTGGCCACGCCCTCAAACACTCCCTTGATTACAGACGGGTGTTTAGTTCCTACTCAAACCCACACACTGAGCCTGTGCTGGACACCACAGAAGGAGAGGGAAGACACTGTCACTGCTCTCGAGGAGATGGGGGAGCAGGGTGGGAGACGCACTTACCTCCCTAACCAAACCCTGAAGTCCTAAAAGAATCGTTCTCCCTCACTCATTCAGCAATTACTTATTGAGCACCTATGACGGGCCAGGAATGGTGTTAGGTGACAGGGATAAAAGTATAAAACCCAAAATACAGCCCCTTCTAGAGCCCACAGGACCATCAGGGATAAAGTCATTAATCAGATTGTCATGCACAAACAAGCATAAAATTCCAATTAGGACCAGAACCAGCTACCAGCTACCAGCTAACCAGAACCATATAACTTGCTGGGGAGGGGAGCCTTACAAATGAAAACGTGGGACCCCCTTTTTAAAACTTAAGGTTTTCAAGGTGGTGAGAGCAGGGCATTAAACCAAACGTCAGGCTCTTCTAAACACAGGGCTCTGTAACTGCATGAGTTTGCACACCCAGGGAGTTGGCCCTGATGGGGACAAAGAAGGAGGCTGCTTGAAACAGGTGGCTTTGATCTAATCTACAACGTTTTCCCTGAGGAAGTAAACCTGGCCAGAACTGGTTCTGAGGGATGAGTGGAGATGTATAGGTGAAGAGGGAAGGAGCACATTTCAGATAGAGGGCACATGCACAAAGGCCCTGTGGCACAAGGAAGCAGGGAGAACTCAAAGGAACCAAAGCTGCCCTATCTCGTGCACAGAAGGCAAGGAGTCTTGTGGGGTGAGACAAGGCTGGAGAAGAAGATAGGGTCCAGATGAGGCAGGGTCTCAAAGGCTCGTAGTACAGAAGAGTTTTGCCTTTATCTGAAGACCAACAGGAAGCCATAAAAGGGCTTTACGCAGGGAAGGATACCATTAGTGCACCCTCTCAAAACCGCTATGAATACAGAAGACATACATATTTGTCAGCTGAATGAAGGAATGAAAGAAAAAAAAAATCTCTGGTCTCTAGTTACCTCCTGCTAGAAACCATAATTTTGAGGGGCAAGGGCGCTGGGGTTCTATCTTTGGTGGAAAACTGGGTAGGCTGACCTCTAAAGTCCTGTCTAGCCCTGATACTTACTTTTTGCCTACCACTTTCCTTCTGTTCTAGAAGGACCTCCTGGAAGCCCCAGCGAGAAACAACATAGAAAGCAAGGAAGAAAAAAAGTGTCCAGGCCTATTTAAGTTCAAGGTGTGACCTGACCAAGGCTGAGAAAAAGAATTTCATATCAACTATAGTCCCTGGGTGTTTACTCTGGGTTTTGCAAAGCACTGAGAGCCTTCTGTGTGCAAACACAGAAGTTCCTGGGAAAAAATTTGGCGGGAGGAAAAGGGTAACGATGAGGCATCACAAAATCTTGACATCTCCTGGGCAGTGGTCCTGAATAGGTGTGACTTGGGGTGTGCTCCCAGGGGGCCTCTGCAAGCCGGGCACTTCCTCCCAAGGCTGCCCCTTTCCTTGCTGGATGGTTCTGGTTTCAGACAAGTTCTTTTCTGTAATTTTCACCCACTAATCCCAGCTCTGCCCTCAGGGTCTTCAGGGAACAGGCCAGCTCCAGCCACACAGGTCCTTTTTCCGTTTCTCTAAACTGCCAAGTTTCTTTCTGCCTTAGGGCCTTTCCTATTCCCTCCACCTGGAATGTTCTTTTGCCCTGATTGTTGTATGGCTGGTTTTACTTTGCCATTCAGCACGGAGCTTAAATGTAACTTCCTCAGAGAGACCTTTCCTGACCAACCAATCTAGCTAAGCACATTCTTGGTCACATCCCCTATCATTTATCAGAATCTTAAATCTTCTTTCTTTATTATCAACACCACAGGGCAGGGATTTTTGTCTATTTTATTAATGGTTATATCCCGGACTGACTTAACCATTAGGCCCAGTAAGCGCAGTCTAAATCTGGTGCCACTTTTAAGGGCTCATGAAAATGTCTTAATTTCTTTTTCTTTTTTTTTTTTAATATTTTAATTATTTATTCATGAGAGACAGAGGGAGAGAGAGAGGGAGAGAAGCAGAGGGAGAAGCAGGCTCCCAAGGAGCAGGGAGCCCGATGCGGGACTCGATCCCAGGACCCTGGGATCATGACCTGAGCCGAAGGCAGACGCCCAACCATCTGAGCCACTCAGGCACCCTTCTTTTTCTTTTTTAAGATTTTATTTTTAAGTCATCTCTACACCCAACATGGGGCTCGAACTCACAATCCAGAGATCAAGAGTCGCGTGCTCCACCACCTGAGCCAGCCAGGTGCCCTAAAAATGTTTTAATTTCTTTTAAATTCTATGCCAATGTTGTTGTAAACTATAATTTTAAATACATTTTTAATGGAGGAAGGGGCCTGGGCGCCTTGGTGACTCAGTCGGTTAAGTGTCTGACTTCAGCTCAGGTGATGATCTCTGGGTCCTGGGATTGAGCCCTGCTCAGGCTCCCTGCTCTGCTGGGAGCCTGCTTCTCCGTCTTCCTCTGCCCCTCCTCCCCACTTGTGCTCTGTCTCTCAAATAAATAAATAAAACCTCAAAAGAAAGAAAGAAAGAAAGAAAAAGAAAGCAAGCAAGCTTTTAAAAAAATGGAGGAACGGCCCGAGAAGACAAAATTGCCTAGGGCCCAAGCAAGTCATATGTGGCCCTAGTTATATTCCTAGCTCCTAGAATAATGACCAGCACTTAGTAAGTGTTCAACAAAAAATTGTTGACTTTATGAATGCTCTGGTCTTCTGATGGTCTCAGCCTTTGAAATGACAAATGACCTAATTCCTGGGTTTCCTCTTCCCTGAGCCAATCAGCCTAAACCCTCCCTAGTTCTTTTATTTTACAGGAGCTAGAAGCGCTGGTCCAAATTTCTCATATTAGATATAGGAAAACCAAGGCCCAGACCCTAATTTGCTTTAACACGTGCAGAGAATAAGAGCTACCCCAAAGTAGGACAAAGCAGGGGGCAATCTCAACAGGCAGCCTCATAGTTGGTTATAAGTTCCAGCTTTTGTTTGTTTTTTTTTTAAGATTTTATTTATTTATTTGACAGAGAGAGAGACACAGCGAGAGAGGGAACACAAGCAGGCGGAGTGGGAGAGGGAGAAGCAGGCTTCCTGCGGAGCAGGGAGCCCAATGCGGGGCTCGATCCCAGGACTCTGGGATCATGACCTGAACTGAAGGCAGACGCTTAACGACTAAGCCACCCAGGCGCCCCAAGTTCCAGCTTTTGAATAGGACAGACCTAGATCGGAATCCCAGCTCTGCCATTTGCTGTGTGACTTTGGACACGTTTTCCTCTTTCTGACGCTGTTTTTAACTCAATGATAAAATGGAAGTGGCTAGAGAGTCTGATCTTGTCTGGAAAGATCTTGAGCATAACACCTGGCACATTGAGAGTGCTCACAAAATGTTATAGACAGAAGGTGGACAGTCATTTGTCAGAATTTTTTAGGGATAAGGGATGTTGAAGAATGGGGTGGAAGTATTGTATTGGCTAACTACCGTTGATAAAGCTGTTGCCTTTGGTTGACTGACATTTAACCCCCCTTGCCTGGTAATACTTTCCTTTGGGACTGCCCCTCTCCCCGACTCTGGGTCTGTGTGGTTCAGAGAGGTCTGCCCCAACCACCCCTTCCACTAGGAGCACAGAACTAAGGTCCAGCTAAGAAGAGTCACAGTGATTGGTTCAGGATTGGGGTCATAACCCAGGTTTGGCCAATCAGAATCAATGGCTCCCAGAAGGAGGCTCTCAGCTGGGGTTGTCAGGCTGGCAGGATGTGGCCCTGGAGCTGCTGGGAGCCATCTTGCCCTCACAAAGGGAGAGTCTGCTTGAGAAGGAAGCCAACACAGGGCAATAGCAGAGCTGAGAGAGGCAGGGTCCTGGCAACATCATTTAATCCTCACATGGAACCAGCCCACCCTGATGCCCCTGAATTTTTGACTTAAAGGACCCAATGAATCTCCTTTTATGCCTAAGCTGGTTTTAGCTAGGTTTCTGTTCATGGCAACTAAGAGTCTTTATTAATACAATGACCCCCCCACCCCACATCTATAAAGGGGGGAAAGACCGCCCCCCAACATTGTTGGTGACCTCTGGGATTCCAGGAGGAATGGGCAGTGGGACGGGCATTCTTCATTTTCTTCATGGTGCTCCTTCTGAGCACAGTACCTAAGTAGAGAACCTGAACAAAGCAGATGCTTAATTTTGGAGTTAATAAATGAATGAAGAGATGGATGGACAGTAAGTCATTCGGGGAGACAGTGAAGATAAGATGAACTCTGGCTCCCTTTTCTTTATCCAGGCTGGGGGAGGGGAATCTGATACGACCCTCAATCTCCTGTGAACATCCCCTCTTAGGACATTCCTGACACTTGGTAGGTGCTTGATGGATGAATGTATACATGCATAAAAGAGGAAGGCAGGGCATTTACAAAACTCCTAATGTCAAAGCCAGCAGGGGCCTCTGAGATGATCTTTGGCAACCACCTCAGAGTTCTCTCATCTTGAAAATAGCAATAATAGTCGCACCTACTTCCTTGTGGAGGTGTAAGGATTAAAGGATATCATACAAACAAAAGGGCTTAGCAAAGAGTCTGACAAACAGGAAATGCTCAGTAAACATTATTGTTATTATTCAACCGTAGTGGCCAAAGCTGGAACAGAGATAGACAGGGGAGAGCCCTTACCTGTCACTGGAACCCAGGGAACTGGCTCTGGGCCATCCAAGGGAACACAGGTGTCTGCTGGAACCCCACATCTGCAAAGAGGGAAAAAGAAAGAATTATTAAGTGACCTCTGGGATTCCAGGAGGAATGGGCCACATGGTGGGCAACCTTCATTTTCTCCATGTTGTTCCTTTGAGCACTCAGAGATCCCAAGAGTCCCCGACCCCCCACAAATACGGGCCCAGGGACCAAATTCAAACCCCCAAACTCTAAACTGAAGTCCATGAATCCCAAGTTGTAAATTTGGGCCAAGTCGTGATCTGCACCTAAAACTAAAAGCAGCAAATTCCCAAACTTTTAACTTCAGAGCTTTGGTCTTAATAGTGAGATGTCAGACCACCAGGCCTGAAAACCGTGGTCTGAGATCTCTAAACTGCAATGTTAGGACACCAAAACTAGGATTTTAAACTCCCAAAGTGAGGATCTAAAACCCCAAAAGGTGCCCTCTCAAACCCTAAAACCCTAAACTCTAATACTGAGATACTCGACCCCCAAACTGTCCATTTCTAATCTCCAAAGACAACCCAATCCCGATCCCATTAAGATCACAGACCACAAACCTTAATAGAGAACCCAAACCCTAAAGTAAGAAACCCAAGCCCCCCCCCCCATAGCAAACAACAGTCTCCCAAATTGACCTCGGATCCAAAAATAAAGACCTCTAGACCCCCGAGCTGTCACTTCGGACCTTCAAATTGTGACCCCAACCCTAAAGCTGAGATCTCACATGTGAGTCCCAAAATTGAAGCCCCATACTCAACGTGGAGACTACAGGCCCTAAAATTTAATCCTCAAAATCCCAAACTGTGACTCCAGACCCTAAATCTCATACCTCATACTCTATACTGAGATTCTAGACCCTGAATCTATACTGAGGCTTCAAACCTCCCAAATCAGACCCCAGGCTCCCAAATGATACTCCAGAATTCAAAACTAAGACTTCCACATCCTAAAATTAGGATCTCCAGATTCCAACAGGAAAACTTCCAGTCACAAATCCAGCATCTTCAGATTCCAATACTAGTTACAGCCAGATACGAAGCCGGAGAGCCCAGACCCTAGCTTGTGACCCCAAAGCCCCAGCGCTATTCAAACAGAGCCTTCCCTGTCTCAAACTTGAGCCTGGATCCCAAAACCTAGGCCCAGCCTCAAACCCAAACTCCAGCTCTGCTGCCCCTGGCCTGCCTCACTCTGAGCACCTGGGCACGCCCGCCTTCCTGTCCCCCTGAAACTCCCGGATGGAGGCCACAACCACAAAGAGCTGCTCCTGAGCGGACCCCAGGCTCCCCTCAGGCAGGCTGTCCCCTGCCCCGTTCCCCGTCGGCCTCCAGCACCCGCCTCAGGACGTGCAAAATGGCGTGAGGCCCCCCCTTCTGGTTTCACGCCAGTCCCACACTCAGGAGCCTGATCAGACAGTGTCTCGCGCCTGTCCCGGGAGGCTGGCCGCGCGCGCGAGCCCCAGGCGGGCCCCGGCCACTGCGTTCCCCACCCGGCCGTGGGGTGGGCGCGAATCCCCTTGGAACGAGGCTCCTGCGGGAGGCCTGTGGAAGGCAGCAAAAGTGAGCTCCTGAGGCCAGGCCACGCCCCCACCAGTTCCCGCCAAGGTGTGCTGGGCGCGAGACTGGAGAGGGGAAACGGCAGGGTGCAAGTGGCCGTGCGCAAGCGCGCCTGGGGAAGAGCCCTGGCTTCTAGCTCAGCACGAGCTTGGCCTCGCGCCTCCCGACAAAGCCTTTGCTGGAGCGCGCCAAAGTGCCGACCAATCAGCGCTGAGTCAGCTGCCCGCCTTTTCAGCCGGCCACGCCCCCGCCTGGCCACGCCCCCGCCCCATCCGACTCCTGCTGACCAGGGCCTGAGGATCCTAATGAGGAGGCGGGGTCTCCCCAACTGCCATCTCTCAGGAGGAAAGAGATCTCGTCAGTCTCCTTTCTGGCCCCCTTTCCACCTTTCCCCTTCAGTAAAATATCTTAATAAGGGCCTACCGTGTGTCAAGGATCATGCTGGAAGTTGGGAATTTCACCGCGGTCTTCCCAGTGCAATCGGGAAGGCTCACAGACCTTGAGAACCTAGTGAAGCAGGGGCTGCATTAAAGAGCCATAAATTGAGGAAAGATTCAAAGGGGAGGGCCAGTGGAACTGGCCCTTAGTAACAGTTCCCTTCACGAAGATGTACGTTCCTTTACAGAGCAAATGCTCTATTTTCCAAAGCTCTTTCTCATGGCCGATGAGGATAGACTGGGAAATACAGCTTAAGGGGAAGCGATCTAACGACCTAGTGGAGAGTAGAGGCCCTGATGTCCAACACACTTCAGTTCAAATCACTTTCTTGCTGAGCTGCCATGGAGAAGAGGTTTCATCTCTTTTTGCCTTAACTTTTACAAATTTGGGGTAATACTTGGGTTGTCTGCAGGGTGTCTGGCCCATGGTTAGCATGCAATAAATATTGCACAACACTTATTTACACTGTTCTGGGTGCTTGAATGAGATACACAAAGGTGCCTGTCCTCGTGAAGCTTCTAGGATGTTGAATAGTTCCGAGTTCATGGGGCCTTCTCCCTCCTAAGGCTTAATTTTCTCATTTGTAAATTAGAGGAGGTGATGGTAAGAAAATGGGGGGAAGAGATGGAAAAATGTTTGAGAAAGTTCAAGGCACTGTTAATTATTATGTTAATGAGCATAAGGAAATCGATAAACTTGCTCCTTCCCAACTCTTCACCCCTCACAAACGTCTCTGCAATTTGCTCAATCTCTTTCCAAGGGCCCCGGGCCAAAATGGAGGAGACTGGACTCCATCTCCCAGCGCTCCCGGCGGGGGCACTCTCTGCGCCTGCGCTGCAAAGTGCCCTCTCTGCCTCCTGGGAGTTAGAGTCGTTCTTGTCCTCAGCCCGCCCAGTTTGCTTCCTCTACCCACCTCCAAGGGTGGTCACGCTGCCTTCTGGGAGGTGTAGTCCGTGGCCGCTCGGACTCCAATTCCCAGCGGGCTTCGGGGCGGGAACCCGGAAGGGGAGGTTGGAGAGGAGCGAGTGGGGGAAACCCGCGTAGCCGAGAGAGCTGCGGCGCGGGGAGATGGTGAGAACCCCGAGTCGGGGCTGGGGGCTCTTGAAAGCTGGGGCGGGGGTTCGGGACCAGGTGGCGAGAAGGAAGAAGCTGGGGCTAAAGAAGGGGCTGGACGACGAGAGATCGCTTTGGGGAGGGGTGCGGGAGGAATGGGAGCCGGAGGGAGTAGTAGAAGAATGGGGGCTGGGGAGGGGTCTTGTAGGTGGGGAAGGAGTCGAGCTTTGGGATTGATTGTAAGGGAGCTCAGAGCTGGGGAAGGGAGTCCCGAGTTGGAGAAGGGGCTGGACGTCCCGGCAGAGGCCCTGAAGGGAGCAGTTTCGAGGCGGGTAGCCTGGGGGATGCGGAAAGGCATGGGGGCCAGAGCTAGATGAATGAGGGGGACTGTAGACTCCGAAGGAGAGACCAGCCGTGGATGCGGTGGGTTAGGGCCTCTAGATCAGATTGGGGGCAGGAGGGCAAGCTGAGGTGGTGGGAGAGAGAAATCAGTGGTAGAGTGGTGTGTTGGTGAGGGTGCCGTACTGGGGGTGGGGTGGGGAGCATGGCTTTAGGCGCCTGGATGCAACGATAGTTTGCCTAGACCAGCCAGAGACTCCCGAGAAACTGGACAGTCACAGAACTGTAGGAATCAGATGGCCAGAAGGGGCCCTAGAGAGAACCTTTTGCACTCTCATTTCTCCAGAGGGATCTCGAAAAGTGTAGTGCTTTCTGTGCTTTGGCAGTCCAGCATTCGGATCTCTTAATCTGTCACTCCTTTGTGACCTGGGCAAGTCTCCCCTCTCTGAAACTCGGTGCCCTTATCTGTGTTGTGGGAACAACTTGCCACTGAGAAGAGGGGAGACTCCTTAAGATTGTTACCCTCCCTTCCAATAATTCCTCGGTCTGGGGGCTGTTGGTGGGAAGTTCCCCACCCGAGGAATGTGACTGGGTCACAGGTGCTAATGGGTTCCCTTCTTATCAGTCCAACCTCAGAGGCGTTTTTCTCAAAATCTGGCACTGATCAGGGCACACCCCAGCTAAGAAGCAGGCAAGGGCTCTTACAGCTAACACTTACAGTTTAGGAAGTGCCTGGCCCTTTTCTTAACTCAACTCTTCGTGCATATTAACTCATTTAATTCTGACAACACCCCTAAAGTGTAGGTGGGGTTATCTCCATTCTACCCAAAGGAAGCAGAGGCACAGAGAACTTAAGCAACTTTCCCAAGGTCATCCAGCATTAAGCGGTAGACTCAGGATTCCAACCTAGGCATACTGGCTCAGAATGTGCTTTCACCACTGTGATTTCGCCCCCTCTCCTTGTACTGAAATAACAGTGTTATGAGTTAGGGCAGAGACTCCAGAACAGAAGCAGTCTTCAGTTCGAATTTTAGCCCTGCCATTCATTTGTCATGTGACCTTGGGCAAGTCTTTGCGTCTCTCCTT
Source organism: Eumetopias jubatus (assembly GCF_037043125.1). Lineage (NCBI taxonomy): Eukaryota > Metazoa > Chordata > Mammalia > Carnivora > Otariidae > Eumetopias > Eumetopias jubatus. The sequence continues at coordinate 55,291,415 of NW_028274816.1, read as the reverse complement.
AACTATAAATTGGGATCAGTAACTTTAGGAAGAAGGTTAGAGAGTTCAGGGAGGTAAGCACGTAAAGTTCTTGGAGTAAGTGCTCAATGCACATGAGTTGTCATTTTTTGAACAGAGAGTGGGAAACAGACTTGAGAAAGAACGCAGAAGACAGGGACCAGTGAGGGAGACATCAGCCAGGCTGCCTCTTTTTCCTTCTCCCGCAGGCTGCCCCCATATCTGTCTCTTCTTGTTTCCCACCCTCTACACCCCTGGGCTTCCAAGTCCAAGGGTAACTCCCCGAAGGGGTGCTCAGAAACTCAATCTGTCCCCATTCCTGTCCCAATCCCTAGCCAGATATAAATAATTCATGTGCCAATGCCCAGCCTGGCCCAACTCCAGGTATTTTAGTGAATAGGAACTATTTCTGACCACTATGTTTTCTCCCTGCAGCCTTTTGGTTATTCCAGCCTCACTGGGCAGTTTGGCAACTTTGTAATTCATCTTGAAACAGTTTGGTTCATTTCTTGTGAGCCTTCCTGAGTTTATCACATAAATTCTCTGGCCCTGATAGGAAAGCTTGTGGCTAAAAGCACTGGCCTCAGATAGGCCCAGGTTCAGCTCTCTACTTCTGCTGCTGGGGGTCCTTGGCCACGCTGTGTTCCCACTCTGGCCCTCAAGTTTCCTCGGGCAAAATGGGGCCACATTCCAGCCATGGGGCTCTTGTAAAGAGTTGATGAGGTAACATGTATAAAATGTGTAGTCCATATGAAGCTCTCAGTAAGTCTGAGGTCTCTGTGATTTTTATTCTTTTAAGAAAAAACCCTGGATCATGCGCTTTGGAACCAGAACACCCAGATTTGAATCCTGGCTCCATCACACACTAGCCGTGTGACTCTAGGCAAGTCACTCAACCCCTCTGGACCTCAGTTTCCTCTTCTGGAAAATGGGGGTTCATTCCTTGAGTGGGCCACAGTGTTGATAGAGCACCTGTTGTGTGCAGACTGACACCCTGCCCTTGGGGAGCTCGTTGTTGTCCCAACGTTGGTGGCACTCGGGCTCATTTTTCGGGTTTGGGTTTTTCTCTTCCTCATTCATTTGCAGCTCCTTATGCTGGCTTTGCCTGCTTGTCATTGCGTCATTAACGTCAGGGGTCTTTAACACTTTGTCTTCAGCCCTTGGTGAATCATCTGAAAACCTCTTGGTTTGGGGGAAAGTTGGCCAGCCTCTCACTCATCTCTGTGCCTGAATTTCACATCTGGGTCCCCCGAGGTCATGTGACACTTTTTTCCCCCTCTCCTTTATTTTTCTGTCTTAGAAAATGTGTCCGCTTTCCAAGTCATTTTGCCTTTTCTTAAAATCTTTAATGTGTTTTCAGCCTGTGCTTGTCCGAAGCTTATTCATACAACATGATATTTTTACCATTTCTAATGGGGTATTTCTAGCAGTTCTGGCAATGCCGTATGATTCCTAAAACCACAAGTTTTCTGAAAGGCTTGGCTCGTCACCTGCTCCATGGTGCCATCCTGACCCCTCGATTAAGATCAGAACCCCCACTTCCACTCCCAGTCCTCTTAACTTGCTATATTTGTTTCCCCATAGCACTTGCCACCTTAGAACTTACTCTATTTTTACTGTCCCTGTCTCCAATTAGTATGTCAGCCCCGCGAAGGCGAGGATCTCTGTCTCCTTCCCCCCACCCCACCCCCCGTGCCCAGAACAGGCGCCTGGCATACAGTAGCTGCTCTGTAAATATCTGTTTAATAGTTGAGACCCAATACGCAACAGTAACAAAGGAATGACCATATTACTATCAGGAGGAGCCTGATAGTTTCCTTTCAGAATATGAAGTAAAGAGGATGAAGTCTTTGGTTTAGTCAGTCATTTCCAGACTCCTAGGTACTGAGTCTCACCTTCCCTTAATAAGCCCAGAGCCGGAATATTGAGCCTCTCCTTAGTACCTAGCTGACACTGAGCGCTCTGCTGGGTTGATCTCCGTGCATCAGCAGGCAGCCCGTGGGTGGGTACTGTTATTATCTGCATTTTACAGTGGAGGAAACTGAGGCACCAAGGGTTAAGCACCGTAACCTACGGACACATCTCCAAAAGTGGGAAAGCTGGGGTGTCTGCAGGCCCTGCCTGGATTCTGTCTGCATCCCGGATCTCTAGATCCTGAGGCTTTGGATGATTCCTGCCGTCAGCGAGAGCTGTTGGAAAGGAAGGTTTGAGAGGGAGAGAGAGGGCGGCAGACCCTGAGGCCAAAAAGCCAAGCGAGGTGATGAATCAAGATTGTGGACTGACTGGGGATGGGGGTGGGGGTCAAGAGGGTGGGGGGTAGAAGGATCTGAGCCAGGAACAGAGCCCTGGTACCCTGCCACCGGTTCCTGCGTAACCATGACCATGGGCCAGTGCATTACCTGAGCACCTGCTCCGTGCCCAGCCCTGTGCTAGCATGACCCTGACTGTGGAATGGAGGCGCCTCAAGGTTGGGGGCAGGCCTCACGTGAGTCAGAGGGAGGAGAGCCAGGCATCCATTTTTTATTTCCTATCTTCTTTCTTTGCCTTATTCTGCTATAGTTGCCATTGTTTCCAACTTCTTTTTTTTTTTTTTTTTAAGATTTATTAGAGAAAGAGAGAGCATGCGGGAGCTGGGGGGAGGGGCAGAGGGAGAGAAAGAATCCCAAGCAGGCTCGATCTCACCACCCTGAGATCCCGAGCCAAAATCAAGAGTCAGAAGCTCAACCGACTGAGCCACCCAGGCGCCCTCTGGTTCCAACTTCTTAGGGTGCACACTTAGCTTGTTCTCTCTTTTCTTTGTGCATTTGTGGAAACAGGTTCTCCCTAGACCTACTGCAAGCTGTGCTCCCAGGCTCTCCCTTTACCTTCATCTGGGGATGCCTTTTTGCCTCTCTTCTGGGCTAGACTTTTGTCTTTGATCTGATAGCTCCCTTTCTCTTTGTTCACTGCTTCATTTTGGTGAAGCAAATCCTCCAGTAGCTTCCTGAGAAGGGCTCCCGGACATGTATTTTTGTTTTTGCAAACTTGCGCCTCTCACAGAAAGGTTTTAAGCAGGGGAGTTGATACGGTCTGATTTATGTTTGGAGCAGTCTCCCCAGCTACCATGGAAAGGATGGAGCCGGAAGAGCTAAACTAGGCCAGTGAGCCAAGTGTGGAGGCTGGAGCAGCTGTGCCTTTGAGGAGAGGTCCCAGCCTTCCAGAAACCCACAGCGTGGAGGGGAGAGAGGCCCTCACCCAGGTCATTGTCACTCAGCAATGACAGGTGACAGGGGCAGCCAGAGGAGGACTCAGGAGGAAGAGATTCCAAATAGCTTGGGAGGATGCTGGACTAGCTCCTGGAAGGAGTGCCAACCTACCTCCGTCCTGGGAGCAGGATTTCCACACGTGGACTTGGCTGGAACCAGCCGGCTTTTCCCAAGAGGTCCCCAGTAGCACATGTAAAGACGGACAGCGTGGCGGTGTTAGGAGTCTGTTCAAACAAACATGCGTTGCACACTTCTGATGGGTTAGGGCATTCCTTCTCAAATGCGCATACAGATCCCCTAGAGGGCTGTGGCAGTGTCCGTTCAGCATCAGCACGAGAGACTTCATTCCTCACACACTGCCGGGGTTTCCTGTTCCAGGCAGCTAACTTACAGGAGCCAAGTGCCTGGTGCTGTTCTAAAAGCTGGAGATCCTGCAGGGAAGTGAAATAGGCAAAAATACTGGTCCTGGGAGGGGAAACTGACAAGAAACTTTATCAACAAAGTTTCTAGCATATTAGATAGGGATATGTGCTAAGGAAAAAAAATAAATCGGGAAGAGAAAGACCATTGTCTGTGGCTGTCAGTGAGGGGGACTGCTCCTGTTTGAGGACAGAGTAAGATGATCTGCACAAAAGTGCCGCTCAGTGACTAAAGCTGCCGGCCACTTCAGGAACTCCTGCCACAAAGCTGGGTCTGAGGGCAATCGCTTTGCCATTCCATGCCTCCACGTCCTTGAAATGAGGTTAAGAATAGCGAGATGATGTGACAATTGAGTGAGTTAATATTTGTGAAATGCCTCTAGCAAAGCCTGGCTCCCAACCATGATGCTCGGGTGTGAACTGCCTTTGTGATCAGTTTCTTTCTTAATATATTCATGCGGGTCATGATGGTTTATTTGGATGTCTGCCCCCTTTCTCATGAGCTCCTCCTGGTGAGCTCTGTCATCTTTGTGTGCCCGGCGACCATCTCCGAGCCAGCAAGCAGGAAGACCTCAGAATGTCAGATAAGGGGTGTAAACTGGATTCTCGAATGGTTGGGGGCATCCCACCGAGTGTCGATCATGGGGTTCAGTTCCTTACTAATTTTATCTGTTCAACCCACCTCTTACGGAGAGATACATTGCAGTTTCCCATCACAGTTGTGGATTTGCCAGAATGCTTGCCATTCTGTTGTTTTTTCCTTTATACATTTTGAGGCCATCGTGTTAGCACACATGTTGAGAACTTTTGTGTATAATGGATCAGTTTGTTTCGTTACCATCTTTGTGCCTGCTAATACCTTTTGCTTTTGTCAGCTGTTACTTTTTTTTTTTTTTAAGATTTTATTTTGAGGGATACCTGGGTGGCTCAGTCAGTTAAGAGTGTGCCTTTGGCTCCAGTCATGATCCAGGGTCCTGGAATCGAGTCCCACTTCAGGCTCCTTGCTCAGCGGGGAGCCTGCTTCTCCCTCTGCCTTTGCCTCTCTCCCTGCTTGTGCGCTCTCTCTCTCTGACAAATGAGTAAATAAAATCTTTTTTAAGGGACGCCTGGGTGGCTCAGTCGGTTAAGCATCTACCTTCAGCTGAGGTCATGATCCCAGCATCCTGGGATCGAGCCCCACATCGGGCTCCTTGCCAGCAGGAAGCCTGCCACTCCCCCTACTTGTGCTTGCTCTCTCTCTCTGACAAATAAATAAAATCTTAAAAAAAAAAAAAAGTTTATTTTGAGTCATCTTCATACCCAACGTGGGGCTTGAACCCACAACCCCGAGGTCAAGAGTTGCATCCTCTACCGACTGAGCCAGCCAAGCACCCCCCCTTATTGTTTTTTTATTTTTTATTTTTTTTTAAAGATTTTATTTATTTGAGAGAGAGAGAATGAGAGATAGAGAGCATGAGAGGGAAGAGGGTCAGAGGGAGAAGCAGACTCCCTGCTGAGCAGGGAGCCCGATGCGGGACTCGATCCCGACACTCCAGGATCATGACCTGAGCCAAAGGCAGTCGCTTAACCAACTGAGCCACCCAGGCGCCCCCCCTTATTGTTTTTTTAAATGATGTTGTCTCTCTTCTATTTATCTTTTGGTTTGCATTTGCCTGGTCTTTTTCCATGTTTAAAAAATTTTTCAGTCTTTCTGGGTCCTGATGTTTTACAATAAACGGATCTTCATGGATCATTCTCTGAAAGCTGACCTAATGGAGGGCCTCGTGGAGGGCTTAGTGTGTGGGAAGTTAGAAAATTCTGCCCCAGTGACCTAGGACCCAGACAGAACCTGGGTGTGAAACAGAGTTTCACACCCAGGCTTCACAAAGTTTAGGACTTGTTGCTCCAGGGGAGGGAGCTTTGATCCATCCATTCGGTCCCATGCTGGGCAGTGTGGCTGGGGACACCATGATGACCCTGATTGTTCTGGCCCTGCTGGGTCCACTGTCCCGTAGAGGAGACCAGATGCATCCCTAGAACAGTGATAACGAGTGGGCAGGGCTGGGACTTGGGAACCCAGAGGTCCTCCTCTGGGTAGGTGGCAGGTTTCCAAGAAGGAAGCTTCGGCAAGCCCTTTCTGTTAAAGTTACATTTGAGCAAAGATGCAAATGAAAGAAGGAACTGAGCCATGTGGAGATCTGGGGGGAAAGCATTCCAGTTAGTGGGAACAGCCAATGCAAAGACCACAGAAGGGAAGAGCTTGGTGACTCTAGAGGAATAAAAAGCCAGGAGGCCAATGTGGGTGGGAGCCCAGAGGTGGAGTCTGACCCAGCCTAGGGGTTTCACCTTCTTGGAGGGAATGGCTGAGCTAGGACACCAGAGAATATATAGCAAAGCAATAATAGAGCACAGCAGTCCCGAATCGGATTCCTGGAGTCACATCCCTGCTCCAGCTCACACCAGTTCTGTGTGGACCAACCTGTCCTGCTGGGTACCTGGGCTTTTTCCTAAGGGCAGTGGGGAGTCATGGTAGTTTTTGAACAGGGTAGGGATGGGGTCAGGTTTGTGCTATAAGAAGTCCCTTCTGGCCGAGACTTGCAGGATGGTTGGAAGCAGACAAGGCTGGGGCAGGGTGGTGGAGGGACAGGTGACCGCCTACAGTGGAGCCCCCTTTGGGTGTCTCCTGAATGGGCCTGGCATTGAAAGGATCTAGCCCAGCGCCGTTCAATAGAAATATAATGCGAGACGTATGTATAGTTTAAAATTTTATAGTAGCCAATCTTAAGAAGTCAAGAGATGAAGTTAATTTTAAGTACTTTATTTAAATTATATCCTAAGTATTATCATTTTAACAGGTAATTAATATTTAAAAAGCATTATCGGGGTATTTGATATTCTTTTCTTGTACTAAGTCTGAGTCCGATTTGGGGCGCTTGTTTGGACAGGCTGAACGGAAAGGTGCGTTTGGCCACACAGCCTGAGCCTTGATGCCAAGCCCAGAGGCTGAACTCAGTGCCGAGGGAGTCGTCGCAGGGTTCGGCCATTTGTTCTTCAAGGATGAAGTGATTCTGCTGCCCAGTTTCTCCCTCAGGGAATCTCGGTCTTCAGGGTTCCCAACCAGACCTGGGCGCTTATCTTTCTGCCGGTTTCCTTCCGCCCTCGAGTCTCAATCCCGGAGCTGCTTGGTCCTTTAAATCTCAACTGTCAATCAGGGCTCCTGTTTAGAGGGAACGTCGTGTAATAAACCTCTCCTTGAATACCTTGGCCTCTCTCCGGGCCTTGTTCTTCCGTTTTAGCAAGGAGTTGGGAATTGTTCCATGCTCTCTTACACGCCACTGTTTCCACACCCCCTTCACCTCTCGCCTACTCCTCCCTCTTTCGAAGTTAGGCCCCTTCGCCAAGGCATTCCTTATATGGGCACGGCCCCGAACGGCAGCCGCTCATTGGCTGGGGGCGTCACGCGCGGGTTTGTCAACAAAGGGGCGGAGAGAAACCAGTCGCGCGGCTGTCCGCGCGAAGTCTGGAGGGAAGGAGCGAGGGGGCGGGCCCTCTTCTCTCGTGCGCATGCGTGTGTGCTGCCACCCTCTCCCGCCGCTGGGGGGGCGGGGCTCACCAGTGAGGGTACTTTGGGGGCGTGTCTAGGTTTTGAGGGTCGTCTGAGTGGGTGGGCGGGTTGGAGGGGCGGTTACAAAATTGGGGGGCTCTCTTTGCACTTAAGGAGTATTTTGGGGCCTGAAGTGTTTGCGTGGGTGTGGGGGATGCTTGGGGTTCCCTTGAGCTTAGGGGGAGCCTTGGGGCTTGGGTTTGGGTTTTTTTATGTCATGTGGACGTTTCCGTTGTATTGTAGGGGTCTCCTTTGCAGTTGGGGATGTTTGGTGGGTATGTGATTTGGGAAGCTCATGGGGAGACTTAAAAGCAGAGTAAAGAATCCAGGGGTGCCAAGTCTGGAGCCAGAATGCCTGGGCTTTTGCCTTTCTCGAGTCCTTCCTACCTGTCTGACCCGCGATGTGGAGTTAAACCTTTTGTGCCTCATCTAGACCCTGGGATTAATACACTACCTGCTTCAAAGGGACTTGGGGAGGATTAGCGGGAATGGTTAGAACAGTACCTAATAAACTCCAGTGAGCCCTGCAGTGAGCACGTGTCATTGGTGAGGATTCTTTGGGAGCGTTTGGGGGTTTTTTGGGCTTTGAGAAATAATATGGTTTGAGATTAGTCTTATGTGTTAGGGAGCTTTTATGTTTTTGTGAGGGTTTTTTTTTTTTGCAGTTAGGGGGGCTTCTGTTAAGAATTAGGAAATACATGGGGAGATTTAGAAAGTGTTTGAAGGGGAGTATAGGATTTCAGGAAACTGGTCTTTGGGGGCATGTGTGAGGTTGGGCGATTGCTGTGTATGTTGGAGTTCTTGGTGGACATGGGATTTGGGAAGCATTCCTTGAGACTGGGTCCTTCTGTGCCGGAGGGGATATTTATAGGTTTGGAAGTTTAAATTAGGATTTGAAAAAGTCTGGATATTTGGAGGAGGGCATTTATCTTCTGGAGATAAGGGTAGGAACTGATTGGAGGATTTCAAGGGGTAGCCAAGTTGTAGAGATAATATCTATAGAAAATGGCTTTTGCTGTGTTTGTGTCTATCCCTGAGCATTTAGATGTATTGGTGGATGGTAACTTAGCCATCTATAGGTGGGGTCAGTCTGTACTGCAGAGGTCAGCAGACTTTTACTATAAAGGGCCAGATAATGAGTATTTTAGGCTTTGCAAGGCCATATGTCCTCTGTTGCAACTACTCTGCCATTGTAGCATGAAAGCAGCCATACATAGATGAGCATGTTTCAGTAAAACTTTATTGGCAAAGACCAGCAGCGGGCCATGATTTGCTTACCCCTGGTCTATGGGCATGTGGAAGATTTGAGGTTTGGAGAGCATTTTGGTTTCAAGATGACTGGAGGGAGATGGGCCCAGGGAATGATAGAGATGGAGGAATATGCTACCTGTTGGGCCTGCAGTGAAGAGTGGTCATGTCAGACTCATTAGCAGAATGGCTTCCAGATTAGGTGATGCACAAAGTCGTTGCAAAATAAAATGGTAATTTTTTTTAAAGATTTTATTTATTTATTTGACAGGGGGAGGGAACACAAGCAGGGGGAGTGGGAGAGGGAGAAGCAGGCCTCCCGCTGAGCAGGGAGCCCGATGCGGGGCTTGATCCCGGGATCCCAGGACCGCGACCTGAGCCGAAGGCAAATGCCTAATGACTGAGCCACCCAGTGCCCCTAAAATGGTCATTGTTAAGAGAGCCCTGAATTAGGGCGCCTGGGTGGCTCAGTTGGTTAGGCGACTGCCTTCGGCTCAGGTCATGATCCTGGAGTCCCGGGATCGAGTCCCACATTGGGCTTCCTGCTCAGCAGGGAGTCTGCTTCTCCCTCTGACCCTCTTCCCTCTCGTGCTTTCTATCTCTCGTTCTCTCTCTCTCTCAAATAAATAAATAAAATCTTTAAAAAAAAAAAAAAAGAGAGCCCTGAATTAAAAAGTCCTGAAACCAAGTTTGAGGGCCTGGTTTTATGATAAGTAACCCTTCCCCACTTGGTCTACCTGTGGGCAACTTGAAGAGGAAACTAGACGAGAACAGGCCTTCTTATCCTAGAGGTCTGTGCCTGTGCTTAAGGGCATTCGTTACCTACACCATCTTGTGCAAGTGGGTGCATTTTTCTGGGAGAGGATACACAGCTTTGAGAGATTCTCAGGGAGCCTGGGGACTCGAACAAAGTGAGGAGCTGATTTCTTTTTTCTTTACTTTTTTTTTTTTTTTTTAAGATTTTATTTATTTATTTTAGAGAGCGCCGGAGAGCGCATGAGCGGGGGAGAGGAACAGAGGGAGAGGGACAAGCAGACTCCGTGCTGAGTGCGGAGCCCCACGCGGGGCTCGATCCCACGACCCTGAGATCGCGACCTGAGCCAAAACCAAGGGTCAGATGCTCAACCGACTGAGCCACCCAGGCACCCCAAAGAGCCGATTTCTTAAGGGCCTGGCTGGCTGGCTCTGACCTCACATTTTCTTCCCCTGCCCAGCCTACCTCATTCCTTCCTCCGTGGGCTCAAGTACTGTAGCTATGGGCAGGGCTGGGAATTTCTTGTCTTTTCAGGAACTGGCTACTGGGTGAGCAAATGGAAGAAGGAGGAGCTGTCTGTCAGTGGGTACTTTCACTTAAGGTCAGGGTTATGGCAGCAGGAGGCCTCTGGATCGTGAGTGAAAGCAGTTGGGCCATGGAGTATGACCTGCGGGGTTGGAACAAGCTGCCAGCTTTAGTTACATTCTGGGTGTTTTATTTATTTATTTAAAAATTTTATTTAGAAAGAAAGAGAGGGTGAGCCTAGGCTCAAGCCAGCAGGGGAGAAGCAGAGGGAGAGGGAGAGAACCTCGGGCCGACCCCATGCTGGGGCTCAGTCTCACGACCCCGAGATCATGACCTGAGCAGAAACCCAAGAGTCAGACCCTCAGCTGACTGCGCCAGCCAGGCACCCCCATTCTGGGTGTTTAAATAAGACCAGCTCTCATTCCCTCTGCAACCCTCCATTTGCTCGCCTGTGCAGTGGGGCAGGAATAGAGATCTTAGTGGGCTCATCTGGTCTGTCCCCGCAGGAGTTGAGGTTGGGGTGGTAGGGGAAGGGCAGGCTATCCCTCCCCCCAGCTCCCCAACCTCCTCTCCCCTGTCTCCAGGTGGCCTGTGGAACCTCCCTTGACCACCCAGGTCCTGAAATGCGGTGAACCTCTGCCCGTCTGCTACCATTCCCCAGGATGGACCGAGGCAGCCTCCTGCCCTTCCAGCTGTGGTGCCCCCGGCCCTTCGGCACCTACTCACAGAACCAGCCTCGCCCGCCTACTGCAGCCCTCAAGCCGGCGGCCTGCCCAGAGCCCGGCAGCGGGGCTGAGCCAGACCACGGGCCTGCCCACTCCGAGAACACCCCGCCCACCTTGGCCACAGAGGCCCCTGCCTCCCAGCCGGCCCCGCTCCTCTCAGCAGCTGCTGCTGGTGATGAGGGGCGAGTCCTGTTGGACACGTGGTACGTCATCAAGCCCGGGAATACAAAGGAGAAGGTGGCCTTCTTTGTGGCCCACCAGTGTGGTGGGGGCAGCCGGGCCAGCTCCATGAAGGTCAAGGGGCACTGGGGCAGTGACAGCTCCAAGGCCAAGCGGAGGAGGCGCTGTCTTGAGCCTACAAAGGCTCCCCCGGACCCAGGGGGCCCAGAGGCGCCCCCTGCCACTGAGGGGGCCCCAGCCTCGGCTGGCGAGGACGTAGACCTGCTCTCTGTGGCTGAGATGGTGGCGCTGGTGGAACAGCGGGCCGCCCTGGCCCTGCAGAACTACCCACGCCCCGGCACCCCAGCGCCTGTGGTCTTCGTGTCAGCTGAGCAGGGCGGGCCTGCCAAGGGGCTGGGGTCCGAACGACGGTCCGGTAGCGGGGACTGCAGCCGGGTAGCTGAGGCGGTGGCCCACTTCGAGGCCCAGCGGGACAGCCCTCCAGCCAAAGGCCTCCGCAAAGAGGAGCGGCCTGGGCCAGGCCCCGGGGAGGTACGCATCGCCTTCCGTATCTCCAATGGCCGAGAGCCCCGCGCCCCCGACGGCAGCTTGTCCAACGGGAGCGGGGGCCGGCCCGGTTGTGCCTACCCCGGCAGCCCAGGCCCCGGGGCCCGGGCCAAGGACAAGATCACCTGCGACCTGTACCAGCTCATCAGCCCCTCCCGGGACGCCCTCCCCAGCAATGTAGAGTTCCTTCTGGCTCGGGCGGATGAGGCCAGTGAGGGGGAGACACCGGTCCCTGCCAGGCCTGAGGACACTCCCCCGGCCCCCCCTCCACCCCCTGCCCGGGACTGCGGAGCATCGGGCTTCCACGTGGATGTGGTGGTGACAGGGGTGGTGGACGAGTGCATCTTCTTTGGCAAGGACGGCACCAAGAACGTGAAAGAGGAGACGGTGTGCCTGACGGTCAGCCCCGAGGAACCGCCCCCACCGGGCCAGCTCTTCTTCCTCCAGTCCCGCGGCCCCGACGGGCCCCCCGAGCCACCCCCGGCCGACTCCCCGGCCACCGCGCCAGGCCCGGACGATGCCGAGGGCACAGCGGACACGTCCCTGTGCCGCCTCTACCGGCACGTGTCCCACGACTTCCTGGAGATTCGCTTCAAGATCCAGCGGCTACTGGAGCCGCGACAGTACATGCTGCTGCTGCCCGAGCATGTGCTGGTGAAGATCTTCAGCTTCCTGCCCACGCGGGCCCTGGCGGCCCTCAAGTGCACCTGCCACCACTTCAAGGGCATCATCGAGGCGTTCGGTGTGCGGGCCACAGACTCGCGCTGGAGCCGTGACCCGCTCTATCGCGATGACCCTTGCAAGCAGTGCCGCAAGAGATACGAGAAGGGGGACGTGTCGCTCTGCCGCTGGCACCCCAAGCCCTACCACCACGACCTGCCTTACGGACGTTCCTACTGGATGTGCTGCCGCCGAGCCGACCGCGAGACGCCCGGCTGCCGCCTGGGTCTGCACGATAACAACTGGGTGCTGCCCTGCAATGGGCCGGGCGGCGGGGGCGGGGGCGGGGGCGGTGGTGGTGGCGGCAGCGGGAGCCGGGCTGGCCGGGAGGAAGGGAGGTGAAGCCGGGGGAGGGGGGGGGAGAGCCCACCATGCCCACCCCTCCCCCCTCCCCCCGGGAGCCGAGGGCCAGGACTGGGTCACCAGCCCGTACCCCCAGTCCAGGCGGCGTTGATCCCCTTCCAGAACTGAGATGGGGTTCAGGGGGATGATTGAGAAAGCACTCTGATCGAGTGACGCCTATTGGTTTTCTACTCTCCAGACCCAGGGCCGTGGACCCTCAAGTAGGGTGTCTTTTATCAGCATCTCAACTTCTCCATTCAGCCCCAACCCCCTCCCTGCCACTCTACACCCCAGGGACCCACCAGCAGGGAGCAGAAGGCAGCTAATTTTGGTACTCCGCAAGGGTTCCCCCATTCTGGCCCCCTGCCCCCTCTCCCCTCAGTTATTTGTTTCTGGAGCTGTGTTCTCCCTAGAGGCTGCAGGGCACAAGGTTGGTACCGCTTCTGAGCTGCCGCACTGGGGCTCACCTCCTTTAGGAATTGTTGGCCAGTGAGAGCACAGATCAGATGTGGCACTTTTCGTGGCAGCCTGCCATTTCTAGACGTTTTCCCCTATTAAAACAATAAAAATCACTGTTTTTTCCTTAACCTAAAGCTACCAGTCTCTTCACTTCCCCCAAAGGGGAAGAGAAAAAAAAAAAAAAGTTGAAGTATAAAGATTCCCCTCCTCCCATTATTAAAGCTTGCCATCACTTCTCCCCCCCCCCAAAAAAAGCTGTGAAGCCCTTTGCCTCGCTCTTGACAGCGTGGGGGGCCGGTGGGCAGGGACTGTGGCTTTGAATTTCTTGGTTGTTTTTCCTTCCACTCTGGGTACTCGTTCAGGCATTGGGGTTTCTCCAGCCCCAGCCATATGTGTTTCTTTAGAATCCTTTGGTCAACAGAGACCTTGATTTTCAAGCAGTTTGGTCTGGGGTATTTTTGTTTGTTCCATTTGGGGTTTTTTGTTTTTTGGTTTTTCATCCTTGTGGTTCTGGAAGCTTCTGGTGTGTGGCATCTGACCAGTTTTGAATTGGTCCATTCTATAAAATCAATATTTATAAGGCTGGGCCCAGACTGGTTTGTGTGTTGTTTAGGGAGGGGGCTGGGGAGAGATGGGAGCCACGGAGCACTGCATGGTGAGCCGGGAAAGATTGGGAGAGGGATCCTTCGCCAAGTCCCTTAGCTCGAGATTATTTTTGACTCTTCATCTGTGTCAGTTTGGATTCAAAAATCTCAAAATAGTAGTAGCTTAAACAAGATAGTTTTCATTTCTTTAGAAATCCCGAGCGGGAAGATAATGGTGGCTCTGAAGTCATTAGGAACCCAGGCTGCTTCTGGCTCACTGTCCTTTGGCCGTGGATCTGCTAGAACTCTGACCATCACCAGTTTGTAGGAAGAGAAGGCTCCTTCCTCCGAGAAGTACTACACTATACTTATATGTACATCTCACTGGTCCGAGCTTTAGCCATATGGAAGGGCTGCAAGGGAGACTGGGACATGGAGTTTTTCAGCTGGGTACATATGCCCAACAAAAAGAACTAAAGATCCTTGTAATTAAAGCTTCAAAACAGTCAATTATTTACTAAATAAAAAAGGGGAATTAAGTCATTTTAAAAAATTCAAGTATAAAGGAAGAGGAAAGAATGGATAGTGAGAGGTAATTAACAGTCTCTGACTTTTTTTTTTTTTAAGATTTATTTATTAGAGGGGCAGAGGGAGAGAGAGAATCCCAAGCAGACCCCACACACAGCACGGAGCCGGAGACAGGGCTCAATCCTATGACCCGCGCCAAAATCAAGAGTGGGAGGCTTAACCACCTGAGCCACCCAGGCGCCCCCACAGTCTCTGACATTCTTATCAGGGAATAAAAATGACCAGAGACGGGGCGCCTGGGTGGCTCAGTCGTTAAGGTCTGCCTTCGGCTCAGGTCATGATCCCAGGGTCCTGGGATCGAGCCTCACATTGGGCTCCCCATTTGGTGGGAAGCCTGTTTCTCCCTCTCCCACACCCCCTGTTTATGTTCCCTCTCTCGCTGTCTCTGTCAAATAAATAAATCTTTTTTAAAAAAATGACTGTAGAGACTAGGGTGTATCATAGTAGTTATTGAATACTTAGACTTTAGAATCAGAGAGACCTGGGTTTGACTCTTGGCTTGGCTTTGTTGGATTTCAGTTTTCTCCGGAGGGAGGGGCCAGATTATTTGGACTCCTACTGAAAAAGAGGGAGAGGTAGTAAAAAAAAATCATAAAAGTATCAACTAGCCAATATAATACAGTTAAAGGATACACCACGCCAGGGCGCCTGGGTGGCTCAGTTGGTTGAGCGACTGCCTTCGGCTCGGGTCGTGATCCTGGAGTCCCGGGATCGAGTCCCGCGTCGGGCTCCCTGCTCGGCGGTGAGTCTGCTTCTCCCTCGGACCCTCCCCCCTCTCATGCTCTCTCTCTCTATCTCATTCTCTCTCTCAAATCAATAAATAAAATCTTTAAAAAAAAAAAAAAGGATACACCACGCCAATAATCTCAGGGGAAGGGACATGGGACCCTGAAGCCACTTTTGCTCTAGGGGCATTTGCTCGTGCCGACAATTTCCAATTTGTAGTCTTATTGGGACAAGCAGGTGGAAGTCAAGGCCAAGGTGGGCAATCTAATAGGAGCTCTACAAGCTCAGGTAAGGATGATGGCCCAAAAGACTACAGAGAAGATGTTCTAAATACTGAGGGGGGCACAACACCAAAGGAGAGAACAAAGTGGCCCCTGAGACTGCGGACACAGGCTGGCCCTCGGCTCAGATTTGTGGCATCATCCGTGTGTGCGGGCTACCTCTGAGCTGAGCTGTCTGGCAGGAACAAAGCATAAATCCTCTGGGGTAAGGAACTGTCGTCTAGAATCCCCACAAATGATTTTCAGACAATGAGCAGCCCACAGTCAAGTCACCCAACATGCATGGAAATAAAGCACCACGAGCAAGAACCAGCAGAGACAACAGAGCAAAAGCAGACTCACAGGGGTTTTGGACGGTGAACCCACTAGTCACGGATTAGAATACGGGTCTCCCCCACTTCCCGAAAGCTCAAATTACAACACTTCGGTTTTTACAAAAGATCCACCTTAGTACGATAACGGCTTTTTTCAAACAAGTGAAAATCCTCTTAAGATCTCTTTCTGCTGGGGCGCCTGGGTGGCTCAGTTGGTTAAGCGACTGCCTTCGGCTCAGGTCGTGATCCTGGAGTCCAGGATCGAGTCCAGGATTGAGTCCCGCATCGGGCTCCCTGCTCGGCAGGGAGTCTGCTTCTCCCTCTTGACTCTATCCCCTCTCATGTGCGCTCTCTCTCTCTCTCAATCTCTCTCTCAAATAAATAAATAAAATCTTAAAAAAAAAAAGACCTCTTTCTGTTAGCGAGAACAGGTACTAAGGTAGGTCTTTTTTTTTTTTTTTTAAGATTTTCTTTGTCCGAGCACAAGCAGGGAGAGAGGCAGGCAGAGGGAGAAGCAGGCTTCTTGCTGAGCAAGGAGCGCAATGTGGGACTCGGTCCCAGGACCCCGGGATCATGACCTGAACTGAAGGCAGACGTTTAACCAACTGAGCCACCCAGGTGCCCCCTAAGGTAGGTCTTTTGTGAAAGTGCAGTGGCGGGACACAAACTTTTGGAAAGTGGGGGATACTCTGCGCTTATGGCTTATGAAAGGTTCCACAGGATCACTCTGCTTTCGGTGAGCAGGGCAAATGTGTAGAAGAGCTTGGAAATCTCTGCAGGCAGCCCAGAACTAAGTAATGGCCTAGCAGATGGGAAAGGGAGAAAGCCCCAGACACAGGAACCCAAAGTAAAGACTCAGTGGCGGGGCTCAACAGCAAATCAGACACAAGTGAAAAAAAAAGATTGAACTAGAGCTAGGTCCAAAAAGTAGCACAGAGGCAGAAAACAAAAAAAAAAACAAAATACGAAAGAAAAAATGTTAGTGGAAAATAAGAGTGAGAATATAACATTCAATTCACCTTCTAGAATCAGAAGACAATAGTGCAAAGATAATATTTTAAGACAGGATGGTTGTGAATTCCAGACTGATGAGTGACACTGATAAGCCCAATGCATTGTAAGCAGGATGAATTTTATTTTTTTTCTTGCAAATTTTTTTTGTTTTTTTAAGATTTTCATTCATTTATTTGACAGAGAGACAGCTAGAGAGGGAACACAAGCAGGGGGAGTGGGAGAGGGAGAAGCAGGCTTCCTGCTGAGCAGGGAGCTCGATGTGGGGTTCGATCCCAGGACCCCGGGATCATGACCTGAGCCGAAAGCAGACGCTTAATGACTGAGCCACCCAGGCCCCCCAAAGCAGGATTAATTTTAAAGAAAAGTGCACCTAGACACGTGATCTGCAGCTATTGATTTCTCTGAAGCTGTTTCAGGTGAAAAAGGAATCCTGACAGTCCCTACAAAAAGATCGATTTGTGAGACATCAGCACCTAGAGTGCTCAGGCGTTGTGCTTGTCAGATAAACCTAGGGGGCCCGTCAGAGTGTGAAGTTTGGGGAACAGACGGGAGCTGGGGAAAACGTCCCACCAAGCAGCAGCCTCATCTGTGAAATGGGCTAACGATCCCTGCCCCAGATTCCAGAGGGAAAGTGGGCATCAGGCCCCCTTGCCCAGTGCCTGGTGTGCAGTACTCAAGCGGGAGGTCTTTCAGGGACCCATCGAGAGCCTGGGGCGTAACAGCACATGGCTCCCCGTCTCTGAACACAGAAATGATGGTGTCACCTACTTTTGGGGGTGGCTGTGCGTTGAAGGGGAGATCGGGTGCTCTCACGTGCCTGGCACTGTGCCTGCCACACAAGAAATGAACAAACAGGAGCGGTCCCTGTGGGTGGGGAGCCTTGCCGCCCTGGCTGTTGATGTCTGTCAATTTCCGGTTCTAAACACAGGGCTTAGGCCACCTCCACCTCTAAGAGGTCGTTAGTTTCCCCCCTCCCCCACCAACGCTGCTTGCTCTACTTTGCAGTCAGTTAAGCCTCAGGAGGAGCTACTCGCTGCCATCTGTTGGTCCAGCACAGGTGATCTCTGGGAGATGGGACATGAGGTTAGGAGTTGCAGCTGGGGGGGAGCATGTGGGCTCTGTAGACACCTGGGTCATAACCCTCAGCCCTCGCCCGCCTCCTTTGCAAAAGAGGAACGGAAATTGTACCCTCCTCAGGACTTGGGCGGAGACTACATGAACTGATACGTGTCAAGTGCACACAGTAGGGGCCCAATACATGTCAGTTACAGTGGAAAACTACAAACGAGGACCTTCTGTTTATCCTCCCTCCAGATCCTGAGCTTCAGCCTGTGAGTTCTCTTGAGTCTTCTCCAGCCCCAAGCTGGCTTGGAAGGCCAGTGCTCACCTTTGCACGCTCTCCATCCTGGCCTGGCCTGGCCTCCCCGCTGCCTACCAGGGCTCCATCTAAGTCACAAAACCGGCAGGCACGGAGCCCGGCGGAAGTCTCCCTTTCTAGGCGCCCCCTATTTTATGGTTTTCTTTTGAGTAGGTTTGCTAAGCCGCGGGGAACGCACCACACTGTATTCCTAAGGACAGCAGGTCCCCAACTTCGCTGATCGGGAGACTCCCTCAGGTGCTTGTTACAGAGTCCCAGCCCCTCCCCGGAGTTCTGATTCAGCAGGTCTGGGGTAGAACCTGGGAGTCTGCATTTTTTAATAAGCACCCCCTGTTGAGTCTGAACCGTAGCTGAGTTCGGAAGTACTTCCTCAAGCCATCACTTAAGAGTTGCAGTGAGTTGCACCATCTCACACTCCTCTACCCCCAAGTGAAAGGGAAGGGATGGTTTGGTAGAACTCATTGGCAGTGACTCCGTCTTACTCATTCCTCCCACGAATACACTCCCAACTGTCAAAACCTAGCATTTCCCAAGGTGTCTTCTGAGGTACCCTAGTTCTAGGAGCTTCCCAATAAAGGGGTTCCGCGTTTGAAATACTTTGGGGAAACAACACTGCATTCTGCCTTACTCTTCAAAATTCACATTGCACAACGAAGAAACTCATTTCTCACCCCACATCTTCGATCCCCTTTTTCATGCAACATCTAGTTAGGCTAATTCTGTAGAATATGTTTCACAGAAACACTGGTTCATCGCCCTTGGGTCTGGCTGACTCGAGTTCCCAAATATTGGCTTCCACCTCCTCTGTTCCTGCTTCCAAGCACATCCTCTGTGGACCCCACACGGCAATCCATGGACCTAAAAACATAAGCCACAGAGATTTGGTGGGGTGGTGCTGCTGGTCCAGATGCCAGTCCAAGGTGTGCCAACTATAAAACTGAGAACAGCCTTTGGCCCCTGCAAACCTTCAGACCAAGTCCTTCCTCCAGGACGGGGTCCAAGCTCTTATTTCTTCGGCTGCCGCCCCCACAGTCTTCTCGTCTCTTCCATGTCTTTAAAGAGTGGCAGCCTGAGATAGTCAAAGGAAAGTGGGTCTTCCAATCATAGCGCAAGTAGAATTCATACCAAAGAAAAGGATAAGGCAGCATACCCCGGGGAATCCTGGCCTGAGCTGGTTCCGTGTGTCCTTGGCGTGTCCTGGCCGGGCACTTCTCCTTCAGAGTCAGCTACGGAGGCTAGAGCCCCAGATACTCAGCCAGGAACACAGCGAGGATGCGGCTCAGGTTGTGTACCGTGGGGGGGTGCAGGTTGGCCTCAGAGTCGTGGGGTGTGTGCCAGACGTCGGGGAAGGGCATGGAGATGAGGTGGAGCACCGGGACCCCTGGCAGGAGAGAGGGGAAGCTCGTTCAGGCCGATGGCTGACCCAGGAGCCTAGCCCTGGGCCTGAGGAAACCTGCCTTCACCCCCACCCAGAAAAGCACTTGAAGAACTCTGAATGATGATTTTAAGAGTGTGAGGGCAACATGTTAGTTTAAAAATATATATACAGAATATCTACTGTTCTCACACAAACTAGAGAAACTCAAAACCTAGTGGATTACGCAAAGACCAGAAGAAGGGAAAGATGTCTTTGACCTCATATTGCCAGGTTTATTATTAGGTTCTTTTTCTCTTTATTGATAGCTTGCACTTTTTTTTCCCCAAAGATTTTATTTATTTATTTGACAGAGAGAGAGAGAGAGAGAGCACAAGCAGGGGGCGAAGCAGAGGCAGAGGGAGAAGTAGACTCCCCACTGAGCAAGGAGCCCCACGTGGGGCTCCATCCCAGGATCCTGGGATCATGACCCGAGCAGAAGGCAGACACTTCACCAGCTGAGCCACCGAGGTGCCCCATAGCTTGCATCTTTAAAAAAAAAAAAAAATTTTTTTTAAGTAATCTCTACGTCCAATGTGGGGCTCAAACTCACGAGCCCAAGATCAAGAGTCGGATGCTCTACCGACTAAGCCAGCCAGGTGCCCTTCTATTCCAGGCCCTCAGCTAAGGCCACACACACCATTTTACCCTTACAGTAATCCTTTACAATAATCCTATATTTACCCCTATTTTATAGAGGAGGACACCGAGGCACAGAGGCAGGCAGAGTGATTTGCCTGAGGTCCTGCCTTAAGTAAACAGCACAGTGAGAATTTGAAGCCGGGCCACCTGCCTTCCAAGTCTGTGTCCCTAATCCCTGCATTACGATGGGTTCCCATCCTCCGAGCACTTCCCTCTGTGTTTGTCAAGATTCGCTAAATATCTGTCCCCTCCCCCGACTGGACAGGACCCAGGCAGGTTATGGCCCATCACTGTATCCCGGACACCCAGCCCAGGACCTGCGTTGGGAAATAATCACTGAAAGAATCACTAAAGGCACTGTCAGGAATGGCATATTTATGGAATGAGTAAATTAGAGAGTAAAAATTTTAAAAGCAGTTTTTAGCACTTACTATATATATGCCATGCACTGCGTGAGAAGGCATTTTACCTAATCTCATTCAATCCTCCCAACCCCGTGATTACGAATATACACAAACAGGTGTGTTCGTATGTATGTATGTGTCTTTTCGTTTTCCAGAAGAAATGCAGGAGACAGGCTCAGAGAGCCTGAGTAATCTGCCTTTGGTCAACCAATGGTAAGTGGTAGACGTTAGAACCCAAGCCTATCCGATTCTTTTTTTTTTTTTAAGATTTTATTTATTTATTTGAGAGAGAGAGGGAGCACAAGCTGGAAGGGAGAGGCAGAGGGAGAAGCAGACTCCCCACTGAGCAGGGAGCCCAATGCGGGGCTCGATCCCAGGACCCCGGGATCATGACTTGAGCCGAAGGCAGCCGCTTAACCGACTGAGTCACCCAGGTGCCCCAGCCTGTCCGATTCTAAAACCTATGTTCTGAACCCCTCTACCAAGTGTCTTCAGCCCTGGCTGTGCGACAGAATCATCTGGGAGTTTTGTAAAAATAACGCAGAGACCCAAGATTGTGGTTCAGTGAAATGAAAAACACCTGAAATGCAACTGGGCATTTTTCGAAGCTCCTCTGGTGATTCTGCAGCACTCCCAGGGCCTTGAAAGACAAGTACTGGAATCTGTGATCACTGAGGCACCAACAGTAGTAGTTAACATTCTCTGACGGCTTACTGTGCAAGCAACGTCTTTACGTGTATGAGCCCATTCAGTCCCCTCAACAACTCTGAGATAGGGGCTCTTAGTGTTCCCATTCTACAGATGAGAGAGTTGAGGCACAAAGAAGTTCAGCAACATGCCACCCAGTCCCCGACCCTAGGAAGGGGCCAGGGCCAGGTCCCACCTGTCGTCCCTTGGATGCTGCGAGTCCCTGCTCCCCCTCCCCCCCAGCAAGTACCTCGGCGGAGGAAGGGGATGTGGTCATCTTCCACAGAGCCAGGGGGCTCCCCAGGCTGGAAGTACATCACTTCCTGGGGATGAGACTGTAGCAGGTTCATGCGGTGCAGGCGCTTCTCTGGAGGTGGTGGGGAGAGAGCAAGGGTCAGCCCCCTCAGGGTCAAAGTTTCTCCTGCACACAGATCAGGGCAGGGCAGGAGGCCTGGGGGTAAAGAACTAATCTTTACCTCCCCACAAGGATGTAATTAGCCAGCCCTTTCCACGGGCTCACTGTGTTCCCAGTCTCCTCTATTCGCTCTGAGCCTAGGAGGTAGACACCCCTATTATTGTTACTATTGTGCCCATTTTACAGATAGGAAATGGAGGCTCAGAGAGATGAAGCCACTTGCCCAGGTTCACCCAGCTGGGAAGAGGCAGAGCCCGAATTCAAAGCCAGGGCTATTGGACCCCAGAGACTGTGTGGAATCACTGCACTTGATTGCTGTGGGATCTTTGTGTGTTTCTGCCCTAGTGCCTTAGAGAGAGAGTAGGGAGGTGGAGGGCAGGCTGGATGACCCCTCAGAGAACAGGTACCTGCCCCACCAGGCTTTCCCTCCCGCATCCCAGGCTGGTGCCTGCCCCCACCTTCACCCTTACCGATGCTCCGCAGCCGATGGAACCAGCGGGCCGTGTGAGGGAAGTGACTGTAGAAGTTCGGATTAGGGGCGCCCAGGAGATCAAGAAGCATGAAGAGCTCCTAGGGAGAGAGGCCAGGTGGGATCTCGCCAACTTTGCGTTGCCCTCTCCCTCCCTCGCTGGAACCCAGTGGGGCCCTGGTCTTACGATAGCCTGGATCCTGGTGGGGCCTGGGCTGTGGGGTGCAGACTCCATGAGCTGGGCCAGGTGCCGGGAGCCATAGAGGGAGTCCTGGGGCCCCCACTCCTTCAGTGCCTCTTCACCGTCCAAGAAGAGCAGCTGCAGAGTCACTGGGGCTTCCTGTGGGAGCCGGGGGTCAGGGCCGCCTTGGTTCCAGCCCTCGGCCTCGACCCATCCACATTTCCTGCCCACCTGCACCACTGAATAGCGCAAATTAGGTCTCCTCACTCATAGAGCGTGGGGGCCAGAAGTGCAGACTCTGAGCCAGACCGCCTGGATTCAAATGCTGGCTCAGCCACTTTGTAGCCAGGCAGTTACGGGTAAGTTACTAACTTCTCAAGGCATCAGATGACAAAATGGGGTTAATAACAATTCTAATCATACAGTAGGATGCAAATCCAGGTCCTAGAATAGCACCTGGTATACAGTAACTAAGAAGGGGCAGCTCTGGTTATTATTGTTATTCTTTAGGTTCCTTTAGCAGAAGGGACAAAAAACAAAAAACACAAAAAAAACAGAATAGCAGAAGGGACAGACCCACAAACGAATCATTATGCAGTGAAATGCACTTGGGACGAATGCTTCCAAGAACTCTGGGGTTCTAAAAGAGCATGGGAAGGGAGTTGGGGATAACCTGGCCTGCGGAGCACGTTGGGTCTGCTGGGAAGGGACGTTTGCACAGAGGTGAGCTGGAGCTGGCCTGGCAAAATGGGGCAGCAGGGAGAGTGTTCCCAGGCAAGAAGCAATACGGCCAAGGGTTGGCACCAGAGCCAGAGAGCTCTGTGAAGAGGCCCGAGGGATGAGCAGATACCAGGGACTCGGGCTTTGTTACAGGGGGTTTGAGCCATGGAAGGGGCCTGAGCAAGGGAGAAGCAGGAGGGGATTTGTGCTTTCTTTCATTTATACATTCCCCACATTTCTCTTGACATCCTAATTTACACCAGGTAATCTTCTGGGCCCAGGGAATACAGCAGAAAACAAAAGCAGCCAAATCCCTGCCGATATGGAGCTTGTTCTAGTGGGGAGACGGACAAACACATCTACATAAAGCACCAGAAATGCTTGGGATGGTGACAGGGAGTTCTTTCAGGGCGGCCGGGAAACCATCTCTGAGGGGGTGACATCGGAGTGGACACTTGAACGAAGGGTGGTATCTGCAAAAAGCACATTCTAGCCAGAGCAAACGGCAGGAGCGCGCGCTCTCAGGCGGGAGCGAGCCTTGTGAGTCTGAGGAACGCTGAGGAGGTGGGTGGCTAGAGTGGAGTGAGGAGGGACAGGGGTGGGAGACGAGACTTGAGAGGTTAACAGGGCACGACTCAGAGGCCCCTATCAGGACTCTCGCTTATGCCTGCAACGGGGTAGGAGCTCTGGGAGGGCTTTGGGCAGAGGAGAGACAGGATCTGACATTCAGGGGAGGAGGGAAAATCCCTGTGACTGTGTGTGGTGGAACGGAGGCAGGAAGATAAGTCCATGCAGGGAAGGATGGGAGGTTTAGACTAGGGTCGAGGCAGTCCCAGGCTCCCACCCCTCCACCCACTCCTCACCTGCTTTTTGGCTCTACTCAACTCCCTGTCGAGGGCCTGGGCCAGCTCTAGGAGCAGGGCACAAGGCACAGCCGAATCCGTGGCCCCCACAAAGGGAGTCGAACCAGATGGGAAGAGCTTGGAGTCATAATGGCAGGCAAGGGTGAGGTGATGGGCAGCCCCTGGGTCCAGCGTGGCCACCACGTTGCCAAAGTCCAGTGGCCCCAGGGGTGTCGAGGCCGTGAAGGGGTCCAGTTCCACATGCCAGCCTGCAGTCAGGGTCCGCAGTGTAGCCTCCAGAAACTAGCGGCAGGAGAGAGGTGGGAGGGTGGGTGGGGACTGGGGAGGAGGTTGGGAGAAGGGCCATGTGACCTGAGCCATGCAGAGCAGTTGGGCTGACTCATAATCCCCACTTTGGTTTAAATCATTTCCTTGACACGCTTTTGCTGAGGGTCTACTGAGTGCCAGGTGTGTCGTGACCCTGCCTCTCGATGCCAAGACTAATCCCAGCTCACTCTTCGATAGCACTCACTGTGTGCCAAGCCCTGTTCTAGGAACCCTGTAGGAATAGGCACTGTCGATGGCTCCCTTTCATAGATGAGGAAACTGAGGCACAGAGAGGTTAAGAAACTAGTCCAGGGTCACACTCCAAGTGGCTGAGGTGGGATCTGAACTCAGGGGGTAAGTGTTCAAATGACTGGATGCTTTCTGGGAAGCAATATAGAGATGTCATTGTGCCAGCTCTGGAACCAATCGGAAATTTGGGTTGAAACCCTAGGTATACCATTTATTAGCTGTGGGATTCGGGCAAAATGCCTAACCGCTCTGGTCCTCAGTTTCCATCTGCATAGTGAGCATTACATCAGTGCTCACCTCAAAGAGCTATTGCCTAGCACACAGTAAGCTTTTGGGGGGAGTATGAAGGGCAATACCGCCTAGTGGTTACCAACGTGGGACACTAGATTCAGATTAGCTCCAGTCAGAGCCCCAGTTCTGCATTTTAGCTGCTTGGGGGATCTTGGGCAGAATGCCTATTTCCTATTCCCTGGCAGGCTAAGGGTCAGGGGTTGGAGGTGGGGTCCTTTACCTTTCTGACTTGGAGATTGCCAGGGCTGCCCGGGGTCCGCACAACCAGCAGGGGGCGCAGATAAGTGTTCCAGAGACGGTGTGGATCCAGTTGCCCCACCACCCTCCGCAGCCGAGCTTCGGGGAGGCTTCCGATCAACTGGCCCTTGGGAGGGGGTAGGATAGGGAAAGAGAAGAGCCGAGTGTGAGAGCAACCCTCATTCCGACCCTAACCCGGACGCCATCGCCCCTAAGAAACCCCGGTTCTTCTTCCTAATTCGAGCCTCCAGCCGAGGGACTCAGGAAAAGTCCCTCTAAGCCCATCAGGTCCAGCCCACCCCAGTCCTGATGGGGAAATCAAGGCCGAGACAGAGGAAGGACTCTTCCAAATAGCTGACTTTCAGATTGGAACCCAGAACGCCCAAGTCCTACTACTCCAGACCCTTCCTCTTAGGGAGAACCACCTATTGCAGAACAAGCCCGAAGCCTCAGTTCGCTAGCAACGAGCATGCGCTCTAACGACGGAGACCGCAGCACCTGCGGCTGGAGCCATACGATACAGCCACGTCAATCTGAGACCTCAGGGAAGGCGAGGCGGGGAATGAGGGCTCGCGCGGTGCCCGTGCCCCTGCCCGGCCTCACCCGCAGCTCCCGGCCCCGTGGCAGCTCCTCAGTCTGGCGGTGCCAGGCGCTCCAGATGGTGTAGAACGCCGAGGCCACGGCCAGGGACAGCAGAAGCAGGGGCAAGAAGTGCGCCCGCGGGAGCAGGCGGCGCTTGGGCGGTGAGGGTGGCTCCAAGAGGCCACGTTCCCCGAGCCGTAGCCGGGACCGCCCGCGGCCCCCGGAAGGCATGGCAGCTTCTCCCAGAAACCGGTCCGGGACCGCGGATAGTTTAGGCCCAGCCAAATCCCACCCCATGGAATCACCGGACCAATGAACAATAAGAGAGGCGGCACCATCCCCACCCTTCCTCGATCAGTAAAGCCAATGGGGACTCTCGTTCCGAGAACACGCCTTCTTGTCTCCCTGGGGCTTTTAGGGTTGGTTCCCCTGAGGGTTGCACAACCCCAAAAGGGAGCGCGAAAGGGGTAGGCTCCGCCTCAGCGGAGGAAAGGAAGCCAGTGAGAAATGTTTGATCGTGGAAAACATTGGACCTGGGCGCAGGTCCACGCCTCTCCCGTGTAAAGGCAAAGGATTGGTTACTCGGAGTCGGAAAGATCAATAGACACGTAATAGAACAGACCCTGAAGGAAAAGGGGCGCTGTCCGTCCCTGAAACGAGGAGCCGATTGGCTTCGCGGAGGCCGCGCCCCCGAAGGCAGGGCCGGCGGGCATTTGGAATGGGGTGTCCTTTTCTTCTTTCAACCTGTGCCGCTCTGCAACGAAATGATTTGAGTCGAATCCGTTTTCTTCTCTCCATTATCGTGTATATCTGCCCCGTATGGTCCTGAAAGACCTTGAAATACTACGCAATGCTTCTACCCCACCTCCGCGCCGGGCTGGGCGGGTCGCTATGGTAACAGGCCACGCCCCCCAGAGGTTGGGATTGCGCGGGCGCCGACGGAAGTGGGCCGCAGGAAACGGAAGTCCCGCCTGTCGCTCTCTCTTCGGAGGCAGCAGCAACGCGGAGGAGACGGCGCTGATCTGGGACCTCAGGCACTACCACCATGTGAGGCCGGGCTAGGCTTTGGCGGCGGGAGTGGGGTTGAGGGCGTAAATGTGGCCGCTTACCGCTGGTGCGCAGAGGCGGGGCGAGGGCAGAGATTTTAGGGGTAAAGTACGGACCTTTCTCCTGACGAGTTTGAGGACGGTCATGGGGCCTTTGACGGGTCCTGAGTTCGAGAGAGAAGGCAGCTTTATCAGTTAATGGGCTGGGATTTCCCAGGTAATTAGTCTTACCGAAATGGATTAAGGGGAAGGAAAGAAGCAGGGAAAGGGGAATGCAGAGTTTTAGAAATAACGGTTTGAGGTGCGGGACTTACCCGGACCATTTGAGCTGGAGACGGTTGGCTTTCCACCTCATTCGCGACTTTTTCGGCTCACGAGTCACCGAAATGATTTTCCTGATTTATGTATTCACTCAGCAAGTATTTATTTAACGCTCCCGTATGGGGCCCTCCTTTAGACACGTGGGATACATCAGCGAATACCACCCCGGCCCCATAAGAAAAAAAAAAACTCCCCTGCTGCAGCTTATGGGGTGGGAAAAGGCAGGCAATGAATACACTGATAATAAACATGTAAAACATAGTGTTAGGTGACCAGAGCTGTGAGTAAAGAAACAATAGAGCAGGGTAAAAACAATGGGGAATGCCAGTTTTGAGAGAGAGTAACTGAATAACCAGTGCAGGACACACTGAGAAGGCAACAGTTGAGCAAAGACCCGAAGAGCAGAGCGGGAGAACCACAAAGATACCCGGGGAGGTATCCAGACAGAGGGAAAGGAAAGCAAATGGAGAGGCCCAAGGTGAAAGTTTGCCTAATATCTTAAAGGACCACTTAGGAGGCCACTGGCTCGAACAGAGGGATGGACAGATGCAGGGCATTGTAAAAACTTTGGATTTTACTTTTACACGGAGATGGGAGCCATGGGAAGGTTTCAGAGCATGAGAAGATATGACTTAGGTTTTGATACAACCTCTGGGACTCCAGACCCGTCGGGGAGCATGGGCAGAGGCAGGGAGACAAATAAGCCTCTTAGGAGAGAGGTGATGGAGGTTTAGGCCATGCTAAGAAATGGTGAGATTCTGGGTATATTTTAGAGGCAGATGACAGGATTATGCTGACAGATGGAATGCAGGATGTGAGAGAGAAGAGTCAAGTTGGTATCAGAATTTTTGCTCAAGGAACTAGAAGGATGGAGACGAGGAAGGCTGTGGATAGAGTAGGTTGGGGTGGTTGGGAGATCTGGAGCTCAACTGAGGTTGTGTAAGGTTGGAAACGTCTTTTAAGCATCCAACTGGTGATGCCAAGCGAGAGGGCCTGAGCAGGAGGGTCGATGTGTTGGGGAAAGGTTGGGGAGACACCCAAGTGCAAGGCCATGTGACCACGCACGCTCCAGCGCTGGGCCCTCTCACCCATGGGTTCCATGCTTGCCCACTCAGGAGCCTCCTCAACAAGCCCAAGAGTGAGATGACCCCAGAGGAGCTGCAGAAGCGGGAGGAAGAAGAGTTCAACACAGGTCCGCTCTCTGTGCTCACACAGTCAGTCAAGAACAACACCCAGGTGCTCATCAACTGCCGCAACAACAAGAAGCTCCTGGGCCGCGTAAAGGCCTTCGACAGGTGAGCACCTGGATCCTGGAAGGTGTCCTGTCCAAGCCTGGAGATGTGGTCCTAGCTCCAGTGTGAGGAGCCTGAATACAAGGTTTTTAGAGTCCTGGGACATAAGCGCCTTCAGGCCTCAAGGTGTGACAGTATCATGTGGTCCCTCCAGCTGTGCAGTACCGTAGTGCTGGGCATGTACTTGGGAGCCAGGCTTCCTGGATTCATTTTCCAGCTCTGCCACTTAGCAGCCAGGCAACCTTCAGCAAGTAACTTTATCTCTTCCATACAGTGGCACTAGTTCTGGTGGTTGCAGAAATTCAGTGACTTAATACATTTGACGTGTAATACAGTCATTAGAAGTACAGCATCTGGCACACGGGAAGCTCTTAATCAGTGTTTGCAGTTACAACATAGAGTACCCATGCCCAGTACTTTTTTTTAGGCTCTAGGGACACAGCAGTGACTAAAACAAAGATGGGTCCTATACTCAAGAGAGCTTATGCTGTCAGTAGGGAAGCTGACAGCAAGCACATAAATAACTTGTCATAAGAAATGTAAAGCCAAGGGCACCTGGGTGACTCAGTGGGTATCTGCTTTCGATCCTGGGGCCCTGGGATTGAGCCCCACGTCAGGGTCTCTGCTCAGTGGGGAGTCTGCTTCTCCCTCTCCCTCTGCCCCGACCCAGTTCATGCTCTCTCTTGCTCGCTCTCTATCTTGAATGAATAAAATCTTAAAAAAAAAAAGAAAGAAAGAAAGAAAGAAAAGCCAAGTAAGAGTATGGAGTGCTGGGAAGGAGGTGCTGTCCTAGACTGGAGCGCAAGACGCCCCATAGGAAGAAGCAATGATGAACAGACCTAAATACGATGAAGGAGCAAGTTAGGGTCCGAGTGTTTTGGCCAGAGGGAACAGCAAGTGGTTATTCCTCTCTGGGCCTCAGTTTCCTTGTCTGCAAAATGAGCATCATGAAAATATCCCTCGTAGGACAGTTGTGAGGGTTAAGTATTTCCGTAGGAAGAGTACTTGGCTCAGTAGCTAAGATGATAGATGCTCAGTAAACATATAACCTGCAGCCTTCAGTTAGCATTGTGGGAAGTAGTGTGGCAAAGCGTAAGTCTAGAATGTTTTTGCCACAAGCTGTTATGTGACCAGGAATAAGTCTTTGCACTCTGAGGCTCAGTTTCTTCTCGAGAATGAGAACAAGAACAGGAAGTGCTGAGCCCACGGAGGCAGATAGACCTGGATTTGAAAACGGGATCTGCCACTTCCAAAATGTCATCCCACTGTACCTGGTGTCCTGCTCTGGAAGCTGGAGGTGACACCAGTGTTTACCTCCTGGTGAGATGCAGTAAGGATTGCTGGCTTCGTGCTCAGGAGAGGGGCGTGGGCACTTAGAGCACAGTTAAGTGGCGGTTTATTCGTGTGTGTGTGTACACATTTTCTGTAAGATTTATTTTATTTAATGGGGGGGGGGAAGGGCAGAGGGAGAGAGAGCTTCAAGCCGACTCTGCGCTGAGCACGGAGGCGGGGCTCGATCTCACGATCTGAGATCGTGAAACCAAGCTGAAACCAAGAGTCGGCCGCTCAACCAACTGCGCCACCAAGGCACCCCACACACACATTTTTTTTTAAAGGTGATTCTTTCCTTTTTCCCTAGCTGCTGTTTCTTGCCCCCACGTCAGCCTCCCACCTCTCTACCGTACCCAGCTTCCCACCCTAATATGTATCCTGCCACATTTGACTCTCACACACATCCAGGGGCTCCTCTGTGGTGTTAGCTAACAGCTTTTTTGAGGTCTGATTGACATGTCATCATATCATAAATTTAATTTTTTTTTAAAGATTTATATATTTGACAGAGGCAAAGTGAGAGAAGGAACACAAGCAGGGGGTGTGGGAGAGGGAGAAGCAGGCTCTCCGCTGAGCAGGGAGCCTGATGCAGGGCTCGATCCCAGGACCCTGGGATCATGACCTGAGCCAAAGGCAGACGCTTACCTACTGGGCCACCCAGGGGCCCAAATTTAATTGTTTTTAAGATTAAATCTTTCATGTGCTGCTCTTCTGCATCTTGTTTTTCACACTGTGTCAGTGGTCTGAGAACATCCCTGCAGGTCCTCTAAAGCATTCTTAACCCCCTTACTTACTGTATTAATTATGTTACTTTCTTGGGTGAGCAGTGCATGCAATTGAGACAAAATTCAAAAGAAACAAAAGCACCCAATGAAGAGCAAGTCTTTGCTCCCTGCCCGCCAGTGGCACTCCCCAGGAATCCCTCCACGGCGAATTCCGTAGGTCTGTCTCCTCACGTGACATCAGACCAACAGACGGAGGAGGGTGCTTTTCTTTATTTTTAAATCACTGCTAAGGGCACATCACACAGTTTTAGACCTTGGCTTTTTCACTTAATATATCTTGGAAATGTTTCTATATTGGTACGCTACTTCTTTTTTTTTTTTAACTTATTTTTCTCTGAATTGCTAATGTATTCGCAGGATTCCCAAAAACAGTAATAGCAGTCTGATGAAAACTTTCCATCCATCCTGTCCCCAGTCTACCCAGGTCACCCCACCGCCCCCCGTCTCTGAATGTCTTCCAGGATTCTGTATTGTACAAGCAAGTGGGCAGTATCGATGCTTCTCCTACCCGCTTTCTTCCCCTCAAAAGAATCACTTTCCTTGAGTACTTGGCATTTGTCACTCAGTAGCTTCTCGTGGATACTACTCCATAGCAAGGCACAGACCTTCCCTGCTCTTAACTATTTTCTGTTTTTCTTGCTACTCGGTAACATTTCCTTCCATCCTTCTGTCCCTTCGCCTGGCTTTAATTTTTCTTCGTAGCAAGTAACATAATCTGACAAGTGTTTCAGGTCAGTCTGTTGACTTGCTTAGCATTCTTCTCTCCTCACCAGAACGCAGACCCCATCAGGGCAGGGTTATCCTCTCTTTGCTTCTTTGCTTTATTCATTGCAAGTGCTTGTGGAGTGAGCCAATCCATCCTGTCCTCACGTGCGTCCACCTGGCACCCTGAGGAGACAGGGACCAAGCAGGACTGTAGTGGAGGCGTCATGTACCCACATAGGCCCCAGGGGCCTCTGGTTCCGCAGAGAGAAGCAGCTCCCCTGCTGATGCCTTCAGAAGTACTTGGAACTAAGAAACACAAGCAGACGCCTTTTGCTTACCTTTACCTTGGGCCAGGGCCCTGTTCTAAGTCTTTACAAGAATGCCGTATTGATTTAGCTTCACAGCAGCCCTTATGGGGGAGGCACTGCAAATGGCTCCATTTTAGAGAGCATGACATTGGGGCCCAGAGGGGTGAAGTTCTTTGCCCAAGCCTCAACCTGAGGACTGGCAGAGGTGGTATGGGAGCCCCAGCTGTCCTGGTCCTGGGTCTGTGGGTGCTGCTGGAAGAGGGGCGGACGGAAGGCTCCCCCCTCACTCCCAGTGCCTCCCCCTGCCCCAGGCACTGCAACATGGTGCTGGAGAATGTGAAGGAGATGTGGACCGAGGTCCCCAAGAGCGGCAAGGGCAAGAAGAAGTCCAAGCCAGTCAACAAGGACCGCTACATCTCCAAGATGTTCCTGCGCGGGGACTCGGTCATCGTGGTCCTGCGGAACCCGCTCATCGCCGGCAAGTAGGGGCCTCCTCTCCAGCATCAGAATTCCTGCACTCATCCTGTGAAGACCTGCCCTTTGCAATGGGAATAATAAAGTCCTGTGTTTTTTCTAGTGGCATCTGTCTGTTCTCAGAGCCTTGCGAGCAGGGCAGACTTGGGGAAGGGAGGCAGCTGGGTGTGGGGCCGGGTGCTGGGGTCAGGACCTCTCTGCCCCTCCCAGGCCACACTTTCCCCATCTGTGAAGCGAATGGGTTGGGTACAGAGAGCTCCCTTTCCTAATCTTTTCTAGCTTCTCTTCATCACTGTGTCTCTCTCTTGCGTCTCTCTCTCTTCCCTCCCTCTGTCCCTCTCTCAATAAGTGGAGGTCTAGCTCAGAACTTCTTGCAGTCTTTTTCTCCATTTGTTCAGTCAGGAAACAGTCCCCCAAGTGCCTCCTCTCTGCCAGGTCTGTGTTGCAGTGTTGCAATTCTGGGGGCCTGGCAGCACCCGGGGGAGCCCCGACTGGCCCTCACTGAGAGGAGGAGGAGGATCTAGTTAGAGTGGCCAGCACCCAAATACCGGTAGTGATCGCGGCTAACGCCTGCCGAGCTGCTAGGGTGCCAGGCCCTCGCCTCGGCGCTGATCAGACTTCCTCTCAGCCACTGTGAGCAGACACTGTTAATGGTGACCTCCATTTCCAGAGGAGGGAACTGAGGTACAAAGAGGGGCGAGCACTTCCCCGGGGGTACCCAGCCAGGAAGTGGGGTTGGTATAATTCAACTCCATCCTGCGCCAGAGCCTGGAGCTTAACCCTGAGCTCCACTGGCCTCAAGTTACAACTTCATTACCCCTGGGAGAAATTCTCTGACAGATGTGGGGAGATAGAGGTGGGAAAGGGGGAGGCTGACTTACTGGGGGGGGGGTAAGGAAGATCCTGGTCTTGCTCTGATGCGCACACATT
The DNA here is from genome assembly GCF_037043125.1 of Eumetopias jubatus. Lineage (NCBI taxonomy): Eukaryota > Metazoa > Chordata > Mammalia > Carnivora > Otariidae > Eumetopias > Eumetopias jubatus. The sequence continues at coordinate 55,259,134 of NW_028274816.1, read as the reverse complement.
GTGCTGTCCCCAACCCATGTCTCTCTGTTCTGTCTCTGCTTGCATCTCTTACTCTGTTCTCCAGATAAGACCAAACACCAGGTGGGTGCAGGAGTTTGCAGGCCTCAGATCAGGATAAAATGAGATGTCTGATACGCTGAGTTGCGGAAGACACACCCTGAGTTAGTCCATGAGTCCATTAGTGACAGAGCAAGGGACCCTGTAGGAGGAGAAGGCTTGACGCAGGACAACAGCTGTGAGGTTATAAAGGTGCACGTTTACTGAGTGGCCCACATCTAGCGGGAACAGTCATCTGGCGGGTAGATACTAGAGCCATCCCATCTTACAGATGAGATGGGCTGAGGCCCAGAGAGGGTAAGCGACTTGCCCAGGGTCACTCAGGAAATGATGGAGCCAAGTTACTTGTAATGTGGGAGCAGTGAGTGGTGCTGCTGCAGGAGATACTCCTGTCCCAGTCCCCGCCCCTGCAAGGATTCAATTCTTGTGCAGGAGCTAGGACAGCACAAGCCCTGGAATCAGTCCTGGCTTCAGATCCCTGCCCTGCCTCCCCCTTCTTGTTGACCTAGCCTCCCCAAGAAGTGGGAATTGGTTTTCCCTGCCCTGCGGGCTGGCAGCACAAATTCCAGCCTCAGGCACCCTGCTTGGCATCAGTCTGAATTTCCTCACGTCTTCACCCACCCCTGCCTAAGTGTTTGTAATCACCTCTTCCTTCATTGCGTGAAAGCGAAAGCAGAGAATGCAGGAAAAGCATGCACCGTGCACCAGGAACTACCTTAAGAATAACTCACCGGAATCTTGCAACCATAGGGTGTAGACACCGTCATTATACCCATTTTTCCAGAAGTGGGAACTGAAGCACAGAGAAGTCGGGAATTTCTCCCAAGTCACACAGCTAATAAGTAGCCAAACTAAGTTTGGACCAGGCTGGTTTCTGCAGTCTTACTCTTCCTACACTACCTTTTAGAGAAGCAGTCCTCAGAAAATGTTTGGCACACACACACATAATTTTAATTGCATACGCTGTAAATGGTTAAGTATTGGGAGATCACATGAACAGTCACAATAGGGATTTCTCTTAGGCATGGGGGCCAGTGGCGGCATAGCGCCCGTGTTCTTGTGGCAACACATGGCTGAAGAGATTGCAAGGCCACCACAGGCACGCAGCCCACCTCTCGTTTCTCCTGATGGCCTGGCCAAGAAGATGCTCCCCCCCCCCACCTCCCATACACAAAAGTACATGCTTGATTTACAAGGCCCCTGCCTTAGAGCACCGCCCCAACCCATGAGGGGGGCCCAGCACAACCCCATGCTTGAAGGACTCTACTCAGGGGCTATGGGGCACATGTGTCCAGGGGGCTGGGGACCCTAAGGAAAACCACACCCAGGTACTAACTGAATCTCAGTGTAGATCTGAGTTGGGGATGGATTTAGGAGTGAGAGTCTTGTGTGTGTACAGGTGGTCCAGATAGAGGCTGTCAGCCTCTCCCCAATTCTCCCAGTTCCTCTGAGTCCTGCCCTGAATGGCTCCTGTTTAGTCTACACACCAAGTCCTCCTTTCTGCCCCTCCCCCCCCCCGTGCTGCCCCACATTTCTCTTTTCCATCTCTCACCTCTCCTGTGAGCTCCAGGGCCTTTTCCTCAGCCTGACGTGTCCCAAGAGCACTCCTGGCTCTCCCCACCCTGAACCCCATCTCCCTCTCTTGCCACCACCCCAAACCTAGGAGTCTTCCTTGACTTCTCTTGCTGCACTTCCCTCGTGCGAAACGGCAAATCCTCAGTTCTACCTTTAGAAGAGCAGTGCCAGAATCCGACCACTTCCCACCCCTCCAACCACTTCACACCCCTCCGCAGCTGCCTGTCCTGCCCCCCGGTAATCTGTTCCATCACATGGCACCGTCTGTTCCTGTCTGTCCCTCAGGCACCGCCGAGCTTTTCTGCCCTTGCAGATGCTGTTCCTTCTGCCTAGAATCTTCTTCCCAAAGCGGTCTCCTTCACCTCTTGCAGGCATGGGCTTAAGTGTCACCTCCTGAGAGATGCCCTCCTGGACCACCCTAGGCTCCCTTCTAATTTTTCCACATTAGCCATTCCACAGTGTGTGTCTGACTTGATGTTCTGTCTTTGCTGCCCCCCCCCCCCCGCCAATTGTGAACTGTGAACTCTAGGAGAACAGGGACCTTGTTTCCCCCCGCCCACCGCACCCCAGTTGCTCCAGCACCCTCCACACTGGGCCTGGTACACAGTAGGCACTCAATAAATACGTGCGATCTCAAATGGACACAGGATCCCCGCTGCCTAGCAGTAACTTTCCGAGGCCCGGCTGGCCTCATCCCCAGGCCCTGGGAGAGTCCCCAAGGACAGGGCGCGGTCAGGGGCGACCCGGCAGGGGCCTGAGCTCGAGGGCAGGGTCCCGGAGGCGCGCTCGGGCGGCTGGCGCTGCTCTTCCCCGAGGCTGTGGCGCAGGCGACGGCGGTGCCAGCAGCGGCGGATCTCCGACTGCACCTGCAATGCGACGGGGCTCAGAACGTTCCCTGCGCTCCTGGCCGTTCCCTGCGCGGCCGCCAGAGGGCGCGGGCGGCGAGCCGGGGCTGTCCCTACCTCCTTGTTGATGAAGCAGTACAGGACGCTGACCAGGAAGCCCTGCCAGGAGGAGGCGCGGGGGTTAAATCGAGAGTGGGGGCAGGATCGCAGACACCCCCGGAGTGAGCTTGGACCCTTAGCACGTCCCAAACCACCTCGGCTGCCGCTACCCTGGTCCTAGACCATTTCAATCACCCTCTCCCTGGCCCCCCCTTTGCCCTCCCAGGTTTGCTGAGCAATAAGAGGGCTAACAGGGAACCCTGGAGGTGGGCTGCCTAGATATGAGAACCGCTTCCCCACTTCCTGACCCACTTGGGCAAGGGCTTATCCCCTCTGTGCCTCAGTTTCTTCCTCTGGAAAATGGGGCCATAGTAGAGTAGTGGTTGTGAGAATTGACGTACTATGCAAGAAGCTGGAGTGCCTGGCACATAGCGTTAAACTTTATTCTTAAGCTTGTTATAAATTTGTTATATATATTACATATTATTAATAAATTAATTTTAAGAATTATCTATGTAAGTATACATTTTACGTATAAACTTTTATAAAAATAATTACTAATAAATTACTTAATAATACAAATCAGTTATTTATGTTAAAATCTTACAAATCTTATTAATTTCCATGATCTTGTTAAAAATCTAACTCGGGGGGCGCCTGGGTGGCTCAGTTGGTTGGGCGACTGCCCTCGGCTCGGGTCATGGTCCCGGGGTCCTGGGATCGAGTCCCGCATCGGGCTCCCTGCTTGGCGGGAAGCCTGCTTCTCCCTCTCCCACTCCCCCTGCTTGTGTTCCCTCTCTCGCTGTCTCTCTGTCAAATAAATAAATAAAATCTTAAAAAAGAAGTGGATTGTGCCTGAACAGAATTTATAAAAAAAAAAAAAAATCTAACTCGGGGCGCCTGGGTGGCTCAGTCGTTAAGCGTCTGCCTCAGCTCGGGTCATGATCCCAGGGAAGCTGGGATCTCCCTCTCCCACACCCCCTGCTGTGTTCCCTCTCTCGCTGTCAAATAAATAAATAAAATCTTTAAAAAAAGTTAACTCTGATCACGTCCCTCTGCTCCCGTGGCTCCCAGCTCCCTCAGGGAAAAGCCAAGGTACTCACTTGGCCCAAGGATCTGCCCAGGTACCTCACCTCTCTGTCCTATCTCCCACTTGCTTCCTCTGGCTCCCACCGCCTAAAGCATGTTGGATATCAGGGATCTTGCACTTGATATTTCTCTTCCTGGAACACTTTCCCCAAGTATCTGCCTGGCTTGTTCCCTCACCACCATGTCTCTGCTCCAGTGTCTTCTCAGTGAGGCCTTTACCCACCGTCTATAGCTCTATATTTTGTCTGCTCTCTTCCCCCCCACCCCCCGCCGCCAGCTTCTAGGCACATCTCTCCATCTGACACTCTGTTCATTTTATTTACATACCATGTTTAGCATCTGTCTCTCCCACTAGAGGGTAGGGGCAATTTGGTTCTTGGCCCAGAATAGTGCTTGGTACGCAGTAAGGGCTCAGTACATTTCTGCTGAATTTAATGAATGAACAGCCTTGTGAAGTGAGATTAGTATTGTTCCCACTTAGAGATGAGGAAACTGAGGCCCGACAAGGAAAAGCAGTATGGTGACTAGGGTTTGGCAGGCAAGTGCAGAGTTGGCCTTAAATTTTGGAGTGCCTCCTTACATTCTGCACTGTAAGCACCTCATCTACCTCACCCTAGGTGAAGGCTACAGAGCTGCAAAGTGGCAGAACCTGAACTTGGCCCTAGCCCTACCCGGGCTGCAAAGCCCTCCATCTTCACCAGGAGGCAGTCTGCTGAGGCTGCCTGGTCTGTTCCCTTGCTCCCTGCTGCCTCCCCAGCTCAGGACAGAGCTAGCTCAGTGTTGTGCGCAGAAATGTATGAATGAACATGTGAACATGTTCACACCCCATTCAGTGGCCGCATCAGTGGACAATTGTAGACCCCCTGCCCCTCTGGGGAAGAGGGCCCCAGGACGAAGGGTGTAGCCCTTGCACCCCGCCTTAGCGCCTTAGCACCTGGAATGAGCTGAGGAAGATCTCAAAGCCGAGCTTGATGAAGCGCAGGGCACCCCGGGCCTGTTCCTCTGTTACCGGAGCAAACACCACCTCGTGGACGCCCAGCAGGGGCACCAGCGTCAGCGTGGAGCGAGCCAGCCTGGGGGTAGAGGGTGGCAGTGGTCCCGCAGCCCCAGGTCCTCCATTTTGCACCCTGCCCCTTTCCCTCCATCCCGGCCCGGCTCCCTCACCTCAGGCGGTAGTCCGGGCAGCGCAGCTGTCGCGTCCTCAGCTTGGACACAAGGATGCCAAGAATGCGAATAAAGATGAGAAAATTAATCTGCAGGGAGAGACAGAGGCTGAGCCAGCCCCATCCTGTCCTGGGGGACAGGGTGGCGCCCCGTTTCCCAGGGTGGGAAATTCCAGAGGGTGGCCTGGAGGACTCAGGGTTGGCCGTACCAAGATGGTCATGAGGATAGGGGTGCGTATGATCCACCAAATGGCCTTGACATCATTCCGCTCCCAGCACCTGAGGGGAGGGGGAGTAGAGCTAAGAGAAAAACCCCTGGACCCAGAGGATCACGCACCCTCTCTCGCCAGCTCCGCCCACTCTCCTTAATGCCACACCCACGTCCCTTTAAAGCCCCCCTGCTACTATCCAGGCCCCGCTCCCATCCCGTCCCCTTCAGGACACAATCTTTCCTAGCTCCCCATTCCTTTAGATCCCACCCACCCCTTCCCAGCCCCTACGTGCCCTCCGAACCTCCCCACCTTTCCATCACACCCCGCCCGAGTCCCTCAAAGCTCCGCCCGCCTCCCAGGCCCCACCCCAGACCCCAAGACTCACTGCGTGTTCTCGTACAGGTACCTGACGATCACCCAGGGAATGACGAAAAACGCGGGGGCCCCTGTGCAGACCCCGACCCCGCCCCCCACCCCGCCGCAGCTGTCAGCGCGCGCACGGGCCCCTCCAGGCCCAAGACCCGCGGAATCTCCCCCGCCGCCGCCGGGGTGGGGAGGCAGAAGCCCAGAGAGGGGAGGAGACCCCCTGAGGTAGACCAGCAGGGGAGTCGAGGGAGTGGAGGCGCGCCGGATTGGGCAGGGGACAGGGTCGGGGCTCACCCCAGCCGAGAAGCAGGTAGCAGCGGAAGTGGCCCCCCTCGGAACCTCCCACAAGCACCAGGAGACTGTGTAGGTAGACACCCTCCACCAGCAGCCAAGTGTAGTTGGCACCCACGCAGTACTGGGTCACGATCTGGGCCGTGCGGCAGGCAGCTAGGTCCTAGGGGGTGGCCGGACAGGGGGAGGGGGCAGTCAGGGCCTCCAGGGTGTCCCCAGGCCGTCCTTCTCCACCTGGTCGTCCATCCACCTCCATTTCCTGCCGTCCACTGTTCACTTCCCGCTCTGCATCACCAGAGGATGTTATCTGTGATTGATTTCTCTCTTCTATTCTCTTCCCTCTGTGAGCTGTCCCGCTTTTACCTCTTTAACAATTGGTGTCTTCCGTCTTGCTATCAGTTTCCCCCACCCCAGGGCCCCCAAATATGGCCTCTCCCACCCCATCGCCTTCTAAAAATTAAACTCAACTACTTCACCTGTCAAAAAGTTTCTCCCACCCCGTCACCCTTGTCCGGCTAGCACAGGGACTCCCCCACCCCATAGCTTCTTCACAATCTACATGGCCCAACTGGCTACCTGCAAGTTTTTCTCACCTGGGCCCCCAGCCTCTAGCCTCCCCTGCCTTTGTTTCACAGTAACAACAAATTGGTATCTATCAAATCCCCTCCCATCCTGCCATGCCCCACCTCCAGCAGGGGACTCTCTCATTGGTGGAAAAGTCCAGGGACGGGTGAGATAATGAGAACTAAGCAAGAGAAAAATCTCACATAGGAGGTGATGGGGTGGGTGATGGAGGAGGCTGAGTTGGGAGGGCCCCTCTCCAAATGTGTTTGAAGAGGTCAAGAGAGAGAAACTGTTGATAAGTGTAGAAAGTAGTAAATGGACTGGGAACTTCTTGGCCCCACCAGAGGAGGCAGAATCCCAATTTGAGAAAGAGAGGGATGCTGCTCACCGGGTTCCACAGGACAGGGGCCTGGTCCCCAGGGTAGGGGCCAGGTGGAGGTAGCAGACGGTCTCGGGTGAGGATGGCCGCCGCCCGCAGCATGGAAGACGTGAACAGGTTGATGTGGATGTAGTTTCGAGTGCAGCGCAGCCTCCTAGGGGATTTGGGATGCAGTCTGGGGACCCCTGGACACCTGCCCTCAGCCACACAGAGCCCCTTAATTCACCTCCCTGCCCTTCCCACAGAACCACCATTAGATGCTTGTCACTAGTGGAGCCTGACCACCCCATCTTACTGGGCAAACTGAGGCCCAGGCTCTGCAGCTGTGACTCAAGGCTAGAGGTCTCACCTGAAGAAACTTAAGATGAGCAGGGCTAGCAGCAGTGTGGCCAGGGACAGGGAGTAGCCCACTGTGTACATGACCTGCATCCGCTCCAAAATCAGCTTTTGATCCTAGGTCGGGGTAGGGAGGTGCAGGAGGGTAGGAGGACACAGGAACAGAGTTCAGTGCTTCCCCTCCCCAGGACCAGAAAGGGACCCTGCTTTTTGTTCCTGCCCAGCATCCCAGTTTTCTCTTGGGGATCCAACTACCCTTGCTTGACTGGGGCCAACTGGCTGATTCCACCCCTCAGTCCAGGGCCGAGCATGTGACCTGCCAGTCAGAGCATTCTATATAACCCCCTACGCACACAGAGACACACATACACAGTGATTAGTGCAGGGTGGAGGCATGGCCCAAGGTATCAGTCCTGGGACATTACGTTAGAGCTATTAAGAACAAAGTTCAGTCTCCCCCACAGTCTTGCTTGATTGGTACGATGTGAGCCTGGTGCTAATTAACAAGGACCACACTTTCCATCCCACAGAAAAGATGAGCCCAGCACAGAGAAAAACAAAGTCATGTTTGGTGAGAGACAAAAAGACTCCCAACAACATCATTTGAGCACCTAGATCCAGCTGTGCCTGTAGCTGTTACCTTATACTTTTCAATCACAGAAGCCAATACATTTCTCTTTCTTTCTCCACCCAACAAGTTTAAGTTGGGTTTTATCACTTGGACCCTAGAGTCTTGAATAGCACAAGGGGTTTCAGGCTCGGCCTGAGGTGGCTGCCTTTTCATCTCTCCCTGCACATCCTGACCTGAATCCCTCACTGCTTCTTACCTGAAAGGCCCCATTCTTTTCTGGGTTCTCACACTGTGAATGATCTCTCCAAGGTCCCCATTGGCCATCACTGCCACACTGGCGGAGGACAAAGCCTGTAGCCACTGTGGGGGAAACAAAGGAGGGGATCAGAGGCACAGAGAAAGAGGCACAGAGAATGAAACAGAAAGACAAAAGTAAGACAAAGGCAGGGGTGCCTGGGCGGCTCAGTTGTTAAGCGTCTGCCTTTGGCTCAGGTCATGATCCTAGGGTCCTGGGATTCAGTCCCGAAACGGGCTCCCTGCTGTGCGGGAAGCCTGCTTCTCTCTCTCCCACTCCCCCTGCTTGTGTTCCTGCTCTCGCTAACTCTTTCTCTGTCAAATAAATAAATAAAATCTTTAAAAAAAAATAAGACAAAGGCAGAGATAGCCAAAGTGATGTGAGGATAATAAACCCTTATGTGTATTAATTAAATTAATATTCATAACAAGCCTATAAAAATGGTACTATTATCAACCCCATCTTACAGAAGAGGAAGCTGAGGCATAAAGAAGTTAAATAAGTTGCTCTAGGCCAAATAGCTAGTTAGGCCAAATAGACAGGAAGACCAAGACGCCCGGAGGAAATAAGAACCCTGTGGTCCTCAGAGAGATACAGAAACAGAAGAGAGGCATTACGTGACAGAGCCAGGGTTGGTCAGGCAGGAGGAGACAGCCAGACGGACAGAGAGGAGCAGGAGATCAAGTGTGGGATCAAGATCAAGCGAACTCTGGGGAGTGTTGTCTGGGGCAGGGCTAGGAGCTATTTTTGTCAGGGGAGGGCCCGGGGTCCAGGGGGCACCTCACCATGACGGTGCCAGGGCAGGTACCAGGGGCAGGACGCACGGGCAGTGTCGTTGGGGGCAGCGTAGTCCCAGCAGACGTACATATCGAAGGACGCGTTACAGGCGAGGCCTGGGGTGGGCGTGGGGGCCAGACATCGGGTGGACAGACCGCACACAGCCCAAGGCTTCTGCGTAAGCGCTGCTCTGGCCCCGCCCACCGGGGGTGGTCCAGTCCCCGGCTCTGCCACAGCCCCTCCCAAGGGCCAGACCCCAGGCCCCGCCCTTCAGGCTCCACCCACCTGATGCAGCCCCGCCCTTTCGAGCTTCTGCAGGGGCCTCTCCCACTAATCCGAGTTGCGCCCCAGTTTCCCCCACCCCCCCACCGCGCACTCAGGTCTAAGTCCGTCCCACCGAGGCCAAGCATCACCCAGGCCTCTCCGACACAGCCCACCTCTACCCCAGACTTCCTCAGGCCCCGTCCGTCAGTCCTAGCCCCGCCTCAAGCACACCCCTCTCAGCCCTAGTCCTTCCCGTGCCCCCAGGCCCCGCCCCCCAGTCGCACCTGCCGGGGGGTCCAAGGCCTCCAGTGTCTCTTGGCACTCTCTGCGGTACCTTTCCCAGCGCTGGTACAGCTCCTCCGCCGTCTGCCCTTCAGAGCCTGTCTATGGAAAGAGAGGAGGGAGGACCCTCCCCACACACACACACCCCGACCGATCCCCGCTCCCAGGCAGCACGGTTCGTGTGGGTGAGAAACACCCTACAGAGACTTGAAGAGGCTGCCCTGTTTTGTCCGGGAGTCTTGGGTAACTTAGAAACCTCTTCTAGGTCTCAAGGAGTGCCTAGACGAGGGGAGTTGCTGTGGGGGGGCTGAAAACCTTCAGGAAAATTAGGGGAAGGAGTGGCTGGAAATCATCAGGAGGATTTGAGAGGGAAAGAAGCGAGACTGGAAACAACTCGAATCTAGACAGGCGGGGCAGTCTTAAAACTCTCTCTGCGGCGGGGGAAGCCTTAAAACTGTCCCCAGACCTCCCTCCTAGCCTTGAACCCCTGTGGCTCCTGGGGTCCTCACCTCCGCCCTCCGGAGCAGCGGACCCCACCACGAGAGCAGCAGTAGCAGCCGCCAAGGCGGACAGTTCGGCATCGTGAGGGCGGCAGGGCATGGGGGGCGAAGAGTCTGGTCTAGTAGAGGCAGTCCGGCCTGGAGGGTCAGGGCGCAGAGTCAGGGAGCCTCGGCCCTCCGCCTCCAGCCCCGGGCGCCACCCGCTCTGAGATTCAAACAGGCGGACTAGGAGGCAGTGGCCCCCCTCCGCCCCCACGAGTAATGACTTGTGGGGTGGGGGGAGAGTGGGCGAGGCCGAGATCCAGCACGTGATTCCCAGGCCCGCCCCCAACTGTTGCTGGGGCAGCGGCGGTGGAAGGGGGGTGTTTGCTGAGGGCGCGGTTGCCCTTAGAGCTGCTCTGGGCGGAGGCGCTAATGTCACCCGGAGTCTAGACCTAGAGATTCTGGGGAATCTGGGGACTGCCTTGGAGAGGTAAGCGTCAGGCACGGAGCTTGAAATGACCCTCAGAGTTCCCATGTTACCGGCCCAGAGGGTCTTCAAATGGCAAATAGGATCCCGACCTTAAAAAACTTGCCCGCTGTGAATGAAGCCCAGAGTCAATGGAACAACCCTCTCCCTAGGGACCAGAGAGGAGTCAGACCCTGTGCTTAGGTTTGCAGGGGCCCAGATGCCTGAAAATGGGTCTAACCCCAATCCCTCCCCCCACAGCACCGTGTGGGGAAAGGGGGAAGCAGGGAAGATCTCAGATGGAGCCCCAGAAATGAAACAGAAATATAGAGACTGAGAGACATACAGACGAAGCAGAATGAGACACACAGCAAGAGACCAGAGAGGAAAAGACAGATAAAAATGTGGGCTAGGAGACAAAGAGGGGACAGAGACATGGAGAGAGACACAAAGAATGGGGCAAGGAGAGAGAAAGGGACAGAAACAGAGCCATCCAGAGGCTAAACAGAGATCGGGAGACATGGAGACAGAGCTATGGAGAGACAGGCAGACAGGAGGCTAGAGAGCGAGGGCACAGAGAGACAAAGAGACAAAGAGACAAAGGCATGAGCTAAGAAACAGAGAAAGAGGGACCCAGAGGCTTGAGTGGGACATGGGGGCAGGGGAATGGGCTGGGATTGGGAAAGCCCTCACCTGTCCCCAGATCTGCTCTCGATCACTCACTCCAGCGGCTGTTGCCTCCACGGCCTCCGCCTGGGCTCTGGAAGAGGTGACAGCCTGGGGTAGTGGGAGAGGGCGGGGCCAGGGAGCAGAAGGGGGAGCTCTGGGGCAGAGACCCGGCGGGGGGGGGGGGGCGGCCAGTGGTGCGTGAGGATCAGAGTCACCCACGGTCACGTGGAAGAGCAGTCACGGAGCCGGGGTCACAGGCTCTCACACGGTCCCACGCATCCCACCCAGCCGTGGCACACAGCCGCAGTCACACTCCTCGCACAGGCTGACAGTCATCCACAGTGACACAGCCGTGGGCCCGGACGGCAGGCAACTCCACTCACAGAGCAACACAATCACGGCTTCCCACAGTTCTCGTGATGCCGTGTCGGCCATCCAGTCACTAGGTCTCATCTCCCCACCGGCCTGTGGTCACCCCTGGGTCCCCAGCGTCACTCAGCACCGGCTTGGGCATTGAGCAGAGGCTGGAAGAATGACCGTCGATGACATGCACACGCTGATATGCAGTCCCTCATGCAGTCATGTAACCCCTGACCTACCACCACCTGCGGGGCCACACACAAGGTCACGCAACCATACCCATCCACACTCTCACAGTTCACACGGTCGCCAGAGCCCACAGTCACACCCCGACAGCACACCTTCCCCAAATGTCAATAAGGCACACGCTCTCAGGGTGTCATGTCGTCACGCCGTCACCCTTACGCGGTCACACCCAGTGCCATGGTGGTAGGGACACACGACTCTTCTCCCCATCCTCACCCACACTCACGAGTCCCCGAGTCACACACACATCACATGCCACGGCGTCCCTCACAGCCCCACGGACGCACAGAGGACCACACACCGTCATGCCGCAATCACGCACGAACCCGCGGCCTCACAGGGTCTCGCAGTCACGGGCACCACTGAATCACACACCTTCCCGCAGTCTCCACTTCTAGTCTCTTTCTTTGCTCTAAAATATGGGAAACGGGGAGTGTCTGTACATCAGGGGGAAAGCCTTAGTCTCGGTTCTCGATGTTCTCATCCCCCAGTAATACAAACCACGGATTCATGCACATTAGTCAACTTGTAACACTCAGGAGCATATGCTCCCCTGGGACCTAGGGGATAAGTGGGGCAGAGGTGAATGTGCCCACTTGGCAGAGGAGAAACTGAGGCCCCGAGGCCCCTGCAGGGGCAGGGAGACTGGGGGATGCAAGGTCCAGCACCAGGAGCTGGAAGGAGACAAGTCTGGGAGGGGGGTAACGGGGGGGGGGGGGGGGGTCCTGGCTCCCTGGCCTCCAGCTGGCCTCCCTGCTCTCTGCCCCAAATTCCTGGCGCCCTCTGGGTCCTGGGAAAGGCTCGGTTCATGGAGTGGAGAGGGAGAGGGGTCTGAGATAGCACAGCACCTCGGGGAGAGGCTGGGCTTGGGAGGGAGTCTCTCCTTGGCCCCAAGAGAGCCTGGGGGGCCACTCAGCTAGGGCTGGGAAGGTGGGGGGAGTCTGGGAAGGGGGAGGGGAGAGACTGGGGAAGGGGGAAAGCAGTGGAGAGGAATTGAGGTGGTGAGAGAGACAGGAAGAGAAACCAAGGGCCCAGAGAGACCAGAGACAGACAGGAAGAGATGGAGACGAGAGAGAGACCAAGAGAGACAGAGAGGAAGAGATCAAAAGAGACAGAGACATAGAAGTACACAGAGAGAGAGAGTGACAGAGAGAGACAGACAGAGGGAGAGATTGAAAGAGACAGAGACATAGAAGAACACAGAGAGAGAGAGAGAGAGAGGAAGAGATCTGAAGAGACAGAGAAAGATACACAGAGAGACAGAGAGAGAGAGAGACAGAGATAATGAGAGAGAGAGAGACAGAGAGATAGGGGAGGAGGGTGGGGACAGAGCACAGGCCACGTTAAGAGAAAGACAAGGGGGATGGAGGGAGAGAAAGCCTGAACAACAGGCGCTGAGGAGAGGCGAGCTAGCCAGGACTCCGCTGTGGCTCAGAGGTCCTCACCCGTCCCTGCGGGGGACCCCCGGGGTCAGAACCCAGCACAAGGTGCACAGGAGGGTGGTGCCTGGGTCCCTCATGGCCCTCTGCACACCGAAGCCCTCTCCTGGGTCCTCTGCAGTCTCCCAGGGTCTGGGGAGGGGGCGGCAGGGACGCGCGCGCGCACACACACACACACAGCCCTCTCTGAATCCCGGACCTCGGTTCTCTGGGTCTCTCTCTCTCTCTTTCCCATCTTTTATTTTTTTTAAGATTTCATTTATTTATTTGACAGAGAGAGAGAGACAGTAAGAGAGGGAACACAGCAAGGGGGAGTGCGGAGGGAGAAGCAGGCTTCCCGCGGAGCAGGGAGCCCGATGTGGGGCGGGGGGGGGGGGGGGGGGTCGATCCCAGGACCCTGGGATCATGACCTGAGTTGAAGGCAGACGCTTAACGACTGAGCCACCCAGGCGCCCCTCTCTTTCCCATCTTTAACCTTTCCCCTTTCTCTTCCCCTTGTCATCTGTCAGCGCTCAGGGTGTCTGTCTCTGTTTCTCTCTCTCCATTGCCTCGGGTCCTGGGTCTTTGCGGGGCGCTGTTGTCGCCCCACCCCCCAGCAAGGAGCAGGCAGTGCCCCCCAAGGGAAGGAGCTGGAAGGCCTGTGCCTGCCCCGCTGGCGCTGTGGCCAAGCCGAGCCTGTGGGGAGCAGGCAGGGGGCCTGGAGTGCCAGCAGATGGTACAGGAGAAATGAGGCAGAGAGAGATGGGGAGAGGGGGCACCCCATGGGGACCGAGGCCAGAAATGGAAGGCTGAGGTGGCCCCCCTGAGATTCAGGACTGAAGATAGATGAGGCCTGAAAGACAGAGACCCACAGAGACATACACTTCGCGCGCACACACAAATAGGATCCAGAGAAAGCAGGAACCCAGAGACAGAAAAGAGGCAGAGATCCAGAGACAGGGGCCTCAAGAGACAAACACAAACATGGGATCCAAGCGAGAGACAGAGACAAAGACCCAAAGAGAGACCAAGACGTAGAGACATGAAACCCAAAGAGAGACAGAGACATGGAGAAGCATAGAGCCGGGAAACAGGAAAGAACAGAGACAGAGAACCACAGAGATGAGACCAGAGAGACAGAGACCCAGAGACAGGTATCCAGAGAAGGAGACAGACACAGGGATGAAGAGATGGTCCAGAGAGAGAGATTTGGAATGCAGACAGATGGGGATGGGGGTAAACTCTTCCAAAGACACAATCAGTGAGAGATGAGGCAGAGATGCCCAGCACCCCTCGCCCTCTTCCGGGAGAGAGGGGGTGCTCCCCCCACACCCTGCAGCTCGTTTCCATAGCAACCTCCCCAGATCCTGAGGGCAAATATTGTCCTGGCTAGAAGCAGCGGGGCTGTGTTGACATAATCTCCTGCTGGTGGGGTGGGGGCTCCAGGGGCCCAAGAGGCCGGGCTGGGGGCAGGAGAGCAGAGGGGCTCTCAACCAGGGCCCCACAGATAGCTCCAACTTCCCCCCCCCCCCACCTCACCAAAGCAAGGTGTAAACCTCGTCGCCCTGGAAAAAGGAGCTGAGATTCAAACCTGTAGCTCTCGCTGCCCCCTGGTGGTGGTGGGCCAGCCCCGAAGCTCCTTTCCTAGCATCAAGAAGAGCAGGCTGGTCTGGGCATTTTCCTCCAGGTTTCTAGAATCTTCCCCCACAGCTCCTGCTCTGGTCCAGGGCCCCTCTCTCCCCAGTCATACCCCCCTTTTTTCCCACCTGCAACCCCCCCTCCCATAGGACAGCTAGGCAGCCAGAGTGATGATGCTAAAGCACAAACTGCCCCCATCCCTCTCTAGCTTAGAACCTGCCATGGCTCCCCAGTGCCCTCAGGAGCAAGCTCGGGCTCCCCTCCACAGCCTCCAAGACCCTTGCTGAGCTCCCCAGCCTTCTCTTTGAGAAGTCCCAGCTCTTCAGACCCTTCCCGGGCCCTCATCCTTTGTTCTAGCAGTATTCTCTGCCTCAAGTGCCTCCACCCAATTTTTGTTTTGTTTCCCAAGCCTGCCTCAAAGTTAGCTCACTCACTCATTCATCCATTCAACCAATAACTATTTCCTCTCCCGGACGGACTCTGAGCTCTGTGAGGACAGGATCCGGGCTCTCTCAGTGGCTTGTGGGACCCCAGCATCGCCCAGAGCAGGGTTCGGCCCAGAGCAGGGTTCTATTCATTTCACTGGGTACTTATTATGTATCAGGCCCTGGATTCAGCAATGCTGGGGATCCCAGGGGCCCAGCCCTCCTGCCCAGCCCAGTCATAGACCCAAATAGAGAGACAGACTAACAGAAGGAGAGGGAGAGAGAGAAACACAAAGAAAGAAGAAAGAATCAGGAAGACAGGGGAAATAAAGCTGATGGAAAAACAGAATGTAGGATCAGAAGTAGGAGTAGCAGAGAAGGGAGGTCACTTGCTCAAGGTGACATAGCTCATAAGTGATGTAACCCATTTCCAGAGACATAAAGGGAGACAGAGAGAGAAGAGAGAAAAGTGGCTCAGAGAAGGAAACCTAGAGGCAGAGAGGAAAGATGAAGCCAGACTGGGAGTCCTGCCCCGCACCCCCAGGGCAGAGCTCCCTTCTCCCCATTCCCCTCCTCCCCACTTCCAGGCTTTTGACATCTCCCTGCAAAAGCACTTGTAATAAAACTAGCTCCATTAGCTGTACCCAAAAGCCACTGTGCTGAGCACTTGACAGGCCTGAGCTCACTGAACCTGCTCTTCTCCCCTGGGAAGTGGGTGCTGGAATGGCTCCCATTTTGCAGAGAAGCAAGCTATTGGGCCAAGGTCACTGAGCTCACATGGATCCTGACCCCTGGAGGGCAAGGACTGACTCATCTTTGTGTGTCACCCCCTCCCACCCCCCAAATACACACACACACACACACACACACACAAGCACACAACTCACCTGGCTGAACTCCTCTCCCTGTGGCTTCACACCGCTCCTCCAACACACGGAGCTTGCAGGATCTGGACTCTTTGTTTCTATCAATAACACAGCCAGCTGTGATCATAGAATGATAATGGCCCACATCTACTTTGCCCATTACTTTGAACTCATTATTGACCTTGGTGCCTTTCACAGTAGGTGTTCCCTAAGAAATGGATGGGAGCTGCTAGCATTTACAGGTTTCTATGTGTGCCAGGTACTGTACTCATGTGTGAGTTACATCTGTGGCCTCACTGGGGCTCACGGAGGATACAGTAACAAACTACAAACATCTTCCCACATCTTAGAGGCCCTACAGGATCTGGTGGGTCCATCGCCTCCCTGACCTCATCTACCTCCTGCTCTCCTCTCCCTCTTCAGGCTTCTTGTTGCCCCAGGAATATGCCACACTCATATCTATCTCAGGATCTTTGCACCTACTGATTTCTCTACGTAGAAAGCTTCCCCTCCCCAACTTCATGCATGATTGCTTCCTTGTCATTCACATTTCAGCTCAAATGTCACCTCCTCAGAGAGACCTTCCCTTACCGGCTCCGTGCCTTTTTCTTCATCTGTAAAACGGTGGTGAAAATAGGGCTCGTGGTGAAGATAACTGAGTGTTTGGCATGTAGTAGGTGCTCAATAAATGTTAGTTATTATTAGTTAATTGTTTTGTGTATGGTGGCGTACCTCGTCCATCACCCTGCAAGATCAATGAGAACAAATCTGGCACTGACTTGGTTACTACTGAAACTCCAGCACCTAGCACAGAGCTTGACACACTGTAGATGCTCAGGAAACATTTTTGTTACCCCTTTCTAAATCAGTAAACATTTTTTTTTAAAGCTTTTACTTATTTATTTGACAGAGAGAGAGCAGGAAAGCACAAGCAGGGGGAGTGGCAGAGGGAGAGGGAGAAGCAGGCTCCCCGCTGAGCAGGGAGCCTGATGCAGGGCTGGATCCCAGTACTCTGGGATCATGACCTGAGCCAAAGGCAGGTGCTTAACAACTGAGCCGCCCTGGCGCCCCAGTAAACATTTTTGAATGAATGAGAGACTTAGGCACACTATGACCGCCCATGTTTCAAACGTGGAAACTGAGGCTCAGGGTCACAACCAGAAACTGGTGCAGTCAAGATTTAAACTCAGGTCCATCCGTTTCCAAAGCCCAGGGCTTTCACGGTCTGCTTGGTGTGTCCTGTAAGTCTCTTCCCGCTTTGGGCTCACTTCTCCTTCCTATACAACATGGTCTGGTCAAGACTAGGGTGCTGACCGTCAGTGGGGACTGGGCGAAGGTGATCCCACTATTCTTTAAATCCATTGTCAGGTTTTCTCTCCTCCCTCCTCCCCCAACATCAGAGCCGGCTCCGACTGACACCGCCAGCCTTCCCCGCCTCACAGCTGGGCCTATGTCAAAACCCGGACTGGATATTGAAGTTGCGGGAGATGAGGACTGTTGGAGAGGAACGAAGGGACCGCGGATAAAAAAGAGGAAGGAGGGCGCCAGGGTGGCTCAGACGGTTAAGCGTCTGCCTTCGGCTCAGGTCATGATCCCAGCTCCTGGGATCGAGTCCCACATCGGGTTCCCTGTTAGGCAGGGAGCCTGCCTCTCTCTCTCTCTCTCTCTCTCTCTCTCTCTCTGACTCTCATGAATAAATAAATAAAAAACATTAAAAAAAAAAGAGAGGAAGGAAAGGCTGGGGAGCGATATCAGACTTAAATCCGGGGGTGGAGCTAACCCTAAAAGAAGGCAAGGTCAAGGGCTCTGGGCGAAGTACCATAGCTCTCGGATACCTTGCGGGCGCCAAAGGCTCTGCCGGCAGGAACAGAACTTTAGCTCCCGCAGGATTCCGGAGGTGGGGCTAAGGGCCTGGGGGCGGCCCTCCATCTAATAAACAAGGACTCTAAAGAATTGGAGTTCGAGGGCGGAGCTAGTGGATATCTAGGCGGATTTGAGGCTCTAGGGTCGGGCCCTGGTCCTGCGAGGGGGCTTTTGGGAAATTCAGTAAAAGATTAAGGAGAAGATTTGGGGGTTTTGGGGAGTGTCTTCTCCACCCTCTCTTCCTCTCAGAGCCCGGGGCTACGCTTCAGGCTGAAAAAGCGGGGAAGGCCCGGCCCCTTCCAATCCTTCTGCATCCCTATTGGCTGAGGGGCCTGGGCGACAGGCTCTCATTGGTCCTAAACTGGCGAGGAGGGGATCTAGGGAGAATACGCGCCGGTTGTGGGCGGGAGCAGACTGTACCTAGGGGGATCTAGGCTCAACCAATCCCGGTTCAAGGATTGCGTTGGGGGGCCTGGCAGGGGGTGTCCCGACCCCCCTTTCTCGCCATCCTGGGGGATGACCCCGGTGCCAGGCCCGGCGCCGGCCGCCTGATGCCGGGCGGGCCGAGCCGGGGATGCTGGAACGAAGGGCGTTGCTATGGCAACGGGAGGCAGGGCCTGGAGGGGGGGACCGAGCCCGGGCTGGGGCCGGGGGGCCGGCGGTGGCTGTGGCGGGGCGATGGCGGAGCGCGGCCCGGCCTTCTGCGGCCTCTACGACACGTCCTCGCTTCTTCAGTACTGCAACGGTGAGACCCCTCCTCAGTTCCGACCCTGGCTCCGCCCAGGACCCATTTCCTCCTGCCCCAACCTCCTCCTTCCAAGTCCCCCCATCCTCGCCCCTTGCGGAAGATCCTCCCTTCTCCGCCCCCCTCCCCAGGAGGACCCTGACCCCAGAGCAAGGTCCCTGATTCCCAAAGCCCTGATCCCAGTCCCCCACTTGCCTCGACTCTCCCCTTCTCCCGAAGTGACTGGATGAGGAGGAGGGGGCAGAACCTTCAGGAGCTTGGGGTCGAGGGGCCAGGCCTGAAGGTCTGGAACTCTGCCCTTTTCCCCCCTCAATCCTCTGGGACCCTCCCCCTTCTCCCTGGCAGAAGGACTGACAGACTAGGGGGAGGTGGGATTTGGTATAGGCTTGTGGGCTGGGTGTGGGAGCAGGTAGGATGACCAGAAGATTTAGCCTCCACTGTACCCCCAAATCCTCAGGCCCCACCATTCCTACCTGTTAGGACTCATCCCTTCTTCCTAAACACCCCTTCCTTCTACCCGAAGGGCCACTGTGAATGTCAGGCCTAGATGAGGGGAGCAGGAGGTGAAGGAGGTGGAAGGGAGGGGAGAAGGAGAAACCAGCGTTGGTCTCTGGGCAAAAGGGCTGAGGGTGGGGGAATGCTCAGGAGGGGGCAGAGGACTTGAGTTAAGGGGGCCTGGGGGGACGGTCCAAGGCCTAAGCCTGGGTCCAGTACCTGTTCTCCTGCTGCAAGGCTGTGTGTCCAGGCACAAGTAACTTCATCTTTCTGGGCCTCAATCCCCTCCTCCTTCCCTCCTCCTGAAGTGGAGGTAATACCACCATTACTAAAGATGCCTGGAGCAGTAGGTGCCATAATAATAGTTAATTGTATTCTGGATTTACTGAGCACCGTACCGTGAGCCAGGAAACAGTGCTAAGTGAACAGGGCTAAGTGTTCCGCATGAAGAGTCCTGTCACACGTAAGCTCCCTATAACACCATAAGGGGCCTCTCTCCGTCTCCCCTTCCCTTTTTTTGGGAATGTGTGTGTAGTATTAGCCCTGGTAGGTAAGAGGGGGCCTGGCGCAACGAGGTCATTGGGCCCTCCTGCCCCTTCACCTACTGACTGGGTGAGTCTCCGCACACTCTTCCAGCCTCCGCTCTTAGTTTCCTCCTTGGAAAACGTGATCCCAGCAGGACCCTGAGAGTCCCTTCCTTCCGAGTTCTAAGTCCTGACAGCTCCCTTCCTCCGACTTCGGGAGGCCCCCCCCCTTCCTCTGCAGGTCCAAGCACCGGACCAAAGGGGCTCTGGGTGGGGGGCAGGGCGGGCGAGGCCGGGCTGGCGATTGGGCCGCCAGGAGTTGGGGGGGGGAGGGAGGGGAGGGACGGACGGCTGCACTGCGGAGCCCAGCGGGCGGGCGGGGCGGCCTACCGACGCGGGATGGCAGGTGCGACCTCCACGCCCCGGCCCTGTTAATGATACCACCTTTACTCCCACCCGGCTGGGCGCCAGGTCTTCCTCGGTTGTTGCCAGCAATGAGTCTGGGTATGAGTGGTCTGGGAGGGAGTGGGGAGAGGGACGCCTCAGTCATCCACCCTCTCCCACTTGGGGGAAAATGGGCTGAGGGGTGATGGAGGAGTTCTTTGGCTGTACCCATGGGCTGGAGAGGACAGGGAGAGCCGCATCTGGGGCGTGGGGTACAGAAGCGAAATGGAGAAGAGGAACAGGAGAGAAGCTCTGGCTGGGATAGAGAGTTTGGTTGTCAGATCCCCGCCCTCATCTCCCTCCTTGTGGGTCTCCTGGGTCTGTGATGCGCTGCCTGCAACCCCCAAGTCTACCGCCAGGGGCCGCAGAAACTCTGTCCTTGCAGCCGACTCTGGGGTTGAACATCTCGGTGAGGAGAGAAGGGAAAGAGGGACCAGGCATGACCTTTTTGGCTCGGAAAGTCTTACGAAACAGAAAGGAAACGTTAGTACCTGCGGTAAAGTATTGATAATCGTCAGAGAATATTGAGGATCAATTCTAGAACGTTGGTGTCACTAGGATTAAGTCGGTGTCATTTAAAAAATATTGGTATGGGGGCACCTGGCTGGCTCAGTCGGTAGAGCATGCGACTCTTGATCTCAGGGTCGTGAGTTCAAGCCCCACGCTGGGCGTGGAGCCGACTTAAAAAAACATACAAATATTGATATCACTCATAGTTAATTTAGCATTTTAGTCATAGAATCTTGAAATCAGAGCCGAGAGGCTTTTTTTTTTTTAAGATTTTATTTATTTATTCATGAGAGACAGAGAGAGAGAGAGAGAGAGAGAGGCAGAGGGAGAAGCAGGCTCCCAAGGAGCAGGGAGCCCGATGCGGGACTCGACCCCAGGACCCTGGAACCATAACCTGAGCCGAAGGCAGACGCTTAACCATCTGTGCCACCCAGGCGCCCGAGCCAAGAGGCTCTTGACTGGTAGAATCTTAGAAAGTAAGAGAGGAAGGGACTTCCCTAAGGTCACACCTCCAGGGCGGGCAGAGGAATGTGGGGGCACATGTCTGAGAGCGGTGGGGATTTCCTTCTCCCTCGGAGCCCTCTTCCTGGCCCATCTGCGAGCGTCCTCAAGCCTCAGGTTGAGGGAGAGGAAGGGGGGGCGGCTGGTCCCGCTTTAACTTGGGAAGGTGGCGGGGGGTAGGGGACGCGGGGGAACACCTTGAGCCTTGGAGTTCCGGGGTGGCCCCCGCAGCCCGCGCTGTCCTTCCTTCCAGATGACAATTTGTCGGGCACGAGCGGCATGGAGGTGGACGACCGCGTGTCGGCGCTGGAGCAGCGGCTGCAGCTGCAGGAAGACGAGCTCGCGGTCCTCAAGGCGGCGCTGGCTGACGCGTTGCGTCGCCTGCGGGCATGCGAGGAGCAGGGTGCTGCGCTGCGCGCGCGGGGATCCCCCAAGGGCCGAGCGCCTCCACGCTTAGGCACCACAGCCTCGGGTATCTTTGCTAGACCAGAGGGATGAGATGGGGAGAGGTCATACGCACTACTTCTGTCCTCTAACCGTATCCTCTTCCTCTAGTGTGTCAGCTCTTGAAAGGCCTTCCCACCAGGACGCCTCTCAATGGCGCGGGGCCCCCGCGGCGCGTGGGCGGCTATGCCACCTCCCCATCCTCCCCCAAGAAGGAGGCGACCTCCGGGCGCAGGTGAGGCACGGAAGCCGGGGTCCCTAGCCTCCTCCAAGACCCTGTGGGAGACGGAGGCTTGTTTATACGGCGAGGGGTGGGCGCAGGTGCCCGAACTCCAGCAATGGGAAGTGCCAGGAGGTTCTCGCCCTCCTCTAACACTGGCCTGCTAACCTCACAGGCTCCTAACTGTGTGCTCTCTCTTCGCAGTGCCCGCCGCTATTTGTCACCAGAGCGCCTCGCCTCGGTGCGCCGCGAGGACCCCCGCAGCCGCACCACATCTTCTAGCAGCAATTGTAGCGCCAAAAAGGAAGGGTAGGTGTCTGGGGTGGGGTTATGTCCCAGAGGGTGCGGCCAGGACCCCAGAAAGGCATGGGAAAGGGGATGGGGAATTTCTGGTGATGCCGCAGGCCACGAGGTGATAACTTAGAGCGAGACCCTGGAGTTCCGAATGCGGGGACTGTGACGGAGGCTTGGAGAGACCAATCTTGAGAAAGCATGGTCCAAGGGGAAGGCCTGGAAAGGCGCAGCCACATCGAGGGGCGTGGTCAAGCCTTAAGAGGCTGCACTAGGACTTAGGAGAAGTGAGTGGTTAGGATCCTTTGGGTAAGCCACAGTGGAAATCAAGGGGGAGCCAGGCTTGTGAGCGTGGCCATTAAGGTAAAAGTCTCCATTGAATCTCAGGGGTGGGGCCGGGAGAGAAGCCTCAAAGGAGTGTCTGCAGGGAATAGGGAAATAGAGGGACAGGTATGATTGGGATTTGAGGGCATGGGCAGAGTGTTAGCCTGGGCAGAATCAGAGCCTGGGGTGGGGATCCCTGGGCCCAATACCAGCTGGTGGCGTGTCAGGTGCAAGAAGCAGGTGCCGCGGAGTCTGGGACCAGACCAGAGGGGCGGAGCCACAGATAGGCGTGGCCCAACACCAGGAGGCGGAGCCAACCTGGAGGCTTTGAAGGGACTCAGCCCAGGGACTGGATCCCGATAAAGTGGTCGCAGTCAGAATTCCTGGGGGGACCCGAGGGCTCAGGGGGGAGCAGTCAGTTATCAAGAGAGGAGTCAACTCTGGGGACAGATCAGAAAGGGAGGTAGGTGTTGGGCGTGGTCAATTCCCTGGAGGCAGGACCACACTGAAGGTCTGGGCGGAGTAAAAACCTGAGGATGGGGTCACGATGCTGTGGGCGTGGGGGCTGAACTAAGGCAGGAACTGGCTCAAATAATAGCAAACACGTACCTAGTGCTATGTGCTAGGCACAACTCCAGGCACTTTACATGAATTAACCAATATAATCCTCGCAATCACCCCGCGAGGTAGGTATTCTTATTATCCCCATTTTTTGAAAACAAGGAAACCGAGGCAAAGGCTGGGCAACTTGTCCACACTACTAGGAAGTGGCAGAGGTGGGGTTTGAACTCAGGCAGACATTCCCGCTAGTTCTGTTCTCAAACAACACTCTCCCCCCGCCCCCCCAAAAGAGCCTGGTGTCAGGACCCCACAGCCCGGGATCTGAGACCCCGTGTGACCGGCCGGCTCCCCGGGTCGGCCGCGGAGGGCGGGGCAGGGCGCGGCGGCGCGGGCGCCTCCCAGGGCCGGAAGCGGCGGAGCCCGTCCCGGCTCCACCCCCGGCCCCGAAGCTCCGCCAGCCGCCGCCATGAGTAGCTTTGGAGCTGGGTGAGACCCTCTCGCAGACCCCCTCCTCCCTGCACCCCGCGGGGCCTGGATCCCAGGTCTCCCCTCGCCCTCGCCAGGGAACTGGGCCCGCGAGTATCACCCCTTCCCGCCCGCGAAGGGAACGTGGAGACACGCCCCTTCACCGCTTCCCTTGCTGTTTGAAGTTTGGGTCACTGTGGGACGGGGGGTGGGGAGCGCTGGGAGCGCTGGGAGCGCGGTGCTGATTAGGAGGGAGGGGTCCCTGGTGACTCCCGTCCTCCAGGATCGCGTCCCTGCCACTTCGTGCTGTGTGATCTTTGGCGATCACTGCCTCTCTGGGCCTGTGTCTTAGGCTCTGCAAGATCAACCGAGCAAAGCACACGGCCTGCAGAGAGGCAGCGCTCCGCTCCTTACGCGGCCCCCGTTATTCATCAGAGACCTCCGGGGAGCGGTGGGGTAGGGGAGTGGTTTCTCCCCCTTTCTGACCGGTCTTCTAATTAGGGCGCTTTTTCTCCCCCTTTCCTGGCAGCAAAACCAAAGAAGTTATCTTCAGCGTGGGTGAGTGGGGAGAGGGGGAGGGGCATGGTTGGGGATCGCTGGAGATCAGGGGACCTGGCTTATGGAGTCTTTGCCTCTCTGGCCTCAGTTTCCCCGCCCATTATCATTTTTTTTTTTTAAGTGAAGCCCGAAGGGGAGAGGGAATAGGGGATAGGGGCTGGTGTCAGCGCCTGACCTCTGGGGGTGTCCTGGCAGAGGAGGGCTCCGTGAAAATGTTCCTGAGGGGGCGCCCTGTGCCCATGCTGATTCCGGACGAGCTGGCGCCCACCTACAGCCTGGACACGCGCTCGGAGCTGCCGTCCAACCGTCTCAAGCTGGATTGGGTGTATCCTTTTGCTCTAATTCCTTCCTCCCTGCCCCTCATCCTCCAGTCTGGAGGGGACAAAAGCCCTTCTGGAATGAGACTTCGGGGGCAGGGATGGTCTTCAGGAGGGACTTGTAGGCCTCTGTGGCCTGAGGGGTCAGGATGACCCTGGAGTCAGAAGGGAGCCAGAGGAGGGCGCCTGGGTGGCTCAGTTGGTTAGGCGACTGCCTTCGGCTCAGGTCATGATCCTGGAGTCCCGGGATCGAGTCCCACATCGGGCTCCCTGCTCAGCAGGAGCCCTGCTTCTCCCTGTGACCCTCTTCCCTCTCATGCTCTCTATCTCTCATTCTCTCTCTCTCAAATAAATAAATAAATAAAATCTTTAAAAAAAAAAAAAAGGAAGGGAGCCAGAGGAAAGCAGATTAGCTGAAAGGACCTTTTATGATTCAGGAAGGCAGCAAATATTTGCTGAGTGCCTTCCATATGTCTGATTCTCTTCTATATTCCAGGAGTGAACCGGAGCTCACCTTCTAAAGAAAACTGGGGGTGGGGGTAGGAGAGAAGGTACCAGAAGCCAGTGGTCAGATAAACAAGGTAATTTCAGTTAAGTAGGAAATGCTGGGAACACAGGAACCCAAGGTCATGTGAGAGGAGTCACTGTGTTTCTCCGAGGCCAGGGCCTTTGAGCTGTACGAATTGAGCAATTAAGAGCCAGCATAGGAAGAACTAGAAGAAGACTGTTCCAGACAGAGGGCACAGCCGGTACGAGGGCTCTGTGGCCAGAGCGAGCTTGGCATATTTGAGAAATTGAAGAAGTTGGAAATGGTGAAGAACCCTGGCAGCAGTGGGTTGAAACCTCAGCCTAGCCTCTGGCTGGCCGTCTGACCCTAGACAAGTCACCTCGCCTCTCTGTGCCTCAGTTGTGTCCCCTGAAAAATGGGTTTCGTGTTCTGAGATTCATAAGGCTATGAAAGAGTGTGTAAAGGTGCCAAGCTCAAAATATGTGCCTCAAACAGGGATTGATAGCGTACTAACTACTCATTACAGTGGACTTAGGTGCCAGGCACTGTTCTAAAGTGTTTTATGGATAAACATGGTGAATGATATGATCCTTCTCTTTTGTAGAACTGAGAATGTATTTGCACAAGCAGCAGCCTCCGAGAGCTCTCTGAGGCCTGCAGGTTGGGAATGATGACCCCCACTTTCTGGATGAGAAAACTGAGTCCAAGGGAGAGGACCTAGCCCTGTCCTAGGGAGTCAGAACAGTTCTGAGGCAAAGAACTCTCGACTGTGTGGCCCAGGCTTTTTCCAAAGAGCCCACTGGGGCTTGGGATCAGCATCCTAGGGACACAGTCCCTGTCCTCTCTGCTCTCGGGCTTGGTTTCTGCTCTGGAGGAAGCAGGGTTGTTGGGGCCCAGGGTCTCTTCGAGACCGCTGGAAATATTCATGAGAATCAAAGCGTACTAAGCTGTTGTACCAGGCTAGATCAGCCGAGGCTGCAAAAATCAGTGTGGGCCTCAGATGCCCCATTTCCAAAATAACTGCAGGGTAGAGCAGTTTTCTCTGGGGTCACGATACATGGGTCAGCATTCATTCAGTTAGTTTCTGACCGTCTGGGGCCAAGGGCCGGGCACCCAGGAGTCACCATGACGGCCTGCCCTACTAGGGCTCCCCGTCCAGTGTGGGGACAGACTCCTTGACAGTGACAACCCACAGTGATCAGGGCTGGGATAGGGGAACCCAGAGGGGCAGCTGACCCAGCCTGGGGGTCAGGGAGGGCTTCCCAGAGGAAGAGTTACAGAAGTGAACGGAACAGCCCAGTCTGGGCCACTGTGGAACTCACCGATTCATTGGGGAATAGGGACAGTTAACAGATGAACCAGGTAATGAATGAGTGAGGTGAGGCCAGTGGAGGAAATGGTAGCTGAGAAGAGTAGCAGGTGGGATGTGCTAGGCAAAGGGAAAGGTTAGTGTCAAGGCCTGCAGTCATATTCTTGGCTTTTTTATTTTATTAAAGATTTTATTTATCAGAGACAGAGCACGAGCAGGAGGAGCAGCAGGCAGGGGGAGAAGCAGGCTCCCAGCCTAGCAGAGAGCCTGATGTGGGACTCCATCCCAGGACCCCGGGATCATGAGCCGAGCTGAAGGCAGACGTTTAACCGACTGAGCCACCCAGGCGTCCCATGAGCTTGACATTTTGAGGGACTCCGAGATCAGAGAGCCAAGGAGGGCAGAAGCCCTGTTGAAGCCAGAAAAGGCCCAGCCAGGCCAATGGGGGGAGCCACAGAAAGTTCTGAACAGAAGAGTCAGCCATTCCTTCAACATACACTAAATTCCTATGTCTGCTCTGTCCCAGGCTCTGATCTGGGCACAAGGGATACAGCAGTGAACAAAATGGACAAAGATTCCTGCCCTCCTGGAGCAGATACTCTAGCTGGGGAGACAGTTAAACCGTGTGGGATTCTGATGAGTGTATGAGGGAAACATGAGTGGGGGAGGGGAGGGGAGGCAGTGAGGGTGCATGAGTTTGCAGTTTTAAATAGCAAGGGCAGGAAAGGCCTCTCTGAGGAGCTGACAGTGGAGCAGAGACCCAAAGGAGGTGAGGGAGCCATGGAGGGATGAAGGGGAGGAGGACTCAGGTAGAGGGAACAGCAAGTGCAAAGGACCTAAGGTGAGAACAGAGAGGAAGCCAGTGTGAGTGGAGCCTGCCTGAGGAATGAGGAATCGGGCCCAGATCCGGCCGGGCCTCACGCCCAGACTTTCGTAAGGATTTTGACTTTTGCTCTGAGTTACTTGGGACCCATGGGAAGGTTGGAGCAGATGTGAGCTAACAGCGTTAACAGGTCTTAACAGGATCCTTCTGGAGAGAGGGGCGCGGGGGTTATATTGGTGTTCTGTGACTGCTGTAACGAATTACCACAAACTTGGTGGCTTGAAACAGAAAAAGTTTCTCTCACAGTCTCTCGGAGGCCAGAAATCCAAAGTCAAGGTGCTGGCGGGGCCGTACTCGCTCTGGAGGCTCTGGGGGAGAACCTGTCCCATGTCCGTCTCCTGGCTTTTCGCGGCTGCCGGCAGCCCGTTGGGGCTTTTTGGCCTGTAGCCGCTCCACATCACTCCAGTCTCTGATTTTCCTGTGGGTCCCATCCCACAGCCCCCGCGGTGTTCACGTCTTTTCCTCTCCGACTCTTTACAAGGGCACTTTTGTCTTTGGATTTAGGACCCACCCAGGTAATTCAGGATAATCTCATCTTGAGATCCTTAATTGTATCTGCAAAGACTCCTTTCCCAAGTCAGTGGGAAGGGTTCGTGCACCGGTTCCGAGGGTTAATATTTTGGTGGACATATTGTTGGGGGGGAATACCATCACCCCACACACACCCCTCCACCCCCGTCGCCGGGGGATCTCAGTGGCAGCCGGAAAACCTAAGCCCAGTTCTTGAGTCTGGCGGTCAGTGCGCATGTGCGGTGTAAAACAGGCTCCTTGACCTGCCCCGGGCATCTCCAGCCATGGCTACCGCGGCCGAGACTGCCGGGCCAACCTTTACCTGCTACCCACCGGCGAGATAGTGTATTTCGTGGCCTCCGTGGCCGTGCTGTACAGCGTGGAAGAGCAGAGACAGCGGCATTACCTGGGACACAATGATGACATCAAATGGTAAAGGCCTGGGAGGGGCCCTGCTGGGAGGGGCGGGGCCAGGCCTTTGCTTGGCCTACAGGCTGAACTGGGGGGGCGGGGCGCGGGAATGGATTGCTTATCAGTATTTTTAAAGGTCGGTGAATTCACACAAATGCCTGGTTTTTTCACTTCTTTCGAAAACTCCTCGCTGGCGCCCCAGACAATCCCACAGCGTGTGGGAGCCAGATAGAGACAGCCCCTTTAAATGGCTGCACTCTCCTGGCCACCAGTTGGGTCCAGGCCTGAGCCCTTTGGGTATTTGAGTTAGAGACCCCGGGCCAGAGTCTTGATTCTGAGCCTGAGTACCCAGAAAGTGCCCCCTTATTGTTAACGGACAAAATCGATGTTTGTTGGCTAAATAACTCACTCAACCGCTTGTGGAATGAATAGCCCCGCCTTATGACTTTGGCCTGCTCTGGGAGGGGTCCTGGGCCGCCATGAGCCCCCTCCCTCCCCCTGAACCCTGTCCATCTGCCATCTCTCTCAGCCTGGCTGTCCACCCTGATATGGTCACCATTGCCACGGGACAGGTAGCAGGCACCACAAAGGAGGGGAAGGTAACAGATTGGAGGGGGCGGCACGTGGAGACTGGGGGTGGGGTGGGGGTGGGGGCAGAGAGCTGGGCCCCCCAGGTAACAGGCCTCTCTCTTCCTTGCAGCCACTACCACCCCACGTGCGCATTTGGGACTCAGTTTCTCTCTCCACCTTACATGTGCTGGGCCTGGGGGTGTTTGACAGAGCTGTGTGCTGTGTGGGCTTTTCCAAATCTGTAAGTCCTGCGCCGCCCTCCATTTGCCCCTCACCTCCAAAGTCAGGAGTAAGCCACTCACTCACCCCCACCTCTCCCCCCAACTCCCACAACTTTGGGGTGGGGCCTCGCCTTCACTGTGACATCCAAGGTGTAGGCCATGCCCCCTGGCAGAAATCCAGGCCCTCCAGGCTGAGCCCCCATCTTTGTGACCTCACAGGGCTGCTCCCTTAGCCCTTGCGGGGCCAGGGGGGGACCCACATGACCTGATTGTCCCCAGACGAACTCCTCGGCGATCGTTTGATCGGCCCATGCTTGTTGTGTTTTTTGGCACCAACTTTCATTCTCCAAAGGTCCTTATCCCTTAGGCATTGTAACCCAGTGTGTAGAGCTTGTGGTTCTCTCTGCAGGCCTGGATGGGTGTTGGCAGGATGGGCGTTGGCAGGTCTGGGTGAGATAACCCCAGAAATGGACAGTAAGCCTTTAGGAATTTGTAGAGCAATTGGACATTTCCCACCACATCCAAGTCTGTGATTAGTGGGCTTTTTAATCATATTTTACATTTTTATCAGAATGCATTCTACCAAAGTATTGATGTGGAAGAGATTGAGGAATAAGAAACAACCAGTCCTTCCCCCCCCCCCCCCCGCCCGCCCCATTGTGTAAGAAGCACTGATTAGAGCCTCACGGATTTTCTGAGGCCCAGGGAGTCCTTTGAGAACACTTGCGGTGGGGGGTGGGGTGGGAGAGAAAAGCTATTTTTTTGCCACAGTGTGTATGGGGACGGGTGAACCCTGCAAAATCAAAATTAACCTGTTTAACCAAAGGTATAAACACCCAACATTTTACCAACTTGGTTGTGGAATTTCATGTACATAAAAGTTACTCCATATAAGATTACAGATTAGGTGGTGTCAGGATTCCTCACCACGTGGTGGCTGCAGAGGAAAAGCTGAAGATAAAGATGAATTTCTTTCTTGTTTTTTGGGATTTTTTTTTAGGTTTTGTTTATTTATTTGACAGACAGAGAGAGAGACAGCAAGAGAGGGAACACAAGCAGGGGGAGCGGGAGAGGGAGAAGCCGGCTTCCCGCGGAGCAGGGAGCCCAATGCGGGGCTCGATCCCAGGACCCTGGGATCATGACCCGAGCCAAAGGCACACAATGACTGAGCCACCCAGGCGCCCCAAGGAGATATTTCTTAGGGACGGGTCATTTCAAAAGGAAAATTCTAGAAACCCTTTAAAATGTGTGTCTGACTGCTGGACACGGAGTGTATTTGAATGTGTTTCGTATAATGTGGGCCAGGAGCTTTGAAAATCTTAAAACAGGCCTGCGTGGGAAATGCCCCTGTGGGCAAAGTGTTGAGGGGATGGATCCTGACCCACCTTCTCTGCCCCCTCCTCTCTCCTCCTTCCAGAATGGGGGTAACCTGCTCTGTGCAGTGGACGAATCCAACGATCACGTGCTCTCCGTGTGGGACTGGGCCAAGGAGGCCAAGGTGGTGGATAGCAAGGTGGGGTGACTGTTCTCATCCCCTCTCCTTGGGGTACCTCTCTGGGACTGGCCTGGATCTCAGCAGTTAGGAGTCTGGAACCAGAGAGACTCACGTTTCAGTCCAGGCTTTACCATTTGGTGGCTGTGTGACTTCAGGCAAGAGGCTCGCCCCCCTGAGCCTTGATTGCCTCCTCTGTAAAGTGGGGATAATGGTAGCATCTTCGTAGTAGGGCCTTGGCTTTGACGTTGGGATGCAGGGATGCTGGACCAGGCCCAACAGAAAGGTCGGTGCGAGGCAGCTCCTGACCTTAGCCTTGCAATGTCCAGAACGTTGACTTGCATCTCTGGGTGGTGGCCTGACTTCTAGATGAGTAATCTGAGGCATGGTAGAGGAGACAGCTACTTGCCTGAGGTCACATACCTATTTTGGGCACGGGACAGGAGACCTGGGTTCTGGATGGGGCCCACGGTTTGGGGACAGAGACTTAGTGTTTGAGAGGCTGGGCTCTGGAGTTGATTGTGGATTTGACTCTTCCCTGGCTGGGTGGCCTAAGGCAAGGGACGTCGTCCCCTCTTTGAGCCTCAGTCTTCATCATGATGGGGGCCGCTAATGAGCCTTACCTCACAGGGTGCTGTGAGGATTACAGGGGTTAATGGCTGGAATATTTAGCATGGCACTTGATACAGAGTTGGGGCTCCCCAGGGTCTGCTGTTATGTTGACAGAGATGGCAATAATGGTTTGCCGGCTGGCCCTGCCTCCTGTACTTTAGTTTGCCTGTATAGGAAAGACACAGGCGGGTAGGGTCTGCAGTGCACAACCCGCACAGCCATATAGGGCAGTCCTATGTGGGGTGGCCCTGGTGGCTTTGAGGTCCTGATTCAGAATCTTCCCCCACTTCCCAAAGTGCTCCAACGAGGCTGTGCTGGTGGCCACCTTCCACCCCACAGACCCCACCCTGCTCATCACCTGCGGGAAATCCCACATCTACTTCTGGAGTCTGGAGGGGGGCAACCTGAGCAAGCGGCAGGGCCTCTTTGAGGTGAGTGCCAGGGGTGCGGGGATGGGCTGGCCCTGAAGGAGGCAGGCAGAGACACCCAGGCAGACAACAAAACAGAGGGCCCCAGAGGGTTCCAGAGGGTTCCAGAGCGTTCTAGAGGGTTTCAGAGGCTGGAGATTATGGGGATGCCAAGGTGTTGCCCGCCAGGGCCTCAGTTTCCTTATCCATACCGTGAAGATAATCCTCCTCAACTCTCAAGTTGGGAGGCTTCAATGGGGTGAAGGGTATAGCAGCTCCTAGCAGATAGTAAATGCTCAGTAAGCAGTGCTATGCTTGCCGAGAATATGGAAAAACGCCGAGGTCAGAGGCCGACTGGCCGAAAGAGATGCGCACCCAGACAGACAGACAGACACTGAGCAGGAAGCAGAGGGCCTGGGAGAAGATGCAGGGGCACCTCTGACAGGGCTCACCAGTCTTTGGTGAGAACTGGGGCTTTCACCCCAAAAGGGGAGGCCCTGAGAACACCGGGCACAGATGAAACAGATATCGAGGAAAGGGTGGGGCGAGGCCGAGAGAGAGACATAGAGACAGAGGGTGGGGAAGGAGAGGGGAAGAGAGAGGGGCAGGGGCGGAGTGGGGGAGCCAGGGATGGAGAGGGGGAGAGCCGGGGACGGAAAGGGAGACCCAGGACAAAGATGGAGAGACCCAGGGATGGGGAGAGGGGGAACCCCGGAACAGAGGACAGGGGAGAGCCGGGGATGGAGAGGGAGAGTCAGGGCAGAGAGAGGACAGAAGGAAAGTCAGAAAGGCAGGAAGTGGGTCTGGGAGTGGGCAAGGGAGACAATGGGGTCAGAAGCTCTAGGCCACGGAGTGATCCGTGGAGGCGGGTTAGAGATGGGGTGCCCCACACTGGGCCTCACACCCAAAAGCATGGAGAGGACGCCCTGGACCATGGTCCTGGATGGGGCAGGGGGTGAGCTCTGGGAGGTTCTCTGCTTCCTCAACCTTCTGACACCTTCCCCTTCTCCTCTACCCTAGAAACACGAGAAACCGAAGTATGTGCTGTGTGTGACCTTTTTGGAGGGTGGTGATGTGATCACCGGGGACTCTGGGGGGAACCTCTATGTCTGGGGCAAAGGTCAGTGTCACCCCTAACCCCCTTTGGCTGAGCCTTCCTCTGCCCCAGCTTGTGTGGAGCGTATGATAAAAACAGGCTGAATCCTTACTTGCCTAATTCCCACACCACCCCCCATCAAGGCTCAGCTCCGGTATCCCCACCTCCATGAAATCTCTTATTCCCTACCCTTGTCCCCTGCAAATCCCCTGGTAGGGATCAAGTTTGAAGGAAAAACGAATGAGCTGGTTAACCGAGGTGTGGGTGGATGGCTGGGTGGATGGGTGTGTGGGCAGAGGGATGGTTTGTCCCAGAGCAGTGAATGAAGAATACGGGAATGAGTGAATCGTCCTACTCAGTGAAGGGAAGATTGAGTAAGTGAATGCACTGTCCTCTTTGACAGCAAACGATTAGGTGAATGAACAAGTAAATGAATGAATGGTTGTCCCAACCAGTGGATTGGTGTGTTGTCCCAGCAGAGGCTAACGGGGTGAATAAAAGCTTGCCCCAGCCTTTGCGTGAATTGTGAACAAAGAAATGAATGGGTTGTGCCAGCAGATGGATGGCCTGAACCAATCAGTGAGTTTTTTGGCCTGGGTATGTTTGCTTTCATATACGTGATGCTCCTTATTCAAGGCTGCACTGAATGTTATTCCCATTTCGCGGATGAAAAAAACCATAGGCTCCTGGGGCGCCTGGCTGGCTTAGTCCATAGAGCATGTGACTCTTGATCTCCGGGTTGTGAGTTTGAGTCCCACGGTGGGTGAGAGATTACTTAAAAAAAAAAAACAAAAACAAACCATAGGCTCAGAGAAGGGAAATGATCCAGCAAGTGGCCAAGCCGGGCACCCTGCCCCCCCGCACGTGGGTATACGGGAGACAGGCCTGAGTCAGGTGTTACTTTGTGACTGAGACTTAGTTGCCCCATCTATAGTATGGGTATAATATTACCTCCATCACAGCATTGTTTGGAGCTTCCCTTGAGCTCAGACAGCTAAGAATAAGCTCTGAATCATTGGCGGTGTGTCTCTCCCAGCAGACCGTGAGTTCTCTGAGGGCAGAGACTGGGTCTGATTCATTTCCATAGCCCCAGACCCACCGCCGGGTCCGTCCCATGGGGCTGCGAGGTGGGTAGAAAGATAAGTGGACACGATGATGTATGTACATGTGGCACCACATCTGAGTTGAAGGACGGGGCCTGAGGAGGGTTGTTTCTCTGAGTCCCTGTCCCAGCTTCCTCCCTCGTCCTTGGTCTGAAGTCTTGCCTCCTTGAATTCTGTTTGTTCTCAGCCAAGTGTAAATCTGACCCCGTTCTCCCGCCAGACTCTTCCATTGCTCCGTAGTTCCCTCAAGCCGACATCCAGTTTTCTCACTGAGGTCCTCCAAGACCCCACGTGGTCTGGCCCTGCCTTCCCCGGCCCCTTGCATGTTGCACGTCATCACACCAGATTTCATTTTGAAGATTTTATTTATTACAGGGAGAGAGAGCATGCGCATGCAGGAGCGGGGGATGGGGGGTGGAGAGGAAGAGGGAAAGAATCCCAAGCCGACTCTGTGCTGAGCATGGAGGCCAAGGCAGGGCTCGGGGCTCGATCTCACAACCCTGAGATCAGGACCTGAGCTGAAACCAAGAGTCAGGTGCTCAACCAACTGCACCACCCAGGCACCCCAGGCTAGGTTTCTTACAGTTCCCTAGATAGTGCATGCTCTCTCCTCCACTTTTCCCTTTGCACACCTTGTTCTTTCTGCCTGCAGCACTTTTCTACCTTCTGTTCTCCTAACTGACTCCTGCTCATCCTTTAGATCCTTGCTCAGCCATCTTCTCCAGGAAGCCCTCCCTGACCTACCTGGATGGGTGTCCTCTATGGGGTCCCACAGTCTCCTGGGTTTCTGCATCCTAGCCCCAACCACCTTGGGTTGCCACTGACTGGGAGTAGGTCTATCTCTGAAATTGGACTGTGAGCCCGTGATGGCAAGATCTGACGTTGTCTTGGTCACAGCCGTGTCCCTATTATCGCCCAGCATGAAGCTGGGCCCTGAGTATATTCAAGTAAAATAATTGTCGATTGAATAGGTTAATGGATAAATGAGTGGATGGTCAAATGGACAGATGAGTGGATAGATGGGTAAATGGGTAGATGGATGGGAAAACAGATGGCAGATGTTTGGACAGACGGATGGATTGACAGGTGGATGATAGTTGGATGAAAGAGGTGAATGGATGGCTGAGAGTTGGATGGATGGGTGGGTGGATCAGTGGATGGATGGATGGATGGTTGGGTGGATGGGGTGGTTGGATGGATGGATGGGGTGGATGGATGGATGGATGGATGGGTGGGTGGGTGGATGGATGGATGGATGGGTGGGTGGATGGATGGATGGATGGGTGGGTGGATGGGGTGGGTGGATGGATGGATGGATGGGTGGGTGGATGGGGTGGATGGATGGATGGATGGATGGGTGGGTGGATGGGGTGGGTGGATGGATGGATGGATGGATGGGTGGGTGGATGGGGTGGATGGATGGATGGATGGGGTGGGTGGATGGATGGATGAGGGGGTAGATGGATGGATGGGTGGGTGCGGGGGTGAATGGATCAAAAGTGGATGGGTAGATGTTAGTTCAGATGGTTTAATGGATGGTTGAGAAGGTATTGGAATAGATAGGTCGTGGGTGGGTGAATGGCTGAATGTAGAATTGAGCATTCAAGGTGCTCTCAGGGGTCAGTACAGGGGCAGCCTCCCCATGCTGATCCCTGCCCCTGACCACCCCTCCCCGCCCCCACAGGTGGGAACCGCATCACACAGTCAGTGCTGGGTGCCCACGATGGCGGTGTATTTGGGCTGTGCGCCCTGCGGGACGGGACCCTGGTGTCCGGAGGGGGCCGTGATCGTCGGGTGGTCCTCTGGGGTTCCGACTACAGCAAGCTGCAGGAGGTGGAGGTGAGGAGGGGGAGAGGCTCCTATGAAGGTGAGGGGACCTCCTCCCCCCCGACCAGGGCTCCAAACAGACCCTCCTCTCTCCAGCTGGTCTCCCCCTACCCCTTCTCTGGTGTGTCCTGCCCTCATCTGCCTCCACCCCCCACCCCCAGGTCCCGGAGGACTTCGGCCCAGTGCGCACCGTGGCGGAGGGCCGGGGAGACACGCTGTACGTGGGGACCACCCGTAACTCCATCCTGCAGGGCTCTGTCCACACGGGCTTCTCACTTCTCGTCCAGGTGAGCGCCCCTCCCACGTCTGCCCTCCTTTCCATGTCTCTCCATCTCTCTTCCCACTTTGATTTCTCGCCACCTCCCTGCCCCATCCCTTTTCCTCTGGGCTGGCAAACCCCACTCACCTTCCCTATACCTGCGCCCAGCTCATAAACCCACCCCTGTCCTGGGACCCCCGCCCCAGAACTCCCTGTGGTCCAGCGAGTTACCTGCTGGCACAGCAGAGGGACCCGAGGACCCTGCTGCAGCCAGGCCGCCCCCTGCCCCTCTGATCAGGGGTGCTGTCCATTTCTGTCGGTAAGTGCTCGGGCACGTGGTCCCACGGGCTGCACGCACCTTGGGCCACGCACCTCCCAGGTCCCAGCTCCCTGGATCTGGGAAGGCCCTGTGGAGTCTGCCTGTTTTTCTTTTTCTTTTTTTTTTTTAAAGATTTTATTTATTTATTTGAGAGAGAGAGAATGAAAGATAGAGAGCACGAGAGGGAAGAGGGTCAGAGGGAGAAGCAGACTCCCCGCCGAGCAGGGAGCCCGATGTGGGACTCGATCCCGGGACTCCAGGATCATGACCTGAGCCGAAGGCAGTCGCTTAACCAACTGAGCCAGCCAGGCGCCCCCTGCCTGTTTTTCTTACAGCTCAAATGCCCGCTCCTCCCTCCTGGAGTGCCCAAACCCTACCCCACACCCAGTGAGCACCTCCCTCCCGCCCCACCCCCCGCCGAGGGGCCAGATAGTATAGTATGGTGGTCGGGAACAGGAATTCTGCAACGTGACTACCTGGGATCGAATCACCTCCCTGTCGCTTGCTAGCTGTGTGATGTGAGGCAAGTGAGGAGCCTCTGTGCCTCTGGGAAATGAGATAGT
The DNA here is from genome assembly GCF_037043125.1 of Eumetopias jubatus. Classification (NCBI taxonomy): domain Eukaryota; kingdom Metazoa; phylum Chordata; class Mammalia; order Carnivora; family Otariidae; genus Eumetopias; species Eumetopias jubatus. The sequence goes on along the minus strand of NW_028274816.1, from coordinate 55,223,047 downwards.
AACAGAGCCCGTCTTCATGGGGGTTTATAAGGACCCCATGAGTCCGTTCCTATTCAGCATTTAGGATGGTGCCTGGCACAGAAGCCTTGGCCAAAATTACTCCTTGATCGGTGGTTCTGCTTCCTCCATTCCTTCCGTGCATTTTCCCTGTCCCAGGCTAGCTGAGATCCATGCCATGATACTGCTTTTAGATCTCCCTCTGGCTCTGGTTTCCAGGGGGCATGAAGGCAAGTAAGGGTTAGGGGAATTTTCTAGATGTCCCAAGGCCAAGAGGGGACCTTAGAGACCCCTAAAAACAGTATCAATATTACATATTGTTGATTATATAATTAATAGGTTAATATATTATTAGAACCTTATTATTAACATTAATCATTATACTAATGTCAACAATTATATCATCACTCTTCATTGTTATTTCATACACTATTAATAGTGTATGTTAATAATAATTATTATTATTTTTATATAGCGCTAATTTCGTGAGCACTTTGTACTAGCCTTGGACACTTTTCCATCCATGATTTTTTTTTTAATATTTTATTTATTTATTTGACAGAGAGAGACATATCGAGAGCAGGAACACAAGCAGGGGGCATGGGAGAGGGAGAAGCAGGCTTCCCGCAGAGCAGGGGGCCCGATGTAGGACTTGATCGATCCCAGGACCCTGGGATCATGACCTGAGCCAAAGGCAGATGCTTAACGACTGAGCCACCCAGGCGCCCCTCCATCCATGATTCTAGTGAGCACAGCAATGTCATGAGACACACATGGGGATGAGTCCCATTTTACAGAAGATTACACTGAGGATCCAGGGAGAAGTCATCTGACCCATCAGTCAGAGGGAGCCGAGGTCAGACTCCCCAGACCGGGTACCCTCCATGGGATCCCACAACCTTCTGGATGCCACCTGACTCCCAGGGTCCAGCTCCCACCCAGCATCTCTCTTGCCCCTCCCCACCCCCACCCCCTCGTGTACAAACTGGAGGACAGAGGTCTGGAGAGAGGGGCAGCATTTGCCTCGAGCCACACACCGGGGCCGGGGGCTGCTCAGTCACAGCATCCTCTGGACACTCTGGGGAAAGGATCTTCCCTGGGTCCCCTGTGGCCCCAGTGTGTTGCTGGGGCTAGTCTGGCACCTCTTTTTTTTTTTTTTTTTAAGATTTTATTTATTTATTTTGAGAGAGAGAAATCATAAGCAAGGTGCGGAGTCGGGGTGGAGGGGCAGAGGGTGAAGGAGAAGCAGACTCCCCATTGAGCAGGGAGCCCGATGCGGGGCTGGATCCCAGGACCCAGAGATCATGACCCAAGTGGAAGGCAGACGCTCAACCGACTGAGCCACCCAGGCGCCCCTAGTCTAGCACTTCTTTCTGGCACCAGGCTCGGTGGGGCAAGGGCCCGGATTGGCTGTCTCCACGCTGCTGTCTCCCCTTTGCGCCAGGGCCACGTGGAAGAGCTGTGGGGCCTGGCCACGCACCCCAGCCGGGCCCAGTTTGTGACATGCGGGCAGGATAAGCTGGTGCATCTGTGGAGTGCGGAGTCCCACCAGCCCCTGTGGAGTCGGATCATCGAGGTAAGGGGACAGGGAACCCGACACCCTGTTCTAACAGAACCGCCTGTCTCAACGTGTCAGGTCTCAGCGCACTGAACGGAAACCACGTCAAGTCTTTTGAAGCACACTGGGATTTATATATATACATATATATTTCTTAAGAATTTATTTATTTGAGAGGGAGAGCGTGTGTGCGTGGGAGTGGGGGGGAGGGGCAGAGGAACAAGCAGACACCCCCCCCACCCCCAAGCGCAGAGCCCGATACGGGGCTCGATCCCAGGACCCTGAGATCGTGACCTGAGCCAAACAAAGTCAGATGCTTAACCCACTGAGCCCCCCAGGCACCCTGGTGCAGGGAGTTGGGTGCTTATGGACTTGCTTGGAAGGGCCGGAGGAGCAGGTTCTCCCCTGGAAGGAGGCCCAGAACCCACCTGCCAGGGAGGCTAGCTGCTGCCTTTGCTACAGGGTGGGGTCAGGTGCACTGAGTTCAAGAAAGTGCCATCCTCACCCGGGAACCAGGAGGCTGGGGTCACCGCGAGGGCTGGCTCTGGAGCTGCCCCGTTCAGGATGTGTGGCTCGCCAGTGAACTTTAAAATGTAAATAGAATTAAGACTTCGGTTCCTCGGTTGCACTAGCAACCTTTCTTTTTTATTTTTTTAAGATTTTATTTATTTAAGAGAGAGAGACACAGCGAGAGAGGGAACACAAGCAGGGGGAGCGGGAGAGGGAGAAGCAGGCTTCCTGCTGAGCAGGGAGCCCGATGCAGGGCTCGATTCCAGGACCCCGGGATCATGACCTGAGTTGAAGGCAGATGCCCAACGACTGAGCCACCCAGGCGCCCCTGCACTAGCGACCTTTCAAACCCATGGCTAGTGGCCACCGAATGGGGAAGCACAGATCACAAACATCTCTGTCGTAGGGGCTTCTGGTGGACTGGCTTGCCCCAGAGCAACCCAACGCTGGCCCCATTTGCACTGTAGCCTTGATACTATGCGCTCCCACCTTTCAAGGCTGGCGACTGCGCACGAGGGTAGCAAATGCCATTGCTTTCAGAGCCCAAGTGATGGGTGGGAGAGCAGGGCCTCTGCCTTCTGTCTTCTGGAGCCCACAAGAGCCCAACGGATCGTCTGACCCAAATCACAGTGGGACCCTAGTTGCAGAGGATTCTGGGTAGTGTAATTTTTAAGGTCCCCTGCCTGTCCCCCTGGGACACTAGAACATCAGTCCGTCATATCCCCCGCGCCACTCTTTGAGGCATTGCTCCAGGAATGCCGGGTTACCGCTGATCCTAGAACACTTGAGGGCCTTTGAACTCTTGAGTCGGGCATGGTGCGCTCTGGAAATTGTTAGGGCCGGGCATCATCATCCCCATTCTGGCGTCGAACCACCCGGGAGTCATTAGAAATGCAAAATCTTTCACCCCATCCACAGAGCGTCTGATTCAGGTTCTATATTTGGGACCCGAGATCTGCAAGTTGGTAACGAGCTCCCTTAGATTCTTCTGAGTCGGGCAGCTTGTCGACCACAACCAGAGTCACTGGCTTAGCACGTTACCCACTTTGTCCTTTTAATTTCTAGCGACCTCCACAAGGCAGTGGGGATAACCGATTCCCACTTGGAAAGAGGCACAGAAAGGTTAAAAAATCACTTGCCCATCCTCACCGTGTAATTATAATCAGCCTCTGTGGAGTGCTTCCTGTACGCCATCTGGCTTACCAGCCTACTCTTCTAAGGACTTTACATCTTGCTTATAACAATCCTGTGAAGGATTGATGTTCTGCCTTTGCCAGATGAGGCAGCCGAGGCTCGGACAGGGAAGGTTATTTGATGTCACATAACTAGGAAGTGTCAGAGCCACCGTGTCAACCAACCAACCAACCAACCAACCAACCAACCCTGATTCCAGGGTGCTACATTGCCTGGGAAACAACCAAATGCCCCCAACATTCAAAAAATGAAAATACCCATTGCTGGGTGTTTCACAAAGATGTGGGAAAACTGGCTCTTGGACATGCCTGGTGAGGAGTTGATAGAATTTTTTTTTTTAAGATTTTATTTATTTATTTGACAGAGAGAGACACAGTGAGAGAGGGAACACAAGCAGGGGGAGTGGGAGGGGGAGAAGCAGGCTTCCGGCCAAGTAGGGAGCCCGATGCGGGGCTCGATCCCAGGACGCTGGGATCACGACCTGAGCTGAAGGCAGACGCTTAACGACTGAGCCACCCAGGCTCCCCTGAGTTGATAGAATTTTATGGAAAGCAAGTTGGCATTATCTATCAAAGGTCTTAAAAAAAAAAATGGATACCCTGAGTCCCAACAATCTCACTTCTAGAAAGTTACCTATGGAAGTCACGGGTGAGTAAAGCTGTGGGAATTTAGCCCAGGAGTATGAAAGGCTCCAGTTAATAGTGACAGCAGGAATGTTTTCTGTTTGAGGTGACAATGGTACAGGAAGGGAGGGTGGTTTGGGAACATCTGTGGTAGCTCTGAGGTTGGGGAACAATGGCCGGATAGACTGGAGACCCCCGTTCTCATCCCTGTCTCCTCTCTCCTCTCAGGACCCTGCCTGTTCTGCTGGCTTCCACCCCAGTGGCTCTGTCCTGGCCGTGGGCACGGTGACTGGCAGGTAAAGCTGAGTTGGGCATTTGGGGAGAGCTTCTCTGCTGTCCCTGAGAACTGTCCCTTGACACCCATCCCCCTACCCTATGTCCCCAGAGCCTACAGAATCTAATTAAGAGACTGTTCACCAAGCTGTTCTCCCAGCATTTGTCTGGAGTCAGCCTCTCTTCCAAATTTTTTTTGGGGTCCCTCCCTTAGGCCCTACAGATTGCTGCCCGTCCCCCCCACCAGATCAGCTCACATCCCCTTCCCCAATCATGCCTTCTCCTTAAAGATGGCTGCTCCTGGACACGGAGACCCATGACCTGGTGGCTATCCACACCGATGGCAATGAACAGATCTCAGTGGTCAGCTTCTCTCCAGGTAAGCAGCGGGGCCCAGGGATCTTGGAGAAGCCAGGCTTGGGAAGTGAGGCTCAGTCACTAGCAGGGGGAAGGCGTGGCGCCTGTGTGGCAAGGCCTAGGGGCCGGTCTAGGATTGTAGTGGGGACGGAGCTTGGGACAGCTGAGGAGTCTGGAATAGCGGGGGGCTGAGTCTGAGAGAGAAGGGGGTAGAGCCTGGGTGCCTCCTCATAGCCCCCCCTCCCCCTCCCCCAGACGGGGCGTACCTGACCGTGGGCTCCCACGACAACTTGGTGTACGTGTACACGGTGGACCAGGGCGGCCGCAAGGTCAGCCGCCTGGGCAAGTGCTCGGTGAGTGGGCAGTGGCCCCCAGCCCGCGCCGCCACCCCGTCCAGGGGCTGCAGAATTAACCAATTTTCTCCTTCAAGGGAACACAGCTTCAACGCTACTGACTCTGCCCTGATCACTTCAAGGAGTCTTAGCCCCGCCCACACATTGCCCCCTCCCCACCCCGTGTTATAAGCCCGCCCCTCTGTGTCTAGCCGTACCCACCTGTTCTAAACCCCCCTGTGTTCTAAGCCCTTTCTGTCTGGCCCCGCCCATCAGTCTGGCCCCGCCCATGGTAGTCTGGCCCCGCCCCCACGCTCCAAAGGCCTTGTATCCTTCCTTTGGCCCCCTCGTGTTCTCACCCTACCTCTGTATTTTGCCTTCCACCTCTCCAGGTCTAATCCCACCCCGTCCAGCTCTAACTCTACCCCTCCCCTCCCCCCCCACGCAGGGCCATTCCAGTTTTATTACCCACCTGGATTGGGCCCAGGACAGCAGCTGCTTTGTCACCAACTCTGGGGACTACGAGATTCTGTACTGTGAGTACTCTGAAAGCCAAAGCCCCCCCCCTTCCCTGTTTCCGTGTGCGATTTACGTAGACTTCCCGGAAGGGGGGCAGGGCTTTCTGGCCTCTCTTCTCTGGCTCCTGTGTCAGGGGCTGTTCTCACTGATCGGTCTCCTGGCTTCGGATTTGCTCCCCTTTGTGGTTCGATGGGTGGGGCACAGGTTTCTGAGCAGATACCCCTGCTCAGGCCTGGGGATGTCACCACCCAGGATCTAGCGCCTTCATCCAAGTCTGGAGAGGTGGAATGAGTCCTAGGACCCTAGTCTCCTGTCTCAGACCTCCATGCCCCTGGACTGTGAAATGCATGGGTTAAGTAAGTAACTGCTCTGAGCCCCTCACACCCCCCTGTTTTCTGCCGCAGGGGACCCGGCTACCTGTAAGCAGATCACTAGTGCAGATGTTGTGAGGAATGTGGAATGGGCCACGGCCACTTGTGTCCTGGGATTTGGGGTATTCGGTAAGTTCTGGAATGGGGGAGGTCCCACCAAGGGCAGGAGTTCCAAGAAACATCCTTGACTGGTGGTCTTGGGAGTCTCTTATTGGTTATCCCTGGGCCCAGCCTGGTCCCTGCCTTCATGAGCTTCACAGTCCAGTGAAGGAGACAGACCTGTCCCCAGACAACCCAGAGTCGACTGGGTTGAGACTGGGCTGCCACGTGAGCCCAGCATGGGAGGGAGTCAGGGAGAGCTTCCTGGAGGAAGGGCTATTGAAGCTGGACCTAGAGGATGAGGAGGCAGTGAGGAAGGAAAGCAGTCCCAGGGCCTAGGGATTCATAGCACATCTCCCACAAAAGCAGGGAGGTGGCAGAGAACTTGGCATTTGGAGAAATCCAAGAAGGCAGGAGGGGTAAATCATTGCGAAGTCCAAGGGGTGCCCCAGGGAGGAGGAGGCTGGAGCAGCGTGGGCCAGAGCCTGGGGGTCATGCTAAGAAGCCTGGGCTTTCTGGGGTGCCTGGCTGGCTCAGTCGGAAGAGCATGCAGCTCCTGATCTCAGGGTCATGAGTTCGAGCCCCACCTGGGGTGTAGCGATGACTTAGATAAATTAAACTTAAAAATTAAAAAAAAAAAAACAACAACAACAGCGGCGGCAGTGTCCTGGGCTTTCTCCCAAGGCCACCAGGGAGCCACAGAAGGGGTTTGAGCAGTGGAAGGCCGGGGTCAATTACACATTTAGAAAAGATCATTCCAGGGCGCCTGGGTGGCTCAGTCGGTTCAGCGGCTGCCTTTGGCTCGGGTCATGATCTCAGGGTTCTGGGATCGAGCCCCATGTCGGGCTCCCTGCTCAGCGGGGAGTCTGCTTCTCCCTCTGCTCCTCCCCCTGCTTATGCTCTCTCTCTCTTTATCAAATAAATCAATAAAATCTTTAAAAAATAATAAAATAAAATAAATAAATAAAAAGAGATCATTCCAATTCTCATCCCTGGCCAGAGACAAGCTAGGTGGGAGGAAGGCAGGGAGGCTGGGGCCTGCTCACCTCAGGGGTCCCTGGCCCCAGCTGACCTCTCACCCCCACCCACCCCTCATCTTGCCCACAGGGATCTGGTCTGAAGGAGCGGATGGTACTGACATCAACGCCGTGGCCCGCTCCCATGACGGGAAGTTGCTGGCTTCAGCTGATGACTTCGGCAAAGTCCACCTGTTCAGTTACCCCTGCTGTCAGCCCCGAGTGAGTCCCCCATCCCCCCCCCCGGGGAGTCTGGCAGGGTGGAGGTGACAAGCAGCCTTGGGGGCGAGAGTGAGGCAACACTCCCCAGGCCTCAGTTTCCCCATCTGTACAAGGAAGGCCGTGACATGATCCCAAGGGTTGTTCTTGAACCTCAAAGTCGGTAACTTTCAGTCTCTAGCACTAACGCTCAGCTCCGAGTGTCTGCGATTCGGGGCTCTTTGGTTCCCTGATCCTTATTTCCGCCAGAAACAGTCACTGAGCCCCTACTGTGTGCCTGGCACAGGGGCTCCGGCCATGAACGTGACAGATCACCTTCTTTCACTTCTTTCTCTCCCTCTCCCAGGCCCTCAGCCACAAATACGGCGGACACAGCAGCCATGTGACAAATGTGGCCTTCTTGTGGGATGACAGCGTGGCCCTGACCACGGGGGGCAAGGATACCAGTGTGCTGCAGTGGCGGGTGGTCTGAAGTGGGGAAGGAGAGTCCCAGGGACTTGGGGCCAGGGGAGAGTCAGGTGGCAGGGCTGGAACTGTATTTTCGGGAGATGTCTATTGCCGAGTAGAGTAATATATACCCAGAGTATATCTATAGCAGAGGGGGTTATGGGGGCGGGAGGGGAGACTGACAGAAGTCTCTATTTATCGGGGTGGGAAGAGGGGTCACATTGCTTTGGGGGATCCATTAAGGCGTTTGATTTGGAGTTGTTTTTTTTTTTAAGTTTATTCTTTTATATCACCCAGAAATAAAGACACATGCACTGACGCAGAGGGTCAGGGTGTGTGTGTGTGTGTGTGTGTCCATGGATTCGGTGGCTTTAAGCGTGTGTGTGGGGTGGGGTATATGTCGATGACAATGTTTGCAATGACTTAGGTCTCATTGGTCTTTAAAGCTGACAGAAACCAAGCTTGCTCTGACTTAGGCCAAAAGAGCACTCGGTGGGCCCACATCGCCAACCGAGAAGGGCAGATGTGCCTCCCGGCCTCAGGGCCATTGAAGCAAAGATTTGAGGGCAATCAGGATATTCCCTCCATACCCTCTCTGGCCTTTCACGAGTCAGCATTTTTCTCTGGGACCAGTATCCTCCACAGAACCAAGGTTTCAAGGCTCATTACCAGCCTTGGGCCTCACATCCAAAAAATCTCAGGGAAAAGTTCTGATTGGCTCATCTGCAGATCCATCAGCTTGGCCTGCTGGTTGGGCTACTGTGATTGGCTCCCCTTGGGTGGAGATCAGCCAGGGACCCATCACGGCAGCCAGGGACCTGGGATCGTGTGAGAACATGGAAGCCTCCACCTGAACCACAGTTTGAATCAGCCAAGGGAACTTATCAGAAGAACGGGCAGATGACACAGTAAATGCCTGGGAGAAGGGGTATGAGGATTCTGGGTTGTAACAGCCAGAAACCCAACTCTCCCCAGCATAAATAATAATAATAAAAAGAAGTTGCCAGGTCATGGAACTGGGTGATCCAGGAGGGGCCCAGCTGGATTCTGGGGGCTCAACTGTGGTTATTAGGGTTCTCCTCTTGGGGATTTCTCATCTGAGTATCTGTAACCTTGAGCACATTTTTTTAAAAAATTTTTTTAAAGATTTTATTTATTTATTTAATTGACAGAGGGAGAGACAGCGAGAGAGGGAACACAAGCAGGGGGAGTGGGAGAGGGAGAAGCAGGCTTCCCGCCGAGCAGAGAGCCCGATGCGGGGCTCAATCCCAGGACCTTGGGATCATGACCTGAGCCGAAGGCAGTCGCCTAACCAACTGAGCCACCCAGGAGCCCCACCTTGAGCACATTTTTAACTTTTTATCGATCTTTAACATAATATGCAGAGAAGTACACTCATCAACAACATACAGTCTCCTCGATTCACAGACTGACCCAGTCATGCAGCCAGCTCCCAGATTGATAAACAGAGCATCCCCAGCCCCCCAGAAGTCCCCTTGGGCCCCCTCGCAAACACTGCCCCCCACAGCAACCACTCCCTTGACTTCTCACACCATAGAATAGGTAAATCAGAGGTCGGCAAACTGGTTCCCTAAAGGGCCACTTAGTAAATACTTTAGACTTTGTGAGCCACCCCATCTCTGTCCCAACTAACTCGGACACTCCTACAAAAGTGGCCACAGACAGTGCATACAGGACCAAGCCTGCCTGTGCTCAGTAAACCTGTTGATGGATACTGACGTTTCGAGTTTCTCATTTTCGCCTGCCACAAAATACTATTGTGATTTCTTCTAAACATTAATATATAAGCCATCTTAGCACATGAGCTATACAGAGACAGGCTGTCTTTGTCAAATAAATAAAATCTTAAAAAAAAATAAAATGTTCATTTTGGGGTGCCAAGTCGGTTGAGTGCCCAACTCTTAGGTTCAGCTCAGGTCATGGTCTCGGGGTCATGAGATGGAGCCCCACTTGGGGCTCCATGCTCAGCATGGAGTCAACTTCAGATTCTCTCCCTTTCCTTCTCCCCCTGCCTTCCCCCCACTCATGCTCTCTCTCAAATAAAATCTTTAAAAAAAAAAGATTTTATTCATTTGATAGAGACACAGCGAGAGAGGGAACACAAGCAGGGAGACCGGGAGAGGGAGAAGCAGGCTTCCCGCTGAGCAGGGAGCCCGATGCGGGGCTCGATCCCAGGACCCTGGGACCATGATCTGAGCCGAAGGTAGCCGCTTAACGACTGAGCCACCCAGGCGCCCCTCAAATAAATAAAATCTTAAAAAACAAACAAACTACTTTCACAAGATTTCTCTGGTGCTTATGGTTCAGTTCGATATTAACTATCAATGAGATATACAGGCAGTCACAGGACCCTTTAAGAATGTAACAACCAGTACTTATTTGATCCTTATTAAAACTATGCAGGTCAGCCTTCTGGGCTAAAGGTGAACATTTTTTCTGCTTCTATCCCTCATGGTTTCCCCCCTTGACCAATTTTTGGTCCTTGTATCTTTAAGGTTGTGGAAGGGCAAAGGGCACATCATCTGGAACTGCTTCAAGCCGGCAGGGGGCAGAGAGATGTCCCTACCTACGGACTGAAATTGGTCACTATCTACCCTTTCAAGCAATTATTATGGAAGGCCATTGCTGTAGGGTCCAGAGGGGACATCGAGGTGAACTTGTTTTGAATAGTAAGGATCATCTGTCAGCTGGGTGAAGGAGTCAGAAACTGCTTGCATATATCTCGGCAATAGGAGAGAACAAAGCAAAAGAGACAACATATTAGGGGCGCCTGGGTGGCTCAGTCGTTAAGTGGCTGCCTTCGGCTCAGATCATGGTCCCAGGGTCCTGGGATCGAGCCCCGCATCGGGCTCCCTGCTCAGCGGGAAGCCTGCTTCTCCCTCTCCCACTCCCCCTGCTTGTGTTCCCTCTCTCACTCTGTCTCTATCTGTCAAATAAATAAATAAAATCTTTAAAAAAAAAAAGACAACATATAGGATCAATATTATAATAGGGGCTCCTGGCTGGCCCAGTCGGAACAGCATGTGACGCTTGATCTTGGGGCCATGAGTTTGGGCCCCACCTTGGGTGTAGAGATTAAAAAAATAAATATACTTCATTTTTTAAAGGGTTTTCTTTTTCTTTCCAAGATTTTTTATTTATTTGAGAGAGAGAAAGCACAAGCAGGGGGGAGCAGCAGGCAGAGGGAGAAGCAGGCTCCCCACTGAGCAGGGTGCAGGATGCAGCCCCCGCCCCCCCGCCCCGCTTGATCCCAGGACTCCAGGATCATGACCTGAGCTGAAGGCAGAGGCTTAACCGACTGAGCCACCCAGGCGCCCTTAGATTGAACTTTTAATAGCGTCTTGAGGCCAGAGCCAGGCCAAATACATGTCATCAGACTTGCCTGTAATTCCTGTAGATTTGGGTGTATTCCTTTTCTCAAGGTCCCCCAAATAACCTGAGGTTCCTGCACCTTCCAGAAAGTGACATTCTTTTATTTTTTTATTTTTTTATTTTTTATTTTATTTATTTATTTTTTAAAGATTTTATTTATTTATTTGGGAGAGATATTTGAGAGAGAGAGAGAATGAGAGATAGAAAGCACGAGAAGGAAGAGGGTCAGAGGGAGAAGCAGACTCCCTGCTGAGCAGGGAGCCCAATGCGGGACTCGATCCTGGGACTCCAGGATCATGACCTGAGCCGAAGGCAGTCGCTTAACCAACTGAGCCACCCAGGCGCCCTCTTTTTTTTTTTTTTTAGAAGATCTTATTTATTTATTTGACAGAGACACGGCGAGAGAGGGAACACAAGCAGGGGGCGTGGGAGAGGGAGAAGCAGGCTTCCCGCGGAGCAGGGAGCCCGATGCGGGGGGGGGGGGGGCAGGATCCAGCCCCATGTCTGGCTCCTGGCTCAGTGGGGAGCCTGCTTCTCCCTCTGCCTCTCCCCCTGCTCATGCTCTCTCTCCATCTCTGTCTCAAATGAATAAATAAAATCTTTAAAAAAATAAAATCTGGGTTTTTTTTTAAGATTTTAATTTATTTATTTGGCAGAGAGAGAGCACAAGCAGGCAGAGTGGCAGGCAGATGGAGAGGGAGAAACAGGCTCCCCACTGAGCAGGGAGCCGGATGTGGGGCTCGATCCCAGGACCCCAGGACCATGACCTGAGTCGAAGGCAGCCGCTCAACAGACTGAGCCACCCAGGCGCCCCCCCCAAAAAAAATCTTAAAAAAAAAGATCTGATATGAAAGTTCATGATAATGCAATTGACATGGAAATCTGGTTGTTTCTGTGACACATTTCAAGAATTCAAGTAATAGGGGGTGCTTGGGTGGCTCAGATGGTTAAGCCTCTGCCTTTGGCTCAGGTCATGATCCCAGGGTCATGGGATCAAGCCCCACATGGGGCTCCTGGCTCAACGGGGAGGCTGCTTCTCCCTCTGCCTCTCTCCCTGCTCATGCTTTCTCTCTATCTCTGTGTCTCAAATGAATGAATAGAATCTTTGAAAAAAAAAAAAAGAATTCAAGTAATAACCTTATACCAGGACATATTAAAACTTAAGGAATTTCATATATTTTCTGGAATAGTTATATTACTTACCTATTCAGTACAACCTAAGGCTTATCATTATTTCTTTGACATGCTTTCCAAGTAACTTAATGGGGGCGCCTGGGTGGCTCAGTCGGTTAAGCATCCGACTCTTCGTGTTTGGCTGAGGTCTTGATCTCATGGCTCGTGAGATCATGCTCTGTATCTGGGTTCTGTGCTCAGCGGGAGTCTGCTTGGATATTCTCTCCCTCTGCCCCATGTCTCTCTCTCATAAATAAATGTTTTTTCAAAACAAAACAAAAACCAAACCCGAGTAACTTAACATATCAAATAAACAAACCTGATTAGTCGAAAGGCATTCATTTAGAGTTTAAATCTCTGGAATTTTGTGAAAGATCTCAGAAGGTTTTAAAGCACATGCCTACGGAGGGGAGCCGAACCATGAGAGATGATGGACTCTGAAAAACAAACGGAGGGTTCTAGAGGGGAGGAGGGTGGGGGGATGGGTTAGCCTAGTGATGGCTATTAAAGAGGGCACATTCTGCGTGGAGCACTGGGTGTTATGCACAAACAATGAATCATGGAACACCACATCAAGAACTAATGATGTAATGTATGGTGATTAACATAACAATAAAAAATTTGTAAAAAAAGCACATGCCTAAATAGGATTACAGATCATTACAAAACTATATTTCACCAAGATGGCAATAAGGGATTCTACTGGAAGTTATATAGCTGTTAGCAAAACTCAGCTTCTTTAATATTGAGAAGTTTTAACTTTAAGTAATCAAAGACCTGATAAAGGCAAAAGATTGGGGCGCCTGAGTGGCTCAGTCGTTAAGCGTCTGCCTTCGACTCAGGTCGTGATCCCAGGGTCCTGGGATCGAGCCCCACGTCGGGCTCCCTCCTCGGCCGGGGAACCTGCTTCTTCCTCTCCTCCCCACCTGTGCGCTCTCTGTCTCTCAAATAAATAAAATCTTAAAAAAAAAAAAATTCTCTCTCTCCTTCTCCCTCTGCCCCTCCCCCACCCCCTCTCTAAAAAAATTTAAGGTTTTTATGTTTAATGCTGACAACTCTGCAGATATGTTTACCTTAATGAAACTGACAAACTTAAATTATTTAAATACTGAATATGTTGCACCTGGGTCCACCAAAAGCCAATCAATTTGTCCCCCGTTGGTCAGTTGTAGCTGGGGCACCTGCGGGGAAATCTGAATTGGGAGGCTGAAGTCCAGGGAGGGGTGGTCTTGGCTCTTTGATAGAGAGAAGGTAGGAAGAGCAGGAGCCAATGGCTTGAGGCCCTGAGGATGGTAGAGAAGCCGGTTCAGCAAGCCGAGCACTTGGTGGTGCAGAAACAGGAATTGGGGGCGGGGGGCGGAGGCAGAATCGGTGAGGTGCCCCCAGCAAGCCTGGAGGCGGATAAAAGCCCAGAGGGCAGACAAAGAGGACTCCCGGTCCTAAAGCTCATCAGCTTGGACAGACGGAACAGACACACGTTTTCTTTCCAGCAGCAAAAAGTGAAAACGGGCAGTTCGTGACCCGCTGGAGAAGACAGAGCTCCTCCCCGAAACAAAAGGTGTTTCGGCAGCTCCTGGGGAATATTCCTTACCGGCCTGACTCCGCGGACGATTAGCTTGTTCTCCTGTCCGTTAGCCAGGCAACGAGTGAGGGAGGGAACCTCACACGCAACAAGAGGCAGGCAGCATCCATGCAGCCCTCTCTATTCCAGACCTGACACACAAACGAAGAAGCAAACAAGGAGGAGACGAGTGACTCAGGAGAAACTAAGGGAGGCATGTACAGGACACGGTGGCGGGGGGGGGGGGGCGGCCGGCAGAGAACAGGACAGAACACGGGACATGGCGGAGGAATAGCAACAGAAGGGCCTGAGTCAGCTGAGCTGATGGCGGATCGAGGAGTAGAGACTGAGGAGAGGGGTGCCCTCGGGGTGTCCTGAAAGAGTGTGGACAGATCAGGGTTTGGGCACAGGGCCATAAAGGCCTGACCAGAAGGGATTTCGGTCCATTTTTCTGCTCAGACGTTCCCATCCTCTAGCTTTTATCGAGGCCAACAGTGTTACAAAAAGAAGCCGAAAGGAAGGAAGCCCACGAGGTGTCCTTTTTAGGCCTTTTCCTGCTCGATCAGAGAGAGGAGAATAAAGGGGAACCGTGACGAAGCGACTCTCCGGCAGGAAGGCAAGAGTGGGGGACTCACCGAGGAAGAGGGTCACCCAAGCCGCTGTTGGACCTTGTCTCTTCGTGGTCGCCAAAAAGATGTTGCCAGGTGAACAGACCCCAGGCCCCCCGGTCTTGACCTAGCCGGACCCAAAGGAGTCACCGAAGGTTTCTGGTCTTCTCATGAGAAGGAATTCAAGAACAGACATGCAGCACAGTGGGAAAGGGGATTAAAGCGAAAAGCACACTCTCGAGATCTGAGAGCAGGTGTGCTCAAGAGTCACGTACCACCCCACCACCGCCCCCGGAGAGTGGGTTTGGTGCTTTTTCTTTTTCTTTCTAAGATTTTATTTATTTATTAGAGAGAGAGAGAGAGAGAGCGAGAGAGAGAAAGGACTAGCAGGAGGAGGGGCAGAGGATGAGGGAGAAGCAGGCTTCCCGCTGAGCAGGGAGCCCGATGCGGGACTCGATCCCAGGACCCTGGGATCATGACCTGAGCCGGAGGCGGACGCTTCACCGACTGAACCACCCAGGCGCCCTCACTAGAAGTACTTTCAATCTGAGAGCAGGACCGAGAATGCCAACTAGCCCATGTGTAAGGGCAAACGAGAGCCATGAAAAAAACCCCAAAGGATGGAACTCCTATCTAATCCAGGCAACTTTCTCATGAGCTTTCTCCGTGGTCCAGCCCCAGGGAGCAGTCCCCCCGTTAGGTGAGGGCCCCACCTGGGTAATAGCTCCAATCAGTCCCTTTCTGGAAGCACGCAGTCAGATGTATCTTGGATTTTATGCTCATTGAGGGATCACACCTGGTTATTTGGAAGGAGACCTTAAACAGGAGTCTTAAGATCAGCAGCCGTTGTAACGACATGTATGGCCGTCCCATGCCCAAGAATACAAGTATTAAAAGAACAGGTAAGGCTTAACCAGCTGAGCCACCCAGGCGCCCCAAATAAAATCTTAAAAAAAAAAAAACCAAACCGGTAAGACAGCCTGATTTCTGAGCCCAACACCATTATATAGCCAAGGTGGTGGTGTCCCGTGGAGTGGCAGGAGCTTGTCCCATGGGCAATAGGTTCTCCCCTGACCACTCGGACAAGGCACATTCCAAAGGGTCATACTACTCAGGACACCTCCAGAAAAGAACAAGGAAGAAAGATTGGAGCTAAAGAAGACTTACCAAGCCCCACGGAGGCTCTCAGATTCATGCTGTAATCCCCGTACGGGCCACCAAAAATGTTTCGGGATCATTGAGCACGAAGGTCAAGAAAGAATACTTGAGGGGCGCCCGGGTGGCTCAGTCGTTAAGCGTCTGCCTTCGGCTCGGGTCATGATCCCGGGGTCCTGGGATCGAGCCCCGCATTGGGCTCCCTGCTCGGCCGGAAGCCTGCTTCTCCCTCTCCCACTCCCCCTGCGTGTGTTCCTGCTCTCTCTCTCTCTGTCAAATAAATAAATAAAATCTTAAAAAAAAAAAAAGAATACTTGAGACATTTTATGGTGCAACTCAGTAAGTTTATTTAAGCAGCAAGGGGACAGGACCCCAGGGCAGAAAGAGTGCACTTTTGCAGCTGGTGGTCATATGCCTAGTGCTCAAGGGAGACGGGGCGTTCAGGGAGTATTAGATCATAAATGTTTTCTTTAAATTTCTACTCATAAAACTACTTTTCCAAGATTTCTCGCTGCTTCTTAAATATTTATTCGAGAGAGAATGAGAGACAGAGCAAGAGTGGAGAGGGAGGGGTAGAAGCAGACTCCCCGCTGAGCAGAGAGCCCCACGTGGGGCTCGATCCCAGGACTCCAAAATCATGACCTGAGCTGAAGGCAGACACTTAACCGACTGAGCCACCCAGGCATCCCTACGTCTTGTTTTTAATGTTGGAGGCACTTGGAGTTGCTTTGGGGATTTTTTTCCCCTAAAGATTTTATTTATTTATTTATTTATTTATTTGAGAGAGAATGAGAGAGAGAGAGAGAGCATGAGACGGGGGAAGGGTCAGAGGGAGAAGCAGACTCCCCGCTGAGCAGGGAGCCCGATGCGAGACTCGATCCCAGGACTCCGGGATCATGACCTGAGCCCTGAGCCGAAGGCAGTCGCAAACAACTGAGCCACCCAGGCACCCTGGGGATTTTTTTTTTTCCTATTCTCTAGCTCAGTAGGTCTCAAAGTTGAAGGTGTGTTAGAATCGCCTGCAGGGTTTGTTAGAATGAAAATGCATTTCCTCCTAACCACCCATTCAGTTTCCACTTCGGTCAGTCTGGGTTCCTCCGGAGAAAATTCGCATTTCCAAAGAGTTCCTAGATGATACTGATGCTGTGAGCACCACACTTTGAGAACAACTGCTCTCATAGAAACATTCTAAGGTAGCAAACATATAGGATTTTCCTGGACAAAATAATACATAGGACTTTTGTGGAGGGGCTCCTGGCGGACTCAGGAGAGCGTGCGACTCTTGGTGTGAGGCTCGACAGTGTGAGCCCCACCTTGCGTGCAGAGATCACTAAATAAAATTTAAGTTTTTTTTTAAAGATTTTATTTATTTATTCATGAGAGACAGACAGAGAGAGAGAGAGAGAGAGAAAGAGGCAGAGGGAGAAGCAGGCTCCCGAGGAGCAGGGAGCCTGACGCGGGACCCGATCCCAGGACACTGGGATCATGACCTGAGCCGAAGGCAGACGCTTAACCATCTGAGCCACCCAGGCGCCCGATCACTAAATAAAATAAAAAAAAAAAGAATTTTGTAGAACATGACACATTTATGTTTCTGTTCCTTGTCTCAACTGTCAAGATGGTCTCTTGGGTCGGAAAGTTCAGAGCCTTATAGTTCCAGAGTGACAACTTCAAAAGTCCATCTCTTCCTAAAAGAGGAAAAAATTATTGCAGGAGAAGCCTGCAAAGGCCCCTTTGGCCAATAAGGAGGATTGTCCATGAGTCTCCAGAAACAGCTGCCTAACCTATAACATTTCCAATTTCAATACCCTTCAGAAACAACAGCCCCCCGTACCAAACCTGAAATTCTAGGAGGGTGTTCAATCATGCCAAAGGGTTCCATCCCTTCCATCTTTCTTTGCCAAGGATCTGTCAACACAAAATGAACAAACCTTTTAGAATCTTTTTTTTTTTTTTAAGTAGACTACGCCCATTGTGGAGCTCAACGTGGGGCCTGAACCCATGACCCCGAAATCAAGACCTGAACTGAGAGCAAGAGTCAGACGCTCAACCAACTGAGCCACCCAGGTGCCCCTCTTTTAGAATCTCTAAAAGTAAGAAAGAGAGTTTTATTTGAGCCCAAGTTAGAACAGCTGCCTGGGAAACATGCTCCAGAGAATCAACAGTTTTTACAGGGTTATCTTCCTTACATCTTGCCAAAAGATTATAAATTAACATACAGGCTGGAATCACAAGTTTTGATGTCAAGGAATGAAGGGAGTAGGAACCCTGATCGGTATCTTAAGGACAAGGTGGTTTTCCTTTAGGCTACTTGTTTGCAAAGCAGGTGCACAATGTATGCTTGATGAGCCATAAATCAGGCTTTTGGTCTCAACAAAGTTATCTATCATCACGCTGACTTAGAAAGAAATCTTAAAGTGGCGGGGTGCTTGGCTCAGTCGGTTAAGAGTCTGCCTTCGGCTCAGGTCATGATCCCAGGGTCCTGCGACCGAGCCCCACATTGGGCTCCCTGCTGAGCAGGGAGTCTGCTTCTCCCTCTGCCCCTCACCCTGCTTGTGCTCTCTCTCTCTCTCAAATAAATGGTAAAAACAACAACAACAACAAAACTAGAGTGGCTCCCCTTATATCTCAGGCCTTTAGAGAGTTTTTTCTTCTTATTGGATCTCAATTAATATGACCAGAAATCAATCATTCACTAACCCATTGCCCACGTGGGTGAGGATTTTGGCTAATTTTTAAGATTGTATCCCCAGTGCCTAGCACAGTGTCTAGCGTGCGGTAAATGCTTGACAAATGTATGTATTGATTAATGGGTGAATGAATTCTTTAATAGGGCAAGAAGCATATTTATTCTTTTTTCAATTTATTTTATTTTTATTTTTTGGCGCGTATTTATTCTAGGCCAGGCCCTGAGCTGGGCAATGGTTGGACAGTGCTGAGTGAGACAGCCCCAGTCCTGCCCTCAAGGTACTCACAGTTCAGTGGGGAAGGCAGATCCATCCTCAGACAATGGTGACCCTGAGGGGGCAGAGGAAGACCAAGGGGGCAACCAGGAGGGCTTCCTGGAGGGGACAACCGGGTTGACTATTGAAGGACAAGGAAGAAATGAACCAAGTGAGGGGAGTGTTTCAGGTGGAAGTTCTGAGGGTTTTGTTCTCCCTCCTTCCTCCTATTTCCCCAACAAACTGTGACAAAGCCCCTCTGGGTTCCAGCATCCCCCCTGACCAGAGGGGTCACTGTAAGGGATAGATCTGTCACCCCCACAGAGGCTGCCAGCCCTGGGAGGGAAGGGCCACGGCTGTTGTGGTCCCGGTTGTGTCCCCAGAGCTGCCTAGCACAGCAGTGGGGGCTCAGGGAATGTTTGCTGAACGAATATTCGAGTTTTCTGTGTGTGTTGAAGTGTGTGAAAGAGTTGTGTCTTATATGAAGGGGATTGAAGTTCAAATGCCTCAAGCCTCAATTTCCCACCCTGAAAAATAGCATAACAGTGGTTAAAGCATTGGAACCCAGCTGCCAAAATTGCTGCCTTTTGACAACATCTGTGTGTCAATGTTCTCATCTGTGAAATGGCAACTCCCTGTAGGGTTTTTTGAAGATTAAATGAGATATTCATTCGAAGTGCTTACAATAGTGCCTGGAATGCAGTCAATGCTCATTGCATGTTAGCTGCCCGCCCCCCCTTAATCCTGTCTTCTTTGCTGTTTCAGCCAGATTCCTCTCGTGTCCCCATCTTTAATCTCCAACCATTTGAGTCACCCGTATTTGCCCTTCCCTGGGACATTTCACGCCTCAGAGCCTCCGTACATGCTGTTCCCTCTGCACCCGCCTCGCCACGTCTGAACGCGTCCACTTGGAGAACTCCTACTCAGCCACCACCACTTCAGCCGTTATATCAACCCTCCAGATCTCCAGGTTTCAGAAGCCAGTTTGTGCCGCTCTCGGATCAAAGTCTCCTTTACTGTTCCCCGCCTTTTGACCCTTCTCAACGGTCCAAGTTCTGGAGGGGGGGGCGGGTGCTAGTGAAGCAGCCTTTTCATTGGTTTTTCTTGGTGCTCTGTCGCCCTCTTGTGCCCAGTCTTAGACCTGCATGGAAGAAGAAATGCTGGCGATTCTCTCCCTGTGCACCGCCCCCCAGCCCAGAGTCACCCCTAGAGTCACTCTGAGCCTTTCTCTTTCTGCTCTGGACCTTGGGAGACTGCCCCGTGTGGACTCCATCCATGCGGCTCCCTTGCCCTCCACGTTCTGGTTGGGTTCTGCCAACTGGAGGCACTGACAGGACATCAGAATGTAGGAGGAGAGAGGTGGGAGTATTTGGGGGGCCTGCCCTTGCATCCCTGCTGTTCTGAAAGTGGCTGTATTCTCTACCTAGAGTTATAGGTTCTATGGGCTCCTCTCCAAACCCCAGCTTCCTGCCTTAAGGGTGGTAATGGCTTGGATCTCCCTGTGGCTGGTCCCTTGGTGCTGCCTCACACTGTGTGGGTTCCTTCAGCCTGCCCACCCCTCTGAAATGTCCCTTCATAAGTGCTCCCACTTAAGCTCTGAATGGCCACCTATTTCCTACCAGGACTGGATCAGCAGAAACCTAGGGTGAGCCCAAGAGAGAAGGGGATCCTCACCTCCCAGGGGACCGTTAGAATTTCTTTTTAGGAGGAGCTTGGAATGACCAAGGTTCTGACAGGAGGGCTCTGTGGGACTTGTCTTGAGACCGATAGGATGTGTATGGGGTTATTTGTGGGGAGGGGCTACAGCCTTCCTGATCTGATACCTCCCTTCTTGCTTTCCCTGACTGTCTCCTTGAGGGAAGATGAAAGGGAAATGCCCTTATTTGCGTGTGCTTTGCTTGGGTGCTTAGTTAACTCTCTCACTTTCTGTGTCCCTCAAGAGCCCTGAGAAGTAGGCAATATGGTGCAGAGAGGTGAAGTCACTTGTCCAAGGGCACGCAGGAAATGACTTTAAGAATAGCTACTACCTTAGGGCGCCTGGGTGGCTCAGTCAGTTAAGCGTCTGACTTCAGCTCAGGTCATGATCCCAGGGTCCTGAGATAGAGCCCTGGTCCAGCTACCAGCTCAGGGAGTCCGCTTGTCCTTCCCCTCTGCTGCTCCCCTGACACATGCTCTCTCTGCCTCTCAAATAAATAAATAAAATCTTAAAAAAAAAAAAAAGAACTTGTGAACGGGGGGGGGGGCTTGGGTGTCTCAGTCGGTTAAGAATCCCTCTCTTGGGGGCGCCTGGGTGGCTCAGTTGGTTAGGCAACTGCCTTCGGCTCAGGTCATGATCCTGGAGTCCCGGGATCGAGTCCCACATTGGGCTCCCTGCTCGGCAGGGAGTCTGCTTCTCCCTCTGACCCTCTTCCCTCTCGTGCTCTCTGTCTCTCGTTCTCTCTCTCTCAAATAAATAAATAAAATATTAAAAAAAAAAAAAGAATCCCTCTCTTGGGGCGCCTGGGTGGCTCAGTCATTAAGCGTCTGCCTTCGGCTCAGGTCGTGATCCCGGGCGGAGAGCTTGCTTCTCCCACTCTCCCTGCTTGTTTTCCCTCTCTCACTGTCTCTCTCTGTCAAATAAATAAAATCTTAAAAAAAAAAAAAAGAATCCCTCTCTTGATTTCGGTCAGGTCATGATCTCAGGGTAGTGAGATCGAGCCCCACGTCGGGCTCCATGTTCAGTGTGGAGTCTACTTGAGATTCTCTCTCTCCCTCTGCACCCCCCTCCCTGGCTCTTGTGTGCTCTCTCTCTAAAAAAAAAAAAAAAGAAAAGAAAAGAAAGAATTTGTGAACCCAATAGCTGTCATTTCTGAGTGCTACGTGATGCCAGGTCTGTCCATAGTGCTTTGATCAAGAATGAATTCTCACGACCAATTTATGAAGAATGTGATGATCATAATAAAAATCAGCAAATACCATTTTACCCTTATGTATTCACTCCCTGAAAACATGTGTCTTGCATACCTATCATGTGCCTAGCCGCCTTCCAGGCAACAGACACACAACAGTAAACAAACCAGATGCAGAAATGACTCCTCCCCGCTCTAGTGGGGGGACAGATAACTTAAAAAGTTCTGTGGGGAAAAGTACATAAAACGGGGAGGAATGGAAAGCACTGGGCGCGGGGGCGGGGGCATGTTTTATAGACTTGATAGTATTGCCGTTATGAGATGACATTCCCCATGACAAAGAGACTGTGAGTTGGCCACTTTGACAGAAGAGGAAAGTGAGGCACAGAGAGGCCATTAGCCTAAGGTCTGGCTGGCCAAGAGACAGGACTCCTTACAGAGGTGGCCCTGACCCCAGGAGGGAGGACTTAGACTCGTTTGTTCTCTCCCTTGGGAAGGGAGGCATGCAATGACCAGAAAGCTAAGGACTCGGGTCTCAGAGGGGAGGAAATGGCTCAGCTCAAGGAGGGTCAAAGGCTGAGTGAGGGCTTGGTCAAGCAGGAGGTGTGGGGTTGGATGGAGGGGAAGCAAAGGGGTTAAGGAGATGGGGGCCTCCAGGCTGGGGACTCGGAGGGGTTGGGGGTGGTTGCTGCGGCAGCAGGTGAGGTTTCCCCGCGGCTGGAAGCCTGGAGTAGGGTGAAAGCCTAAAGGGGTTAAGGGGCGGTGCCAAGGGAGTGGTTAACGGGGGCGGGGCTGGCGGGGGGCGGGGCTTCGGCCGGCGGCTCCTGCCCCGGGCCGGAGCGAGTCGCCGCCGGGTCCCTGAGCCGGGGTAGAGCCCAGACGTCGCCGCAGACGAGAGAGGCGCCGCCCGCCCCGTCCAGCCGCCGCGCGCAGGTAGGCGCCTCTCCTTCCCCTGCCCGCGCCGGGCGTCCGGCCCCCGCGGGGCCCGTCCTTGGCGCTCCCCTCGGGGGCTCTGCGCCCCTGCGTCGGTGCCCCAGTCTCCCGCGCCGGCCGGTCCCCGCCCCTCTCCGGTGCTGGCGCTCCCGCCGTCTCCCCGCGGACCGTGTCTGTGGGTCTGTCTCCCTCTCTCCGCCCGTCTCGGATGCGTCTCTGTCTGCGGTCCTCTCTCCCTCTGGGTGGGCCTCTCCTTCTGCATCTCTGGATGTCTCTGTATCTCGTTCTTTCTCTCTGCTTCTCCGTCCGGCTCTCGCTCTGGCCCTCTCTCGGTCTCTGTACCCATTCTCCCTGTCTCGCTTTGCCTCTAACCCTCAGTCTCTCGAGCTCAATCCCTCTGCCTCCAACTCCGTGGTTTTCCCAGTCTCTGTGCATCTCTTTGCGCTTTCTCTTCCTGTCTCTCTCCTGTATTTCTGTCTCTTACTCTGCGTATCTTGAGACCCTCTTCTGGCGCCTTGACCCCCACTGTCGTCTCATTCCAAATTCTGGTGCATCCCCGAGCTTTCCGCTGGGCTGAGGAGCTGCTTGGGGGTGGGGGGCGGGGGGAGTAGGGTTGCCTTGGGGCAGGTGGACTCTGAGGGACACTGTAACCCCAGTACCCCCTTTAGAGAGTCACCCCACTGCTCCTGAGGTCGCACCCACCCCACCCTCCAATTTCAGGAATTCCTGGCTGGGGGGGTAGACTTCCTCCCCCACTTCCTCCCTTCCAGGATTTGGCTAGGTCACCATTAACTCCTTCCTGCCTCCACCTCTCTCCCCCCACCCCCTGCTTGCACTGGACATCCCACCACCCCCAACAAGGCTGAGGGGACAGCTCTGGAATTTCTGTGAGCCACTGTTCGTGGTGGGATGTGTGTTGTGTACTCAGGCAGGATGTGTGCTGGGGGATTTACTTGCTGGCACAGATGGAGATGATAGGGGCCACCCCCTAGCGCCCCCACACCACCCGACCCCCGCCACCAGCCCCCCTCCTCCTGAGCCCACCAAGAGGCTACCTCCCAAGCTCTATCTCTGCGGATGAACTCAATTTCAGGTTTGGGTTGAGGACGGGGAGGGGTCTTTCTGAGGGGGTCCTAGTAGGAGGAAATGAGAGGGATGATGGGCAGCTCTTGAACTCTGGGAATCATAATCAAGAACCCTTGGGTGTGAAGTCTTTGAATGGAAGGATTCAGGATGTGAGAATGATCAGAGGGAGGACTGGGGCCCCACAGCCTTCAAATCACAAGTCCTCAGGATATATGAATCCTTCAATCCAAAAAGATTAGTGTCGGAATCTTGGGCAGCTTTCAGTGTTCCAAGCAGAGAGAGCTCGAAGGGCTTACAGAGCCATCGAGGTCAGGCACCCATGTTACAGACGGGAAAACTGAGGCCCAGGAGCCAAAGTCCCCACAGTGAGTCAGTCCATGCCATTTCAACTGAAGCCCAAATCCAGAGAGCTGGCTTCTTTTGCTGCCACTAAGTCGGATTAATTTGGGAAAAGAGGTCTTCACAGTGAGGAGGGAAGAATGCCAGGGTGAGTATGAAAAGCTGGAATCCAGAGGGGAGCCTTTGAGAAGCAGAGAAGAGAAAATATTTCCCAAACCATGGTGCTGGGGAGGGGAGAGGGGACAAGGGTTGGTTTGGGTGGGAGGGGTGGAGTTTCAGAGAAGGAGGGAAGAGGGGGAGGGAAATGGGGGGGGCAGGGATTAACTCCCACCCGCTTCTGTCTCCTGACCCTCCCCATGAAGCCCACTGCTCCCTTGGGACAGGGCCTATAATTTGGTTTGTGTCTAGACAAATAATAACTCAGCTGGTGTGTGAGCGAGCTGGCCGCGGGCAGGCCGGCAGGGCGGCAAGGCGATGGAGGCAGCCTGGGCTTCTGGGGTCCTAGTAGCCCCCCCCCAGGGCAGGGAGAATTTAGGAGCTGCGTGGAGATGACAGCGCGCTCCCCCCCAACCTCCTGTGAACCCCCCATATTTTAGAATTCTGTGCCACCTTGGGCCTTCAGGCTGCTGGGCAGTTAACAAGCAGAAGAGATAAGGGGGGAAAAGGAAGTGGGGTTCACGGTATATAGAGTGTGTTCCCATTTCTGTAAAAAAAAAAAAAAACAAAAACAGGGAAATACGTATTCGTGTTTGCTGGGCCAAGATAATAATCACCGAGAGTTTAATAATAGATGATGAAAGTCGTAGAATGTTTAAAAAAAATCATCGAGCATTCTAACAATAGAACTTTAGAATCTTGGAATGTGAGACTCCTGGAATATTAGAAACTTGAAGGGTAAGGACATGGAAAGCCGCTAGGATAATAATAATAGAATGGAAGAAAGGTAAAGCTCTAGAATGTTACAATAATAGAACGGTAAACCATGAACAGGACTAACAATAGATCCTGAGGATTTTTTGAGTGCTGGAATGGACGGTGTCGGAGGGGTCGAGTAGGAGGACCCTGGTGTCCCTTCTGGGTGGTGTGGGAGCGGGGGGAGGGGGGGAGATGGGGACTCCTTTGGTAGAAATGGGGAAACTGAGGCCCAGCAAGGTGGTCACGGAGGCCTGACTGCCCCCTGGTTTCCGCCGGCCGCCAGGGCA
This sequence comes from Eumetopias jubatus, assembly GCF_037043125.1. Taxonomy (NCBI): domain Eukaryota; kingdom Metazoa; phylum Chordata; class Mammalia; order Carnivora; family Otariidae; genus Eumetopias; species Eumetopias jubatus. The sequence continues at coordinate 55,198,252 of NW_028274816.1, read as the reverse complement.
CCAGGTGGGGAGCGAGGCACGGTGATCACATTTCGTCCCCTAATGAGCAGACCGGAGCTGGCCTGTCCCCCGGGGCTGCCAAGGGGGTGGCGGTAAGCAGGAACCAACAGAGGAGGGAAGGGGGGCAGAGAGGCAGTCTGGTGGCTTCTAGGACAAGGCTGGTGAGTGAACCCTGAGGGTGGGCAGGGATGTGGTGGGGGGGGCTGCATCACCTCTCCGTCTGGTCCTCTCAACCCTCCAGAGTCCTTTAGCCTTGCTGGATTTAGGGGTGGCCCAGAGACTTATCCGGCTTGAGCAGCTGAGGCATAAAGCGGGGGCCGGGGTCTGACCAGTCCTTCTGGTCCTCTCACTATCACTCCACACTCGGGCTTATCTCTCTGCCCTTTCCTGGGAGGGGCTAGCAGGGTCCAAAGAAGGGGCCCTGGAGATAGGGAGAGCTGCTTTTTCAAAGATTTGGGGGTTGAATCCCGAATAAAGCTTAAGCTGAAGAGGAGCTTGACACCCCAGAGGCTGGGCAAGGGAGTCAGGTGTTGGAGGGGCACAAAGACACTGTGGTCACTTGCTTTTCGGTGGTGAGAAAGTCTTTCCTTGTATATTTTAGCAGATTCTCAAAGGGGGCTGACAACCCCAGAAAGACTTGAGAAACATTGCAGGAGCACAGGGAGTGAGGAGAGAAAACATTCAGGGAAAGGGGAAGCTCTTGGGTTAAGAAAGACTGGAGATCTGCCCGGTCCTGACACATCACATGACTCAGACAAGGGTCTTGCTGCTCTGGGCCTCAGTTTCCCCACGTGTACCAGGAAGGGGTCAGAAATAGCCTTGCACTCCCAGTTGGGGCACAGAGACCTGTGGCATTGTGGAATTCTTAGGGTCTCCGTTCTGTGCTTTTGAGGGTTTGATGGTGGGCAGATCTCAGGTGGGGAGAAGAGAGGGCTGAGTACCCCTTCCTCATGCCCAGAAGCCCCAGGAAGCAGGTGGGTTGAGGAGGGACGGAGGAGGGTGAGGTGAGCGCCCAGCTGGTTCCCCCTCAAGGAAATTAGCCATGAGAAGTGTATTTCCTCTGGCTTCCGGAAATAAGTCTTATGCCTGCTGTACCCGCTCCAGCCTCAGCTGAACCCAGGGGGTCTGGACAGCGTGGGGCCAAGGGAACTCCCAGCCTTGGTTCCTTTCTGGTCTCAGCTCTCCTGTGCCCATGGAATAATAATAATTGTTCAAATGCTGCACATTTTGTAGATGATAGGATGTCCTATCAAGGATTTTCTTGTCTGTGATGTGAATAGTATAAAAGTTCTGCCCCCCCCTTATACAGAAGGGGAAACTGAGACTCTCGAAAAAAAATGAATTTTCTCGATGTTACAAGAAGAGGGAGAGACAGAAGGTGAGAGAGGAGGAGACCAGGGGTCAGAGAGAAGGGGAGATTTGAGGGCAGAGAGAGGACTGTTTTTTTTTTTTTTTTTTTTTGAGTGACTCGTTCTGGGTGGGGAATATTCGAAGGGAGGGGCTGGATTGCACTGTTCAAGCCAGGGAGCAAGCTCTGTCTCCACCCTTTGTCCACAGGATCCAGGAACCTCTGTCTGCGAGTCTGGGGTGGGGGCAGCCTGGGGTGGGGGCAGCCGCTGGGTTGCTAAGGACCCCACAGGGGGTAGGGCTTACTAAGCAGGGACTCAGCCCTGACCTTTCAAAGTCAATTATGTAGTGGATAGATCCTGCCCTTTTCATTTTTTTTCCCTTCCAACCTCTTTCCGTGGGACCCTGCAGGGACTTCTTTGAACTTGTAGCTGCCTCAGGGGGAGAGAGAGCCTGCATTGCAGGATGGGCTGACCAATGCCTGTTCCTTCAACCCACAGTCATTTACTGAGTGTCTACTATATGCTGGGCCTCTCCTGGGTGCTGGGAGACAGCAGTCAACACAAGGTTACTGCCCTCCTGGAATGTCCATTTCAGACAGACAGACAGATAGATGGGAACAAGATACAAGGTGATGTGAGGAGAGAGCCCTGGGGGTGGGTGGGCGGGACTCTGCGGGTAAGTGAAGGAGGTGAGGGAGCTGAGTCCTAAGAAGATCTGAGAAAGAGCAAAGGTTTTGAGGCTGGAAAGAAGGTCATGGGTCTTGAGCCCGCTGGGATGGGGGAGGGGAGGTGGGGGGAGGAAGTCAAGCAGTGCCTTATCACCTGGGGCAAGGAGTTTGGATTTTACCCGAAGTCCACTGGGATTTCCCACTGGGATTTCGGGATTTCAGGATTTCAGGATTTCAAGCAGAGAAGTAATGAGAGCTGATTTTCATGTTAACAAGACCTTGGTGGCTGCCCTGCGGGAAGTGAGTTGAAGGAAGCCAGAATGGCAGCCAGGAAAAGCAGTGAGGAGCTACTGCAATGGTCCAAGCAATCGAGCAATTGGCAATGGTGGTGCAGAGCAGACACTGGCAGGGGGTTCCGAGAGACATGCATGGATTCAGGGTTTATTGTGGAGGTAGAGCCAAGAGGACTTTCCCATGGAAAGATGCTTTGGCATCTGGGAGGTTCCCAAGAACCCAATGTGTGACGTTGGGCTCATCCCTTCCCCTCTCTGGGCCTCAGTTTCCTGATAAATCCAGTTGACTCAACCAGTGGTTTTCTAAGTGTGTCCTGGGGGATTCTTCGGAGGTGACCCCCCTCCTCCCACCTGATTTCATTGAGAACACAGAGCAGCTTCTTTTTTCCACTTAGATGGCTTTCCAGTTTAAGATCTTATTTTAAAAAGATAGTAATAATAACAATAATAAAAGCGTTCACAGTTTAAACAACTAACCCCACATAAAGCTCTGGATAGAGTGGCTTCCGAAGGTGCCTCTGATTCAGGACGTCACTCCCCTACCCTCTGGGGCTGACAATGGTCGGGGGTTTGGTCCATGACTGTCCTTTGCCCTGTGTTTGCAGGTCTTCCCAAGGGGGTGACAGGCCCAAGGTTCTCACTCAGGAAAGTTGGGGTGGAGCAGAGGCAATGAGGGAAGTGGTTCCTGAGGGAGGGACTCCAGCCCTGTTGCCAGGGCTCCCCTTGCTGCCCAAATGGGATCACACCCAGCAGCCCCTCCTCTCTCCCCTCCCCGCCCCAGCCCAAAGCAGCTATGGTTCCCAGCCCCTACTGCCAAGCCCAGGGCTCCTTTCTGTTCAGTTATTCTTGGGTGGAAACATGCACAAGCTGGAGAAAAAGGGTGAGAGCAGAGATTGTCCCCCTGTCATCATCAGGACCTTGGAGAGGTCTCCAAACTGCCCTGTGACTCAGTTTGTCAAATAGGATAACGGTACTTTCCTCTTAGGGTTCTTGAAAATGTAATGAATTAATACCCATAAAAGTGCTTAGAACAGGGTCTGCAATGTAGAATAAATCAATAAACCTTAGCTGTTATTATCTGTCCTTATCATTGTCAAGAATGGGGTGTCCTGGGTTAGTAGTCCCTGTTATGTCATGGCCTTGCTGTGCATCCTTGATGGGAGCGAGCAGTCTTTCTGAGCTTCATCTCCATCTGGGAAATGACAGGGTTAGCATTTCCCAAAGCATGATAAAATACTTGTGCATTTTTTTTAAGATTTTTTTTAATTTATTTATTTGAGAGAGAGAGAATGAGAGATAGAGAGCATGAGAGGGAAGAGGGTCAGAGGGAGAAGCAGACTCCCTGCTGAGCAGGGAGCCCGATGTGGGACTCGATCCCGGGACTCCAGGATCATGACCCGAGCCGAAGGCAGTCGCTTAACCAACTGAGCCACCCAGGCGTCCCAATACTTGTGCATTTTAGATGGTTTCTAGCTAAATTCTGAGTGGGGTCTTTATATGCTTTTTTTTTTTTAAAGATTGTATTTATTTATTTGACAGAGAGAGACACAGCGAGAGAGGGAATACAAGCAGGGGGAGTGGGAGAGGGAGAAGCAGGCTTCCCGCCGAGCAGGGAGCCCAATGCAGGGCTCGATCCCAGGACCCCGGGATCATGACCTGAGCCGTAGGCAGACGCTTAACGACTGAGCCACCCAGGCGCCCCCTGAGTGGGGTCTTTAACATCTATCAGGGAAAATAGATCCAGACCCCCAAATCTGCATTTACACAGATCTGTTGCTTAGAATGAGGCTCAATTAGGTATCGCCAGGGTGTCCACCCTCCGCAGCCCACGGGTTACGGTGAGGGGTGTGGGGAGAAGGGGGTGTCCGTGACTCCCATCACCACAGACCTCTCTCCCCACAGGCACTGTAAAGTCAGCTTTGAACTGTGAGGCGGGCCACCTCATCCCAGCTGCTCAGCTCCCACCACGACCAAGCCGGAGCCCTCCCCCTGCCCCCCCTCAAATTCCTCACTCCATCTGTAATCCTCCTCCATAATAGCCCTTACTCACCTCCTTCCTGTTTCTTAAACACCCTTCCCGCATTTCCCAGACGGAGGGTACCTCTTTTTCCATAATCTTCTCTTCATCAGTCAACTTGTTTCCTTCTTTCTTACTGGGGTCCTAGGAAGCGCCAGCGCCCCGACTGACCTTGCCTGGTGTTCTCCACCCTCCCTAACTGTAGTCTGTCCTGTCTCAACACTATCGCATATATTTCACGCATCTTCCACCCCCCCCATCACTTCACTGTGGCCACACAGCACTTTCTGCATCCTCTACAAATGTCTCCCTCTTCCTACTGCCCGCTGATGCCTTCGTCTCCTCCATAAACACCCCCCTCAGGCAATTCTTGTGCTACCCCAAAACTGCCTCATTTACACTCTGATTGGGTCTATAAACACCCCCTTGACAAAGCTTTTTTTTAATCCCACCATCCCCTGCCCTGAGCCTCCCTCCTGTCATAATTCTATCCTCTCTCCGACTTTTCCCTCTCAAGCTCTACCCTTCCCCGCCCAGGCTGGCCCACGATTCAGGGTCACCCTCACCTCTTCCCCGTGGGCTGCCCCCCACCATGTTCCCCTGAGCCTCCAAGGAGGGGGCTCAGGGGGCCTGATGGCCTCCCGCCCCCTGTGGCCCCACAGCCCCCGTGGGCCAGGGGAAGTGCCTCAGAAGGCTCAGCGCCCAGGATGGGCAACCGCACGTGGGACGGCTGCCACGTGGACTCGCGCGTGGACCACCTCTTCCCGCCATCCCTCTACATCTTCGTCATCGGCGTGGGGCTGCCCACCAACTGCCTGGCCCTGTGGGCAGCCTACCGCCAGGTGCGGCAGCGCAACGAGCTGGGGGTGTACCTGATGAACCTCAGCATCGCCGACCTGCTGTACATCTGCACGCTGCCACTGTGGGTTGACTACTTCCTGCATCACGACAACTGGATCCACGGCCCCAGCTCCTGCAAGCTCTTCGGGTTCATCTTCTACACCAACATCTACATCAGCATCGCCTTCCTGTGCTGCATCTCGGTGGACCGCTACCTGGCCGTGGCCCACCCACTGCGGTTTGCCCGCCTGCGCCGGGTCAAGACGGCTGTGGCCGTGAGCTCCGTGGTCTGGGCCACGGAACTGGGGGCCAACTCGGCGCCCCTGTTCCACGACGAGCTCTTCCGCGACCGCTACAACCACACCTTCTGCTTCGAGAAGTTCCCCATGGAGGGCTGGGTGGCCTGGATGAACCTCTACCGGGTTTTCGTGGGCTTCCTCTTCCCATGGGCCCTCATGCTGCTGTCTTACCGCGGCATCCTGCGGGCGGTGCGGGGCAGTGTGTCCACGGAGCGCCAGGAGAAGGCCAAGATCAAGCGGCTGGCCCTGAGCCTCATTGCCATCGTGCTGGTCTGCTTCGCGCCCTACCACGTGCTCCTGCTCTCACGCAGTGCCGTCTACCTGGGCCGCCCGTGGGACTGTGGCTTCGAGGAGCGCATCTTCTCGGCCTACCACAGCTCGCTGGCCTTCACCAGCCTCAACTGTGTGGCTGACCCCATCCTCTACTGCCTTGTCAACGAGGGGGCCCGCAGCGACGTGGCCAAGGCCCTACACAATCTGCTCCGCTTCCTGGCCAGTGACAAGCCACAGGAGATGGCCAACGCCTCGCTCACCCTGGAGACCCCACTCACTTCCAAGAGGAACAGCATGGCCAAGGCCATGGCAGCTGGCTGGGTGGCAGCTCCGCCCTCCCAAGCAGACCAGGTGCAGCTGAAGATGCTGCCGCCTGCACAGTGACCCTCCACTCGTGCAGAACCCCCTCACTCCTCGAATCTTATCCCACACTCCCTTCCCTCCTGGTCTGATTTAAGCAAACTGTGTGCAAATGAGGCCGTGTTCATAGTCATAAGAGTAGAAGAAAACGGGAAAACAGTGAGGCTGGTGGGTCACTGCTCGGTCATCATCCTCTACCACGACCCCCTAACAATTCGGCTGAACTGTACCTAGCACTGTGCTGGGTGGTGCTAGTGACACAGCGGTGACGAATGACAATCCTGGCCCTCCTTCACATGCTCCCACTCCAATGGGGGAGACAGACCTGTCCCCAGACAGGGATGACCCAGAGTGGATGGGGCTCATGCAGGGGTGCCCTGAGGGCATCTGACCCAGGCTGAGGGTCAGGGAGGGCTCCCTGGAGGAGGGGACAAGTAAATTAAGTCAAATATTCGGTTTCCAGAAGGTAACGACATAAAGAAAGAGAGAAAAAAGGATTATTTCCAACAAGGAGGTAAAATTTGGGGACTGAAGGGGAAGATGGGAGAAGAAATTCACCGAGGGGTAGAGTGGTCATTTTCGCCCTTGGGAAGCCCTTAGTCATCTAAGGGAGTGAGGGCAAGAAGAGCGAGTGTGAGTTTCTAGATAAACAGCATTCTCCAAGTCAGGACTGAGGGGGGAGGCAGACTCAGGACCCAAGTGAAAGGCAATCGGGGCAGACCAGCTGGAGGAGAGCTGAGCAGGGCAGGCTTGGGAAGGGGCTCAGGACAAGAGAAGGGTATTTATTCATTCATTCATTCAACAGAGATTTATTTATATTCACTCTTGGCCCAGCCCTGTGCTGGCTGGGGCTGGGGACGCAAGGGTGACCGAGACAGCCCAGGCCCCCACCCTCATGGGGCTCATGGTAAACAAGGAAATAAAAATAAATATAATGTTTGGAATTGATAAGTGTCCTGGGGAAAAAGAAAGCCGATTGAGGGGACAGAGAATGACATGGACTCGGATCTAGAGGTCAGGGGAGGGCTCGCTGGAAGGTGACACTGGAACAAAGAGCAGGTGTGTGTGTGGGGGTGGTCAGCCCTGTGGCTGTCAGGGGGAAGAGGACTTTGGGCAGAGGGAACAGTAAGCGCAAAGCCTCTGGAGTGAGAGAGTACCTGAGTTTTGAGGGAGAGCAAGTGGAGTGGTGCAGCTGGAGCAGGGGGAGGCCGGGAGCGTGAGAGGAATGACTGATGATTGATGGGACTGGCAAGGTACTGGCAAGGGACCGGCCGATCTTTTGATCGGGGCTTTGTAGGTACTGGGGAGGACTTTGCCTTTTAATCTGAAATAAAGGAGAGCCACAGGAGGGCTCTTGGCAGGGGCGGGATGGGATCTGACTTAAATGTTAACAGGATCCCGGCGGCCGCTGAGTGGGAAACAGAATATGGGAAGGGCAGCAGCCTGGAGGCCAGTGAGGCCAGCGAGAGGTGACTGCAGTAGTCCAGGCGGGAGATGTGGGCAGCTGAACCGGGTGGGGGTGGGGTGGGGTGAGCAAGGAACAGTGGTCAGCTTTGGGATTTATTTTGAAGGAATACTTCAAAATGATGGAGGAAGCACAGGGCCTTTTGGGATTATGTAACACGAGCCCCTTGCCCATCCTGAGGAAAGGGTTGACCAGGGGGCCCGAACTGGAAGGACTTCTGGGAATGATCCCAGGCCCTATTCCAGGGCGGTCACCGGAGAGGCCAAATGACTAGGCCAGGGTCACACAGCTGGTGAGTCAGCGCGGGGGTTATCCTGGGCTCCCTCTCCCCTCTCCATCTCTGCCTCTATTCCCATGCCCCAGGGTGGCTGAGGCTGCCTGCCTTGGCTGATGGGGTCACGCTCCCTCTCTCCTAGCCCTCAGGGATCACCAGGAATGGGCATCCTTCCATAACCAGGCTGGAGAGCCAGAGCAGGCACCCAGCTCTGGACAGGCCTCGCCCTTTCTGACAGGTCACCTCCCTCCCTTCCTCCCAATGGATGTGTAACAGGCTCCAAGCTCCTGATGAGATGTGAAGATCCTCCTCCCCCACACACACACCCTCCTGTCCCAGAAGTTCCCAGAAGAGGTTTCTGGAAACCCTTCTCAGAGAAAGGAAGAGGAGGGAGGAGGGGAGTGAGAAAAAAAATGAACCTAATGAGGAAGATGGTTTTGCAGGAGGGGGAGGTGACTGAGACGCAGGAAGTTGGGGCTTTGGTATTGGGTGCGGAGAGAAAAGAGGGAAGCCTGGGATCTATGGGGCTTAGTAATTTTCCCGCCGCAAAGCCATAAAGCTGCTGGGATGGAGATGTAAGGCCAGAACCTTTCGGAACACAGTCCCCTCAGAGAATCAGATGAAAGCCTGAACTCTACTCCTCCACCAAATGCTCATTCCCATTCATTCGATAAATATTTATTGAGCATCTACTGTGTGCCAGGCACTGTTCTAGGAGCTGAGGAAACAGCAGTGAAATAAACAGGAAAAAAGTCACGTACAGTTTGGAAGTTTCCTAAATCCATGATGGGGACCCTAGTCCCCGAGTAGGCCCCTAGGCCCCTGACTAACACCCCAGGAATCAGGAGAAGACTTGGCTGGGACTTGAGAAATTCCAGCCTTGGCTCCATTCTGATTACTCCTGGAACTTTGGATAAATCCTTTTCTTCCTCTGGCCTCAGTTGGCCAGTCTGTAAAATGGGAAGGGGGAGTGTCCCAAGGAGATAATGGACCTTGAATAGGCCCCAAGCTCTATCACACCTTCAGTCCAGAAGGGATCTTGGGGAAGGGTTGTGGTTTTTTTTTTTTTTTTAAAGATTTTATTTATTTATTTGACAGAGAGAGACACAGCAAGAGAGGGAACACAAGCAGGGGGAGTGGGAGAGGGAGAAGCAGGCTTCCCGCAGAGCAGGGAGCCCGATGCCGGGCTCGATCCCAGGACCCCGGGATCATGACCTGAGCCGAAGGCAGGCGCTTAACAACTGAGCCACCCAGGCGCCCCTGTTTTTTTTTTTTTTAAGATTTTATTTATTTATTAGAGAGAGAGAGTGGGGGCAGAGGGAGGGACAGAAGGGGAATCCCAAACAGACTCCTGGCTGAGCGCAGAACCTGACCTGTGGGGCTCGATCTCACGACCCTGAGATCATGACCCCAGACGAAATCAAGAGTCGGACTCTTAACTGACAGAGCCAACCAGGCGCCCTGGAAGGGTTCCTTTTATGGAGTCTTGGTATTTTAAGGAATTTAGAATATCTGGGTTCACGCATGTCAGTACCATCATTATTACTGATGGAGAAACGATGGTCCATCCGTGTCAGGGATTTGACAAAGGACACTAAAGGACTCGGAGTGGATGCTGAGGAAAGCCCTGGGTCCCCTGGAAACCCCCCCCCCCGCCTTCTGAACCGGTTTCCTCCTACACACCGCTCCTCTGCTCCTCTCTCCTCCCCGCTCCTTCTGCCTCTCCTAGACGTTCTCAATTACCCATCAAGACTCCGCCATCCAGAAATTTCTCTCAACCCCTTCCTGACCTTGTTTACATGATCTTGCTCCCTGCTGGCTAAAGGAGGACAGTCTGGGACATGTCCTTAAACTCTTTCTTGAGCCAGCTCCCTGGGGACCCTCGCCCACCAGAGGAGGAAGTGAGGCTGCTTGAAAACGGGTATGGTTTTATCAGCCAAGACGCCGGGCTATCACCTTCTGCGGGCTGAGAGACCTTCTGCCGGCCCCCGACCCCCTCTCTGGGCCTCAGCTGGTCAGTTACTCAGGAAAGGGCTGGATTCACTATTTCTGGGGATGAAATGCACCCTCAGGCTGGCGTTAGCGATAACATTGTTCAGACCTGCAGAGCAATAAAGGCTGTTTCTCGGGGGCTTATTGTGACCGGCACCATTCTAAGCACCTATCATGGTTCTCTCACTGTTTCTACATTCGAGATTCTCATGCAAGCCTTACAACTGCCCAACAAGGTGTTAATTATAATTCCCATTTTGTAGACGGGAATACTGATGCCCAGAAAGGTTACGTCACTCGCCTAACATCACAAGCAAGTAAACGGCGGAGCTGGGATCCCAATCCAGGTCTGTATCACTACATGGTCGGTTTCTTCTTACTCCCAGCGAGAGCTCTAACCAGCGGGGAAAGCGTATTTGGTACTCATTAGCCCTAATTAGGACTAATTAAGAGCCTCCTTTAAGCGGGGAAGCCACCTAAGTACAAGACGTCACGAAGGAACACGGTGACAGCAGCCAAGGCGGGCGTGGGAATTCAACCACGCTCCCAACAGCCGTTTAACGGCACCGCCCCCTGACCCGCCTCACTTCCGCCTTATATTTGCATATTCAGCGATCGGACGCCAAGCGTCAGCGTCGACGCGATGACATCAGGGAGCGCCCCTGCAGTGCTCCACCCCCGAGCGTACGCACGTACGCACGCACGCAGACGAGAGGGCGGGGGAGGAGGGAGAGATCGGAGGCGCCCCGCCCAGTCAGCAAGGTTGCGCGTGCCCCGTGCGACCGCCAAGATGGTGGTGGGCGCGTTCCCTATGGCGAAGCTGCTATACCTGGGCATTCGGCAGGTCAGCAAGCCGCTTGCTAACCGCATTAAGGAGGCCGCCCGCCGAAGCGAGTTCTTCAAGACCTATATCTGCCTCCCGCCGGCTCAGCGTGAGTTTGACCCCACGTCCCTCCAACCTTTTCATTTTCCAACCCCTCTCTGGTGGTTGCTCAGGGGATGGACTTCTGTTTGCAACCAATCACAGCCTGAACCGGCAAAGTCCTGCAGCCAATAGGGAGGGTTCCTGGAAGAAGGGCATGCGGGTAGCCCAATAGTACGAACAGGCGTGGGGCAGGGGGCGGGGCAGGGCGCCAGCGCCCGAGTGGGGAATACCAGCCAATAGAGGAAGAGAGCGCTTGGAGACTGACGTCCGGACGAACCAATAGTTTGGGGGACGGGAGTAATATGGGTGGGACATCTCAGGACTGAGAGGAGTTAGGGGCGGGACCGAGGAGAGACTGCCCGGGTGGTTTGCCCCGCCATCCTTAGATAGTTTGGTTTCCAAAACCCCATCCGGTGCTTCAGTTGCCACTCCCCCCCCCCCCCGCCCTCGGTCCTGGGAGGTGAGGTGCCTGACCTGGCATGGCGTTTAGGGAGGGCTTCCTGGCAGAGGAGACCTCTGGGCTCGACCTGAAGGGTGAGGAGAATCTCCCCAGACAGCAGGGCTGATGTCGAGGGAGAGCGGGGAGCATGCTCAAAGGCTAAATGGCTAAGGGGAACGTACTTTTTTTTAAAAATTTTTATTGTTATGTTAATCACCATACATTACATCATTAGTTTTTGATACAGTGTTCCATGATTCATTGTTTGTGCATAACACCTAGTGCTCCACGCAGAACGTGCCCTCTTTGATACCCATCACCAGGCTAACCCATCCTCCCCCCCCCCCCGTACCTTTTTTCCTTATGTTTGGGTGCTTAAAGTTTGCAGAATCCTTGGTCCTTTGGTGTTTTGTGGGGCCTCTGCCAGAGGTGCAGATCCTAGAATGGCGAAACGTCAGATTTCGCAGTTACCAGACTGCCCTCCTATCCGCTCTCCTTTGACCCTCACTCTGTTTTTGTCCCCACGTTAGGGAGGGGAAATGACTTCCCCACTTTATAGAAGAGAAAACAGGCCTCGAGACCAGAAGTGAATTGCTCAGGTCACACGTGGAGTTTATGCCAAGAATCAGTGCTTGAGTCCTGCACTCTGGATTCCCAGAGCTGGTTTCTGTTTCCTGCCACTGCCTTTCCCCTAAACCTTAGCGCCTTGGTGTAGAAAGTGGCTTCTTGGGTCGGACTGACATGGATTCTAATCTGGGCCCCACGACTCCCTGGCCGAGTCACTTATCCCCTGGGAACGTCGGTTTTTCTCTCCTGTACAATGGGTATTATATAATAGCAACATTTAGTGGGCACTCGGCTTTGTGCCAGGCCGTATGCTAAGCACTTCACAGGCCTTCCAGCATTAAATCCTCACAAATTATGAGGTAGGCACTGTTATTATTCCCGCTTTGTGTATAGGCTCTATGTGCATTTATGCTGTAAATAATACTTATGTTGTTGTGAGGAGTAAATGGATATAAAATGTTAAATCAGTGGGTGGCACCGAGATATGGCCGTTGTGTAGATGATGAGGATACAGAAAAGAAGAAAAGGCAAAAAATCTTGTCCTTGGGAATTTTACATTCTTGGGGCGGGGACGGGGTGGGGGGTAGCCAGCCAATAAACAAAATAAATAGTTAAAATATGAATTATATTAGCTAGTAGTACTTGCTCTGGAGAAAACATTAGGGTTGCAAAAAGAGGACTGTCTGGGGGAAGGTTGGAAGTTTAGATAGGGTGTCAGGGAGACCTCAGGGAGAATATGAGGAGGAGAGGAAGGAGCCAGCAGTGCAGGTATCTGAGAAAAAGCATTCTCACACACGCAGGGGCCCTGAGGTGAGAGTTTGCCTGGTAGGTTTGATGAATGGCGAGGAGGCCAGTGTGGCTGAGCAAAGGGGCTGAGTGGAGACTGAGGAGAGAGGAAGCCGGTGGAGAGAGAGGCAGATTGTGCAGGGCCTGTAGAACCCTGCAGTGCTTTGTTTGGCATTACTCCTGAGTGGATGGGACTCACTGGAGGGTATCAGCAGAGGGACAGGGTCTGAGGCATATGTTAATAGGATCCCTTTGGCAATCATAGGGTGAGGTTGGATGCAGGGAGGAGGTGACCCCAGTACTCCAGGTGGCAGGTGAGTGGGGAGGAGGGGTCAGTTTCTGGAGACATTCTTTCCCCCTTTTATTTTTTATTTTATTTTATTTTTTTTAAGATTTTATTTATTTATTTGAGAGAGAGAGAATGAGAGATAGAGAGCACGAGAGGGAAGAGGGTCAGAGGGAGAAGCAGACTCCCCGCTAAGCAGGGAGCCCGATGCGGGACTCGATCCTGGGACTCCAGGATCATGACCTGAGCCGAAGGCAGTCGCTTAACCAACTGAGCCACCCAGGCGCCCTCTTTCCCCCTTTTAAAAAAAGTGTCAGACCCTCAGAACAGTTGGAAGAAAAAATGGTATAGGGGAGCCTGGCTGGCTCAGTCAGAAGGGCATGTGACACTTGATCTCGGGATCATGAGTTCGAGCCCCATGTTGGGAGTAGAGATTACTAAAAATTAATAAATAACCCTGCCTCTCTGTCAAATAAATAAATAAAAAATATCTTAAAAAAAATAAAAGGAAGAATGGTACAGTCATCAGTTATGTACCCTTCACCACCTAGTTCATCAGTTATTAGCTTCCAGCACATTTGCTTTGTCTTCACTCTCGGATATGGATGCGTTTATATATGTATACACACACTTTTTTTTTTTTCTGAACAATTTGAAAGTAAGTTGTGGACATAGCACTTTACTCCTAAATATTTTAGCTGGTGTCTCCTAAGAACAAAGACATTCTCGTATGTAACACAGCACCAATATCACACCTGAAAAGTTTAACATTGGTAATAATGGTATTGATACCAATATTATTTAAAATATAACTAATATTTAATATGTAGCTCACATTCTGATTTCTCCAGTTATTCCCAAAATGTCCTTTTTAGCTATTTATTATTTTTTTTAATCTATGGTCAGTTCAAGGATCATGCACTGCATTTGATTATCATGCCTCTTTAATATCCTTTAATCTACAGTTGGTTTAGCAATCCCACCCACTGCCTTTGTAAATAAAGTTTTATTGGCACACAGCCACACCCATTGGTTTGCATATTGTCTGTGGCTGCAGAGATGGGCTTCATGGCCCACAAATCTAAAATAATGACTCTGGGGCACCTGGGTGGCTCAGTTGGTTAAACGACTGCCTTCGGCTCAGGTCATGATCCCGGAGTCCCAGGATCAAGTCCCGCATCGGGCTTCTTGCTCAGCAGGGAGTCTGCTTCTCCTTCTGACCCTACCCCCTCTTGTGCTCGCTCTCTCTCTCTCTCTCAATTAAATAAAAAAATAAATAAAAATTAAAAAAATAAAAAATTAAAAAAATAAATAAAATATTGACTCTGTGGCCTTTTACAGAAGTTTGCTGATCCTGCTCTCTACTGATGTTTTTTCTTGTTGTTTTTTTTTTTGATGGCGTTGACATTTGGAAGAATCCAAGCCAGTTGCCCCATAGTGTCTCACAATTTGTAGTTTTCTGATTGCTTCCTCTGATTTGATTCACACTGAGCATCTTTGGCAAGAACACCACACACATGGTGATGTGTCCTAAGGACATCACCTCAGGGGGCTCCTGATGTCTGTTTGTTCCGTCGTTTGTGATGGTAACTTGGATCCCTTGGTTAAGGTGGTGACCACTAACAGAACCTTTCCTTTTCCCTTCAATAATGAATACCCAGTAGATTTGTTTAGAAGGCAGCACTAGCAGGATTTCCCCTAGATTGGGCGTAACATGGCCGACTGCAAGAGGGGTCCGTTTGGGATAGGTTTAGTTGGTGATGCTATTACATACTGGACTGCACTGACTTATTATATTTATGCTTTTAAAATTACGGTGTTACCATCCTCACGCTGCTATTTGCCCTTTGCCGTGGCTCCCTGGCCTGTGTGATTGGAATTTTCCAGAGCCTGTAGCAGCTGTGTGTTCTCCTGGGTCAGGCCTCCAGTGCTGACCAGCTTATCCAACATCTGTGCCTCTGGCTGAGGTTCTTTTGACTCAGCAGGGTAGGCCTGGCTGTCTTCCTTCTCACAGTAGAGGCTGGAGTGGTAGGTGTGAACAGTAAATGCAAGAAGCATAAATCATCAGTGATGTACTATGTTGGGGAGGCAACTCTTTTCTTTCTTTCTCTCTTTCTTTTCTTTTCTTTCTTTCTTTCCTTTCTTTCCTTTTTCTTTCGATAGAAGTTTATTGGATACACTGCAAGGGATGCCAAAGATGCCCAGTGTGAATCAAATCAGGACAGCAAAGGAGAGACTGTCTGCCAGGAGGCAGTGGTGGGGCGCTGTAGTTAAGGGGGGGTAGTGAGGAGGTAGGGGAACACGTGGAATTTTAGTTTTTTTGGTACCTGTGCCTGGTTGTAAGTAGCCCATTGGTCAGCTGGGGCTTATGGATATTTTGAGGTGGGTCCCCTAATGGGCCTGTTTGCTTTCAGCCAGGGGGTCACCATGGGCCCTTTGGCCTTACTTGGGTTTCCAGTGCTCAAGCCTGTTGCCTAAAAGCGGCCTCTACATTCCCCACTGACAGATGGACAGTGACAAATCTTTGGCCTTAGGGCAGAGATCTCATCTTCAGTAGCGGCTTCATGCTGAGGGGGGTGGGGGGGTGGGGGCAGGGGTGTTGCCCCTCCCTAGACTTGTGGGTCCAGCAGGGATTTTGTGCAGTGACAGACCAGAGCATGGTATTAGATTAACGTGCTGGTAGGCGATTTGAGTGAAATTCCTTGGTGGCCCGGGCCATGGGATTTAGGGGGAGGGGACCCTCTGATGATATGGGCTGGAATTCTTGTTGAACCATGACTGGTATATGGAATTGGTGGATTCTCTCAGACGCATAGGAATGTGTTTTGTCTGTAGATCAAGATGGTGGCTGGACCCATGGGAACAAAGGGAAAAGGTGGGCGGGGGGAGGAGCAAGGTGGCTGAGAGTCAGCCGGCATCAGGGTAGGGTCCCATCGGAGTCCGTAACATGTGCAGGTTCGCCCCAGATGCACTGCCCCTTCCAGCTGTGCCCCACATTGTGAGTGGAGACCGAGGGGGACAGAGTGGGAGAGGAGAGGAAAGAGGTCCTTTGCCCCCACAGGCTTGGACAGTCTGACCTGTTTGGCCTCAGGCCTTCAGACCATACTGGGGAGCCGCCCCTGGCCAGAGACCTTCAGTTGTCTGAGGGCCGTGAGGGTTAGGCTGTTGAAGGGCCGAAAAGAGAAAGGAGAGGGAGGGAAGGATCCCTCCATAGGGTAGGAGGGGAAATCCCGCACCCTTTCCAGCAAGGGCTTTCTGGCTGGATCCCCCTGGGGCTTCAGATCCTCACCAAGGAGTCACTTCCCCAAGGATCGCTATAATCAGTCCACCGAGGGGAATTGGGGGAGAGTCCTTGGCTGTAGAGGGTCCCCGTGAGGGCCACCAAAGTGGGGCAGCCCCATCAGGTGGGGCCAGTGGCACTGGCAGTGAAAGAATCCCCTGGCAGAACAAAGGAGATAGAAGTGTACTGGATCCACCGCAAGGGAAGGGGGGGGGGGCGCGGGACACTGAAGAAGGGACTGTCTGCCCGCAGGGATCTTTTTAAACAGAGTTCTGGGGGCGAAAAAATACAAGGTTGGTAATGCCGGCACGTTGGGACCCCTCTTGCCGAGTGCCTCACGGTCGCTTCTAGAGGAGTCATGGGATGTCTCTGGGCAGTGGGAAAATTCCAGTTTGTTTCTGCTTATTCCTTTAGAGTATACTGGTCCTTTTCTAGTTTACTACTCATGCTAGGCAGATAATTGCCCCTCAAAGATGTCCGGGTCTTAATCCCAGGAACCTGTTGAATACGTTAACTTCCACGACAAAGGGGACTTGACTTTACGGATGTGATTAAGTCAAGGACTTGGGCCTAGGGAGAGTATCCTGGATTATCCAGGCGGGCGATGATGTAATCATAAGGGTCCTTGCAAATGAAAGAGGGAGCTGGGAAAGGGACCGATTTGAATCGTTCTGCTGCCCTGCTGGTCTTGAAGGTGGAGGAGGGGCCACGAGCCAAGAGATGCAGGCAGCCTCTAGAAGTTGAAAAAGGTGAGGAAATGTGTTCTCCCCTGCTGACACCTTGAGTTCAGCCTCCTGAGCTCTGTTTCAGACTCTGTGCCTCAGAGGTCTGATGGGAGGCTCTGTTGCACGCATGTGCATGAATACCCTTCGTGTAGGCCTGGCACATTCTCAGTTCAGGAAAGAGCAGTGTGGCTGAGCCACCAAGTGCCCCTCCTCTGGAGCTGGGCCGCCTGTGTGTGAATCCCAGTCCTGCCACTTTCTCTGTGACCCTGACCAGGCAATTTAGCTTCTTTGGGCCTCAGTTTTATTGTCTGTACATTGTATTGTTATGACGATTCCATGGGTTAATATCCCTAGAGCATTAAACGGTGCCCCAGCCGTGAAGTGCTACGTAACTGTTTGTCGAATGTATAGAAATGCCAGGGATCACGATCATGGAGTCTGTCGTCATCGTCATCATCATCATCTCAGTGGGAAACCTTCCAGTGTGATCCTTCTCGTTGTGCGCTCCTGGCTTGCTGTCTGGAGCAGGTGGCACTCCCCGCCTGTCGATGGTATCGGTTCCTCTGCCTCAGTCAGCGCTCACAGGCTTACCACAGGCAAAAGGGTCTGGGCTTGCCCAGGAACACTTCTCACTAGCATGCGGCAGTCACTGTGTTTGTCTGATTAGGAGCTGGGATTGGAGTTCTATCTGAGTCAGACAGAGAGAGGGCAGTATGGCGGAGTAGAGGGCCTCCCACTACCTCATGCTTCACAGAATATTTAAAGCATCCTTTGCAATGAATGGTGTACCTGCAAGGAAGGAAGGAAGTTGACTCCTCCCAGAGTAAGAAGAAAGCAGGAAGGAGCAAGGAGCTAAGGAGGGGAGTAAATATTGAAGATGCCTTATATACTCCAGGGATATGGGCAGATTCACATGGCCTTGGGGACAGGGGCTATCCTGTGGGAACACTGGGCAGGAGACCATCTTGTGTAAAACCAGATCCCAGGAAAGGTACCCCTCAGGGACAGGGTGAACTAGGAAAAAAAACCCACCCTGCAAAGGCACAGCCTTAGGGCTGGATGGAGGTTGAAAATGTCTCTTCTGAGAACTTAGAGCCACTGCCTGTCCCTCATGTGGGTCTGGGGAACTGAATAATACTCTGAAGACCCTGGAAACAGCAAGCTGAGAATGAACCCAGGTCTGTGTGTACCTGACAAGGACAAACCCTCTGGAGGAGTGCCGCCTCTAACTGAGCCTTGGAGAGTTCCTTCAGGTGGAGTTGGGCACATCTCATGATAAAAATTTATGTACTGTACGGAAAAAGAGGCACCATGAGCGAGCGTCATCAGACACAAAACATGGGAGGTCAAGACCTGCAAACATTGTGGATATCAGAATGATCAGATGTGTGTATAAAATACCTCTGTTTATATGGGAAAAGAGTAAAATAGGAGGGATATGAAAACGTGAGTGCAATCAGAAATTACCAGGAAGTTGGAACAAGAACCAACTAGAACTTTGAGAAATGACACAGTTGACGTTCAGAGCTTAGTATAAGGACTAAACAAATACCAGATGAAACATAGCTGCAGAGAGGATTGGTGCGCTGAAAGACATCTAAAGGGGGAAAAAAAGTTTCGTGGGGTGCTCCTCTTAGCTGCCCAGGAGCACCACTTTCAGGTCCTGATTGGGTCCATCTGGGGAAGGAAGAGCTGGACATTTTTATTTTTAACATTGTCCAGAGAGGATCCTCCTGTGCATGAGCGTTTGAAAAATCACTTCCCTGGGGTCTATTTATAATCTCCAGAGCACCACATGAGTTATGTTGCCTGACAGCCAGGCTGCTGCTGGTGACCTCCAAACCCTGCTTTTATTATGCTTTCCTGTTTAGGAAACATGTTGCACATTCTCCGTGTGTGTGTGTGTGTGTGTGTGTGTGTGTGTGTGTGTGTGTGTCTTGTTAGCAGTCGTGTATAGAGCTGACATACAATACCGTGACTATATTGTATGTGTTTAAAATGTTAAGAAATTGGAAGGTGTGGCTGGCGCCTGGGTGGTTCAGTCGGTTAAGCATCTGCCTTCGGCTCAGGTCATGATCTCAGGGTCCTGGGATCGAGTCCCGCATCGGGCTCCCTGCTCAGCGGGGAGCCTGCTTCTCCCTCTGCCTCTGCTGCTCCCCCAGCTCGTGCTCTTTCTCTCTCTTTGACAAATAAATAAATAAAATCTCTTGAAAAAATTGGAAGGTATGGAATTAATATTTTAAAAATAAAATTACTAGTTTACGTATTCACGGCTGCCCAAATACTTTTGCTCTCGCTAAAAAATTTTCTTATGCAGACATCATCAAATACATTTGGAAACTCTTGGTGTAGCCCTCCGTGAGAGTCTAGCTTTGACATTCTTCATGCTGGGCTGTCAGAGCTGGCAAAGACCTAAGGGAAGCCCAGAGAGCCAAACGAGAGAAGTGTGTCATCAGCTCCATTTAACCCCGCTGCTCATTTTCCAGGCTCACCCTTCATAGGCAGAGACATTTGTTGGCATTTGCTTGAGCTCACATTGTTCAATCTTCAGTCCGTGGTTTCTGAGCAGGAGTCTTTTTTAGGAAGCTGTTTTGTGCGGGCTGGTTGAATCGCAGTCTGGGAATATCCCCGGGAGTCCATCTGCCTGGGCTGCACTACGCCCAGTGGCCAGGAGAGGGCGCCTGTGCCGCCCTTTCAGCGTCTGGGGTTGCTGAGAGGCACTAGAAAAGCTTGATTTCTTCTTCTCTTCCTCCTCCCCTTCCCTCATCTTGTTACTCTTCCTTTTCCTCCTTCTCCCTTCCCTCCTCCTTCAAGACATAAGCATAACCAGAAGCTCTGGCATTTTCTTCCTGTGCCCTACTCCTCTGTGCTCAGCCCTCCTTAAGACTCTAGTCATTTCCTGAGAGGCCTACCCTGAAGGCCCAGCCACCCAGGATGTGCCTCTGCCCCTCACTGGAGTCCCATCCACCTTCTTCTAGCTTCTTGGCTCCTCCTCTTTTCCTGCTTTCCAGCTCCAGTTGGCCCCAGCTCACACCCCGAAGCCCCCGTAGCTGGTGATTTCCTCAGGAGCACCCTCAGTACCCCCTGTGTACTAAGCTGTCCCTCTGCTGTCAGACCCACCCAGGTCCTGCCTTTGTTGAGCATATGGCCACAGCAGCTACCCTCTGCTGAGGGCCTAGTATGCGGCCATTTTCTCTCTCTTTAAATTGAATCAAACTTTATGTTACTTTGGGGTTTTAGGGTTTTTTTTTTCCTTTGAGGTTTTCTGAAGCAACTTACTAAATTTACAAAAGTCATATGTGCTTATTATGAAAGAAAGAACAAGATACAAATCAGTTTGTGCTCATCTGTGCTTGATTGAAAACCCATCTAGTAAATCTTAATCAAACCTAAATCAAAAGGATGTTTATTGTTGGGGCTCCTGGGTGGCTCAGTCGGTTAAGCGTCTGCCTTCGGCTCAGGTCATGATCCCAGGGTACTGGGATCAAGCCCCACGTTGGGCTCCCAGCTCAGCAATGAGTCTGCTTGGGATTCTCTCTCTCCCTCTCCCTCTGCTCGTGTGCTCGCTCTCTCAAATAATTTAATTTAAAAAGGATATTTATTGTTGGTGGAGGAAGGTGGCTCTGTGGTTGGTTTGGTGGCTTGGTGGTGTCATTAGGGACCTGAGACTCTTTCTGTCTCTGCCATCTTTGTGTTTAGGCAGTAACTCTCTCAGGGCTTCAGAGGGCTGCGGGAGCTCCAGACATCATGCCTTTATACAGCAGGGTATAAGGAGGGAGTGTGTGTATTTGTGTATGAGGGATGGGGGAAGGGGCTGGGAAATGAGAGTGTGCTCTTCTTCAAGTAGAAGAGTCTTTTCCCAGAAGCCCCCAGGACACTTCCTTCACTGTTTATTGGCCAGAATTGAGTTGCATACCACCACTTGCTATATGGGAGGTCGGGGGGTGAATATTGCCGCCAGACTCTAATGGCAGGGGAGGATATTGTTAATAAGACAGTAGAGAACAGTATATAGTAGGAACGCCTGGCTGGCTCAGTAGAGCATGCAACTCTTGATCTCAGGGTTGTAAGTTCAAGCCCTACATGGACTGTAGAGATTACTTAAAAGCGAAAAAGAAATCTTTAAAAAAAAAAAACAATACTATAAAGTAGCCTTAATGATCATGAGCACTAAGGCTTAAGCATTAACAGTACCTTAATGGATGAAAAAACGGAGCAGAGCTGTTCAGTGACCTGATGTCAGTTCATGCAAAGCCCTGAATGTGCCAACTTCCCTACAAGCCAGGAAGAATGATCTCCATTTTGAGAAAGAGGAACTGGAGATGCCAAGAGGTTGAGAAATTCACGCAAGGTCACAGCAAGTTAGTAGCAGAGACAGGACTTGAATCCAGGACCACCTGGCTCGAGAGCACCCGTAGCCTCTTTATGAGCTGCTTCCCTTGTGCCTCCAAAATTCCCGGATGCTGCCTGTACTAAGTCGAGGTGGTCTCTCCAGTTATTGGTGGGGACCAGAGGTGGGATTGTTCTCTGGGACGAGGACACGTTTGTGTAGTCCACTCACTCAACAAATCCTTGCTTAGTGCCCGTTGTATGCCAGGAACTATTCTAGGAGGTTTGACTAACTCAACAGTCACCAAAACAGGCAAAAATCCCCTGCTCTCATGGAGCTCACATTTGAGGATATTAATTACCCGCCTGGTGACTCCAGGGCCCCGAGAGGTCCTTCTTCCCCACAGTCCTACCCACATTCCCATGCTGAATCTTGGTGGTCCAGTTTAAGGTCACATCCCCATTTTTGAGCCGGTCACTGTAGCCTGAGGAATGCAGTCTGATCGGCCAGTCTGAAGGGCAGGGTTCACCACTACCGAATCCTTTGGACCCAGTGTGGGGGACATGGGATTCCCCCAGATGCTTAGTAGATGGAACTGATTGTGTCCCCTCTGGTCCCCTCCAGAGGCAATGATAGAGGAGGAGGTAGGAGGGAGGAGGGAGGAAGCTCCTGCCTGCTTGAGGCACCACACATCTAACACCCGGAGCGGTGTTGGGGTGGGCTTGCAGCAGGCTGGAATGCCTCCAGGAAAGGGCATCCTGGGCAGGGACTGGCTTGAAGCTATTTACTCTTTATCATAATTTCTTAACTGATGATAACAGTTTTCATTCATTATGCTTTCTATGATCTCAACAAATGATATTAACTACTTTATTAGGGAGTTTATATGATTGTCCTGGTTTTATGAGTGGGAAAGTATCTCAGAGCAAGAAGCAAGTTCCCTGAGACAACACAGAATAAGAAATCAGCTCCCAGATTCCTCTTACATTTAATTATTATTTTATTTTTTGCATATTATTTATTATACAATATTTATACAATGCAATGTACCGATCTAAAAGATATAGTTTAAGGGCGCCTGGGTGGCTCAGTCCGTTGAGCATCCAGCTCTTGATTTTGGCTCAGGTCATGATCTTGGGGTCGTGGGATCGAGCCCTGTATTGGGCTCCATGCTCAGCGTGGAGTCTGCTTAGGGTTCTCTGCCTCTCCCCTCACCCCTCCCCGCCACTCGTGCGTGTGCTTTCTCTCTCTCTGAGGAAAATAAAATGTCTAGTTTAATGAGTACTGATAAGTGCATATACCCATGTAACCAGCTTCCACCATCTAAAACATTTCCATCACGGCTGGGGGTTCCTTCCTTTCCTGTTCTGTCACCTGTGTGACCTCTCTCACTATAGATCAGTTTTACCTGTTGTTAAGGTTCATATAAATGGAATCATGCAATATTAACTTAATGTCTAGCCTTTGTTCACATGATGCTTTAGAGATATTTCTGCTGCATGTATTAATAGTTCATTTCTTTTACTGCTCTTAGTATGTATTTTTTTTTAAGATTTTATTTATTTATTTGAGAGAGAGAGAATGAGAGATAGAGAGCACGAGAGGGAAGAGGGTCAGAGGGAGAAGCAGACTCCCTGCTGAGCAGGGAGCCTGATGCGGGACTCGATCCTGGGACTCCAGGATCGTGACCTGAGCCGAAGGCAGTCGCTTAACCAACTGAGCCACCCAGGCGCCCTCTTAGTATGTATTTTATTCCAACATATGAGCATGCTATACTTGGTTTATCTACTCTTTTAATGATGGACATTTGGACATTTGAGTGTCCTTTTTGTTGTTGTTATTACCAGTAAGGCTACTGTAAACACTCTTGTACAAGTCTATATAGGAGTATGTTTTCATTTATTTTGGGTGAATACCTAGGAGTGAGATGTCTGAGTTATATGATAAAGATAAAGGTATTCTTTTTTTTTTATTTAAAGATTTTTATTTATTTGAGAGAGAGAGGGAGAGAGCAAGGGGAGGAAGAGAGAGAGTGACAAACAGACTCTGCCGAGTGCCAAGCCAGATGTGGGGGTTGATCCCACGACTCACATCATGACCTGAGCCAAAACCAAGAGTCAGACGCTCAACTGACTGAGCCACCCAAGCACCCCAAAGGTAAAGTAGTCTTAATTTTATAAGAAACCGCCAAAGAGTTTTCCAGTGTGGGTCTAGTTGCTCCACGTCCTTGCCAGTAATCATTGTTTTCAGTTTAATTTTAGCCATTCCAGTTGGTGTAAAATGGCAACTCAGTTGCTTTTTTCTGATGAATTGTAATGTTGAGGACTTTTTCATATGATAATAAACATTTATTACCTCACACAGTTCCTGAGAATCAGGAATTTAGGAGTGGCCTTGTTGAGTGGCTCTGGCGCAGTCTCTCAAACAGAAAGCTCGCCAGGCGCTGAAAGGTCTGCTTCCTGGTTGACTCATTGACCTGGTCATTGGTAGGTCTCAAGTTTTTCACTTGCTCTTGGGCCAAGAGCTCAGTTGCTCTGCCCATGGACCTCTCCTTAGGGCTCCTCATGATCTGGCAGCTGGCTTCCCCCAAAGAGAGGGATCTAAGAGTGAAAATGACTAAGACTGAAGAGTCAGTGTCTTTATAATATTATTGTGGAAGTGACATACTACCCCTTGGCCATATTCTATTGGTCATACAGACCAACTCTAGCATAATGTGGGAAAGGACTACATGCCAGGAGACAGGGATTATCGGGGGATATCTTGGAGGCTGGCAACCACAGTTCTATTGCTACCATGAATTAAAGTTATTTAGTTTTTTAAAGAATATTAAATCAGTCTTGTATTCCTGGATAAATGCCATTTGGTCATGGTGTGTGATCCTTTTTATATATTGGTGGCTTTGATTTGCCAATATTTTCCTAAAGATTTTTTTTAATACCTGTAGTCATGAGTGATATGTAATTTTATT
The DNA here is from genome assembly GCF_037043125.1 of Eumetopias jubatus. Lineage (NCBI taxonomy): Eukaryota > Metazoa > Chordata > Mammalia > Carnivora > Otariidae > Eumetopias > Eumetopias jubatus. Next base: position 55,174,113 of record NW_028274816.1, on the reverse strand, counting down.
TTCTTGTAATGTGTTTGACAGGTTTTAATATCATGGTTTTGCTGACCCCATTAAACAATTGGGAAAATGTTCCCTCATTCTCTACTTTCTGCAAGATTTTGTATAAAATTGAAATGATTTCCTCCCTAAATATTTGATGTAAATGTCCATCTGGGCTTTCAGTTTTCTTTAAGGGAAGGTTTTTAATAACATTCAATTTTCTGTCTTTGGAAAGGAGTTTTATATGCAGTCAGGATGGACTAAGATCGAAATGGATTTTAAAAGTGCACTGGTAGAAAATTGAAATTCTGCTTTTCTCTCTTAAAAAAAAAAAGACAAAAGTTTTCTTGGATTTTTGGTCTGTTCTTGATAAGAAAATGTAAACAAAGTTGTTGTTTTTTTTCTCTTTTGACTGCCCGGGAAACTGAAACTTATGTTTTGTCTTTATCGGGTCCTTGATTATTTAAGTTAAAACTTCTCAATATTAAAGGAGCTAAGTTTTGCTAACAACTATATAACCCTACATATTTGCTTTTGGAATCTTATTGCCACCTTGGTTGAATAAATAATTAAGTTTTAAGTTTCATCATGATCTATAATATTATTTAGGCATGTGCTTTATAACTTTAGGAGGTTTTTTAACAAACTGCCCCAAGATTTAAATTGTAAACGAAGTCTCTTTGACTGATTAGGCTTGTTTATTTGGTATGCTATGTTCTGGTATAAGGTCATCACTTAATACTATGATTATTGAAGTGTTAGATGTCACAGAAATAACTGGATTTTCTTGTCAGCTATATTATAATAAACTCTAATCAGATCTTTAAAAACAAAACAAAAAAACCATTCAATTTTCTTAGTGCTTATAGGACTATTCAGATTTTCTACTTCTTTGTATCAGTTTTCATAAGCTATGTTTTTTAACAGATACAGGATTCATGTAAGTTGTTGAATTTGTTGTCATAAAGTATTTCATAATATTCTTTTAGTACTCTTCTAGAGATTTTATTTTTTTAAGTAATCTCTACACCCAACATGGGGATCCAGCTCACGACCCTGAGATCAAGAGTGGCACACTCTACTGACTGAGCGAGACTGACCCTCCTGTTATATTCTTTTAATAATTGTAGGATCTGTAGTAATGTCTCCTCTTTCATTCCGGATAGTGGTAATTTATGTTTTATTTTTTCTTTATTCTTTATCACTAGTCCTGCTAGTGGTTTATCAGTATATGTTTCAAAGAATCACCTTTGACTTTGTTATTTTCCTCTCATTTGTCTGTTTTCAATTTCATTGATTTCTTTTCTTTTCTTTCTTTTTTTTTTTTTTTTGAGAGAGAGAGTGTGGGTGTGAGTGCGTGCATGCAAGTGGAGGGAAGGACAGAGGGAGAGGGAGAGAGAGACTTAAAGATTAAGTAAATAAAATCTAAATAAACACTAAAGATTAAACAAATAAAATCTTTTTTTTTTAAAAGATTTTATTTATTTGACAGAGACACAGCAAGAGAGGGAACACAAGCGGGGGATGGGAGGGAGAGAAGCAGGCTTCCCACTGAGCAGGGATGTGGGGCTCAATCCCAGCACCCTGGGATCATGACCCGAGCCGAAGGCAGACGCTTAACGACTGAGCCACCCAGGCTCCCCAATAAATAAAATCTTTAAAAAAAAAAGAGTCGGACGCTTAACTGACTGAGCCAGTTAAGTTTTCTTTTTTTTTTTTTTTTTTAAAGATTTTATTTATTTGTTTGAGAGAGAGAGAGAGAGCATGAGAGGGGGGAGGGTCAGAGGGAGAAGCAGACTCCTTGCTGAGCAGGGAGCCCGATGCGGGACTCGATCCTGGGACTCCAGGATCATGACCTGAGCCGAAGGCAGTTGCTTAACCAACTGAGCCACCCAGGCGCCCTGAGCCAGTTAAGTTTTCTTAACTATTTTCTATTTCATCGATTTCTGCTCTTATCCTTACTTTCTTCTATCTATTTATGTTGGGTTTAATTTGCTCCTTTTTAATAAGATAGAACCTTAGATTATTGCTTTTAAACTTTCTTTTTTTTTAATTTTTAAAAAGATTTTATTTATTTATTTGACACAGAATGAGAGCACAAGCAGGGGGAGTGGCAGGCAGAGGAAGAGAGAGATGTGGGGATTGATCCCAGGACCCTGAGATCATGACCTTAGCTGAAGGCAGATGCCTAACCGACTGAGCCACCCAGGCGCCTACTTTCTTCTTTTTTGTATATTTAAATATAAATTTCCCTCTCAGTGCTACTTTATTTTATTATTATTATTTTTTAAGTAGGCTCTGTGCCCAAGGTGGGGCTGGAACTCATGACCCCAAGATCGAGTGTTGCATGCTGTACTGACTGAGACAGCCAGGTACCTCTCTAAGCACTACTTTAGCTGCATCCAGCAGAATTTTATGTGTTGTGTTTACATTGTCATTCAGTTCTGTATATTTTCTAGTTTTTGTTGTGATGTCTTCTTTGACCCATGGGTTTTTCAGACATGTGTTGTCTAATTTCCAAATACTGGGGCCTTTTTAGATTTCTTATTGTTACTGATTTGTAATTTAATTCCATTATGAACAGCAATAGTGCACATGGTAGAAAAATTTACATGGTAAAAAAGGATTGAATATGGTGGAAAGTACATATGTTTCCCATCCTTGTCTGCCTGCCTTCCCATCTGCCTGTCTTCCTTCTTTTCTTTGTTTGTTAAGAAATATTTGCTGAGGGGCGCCTGGGTGGCTCATTCGGTTAAGCGTCTGCCTTCGGCTCAGGTCATGATCCCAAGGTCCTGAGATCAAGCCCCGCGTTGGGCTTCCTGCTCAGCTGGGAGCCTGCTTCTCCCTCTGCCTCTGTCTGCTGCTCTGCCTATCTGTGCTCTCTATGTCTCTGTCAAATAAATAAATAAAATCTTAAAAAAAAAAAGAAATATTTGCTGAATGCCTACTTGCCAGCCACTAGGGCTGTATCTGTTTAGTAAGAGACCCAAGTCTCTGCTGTCCCTATAGAATTGAGATTCTCCTAATAGGAGAAAGATACTAAACAAGTTAAGAAAGTGAAATATATTCTCTGTCAGGTGGCAATAAGGAAAGAATGAAGCAAGGGAGAAGGATTAGGTGTAATAGGAGAAGGTAAATGCTATATGAGGTTGGGTTTAGGAAGGCCTCTCTGAGGAGGTGAGTGTTTGATTAGAGACTTGAGTAAAGTGAGGGAGTGTGGATATTTGGAGAAGTGTGTTTCAGGCATAAGGCATAGTAAGTGCAAAGGCCCTAAGGCCAGAGCATACCTACTGGGTTTCAGGAACAAGGTGGAGGCTTATGTAGCTGGGCCAGAGGGTGAATGGAAGAGTAGGAGGTCAGAGGTCAGAGAGGGAGCCACCAGAGGTCACCCTGAGCCACCTTCTAGAAGTATTCTATGCATAATCAAGCATAGTCTAGGTATGTATGTGTTTAATTCACATAAATGGCAGTATATTAATTCACTCTGTTTTGTGCCCAATTTTTTTCTTCTTTACAGCATACCTTGAAAATCCATCCCACATTCTTTTTCATAGCAGTTAGTACATAGTGTGAATGTACCAGGGCCCTGTTGGTGGACTTTTAGGTTATTTCTGGGTTATGCTTATCCAAAGGATGCTGCCGTCAGTATTCCAGCTTATGTGGCACTTGGCAGGCAGCCTTCGCACCAAGGTACATGCCTCTACATCCACCCACCCCCGCATGGAAAGTTTTAAGGGACTCCTTTCCACATCTCCAGTTTCACCTGATTTGCCTGAGGAATCTTCTGGGTTTTCCATCCTTTCTTCCCTTTCCAGTGGCTCTACTCTCTGGAATAGATATGGGGGAAATCAAGTATGAAAAGAAATCTCTTCCTCTTCCTCTTTTCTAGTCATATGATGATGCATTGTAGCACGTGTAAAAACCTCAAGAATCACAAAAGAATAATTTGAGATGTCGATGACAGAAATACATTTTCCGGCCCACCTTATTAAGGCATGCGACTCTGGTCAAAAAAACTGGGGGGACGAGGGTGCCCAGCTGGCTCAGTCGGTAGGGCATGCGGCTCTTGATCTCAAGGTTGTGAGTTCAAGCCCCATGTTGGGTGTGGAGCCTACTTGAAAAATAAATAAATTTTTAATGACTGGAAGTTTGTACCTTTTGACCCCCTTCACCCCTAAAAATTTACTCTTTATATTTTAATAATTATGCATCAAATTGTGTAATAATGCTGTTTTGATCACTGATTTACTAATAGTAATTATAAGGATAACTCAGTCTGAAAGAAAAATTTTCGCTAAGATCACAGTTTGATTCTAATTTATAAACATATTTTTGTTTCAGAGAAATATAATAGGGCATTTGAGCATAAAAATACGTTAGGATAAAATTTTGTCAAGAAAGCAGAACGTGGATTGAACTTTTAAGAATAAGGAGCCCATGCGAGCACAGTTAAGGAAGAGCTGATTGGCGCATCCTTAAGATGACCGATGGTGGTTGTTACATTTCTGGGGGCTCATTAAGCCCTTTGCATATGCTAAAAAGAACAATGCAGCAGATTTGTTTTAAAATGTCAATATCTCTCATATGCCAGAAGTTCATGCTCTTTGCAATTATTTCGACTTAGGGTGGAAAAATGGATGTGACAATTTAAAAGTTTATAAAGAGTGTGTTTAGTTTTTTTGGGAAAATTTGCTAAGAGCATGTAGGAGCAACAAGGTATGAAGGACGTTAATTTGGCTACCATGCAAGGGTGTCTCCCCATAATTATTCCTGGGTGTGGATCTCTGGGAATGTGAGCTGTGTCATCGCTGCTTTCCACCTGGAGTCACCTCCTCATCTAGCAGCAAGGTCCCCTCCCTTTGCGCACACACAGGACTAGGCCGCTTGTTGATCTCTTCCAGTTCGAGAGGTGGAAATCAATTTCTCGTTTGTACTTTTAATTTGTTGCTTGCGAACAAAGTTGTATGTCTTCTCATCTCTTTAAGAGCCATTTGAATTTTTCAGTAATCACTCTAAAATCTTGGTCTGTTTTTCTAGCAAGTTCTTGGGATCTTTGTCTAATTAATTTATAGGAGCTCAGGGTGCCTGGGTGGCTCATTTGGTTAAGCATCTGCCTTCGGCTCAGGTCATGATCCCAGGGTCCTGGGATCTCCCTCTCCCTCTGCCCTTCCCCCTGCTTGTACTCTCTCTCAAATGAATAAATAAAAATCTTTAAAAAAATAATTTACACGAGCTCTTTCTGTGAGAAAATTAGCAAATCTTTTCTTCCAACATTGTCATTTGACTTTGTTTATTGTGTTTTTGTTTTTTAGCATGTAAAACCTTTTTTTTTTAACCTTAGTCAAATCCATTCATTTTTTCTCTTTTTGCCTTTAGGTTTGTGGCATAGTTAGAAAAAATTCTAGATTATAAATGATTTGTTTTCTTAAGGCTTTTATTTATTTGAGAGAGCAAGAGGGAGAGACAGCACGAGCGGGAGGGGCAGAGGGAGATGGAGAGAGAAAATCTTAAGCGGACTCCACACTGAGTGTGGAGCCAACTCGGGGCTTGATCCTAGGACCCTGAGATCATGACCTGAGCCGAAACCAAGAGTTGGATGCTTAACCAGCTGCACCACCCGGGCGCCCCTCTTCTAGTAGTTTTATAGTCCTGTTTGTGTACATGTTTAAGTCTTTGATGCATCTGCAATTTATTTGGAGTACTGGGTGTGAGGTAGGGATCCTTCTTATTTTCTCTTGCAGTTGGCTGTCCACTTGTTCCAACAGCATTGATTGAATAATGTGTCTTTTTCTCACTGAGCTGATATTTTTTCTATCTCAGACTTTTCACTTTTGGTCTCGTTCTTTCAACATACCTCCCATGAACAGTTTTTTATTCCATGCTCAGTGCTAGGTGCCTGAGACACAGGAGTGAAACAAACCCTGTCCCGACCTGGTTTATGCATCTTTATCTCATTCATCCATCTAGTACTTCCTGGAATCTCCTCCTTGTTGGGTCCTGTGCTAGGTAGTGGTCCCTAGACAAGTGGTCAGTGCTAGGCTGGGGGAGCCTTGATGGGAGGGTCTTTAGTCAGTCTGGGGCTGGGGAGGGCCTCTAGGAGAAGCAGATGGCTCAGAGCTCAAGGAAGAGTGAGCCAGACAAAGTGGAAAGATGGAAGCATAGGTAATAGCATGTGCCAGGGTCGAGGGGTAACAGGGAATTTACGGGAGGCTGGCACAGCTGAAAAGTAGATGGTGGGACCAGAAGTGGCAAGAGAAGAGCCCGGATGGGTGTTCGGGGACAGAGCACACTGGGCCATGTTAACACATTTAGACTTGATCCAGAGGGCAGTGAGGACCCTGTGTCATGGTCACAAAGGAAACTGAGGACAAAAAGGAATTAAAGGGAAATTGCTTTACTGTTTCTCAGAGACAGTTGCTCTTGCTCTGTGCAGAAGACCTACCTGTGTTTGTCCTTCTAGCCTTTTTGCTGGGATGTTGGTGTCCTGTTCTGCAGACACCCACTCACGCGTGCGTGCTTCTGGGCGTTTCCCCTGCAGGGCTACCTGCAACTCCTGTCTCTTGCTGTTTGTCAAGAAAGGTGATGACCCCACCCTGGGCTCCTCCCCCAGCTCTTATTTGCAAGCAACAGAATCCCGCTGTACTGGGCAGATGCCTAAACACTCTGGAAGTATCTGGCTTCAAGCTCAGCTTGATTCAGGAACTCAGACAATGCCTGGAAGTCATTGTCCCATCCCTGGGCCCTGTGTTTCTCTGTGCTGTCTTCTTTCTCAGGCAAGCGCTGTCTTTTTGGGGGACAAGATGGCCTCGGTAGCTCCAGGTTCCCATCCTGTTCACTAAGCAACCCCAAAGGAAGGAGAGGACAACCTCTTTTCTGACATTCCAGGAAAAATCCCAGGGCTGAATGCCAACACCTAAAGTTGGGGGTGGGCTTGGCCTTCCCTGAACAAGGTGGAGGAACGGTGGGGGATGGGCTTCCCCCAAAGAGAGGCAGTTTCCAGAGAAAGGGGAGCGGATGCAGTGCCAGCAAACCCAGCAAATACCCACTGCACCATGGCTTTGGAGGGAGAGAGGGGAAGGGTCCCTGTGTTCCTGAAGAGGGGAGCAGGGTGTGGAAGCCACTGAGATGATCTTGGCCCAGTCTTTCCCAGCCCCTGGGATGACCGAGGCTCACAGTCAGGAAGAGCCCCTTTCTGTACCTCGTGGAAAAGTGTGGTTTCACCCCCAGCAAATCCGTGCAGGGTCACTGAGATTAAAGTCCAAGGTCTAGCAGACTCTTGACCTCTGTGCATTGGCCACCAGCCCCATGCCGGAGGGGCAGGCCTGTTTTCAACATGGTACCGCACCCCCAGCAGTTCCTGGAGTGCCCCTGTTTCACCCTCTGTCAGGCCAGGAAGAGTCCTGGGGGTCCTCAGCTTATCCCCACTCTCAGAGTGACCTGGTGCCTGCTCTGCTAGTCTCTCCGCTCAGCTGCCTCTCGTCACCCCCCACCCCCTCCATGGGTGCCCAGGCTGGCCTCCCTTCTGGATCAGTCACCTTGCCACCATCTGCATCTGCTATGCCTGTGGATTTCCTCCCCTTCGCTTCCCTCTTTTTCCCCTGTGTTCTTGTGGCTTCTAGCTTCTTTCTACCCGACTGCCATTTTTGAGGGCTTGAGGAGAAAGTAGAGTGTTCAGTCTAACAGGCTCGACCAGGAATCCTGGATTCTGGGTGGCTTGTTGTTGATTTTTTTTTTTTTTTTTTTTTTTAACGACCACCTGTTTAAAAGGTAGTGAGTTCACATGTCTTAAGGGTCAAAAGAGAATGTGGGGTAAAGTCTCTCTCCACTTCTGTGCCCTGGGTACCCTGTTCCCCTCCACGGAGGCAAACCACTCTTACCTTGTGTGTTTTCTGGAAAAAACAAAAACAAAAACTGCGTTTCTAAGCAAGTGCTAATATGCACCCACCCCCACCCCGCCTGTTTTCCCTGAGTAGCAAACAGTCTACCCCATGCTAGACCTCACTGCTTTTCACTGACATTATCCAGGAGAGAACACCGATCAGCACATAAAAAACTTCCTTACTCCTTCGTTCAGCTGCTCACAGAATTATTTCAATTTGGGAGGCCGTCGGTAGTCTTGTAGGGTCTCTGCTGGCTTTTTTTTTTTTTTTTTATTACTATAAACAATGCTGCAGGACTAACGTGCCAGGCAAGCCTTTCCCACTTGCGCGGGTATATCTGGCATCCATTCCCAGAAGCAGAGTTACTGACTCAGGGGTGTGCAGCGTGCTCACACCGGCAGCAGCGAGTGGGAGAGGGTCCCTGTCCTCACTGACTCACCACCTGGAGGCTCTTTCTTTTTTTATCTCTTTACTCCCAGCGAAGTTGAGATTTACAGAAAAGTTGTAAAACCGGTACAGAGAGTTCCTACATCCCTTTCGGTCCGCCTCCCCCCATGATACATCTGTGTATAAACACAGAACCGTGAGCAAACCCAGGAAGCAAAAGAGGCTCAGTGCTGTTACTGCAACGACAGACCTCGTTCACGGTTTATCAGTTTTTCCACCAGGGTCCTTTTTCTGCTCCAGGATTTTATCCAGTATCCCGTGTCGTATTTAGTAGTCATGTCTCCTTGGTCCCCTTTAATCTGTGACAATGTCTCAGTCTTTGTCTTTCGTGACCTTGACTCTTTTCTTTAAGTTTTTAATTTTAATTCCAGTAGACCTAACGTACAGTGTTGTATGTTTCAGGTGTACAAGGTAGTGACTCAGCACTTTCCACACATTGCCTGGTGCTCATCGTAAGTGCACTCTTACCCCCATCACCCTTTTCATCCATCCCCCCACCCACCTCCCCTCTGGTCACCATCAGGGTGTTCTCTGTAGTTAAGAGTCTGTTTCTTGGTTTGTCTCTCTTTCTCTCTCTCTCTTTTTTTTTTCCTTTGCTCATTTGTTTTGTTTCTTAAATTCCACATGAGTGAAATCAGATGGTATTTGTCTTTCTCTGACTGACTCATTTCACTTAGCATTATACATACCCTCTAGATCCATCTATGTTGTTGCAAATGGCAAGATTTCATTCTATTTTATGGCTGGATAATATTCCACTGTATATACACACCACGTCTTTTTTTTTAATTTTTTTAATTAACGTATAATGTATTATTTGTTTCAGGGGTACAGGTCTGTGATTCATCAGTCTTACACAATTCACAGTGCTCACCATAGTACATACCCTCCCCAAAGTCCATCACCCAGCCACCCCATCCCCTTCAACCCCTCCACTCCAGCAACCCTCAGTTTTTTTCCTGAGATTAAGAGTCTCTTATGGTTTGTCTCCCTGTCTGGTTTTGTCTCATTTCATTTTTCTCTCTCTTCCCCTGTGATCCTCTGCCTTGTTTCTCAAATTCCTCATATCAGTGAGATCATATGATACTTGTCTTTCTCTGGTTGACTTATTTCGCTTAGCATAATTCCCTCTCGTTCCATCCGGTTGCAAATGGCAAGATTTCATTTTCTGATGGCTGCATAATATTCCATTGTATATATGGACCACATCTTCTTTATCCATTCACCTGTTGATGGACATCTAGGCTCTTTCCACAGTTTGGCTATTGTGGACATTGCTGCTATAAACATTGGTATACACACCACATCTTCTTAATCCATTCGTCTCTCGATGGACACTTGGGCTGCTTCCATAATTTGGCTATTGTAAATAATGCTGCCATAAATATCAGGGTGCATGTGTCCTTTTGAATTAGTGTTTTTGTATTCTTTGGGTGAATATCTAATAGTGCGATTACTGGATTGTTGGGTAGTTCTGTTTTTAACTTTTTGAGGAACCTCCATACTATTTTCTACAGTAGCTGCACCAGTTTGCTTTCCCACCAACAGTGCAAGACGTTTCCCTTTTCTCCACATCCTCGTCAACACTTGTTACTTGTGTTTTTTATTTTAGCCACTCTGACAGGTGTGAGGTGATATCCCATTGTGGTTTTGATTTGCATTTCCCTGATGATGAGGGATGTTGAACATCTTTTCATATGTCTGTGGCCATCTGTAGGTCTTCTTTGGAGAAATGCCTGTTCATATCTTCTGCCCATTTTTAATTGGACTATTTGGTTTTTGGCTGTTGAGTTATATAAGTTCTTTATGTATTTTGGATACTAACCCTTTATCAGATGTGTGATTTGCAAATATCTTCTCCCATTCTGTAGGTTGCCCTTTAGTGTTGATTGTTTCCTTTGCTGTGCAGAAGCTTTTTATTTTGATGTGGTCCCGATAGTTTATTTTTGCTTTTATTTCCCTTGCCTCAGGAGACATATCCAGAAAAATGTTGCTACAAAAGGGACCTTGACCCTTTTGAGGACTACTGATTATTTTGTAGACTGTCCTTCGGTTTGAGTTTGTCTGATGCCTTCTCATGATTGGAAAGAGGTTCTGCACTTTTGACAGGAATGCCACAGGAATGATGCTGTGTCCTCCTCAGCACACCACAGCAGGGCATCACGATGTCAGTTTGTCTTATTTCTGGTCATATTGCGCTTGGTCATGTGGTTAAGGTGGTGTCTGCTAGGTTTGTCCACGGTATTATACTTTTTTCCCTTTGTGAGTTAATAAATACCTTGGGGAAGAGACCTTGAGACTATGCAGATATCTTGTTTCTCCTCAAACTTTTGCCCCCTAATTTTAGTATCCCTCAGTGGATCTTTCCGTGGCAGTTTTATTGTAGTATTTGCCTGGTGTTGATTTCTGTTTCCCTCTTTCCTTCTCCATGTGTTAATAGGAAGCCTGATGTAAGGAGAGCTGTCCATTCTACTCAGAGGCTGTTTTCTCATCCTACTGGTGCGGGAAACAGGGCTCTTGGAGGAAGTGGAGACTGGGTCTGAGTCCCGGCCTGGCCCCTCCCAAGGCTGTGGTCTTGGCAAGTCCCAAGAGGAGAGAGGTCCCTCTGGATATTGCTCAGCTCCCAAGCCTCCAGGAGCACACCCCGTGTGTTTTCTGCCCTGTTCCTCTACACCAGATGAAAGCTTTCAGTTTTGAAATTCAGCAGTCCCACCCTGAGCCTAATTAGAACAACAATGGCTGCTCTTTACTGAAACCCCCAGATGGAGCCAGGCAACAGTCTTGTTGGATCTCACATAACCCTGTGAGTGAGGATTATTATTAAACCCATTTTACAGGGCACCTGGGTAGCTCAGTCGGTTGAGCGTCCAACTTGATTTTGGCTCAGGTCATGATCTCAGGGTCGTGAGATCAACCGCCATGTCTGGCTCTGCACTGGGCCTGGAGCCTGCTTAAGATTTAAGATTCTCTTTTTCCCTCTCCCTCTGCCCCCCCCAAAAAAACCCCCCAAAACAAAAAAAAACAAAAACTACAATGTTATTAAACCCATTTTGTAAAGGAGGAAACTGAGTCTTGGAGAGGGAGTGTTGTCATGACTCCAGCCTGGGATTCCCTGAGTCCCACTAACTCATAACCAGCATGTTCTTCTGCATAAGGGACCCCAAGGGAGTGCTTCCCACCTTCATCTCAGGCCATCCGGGGAGGGGAGTCAGAAATCCAGCGACGCTTGAGGCCCCTATTCTTGGAGCCTTAGCATTGCACCCAATTCTGCCTCCGTTCCTGGGCAGATTTCTCCCTCTGCTGGGTACCTGGCCGAGGCCAAGACAGCTGCTCAGTTCACCTGTTACATTTCCACATCTGCCTTACAGAGCTCTCATCATTTCTGAGGTCCACTGCATCATCAGGGGTCGCCTGAAAAAGAAAACATTCTGGCTCTTCTAACAAGAAAGGATTTTTCTCATCAACATTTTATTATGAACATTTTCGAGCATACAGCAGCATTGAAAGAATTTTATTTTATTTATTTTTTTTAAAGATTTTATTTATTTATTTGACAGAGAGAGAGATAGCGAGAGCAGGAACACAAGCAGGGGGAGTGGGAGAGGGAGAAGCAGGCTTCCTGCGGAGCAGAAACTCGATACAGGGCTCAATCCTAGGACCCTGGGAACATGACCTGGGCTGAAGGCAGATGCATAACGACTGAGCCACCCATGCACCCTAGCGTTGAAAGAATTTTAAATTGAGCACCCTCATACCCACCACAGAGATTCTCTCACTAACATTTTACTGTGGTTGCTTTATCACACTTAAGTGCATTGGTCCATCCCACTATCTGTCCATTGATCCATCTTATTTTTTTAATTATTTTTTAAAGATTTATCCGTTTGACAGAGAGAGAGGGAACACAAACAGGGGGAGTGGGAGAAGGAGAAACAGGCTTCCCGCTGAGCAAGGAGTCCGATGCGGGGCTCGATCCCAGGACTACTCTGGGATCATGATGTGAGCTAAAGGCAGACGCTTAACGACTGAGCCACCCAGGCGCCCCATTCCATCTTATTTTTGATACATTTCAAAATAAATTAGGCAGAATGCAATGTAATGCAGAGAGTGAGGCTCGCACAGTCATCAGAAGGGCTGGATGAATCGGCTCTTGGCCGGGCCTCCAGAATGACACTGCAGGACTGACCCACCATGGGAGCCGCTGCTTTTGAGGCCGCCCACTTAAACGAGTTGAAGAACACATCAACGTAATGCCGTCCAGGGGCCAAAAGCCACGACATCCACAAAATTGGTGATAGGACACTGGAAGTTCACCTGGGAAACCGCAACTGTCCCCAGGCCAGCCTTGCCTGCAGAACCCAGCCAAAGCTGCAGTTGGGGGGCCCGGTCTCTCTCCTTCCATCTTGCAGATCCTGGAGGATACATCTCATTGTTTGGTCGCCTCTCACACGTCCTGGGCCTGTGTGGCAGGGCACTTGGAGAAGTACCCTTTAGAGCACTGCAGCCTCACAGGACAGGAAGGCCCAGCCGCAGGGGACTGTCGTGTGCAGGAATGGAGAATCGTCTGCTTCCAGCCGGTTGGGTTCTTTCCCCACTTCACACTGCTCTCAGCCTTGCTGTGGCAAACACCCTTGAACGCCCAACTTTACTCTCTTGGACCTGTTGCCTCTCAGGTGCAATGAGGATGACCGGGGAGAGGCCCCCAGCTCAGGAGAATTGCCAGGAAGGAGGAGGTGCAGAGAGAAGTTCCTACACTACACTGGGGTGAACTCAGCCTGGGGCCTTCAGCTCAGCCTGTGCACTTGCTAACAGAAGGAAGTCTCCTCTGCCACAAAGAACTCTGGGTAAGGGGTTCCGGAACTGCATGCTTCATCTTCCCTGGCCTTTAGGCCATCATCCTTTCCCCACAACCAGAGCAGGAAGCTTCTCTGGTTAGGTCTTTTTTGCAGACAAGGAGCCTGAGGCCCGGAGTGACTTACCCAAGGTCATACTGTGAGAACCTGTAACCTATAACCTAGATTCTTGGAAAGAAGGGGCCACTGGGTATGTCCCGAGTTCTCAAAAATGGAAGGTTTAGGGGGAGCCTGGGAGGCGCAGTCAGTTGAGCGTCTGACTCTTGATTTCAGCTCAGGTCATGATCTCAGGGTCGTGAGATCAAGCCCCATGTTGGGCTCCATGCTGTGCGTGGAGTCTGCTTGAGATTCTCCCTCTCCCTCTGCCCCTCCTGCTCGTGCACACTCTTTCTCTCTCTCTCTCTCTCTCAAATAAATAAATCTTTTAAAAAAATTATCAAAAAAAAAAAGTGGAAGGCTTAAGAGGAGAGAGGAAGAGTGGGGGTGGAGGGGGAGGATGCTTCCCAGGTCTCAGTCGTTCTTCTCGTTGTATTTCCTGCAGTCGTTGTATTCTGACTTGGCATTGACCTTGGGGATGGCCAGGACTCCATCTCAGCTGCCCAGGCCCACTGGGAGCCACCCGAAGCAGCCCCGCATGCTGCCCCGGGGCCCAGGCCTCCGTATGGATCACGAGCACCACACACGGGCTGCCCTGGGACCCCTCTCCTCTCCTCACTCAAGCTCAGCTCTTCTGTCTGTCTGTTTAATAGTTTTCCTGTTTTGTTGAACAGATCTACGTTTCACCATTAAATACTGAGCCTAAGTATATGCTAGCCTTGTGTCAGCATTTCTGAAATGTGAAGCTCAAATGGCGCGAAGTAGATTAAAGCACCAGAGCATCTAGGGGGTGGTCAGTTCCATCATACATTTACACACTTAGTGGCACAAGTAAACTCTAGGGAGAGAAAGATGTACGTAAAACTTTAGGTTGCAATGGGCAAAAAACCCTTTCGTTGCCGACAAGAACCTCCCCTTGACAGTAGGCAGACTGAAAGAGTCTGTCAGTTGACAGAAACCACCGAATTGCACAAAACCTCCATCAGGCAAGAGAAACAGCAGCTGGAGGAACGGGCTCACGGCCTGCAGAGAGCTGGCTGGGCTCGCGGTCGGAAAGCCGGCCCGAGCGGTCACGGGGGCCAGGGTCGGTAGGCTCCGAGTGCAGGCTGGACAGATGAGAGGCGGAGCGGCTGAGTGTATTCCTCAGAAGTCCAGGCCTTCCGAGCCCCTGGGAGGCTTTCCTCAAACAGGCTCAAGTGCAGCTCTTATCTCCCTTCTGGGAACGGCTCCTCATCCCCCTGCCAACACCAACTCCTCTTCCTTCCTGGCTGGCATAGTCCATCCGGTTCTCTTTTATTCCCTTCTGTTTCTTTTATACTTTATGGCTTCATTGAGGTATGACTGACATGCAGCAAACTGCACGTATTTAAAGTATATAATTTGCTAAGCTTTTATTAAGATTTTATTTATTTGAGAGAGAGCACGTGAGCTCGAGCGGGGAGGGGGAGAATCTCAAGGAAACTCTGTGTTGAACGCAGAGCCCAATGTGGGGCTCGTTCCCATGACCGTGCGATCATGACCTGAGCCAAAATTAAGAGTTGGATACTTAACCAACTGAGCCACCCCAGCGCCCCACAATTTGATAAGTTGTGATCAACACGTATACTCACAAAACTATCACCACAGTCTAGAGAGTGCATGTATCCGGCACCCCCAAAGTATCCTTGTGCCCTCTCCCCGACCTCCTGGCCACCACTGACCTGCTGGAGATTAGTTTGCATTTTCCAGAATTTTATATAATTGGAATTATACAGTGTGTATTTAATTTTTTTTTCTATAAAGAGTTGCTGGTCATCACACACAAGATCAGTTTTGCAGCTTATGATCATAGACCTGCAGTTTAAAAACTCCTGCTCGGACTGTCGTCCCCCACCCCACGTCACGTGTTCGCCTCTCCTCAGAAGATCCCAGCCTTCACACCTCCTCACCCCTGTACCCAGCTTCGGGTTCTAGGCTCAGAGAGGGCAGGGCCCGGCGCAGGTAATCCATCAGAGAGTAGCCACAGCGGGAGGCAAGGGATTTCAAGGGAGAGGAGAGTGAGGGCTGGGTGCAGGGGTCGACAGGTGAGTGTAGGGGCCCAGCACCCGAGCTGAGGAACCAGTTTCTGTGTCTAGCTGGAGCAGGCCCTGGGCCCCAGTGCACTGGCTGCCGGCAGAGCCCACTGCCGTGCTGATACACGCCCACTCTGTGGCGGCAGAGCTTCCTGACAGAGATCCAGAGGCGCCTCACATCCCACCTGAGATACTTCCCGATTAACATCCCAAAAACCCATCATCCCGATGAGAATTATTCACAGTGACCTTGTCATGTGGCCCTAAGACCTTTGGGTCACCAGATAGTGCCATGCACCTCTCACGTGCCTCTTGCCATACAAGGCCCCCATACGTTCCCCTCCCCAGCAGTCCTGTAGGTCAACCTCTCAGGGGTGGCTGGTGCCAGATTGCATCCCCCTCCACTAGTGGCTGAGGGCAGAGCAGGTCCCTGGCCTGGAAGTTGAAGGAAGCTCCTCGCTAAATGGGCCAGGCATGTTGGGGGAAGGGGTATGTTTCTCTGGTATCTTCCTATACTTTATATAAATCCATACCTCCTGGAGGCGCCTGGGTGGCTCAGTCGGTTAGGTGTCTGCCTTTGACTCGGATCATGATCCCAGGGTCCTGGGATGGAGCCCCACGTCAGGCTCCCTGCTCCTCTAGGAGCCTGTTTCTCCCTCTCCCTCTGCTGCTCCCCCTGCTTGTGCTCTCTCTCTCTGTCAAATAAATAAATAAAATCTTTAAAAAAATGATAATAAATCCATGCTTCCTTTCTTAGAGAAGAAAATGATAAACTCCTAGAATCAGAACTGTGGCTCCAAGGCTATACAATTAGCATTTTTCCGTGTTTATTGTAGAAATAGAGGAGCAATCCATGTTTATTGTAGAAAAAATTTAAAATATAGATAAAAAAAAAAGAGCCCCCTCTATATACTAGTGCTGACTGATAACCAAAAGTTATTTTTTGGTGTGTTTCCTTCATTTCTTTTTGTCATTCCCTGAGCCCTCTGAGTGCTCACTCTGGGTCCAGTTTTGTGCTGGGCAGCTCTGGGGACACAACAGCAACCCAGACAGCCTTGGCCCACTGTCCTGGTACTCAGAGTCTGTTGGAGGAAACAGACTCCTCCTTAGACAGTGATGGCCCCAAGTGAGCATAGCCGGGCTGGGGAGCTCAGGAGGCTGGGAGAACCCAGAGGGGCACCTGACCTAGCCTAGGGGTCAGGGAAGGGCTTCCTGGAGGAGAGGCCCCTAAACTGAGCCCTGGGCCGAGGGAGCACACATATAAAAATGTTTTGAACACTGAAAGTAATTCCGCACATATGGAGGACTGGTAGTAGAAGATATGCTGATATATGGGACCTGTAGGTCATTTTAAGGAGTCCGGACTCTATCTTAGGGTCAGTAGAAGCCATTGAAGGATTTTAAGCCGGAGACTACCTTGATCCGATGGTCATTTTAATATGGTGACTTCGGGTATGGAACGTGCATGAGGATGGGACCAGAGATCAGGGCAGAGGCCTGGAAACCCAAACACAGTGTTTACCTTTCTGGCTTGGACAGGTTGTTTTGTTTTGTTTTGTGTTACATTGAGGTGTAATTGACATAACACCATTATATTAGTTTCAAGTATAAAATACGATGATTTGATATTTGTGTGTATTGCAAAACGGTCTCCACAGTAAGTCTAGTTAATACCTGTCACCATGTGTAGTTATAGAATTTTTTTCCTCATGAGAATTTTGAAGATTTGCAGCTTGCAAATTCGCAGAACAGTATCATTAAACTGTAGTCATTGTGCTGTACATGACCCCCCCCATGACTTATTTATTTCATAACTGGAAGTTTGTTCCCCTGAACTCTCTTCACCCACTGGCCTCCCCCCTGCCCTCTACTTCTGGCAACCACCAGTCTGTTCTCCATATCTATGAACTTTTTTTTTTTTGCCTTTTGTTTTGGATTCTGCCTACAAGTAAGATCATATAGTACTTACCTTTCTCTGATGTGTTTCACTTAGGATAATGTCCTCAGGGTCCATCCATGTTGTTGCAAATGGCAAGATTTCATTCTTTTATGGCTGAATCATATCCCATTGTCCATATCTGACACACTTAACCACATTTTCTTCATCCATTCATCTGTTGATGGACACCAGTTGTTGTTTCCATACCTTGGCTGTTTTAAATGATGCTGCAGTGAACACAGGGCACATATATATTTTAGAATTCGTATTTTTGTTTTCTTTGGATAAATACTGAGATATGGAATTGCTGGATCATAGGGTAGTTCTATTTTCAGTTTTTTAAAGAATCTCCATACTGTTTTCCATAGTGGCTGCCCCAATTCACATTCCCACCAACAGTGCACAAGGATTCCCTTTTCCCCCACATCCTCGCCAACACTTGTTATCTCTTGTCCTTTTGTTTGTTGAGAGGTTTTTGATTACCGATTCAATCTCCTTACTGATAATCGTTCTAGTCAGATTTTCTATTTCTTCATGGTTCCGTGTTGGAAAGTTATATGTTTCTAGGACTTTATCCATTTCAGGTTGTTCAGTTTGTTGACACATAATTATTTGGAGTAGTCTGTATTTCTGTGGTATCAGTTGTAACGTCTTGTCTTTCGGGTCTGATTTTGTGTTTGCTCTTTTTTTCATGGTGAGTCTAGCTGAAGGTTTTTCAGTTTTGTTTATCTTCTCAAAGAACCGGCTCTTGGTTTACTTGTCTCTTATATTGCCTTTTTAGTCTGTATTTCATTTATTTTTGCTCTGATCGTTGTCATTTCCTTCCTTCTGCCAACTTTGGGCTCTCCACTTTTTCTGGTTCCTTGATGTATAAAGTTAGGTTGTTGGTTTGAAATTTTTCTTGTTTCGGGGCCCCTGGCTGCTCAGTCAGAGGAGTATGCTACTCTTGACCTCGGGGTTGTGAGTTCGAGCCCCACGTTGGGTGTAGAGATTGCTTAAAAATAAAATCTTTTTTTTTTTTTTTTAAGGAAAATTTTGTTTCTTGCTGTAGGCATTTATTGCTGGGAACTTCCCTCTTAGAACTGCTCTTGCTGCATCCCATAAGTTTTGATACATTGTATTTCCCTTTTCATTTGTCTCAAGGTATTTTTCATTTCTTTTTTTGATTGCTTCATTGGCTCGCTGGTTGTTCAGTAGCATGTTTCATGTTGATGTATTTATGAATTTCTCAGTTTTCTTCTTGTAACTGATTTCTAGTTTTATACCACTGTGGTCAGAAGTCTGATTTGATTTCAGACTTCTTAAATTTGTTTAAACTTTTTTGTGGCCTAACGTATGATCTTGGGGGTCATAGGAGGGTCTGAGTTGCCCCTGGAAGTGGACGTGATGCAGAATGTTCCATGTGCACTTCAGAAGAAAGTGTATTTTTTTTTTTTTTTTAAGATTTTATTTTTAAAGTAATCTCCCACACCCAGCATGGGGCTCAAACTCACAACCCTGAGATCAAGAGTCACACGCTCTACCCACTGAGCCGGCCAGGCGCCCTGAGAAGAATGTGTATTCTGTTGCTTTTCGATGGATTGCTTGGCTTGGGCAGGTTTTTAAAAATGTGTTTCTGTTTTAAACATTACATTAATTACTAATGTTGTCAAAGGAGTACAAGTACTTAGTTTTAAGAGTCAAATACATCTGTGATTTATGATAAAAAGAAGAAAATGCAGGGGCGCCTGGCTGGCTCAGTCAGAAGAGCATGCGTGCGACCCTTGATCTCAGGATCCTGAATTCAGGCCCCACGTGGGGTGTAGAGATTACTTAAATAAATAAACTTTAAAAAAAGGAAAAGAAGAAAATGCAGCCATTTCCTTCCCCACCTCAATTCCTGCTCCCCACAGGTAACTTTAACTCTTTCAGCTGTTTTTTGTGTTTACCACCATATTTCTTTTTTTTATTTATTTATTTGACAACGAGAGAGAGAGAGCAGAAGCAGGGGGAGCAGCAGAGGGAGAGGGAGAAACAGGCTCCCTGCTGAGCAGGGAGCCCGATGCGGGGCTCGATCCCAGGACCCTGGGATCATGACCTGAGCCGAAGGCAGACACTGAACGGACTGAGCTACCCAGGCGCCCCTACCACCATATGTCTAAAGAAGGTGCTAACACTCCTAGTTTTTAAAATTTTCCTTTTTTTTTTTTTTATTAACCGTTGACCTCCTAATAGGGAAGATAAGGATTTAGTGCTTTTATTCCCCCCATACTTAAAAAAAAAGAGCTTCCCTCTCAAACAGTTAACTATCCCATTACCTGTGACATCATGTTTAACAGTTCAGTACTTACTGTCCCCGTCATGGCCCTTCCATCACCCTGGGCTAGATGAGTAGTAGGTAGGTACACTCAGTAGGCAGTGTGGTTACGATGACTCTTACATTGCTCACAGTGGAGTGATGGCCCATAGTAGGAACCCTTTCCCTTTATTTTACGAGGAGGCAGTCACCGTGTGCATGCAGACGTGTTTCCAGTGGTGGGGAAGAGTTGCTTGGTCCTGTCCCGTGTCTGTAAGCTCCAGAGGCGCCTAGCCCCCACTGTGGAGGAAGAGGGGTCCTTGTCTTCGCAGCACAGTTTCCTGAGGAAAGAGCTACATTCCAGCCACCTGCAGTTCCGTGCTTAGGAAAACACTTTCACAATGGTTAGCTGTGGCCAAGTACTTCATTTTGATGGACTCAGTGGGTTAACATAGCCTTCCTTTCCCCTGGAAAACTCCTGGGGGCTGGTCAGCCATTGTGCTGTGGCTGGGAGAGTCTGAGGTGCCCAGGGGCCTGGAGCTCTGGGGCTGAAGAGGGAGATCCAAGCTCTGGAGTTGGTGTCAGGAGGGTCTGAGTGGGGATGTGATGGTTGAATGAGAAGAGGACCTTGGGCAGCAGTGTCCTGAGAAATACCAGCCCCTAAGGCCAAGGAAAGGGTTCTCGCAGGAGACAGATGGGCAGATGGGGCAGCCTGAGGGGTGAGGGACTGGAGCCAAGAGAAGCAAACACCTCCCAGAGGGGTGGGTGCTGTGCAGTGCCTCCTTGTGTTGAGGGGACAGACGAGCTGGAAAGCAGGAGGGGCGTGGGTAGAGCCAGGTGAGAGGGAGCCATGCCCGGGGTCCATGGCTACCTCCTGTGGACTTACACAGATCAGCCTTTCATTGAGTATGTGCTCTGTGCCCCGCCCAGGGCGGGGGACACTGCAGTGATGGAGTCAGCCCCCAGCCCTGCCCTCATAGCGCTCACAGTCCAGTTGGGGAGATAGGTTTGTCACCACACAGTGATTACCCAGAGTGGTCAGAGCTTTGGCAGGGGAGCCCAGGGCTCTGGGAGTCAGGGCAGGCTTTGTGGAGGAGAGGATGTCTGAGCTGGGATCAAAGGGCAGATCAAAGGGAACAAGACCAGGAGACAGAGACCAGTGAGGAGACCGAAAACTATTTTATGTAGCCCAAGATCCGAGCTCAGACCAGTGGGTAGGACATATTTCCAGGAATGAAATTCCAAACAGGAGTCAGAAAGAGGATGCTAGATTCACATTTACTAAATTGAGCGATTTCTCATTTAGTCTCTCATTGCCATTCTCCCAATACTGACAGTTGGATATTTTGATCCCCATTTTACTGTTGGGGGAACTCGGGCTCAGCTGGCGCATCCAGAAAGTGAGAGAGCCGAGATTTGAGTCCAGGTCTGTATGACTCCAGAAGCCTTGCTGCCTTTTATTAAACCTGGCCCTGAACTGAGAGGTTTCTGCGTGATCTCATTTCATTATTGCAGCAGTCCTGGCGCACAGGTAGAAGGGTCCTCATTTTGAAGATGAACTAATAAGGCTTAGAGAAAAGCACTCCTTTGCCCACAGCCAAATGGCAGAATGTGGCCTGCGTGCCTCTTTATCAGGTACGCAGGCAGGAAGTGAAAACAGCATGCACGGCGGGGGTGGGGGGGTGGGGGGGTGGGGGGGAGTGTTGTTAGAAGTCCCAGCAGGGTGACTAAGGGCTGATGAACAGATTAGACAAGTATTGCCTTTTCCAGGGCTAAAGCAGCCTGTTCCGTCCTCTCCCCCTCTGGAAAAGCAACATTCTTTTGATTCTTTGGAGGCAAGCTAAACATCAAACTTTAGTAAAAGTATAAAATCAGTAACAGACAAGAATGTTTTGACAAAATTTGGATGCCAATAATGACATTATACACAGCAAATTTGAGGAACCTTCAAGGAAAATGGGCTGTTCATCCATTCATTAAACATTCCCTGGTGCCTTCCTGATGCCAGTTCTGGGCTGGGTATTTCTGGGAACCTGTCTGCTCTTAAGGAGCTCACAGTGCAGTTTCCAGGCAGTGACAAATAAGTTACCCCTGCAGCAGGGAGAATTTGCCAGAGGCCTCAAGGAACTTGAAAGCAGTGAAACCAGCATTTGGGGGTGGTAAGATACATAAGGCTAGTTGAAACATTTTTTTTTTTAAGATTTGATTTATTTATTTGACAGAGAGAGAGACAGCAAGAGAGGGAACACAAGCAGGGGGAGTGGGAGAGGGAGAAGCAGGCTTCCCGCATAGCAGGGAGCCCGATGTGGGGTTCGATCCCAGGACCCTGGGATCATGAGCCAAAGGCAGACACTTAATGACTGAGCCACCCAGGCGCCCTTAGTTGAAACATAGTTATATAACTATTTTAAGAAGGAGAGTCTGCATCATATTTTAAAAATAATTTAACCCAGGGGTGCCTGGGTTAAAAAAAAATGTTTAAAAAAAATAATTTAACCCAGGGGTGCCTGGGTTAAAAAAAAAAAAAATGTTTAAAAAAAAATAAAAAATAATTTAACCCAGAATAAACGGTGTTGTGATGAGGGCAGCCCAGGGAGTTTGGGAACATTAGAGATTGTGTATGACCCAGCCTAGGGATCAGGGAGGGCTTCCTGGCGGAAGGGACACTCCAGCTGAGACCTAAAAGATGAATTAGGGCAAGGTAAGAAAAGAGGAGTTGGGGAGTAGTATCCCTGGCAGAGGTGAATTTAGGTGTGAGATGGAAGGGTGAGCCCAGCCCTTGCAGCGCTCATGATCCAGTGGGGGAAACAGATGTCACCAGTGACACCCAAGATTGATCAGCGCTGAGATGTAAGAGCCCAGGGGGCATCTGACTCAGTCCCAAAGAAGGAAACACCTGAGCTGCATCCTTGCAGGGCAACTAGGACTTAGCAGACAAGTAGTAGAAATGCAACAAAACCAAAAGATGGTTCTTTGAAAAGATTAATACTACTCAAAGGGGAAAAAAAGCATAAATTTCCCTTAAAACGAATGAAAAAATGAAGCATCAGTATGGATCCTAACTATAGGATGACAAAAGGATACCAATGAACTTTAGCCAACAAATTTGGCAGTGCAAAGGAAATGGACGGTTTCCTTGGGGAAACACAATTTAACAACATTGACACAAGAAGAAATAGAAAATCTGAATAGTCGGGGTGCCTGGCTGGCTCAGTAGAGTGTGTGACTCTTCATCTCGGGGTTGTAAGTTTGAGCCCCACGTTGGGTGTAGCAATTACTTAAAAATAAAGTCTTTTAAAAAAAGGAAATCTGGGGACGCCTGGGTGGCTCAGTCGTTAAGCATCTGCCTTCAGCTCAGGTCATGATCCCAGGGTCCTGGGATGGAGCCCCACATTGGGCTCCTGCTCCGCGGGAAGCCTGCTTTTCCCTCTGCCTCTCCCCCTGCTTGTGTTCCCTCCCTCTCTCTCTCTCTCTCTCTCTCTCTCTCTCTCAAATAAATAAATAAATAAATCTTAAAAAAAAAAAAAGGAAATCTGAATAGTCCTGTATCTGTTAGAGACATTGAATCGATAATTAAAGACCTTCCCATAAAGAAAACTACAGGCCCTGGGCACCTGAGTGGTTCAGTCGGTTAAGCATCTGACTCTTGATTTTGGCTCAGATCATGATCTCAGGGACGGAAGATGGAGCCCTGTGTTGGGCTCCATGCTTAGCGGGAAGTCTGCCTAGGATTCTCTCCTTTTTTTCTTTTTTTTTTTTTAAAGATTTTATTTATTTATTTGACACAGAGAGAGAGAGAGAGCACAAGTAGGCAGAACAGCAGGGAGAGGGAGAGGAAGAAGCATGCTCTCCACTGAGCAGGGAGCCTGACGTGGGGCTCGATCCCAGGACCCTGGGATCATGACCTGAGCCGAAGGCAGGCGCTTAACTGCCTGAGCCACCCAGGTGCCCCTCTCTCCTTCTGCCCTTCCCCTACCCTGCATGCACTCACTTTCTCTCAAAAATAAATTTTTTAAAAGAAAAGAAAACTACAGGCCCAGATGGCTTTGCTGGTAAATTCTTCTAAACATTTAAGAAAGAAAGAATACCATTACCTAAACTCTTCTAAATAATAGGGAAGGTGGGAATACTTCCTTGTTTAATGAGTCCAACAGAATACTTTAGCAGCAACCTAAGAAAGTCATTTACAAGAAAGGAAAAATTGAGGCCAAGATCTCTTGCAAACATGGATTCCGATATCCTAAACAAAAATATTAGCAAATAGAATCCAGCAATATATAAGAAGGATAATAAACCACGACCTAGTGGGATTTATTCTAAGACTGCAAGGTTGGTTTACCTTTATTTGAAAAGCAGTTGATGTAATTCACCTTAGGAATGGGAGAAATGAGAGAAACCATATGATCATATTATACAGGAAAAGCACTTGATAAAATCAACACCTACTCATGATATAAGCGCTCCAAAAACTAGGAATAGAGAGGAACTTCCTTAATCTGACAAAGCTTATCTTATTAAAAGAGTTCAGTTAACACCATATTTATACTTAAAGATTAAAATGAACACTTTTCAGTGCGCCCGGCTGGCTCAGTCACTAGAGCATATGACTCTTGATCTCGGGATGTGAGTGTGAGCCCCATGTTGGGTATAGAGATCACTTAAAAAAAAATAAAATCTTTAAAAAAAGAGAGAACACTTCACCCCCAACGTTTGCAATAAGACAAGTATCACCTCTTTAGTCAACATAATGTTGGAGGTTGTAGCTACTATGAAGAAGTACACACACACCCAGAAAATTAAAATTTTAAAAAGCTGATTAAGAAAAATGAATTAAGGGGTTTCTGGCTGGCTTAGTCCCTAGAGCATGTGACTCTTGATCTTGGGGTCATGAGTTCAAGCCCCATGTTGGGGGCAGAGTTTACTTAAAAAAAAAAACAATTAAAAGTGTAAACATTGAGGGGCGCCTGGGTGGCTCAGTTGTTAAGTGTCTGCCTTCGGCTCAGGTCATGATCCCAGGGTCCTGGGATCGAGCCTGGCATCGGGCTCCCTGCTCTGCAGGAAGTCCGCTTCTCCCTCTCCCACTCCCCCTGCTTGTGTTCCCTCTCTCGCTGTGTCTCTCTCTGTCAAATAAATAAAATCTTTAAAAAAAAGAGCATAAACGTTGAAAAAGAAGTAACACTGGTTTTTGGCTGTTGATATGACTATGTGCATAAAGAAGCCAAAAGAGACTAAAAACAAACCATTAAAATAAATAGATCATTTTTGTTAAGATTGCTGGATACAAGATGAATATATAGAGATCGGTTGTATTTCAGTAAGCTGCAAACTAACAATGGGACAGTAGATTTTAAAATACCATTCACAATAGCACCAAAACTCTTCAAATATCTAGAAATAAATTTGACAAAAGATGTGCAAGAACTCTACTCTGATAACCTAAAATATTGTTGAGAGGAATTAAAGATACTTATAAAAAATGGATAAAGAGGCAGCTGGCTGGCTCAGTTGGTAGCATGTGACTTGATCTCGGAGTTGTGAGTTCAAGCCCCACGTTGGGTGTAGAGATTACTTACAAAGAAAATCTTAAAAAAACAAAAAAAAAAACCCACCAACAACAAAAGAGAGAGCGATTACACTGTTCATGGATTGGAAGACTCAGTAATGCTATTAAGGCTCTCAGAATTGAACTATGGATTCAGTGTCATCCCAGTAAACATCCTCACATGCTTTTAGTTGTCAGGAACAAGTTGATTCTAAAGTTTGTAAGAAAGGTAGAGATCCTAGAATAGAAAACCTCAAGGAAGAATAAAGTTGGAAGATTTACACGATCAGGTTTAAAGACTTAACTGTAAAGCTAGAGTATTGGTAAAAGACGAGTAGGGACAGGACAGACTTGTCTAAAATTAGACCCACACATGAGTGGATTTCCAGCAAAGGTAGCTCTCCTGCCCAGTGGGGGAAGGATGATCATTCAGTAAATGGCGCAGTTGCATACCCGTGTGGAAAAAGCCTTGCACCCCTCCTTCCCTTGGACATTGGCAATGTTGAGAGATACGTTTGGTTGTCAGAACTTGTGGAGGACCACTGGACGGGAACGGGGAGCAAAATCACCCCCAGCCGAGAACCCCTGGAAGTGTAAAAAGTCACGGAGCTGAACTTAATGGTTCGTTTTTTGTATATCATTCCTCAACTGAAAAGTTAAAGCACACACTCACACAGACACACCTCTTGCTAAAAAGCAGCCCCTGGGTGGCTCAGTCGGTTAAGCGACTGCCTTCGGCTCAGGTCATAATCCTGGGGTCCCGGGATCGAGTCCCGCATTGGGCTCCCTGCTCAGCGGGGAGCCTGCTTCTCCCTCTGACCCTCTCATGCGCGCTATCTCTCATTCTCTCTCTCTCAAATAAATAAATAAAATCTTAAAAAAAAAAAAAAGCAGCCCCTTGGTCTTAACTGTAGAGAACAAACTCATGGTTACCAGAGGGGAAGTGAAGGGTAGGGAATGGGTGAAATAGGAAAAAAAAAGCCATTTTGCATCTTCTATAATTATACATCAGCTTAAATTAGACTAAACTAAATCAGAATATTTCCTTCAAGAATTTGGATTTATGTCTTCTAAAGATATCACCACAATTCAAGGATACAGAAAGTATATTCATATTTTCTGTAATCAGATGATAAAAAGTGTTCCACTTTGTACATACTAAACACACCAAATAAAAGAGAGCTTTAATTTATGAGGGCACCTGGGTGGTGCAGTTGGTTGAGGGTCCGATTCTTGGTTTCAGCTCCAGTTCTGACCTCGGGGTTGTGAGATCGAGCCCCGCCCACATCAGGCTCCCCACTCAGCGTGGAGTCTACTTGAGGTTCTCTCTCTCCCTTTGCCTCTCCTGCTCGTGCTCTCTCTAAAGTGAATGAATAAATCTTTAAAAAATAAAAAGAGAGCCATATACTTTAATTTGTCTGGTATTGAACAAGCTGGTCTGTCTCCACATCATTAAAATTTATTTATTCATTACCGGGGCGCCTGGGTGGCTCAGTCGTTAAGCGTCTGCCTTCGGCTCAGGTCATGATCCCAGGGTCCTGGGATCAAGCCCCACATCGGGCTCCCTGCTCGGCGGGAAGCCTGCTTCTCCCTCTCCCACTCCCCCTGCTTGTGTTCCCTCTCTCACTGTCTCTCTCTGTGAAATAAATAAATAAAATCTTTAAAAAAATAAATAAAATAAAATTTATTTATTCATTACCAACATTTTACTTCATTTTGTGACAAACCTTTCCTCTGCTTTTTATTTATTGACAACCTCAAGAGCATCAATTGTGATTCCGGCCATGATAAGAGAAAATAGCTAATAAAACATATCATATGAATTCAAAAGAAAGAGAGAGAGAGAGAGAGAAAGAAAGAGAAGAAAAGAAAGAAAAAGCAGCCCCTTGGACCCTCTAGAACTTACCTGGGAGGCAGCAGCGAAGTGTCTTTGTCACTAAAGACAAACAGTGAGTAGGGCACCTAGGTGGCTCAGTCAGTTAAGAGTCTGCCTTTGGGCCGCACCTGGGTGGCTCAGTCGTTAAACGTGTGCCTTCGGCTCAGGTCATGATCCCGGGGTCCTGGGATCGAGCCCCACATCGGGCTCCCTGCTCTGCGGGAAGCCTGCTTCTCCCTCTCCCGCACCCCCCTGTTGTGTTCCCTCTCTCGCTGTGTCTCTCTCTGTCAAATAAATAAAATCTTAAAAAAAAAAAACCCACAAAAACAAACAGTGAGTTGTGGCACTTTTCACATCTCTGGACAACCCCAGCTAAAAGGCCCCCCTCCCTGGCTGCTATCCCAGGCTGTGTGAGTCAGTCAGCTGATGGATGAAGAGTGCTGCCTCCCCATTTCCCACCTCCTGGGTGAGGCAGTGTCCTGTGACTCAGCCTTTTCACTGCTGGGAAAGCTGCCACTCTAGGCTCCCTGAATGCCTATGGGCAGGGCATGGGAGGCCCGACTGCTCCGTCCGCACAACGGGAGACCACTCTGTGATAAAAGGGAGCCATGGAAGCCCGTGACAGTGCGAGAGATCTTATGACATAATGCTGAGCACAAGAGGATAGAACAGGGAGCACAAACAATTTACTACAAAGAAGTCAGAATAGGACTTAAAGAGGATACATATATCTATCAAGGGAGGTCAGATAGTAGTTTTGGGGGGTACTGGCCAGAAGAGGGCTTAAGGGTGGGAGCCCTTCGGAGTACGGGAATATTCTAGATCTTAATCAGGGGGATGCTCAGTCGGTGGAGCGTAGGACTCTTGATCGTAGGGTTGTGAGACTGAGCCCCACATTGAGTGTAGAGATTATTTAAAAACAAAGTGTTAAAGAAGTTTTTAAAAAAATCATCCCACTCTACACTTGCTAGTTGTGTTTTATGTAAGTTACGTTT
The DNA here is from genome assembly GCF_037043125.1 of Eumetopias jubatus. Taxonomy (NCBI): domain Eukaryota; kingdom Metazoa; phylum Chordata; class Mammalia; order Carnivora; family Otariidae; genus Eumetopias; species Eumetopias jubatus. The sequence continues at coordinate 55,146,180 of NW_028274816.1, read as the reverse complement.
CATTAAAAAGGAAAAAAAATGAATTTAGTGAGGTCATTGGTTTAAAAAACCCATTTACATAACTCAGTTGTATTTTTAAAGATTTTATTTAAAAAAAGAAAGATTTTTATTTATTAGAGAGCGAGAACATGAGTGGGGGAAGGTGCAGAGGCAGAGGGAGAAGCAGGCTCTCCGTTGATCAGGGAGCCCGACGCGCGACTCAATCCCAGGACCCTGAGATCATGACCTGAACTGAAGGTAGACGCTTCACCGCCTGAGCCACCCAGGCACCCCTGAAAGTGGAATTTAAAATGCCATGAATAATGTCAAAAAAAATCAATACCTAGGAATAAATACAATCAAAGAGACTTGCAGAGAAAAATTACTGTATTATTTTTTTAATTTAAGGAGTCTCTACACCCAACGTGGGGCTTGATTGAACTCACAACCCTGAGATCAGGAGTCATTTTTTCTGACCAAGCCAGTCGGGTGCCCCAAGACTTGCAGAGAAAGTTAGAGACTAAGTGGAAACAGATACTACATTTGTGGATTGTGGATTGAAAGACTCAACATCGGGGAGATGGCACTATCCTGGAAATGATCTGTAGATTCACTGGAATTCCAATCAAAGTCTAGGACAGTGGCTTTCAGCCTTTTGACTGTGTTCCAGTTACACACACAGTCACGCACAAAACAAGAACAAAAGTTTTGTGTAACCATACTTGTCCTGACTACTTAAGATTGCCTTTGATGTTTTCTGTTATATTCTAGGGGTTTTTTGTTGTTGTTGTTGTTGTTCATTTGTATCCATGAGCTTGGTTTTGTTGTTGTTTAATTCCACATATAAGTGAGATTATATCATATTGCCCTTTCTTGGACTTATTTCTCTTAGCATGATGCCCTCAAGGGCCATCTGATGATTTCTGTTATATTCGCGATCATATTTTTTTTAAAGATTTTATTTATTTATTTATTTATTTATTTATTTATTTATTTATTTGTCAGAGAGAGACACAGCGAGAGAGGGAACACAAGCAGGGGGAATGGGAGAGAGAGAAGCAGGCTTCCCACAGAGCAGGGAACCTGATGCGGGGCTCAATCCCAGGACCCTGGGATCATGACCTGAGCCGAAGGCAGCCGCTTAACCAACTGAGCCACCCAGGCGCCCCCCTTGATTATATTTTTCATGCTGGTCTGAAATTGATTGCATTACCCACTAGTGGGACAGAACCTGCAGTTTTAGAAATAGCACATGAGGGAAGGCCAGGTTGTTTTAGAAAATCATTGTCCAGCTGAGACCCGACTGACATGTGCTGGATTTCTCAGTGGCTTGGTAGAATGTCAGAATAGAGACACCATGCGACCTTGCCGCTGAGCCTTCTCCTCCAGGTGGCCCTCTTCATGACACAGCCCACGCAAGGGGCTCCTCTCTAGCTTAATCACATCACACTGGATGGTGTGTTGGTGATCATCACATCGTATATGCTGTTTATTAAAAAAGTTTTTTTTGTTTTACACAGAGTACAAGGGACCTTAACTGTAGCCACCAAACAACCTGTGGGTCAACCTCGGTAACGTGGAAGAATGATCTGATCTAGGGATGGGGGAGGAGAGGGGCGCTCAAAAGGAGGAAGACGGTGACAAGTGAATAGTACAAGAAATGTATACAAATCACCTGTAAAAATGGGGAGGCAGAGGGACGGAGGAAGGACAGGCTGTATGGGGACAGAGTGCTCATCTTTTATACCAGGGCTGGGGGCTCAATAGAAAATGTGTAGGGGCGCCTGGGTGGCTCAGTCGTTAAGCGTCTGCCTTCGGCTCAGGTCATGATCTCAGGGTCCTGGGATCAAGCCCCGGATCAGGCTCCCTGCTCGGCGGGAAGCCTGCTTCTCCCTCCCCCACTCCCCCTGCTTGTGTTCCCTCTCTCGCTGTGTCTCTCTGTCAAATAAATAAATACAATCTTAAAAAAAAAAAATGTGTAAAAAGGAGCAGATTTCCAGGTGAAAAACTCAGAAATAGAGGTGAGTGATGTACGCTAATTATCAGATGTCAGGGCCATGATGCTACGAGAAAGAAAGGCTGGTTAGGGTGAGATTTGGGGGACCGTTTGGGGTGGGCCCAAGGATCAGGACCAGGTGCGGGGCTTCTGACTTTTAACTTTATAGTTTGAGTACTTTATTTTCATGCAATGTGTTACTTTTGGTAATGAAAAGGATGGCAGTTTTTTGTGTTTTGGTTGTGTTTTAACCAGGGGCAGGGGCATGAGGCTGGGGCGGGGACCCACTGACACATTCAGCAGGATATACTGGGCATCACTGGTGTGCCTGGCCTGCTGCTGGCCGGTGCTGGGGACACACGGTGACTGGGACAGCCCCGGGCCCTGCCCTCGTGGGGCTCACGGGCCGGTGCGGAGACAGTGCAGACAAGTGGGTGGCCGGATCAGTCCCAGTTGCGATAGGTGCTCTGAAGGGAATACACAGAATGGCAGGAGGGACAAAGGTCCCTGGAGGGGGAGGTCAGGTCGGGACATTGGTCGGAGCTGGGACAGGGCGTGGACCAGGACAGCGGGTGGGGGTGTAGGGGGGGACATTCAGGAGACAGACGAGATAGACCCGTGGCTGAGAGGCTGTGGGGGAGGGGAACACCTGAGTCCCAAGTCTCTGGCCTGGTGACAGGATGGACCCAGGAGGAGAAACAAGTGTCTGTTGGGCGTGGGGAGCCGGGGTCAGGTCTGGACACGGTGAGTGTGTCTGGGAGACATCTGGGGACCTGTTGGATCCCCGGGTCAGGTGCTGTCCTCCGTCTTGTCCTATCCTGGCTTCTCACGGCTACCCCTTCTTGTCAACCCCCCATTCCCACGCGGACCTTGTTTCCTGAACCCCAAATCTGAGACTGCCATCGACCCCGGCTCTGAAAGCCTTCTCTCTCTCACACACACACCCTTCAGTTTCATTTCCTATGCCTGCATGTATGCCGCCACCCCTCGTGCCCACTCCCATTTGCACATCTGGCCTCGACCACTGACCCAGGTCGTCCTGCTCGGTCCACAGTGGGGTGCTGGGACATTCGCCCAGGGAGGCCGGTGGAGGCTGGTGCTGTCTCCCCTCACCACTCTCCGGCCGCTATGCTTTGTGGGCCTGACATGAAGGATCACGTGACAGTTACAGGCCCGGCCCCCTGGCCCAGCACCCCAGGGCTGGTGTGTGGTCATCACCTCCCCATTTTACAGAGGTGGCTCAAAGTGGGCTGTCCTTGCAGTAGGTGACAGAGCTCCAGGTGGACCCCAGCCTGGCCTGAAGCTAGGCCCTCAGTGTGGGAGGAGTCTGCACAGCCCGGACCCCAGGAACCCCACAACACCAGGGCCTCCGTAACAATTAGTGGTAACAGTGAGCACCGCAGCGGGCAGTTCACGGGTGGGGGGATGGAGGTTTGGGGGGGTGGCTGGGCTCCTTAGATCCTACTGCTGGCTCCAGGCAGAGCTCGTCCAACATTTTTGCTGCTCCGCCCCTTTAAAACATTGAAAAGTTATATACCCCCTAGTGCATTTTCAAGGTGACAGCTAAAACTTCTCCATGAATTCAAGTAGATGCAGAGGCTATAATTTCTGGTGTGTCATGAATATTGATATTTTCAGAGTTGGCGCCATCCTTCCTTCAGAGTATCGAATGCAATTCACGTAACTTGTGATTTGGCGCCTGCTACTTTTGGTTTAAAGGGGAAAAAACCGAACAAGCTGTTCCTTTACAGTCAGAAATTTCACATTGTTCCCTGAACTTTGTCCTTGAACTTCTGTTTACACTTCCCTTGCAGAATTCTAATAAAGTATGTGTCAGCAACCAAAATATGCACAGAAATCCAGATTTTAATTTTTGTTTCATTTCCGGGGACCATAAGGTTATAAATGTTCAAATAACTTCCTCTGGGTTCTTAAAATTACTAGTGCACAATGCATTTAAAACACCTCATATATTATGCATTGATGTGGATGATTATGAAACATTAGAAGTGAAGTGCTGTGTTGGACGTGAGTCTCCAAATGAACTAGACAGCGATTTCGTGTATCCTGGACAAATATGAATTACTGCAGGAGAGAGTCAGGGGCCGGCATAATTCTGCCTTGGTTTTTAAGACTCAGAGGCTGAGAATCTCCCTGCACAAAGAAGCAGCTAGGCAAGAAAGCTTTTGGTCCAGCAGCAGCAGTCGGCTCGTGAGCCTCTTCCAAGGTACGTGCCCCGCACCTCGCTGTGAAGAGCTCCCAAGACTGTTAGCTACATCCTCAGGGTTGGTGAAAATAGAGGAGGATGGGAGCCACCAGACTTGCCAAGAGGATTGGTTACCTGCTGTTCACAATCACTTCACATGCATTCCCACCTGCCAGTGGCCCTTTCTTTGGAGCCAGGAAGGCCCCCTACCCTACAGCCCTAACTCTGAATTTGGGGAAGATTCGGAAAGAAATTGGGCGGGGGTTCTTTCTCCTGAGAAGTGGGTTGGACGACTGTGTCGGGGGAGGAGGAATGCTTGGCTGTCCCACTGGTGGCTTGAGGGGAGGAGCAGAGGGGGCTAAGGCTAAAGCCTCCGACAGTTGAATCTGTACACCTTCCGGGGACTTTGGGTCCTGGGAGCTCTTTGTAACCCTACAGGGGCATTCCCTGCCCCCCACCCCTCAACCAGACTGAGGACTTCCCTTCCTGGGCAGGGTTTCTGATTCCCGGCTGCTTGGCAGAATCCTTTGGGAAATTTAAAAAGATACCCTGGGGTCACCCCAGGCCAGTGACTCAACATCGCTGGGCTAGGCCAGTGCGGGTCTTGTTTAAGGCGATCCCCCACCCCCGCGTGGTTCTGGTGGTGGTGTCCCCATTGCTCCAGCCTGGACGCCCGAAGCGCGTTGGGGTGGGGCTTGTAGGGGGCTCCTGGCGCACGACCTGACCCCTCTCTTCCCCTGCAGTGTACCACTGGGTGGAGATGCGGACCAAGATGCGCATCATGGGCTTCCGGGGCACAGTCATCAAGCCGCTGAACGAGGACGCGGCCGCCGAGCTGGGCGCCGAGCTGCTGGGCGAGGCCACCATCTTCGTCGTGGGCGGCGGCTGCCTGGTGCTGGAGTACTGGCGCCACCAGACGCACCAGCGTCACAAGGAGGAGGAGCAGCGCGCCGCCTGGGACGCGATGCAGGACGAGGTGGGCCGCCTGGCGCTGGCGCTGGAGGCCCTGCAGGCGCAGATGCAGGCGGCGCCGGCGCGTAGCGCCCTGGAGGAGCTACAAGAGCAGATGCGAGAGGTGCGCGCCCAGCTCTGCGCCCGGGACCCGCCGCCCGCGTCCCAGGCCTCGTCCGCGTCCCAGGCGGTATCCGCGGCCAAGGTACAGGAGTCTGCTCAAGTCTGAACTTGGCCGTGGTTGTGTGTGCCCCGATGTGGCCTTCTCCCCGTGCTACCCCCGCCTGCGCTGGCCCAGCGGAAGCCACCGGGATCTTGATGGAACTTGGATTCAGTTAGCCTCTCCCCCCGGTACCTTCCGCGGGGGCCAGCCCCCCGCCGGTGAAGCGGTCCCACGAAGCGCCCTCCAAGCCCCAGCTCCTCGGTACAGACCACAGTGCTCAGCGCTCCACCCCAACCCCACACCACACGGACCTGTGCCGTCCCAGCCAGGAAGACAACAGGCTCACTCTTCTGGCAGGAGGAACAACGGACTGGACTTGAGCCGAATCGAGCCGTGAACCCCCTCCAGCCCCCATTTCCGTGATAAATGTTAACCTGCCCTGGGGCTCATCCTTTTCCCTGGAACCTCGCCCCGCTTCCCTTGTGAATTGGCACAGACCATTGTACAGAAATGCAGTGTCCCAGCATCTAAGGTGGGCTCTGGCTGGGTTTCACCACTCTCTCTGAGGGGAAAGCTTGAACCACTGGATGCTGTATCTTCCCCCTTAACCTGATCTGTGGCACCCTGCGAGACCCCAAGTGGAATATTCCAACAGATCCCTACCCCCCAGTCCTTCAGTCTGGCACAACCTACTAGGATGTCTGTGCAGGGTCCTCTCTGGCAGCACCCTCCCATCACCCCCTCTGTGGTGGAAAAATGGATCCTGCCTAAGGCTAAATCCAGCCTGTCCTTCAGCCTCATCCCCCCGTTTAGCGGTTCTCCAAGTCCCTGAGCCTTTCCTGACAGGTCCTCCTCCGTGGCCTCTCAGCGCACTGCCACCACATTCCTTGTGTTCCATCCAGATCGGCTGACCTGTGTACCCTTGCCCTTCTCTCCTGGGGCTCTGGGCCGGTCCATCCGTCACCCTTCACGCGGTGGTGCCCCCGTGCCTCCAGAGCCCTTGGCCTCACCTCCATCCCACTAGACTAGGCCACCGGTTGGTCTTAACCGTTCTTAGTTTCCCAGGGCTACCATAACATGACCACAAACTTGATGGCTTAAAACCAGAGAAAAGTGTTCTCTCGCAGTTCTGGAGGCCACAGATCTAAAATCAAAGACTCAGCAGGGCCATGCTCCATCCGAGGGCCCTGGGGGAAGATACTTCCTTGCCTCTTCTAACTTCTGGTGACTTCAAGCATTCTTTGCCTTGTGGCTGCAGATCTCTCATCTCTGCCTCCATCTTCATGTGGCCTTCTCCTCGTGTCTCTCATAAAGGCACTTGTCTTTGGATTTAGGGCCCACCCTAAACCTAGGATGATCTCACTTCAGGATTCTTAACTTATTTACGGAGTTGTTTTTTTTTTTCCCCAGATACACTCACAGTCAGTCACAGGTTCCATGGGTGTGGACATATCTCTTAGGGAGCCACCATTCAACCCACTACACCTCCCCACCCCAAAGAGGACGCTGGGACCCTTGCAAACCCCATGGGACATGTGGCCTTCCCCACAGGCGTGATAGGAACAATCCTGGAACCAGCATTTACTATGGGGTGTCTCTTCCGGGGATCTCACTGATGCAGTGGGGGTATAGCTCCCACCAGTCTGCATTCTGTTCTGCAGACCGTCCATGTTATGTTGCCTGAATAAAAGAGCCCCAGAATGAGGAAGTCATCTTTAGGATGTGTCTGAGGATGTAGGGATCTTCAAAATGGGTACAAGCCTCGTTAAAATTAGAGAAGCTGATGTGTGTGAGTGGACAGTGATCCTATGAACACTCTCCCTGTTGGGGAAGCTGAGGCCCAGGGAAGGCAAAGGGACTTGCCCATGGCCATGAAGCCAATGAGGGACTCGCTGTCCAAGGTGGTGAAGTAATCAGAGCAGAGTGCGGGGTCAGGGCTCAGGGAAGGAGATGGAAAAGGGGTGCAGGGTGCTGGAGAGCACCGGTAGGGGAGAGGGGAGCAGGGAGGCAGTTACTGGGGAGGAGGGGTGGTTAGGGATCTCCACAGAGGCCCAAGGCATTTCCCAGAGGCAGCGTTGAGAGTGGGGGGGCCCTCAATTTCCAGTCCAAGCAGCCCCAGACCACACCTGAAATCTTTGCATTTAATGAATGGGGTCAGATCCAAGATCCATTCTACCTGGGTTGGGTTCCAAGAAGCTGTAGGTGAAGCGGGAGGGGCAGGCTTTCTCTCAACTCTTCAGTCCCTCACCTCACTGCCAGGGCTCCGGGAGGCTGGGGTGGGGGCAGGCGGGGTGATCTGGACACAACACCTACCCAGACAGAAAACCAAGAAACTGGGGTCCTGAAAGATCATCTTAATTCCTTCTAGAAGTGGGGGAGAAGCTGACTGTAGAGGGAGCTGAGGAGGTGGGTCCTGGGTGGAGGTGTCTTTAAAATCGGAAGTGAGGGTGCGTGGGTGGCTCAGTCGGTTAAGCATCTGCCTTTGGCTCGGCCCATGATCCCAGGGTCCGGGGACCGAGCCCCGCATCGGGCTCCCTGCTCAGTGCGGAGTCTGCTTCTCCCTCTCCTGCTCCCCCTGCTCGTGCTCTAAGTAAAAATAAATAAAATAAAATAAAATCGGAAGTGACCTGAGTAGATAAATAAGAAGATACCGAGAGAGAGCACTGGGGGAGGAGGGATGGGCGGAGCCAGGTGAGAGGGCTCAGTGCCCAGTTTCCATGGCTACTCCTGGGGGTGCCCTGTGGCACTGACCCATCTCTGGAGCACAGGTTGCTGGAGGCTAAGCGACTGTGACGTACGCCCCTTCCCACCCATCATCTCAATAAATAGTGGCCATTAACAGTATTTTCATTTCTTTAATGAGAAAATTGAGGTACAAAAAGGGGGAGTCACCTGCCCAAAGACACAACAGGCAAAAAAAGCGGAAGTGGGACCAGGAGCTGGACAGTCTTATACCAGAGCCCAAGCTTCAAGCCCCTGCGCCATCTTGACCCTGATGTGGCATTACTGTCACGTCCCAATACTCCGAACTCAGCCCTGCGTGTCCCTCCGTGTGGCCAGACCTTGTGGGATGCATCGGCTTCACCCACTGGGTGGGTTCAGGGTGTGTGGAAATGCAAAGAATCCCCTCTCAAAAAGCAGGAGGCTGAGACCGAAGGATGCTTCCTTACTCTGGTTTCCTACTAGCTAAAGTTGTGTATACATTTGCGACTTGGGGAGAGGGGTAGAATAAATTTATAAACGAAGTTGGTTGTCTGCAAGTTGATGTGTGTTGTTGTTGTTTTTTTTTAATCTTTAAAAAAACCCCGTTACAACCTTAGGAAAAACGTCCTCCAATTATCCTTTCATTCAGGAAACTTTCAGGTGTCCACTGTGTACCCTGTCCTGCTCTGTGTCATGCTGGGGTCCCAGCAGGGAGCGAGACAGCCACAACCCTGCCCTCATGGCACCCCCAGTCCGGTGGGGGGATGTCCGTTCACAGACATTGCTTTTCCAATGTTACCTGCCTGCCCCGCGGTGATTTGCGAAGAAGGGGCCTCACTGAATCCAGACTCCTCCCCTCCTGAGGGACTCAGGACTAGGGCAGAAAAATACAGAAACCCATTTACACTGGCTCACAAAAGCCTCCCAGCTGTCCTGAGGGCTCTGCCTCTCCCATCTCTGGCTCGGCTCCATTGTCCTCTCTGTTGGTTTTCCAGTCCGGCAGCCCCTTGCCTAGAGAAAGCCACCCCTAGAGAAAGTGGACTTTGGTAAGCCCCTGCCTGATTCATCTGCCCATATAACCGTCCCTGTGCTAGCCACTGTAACTCTCAAACGTCCAGGCCTGGGGCCCCCGACCCCAATGGATGGAGGGAAGCGTGCCCAAAGGAGAATCGAGTGGGTGCCCTGCACCCACTTGTCAGACAACTCGTTAGCACGTACTGTAAGCCTGACCCCATTGTCGTAGCTGGGAGTCGACCAGGAACAAGACAAGGGCTCTCACCGTTTCGGAGCTGTCGTCTAGTGCAGGAGTTGGGCAGTAAAGATGTAAAGGGCTGATCCAGTGGCAGAGTTCAGGAGTGAAGAGTTTACTGACCCCTGGAATATAGTTAAGCAAGGGGAGTCAGGAGAATGAAGATCAACCAGCACCCTTGTCTTGGTTGGCCCAGCTCTGGAGGCTCCTACCAGCTCTGGGCACCCCAGAGGACTGGCGACTGCATCTCTCCTCAACTACTCCATACCCAGCTCTGCTTCCTTCCCTCCCCACCTGCAGGCGTCGTTCCCCAAAGACTCTGCCATAACCCTACTGCACACGGATCTCAAGAGTCTATGGGGCGCCTGGGTGGCTCAGTTGGTCGAGCGCCCGACTCTTGATTTCAGCTCAGGTCATGATCTCAGAGTCATGAGATTGAGCCCCGCGTCGGGCTCCGCGCTCAAGAGTCTGCTTGTCTCTCTCCCTCTGCTCCTCTCTCAAATAAATCAATAAAATCTTAAAAAAAAAAAAAAAAGTCTCCATCTTTCAACCCATGGTGGCAAGCCACAGTGAGAAGCAGAGTTTATACCATATACATATTTATATAACTTACAGTTCACACTCTATGTATTATAAATATGGCATAATTCATGCATTATGTGACATAGTATATAATACAATACTTTTTATGTAATATTTAACATAACATTGTATAGTATATGTTGTGTGTGTGTATCATTGGAATGAAAATTTCACTAAATACCCTTAATACGTAGCTTGCAGTCTGATAACTTCTTACCGTATTCCTTTTCATGAAGAAAAGCCACAGATACAGATGTATCCTTTGTACCTAATATGTATTATAAACATATAAAACCTGTTATATGTATTCGATAACACAATGTTAACATCATACATTATGTATTACATATATTGTTAGAACAAAAGTTTCGCTAAATGATAATTGCCGTCACCATGTGCAATGCACTCTGTTACTTTTTATTTTTTTCTATCTCATAAAGAAGGGCATTGGGCGCCTGGGTGGCTCAGTTGGTTAAGTGACTGCCTTCGGCTCAGGTCATGATCCTGGAGTCCCGGGATCGAGTCCCGCATCGGGCTTCCTGCTCAGCAGGGAGTCTGCTTCTCCCTCTGACCCTCTTCCCTCTCGTGCTTTCTATCTCTCATTCTCTCTCTCTCTCAAATAAATAAATAAAATCTTAAAAAAAAAAAAAAGAAGGGCATATGCTTATGTATGTATTATACAGACCTACATAAAGTGGGCTGCCCTGGGCCTTTGGCTTTTATTCTGGGCAAGGCAGGAGCCGTGGGATCTCTGAGCAGAGGAGGGATATGGGCTGACTTAGGGTCCCTCCCGACGGACTATGAGGGGGCAAAGGTGAAAGCTGCCCGTCCCGTAAAGAGAAGACTGTGATTGTCCAGGTGTGGGGGGCATGGTGGCCGGACCAGGGGGAGAAGTGGGGTTCTGGGCATATTAGCATTTCAGAGGTGGGGCAGACAGGGTTTGCTGAGCGATGGCATGTGGGGGTGTCACTGAAAGCTTCTAGGTTTTTTGCTCTGTGCACCTAGAAGGGAAACACTGGCATATCCCAAGACGGTGAGGCTACCGCAGAACCAGGCACAAGGAGATATTGGGAGCCCCTGCCCTTCCTTATCCCCAGGTCGTCTCAGATTTGGACGCCCTTTGGCAGGTTTTTGTTATTCTGAACTGTAGCCAGGGAGGGCTGGGAAGACAGTTTTCATCTTTACTCATCTCTGACGTCACTGAGCTCACTCTCAGGCTGTGTCTCTGACATTATCTCGACTCCCTCCTCAGGGAACGCTCCTGCTGTCCATGTGGCACCTCCTAGAGGAATGAGGAAAGTGGAGGTGGTGGTCTGGGACTTGGGACCCCTGGGCTTAGAGTGCCCCTCGCCCCTAGAATGGCAGTGCCCAGGTCAGGCTCCCCAGAGGCACCTCTGCCAGGTAAGGGCGGTCATGGACCAGGGGTGGGGGCTGGTCACCGATGGCTCCGTCACATCCAATGTGCCCACCGCGCTCAAAGGGCCCATCCCTGTGCCTTGAACTCTTCTTTTTTCTAGATTGCACACTCTCTTCATAAAAGTTCAGCCATTTCAGAGAAACCAAAGTCCCCTCCCTGAAAGGAATCCTGCCTCCCGTTTGGGGGAACTCTGGCAGACCCCTTTTAAGAATGATCTGGTCACACTTGAGACCCCCTTATGAGCTGTCCGCTGCTACCCTCTTGCGACACTCAGCGGTCTTTATGTGCTTCTCTGGCCAGCGTGAGTCTTTCCTTAGATGCCAAGAGCTGAAGGAACTGAATGTAATATAAAAACGCCCTCGAAAATTCTGCGGAGTGTCAACACGTGGAATGATCCAACTTGAAAGATTTTCAAGCAGTAGAAGTGCGCGTGGACTGTAATTGTTCTTTTAACTTACATTTTCCTACTTACCTGTAGGTCGAGCATCTTTGTAGCCATTTATTGGACATTTGTACTGTTTTTGGAAAATGCCTGTTTTCACTGTCCCTTTAATGTTCGTTTCTGGTATGTTTTGTCCAACTGAAAACTATTTTCGTTTTAAAATAACCAAATCGGGCGCCTGGGTGGCTCAGTCGTTAAGCGTCTTGCCTTCGGCTCAGGTCGTGATCCCAGGGTCCTGGGATCGAGTCCCGCATTGGGCTCCCTGCTCGGCGGAGAGCCTGCTTCTCCCTCTGCCTCGGCCTGCCTCTCTGCCTACCTGTGCTCTCTCTCTCTCTCTCTATCTCTGTCAGATAAATAAATAAGATCTTAAAACATAATAATAAATAAAAAATAAAATAAAATAACCAAATCTGGGGTGCCTGCCTGGCTCAGTCGGAAGAGCATGCGATTCTTGGTCTTGGGGTTGTGAGTTTGAGCCCCGCGTTGGGTGTAGACATGATTTAAATAAATAAACTTAAAAAAAATAAAATAGGGGCGCCTGGGTGGCTCCGTCGTTAAGCGTCTGCCTTCGGCTCAGGTCACGATCCCAGGGTCCTGGGATAAATCAATCTTTAAAAGAAAAAATAACCAAATCCATTAGTCTTTTTCCTTTAAGGCATTTGGATTTTTTTCTGTGAGAAGGACTCCTTTACCTCAAGGATATCTATCTACAGCTCTACTTTCTCGTACTTTTATTCAAGTTTTCTTTGTGGTTAAGTCATCTATCAAGAGTAGCTTTTTGTTCTGTTCTGTTGTGGTTTTTGAAGAGTGGAAGGTCAGGATCTGTGTTCTTCAGTTTCCAAATGAATGGTTGGCTCGTGTTTTGAAGTGTGTGAGGGATGCGCCATCCTTTCCCGCCTCCCCTGGGAATGGACAGCAGTACCCACTATGTCCCCTTGACACTGGCACCTCTTCCTCGGTCCTGTCCCACCGTCTGTTTGTCTGTCATGCTCCAACACCATCTTGTTTTGAATGACAAGACTTTGAAAAAATATATATATATATTTAAAGATTTTATTTATTTGACAGAGAGAGACACAGCGAGAGAGGGAACACAAGCAGGGGGAGTGGCAGAGGGAGAAGCAGGCTCCCCGCGGAGCAGGGAGCCCGATGTGGGGCTCGATCCCAGGACCCTGGGATCACGACCTGAGCGGAAAACAGATGCTTAACCAACTGAGCCACCCAGGTGCCCCTGAAAATATATTTTGATCTCTTCTCAGCCACCTGGCAGTCTTGTTCTTATGTTCAGATTTATCTGAGTTATTCTTGTGCCTTGATATGTATTTTTAAAAAGTTAATAGACTTTATATTTTTTGAGCAGTGTTAGGTCTACAGAAAAATTGAGCAGAAAATATGGAGAATTCCCATGTATCTCCCCCGCAACCCCCCATCCATTCATAGCTGCCCCTGTGATTACCGTCTGGTACTTGTGTGGTATATTCGTTACAATTGACGGGTCAATATTGACACGTTACTAAAGTCCATAGTTTTCACTGGGGTTTCCACTCAGTGTTCTACATTCTACAGGTTCGGACAAATGTATAATGCCATGTATCCACCGTTAGAGTATCACACAGAATGGCTTCACTGCCCTAAAAAACCCCTGTGCTCCACCTGTTCCTCCCTCCCTTCCCTCTCCCTGAGCCCCTAAGCAACCCCAGGTGTTCTTATTTTCTTTTCCAGAATGTCAGATAGTTTTTCATCGTATGGCACGCAGCCTTTTCAGCCTGCTTCCTGCAGAACGGCTAGGTTCTGTGGAATAAAATAATAAGAGCGTCAGTCTGTTGAGTGCTTAGTACCAAGCTGGGTGGCCAAGGCTCTTTGTCACAGACCCATTTAATCCCTCCATACCTCTAACACTGAGCTTCTCTCAGCAACCTGAAGTGTCGGGAATATTGCTGGTGGGACTGAGAGCCAGCGTCAGTCTTTCCATCTGGCAGTGAATGTCACCTATTATCTTAAAGGTTGTTCTGGGGGGAGGTGCCGCATGTGGCGAATCTGCCAGTTTGGAGTTGGGGGTGGGGGCATCTAAGCAGAGATCAGAGTTTGTCTTCCAGATTTTAGCATGCCCAGAATTACCATGTCCCGCACGAGCATGAGCATCTCCTAGGGACAAGCTGCCCGATGCTGTGTTACCCCCATGTCTGCATCTCCCTGGGGGCACCTGCAGTCACATAGAAACATGGTGCCTGGCTAGTCATGACCGAGCAGGGAGACAGTGAGTGGTAGGTGATGAACGCTCTGCTCTCTTCAGCTTTCCTAAATTAAGTTCTGGGTATGTAAAACCAGAGAAATGCAGCGTCGTTGAGAACAATGAGGTTTGGGGTAAGGATGAAGTCCCTCGGAGGACCCTGTTGCAGCCACATGTATTAGTTACTACTCAGCTGACTCAAACATGAAGAGTCTGAAGCAACACTCAATGTTTGTCATCTCACAGGGTTGCTGAGGGTCAGAGAGTTGGGAGCGGCTTAGCTGGGCATTCTGGGTGGTTCTGGCTCTGGATCTCTCATGAGGTTTGGGCCGGGACTGAAGTCACCCCAAGACTTGACAGGTGTACAGTCCACTTGCAAGGAGGGTTACTCACAAGGCTGGCAAATTGGAGCTGGCTCTTGGCAGGAGCCTCAGTTTCTCCCCATGGGACCTCTCTAGTGTGGACCCTTTACGCCTCCCTCTGTCACTCACTAACTCTCCTGCATGACATCTCCGGAGTCAGTGAATCCATGAGAATCACAAGAAACCTGGCCAAATCCCAGCCAGCCTGTAGCCTCCAGGCCCTTCTCCCCTGACCCTGGCATAGGCAGAATGGAATGGTGCGCTCTCCCCGCCTCCACAAGCGCACAAGTCCTCATCCCCAGAACCTGTGAATGTGACCTCACATGATAAAAGTTCTGCAGACATGAGGAAGTTAAAGATCTTAAGATGCAGGGGCGCCCTGGGTGGCTCAGTCATTAAGCGTCTGCCTTCGGCTCAGGTCATGATCCCGGGGTCCTGGGATCGAGTCCTGCATCGGGCTCCCTGCTCCGCGGGAAGCCTGCTTCTCCCTCTGCCACTCCCCCTGCTTGTGTTCCCTCTCTCGCTGTGTCTCTCTCTGTCAAATAAATAAATAGAATATTAAAAAAAAAATCTTAAGATGCAGAGATTTTTCTGGATTGTCTGACCGGGTCCTACCTGCTATCACAGTGTGCTCATGAGAGATGGTCGGAGGGAAATCACACACACACAGAGGAGAGGCCACATGAAGATGGAGGTGAGGATGGGGTGGGGCAGCCAGAAGCCCAGGAAAGCCAGCAGCCACCAGAAGCTGGAAGACGCAGAGAACTGATTCTCCTCTTGAGCTTTTGGAGGGACTGCAGCTCACCTGACACCTTGATCACGGCCCAGTGATGCTGATTTTGGACTTCTGCTCTCCAGCACTGAGAGAGAACACATTTCTGGGTTGAGTCATCAAGTTCATGGTAGGTAGTATGTTACAGCAGTCAGAGGAGACTAATACACTCCCTCAGTCTCTCTCTGATGGCTCACCCCGAGTAGCTCTGACCTCTCAAAGAAAGAACAAGGCTACTCCACTTTGCTGGCCTAATGGAGGGCCCGGATTTTCCAGGCACTTCTTGTGGTTTTCTGCTGTGTTGCCGGGGAGGAAAAATAACTTCTCGACTATGGACATGGGTATTTTGACAGCACGTTTAAGTAGTATATATTGAAAAAGTGATCCTACCTTTACTGGCTTATTATTTTACTGGGCAATTTATTTATTCCAGATTGTCTTGTTTCTAACCTTGGGTCATTTTCCTTATTGGATGTTTGTTTCTCTTTTCTTCTAATTATGGTTTTAGTTGAAATAACATAAGCATACCGTAAAGTATATAAACTGCCCTGGTGTATGTCTCAGTGGATTCTTACAAATGGATATACATATTAACCAGCACCCCGATGGAGACAGGGGACGTTTCCAGGAATGCTCCCTTCTGATCTACTGCCTCCCAGGCAGCACCCCCTCCCAGCGGTAACCACTCTTCTGAAATCTGTCACTGTCGATGAGATTTGCCTGTTCCTGAACTTTGTATCTGGTGGACTGGTATGGAATGTTCTCTTTTGGGATCTGGCTTGTTCTGTTCCACATAGTATCTGGGAGATGCATCTGTGCTGTTCTAGGTTGTAATCCTCTGGGTTT
This sequence comes from Eumetopias jubatus, assembly GCF_037043125.1. Lineage (NCBI taxonomy): Eukaryota > Metazoa > Chordata > Mammalia > Carnivora > Otariidae > Eumetopias > Eumetopias jubatus. The sequence goes on along the minus strand of NW_028274816.1, from coordinate 55,130,282 downwards.
TTTTGTTTGTTTGTTTGTTTGTTTTTTGATACAAAGTTCGGGAACAGGCAAATCTCATCGACAGGCAGAGGGAGAAGCAGGCTCCCCATTGATCAGGGAGCCTGATGCAGGACTCGATCCTAGGACCATGGCCTGAGCCAAAGGCGGACGCTTCACCGACTGAGCGCCCCAGGCGCCCCGTCCTCCCTCCCTTAGGGGGAGAACCTGTTCCTTGCCTCTGCCAGCTGCTGGTGACCCCCCGCACTCCCAGGCTCACTGCCACACCCCTCCCGTTTCTGCCTCTGTCCTCCCGTGGCTTTCTGGCAAACCTCTCATTGGAGCTGTGCGGTAAGATGCTTGGCATGGGGGACATGCTCGGTGCTTCCCTGATGACCCCTAGCGGGTTTGGCATAGCTGTTTATTGGACACTCGAATTCCTGTGATGAATGCCTGCTTTACTTGTCCTTAATGCTTGTTTAGGGTGTCTTTTGTCCTACAATTTTTTCTTTTAATTTTGATAAGCCAGATTTTCCCATCTTTTCTTTTATGGCTCTTACTTTTCCTCCCTTGTTTGGGAAGAGCTTCTTCACCCCAAATTATAAACATCCCCATCCTAAGAGTACAGGATGATTGTGGCCCCCCGTTTTGCAGAAGAGGACACTGAGGCACAGAGGAAGTGATTCTCCTAGATTTCACATTTATTGCGTTGCAGGCACTGTGTGAAGGGTTTTACAAGAACCACATCTTAGAATCTTTGAATCTCCTTGGGTGGGGGTCCCCCAAGCCACCCTCAGGCTCAATGATTTGCTAGGACTCCTAGGACTCAGAAAAACTGATATACTCATGTTGATTCCAATGTAAGGACACAGACTGAAATTAACAAAGGGAAAAAGGTGCATGGGGTGAAATCCAGGGGAGCCCAGATGTAGCGAGAACAGCATGTGCAAAGGCCCAGAGATGCCAGTGGAAAGGAAATCCATAAAAACATTTTTTTTAATGTTCCTCTCCCAGAGCTTAGAGTGTGCAGCTTAGTGGGACGGGAATGAGAGGTCGGCAACCAGCTTACACAGGCTGTGGGCCGTGGAGAGGAGAGCATGCAGGGAAAGGAGGCTCTGCATGACCTGACACCTGTGAACACTGGTCCGTCCAGAAATGAATTCCATTCAGGTCATTTCTTTGTTTTCCAGTCATTATTTTCTACGTATTTCAAGGCACAGCAGGCTCCCTACAGAAAACTCAGCAACACTGAAAAACATAAAGTGGAATGATAAAAATCATCTGTAATCCTGCTATCCAGAGATGATCAGTGTTCACTTCTAGCTATGTTTCATGTCCTCTGCGTGAGTGCACGCGCGTGTGAGTGTCGGCAGAGAAAAAGTTACGCATTTGTATATATGTCGGTAGATATGCACATATGTACAAAGTGGGAATCATCCTATCAAGTGTTCTGTATCTGTCTTTTAAGTGATCATTAAAGAGTCTCAGAGGAGAGGGCTTCACACTTGGCCAGGTGCGAGCTGACTTATGAACTGGTCTCCAGAGGAGCTCTGGCTTAAGCCGAAGTTCCAGAGGGGAGGGTGTCCTCTGAAAAGGTACAGAATGTGCGGAGGCTCGGCTGCCACGGGGCGTGGTCCCCCAGAGCCCTAGGGAGCTCCGCAAGCTTTTCGTGTTGGTTTCCTTTGTTAGTTTTGGTTATTGGAGAGATTTCAGTGCAGGATGCAGGTGTCGCTGAAGGGATCTGGGGAAGGATGCTGAGGGACCCAGGGAGTGGACACAGCAAAGCTGATAGCCATCCCGAGATCTCAGCAGGGCACCAGGAGCCCATCCCAGATGAGCAGGTGCAAGAACTGCACCCTCAGGTCAAGGGCACAGCCGCTGGCCCTGCGGGGGAACAGGAGAGATGTTCCCCACCTCTACTTCCTCCCATCCCCCTCCTCTCTTGTGGGTGCTGTCCAAAGTGAGTGCCCACCAGCATCCAGAGGACGGTTCGCGGTGATGCCTTCCCAAGCACTCAGCCTCCTGGGAGCAGACGAGACCTGGCAAGAATGGAGAGAGTAGGTCTGGGGACCTTAGAGAAGTATCATAGCCCCAGCGGTCTTCAGCTTTTTTGAGGGGAGCATGAGACCAGGAACCGCAACACCAACTGCTCTGGAGCAGAACCTCACCTGTCCTGTTTGAGCTGATGAATGTTTAAGCCATTACAGCCAATTACTGTAACTGAAGCCAACAAGAGTTCGTCCCCTCCACCCCCACGTGCAGCAAGCCAATAAAAGGCTGACACTGAGTGAAGGATAGGCTTTTATTGATGACGCACCACCCAGCAGAAACGGGGGCTAAAAACAGTAGAATTTGCTTTTCATCAAAACCGGTTCATAACGTACACCCTTCATTTACACGCTACGCCATCGGGGTATCTTCACGCAAGAATGTGCACAGATCTTCCCACCGCTCTTCATTTTACTCTGTAACATGTAGAGAAGAGAAATCCAGACACCCTGGTCATGACCAGTCCAGGTTTAGGGACAGGGTTTCCCTTGATCTTGAAATACCCCTATGAGACCCTTGAAGGGGCAGCAGGTGGCCCAGCTGCTGGATGGTGGCCACTGGGTGATTTCCACTTGATCATGACTTCCAACAACAAGATGAGCCTCTCCACTTTGCCCACACACCCATTCCTGCATACATGTGGAGTCAGACATTCTTGCGGGATACCCAGGGGACTTCCCATCACACGCATGGGGATCTGGGACCTGGTTGGGGGAGGGGAAGGGCTCGAAAGAGGGCAGAACACAAGAAGGGCTGTCCCGTTGACTTGCAAACAGAGAGGACACTCCTCTCCAGACGTGTCACTTTGGGGGCTGTGGGAAGGGACCACGAAAGCCCCAGCCCGCCTCTGTCTGGATGAGAAGTTCTTCTGCATCCCCTTCACCTGGTGACAGGTAAACTGGGCCCAGAGAGGGCAGGACACTTGTCCAAAGTCACACGGGGGAAGCTGGGACACAGACCCCCCCGCCCCCATCTGGTAGCACATGTCTCTCTGTGGAGAGCAGAGGTCCTGGAAAGGAAGGGAAGAGGAAGGGGTCTCTGTGTCCCCAAGAGAGCAGAAGGATCAGAAGGAGAAACCACCAGCAGGGCCAGGACCTACCTAGGGTTTCCTGGGTGTACGTCCTGCAGTCCTCAGTCTCAGACTTCTGGGGGTCCATGGGGATGACGATGAACAAGTTCATCGGTCTGGCAGCACCTCTGCGTGGGGCAGTGGAAGGGGTAGAAGTCTCTGCAGCAGCTCCACTCGAAGTCCTTGGGGTCCAGGGCCACACTGCCACATGGCAGCCACCGCTCCCTTCTTGTCATCAGCACCTCCCCTAGGGGCCAGACACGGCTGGCTCAGCCTCTGCCCTTCTCCCTGCTCTTTCTTGCCCTTGCCTTTTTTTTTTTTTTTTTTTTAAGGTGCCAAGTGAGGTTGAACTACAGGAGTTTTCACAGAAAAGCTTCACCAGGGCGCTGGTGGCTCAGTCGTTAAGCGTCTGCCTTCAGCTCAGGTCAGGATCCCGGGTTCCTGGGATCGAGGGTTCCTGGGATCGAGCCCCATATCGGGCTCTCTGCTCAGCGGGAAGCCTGCTTCTCCCTCTCCCACTCCCCCTGCTTGTGTTCCCTCTCTTGCTATGTCTCTCTCTGTCAAATAAACAAATAAAATCTTTTTTAAAAAAAAGAAGAGCTTCACCAGCTGGGCCCCTCGTGGGACGAGCCTCAATGTTGGCTCTTGACTCAGCCCATCACTCCCCTTCTCCCTCTGAGCCCAGCAGACGGCCCGTTTCTGCTCCTGCCAAAGAAGCACTCCCTGCCCCCAGCACCCACATGCAGCTCAAGGGGGGATCCTCACAGGGGCTACCCCAGAACCCGAAGTGGGGAGCAATGGGAGCTAGGTCACAGCTGCAGCCCTGAGGCTGGTACTACAGCAGGGCAGAGGCACTGAGGTAGAAGGTGTGCGCCACCCGTCTGTAGGCGACGCCCTTGCCCTTCCTTCCTAGGCCCCACTCAGTACCAGCTGCCTTCACGGTCCAGGCCCCTGGGGGCCGAGGATGGGGTCCCAAATGGGTCCTAGGGCTGGCCCCTCTGCCTTTATGGTTTGGGTTTGAAGTTGGCACAATCCCAGTTTGCTAGAGCCCCAACCTTCTGACCCTGTCTCTTGCTGTTTCCCTGACTTACCCGTGCAAAGCCAGCGGGCCAGGGTCCCCTCCAGAGACCACAGCCTGTGCTTCTCAGGGGGCTGGAGCCCTTCAGCCCCTGCCCAGGGCCCCCAGTTCCTCCAGAGACTGAGGCTCAGCTCATCACTCAGTGTCTCAGTTGAACTGGCTGATATCTCATACTTCCCTCTCAGACGTTCCCCAGAAAGCCTTCCCATCCTCTGCCACCCCAGAGGGGTCAGACCTCCCTGTCCCTCACATCACGCTCACCTCTGGAGGGATGGAGCCTTCCTTGCAGGAATGGGAGCAGCAGGAGAAAGTGAGCTGCAAGAGAGAGAGAGATGTGAAGGTTGGGGAGCCTCCAGTGGGAAGAGACATGTGGTGGGAGGCCCTTACTGAAGAAGAGGAGGAGTCGGGACTCCCAGCAGGCACTGCTCCAGGGCACTGGCCTGCATCTGGCTGCCGCTGGTTGGTGCATATCATGGCAGCCATAGCTCATGCGGGGTGGGGAGGGGGAGTGTGTTGAGTACTTGCCTTCGTCTTTGTAGGGTAATAAAGAATATATCTGTTAGCCAGTTTTACTCGTTCTTATATAGCTTCAGAAGCCTTTGTTAAATTCATAAGTGATAAGTATACCTTTGTTATGCTACTGAGGTGACTCTGGGTGGGGCTGGTGGAAAGACCTAGCATAAGATGATGACGAAGCCAGCCTGACTTTCTGGTTCAGTCACATAGCCAGTAATCCCATCTCTCTTGCCTACCTGTTGGGCCTGAGACACTTCCTGGTTGGCAGCCATGTTTGAAGGGCCAGCTGAAAGCCTTCTTGTCCGGTGGAAGCCCCACGATCCCTCCTACACCTTACCTGCTGCAATAGTAGGTATAACGTTGCCAGGGCATTCTGTGAGTGGTTCCAGCAAAGTTTTGAACCTAAGGGGGTTTGCGGGAGCCCCTGAGTTTGTCGCCAGTTGGTCAGAAGTGCAGGTGGCTTGGGAACCCCACTCATGGCTGCTCCCTGGAGTGGGAGCCATCCTGTGGCACTGAGCCTTCACTCCGTGGAGCCTGCACTAACTCTGGGTGGTTACTGGCAGAATTGCATGGCGGTATACCATGCCTGTTGACCAGTCGGGGGTGAAACAGAGCTGTACCGAGACTCATTTCTCATTACCAAATTATCTTTTCTTTTTAAATTGACAACATGTACGTAACATACAAGTGATCATTCTAGCCATTTTGCATATACAATTCAGTGGCATTAAGTACACTCAGAGTGCTGTGCGACTATCATCAACACCCTCTTTGTGCAGAACTTCTTCATCATTCCAAACAGAAACTCGGTACCTCTTAAACAATCGAGTTGCTTTTTCTCCCCCTGCAAATAGGGCCCCTTATTCCCCTCTTTGGAAGGTAATTACAAGGAGAATGAATTACTGCTATCCTTTGACTTTTGGAGGAAAGTGAGAGGAGAAAGGAAGGAAGTCTTTACAAGCTATGTTAGTGAGCAGGTTACTTCCGTAGGCATCTAGTGCTTAATCTTGCAGGAGACAGGAGGCAGTACACAAGGCCCCTGAGGATTTGCCCCCCGCCCCTCTGACTTGCCCATGGGTCTTGAGCTTTATTTTTATGCTTTTAAATTTTTTTTAAATTTTCTAAGTAATGTCGGGGCGCCTGGGTGGCTCAGTCGTTAAGCGTCTGCCTTCAGCTCAGGTCGTGATCTCAGGGTCCTGGGATGGAGCCCCACATCGGGCTCCCTGCTCCGCGGGAAACCTGCTTCTCCCTCTCCCACTCCCCCTGCTTGTGTTCATTCTCTCGCTTTGTCTCTGTCAAATAAATAAATAAAATCTTTAAAAAAAAATTTTTTTTTAAGTAATCTCCACACCCAAACTCGTGACCGCAAGATCAAGAGTCACATGTTCCACTGACTGAGCCATCCAGTCACCTTGGGTCTTGAGCTTTAAACTTAGTAGTAGATGGACCCACCACACACCACACAATGGCACAGCCTCTCCTTGCCCTGGAGGGCACCACCCCAGTGATTAGCCAGAAAGGACCTCCCCCAGAGAGCCATGCTGGGCTGCAGGGGCCCTGGGCTAAATCTTTGTGCATCCCATTGTTAGTTTCTTAAGAATAATTCCTGGAAATGACAACTGCTGGATCTGATCATGTGTACATTTTGGGTTTTCCTCTCTCATTTAACTGAGCAAGTCCCCAGTATTCAGAGGAGAAAATTTATTTTTATTATTTTTTATGACTTTTTTTAAGATTTTATTTATTTATTTGAGACAGAGAGAGCGCACACAAGCGGGGGTGGGAAGTGGGGGGAGGGACAGAGGAAGCAGGAGAAGCACACTCCTCACTGAGCAGGGAGCCCTATGTGGGGCTCGATCCCAGGACCCTGAGATCATGACCTGAGTCGAGGCAGACGCTTAACTGACTGAGCCACCCAGGTGCCCTCAGAGGAGAAAATTTAAAAATCAAGACCATCATAAAACCTACCTGCCAGAAATCATCAGCACTTACGTACATTTTGGTATATTTTCTTTACATACTCAAATTTTTTTTTTTTTGCAGTTTAGTTGTCCCCAACATCTTATTTGGAAAATCATCAAACCTACAGAAAAATGGAAAAAACTATACAAAGAACACGCAGATACCCTTACTAGATTCACCACTTGTTCACATTGTGCCTTGTCTGTGCCCTACAGATATCTTGAATCTGTGTGCTTATGTCTGTGAGTCTAAGATTGCACTGCTATAACAAAATACCACAGGCTGGGGGGCTTAGACAACAGACATTTATTTTCTCACTGTTCTGGAGGCTGGGAAGTCCAAGATCAAGGTGCTAACAGATTCAGTTCCTGGTGAGGTCCTGCTTCCTGGTTTGTAGACGGCTGCCTTCTAACGGTGTGCTCATATGGCAGAGAGAGAGAGAGAGCCCCCTGGTGTCTCTTTCTCTCTTATAAGGGCACCAATCCCATCCTGGGGGGTCCTACCCACATGACCTCATCTAAACCGAATTACCTCCCAGAGGCCCCACCTCCAAATACCATCACATTGGGGGTTAGGACTTCAACATATATACTGGGGGGGGGGACACACAAACATTAGTCTATAATGCTTTATGTCTCTATATATGTCTCCATATGTACACAGATTTTTTTTTCCACTGAATCATTTGAAAGTAATTTGCAGATGTCATGGCACTTTACCCTTAAAAACTTATGTGTATGTCTTCTAAGAATAAGGACCTTCTCCCACACAATCCAAAAAAGTCATTATACACTAAGAAAATTCTTTTTTTTTTAAGATTTTATTTATATATTTGACAGAGAGAGAGAGAGCACAAGTAGGCAGAGCATCAGGCAGAGGAAAAGGGCGAAGCAGGCTCTCTGCCTAGCAGGGAGCTCGATGCGGGGCTCGATCCTGGGACCCTGGGATCATGACCTAAGCCAAAGGCAGACACTTAGCCAACTGAGCCACCCAGGTGCCCAGCACTAAGAAAATTCTTAATAATTTCATAATGTCATCTAAGAAACTGCTTGTTTTTGAATTTCTCTAGCAATGTCAAAATATCTTTTATAGATTTTCTTTCCGCCCAACCCAGGATTCAGTCGTGGCCCACACATTACATTTTATAGTCATCTCTTTAATCTTGTGAAATCTAGGACAGCTCTGCCTTTTTTGGATTTGTATGACTTTGGATTTTTGAAAACTTCCAGCTCAGTTGTCCTGCAGAAAATGACCCACACTCTGGACTAATGGTTAGATTCAGAGTGAACATTTTCTTTTTTTCTTTTTTCAATTTATTCATTCGAGACACAGAGATACAGAGAGAGAGAGAGAACATGAGCAGAGGGAGAAGCAGAGGGAGGGGGAGAAGCAGGCCCCCCGCCGAGCAGGGAGCCCAATGCGGGGCTCAATCCCAGGACCCTGGGATCATGACCTGAGCCAAAGGCAGACACTCAACCATCTGAGCCACCCAGGCGCCGCCCCAGAGTGGACATTTTCAGCAGGAAAACTCTGTGGGTGATGCTGTGTCTGTCCCATGACACCTTCATCCGGTCATGATGTCAGTTTGTCCCATTATGGATGATGCTGAGTTTGACCACTTGGTTTGAGTGGTGACCACCAGGTCTGTCCACTGTAAGAGTACCTTTTGCTCTTTTGTAGTTGGGAGGTTATTTATTCATTGGTTGACTGATTGATTGATGTTTTTATTTTTATTTATTTTACTTATTTATTTATTTATTTTTAAAGATTTTATTTATTTATTTATTTTTTGAGAGAGAGACAATGAGAGCCAGAGAGCACAAGAGGGAAGAGGGTCAGAGGGAGAAGCAGACTCCCCGCTGAGCAGGGAGCCCGACGTGGGACTCGATCCTGGGACTCCAGGATCATGACCTGAGCCGAAGGCAGTCGCTTAACCAACTGAGCCACCCAGGCACCCTTTACTTATTTATTTTTAAAGATTTTATTTATTTATTTAATTGATAGATAGAGACAGTGTGAGAGGGAACACAAGCAGGGGGAGTGGGAGGGGGGAAGCAGGCTTCTGGCTGAGCAGGGAGCCCGATGTGGGGCTCGATCCCAGGACCCTGGGATCATGACCTGAGCCGAAGGCAGTCGCTTAACCAACTGAGCCACCCAGGTGCCCCAGATTGACTGATGTTTTTTAATAACTATTCCCTCAGTACCTGCTCTGTGCCTGGCCCCTTACTCGGCTGTGCTGGGAATACAGGAGTGACCAAGACGCTCTTGACCCTGCATTCTTGGGACTCCCAGTCCATGGGGGAGACAGACCACTCCCCAGATGGTGACAACCCAGAGTGGTTGGAGCTGGGATGGCAAAGCCCATACAGAGGGTGACAGACCCAGCCTGGGTGGTCAGGAAGGGCTTCCCACAGGAGGAAGCGTCTGAGCCAGGACCTGAAAATTCAGGGTGAGTGTGGGAAGGAGTGCGTGTTGCAGGCAGAAGGAATGGCATATGCAAAAGCCCAGAGATGAGAGAGAGCAAAGGGGGCTGAGAGCACTGAATGGGAACGGCCAGAAAATCAGCAATGGGATAGATCACATGCGGCCTTGTGATCATTTTAGAGTCAGGACTTTTTCTCTGAGCAACAAACTCTCAGTCCTTCTATCTGTTTCTAAGCTGCTTATCCTGCCTTACCTTGGTTTTTTTCCTAAAGCAGCTTTAGGGAGGTGTACGTGACACACAATATAACGCACATATATAAAGTGTGTAACTTGACTTTTGACCTACGTATGTCCTTGTGAGATAGTGAACGCATCTCATCATTCCCCAGGTTTGCTCAAGCCCCTCCCCTCCCCCAAGCAAACACTGCTCGGCTTTTGAGATCTCATTACCCACCACAAATGCCAGGTTGCAGCGCCTGTGGAGGGCACGTGTGTTTTCTCTGTGGCTTCTCGCAGTGAGCGTAGCTCAGGGAGTGGGAGGAGCATCCCTGAAGCCTTGCTCAAGATTTCAGGTCCAGAGAGGGGGCAAGATGGCCCGGCCTGGCCCACAAGCCTGAGAGCTGGTTGCCAGGGCTGGAGAGCAGCAGTGTTCGGCGGGGCGGCAGGGGGCTGTAGTGAAAGGTGAGGGCCCACCAGCAGCACTCACTTTGGCACACACTCCAGTTCTTGCCAAGTCACCCTTCTCCCCCACCTCTCCATCATGAGAACCCCCGTTTGATTAGGTGTAAGCATGTGGGCAGCCAAGAATCTTGGACCCCCCCCCCGCCGCCGCCCCACAGAGAAGAGTGGCTCCATGATACGGAGGCCAATCTGCTCCATGGGGTTTTCAGGAAACCCAGTGGCTTTCTCATAAAAAGGGAGAGATCAGATGCACATGCTTTCTGACCAGCCCTGCCCTGCCTATCACCTAGAAGGAGGATGTGGCCCCCAGAGGGAAAGCAGGCATCTTTGGGGCATGTGACTAAAATCCCCATCATGAGGGAAGTAAGGCTGAGAGAGCAGGAGCCTGGGTCCCTGGTGACATCCCGGGGCCACCATGGCAGCCCTGGCTGCTGGTTGTGGGAGAAGAGTAATCCCCATTTGTTTTGTTTTTTTTTTTAAAGATTTTATTTATTTATCTGAGAGAGAGAATGAGAGAGAGAGAGAAGAGGGTCAGAGGGAGAGGCAGACTCCCCGCCGAGCAGGGAGCCCGATGCGGGACTCGATCCCAGGACTCCAGGATCATGACCTGAGCCGAAGGCAGTCGCTTAACCAACTGAGCCACCCAGGCGCCCAAGAGTAATCCCCATTTGGGAAAGCCATGGGATTCTCCAGTTTCAGTTCCATGCCGTTCCTGGCTGACAACAATGACGCATCCCCAAACCAGGAGAGTGGTTTCAACTTTGGAAAACTGAACACCCCACAGATACAAGCACTCATTCCTGAGGCCACTGCTGTTTTGGCGGGGTGCCCCTTGGGCTCAGCAGGGAGCTGTCGTCTTCAGTCCGAGAGCCCTCCTCATGACAGAATCAGCCCATTTCAGGGGCAGAGCCTCGAGACCCTGGCGTTCCGTTCTGTTTGTTTAAAAACAGCTTTGGGAGCCTGGGTGGCTCAGTTGGTTAAACGACTGCCTTCGGCTCAGGTCATGATCCTGGAGTCCCGGGATCGAGTCCCGCATCGGGCTCCCTGCTCAGCAGGGAGTCTGTTTCTCCCTCCGACCCTCTTCCGTCTCGTGCTATCTCTCATTCTCTCTCTCTCAAATAAAAATAAATAAAATCTTTTTAAAAAAATAAATAAATAAACAGCTTTATTGAGGTGTAATCTACATGCCACAAAATTCCTGTTTCCAGTGGACGCTTTTGTTATTTTTAATAAATTTATCTAGCTGTGCAACCATGACCAAAATTCAATCTTAGAAATATCTCTGTCACTCTAAAGAGATCCCGTGTGTCCATTAGCAGTCACTCCCAACCCCCCCACCCCCTCACCCCTACCCTCTACCCCCACTGACCCTCCCATGCCGACCCCCAGCCACCACTAATCTACTTCCTGTCTCTAGAGATTTCCTTGTTCTGGACATTTTGTATAAAAGGAACCATTAACACTATATGGTCTTTTGTGTCAGGTTTCTTTCACTCAGCATGATGCTTTCAAGATTCATCCATGTTGTAGCATGGATCACTGCTTCCCTCCTTTTTGTGTATTAATAATACTCCACTGTATAAATACACCACATTTTATTTATCCACTCATCAGTCAGTGGCCACTGGGTTGTTTCCACTTTTTGGCTCTTGTGAATAATGCTACTGGGAACATTTGTGTACAAGCATGTGGACGTGTGCTGTTTCTTTTGCATAGATACCTAGGGGTGGATTTGTTGGGTCTTACGGTAAATTGATGTTTAACTTTTTAAGCAACTGCCAAACTGTTTTCCAAAGTAGCTGAACCACTGGACATTCCCACTAGAGGTAGAAGAGTGTTGCTTTTGCTCTGAAACCTTGAAAGCAGTTGGGGTTTTTAGTTGTCTTGATTACAGTTATTCTAGTAGGTGTGAAATGGTACCTCGTTGTGGTTTTGATTTGTGTGCCTCTAGTGACTAATGTGTTGAGCATCTTTTAAGGTGTTTATTGTCCATTTGTATGTCTTCTTCAGTGAGATGTCTGTTCAAACCTTTTGACCATTTAAATTGGATTATTTATCTTCCTAATGTTGAGTTTTAAGATTTCTCTCTCTTTTTTTTAAAAGATTTTCTTTCTTTATTTGACAGAGAGAGACACAGCGGGAGAGGGAACACAAGCAGGGGGAGTGGGAGAGGGAGAAGCAGGCTTTCCGCGGAGCAGGGAGCCCGATGCGGGGCTCGATCCCAGGACCCCGGGGATCATGACCTGAGCCAAAGGCAGACGCTTAACGACTGAGCCACCCAGGCGCCCCAAGTTTTAAGAGTTCTTTATATGTTCTGGATACAAGTCCTTTATTAGATAATAATCAAACTATTATTAGATCATATTATTAGATAATAAATATATTATTATATATCAACATATAATAATATTATTGGATATTATTTGTAAATATTTGCTCCCAGTCTGTGGCTTGCCTTCTGACTTTCTTAATGGTATAAAATTCTTTTTTTTTTTAAGATTTTATTTATTTATTTGACAGAGAGAGACACAGTGAGAGAGGGAACACAAGCAGGGGGAGTGGGAGAGGGAGAAGCAGGCTTCCCGCTGAGCAGGGAGCCCGATGTGGGGCTTGATCCCAGGACCCCGGGGATCATGACCTGAGCCGAAGGCAGACACTTAACGACTGAGCCACCCAGGTGCCCCTAAAATTCCTTTTTTTTTTAAGTACGCTCTCTGCCCAACGTGGGGCTTGAACTCCCAACCCCAAGATCAAGAGTCATGTGCTCTACCCACTGAGCCAGCCAGGTGCCCCTAAAGTTCCTTTTTTAAAAAAGATTTTATCTGTTTGTTTGTTTAGAGCGTGAGTGGGGAAAGGGGCAGAGGGAGAGGGAGAGAGAGAATCTCAAGCAGACTCCACACTGAGCACGGAGCCCGACTTCCACAAAGGAACTTGCTTAGACTTTGGTATTATACCAAGTCTGTGGATGAATTCAGGAAAAATTGATATTTTCACACTACCATTGATTCCAAGTCACCACAAACCCTCTCTGAAGAGATTATAAAAATTAGCAACACACCCCAACCTGCATTATGAAGTCAGTATCACCGTGACACCCAAGCCTGACAAGAGCGTTGCAGAAACAAACATCTAGCTCTCTCATGCACAGAAGATACAAGTATCCTCAAAAAACTTAGGAGAGCAAATCCAACAATATATAAAAAAGAAAATATGTCATTTTAGAAATCTTATTAACATTTTGAAAAAATTAGTCCATGTAATTCATTATATTTACAGGAATAAAAAGAAGAAATGACTTATTATCATTTGGGTAGGTACAGGAAAGATATTTAATTAAAGTAGACATCCATTCATGATTTAAAAAAAAAAAAACTCTCAGAAAACTAGGAAAAGAGCGGACTTCCTCAAGTTGATAGAATCCTACAGCAAATATCATACTTTCTTCCTCGATGTCTCAAAGGAGCCAAGGAATAAATGGCAAAAGAATCGGGAAGGAAAAAATAGTTTTTATTTGCAGATGACTAGATACATACAGTTTAAAGAACCTAAAAGCTGTGTGTATGTCTGTATGCATATATTTGAATTAATAAATTGATTCTGAAATTCACAAGGATGGAGCCTGATTTGTCCCCAGGCCACAGTCTGAGAAAACACCCTGCTGTGTAATGGTGGCATTTGTTGAAGCTTGTTGTGAAACCAGCCCCAAAGTTTTCACTTTGACCATGCCCACCAGAAACTAAAATGAATTCACATAACTCATTGATGCTTTGTACTCAACAGAAACTCATCCTGGCCTGCTCTGGAATGGGGACTTCCAGTGAACTGACATCTTCTGCAAGTGTCCTAGATTAGCGTCCCGCTGCTGCGTAGTTACCTGCCCCAACGTTCAGGGTGAAAGAACCAACACACGCTTCTATCACAAAATACCTGCTGTTCATGTAAAAATTAATTTCAGACAAGGAGACAGTCTGTATGAAAACAGTAGAGGTTGGTAGCGGGTTGGGCGCAGGTGAGTTCATTCCAAAGATCACCCTGGAGAGATGTTCAGAGACGTTAAAAATCATGCTAGGGACTTTCGCTTTTTTCCTGAGGACACTGTGAGCCACAGCACATTCTGAGCAGGGGAAGGTCATGGTCAGATCTGTGCTTTAGAAAGATTCTTCTGGCTACCTTGTGGGGGCTGTGGTGGAGGGGGAAAGGGTGGGAGAGGAAGAAGCCTGGATCAGGGCAGGGGCTGCAGGGAGGGAAAGGAGGACGTAGAAGGCCCCAGGAGAGACACTCCCTTTGGGTCAGCACCCAGTGTCAATCCTGCCTTGATTCTGGCATTGGCCGGACAGGGCCTGCCCCCCTGTTCCCTGCACCATAACCTCAGTTGTAGCTTTCCAGTTAACACAATGGGTCCACAGGTCCACATTCTCAGAGTTCTCACTTAGCTCCCTTATCAAGATGTAGATGTGATAAACCTGAGTGGTGACTCTAAACTTGTCTGCATGTTTGGATCTTCTATAATACAATGTTTTAATAAAGAAAGACTATGAAAATCACAAATATGGTTTGCCAACCCCCCTGAAACCAACAGATGTTCTGAAAGGAAAAGTTAATGAAAGCTACCAGGATGTGGAAGGAAGAAGGGCGAAGAAAACAAGGAGAGTGACATCTAGAGGTGTGGAGGGTCAGTGCGGGCGGCGCCTCAGACTGTTCCAGAAGATACAAAGGGGAAATGGAGAGCAGGAAATGCATAAGATGTCTAAAGTGAGGGGCTCATCGAGACCACCCTTACTTCTGACACCAACTGCAAGTTCGAGGGGGGCCCACAACAACCCCCAGTTTTGATAACTTGCTAGAAGGACTCACAGAACTCACTGAAAATTGTTATACTCCTAGTTACAGTTTATTACAGTAAAAGGATACAGATTATACTCAGCCAAGGGAGGAGGCACGGAGAGCACAGCCCAGGAGAATCCCAAGTGTGAGCTTCCAGCCATCCTCTTTCTATGGAGTCATGGGCAGAACTAACTTCTCCCAGCAACGATGAATGACAAACGTATGGAGTATTGCCAACCAGGAAGTTCACCTGAGCCGTGGCAACCAGGGGTTTTAGTGGGGATGGGACACAGAGGCCAGATTTACCAACTGTGTCTGACCTTAGTTTCTAATCCTTCTAAAGGCTGAACTGATACCACATGGCCCAAAGCCCCCACCATAAATTACATTGCTAGTACAGATAGATTATCTGGCCGGGCCCAAGGCTCCAGGTAGACAAAGGTGCTCTTGTCTGGCAGGACATTCCAAGGGCAAAGACGAGATATCTGTTTGGGTAAGGTTAATCCTTAGATGCACAGACAAGGAAAATTCCCAGGACTAAAGAGAGAAACAGGGTTCAGATAGAAGGGTATAAAATAAGGGAAACTCACTCATAGGCCCATTCTGGTGCAATGTCAGTGCCACAGGGATGTCAACAAAGCCCCTCTGCCCATTACAGGTAATGAAGGTCTCCAAGTCGCTGAGGAATGTGATTTTGTTTTTTGGGTTTTTGTGTGGGTTTTTTTTTTTTTTTTAAGATCTTATTTATCTGACACACACACAGAGAGAGAGAGAGAGCACAAGCAGGGGGAGCAGCAGAGGGAGAGGGAGAAACAGGCTCTCCGCTGAGCAGGGAGCCCGAGGAAGGGCTTGATCCCAAGGACTTGATCCTGGGACTCCAGGATCATGACCTGAGCCGAAGGCACATGCGTAACCCACTGAGCCACCCAGGTGCCCAAGGAGTATGATTTTGAACCAGTAATTCTGGCCCAGAAACTATCATCTAGTCCAGTGTGAAAGTGGAAAAAGATATTTCAAATATGCAAAGATTCATAATACTTAGGTACCAAGCACCCTTTCTGAAAAAGGTACTTAGGGAAATATTTCAGCCAACCTAGAATGGAATTCACAGAGTTGGTTCCTCAAGAGGAGGAACAGTGTGAAGGAGAACGATGTGAAGACTGGGTGAGAGGACAGCCCCTCAGCAGCCCAGAAAATAGCTTACGGGTCCACAGCTGACTATTTAATAAAGAGAATGGGGGGGGAGAGAAAATAGGAGCAAAGAGCTGGATGGTCTTGGTCACATGGTGAGCTAGGCATTGGTGGATCGTATCCGGCGTTTGCGGTGAGAAACCCCACTCTGAGGAAAACTAAAAAGTGCATACAGTAAAATAAAACTCTAAATATGAGAAGACTGGGGCGCCTGGGTGGCTCAGTTGGTTAAGCAACTGCCTTCGGCTCAGGTCATGATCCTGGAGTCCCGGGATCGAGTCCCGCGTCGGGCTCCCTGCTCAGCGGGGAGTCTGCTTCTTCCTCTGACCTTCCTCCCTCTCATGCTCTCTCTCTACCATTCTGTCTCTCTCTCTCAATAAATAAATAAATAAATATCTTAAAAAAATAAAAATAAAAATAAAAAATAAATAAATATGAGAAGACTGGGCGCCTGGCTGCCTCAGTGGGAAGAGCATGCAACTCTTAATCTCAGGGTCATTAGTTCAAGCCCCATATTGGACATGGAATATACATAAATAAACAAATAAATAAAAATAAGTATGAAAAGACTAAAACGTGGCATGACATGTAGAAATGTTTAGAGCCACCAATTGTTACTGCTTTAGAATGCAGAAACAAAATTACATCTTCGTTATGGGTTCACAGCGATTAGTATTTACATAACCTTAATTATATACACGCTCTATATTTTCATTTTCAGACTCAGTCTATGGACAAAGCACTGAAGACTTATTTTAACGTTAGAAAGACACCATGGCCGGGCGCCTGGGTGGCTCAGTCGGTTAAGCGGTTGCTTTTGGCTCAGGTTGTGATCTTGGGGTCCTGGGATCGAGCCCCATGTTGGGCTCCTTGCTCCGTGGGCAGTCTGCTTCTCTTCTCCCTCTGTGCTCTCTCTCTCTCTCTCAAATAAATAAAATCTGAAAGAAGAAAGAAAGGAAAGAAAGAAAGAGAGAGAGAGAGAGAGAGAAAGAGAGAAAGAAAAGAAAGAAAGAAAGAAAGAAAGAAAGAAAGAAAGAAAGAAAGAAAGAAAGAAAGAAAGAAAGAAAGAAAACAAACCAAGACACTGTGGCAATGTAACAGTAATAGTATGGGGGACTGCCCACAGGAGGTGGGGGAGTGGAGGGCAGGGTAGGGCAATTAATATGCTTATGGGTATACTTGTCAGGAAGTTCAGGCAATAGGCATATTACCTACAATGACAAAGATTACCAATAAACAGTAAAAAATTAAATTCAAATCACTTGTAAAAATTGAAAGTGGGGAAGGACAGGATATAGAATATGTGATAAAGTCACATTAAGGGGCAGATGGCAGTAGAACATTCAAAACAGATTATTTTTTAAAAAATTCAACTTAGTGAATCAAGAAATGGAGGCATAGGCTTGTTATTTGGCATCGTGGGGTTAAACTAGAAGAAATCAATGCAGGAAAAACCAAAAGTGGTTGCGGTGGGAGCAGGACTGAAGCTGGAGGTGGGAAGGCCGACTGGGCAGTCGGCCCCCTTCTATGTAGTCTGAATCATTCCCCCCATGTGCATGAGTTACTCTTCTACCAAAAAGGAAGGAAAGGTAATCAGGTCAGCTGTGGCAGGGGTAAAGGATAAGACGTTTTCAGAACTTCATTTCTTAATGAGCTCGAGGACCCGTATTTTCGGGGTCAGTATCTCTGTATCTATGGATGGGTATTAATTATTCCCGGAGTGACTCAGGGGTTTCAACACCCAAGCTCTGCTCGTGTTGTGTTTATGGACGATGACACGCCCCTAGTCCTTATTCACCTAAATAAGTGATTAGGTAAAGAAGTTGTTAGCACAGCCTGGCTCAAGCCCCGAGCTCCTGCCGAAGCCCCAAACCCCATAGCCCACACGCCTCGGGAGATGGGAAGTGTCAGCGCCACCTTCAGGGGAGGCGGGGAGGATCCTGGCTGGCCCTCGAGCAGCTTGAAGCAAGCTTTACACCTGCTTTTTTGTGACACCCCCCCCCCCGCGCCGAGGTGCGGCCCCCACTCAGGACCTCCCCTCCAGAGCAGCATTTCTCATCCCTGGCTGCTCGCCAGAATCTTCTGGACGCTTTCAAAAGATGCCCTCCGGGCCACCCCAGGCCAGATAACCCACTCGGCCCCTGCTTCGGTCCTCTTTAAGGCGCCCGCTCCCTAACGCCGGCGATTCTGGCTGTGCGTGTCCCCATTGCTCCGGCCGGGGCACCGAGGCGTCGAGGGGCAGGGATTGCAGCGGCTCCCGCGCGAAAGATCCCTTCCCCCTCTTCCCCCGCAGTGTACCACTGGGCGGAGATGCGGGCCAAGATGCGCCTCATGGGCTTCGGTGCGCACGCCGTCAAGCCGCTGAACGAGGACGCGGCCGCCGAGCTGGGCGCCGAGCTGCTGGGCGAGGCCACCATCTTCGTCGTGGCCTGCGGCTGCCTGGTGCTGGAGTACTGGCGCCACCAGGCGCAGCGCCGGCGCGAGGAGAGAGAGCGGCACGCCGCCTGGGACGCGATGCGGGACGAGGTGGACCACCTGGCGCTGGCGCTGGAGGCCCTGCAGGATCGGGTGCAGGCGGCGCCGCTGCAGAGCGCGGTGGTGGAGCTGCAGGCGCAGATGCGGGAGGTGCGCGCCCAGCTCTGCGCCCGGGACCCGCCGTCCGAACCCCAAGCAACGCCCAAGGAGGAATAGGGGGCCGGGGGACCTTGGTCTTCGATGTGGCCGTGGTCTGGGCTGTGACGTCCCCAACATGACCTTCTGTCCACACTGTCCCTTCCTGAACTGGCCCAGCTAATACCACCCTGCCCTTTTAGGGGCAGAAGGGAGGCTGGACTGGGGCTGAGGCAGCCGGGCTTTTGGTCATCTCCCTACTAACCTGCCCAATGGTACCTTCCGCAGGGGCTCCTCCACCCACTAGTGGAATGTTCCAACAGGAGTCCCATTGCCCCCCCCACCTCACCCCCACCCCTAGTCCACTGATTTACCACTTTGTAATGGGAAGACATTGTCTTCCATCGGATCCCACCCACCCACTACTAGGCGGGCCAGCAGGACACACGAACCTGGCTAACTCATTCTGTCACTCACACCTCCACTTATCTGAGTGGCTCCCCGCCCATCCATTATCCATTACACCAGAACATCCTTTCCCCCTTCTTCATCGGCAAAGACCATTGTAAGGAAAGTGCAAACTCCCAGGGGACTGTGGGCCCCATCATTTTCCATCTACCTCACTTTGGAGGGGGCAGAGAATGGATCTTGGAGTGACTTAGCTCCAGCGAGATCCCCCATGGCTCCTGCCTTCAGTCCACCTTCAGTCCACCATCCATTGGTGCTTCAACTGGTCATCCCCTCCCATGGATCATCCCAACAGACACCCCCACTTTAGTGTGTGCCATAACCCATGGAAAGGTTGGGCAGGGTCTCCTCGCCTTCTGTGGTCTGTTCCAGCAGGACTTGGTCCTCTGGGTAGAAAAATCGGTCCTGCCTAGGGATGAACCATTCTGTTTTGGTCTCAGCTTTGTTTACCTGTCTGAAGTTCTGGACCTACTGTTGTCCACTGTCCTCTACTAGCCCCTCATAGGAACCCCCACCTGTTCCCCTACTACATGAGGGCACTTGTCACATCCCTCATCCAAACCTGCTCTTGAGTACTCAGGGATTCCTTCTTCCTTCTTGCCTTTGTACTGGTCACCCAGCCCACCCTCACCCTCCTTCCTACAAAGGCTTCCTCCAGTGGGACCACCTGCCCCTCAGCCCTGAAGTTCCCCAGCCCCATCCAAATGGAATATTCCAACCAGGCAGGGTTATCTACCCCACCTACCCTCTGCCCACCCACTGAACCACTGAAGGGGGTGTGTATGAGCTCTGTGATTTCTGAATTCTATTTTTTTTAAGACTGTATTTATAATTAAAGGAGCTCTGAGGTAAAGAAGTTATCTTTAAGAATGTGTCTGAGAACCATGGCGTACATCTGCAAAATGGGTATAAGGCTCAATGGTTTTAGCAGAGAAGCTGGGAGGATTCCCATAGGAACCAGACAGAGTCCATCCTATAAGGTGTTTCCCCGATGGGGAAACTGAGGCCCCCGGGGTAGCAAAGGGACTTGCCTAATGCTACACAGTGAGGGACCGTCCTTAGGTTTCTCAGGGTGGTAGACTGGTTGCCGGGAGCGTGGGAACTGGAACAGGTGCAGGGTGGGAAGGAAGAGGAGGGTAAGGTGGATTACTATGGGAGGGGCACACCCCCCATCCTCATCAGAGCAGCCCTTTGAAATCAATCCAGAAATCTTCACATTTATAAAAAACTGGCAGATTTATTCCGTCAGGGCCCATTTTCAAGAAGCTAAAGATGAAGGTGGGAGAGGAGAGGTTTCCTCCCCTTTTCCTTTCTCCCTCATCTTATTTTCCCCAGGGGGTAAAAATGGCCTGGACCCCAAAACCTACCCAAATAAAAAACCAAAAAACTGAGGTTCCAAAAAGTTATAGCATCTTAATTCCTCATAGAAAAGGGGAAGGAGCCAAAGGGAAGGGAGCTCCCTGGGGTGGGGGTGAGGGAGGTGCCCCCAGCCTGGTGGGTCATCTGGCCCTTAAATAGCTGCCCCAAATGGGACAAGCCTGGGGTACAGCATTTAAAAACTCCCCACACCCCTATTTTATCAAAACCAAAGAGAAACAAAATTTCCCTTTCCCCCAACCTAAATATATATATATTTTTTTTTCTTAAAAAAAAATTCGAAGGCATTAAGCGTTAAAGTGAATCTAGAACAAGGGAATGTGAAATTCCCTCCTTCCTTCCCCCTTACTGTGGGGTTAATTGGTACATCCCCAGCAGAGGAACCAGCCCCAAGGGGATGGCGGAGGGGAAGGACCAAAGGGAGCAAAGGGTGGGGGCCTCCCCAGCCAATCAGCAGCCAGTATGGGTGTGGGCGTGGAGCCAAGGAAGCCACACCCCTTTGGAATTTTCCAAGTAGGACAGGGAGTGGGGAAGATGCATTCCTGTGTAGTCTTCAGCCAATTCCAAGTCAAGTTGAGGCAGGGAAAGCGGGGTGACAGGCGGGGTGTGCAGAAAGGAGATATGAGATTTTCCAGGGCCCTGTGGTCAGGGGGAACCCCGCTTCCTCAGCTCCTGGACAAACGCTGGAAGAAAAGAGGGGCAGAGGTCAGGGGCGGAGGAGCTGCTTCTGCCTTCCCTTCCCATACAGAACCCTTTCCGGGAGACACGATGCCTCCAAAGTAAATGTTTAAAATAAAAAACCTCACCTTCAATGATTTCCTCTTTTACTTTCTGTAGTTCCTTCCTCACCTCTTCCAGAAGCTCCTGGAAATAATGGGTACAACCAATGAGGAAGGGCGCCTGGACTTGCAGAAATGAAGCCGCCCTTTCTTCATGACCGAAGGGCCAGAGGAAGAAGGTTCAAGACTCCCCCCATCCCCCAACACACACACACACACACACACACACACACACACACACACACACAGTGACATCACTGATAAGGCCACAGAGTGACTGGAGGATTCTAGGGGAAAATTCTGGATCCTTGGAGCCAGATGAAAAGGACTGGAGAGCATCCAGTACTAGGGCTGGCAAATACATTCCACTCTCCTGCCAGTTCCAATTGGTGCTGGCTACCTGGGGCTAGTGTGCTGGAAAAGACTCTGGGCACTCATCAGGAATGAGTGCAGTGATAGATTAGTAAGGTCTGTCCCCGGCACTGGAAAAAGTAGGCTGTGGTATGTGTGTCATCCCTGATCTGATTCAATCTCTCCGTTTCTTAAGCTGGAAAACTGAGGTTTCGGAGGCCTTTTCATAGAATCACAGGACAGGTCGGTGTTAAGAGTTTGGACCCAGACCTCCTTTCTTCCTGTGGCCCCTTTCTAGCCCCCAAACTTCCCCCTCCGGGCCCCTCCCCAAGCTACCTGTTTCACTCTCTCCAGGTCGGACTCATCACTGGAGCTGGGCGTAGAGGGGTGGGCCTCGGAAGTGGTCCCAGAAGAAGAGGACTTCATCCTAGGAGAGTCGGTGTGGTTTGGAAGAGAAACGAGGTTAGAGAGAGGGTCTGCCTCCCCTGCTTCCCATTCGGGGGTCGCATTGTGTTCCTTCCTACAAATTTGGCAAATCTCATCTATTTCGTGGGAAGGGGGCAGCACGGATGGCCCACCTTGGTAAGGTTGTGCTGTTCTTCTCCCAAGGTCTCCGCACAGGTTCTGGGGGAAAGGCGACAAATCAGGAAGATCAGGGACGAGAAATGCCCCGCCTCCATCTTTCCCCCCAGCCCCATCAGCCCCTGTTCAAAGAACCTTCTTAGGAGACTACAATCTCCAGCATTGTTTAAACAGACTCCCGCCCTGAGGGGGCGTTCCACGTGAGAACAGGGCACCCTGACTTAAGAGTTCCAGCAGCTAGACTGGCTCACTCACCACTCGGGGCTGGGACTCTGGCCTCTGGCTCCTCCTGCTGGTGGGAAATAAAACTGTCATGAGACTGATGGCTCATTCTCCTCCTCCGGCTTCAAGCCCCGCCCATTCCTATCACACACCCGGCCCGCCCCAGTAGCCCTGCCCAAATGGTACAGCCTAAGGTGCGTATGGCAGGAAGAGCCCCTAACTCACATTGGCAGATTCATCCTTGGGGGGTTTCTCCCCAACTTGTGTGGCTTTCCTTCTGCAGGAGGGACAGGCAAAAACAGATGACTTCAGCCCTCCCTCAGCCACTCAGTAATTCTTACCAGAGTTCTAGAAAGGTGGAGTCTAAGGTGTAGAGTTCTGGAATTCTCCAAGGCTAAGGAAACTGGAGTTTTTGGAAGTTAACCAGAGTGCTGTTCTCCAACTGGGGTGGGGGTTTACGAGTCTCGCATTTGGGAATCACAAAATCCTAACGGTGGGAGGAAGTCTCTGTCTTAGACGGCTGGGATTCTAGGAATCTGAGTTTCCAAGATTCTGAGGCAGGATCTCCTCAGGGGAGACCCCCCTGAGGTCCTAGAATTCTGGGTTTCAGAACATTCTGGAGGCTACCTAGGTGGTTCCAAACCTCAGCCATCTCAGGAGAATGGAATCTCCAGCATTATATCCCAAACCTGCCTGTCAACGAGGGAACTTTCACCCAAAGAAACAAACCAGGCGGGAATCTGAGCCCTCCCCCAACCTCGCCCTACTGAACCGAAATCTCCAGGTGGTAACTGCTGGTCTGAGGGGTTTCTTCCGAGAGCTTCCCAAGGCACTGATGGCTCCAGGCTCAGGCTCACCTCCGGGCCAGCATGGCGTTCATCTCTTCCATCAGCCCCCCACCTGTGCTCCGACTGCTCTCTGCTTTGGGGGCTGAGGGCCCCCCTGAGGCCTCCTCCTGCTGGAGAAATTACAAAGAGGAGGGGGCTTTATGGGCGGGCCTCTTGGCCCCCCCCCCCAGCCCTCCTGTGACACCCCCATCCCCAGCAACGCTGGCCTCATCCCATCACTCCGTCAGGGCCATAACCCCACAGCCCGCCCCACATGGCCCCCTCACCTTGCTGACTTTCCTGAGTTTGGCTCCAGCAATGGCTGCCGCAAGCCCGGGGGCCCCTGTTCCCCCACCACTGGGGCCTTGTGCTGTGGGGAGAGGGGGCGCAGGGGGTGGGCCTCCCCCTGCTCCGTGCCCTGCGGCCGAGACCCCTGAGGGGGCACCAGGGGGTGGGGGGGGACCAGGAGGAGGAGGAGGTCCTGGAGGTGGAGGTGGTCCCCCAGCTGGGGGAGCAGGTGGGCCTCCTGGAAGAAACACAGAAAAGGAGGGTGCTAAGAGAGGAGCCCCACTGCTTGCTGTCCAGCTGGCCCACCCCCTCCTCGGGGAGCCCCCCCCATCCCCCCGAGGCCACTGAATAGTCACCTGCATTGGAGACTCGGCGCTCCATGTGCTCCGGTGGGCCTGGCTGTTGCCTGAGAAGGGGTGGCGGAGCTACCGTCACTAAGGGGCCCAGGGATGACCAGCAACCTCCCGGCTCCTCTCCCAAATCTCCAGGGAGGCTGACTGCCAATCCCTGCCCTCGCCTT
The DNA here is from genome assembly GCF_037043125.1 of Eumetopias jubatus. Lineage (NCBI taxonomy): Eukaryota > Metazoa > Chordata > Mammalia > Carnivora > Otariidae > Eumetopias > Eumetopias jubatus. The sequence continues at coordinate 55,106,488 of NW_028274816.1, read as the reverse complement.
CCTCCCCCAGAGGCCCAGGAAATAGATGGGGGAAGGGTAGGGACAGGGTAGGATGGAGAGGTTAGCACTGGGGTCGTCAGACGGTCAAGGACATGGGAATTACAAAATGCCCAAGCTCTCTTAAACAACCAACTTTTGGACTCCGGGAATGTGGGGGACCAGGATTTGAGGGGTCAGAATGTTCTGCAACTCCGGGTGTGGGCGTTTCTCAGACTCCAGGAGGTGGGGTTTTCTGAAAGCCCTTCATTTCTAGGCCCCTGGGAGTAGTAGGAATATTCTGGAAACCGAACGTTGGAGCGTTCTGGATTCTGGGGTGAGGCAGGGGTTCTGGAACATCCTAGAACTCTGGCGCTGGTAAGGTTCTCCACCCAGGGGCCGGCCCCACCTCCTCTGCTGCTCCATCTCCTCTGGGGCGGGACCGTTCTGGACAGACCAGGTGGAAGGTGCCGCAGGTGGTGGGGGTGGCGGAGGCCCCCCTCCTGGAAGGCGAGAGTAGAAAAGCGTGGTGAGTCAACCCCAGAACCCTGCCCCACCCGGTGACACTCTCCCTCAGCTCTCCCAGGAATCTCTCCCAGAGGCGCTCGCTTCCTTCTTCCTCCAGGACCCTGACCCTCGGGCTGGGGTGTGCATTGCGGGTCAGGCTGGGGTGTGGGATGCGGGTCGGCACCAGCCTCCCTTGACTGAGCAGATATAAGTTGGGTGCTGTGAGGATGCCCATCGAAGGCCCACAGCGGGCAGTCACCTGCCCCATGTCTTGCATACCAGAATTTGCGCGAACAAGAACGATTCAGGCTGATTTCTAGCATCCAGGCTCTTAACCACTGTCATTGCCACTCAGACCCCAGCCCAAGAACTCACTGGAAAGGTTGGGAGCCTCTTTCTCACCCACCTCCAGGCCTCTGGCTCCCACAACCTAAACCACCCACCGTGCTTTTCTGTGCCCCCAGCCAAGCAAGCCCTTCCCCACTGGCACTGAGGTTGCCCCAGTAAGGAAATGCCTCTGCCACGGGGGGGATGTGAAATCCGACAGCATTCCCCCCAGACCCTGGATGCACCGTGGTCTCCTAAAGCCTTGCCCCTCAGAGTACCGTGTCTGTGGACTGGCAGCCTCATCCCCAGGGCACTGGTTACAAATGCGGAGGTTCAGGCCGCGCCCCGGCCCATCTGAACCAGAATCTGCACTCACCCACCTGCCCCGGGGATGCGTGTGCGTGCTCACGTTTTAAGAAACCCCAACTGGAGGGGCGCCTGGGTGGCTCAGTCGTTAAGCATCTGCCTTTGGCTCAGGTCATGATCCCAGGGTCCTGGGATCGAGTCCCACATCAGGCTTCCTGCTCGGCAGGAAGCCTGCTTCTCCCTCTCCCACTCCCCCTGCTTGTGTTCCTGCTCTCGCTCTCTCTCTCTGTCAAATAAATAAATAAAATCTTTAAAAAAAAAAAAGAAATCCCAACTGGAGATCTTTCTCTTAATAGCGAGGCCAGAAAACGAACTGATGACCCATCACTACAACGGCTACCTAGTGAAAGGGCACAGGGAGCCTGCTGGGGGCTGGAAGGATCTGGATCTGGATCCGGATTGGGGAGGCGGTCACCTGGGAGTGTGCACGTGTAAAAGCAACCCCTTAGGAATCGTGCGTTTTACACGTGGGAGCGCGTGGGGCACACAGGAGCCTCTGCAAAGTCCTCACCATAATTCTCCATGGTAGCAGTGCAGTAGCAATTAATGAGAATGAGGGGTAATTTGGGGGTGGCAACGCGGCGGCCCCAGGCAGGGCTCCGGCAACCCCCACCCCACTCTCTCACCTTCCAATGCCTCTAGGGCGCTGGCCATGGCTGCCGCAAACTGTGCTGCATCCTCCTTGCTCCCGAAGTTGAGGCCCCAGACCTGGCGGGCATCGCGCCACTGATGGAAGCTGGGGGTGGCCTGGTTATACTTGATACCCCGGACAATGGCACAGTTGATGACCACCTGGGCAGGAGGGGAAAGGTGCATGAGGATGGGGGGGTGCAGGGGTGTGGGCCGCAGCCTGCAGAGGGAGAGGGAGGGGCAGGCAGAGGCCTCACCTGCTGTTCTGGCTGCATCTTCCAGCCGACAACCCGGAAGGAATTGGCTGTGGGGTTGTGGTAGATCTGGACGCGGCTGAAAGCCTGGGGGCCCGTGCCTGCTGGCTGCCATCGCTTGTTGCTGTCATCATAAAGCATCACGGTGGCCCAGCTGGAGCAGATAACCGTCTCACTGTGGGAAGGGGGGGAAGACGAAGGGCGGGTCAGTGGAGGGGAGCATGGCCCCCCCACCCTCCAAGGGGCCGATCACCTGCATCTGGGTCTCTCAGGGACATTCAGAGCTTCCCGGCATGCGAGGGGGAGGGAGACACCCCGAGAGGGGAGAGACAGAGATAGACCAGGCATGGGGGAGGGAACAAGCGGAAAGGCAGGGGCTGGAGGCAGACAGACAAGCATGGAAGGGAGTAAGACAGACAGACAGGCAGATGGAGGAAGACAGAGTCGGGAGACAGACAGAGGCAGGGGACCACAGGTGAGAGAGCCAGGACGGTGGGGACCCAGCAGGAGCTCTGGGCAGCACTGGGGACTAGCCCCTGCCTGGTGCTCTCAGACTCAGTTTCCCTGTCTCTGCCAGGGTGCTTGACCAGTCCCCCAGCCCCCACTCCCTGCTCAGCTCAGAAGAGGAAGTTGAGGCTCAGGGAGGGGAAGGGTGAGGTCTGCAGTACGCTGGGCCTGGATGCCGGATCCCAGGCTCCTCCGCCCCATCCATCCGGCTCCCCGGGCACCAGCGGCCATTGGCAGACACTCCCTGCTCGACAAGCCGAGGTCTTGGGCAGTGATCCAGACAGCCCGGGCCCCGCCCTCCAGGGCAGGAGATGGCCCGGTCCCCAGACAGTGCCAGCCCAAGGCCAGGGCTGGGGTGCCCAGAAGGAGCACCTGCCCTGGCCTGGGGGTCACGGAGGCCTTCCTGGAGAAAGCGACATCTGACTCAGCCTTGGCAGGGAGGGGTCAGGAAACTGGTTCAGAGTTCAGGATCTAACATCCACAGACCTAGGTTCAAATCCTCACTGAGACACCTAACTCCATGTGACTCAGGGAAGCCACCTTCCCACCCAGGTAACTCTTCTTCCTTGCCTGCAAAGTGGGGACCTTCCAGCCGACTCCCAGGGCAGTGGGAGGAGTAAATGGAGTCTGGGCACAGAAAGCTCTTGGCACGGTGCCTGGCACATACTGAGTGCTTAGTAACTGTCAGCATCCCTTTCACAGCACCCTGAACAGAAGACACCGCTGGGGAGCCAGACAGCCGCATCCCTCCGGAGCCCCCACCAGTCCTTCTGGGTTGGTTCCAAGCCCCCTCCCCCAGTGAGGAAACTCAGGCTTCCAGATGGGAAGTGACTTGCCCAAGGTCACACATAGACGAGGGGGAAGCACTAGTCCCCACCCCACCCCCCAGCAGACTTTTTCCTGAAAAGAGGAAGTTGGTGGTCAGGGGTTTCCGGGGAGATAAATTATACCCGGCAATGTCTCCGTCTCGGCCAGGACTGGGGGCTGGGGCGGGACGCTAATGTTGTAAAGCACAGGGCAGGGAAAGCCCCTCGGCAGACCCAGCTCCCCAGTTCCCAGTTCCTAGGCCAGGAAGCTGAGCTCCCCGTTCCTCCCCGACAATTTATACAATTGTGGTACCTCCCTCTTACCGGGCCCTTCGGCTAGTTAGACACCCTAAGCCCTTTCCAGAGGCACTCATTTTATTCTCACTGCAGCCCTCCAAGCTGGGCACTCTTTCGTCTTCCTTTTGCAAGTGAGGCCCAGAGAGGTTAAGCGACTTGCCCAGGATCACACAGCTGGTAAGCAGCAGAGCAAGGATTTGAACCCAGGCCACCTGGCTCTCAGGTCCCGGTCTTAACCCCCGGAGACTGCGTGGGCCCTACCCAAATATCAGGTGCCGTTTCCAGACAAGTACAGCCTCAGGGACTGTTTCTGGCTCCCGCGGCTTCTGGCAGGGCAGGGTGAAGACCTCGCCCACACCTGCCACCCACACCCAGGGCAGACTCTGGCCAGGCGCCCGGGGCTACAGTTGCTACCCCACCCTGGCTGCACTTTGCTCTCCCAAGCAGCCTTGCCCTGCTGAGTATGTGGCCCGGCTGGAGAACTGGGCGTCTGCTGAGTGACCCCAGGCTGGTCTTGCCCCTCTCCGGGCCACAGTGTCCCCATTACAGCACAAGGATCCTGTTAGAACACAAGTCAGATCGTGTCCCTCCTCTTCTCGGAAAGCTCCCGTGGCTCCCCACAGAAAGAAAGCCAAGTTCTCTCTGTGGTCTGCGTGAGCTGTGTGATCTCTGATCTCATCCCTTCCTTCCCTCGAGCTTGCCGTTCCAGCCCCACTGCCCTCCATGCTGCTCCTTCAGCATGCCAGACAGAGTACCCCCTTGGGCCTGTGAGTTTGTTCTTCCCCAACCTGTATTCTCACCTCCTTCGGGCCTCTGCTTGACATGTCGCCACTTCTGAGAAGCGCTCCCTGACTACCCTATCTAGAAAAACTCCTCCTTCTGGTCCCAAGTTCCATATTTCACAGCAGGGATCCTACCTGACGGATCCCTATCTCCCCTACCAAACTGTCAGGGCAGAGATTCCTTTTTTTTGTTCTCTGCTGTGTTCACAACCCAGAACGGTGCCTGGCACATAGTAGGTACTCAGCAGTTGCCAAATTAGCCACTTAGTTGTTCATCGTTAAAAGGAAAAACTCTCTCAACAGAGGCGCTGCCGTTTATGGGTTAGCCTAGTGTCCCAGACACTGTTTTAGGTACTGGGCCCCCATTTGCACATGACCTCATGGCCTGGGCTCTGGTGCTTACCCTTTTAACAGATGAGCAACCGTGGGCACAGAGAGGTGAAGACACTTGTCCCAGGTCATTTAGCAAGAGCGCGGAGGGGCTCATATTCGAACCCTGGTCTACCAAGTTCTTAACCTCATTTAAAGAGGAGGAAAGAGCTAAGTTGAATTTCCTAAGAGGCGAGGTATAAACTGGTGTGTATCAGAGGTTTTTAAAAAAAAAAAAAAAGTGAGGGGATACAAATACATCCGCACACGGGGGTGAGGTGATAGAGGCAGACGCAGCTTCTCCCGAGGCTAACTGGGAGGGCCGCGGGGGAGGGGGGGGCGCTGAGGAAGGAGGGAGGAAATGGATGTTCTGTGCTGTTTACCCTTTTGAATTGCTTATTTCTTTTCTCTTTTTCAACCCTGGGGGCCGGTATTATCTAGAAAACACTTATTCATTACTTAAGTTCAAAAAAGCAAAACTCTTAAACCAGGCAAAAGCTTTGAACGGAAAAATCCCGCAGCCCAGGAGGCAGGGAGTGGGTCTGAAACGGGGGTGCGCCTGATTCCCAAGTTCTCCCCTTGATTTGACATTCCCAGCCAGCCCAGGACCCCACACCTCCCCCAGAAGTCCCTCCATTCTGGAAGACTCTCCAACATGTGGCGGATGACAAAGGGTGCAAGTCACTCCCTTGCTATGTGGCTTCAAATCTCTGAGCGGCAGTTTCTAGCCCTGGAGACCAGAACTCACAGGGTTTGCCGTAAGGATTCAGAGAGATAAGAAAAGCCCTAAACTGAGGACCCGGAACTTGGCGCACTCTGCTCAAGCAGCTGAGCGTCAAAACAGGAGAAAGAGGGTTTCTCATCACTGGAGGCAATCAAGCATAGTCACTCCGGTTTACTCAAGCTTTCCAGATTAGAGGCTTGCCCTTCCCTCACCCCTTCATTCCCCCCCTCAGGTTTTACCCTGCAGCCTCTTTAAACCATAAAACTTGTAATCCACTCCCCAGCAGCCCATGAGCACACAACTACAGGCCTTCCAAACTGCAAGTCTTTGCAGCAAGCCTGGGTAAGGAACCAGATCTAGGGTCTTTGGGTTTGTATGGGTTCATTTTCATCCCTCCTCCCCTCAGTTTCCCATAAGCCTCAGTTTCCCATAAATGAACAGGAAGGTAAAGGGTTCTTTTGGCTTATCTGCGTTATCTTAAGTGTTCATATAGCGAAAACATGTTACCTGTGGGTTTTTTTAAAGACCATTACAGGTTTTATTTTCCTTTTTGTCATAGCGTAATAGTCTGGAGACCGCCCTAAATTCAAATCCAGAGTTGCCTACTTCCAAACTGACTTTAATAGGTGATTTACTTAATTTCTTTGCGCCTCAGTTGTCCCATGGAGGGGGTCAGTCATAGTAATACAGTGCCTGGCACAGAGTAGATGCTTGATCAAATGGTCTCTTACTATTACTTAAAAAAGAAAATGTGTTTAAGGTAACAATAATCACCATTACTGGAAGAGGAAAAGAAACGGACCCAAATACTTCTCGAGTGCCTTTCTGCCCTGAGATTCTCAGACCTCTGCCCCCTTTCTCAGCCTTCCCAGAATTCCAGCTGAGTCTCGCACACAGCAGACACTCAACAAATATTTGTCAAACTGGGAGAAAAAGAACTATATCTTGTAATTTTCCATTTTAACATCCTCTCTTCCAGCTGCCCCCAAGGCTGTCCCTGGCCAAACTAGACAGAAATCAGAGGATCCCAGTCCCCTCCCCTCCCCCTCAACACTGCCTGTGAACTGCTCAGGGATCTCGGGTCGGACCTTTCTCTCTTTGAGACTCAGTTTCCCCAGCTGCCCTCATACAGGGGCATGGGTCTTTTTGAATCCTAGCTGTCCTGGAAGAGGGGGCACAGCCCAGCACGTTGGGTGCAGCCATCAGCAGGGAAGACCCCTCGGGGAGGTGGGAGTAACCCTCTGGTGGGACACACCGCAACTCAACTCCTGCCCACTCCCCACCCCAGGAGGTGGGAGGTTTGGCCGCATCCAACAGTAGGGGGGCCCTGTGGGAGGGCCAAGGCCTCCGGGGCTGGGGGAGGGGAGGCGGGAGGCCGGCCCAGACACTGCTCCTGCCCTTTTACGGTCTCACAGTGAGTGAGGCAGCAGTAACTCGGACATCCGCCATCCGCCTTCCACGGTGCCTGGGACCGGAAACGCGGGGGGGGGGGGAGCCGAGGGGCGGGGCTGGGGAGCAGTGGGAGAGGAGAGTCCCCTGGGAAGAGGGTGAGGGAAGTGAGCCCGGCTCCCGAAAAATGCCCCCTCTCCAGGGCAGGCCTTGAAGAGATGTTGCTATAATGGGGGTAGGCAGGAGACCTTGAGGGTGTCTGTGGGTGCCCCCGGCTCCAAATTTTCCAACACTTTCACATCAGAAGGGACACACGCGGAGGGGACTGTCTAATGGTCCTAAAAAGCAATGCCACTCTTGATGTCAGAGGGCAGAGGCCTAAGAACGTAGGGGGAAGTGGGAGGATGTGGGCACCAGGGGGTTAATCCCCAGTCCTCCTCGGGGGCCTCCCCCTCAAGCTGGGGGCTTTGGGGGCAGGAAGTCCCTGAGAGAGTGGAGGAAGGGAGATAGTATTGTCAGGCTCAGGCCCCAAGGGAGAGATTATGGGGGGCCAAGGGGAGGGGAGAGTGGGGGAGGGTCTACTCTGGCCCCCCAGCCCACACGGGCCCCGCCCTCAGGTGAGCCCCGGAGTTCTGAGGGAGGACCGGGTAAGACAAAATCCCTGGGTCCTTAGGGCCCCCGCACCCCCAAGATTAAATTCTTGGGAAGACAGCCGGGACGGTCTTGGAAGCCTGGGTCCCAGAGGGTGAGGGCTATGACCTTGAAGCTTCACAGCGCCCCCCACCTCCAACCCCACAGCTCCGGATGGCCAGGAAGGGGGGCGGTGGTGAGAGCAGGGGGAGGCGCGTGGTGGGGAAAGCAGCCGGCCCACAGCGCTCCTTGCCCGCCCCCCCCCCACACCAGCTGTCTCGACAGGTGAGTCAGGAAGACAAAGGCCCCTCTTCCCCCAGCTGCCGCGCCCCCTCCCTCCCCAGGACCGCGCAGGTGGGGGCGAGGGGCCGCCCTTCTGGCCCGGGGCCAGGGAGTCGCCCTCCACTCTGAGCGCTGGAGCTCCGTCCTAGGCACCGCTGGTTTCAAGCAGAATGTGGGTGGGGAGCGGCGGGGGAGGGGAGTCCCAACCAGACCCTCGAGGCTGCGTCTGGGTCCGTGGGTCCGTCCGCACCAACCTCCACAGGAGGACGAGAGCCCCCCAAATTTAGGGGGTTAAGTAACCCCGAAGTTAAGCGAGGTCCCACATGGGAAGGCTTTTTCCAGCGCCACGTAAAGGGAGACCCCGCAAGCCAAGGTCTACGTCTCAAATCTCTCTTCCAGGTCCCAGGGACCCCCAAACCGGCCCCCCATCCCTCCCAGAGCCCAAGTTGAGATTTGGGGAGAGTCTGAGCCCAGCCTAAATCCTGGCCTCCATGCAGGGAGTATCTGCCAACTTGGAGGTTCTCTGAAAAGTCTTTAAGAAATTCGGGAGTCCTCGGAGCGCCCCCAAATCTAAGGGCTCCCAGGAGAGCCTCACAGGCACCAACCACCCCAAGCCTTAGGAGTCATGGCGAAGTGGTCAGTATTTGGAACTCGTCCAAGGGGGCTCGGCCTCAAATCCGAGGCCCCCAGTGCCCTGTCCCCAAATTCCAGCCCGGAGCAAAGCTGGGGGAGGGGGACAAAGGCGGGGCGGGGAGCCCGCGCTGAGCGCGGAGGGTTTGGAGGCAGTTCGAGGCTCACCTCATGGCTGCTCAGCGGGAGGGCGGCGCACCCACGGGTGGGTGCTCCCGGGGCGCCCCTGGCTCAAGGTTCAGGGGTTCGGGGCTGGCTCCAGATTCTGCTCAGTCTCCCCCAGGGTCCCGCCCCATAGAGTCCGGCTTCCTGGGGGGGAACGTGGACGGGGCCGGGGCGGGTCCTCAGGCGCCTCCTCCCTCCGGAGGTTTGATCGGGGGTCCCTGCGGCAGAAAGGGGGTGCGGCGTCCCGTCCCCGGCGCGCCCCCTCGGCCGGCGGCGGATACAATGTTACTCTTACTACTGTACTTCTCTTCGCTACATTTCGTTCCAAAATTCCACTCCCCGCACCCACAATGCCCTGCGCCTTAAAGGGGCCGCAGACACCTCAAGACAGTGGCGTGGGGGTGTGAAGGGCGCTTAAAAGGGCAACGCGGAACCCTGGACTTCCGCTATTTACCTCTTCCCCAACGGTATTGCATAGAGATGCACGCCGAGGGTCACCCCCAAATTAGAGGGCAAGTTTGGTGGAGGTAAGGGATCCTTCCTGATCCCTCGTTCTCTCGCACGATGGAAATTCTTAGGACCTTAATGAGGACACAATTTCTTCTCACCCTACCCAACGACTTCTCCATTTCTTCACATTCTGCTCAGTTTGGGGGGGGGGGAGGCGAAGACGATCCTCTGCTTAAACATAGATTCTCTCAGATTTTCTCCCTTAAATGCTACCTTCAGACCCGCAATGTCTCTCTTCTCTGCCAATTTATGAAGGGCTACTAAGGGGTGAACCCCCTTTCCCAGCACAGGAGGGGGATGGGAGTGGAGGGTCCCATCCCTCTCACCGCCCCCCCCCGCCCGCCCGCCCCAGGAAGGTGAGGAGGAAGTGGGCCGAGGGGCGCGGCCGGCCGCTGACTCACAGCCGAGGGGTGGGGGTGGGGGTGCGGCGCTGGACCTGGGTGGGGATGGGACTCCAGGTTCCCGTGTGGATAAAACCCCTGGACCTCTCCCCACGCACGCCCCGCCGTGACTCAGTTTCTCCCGCAGAGGATGGCGGGATCATCCAGCAATAGGAGGGCGCGGAGGCAGGGGCACCCACCCTAGTGCTGGCTCCTGGGAACCCCCTCCCCCACGCGGCGGCTTAGGGCTCAGCCCCAACACCCTCCCAGGCTTCCGCAGCGAGTCCCGCAGGCCCCGCCCCATGTGACGCCACTAGTGGCCCCTCCCCTCCCGTAGAGCGCCACCTGGCCCGAGTCAGGTGCCCTAGGCGTGTGCAGGGTGCCTGGGAAGTCATCAGGGCAACGTTCACAAATGGGTAAACTGAGGCCTGGAGGTAAGGAGTAAATCTGGGCCGCAGCCCTCTTGCCTGAGCCCTCAGAATCACAGTGGTGCCTGGGTGCGAGGTAGCAGTGTGAAACCAACAGTTCGCAGGGCACAGCTGACCAGGTAAAGGAATCACCTTTCCCAGGCTTTATTCAAGCCTGGCCCTCTACCTGGATGCTGTTCTGACCTTCTTCACTTCATCCTTTGAGGCCATGCTCTGACATTAATTCTTCTCTAAAGAACTGAGTAATCTCCCCTATCTACCCTGCTCTGGGAGTTCTTGAAGGCTAAGCCACCTAGGTTGTAATTATTTCCCACTCTGTCTCCTCAGCTGTAAGTTCTTTGGGGACAGGGATAGACTTGATCAGTTTCTGTGCCTCACTCAATCTAGCCAGGCCCAGAACAGCAGCTCAACACACATTTATCCGACAGAACGAGAACCCCAGTTCATTGTGACCTCAGGCAACTTTTTTCGCCTCTCTGTGGCTCAGCTTTCCCATCTGTGAAATGGGAGGGCTAGTACTTCTGTGTGCCGCCTGCATTTTGTTCAGCAAAGTTTCCTTTCTTTTCTCTTTTAAGATTTTGTTTATTTATTTATTTATCAGAGAGAGAGAGAGCACACGATGAGCAGGGGGAGCAGAAGGCAGAGGGAGAAGGAGGCTCCCCGCGGAGGAAGGAGCCCAATGCGGGCCTGATCCCAGGACCCTGAGATCATGACCTGAGCTGAAGGCAGATGTTAAACTGACTGAGCCACCCAGGCGTCCCAGCAAAGTTTTCTATAAAGGTCCAAATAATAAATATTTGGGGTATATCAGACATAGGGTCTCTTTCACATATTCCCCTTTTTCCTCCCATCCTTTTAAAAATGTAAAAACCATTCTTAACTCAGGTGCTGTACAAAACAGGTGGCAGGACCCGTTACACTAGAGAGACTGGCATATGTACACAGGAAACCTGATCAAGGATCTTTGTGGCAGCAGCGATGCGAGCAAGAAATTGGGAATAGTTTAAATGACCATCAAGGGGCGCCTGGATGGCTCAGTCCATTAAGTGTCTGCCTTTGGCTCAGGTCATGATCTTGGGGTCCTGGGATCGAGTCCCATGTGGGGCTCTCTGCTCGGCAGGGTTTGCTTCTCCCTCTCCTTCTGCGCCTCCCTCCTGCTCATGCTCTCTCTGTCTCTTTCAAATAAAAAAAATAAAATATTTTTAAAAAATGTCCGTCAAAAGAAGGATGGATAGCGAAACCATTGTAGATCCCCTTGTCTGCAGTGCTGGGCGGCAGCGGAAAAAAAAAATGAGGTGCGTAAGTGGCATGAAAGTAGTCTCAAACATATCACTGAGGGGAAAAAAAAGAACAATTGCCAAGTGATACAGAGTATGAAAAAAAGCAAGGAAACACCAAAGGTACCACATACGTGTGTGTACACGCAGAGTAAAAGGTCTGGAAAGATCCATGCCAAACTCATTACACTGGTTACTGATAGGATAGAGAATGGGCATTTGACGGGCAGAGACATCTCAAGATATCCCAAGCCTCATCTTGAAAATGCCACGTTCCATCCAGCCTCTAGGCTTTTGCACTGGCTATTCCTTTTGCGTGGGGACACTCTTCCCTGGCATACTTGCATGGTTGGCCCCTTCTCAAGAGTTCTTCCCTGATCCCCCTATTTAAAACCCCAGGTGGAAAACTGAGTGGCTAAGGAGTAGGGCGGAGGAAGACTTCTCTTTTTTCTTTCTTTCTTTCTTTTTTTTTTTTTTAAGGGGCAGCCCGGAGCCAGCCAGGCAGTTTTATTGAAATATTTTTAAATAATTTTCACGTGTTAGTCTCATGGGTCAGCAATGCTTTGTCTGGTTCAGTGATCAAGACTTTTCATTTTTTTTTAAAGGATTTTATTTATTTATTTGACAGAGAGAGAGCACAAGCAGGGGGAGAGAAGAGGGAGAGGGAGAAGCAGGCTCCCTGCTCAGCAGGGAGCCCGGCTGAACGGCTTGGGGGCTTGATCCCAGGACCTTTCATTTTTGTACAACATTTTGTGCCCTTTGAATTTTGAACCAAGTGAACTTTTCCCCCATTCAAAAAAAAAATACAATTAAACAAAAGCAAAGTAGCTCCCCTAGACATCTTATCACCCTGTCCTGTTTTACTTTCCTTGAGACACTCATCAGTATCTGAAATGATATCATTTCCCTTGTTCGCTGTCTCCCCCACACACAGGAGGAGGTGGGCCCCCAGGGAGAGGGAGGGGCGGGATCTCAGTGGTTCTGCCTGGTTGATGGCTGTGAGCAGGGCCTGGCACACAGCAGGTGCCCACTACATATCGGCCAAAGGACAAGACAAATAGTGTCTGGGTTGTTGTTGTTGTTGTTTCTACAAGAGAAATTTATCTTGAGTTATATATCGTTAAAATTTAATAATAAATAGTCTCCCCTAACTCCCCCCAAAACAGATGAAAAATGGGAATGGAAGAGGTTATTGAACTGGGTGATCACGCAAGGGTCCATTCTGCTCAAAATATTTCAAAAACACTTGATTTGGTTTGGGATGGTTTTTTGTTTCTTTCCTTTTTTTTTTTTTTTTAAGTTCAGAGGGTGGGTGGAATTTCCCCTCATAAGACTTTCTGTGAGAGGGAAGGAGGAGAAGGGGAAATAAGCATTCCGGGGTTCCTCCATCTGTTTGTCTTCCTTCCACTGGTCTGTGTAGCTGGGGAAGAGGTTCTCTTCCTTAGTTCCTTTGAGGCCGCGGCTGGGCAGAGGATCCCCAAAGGGCAACGGCTGTCAGGGCTTCCAGTCTAAGGAAGAGTCTGAATGGGTGCCAGTGGGCTTTCCAGCCCCATTTGGGCCCTTCTGCAACAAAGAAGGTGGGAAATGGCTAATAAGAACCTCTTCTTGGTTCTCAGTATCTGCTCCCCTCTATTCTGGAAGCACCACTCCTATTTGCCTTTGAGGGGCCACCATTCCCCATCTCCCAATCCATTTGGTTTGGGTGGAGTGGACCTCAGCCCCAAGCGCTAGGGGTGGGCACATGACCCCAGCCTGGCCAGTCAGAGACATGGTGACTGGTCAGACATGTGGTCCAGTGTGGCCAGTGAGAACCAGCCGTGGAACCAGGGCTTCTGCTACTAGGAACCTGGTGAACTCTCTCCACTGGGGATGTTGGGCTCCTGGGATGGGAGGCTAGAACTGCAACTCTCTGCTACCTTGTGCAGAGATCCTGCCTGCAAATGAAGTCAGTGATGAGAAAGTAAAACTGAGAGGTGCTTCCTGATGACATCATCTGACAACTGGAGTAGTCATGCCTTCTGTCCTTGAAGTCTTCAATGACATGACCCAGTAAGTTCCCTGTTTTGCTTTCCCATGTGGAATTGGGTTTCTGTCAATTGTAAATCAAACAATCCTGACAAATACCTCCTACTGCTGCTGGGGAATTATCAAAAATCCCCCCCCCTTCTCCTCCAGGTTATTTACCTGAATTCCCTTCTCTCATGCAAAGGACTGGGGGCTTGAGGCCCAGCTCCCTCCCTCCCATTTCCTCCCTGACTCCACCACCTCTTTGGACAGCTCCAAATTCTGTCTGCACCCAATTCACCACTTCTCTTGTCCAAGACCCAGACCATCCTCAGAGATGTCCCTGGTGGTCTCTGCAGCACATTCAGGGCTTGGGATTGGTCATAAACATTCCTGGAATTTTTCTGCCTTATTTATGGATGGAGGAGGTGGTGCTTGGGATGATGGGGCCTTACAGAGTAATGCAGGGGACACATGTCTCCGGAAGAGGAGCAGTCTCTTCTCCACTTCTGCTTACCCCCTCCCCTGCCCCCATCATGTCTAGCACAACGCTTCAGGGCCAGGAGTGAGAATTTATTAATATACCAGGTAAGTCCCTTGTCTCCTCTGGCCTCAATTTCCCCAACACTAAAGGAGGTAGGAGGGCTGGGTTACAGGCTTCCAAGAGAAACATTCAAGAACATAGGGTCATTACCTGCCAGTGGCGTCCTGGGGCCTGGCAGAGCTGAGAATAAGCTTCAGCAAGGACAGCAGCCCTGGAGAGCCGAGAGAGACCCTCAGGAGGGGATCTTCCTTCTACCACCCCCCCATCCCACCTCACCTCCCCCCAACACACTCACTTGCAGTACAGCCCTCCCCCAGGAGGTAAATCTGGGATGTCCTCTGAGGCCAGAGTCCAGAAAACCGTGTTCAGGCTGGGGGGCTCCTGAGCAGAGGAACACAGCTCTGAGAAGGAGGCAAGGATTACGGGGATGTCCTTGCCCGCTGACCACCCCTCCAGCTATGCTTCTGGAACCTGCTCACCGGCGACCCTGCGGCCCAGGGCTGCGTCCAGCGCTAGCTCCTTCCTGATCGCCTCCTCACAAGGCCTGGGGGCCCCGGGGAAGCAAACCAGGATGCAGGTCATGTTGTCCAGGCTGCCCTGGAGAAAGTGGGGAAAAGGGAGCCTGGTGGGACACGGCTGAATGCCCCCGCACGGGGCTCCATGCCCTTGGAAGCACAGCTTCCCAACAATCTCAGCGTTCTAGTGCCCACCTCCCCAGTCTGGTTCAGCCCCTTCCTCTCAAGTCTTGCCCATCTGCCTGTCTAAACCAAGTCCTCCCACCAGGACCGGTCATCTAGACCACTTCCTCTCCCTGTTCTAGCCTCACTCTATCAGAGAACCGCGCCCCTTCGCCGAAGCTCCTCCCACTCCGCTGCCCTGTTGCTCTCCCTTTTGGCACTAATCTTACCCTAAAACCCGGGGCAGTCCGTTCCAAAAGATCACGCCTTTTCTCTTAAGTCCCTCCCACTTGCCTATCCAGCTCTACAGGGTTCTCCCATCCTGCTTCTAGACAGCCCTCAGTCTCCGCCCCCTCCATATTATGGCCCTGCCCACTTCGGCAGGCCACGCCCTTTAGTGGAACCTTACCCCTCTAGTTTGAGCGAGCCTCTCCCTCAAGATCCCTCCTCCCTAGATCCTTTAAATTCTTCCCCTCAGTGACTCCAAGCCCCGCCCTCAGGACCTTGCACAGACACGTGTCCAGTAGCTGCGCACAGAGAAGCTCCGGGGCCAGGCCCAAGCAGAGGCGCGATGCTACCAGTCCCGCCAGGGCAGCGCCAGACATCGCGTCCCACACACCGTCGGAGGCCAATAGCAAGAACTCATCCTCACCCTGGCGAGCCAGGGCGGTCACCTCAGGTTCCGCGGAAACGAGCTGCAGCTCAGGGGGCCTTCCCGGAGCTTCTTTGTAAGCAAAGTCGCCCAGCGCTCGGGATACTGCCAGAGAGCCTTCAAGGCGCCGGCGGCGGATGATGCCTCCCGCGTTGTGGATGCGCTCGCGTTCTCGGGGCCGGAGGGGCCGATGGTCCTCGGTGCTGAAGGCCACGGCGCCGGCGCGACTCAGCATCGCTCGGGAGTCACCGCAGTGCGCCAGGTATAGAAATCGCGGGGAGACGAGCAACGCCACGGCGGTGGAGCCCCCCGGCTCGCCCCGAGGCCAGAGCGCACGCAGCCGTGCGTCTGCGCCCAGAAAGGCTCGGCGTAGCGCCCCGCGCACTCCCTCGGGTTCGCCAGGCGCTGGGCCCAGTGCCTCGAGCACGTGGCCCGGCAGGTGGCGCGCGCCGAAGAGGGCAGCTCGCGCCCCGCCGTGGCCGTCGAGGACCGCAAAGAATGCCCAGCCTGGCGGTAGCCCGGGCAGCTCGAGCCAAGCGCAATGCGCGTCCTCCATGTGCGCGCGCCAGCCTTGCACAGCGCTCGCCCCGAAGCGCAGGCCACAAGACGCGGCCGCACCCCCGTGCGGCCGCTGGACGCATCGCGGCGCGTCCAGGAGCAACTGAGGCCCGTGCTGAGTCCTGTGCCCCTCCTCCTCCTCTTCGGACTCCTGTTTTTCGCGAGCTGGCCAGAGGAGACGCTCCAGCAGGCGGGCAAAGGCAGCCATCCTTCAGCCCTGGGATCAGGAAGCCTCCACCCTCAGCACCTGCCCCCGCCCCCACACTCCATTAATCCCCTCCACTGTGAGATTTTAAACCACCTAAATATCCTTCCTGTGCCCTTGACCTGCACTCAAGTCGAGTTACTAGGAGAGATTGGATTCTTGGGTGTCCTCTTTCTTGCACCTATAACGTGATGTTTGGGATCTGGGTCACAGAAAAATAGTAGTAGTAAACAGCACTTACCATGTGCTACCACTATTTACATCATCTCCGATGTACCGAAAAGGAAACTGAGTCATAAAAGAAGTGCTGCAGGGAAACAAACTCTAGAATTCATATTCTCTACACTCTTAGCTTCGGGTCCCCAGCTTTGCTCTCTCTAAAATCCTCGCACGTCAGTGGTCCCGCCCTCAGTTTCAAAATCTTTAAATCCTGTATTTTTTCAGTTCGACCCTTCCACTTCTGGGTCTTGCCCCAGGGCTTCAGTTGCTTCTTTTCCAGGTCCCACCCATCCATTCAAACACACAGCCTCAGAGGCTCCTAATTTTCGCAGTTTTAGCTCCGCCTCTTAACTACAGTCCCAGTACTCACATTCTGGCGAGTCTGGCCTCCTCTCGGTAGGTTACGTCTACCTTCTGGGCCGCGCCCTCTCTCCTGCCTGTATTTTCCTAGGCCCCGCCTCTACCTTCTTGGTCTTTGACTCCGCCCAACTACCGACATAATTCTAAATTAACTTAAGCTCCACCCATATCTGAGCCCCTCCCCTTGTCTCAAACTTTCTGAATAGTTTCTCCTGCCCCCTATCCCATTCCCTCTGAAGTTCTCAGCTCGGACCCTACCTCGGCTCGGTAGAGTCTTTATACCCTCTCCTGAATGCCTCCCCTAGCTCCGCCTCAACCCACTCTGAGATCCACGCCCTCATTCTAGGCGCCTTCACCATTCTCCCCGGGAGCCCCCTGCCCTGCCCTACCCTAGGCTCCTCCTCTCTTCCGCTAGAGGCCGCGCCCCCTCCCATCAGGCTCCGCCCTTCAGACCGCCTTCCGCGCCTTTTTGGCCCAGTAGCATAACATAGCTCCGCCCCTTTCGTAGAAAGCCACGCCCTCTCCCTTGCCCCTCGGTGTTTACCGGCGCCCCCGCCCTTCCTTAGGTTCCGCTCGGCTGGTCCACTGGCCCCGCCCCCGGCCCCGCGCTGCAGTGCTTTCCCCGCCGCGGCCCCGCCCGCCCCCGCCGAGCGGAGCAGAGGGCGGCGGCGGCGGCGGCGGCGGCTGCTGCTGCTGCTGCTGCTGCTGCTGCTGCTGGAGCGGCCCGGGAGGAGGAGGCGGCGAGGATGGCGGCGGCGTCGTGGGCGCGGCGGAGATGAGCACCCGCGGCCCCAGGCCCAGGGCGGCGTGGCCGGAGTGGGCGGGGGTCCCGATGCAGGCCCGAGGAGGGCCATGGGGCAGGTCCTGCCGGTCTTCGCCCACTGCAGTGAGTAGGGGGAGGTTCAGGCCTGGTGTGGGGCCCAGAGGCCCGGGTGGGCTCCTCCCCAGTAACCCCTCCGTGCCGAGTCGCGGGAGAATTGGGATGGGGGAGGAGGCGAAGGAGACAAAGGAAGCTCTCCCCTCCCCCCGCATTCCAGCGGCGACGGGGGCGACTTGACCCGGAGGACCTGAGTGAGTCAAGGCAGAGATTGGGGGTACTGAGATAGCTGGCGGGGGTCGCGCTGGACTCTGGGATATGGCGCCGGACCCCACCCAGGGATGAGGACGCTCTCCGGGAGCTGTCCCCTAGCCCTGGTGCTGGCCGCAGCCGGCGGGGAGGGGAGTTGAATGGAGGGGTAGAGCCAGGATAGAGAAGAGGGATCTAACCACCACCCCCCCATCATCCATCTTTGCATCCCACCTCCGTTTTCTGCCCAGACTCAGAGGCTGCCCCGACCTCGCCCAAATTATCCAACATCCTGTCCCTTGGAAACAGCCATCCCTGGGTTGGGGCCAGGACTCCTGGGTCCTTACTGAGCTTTACCACTGATTAGTAGTAACCCTGGAAGACACCCATTCTACTCTGGGCCTCCGATTCCCCAGCTGCCAAAACGAGGTGGGGGCGGGGGGGGCATCTGATTTCAGTTCCCAAACGGTATTGAGCATCTCCTGTAGGCAAAGCCCCAAGCTAGCTCTGAGGGGCTAGGTTCCACAATTGAAAATGCCTTATCTTATCCTCATGATCTCTGAGACCAGGGCTTGAACAGCCGTCGTCTAACATTTTCTGTCTCACACCCCCGTGGTTCCCGCAGCTGAGAATTTCAACACTCTCATATCTGGCCACTTGCATGTCCTAGGAGTCCAGATGCCAAAATTCTAAGCATTTGTTATTTCAACATTAAAGAGTATCATCCCAACATCCTAAAATCTTGTCCTTACCTGGGCTTACAAAGGAAAGCCCTACATGATCCCCACCACCACAACCTCTCTGCCCTCATCACCTACCCCTCTCCCTCCCAGTCACTCTGTTCCAGTCATGCCTTCACACCTCTCTGTTCCTCAGATTTGCCAAGTGTATTGCCTGCCTCAGGGCCTTTGCACTGGGCTTTTTCCTCTGCCTGGAAGACTCTTCCCTAGACATCTGCATGGCTTCCTCACTTCATTCAAGGCTCTGCTCAAATGTAATCTTATCAAAGAAGTCTTCCTGATCACCCTGTCTGAAATAGCATCCTCTCACTTTCTCTTCCCTTACCCTGCTTTATTTTTCTCCACACACTTAGCACCCAACATCATATATTTGTGTATTGTCTTTCTCGCCTGTAGAGTGTAAGCCCTGCAAGGGTAGGGATTTTTGTCTGTTTTGTTCACATTTGTATTCTCAAGTCTCAAACGGTGCCTGGTACCTAGTAGGTGTTCAATAAATGGTTTTTGAAAGAATGAACTAATTGAAACCTGCTAAAATTCCTAATTTGAAGACTCTTAAGATTAAGATTCCTGGATTTGAACTTATACAGCTGAGCTTCTGATAGCACTATAGTAAGGCTTTACAGTCTGTATGTAGAATGTTCTAAAGGTCCTGTGGTTCAAGTATTCTAAGATTCCTTAATTTGGACCGTCCAAGTTTCCAGGACTGGCACACTTCTGTGATTCCGACAGTCTAAGCTTCTAAGAATCTTCAATTCTTTCCCTCTCGCAGAAGAAGCTCCGTCTACAGCGTCCTCTACCCCTGACTCCACAGAAGGTAAGTGGCGGGGGAGAATGTGAGAGCGGGACTCAAAGGGGCTCACAGCTGGATAGGGGGGTTGAAGAGAGTGGGTCAGGGTCCCGCTTAGTGTAGCTCATACCTTCCCTTTGCTTACTGCAGGAGGGAATGACGACTCGGATTTTCGGGAGCTTCACACTGCCCGAGAATTCTCAGAGGACGATGAGGAAGAGACCACGTCGCAGGACTGGGGCACCCCCCGGGAGCTGACCTTCTCCTACATTGCCTTCGACGGTGTGGTGGGTTCTGGAGCGCGCCGGGATTCAGCTGCCCGCCGCCCCCGGCCCCAAGGCCGCTCAGTCTCAGAACCGCGAGACCCACCCCCTCAGCCCGGCTTGGGCGACAGTTTGGAGAGCATCCCCAGCCTGAGCCAATCCCCGGAACCTGGGCGCCGCGGTGACCCCGACACTGCCCCTCCGGCCGAACGCCCCCTGGAGGACCTAGGGCTCCAGCTGGACCAGCTGGGCTGGGCAGCCCGGGGAGCAGGGTCCGGAGAAGACTCTGCCACCAGTAGCTCCACCCCGCTGGAGGACGAGGAGCCCGACGGGTCGGAGGTTGGAGAGGCTGGGAAAGGTGAGATGTCAAAGGTGCTGGGACCAAAGCCACGAGGGGTGGGTGGTCTCCCCTCAGGGAACCTCCAAGGTGAAAGCTCACGGCCTTCTTCTTTCTAACGCGCCAGAACTGGACCTACAACTCGGACTCCCTCAGTCCTCACCGCCGTCACCGCCGCCACCGCTGCCACCGCCGCCGGAAGTCTTGACTCTGCAGCCCAGCCCCGGCTCTGGAACCCCCCAGGCGGGTACCCCATCCCCACCCCGATCCCGGGATTCGAACTCTTGGCCTGATGAGCCCTCGCGGGACCTGAAGGAGGAAGAGCCGTGGGGGCGTCTGGAGCGGGAGCCAATCACGGGGCAGTGCCTCGATAGCACGGACCAATCAGAATTCACATTGGAACCACTCCTTCTAGGTAAAGTGCTCCTTTGGACTACAGTGAAGGTGGGAGGGTTGGAATTTAAAGGGACCAACCTCGCGAAGGAAGTGAGGAGAGTGGAGAAGAGGAGGTATTACTATTGGCTAGATATAAACTCCGCCCTTTAAAAAAAATTCCCCGTTACCTACGATTGCCATTGGTTCTTTTTATAGTTCTCCCCCCCACTTGAGGCGTGAGCCCTCCTTTGAGCATTAGGATTGGCTGATGACTAAAAAAAAAAAAAAAATCCCTCTTTTGGAGTGCTCCTCCTAGAGGCTGATTTTGGATGGGACCAATCCCTGAAAAAATAAGGCTGTGTTCTGGTTGTGGCCATGGGACATTTACAAGTAAACTCTACGCCTTTTTAAAACGCTCCTCTTCCCTGACCTCATCCATTGGCCAGTTGCGAATAGAGCCCGCCTTCCTCTAAAATAACGCTAAGCCTCCACGAACGGCCGTGGTGATTATAGACATCACTGCTTTGGGGTGTTTACAAAGAGAGCCACCCCTTTTTGGAACTGTCCCCACCTCTATGGAGAGCCATTGGCTGGGTACAAAGGGGCCCCGCCCCTTACTCCCTCCCTCCGGGTTCCACTGAAGTGGGCAAAATCCCCGAGAAGTAGCGGTGTCCACAGCCTCTCACTCGGAGCGGAGATGGGGAGTAAAGGTGGGCTTGCGGAGCGGGCTGCTGGGACCAGGGTTGGGGGATGGCGTAAATGGGTCCAGATTCTCTCTTATCTCCCTCAAATCTGCGGGTATGTTTCCCACTGGTCCCAGATTCCCCACAGCTGCAGGCTGAAGCTGGGGGGTTGAGGGGGTGTCTAGAGAGGGAGTGGAGGGAGAGTGGGGCCCCCCTCTCCCCCCGAGCCGAAGCTTTGGGGCCCAAGAGCAGGAAGGCCCCCTCCCCCAGTCTCAGGCCCAGGCGGCGCTGTCACTCAGGACCTGGACAGGCCAGCACAGCTGCGGGCCAGGCCCCCCCTCCCCCCAGCGTGCCTAAACTTAGCCCCCGCCTCAGGCGACCCGGCCCTTCCCCCACCCACTGGCACAGGTCTTGGGGAGGCTGCAAGGGAGGGCCCTGCATTGCGGGTAGGGGGAGGCCTGCCCTAGTTAGAGGTAGTTGGGAGTGTTTGTGTAAGGACGATACAGAAGTGAGGGGAGTCAGACTCTGAGGGGGACGGGTCAGAATTTGATCAGAGTGAGGGTGGGAGGGTGGAGGGTATTGGGCTACCGATCCCGGGCTGAGATGGGGTCACATTATTGGGAAGGCTGTTAACGTTTAGATGGGCAAAATGAAACATTGGAGGGGCACAGTGGGTAGAGTATGCGACTCTTGATCTTGACTCTTGATCTTGGGTGGTGAGTTCAAGCTCCACCTTGAGCACAGAACCCATTTAAAAAAAAAAAATGAAACGGAGTCTGGAGATCGGGGCTCAGGTTGGGCTTGTGAGGTGAATTTAGCATCTCAGAAAGGGGTCAGAAATTTGAATCAGTGCGTAGAAAGGAGGATGATATTATTAATGTGTTTAGAACTTAGAAAAGTGCATGTGGGTGGGAGTATCAAGAAGATACCACTTTACACTTGTCAGGTTGGCAAAAAAGAAAAAGAACAATAACACCCCTTGTTGGGCGGGGTGCTGGAAAAAGATCATGTTCAAGTTGCTCATGGAAATGAAAATTGTTAAGTTTTGCTAATAAGCAATCTGATAATATTTATGACGCTCAGAAACACAGAACTAATCCACCCAGCCATTTCACCTCTGGGATTGTATCTCAGAAATAGAACCTCTCTGCAGGGAGGTAAGAATATCTGTAGAAGGCTGGTGCTTGCAGCACTGTTGAGGAATGGAGGTTAGGAAACCAAGTGAATGACCCAGCAATAGATAAATGTTGAATGAAATGAACAATGGTGGGCGCCCGGGTGGCTCAGTTGGTTAAGCGACTGCCTTCGGCTCAGGTCATGATCTTGGAGTCCCGGGATCGAGTCCCGCATCGGGCTCCCTGCTCAGCGGGGAGTCTGCTTCTCCCTCTGACCCTCCTCCCTCTCGCGCTCTCTCTCTCTCTCATTCTCTCTCGCTCAAATACATAAATAAAATCTTTTTAAAAAAAAAGAAATGAACGATGGTGCAGCCACATGCTGGAATCTTGTGGAGCCCTTATAAAGAATGAACCAAGAGCTCTTCCAACTGATGAGGACGGAATTCTAGGAGAGGAGAGTGGGATGTGCGTGAGGCAGAAAAGTGTACAGATGATTCCATTTTTCATAAATAATGACCAAAAATCGTATCCACACATAATCTCTGGGGCAGGACTGAGATTAAGGGGACTCGCTAGATGGTTAATTTGGGTTTTCCAGAAGAAGAGGGGAAGCAGCTGGGAATTGAAGAAGATAACTGGTGCAGGCCAGGTGTGTCAAGAGGTCAAGGTTCAGCCCTGAGACAGGAAGCAGGAGGTGACGAGATCAGCCAGGCCAGGTGCAAAGCCCAGCCTGACTGCCTGGCCCCCTCTCCCTCCACAGTGGCGGACCTGCTCTACTGGAAGGACACAAGGACGTCAGGAGTGGTCTTCACAGGCCTCATGGTCTCCCTGCTGTGCCTCCTGCACTTTAGCATCGTGTCCGTGACCGCCCATGTGGCCCTGTTGCTGCTCTGTGGCACCATCTCTCTCAGGGTTTACCGAAAAGTGCTGCAGGCCGTGCACCGGGGGGATGGCGCCAACCCCTTCCAGTGAGAACGCCTGGCCCCTAACCTTGACCTCTGTCTAGACCTCTGTGTTGACCAAAGGGGTGGTCTGACCCTTGACCTCCAGTCAGGCACTGCTCATGCTGACCCTGACCCATCCTGTACTTGTTTCTGACTCCAGCCTGACTCTGACCCTGAATTCCAGCCCTAACCTCTGATCCTAACCTCTTACCCTTAATCCTTGATTCCCATCTCCTGCCCCTGACTTTGACCATAGCCCACTACATCCGGCTGTCTCCTCAAACCCCTATTTCTTGCCCTTGTCCTAGCTACACCCCTCAGCCTGGGCTGGTCCACACACTGAGGTGCCTGACACCCCTTTGTCCTCCAGGGCCTATCTGGATGTGGACCTGACCCTGACTCGGGAGCAGATGGAACGTCTGTCCCAGCAGATTGCCTCCCGAGTGGTCTCTCTGGCCATCCAGCTGCGGCATTTCTTCCTGGTAGAAGACCTCGTGGACTCCCTCAAGGTGCCTTGAAACCCTCCCTCCTGGGTTCCCAGCATTCACCTGGCTGTCCCTGGGGGGTAGGA
Organism: Eumetopias jubatus; assembly: GCF_037043125.1. Taxonomy (NCBI): domain Eukaryota; kingdom Metazoa; phylum Chordata; class Mammalia; order Carnivora; family Otariidae; genus Eumetopias; species Eumetopias jubatus. The sequence goes on along the minus strand of NW_028274816.1, from coordinate 55,083,152 downwards.
GGGCCATTGCTGGGGAAGTTCACGGCCTGCGGAGGGCCCTGTAGGCTCTGCTGACCCTGACCCTCTCCCCCAGCTGGCCCTTCTCTTCTACATCTTGACCTTTGTGGGTGCCATCTTCAATGGTTTGACTCTTCTCATTCTGGGTGAGCTGGGAAGGCTGTGGGGGGGGTCATTGGGGTTTGGTGGGGGATGGGGTTCTAGATGGAACTGTTAAACTCTTGGGAGAACCCTGACACCCCCCCCCCCCCGCCATTTCTGTGCCTACAGGAGTGATCTGTTTATTCACTGTCCCCTTGCTGTACCGGCAACACCAGGTGGGTGTGACAGGCCCTCATTTGGCAGTGTCCCAGCCAAACATGGGTGGTCTGACTCCTTCCCCCAACCCCCCCCACCCCAGCCACAGCCAGTGTCCTACTAACAGATATCCTGGCCAGAGACAGGAGTTTCAAGATGTTGAATATGTTTCAACAGCCAGAGATAAGCATTTTGATTGGTGTCCTCTGTGCAGAGCCAGGATCCGACTGACATGGCCCAACCTAAGTCAGGTGGACTAACCGATGCTTTCACCCCGAAACTGCCAAGGAGGACAGTCAACATCGGGTGGGACGGCTGTTGTCCAGAACACTGAGAGAACCAAGGCCAACTGACATATATCCTATCCAGAGACAGGCAGATGGACTGACATTCTCTTCTCCGGCACGGCTGAGAGCCAAATGATCCTCATGCCTGCCAGAGATAGTACGAACTCCCTCACATGCTGGAATCACCAAGACTCTCAAAGCCGGTCACACTGTGAATTCAACTAGTATTTAAGTCAGTCCACGCACGGACTTGACAACCAACACCAATACCCCACACTCTCACCTGACTCACACATACGGACACACGCACGTACAACTCACTCAAAGATTCATAGTCATGCCCAGGAAACAGACTTACTGGCAAATTCCTATGTGTCTACCTGACATCATTCCCCACACAGAACTTGGCTCAAGCGACTGACACTTCAGCTTGAGCTTCTGACTTCCAAGGCTATTTTAGTAGGCTTGGAGTTGAAGGTGGAGTAGTGGACCGCTCTCCCCAATTTCTCATTTGGAGGTGGGGGAGGAAGCAGCCTCCTGAATGAATCGGGGAGAAGAACCCCTCCAATCTCTCCTTCTTGGTCTCCCCAGGCCCAGATGGACCAGTATGTGGGATTGGTGACCAATCAGTTGAGCCACATCAAAGCTAAGTAAGGACAGGGGATGGAGATGGATGGGATGGGGAGGGGAAAAGCTTAGGAACTTTTTCCCAGATATTACCTGTCCCTGTCCCTAAATGTCTTGGGGTTAACGCCCCCTCCCCAAAGACAATTCCAACGAGGCCATTAGGTGGAGGGAGGGGGCTGGCTTTGGACGCTCAAGCTACTCCCCCGCCCCCTCCGCCCCCCAAGGTCCAGATTTCCCCTTAGTTTTCAGATTCCTATGGGTCACTTGCCCCACCTTGTGACTCCACTTGTTTCTCCCTCAGGATCCGAGCTAAGATCCCAGGGTCCGGAGCCCTGGCCTCGGCAGCAGCCGCAGTCTCTGGATCCAAAGCCAAAGCCGAATGAAAGGGGTGTCTCCGCCCTCGGGACGCCTGCCCCCATCCCCCGCAGCCCTCTGCCCAACTCCATCTCCCTTCCATCCCCACCCTCCCTCCGCCTCCGCCTCCGCCTCCGCCCCCGCCCGAGCCATTTCCCGGCGGGTTTCTGGATCACCAGGGCGTTTGTGCAAATTGCCTGGGCGGCCAGGACTACATCTCCCAAGAGGCTCTGCTCTAGGAGCCCCGGAAAGACGAGGCACCTTGGCTGCGGCGCCTGCTGGGACTTGTAGTTGCCTAGATAGGGCACCCGCCCTGCACTTCCGTGACCCCACGGCTGGAGGCGCCGTGAGAGATTGGTGTCTCCTGGACGCCACTAGCCCCAAAGCCAGGGCTTTGCATGGGGCCCAGGGGAGGCCTGAGCTTGGATTTACACTGTAATAAAGACTCCTGTGGAAAACCCAAGGCCTTCTGTGCTTCCAGCCTCCTCCAGCTTTCACCTTCCTGCACCGAAAAGCACCCAAGTGGTATTCAAGGAGGAACCTTCCCCATCTATCCAGAAGAAGCTCCCTCATAATCTGTTTATATTATGAAATGATTGAGGGGAAGATGCTGAGAGACCCTCCGTCCCAGGGCTAGCTAAGCCTTTGACAGCTGCTTACCATGCCTGTGCTCAAGGCAGACATCACTAGTCGATCCCCACACTCTGCCCGCCAGGCAGCCTTCTCGCCTGAGCCCCAGATCCGTGCCCAAGTGCCTTCTGGACGGCTCCCTCCACAAACATATCCAAACCTTTTATTGATTTCCAGCTCAGGGATGTCTGCTCTGCCACTTTTTCATTAGGCTAGAGATCTCGGTATGGCCCTGGATTCCTACTTCCTCAGCCCCAACATCTAGTAAGTCAGGAAGCCATGTCTATCCTCTCTCTCAAATGTCTCTCATCCAACCACCTCTCCCTGTCCACTTGCCTTGGGACCCATTAAAGGGCCTCATGGCCTTCCCCGGCCTCAGGTTCCAAACCCTAGGGAGAAGGAGGCAGGACTGTGTTCTAATGACCCACAGACCTGGATTTGAATTCCGGCTTCACTACCTCTTGCCTGTGTGACCTTGAGCAAGTGACATCACCTCTTGAAGCCTCAGTTTCCTCAAATGGAAAACTGTCACCATAACCACATGGACATACACTAAATGCCCAGTGACCAGAAGCTGCTTGTGAGCTATGACATTGTTTCCCAAATCTCGGTCATCCCCTCATGATCTTTCTATCCCCTGTTCTGCTTTTCATCTAATATTTTTCCTTAAATTGGTTAATTAAAAATAAAACAAATATCAGGGCACCTGGGTGGTTCAGTCGTTAAGCGTCTGCCTTCGGCTCAGGTCATGATCCCAGTTTCCTGGGATCGAGCCTCGTATGGGGCTCCCTGCTCAGCGGGAAGCCTGCTTCTCCCTCTCCCACTCCCCCTGCTTGTGTTCCCTCTCTCGCTGTGTCTCTCTCTGTCAAAAAAATAAATAAAATCTTTTAAAAAAGTAAAATAAAACAAATATCTTTTAAAAAGAAATGTTACTTCACCACCAAGAAAGTCAGTATCACTTGCCAGCAATAGAAGGTAACAGTAAAAATAAACACAAAACTATTAACATTTAAACTGTATGTTCGTGCATCGCCTAAAATCATCTCATTTGTCTCTAGCGACGCATGTCACATTTTAGGAGATAGATAATGATGTTGCAGGACTAGTAGTTACAGCCTGTCTTTGTATGTGTAGGGGTTGCCTAGCAGCAGCTATGTAACAAAAAGGAAAAAAAGGAGAAAAAAAAAGAGGGCTTAAGGGGGCTTCTCTTGGATCTAGATCTGCCAAGCAGGGACCATGTTTTCAAGTTCCAAATTAAAAAATAGCGAGAATTCCAAAAGACGCTTTTATTCACACTTTCCAGAAGATAGTGTCACTTTGTAACGAAGAATGGAGGGGGGCGCCCGGCCCAATCAGTGGAGTATTCCACTCTTGATCTCAGAGTTATGAGTTCAAGCCCCGCATTGGGTGCAGAGATTATTTAAAAGTAAAATTAAACAAACAAAAAACTATTAAAAAAAAAAAAAGGATGGAGGAAGAGGGACTGGTTGAAATTATGGGTCCAAGAGTGGCTAAAGCCCCCAAGTCCATCCTTGGCTTCTAGTGAGCCCACCCTCACTAGAAGCTGGAAATAGGTTGGAGTTTGAAACAGCCTTTATTAAATGCTTCCCAGACTTTTATATCCATCTGCTCATTGTGATTCCTTCAGTGAAATGAGTTGTATTAATCTTGTTTTCCACATGGGGAAACCGAGGCTCAGAGAAGGATAATGTAATAATCTTATATTTATCCTACAAACATTTACCAAACATGTGCTAAATTCTCAAGCACTCTTTAGACAGTAGGGACCCAGAAAAAAAACAAAACAAAGTCCATGGTTTCATGGAAGTGATATTCTAGTGGGAGCAGACAGAGAATAAGCAAACACAGTATATGGTAGGTGGTGCTCAGAGCAATGGAGAAAAGTCCATCAGGGTAAGGGGATGGAGTGACAGGACTTGCTATTTTAAACTGAGTGGTCAGGCAAGACCTTACCAGGTGGTGGTATTTGAGCAGAGGACAGAGTGAAGGGAGTCAGTGGACATGTGGAGGAAAGGAGATTCAAGCAGGGGGATCAGCAAACACAATGGCTCTGAGAAAGAAGCATGCCTGATGCCTAGTGTGTGCAGCAGGAGATCTGTATACCAGAAGCCAAGTAAATGAGGAAAGCAGAATAGGAGACGGGGTCAGAGGAGTGAAAGGAACTAGCATATAGGGATTTTTTTTTTTAAGATTTTATTTATTTCTTTGACACAGAGAGAGAGAGAGCGAGCACAAGCAGAGGGAGCTGCAGGCAGAAGGAGAGAGAGAAGCAGGCTCCCCGCTGAGCAGGGAGCCCCATGGGGAGCTTGATCATAGGAAGCTGGGGTCATAAAAAGGCAGGCACTTAACCAACTGAGCCACCCAGGTGCCCTTGAATATAGGGATTTTGTAGGGCCGTGGTGAGAACATTGATTTTTACTCTGAGATGGGAGCCCTGGGTAGGTTTCATGTGGTCCGGAAAGATAGTGTTGTCAAAGGATCACTGACTTAGATTATAAAAGGGTCCACCTTTTTTGTAATGATAATTAAGATGGCACAGGCTTGATTCCCCCAGGTGGATGGACTGTGTGAACTGGGGTACGGTACTCTCTGTTTCTAAGCCTCCGTTTCCTTGGCCATAAAATACAGGTGCAGGAATTGATGACCTCTAGTGTCTTAAACTCAATATAGACAGAATTTCTGTCATCCCGCTGCCTGGGACAGTGCCTGGGACTTAGCAGGCGCTCAATAATAAATGTTTGCCTGAACATGGGACTCTGTAGGTCGTTGAAGTTCCACAGAGGAACAGCAGGTGTCGCACCAGCCCCATAACCGCCTACCCAGAGCCTCCGGGGCTGGGCTAAATCAAACTCTAGCAGGAACTCGCTCACTCGAACTCGGATTTTTTCAGAGAAGGGTCTTCTGAAAGCCGACTTATGACTTTCTCCTCTTAAAAAACAAACTTCTCACTTGGAAAAAGGGGCTTCGGGCCCTTTAACCTCTAAAGGCGAGTGGGCCCCGTCCTCGAACGCCGCTTCCCAGAATGCGCGGCGCTATGCAAATGAAGACGGTTTCCAAAGCGAGGATGATTCATGCCCATGCAAGAAAAAGGTAACGTTTTGGAAGGATATATGTCGTGGTTGGCGAGAATTTATAGATATCGGAGTCAACAATCTCACACCCTCCCAAACTATATGACCGTAACTGTAAAAAGATAGCGATTTCTGAGTTTTATATAGCTGTATGGGAAAAGAGCTCTCCTGCCCGGATGATCCTCAGTGGTCTGGGGTGCAGGCTTCAAACCTGTAGCTGTCTAGCGACAGAGTGGTTCAATTCCACCTTTCGGGCGGCACGCTCCTTTTTTTTCTTTTATATTTTCATCAGACTGGACATTAGAGCGGGTTGTCGGGGAGAACGTCCCTCGGCCGGCGCCTAATAACATCAATGCAATCCTCTGCTTCGCAGTTCAATCTCCGCCACGCGGGTCTCTTTTCCCACGGTGACACTTTCACTGGGAGTATCAAAGATGATTCCAAAAGATGATGAAAATCGTCCTGGATCTCTCCCCTTCACTTGCTTATTCTCCCATTCAGTCATTTGCTCACTCATGTATTTAATCACGCATGCACTTATTCATGGGTCAGGTATTCATTCATTCATTCATTCACTCACTCACTCATTCAACAAGTGTTTGCTTGGTGCCAGGTGCTGGAAACACAGTGTTGATCAACAGCCCCGGCCCTGGCCTCATGGTGCTCCCAGTCCAGTGAAGGAGACAAACATTAAACAATCATTCATTACACGTGTAATGAACAACTACAAAGGTGATAACTACCGGGAAGGCAAGTACTGAACTTAGAGGCCAGCTAATAGGGAGACCTGAGTTCAGGTGAGGTGTCAGGGTTACACGTGGGCAGACACCTGAAGGATGAGGGGATGAGCCAACAGAGGGGGGAATATTCCAGGCCAGGGATCAAGGTGGCCCCAACAACAGCAGTGAGGATGGTGATAACTGCACCTTCGCTCCGCACTCAGCGTTGGCATGCATGAGCCCCCTGACTCCTCATAGCCCCATTCTGCAGCCGAGAAAACTGAGGTTCACACAGATGAAGCCTCTTGTCCAAGGTCACCCAGCTTTGGTAGGCTCTCAGACCCCTGGCCCATGCTATTTACTACTGCCCTGTGCTGTCTTTCTCAAGCTAGCTTTTCCCCGAGTCCTGTCTGTTCTGCCTCCTACTGTCTTTTCAATTCCAGTCCTCCTTTCTATCTCATAGCCCTGCCCTTGTTCCAGGCTTCCCCAACACACACCAGTGTCCCCACCCCAGACCCCTCCTTGGCCTCCTGCCCGAGTCTTGCCCCTTTCTCTGCCAGCTACCCTCAGCTTGGTGGTTAAAGCTGTCTTCCTAAAGCACAAGACTGCCCCTGCCTTTCTTGCACTCAAAACCTGCTATGGCTCCCCAGTGCCTGCAAGAAATGATCTAAATTCTCAGTCTGGAATTTAAGCCTGCAGAATCTGGTCCTTGCTAAACAATTTCTCCACACCTTTCGCTCTGTGAACCTCTAGCTCCCTCGATGTATCCAGCCCTCTTCCCACACCAACAGCTCTTTGTGCTCACTGCATCTTTTTCTATCCCCTTCTATGTCTTCTGTTTAGCCTCCAGGACTCAGCTCAGCCGTCCCTCCTCAAGGAAGTCTTTCCTGACTCCCAGACCAGGTTATGTGCCCCCACCGGGCTCATGGATTCCCCCAATCCTGTGCACTTGAGATCATCCCCGGCAGGTCTGTGTCCTCTCGGGACTGTGAGCCCTAGGAGGGGGGAGCCTGGAGCTGTCTCAGTCCCCGCCGTGTCCCCAACACTGCCCAGCACGGGGCTGGGCGCACAGTAGGGACTTAGGAAATGTTTCCTATTGATTAATAAATTAAGTGAGGCAATATTTTTGGTTCAGTCCATTTTAGGTGGGCCCCTATATGTTCATAACTCAGAAAACATGGTCGTGTGAAAAGCAAAAGGAAATTCATCTTCGATGTAAAGTGATCCATGCTTTTGTGGTTCATATAACCCTGAGGATTGATAAGCACTTTCTGATCTTTGGTAGTATGGGATGTGTGGTTCAAATTTCTCTACCTGTTCCACCTTCACTCGGGTCATCCTGAGCACGCAGGGTCTGAATAAGTTCCTCTGTTGTCAAGAAACCTCCAAAACACCCTTTGGCATTTCAGTACCTCACACCCACTATTCTGCCTCATCCCCTCTAAGAAGAGGCAGACCCTGTGGGAAGTCCTCTGACTGCCTCACCTCCTCTGTCCTGTTGTCCTGCTGTAGACTGATTCACAGGTGGGAGTCCCAGAATGTGTGGTGCCTATGTATAGCCCCGCCCCCGATCTAACCTCGTTCCCTCCTGCCAAAGGAAGGCAGGGGCTGGGCATCAGGAACAAACAGACCCTACAGCTTGGCCGACTCATATTTAAGAGCTTTTTATTGGCGACAGTGCAGAACCATGGCGGGAGGGTCGTGGCCCAGTGCCAGCCAGCCCCAGCCCCCCAGGGTCAGGTGCAAAATACAAAAAAAAGAGAATCACAAATACAGCATTGGGGGGGAGCGGTTTGGGGGATTCAATAAGTTGTGGGCCGGCAAGGGCAGGCCCTGCTCACAGTCTCACACTCACACCCAGAATCCTTAAACGATACAGATTGTGAAGGTCTATGATCCCGCAGGCTTCGCTCACAAAAATAAAATCTCACGTCCCCAACAAACCCAGAGTCAGGAGACCGCTGGAGGATCGGGGAGAGTCAGCAAAGAGACAGACCGAAAACGACCAGGTGAAAACAGGCAGAGAAAAGACGGCGTGGGAGAGACGCTCGAGAAAGAGACGGCCAGAGACTGCCCCCAACCACCAGAGGGGCCGAGACAATCGGGAGACACAGCGAGAGACAGCCAGAGGAAAGAGAGCCTGAAACAGGCTGACTCGAAGTTTCCAGAAGCAGTGTTTCCGATTCAACCGGCACTGCTGTGGGGGCCAACGTGACCTAGGCCGACGTTGCAGAAGCGCTCACACACTCACGCGCACACACGCACGCACACCCATATATAATATATTTATTTATACATAATAGATATAAGTGCCTTTCGGAAACCAGGAAAGGGAAAAATAGCCACGGGGCGGGAGGCGCGGGACGGGCACGTGGAATGTTCCCCATGCAGCACAGAAGGCGGCGTGGCCCACCCGAAGTTAAAAAATATCAGTGTGCCTCACGAGAGAATTCTCAGGAGGTGAAAGCACAGGGAGAGGTGGGGCGGGGAGCCCGAACCAAGAATCGGGGCTTGGGGGGCTGAGGCACGGAAGCCGGGACCGCGGGAGCCCAGCCCCTTCGGGTTTGCCAGAACGAAAATATTGGGGGTTGGGGGCCAAAGCCTCGGCCTTTAAATCTTCTCCGGAAAACATACTGGGGGTCCCCTGGCAACCTCCCATTGCTCCCTTTCTAGAAAGGATGTGGGGGTGCCACGGGGAGGGAGAAGTTGGCGTCCTAGGCCGGGGTAGGGGGACAGGCCTTAAAGAAAAAGGCCAGGGCTTGGGGCTGGGGGTCCTGAGGACAGAGGCCACGCGGATGGATAACTGTCACCCCCACTCTCGGTCCTGTCACCCCTTGAATCTAACTCACTGTTGAGGAGAGGAAGGAGGCAGCTGGGGCGAGGGGAGACCAAGGAAAGGCTTTGAGGCGTGGGGGGCACGATCCGCTCCCCCCCTCCCGGAAGGGTTCAGTCCCACCGGGCTCCCCCTCCTACCCCCCCCATCCGGCCAACTTGGTTCACAGTATAAAGCACTCCAGCGGGACGGGCATCACAGCGCCCCCTGCTGCCTGAATCAGAGAGGCCCAGCAAGGAAGGCCGGGAGGGAAAGGCTGAGCCAGGCCGGGAGGCTTGGGCTAACACTGTAATCAGAAAAGGAGGGTTGGGGGCCGAATTGGGGGGGGGGGTGTCCTTAGGAGGCTAGGAATTCAGATCAGAACCACTTTTGCTGGGAGGGGGAGGCTGGACAGTCAGGGAGGGAGGTTCACATTTCAGACTAAGTCTGGGTGGGAGGGAAGGAGATTATCATAAGGGGCATCAACTTCCCTTAAAGGGAGGCTCAATTCCGAGGAGGATCTAACCACGTGGAAACGTTGGATAAATAAGCTAGGGTCGGGGGGGGGGAGCAGGGAGAACCAGCCTGGTCAGCCCCTGAAGGGTGGGTGTGGGAGATTCCTGGGGTGGGGGGCGTGGTCTGTGGCATTTCTTTGTCGGGCCTCTCTGGAGCAGACTCCAGCCCACCCCGCAGCCCACCACCAGCACCCCTTTCCCTCGGCCCAAAGCGAGGCGCCCTACCGCCCCCCCGCACCCATCCCCAGAGGTTGGGTTGAGGTGAAAGGGCCAACAGGCAGCTGGGGGCGGGGGTCCACTCCCTCCCCACCCCCCGCCCCCAAAGTCACCAGCTTCCTGGCCTCGCCGGGCCACAGGGCCACAGAAACAAGAGGTGGCACAAAACACAAGGAGGTCCTCCTGTCCGATGACAACGGTCGTAGAGTCAGACAGGAGAGGCAGGAAGGCCACACACCCGCTTTGTCTCTTCCCCTCTCTCTCTCTCTTCCTCCTCCTCTTCCAAATCTCTCTCCCTTGTGTGTTTGTTTGTTTTGTGTCTAAAGAGTTCACAGAGCAAGAAGGGAGGGCGAGTTCAGGGGGTCGGTGGGCTGGTCACTGCCGCTGGGGCGTTGGGCGCCGGTGAACGCGGAGACCTCCGGGCAGGTGAGGACAAACGAGGAAGTGTACGAAGGGTTAACAACGGGGAAGGGGTCGCCGAGGACTTGAACTTCACTGTGTGTAAAGAGAGAAGCTGTCAGGTTGGGGGCTGCGTCTTGGCTGGTCTGGAAGGGCAGGGGCGGTGGTGGCGGGGGCGGTAGCAGCCAGCTGAAACCATCTTCCTTAGTGGGTGCTGACCCCGGCAAATGTCTCACCTCCGCCAGCGGGCCGGGGCCCGGCCCCTCTTCGTAGGGGATCTTGCAGCCCGGTTTGTGGGCCACCAGCACAAACTCCAGACGCTCCTTCTCCTTTTGGAGCTCAGCGATCTCCGACTCCAGCTCTGCCTTTTCTTCCTCCAACTGATCTGTCTCCTGAGGTCCCGTCGCGGAGGAGAGGGAAGAAAGAGCAAAAGGCCGTGAGCGACCAGAGAAGGCGGGTCGTGGCTGAAACCATCTCCCTTACACTTGCTGCTGCGGCCCCCGGGGCTGGAAGGCAGCTCCGGACTGAGCGGCGAGACCCCCTGATGCGGGGTCCTGATGTGCTGTGGGACTTGGGGCAAGGGTCTTGCCTTCCGGGAGCCTGTCCCCCCACCCCCACCCGCGCCCCCATGTGTTTGGTGGGAACTGAGAAGGGACCAGGGGTACACGGAGGGCTCTGGTTGCCGGAGGCACTCGGAGGTTTGTCGAATGAACGAACAATCGTTCTGTGTTTTTAATGCCACCTCTTCCCTGCCCTGCCCCTTCCCCTTCTCCCTCTGTTTCCCAGGGAAGAGACCCGGTGGCGCGGGAAGGGAGGAGATTTCCCCGATTTCCTCTAGGGGCAGCAGGTCACCCTGCAGGCACCGCTCCCAGACCAAGGTAAGTTGTAGAAACGGGAAGGGAGAGTTGGTGGAGGCCACCTGCCCGCGGTCTGAGAGGTCTGGGTGCACGTGCTAAGAAACTGAGGCAGGATCAAAGCATTTTGCTTCCCAGACTCTCCAGAATGTCAAAGCTAGAAGGAGCCTGGAAGATTCCAAAAGGGGTTGAAGAGATGGAGACACTGAGGCAAAAATGGGCTATGGCCTCCCCAAGCCCAAAAGGGAGAAGAGACAGGACCTCTGTGAAAGGTCATAAACCGGGGCCGGTGTGGCCGGGAGTGTGGGTGCGCCTGGGGTTACCCCATCGGGCCACACCTGTACCTCATTCCGCGTGCAGAACCTCTGGCTCTGGGCCCAGGACCAGGGCACAGGTGGCGAGGGGCAGAGGATGGGGGAGAGCCCCCCTTCAGTGTACCCTCACCGCTCCCTCCCCGGGGCCCATGCTCACCGCCTGGAGTCGGTCAGTCAGCTCCCGCCGACGGTTCCTACACTTAGCTGCTGCCAATTTGTTGCGTTCCCGGCGAACCCTTCTCTTCTCCTCCTCCTCCGGAGTAAGCTGAGTAGGGGAGACAGAGACCATGAGGTTTGGGGACACGGTGCACCACCTCCACCCATCCCAAGCCTCTTCTTCCTCCAGAACCCCCCGGGGGCCACAAGAGGACCCTCTAGTCCTCCCTGACTGTGGCAAGGATACTAGGATTTCTGTAGCACTAAGGCCTCGGTGGTCCCTCACCCCCACTGGTGAGAAAGTTCCTGGCCCTCTTGCTTCCTACCCCCAGGCCAAGTTGTGATGCCCCTTACTCACCGTCTCCTCTCGGGGTCTCCGAGGCCGGGCTCGGGCCGGGCGGGCAGGCCCAGGTCCACTGGTGGTTCCGCTGGTAGAAGGCCCACCACTGCCACCAGCTCCACCACTGCTGTAGCCGCTCAGGCCCGGCGTGGAGTAACTGGTTCCTGGCATGTCGTAGGGGTCAACGGCTGGGGGCTGGGAGGCCAGTGGTTGCCCCTGGGACTGGGCCATGGAAGAGATGAGGGTGGGTTGCACGAGCCACTGGAGGTCCTGGCTGGTTGTGATCGCGGTGACCGTGGGCACGAAGGAACCGGGCATTTCCCCGAGACCGGCGCACTCCTACAGGGTGACACATACACACACAGGCGTAGACACACAAACAGAGACACCGACACACACACACCCAACACACATACACACACACCGACCCCGTGAGTGAGCACAGGGCGAGCGGGTGTGGATGTGTGTGTCACAGGCAAAAAGCCACAACACCCACCCTTCCACTACACCGTGACGCAGTGGTTAATGAGAGGATTTCTGCTCAACTGGCTTCTACCTCCTCCTTCTTCTTCGGGGAAAGGTTGCACGGTTCCAGCGGGTGGTGAATCACACCCCGGGTTGGTGACTCTTAGGTGGGGGAGTGGGGAGGAGGCTGGACACAGCCGGGTGACAGAACCCCCGGGAAGGAGTCACAGCCACACACACAGCCACAACACCCCACCCCCACCCCAGAGGCAAGGGGAGGGAGAGGGAGAGGCCTTAGGCCAAGCCTTCCTCTACACTCACACACATACACACAACCCTCTGAGCCGGGAGTATCAGCGACTGGAAGGTCCATGAGACCTCCGTGCAGGGGCGGGGGGTCTTAGTTAAAAGGGTGTTGGGGGACAGCCCTAGGAGTTTTGAACAACGTTTCAAGTAATTGTCTCTCTACAGAGTGAGGCTGACAAGAGACAGGTTACGGTGGACGAACAGGTAGAGAAAAGTGACGATCCGGGCTCCCTCAGACTGCCACGGAGGGAGAATGGTGTAGGTCCCGAGCCCCCGCGCCCAAGCGGCGCTCATCTACCCCCACCCCCAAATGGAATCCTAGGACTGCTCGGAAGGCTTAACTACTCTCCCAGGGGGCGTGGTGAGGGATGGGCTGGCTCGCTGACCAATCAGAGTCCTGGAAACCCAGAGGGGGCGGGGCTCCTGGAGACCACCTGGCTAGTTCCCCTAGGCTTAGCGGTTCTAGTCCTGTCTTCGGACACAGCAGAGGGATCCGGCGTCCGGAGCAGAGGGACCAGGACTGTGTCTGCGTGTGCCCGAAGAAGAGGGTGACGGCCACCCATGTCTCCCAAAGAAACCCCGGCACACAGACACCCTCGGCCCCTGAGATAGGAGGGTCCTGATCCCCGCAAGGTCCTCGCGAACCCATGGGATCGCAGAGGGTCGCTCCTGTCGCCACAGGAATCCCCTCGCTCTGCCTTTAGAGGCCCGTAAAAGAGACCCCAGCGCCGAGAAACCACGAGTTCCGGGGACGGAGAGGGGGGAAGGGAACTGCACCCTACAAATAGGAAGGGAAAGTTGATTGGCCATAGCGCGCGCCGCGGCGGCCAATCGGAACGCCGGGCTGCCCCCTCCCTTAGCAACGTGGCCCCGGCGTTCCAAAATAGAACGCTCCGGGACGTCAGGGGCGGGGCGGACGAAGGGGGCGCCGCGCGCCGTGCGTGCCCCGCGTCAGACGGAGGATTCCAGCGCGTCAGCCGTTACGCACGGGTCCCCCGTTACGTCTCCGCGCAGGAGGCGGAGGCAGAGCTTCCAAGCAAGGGTTCGAGGCCAGCTTGCCCGCTGGATCGAGGGCAACCCGATGCCGGAGTAGGCGCTCCGATGGAGAAGGAAAAGGGAGGAGGCTACTGGAAGCTTCCCCGGGATTTCCCCCACCTGCCTAACTGCGCTAGCTTCAGGTTGGGGACCTGAGTCGGGAGCAGTCCCGGAGCAAGCTAAAAGTTCTCAGCGCTGCTACCGCATACACGTTGCACGGAACGGAGCATTCTCCCCACCCCCAAAGCTTACCCCTCTGCGTTCCCTCCCTGCGATCCATCACACCACCAATTGCAAACACGTCCCGACTCCGCAGTTTGCCAAGTGCGCGGTGAGCCTATTCCCTCTCAGATCCTGAGTTTTGGTGCGTCTTTATTTGGGGTGGAGGGATTGCTCGCTCCATCCCTGACTTAAAAAAAGATAACACCCATAAAGCAGCACCCCAACCCTCTAGAACTCACCTGGGAGGCGGCGGCGGTGGGTGGACTGCCGAAGGAGTCCACCGAAGACAGATACTGAGACTCGGCGGAGGGTGAGGAGCTGCACCGGGAGCCGGAGTCGTAGTCTCCGGGGAAAGCTTGAAACATTTCCCTGGGCACAGGGGGAGCCCTGTGACCACGCTGAGGTCGCCGGGAAGCCAAGGCTATGGCCGGGTGGAAAAGAAAGGTGCGAGTCCGGGGTGAGCCGAGCGCGTCCCCAAAGCGCGCTGTCCGAGGAAACTCGGGATGGGGGCAGCGTCCCGCTCCAACAATGGCAAAGTTTCTGTGCAATTCCTCCGCGGTGCCCAGGCCCCCACAAGATGCCGCTGTGCCTCCTGAAAGTCCAGGCTCCGTAGGACCCAGGGGCGTGGGGGGGATCGCTCCCCCAGAGGCGGAAAGCGCTGTCTTGCTGTACAGAATCGGCTTCGGGTGCGGTCTCCTCCACGCGTCCAGCGGGTCCCACAGGGGGAGGGGAGTAATAAAGAAGACAAAAAGAGTAAGTCGTTCCTCCAAAAGAAAATGTAGAATTATCTAGAAGAATCCTCCCCAAAACTTTCTCGCCGGAAAAAAAAAAAATAAACTGCACTTCGCAGCCCCCAAGAAGAACCACAACAGTCAAGTCCCCAAGTTCGAGCTCCGCCTGTCCCTGCCGAGGCCGTAGCTCTCAGTCTTATGAATGAACCCCAAAGCCGCCAGCCTGTATTTATATGCCCGGGACCCGCCTCCCTGCTTACGTCACCCTACCCAAGCTCCACAAACTTCCTAAAATCTCCGGCCCTGCTGAACTTAGCCCCTCGCCGTCCGGCAAGAGGTCTGCCCTAGCCTCGTTCTGTCCACCTGCATCACCCTTGCGGCCCTGGGGGTCGTGGGGGCTGCGTTCCAGAGCCCTCGGCGGGAGGGGATCCCGGCCCCGCCTCCCAAGAGTTCCTGTGACGCAATTAGCCATATAAGGAGCTCGGCCGGCGCGGCAGAGTGTTTGTTTGGTATCCTAGCAATTACGTCAGAGGGAATCCCTCGCTCGCTCGCGCGCTCACCCCGCGCGCCTGCGGAACCCGCCCGCGCCTGCGCAGTGCCGCGCCGCCCCGGGAGCTGGTATTAATAGGCTCTGAAACTAGCCTGGGGAAGACCCGGGTAAGGGGGTACTTCGCACCTCTGGCAGCCCCTCCCAGTTCTCCCGGTGGAGCAGCGCCCTCACTCAAGAGGAAGGTCAGATCCCCAGAAAGAGACCCTGGCTAGTGTGGTGTAGTCACGTAGGCGGGGAAACTGAGTCCCGAGCGGAGTGGGAGGGGCTTTGATGCTCCAGGTGAAAGTGGAGGTGGGGGTGGAGTCCCGACGCTCCTGGCAGCTTCGGCCCTGATGGCCCTGATTGTCCCTCTCTGAGCTTCAGGTTCAGTTTTTCCGTCTGGACAAAAGATGTGTGTCTTGGACCCCGCTGGCCCCGCCGTCCGGTGTTGCGGAGGTATGCGGGTTTGGAGCGGGTAGAGAACGAAATTTAGGATGAAGCGTCCCTGCTGCTGGTGTTGGCAACCTCTCCTTCCCGCTTCGTAATCCTACCTTTAGACAGAAAGAATGTGTGTGTGAAGAAGAATTGATAATAATAATAGATGCCGTGTATTTAACTATGACCAAATACCAGCTCCTGTAGTAAGCCTTTCACCACGAGATCTTTAATCCCTAAACCAGCGTTTGAAGGTTAAGGGAGGAAAATCTTCACTTTATAAAAGAGGGAAAAAATACTCGAAGAGGTTAAGTGACTTGCCCAGGATCCCATGGCAAGAGATTCAAACCCAGAATGTTAAACTCCAGAGCTCCTACTCTCTTTCTGATTTCTGAGAACTGCCTAGTTCAGCGAAACTCCCTGAAAAACTTGGGTTTGGGAATTATTTAAATGGTAACGGTGATATTCTGGGGAAGCTTCTAAGCCTTGCGAACCCACCTGCCTGCTCACAGTGTATATATTGTTGTGACCCAGGCTCAGAGAGGTAGAGCTGCTTACCTGAGGCCTCCCAGTCAGGAAACGGGGTTCAAGAGTTTAATTTGGGGTATTTGGGATGCCACAGCCCCCAACTCTTAAGCACCCACTGGGAAGGGTCCCACTTGCTGCTTCACAAATCTCAAGAGATCTGATACTTCCCTCCCAGTGCAGAGCCTAACCCAGCACTGGGCATGGAGGGAGAAGCGCTTTGAGATTGTTGAAGCCCAGAGAGGGGGAGTCCCTGGCTCAGGGTCACACAGCAGGTCTGAGGCAGAGCAGAAGGGGGTGAGCGGACCCTGATTCCCAGCAGAATCTTGCTTCCCTGCTTTGATCGTGGGGAGGGAGGAGGGAGACGTGGAAGGGACACAGGGGGCAGATGGGGAGTGGGGGGAGGTCGAGGTGTCCAGACAAAAGCCCAGCCTCCAGCCTGCCCTTCACCTCTTTCCCCCACGCCCCCTCTGTCTGCTACCAGTCTGGAAGTAGGGACAAGGACTAGGAGATGACACAGCAACCACCAGCAGGCAGTGACTCGGCCCCGGCAGCAGACAGGGAGTGACCCCACGTTCCCTGTCCTATCCAAGCCCCTCATCTCTCCCGCAGAATAAAGGAGACACAGGGGAGACACCCTGGCTGCCCAAAAGTCTTCACACCCCAACACACGTGGCCCATGTGTCCACACAGCCGCTGGCACGTACTCACAGGGTCACGCGGGCATTCAGATACTCACCCCCGACCGGCAACACACATGGCCCTACACGTCGAAACACATACTGTGTGTTTTGCATCCCTTTGCTGTGGATGCACATGGATGCTCTTCACACAATCATAACAAGGGCTAATTCTTCCTGAGCCCCCATATTCATTTCCTTCCTTCTCACAACACTCCTATGAGGTAGGAACCCTCATTCAACCTGCAAGGAAATCAAGGCCCAGAGAGGTGAAGTCTCTTTCCTAGAGTTACACAGCCCATGAGCAGCAAAGCTGGGATAAGAATGCAGCACGTTGGCTTCAGAGCCCGTGCTTCTATTTTATTTTATTTTATTTATTTATTTTTCAGAATATTTTATTTTTTTCAGAATTATTTTATTTTTTTAAAGATTTTATTTATTTATTCATGAGAGACAGAGGAGGAGAGAAAGAGAGGGAGAGAGAGAGAGAGAGAGAGAAGCAGAGGGAGAAGCAGGCTCCCAAGGAGCAGGGAGCCCGATGCGGGACTCGATCCCAGGACCCTGGGATCATGACCTGAGCCGAAGGCAGACGCTTAACCATCTGAGCCACCCAGGTGCCCCAGAATTATTTTATTTTTAAGTACTCTCTACACCTAGAGTGGGGCTCAAACTTACAACCCCGAGATCAAGAGTCACATGCTCCACCTTCTGAGCTGGTCAGGCACGGGGAGTCTGTGCTTTTAATTATTAAATGAGTTATGTACGTCAATATGTTCACATGCAGATGGTCACACTCATGCAGACACCGGGCATTTATGCCCTTGATGCGGACCCACAATCTAGGTCGCCTGGGCTTACATTCAGGTCCCACCACTTAGTCGTTGGGTGACCTTGAGGTAGTGGTGTCTGGAGCTTCCGTTTCCTCACCTGGGAAAGGGGGATAGGAGTCTTGCCCAGCTCATGGGGCTGGTGGGGGATTACGTGAGGTGAATATGAGGAACGCTTCTGGAACATGCCTGGCACATTGTAGGGATTTGTTTTGTTATTAAAACAGAGCCACCCTGACCTTTGCAGATATAGACCCTCCCAGAGATGTCAGCCAGAAGCAGAGATACACAGGGTCACATTATAACTCTCTTGAGCCACGGATACTTTTGTTTTCATTGCCTTCTTCCTCCATAAAGACATCTTTGAAATTATATTTTATGGGGCGCCTGGGTGGCTCAGTCGATTGGGGGGTTTGGCTGTTGATTTCACCTCAGCTCGTGATCTCAGGGTCGTGAGATCAAGTCCTGCATCGGGGCCCTGCACTCGGCAGGGAGTCTGCTTGAGATTCTCTCTCCCTCTCCCTCTGCCCCTCCTTCCCTCTCTCTCTATCAAATAAATAAATAAATCTTTTAGAAAAATAATAAAATAGGATTATTATGACTACATTGGTATAAAGGCAGATAATACTATATATTAGAACATTTTCTTTTACCTAGAAGTTCAGGGTTTTTTTTTCTTCTGATCTTAGGGCCCCTAAGATTATCATAGGCCCTAGTACTGCACCCTCTGTGCCTAAGGGAAAAGTTGGACCTGGTGACCACACACACACACACACACACACACACACACACACACACACACACACAGTCTCACTCAAACACACACACAGATATGCACACCTTGCCCACAGAGCATGGGGTGGGCAAGGCAAGTCAAGTCTTTCTTCATGGGGCTCAACCCCAGGGAGCTTCCGGGAGGAGGAGGACTGGAATGTGGGGGAGAGAGCAAGACCTCCCCCACTCTGGCTTCGCAGGCCTTGGCTCTGCATGGGGAGGGGGCAGGGGGAGCCCTCAGCCTTCTGCCTCCACATGTGGGGGCTGGGGTGACAGTACCAGCTCCCCCTTGCTCAGAGCAGCCTGTAAATAGCCCTGGGGCCAACTCTGCCAAAGGCGGGCCCCAGCATATCCTTCCATCTTTCCTTGGGCAAAAGTCATGTGATCCTGTACCTCAGTTTCCCCATCCACAGAGCAAGAAGGCTGGATGACGGTGGGCGCCGAGAGTCCTTTAAGGCTCTGAAATTTAATAATGAAAAGGAGGAGGAGGAGGAGAGCAAATGCTTAGTAGGCTGTGCTTGGTGCTTTCACGAACGTTACCCCAGTTAATCCTCACAGTGCGCCAGCCCCATAAGGAGGTTGTGTTATTATCCACATTGTACAGATAAGAAACTAAAGGAGGTTAAGCCTTCTTCTTAGTTGTTTGTGTGATCTTGGATCAGCTGGGGAATCTGGTTACAGCACAGATCTGGTGGAGCCTTTGGTATTTCCAGCACACCCCTGGGTGATGCTGGGGCTTCAGCCGCAAGAGAAAGGTCTGTGGGTGTTTCTGCGGCGTGGAGTGGGGTGAGGGGGGGGGTGGGTGCACGTGCAGGTGTGTGCCCTGCTGTTGCAACTGTCACCTCCGTGACTGTAGGCCCAGGCCGATTAGTGACTTGCAGGCTCCTTGGTACCCAGCATGGAATAGTGTTACTGCCTAGCTGGGCCGGCTCCCCACTGAGCAGTCCTGGAGGCCTCCTGGAGGTGGTGTCTGTGACGTTTCGGGGAAGCCAGGTGGTCTGGACTGGGGACTCCTAGCTTGACTTTCCCAATACACTTGCTTTTGGATTTCAAACTCCCCATTCACTGTGGCCCACAAGGTCTGGCATAATCTGGCCTGTGCCAACTCTCCATGTTCTGGAAGCCACAGTCTCCCTCCCCGTCTTCAGGTCTTTGCCTATACTCTGTCCTCTGCCTGGAGCACTCTCCCTGTTGCTATCTTAGCCTATAATCTCCTCTTCCAGGAAGCCCTCCCTGGGGAAGCCCCTCTCCCAGCTCTGCCTCTCTGGGTTTATCACCCTCTGGGGACTGGGGCTCTTTCCCCCACTGGGCTGTACTGTTATTGAGGCCTGGGCTGGGGCTGTCCTGGTCACTGCCATGTTCCCAGCACAGTGCCGGGCCCTCCGTAGGCCCTCAGTAAATATTTGTGGACTAAATGAATCTTCACCATTCACTCATTGGTGCATTCAAACTCTTGACAGATTGTCTCAGACAGAAACATATCTGGGCCTCTCTGTTCCTTTGCCATCATGCTGTTGGAAAGGGGACGATGTTCTAGACCCGTTGACAGGTGGGGAGGCTGCATGTGGGTGTTGGGGCCTGGTTCCCGGTGTCGATGAACAGTCGGCCTCCTTGTCCTTCCTGCCTGTGTCCAAAGGGGAACTGAGCTGAGCTGGTGACCTTGGGTCTTTCCAGGGGTGGGTTGAGGTGGGGTAGGGTAGACACATTTTTCAGGGATGTGAAGAAGGAGGCTTGGTTTACAGAATCCAGACTGTGGAGACAGAAAGACACACACCTTTCACTTTTGTCTGCATGGATACACAGAAGTCAATGCACAATCACACACACCCAGAGCTAAACACACACTGCTGTGTGGACACATCACAGAGGTGCGCATATACCCAACCACACAGATAGGACACACAACTCCACATGCACAAACCGGCAGAGCCAGACAAGACCCCCAGAGCTGCAGACTCACAGAATTTCTTAGATATCCACATTTGTGCTCAGATGCACCCACAGATGCACGGGCCCAAAGAGCCTCTGTGGACTTGCTCAGAGTTGCATAAAAACCTACAGAAGAAGGGCGCCTGGGTGGCTCAGTCATTAAGCGTCTGCCTTCAGCTCAGGTCATGATCCCAGGGTCCTGGGATCGAGCCCCGCATCAGGCTCCCTGCTCAGCGGGAGGCCTGCTTCTCCCTCTCCCACTCCCCCTGCTTGTGTTCCTGCTCTTGCTATCTCTGTCTCTGTCAAATAAATAAATAAAATCTTAAAAATAAAAATAAAAACGCCTTTTCCCCCTAACCAACAGCTCCCCCGCTCACCTTAAAAAAAAAAAAAAACAACAAAAAAAACCCTACAGAACAAGGCACACAGATACACGGAATCACACACCCAGCCTCTGTGACTGTGTCCGCTCTCTCCCACGCGCACTCATACCACTCACACACACAGTTCCACATATGTGGGCCTGCAGACGGAGCTAAGCAGAGGCTACTCTCAGCTGCTGGCTTGTCTCAGGCCCCAGGGCCAGGGGTGCTGTGGACCCCCATCACTGTGGGGGCTCACTTCTCATTCACCCGCAACCCAGACCGCCCCAGTGTGATGGTGTGTCACTGGTTGTAATCACTCCAGGCATGGGGTGGCAGGAGTGTTCCTCAAGGTTGGAGCAAGCCAGGAGAACTTCCTGGTAGAGGTGAGTCTGGACAGCCACCACCAAGTCCTGAAAAGATTTAGATAAGGAGTGAGTCCCTGAAAGTACTCTCTCCCAACCGTGGACATGCAAGACTCAAGAAGGGGAAGCAGGAGGGCGCCTGGGTGGCTCAGTCATTAAGCGTCTGCCTTCGGCTCAGGTCATGATCCCAGGGTCCTGGGATCGAGCCCCACATCGAGCCCCACATCGGGCTCCCTGCTCCGCGGGAAGCCTGCTTCTCCCTCTCCCACTCCCCCTGCTTGTGTTCCTGCTCTCGCTATCTCTCTGTGTCAAATAAATAAAATCTTTAAAAAAAAAAAAAGAAGGGGAAGCAGGAGAGACTGTGGGAAGCTAAGAGGAAGGACCAGACCAAGGTGGTGAGGATGACTGTTTTGGAGAACTTTCCAGCTGGACTTAGGATGAAAATAATGTGAGTGGTATTAATAATAGGGCAGCCGTCATTTAAGAAAACTGACCATGT
The DNA here is from genome assembly GCF_037043125.1 of Eumetopias jubatus. Classification (NCBI taxonomy): domain Eukaryota; kingdom Metazoa; phylum Chordata; class Mammalia; order Carnivora; family Otariidae; genus Eumetopias; species Eumetopias jubatus. The sequence goes on along the minus strand of NW_028274816.1, from coordinate 55,061,859 downwards.
GACAGGGCGCCTGGGTGGCTCAGTTGGTTAAGCGACTGCCTTCAGCTCAGGTCATGATCCTGGAGTCCCAGGATCGAGTACCAGGATCGAGTCCCGCATCAGGCTCCCTGCTCAGCAGGGAGTCTGCTTCTCCCTCTGACCTTCCTCCCTCTCATGCTCTCTCTCTACCATTCTCTCTCTCTCTCAATACATAAAAATCTTAAAGAAAAAAAGAAAACTGACCATGTGACAGGTACTATGTTATACAGAACCACTCCATCTTTTTTTTTTTTAAGAATTTGTTTATTTATTTGACAGAGAGAGACATAGCAAGAGAGGGAACACAAGCAGGGGGAGTGGGGGAGGGAGAAGCAGGCTTCTCGCGGAGCAGGGAGCCCGATGCGGGGTTCGATCCCAGGACCCTGGGATCATGACCTGAGCCAAAGGCAGACGCTTAACAACTGAGCCACCCAGGTGCCCCACTTCTTGTTTTTTAAGTAAACTCCACGCCCAATGTGGGGCTCCACCTCATGACCCCAAGATCCAGAGTCACATGCTCCACTGAACAACCCAGCCAGGCCCCCCTAGAACCGCTATATTTTCTTATTTAACTCTTCCAGTAACACTATAAGGAGGGTACTAACTGTGTGACCCTGGGCAAGTAACTTAACTTCTCTGAGCCTCAATGTCCTCATCTGTAAAGTGGGGAGAACAAGGGCTCCTCCCTCCTAGCGTTGTTTTTAGGAGTAAGTGAGTTTATATGCAAAATGCTTAGAGCAGTGCCTGGCAGAAAGTATGTTCCCCGCAAGTGTAGCTGCCCACGGTGAGAAGTATTATTATCCCCATTCCCCAGATAAGGAAACTAAGGCCCGGAGCTCTTGGGGAACTTGCCCAACTTGCAGGCTTGTGTGGAGTGAGGCGCAGGTGCCAGCCCAGGCAGGGAGGCTCCGCAGTCTGGGGGTGGATGGCGGCAGGGCCTCCCCACCTGGGGTTCGAGTGTGCGTGCCTGCAGGTGTGGGTGTGTGTGTGCGCGCGTGTGAGCGTGCTTGCGTGAGCGCATTGTATGGCGAGTCCATTGTTCCCCGACCCCGTGGTTCTTTGCGCAATCAGCCTGGCCCACCCCACCCCAGCAGGTCACCGAGGCGCTGCCCACAAGCCACAGCCTCCAGGTCACACCCACACGGGCTTCCTCCTCCAGCTCCGGGGCCTCCCCGCTGCTCTCCGCCCCACGCTCTCCCTCCTGCACCTCGAGGACGCCTGCGGCCCCAGTGGTCTCTGCCGGTAGCCGCCCTGTCCCTGACTCAGGCCCCGTGCCCCCTCACTGAACCCCAGGCGGCCTGCCGGCCCCCGCCGCCAGACGGCCACGCGGGGGTGTCTCGTGGGGGGGGGGTCACAGCGGGCCACGTGCCCGCGCCCGCGGAGGCTGAATTCCGCCTGTGATTCAGTCCGCTTGTCTGGGCTGCCGGGGGTGCCCTGGCTGGGTGATGTCAGCGGCCAGGTATGCGGCCCCGGGGTTTCTCTGAGGTGACTCAGGCGCCGGAGCTATCCTTTCCCTCCTGCAGTAGACACTCTGGGCAGCTGTCCAGGGCGGGCAGCGGGCCGGCCGCTTTGACACTCCCTACCCGGCCCCTTCCACGCCCTCCCTCCGCAGCCCTGAGCTGTGGGAACAGCGGGGTGGGGGGGGGGTAGGCATTTGGCAGGGCCTGGAGGCTCAGGGCCCAGCACCAGCCCTGCCAGCCCACCAGGCCTTCCCCACCTCCCCGCAAGACCCAGACTCACAGGTTGTTGTGGGATGAAATTCACTCACTCATGTATTCATTCAATCAGCCGTTCAAATATCTACTCAGTGAGTCCCCTGTGTCAGGCACTGTAGACACGGGGGACAGAGCTGGGAACAAGACAGAAAGAAATCCATCATGAAGCCCCTTAGCGGGGTCTACACCCTGTACCTTAGGATCATTGCTAGTGTTACCCGCCCCCCCCCCAAAATTCCATTCCACGAGCCTGCAAGACTCAGGCTGGTTTCTCCTCCTCCAGGCAGCTCTCTAGACAGTTCCAGCTTCTTTTAATCCTTAGCCCCTAACAGTCCTTGGAAGAAGTCCTTTCTGGAATCTGACGGTCCACCAGGCTGCCTCAGCAGATGCTCTTTCTTCTCTTCAACTGTCTGCATGCCCGGTCCCCTTGAAGGATCTGTGCCTGTACCCCTCCCACCCCCAAACTCCACCCCTCCTCAGCCTTCCCCAGAACCTGAGCTTGGCAGCGATGATGTGATCGGGCCTTGTAGACCCCCACTGCTCACTGCATACCTACACCAGAGCACAGACTTACGGACAGTTTCATTTGGCCACAGTGACTTCTGGAAGAGGTCTGTCATCATGCCCATTTTATAGGAAGGAAACTGAGACTGAGAAGTATTTTGGTACCCACTATCTCAGGACCACACAGCCAACACCTGAGTCTGTAACTTGAATTCTGGACGCGTGCATCCAGGGCCACGCAAAGAAGTAGTAATACTGCTGACAATCAAAAAGTGATATTTTGGCGGGCGCCTGGGTGGCTCAGTTGGTTAAGCGACTGCCTTCAGCTCAGGTCATGATCCTGGAGTCCTAGGATCGAGTCCCGCATCGGGCTTCCTGCTCAGCAGGGAGTCTGCTTCTCCCTCTGACCCTCTTCCCTCTCGTGCTCTCTATCTCTCATTCTCTCTCTCTAATAAATAAATATAATCTTTAAAAAAAGTGATATTTTGGGGTGCCTGGGTGGCTCAGCGGGTTGAGCGACTGCCTTCGGCTCAGGTCATGATCCTGGAGTCCTGGGATCGAGTCCCGCATCAGGCTCCCTGCTGAGCAGGGAGTCTGCTTCTCCCTCTGACCCTCTTCCCTCTCGTGCTCTCTATCTCTCATTCTCTCTCTCTCAAATAGATAAATAGAATCTTTAAAAAAAAGTGATATTTTGGTAAATGTTTATTTTGTGCCCGGCACTTTCTAAATGTTCTCTAGATGAACTCATTCACTCTCTATAACAGTCCCATGAGTGGGCCGATTATTATCCCCATTTGATGGATGAGAAAACTGAGGTACGTAGAGGTCCTAATGCTAAAACAGAGAGAACCACGCAGTTAAAGTCCACAAATATTAATGGAGGCCCTCCTATGCCTCCTATGTCACGCAGTGTGGTGGGTGCTGAAAATTAGAGCTGCTTGGCCAGATGCAGTGCCCCCTCCTGTGATCCGAACCACACACAGGAGACCACCACCCAGAAGCACAGAACCACCCACACAGTTACACCAATGTGTGCACTTGACATGAACACACATGAATCATTGATTCATTTACTCAATGAATAATTACTGAGTACCTACTGTGTGCAAGGCAGTGCTGGGGACCCAGCAGTGACCACAACAGCTCTGGGCCCTGCCTTCATGGGGCACGCAGTCCAGTGGGGGAGACAGACTGTAGATAAACAAATGTATCACTAGAAATTATAAATGCTGTAGAGAGAACTCTAGAGATAATCTCACAAAAACAGGGACCTGCATATAGTTATATGCAGATGACATATACGAGACCCAGAACCACACACACACAAGGAACCGGAAATGCAAACCAGAGGCAAAACCATAAATATGCACAGGTACTTACACACTTACTGTTTCACATATGACCACATGCAGAGACACAACTACACACACACATCCAGATACACAAATGCAAGCTGGGGAAACTCTCAGTCCGGTAGTTAGCTGCTGAACACACAGAGGAAGCCCTCATGATCGTACTTTCACACAGGAAATACCCGACGTACACATTGTCACTGGCCGAGTCATGCACCTCCAGTCACATCCATTCACATTGTCACACACCCAATTTCTTCTCTCTGCTTGGAGATTCGCCCCAGCCCTGGTCACATGAAGCTACTGGATGGGGGGTGTTGGGGGGGGTGAGTTGGGAATGAGTTATTAAACCCTCCCAGTTGTGGACAGCATCGTGGACACAGGATGGAAGGACCGCGGGGCTGCCTGAAGAAAGAGGGTCAAGAAGGACAGGCAAGAGAACAGAACCCGAGGGGAGCGGGGAAAGGAACGGGAGGGAGCTCTCGGGCTGTGGCTCCAACTGTGTGTGCGAGTACAGGTTTGTCTCTACCGGTTGGGACCTCCATAACAACACTGCACCCAGAAACCCGGGAGCCTGAGGCAAAAGTCTGTGTCTATTTTGGTTGTTATTGTTTGGGGGAATATGAGACAGCCACGGCGCGGGAGACGCTGGACAAACAGACATGCCGGGGAGGAGGGTCCCAGACGAACAGATACCCGAGCGGAGGCGGTCCCGGGTCAGACAGGAGGAGCGGGCGACAAGCAGACGGCGGCTGTCTAAAGGGAAACCGGCAATTTGGGGACCCGGTTCTCCCCCGCTTCCATCACCGCAGCCGCCCCCCCACTCCAAGGGCTCCCGGTCGGCCCGTCTGTCCGCCCGGGCCGGTCCTGGTTGCGCCCTGTACCGCCGCGCAGCCCGGCCGGGACAAACAGCCTTCACGTTGCTAAGCGACGGCGTTCCACAGCCCGTCGCGTCACCGCGTCTGCGCGGGCGGGGGGGAGGGGCGCGCGGAGACGGCGGCCGCGTCGTTTGTTGACGTTGCCTGGCAACCACGTTGGTGCTGCTGGGCAACGCCGGCCGACTGTTCTCTCTCTTAAAGGGGCAGGAACATTTTACAGGCGCGGAGTCGGCAGCGAGGCTGAGGCGGTGAAAGGAGAGGAGAGGGTCCCTCCCCGGGCGTCGGGGAGGTGGGGAGGTGGAGGGGATTGGAGGCCGGGTTAGGTCCTCCCGAGCAGAGAAAGAATACGAGGCCGGAGCTCTGAACTAAAGTATTTGAGATGTTAGTGTTAGATGTTGGACTGCACGTGTGCATAGGCGCACTGTGGGCACGTCCCTGGGGAACGGGTGGCCGTGATAACCGGTCAGACAGACCTGGGTTCAAATACCTGCTCTGTGACCTTGGCCTGTGACTTTCTTTCTCTGAGGCTCTTTCCTTCCTGAAATGGAGGTGATAACATCACTCACCTCCAGAACTGAGACTCTGAAGTCCTGTTAAGCACTTAGTACGTAGTAAGGGCTCCGTACATAACGGGTACAATTATGTTATTTAATAACTGGGTTCTGGAATAAATGAGATGGCGTTTGTAAAGTACTAACTGCATCACAGTGCATTCAATACATGGGGGGTGGGAGGCGTTGTCTTATTACTAGTGTTTGTATTTCTCCTTCTCTGGAAAGAACATCGGGGGGCATTAACAGTCATTGTCTTTCTCAGTGCCTTGGGGTGCAAAGACTATGGAATCAGGCAGATATGGTTGGAATTCCTGTCCTGCTGGATCCTGTCTGTGTGACCCAGGAGCAAGTGCCTTGCCCTCCTCTGGCCCTCTGCTTCCTCCTCAGTGAAACGCATGATCGCTCACATCTCACAGAGTCACTTCCAGATAATGGTCTTGGGTGAGGGGGTCCCCTCTTGTTGGGTGTGTCGGGTCAGTGCCCCATGTCTGCAGCATGACTCACAGGGCTATGTTATGTAAAGCTCCTAGATTCTGCACAGAGGGCAGGTTATATAAATGCATTTAACGTGCATCCTACATACCGGGCCTGGGGAGGAGACCTGGCTTAGTAAGCTTGCAATTGCCAAACCATGGCCCAGGCTGCTTCCAGGAAGTAGGGCCTATAAAATGTGGGCCATGTGTATACTGTCTCATTGAAACGAAAATGTTCCCCTCTTGGGGTATCTCTAGCCCCCTAAATGGCTCTTAGACCCTGCCTCTTCATTTGTGTCTCTCTCTGCGTCTTTCTGACCCCTATCTCTGTGTCTCTGTCTCACTATCCATGTGCATCTCTGTCACTGTCTCTGCCCCCACCCCCCAAGTCCCTTTCTGGGTCTCTACCTACCCCTGGTACTTCCCTTTTTTCCTGAGTCTGTATTCATTTCTGGGTCTCTCTCTCTGTCTGATTCTTTTTTATTATTATTATTATTTAACTCCCAAACTTGTTCCCAAAGGGATTCCACCAATTCCAGACAGCACGGAGCCCCTCACAGCGAACTGCTGTGTGACGTTGGGATGGGGCTTCTGTTCTCTGAACCTTTGCTATTTCCTGGGTGCAAAATTAGGTGGAGTAACTAACTCAGGCCAACAGAGGTCCTAGTCACCTAGGGAGATTTTTAAAGGTGGTTTTCTCCAGTCCCACACCCAGAAGCTGTGGGTCAGAGTCTCAGAGAAAGAGGCAGCAGGGATTATAACCTGTGAGATCCTCCCTGGATGCTTCTGATCAGCTGGGCAGAACTGCTGACCCAGGGCCTCCGACATATCTGTCCCGGCGCCAGGTTCTGATGCCACATAATAGGTGAGGAGACATGTGGCCAGGGACAAGAGTGATTTCCACTGCAGGTAGAGGGTCCTAAGTGTGGAGATTCGAATGACAAAGACAGAGTAGGGGTGAGGGTGGGGTCAGAGAGAGACCGAGACAGCAAGACAGAGACTGAGAGAGATTGAGACAGGACAGAGTCGAAAGGAGAGGAAGAAAAATAGGGGAGCATAAAGAGGTAGAAAGGGACAGAAATTCCATGTTTTCGGCACACTGCCCGGAAACGCACCTCCAGTGTGGAGGGCCACGTCGCTGTCTGCGTGCGAGTGTGGGACCATTGAGCAGGTTGCTGCAGGCAGCGCTGGGGTGTGCCAGGACCAGTGCTGGGATTAAGTGTGGGAGGCAGATGCCGGGCTGGGAGGTTCTGGGTGGACCCTCTCTGCGTGTACCTGCCTGCCTCCAAGCAAGTGTCCCGGGCCAGCATGGGTGACTGGCTGACAACCTGAACACCCCTCAGGTAGCATTCCCCCATTGGGTCACCCCTCTCAAGCCCACCCGGTATGGCCAAGGAGGATCTTGCTCCAGGGGTCCTGGAGCAAGATCTCTAACCATGGAGGCGTTAGAGTGTAGCTCCAGGCACTGAGGGTGTTGTGAATTTGACAACAGTACCATCTGTGGAGCCTGACCGAGCTGTGAGTCCTGAGGCAAGCTGAGTGATTTCTCTGGGGCTCAGCTTCTGCATCTGTGAAACAGGGGTGATACTGACTTCTACAGACATGATGTGAGCACCAGCTAACATAATGGTAATGACTGCCATCTACTGAGGGCTTGCCATGATCCTGCTTGTCAGCAAATTCTGCAGCTCCGAGTTCAAACACCTCCAGAATCAGCTCCCTGCGACCCCGAGTCCAAGTCACCATCGCCTCTTACCTGGACCATCACCCGGGGCTCCTCGCCCATCTCCCTGCCTCTCCCCTTGCCTCCCAAAGTCTATTCCCCACATACAGACCCAGGGATGCTCTTCAAATCAAAGTCAGTTCATGCCCCTCTTTTTGTTCAAAACCCTCCCATGGCTCCTGACTCAGGCAGAGTAAAAGTCAAAGGCCTCACTATGGCCCATAAAGCCCTGCACAATCTGACCTTACTCCTTCTCCCTTGTCTCTGCCACTCCCCTCCCCTTGTTCTCTCTTCTCCAGCCACACACCGGCCTCCCTGTTCCTCCAACTGGCCAGACACGTTCCCACCTACCGGCCTTTGCACTTGCTGCTCCCATGACTGCCATCATCTTAGCCGGATGCCTACATGGCATCCCCCTCACCAGCCTCTGGTCTTTGCTCAGACATCACCTTCTCCTGTAGGCCTTCCCTGACTACCCTGTTTAAAATGGCAAATCCAACCCTCCCTTTCTCCCCACTTCCCCAGCACTCAGTACTTTCCAGTGCGCTGTATACTTTGCTTATTTATGCTTACGTACTGTTCACCACCTCCCTCCCCACCCCTAAAGCAAGAGCTCCCCGGAGGGAGGGAAGACGGAGATCTTTGTCTCCTTCACTGTGGTAGACCTAGCGCTTACAACTGCGCCCGGCACATAATAGGTGCTGGATACAGAGCTGTTGCATGAATGAATGATGGATGGTATGAGCCAGAACCGTGCTACGAGCTCTAAATCGGTGAATTAACTGAGCATCACCACATATGCCAAGTGCTACCCATTTTACAGACGTGGAAACTAAGAATCGGAGAGGGCAAATCCCTGTGACAAAAGTGCACAGGCCTGAGGTCAGAGGTAGATTATCCTGCCTTCAGAGGCGTCCCTGCGGGCGTGGGGCTGGCTGTGTTCATCTCGCTATCTCTGTGTTTATTGGCGGGGGGGGGGGGGGCGTCCTTGCTCGCTGTGTCTCGTGGTCTCTCTTCATCACCGCGTCCCGGACCACTCCCCGTGGCTTCGGCCTCCACGAATTTCTTCTCGGTCGGGGGCCCCCAAATCTCCAGGTCCGCGTTGCTGGCTGTCTCCGGGTCTCCGCGCCCTACAGACCTCTGGGGGCGAGGGCCCCGGGCTCCAGTCCGGGCCCTGCCGCCTCGCCGCCACCCGGCCCCGGCGCGGCCGAGCTAGCTCGCTCGGGCAGCCCCGGGACGGGCGGGGCCTGTTGCCCGGAGACCAGTGTTTTGCCGCCGCAAACTGGGTCTCTGGGCCACCGCGGGGGGGCGGCCTGGGAACCCGCGCCGGGCGTGGGAGCGGGCCGGGGAGGGGCGCGGGCGGGCCGGGCCTGGGGGCGGGGAGCGGCCGGGAGGGAGGGGCGGCTCTCGGGAGGGAGGGGGTTGGGGGGACGCTACTGGGGTCGATGAGGTTGGGATATCCGGGCAGTTTCGAGAAGAGGGGACTGCTGGCTGAGATTAGGGACGAAAAAGAGGATTAGGGGCCAGTTTGAGGGTGGTGGAGGGGGGGTTTGGGGAAGATTGAGATCATGGGGCAAGCTTGGGGGGGGCAAGGGAGGAGATTGGGAGGGCGGGGTAGGAAGGTGGAGGAGGAGTTTGAGGGAGCCGGAAGAGGAGCCCCGGGATGGGTGAATGAAGGCAGGCATGGGAATCTGGAAGTTTCGAGAATCACAGTGGTCGAGTGAGGGCCGGGAGCTGGGGGGGAAGGCGGAGTGCAGAGGACAGATATTTGGTGGGTCGCGCAAAAAGCTGAGTTATAGGGGTACAAGACTTGAGGGTAGAGAGTTTGGGGGGAGTTAAGCATCCCCGAGGAGAAGGAGGCCGGAAACAAGGGTGAATCAGAGGAGGGGGCACCTCTGCCACTTCGGTCTCCTGGCGGGAGGGGCACTCTCCGCCCATTGTCCCCGGACCAGTCAGGACGTCCGGCGACATCCCTGGGGACGCGACGTCGGGTTGTGCAACACCGCCAGGCCCGGGGGGAGGAGCCGGAGTCGACTCCCGGTTCCTCTCCACGCCCGATCCCAACGGAGGGACAAGGGTCGGGATCCCCTAGCGGCTTGTGACATCACAAGTGGGTGGAGTCCACCAGAAGCTAGAGCTCGTTTTCTGGGTCATCCCTCTGCCCCGCTGGAGAAGCAAGGTCTGCGATCCGAGACCCGTGGTGGGGAGGGGTATCGGTACAGACGCCTTTGGCTGAGCGGCCCTGATGGCCACAGCTTTTGGCAAGAGGGCAAATTGAGTCCCGGACCTCTTTAATAAAGATGTATTGAGAGGGCAGTGTCCCAGTTACTGTCCTAAATGACAGGGACACAGCAGTGAACAAAACATTAGTCCCCGATCCCAGCAGCCTTGGGCTGACCCGTGATTCTGGGCCCAGACCAATTCCACCCCAGCCCCACCTCCCTGAAGACTGACGTCCCTCACGAGACACAGCCCAAAAAGAGGTTATGCTCACATCCAACCTCTGGGCGACCCTTCCCTAGTGCAAGGGGCAGAACACATCTCTCAGCTCCTGAGTCCCTGGTCTTTGCATGACTGCCTCCCGGCCGCCCCCACCCCATGGCCTGTCACTTCCTCCCATCCTCATCCCCCCCACTGGGTATGACTAGAGATGCCGGTTGTAACAGGCAGTTGGCGAATCACTCAGACGTCACATCAGCCCGCTGTGCTATCACTGTGTCCCTGCAATGTCATCAGGCAGCTCCAGTGTCCTATAAGCACCTCTGGGGTCCTGTGGGCCCGAGGAGGGGGTGCGGCCCTGCTGTCAGTGGTAACTCAGCTGCCTCCCCCCAAGGAAGTGATTTCATTCCATCCAAACTCTTCATCAGAAGGCTCTGGAAGCCACCTTTCTGGCTACTCTCACTCCTCCTCCAGGCAGCCTTCCTTGAACTCTCTCCCCTCCCCCTTCCCCCTTATCGTTTCTGTTCCCAGGGTGCTCTAGACTCTGGCCTTATGGACCTTTCCTCTCTGACCTCACCAGTTCCCATGCCTTCAATTTTGAAAAGCTGTCAGAGCCAGGCAGGTGAAGGGACTTCCATGCACCTCTCCAGGCCTCAGTTTTCACTTCTCTAAGATGGGCACAGCACTGGTGCCTGGCCCACACACTGAGTGGTGATTTGAGCAAGGGCATTCCTGGGCCGGGTTTAACACAGGCCAGGAAGGACATGGTGAGAGCTCTTTGAATCCTATTCGCCAATATACCCAAGAAATAGCTAACAGTGAGAAGTGGGGATCAGAGGGAGGCGGGAAATGTACTTTTTGTTTCTTTCTTCTTCTTTTTTTTTTAGGGAAATGTACTTTTTCAAGGTATGACCTTGATTTTGCCAATATAGTTTCCAAAAATTAAAAAAAAACCCTCATTATTTAAAATTTACCATCTCTGGACTGACTTTGGAACTTATCTGGGTATCCTCCACCCACACCTGCTCCTTCCTCCTCCTAGGCCTCATCTCTTGGGAGACCCCACCATCCATCCTGACACCTGGGCAGGGACCTGGGCCTCCTCCCAGGGGTTCCCATCCCTCCACAGTCTCTTGGCCACCAAGTCTGGTCCTTCCTGCCTCCTGTCTCTCATATCTGCTCTGACCTCCGCCTCCCCTCCCCAGCCTACCTCCACAAGGCTGGAAAGATCTGACTAAAGCATAAATCTGTCCTTGTCTCTCTCCTGCACAGAACCTGCCATGACTCCCCAGTGCCCTTGGGGGAGTAGTCCAGGCTCCTCAGCATGGCCTACAGGACCCAGTTCAGTCTGGTCCTTGCAGACTTTTCCAGCCTCTTAATTCCTTCATCCCAAATACATGATCCTTCATGCCTTAAAGACCTTCCAGTTCAATCCCTTTGCCTGGTGGTGACGTCCCCCAGCCATCCAGACAACAAAATGAGTGGGCACCTGGCTGAAGCTTGGGGGTCCTCTAGGGACAGGGACCTTACCACCACTTGAGACCTTCCATCCACAGCCAAGAAGTTCTGCCTGAACCAACATCTGTCTACTACACCCTGCTTCCCAGGGCCACAGAGGACAGGCAGTCCCTCTGTCCTGTGATGCTTCAGAGACTAGAAGATGTCGGTATTGCCTTTGAACCTTTGGAAAACGCGGTGTTAAGATTCCTTGAGGCTGATTCTTGGACTAAGCACTGAGAGTCGCAGGATATCAGAATAGGAAGGTGCCTCAGAGGATCCAAGTGCAAAGCGGACACCTGGGCCCAGAGGAAGCAGGGTTCTGGCTGTTCCACTGCCTGTCCCCAGGCCTGGAGCTGTTGTGTTCGATCACTGACTTGCAAAGGAGGAAAGAACTGTAGTGGATTTAGGAGTGGGAACAAAACAGTGAGTGCTGGGCTGTGCCCTGACTCTGACGACCCAGAGACCCCAATTTTAGTGACGGAAGACCCTCGTCTTGGACCCAGCCTGAATCCTAACGCTGGGCATCGGGTGAGGAAACTGACACAGACCCAGACCTAAACCTACCGGGTCCACTGTAGAAACAAACCCAGAAGTCAAAGAGCCTCCCCCACAACACTCAGCTAGTCTGATTTCCTGTGATCTCCCCATCTCCCCCGCAACCCACCCCTGCCCGTCAGAAGTTGGGCTGAGAACTGGGATGGGGAGGGGGGCAGAGGCAGATTCAGAAAGGCAACCGATCGGTGCTGTGGCTGAGGGAGAATAGGGCCAGGGCTCCGGGACGGGCAGGCTGAGGGCTGGGGATGAATACCCGTTGGGGACACGGTCGCGGGGCAGCGCTGGGACTGAAGATTGGGAGAGGGAAGGGGAGGGGAGGGCCCGTGGTCAGGGATGAGGGATGCAGGGGAAGCTGAGGGTGGACGGGGAGAGGAGATGGGCAATGCGGGGGGTGGGGTGGGGAGGGTGAAGCCAGGCTGGGTACAGGCTGGGGGCAGCGCGGCGGCCAGGGCCGGGCGGGGGGGGGGGGGTGCCTACCGGCCGGGACTGCGCGGCGACGCCCCGCGGAGCCCGGCACCATCCTCCGCCCCCCGCTGCCTCCCCTTCCGCTCCCCGGAAGCGCTGAGTCGTCCTGCCTTATCTGGGGGCCGCTATTTCGGGCTCGGCTCGGAGCGCGGAGACTATTTTTAGCGGCGCTCGGGTAAAAATGGACTCGGCGCCGCGCGGGTTCCCGAGGCCGTGCGCGCCCCCTCGCGAGAACTGGGGGCCGGGGGCGCGCGCCTGAGTCACCTCCCTCCCGCCCGCCCCCCTGCGCGGCGAGGAGCCCGGCCCGCCGGCTCCGGACGCCTCGCATCCGCTCGAGCCTCCCGGGTTCCGCTCGCCGGGGCTCAGAACATTCCAGGAACGTCGGGACGCGTCCACCGGGGCTCGGGCGGCCGCGGGCGGGCTTTGGGCAGAGACGCCGCGCCCCCTGGCGGCCCCCGCGGGGATCGCAGGCAGGAGCCGAGCCAGGGGTCCATCCGCCCGCGGACCCATTTTATTAATGAGGAAACTGAGGCTGGAGAGGACCCGGGTTGGGGCCTTGCAGCATGAATTGCGAGGTACGATCCCTCTGCTTCAGCCTGGATACCTCTCTTAATGGGGAACTCACTACCTCTCAGAAGTGGTATTTATCTCGTTATTCAACGGATGTTTATCAAGGGTGGGCCGTGTGCCAGGCACTGTGGCGGGTGACCTGGACAGAGCAGTGAACAAGACAGACAGGGCATTCCTGCCCTCGTGAGGCTAATGTTCTAATGGGGAGACAGAAAGTAAATAAGATGTTTTCAGATTGTAATAAGTGCTATAAGGGATGTAATGGGATGATATACAGATACATTTTTTCTTTTTTTAAAGATTTATTTTTTGACAGAGAGAGACACAGCGAGAGAGGGAACACAAGCGGAGGGAGTGGGAGAGGGAGAAGCAGGCTTCCCGCCGAGCAGGGAGCCCGATGCGGGGCTCGATGCGGGGCTCGATGCGGGGCTCGATGCGGGGCTCGATCCTAAGACCCTCGGATCATGACCCGAGCCGAAGGCAGACGCTTAACGACTGAGCCACCCAGGCGCCCCTAATGGGATGATATATTAAAATAAAGGGGGATGGGGCAGCTGGCTGGCTCAGTCGGTGGTAGGGCATGCGACTCTTGACCTCAGAGTGGTGAGTTTGAGCCCCACACTGGGTATAGAGATTACCTGAATGAATGAATGAATGAATGAATGAAAGGATATTTTGGCAAGAGTAGTCAGGCAAGGCCTTTTTCCGAGGAGGTGATGTGGCTGCAACCTGATGAGAAGGGGCATCTAAAATGACCTTGTGTTTTGTTTTATTTTTTTTAAAGATTTTATTTATTTATTTATTTATTTGTCAGAGGTAGAGAATACAAGCAGGGGGAGTGGCAGGCAGAGGGAGAAGTAGGCTCCCCTCTGAACAAAAAGCTCCATTCAGGACTTGATCCCAGAACTCTGGGATCATGACCCCACCCAAAGGCAGGCGCTTAACCAGCTGAGCCACCCAGGTGCCCCGACCTTGTGTTTTAATTCAACCCCCTCATCCCATTTCACAGATCTGGAAGCAGAAGCCTGGAGAGAGGGCATCTGGGTGGCTTAGTCAGTTAAGCGGCTGCCTTCAGTTCAGGTCATAATCTCTGGGTCCTGGGATCGAGCCCCAAATGGTGATTCCTGCTCAGCAGGGAGTCTGCTTCTCTTTCGCTCTCCCTCTGCCCTTCCCCACTGCTCGTTCTCTCTCTTTCTCTCAAATAAATAAATAAAAATCTTTATTTAAAAAGAAAACAGCCTGGAGAGAAACCAGTTGGGCACTGAGCTTGCAGAATGTCGACTGCATGATCTTCCAGTGTATGATTGTTTAACTTTAGGTCTCATCCAGTGCCTGGGAGCTTATTACCTCCCAGCATATAGGTATCATCCATCCTCAGTGGTGGTAATATTGATTACTGTTTTAAAAATTATAGCTGTAGGAGTGCCTGGCTGGCTCCCATGAGTGTGGGACTCTTTTTTTTTTTTTTAAGATTTTATTTATTTATTTGAGAGAGAATGAGAGATAGAGGAGAGGGTCAGAGGGAGAAGTAGACTCCCCGCTGAGCCAGGAGTCCGATGCAGGACTCGATCCCGGGACTCTGGGATCATGACCTGAGCTGAAGGCAGTCGCTCAACCAACTGAGCCACCCAGGCGCCCCTGAGTGTGTGCCTCTTGATCTCAGGCTGTAAGTTCAGCCTCACGTTGGGTGTAGAGATTACTTAAAATCTTAGAAAAAAAAAATAGGTGCTATTTATTCAGCACCTAGCCTATTCTTCACAGAAAGGTCTGCTAAATACCTCACCTGCATTGTTTCACTGAATCTTCTCTCTAGACCTAAGAGATAAGGTACTATTCCCATGCTCTATTAACAGGTGAGGAAGCTGTTTCCCCACCTCCCATTTCTGCCAGCCACATGGATATCTGCAGCTTTGCCAGCCTTCTGCCTTCTGTTTGTCCTTTGGGAAACCACCCCTTTCTAAATTTCAGTGCACCTGTTTATCTCACCCCACTCTCCCTTTCTGGGGAAGGGAACATGATCCAGGTCCAGCCAATCAGAGCATTCCAGTTCTTCTGGCTTCTGATCACAGTGCTTGTTTCAAGGGTAAACATGTGGTCCAACCCAGTTTGTGAGTGATGGAACCATTGGGCAGGAGACCTTTCTTCCCTTTGGGGTCACTAAGAGGGTGGGATGTGAGCGCTAAGCTGCTGGGGCCACGTTTGCTACTTCAAGGAAAGTCCTCCAGAGGAAAAAAAAATCAGAGAAATATGGAACCCTGAGATTGGACAGTGACTTCATATCATATTTGAGCTCCTGGATCAAGCTATGACTGAAGCGGGTGTGACCCCTTGGCCTTTTTTTTTTCCTTTTATAATGTGAGACAATACATTTCCCTAAACATGTTTGCTCTTGAAGCTGAGAGACTTCTGATTAATTCACTTTCCCTCTCCAAGCCCTCTCCAGAAACTGGTCCTGATGCTTCCACTGTCCCTAGTCCTTGGAAATAGATCTCTGTATTTCCTGGAGCCCGCATTCATCACCCCCCACCCCCAGTGGAGGCATGGACTGCTTGTGTGAGTCTGGGCACTTCCGCTGATCGGGCACTCCTGTGGGCTCTGGATCTGCCCATCTCCATGTCCCCAGGTGTAGACCAACATGAGAACCTGGGGCCTGAGGCTGCTCTCCTGGGCCGGGCCACTTCCCACAGTCCTGGCTGGGCGATGTGAGGTTACCCTGCTGCACCCTCCACCTTCTCCCACTGTCAGGATTTCAGCCCTGTCTGAGCTCTGACAGCCGCTCTCAGCTCTGCCATCTCTTCTGCACTCTAGACCCAAGTGTCTGGCAGCTCTTGGATGCCTCCTCTTGGATGTCCCACAGGATTTCACCCTGACCTCTGCAGCTCCCTTCCTGTGCCTCCTCCTCCAGGGTCCCCAGCTCAGGCATAGGCCCACCACTGACCCTGTCTCCTGGACCACAGGCCTGGCCTCATGCTGGATGCCTTCTTTCTATTTCCCCCCATAGCTTGTCCCTCCTCGTCATTCTATCTTTTATTATTATTTTTAAAAAATATTTATTTATTTGAGAGAGACAGAGAGTGAGAGAGAGCACGAGCAGGAAGGAAGGGCAGAAGCAGACTCCCCACTGAGCAGGGAGCCTGATGCGGGGCTCAATCCCGGGACCCTGGGATCATGACCCCAGCCGAAGGCAGACATTAACCAACTGAGCCACCCAGGTGCACCCCCCCCCGCCCCCACACATTCTACCTCATGGAGTTCCCCCAATAACCCTCAGGGCCAGAAACAAACATTCCCACTTTCTGAATGAAGGAACTGAGCCCCAGTGAGGACAAGTGACTTACCAAAGGAATCACAGCCAGGGAAGGGACAGAGTCAGGACGTGAATTCTCGACCTTGAGGCAGCCTGACTTGTCTAGTTATGTTGAGTATTTATCTCAGCTTTGTAAGAGTTATTTTGTAGCCTTCTCAGTAGAGGCACACACTTAGGTAATTTATGAATAAAAAATAAACTCTATATACAGAGTGGCCAGAAAATCCTCTCAATCTGGGCCTGATGGCAGCAAGGATTTCAGAACATCCTTTAGAGGCCACGTTTTGACACGAGTGTCAGTCACTCCACTTGAAGGTGCTTCTGGCATGGATTATTCTAGCAGATAACAAGAAATCCCAAGGTTCAGTGGCCCCAGATGGAGAACGTGCTGAGAGCAAATTCCATGGACCAGAGCTGCCTGTGAAAAATACGACACAAGCTGCGTGTTTAAGTTTGAATGTTCTAGTAGACACCCTAAAAAAAAGTAAAAAGAAACAGGTGAAAATAATTCTGTTTGTGTATATTATTTAACCAGATATATGCAAAACATTATATCAACGTGTACTTAATATCCACAATTTTTAAGTTTATTTTTTTTAATAGTCTCCACACCCAACATGGGGCTCGAACTCACAACCCCAAGATCAAGAGTCATATGTCCTTCGGAATGAGCCAGCCAGGTGCCCCTTAATATCAGCAATTTTTAATGAGATATTTTACATGTTTTTGGTTGTGCTAAGTGTTCAAACTCCAGTGTGGATTTCGTAATCATGGCGCATCTTGTTCTGGACCAGCCAAGTTTCAAGCATTCAAGAATGCTCCCTTCAGCCAGTGGCTGCCATATCTGACAATGTAGCTGGACAATTGGCTAACCATGGATCTAGGAGTGTGGCTTCCTCAAAGTCCAGATTTTTTTAAAGGGGACGCCTGGTGGCTCAGTCGTTAAGTGTCTGCCTTTGGCTCAGGTCATGATCCCAGTGTCCTGGGTTCGAGGCCCACATCGGGCTCATTGCTCGGCCAGGAGCCTGCTTCTCCCTCTCCCACTCCCCCTGCTTGTGTTCCCTCTCTCACTGTGTCTCTCTCTCAAATAAATAATCTTTTTATTTATTTATTTGACAGAGAGAGAGAGGGAGGGGAGAGGGAGAGGGAGAGGGAGAAGCAGAAGCAGACTCCCCACTGAGCAGGGAGCCCAACGCACAGGGCTCGATCCCAGGACCCTGAGATCATGACCTGAGCCAAAGGCAGATGCTTAACCATCTGAACCACCCAGGTGCCCCTAAAGATTTATTTATTTATTTCAGAGAGAGGGAGAGGGAGCAGGGGGAGGGCCAGAGGGAGAGAGAAAATCTCAAGCCGACTTTGTGTTGAAATGTGGAGCCCCACATGGGGCTCGATCTCATGACCCTGAGATCATGACCTGAGCTGAAATCAAGAGCCAGCCACTTAACTGACTGAGCCACCCAGGTGCTCCCCTCAAAGTCCAGATTTAACACATGACAGTGTGCCCCCAAGAGACAGTGTCTTGGCTTACAGTCAAGACCCTAGACTCTGGGCCCCCTGGGTGGCTCAGTCAATTAAGCATCTACCTTCGGCTCAGGTCATGATCTCGGGGTCCTGGGATCAAGTCCCACATCGGGCTCCCCGCTCAGCAGGGAGTCTGCTTCTGTCTCTCCTCTGCTCATGCGCATGTGCTCTCTCTCTCTCAAACAAATAAATAAAATCTTTAAAAAAAGGAAAAAAAAGACCCTAGACTCTGAAGCCAGACTGCGGGGTTCTAATAGTAGCTCTGTAACTTCCAACCTGTAATTCCAACCTCTTGGCACCTCAGTTTATTCTTCTGTAAAAGGACCTCCTATGGATTTTGTGGGGATTAAGTGAGCTAATAGATATTAAACACTTAAGGATTTAGGGTGCCTAGGTGGCTCAGTTGGTTAAGCGACTGCTTTTGGCTCAGGTCATGATCCCGGAGTCCCAGGATCAAGTCCCGCATTGGGCTCCCTGAGTAGGGAGTCTGCTTCTCCCTCTGACCCTACCCCCTCTTGGGCTCTCTCTCACTCTCTCTCTCTCTCAAATAAATAAATAAAATCTTAAAAAAAATAAAAAATAAAAATAAACACTTAGAATGGAGCTTGGCATAATTAAGTGCTGTGTGAGTATTTTTACTATTGTTGCTTTACTATTGTAAAGTGTTTTTACTATTGTTTGGAGTTTTTGTGTAAGAGAAGGTCCCTCGACCCCACATTAACAGTTGAAGAATGGGGGAGCACCTGGGCAGCTCAGTCGGTTAAGCGTCCCCCTCGTGGTTTCTGCTCAGGTCATGATATCAGGGTCATGAGATCAAGCCCCCCATGGGGCTCTGTGCTCGGCATGGAGTCTGCTTGTCCTCCCTCTGCTCTTCTCCCTGCTCTCTCTCTCTTAAATAAATAAAATCTTTAAAACAGTTGAAGAAGGAAAACTCCCTTCAAGACTTCCCATCCTCGAAGTGGAGGCTGTCCGGAGTACGTAGGCAGCACATACAACCTCTAACAGCCTCGTGTAGGACATACAGGTCACCTGGGTTCTCAAGGGAGGGTGCTCCAGCATTCCACGCTGGAACGGGCAATCACAAAGCTCTGGACACCTCCCAGTCCAAACTCTGCTGCGCGCGTACTTCTCTGTTCTCAGTTTTCTCGTTTGATCTGTGTAATGGGTTGAAAGATGCACCCCTTCCCTGCCCAAGACATGTCCACCTGAGCCCTGTGGATGTGAGCTGATTTGAACAAAGGGTCTCTGCAGATGTAATTAAGGGAAGGCTCTCAAGATGAGATCATTTTGGATTATCCAAGCAGCCCCTCAACCCAACGGCAAGTGTCCTGACAAGAGAAAGGCAGAGGGCGATTGGACACAGATAGTAGAGGAGAAGTTTCGTGAAGACCAACACAGAAACTGGAGTGATCTGGCCATAAACCCCAGGAGTGCCTGGAGCCACCAGAAGCTGGAAGAGGCAAGGAAGGATCTCTCCAGAATCTTTGAGGGTCATGGGGAGTGTGGCCCTGCTGCCAGACACCTGGATTTAAGATTTCCGGCCTCTAGAACGGTGAGAGAATAAATTTCTGTTGTTTTAAGCCACCAAGCAGTACCCAAGTTTGTGGTACTTTGTTAGGCAGCCACAGGAAATGAATACAATCTACTTGGGGGCCTGTCTCCTCCACTCTGAAGGCAGAGTTTCTGTGGCTTTCAGATACCATCTCTTCCAACCCTCCATCACAAGAGGAAACTGAGTCTAGGCAAGGAGGCGGAGCCAGAACCAGACCTCAGCACTCCCCCACCTTCCTCATCCAAGATTCAGAGGTTGGAATCCTGGTTTGACTGTTTGCTTGCTGTGTGGCCTTGGGCAAGAGAGTAACTTCTCTCTGCCTCAGTTTCTCCCTCTATAAAATGGGCATAATGAGATAAGTCATCTTAGAGGATTTTGATGTACAGTGCATGAGAATCAATCAACCTTACCATTTGACACAGTCCTGGAAGTCTTTGCAAATGCTATAAGACAAGAAAAATAAATGAAGTGGAAAGATCAGAAGGCAAGAGAGAAAACTGCCATTTGGATCATCTTTGAGGAAAAACTAAAAGGATCAGCAAACTATTTTAGTATGAGAATTTGGCCAGATTGCCTGTTAGAAGGCCAACCACCAAATATTTGTGTTAATAGAATTTTATCTGTTATTAAAAATACAAAGATAGTTGGAAATCTTTTGTTTTTAAGATTTTTAAGTAAACTCGGGGCACCTGGGTGGCTCAGTCGTTAAGCATCTGCCTTCGGCTCAGGTCATGATCCCAAGGGTCCTTAGATTGAGCCCCGCATCCGGCTCCCTGCTCTGCGGGAAGCCTGCTTCTCCCTCTCCCACTCCCCCTGCTTGTGTTCCCTCTCTTGCTGTGTCTCTTTCTGTCAAATAAATAAATAAATAAAATCTTTATAAAAAAAAGATTTTTAAGTAAACTCTACATCCAGGGTGGAACTCAAACTCACAACCCCAAGATGAAGAGTCACAAGCTCTTCTGACTGAGCCAGCCAGGGGCCCAACAGTTGTAGGTCATTAACCAACAATGTTTAATAGCAGTAATCATCTAGAAATTATAATAAAAATATGGAGTTAACAAACTAGAAAAATACCACCTGTATGTACACTGGTGACTCTCAGATTTTTTTTTTTTAAGATTTTATTTATTTATTTGACAGAGAGAGACACAGCGAGAGAGGGAACACAAGCAGGGGGCGCGGGAGAGGGAGAAGCAGGCTTCCCACAGAGCAGGGAGCCGGATGCGGGGCTCGATCCTAGGACCCTGGGATCATTACCTGAGCCAAAGGCAGATGCTTAATGACTGAGCCACCCAGGTGCCCCTCAGATTTTTTTTTTATAGAGTGTATTTATTTATCTGAGAGAGAGAGAGAGAGTGCGAGTGAGGGGGAGGAGCAGAGGGAGAGGAACAAGCAGATTTCACACTGAGCCAGACACGGGGCTTGATCCCACAACCCTGAGATCATGACCTCAGCCAAAACGAAGAGTTGGGTATTCAACCGACTGAGCCACCAAGGTGCCCCTTTGTGACTCTCAGATTTTAGTCTTGAACCTGGAACTCCCTATTGTCTCTTTGACCTTCCCCCTGGGATGTCGCAAAGGTTTCAACAACCTGAGGAGGCTCAGCCAGAATTCTCATCTTTCTTCCCCAGTCTGCAATTTTGGTTCCTGTTACTGCTAGTCCGTCAAACCTAAGCTTTGCCCTTGACTCTCTGTCACCCTAGTCCACGTTACCATCTTACTGGTAGTCACTTTCTCACTGGGCTTCCTGCTTCCATCCTTGCTTCCCGTACAGTTCATTCTCCACTCAGAATAAAATCTAAAGTACTAACTGCAGCTTTCAAGGCCTTACAAAATCTGGTCCCTTGATTGCTTAGCCTTGTGTTTTTCAAACTCACCTAGCAATTTCTTACCACAGGATCTTTGCACAAGTCATTCCTACCACCTTGAAAGCTCTCCCACCCTTCACCTAGCCAATTCCCATTCATTCTTTAGGTCTCTTATTTTATGTATGTATGTCGGCATGTATGTATTTATTTATTTAAGTAGGCTCCACACCCGTTTGTGGGACTTGAAATCACAACCCCCAGATCAAGAGTCGAATGCTCTACCAACTGAGCCAGCCAGGTGCCCCTTTAGATCTCTTCTTAAATGTTCCTTTGACAGAGAAACCTCTCCTGTCCTCAGTTGAAATGATGTTCCACATTCTTCTTTTTTTTTTTTTTTAAAAAAAAGATGTTATTTATTTATTTGACAGAGAGAGAGAGCACAAGCAGGGGGAGTGGGAGAGGGAGAAGCAGGCTCCCCGCCGAGCAAGGAGCCCAATGCGGGGCTCGATCCCAGAACCCTGGGATCATGACCTGAGCTGAAGGCAGATGCTTAACCGGCTGAGCCACCCAGGTGCCCCAGTGTTTCACATCCTTGTCCTTTATATAACATTATCAGGTGTACATGATTACTAGTTCAGTGATTTGTAAACTTTTTGGTCTCAGGACCCCTTATGCTCTTAAAAATTATTGAGGACTCCAAAGAGTTGGTTTTTTTTTTCCTTCAAAGAGTTACTTTTAATGTGCATTATATCTTTCAATATTTATTGAATTATAAAATAAAACTAAGAAATTTAAAAAACCTTGATTTGATTCATTAAAAAAATAAATAATTTAGGGGCGCCTGGGTGGCTCAGTTGGTTAAGCATCTGCCTTCTGCTCAGGTCATGATCCCAGGGTCCTGGGACCAAGCCCTGTGTCAGGCTCCCTGCTCAGCGGGGAGTCTACTTGTCCCTCTTCCTTCTGCCCTTCACCCCTGCTCGTGCGCACTCTCTCTCTCTCAAACGAATAAATAAAATTTAAAAAAACAATAAAAATTTAAAAAAGCTAAAAAAATAAACAATTTCATGTTAACATAAAATCATATATTTTTTAATTGAAATAACCATATACTCCAAAACAAGAAAAAATTTAATGAGAAGAGGGACATCGTTTTATAATTTTTGCAGATCACTTTAATGTCTGGCTCAACAGAAGAGAGCTATGTGTCCTCACATCTGCTGCTGTGTTGAGTGTGATATTATACAGACTGCTCTGTGCACTCATGAGATAGTGAATGTGAAAAAGGCAGGTAAGTGTCTTAATATTATTATAAACCTCTTAACCTCAGGTGCCTGGGTGGCTCAGTTGGTTAAGCGACTGCCTGCGGCTCAGGTCATGATCCTGGAGTCCCAGGATTGAGTCCTGCATTGGGCTCCCTGCTCAGCAGGGAGTCTGCTGCTCCCTCAGACCCTCCCCCCTCTCATGTACTCTCTCTATCTCATTCTCTCTCTCAAATAAATAAATAAATAAATAAAATATTTAAAAAATAAATAAATAAACATCTTAACCTCTTGAACCCCTTGAAAGAGTGCTGGGGAACCCCCCCAGGGTTCCGTGGACTGCACTTTGAGAATCATTCCTTAGCTTCGGGTTCGATAAAGCCTAGAGACAGTATCCTGTGAAACTGAACACCTTTGGGGACGAGGTGACCTGGTTCAAGAGACAGCTCTGACTACAAGCAAGATGAGCTTTATGTTCTCTGAGCTGAGACACTCTCTGAGCTCAGATATTGTCTGAGCTGTGGTTTCTTCATCTCTAACGTGGGGATAGTAGTCATTAAAATAGTAAAAGCACCTCTCCCTGCTAAGGTTATAGTGAGACCGAGAGGAGATGACTCTCCGAGTCATGTCTGGCATGTAGCATATAATAAACATTTGCTGTTATAACTTGGGAAACGTCATTTTATTACCAACACTTTTTATGCATGTAGTTAATTTCTCCAGAGGCCTGTCTTGTGCTGGGCGGTGCTAGGGACATGGTGATGACTGAGACAGGCGTGGCCCTGCCCTTGTGGGTCACAGAGTTTTCATTTGTGAGGGACTGCCCTTAGCACCAGGTCCCGAAGGGACACAGGGACGCCAGTTCTTAATAATGGGGAAACAGGGGGGCGCCTGGGTGGCTCAGTTGGTTAAGCGACTGCCTTCGGCTCAGGTCATGATCCTGGAGTCCCGGGATCGAGTCCCGGGATCGAGTCCCGCATCCGGCTCCCCGCTCAGCAGGGAGTCTGCTTCTCCCTCTGACCCTCCCCCCTCTCATGTACTCTCTCTCTCTCTCTCTCATTCTCATTCTCTCAAGTAAATAAATAAATCTTAAAAAAAAAAATGGGGAAACAGGGAAGGGCATTCTAGGCAGTGGGAGGAGCATGCAAGGAGCCGTAGAGAAGGGGACAACCCTGGTCTGGCGACTGACTGGCCAGGTTACTGTGTTTCTCTGCCCCCAAGATGCCTCGGTCCTGTTGTTGGTGGGAAATAGGTGTGCATATCTAGGGGTGTTTCTGTTGTTGTTGTTTTGTTTTAAATATCCCTTTCCTTCCCAACCTCTCTTTTTGTAAAAAGTTAGTTCCTGGAGGGGCGCCTGGCTAGCTCAGTCCGTAGAGCATGTGATTCTGGATCTCAGGGTCGTGAGCTCAAGTCCCGCACTGGGCGTAGAGCTTACTTAAAAAAATAAATAAAGTGAGTTCCTTGGTTCTGGGCCCTTCGGGGGAAGTCCCACCTCTGATCTAACCTCAGTCTCTCGTGCTGCAGATCCTCCCTTTTGCTGCATGTCCAACCCCAGCGACCGGTGCAAACTTGGGACGGCCCGGCAGAAGGGGTGCCCGGGACGGCGCGGGGTCGCGGCCGGGCGCCTCCACTGCCCCCCATCCGGGGGCCGCCGCTCGGGGCCGGGTGAGTCAGTCCCCGGCGGCTCCCGCGTCATGCAGGCCGCTCAGCTCGGCGCTATTTCGGGCTCCGGGCGCTATAAATAGAGGCTCGCGGAGCGGAGCCGCCCCCCTCCGCTCTGGCCCCCCTGCGTCCCCAGCCCCGCCGCGCGATCGCCCGGCCGCGCGTCACTGCGGCTAAGTTTAGAGGCGGGTGGGGAAGCCGGCCTGGTCACTGCGCCCCTCGGCCGCACCCCCGCTTCCAGAGCCTTCGGATGGCGGCTCTGTGCCCCCCGCCCAGAGTTCCTCCGGCGGAATTAGGGGCGGGGGTCCCCATATTCTCCAGCCCCATTCCAATGCCTCCGACTTGCAGAGGAAACTCAAAGTTAGGATTAGGGGAAGGTTTGGGACTGGAGCAGGGGCCGGATTCGAGAAGTCATCCGAGGAACTGGAATTGCAGCTGGGATTTGAACTTGGAGCGTTTGGAAGGAGACGCGGAATCAGAGTGAGGACAGGTGGAATACTCAAGCTCTCAACTCTGGGAGCCGGGAAGCTTCGAATCCAGGATCCGAAAGTTCTGTTGGGGAATCCAGTAGAAATCAAACTTGGAAATGATGTAGAACCGAGGGCAACTTCGCCGCACGCGAACTAATGCTAACAGGCTCAGCGTTACATTAACCGCACGCGGCGGGGCCTTTGTCGCCCTTCTGCCACAAAGAAACGAGTCGGAACTAGCGAAGCGGCCGCCTGCGCGGGGTCTTGTCCAGGGGCGGGGGAGGATTCTGGAGGAGCAGCTCCCCGCGTCCCTACACCCCAAATCCTCTTGCGGGGCGCCATCGCCCCCTGGCGGAAAAGGCCCGAGTTGCGGGTTTGTTTGGCAATTCCATTCCCCAAAGGGAGAAACTAAGTCCCGCCCAGGTTGGCCTCCTTCTAGAATACACTCTCTTGCCCTTGGATTTCAGGGATACATTTCCATGGTCCTTCTCTGTGTGGCTGGGGCCTCAGTCCCCTCATATGTCAAATGACCTATTGATACCTAAGGGGAAGATTATTGTGAGGCCTTAGCTCATAGTAAGTGCTCAACCTATTTTGATGGGACTCTAGTTGGTGGCAATATTTTTATTATTTATAGAGCTCTCATCCTGTGACAGTGTGAGCCCCCCTCCCGCATCACCTGCTTCACAGCACCGTGCTTTATCTTCTTCGTAGCTGGGTGGCCGCCTGAAACTCTCTGACTTGTGTGCTTCTTTCTCGCGGTGTGTCTCCTCTGTGAGACCATCGGCTCCACGGGGCAGGGACCTGGGCCGACTTGTTCACCGCTGTGTCTCCGCTGCCTGGCCCATAGTAGGTGCTCAATATGTAGGTATTCAAGGAATGGGTGAACCATCCATCTCAATATAGTTCGCTGTGGTCTTACTGAGTCCTCAGCAGTTACAGATGGGAAAACTGAGGCTCCCAGCAGTGTAGTTTCTTGCTAGAGCGCTTGGCCTCTTTTCCCTGCTCATTCACACAATACCACGGTTTGGTAGCCCCTTCTGGTTGCCAGGCGCTGGGGGGTGGAGGGTGGGGACTGGGGAGTGGGAGAGTGGGGAGGGGGGAGGGAGGAGGGGGTGGGAAGTGGGGGTGGGGTGGGGAGGTACACTGTGATACAGCAGTGGCCACAACAGCTCCAGACCCTGCTGTCCAGGACTTGGTTAGGGCTATTTTATTTATATGACAAACTCAAATATAGCACCTACTGTATGCCAAGTACAGTTTTAGGCACGTTACTCATAACTCATCCTCGGAATCCATCCACTATTGTTATCCCCATCTTATTTATTTATTTATTTTAAAGATTTGTTTGTTTGTTTGTTTATTTATTTATTTATTTATTTATTTGACAGAGAGAGAGAGAGAGAGAGAGAGAGAGACAGCGAGAGAGGGAACACAAGCAGGGGGAGTGGGAGAGGGAGAAGCAGGCTTCCCACCAAGCAGGGAGCCCAATGTGGGGCTCGATCCCAGGACCCTGGGACCATGACCTGAGCTGAAGGCAGACGCTTAACCAACTGATCCACCCAGGCGTCCCCCCATCTTGTTTATTTTTAAGTAATCGCTACCTCCAACGTGGGGCTCAAACTCACAATCCGGAGATCAAAAGTCGCTCGCTCTACTGACTGCGCCAACCAGGCGCCCATCCCCATTTTTGAGATGAGCAAACTGATACACACAGAGAAGCTGAGTTGCTGGCACAAGGTCACACTGCTAGTAGATGACCTTGGGGGGGAATTACACCCAGTGATGAGCCTTCATAGGTAGGAGGGAGAATCAGGGGAATGGTACGCTTCCTATCAGCGACCCAGAAGCCAGGGAGACAGAGTACTGATATCTTCTAACTTTGCAAGAAAAATAACTAGGAACCCAGAATTGGAGATTCCAATTGTGAGGACGAAATGAAAGTATTTTGAGATGAGCAAGACTCAGAACATGACTATCCAGAATGCTCTCTGAAAGAATTAGAAGTGAATGGACTCTAGCAAGTAGTAAAATAAATCTAGAAGGAAGAACGTTATAAAAAGTAACAGAATTGTTATGGATTGACTCCTGTCCTCCAAAAAAGATACGTTGGAGTCCTAACCCCTGGTACTTCAGAATGTGACCGTATTTGGAAATAAGGTCTTTACATAGAGATAATCAAGTTAAAATGAGGTCATTAGCGTGGGCCCTAATCCAATATGACTGGTGTCTTTATAAAACAGGGGAGTTTAGACACAGAGACAGACACACACACAGAAAAGACCCTGGACAGAGAAAAGATGGCCATCTACAAGCCAGGAAACTCGTGAGGCTACCCGCAGCTAGGAGAGAGGCCTGGAACAGATCCTTCCCTGTGCATTCGGAGGGAACACAGCCCTGCCAACGCCTTGACTTTGGACCTGTAGCCTCCAGAACGGTGAGACAATTCATTTCTGTTACTTAAGCCATCCTGTTTTGGGTACTTTGTTACAGCTCTCCTAGGAGACTAATACAAAACTGTATTTATGAATCAATTTTACAAATAAAAATTATTTATAAAAAACTTTTATAGTAGGCTCCTAACAAAAGCTGGAATCATTGAGAGATGGAGACAATCAATATATTCAGGTATATGAAAAAGATGCCTTTTAATTAACCCATCAACTGGGGCGCCTGGGTGGCTCGGTCAGTTAAGCGTCTGCCTTTGGCTCAGGTCATGATCCCAGGGTCCTGGGATCAAGCGCCCTCCCCCCCCCCCCCCCCCCCCGCTGTGTTGGGCTCCCTGCTCAGCCAGGAGTCTGCTTCTCCCCCTCCCTCTCCCTCTGCCAGCCACTCCCCGTTTGTACTCTCTCTCTCATGCTCTCTCTCCTTTTCAAATAAATAAATAAAATCTTTAAAAAAATTAAACCATCAATTCATTGAAATTCCAATCTCAATCTCAATAGGATTCTTCCTGGAAGTAGAAAAGCAGCTGCTAAAATCCATCTAGAAGAGAAAAGGTGTAAGAACGGTAAAGACAGATCTGAAACTGAACAGAGGGGGGACTTGCCTGATGGGATCACGAATCATAAAATGATTTTATTATCAAAATAAAATCATTAGGGCGCCTGGGTGGCTCAGTTGGTTAAGCGACTGCCTTCGCCTCGGGTCATGATCCTGCAGTCCCGGGATTGAGTCCCACATCGGGCTCCCTGCTCGGCGGGGAGTCTGCTTCTCCCTCTGACCCTACCCCTCTCATGTACTCTCTCTCTCTCTCTCTCTCTCCTGCTCTCTCTCAAATAAGTAAAATCTTTTAAAAAAAATCATTAAACAGTACAGCATGGAGGCCAGGAACAGATGGAACAGATAAAGAGATGAATAAAACCTAACAGAAATGTCAGAAATAGACCTGTGTATATATGGGAATTTGGTTCATGATAAAGGTGAAATATCAAAATTGGGGATTGATTTTTTAAAAAAATGGTACAATTGGCTGCATTCATCATAAATTCCTACCGTAGTGCATTTTCAAAAATTAAGTCTTAATATAGATTAAGGACAGAAACAAAATCGAGACTCTGAAAGTATTACAAGTAATTACAGGGGCACCTGGGTGGCTCAGTCGTTAGGCGTCTGCCTTCGGCTCCGGTTGTGATACCAGGGTCCTGGGATCCAGCCCAGCGTCAGGCTCCCTGCTCAGCGGGAAGCCTGCTTCTCCCTCTCCCACTCCCCCTGCTTGTGTTCTTTCTCTCACTCTGTCTCTCTCTGTCAAATAAATAAATAAATCCCTAAAAATAAATAAATAAATAAAATCTTTAAAAAAAAAGTAATTACAGGATATATTTGTGACCTTGGGGGTATGGCAGTTCTCTTAAACAACACACCAAAAGCCAAAGTCAGCACCGAACAGACTGATAAACAGGTGTGAATAAACACTACGAATTCTTTGTGACATAAATAAATAGTTAAAATACAAAGTACAAACTAGGAGAGAATACTTAGAATATACATAACTAAGAATTAAAATCGCAATCCATAAAGTACTCCTACAAATTAAGACTAATAAAAAAAGGCACACAACCCCATTTAAAAAAAATGGGCAAAGGATATGAGCAAGCAATCCACAGAAGACAAACTACATAAGACCAATAAACTCACAAAAAGATGTTCTCTCTCCTTAGTAACCAGAGAGCCGCAAGTTAGAACAGTGTGATACTGTTCTTTCAGGAAATGACTAATTCTAACTCATCAACCAGGTCTCTGCTCAGATGTCCCTTCCTCCAGGAAGCCCTTCCCTACCCTCGGGCTGGGTTGGTCGGCCCCTCCTCTCCGCTCCCCTCCCCTCCCCTCTCCCAGGCGGCCGTCTGGGGTCTCCCATCGCAGCCTTGCTCACTCCGCGGGTCGTCACTGTTTGGGAACTCGAGTGTGTCTCTCCCACTGGACTGGAAACTCCAGAAGGACAGGAGGGAGCTATGGTTGTCAGTGGTCACCGCTGAGTCGCTAGCACTGCCCGGCACACGGCCGGGAACAGAGGAGGCGCTCGGGGGGTACGGGTGGAATGAAAGAGTGAATGAATGTGGGAGCCGAGGCCAGGTCAATGGCAGAGCTGGGATGTGAACCCAAGTCTGGACTGAGAGGAGGAACCTAATTTGATCTTCCGTCATTTTCCCTCCCCACTGAATCCTGTCCGGAGGCCGAGCACAAGGAGGTGCTTCATAAGGGCATCGAAATTGAACTTCTCGGCAACCAGGGACGTTCAGACGGCTAGGTCGACGGCTCTCTCCAACTCAGACCTCCGCAGTCCTCCAGGACCATAGAGAGCTGCGCGGTGACCGCCCCTCTCGAAGCTCTACCTCTCTGGGGAACGGTGAGGGCGGGATCGAGGGCTAGAGAGGCCGGAAGTAGGGCGAGCCCGGGGACGCGCTGGCCGCGTCGGCGGTGGGACGCCTCGGTCCCTCTCCGGTTTTTTTACTCGCGGCTCGGGGGCAAGGAGGTGAGTCCTCGCGGCACTCCGACAGCAGGGCTGGGTCGAGAGGGGCGGGGGGTGGGGGAGGTGACCGGCAGCCACAGGAGCCAATCAGTCGTTGCAGTGTCTGAGAGATGGATGAGGTGGAGCGAGGGGAGGGTATCAGGGTGCGAGCCCTGGGGGCGGGGCGGAGGGGACAGAGGCTGGACTGGGCAAACGGAAGGCGGGAAACAGTGAGGGCGGGACGAATAGAAAGTGGGGCCCTTGAGGGGCGGGGCTAACGAAACAGCTGGACCGGTAAGGGGCGGGGCGAGCTGAAGGTGGAGGCTCCGTGTGGGCGGGGCTTTACAGAATTTGGGGCACTGGGTGTTTGGAACTTGATGCTTTGGAGCCCCGGGATTTTGGGGGCGGGATAGCTGGGAGTGGGGGTTCCTGCTGGGAGGATGGGAATGCAGGCGCTGGTGTCTCACTCGCCCCCGCCGCCATGTCTTCATTTTCAGGCCCCAGAAGAACCTTGGGATGGACGAAGAGGGAGTGCGGCAGCCCTCCGGGCCACCCACGAGGAAGAAATTCTTCATACCGCTGGGCGAAGATGAGGCCCCTCCTGCAGGGGTAGGATGAGGAGATGGGGAGAACACTGGGGGGGGGGCTGGGGGGGATTGAGAGGAAGGGGGACAGGAAGGGTCCTGTGACCACCCGTGTGGGTTAGGAAATGTGGCCTGGGTCACCTTGGGAAAACACCTTTGCTCTCCGCAAGTCTGTTTCCCATCTGTAAAATGTCATGGCGAATCCAAGAGAGGGCTCCAGGCAGGGGCTGCAAACTGGCAAGCAGCGGGTGGCCTGGGGATCTGTTTTATGTGGCCAGCACCCTGGTTTGCAAAGCATGAATTTATTGCTGACATTTGAGAATTGGAAGGCTTTGCAATTAAAAAAAAGGTCTGTGCTTTTGACATCTTTTGGTAAATGGAAGGATCTGACAACACTGAGATTGAATTCCCACAGGAAAACGATTGGCTGGTGCTGAGTACTGGCTGCTCCCTATGTGCTAGGAAGAAAAACAAAGTGGGCTAAAGATAGAGGGGGTGATGGGGGAGAGGTGCTACCTTAGGTCAAGGGACTGCTTCTCTGAGGAGGTGACCTCTTGGCAGTGGTGTGAAAGAGGTGAGGGAGTGAGCTATGTGACAACATCTGGAGGCAGAGGGGACAGCCAGTGCAAAGGCCCAGGGAGTTTGAGGGCAGCAAGGCCCCCAGTGGGGCTGGACTAGAGAAAGCAAAGGGAAAGAGGTGGGAAGTCCCTGAGGCAAGAGGGCAGGGACGGATCTTCTAGAGTCTTGTGGGCTCTGGTGATGCGTTCAGCTTTTGCTCTGAGGTGGGAGCCACCAAGGTCGCTGAGCAGAGGGATGTGAAATGACAGTGAACAGACAGTAGGGGTGTAGACAGGGAGCTGGTGAGGAGGTGACTGCAGTGGTCCAAGGGAGAGAAGGTGGTGGCCGGGACCAGTGCAGAGGCTGAGGAGTGGGGAGAAGGGGCTCAGTTTAGATTTTGACACTCCCCTCCCCTGCACAGGTCAAGCCCTTATTCAAATCCACCTGGAGCCTGCCCACCGTGGAGGCCTCACCTCAGGCAGCCCCTCAGACGTATGCCGAGTATGCCATCTCGGGACCTCCAGGAGGGGCTGGAGCTCCACACCCCACGGGGCCAGAGCCCCTGGCAGGAGAGACCCCCAATCAGGCCCCCAAACCAGGGGCGAAATCCAGCAGCATCATTGTGAGCCCCCGCCAGGTGAGGAGGGGATGGAGAAGTGGGGCTTTGAGGTTTCTGGTGGGAAACACGGGTTACGGGGCGGACTTCTGGTGGGCAGTGGAAGGAAGTCGGAGCTCTGGCCTTTTTTTTTTTTTTTTTTTTAAGATTTTATTTATTTGTTTGACAGAGCTAGAGAGACAGTGAGAGAGGGAACACAAGCAGGGGGAGTGGGAGAGGGAGCAGCAGGCTTCCTGCGGAGCAGGGAGCCCGATGCGGGGCTCGATCCCAGGACCCTGGGATCCTGACCTGAGCCGAAGGCAGACGCTTAGCGACTGAGCCCCCGAGGCGCCCCTGAGTTCTGGCCATTGTGCTCGGGGCTGGGCCCCTCTTTCATTGATCCATTCAAGTACTGCGTGTGGGTTGAGATTGCTCCATGTCCTATTGTTTTGTTAGAACAAATATACCATAGACTGGGTAGTTTAAACAGCAAACATTTATTTCTCACGGTTCCGGAGCCTGGGAAGTCCAAGATCAAGGCGCCGGCAGACAAAGTGTCCGGGAAGGACCCTGGTTCATAGACTGCTGTCTTACTGTGTCCTCAGATGGCAGAAGGGGTGAAGGAGCTCTCTGGGGTCCCTTTTATGAGGGCGCTAGTCCCATTCCCGGGGGCTCCACCCTCATGACCTAATTGCCTCTCCTCACCTCCTAATACCATCCCATTGGGGGTTAGGATTTCCACATGTGAATTTTAGGAGGGACACAAAAGTTTAGTCTATACCACCCTGACTCTTCTTTTTGGGGGTGCGACTACATTTCCTGTCCTCCGGGTCTGTTCTTTCATTCAAAGATGATTTCTTGAATGCAGGCCCGAGTTCGAATCCTGCTCTGGCATGCAGCAGCTGTGTGATCTTGAGCAAGTGCCTTAACTCATCTGTGCCCTTAAAATGAGGTTTTGTCTGCTTGTGATCACACTGAGGTACCAGCTTACCCCTATGAGGATGGCTCTCATCAATTGGCCAAAGAAGGGTCTCGAGGCTGTGGAGGAATTGGAACCCTCCTAGGCTGCTGGTGGGAATGCACAATGGTGCAGCCACTTTGGAACACAGTCTGGCAGTTCCTCAAACACTTAAACATAGAGTTACCGGGGCCCCTGGCTGGCTCAGTTGGTGGAGCGCGTGACTCTTGATCTCAGGGTTGTAGATTCGAGCCCCATGTTAGGTGTAATTAACTTTAAAAAATATAACTTATTTTAAAGATTTCATTTATTTGTGAGAGAGAGAGAGACAGAGAGCGAGCAAGCTGGGGTGGGGCAGAGGGAGAGAGAGAACCTCCAGCAGACTCCCCGCTGAGCACGGAGCCTGACGCAGGGCTCGATCCCATGACCCTGAGATCACTACCTGAGCTGAAACCAAAAGTTGGATGCTTAACCAACTGAGCCACCCAGACGCCCTCGCCACCCCCTGCAAAATAAAATCTTTAAAAAATAAATAAATAAACATAAGAGTTACCGAATGACCCAGCAAGTCTACTTCTTAGGTAGATGTTCAGGAGAAATGACAACATACATCCATACAAAATCTGGTGCCCGAGTGGTCCCCACAGCTTGTGTCCCAGTAGCCAAAAAGTGCAAACAAATCACCTGTCTGTCGGCTGACGTCTGGCTCCTTTCACCCAGCATAAGGCTTTCAGGTTCCTCCATGAGGTAGCGCGTGTCCGGGCTTCCTTCCTTCCCTTTGTGGGCCCAATAGCATCCCGGTGTATGGAGGCGCCCTGCCGGGGTTCACATCCCTCAGCTGATGGGCTGTCCGTCGGGCTGTTTGTACTTGTTGGTTATTCTGATGACGCTGCCCTGAACATCTGAGTTCGGATTTTTTGGTAGACGTGGGTTTTCAGTTCTCTTGGGTATTTATGCAGGCTAGGTCATGGGGTGACTCTGTGTTGAGCTTTTTTAGGAACTCCCAAACCATTTTATCCAATGAGGCATCATTTTATGTTCCCACCAGCAGTGGGCAGGGGTTCCAGTTTGCCCAGATCCTTACCACCTGTCCTTGTCTGTCTTTTTGACCATTTTGGCCATTCTAGTGGGGTTTTTTTTTTTTTTAACAGTCAGTCTCATTTTATTGTATCTTCCAAAATGTTTAATATTTTCTCTCTCCTGTTAACAAAAAGTAAACTTCCATGCTATTTGGACAGATCAGTTTTAGCAATATGATCATGTCCAAGGAATTACTTTTTTTTTTAAAGGATTCCTTTTTTAAAGAATATTTTATTTATTTATTTGAGAAAGAGAGCACGAGCTGGGAGTAGGGGTAGAGAGAGGAGCGGACTCCCCGCTGAGCGGAGAGCCTGACGCGGGGCTCGATCCCAGGACCCTGAGATCATGACCTGAGCCAAAGGCAGGCGGCTTAACCGACTGAGCCACCCGGGCGTCCCAAAGGAATCCTTTAAAAATGAAAATAGGATCTTGTCTCAGGTAGCCATCCCACGTGGAGAAGGAGGAGGAGAGGGACATGTCCACCACCAGGCTCTGGTCTCTGGATGGTGGGGCTGTCCCCAGAGTGGGGCCAGTAGGAGGGGCAGGTGTAAGGGCTGATGCTGAAGGCACTTGGGATGCAATGAGGCAGACATCCTGGAGGAAGTGTCCCGCAACCCCAGGACACACACGTGGGGCTAGGGGAGAGGGCTGAGCTGGAGAGATTCGGAGATCCTTTAGTTAAGGTCCAGGGCTGGGGGGAAGGGCCTAGGTCGGAGCCAGAGCACCAAGGACATTTCAGGCTGAGGAGGTAGGCTCTGGAGAGGAGGGGGACAGGCTCAGGCAAGGAGCAGGTGGGGAGGGGGCCCTGGGCTGGCAGTGATCCCAGGCCCATCCTGGTTAATGGCTTTGGTCCTTCCTCCGTCCCCAGAGGGGCAACCCCGTGCTGAAGTTTGTGCGTAACGTGCCCTGGGAGTTTGGTGACGTCCTTCCCGACTACGTGCTGGGCCAGAGCACCTGTGCCCTATTCCTCAGGTGAGCTCTGAGGGGCTGCCGCACCTTCCAGAGACCTGGGAGGCCTGGGAGGGTGTGCCCCCGTGTTTTGGACCATTCAGTGGGAGAACTTTGGGTGTGGCCCTGTCGGCTCTAGGCCTCGGTGGGACTTTGTGTGGGAGGAAGAGGTGTTTGCCTGGAGGTGCCCAGAGCAAGAAGAGCTGCAGGCCCAGACTCTGGGTCTGAGGGAGGAGGGGGCTGGGTCCCTGGACTCCTGGGTCTCAGGGAGGAGGGGGCTGGGGGCCTGGACTCCTGGGCCTGAGGGAGGAGGGGGCTGGGTCCCTGGACTCCTGGGTCTGAGGGAGGAGGGGGCTGGGGGCCTAGACTCCTGGGCCTGAGGGAGGAGGGGCTGGGGGCCTGGACTTCTGAGTCTGAGGGAGGAGGGGCTGGGGGTCTGGGCTCCTGGGTCTGAGGGAGGAGGGGGCCGGGGGCCTGGACCCCTGGGTCTGAGGGAGGAGGGGGCTGGGGGCCTGGACTCCTGGGTCTGAGGGAGGAGGGAGTTGGGGGCCTGGGCTCCTGGGTCTGAGCAAGTTGGGGGTCGGGTCACTCATGTCCCAGACATCCAGGCCTCATCAATGAGAGCCAGGATTTCTCTAATCTCTACCCCTGTGAAGCACATTCCCTCTCTACTCCCCGGGGCCCCTCTCCAGACAGAGCTAGAGGGGGGAAGTGAAACTTCTAGGTTGCTGTCTTCCCTGCAAGGTAGGAGGGCTGGCGGCTGCTGGGCAGAGATGTCCTGCCCCTAGTTCGCTGGGTGGAGAAGCCTCCCCACCCCCTCCCTGCCAGTGCCCTTTGAGGCCAAAGCAGAGTCCCTGGGATGGGCCTGCCTCCCAAGACTAGCTGCACAGTGTCCCCCAGTCGCCGCTCTCTAAGCCCTGGTCTCCTGTCCTCTACCCAAAGCCCAAGTCTCTTCCCTGCCTCTGTGAAGAACCTGGGGTCCATCCCCCCAGGGAACCAGAGCCAGCAGCCCTTGCTGCCAATCCCACCGTGCGCCTGCCTTGCTGGGTGACCTGGGGCAAGTCACTTTACTTCCCTGAGCCTCAGATCCCTGTGTTGCCCATGCCCTCTGCCTTCCAGGGAGAGTGAAGAAGGGCCCCTGGGGTCTCGGGGAGACCGAGACCTCCCAATCCCTCCCTCTCCCCTGCCCCCCCCAGCCTCCGCTACCACAACCTCCACCCAGACTACATCCACGAGCGGCTGCAGAGTCTGGGGAAGAGCTTCACGTTGCGGGTCCTGCTCATCCAGGTGGATGTGGTAAGCAGTGGTCATTTCCCCACTGGCCTTGTTGACCCCATCTGTGAAATGGGTCTGAGGGAGGAGGGGGCCTCACAGCAGCCAAGTGGACTGTTGAATCATGAGGGAAGATGCCAAGTTGAAACCTCAGTGAGGAACCACTTCGCACATCTGAGATTGACACCCTGTGTTGGCCCAGGGGGTAGGAGGGTAAAATCGTCCATCTCCTCCTTCCCCACGCCACTTCCGCCGAGCCCAGCCTTCTGCCACCTAAACGTGTCTTGAATCTGTGTCATCCTCTCTGTCCACCCCGCCCAGCCCGCCTGGGCCCTGACTCCAGCCTCTTCCCTTGTCTCCTGGCCTCCAGCCTCAACCCCTCCCTCCTTACACCATCCTAAAGCACAGATCTGCTGTCCAGATCCCCCCGTGGCTCCCTAGTGCCCTCCGTGGCCCATGAGGCCTTGTGCGAACGCCCCCCTGCCCCATTCTCTGGGGTCATTTCTGAGCTTCCGTGTGGTCACCCTTTTACATTCTCCATCACGTACTGTGTGAATCACAATTCCTCAAGCTCTCTTTCCCCTCCCATTCTTTGGACAAGTTGTTCCCTATGCCTGGAATTCTGTTTTTGCTCTCCTTTGCCTCCTTCACTCCTCCTCATCCTCCTTCAGGTCTCAGCTCAAATGTCCTTTCCTCCAGGAAGCTCTCCCTGATCCCCTAGGCAGGTCGGATGCTCCTGCTCTCCCATCCCAGTCCTGGTCACTCTGGCTCATCACTGTACGGGGACAGTTTTATCTACCTCATCAGACTGTGAGCCCCAGCAGGCAGAGCCTGGCCTGTCTTGGTTACTGCGGGGTCCCGGCATTGCCCAGCACAGGTGGGCACCCAGTCAGAGCTTAGGAAGTGTCAGTCAAGTGGAAGGTTCTTGGCATCCTAACCTACTGTGTTTTCAAGACTATAATTCCTTGCTTTCTACCAGATTTCTCATTCTGATTTTCTTTTCCATCCAGAAAGATCCTCAGCAGGCCCTCAAGGAGCTGGCCAAGATGTGCATCCTGGCTGACTGCACCCTGGTCCTTGCGTGGAGGTGAGACTGAGGCTCCCCGCTCAGGTCAGGCTCTATCCCGAGAGTCATTCAACTTGCTCTGCCCCCCTAGACCTTTCCTTCTTCTGCCATGAACTCCCCATATGAGCCTGATCCAGGCACTGCCTCCCTCTGGGCCTCAATTTCTTCATCTTCATTAAGACCCTTTAAAATAGGGTCTTAATATCTTATAGGGCTGTGGTTACAAAGGCAGGTGATATAAATCAAATTGCCAGGACAATACTAGGCACTGATGAGTTAGACATAAAGTCTGTCTGAATAATTAATTCCACATCTAGGTTTCTAAAGACTATTTAGATTGGCTAATTTCTAATTGGAAAAAAGATATCCCTTCCTCACACCATAAAAAAAAAATTAAATCCTGACAAATTATAGACATTAAAAAAAAAGGTGTTAGAAGAAATCTTACAGGAGAATATTTTTTATAATCTTGGGGTAGGAAAATTCTTCTAAAGCAAGACCCAGAACCCCGAAGCCATAAAGGAAAAGGTTGGCTGATTTGAGAATATTTTTTTTTTTTTAAGATTTTATTTATTTATTTGTGAGAGAGAGAGAGAGAAACAGCATGAGAGGGGAGAGGGTCAGAGGGAGAAGCAGGCTCCCCGCTGAGCAGGGAGCCCGATGCGGGACTCGATCCCGGGACTCCAGGATCATGATCTGAGCCAAAGGCAGTCGCCCAACCAACTGAGCCACCCAGGCGCCCTGATTTGAGAATATTAAAACTTGAAAACTTCTGGGTAGTAAAAGATACTGTAAATAAAGTTAAAAGACAAGTGACAAATTATGAAAAAGTACTTGCTGTGCATATATATATATATAAAATAAAGACTTAACATTTCTAATTTATATATGTACATGTTATATTTATACAGTGTTAATATATTTAAATACTTATATGCACATATTTAAACCTATTTATTATATATTTATCTATGTAAAGAAATTCCCACAGGTTAATAAGAGCCTAAATAAGAGTCTAATTCAGGTTGCCAAAACACATGAAAAAAATATCAACCTTATGGTTTATCAAGAAAAAAGTAAATTTTATTTTATTCTATTTTTTTAAGATTTTATTTATTTGAGAGAGAGAGAGAGAGCATGAGTAGTGGGGAGGGGCAGAGGCAGAGGGAGAAGCAGACTCCCCGCGGAGCAGGGAGGCCGATGCGGGGCTTGATCCCAGGACCCTGGGATCATGACCTGAGCTGAAGGTAGACACTTAACCGACTGAGCCACCCAGGTGCCCGAAAAAAGTAAATTTTAAAAAATGAGGTGCTGTCTTTCTCCCGTAAATTTGGTGAAAACGTCTCAGATGGATAGCATGAAATGGGCACCTGCGCATTTGGTTGGTGGGAGATTTGATTGGCTATTTACACAAAATAGACACCACTCTTCAACGCTGACATTCCCGCACCGGGATTAGCCCTGCCTGCGTGTGCAGATGTCCATTCACGATGACGTGGGCCATCACTCCACATCAGAGGGTGGGGACCAGAGTTGCAGAACCAAACAGCACCATATTTTTATTTATAGACAGAAGGGAGGAAAGGGAGCTGTGTTTCTGAACAGACACGTATGTGGATAAACTAGAAAGAGCTACAAAGGCTCCAGGCCCTGGACAGCGTTGATCTCTGGGGAGGGTATGAAGAGTCGGCAGTGATAGGAAGGGGCGATTTACTCTCTCTGCTTCTGGCTTTCTTCTGAATATAGACTGGTTAGACTTTCTTTTGTTAAATAAATGGCGTATTCATGGGCGCCTGGGTGGCTCAGTTGGTTAAGCGACTGCCTTCCGCTCAGGTCATGATCCTGGAGTCCCGGATCGAGTCCCGCATCGGTCTCTCTGCTCAGCAGGGAGTCTGCTTCTCCCTCTGACCCTCTTCCCTCTCATGCTGTCTCTCATTCTCTCTCAAATAAATAAATAAAATGTTTTTTAAAAAATGGCATATTCATGTAGTTCTAAAATCAGAAGCTATACGAAAGCGGTTTGTCTGTGTGCACACATATATACATACGTGTATATGGTATATACACACGGCATGTATGTATGTGTTTGCTGTTCTGTGCCTTGCATTGTCGTGTCATCACCTGGAAGTCTTTTCTTTGCCTTTTTTTTTTAAGATTTTATTTGCTAAAGAAAGAGAGAGCGAGCACAAGCAGGGGGGAGCGGCAGGCAGAGGGAGAGGGAGAAGCCCCGATGTGGGGCTCGATCCCAGGACCCTGGGATCATGACCTGAGCCGAAGGCAGACACTTAACCGACTGAGCCACCCAGGCGCCCCCCGCCCCGACCCCGGAGGTTTTTTCTCTCTCAGTATGGAGAACAGCCACCTTCTTTTTTTATGGCTGTGTAGTATCCCAATATAGTGTTCACATTTTAAAAAATACTAATTTTTTAAAAGATTTTATTTATTTATTTGAGAGGGAGAGAGAGGGAGAAGCAGGCTCCCCGCAGAGCAGGGCGCCCAATGCGGGACTCGATCCCAGGACCCTGAGATCACGACCGAGCAGAAGGCAGACTCTTAACCGACTGAGCCACCCAGGCACCCCTAAAAATATTAATTTTTTAGAGCAGGTTTCAGTTTATAGAGAGTCATCAGGAAGTGCAGAGAGTTGCCACACAGACTCTCTCCCCCTGAATGTGTTTTCTCCTATTATTTATATCTCGTATGAATTCGTGTGGTACATTTGTTACAACTCTTTAGCCAATATTGATATATATATATATACACACACACACACACACACACACACACACACACACACACATATATATATATTTTTACTTTTAAAGATTTTATTTATTTAAGAGAGAGCAGGGGAACAGCAGAGGGAGAGGGAAAAGCAGGTACTCTGCCGAGCAGGGAGCCAGATGCGGGACTCGATCCCAGGACCCTGGGATCATGACCTGAACCAAAGGCAGACGCTCAACCAACTGAGCCACCCAGGCGCCCCATCCAGTATTGATATATTAACCAAAGCCCATAGCTTACATCAGGGTTCACGCTCTGTGTTGTCCATTTTGTGGGTCGGTATGTGTCCATAATTACTGTACCATACAGAATAGTTGCACTGCCCTAAAGACTCCCCTGTACTCTACTCGTTCATCCCTCCCACCCCCAAACCCTTCATCCTTTTAGTCTCCATAGTTTTGACTTTTTCGGGATATCATATAGTTGGAATATACACATATATAGTATAGAATACGAGTATTGTCCTTGTGTGTAGGAAAAAAAAAACCCCGTTCTTCCCTAATGTGGGTCTTTTTCCTGTGTTGCTTTTACTCCTCGTACAAAACACTTCACTTCTGGCCACCAGATGTGTCAAAGCTTTTTCCCCACGCCCAGCCGTTCTCTGCAACACCCGCCAGGTGTCCTATGGTTTAACACAGTTCTGACGCCATCTGCCTGGAGATGGCATCAGATCCCTTAGGTGAAGGGCTCAGTCCAAGACCGCCCCCGACTTCAGGCACCTGTCACAAGCCCAGCTTGTACTTCTGACCAGCCCGCTTCCAGGGACCCCCACCCCCACCCCCCCGCCTCGGGTTCGGTTTGTAGGGCAGCTCACAGAACTCAGGGAAACACATTTATTGGTTTAGTAAGGAATTTGTTAAAAGGTAAGAATCAACAGCAAGATGGTGAGAAACATAGGATGAGATGTACGGAAGGGTCCTGAGCACAGGAGCTTCTGTCCCTGTGGAATTGGGGCGCGTGACCCTCCCCGTGTTGACATGTTTGCCCATCTGGAAGCTCTGAACCCCCTGGTATTGGGATTTTATGGCACAGTGAACTGTTAGTCCATTTCCAGCCCCTACATGGGTGGGGCTGAAAATCCCAAGCTTCTGATCGGTTCTGGTGACCAGCCCCCATCCAGCTCCCATCCAGGAGCCCACCCAAAGTCATCTCAATAGAACAGATATGGGGGCGCCTGGGTGGCTCAGTCGGTTAAGTGTCTGCCTTCAGCTCAGGTCGTGATCCTGTGGTCCTGGGATTGAGACCTGCATTGGGCTCCCTGCTCAGCGGGGGGTCTGCTTCTCCCTCCGCCCCTACCCTAGTCATTCTCTCTCTCAAATAAATAAAATCTTTAAAAAATATAGAACAAAGATGCTCCTACTGCTCTTTTCACTGAGGAATGTACAAGGGTCTCAAGCTCTGTGCTGGGAACCAGGGGTAGAAACCGTAGAAGTTTCCTCTTACCTCACAGAAGCCTTTTCAGATTGGCTTCTCTCATTTAACAATATGCTTCTAAGGTTCCTCCATGCCTTCTCATGATTTGGTAGCTCACTTCTTACTGCTGAATAATATCCCATTGTCTGGATGCACATTCTTTCCCAGCTGTGTAATATTCCATCAGGCAGCCAGGCCGCGTCACGACCTTGAACTCACGACCCCTAGAGATCAAGAGTTGCATACTCTACCGATGGAGTCAGCCGAGCGCCCCCGTTTTAGTTGTATATTAAAACGAAACCAAGTGTAAACATTACTGTTTTGTGGGAAGTAGCGTCATGTAAAGTTAAGGGTGCTGTTTCTCCTAGCCAGCTGTGTAATTTTGGGCAAGTGACTCCACCCCGCTGGTCTGCTTCCCCCTCTGTATAATGGTTTGAAAATAATAAGTGCCTTATAGGAGCTCTCGGTTCTGGAAGGTTCTGAGCATAATGAGTTAGAGCAGCACCTGGCATGCAGCTAGGCCCCCCCAAGAGGGAATGTTTCCTATGTCTTTACATCTAAATCATGGAATGTTTTGCAACCGTTAAATAAAAGAGGTCGAGCTCCTTCTGCTGACATGGAAAAACATCCTGCTTATATTGCAGAGTGCAAAAATGAAAGCAAATTCTAGAACCGGACACAGCGTGCTAACCTGAGGGTCCTGAACAAATTATTAAGAACCATAACAATAATCCTGCTGCAGTGAAAAGCCGCAATGCCCATTTAACAAGGAAAAAAAATAGAATTAGAAAAATGAATGTTTCTTTCAAGAATATGAACCGTCGCTTAATCAAAAAAACATTGCTTATTAGCTAGGATCTGAAGGCCAAGATGCCTCAACCCTGAATCCTTTACTTACTTCGACTCAACTCACTTTTCCCAAGTTCCCCAAACAAAAAAGGCCAGCTTCTTCCCAGTGCCAATAAACTTGAGTTACTTTCTTCCGCACACATAGAGCCTTTTTAAGATTTGGTTATGTCACCTACCTTTGAAGCAGTCCGTTACATGTAAGAGGAACCCATGCCTGATGTGAAAATGAATGGCGATTACCAGGTCATGTTAGCCTCTATAATAAGATTCAGCAGTCAGCTCGCCTGCCTGCTCGCCCGCAGCCTTTCTCTTGAAGGCGTGCTAGATTAAAAACCGACAGTGGGAACTGAATGCCTCCTAAATTTGTCCCCTGGGGTTGGGAAAAGAATAAGTGTTTCTGGTTTTTTTCTCCCTCTCAAACTCCACATACCCACTTCCCTTCCAGAATAGCTCATATTTCTTAAACAGGTCTCTGAGCCCCCAGCACCATTCTGAGCGCTTGGAGCCAGTTCTACCATCCGCTCCACTCTACAGATGAGGAGACTGAGGCCCAGAGAGAGAAAATCACTGGCCCCGGGGTCACTCAGGTGGGAAGGGGGAACCTAAAGCCAACGGGTTAGACTCTCAAGCTCTGCCCCTTAGCCAGCAAAGGTGTGCCTGGCGTGGGCTATCACCAGGGGACATTTAGAGGAGCGAAGTTTATTTTTTTTCTCTATATTAGAGTTAACGGCATAATAAACTGAATCTAAAACATGCCCCCCCTCCCCTTGGCTGACCCGAATGTTCTCACCCCAGCCCTGAGGAGGCCGGGCGGTACCTGGAGACCTACAAGGCCTATGAGCAGAAGCCGGCGGACCTCCTGATGGAGAAGCTGGAGCAGGACTTCATCTCCCGGGTGAGGGCGCCGCACCTCCCTGCCTGGGCCTCCCCCAGCTCCTTCCTGGGGCTTGAATCCAACCTCTCCTCCCCATCCCACCCTCAGCTCCCTCTCTCCTTTCTCACTCGCACGGCAGCCAGAGGGGTCTTCCTAAGCATAAACTTCATTCTGCCCTCCCCAGCTCAAAACCCTCCCATGGCTCCCCAGTGCCTTCAGGGAAAGCCTGGCCTTCTCACAACACTCTACAAGGCCCTGCCTATTCTGCCCAGCAGCCCCATCCGCCCCTGGCCTCACATTCTGTCACCTCTGCCAGACCTGGCTCACTCCTCTAAGCTTGTGCCTTTTTGTTCCCTCTGCCTGACTACCCACCTAATCCCATCTTTCACATCTCAGCTCTGATGCCTCCTTCTCCAGGAAGCCCTCCCAGGTCTAGTGCCCCTGCTGGGGTCCCCCGCCAGCCCTGCCCATGTGGGTCACCACCGTCAGGAGCTGATCTATCTCCCACACTGGACTGGGAGCCCCAGGAGGGCCGGGCCAGGCCTGGCTTGGTCTCTGCTGTGTCCCCAGCATCACGCAGCACTCAGTGGGTGCTCAGGGAGTATTGGCTGAACGAAGTGTTTAATCTGGGTTCCAACGACTGAGTAATGGTGGACATCCACCACCACCCTTGAGGTGGGTACTATGAGGGGCCCCCACTAGCCTGAAAAGAGGCCCAGAGGGGTCAGTTCCCATGCCCAGGCCTCACAGGAAGTAAGCAGTGGGCCCTGGTTTTGAACTCAGAGCCTGTGGTCTTCCCTTGGGTAGAACAACTCAGGAGAAATGGCATTTATCTTCTCATCATGTGCCTGACACCCTCTGACCTAGTTGGGGACCACTCTGAGATGAACTTACATTTTTTATTTTTAAATCTTTTAAGTTTTTTTTTTTAAGATTTTATTTATTTGAGAGAGAGAGCACAGCGGGGGGAGGAGCAGAGGCAGAGGGAGAAGCAGGCTCTGCGATGTGGGGCTCGATCCCAGGAC
Organism: Eumetopias jubatus; assembly: GCF_037043125.1. NCBI lineage: Eukaryota > Metazoa > Chordata > Mammalia > Carnivora > Otariidae > Eumetopias > Eumetopias jubatus. The sequence continues at coordinate 55,018,576 of NW_028274816.1, read as the reverse complement.
CCTGGGATCATGGCCTGAGCTGAAGGCAGACGCTTAACTGACTTGAGCCACCCAGGCGCCCCGCTAAGATGAACTTTTAATCAAAGAAAAAGGCCATTTACTGAGCATCTCCTGCACGCAGGCAGTCTGGGGACACAGTGGTGACCCAGTGCTGCCCTGCGGGCTCAGTCGCAGTCATTTCTCTCATGATGCATCTCCGCCTTCTCCCCTTCCAGGTGACTGAATGCCTGACCACAGTGAAGTCAGTCAATAAAACAGACAGCCAGACCCTTCTGACTACTTTTGGGGTAAGGCATGATTCCCTTATCCCAATGGCATTTTGACCCCCTTGCCTTTTCAAGGAACCCCCACCCCACACACACCTGTTTCCTTCCACCTCACTGCCCCCTTCTCCCCATCCTTCCTGCCTCCCCTGCCCTCCCACAGGACCTCACCTCCTTCCAGGGATCTCTTAGACCCCTGATCAGCTGGGGCAGGGTAGTCTCGTGCTCCCCATCTCTGACCCTTCACTCCCACCTTCCTCAGTCTCTGGAACAGCTCATGGCCGCATCGCGGGAAGATCTGGCTTTGTGCCCAGGCCTGGGACCCCAGAAGGTAAGAGCTGTGGAAATCGGCTTGAGGGGCAGGGGCAGGAGGGAGCTCCAAATAAGTGGGACCTCAGATCCCAAAGCTCTTAACAAGGTTTTGGAAGGCCCACAGGGTTTCTCCTACAGCTGGGGAAGACCGAGGCCCAGAGAGGGTGGGGACCAGCCCAAACTCATATAGCAAGCCTGGGACAGATTCAAGATCCGGCTCTTTCTCTCCTGGCCCCCAGAGCCCCATCTGGCTGAGAGGGAAAGAAGCAAAGCCCACTGCGGATGTAGCAAACAAATGGCTCATTTAATGACCCGCCCCTCCTTTCTTTCTTGCTCTCACCCAGGCCCGGAGGCTGTTTGATGTCTTACACGAGCCCTTCTTGAAAGTGCCCCGATGACCGCCGCTGTGAAGGAGGCCCTGTGAAGGAGGCCCTCGGTGTAACAATAAAGCCGTTTTCCTGGCTCAGGCTGCTGCTGGTGTGCTGGGGCAGTCACCGGGAGCGGGGATGGGGGAGTCCTCTGCACTTGCTCTCTGCTGGCCCAGGCAGTCACCTCCAGCTTTTCTTAACTGCAGCCCTCAGTTTCCCTGGAAGAGACTACACGGGATCCTGCTGTAGCTTCTTCCGCTTCTTCTCCCATCCTGCGGGAGCCACCTCCTCCCCCGACTCCAGACTCAGCGGCGGCTCGAGCATCTCCTGGGATGTTGTCTCTGGCATCCCAGTCCCCTGGCCCCGCTTCTTCCTCTTCTTGGTGGGCACTGGATCTGCCCTGGCCTCAGGCTCCCCCTCCTCTGGCAGCTGCAGCTCCGACACCTCCCCCTGTGGGTCACTGGTCTCGGCCCTTGGCTCCGTTGCTTTGTGGCCCCTTTCTTTCTTCTTCTTCTTCTTGGTGGATGCCTGCGGCTCAAGGTCCCCTGGTGGCTCAGGCTCCACCCAAGGCTCCACCACCTCTGCCCCCGGCTCCCCCGCCGCGTTTTGCCATTTCTCTTTCTTCCTCCTCTTTTTGGTGGACACCAGAGCTGCCTCAGCCTGAGGCTCAACTTCGTGTGGTAGTTCAGGCTCCATTACCTCCCCTGGGAACTCCAGAGGGCCCATCTCCAGCTCTATCGCCTCGGTCCCTGGCTCCATCATTACTTTGTACCCCTTTTCTTTTTTCTTCTTCTTGGAGGATGGCACCAGGTTGGCTTCCTCCTGTGGCTCCAGCTGCAGTGGAGACTCGGCCGGCATCCCTTCCCCTGGCTCCCTCCCTTCTGTCCCCTTCTGCCTCTTCCTCTTCCTGGAGGGAGGGAAAACTGTCTCTTCCAGAGGCTCCCTTTTAATTGTGAGTTCCAGCTCCGCCGGCTTTTCTTCAGGCGCCAGTGTCTGCTCTTCTGGTTCGACCATTTCTGCCCCTTTGGGCTTCTTTTTCTTCTTCTTGGTGGTGGACAGAAATGGTGCCCCCACGGGCTCCGACATCTCAGCCATGGATTCTGCTGCTACGGGCTCCATCACCTCTAGCTGTTTTAGCTCCTGTTTTTTTTTCTTCTTCCCCACATCCACCTCTGGAGACCCCAAAGCTGTGTCCACCTCCAGGGCCCCAAGCCCATTCACTGCCTCCTGGGGAACTGAGGCCTCTGGTATATGCCTCTTCTTCTTCCTCTTCCTTGAGGCTGGTGACCTCAGTTCCAAGACTGACCCAGGCCCTGTTACCGGAAGGCTGCCTCCAAAGGCACAGAACCGAGGCCTCAGGCCAGGGGGGATCTGTGGTGGGGGGCTTGTTGGGATGGGCTGCAGCAGGGTCCCGGAGGGGGATTCTTGGGGACCGTCAAAGATCCTTAGGCTGCCCTGGGGGGCTGGGGCACAGGTGAGTCCACCTCCCGCTTCCCCTGAGGGAGCCAGCAGGATTGCTTCTCCAGCCTGGGGGCCGCTGCTTCTGAGGACCCGGTAGCGGTGCCGCTTGCCCGCCAACTTGCCCTTCACAATCCGGGAGCCCGAGAGAGGCACTAGCCGCCCATTGAGGCTGAAAGGAGAAAGGAGAAGGCAGAAGCTTCATCAGATTTTTCTGGTGAAAGGGAGGAAAGGAGCTGAGAAACAGCATTTTTTTTAAAAAGGTTTATTCATCCATTTGAGAGAGAGGGAGCACCAGCATGGGAGAGGGGCAGAGGGAGGCGGAGAAGCCAACTCCCGCTGAGCGGGGAGCCAGATGCCGGGCTTGATCCCAGGACCCTGAGATTATGACCTGAGCCAAAATCAGACGCTTAACCAACTGAGCTACCCAGGCGCCCTGAATGCCCGAGGAAAGCCCCTCTAAACTCCACCCAAGTTCAGCCACTGGGGTGGGGGCGTATTCCCAGGAGGTGGCCTGGACCACTCACCAGTCTGGGGCGAAGTTTACAGGAGCCTGGATAAGCCACAGTTCCGTATCTGGATCCCTTAACACCTCCAAAGAAAAACGAGTGGGCTCTGAAGCTGGGGACGTCGCGGTAAAGGTGGGGGGACAGGAGAATAGAGCAGCACCTGCAGGAGAGGAAACGGGAGCCTGCTGACACTGCCCCGCGGATCCAATCCTCTAGGACGCCCATCGGCCCATTGGTCCAGCCTCCTGAGCGCCTCAATCCCCTCACCCGGCCTCTTCTCTCCTGCCTGTTCCCCAGGGGCACCCCAATCTCCACCGAGCCAATTCCTGGCGGCGCCCTTCCCTCCACCGGTAGTTTCCCCCACCCCATACCCTCCCTAAGCCCGAAGTTCCTTCCTCGCGGGAGATACTCTCTCCGCAGGTCCTGTCTCTGGGAAAGTCCGTTTTTCCGTCCGAACGCCCCCGGGGGCCCTTTCTCCTCCATTCAGCCAACTCTTTGCACCCCGCCAGCCCGCCCTGATGCCACTTACCGCCGGACGGGGTCCCCGCCATGCCGGGACCTGTGCCCCCCTCAGACCGAGCCGCCGAGAGCGGGGGAGCTGCGCAGCTGACCACGTGGAACCAGGGGGGTGGGGCTTCATCCGGGAGCGCCCATGTGGTGCGGGAGCGCGGGGGTGTCGCTCGGGGCCCGCTCGCCCTACGAGCAGAACTGGGGAGAATTTCCACTTGTGCAGAGCAGATAACCAAGGAAGACGTCTTTTCCCGAAAATCTGCTCCCCAAAGCAGCTGCTTGGCTGCTTGGCGGGAGTTAGAGCCTCACGGGGTCCCTGCGGGTATCCCCCCCCAATCTCTCAGACATTATTTGCTCCAACGTCGCCTTAAAGGGGCAGCCACATTGGTAGCTCCCAACTCTTAAAGAGACAGGAAGCTCGAGTGGTCTGAGATTCTTAAAGAGACAGGTAAGAGTCTAGGTTGGCAGGGCCGTGCTTTCAGTGTTACAATCCCTTCTTGGGAGGCCCAGATGCCTGGGAAATTCGGAACTTGAGTGGGACAAGTGGGAAAATGGAGAAATGGGATAATTCCTCCGGAGGGCGTGAAGTACCAGTTTAGGGGCGGGGCTTCTGAACTCCTAGGGAGCGGGAAACGTAGGGGGAGGAGCCTGTGGGCCCCGGGGCGGGGCCTCCAGACTCCTGTGCTAAACACGCGTGGGGCGGTGCGGGCTAAGGGGCGGGGTTTGTGGACCAATGAGATAGATAGGATGCCCCCGAGGACTTAGTCTACTGCGTGGGGGACATTCCCGAAGGCTTTGAGGATGGGAGAGGGAGTAGAAGGTTTGATCAGCGCCCTTTCTCCGCCGGGGTGGGGGGGGGCGCGTGTAAACAGCGGCACGTGGACACAGATTTGGGGTTCGCGTCCACGCCCCTTTCCACAGAGACCGCACCGCTTGGGGCAGCGGGCGGAGCCGCGGGACGGCGGCTAGACAGGGTGACCCGACTGCATTCCTGGCCGGTGTGTCAGCGCCACTTCTCGCCCCCTCTGCCGTGATTTCGGATCCTATTCGAGAATCGGGGCGTCCCCGTTTCTCAGGGTGTGAGCGGCTTCCCAGAGCGGAAAGAGGGTCAGGGGAAGGGGACGCGTTCCTTCAGTCGGGGATCACCAGGCAGTTCCCCAGCGTGGGCGAGACACCCGGGCGCCGCCCCTGCGGGCTCCGAACTACAATTCCCAGAGGACGCGAGGACGGGAGACGCCCGACGTCCATCGCGGAAGCTGCTGGGGATTGTAGTCCCAGCCTACGACTTTGGACTCAGTTGCTGGGTAAATCTGTAAAGATCCAACCCATCCTTTTTACCGACGGGGAGATCGAGGCTCAGAGACTCGAGGGGATACTGATTTAGCGAGGCTCTCTTCTCGCCTTAGGGGCGGGGCATGTGAGTCTTCCCCAGCCTCTAACCTTCTACCTCTTTGGTGGCGTCCACACCTTCTTCCTAGAAGGGGGAAACTAAGCCTGGAGGGGTGGGTCAGAGATTCAGGACGCTGTCTCCCTCAGTCACCGCGAGGTTAAAGTCGAGTCTATCTACGTGGTCAGGTCGCCCTCGGCTTCCGGACCTCGCCCTTTCTGTCTGTGAAATGGACTTTCGGTGATTCCCAATGGGAACGTCTCAGGCTGCGTCCTGCCCCTCCAGGACTACAAGTCCCAAGGTGCTCGAGGCGACCCCTACTCCCCCTCCCCTCCGGGACCCGCCTCCCTCCGGCCGGAGTCACGTCGTCTAACCTGTTCCCGGCGCCTGCCCCGCCCCGTCCTGCGCTCCCCGCAGCCGGAGCCTGAGCCGGAGGAAGTCCCCCGGTGCCAGGATCTGCCCGGGATCCGTGAGTTCCACCCCACTGGGGTCCAGCGGCTCTGGAGGAGGCCGACACCGCGTCCCTGGGAGGACTGGGAGGGGACTCGGACGCTGAGTCCCAGGGTGGAATTGGGGGTGCGCAGATGCCAGGGTCCTTCGAAGGAAAGAACTCATATTTACTGGGCAAAAGTAAAGGGAACTCTGATGCCTGAGTTCTTGGGATGGAGGGCTCGGACGCCATGGTCCCGGGGAGACGCTGGAGCTGGGACTCCTGAATCCCACGAATTGGGCGTCCTCAGAAGCCTGAGTCTTTGAGGGGAATTGGGGTATCAGATGCCTGAGACCTGGGTAGAAATGACAAGACTCGGACTGATGGGGCTCTGGAAAGGGCGGCCATCCCTGACGCCCTCCAGCTGCTTTCTCCACCGAGCTTCTAGGTCTCGAGGCAGAATTAGGAATGGGATGGGGATAGTGGAACTCGGGGCCCTGAAATGTAGCAGGACAAGCCCCCGAGGTCCCTCTGGAGGCTAGGTTCCGGCGCTCCCTACGCTTTCCGGCTCTGGGGTGGGAGCCGGGGGAGGGGGGACCGCGGCAGCTCTCCAACCTGCGTGCGGCTGCGAGATCCCCAACATATCATTAACCGGGGCGTCAGACCTGCCTAACCAGAGGAGGGACCTCCACCCCAGGGCGCCCCCTCGTGGGGGCGGGAGCCTCCCATTACCCCTTGGAGGTGGGAGATATTTGGGGTTTGCAGAGGGGGTTCTAGAACTCAGGGCAGAATTCCAGAAGGTGGGATTGGATTCTGGGAGGCTTGCATGGCTGGGCACGACACAGAGAGGACAGGGGTAAACTGAGGCTAAGAGGTCACACAGGTAGAGTTGATTAGCATTTGGCCCCTTCTGAGCAGCTGTCTCAGATAGCAGAGCTGATCAGAGTTTGGCTTCCTCTTTCTTCTGCAGCTGTCTGGGGGACGGAATTCCATCCATTCCCACCAGATTTTCTGACTAACCTCCCCCACTCCTAGGGCTCCTCGCCCTGACCCTGAGGTGAGAAATGTCACCTCCACCCCCATGTGTCTGACCTGAGGTAGTGTGGGAGATAAGCGAGGGATAGAGGCTAATTCTGGAGGTGTGTGTCTGTCCTTGAAGCGGGGGAGGGCAGGGACGGGCGCCTCCCTCTGGCTGTCTCCCCCTTCTCTCCACCCCCATGTGACATGTGAGGGGATTGAACAAGGGGGTGGGGAAGGCAGGGGGTTCTGATGAGAGAGGGAAGAACTTCCTAATTGTCTGGGCTTGAAGGGCATTCGGTGATAGCCTGAGATGAAATTAAAAATAATAACCAACCATGGCTGCCAAGACAGAGCTCACAGCGTGCCAGGCTCAGCACTGGTAGGTAGATGGTTCCCACTGTCTACAGAGGTCTCAGGCAACTGCCCAAAGGTGGCTTGCTGACTCCACCCCAGGCAATGACTTCTCTCTACTCCACTGGGGAAACTAAGGCTGGAGAGCCCACAGCCTGGGCTTTTGCCACCTTCTCTCTGGAATCTTCCAGGGCAGCCTGTGCCCCTCTGCCAGACTTTTGGGCATGACCATGAGCCAGAACTCACAAATGTACAGGGAGAATTTAGGGTTTAGGAAGTTGAGACTCCAGAGGTCAAAACCCAGGGCTTTTAGACTCAGAAAGAGTTGAAAGGGCTCTTTTGGGGAAAAAAGATTCCTCTGGGTCTTTAGCCCTCACCGTGTGTCAGATCCTATGTTATCTCAACGAACAGCCAAGGAAGGTCAGTAATTAAGAATCCTATATGTGTGACCTTTATTTGGTGCCCTGCGTTGTTCTAAACACTGTACATAAATTATGCCACTCAAACCTCACACCCTTCTGAGGAGAAGGTATTAATTCTCCCATCATACCCACAGGAAACTGAGGCACAGAGTTCTTGGGATGGACTATATAACTAGTCCAGGGTAGAGACTTAAGAGAGGGGGAAGGCCCTAGCCTGTTCCACAGTCGTCCACAGAGGGGAAAACCAAGTCCCGGAGAGGGTGGGGTCTCTTCCAGCGTCAGTCTGTCCGGACAGAAATGTAGGAGTCCAACCAGGGTGTTTCCAGCCTAGCCTGACGCTCTGTGTCGGTTCCCACTGAGGATGATGAGTACTCCAGAAGCCCCCGGGATCCTTAACCCCGAAGAACTTGCTTGGCCTGGCCGTATGCATGAGTCCGGGGGACCGAGAGTTAGGGGTGGAGGGGAAGGGGAGGAATGGGAGCTGGGGTTAGAGGGTACCCAGAGGTGGACTAGAGCCCGCAGGAGGGGGAGCGGGAGCGGGAGCTGGAGGTGCAGGGCTGAGGCCTGGGAACGGCGGCGCGACGTGCGCCGCCCCTGCGCCCCGCCCGGCCCCCGCTCCCCTGCCGCGGGAGGTGAGGCACCTGCCCAGGCCCGCAGCGCATTCCCGGGGTCTGAGCTCAGGCACTGTCCGCCCGCGGGCCGTGACCCGGAGCGCCCCCTGGTGGCCTCGACAACCCCTCTGCCCGCACCAGCCCTGGGAGGGCCCCACGCCCAGCCTTGCCATTTCCTTAGGGCCAGAAGATGTCAGCGTGGGATCGGGAGTCTTAGAAATTTGGGAATCCTGAAATCCCCCAACAGAACATCTCGCTGCCGGAATGCTGGCACCGGGAGGCTGCATAGAATTGTTCGTTTTCCTATTTTAACAGACGCAGAGTGTTTCCTGTGTATCTGAGCTTCTAAAAGCCCCAAGTTCTGATTCCTGGAGTCCATACTTTCTGAGGCCTGAATTCTCAGAGCCTTAATTACTCTTGCACCCTCTGGCCAGTTGGATCCTCACTATAGTCCATATCTTCATTTTACAGATCAAGAGGCACTCTTGTCAGGGTCAGTGGTGCCCCCAGATTTGAACCCTGGAAGTCTGGCTCCTTACTTGTGATCTTACCCACTCCCCTAACCGTGCATTGAGCTAGACTTTCAGGGCAGCGGAATCTTGGGATAGATAGAACATGGTGCAGGAAGATGGAGAAATCGAAGCTAGCAAAACTGGAGAATTCTAGAATGTTCCAAAGATAGAATCTTGGACTCAGAACTTTTGGACAAGAGACTCTCAAGCTGAGAGTTTTAGGCTCTGTAGAGCTTTAATAACAACCTCAAAGTCCTTACAATTTCAGAATCTAGGCCTCTGAGAGATTGAAGAGGCCTCTTAGAATTGCTGATTTGCCTCCTCCTTTCACTGTTGGGGAAACTGAGGCCCGAGGAGTGGATGGGACTTGTTGCCCAAGGTCACACACTCCCAACACACCCAAATGAACCACCAGCCCCAACAGGTTCTGTTCCCAGGCTTCCCAGACAGAGGCCAGAATCAGCATGCCCCAGCCTGCCCCGCTGCCCACGCCTGCACCTCCAAAGCTAAGTGGTTGGTGCAGCCTGGGGAGGTGGCCAAGGTGGCGGGCGTGGTGGCTACCATGGGGATGGGGATGGTGCTGGCTTGACTGGTTCCTTGTGGCCTGGCTCCTTCCCACTGAGCCAGTGACCACAGCAGCCCAGCCACCCCCAGCCACTTCCCTGTTCTTCCTGTGAACACTGGGTACCCGTGAACAAGGTCGACTCTGGGGAGAGGAAGCTGAGTGGTCCCTGCCCTCTGGGACTCTTCCAGGTCTGGTCGAGGCAACCTAGACTAACAAGTTAGATCCAGGTGTGAAACCTAATACAGCTGACTCCTTCCAAGCTGATCTTGAACAAATAGTTCTTAGCCCCATTTTTTTGCCTGCTACTGTGACTTTGACCATTAAATGCGGTATCGGGTGCAAGCCTTTGGCACAGTTCTAGGAGGCCGTGGCCCCTCAGTTAATAGTTGTTATTTTATTTCATTATCCCCTCAAGCAACCATCACAGGTACACAGTAGGCAGCACAATTATTATTAAAAAAAAAAATATATATATATATATCCCTAGTGGGGCGCCTGGGTGGCTCAGTCAGTTAAGCATCTGCCTTTGGCTCAGGTCATGATCCCAGGGTCCTGGGATCAAGTGCCGAGTCGGGCTCCCTGCTTGGCAGCCTGCTTCTCCCTCTGCTTCTGTGGCTCCCCCTGCTTGTGCGCGCGTGTGCTTGCTCTCTCTCTCTAATAAATAAATAAAATCTTCAAAAAAATTAAAAGATCCCTAGCATAAAAAAAAAGTGATATCCCTAACATCTAGCATAGGGTCTCCTGGCCCTAGTAGGCACTCAGGAATTGATAGTTACTTTTGCCTCCTTTGTTCCCCCAAATGCCTGGCACACAGTAGGTAATCAGTGCATAATTGTTGAAGGAGTGATTCAAGGCTTATTAGGACTGACCTAGAAAGATGGACAAGGAGCTACGTCAAGCGAGTGAATTGTCCAGAGCCATCCGGGAGGATTTGAAGGAGTTGGCATTTTCCAGCCAGGGAAGTGGAAGGGCATAGTGCTTCCAGTGGAAGGAGCTAGGAGAATCAAGGCTCTGTCTGGCTGCTCTATGACCCCTGGTTCCCTGTGGGCGGGGTCTGAGAAGGCTTCCCCTCCACCCACCCACACACCTCCGTAGGCGCCCCGCTTCCGCCGGCACCATGGACAGCGAGGCATTCCAGAGCTCGAGGGACCTTCTGGACCTGAACTTCCAGTGTGAGCTGGGGTAGGGGGCGGGGCTTGCTCCGGAGAGGCCCTCAAGGGTGGAGGCAGGGCGCTGCCCGGAGGCCCCGGGCCTTACTGCTCCTCCCTCCTGCCCAGCTCTGGCCATGAAGCACATGGACCTGAAGCAGATGGAGCTGGATACAGCGGCGGCCAAGGTGGACGAACTGACCAAACAGCTGGAGTCGCTGTGGTCAGACTCGCCCACGCCTCCCGGCTCACAGACTGGAGCCCCCCCTAGGGTGAGCCTACTCGCCTCGGTCCCCACCTTGGCCCCCAAAGCCGGCTTCTTTCTGCCTGGGGTTCTGCCCCATCGGGTTGTACAGGCCGTGGGCTATTTAAGGGCACTTGAAAGAGGGGACCAGTATAAATGGACATCTCACAGGACCCTTGGAAGAAAAGGGTCTTTTTCTAAGAGGCAGAAGGACACCGTACCGGCTAGCCTCAGCCCTGATTTCAGGGCCGTCTTGCCAGTACCGCTCACCAGGGCTCCCTATGCCTGACTCTCCGGCCCCGGCCCAACTCCCCTAGGTTAATTTCCGATGACTTCTTTTGATCTACTAACCCCTCTCCTAATGTCTCCTTTGACCCCTCAATGTCTCGGCCTCCCCACAGCTGTCCCGGTACAGCTTCAGCCCGGTCCCCGAGCCCTTCAGCAGCCGCGGGTCTCCCCGGAAGGTGGCCACCGACGGCGCAGACACCTCGTTCGGACGCTCCGAGAGCGCCCCGGCTTTGCACCCCTACAGCCCGCTGTCCCCGAAAGGCCGGCCCTCGTCACCGCGCACCCCGCTCTACCTGCAGCCGGATTCCTACGGCAGCCTGGACCGCGCGCCCTCGCCCCGGCCCCGCCCCTTCGATGGCACAGGCAGCCCCCTCGGCCGTGCGCCCTCCCCGCGGCCCGGATCGGGCCCGCTCCGCCAGCAGGGTCCCTCCACGCCCTTCGACTTTCTGGGCCGCGCTGGTTCCCCGCGGGGCAGCCCCCTGGCCGAGGGGCCCCAGGCCTTCTTCCCCGAGCGCGGGCCCTCGCCTCGCCCCCAGACTTCAGCTTATGACACGCCCGTGGCCTTTGGGAGCCCCCTACTGGGCGCGGGCGGTAGCGCTTTCGCCCCACCTCTGCGCGCTCAAGGTGAACGAGGGGGCCTCCTTTGGGGGGTGGGAGGGATGCAGGCCTGGGACCAGTCTCCCGTTATATCCCAATTCGCCACCTCTCCCTAGACGACTTAACGCTGCGCCGGCGGCCCCCCAAAGCCTGGAATGAGTCTGACCTGGACGTGGCATACGAGAAGAAATCTTCACAGACAGCGAGCTACGAACGTGAGTGGTGGGAGGCCAGAGGAAGGGGGGAGCCAGGAGAGGTAGCCCCCAGACCCTAATGATTCGCGCCTCGCAGGCCTGGACGTCTTCTCGCGGCCTGCTTCGCCAGGCCTGCAGCTGTTACCCTGGAGAGAGAGCAGCCTGGACGGGCTGGGGGCCACCAGCAAGGTGAGGGGCGGCTGGGGAGGGGGCTGGTGGGCAGGGGCCGGGAGTGCGGTCAGGACCACCTCCCATTCCTGGCTGCACCCCCAGTCTCCGTGCCCTCCACCCCAGGCTCTTCCTTTTTCATCCTGGATTTCCACCCTCTCCCTGACCCCCTTTGCCTCACTCCCTCTGGTTTCCCTCACCTTCTCTCCCTTCTTGACCTTTTGTCCTTACCTCCTTCCCCCTCCTCCTTTATCATTCCCTCCCCCTAACTTCCTCCCACCTGAACCCCTTCTTTCCTCCTTCCTTCTTTCTCCCCCAGGACAACCTCACCAGCGCCACTCTGCCCCGCAATTACAAGGTCTCCCCTCTGGCCAACGACAGACGATCTGATGTGGGCAGCTACCGCAGATCACTGGGCTCCGCGGGGCCATCAGGCACTTTGCCCCGCAGCTGGCAGCCTGTCAGCCGCATCCCCATGCCCCCTTCCAGCCCCCAGCCCCGCGGTGCCCCGCGCCAGCGCCCCATCCCCCTCAGCATGATATTCAAGCTGCAGAATGCCTTCTGGGAGCATGGGGCCAGCAGGGCCATGCTCCCTGGCTCCCCCATCTTCTCCCGAGCACCACCGCCTAAGCTGCCTCCCCAGCCCCAGGCACCCCCTCAGCCTCAGCCACCCCCTCAGCCCCAGCCCCAGCTTCCTCCCCAGCCCCAACCCCAACCCCAACCACAGCCCCAGCCTCAAACCCCTGCCCCTCAACCTCCCCAACAGACTTGGCCCCCTGTGAGTGAAGGTGAGTCAGCAGTGGGGGGGCCCAGAGGGCTGCTTAGAGGGAGGACAAATGGCTGGGGACCAGAACAGCTGGGGGAGCCGTCACAGCCAGACACTGTCCCTGCAGAGAGCAAGGCTAGAGGAGCTTGGGAATTTGCTCAGGAGCTAGGGATAGCACGGTGGTTAAGCATGGACCCTGAATCAGACTGCCTGACTCCAGGCTGTGTGACCTTGGACAAGTCACTTAACCTCTCCGGACCTCAGTTTCCTTGAGTGTAAAAGGTGATAGAGCCCATCTTACTGATTATGGTATTGGATTATTTAATCCATTTAAAGTCATTGAAATAGGGCCTGATGTGTAGGAAGATCTCAATAGCTATTATATTAGTTACAATAATTATTAATATGTTTGTGTGCGTGAGACCAGCACAGGGCCTAGAGTTAAAACAGATTGGGTTTTGAGCCCCTCTCCACTGCTGACTTGCTTGCTGTATGACTCAGGATAAATTAGCTAACCTATCTGAGCTTCTGTTTTGTCATCTCAGAAAAGATTAATAATATCTACCTCGTAGATTGTGAGGGACATTCAATGAAATAACGTGTGTAGAGAGTGATCATTACTGTTTTTACCTGCTTTAGAAGCTCTGATAGAGAGAAATAAGACCAAGAGACCATCAGGCACCAGGACTCTAGTCCCAGCATGAGTATTCTGCCTGAGAGGGTAGGCAAGGAAGTTCTTAGAATCTCAGCAAGTCAAGGCCAATCTGATGGTAGGAGCACAAGATTCAGAAGTCAGAGGGCCCGGAATGCAAATTGCACTGGCTTTGGGCAACTGACTTCCCCTCTCTGATGCTCAGCTTCTCTCTCTGTAATAAGGAAGTGATAGCAGTATCTACCTCACAAGGTAGTGGTGAGAATTCAGTAAGGCAGGCACATGCTAAGTGCTCGATAAAATGGGAGATGTCACAATCAGACTATTCACAGCCCACGGAAAGTAGCCCAGAGAGAGCAAGGAACTGCCCTGAGGTCACACAGCGAATCAGATGCTGGCTACGGGTCCGGGAAGTTGTGGACTTAGAGAGGGGAGTCTTGGGGTTCTCCCAGGGACCCATTCTCTGATGGGCTCCGTGTTCCTTCTAGGCCCCCCCAAGCCTCCCCCTGAGCTGGAGCCTGAGCCGGAGCTCGAGGGGCTGCTGACGCCAGTGCTGGAGGCTGGTGATGTAGATGAAGGCGCTGTCACCCGGCCCCTCAGCCCCACGAGGCTGCAGCCAGCACTGCCACCCGAGGCACAGTCAGTGCCCGAGCTGGAGGAGGTGGCACGGGTTCTGGCAGAGATACCGCGGCCCCTCAAACGTAGGGGATCCATGGAGCAGAGCCCCGCTGTAGCCCTGCCCCCCACCCACAAGAAGCAGTACCAGCAGATCATCAGCCGCCTCTTCCATCGTCACGGAGGGCCTGGGGGGCCTGAGCCCGAACTGTCCCCCATCAGTGAGGGATCCGAAGCGAGGGCAGGGCCCCCTGCTCCTGCCCCACCAGCTCTCCTCCCACCCCCAGCCCTGCCCCAGATCAGCCCGCCAGAGCAGCTGCAGAGCATGGTAAGTAATATAGGAGGACACGGGGGGGTCTATTAGCACACGGAAGCACCCCTTCCCTTTTAGGACAGGACCTGGAAATTGCACCCATCACATCTGCCTCTTCCAGTGGGCCAGGAACCCTGCCGCAAGGGAGGCTGGGAAATGTAGTCTTTAATCCAGGTGTTGCCTGTGTTCTGAAGGCAAGGAGAATGTCTAGGGAGAGGCATTCACAAGTCTTGGCCACACAGAGACTCTCTGCTCCGCCCAATAACCAGCCCCCAAGGGCATCTCTTCAGGAATCTCGGAATCTTACCACCTGGAAATGAGTGTGTCGGTGTGTTTCTTCCAGGACCTGAAAAGCCTGCCTGAATCGAGACAGTCACCATTTCTCTCCCCAACTGCTACACGGTCTCTCATGTCTGCCTTCTCTGGGGATCGCTCTCTCCCCTCAGACCTCAGCAAGCCTGTGCTATGGCTAGAAATGGCGACTGAAAATGACCTCTTACTTCAGGCTCATGGTGTCCTCTGACGCTGTTCAGAGCTGCTTTCATTCAAAATCGCAAGAGCAAGTCTCTGGTCTCTGAGGCTGTGGGCGTTGTGATAAAGGGCACCAGCTGCAGAGCTAGGCTGCCTGGTTCATATCCCAGCTCCATGGCATATATCAGCTGTGCGACCTTGTTGTGCAAGATACTTAGCCGTTCTGGGCCTCAGTGTCTTCATCTGTAAAATGGGGATGAGAATAACCATAGGATTACTGTGAACATTAAATATATGAATACAGTGCTTAGAATAGTGCTTGGCATTTAATTGTTAACCACTATTATTATTGTTAGCATTTGACCAGGGGATGGTGGCCTTCTAAACTTGCTCCAGTCCCTGTGTCTTGGCTGGGGGTGGGTAGTGTCTATGGAACAGTCCTGTTCTCTCAGTGTGGATAGACAGAGAGAGGTGAACGATTCCCAGGGAAGAAGCAGGGGCCAGGTAGACACCCAAAATGCCTATTCCCAAGCCCTCCTAAAGTTGGAGCCAGGAAATGTTGAGATCCAGGATCTGGAAATCAAGAACAGAAGAATGAAATCACCTTATAGAATCACAAAGTCCTAGCCATAAAGAAACTTGAACATTCACAGAATTCAAGAATTAAATCCTGTTCTCAGTCTCAGAACAGTGAACCTTCAGAATCCCGAAGAGCCGAAGTTTCAAAGAACAGGATCTTAGCATTTAAAAGTTAGTAACACCGACCATGGTTATTAAGTGATTCGTGAAGTCACCAAAACTGAAAATTAAAGACTCTTCTCATTTGAATCAGAAAATCACAGATTAGTGCACTAATATGTTGAAATACAGAATTCTGTTTTGTTATTTTTTTAAAGATTATTTTTTTAAGTAATCTTTATACCCATCCTGGGACTTGAACTCACAGCCCCGAGATCAAGAATCTCATGCTGTACCCACTGTGCCAACTGGGCACCCCCAGTATTGTATTGTAAATGAACATTTTCCACTAGAGAAGAATACACAAACACCATAGTAACTAGGAGAAAATAGAAAAAAGAATAAAGAGGCCAAAAATCACAGCACTCAGAACCATGATTAACATTTTAAGTATCTCCTTCCAATCTGTTGGAATGAAATTCTAACCATAAAACATTAACGTTCCCAATCACAGAATCTTGGGAATGCAGCATCTTGGGTCTTCAGCAATTTGACATGGCATAACTTAGCATTCCTGGACTCAACAATATTGGAAATTCGAAATAGCTGAACCTCAGAGAATTTTGAAATCTTTGGCTCTTGGGATCTTCAAATTCCGGGATCTTGAAATCATCGACATCAAAGACCAAAATCACAAAATGCTGTATGCTCCGAATAAATGAATCTGGTAGGAGGACCCATGAGCATCAAAAATAAGAAAATAACAAGGAATAAAAAAGAAAGAAAACACAAGGAATAATAGGCTAAATAATCTCATTCCAAACATCTGGAATTAACATTGGACAACAGTTTGTCATGTGTGTTTCGTAGTATTTATGTTTTATAAAAGCAGTAAGACTGTGGTCGGGTTGAATATCTGGCTTCTATGAATCATCAACGCTTCCTTTCAGGTCTCAGGGGCCAAGATCCTATACTCACCAGATTCCCTGACTGTTGTAAGGAATCAAAGGCTATAGAACTGAGGGCATTCCCTTCCCCATGGCCGTCTGGATTCAGGCTCTGTACTTCCCTGCCTTCCAATCCCAGCCCTACCCCTGTCTAGTTGGTTGAACTGGGGCGGCTGCCGCCGTGTCCCTGAACCTCTATTTTCCTCTGTAAGTAATAGGTATATTAACAATACCCCCAAGTCACTGAAGCCCGCCCCCACCCCCTGCCCTGTCCCCCCCAGGAGATGCGCTCGGTGCTGCGGAAGGCGGGCTCTCCGCGGAAGGTCCGCCGCGCGCGCCTCAACCCGCTTGTGCTCCTGCTGGACGCCGCGCTGACCGGGGAGCTGGACGTGGTGCAGCAGGCGGTGAAGGAGGTGCGTGCTGCCAAAGTGCAGGGCAGGCGAGGTGGGGGCGGCGGACGCGGGCTGGCCGCGGCTGGGGACTGAGCCTCCGCGTCCCCCGCCCCCCCCACCCAGATGAACGACCCGAGCCAGCCCAACGAGGAGGGCATCACCGCCCTGCACAACGCCATCTGCGGCGCCAATTACCCCATCGTGGACTTCCTCATCGCGGCCGGCGCCAACGTCAACTCCCCCGACAGCCACGGCTGGTGAGCTCTGACCTTGACCCGCGCGGGGCGGGCACCGGGCGGGCGTGGGGCGGGACCGCGCTGCTGGCCGGGGCACCCACGGGCGAATGCGCGGCCACTCACGCACGCCTCCACGCCTAGGACACCGTTGCACTGCGCGGCGTCGTGCAACGACACGGCCATCTGCACGGCGCTGGTGCAGCACGGCGCAGCAATCTTCGCCACCACGCTCAGTGACGGAGCCACCGCCATCGAGAAGTGCGACCCCTACCGCGAGGGTTACGCTGACTGCGCCACTTACCTGGCAGGTGCGAGGCACGCTTCTGGGGGAGGGAGGAGGTTGTGGGGACTCGGCCGCCCAGCTGGCAATTGCAGAGAGGGAGGGGGCAGACTGCGGACCAATCAAGTGGCAGGATCACAGAGGGAGGGCGGCGGGATGGACCACCTGCGGGGGAGGGGGACAGGGCGTCCCAGCTGGCAGGTGCAAGCGGGCTGTGTGGGGTGAGCAGACTGCCAACCTCGAGGGATGGGGGGACACGGGCACTGTGCCATGCAAACTGGACACCTGTAGGGAGAAGAGACGTCTTGGAGATTGCACTGTTCACCTGCTTTCTCACTTGCGGGCGTGGGGAGTTGGCCGTTCCAATGATACCACTAACCGGGCATAGGGCTGGACAGGTGGGCTGTGCTCCGTGTGGGAGACACAGGGCCACACGCCTGGCAGGTGAGCAGGCCATGGCTTCTGGGGAGGAGCTTGGGGACTCTTCCACCTGGAGGGAGACACGCGGCTTCCCTTATTGGGGGGGGGGGACAGATCACCTAACCAGGTGATGGGAGGAAGTAGGTAGCCTGTACCAAGGACTTGTGCAGAGCGTCCGTATTACACACTTGGGGTGGGTGGGCAAACTGTATGATAGGGTGGGGTTAGGAACATCACAGAGCTGGAGTGAGTCAGGCTCTAGGACTCACTGTGTGTGGGCGGGGAGACAATGTTTTTGAGAGGTGAGCCTCTAAGGCCACACGAGAGCCCTCTGTACCACCTAATGGCAGGAACTGGAGGAGAGCCTTGGGGCTTATGGGTGAGCAGGGGTAGACAGGGACTGCACCACTGGGGCACGAAATAGACTATAAGCTTCGGGGAGGGGCATTGGGCCCTTACACATTTGTACAGGGAGGTGGAGCCTCTGAGATGTGGAGCTTGGACTGTTCTGTCTGCATCCGACACGGAGAGTTTTGTGAGGGTCAGGTAGAGGTTGGACACCCAACCTGGCTGGGAAGAGAGCCGGAACCGGAACCCGGTGGACTGAACCACTACAGAGAGGGAACAGTGTTGACTGTACCATTTGGAAGGGGAGGCTAAATTCTTGATGGAAATATTACCCTTTCACGGGGCGGGAGTGGGGGATGGGCTATACCCTCTGGAGAAGTTACTGCATCCTCTGGAGATTTTGTCACTTGGGGAGGGGAAGCAATGTGGACTCACCATCTGGAAGGGGGAGGTGGGAGCACTTAGGGGGAGGCGGGGAAGGGCTGTACCATCGGAAGGAGGGGTTGAGATTATGGAAACTGTCCAGCTTGGCGGGGGGGGGGGGGGGGGGGGTCCGCAGCCGACCGCACCTCTGGGAGTGACACAGGGACTTGACGATGTTCATGAGGGGGTGGGGACCACTGACCCTGCCTCGGGGTTTGGAGGCCCCAGTTTGATGCACCCTGATGTTCTCGAATTCCAGAGACTGCCAGTCCTCGGCAGGTGACTCCAGCTTAGGCGCCCCTCTCCAGACAGGGTTACACAACTTTGCAAGTGGCTCATGCCTCAGCTGTGTGTATGTGTGGGCGGGGTGCCACATCCCAGGGCCTGTCCCTGTCCTCAGCGTGTCTTGTGTCCCTGAGTGTTCCAACTCCTCCACCCCCCACCCCCAACCGGGCGTTCACAATCTGTGCCCGTTTATGTTTCAGATGTGGAGCAGAGCATGGGGCTGATGCACAACGGGGTGGTCTACGCCCTCTGGGACTACAGCGCGGAGTTTGGGGACGAGCTGTCCTTCCGCGAGGGCGAGTCGGTCACTGTGCTGCGGAGGGACGGACCCGAGGAGACGGACTGGTGGTGGGCCGCGCTACATGGCCAGGAGGGCTACGTACCCCGTAACTACTTCGGGGTGAGCCCGGAAGAGATATATATTATATCAGCGTCCTGGGGCTATTTGGGGAAAGGGGTTGATTCTGGGAAAAAGAGGAGCAAAAGGGACAGTCCATTCCACTGGGGGCAAGGGAGGTCAGAAGAATCCATTATGGGTCGTGGGGAGATGAGGACCTTACAGTTGGGGGAGAAAGAGCCCCTTCCTTGTGGTACTTTGTGGGGAACTCACTGCCTTACTAGTTATTTGATTGGTTCATGCTCAATCAAATATTTATTTTTAAGATTTTATTTATTTATTCATGAGAGACAGAGAGAGAGAGAGAGAAGCAGAGGGAGAAGCAGGCTCCCAAGGAGCAGGGAGCCCAATGCGGGACTCAATCCCAGGACCCCGGGATCATGACCTGAGCCGAAGGCAGACGCTTAACCAACTGAGCCATCCAGGCGCCCTCAATCAAATATTTTTTATCATCCCTAGTTATATTACTGGGGAGGCAAGGAAGAATGTATTTTAGCCAAGGGAAGCCATGAAGAATCCCATTTCAGTAACCGAGGGGAAGTTAAAGAATTGTGTATTGATGGTGTAGTGGTGAGGAAGCTTTTGTTACACTGCAGGGGGCAGGGGGAGGAAGAATCCATTATTAAAATGATGGTAGAATTGAGGGAGGTTGCACTAGGTTAAGGGAAGAGGCCAGAAGATCCCATTATATTCCTAGGGGAGAAGATTCTTTTAATTTGGGGATGGGCGGAGGTGGGTCCCAACGAGACAGCCATGGTGGTAGGGAGAAGCAGGTGTTTCTTTCATGGCAGTATGGACGACTCGGAAAATTCAATTTCATCAACTGGGCTGCTGAGTCTAAGCCTCTATCTGGTGCTTGGTCGTGACAGGGGCCTTGGGGATTCTGGAGTGATTTGGGAGTCCGCTGAAGGAGTCTGTTAGGAAGGGCGGGGAGGATGGAGACAGCACACCTATTTGGGGGTGGATTAGGTGACTCCATTAAAGTGTGGGGTGGGATGAAAGAGAGAGGGTTCCTGGTGTCTAACGATCCTGCCTTCCCTCAGCTCTTTCCCAGGGTGAAGACTCAGAGGAATAAGGTCTAGCTGCACAGAAGGACGTTGCCAAGGGAGGCAGGAGGGAGCAGCCCTGCCTTTGCCCCAGACCTCTTCCTCAGTAACTGCTGCATCTCTTTGGGCCCCAAGCCCTACAGGGTTGGGGTCCTCACCTCTAGCTCTCTGCTTCCCTGGAAGCCCAAGGGAGAAGGAGAACCTCAGCCTTGCATTTAGAAACTGCCTTAGCCACGGGAGATCACCTTGAGGCTGGGAATCATTGGAGGCAAGAGACTCCCCCACCACCTTCCTCCATTTCCAAATCAGATCCCGTCCAAAGTGCCTCCCACTCCTACTGCCAACCCCTCCCACCCCTTCAAAACAAGCTAACACACCATCCTAGGGGAGCCTGGGATGTGTCACCTCCACTGGATTTCCCTGGGAGTCACCTCTGCCCCCATCTCTCCAGGGCTGGGCGAGACACCCTGGTCTCCCACCTCTCCCCAGTCAAGTGCCTTCACCCAGTGCTGGTTTTATAACCAAATGGGGACATTTTTCCTTATAAATAAAGGTAGTTTGCACCAAAATTGACTTCCCTCTCTTTGGATCCCCCTCTGACCTAATAAGTGCGCATCACCCTTACGGATTTCGACAAACCAGTTTTAAGGAAGCCCCTTTCTAAGGGATTTCTGTCATGTAAATCCAATACTTCTTCCAAACACACCTGTTTTTTGTGGGGTTTTTTTTATGGGGGGAGAGGGGGTTTTTTGTTTTTTGTTTTTTTGGTAGTGTCTTGATCTTTTTTCATGTTTTGGATTCTTCCTTTATGTCTTTAAACATTTTAAGCTTATTTTATAGTATATGTATGATAATTCTATAGTCTGAAGTTTGGGGCCATCTACTTTTATAATTTGCTGTGTCTGCTGGTTCTCACTCATGGTGGATTTTTTCCTCGTGTGTGTTGAAATTATGGATTGGGAGACCGTCTTCAACAAGGCTTTATCTTCCCGAAATCCAGGCGGCCTTGTTGAGGGTGTGACCCTGAAGAGTGACTTTCCTTTGCTTCTGCCCCCACTTCTTTATTGTGTAAACTGATTTTTGGTAAAGCACAGGCATATATCTCCTCTGTGTATTTCCTGACAAATCCTAAGGCAACAGCATTGTTGTTGTCTGAGATGTCCAATACCATAGCCACCCACCTCATGTGGCTATTTAAATTTAAATTAATTAAAATTAAATAAAAATTAAGGATCATCTCTCAGTCATGCTGTCCACTTTTCTAATGCTCGGTAGCTACGTGTGGCTAGTGGCTACCATCTTGGGCAGTGCAGATAAGAGAACATTTTCATCATCCCAGAGAGTTCTGTTGGATAGAGCTGATAGGCAACATCTCCATTATAAAGAAGTTCCATGGTGCCTCCTCCCAGTCAACCACAGTTGTGATTTCTATCACTATTGATTAGTTTTCGTGAATACACTTTATTTTTACTTTTTTAAAAAGATTTTGTTCATTCATAAAATCTTTAAAAAAAAAAAGTGAGAGAGAGAGAAGGAGCAGGGGGAGGGGCAGAGGGAGAGGGAGAAGCAGACTCCCCACTGAGCAGGGAGCTCTGAAGTGGGACTCGATCCCAGGACCCCAGGATCATGACTGGAGCCAAAGGCAGATACTTAATTGACTGAACCACCTGGGTGCCCCGATGAATATACTTAATTTTTTCTTAAACATTTTATTCATTTGACAGCGCGAGAGAGCACAAGCAGCGGGAGCAGTAGAAGGAGAGGGAGAAGCAAGCTCCCCGCTGGGCAGAGAGCCCAACTCAGGGCTCGATCCCAGGACCCTGGGATCATGACCTGAGGCGAAGGCAGACGCTTAACCAACTGAGCCACCCAGGTGCCCCCAATGAATATACTTTAAAAACCAAATAGTACTGGGGTACCAGGCTGGCTCAGTGGGAAGAGCATGCGATTCTCGATCTTGGGGTCATGAGTTTGATCCCCACATTGAGTGTAGAGATTGCCGAAAAAAAAAAATCAAACTATACTAAAATGTTTATGAAAAAAAGCAGTCCTCTGTGCCATCTCTCTCCACTCCCCTCTGCTCTCTAGAGGCAACCACTTTCAACTGTTTTACCTGTTTCTTCTAGTATTTTCTTCCATGTTTCTAAATAGGCTGACCTGCTATTTCTTGATAGCCAATTTTAGACATTCTCTTTCGATGCTTGAGCTCATGCATCCACCACTTTCCCTCTCCCAATGAAATCATGTCATAATTTTTATATCAGTCAATAGTTTTCACAGTGTGGTACGTAAATGTTTTTACTGTAGAGCCTTGTAATATACTAGCATTTTCTTTCTCATACAAACTTTAAAATTTTTGAGAATTGATAATTACCTTTGTCACATGCTTAATTTTATATGTATTTTTCAAATGTTCCATGGGACTGTCCATACTCCTATCAATTCACAAGCTTTGTTTCTTTTTTTCCCTCCCTCTTGAAGTCCTGTCTCTTACTTTAATCTGGACCTGCTGCCCTTTAGGCCTGTGCTAAGCTATCTGAGGACATCCCCAAGTAGGACACTATTTCCTGGATCCCATGTCTTCATCTTAACTTGGTTGACTCTTCATTTTGGTGGAGCACATCCTCCGGTTCTCTTAAAAGGGTGAAGAAGAGGTAAATATTTTTGAGTTCTTAAAAACTAAATATAGCTTCATTCTACCCTCCCACTTTATTATAGTTTGGGTGGGGTATAAAGTTCTAGGTTGGAAATATATGTATCCTTTTTCATTCAAATCTGTCTGCACCCTGAGTTGGAATGCAAGTTTAGAGAACAAGAGAAAGCTGTTTTTCCCCTTAGATTTGTTTCCATTCTCCCTTTCCTTTCCTTTGAACTTGTATTTGACTTTTTTTTTTTTAAGGGCGGGAACGACAGTGGATGGGGGAGGGGCACAGGGAGAGGAAGGAATCTCAGACTCCACAGTCAGCATGGAGCCTGCCGTGGGGTTTGATCTCATGACCTGAGCCAGTATCAAGAGTTGGACACTTAACCAAGCCACCCAGGTGCCTCTTGACTTTTTTTTTAAGTTGCTTGCCTTTTTTTTTTTTTTTTTTAAACTTTTTGGCCTCTTGGCTTTTTTTCTGGAAGATTTTGGAATCTTCCCTTTTTCTCTGGGTCTGAAAATTCATTCATATGCCTTACTGTAGTCTTTATCCATTAGTCATTCTGACCTTAAGTCTGTCCTTTCGATCTGGAGAGTCCTACCCTTTGGTTCCGGGAAATTTTCTTATCTATTTCTGTGCTGATTTCTTCCCCTTCATTTTCTTGCCTTTTTTCTGGAATCTTCATTATTTGGATGTTGGACCTTCTGAGTTCAGCCTTCAATTTTCTTATGTTTTCACTACTATTTTCCAGTCCTTTGTCAATGTCCCCTTACTTCCTAGATTCCCTTGACTTTAATCCTTCTCTTAAAATTTAAGTGTCATCTGTAATTTTGGTTTTTTTTAAAGATTTCTTATTTATTTATTTGAGAGAGAGAGAATGAGAGACAGAGAGCACTAGAGGGAAGAGGGTCAGAGGGAGAAGCAGACTCCCCACTTAGCAGGGAGCCCGATGTGGGATTCGATCCCGGAACTCCAGGATCATGACCTGAGCCGAAGGCAGTCGCTTAACCAACTGAGCCACCCAGGCGCCCAGTGTCATCTGTAATTTTGAATTCCCAAGAACCTTTCTTGTTACTTAATTATTCATTCTTGGCATACCCTCCAGCCCTTACTTTATAAATGCAGATATTTACTGTTATCTCGCAAAGTATTTCACAAAGTATTTAGTTACAGGTGTTTTGTGATTCTTTTGTAAGCTTTCTTGTTTTTTTCTGTATAATGTTTGTTTCTTCTGGGCTTCTTTATTCAGTCTGATCTCTCTTTTTCACAGCAGAGGTATGTTAGTTTCCTATTATTGCCGTAACAAATTACCAGGAACATGGTAGCTTAAATAACACAGATTTATTATCTTGTAATTCTTGGGTTCAGAAATCAGAAATGGGGACCTGAGGGGATGATTGAGCCAATTTAGGCCACTCACCTTGGCCTCTGAGTGGCTGCCAGCATGACCAGCCAGTGGCAGGGCATCTAGCAACTGCTGTGGGCTGAGAAGTGGGAGGCTGAGAAGGTGTTGGAGGCCTACAAGCAAAAGAACTGGAGGCCGAAGCAGACCAAAGAAGCTCAGACTGAAACTGAACAGTACTGCCTGCAAAGAGAGAAGGAGTTCAAGGCCAAGGAAGCTGTGCTCTGGAGTGGAGAAGGAGACGCAGGAGAAGATGACCATCCTCCGGCAGAACAGGGATGAAATCCTGGATAACTTCTTGGCCTTCATCTGTGACATCCGGCCAGAAATCCACGAAAACTATTGCATAAATAGAAAGGGAAGGAAGGAGCAGCTCTGCACGTGGCTTGGCATTTTATTTATTTTTTAAGGTTTTATTTATTTATTTTAGGGGCGGGGAGAGTGTGAGCCTGGGAAGGAGCAGAGGGAGAGGGACAAGCAGACTGTGCACTGAGCGGGAAGCCCGATGCAGGGCTCGATCCCATGACCCTGAGATCATGACCTGAGCTGAAGGCAGACACTTAACCCACTGAGCCACCCAGGCGCCCTCCTTTTCCAGTTTCTAGAGGCTGCCTGCATTTCTACCAACGATCTGTTTATGATGAGTTAGGTATTCTCTGAGATGATACAGGTTTTCTCTACCTTGCTCCTCACTTCCTGCCGAGTCCCCACCAGCAGAATTGTTAACATCGATACTTCTACTAACAGTCTGTTCAAGGCAATCGAGGCTTTTCCTATTATCTTCTCAACATTCTTCCACCCTCTGCCCATTGCCCAGTTCCACATTCCAAATCCACATGTTTAGGTATTTGTTGCATTGACACGCCACTTCCAGGAGCAAAGTCTGTGTTAGTTTCCCATTACTGCTGTAACAAAGTATCACAAGCTCGCAGGCTTCAACAGTACAAATGTATCATCTTACAGTCTGGAGGTCAGGCATCTGACATGGGTCTCGTGGAACTAACATCAAGGCGGTGGCAGGGCTGAGCTCCCTTCTAGAGACTCTAAGGAAGAAGCTCTCTCCTTGCCTTCTCCAGCTACTAGAAGTTGCCTACATTCCTTGGCTCGTGGCTCCTAACTCCCTCTTTCACTTATAAGGACTCTTGTGCCTACACGGGTCCCACCCAGATAATCCAGGATGATCTCCCCATCTCAGGATCCTTAAACTAAATCATGTTCGCAAAGTCCTTTCTGCCCACATAAGACGGCAAAGGAGAAGAAGTAAACGAGGAGACAGGAGTCCCTGCCCTCGAATTCAAACACTGTCTGGACCTTTGAATGAAATTAATCAGTGATTACTACTTTTGTTGGAGGTGTGCTAATGATAGAGTGGTTATGTTTTTACAGAGTCTTTACTTTTAGAGATTTATTATGAAATACCTATCGTAAAATGATACGGTGTCTGGGATTTGCCTCAAAATGTTGACTGGGGGAGTGATGTGGGTGTAGATGAAGCAGGATCAGTCCTCATTTGACAATTAATGAAGCTTGGTGGATGTGGGTCTTCCTACGGTTCTCTCAACTTTTGTGTCCATTTGAAATTGTCCCTAATAAACAGTTATAAAATGACCGTGATACTAGATATTAGCTGATACTCTAGTGGAAGAGTCAGACGATAAATAGAATAATAAGCACAAAAATAATATCTCAGGTGCTGATCATTGTTATGGAAAAAAAAAACAAATCAGGTGAGGCAGATATATTTTTGCACCTGATTGGGAGGTATAGTCATTTCCTGTGGCTCCTGTAACAAATGACCCCCAACTCAGTGGCTTAAAACAACACACATTTATTTTCGTACAGTTCTGAAGGTCAGAAGTCCAAAATCAGTTTCACCAGCTGAAATCCAGGTGTTGGCAGGGCTGCGCTCCCAGAGGCTCTGCGGGAAAATCCATTTCCTCGCCTTTTTCAGCGTCCAGAGCTGTATTCCTTGTATTCTTTGGCTCTGCCCCCTTCCTCCATCCTCGGAGCCTGCAATGTAGCATCTTGATGCTGTTATGTTGCCTCTGTCTCTGTCCGGCCGTTGGATCTCCCCCCTTATAAAGACATCTGTGATTACACTTAGGGCACACCTGGATATCTCAAGCGCCTTGACTTCATCACACCTGCAAAGTCTCTTTTGACACATAAAGGAATGTCCACAGGTTCCAGAGATCAGGGCCTGGAGATCTTTGGGGACCACTACTCAGCCTACCCAGGGAGTAATGCAATTTAAATGAGTAGTCAGGAAGGTCTTGTTGAGGAAAGGACCTTTATGGAAGGCTTGAGAGAGGTGAGGGAGGAAGGCATGCAGAGATCTGGGGAAAAAGCCTTCCAGACAGAGGGACCAGTGACCACAGGGGCCTGGAGAAGGGTCTGAATCATCCCTCCCTCCTGGTGTTTATGCCCTTTAGTAACCCCTCCCCTTGCCCACGGGCTGGATGTAGGGATGTATTCTTTTTGTTTTGTTTTGTTTTAAGATTTTTAAAATGTATTTTGAGAGAGAGAGCACAAATGGGGAGAGGCGCAGAGAGAGAATCTCAAGCAGACTCCATGCCAAGCTCCATCCCATGACCCCGAGACCCTGAGATCAGGACCCAAGCTGAAACCAAGGGTCAGACACTCAACCGACTAAGCCACCCAAGTGCCCCAAGGATGCTTTCTAAGAAACGGAATACAGCAAAAAGTGACGGGCTCTCACTTCTGACATCAGATTAAAAAAGAAAGTGACTTCCATCTTCCTCGCCTCTCTCTTGGGCTCCTCTTGCTTCTCCATTGGATGAAGTGGGCTGCCTTCAGAGGTGCCTGTGTGGCAGGGACCTGCAGGTGGTCCTGGCCAACAGCCAGCAAGGAAAAGAATCTTGCCAGCAACCACCTGGTGAGCTTAGCGGCCGATCTACAGAAACCGTGAGATAATAAATGCTGTTGTTCTCCACCATTACACTTGGGGGTAATTTGTTGTACAGATGAGCCGGCTCCTGCAGGTCTGGTGCCTGCGTGGAAGAGCCAGGAAGCCAGTCTGGCTGGGAGGAGTGGCTTGGGGGCAGGGGGAACAGTGAGAAAGTACGTCAGGCAGGTGGCAGGACGCTTACTACGATGCGACTGGCTCACGTCAGTCCAATACCCAATTTCATTTTCTTATATTCTTGGTTTTAAGATGTTCTTCCTCTCTTCCCCCTGCTTGAACAAAGTAACCATGGATAGGATGGGGGAGCCCAGAGAAGGTGCCTGACCCAGCCTGGGGGGGGTTAGGGAGGGCTTCCTGGAGGAGGGGATGTCTCTGAGACCTGGAGGAGAGAGGAATGGCGAGGCAGGGTAAGGTGGGGGTGATGGCGCTGCAGAGACAGGACACCACTGGAGACAAGTAAAAAGCAGAGGAGTGAGCAGCAAGATGGGGCTAGCTGCTGCATGGTGAGTGCAAACAGTGGGAAGGCATCACCCTGATTTACTCCTGTCCGAGATCACGTTGTGCAGGTTTTCCCCATTTTATCCTCCTTGGACGTCATACTGCAAGGAGCATCTGTGTGTGTGTGTATAGCTTTGGTTAAGGCTCAGGGTCATGTCAGCAGCCTCACTAATGCTCAACACCTGTCTCCACCATCCACACCACTATGAATCCTTACTAGCTCCCTAGGACCTATTTTTAGAGACTTTGTCTAACTTTGGAAATATGTCCTCATTTGTATGACTGTGTAATAAATGTCATTTGTTGAGATAAGCACCAATCATCCTCATCCCACACCTGTCCCAGCCCTGCTTACTTTGGGTCATCACCGTCGGGATGGTTCTGTCTCCTCCACTGGACTATGCACCCCAGGAGGACAGGGCTGAGGCTGTCTCGGTGACCACTGGGTGCCTTTGGCTCCCCAGCTCAGGATGTGTACAGGGCTCAGGTAATACAGGATGAGTGAATGAATTAACAAATGAGAGAAAGAGAGGGAATTATGAAGGAAGTCACAACCTTAGGTGGCCCACTGCCTCCCGCTTTCTGGCTCTCTCGCTGAGCACGATGGTTGTATCAACGAAGCTCCTTCTCTAATCCTGGCTAAACAGAGAATTCGAGCCTCACTCTCCTTCTCTGCCTAGATCAGCTCCAGAAACTATCATGCACACAGACATAGACACACAGACACTGGAATAAAATGGGCTTTGGGCAACTCACCTCACCTGTCTGAGCCTGCTCTTTCATCTGTAAAATGGGGATAATCAAAGCATGTGATTTATAGGACCGTCATGAGGATTCAATGACATCATTCTCTCCGCTACCCTGGCCTTAGCCACAGACTGGCTCTGCTTGCCAGTCTTAGTCCTTCCGGTTCATGTGTCACAAGGCACTCCAAGTGACTTAGGGGTTCAGAATGCAAATTTGACCATCCCCCTGCCCCCGCTCATTCACCTCTTCAACAAATATTTATTGATTCCCCACTGTGTGCCAAGCACAATGGCAAGGACCACAGATGTAGGAGTGAGTAAAATGGACAAAATCCCTGCCCTTATGGAGCTGACCTTCTAAACTAAATAAGTCGAATATTTAATATGTCAGATGGTTAGATGGATTCTGAAGAAGAACAAAGCAGGGGAGGGAGCTACAGTGGGTAGCATATGAGTTTGTGTGTGTGTGTGGGGGGGCGGGCTTGAATTTAATTTGGTGCCACTGAGAAGGTGACACCGGAGCAAGGACCCGAAGGATGTGATGAAGTCCAGCCATGAGGACGTCAGGGGAAAGAGCATTCCAGGCAGAGGACATAGCAGGTGCAAAGGCCCTAAGGTAGGATGTGCCTGGAGTGTTCTGGAAACAGCATGGCGGATAATGTGGCTGAAATAGAATGAGTTAAGCAACAGAGGAGGGGATCAGAGAGATAAGGTGAGTCGGTGTGGGGGTGATGAGGGGGTACGCTGGTTAGACAGGGTTCCGCAGGCCACTCTAAGGATTTTTGGCCTGGCCCTGCCTCTCCCTGCAGCTGCATTCTCTCTACTCTGTCCTTGCCTCTGTTCTTCCACCACGCAGGCTTCCCTTTAGCCCTTTGAGGCATTAGCTTTCTTGTGGTGGCAGGACTTTTGTACACCATCTTCCCTCTGGCTGGGACACCAACACCCTTTCCCCTTCTCTCGTCTATCCCCTTTGGCTGGTTAGTTCCTTCTCATACTTCCTGTGTCTATTCAAACCTCATTTCCTCAAAGAAGGCTTTTCTGACCACTCCAGACCCCCATAGTTGACAGCATGTTTCCTGTATGTAGCCCTTATGGTTTTCAGAATTTTCCCATCACAGCACTTGTCATACTTGTAACCATATATTTACATATATGTTTAAAATCTGTTCTTTGAGGACACGAACAAGGGCTGTCTTGGTCACCTTTGTGTTCCCAGGGCCTAGGAATCTATTTGTTGAACAATTGCATAAAAGCTCTAGCTACTGAATGCTGAGTATGTGCTAAACCCAGTTTTAAATGCTTTATGTGGGTTAACTTAAGCATCATCTACATCGTAATCTTTTTTTTAAATATTTGTTGTTACTTTTTTTTTTTTTTTTTTTAAGGTAAGCTCTACGCCTAATGTGGGGCTTGAACTCATGACTCTGAGATCAAGAGTCCGGTGCTGTACCGTCTGAGCGGCCAGGTGCCCCTACATTATGGATAATCTAATTGTGCCTGCTTTGCAGATGACAAGTTAATTTAACCGAGGTCACAGAGCTGGTAGACAGTGGAGCCAGGATTTGGACCCAGGCATTCCGGTTCCAGAGTCCACACCTTAGCCGCCAAGCCACAATGCCTTTGCATTACTGCCTGATGAGGACAGTATCTGGCGAACGGTAGGGGTTCTCTAAATGGGAGGAGTTATTTATCCCAGAGAAGTCTAGGACACAGCGGGCATTTTAGAGGTGCACGTTAGTCTAGTGCGACGAAGCCATTCCTGACTCGTGGGCTCCTAAGGGTCCTCAATTTCCTTGTCAGTTCCTTTAGACTCTATTCGCTGCTAGATGATCTTGGGCAGATGCAGGAAGACCAAATCCTAATGAATGGGATCGATTATCTCGGTACTCTTCCTCCAAATGCTGTTCTCGGTACTCTGTGATCCTCAGCTACGCCTGCTTTCCCGGGAGCCCGCCCCCGCATTGCCGTGCGCACGCGCATTATCCCCCGCCCCAGTAGAGTGACGGGTGGGATCAGCCAATGGAGTCGTGAGAAAGGTGGAGCGGCGCCACGAGGACCCCTCACGAATCCTGCGCTCTGAATATTTATGAGGGAGGCGGGCCGACGCCGTTTCTCGCCGCGGCCGGCGCCATGAAGTGAGGAGGGGTTCGGAGTTCGCAGTTCGCGAGGCGGCTTGGGGGTGGGGGTGGGGTCTGAAATATGGGGGGCCAAGTGGGCGCGCCCGGGGCCCCGGCGGGCCTAGGGGGTGCTGTAGGAGTCGGGTGAGGAGAGCCGCGGGGACCCGCGGGGCGGTAACGGGAATGGTCAGCGAAGAGATGCCGAAGGGAGCCGAGGCTCCCAGGGAACTGGGGGACGCCCGGGGGCGGTGGGGTCGGCGCCGGCAGGTAACCCCTCTCGGCCGGACGGCAGGAAAGTGTGGGAGTTTGGAGAGGGGCTGCGGGGGCGGGGGACTGACCCGGCCGCCCCCTGCCGCCAGGCTGAACGTGGACGGGCTGCTGGTCTACTTCCCTTACGACTACATCTACCCCGAGCAGTTCTCGTACATGCTGGAGCTCAAGCGCACGCTGGACGCCAAGGTGGGTGGGCCCGGCCCGCCGCTTCCCACCTGACAGGTGCACAGCGGCCCGCGCGTCTAAGAACGGAGATTGCTGGACCGCGAGGTGTTAGGCATGTGAGGTCCTTGGGGAAGCCGGCGCTCCCAAACCTGTTACCTGAAAGAATAGTTCATAACAGCAGCACCTAACGTTTATCAGAGGCTGCGCGGCTTTGGAGCTGGCGCTCTGGGTTGGAATCCTAGACCCACAGCTGTGTGCCCTTGGGCGAATCCCTTAATCTCCCTGTTTCACAGTTTTCACCTCTGTAAAATGGGCTCAGTACGATTGCCTACTCTCAGAGGTTCACGTGAAGGTTATGGGAGTTAATTCGGTAAGTAAGGCAGCAGGTTTTTTTTTTTTTTAAGATTTTATTTATTTGACAGACATAGCGAGAGAGGGAACAAAGCAGGGGGAGTGGGAGAGGGAGAAGCGGGCTTCCTGCGGAGCAGGGAGCCCCATGTGGGGCTCAATCCCAGGACCCTGAGATCATGACCTGAGCCGAAGGCAGACGCTTAACGACTGAGCCACGCAGGCGCCCCAGGGCAGCAGTTCTTAAGTGGGGATGCTTTTGACCCCCCCCCAGAGGCAGTGTCCAGAGACATTCCTGGTTGTCATACTAGCGGAGTGGGGGTGCTAGTGGTAGGTAGAGGCCATGGGCACTGCTAAACATCCTGCAGTGCACAGGATAGACCCCCCAAATGTCGGGAGCCCAGGTTGAGAAACCCCGATGTAAGTAAGACACTTAGAAGGGGTGCTAGGCACAGAGTAAGTGCTGTGGAAGTGTTTGCTAAATTAAAAAACAGGTCACTACCCATCAGTTACTATGCTAAATGTTTAACCCCCATTGTCTCAGTCCTCACAGTCATGATCTGAAGAAGTGTTTATTAGGCCCATTTTATTTATTTTTAAAGTTTGTGGGTTTTTTTGTTTGTTTTTACACGTAATCTTTACACCCAACGTGGGGGTCGAACTCACAATCCTGAGATCAAGAGTCACATGCTCTTCCGACTGAGCCAGCCAGGCACCCTCTAGGCCCATTTTAGAGATGAGGATACTGAGGCTGGATGGGTGAAGGCTCTTGCTTAAGACCACTCAACAAAGAGGTGGCAAAAGTGGGGTTCAAACCCACTGCCCTTGGAGCCTAGGCTTTTAACTGCTGTTGTGCTGGTATTTTCAAGATGGTGGCATTCTGGGAGTGGTCCCCAGAGTTTGTGTCCCTGAAGTTCTGTCTGTCTCATCTCAACATGCAGGGTCATGGAGTCCTAGAGATGCCCTCAGGCACTGGGAAGACAGTGTCCCTGTTGGCCCTGATCATGGCGTACCAGAGGGTAAGTGACCCCTGGGCCCGGGGAGGTGGATAGAGGGAAGGGGTCCAATGGGGGCTGAGCCCATTATCCCCGGCAGGCGTATCCACTGGAAGTGACTAAACTCATCTACTGCTCCAGGACTGTGCCTGAGATTGAGAAGGTGAGCCAGGGCCAATCCTGGGGCTCCCCCAGTCCCGCAGGACTTGTTGGTTCCCCTGGTGGTTGCCCTCATAGCTTTAGGGGGTGTTGGGGAAGCTGGAGAAGAGGCTGGGCCAGGCTGGGCAGGGTCTCATGCTGGAGTCCCCTCCGTCCTCGACGAGAACAGGTGATCGAAGAGCTGCGGAAGTTGCTCAACTTCTATGAGAAGCAGGAGGGTGAGAAGCTACCGTTTTTGGGGCTGGCTCTGAGCTCCCGGAAGAACCTGTGTATTCATCCTGAGGTGCGTGCCCATTTCTCCCCTTGCCCCAAGCTTCAGGGTTGGGGAAACTTTCATCCAACCAGTCCTAGATCCCCAAACCAGATCTCTCAGGGAGACAGGCAGGGACCACTCGCAGACTTCTCACGCATCAAATTCTGACTTCTGATGAGGCGGTCCAAACACACCTTCTCCCCAGCCTGAGAGGTTAAAAGGCAGTTCCTGGAGTCTGGCAGGTCAGGTTTCCTGGCTTTGAAACTTAATAGTCATGTGTTCTTGGATAGGTGATTTTTACAGTGGGGCTTCAGTCTTCCTTTCTGTAAAATGAGGGTAATTAATTACTGGCTTCATACAGTTGATCAGATTGGGCGGGGGGGGGTCAAAATGTGCAGACTTCAGTTAAAACAAATAGGTCACGGAGATGTAATGTACAGCGTGGTGACTATAATTAATAATACCGTATTGTCTATTTGAAAGTCACTAAGAGGGGCGCCTGGCTGGCTCAGTCTGTAGAGCGTGTGATGCTTCATCTCCCGGTCATGAGTTCAAGCCCCACGTTGGGTATAGAGCTTACTTAAAAAAAGGAAATAGAAAAGAAAAATTGTAACTGTGTGGTGATGGATATTAATTAGACTTACTGTGCTGGTCTTTTTGCAGTATTTACAAGTATCAAATTACTATGTTGTACCCCTGAAACTAATAGAGTATTCTAAGTCCATTGTATCTCAATCATTAAAAAAAGATTAGGCGAGATAATGTACAGCCCTTAGCATGTACAAAATACTAAAACGTTAGAAATCATCATGGTATTAATACATATAATAACATATGACATGTAGAATATTAGTTATTATTAAATTATGTTACAAAACTGTTGGACTTGGGGCACCTGGGTGGCTCAGTTGTTAAGCGTCTGCCTTCTACTCAGGTCATGATCCCAGGGTCCTGGGATCGGGCCCCGCATTGGGCTCCCTGCTCGGCGGAGAGCCTGCTTCTCCCTCTCCCACTCCCCCTGCTTGTGTTCCCTCTCTCACTGTCTCTCTCTCTCGCTCTCTCAAATAAAATCTTAAAAAAAAAAAAAAAAACTGTTGGACTCACCCCTAAACAGTGTTCTAAGCACTTTACATGTGGTAAGTCATGGAATCTAATATAATGTTAATTGTAAGAATATGAAAAACTATGGATGTGACTGGTGATAATTAGAAGTAGCATGGGCCTTGGCAACTGATGAAACAGGAAGAGAGAGGGAAAGGTCAGCAGCCTCCGAGCCCGCCCCTTGGTGAAGGCAAAGGTTTTGTTGTGGGGCGCCTGGGTGGCTCAGTTGGTTAAGCAACTGCCTTCGGCTCAGGTCATGATCCTGGAGTCCTGGGATCGAGTCAGTCCCGCATCGGGCTCCCTGCTCAGCAGGGAGTCTGCTTCTCCCTCTGACCCTCCCCTCTCTCATGCGCGTGCTCTCTCTCAAAAAAAAAAAAAAAAAAAATCTTAAAAAAAATTTTTTGTTTTGGAAAAGGGCAGCCCTGGGGTGCGATGGTGCCACCTACAGAAGGTGCAGGGCAAGGCAGCGTCTCAAACTGTACCATCAGAACCTCCTGGGGACGCCTGGGGGGCTTAGTCCGTTAAGTGTCTGCCTTCTGCTCAGGTCATGATCACGGGGTCCTGGGATCGAGCCCCACCTCAGGCTCCCTGCTCAGCGGGGAGTCTACTTCTCCCTCTCCCTCTGCCCCTCCCCCTGCTTGTGTGCACTCTCTCTCCCTTTCATAAATAAATAGATTTATTAAAAAAAAAAAAAGAACCTCCCCTGATTCTTAGACTGGCCTAGATTCAGGGTGTTTTAGTGTTTGCAAAGATAAAGCAGTTATTCTTAATCTACATGCTAAAGATTGTTCAAGACTTGGTTTTGTTTTTTTTTTAAATCGAGGTAAAATTGACATATAACGTTTCAGATGTACAGTGTAATGATTTGGTATTTGTATATATTGCAAAATGATCACCACGGTAAGTCTAGTTAATATCGGTCACTTTACGTAGTTACGATTTTTTTCTTGTAATGAGAACTTTTAAGATCTCTGTTAGGAGCTTGCAAATATGCAATATGGTATTTTGAACTAGAGTTTCCATGCTGTACGTTACATTCCTAGGCCTTATTTTATAACTGGAAGTTTGCACCTTTTGAATACCTTCACTCCTACCCGCTCACCTCTGGCAACCATGAATTTGTTCTTTGTATCTTTTTTTTTTTTTTTTTTTAGATTTTATTTATTTGTCAGGGAGAGCACAAGCAGGGGGAGAAGCAGGTAGAGGGAGAAGCAGGCTCCCCACTGAGCAGGGAGCCGGACACGGGACTTGATCCCAGCACTCTGGGATTATGACCTGAGCCAAAGGCAGACACTTAATGACTGAGCCACTCAGGCATCCCCCTTTTTTTTTTCTTTAAGATTTTTTATTTTTATTTATTTTTAAAGATTTTATTTATTGGACAGAGAGAGACACAGCAAGAGAGGGAGCACAAGCAGGGGGAGTGGGAGAGGGAGAAGCAGGCTTCCCGCAGAGCAGGGAGCCCGATGCGGGGCTCAATCCCAGGACCCTGGGATCATGACCTGAGCGGAAGGCAGATGCTTAACCACTGAGCCACCCAGGCGCCCCAAGATTTTATTTCTTAATTTCTGTACCTGACATGGGGCTCGAACTCATAACCCCAAGATCACTGTAAGAGCCTAACAGTTGCACTGCTCTTACACCGCCCCCCCCACCATGGTTAAGTTCTCAGATGTCTTAACTGTTTAATAATGAAACAGTTGAGGTTTAAGTTTCCCCCAGAATTCCTTATTCTCACCCCAGACGGAACAGAACAGCCCCCCATCCCACCTAGCTGGCAGGTGTAGAGCCCCGCGTTTGAGGAATGGTTGAGCTTCTTGGCACTAAGCTGCCCCCCACCCCCAGGTGATGCCCCTGCGCTTTGGGAAAGACGTCGACGGGAGATGCCACAGCCTCACAGCCTCATACGTGCGGGCGCAGTACCAGCAGGACCCCAGCCTGCCCCACTGCCGCTTCTACGAGGTACCTGCCGACTGGGCTGAGGGAGGGAGGGCAAGACGGCTGCAGCAGCCAGCCTCCCTGACCCGCAGGTACCCTCTCACCCCAGGAGTTTGATGTCCATGGGCGCCAGGTGCCCCTCCCTGCTGGCATCTACAACCTGGATGACCTCAAGGCCCTGGGACGGCGCCAGGGCTGGTGCCCCTACTTCCTCGCCCGCTATTCGGTGAGGAGGCTGCCGGGGGCCGGCCTACAGCCCGCCTGCCTGTGCGTCTGTCTGTTTCTGTCCGTTAGCTTCTGTCTGTCCCGTGCCCGTGTCTGTCTCGCCTTGCCTCCCCTCTGTGGGTCTGGGAGGGTGGACGCGGTGGGGTGTGGCGTGGGGGGTGGCGGGGCAGGGCGCACTCGGGTAGGCTGGGCTGACTCTGCCCACCTCGGTCCCTAGATCCTGCACGCCAACGTGGTGGTTTACAGCTACCACTACCTCTTGGACCCCAAGATTGCAGAGCTGGTGTCTAAGGAGCTGGCCCGCAAAGCTGTCGTGGTCTTCGACGAGGCCCATAACATCGGTGAGGCAGGAGCCCAGGTGGACGGGGAATCCGGGCCCTCCGCCACCGCTCCAGCAGCGCCTGCGGCCCCACTGAGCCCAGCCTCCTCCCCTGTTTTCTCTAGACAACGTCTGCATCGACTCCATGAGTGTCAACATCACCCGCCGGACCCTCGACCGCTGCCAGGGCAACCTGGAGACCTTACAGAAGACAGTGCTCAGGTGGGGGCTCTGTCCTGCGCCACCTGGTGCCCACCCTGCCCCTGCCGTCTGGCCCCCGCCTCTTCTGCCCAGCTTGCCCCCAGGGCCACCAGCCCCGTTCCCACGCCCCCACATGTCCCCCCCTCCCCCGCAGGATCAAGGAGACAGATGAGCAGCGTCTGCGGGAAGAGTACCGACGCCTGGTGGAGGGGCTGCGGGAGGCCAGTGCTGCCCGGGAGACGGACGCCCATCTGGCCAACCCCGTGCTTCCTGACGAGGTGCTACAGGGTGAGCTGCGCGTCCCCCCGCCACCCGCTCCCTGTCCCGCTCCCTGCGCTACCGTGGTGGCTGACGCCTTCCTCCCGCAGAGGCTGTACCCGGTTCCATCCGCACAGCCGAGCACTTCCTGGGCTTCCTGCGGCGGCTGCTGGAGTACGTCAAGTGGCGGCTGCGGGTCCAGCACGTGGTGCAGGAGAGCCCCCCTGCCTTCCTCAGTGGCCTGGCCCAGCGCGTGTGCATCCAGCGCAAGCCCCTCAGGTGAGGCCCCACACAGCTGGGGGGTGGTGTCGGGTCCCCACGGGGGCGTGGGGCAGACCCTGGGCCCTCCCTGAACCTCGGCCTCTGGCTGGGGCCACCACGTTGCCAGTGTCGGGAGTCAGTGATCCAGGTAGGAGGATCGTGTGTGATGGCGCGCCGTCAGACCAGGCCGACCCGCGGGCGAGCTCCGAGCTGTTCCTGGGTCCCTGTGCTGGGCAGAAAACTGGCAGACGACACATGGCTTCCTCAGAGGGCTTACCTGAAGAGCACTTGATGGAGGGACTGCTGACACGGGTGGGCGGGGCAGAGGGTCTCACAGGGGGCCTGGGCACTTGTAAGAGCTCAGGAATTTCCACCTCAAGCCACGGTGGCATGGGAGGGAGTGGTCCTGGAGCGGGGCTCCTGACAAGACCCAGCAGGGGGGTAGCTGGGGAGGGGGTAGAAATGCTGTGGATCCCCTGGACCCCTGTCTCCTCCTGCTGGTGCTTCTCTTTGTCCCCCGGAAGTCTGAGGGCAGGAACGCCCCCACCAGGCAGACTGTGGGGTGGGTCAGTCTCCCCAGCACAGGACAAGCAGAGCGTGGACCTGGGAGTGGGGTGGGGCCTTCTGTACTGCTTCTGTGGTGTTTTGGATAAGTCACGGTCTTCTCTGAATCTCCGTTTCCTCGTCTGTTGAATGGGTCGGGGGTCATCACCTTTACTCCGGTTTCTGTGGTGGTTAAATGAGAAAGTAGTGGTAGAAGTAACTCACCCTGTCTTGAGCACCAACGATGAGCTAAGCACTTGACTTTCTGCATCTTCTGGAGTCTCAGTACGGCGTCCCTGGCCACAGATGAGGACAGTGTGGCCTAGAGATGGCAAGCCATCGCCCAGGGTCACACAGCACCTCATGGAGTCGTGTGAAGCCAGGCCTGTAGGGCTCCGAAGGCCCTGGCTGCCTTGCCTCTCGGGGTGGGGTGGCCCTCGGGATGGCGTCGTTTGTCCTTCTTTGTGAGGGACTCGTGAGGGCAAAGATGGCATCCTAGCCAGTCATGTTCCCTGAGCGCCTGCTCTGTGCTCTTTGATCAAGGACCTGCATGAGATTGTGTGACCATGTGACTAGAGCGTCTGATCGCTGGTCGGTGTGTGCAGTTGTAGAGTGTGGAGTCACGGGTGACTGAAACAGCCTCAGTCTGTCCCCACCGAGCACCCAGTCACTTTGGAGAGCATGTGTGCATGCTGACGGTGGCGGAGGGGGGTCACTGTCCCGTTGGCGCTCTGCCGCCCCCCTGACCCCACCTGGCCTCTGCACCAGATTCTGTGCCGAGCGTCTCCGCTCCCTGCTGCACACCCTGGAGATCGCTGACCTTGCCGACTTCTCTCCCCTCACCCTCCTGGCTAACTTCGCCACCCTTGTCAGCACCTACGCCAAGGGTAAGCTCATCTCCTGCCTCGGCAAGCACCCCCCCCCCCCCGCCCCGGCAGCCAAAATCAGGATCCTAGCAGAGTCCAGAGGCTTGTCTGTGGTACTGGGACATTCAGGACCTTGTAGGGCTGGGCTCAGGAGTTTGGGCTTTGTTTCGAGGGCAGGGAGGTTCCGCAGATAGGTCTTGAGTTAGCCAGGCCTCGTGCTCAGATTAGTATTTTCGGAGCCCCCGCTGGCCGTGGAGTGGAGTTAGGATGGGGGTGAGGCCAGAGAAGCTCTGGGGGGGCACTCACCCTGTAGGGTGTGGTAAGGAGTTGGCCCTTTTACTCCCGGGAAGGGGGGAGCCATGGGAGGTTCTGAGCAAGGGAGGGGCCGGGATCTGGGGCAGGATGGGAGAAGGAGAGGGGCTGGAGAGAGAGGTGGGACCCGGTGCCCGGGGTCGGGGGCAGGGAGCTGAGTGCAGTGCGCAGGTATCCAGCGTGCCAGGAAGAGGGGAAGTGGTCCTGAGGTTTCACTGGTCAGCACTCCCTCCCCTTCCTCAGCGTTAAGCTGGCCAAGGGCTCAGTCTGATCCCTGGCGATTACTGCTCTATCCCGGAAAGCAGGTCAGGCCTCCTGACACCCTGCACCAGCCCGGAGGGTGGAGAGGCTGTCCCCCAACCCCAGCACCTGTTAGCAAGTCCCACGAGAAGCTTCCTTCTGTGTCCATCCCCCTGTCCCACCCCGTCTTCCTTCTGGGACTGGCTTTCTCTTCTCCTCCCCACTTCCCCATCCACTAACACTTCACATTCTTTTACCTGGAACATCTGTCCCAATATTCCTCAGGCCCCAACTACTTACCTCCTACTCTTTTTCAGTTCTCGCCTCGTTAGAGATGTCCGCTCTTCCAGGAAGCCCTCCCTGACCCCTAGGCTGGGTCAAGCTCCCCTCCTCTTGGCTCCCCTGTCCCAGCCCTGTCGGAGTGGTCACTCTCTGGGGACAGGACTGTGTCCCCATCATCAGACTGTGAGCCCTGAGAGGGGAGGGCCGGAACTGTCTTGGTTCCCGCTGTTTCCCCAGTACAGGGTTGGGCACAGAGGACTTTTTTTTTTTTTTTCTTCTTTTTTTTAACTAAGTGAAACTGAATATGTGAATTCATTCATTCACCTGTTTTTTCACAAAATGGGCCAGGCCTAACACTGAGGAAGTGACAGGAACACAGAGGGACCTTATTTCTGATCTCCTGGAACTTATATTGCAGAGAGGAAGACAGGTAGCAAAGACTCAAACAAATAAAATAATTCCAGAAAGGGATAGTTTTCACAAGAAACAAAAATGTTGCCATGTTGGAACATGCCTGCAGTGGCCCAGGAAGGCCTGAGGCGCTGACATTTGAGCTGAGTTCCAAATGACCTGGGAAAACTTTTCAGCTGCCTGGGAAAACTTTTCAGGCTGTGGGGCCAGCAAGTGCAAAGGCCCTGGGGTGGAGTGAGCCTGGTGGTTTTTGAAAGTTAGGCAGTAGGTGGCCTGTGAGCCAGGAGGAAATGGGGTCAGTGTGGCAGGGTCTCACAGATAATTTTGGACTCTGGAAGGGGCCTGGGGAGCTGTGCAGGGCTTCTGAGCGGGGCAGGGATGTGACCTGACTCAGGATTTCACAGGGTTTCTCTGGCTGCTGGGAAGGGAGCAGGGGTGGGAGCTGGAAGCCCAGGGAGGTGACTGCAATAGTCCAGGCTAGAGTTGATAGTGGGGGAGGGGGTGGGGAGAGTGGTCAGATTGCAGATAGCTTTGGAAGCAGAGCTGACCCGCCTGATGGTTTAGATACAAGGATCATGGGGGAAGGCTCCAGGCTTGGGCTTGAGTCGCGGTGTGGGAGAGTCTAAGGAGTGACCCTTTGGTGCTCTCTGCTCATGATGCTCCCTGAGTGGGTGTCAGCTCTGGGAGAAGCGGGCAGTTGGGGTGTACTTTGAACTCCCGATGCCTGGATTTAAAGCTTGAGAACTGTGGTCCACCAGTCACTAATGGGGCAGGAGAGAGTGGCCGGGTGGGCGTGGCAACATCTGGTGACCAGGAATCTCACCCGCTTGTAGGTTTCACCATCATCATCGAGCCCTTTGATGACAGGACCCCCACCATTGCCAACCCCATCCTGCACTTCAGGTGAGACCTGACCCCAGTGTTGGGGGTGTGAACGGACCACGCGGGCCCCGGCGTGGTCCTCACCACCCTTGTCTGCTTCCTACAGCTGCATGGACGCCTCACTGGCCATCAAACCTGTGTTCGAGCGCTTCCAGTCTGTCATCATCACATCCGGGGTGAGGACCCTTCTCCACCTCCAGTGCCCAGCCCTCCACTGTGGGGCTCCTGGTTTCTGCCCAGTTCTGCTAAGATCCCTCCTGCTGTCCCTGCTACAGACGCTGTCACCACTGGACATCTACCCCAAGATTCTGGACTTCCACCCTGTCACCATGGCAACCTTCACCATGACGCTGGCCCGGGTCTGCCTCTGCCCCATGGTGCGTGGGAGAGGGTGGGTGCTGGGCCAGGGGAGGTGGGCCGCCTTTCCTCCCTCTGTCCCCCCACCCTGCTATTGAGGCAGGAGAGTTTTACAGCTGAGGACACAGACTCTGGATTCAGGCAGATCTGGGTTTGATGCTACTTCTCCCTGTGGGTGTGACTCCCCAGGCCTCAGTTTCTAATCTGGGGAATTAGAATGGGAATGCATCTTCCCTGACCTCCCAGGTTGGTTGAGGGGTTAGTGAGATAGCGGGTATAAAACGCTTGTGTGGCCCAGGGCCTGGTGCCGGTCAGCACTCAGTCAACATCTTTGTTAATGTGGGCTCTGCCTAGTTTGTCCTCTGGCCATGACCTTGATGATGACCCTTTTGCTCTGCCTCAATCTCCTTTGTAAAACAGGCATCATAACGTGGGCCCTCCGTCCCTTATCTGAATCCCTTGGGCCAGGTGTATTTTAGAATTGAGAATTTTCCAGACTTTAAAAAACAAAGCACATGCTGTGTGGTACGTGACATTCCCAGCGGGGTTGGGGCAGCTCCTGCCAGTGAAAGTCCTAGTTCAGCAGGAACATGTTTTGAGACTTCAGACTAAGGCGGGTAAGTCAGGACTCCGGATAGACTCAGGTGAGGGCAGGTTTTGCTACTATAGGAGTTG
This sequence comes from Eumetopias jubatus, assembly GCF_037043125.1. Lineage (NCBI taxonomy): Eukaryota > Metazoa > Chordata > Mammalia > Carnivora > Otariidae > Eumetopias > Eumetopias jubatus. The sequence goes on along the minus strand of NW_028274816.1, from coordinate 54,977,555 downwards.
GTGCCAAAGTTAAATATCTGGAGTTTCTTGGCTTTTGGAATTGCCCTTCATGGGTTGTGGACTGGTGACGGCCACGTCCTGCATCGTGGTTTGTGGAGTTGCTGGTGGGGGAGCGGGGTGCACCCGTAGCTGGTGGCTGCCGAGGTTGTGGTGAGACACTTTCTCTGGGAACTGCCTGGCCCGGAGGCTGGGGCCAGTAGCACGTACTTGCTGGTCAGCAGTGTGGACAGACTCGGGTTCAGTCCTGCCGCCGCTGTGGATTTGCCACATGCCCTGGGGCAGGCAGCTCACCTTCTCTGGGCCGGAGGTGGTTCATCCATGCGGTGCAGGTTAACAGGGGAGCCGAGGGTTCACTCCATGACATCGTGTCTGTAAAAAGCTGAGCCCGGCACCAGCAGTGAGTGCTGCTGTTTGCTTAGCGTGACGTCTCTTGCCCTCTGCAGATCATTGGTCGTGGCAACGACCAGGTGGCCATCAGCTCCAAGTTTGAGACCCGGGAAGATATTGGTAGGCTGCACGTGGGGGTGGCTTGCATGGGTTCTGAGAGGGCAGGTGGATCAGTGGGCTAGGTCAGGCTGCAGCAAGCTGACACAGAGCCCCAAGTCAAAGTGGGGTTACACAGAGGTTACTTCTTGCTCACAGTATGTGCCACTGTGGGTTGGTGGGGGCTTGCCCCGTGTCTCCTCCCCCTGGGGACCTTCCCCACTGGATGCGTCACTATGGGGGTAAGGGGTGGCAGGAAGGATCCTGGTAATGGTGCTGTGCCTCATAAAGGTGTGTGACCCGTGGCCACTTCTGCACTCATTGGCCAGGGCAAGTCACATGGTCACACCTAACTCCCTGGGCCGGGGGTGGGGGTGCCGTTCTCCCAGGGGCCTGGAAAGACAAGTGGAATGTGTGTGAACAGCCCTCCAGGTGGCCTCGGGGATTTCTAGGAACCCCGAGTTCAAGACGGGGCATTAGATAGGAAAGTCCCGATGGAGTGGGGAGCAGGACCTGCGCACAACCTCTGACCGTTCCCCCCCCCCCCCCCCCGCCAGCGGTGATCCGGAACTATGGGAACCTCCTGCTGGAGATGTCCGCCGTGGTCCCTGATGGCATCGTGGCTTTCTTCACTAGCTACCAGTACATGGAGAGCACCGTGGCCTCCTGGTACGAGCAGGTATGCCCAGTCGCCCGCTCCCTGGGGAGGCTCCGCTCTTTTCAGCCCCTGGCTCTTCCTTTGTGTGTTGGCTTCGTTCGTCTCGTGTTTTAAGCGGTGACGTGTATCATAGGTGACAGGACAGTGTATAAAACACAAACGGTTCACGGAACAAACGGTGTATACCTTAGTCCCCCCCTGCCTTCCTCCCCCATCCAGATTAAAAACTCAAGAGCCCCTGCAGGACAGTGCAGGGGTGAGGTCACAGTGTGTTCTGGAAATGGGGCTCACCGCAGCCAGGCCCTGCGGGGCCGGCAGGATGGGGGTGGGAGGGGGCCACTGTGACCTCTCCGCTTCTCGTGCGTCATGGCCCAGCTCTTGGGTAGTGAAAGCAGGTGCTTCTTTAGGGTGAGATGAGAGAACTTGGCTGATCCACACTCCGGGGAGCGGGATGGGGGAGCCTTGTCCACTTGGTCAAGACCTTGGTCTTGTCCTCAGTTGGGCGCTTTCCACACCGTGGGAAAGGTGGCTGCTGGCCACCAAGTCCACATCCTGAGTCTTGTATGTCCTATTTAAGGAAGCTTTGCCTGCCCCAAGGTCCTGAAGATCATCTCCTGTGTTTCTTCTAGAAGCCTCGTGTTAGCTTTCACATCTGGTCTGTGAGGTACCTCACATCTTTGTGTGTGGTGTAAGGTCAGGGTCGAGGTTCTTTGTCTCCCCCTGTGGAACTCCAGTTGCTGCAGCCCCATTCACTGGAAAGCACTGTCCCCCCTGAATGGTATGGGTGAACCACCGGTGTGAGGGTGTGTTTCTGGACCCTCCATTCTGTCACACTGGTCTGTCCCTGCGTCTGTCCTTGGTCCCTATCACAAAGCTAGTGCAGTGTCACGGAAATCTCTGGGCAGCCTCAGCCTGGCCTACAATCAGCCCCTCCACTAAGCACCAGCTGGGGGGGCGGAGTGTCCTCATGGGCCATCTTGGGCCATATGCCTGCCCCACTTGCCTGAAAGATGGGGTGCGGGGATGGGTTCCGTGCCTGGAATCGCAGAGCTTTCCTCCATGAATGAGACCAGCCCGCACCCCCCACCCCCCACCGAGTCTCTGCTGGCTGCTGGGACCCTGGGACAGAAGGGGGTGGCTGCACAGGAATCGGGGCAGAGTTGACTGGAGCCAGGATGCCTGTGCCCTTATGCCGCTTTCTGCCAACCCACAGCCTGACCTGCCTGCTGTCCTTCCCTAGGGCATTCTTGAAAACATCCAGAGGAATAAGCTGCTCTTCATTGAGACGCAAGATGGGGCCGAGACCAGCGTCGCCCTGGAGAAGTACCAGGAGGTGGGCATGGGGGCGAGGGGGGGGGTTAGGGGGAGGGCCAGTAGACTGCACACGGGGGGCCCAGAGGAGGCAGCTCTGGGGGACCTAGCTCCTGTCTTGGCCTCCCCTCCCCAGGCCTGTGAGAATGGCCGTGGAGCCATCCTGCTGTCCGTGGCCCGGGGAAAAGTGTCCGAGGGAATCGACTTTGGTGAGTGGGCCAGGCTCTCCCTGTCCCCAGGTGCCTGCATGGGGCTCTGGCTGTTTCCCCCAGGGGTCCCCCCCCCCCCACAGCCTGGGCTCACACAGGGACCTCTCCCTTCCTCCGGCCCCCCTCCTGTGCTTGCTCCCGCAGTGCACCATTACGGGCGCGCAGTCATCATGTTCGGCGTCCCTTACGTCTACACGCAGAGCCGCATCCTCAAGGTGAGCAGCCCCGGGGGCCACTCGGAGGGACAGGGACTGGGCCTGGGGTGGCGTGTGGGAGGGGCAGGAGGGACTGCTCTGCTCTCTTCTCTCGGGCAGGCACGGCTGGAGTACCTGCGGGACCAGTTCCAGATCCGAGAGAATGACTTTCTCACCTTTGATGCCATGCGCCACGCGGCCCAGTGCGTGGGCCGGGCCATCCGGGGCAAGACGGATTACGGCCTCATGGTCTTTGCCGATAAGGTGCGGGTGCAGGGGCCTCTGCCTACCAGGCTGTCCCCCTTTTGCAGATGGGGAAGGAGGCCCGGGCTCCCCCGCACTGGGGTCCTGATGTCTTCCCTCCCTCACCCTCCTGCTGAAAGCGGTTTGCCCGGGCAGACAAGCGTGGGAAACTGCCTCGCTGGATCCAGGAGCACCTCACTGACGCCAACCTCAACCTGACCGTGGATGAGGGGGTCCAGGTTGCCAAGTACTTCCTGAGGCAGATGGCTCAGCCATTCCACCGGGTGAGCTGGAGGGGGCCTGGCCTGCCCTCAACAAAGAGGTGTGTGTGTGTGCGCGTGCCCGTGTGTGTGCCCACAGGCCAGGGCTGGGGGTGTGGCCAGAGCCCGTCCTTCTCCATCTGGAAAACCAGCTGGCTTCCCTCTCCCTCCCTCAGGCCTGGCTTCTGCTTCCAGGGGCTGTTCCCCATTAGAGGGGTGTTTCAAACATCCCGCCCCTTGGCCCCTGGTGTCCCAGGGGGGCCTGGGGGAGGGCGCTACAGCTGTCTGGCCCACCCTGGAGCTGCCTCCTCTCCCCCCTCCAGGAGGACCAGCTGGGCCTGTCCCTGCTCAGCCGGGAGCAGCTGGAATCTGAGGAGACCCTGCGGAGGGTGGAGCAGATTGCTCAGCAGCTGTAGCTCAGGGTGCGGACAGGGCGGCGATTCCGGGGTCTCACCTGGCCCTGGGGCCCAGCGGCTGGGAGGTGGCCTCAGGTCCTTACAGGAAATCTCAGGCAGACAGTTCTGGCTTCCAGATCTACAGCCTTTAATTGGAGGAGAACGGGGAGCCCCATACCGTAGGTGCCCCCGAGAGGTGGGGAGCAACTCGGGGAGATGAAAGGCCACCCCTTCCCCATTCTTCCTGAGAAGCTGCAGCCACACGGTCCCGTCACCTTCAGCGGGGGCCCAGGTCCTGGGGGCTGGTGCTGAGGGTCCGCGAGGCCTCGCTCGGGTGCTGATTGGGGAACTGCGGACAGGCGCAGGGGAGGGGTGGGCAAGGGGCAGGACCCGACCCCGAGGGCCACCCACCAGCATCCTTGCTACTGGCTTGTCTCCCCCCCCCCCCCCCCCCCCGGGCCCTTCTGTTCTTGGGTCCGTTCCCACCCCTCCCTTGCCTCTGGGCCTGCCAGCGTGCCCCTCAGCCCCTCTCACCTGGGGCCCAGCAGCCTTTGGCGCATCCGCATCCAGCATGTTGAGCGACAGGGCTCTCTTCATCCTGTAAAAAGAGGGTGGCAGGGTGAGTCCCCCGAGTGGCTGCTTCCCACTCTGGGCATAGACCTGCCTGGCACCGGATGTGACTGTACGGGTGGCAGAGGAGAGGGGAACTGTGGGAGGTTCTGGAACAGGACAGGGAGTGGGGTGGGTTACAGAAGCTGCAGCGGTGGGGCTCTTGCCTGCCTGGATCAGACACTCACCCGGCTGCGCCTGCCACCCCCTCGCCTCGGAGACGGGAGACCAACTTCTCACTTCCACGCCTTAGCGATTCCCGGATCTTGGAGAAGGAGCTGCTCCGACGAAGGGTCTGGGGAGGGCGCCCAGGACCCCAGTCAGTTCCCCCCCCTTCTCCTCCGGTCCCCACCCTAGGAGCTGGAGCGAAGCCCATCCCCCCTCCTCACCTGTTCTGCGTCACCAGCTGTGCCTGGGTTGGGGGCTCCTAGGAACAGAGGGGGGGGGAAACAGTGCAGTGGGGACACGGAGCAGTCACCTGGGGGGCAAGGGCAGGGCTGGGGGCTCACCCAGAGGGGCAGGCAGGTCCTCGCGGCTCAGGATCTCTCGGTACAGCTCTTCTGCTTGCTGGTACTTGTTCTGTTTCAGGTAGGCCGAGGCCTGCGGGGAGGGTGGGTGATCGTGGCTCAGATCTGGAGCTCCCCCGGCACATCTCCCCCTCCCCCCACAACCTCATGACCTAGGGCAGCTGACTGGTTCCTGCTCCACCCTGGGCTAGTGACACCACCTTTGTGCCTCAGTTCCCTTATTTGCAAAATGGGATGAAAGGAGCACCTAGCTCCTAGGGTCCTTTGAGAAATGGATGGTCCTTTCCCTTAAGGACTAAGAAGGGGGTCAATAAACATTTGACTGTCATCTGGCCCCACCAACTTGCGTGTTTCCTGTGGCTTCCAGGTCCTCTGTGCCTAGTGATCTCACGAGTCAGGGCCCAGCACACAGGCCAAGTCTTAGAGGGCCCCCTGCTCCAGGGGTGCACTTAAGCCAGTTGGCTGTGTCTCCTGGGGAACCCCTGGCGCTTGGCTCCAGGACCGAGTTGCACCTGTGCCCTGCAGCGCCCTCACCAGGTTGTTCTTGGTCTTGGCCACGTTTGGGTCGTTGGGCCCTCCCAGGGCCTCATAAATGCTCAGGGCTCGGGCATAGTGCTGCTCCACCTCCTCAAACTTTCCCTGGTTCTGGCAGAGCAAGGCCAGGTTGTTGAGCTGCTTGGCCACGTCAGGGTGGTCGCTGCCCAGGACCTAGGGGTTGGGGGGAATGGGTGAGCCACGTGATACTGGTAGCCGCAAGGGGGGGGGGTGGTCATGAGGAAAGGTTCACAGGCTCCATGGGGAGTTACATGAGGTTGTGGGCTAGAAGGTAGAAGTTAGTTACACAAATAGGATTAATCAGGTCAAGGTGGTCACATGGCATTGGAAGTTCAGGACTGGGCTGGGAGGCACATGAGGTGATGCAGAAGGACGATTAGAGTCAAGATCAGATGGCGTTCATTAAAGGTCGAACAGTGGGGTCATGAGATTATCTAGGCTCAAACTGGGGGCTCACAAGAGCAGATGGGAAGGACATCATTGGATCAGGGTTACAAGGCACGAGCCACTGAACTGAGCACATCAGGATCAAGTGGGAAGGGGCTGTGGACCAGGAACTCGGCAGGGGTGGGGCTGGGTGGGGCAGCGGGGGCAGTACCTTCTCCCGGATTTCCAGGGCTCGCTGGCACAGGGGCTCTGCCTCCCGGTACCGCCCCCGCTTCCCATAGAGCACCGCCAGGTTGTTGAGGGTGGCGGCCACCTGCAGGGTAGGGGAGGCAGGTCAGGGTGGGGAGGGGGGAGAGGCAGGGCCCCACAGCCCTCACTCCTGGGCCCCCACTCACCGCAGGGTGCTCAGGGCCTAGCGTCTGCTCCCGGATCTGCAGAGCATCGTGGAGAAGGTCTGTGGCCTCCTTGTACTTGTTCTGGTCTCTGTGAGGTGGCCCAGGGACGGAGGGGGGGGTCAGCCATGCTGGGGTGTCACCCTTCCGTGGTCCCTTGTGGGTGTCTCCACTACCTTCCAAGTCGAGCACAGGCTCCCTTTGCTGGCAAGCCTCTGCCCCCCTCCCCCCCAGGTCTCTTCCCTGATCTGTTGGGGTCTCTTGCCCATGTTCTCTGACGACTCCTTGCCTGGGTCACAGTGGCTTCTCCAGGTCCCCGTGGACATCCCCCCCGCCCCCACCCATCTAGGTGCCCCATGCTGGCAGAGCAGGACGCCAGCTCCCCCGCCCCCAACCACAGGTCCAGGGCCGGCTGCGGCCTCACCGGTACACCAGCGCCAGGATGTTGAGCATGGTGGCCACGTCGGGGTGGCAGTGGCCTGAGCTCCGCTCCAGGTCCTCCAGGGCCTGACGGCACAGCGGTACGGCAACCTCGTAGCGGCCCTGGCCCGCGTACTGGATCACAAGGTTGTGCAGGGTCCGAAGGCGGGCCGGGATCTCGTAGCCCCCCTGCTGAGCCTCGGCAGCTCCCACTGCCTCGGGGCCTGCGGGCAGCAGCCGGGCATCAGGGCGCTGCCGGCCTCCTAGCCTTCCCACCCCGTAAAAGGGGACACCTCCCCCAGGACTATAGCTGCCCCGCTGGCCCCTGGGACGACGGGCCCTGCACTGGGCCTCCTGAGATCGGGATTGCAGGCGTCTAGCTGGTCCATGGGGCCTGAACATGGGGTCGGCCCGGCCGGCGGCGCGGCAGCCACCATGCCTGGTTTCATGGCTTCCAGCCTCGGCCGTCACCCGCCCTGACCCAGCCCCTTGGCCTCATGCTCCTGCTCCCCTGTGTGGACACCCACCTCGGGGTCTCACGGTCCCTCCCCAGCCCCAGCCTCTCGTCCTCCAGGGCTAAGCAGCCCCACAACTGCAGGCTCCCCCACACCCACCTTTCCTCTCTTCCTCCTCACTGGGGAACAGGGAGGCCAGGCTGTCTCGGCGAGGGGGGGATTCAGGCCGCTGCAGAGGGCAGGAAAGTGGGGGGTCAAGAGAGCTGGGAGTTTGCTTTAGAGACCGGGGTCCTGGATCTCAGGGTTTGAGGGAGGCAGTGGTTAGGAGCCTCAGGGTAGGGGGCTCCTGAGGGCTTGGGGAGGATCTGGGGGCTTTGTGGAAGCCAGGGGGGCTTCTGTGGAAATTCTAGTGGGTCTGGAGGTTGTGGAACTCTGTCAAGGGTCCAGAGCTTTGGAGGGAGGGTCTAGGGCACGGGGGGGGGCACTTCCGGGGGGGGTACAGGTCTGTGGGGTGTCTAAGGAGGATGCGGGGCCCAGTGCCCGGCCCAGCAGCACCTGGCTCTCCGCGGGCAGGTCATACTGCCGCAGCTGCCCCAGGAACTCCAGGTGGCTCTTCTCCTCCTCCAGTTGGGCCACGGCCTCCTCACTGGCCCGGAGCCGCCGCTGCGTCTCCTCCAGCTCCTCCCGCAGCCACGAGTTCTCCTGGGCCAGCCGCCGGGCCTGCGCTCGCAGCCGCTGCTTCTCGGCCTCCAGCGAGCCCACGTGCGCCGACAGGGCCAGCAGCACCTGCGCGGGCCAGGGGATCAGGGGCCCGACCCCGAGCACCCCCACTCCGCCCAGGGTCCCCCGGATTCCACAGAGACGCTTCCATGGTACTCCAAGGTTGTGCAAGGGGCTCCCAGGGCCATACCCAGATCCTGTCCGGGGACCCTTCTGATCTCACCCAGGCACACAAATCACATGCAGGGACACTTCATATTCTACCCATGTGACCCCAAAGTCTCCCAGGACCCCAGAGTTCTAGAGATGGATGCCATTTGGTTCAGGGGACCCTGCACCACACAAGGACCCCCTAAAGCTGCCCAGGAATCCCGTTTCTGGCCTAGCGACTCTCCTCCCCAGGCCTGGCTCCCCTAGGCCTCCCCGACTCCAGCCTTGCCCCCCACCCCCACCGCATACCTGTCTCCCTCATCCCCAGGCCTCCTCCCCGCTCTGAGCCTCACCCCCATAGCTGGAGAACTGGTCCCCTCATACCTGGGCCTCACCCAGTCCCAGCTCGATGGCCTCCAGCGCGTGGCTCACCACCTGCTGCTTTTCTTCCAGCAGCTCCAAGCCGGCCACCAGGCCCTGACCCGCCAGGGCCTCAGCCAGGTGCCTGGCCAGGCCATGGTGCTCGGCCCGCAGGGCCTCCAACCCCTGCACCACTTGTCGGGTCTGCCGCACCAGCTCCTCGGGGCTCAGGCGCTCTGGGCCCAGCCCCGCGCTTCCAGGGGCGGCCACCTGCACCGACATTGCTGCTCCTGGCAGGGGTGGGGTAGGGGTGGGGGGGGGTTGGGGAATCGTCAGCCTGTATGCCATTCCGGCCCAGCAGGACCCTTCCCGACTATCTCCCCGTCCAGCCATCCCGGCTGGCCCTCTGTCCCCGTGCCCTCCTCATTCTGGCCGGCTCCCTGTCCCATACCCATCCCAGCCAGCCGGCAACTGGAAACACCCTAGTCTAGCTCTGCCTGTCCTCAGCCCCGGGCCCTGCCCCGAGGGCAAGTCCAAAACCCCACGTATAACTAACCCAAAGAGGGCAAACAGTGGTCTCGTGGCCTCTCACCTGCCCTCAGCTCACCTGGCCAGCCCCGTCCACCCCAAGGGCCCCAGATCCCCGGGCCCAGAACACCTCCCGGCCGGGTGACCTGGACTGGAGGCCCCCGCCTCTGCTGGGCGCTGCTTGGGGCAGGGCGTGTGGAGGCGGCGGCCTCTCCGTGAGCTCATTCTTAGGGTGTTTTTGTTGGGAACCAGTCAGACCACTGGGGGGGGGGCGCGGGAGGACAGGGCCAAGGGGCTGGGGCGCCGGAAGCAGAGGAGCCCTCTAGGTTTGGGGGCATCAGAACGGGGGAGCCCATGTGTCAGCTCCCAGGACCTGAGGAGCTGACAGATCCCAAGGGAACAGGGGCTCCACTCTCCACTGCAGACAGGCTCAGCCAGCCTAAGGCATGTTGGGACACACGTGTGGCAGCCACAGCCCAGGGATTCACACTAGCCATGTGACAGCTCAGAGTCTGAGGCCTCGATGCTAATGGGTAGGGGTCTCAAGGGGGAAACTTCCTGTGGTTGTCTGTGGGTGACAAAGCAGTGACAGCTCGTGGTGCCTCCGGAGCCCTCACACACACAAGCACACACACACAGTCCCCTCCCAGAAATAGACCCCAACACACGCACACCCTCCCTTCTTAAATACACAACGCGACACATGCATTCTCCTCTCAGAAATCGAAAACATGCTTTCTTCTTTCAAATACAGTGCAATATATATTTTCTCAGAAACACACCCGCTCATACACACGCGCACACGCACATACACACGCTCCCCTCTCAGAAATACAACTCAAGGTACACACACTCCCTTCTTAAAAATATAACGTGATAGACATTCTCTCAGAAACACGACATGCTCTGGACACGCTCTGTCTCCTCTAAAAAATAAAACAATACAGTCCCACACATCCACATTTTCCTTTCAGAAAACCTAATACAGGGGTGCCTGGGTGGCTCAGTCATTAAGCGTCTGCCTTCCGCTCGGGTCATGATCTCAGGGTCCTGGGATCAAGCCCCGCATCGGGCTCTCTGCTCAGCAGTGTGTCCGCTTCTCCCTCTACTCTTCCCCTGGCTCATTCTCTCTCTCTCTCTCAAATAAATAAAATCTTAAAAAAAAAAAAAAAAACTAATGCAACACACTAACTCGGGCACACACACACATATACTCTTAGAAATAACACATGTACGCTCTCCTCTTGGAAATAGAACCCAACACACAGGTCTATTTTCCTCTCAGGAATAAAAACCAACACACACAGAAGCTCTGTCTCCCCGCCTCCGCCCCCGGTGAAAAGATAACCAAATCACTCACATTCAGCCTGTCTCCTTGCACTTACCCCCACGGCACATCCCTCTCACACACTCACACGGTCCTGCAAGCCCCTAACTCTCCATCACGTGCCTCCTCCAGGCACGTGTGCACACGCACACACACTCATTCCCAGGAGTCACTGGGGACCCGTCACCTCCTTCCCCACTTCCTCCAACACCTTGCCAGGCCAGCCAGGGATTCACACACCTGTATGCAGCACGCACGCAGATACACAGAGCTCCAAATGTGGGCATATCAATGGTTCCTGAACACAGACTCAGCCGTCCTGTCCCAGGCAGCTGTGGAGACATACAGAGATCATCCACGGTTTCTGCATAGGCCGTCTAGTCCACCATAAGCAGCCCAGTGGTCTGGGTACCTCCGCACGTGCTCACCATCATATACACTGAGACACACAGTAGGGAAGGCACATAATCCATGGATTTTCTGCAGGCTCTCACTTGGTCAATCTCTACGTATATGTCGGGCATTGGCCAATCCTTCTCGCTATACGTGTATATATATGTGTGTGCGTGCATATCACACCCTACTCAGAGTCACACACGAGCCCCACAAAGTCAGGTTCACACAAGTTCATGGAGAGTCATTCTCACAGCTCCAACCCTTTTTCACACGATTTTGCCCACACTCAGCCCCGCGAACAACTCTCTTTCATGCACGCACAACCGCACAGCTGACAGTGTTAATCACAGGCACACCCTGGCCATCCACGCGGGTCCCCGCACCTTACAGGCAGACAGACTGCCCCAGCCCCGCAAACTCCGGGTCACGCACCTAATCCTATAAACAGTTCAACTCCCTCCCCCCCACAGCCCCCACCCCCGGCATTAGACACACAATTAGAGGTCGCCCACGTGTTCCTATCTCCGAAACAGTTCCACATCATTCCCACAGTCCCTCGGCGCCCGCGCAGGGTTCCACGGACCGTCCATCTGCCTTTCTCACCGGTACCCACCGCCTGACGCCATCGCTCACACACCTGAGCCTCTTCACCATCACACACACCTGGGCTTCCTACACCGTCTCTCACACGCACCAGCTCCACTCCCACACCAGCAGGCAGGAGACCCCCATCACGGCCAGCCCCCGAAACCACACACCTTCCCCCCCTGGCCGGCCGGCCCAGTCCCGCGCACCCGGGCTGCCCCAGCCCGGCCGTCACAAGGGCCCCGTCCCTACCCCCCCCAGGCCCCGCCCCGTCTTCGCTCCTGTTTACCTGCGCCCGGGGGAGGGGGCGCGCCCCAGCAGGGCCTCCGGACCCGGGGTGGGGAGCCCCAGGGCGGGGCAGGGGGCTCCTAGGGGCCCCAAGGCCCGTCCCCGTCGCCAGGCCCGCGGGCCCAAGGGTGCGCGGGGCTCAGCCTTCACCCTTCCCCCCACGCCCATCCTCGCGGTCCCCGGGACTCCCGCCCGGCACTCTGGGGGCCCACCTGAGGGCGGGCGGCTCCGGGACTCGCTCCGCCGCGATGCGCCCGGCCGCCTCCCGCACACCGCTCACGCCCCGCCGCTCCCAGCTGCACCCCTGGTCTCGGGCCGCGGGCGGCTCCTCCGAGGGGCGGGGCGGCCGGGAGCCCCGCCCCCGCAGGTGAGGCCAACCCCGCCCACCACCCGGCTCCACTGGAGCCCCCGCGGCCCCCGCCCTGAGGCAGTAGCAGAATCGGCGCCGATGAACCCGTGGCCTGTCGGGCCGGTGGAATCCGGGGACGATTCCAGCGCCCTGGAGTCTGGAAAGCCGGCTTTCAGCGCAGCTGGAATCTTGGAAACTTTGGATCCCAGACCGACGGCTTTCTTGCAGGGCCTGCCGCCCGGCCCTTCCTTTGGCTGTACCCCCTGCTTGGACCTCTCTTCCCACAGATCCCATTCGTTAGTCTGGGAGCGTCTCAAAGGCCGCTTCCTCCGAGAGGCCTTCCCTGACTGCCCCTCCCAAATTACACCGTCTCACCAAAACACTACCGCTTTCCCCTGCTTGATCTTGTTCACAAAACTTTTCAGGGCCTAAAATTATTTTATGTAACGTCATATTATGATGTTTCATCACATTATTGGCGAGGTAATTGTAATGGCTTAAAATTGGACTCTGGGTTTGAAGTTGATTCCAGCACTTACTGGCTGTGAAGGCCTTGGGCAAGTAACGTAACTTCTCTGTGTGTCAATTTTCTGAATCTGTAAAATGGGGAAGGTCAAAGGCTGCGAGGATTGAATGAGTTAGTGTATGGATAGGGCTCTGTATTGTCAGCACTGTATCTTTAGCACTAGAACGGAGCCTGGTGCAAAGTACGTGCTCAGTAAGAATTTGCTGAGCGGTTAACTGAATGAATCAAGTCTTAGAAACGTAAATTGGCCAAAGCCGGGCGCACGGGATTCTCACATCATAGAATTTGGTTCAACGCGAGGCTTTTCCAAACTCCTGCAGTACCTGGGTCGCTGCACTACGGGATTCTTCCAGCAGAGGGCGCTGCTGGTCCGTGGTCCAGACCTCGGACTACAGCGCAGATCTGCACCTTTCCCCAGAGCCACGGCCAACCTGCTCTCTGCTACCTTGTTCTCTGAGCCCCAGAGCAGATGTTCCCTCCTCCAGGAAGCCCTCTCCGACCCCCAAGGCTGGATGAGACATTCCTTCCCGGCCCTGGCAGCCTCCTGGCCTCCCATGACTCAGCCCTGCCACTCTGGGTCATCGCAGTCTTGAGGACGGGTCTGTCTCCAACATTGGAATGCAAGTCCCAGGAGGGGACGGTCTCAGGCACCATTGTGTCCCCAGGGCTACCCAGCACAGGCTGAACACAGAGCGAATTGTTGGACGGAGAGCTGTTGATTGAATAATGGGAAATAAAACTCAAACTCACACTCTAACTTCCCCAGGTATTTCTAGGGAACAGGGTTGAAGGGGGCAGACAAACCCTTCCCTCCTCCCCGCACTGGGTTGGCCTCAGGGCGCTGGACATCAGTTCTGGATCTGCCACATGCTTACGAAGAGGCAGTGCAGGGCCTGGAGCCGGGTGCAGGTCTCAGCTCCATCATTTGCGGGCTGTGTGACCCCTGAGCCGGGAACGAACTTCTCTGGGCCTCAGGTTCCAGGTTCGAGGTAACCTACTTTGTGAAGCTCTTGTGGGGATTAGTGAATAATCCCCGTAAAAGGCTTAGAACAGAGTAGCACGTGGTAAACACTGTGTGTATGGGGGATGGGGGTGGGGGTGGCATTTGGAGCCAGGCAGAACTGAGTTCAAATTCTGATCTTGCCATTTCCTTTCCATATAACCTGGGGCAAGCAATGTTTCTGAGCACCTATTTTCAAGTCTATAAAACCTGAATGATCACGCTCCCCACATAGCATAGTGCTGAGGATTAAATGGGATCAAGGCTGAAAGGAGACAGTGTTGACTAAGGTGACCATTTGTTTCAGCCGGTCTTGTGCCAAGCACTTTTGCACACCAATGAGGGCTGGGGGTTCTGAGTTCTTACCCAGGGTGGGCCCTATGCCACGTCTTGTAAATTAACTTTGTGAATGTACACCAACTGGATAGGGTAGGTGCCATGATTATCCCCATTCCACAGGTGAAGGAGATGAGGCACAGAGAGGCCAAGTGACTTGTCCAAGATCACACAGCCAAGGATTAGCAGAGCCCCTGAATCCATACAGCCACCCCCTGCGGTAGGCATTATTACTAGCCCCATCTAAAGATGAGGAAGCTGAGGCTCAAAGGAAAATCCGTTGCCCAAGACCACCACCAAGAAGACACTCAACAAAACCCCCGTCCCATCACTGAAGGCCTCATTTCGAGATGTCAGGAAAATGGGTGGATGAGTTGGGGGATTTTTCTCTTCACCTCCTGGCCACAGTTTTTATTTTTATTTTTTAATTATTTTTTTAAGATATTATTTTTAAGTAATCTCTACACCCAATGTGGGGCTCAGACTTAGAACCCTCAGATCAAGAGTCTCACGCTCTACTGACTGAGACTCTATTGAGCTGGGTGCCCTTTTTGGCCATAGTTTTTAAAAAGCTCACCACTTTCTTTTTAATATGAAAAGTTAAGCACTGTCAGAAACAATATTCACAGAGAACAAGAGACTATAGACTGAAAAGTAGGTCTTTGTCTCCCCTTGATCCTGAGACGCCCTTCCCAGAAGCAAACATGATTACCAGTTTCTAATATCCATCCAGAAATATTTCATGGATATGAATTGTGTGCGTGTGTATGAGCATGAGTGCCCATTTCAGAAAAACACAAATAAAAAGAGCCTTACCTGTGGAGGTAGGCTGAATGATGGTCTTGACGTTGGGTGCAGTCATGTGACTTGCTTTGGCCAATGGCAGAGCGACGGTCCTGCTGGGTCTGAGCTTGGACCTTCAGAGGCTGAGAGTGTTTCCTTTTGTGACTGACACAGGCGTGAGAAAGGCTTCCCTTGTGTGGTTGCCCCTCTCCGGCCCACACCCCACAATGTTCAAAGAGAAACTGAGGCATAATACACATTTTAAGAGTTTATTTGAGCAAAAATCAATTTGAATAGGGCAGCATCCAACATAGCAGATGGAAAGGAGCTCCGAGGAGCTGTTTGAAATGAAACACCTTTTAGGCAGAAGGGAGCAAGAACAAGGAATTTAAACTATGCCAAAGAGTGGGTTGATTATTGCAAGGTTACTTTTTCCTTTAGGGACTGGCAGGGGTCTATCAGGCAGAAGACCTCACTCGTGCTGATCAGGTGATTCCTGACTGAGTGGTTTAAGATTCCATTTCTGGGAGAGCTGAAACTGTCTTAAGTCCCAGTTTGGTGACATGGGGCTTAGTATATGTGATTCCATTTTGTACCCCGGTGTCTTATTTTTAACAACATGGGGCAGAGCTTCCCAGCTGAGCCCAGCCCCGATCAGCCAACTCTCAGCCAACCCCACAACTGTTTTAGAGCTACTGTACTTGGTGTGTTTCATGGAATTTTTGTGGCAATAGATATATATTTTTCCAACAGCATACCTTGGTGCTATGGTCTGAATGTTTGTGTTCCCTCCAAATTCATGTTGAAATCCTAACCCCTAAAGGTGATGGTATTAGTGTGTGGGTCCTTTAGGAGGTGATTAGGTCATAAGGGTGGAACCCTCATGAATGGGATTAGTGCTCTTAGAAAAGAGACCCCGGGCACCTGGGTGACTCAGTTGGTTAAGCATCCAACTTTTGGTTTTGGTTCAGGTCATGATCTCAGGGTCATGAGATTGAGCCCTGCGTCAGGGTCCCCACTCATTGGGGGGGGTCTACTTGGGATTCTCTCCCTTCCCTCTCTCTCACTCTCAAGTAAAAATAAATAAATCTTAAGGAAAAAAAAAAAAAAGGAGGCTCCACAGAGCTCCCTGGTCCCTCCTCCCATGTGAGGGTACAAGAAGTCTGTGATCTGGAAGAGAACCTTCACTTGACCAGGCTGGCACCCTGATCTCGGACTTCCAGCCTCCAGAACTATGAGCAAAAACCTTCTGTTGTTTATAAGCCATCCAGTCTGTATTATAGTAGTCCGAATAGACTAGGACACTTGGCAATTGTTCTAAAGCAGTACCTATAGATTAGCTTTATTCCTAAAAATATTTATTTATTTATTTGTTTATTTATTTATTTAGAGTGTGAACAGGGGGAGGGGCAGAGAGAAAGGGAGAGAGAATCTCAAGTAGACTTAGCGCTGAGCGCAGAGCCCAATGCGGGACTCCATCCCACGACCCTGAGATCATGAGCTGA
Source organism: Eumetopias jubatus (assembly GCF_037043125.1). Lineage (NCBI taxonomy): Eukaryota > Metazoa > Chordata > Mammalia > Carnivora > Otariidae > Eumetopias > Eumetopias jubatus. Next base: position 54,961,604 of record NW_028274816.1, on the reverse strand, counting down.
GCCGAAATCAAGATTTGTATGCTCACTGGGGAGGGGATGTGTTGTAATGAGCACTGGGTATTACATAAGACTGATGAATCACAGACCTGTATCCCTGAAACCAATAATACATTATATGTTAATTAATTGAATTTAAACTTAAAAAAAATCCCCCCCCCAAAAAAAAGAGTTGGACACTTAACCAGCTGAGCCACCCAGGCACCCCAGCTTTATTCTTTTTAATAGCTGCATATTATTTCATTAGGCGATGCCTCATCTTTTATCCATGAATAGAAATATATATTTTTTAGTAATCTCTATACCCAACATGGGGCTTGAAATCACGATCCCAAGATCAAGAATCACATGCTCTACTGACTGAGCCAGCCAGGGGCCCCAATAAAAAGATTTTGTTAAAGCCATTCCTAAGACAAAGAAGAAATCATAACAGAAATCAGAAAATATTTAGAGATGACCAATAATCAAACTATGTAACAAAACCCGCTAAAGAACAATTCATTGCTGCAAATGACAACATGAATGAATCTCAATAGACAGAATGTTGAGGAAAAGAAATCCAACAAAAGAGAAGATATCCTGTACGATTGTATTTATATGAAGTTCAGTAACAGGCAATGCTCAACTATGGTGTTAAAAGCCAGGATAGTGGTTCCACTGGAGAAGAGAGGGGAATGAGAGAGCTTTTTGGAGTGCTTGGTCTTGGTGGTGGTTACTCGGTTGTACATATACATAAAAGTTCATTGATCTTAAGATTAGCGCACTTTGTGGTATATAAGTTATACCTCATTAAAGAGGTAAATTTAAGAGACTAATTTTTTTTAAGAAAGAAAGAAGAAAAAAGGAAGAAAGAAAGAAAGAAAGAAAGAAAGAGAGAGAGAGAGGGAGGGAGGGAGGGAGGGAGGGAGGGAGGAAGGGAGGAAGGAAGGAAGGAAGGAAGGAAGAAAGAAAGAGTGCACAGTGGACCGGGGAGGGGCAGAGGGAGAGGGAGAGAATCTTAAGCAGGCTCCACACCCAGCGCAGAGCCCAATGTGGGGCTCGATCTCACAACCCTGAGATCATGACCTGAGCCAAAACCAAGAATTGGATGCTTAACTGACTGAGCCACCTAGGTCCCCCCAAGAGACTAAAATATTAAGAAATGTGACCATTCATACACTCCAAATATAACATTTTCAAAATAAAGGATAAATTTGAAATAATTGAATGCAAAAACAACCAAAAACCAACATTAAGAGATTAAGATGCAGGTAAAGCAACACCTAGAGGAAAATGTATAGCTATGTTGAGAAAGATCGGTTTGGAGGGACTGGAGTGGGCCTGGTGGGGAGTCATGAAAGACCGTCTTATTTGCCTGTCTTCCCACCACCACCACCACCACCACCACCACAACCACCACCGGGGGCCTGACATCCAGTTGATTACAGGGCAGCAATGGGCTTGCTCTTGGGGAAAAAGAAGGAGTGGACAGGTTCTTAACTCTCTGGCTCTCTGATTCTCCAGTTCTGGGGCTGCCTTTGATTTATAACTTGTCTTCCCTGAACCAGTTGGCACCATGGACTGCCAGAATTAGGAGAGGAATTTTGGGGTTGGGGGAGGAGAGCATTCTGGGATGACGGGCCATGGGGGTGGAGTGCTGCCTCCCAGAGTCTCTCCTGGAGTGGGCAGCCTCATCCCTAGCGGAGGGGCAGGGACAGGGGAGGCGGTGGATAAAAGGGAGTGTTTGGGAGCAGGGTTGCTCTATAACACCAGGGCTTGGGGGTGAAAGGAAAAGAGTACAGACTCTGAAATTCTAGAATACTAGTTGTCGCGTTGGGCAACTCCTTGCCTTTTTGAGCCTCGGCATCCACCTTCTGTAAAATGGGGCTTCAGCATGAAGAGGTGGGATCCGGGAGGGATGAGGAATACAAACTCAGGGACTAACTATGTGGTCCCATCTGATTCTGTTATTTCCCAGCTGGGCGACTTTGGGCAAGTGACTTGATCTCTCTGGGCTTCACTTTTCTGATGTGTAAAATTTGCAGTCCCCACCTCATAGGACTGGCGGGGAACAAAACTGTTTAATACACATAAAGTGCTTGGGCCCTGAAGCCAGATGACCGAGGAGATGAAGGGGGCATGGGGAAGTAGGTACAAATTGTCAGGGCCTGAAGACCCACCTGGAAAGGAACGCTGGGATGACAGTATGACTTTGCTGAGAGGCCCGTAAATTGTCTTCACCAAAGCCTGAACCCACTCTTGGCAGCCCTGTGCCAGTTTGATTCCCAGCTCATCCCTTCCCCCACTGCGTGACCTTGGGCAAGTCATTTTACCTTTCTGAGCTTTATTCTTGGCAGTGTTCAATGTGTTAACATATGTAAAGCACTTAGCATTTTACTTGACATATGGGAGTGCCCCATAATACTTAACAATTAGGGTGGGGACTGTGGAGTGGCCCCTCAACATCCATGCTAACCTCTTTCTGGCAAGTCCATTTGTCCAGGTAGCATGGTTCTGGGGGCGAGAGATGTTCCTGGTGGCCTAGTGCAGAGCGTGCTCCTTCAACCCTTCCAATGATTTTGGAGGCACCTAATAACTCATAGTAAGGCCCTTTCTGCATAAGCTGGGTAGGGTGGTTTCCAATTGACTGATAAGGCTACTCTTATTTCCTTAGTCAACAAATACTCATTTATCCTCAGGGCACTGGGGAGCCATGGCAGGTTCTAGAAGGAGCAGTCAGAAGGTAGGGAGTAGGTAGGAGGGGACAGACTGAGGCAGACCAGGGAGGAGGCTAGGGCAGAAGGGAATGTGGAGGAGGAGGTGAGCTAGGGTAGCAGGAGGGATGGACAGGTCTTGGAGACTAATGGCTTTGGAGGTTGGGGGTTGGGATGAAGACACACCATGGGGGTCTTGGCTCCCCCCAGGGCCAACTGTTTCTATGAGACTCAAAGATAAAGGAGTAGAGCTCATGATGCAAGGTCCTGCTGGAGTGTTTGGGCCCCTCAGTCCAAGTCACGTGGCGGGAATATTGCTGCAAAGGATTCTGGGAAACTGAATTTCTCACCTTTTTGGCTTCTGTAAAGGAGGCTGTCATAGGGTGGGAAATCCCCAAACACAGAAAGTGCTTCCTATACTCTATGGCCAAAAGGAATGTCAAATATCCCCATGAAGTGGTTATGAGGGCTCCAGGGGAGTGGGCTGGGCTGGATCCTGTCCCTCCCCTGCTCACAGCCCTCAAGGGGCTCCCATCCATTTGCAGTGGGATGGAAACTCCTTCATGGTCCCTAGGGTCCTACAGGTGGGCTCCTATCCCTCATCTTCTTCCTCCCACTCTCCACTCTGCCCCATCTGCTCCAGCCTTCCAGCTTCTTCCCTCTCAGATTTGCCAAGCCACTCCCACCTCAGGGCCTTTGCACCTGCTATTTCCCTTCCAGATCCTCACATGGCTGGCTCTCACCTCTCCCTCAGATCTCCGCTCAGATTTCACTTCCCCTGAGAAGCCTGACCTGCCCTCCCCTGCTGTGCCACCACTCTGACCCCTTACCCTCTTTGATTTTCTGTCAAAGCCCTGTCGACCCCACCACAACGGCATATATTTACATGCTTGTGCTCACTACTATGTCACCTCCCTGAGACCAGTGGTTTTGTTTTCTGCTGTGTCCCCCATAAGTGCTTAATAAAGAATTGTTGGGGCGCCTGGGTGGCTCAGTTGGTTAAGCCTCTGCCTTTGGCTCAGGTCATGATTCCCGAGTCCTGGGATGGAGCCCTGAGTCGGGCTCCCTGCCCAGTGAGGAGCCTGCTTCTCCCGCCACTCCCCCTGCTCGTGCTCTCTTCGCTCTCTCGTAAATAAAATCTTTTTTTAAAAAAATAAAAGAATTGTCGAAATGATACATGCCTCTCTATTCCAGTCTTGTTCCTTTTAGTTCTCTGAGCCTCAGTTTCCCTAGCCACGAAGGAGAACTTTGCCACTCCGACCTTGGTGGGAAGGGACAGTGGGTGGAGAGATCAGGGGCTGGGCCCCAAGGAGAAATTTTCTAAGCACCTCCTCCCCACCAGGAATCCGGGGAAAGGCAGGGAGGGCCCCCTTTCCCTAGATCAGACCCCTCCCGCCTGGGAAGAAATGGGGACATGGGGGAGATCCGGGAGGAGGGAGGAACCCCCGAGAGAAAAGGCCGGCCTCTTCCTGGTTGTAATCCTGGGCACTCCCTGGGCTCCTTCTGCTCCCTGGCCTCGTCCGGCTTGCCCGGCAATCTCGGCGCCTCCCAGGCGGAGGAAACGGCTTCCTCTAGCCGTCCCCGCGTGCACGGAATGCCCTCCTCAGCCCTTGAGGCCCCGGTTCGCGTGGAGAGCTCCTGCTGCGCCGGGATCTGGAGGTGCGCGAGTCGGGCGGGCGCTCTGCCCTGACCCGAGCGGCCGCCCAGCCCCCTTCCCCTGCGGGCGGCCTCCCCGGACTGCTGCTGCCCTTGTAAGGAGGCGAGGCCGGGGACACCCGACACGCCTGGTTATAATTAACCCGGACACGTGGCGACCCCGCCCCCCAACACCTGTCCCTGCCTAACACCCGCCCCCCCCGCCCGCCCCAGCCCCTCGGGTCTAGGTCTTCGAAAAGGCGACAGCGAAGCGCCCTCTAAAAATAAGCTCCCTTCCAGAATGAGTCCCTCCCTGTCCCCTCCGCCCGGGGAAATCTCCCAGCGTCAGCCCGGGGCGGACTGGAGTGGGGAGGGCGACGGCCACCTCCAGCACCGGCCTTGGGTTTGAATCTCTCAGCTCAGGCGACCCTTCGTTTCCCTCCCACTCGCTCCCAGGGAGGAAAGCGCGTCCAAGCGCGGGCTTCTGGGGTCAAGCTGTTCTGCGTTCAGTCCTGGGCTTTGGCCAAGCGCTCCCCGTAGTTGGGTGATGAGGGGCGAGTCTCTGCAATACCAGAGACTTGGCCCTCTTGGGACTATTGCCAAGGTTTCCCCAGGGGGCGGGGCTCAGGACCTGATGTTTATCCAGGTCAAGGCCACTGGGGGCTGAGGAGAGGCCTGGCCACCTGAGGGGCTGGTGGCCTAGTGGTGTGGCTTCTACGTGCCTGGGACGTCCCCTGCCAGGGTCTCATGTCCTGGGCGGGGGGCCAGCTGTCCCTGCCAGCCCGACTCAGCACTTGGTGGGGGAATCAGCTGGATGGGGGAGGGGGGCTGGGCTCAGCCCCTGGGGCAGCCCATACAAGGCCATGGGGCTGGGCGCGAGGCATGCCTGGGTTCAGGGTGGGCACAGTGCCCAGGCAGTGAGGTGAGAGGCTCAGCTGCCCTCCAGTTCCCTTCCCTGGGGGCAGCCCCTCCCAGCCAGTAACACAGCCCGGCCTCCCTATATAAGGCCGGGGCTGCAGGCCCTTCCTTTGGGTCAGTGTCGCGTCCAGGATACAGACAGCCCCTTTCCGCACAGCCCAGCCAGGTACCGCTGGGGGTGGGAGTCAGGGTGGGGTCCAGACTGGGGGCCCCCATGGTGCCAGCAGTGCATCTGGTCTCGGGAGTCTGCCCCATATCCTCCTACACGCAGGGGGGTCAGTGTGTGGGAAGGTTGGCCCCACGTCTGGGAGTCCCCGCTACCTGTGAGCCGCCCCCCCCCACCCCCCGCCACCGACCTCCCACAGGGTCTGTGGCACAGGCTCATGGGGAGGGACCTTGGAGACAAAAGGAGCCTTGGCAGCTGCCAAGGGGCTACAGGCTGGGCCTGTGTTCATGATGGTTTGTCCCCAGCACGGGGCGCCCGGAGCCATGGGTGGTGTCTGCCTGTCATCCGTCTGTGGGGTCACTGCATTTGCGGGGTCATTGCATTTGCGGGGTCATTGCATTTGCAATTCTGTGGGTCCCCGGTTGTGTCCCACACAACGGTGTGACCTTGTGTCTGACTTTCTGTGGCACCTGCTTGGGTGACTGTATCCTGGGTGTGTCCCTGGGCTTGGAGGCATGTGTGTGACCATTTACGGTGTGATCTGGGGGGTTATTGGTGATGTGTGTGTGTGTGTGTGTGTGTGTGTGTGTGTGTGTGTGGCTCTGGGGCTCTTTCTGTTTGTACCTTTGGGGCTCCCCCACCTTGCCTCAGTGCTCTCTGCTAAAAGTGTCCCTTGAAGGGTGGGGGTGGGGCACCCTGAAGGGGGGTTTCTGGGCTGGAAGCCCTTGAAGCCCCAGGCCTGGATGCATGTCCTCCTGGCCACCCTGGCCCACCCATCTCCAGCCTGCTGACTTGGTGCAAATGGAGCCCCAGGAATGTGGGGGGGTGTGGTGGTGGAGCAGCAGCTGGGGAGGGGAGGAGGAATCGGCCAGACTCTATAAATAATCCCCAACCCTGGATAGTAGCTCCAACGACCTTTCATGAATCCCATCGCCCCTGGCCTGATGCTTCAGCCTTCAGCTCACCCTGGTGCCGATTTCCTTCCCACCATTCTACCTGCTTCCTGTACCTGGAGCTGCCGGTGAGCTCCCGCTCCTACCACCACCACCACCACCAGCAGCAGCACCGAAGCGTCCCTCTTCCTTCCCGGGTCTTATGAATAAAAGTAATAATAACCGCCACGGCAGCCACCCCTCCAGATAGCAGGCCCCGACTCCGTGTGAGGACGTGTGCCCGGCTGGCTACGTGCCTCGGCCAGAAGAAACCTCTTGGCAAACCCCTGGGCCAGGCTCAGTTTCCAGGTGACAGAGGCTCAGAGAGGCTGAGCACCTGGCTTGGGGTCACAGAGCAGGGGAATGGCACAGGCGGGATTTGAACTCAGCTCTGATGACTCTGGCTGGGCTTTTCTTCTCAACTGAGCCCTGCCAGAGAGTTGTCAGCAAACAGAGGGGACAGCCACCCAGGCTTCCCTTCTGCCCTGCTCCTCATCCCTTGACTGAGCACCCAAGAACCTTCGTGGAGAGAATGTCCTTTCTCTGCTCAGACACTCGTTCTCAGCAATACCCCCCACCTTCTCCCCCGCTCCTCACACAGATCTTTAAAATAATAGCAACGGTAATTACAATAATAGCTAAGCAAAATAATGCTTATCATGTGCCGGGACTATTCCAAGCGCCTCACATATATGAACTCCTTTACGCTCCCGAGATGAGGGCTATTATGACCCTCATTGTACACATGAGTAATCTGAGGCACAGAAAGGTTAAGCCAGGTGCCCAAGTTCACACAGCTATTGTACAGACTGAGCTGGAATTTAAACCCAGGCTGATTCCAGAACCTACACTCTTTTTTTTTTTTTTTTAAGATTTTTATTTATCATAGAGAGGGAACACAAGCAGGGGGAGTGGGAGAGGGAGAAGCAGGCTTCCCGCCGAGCAGGGAATCATGACCTGAGCCCAAGGCAGACGCTTAATGAATGAGCCACCCAGGTGCCCAGAACCTACACTCTTATCCATGCCAATATTACTGCCCTGTCCCAAAGGCATCTTTGGGCTGGAGAAACAGTCCCCAGCAAGGTTACTAGTCCGGGGTCACCTGTCAGGGTGTGGCAGAGCTGGGATCTTAACCAGAGTCCTGATGGCCTCCTGTCAAGACACAGGGGCTCAGAGACGGGACCCTTCTTGTTCCAAGTCACACAGTACATCAGTCAGGGCTGTCTGACCCCAAAGCCTTGCTCTGTTCCCTTGCTGGCCTCTGCTGGATGCGAGATAACCTTCCCCACCCCCACCCCCTGCCCAGCAGGCCCCCCACACCGCCACCATGCCGTTCGGTAACACCCACAACAAGTTCAAGCTGAACTATAAGCCTGAGGAGGAGTACCCTGACCTCAAAAAGCACAACAACCACATGGCCAAGGTGCTGACCCTTGAGCTCTACAAGAAGCTTCGGGACAAGGAGACTCCATCTGGCTTCACCCTGGACGATGTCATCCAGACAGGTGTGGACAACCCAGGTAAGCCTCTTTGGTGGAGCATGGACAGGGACTCGGGTCCGGGGGGTGCGGTGCTCTGGAAGCTGCCTGCCACGCCTTGATCCCACCTCCCCAGGCCTCAGTTTTCCCATCTGGAAGATGGGGGCTATACCCAAGGGACTGTTGTGAGAAAAAAATGAGGCTACACGTGTTAAGGGCTTGGGACAGGACCCGGTGCGTGGCAAACCACTCCCAAACGCACACGAGTAAAATGTGGGGAAATCATTCAATCGCCCCGAGGCCTTAGGTTCCACTTCTGAAAAATGGGCACCCATGGGGTGAAAACAAAAGAGTCAGCGCACATACAGCGCTCGGAGCAGCCTCTGGGACAAAGTGCGCACTCGGGGTCTGGCGGGGGATATTCCTTCTCCAAGGACACCGGAGCCCCGAGAGCGGATCCTAGCCTCCAACTGATTGCGTGATTGAAGAGGGAGGCCCCCTCGCTCTGGGCCTCTGGTTCCCCATTTGGGAATACGAGGGTCTTTCAAGTCTCTTATTATCTGTGGGAGCCAAAAGTCTAATACGTTTCTGAAAATTTTTTGGTGAAGGAAGAGTCCGTGATTTGGGCATTCTGAAGTGGTAATATTTTTAGTACCTTGTAACTGGCCTCCTGAGACTCTTTCTCCTTTGCCCTGCCCCCAGAGCCTTTCCCTCAGCCCAGATGCCACCTCGATCTCTCCCAGCCTTCCCTCTCCATCCCCATCAACCCTCAGCCTCTGCAGTTCTGACCCAGAGGTCTTGAGTGGCCCCCTGCCCACGCACACGCGCACACACACACACGCACACACACACACGTGTGTGCATGTGCACATACAGTCTACACTGGACCCAGGAGCCTGGGCCTTCCCTGCTGGGCACAAGCACCTCTGACCTCACCCCGAACTCCCAGGTCACCCCTTCATCATGACCGTGGGCTGTGTGGCCGGTGACGAGGAGTCCTACCAGGTGTTCAAGGATCTCTTCGACCCCATCATCCAGGACCGGCACGGTGGTTACAAACCCACTGACAAGCACAAGACCGACCTCAACCATGAGAACCTCAAGGTCAGCTGTCCCCAGGCCAGGGGAGGGACGGGGGAGAGAGGGAGAAAGGACTGAGGTGGGAAGGAGCATTCAGACAGACAGAGATGGAGGGCAAGAGGGACAGAGAGGCACAGAAGACAGGGAGACCGGGGACGGAGCAGCGAGAGTCGGATGGGAGGAGGGACAGGGAGGGAGACGAAACAGGAAGCGGGGACAAAGATGGGGAAAGAGATGTATGGAGGGGGAAAAAAAAAAGAGGGACAGACGAGGGGCTGGGAGAAAGATGGAGGGAGAGACAGAGAAGGAAGAAGCAGAGCCAGGATGGCGGTGGGAAGAAGCCAGTGGACAAGGAGGAACCAAAGGAAGTAGCAGAGAGTCAGAGCCGGAAGCATGCCCAGCCCTACCCCCCACTCCTGCCCTCCAGGGTGGAGATGACCTGGACCCCAACTATGTGCTCAGCAGCCGCGTCCGCACGGGCCGCAGCATCAAGGGCTACACACTGCCCCCCCACTGCTCCCGGGGTGAGCGCCGGGCAGTGGAGAAACTCTCCGTGGAAGGTGAGAACGCCCACCCTTGGGGCCACCCAGCTCTGGTTCTGCTCCTTCATGGAAAGAGCTTGGTAAATAAATCAAGGGTGCTTGGTACCCGGCAGCTGGCAGCATTAACCCTGGTGGGAGTCAGGGGGTGCTGTCAAGGCACCCTGAGCAGATCCATGCAGACCCTCAACTGTACCAGGGTCCTGACCTCCATCCAGCCAGCCAGTCAGCTAGCCAGTGGCCGGCCAGGCAGCAAACATTGACGGTTGTTATGGTCCTGAGTAGGGAGCTGGGGCTCCCATGATGAGTAAGATGGACAAAGTCACTGCTCTCACAGAGCTGTCAGTCTGGTGGGGAGATAAGAGGAAACACAGAAACCAACAAAAGAATGACTAATCCCAACATGCCATGTAGCCAGGAAACAAGGGTGCATCATAGCATGACTGGGTGGAGCGCTCTTAGAAAGGAGGGGTTGAGACCCAGTTGACAAGAAGGAGCCTGGGGCACCTGGGTGGCTCAGATGGTTAAGCATCTGTCTTCGGCTCGGGTCATGATCGCAGAGTCCTGGGATCGAGTCCCACATCGGGCTCCCTGCTCCTTGGGAGCCTGCTTCTCCCTCTGCCCCTCTCTCTCTGTCTCTCATGAATAAATAAATAAAATCTTTAAAAAACAAAGAAGGAGCCTGAAGAATTCCAGGCGGGTGGAGTGGCAAGTGCAAAGGCCCTGAGGTGGGAAAGTGTGCTGGAGGAACAGCAAGGAGACCAGTGTGGCTGGAGCTGAGGGGACCAGGGGAGGAGATGTGGTCAGAGGAATATGGGTGGCCAGGTTGTTCAGAGCCTTGTGGGCCGTCCAGAGGGCTTTGGCTTTGACTCTGAAGGAGATGGAAGCCTTGGGAAGATGGTGAACAGAGTAAGTCCACAGGACTTACATGGAGTTCTCTGGCCGTTGAGTGGAAGTGAACAGACTGTGGGCAGAGGTAGGAACAGAGGGACCGTAAGGGGGCAACCACGGTGGTCTGGGCTCCAGGGTGAGGGATAGGCTGTGGGATGCAGAGAAAAAGCGGGTATGTTTGGGAGGTAGACTCATCAGGGCTCCCAAGCATGTTGTCCTAGTAAATGTTTAACAACCAGCTCTCAAAAAAAAAAAAAAAAAAGCCCCAATTTGCAGCGACTGCCAGTTTCCATGGTATAAATTCTCCTACCATGACCAGTCTTAAGCTATGAACATGATGTCATAGAGAGATGGGAAAAGATGCACAGTAACACATCGTTACATAGTATTCCCATCATCAGATAGAGATGAAAAAGCTTCAAGAACATAGATAATAAAGATGTAGTAAAATAATTAGGAAGTGATCATTTTGAATATTTACTACCTGTGGGTTTTTTTGTTTTTTTTTTTTTTTAGTGAGAGAGTGAGGAAGGGCAGAGGGAGAGAGAGACTCTTAAGCAGGGTCCACACCCAGCACAGAGCCTGACATGGGGCCCAGTCTCACAACCCTGAGATCATAACCTGAGCTGAAACTAAGAGTCAGATGCTTAACTGACGGAGTCACCCAGGCGCCCCTTATTACCTGTGTTTTAAATATAATTTATTTAATTGGAAGTTTACATAAATTATTATTATTATTTTTTATGTAGGCTCCACACCCAACATGGGGCTCAAACTCACTACCCTGGCATCAAGAGTCACATGTTCTACTGACTGAGGCAGCCAGGCGCCCCTAGATAAATTATTTTTTTTAAGATTTTATTTATTTATTTGAGAGAGAGAATGAGATAGAGAGAGAGCATGAGAGGGGGGAGGGTCAGAAGGAGAAGCAGACTCCCCGCTGAGCAGGGAGCCCGATACGAGACTCGATCCCGGGACTCCAGGATCATGACCTGAGCCGAAGGCAGTCGCTTAACCAACTGAGCCACCCAGACGCCCTAGATAAATTATTTTTAACAGTATAATACAGTAGGGGCACCTGGGTGGCTCAGTCGTTAACCGTCTGCCTTCGGCTCAGGTCATGATCCCGGGGTCCTGGGATCGAGCCCCGCATCGGGCTCCCTGCTCGGCGGAAAGCCTGCTTCTCCCTCTCCCACTCCCCCTGCTTGTGTGCCCTCTCTCGCTGTGTCTCTCTCTGTCAAATAAATAAATAAAATCTTAAAAAAACGAACAATATAATACAGTATATAGTATGTGACATATAACATATAGTACACTATATTCAAATGTATAACATGCATAGACATACATACAGATTATAGATATTATGCACATATACAAACATATACGTAATACGCATTTATTCTCTCTATGAATATATACAAATCCTATAGATGCTGTTTTATAATAATTTTTACTGATGGCTCCCCAAATTCCTAACATGTTGGCTGTCTGTCTTGTTGGCCCGCCGGAGGGGCTCCAGCACCCTGTGGCTCACAGGGGCCTGGGGCGTGACCGTCAGGGAACAGGAGAATCCGTGTCTCCTGGCTGCGCACATGGCCTGTCTGTTCAGGCAGGGGAGGAGCGTGCTTTGGGGAGAGCGCGGGAATTTGGGTTTCGCCCTAGTGTTCAGGCACCATTAGTACCCCTACAGGACCAAGCCCCAGGCTCTTTAGGGGCAGCAGTTTGGGGTCCCCAGGCCTCCGCGCCCAGGGTGCGGTGGGGCAGGCTGCTGACCGCTCCCTTGTGTGGCCCCTTAGCCCTCAACAGCCTGACCGGCGAGTTCAAGGGAAAGTACTACCCTCTGAAGAGCATGACGGAACAGGAACAGCAGCAGCTCATCGATGATCACTTTCTGTTCGACAAGCCCGTGTCCCCGCTGCTGCTGGCCTCAGGCATGGCCCGCGACTGGCCCGACGCCCGGGGCATCTGGTGAGTTCCTCTCCCCCAGCCCCTGCCAGTCCCCCTTCCCGGCCTTCCACTACCCTCCCATCCCTCTACCAAAGCCAACACCATAAAAACGATGTTTCCGGGTGCCCCTGAAAAATGACCCTGCCTTCCACCTCCCCTGTGTGACCTTGGGCACATTGTTTAACGTTTCTCTGCCCTGGGTTCCCCATCTGTAAAATGGAGAGCACAGTAATTGAGAAGGGTGTCTGGGATATAGTAAGTGCCCGACGTCTTGGCTATTAGCTTTATCTTTTATCATTGCTGGTTAGGTTTCTATGAACCTTTGAATCCCCGATCGTGATAGTCAAGGATTTTCAAAGGTTTTGGAAACTTAGGTTTCAGACGATTTGGAGAGCGTGAGTTCTAAGATATACAGATGGGATGATTCTAAGGTTCCAAGATTTGAGTGTTTTTAGGTTCTCGGAAGCTAATTCCAGGTTCTGTGATTCCGTGGTCTCAGACATTTCTAGATCGAAATGTTTTGTGGTTCTAAGACTCTGTTTCTGAGACGTCACAAGGTGAAGGCAAGGTTGCTCCTGAGACCAGATGTAGGACTCCCAAGATTTATCAACTCTGATTCCCAGCTTCTGTTCTTCAAAGATTCTGAGAGTCTAAGGGTCTGGAATTTAATGCTGTTTAAAGACCGAACACCCTAAAAACCCTTGATCTTAAGATTGGCAATTTCTCAGATCCTGTGACGTTGGGGTCTACGGGGGTAAAGCTTCTGCGATTTTGAGGAGCCCGTGCCACCACCTCGAACTCCTCAGGCCCGCTGCCCCCTAGCGGTGGGTGAGTTCTCGAGAGGCCGGGAAAGGGGTTGCCACGCGGAGCTGATGCCTTGGCCTCTTCCTGCGCCCCACCCTAGGCACAATGACAACAAGAGCTTCCTGGTGTGGGTGAACGAGGAGGACCACCTCCGAGTCATCTCCATGGAGAAGGGGGGCAACATGAAGGAGGTTTTCCGCCGCTTCTGCGTGGGGCTGCAGAAGGTGGGTAGCCTGCCCCTCGCGGCGGACCTGGGACTCCCCGTGCACGCCGCACCCGCTTTCCAAGGCCCCGGCCCCCGGGGAACCCGGCTCCACCCTATGCCCAAGCCCCGCCCCTAAGAGCCCGCCTCCGAAGCGTCCTCCAGCCCAGCCCCCGCAGCGTCAGGCTCCACTTGGGTGCTCCTTCAGAAGCCCAGCCCTCGCGCGGTTTTCCAACCCCGCCGTCTCGGAATCCGCCCCCCACCCACGTCCTCACGCCGTCTTCCTCCCAACCCCGTCCCGGTTGCGGGTGCATTTGGGGGCGCCCGCTGGCGCTGACCCCAGGTCCTCTCCCCTTACCTCAGATTGAGGAGATCTTCAAGAAAGCCGGCCACCCCTTCATGTGGAACGAGCACCTGGGCTACGTGCTCACCTGCCCGTCCAACCTGGGCACCGGGCTGCGTGGAGGCGTGCATGTCAAGCTGCCGCACCTGAGCAAGCACCCCAAGTTCGAGGAGATCCTCACCCGTCTGCGCCTGCAGAAGCGGGGCACAGGTGCGGCTCTGCATCCGCGCACCGCGGCGTCGGGGGCGGGCCCTTTGCGGAAGGGGAGGCGGAGCATCCGCGCGAGTTCTGGGGTGGACAAGGGCTACCCCTCTGTGAGCCTCAGTTTCTTCCTCTGTAAATGGGCGTCAGCACGCTTTATCTCACAAGAATCGATAGGATGTCAGGGCTGTATGATATACATTGTGTATGTCCCCTGCCCCCTAGGGACCTCGGTTTCCCATCTGTAAAGGAGAGGATGGTCAGGGTTCAACCCCAGGCAGCCTGGCTCCGGGGCTCACTCTTACCCACTATGCTATATTTTCATGTTGGATGGTTGAGGGGTGAGGTATCTAAATTAGCCGGAGACGTGAGCCCGTGAATAGACATCTAGGAGACTCTGAATGCACGTAACCTGTTACACAGTAGGCACCCAGTACGTGCGGCCGTCTCCGTTGGCACGGGGGCAGCATCCTGGGCCCCGCTCCTGAACCTCTGCTCCCTCCTTATGCTCCTGCTCCTTCAGGTGGTGTGGACACAGCTGCTGTGGGCTCAGTGTTCGACATATCCAACGCCGATCGGCTGGGCTCGTCCGAAGTAGAACAGGTGCAGCTGGTGGTGGACGGTGTGAAGCTCATGGTGGAGATGGAGAAGAAGCTGGAAAAGGGCCAGTCCATCGACGACATGATCCCCGCCCAGAAATAGGCGTCCAGCCCGCTCGCCGCCGACTGCTGGAGCCCCAGCTAAAGGGAGAACTCGGCCCATCGGGGGCCCGCCCCTTGCCCCCCGGAGCTCCACGTGTAACGGGTTTCGGCCACCTGGGGGCTCTATCCACCCATCTCGGAATTCCATTTCCAACCAGAGTTCCAACCAATGGGCTTCAGCCTCTGAGTTCTGGCCAATGAAGAACCTCCTCACACCTTCCTCTCCTTTTCCCGGAGCTCTGCCCACGACCAGGAGCTCTGGCTCATGGAGAGCTCTCCAACACGTCCGGAGCTCCTGCTTTTTCTACACCCAAAGCAACAAATAAAAGCAATGGCGGCCCTAACTTTTGTGCGATAGTTACTGAGCAAGAGGAGGAGGGACGTTTGCAATGGCCGCTGTGCGATCTCGAAGGGGCTTGCCCTCGCTAGTCATGTTTTATCCCATCTCTAAAATGAGGCCAAGTTCGTGAACAGTCTAATCCAAAACCGATCAGGTTCTATGAGGAATCTGAGACCCAGAGACGTGTGGCCCCCTTCCCAACCTCAGCGCCCAATCACTCATACTCAGATCTCAAACACGGGGTCCACACGGGGGAGAAACGTAAGCCAAACAAAATGTCTGAAACTTGAATTTGGCCCGCGGGCCTTCAGTTTGTGACCTACCGTGCGTCTCATCCCATATACCTCACGCTATTTGTCACTGGCCTCCTTCCGTGTGATCTCCCTTCACCCTTCTTTAGCTGCTACCGCTCCTTTAAACTTCCCTTTCTTTGTTCAAGAACCTGCCATAGCTCCCCACATCTCCCAGCATGCGCTCCTATTATTTGCAATTCTTCAAGATCAAACTGAAATGCGCACCGTTCACTGAGGGCTCATCTTTCCGGTTCCTTCCCCATTATTCCTCTGTACACTCTTGCTCCTTACACCCTGCTACTCCCACCCTAACGTCTTTGCCCATGCCCTTTCCTCCTCCAGACTGGGCCTTGGCTCATAGCAACCCCATGAAGTCTTGAGGGACCCGCCTTTTGGAGAGCTTGGTCCCAGGATGGAGGTGGGGAGGGGCAGTGGGGTGGGCAGGTAATCGAAGTCCGGAAGCATCTGAACACGTATTGGGTGTTGGCTACATCAATCACCCCTACTCGACCCAATACGCTGAGGCCTCCGTCAGCAGGGGCAGCGTTGTGGCCTCAAAAAGAGACAAAGGTTTCGGAAGGAAATGTGAAGCGGAGTAAGTGGAAGACAGAGCCCCAGGGACCTGGAGGAGGCACTTTTTCAAACCTGCGGGCCCTTAGAGATCAGGAAATATGCTGTTCTACCGAGGGGAAACTGAGGCCAGGGCATGTCCCCAAGCGTTCCCGGAGAGATTACTGAAACAGGAAGGCTAGAAGAGAAAGACAAGACCTGTCAGGTATCAGGATGTCCTTTACAACACTGTCCCCAAATGAAGATTGCATCACTAACCCCAGCTCCACCCGCCTACCCCATCCCTGAGGCCACACAGACCACAAGCACTCCAGTGGGACCGTCTGAGCCAAATCTTCCCATCAGCGACCATGCCGGTCCCGCCCATCTTGCCTCATAAGCCTTAAATGCACCCCATTCTCTCCCCACCTTCTGTCCCACTCTGACCTCCTCCCTACTCTCCCGACCTGTCTCCTTCCCTCCCTTCGCAACATAAACCTGTCTCTTCCTCCGCCTTGCTCACCACCTCGCCATGGCTCCCTAGTGTCCTTGGTAGAAAGCGCGGGCCCCTCTCCACTACCTTCAGGGCCCTGCCAACACCTCCAGCCTCACCTCTCCCAGCGACTCCACTCACGGTAGTTTTTTTTTGCCATTTGCTATACTCTCGCTCTCCTGCTTCCCAGGCATCGTACCAGCTGTTCCGTCTGCCTTGAACACAAGCCCCTGCCCACCATGTCTAGCTAGCTGTTCATCATTCTCCCAGTGGCAGTTGGGCTGTTCCTCCTCTGGGAAGCGCTCCCTGCCTGGGACAGGCACCCTCTTGGCCTTCCCCGGCCTTTGCCCTGCCTGCCCCCAGCCCTGCCCACCCTGGATCATCACCGGTGCACCTAAATCCAGCTTTCTCCACTGGACTGAGCCCCCCGAGGGCAGGGGTGGGGCTGCCTTGGCCACCACTATGTCCCCATCACAGGACCGGGCACACAGGAAGCCCTTAGGGATTGAGATTTCCAGCGTGGTTGGTGCCCGCCACCTGACTCAGTAGAAACACCTGTCAGCAGATCCCTATTCTGGCCTCACTCATAAGACAGTAATGCGGTTCTGTCCCAGACCCTGAATTTTTCAACAGTGACCACTCAGTTTCTACCCCCCTTTCTTTCTCATTTGACTTTGCTATTAGCCCCAAGACGAAAACAAGACAAGGGTTGACCCTACCTTGCCCCAAGTGGGCACCTGAGGCACAGTAGACTAAGCCTTTTCCCTACATACAACCCTCCATGGCTCCTTAGTGCCCTTGGATGAAAGCCCAGCTCGCTCGCTTTGGCCCTTTGGCCTACGAGGCCCTGTGTGAACAACCCCCCACCCCCCGCCCCCCGCCCCCCCGTCTACTGCTTAGCTCTATTGAGCTTCTGTTCCCTTCCTCTGGCTAAGGACACCTTGACTTTCCTCTGAGCAACCCACCTAAATCCAGCTCCAGGGTCGCCTGGGTGGCTCAGTTGTTAAGCGTCTGCCTTCAGCTCAGATCGTGACCCCAGGGTCCTGGGATCAAGCCCCGCATCGGGCTCCCTGCTCGGCGGGAGGCCTGCTTCTCCCTCTCCCACTCCCCCCTCTCCCACTCCCCCCTGCTTGTGTTCCCGCTCTCGCGGTGCCTCTCTCTGTCAAATAAAGTCTTTACAATCAATCAATCAATCAATCAATCAATCAATCAATCCAGCTCCAGGCAGGGGCCTGGCCTCTCCAGAGCAACAGGGACTGGGTCAGGGATGGTCACATGACTTCTCTGGGCCAATAAGAGTCCATCTTGGGACTTTTGCCAGAAGTTGGCAATGAGGAACTTTCTGCTGCAGAAACTAGGCAAAGGGAGGAGAGGTTGGAACTGCTGGGGTCATCTTTGCCATCAGGGAGTGCCTGATGACACTACAGGCTGAAACTATTAAACTCACACTGAAAAAAGCCAAGATGAGATGGCCGGCTGCCTGGATTCAGCCATACCTGAAGTCAGGCACCCCACCCTATTAAGGAACATAAGCAAACGAATAACCTTTTTGCTGAAGTGTAGCTGGACTATGAGTCCTAATACAACATTTCTCTTGTTAATTCTCCACCACCCCCAACACAGCAGCCACACCGAAATTACCCACAGTTCTCTGAAGGTCTATCATGCACTCCCACCCCCAGGCTTCTGCCCAGGGCATACCCCAAACCCGGTCAACTCCTATTCATCCTTCAAAGCCCATTTCCCCGACTCCCTCCCGCTCTCTTCTGGGCTCCACAAAGCAATGGTTTCTCTAGTGTTTTGTGTCAGAACCCACGTCCGCCACAGACAGGGGCTCCTTGCGTCTCCGTGTCCAGCACTGGGCCTGGCACGGAGTAGGCACAGGTCAATGACTGTTTATTGAATAAATGTACTACTGGAGTAAGAAGTGGCTTAGAGTCCGGTATAACATGTGGGTGGGCACGTGAGTGGATGAATGGGGGACCGATACAGGAACCGGGGGCCTCGTGGATGAGGCCGAGTTCTGGCCTGCCCTCCTCCACCATCATCCTTGACCCTCACACCCCCACTACACCCATTCTGCAGCTGAGAAAACCGAGGCTCAGAAAGGAGGAACCACTGGCCCAAAGTCACACACCACCTCCTCCTCGTCTCACTCGCAGGTGAGGGCAGGGAAGGAAAAGCCCGGGGTCAGCGTGGGGGAGGGGGACTCTCCTAAGTTTATTGGGCGACAGGCTGCAGGTGAGGGGGCTGACAGGAGGGGGCGGGGTGTAATAACTTAAAAACCGGAGGTGACAGTGGCAGCTCCTTGAGAGATCTCTGCAGAGGGGAGGGTGTGGGGGTATTTACAAGGATTTGTACAAAGTGCCCCGCGCCAGCCTGGGGCAGGAAGGGGGGTGGGGTTCGAGCACGAGGGGAGGGGAAGGAATCTGCCTCTCTGACTCCCACTCCCAGCACCCCCCCCCCCCCATTCTCCAGTCTTTAGGCTCAGCAACCCTTCCTGCCCCTGCCCAAGGCCTAATTCTTGAGCTCTTGGGGGTGGGGGGTGGGGCGGGGATGGAAGAGTCTCCTCAGTTTCCCTTTCTGCCCTTGCCGTGCCCCCGAAGTCTCCTTGGGGGGTGCCCCCTGGCAGGGTGAGGGAGGACAGGACCGGCTGGAGGCTCCAGGAAGGGGCCAGCTCCCCCCCCCGCTCGGCCCCCTCACTCTTCTCTCACGCCCAACGGCCCCGGAGAACAGCGCGGGGCACAGTCTCTGTCCCCACGTCGGACTCGCGGGAACCGAGGTGACGACAGAGGGAGACGCCCCTCCCTGACCCCTTTCCCTGCTGCGGAGGTGAAGGGGACGAGCGAGAGGAGGAGGAGGGGACCCGGGCCGTGGCGGCTCAGAGCTCGAGGTCGTTGGAGATGCGGGTGACGAGGGTGCGGAAGGCCAGGGCGGTGCCCGCCACGCGGCGGAAGAGAACTCCCCGCAGGCCGGGCCGGGGCAGCTGGCAGACCTCCACTTCGAAGTGGGACAGGGGCTCGGGCCCGCCCGCACCCCCGTGCAGGCAGGCCAGCAGGAACGGCTGTGGCTGGCGGCAGCGGCAGCGGGCGGCCGCGGTGGCCTGGCGGAGAGCTGCCATCAGGGCCTCGGGCGGGCGCGAGCTGGTCAGCTTCACACTCCAGGGGAATCGGAGTAGCCGGGGGGCGGTTTCCGTTTGATCCCAAGGTAGATGGCAACTGGGGCGGGAAGATAGTAAGCGGTCAAAGACCGGAGAGGAGGGGAAGGCGACCCACTGTTCCCCCCCGGGGACAGACTCCTAGACGTCCCTCACAACCCGCCACCCTCTCTCACCGCAGGGACAGTGACAGAGATCCAGCCGTACAGATCGCTGGCCAGCTGGAGGCTCCATTTCCCAGCCTCCGCGGCCCCCAGGCGCCGCCTGGTCTCTCAATTCCTGGATATGAGTGGAAGTGACGCCTGCAACCTCCTTCCATCACCTGCTCCCAAGGGGTATGTGGAAATTTCTGGGGGCTTTTTGATTAGCGCAACGTCTTGGGATGCGGGTGCCGCTGGCATTTACTAGGTTCAGGGCGGATACACGTTCTGCAACGTGCGAGAGGCCCCGCACAACAAAGAAACGTCCCGCCTAAAGTACCAAGAGCGCTCCTCTCGAGAACCATCGCACACTTAAGTCTTCTGGGTTTCCTCGCGGCTGACTCCGCCTCTCAGCTCCGAGCTGAGTACGTGGGTCGGTTCTGGCCAATGAGAGCAAGCCACCTCCCTGGCTGCCATGATTGGTTCAAAGGGGAGCGCATGACCAGGTCCCACCAATCAGAGTACGCCACCCTTCTGGCCACAGGCATTGGCTTGGGGATGGACATGTGACTCGGTTCCAGCCAATGAGAGTCCGTCCTGGGATCTTTGGGACTGGTGGGGAGGTTCTTTACTTGCACGGAGTCAGGGCCGGGGGGGGGGGGGGGGGGGTGGCTTTACATCGGGGCATTGTGTCAAACTGAAGCAGGGCCAGCGAGGTACAGGGCTGCCTGCTTTTGTAAATAAGTGTTACTGGAACCCCGCCACGCCCATTAGTTTTTGTACTGATTGCGGGACAACGGCAGAGCCGAACAGGCATGACGGAGATTACCCGGGCCTCAAAGCCTAAACTATGTACCATCTGGGGCTGTACAGGTAATGCTTGCTGCCAACAGTGGTGCCTCGGTGGATGAGAGGGGGAGGGAGGTGTGGTGGCAACAGCAGGAGCCGGTCACACATGGAAGAGGCTGGAGATAAGGACGGTCAAGGGACAGTGGGCACAGATGGGGGTGGAAATGAGAGGAAGTCGTGGGGGGCGGGGCATAAGAGGCCCGCGCAGAGGAAGGAGGGCCCGAGGGAGAGTTCAGGAAGCTGGCCCGGAGGAGGCAGCTCAGGTCCCATCTAAAGGTATGGGGATGGTGGCTAGGGGAGGTGCAGACAGACGTGGGGTCTGAGGCACACAAAGCGGGAGGGGCTGGTGTGGCGGCCAGGGGGGTAGGCACAGGCACTCACCTTGTGACCTCAGGTCCCCCGATTCTCTCAGGTTCGTCTGTGACCCTAGAGGAGGGGAGGGGGACAGAGTGTCTAATCTGCACATATGGCGCCCCCTCCCCCAACCCACTGCCTCCAGAACTCTGGGCAGCCCCTGCCTCAGCCCTGGTCCCGGTCCCTCCCCGCCGGCTGGAGCTGGGCTGGGGAGGGCTGGGAGTCAGGATCTGAACTCCCTCTCCATGCCCAGAAGGGGAGCCCCTTCTGAAATGGTTAGTGCAGGTCAGAGGAAAGATACTGAAGAATTTGGAAGACGAAAGAGAAAGGGGTTGGGCAGAGACACACACCTACATGTAGAAGGACACGGACACACACACGCACCCCTCCTTCACGCTTTGCTCAAATGGCACCTCCTTAGTGAGGTCTGCTCCATTTAAAACTGTACCTCTCTTCCCTGCTCTAGTTTTCTTCTCAGTACTTATTTACTGTCTGGATCTCCGAGGAGAATGTCGGCTCTGCCTGGGCTCGGATTTTATACATCCTGTTCACTCTACTCCAGGGTCTAAGATGGGGCCAGGCACACAACAGGCGCTCAGTGAATAAACAGATCATGTTCCAAGGCGGCATTCTAAGCTCAGTCCATATATCACCTCATTTAGTCCACACGACAACCCTGGGAGGAAGGCACTGTTATTTCTACCCCCACCTTACAGAAGAGGAAAGCAAGGCCCGGAGAGGTTGAGTGACTTGCCCAGGGTCACTCAGCAGAGGTGGGGTCTGAGCCTTAAGAGTCTGGCTCCAGAGGCCAGACTACTGTTTATTAAATGAGTAAAATGAACAGCCGGACCCCACAACCAGTCCTCCTCCTGCGCGCGCACAGTCCGCCTCCCCCACCCCTGTACACACAGGTCTGACATGCAGACGGGGAAGCAGAGCCAGGGGCAGCAGAGGGTGGACGGGACTTACTGATCTTGGATCCCTGGGGCAGAGAGGCGCCCGAAACGCAGCGGTTAGAGTTCTGCCGTTTAGAGGGATCGAGGGTAACCCTGTAGTGTGAGGAGGGAGGTGAAGGGTGACGGAGGAGGAGGAGGAGGAGGAGATGATGTGGGGGTACAGGAGGCAGAGCAGAGCAGAAGACAGGTTAGGCCCCATTTCCCCCCACCCCACCCCCACCCCCCACATCCCATGGGGCTCACCTTCGGGTCAGTTTGGAGGTCAGCTTGGTGAAGAGGTTGGTGGTGGGGCGGGGCCGCCCAGTGGGCAGGGGTGTGGCCTCGTGGGCCAGCGTGGGAGAGGCGGGGGGTCCATTCTGCACACCCCCGCCTCCCCCGCCCCCTGCCCTCCGGTCCCGGACCTGGCCACCGTGGAACGTGCTACGGATGGTGGAACCGCGTGCCAGACGGCTCCGCTCCCCCGATGGGGGAGCCAGGCTGTGACTAGAGGGAGAGGCGGGGGGCACCCGTGGGGTACCCGAGCTGTGGGCAGAAAGGAACAAGTCTGAGTGGGGCCTCGAGGCAGGCCAGGGCCCCAGTCCCTCTGATTCTTCACTGTCCTGTCTTGAGATCAGAAACATTAAAAAACAGAGCTCAGAGACAGGGCTGCCATGTACAGTTTGGCAGGCTGTGTACTATACAACCCCAGCTATTTTATGGACTCTTCATTCTTGCTAAGTCATCCCTCCTTCAAACTGTCCTTTCTTCAAATCCTACCCACTCCAAACGTATCCTAACTCTCCTCTCTGCAAACTCAGCAGTGGAATAGGTTCAGATATATTTTTTGATGAGTCCCTTGCCATTTGCCATCCAAACCTCAGGAACCAAATCAACTTTGCAAATACTTTGCTATCTGAACTTTCATTTTTCAAACTCGGGATAGGAATAGATGTGAACATCAAAGGTACTTAAACTCATTATGGTAATTTTTTGACAGGTCAGAAAAGGACCCTCTTCCCAGTTGTCTCAAGACGTGGTGTGGACAGTGGTGGCTCCAGCGTCCCGGGACCCTCCTCCAGACCCTCCCAGTCCTGACAGGAGGGGCCAGACCTACAATTTCTATCCTTCCAAGGACCCCAGGACCAGCCTGGATCTCAAAGAGGAAACTCTGACTGTGGCAGATGCCACTACCTCTCCCTTGGAATCTGTCCTCCAAGTTTTACTTTTAGTAACCAAACTTCCTAAGGGTGTGAGTGTTGCACATGGCCACCCAGCCAGAGACTACATTTCCCAGCTCCCTTGCAGTTAGGGATGGTCATGTGACTATTCTCTGGCCAATGGGATACAAACAGAAGTGCTTTGTCCCATTTCTGGGTCAGGCAGGCCCCTAAAAAGCATGCAGCTTGCGCTGCACTCTTCCCATCCTCCTTGCTGGTTGACAAATGGTGGCGGCTGGTGCAGTGGCCTCAGTCCCAGAGCTGGAGCCTCGGGTTGAGATGGGCAGGAACAATCTGGGTCCTTGGAGGGCCCTGCCTGCCTACCTCTGGATGGCTCGATCAGAGAGACCTAAACCTCCTTCTCATTTAAGCCACCGTCCCTTGGGGTCTCTTCGTTACACCAGCTGAGTCTACAATCCAACTGCTACACTGTCTCTCGACCAAAGCTGGAAGGCTATGCACTATAGTGTTTACAAACACACACGCTGGAGTCAGTCTGGAATCTTTGCTCCTTGACTTACCAGCTGTGTGGCCTTGGACGAGTTACTTAACCTCTCTGAGCCTCATTTCCTCAACTGTAAAATGGAGATACCGGGATCTACCTCACAGAGTTGTTAGGGCCATTCAACCAGCGAATACACACACAGCCCTGGCATACAGTTCCTGCTTGATGAATACTCACTATTATTTTTATTTAACGACCACGAAATAAGCGCTCACTCATCGAATGCCCTCTATGTCACAGACCCTGTGCCCGGCACAGGACGCACCTGATCTCCAACCGGATCCCTCTAACGGGGCCTAGAGGCAGAGAACATCAGCCCCATCTTACAGAGGAGGAAACCGAGGCTCAGAGACTCGCCCGAGGTCATCCTGCTAGCAGAGTGCAGAGGCAAGATTTGAACACAGAACGCAGTAGCCACAGAATTACTACTCTCAACCATTCCACATCCTGTCCCCACCAAACAGTAACACGCGTTTGTCAGGTGTTGTCCAGAGTGCACCTTGGTGTCGCGCCCTGGAGTCCTGGTGGGCGGGAGTATCATTATCCCGAAGCCCGCCCCACTCCTCACTCCTGGACTTGAATCGTGATGTGAACTAATTCAACCTCCCCCCCGCCGCCCACGCCAGTTTTTTTAAGTAGGCTCCACGCCCCACGCGGGGCTTGAACTCCCGACCCTGAGATCAAGGGTCACGTGCTCTACCGACTGAGCCAGCCAGGCGCCCCTGATTCATTCCCTTTTTATGCTCCAGCCAGTCCGCATTGGTTTCCCTCACTTGCCAGCTGAAAGAGACCGAACAGACTCAGGAAAACTAGTCTGAAAACCAGCCAACAAGAGGATGTTGAAGCTGTGACATTCTGGGGCTTCTCTCAAGTTCTAAAAATTGATCACTCAAAAAAAAAAAAAAAATCAATTCAGTTTCCCAAGGCTCGTAGGCGGAGAACAGGGCAGACTGCTTTCCTGGGGCCAATGACTAACTAATTAATTAAGAGGGGAAGATTTTCAAGGGGGTCGGGTGGCGGGCGGAGAGGACATTGGGTAGATTCTGCCAAGGGAAGGGCCGACACACACTCCCCAGTCCCCACGGCACCCCTTCCCCACAATGGTTATCATCTTCAATCAAGGAGGGCCCCACTCCCCTACACCCTGCTCCCCGCTCCCCTACCCCCCACTCCCCGCTGCTGCCCCCTCTCCATACATACCTGTTCTCTTTGCCATTTGGCAACAGGGAGGGGCGCTCAGCCCCAGGGCGTTCTGTGCAAACGTAGGTGTTTCTGCGGGTCATCATGCTGGGAGGGAGGTTGTTCTGTGGGAGACATGGCCAGGAGGGGGTGAGGGGGCAGAGGGACACCCCTCTCTACTCCCCACTTATCCTCCCTGGCCTCCGTCATTATGATCGAGGCTGGGGCCAAGACTGAGCAGGTGATGGTTTACTCCGGGAGAAAGGAAAGGTTAATGAGCCGGCCCAGCAACTCAGGCTAAGGGTCACGGAGCTGAGACAGGGGTGCTGAGGGAGAGCAGGTCAGGGGCGGTGCCCCGGGGACAGCCTTGCCCACTCCTCTCCCAGCTCTGCCCGACCTGGGTACAGGCCAGCCACGTGAAGCTTTCCGTAGCATACTTATCCACGGCACACGTGGAGTCTCCTGGCCTTTGCACGGCCGGCCCACCTGCTTGGATATTCCTCCCACCTTTCTCCTCGACTCACACCTATGTATCTTTCAGGTGTCAGTTCATGATACAGCCGGCTGAGTCAGGTGCCTTCCTGGGGCCCCCACTGCCGCCTCGATCACTTTCCATCCCCACCTGCCCTGGACTATGACCCCCCTCGGGTCAGGGAGTACACGTCGGGATTATGCTGCCTCCCCAAATGTGCTGGGAAGTGATCCCTCATTTTCTGTCCTCTGGAAGTTTCTCTAAGGTTGGTGTTATTCCTTCTTTCAGTGTTTGGCAGAATGCCACCACTTAGAGCCTGGAATTTTCTTTGTGGGACAGTTTTAAGTTATGGATTCAAGGTCTTGGATGAGAACATAAGACTGTTCAGATTTTCTGTTTCTTCTCGAGCAAGTTTAGTTACTTGTGTTTTGAATGACATCTGTCCATTTCACCTAAGATGCCACATTTATTGGCATAAGGTGGCTCCTAATACCTTCTTACTGTCTTTTTTTGTTGGGGAGAGTTTTCCTTTTGATCTCTGATATTAGTAATTCGTGGGGTTCAATGACTGTTATTAATTTTTTCAAGAACCGGATTGTAGCTTTGTTGGCTTTCTGTAGTGTACCTCTGCTTATTCCTTTATTGACTTTTATTTCCCTCCTTCTACTTTTGGTGGGGGGCTAATTTGCTGTTTTTTTTTTTTTTTTTTCACCTTTTTAAGGTGTGGCTTTACCTTAACAACAACCAGAGCCTTCATGTATTGAGTGCTTACTGAGCTGGATGCCGTGGGCGGTTAGTTTATGTCCAAGATCTTACGAGAGCCTCACAATAATCCAAGTCCTCTGATGAGCCCATTTCACAGGGTGGAACACTGAGGCTCAGAGGGGTGAAATCACTTGCTCAAGGGCACACAGCTCACCAGTGCAATTCAAGCTCTGGTCTTAACACCTCCTCTTTTGAGGAGCTGCAGAAGCAGGAAAGCCAAGTAGTACATTTCCCAGATTCCTCTGCAGCTCAGGATCCGCATATGAATGGGTTCTGCCAATCTTTGCACTCGGGAAGATCTGGAAGGTGGCACTGGGGTGGCAGTGGCCTTTCTGTCCCCTGTGACTCCTGCTTACACGGGCAAGGTCATGAGATGAGGGTCTTTGCCTCAGCAGAGCCTCAGTGCCCGTTATTAGAGTTCCTGGCATCAAGGGGCCCTTCTGGGAGAGAACAGTGTTTCTGAGTCTTGAATTACTTGAAATAGTCAAGACCATGTGTTCTGGAATTCAACAGTGCTAGGGTCTGCCTCAGAGGTGGCAGCCTCCTCAGTGGGTCAGTTCTGCGGTGGTGATGTGTCACTCCTACGGGTCTAATCCACTGCCTGCCCCACCAGCCCTTCCTACAACTTTGTAAGTGCCTCATTCCCTGTATGAAATCCCTCCTACCCAAAGCAAGGAGAGTGTTTCTTTCTGACACTGAAGGCTAATTTATATGCTAGCATCCAGCACAAGCTTGGGCACGGAGAGAGCACTCAAATGTCTATGGGATGAATGAATGAACAGATAGAACAGGGAGTCCTGTGTGGTGGTCTGGGGAACAGGATGGGGAACAGCAGGGTCCGAAAAGTGTGAACCAGGCGGTCACATCCCCCAGCCCTGGTCACTCACAGGGGTGCTCGTGCTGTCCTTCCGCCGCTCTGGGATCTCTGCCTTGTTGGGGTTGTGGGCGCTGCTGACCATGGGGCTGGAGGGGGGCAGTCCCCGGCTCCCGCTTCCGGCAGCACTGCAGCCCGCCTTCCGGCCTGGCAGGCGCTCCTCCTTCAGCTCCGCCTCCCCGGTGCTGGTTGGGCTGCGCTTGGGGTGCAGGGGTGCGGGGGATGGGCCACCTGGCGGAGGGAGGGGACAGTCAGGGCTCGCGTCACCTGGAAAGGCCAGAACCTACTCGGGGTGATCCTTAGGACCTCAGAATTCCTCACATAGGCTACAAGCTCTGTGTGGGCCAAGCTGACATGATCTGTCCCAATGACAGATGCACACACTGACCCCTCCCCCCCAACTCCTTGGAAATGACATGATGCACATGTAGGTTATTCACTGCATCGCTGTTTTTTTTCTAAGATTTTATTTACGAGAGAGAGAGAAAGCATGTGTTGGGGGGGGGGAGGGCCAGAGAGAGGGACAAGCAGACTCCCCGCTGAGCATGAAGCCCGACGCAGGGTTCGATCTCACGACCTGAGCTGACCTGAACCAAAAATCAAGAATCTGACGCTCAAGCGACTGAGCCACGCAGGCGCCCACTTCTTTTCTTTTTCTCTATCTCCTTTCTGTATCTTTCTTTATACACAGTCAACCCTTGAAAACACGGCTTTGAACTCCGCCGGTCCACTTCTATGTGGACGTTTTTCAATAAATACTGTACAGTACTGCAGAGGTCTTTTCCCTAAGATTCTCTGAAGCACATTTTCTGTTCTCTAGCTTGCTTTATGGTAAGAATACAGTATGTAACACATACAACATAGAATGTGTTGACGGACTACGTGATCAGTGAGGCTTTTAGTCAACGGCAGGCTATTAGCGGTTACATTTGGGGGAGTCAAAAGTTATCAGTGGATTTTCGACTGCACAGGGGGTTGGTGCCCTAACCCCTGCCCTGTTCAGGGATTAACTCCATTTATTTATGAATAAAATCTCTCCCAAACTGGTCACAGTGGCTGCCTCCAAGGACAACTGGGGGCTGGAGATGGGTGTTCAATGAAAACTTCTTTACTGTCTACCCTCCTTGTACTATCAAATTTTGAAGGATGTGACTGTATTCATCTCAAAAACAAAACAAACAAATCTGCTCCCTTGGAACATCTTAGGAAATTATCTTCTTAGAACCAGCGGGTTTAAGTATGTTCACGAACTTCGGACAGTCGAAACTTCTATGTGTTACATCCTCAGGAACCTTCATGCTCCAAAGTCCCAGAACCGTAACAAGCTCTGCAATGACGGACACGGGGCACCCGTCGACAATCCTCTGAGAACCCCGGAAGCCCAGAAAGTTTCCATGTGGGTGTTCTTTAAGGTGATATGTTGTAACCAGGGTCACAAGCTTCTTAGCGACTTTCTGTGCCAATCTGGCTATTTTATAGGTGGATAAAGGAAATCCAGGGAAGGGGAATGACTTGACCATCCAGAATCCCACACTTCCTGCTTAGGACCGACGCTTGGGTTTCCCTGACACCCCCCTCCCCATGCTAGGGCCTGTCGCAGAGTAAAGCATTTCGAAGAAGGGCTGCAAAAAAGTGGGGAGTCGGACACCATGCTGGCTGTTCCTCACATGGCTAAACACGGCGTTACCACGTGAGCCGGCAAGTCCGCTCCCACCACATGCCCAAGAGAAACGGCCACATACGTCCATACAGAACCCGGCACGCAAACGGTCACAGCGGCGTTATTCACGAGCGCCAAACGGCGAAAACAATGCGATGTCCATCAGCTGACAAATGGAAAAACAAAATGTGGTAGATCCACGACATGGACTATTACTGGGCCATTAAAAGGGATGAAGTGCTCGTCCATGCTAACATGTGGATGAAAACGTTAAGTGAAAGAAGCCAGACACAAAAGGCCACGCATTGTATAATTCCTCTTACACGAAATGTCCAGGATAGGGACTCTGTAGGCGTAGGGAATGGATCGGTCGTTGTCAGGGGCTACTGGGTGGTGGATGTGGGTTTGGAGGTTGATGGCTAGCTAGGGCTTGTGGAGTTTCTTCCTGGGGCGATGCAAATGTGCTAGAGTGGATCGTGGCGATAGCTGCACAACTCTGTGGATACTAACACCACTGAATTGTCCGCTTTGAATGGGTGGACTGTACGGTATGTGAATTATTTCTCAAAAGAGCTGTTTAAAGAATAGTTGGGAGGGGGCGTCTGGGTGGCTCAGTCGGTTAAGTGTCTGCTCTCAGCTCAGGTCATGATCCCGGGGTCCTCGGATCGAGCCCTGCCTCGGGCTCCCTGCTCAGCGGGGAGCCTGCTTCTCTCTCTGACCCTTCCCCCCCGCTAGTGCACATATGCACTCTCTCACACAAAAATAAATAAAATCTCTTAAAAAATTAAAAAAAAGAATAGTTGGGAGGATTCACATTTGAGGAGGGTGTGGGTAAGAGACCTCTTGGGAGTTTCCACGCCTAATCTGTGGTGGTGGTGGCCTGCTCTATCTTCTGTGGGTGATATCTTTCAGTTACAGAATGTGGGTACAGGTGGGTGTCTGCCCAGCCCCTTTCCACTAGGAAGGGCCTTTCAAATTTTCAGTGTGGAGGAGAGCCAGAGGGCAGGCTCTCAGCAGCCACTTTGTGCAATGTGTCCTCCTATGTCCTGATCCCAAGTGGACCCTGACTGTGAGAGCTCTATCCCTGACAGGTGGAACAAAGGGATTCCAGCTATCACTTGGGCGGGTCTTTAAACTGGAGTTGGGAGACGGAAGGGGAGAGACTGGGAAAAAGATAAGGTGAGATACGTAAGAGAGAAAGGAAAAGCCGGAGGAACAAAGAGGAAGCAAGAAACAGAGAGTATCTGCTCTGGCTGCTTTTTCAGTTTCCAGTCCCTTCCTGACCCTGGCTGTGTGTTCCCGCCTCCAAGTTCCCTATAATGTCCCTGTATCTTAATATGAAATTCCTCCCTTCTCTGCAGCTGGCTCGAGCAGGGGTTTCTGTTGCCTGTGGTCCAGACAACCCTGATGTAATACAGGTCTGAGGCCTTGGGGCCCAGGATGGCGTGTAGGGGAGCGGGGCCATACTCACAGAAGTCGCTATGCCTGCGCTGGCGGTGGTAGGTGGAGGAGGCACTCCGTTGTCCTTTGCTGTGGCTGGTGCCTTTGCTAGAGCTTGTTCCATTGGTGGTGTCGCTGGGCGCCCGCACCCGTGCCAGGGCCAGCCCCGGGGTGCCCCGGTCCCCACCCTCCTGTAGGAGGATGACAGACGAGGAGCCTCAGCCTCTGTCCCCTCTGCCCCAGAAGTCCCTCCACCCCGGGCATCGCGCATCCCAAATGCCCCTGGCGCCTTCTGACCTCAGTCTTCCTGCCCAGCAGGAGGTAGGTGGCGGTCACTTCGTTGTACTTCTGGCTGGTCAAGGCCTCTTTGATTTCTTCCCGCGTGTAGCCCATACCCACCATCACCTCTGGGAGAGGGGGATGGAGAGGAGGTTCAATCTCCCCAGACCCTTCCCTTCCACTCGTTTCTGCATCACATAGCAACGCCTGCTCTTTGGCCTGCTCAGGACCCGTTCCCCCTTCTGCCAGCAGCACCCTGATTTCCTTGGAAGAACATTTCTTTCCTGCTCACATCACCTGGCAGATTCCTGCCTGCGCCAAGCCCCAAGGGCAGGTACATAACCCAGGTCTGACCAGAGTCTTCCACCCCCAAGGCCACACTGATTGGCTCAGGGCAGGCAGATGACCCAGGTCTGGCCATTCAGAATGCTCCAGACCCAAAATCCCGTTGATTGGTTCAGGGTGGGCACATGACCTGGCACTGGCCAATCAGAGCATTCCGTCCCCAAAGCCAAACTGACTGGTTCAGGGGTAGCCAATGGGCACTAGCCTAGAGCTTCTATTGGCACATTCAGGAAAGTGGCTCCTGTTCTCGAGGGGGTATCCAGGTGCTACGATATGCTATTGCCAGCTTGTTCCTGTGGCCAGAGCTTCCTGGGGCAAAAAGCCACACCAACGACTGTCTCTGAGCACCTGAATCCAGCCGTGCCTGAGGGCCGCCATACCCTGGCCTTTTTAGCTATGCGAATGAATCAGTTACCACGATTAGGTTATAACCACATAAAATTGCTGATGTTAACAATTTTTGACCTATAAAAATGGCAGTTTCAAATGGTTCAGCCTATTATTATTCTTATTGGCTTAAGCTAGAAAGGCTTGGGTTTTGTTTTCTGTACAACCACAAAAATTCTGATTAATGCAGCCAACTCTGATGGCGGCCTTGAGGGTTACTGGACAGTTCCTAAGGGACTCTTTCAGGGCTAATGCCTTAGGGATCAAGAGTTCAAGGGCTCCAGGCTGGAGTGAGGATCTGGGATCAAAGGGTTGGTGGGTGAGGCACATGCCCACATGGGGGTTTTCCCCAAACATGCGGGTTACCGATGACTTGTGCCCAAATACTTCTAGACGTGATCCGTGATTTCTTTTTGTGTCTTAACAGTCACAAACTAAGTACTTTACATAGATTAACTCATTTAATATATTCACAACAACCCTATGATAGTTTCTACGATTGTCCTGTTTTACAGATGAGGAAATAGAAGCACCGAGAGGAGAAGCCACTTGCCCAGGGTCACACAGCTAGAAAGGAGTTTCACAGGGATGGGAGCCTAGACTCCTCTGCTCTCCCTAATCGCCTTGCAAACTTCGCTCATGCGCTGACCCGAGGGGCAGCTGCTGGGAAGCTCCCACCCCTGGCTCCGTGGCCCGTAGCTCTGAGGAGCTGGGGCACCTGCTCTCCCTGACCCTCACCGATTCGCTTGGTGTCCCCGAAGTCCTCCTCGGGCTCTGTGTATGGCTTCAACTCCTCACCCTCATAGCCGATGTTGATCCATTTGTCTTTCATGATTTGCTGCAGGAGTCGGGGGTAGGAGAGGGAAAGTGGAAGACAGAGGTCAGAAGAAACTGGGGAAAAATACAGCTCCCCACTGCCCAGGCAGGCCCCCAGGTAGGGCCACCTGCCCTGCCCCCCCCCCACTGCCAAGATCTCACACCTCAGAATCGAAGGCTTCCTGACAGCTAGCACCTCCTCACCCGCACCCTCAGCATCCCTCCTGATGTCACCTCCTTCCTCCGCATCATCTGGGTCCCCCAGCACCCTATAATCAGCCTAGGAGCTCATTAGCTAATTACTGGCATGGCGGGGAGTGGGCGAAGCTGTTTGGGGGGTGGCGCTGAGACGGGCCCGGGAGTCTTTTCCTGGGCTGCCTGGCTCCCCTCCCCCTCCCAGCCACCATCTTAAGCAGATGGACACAGGAGAGGAGAAGTGAGAGCACAAAGGTTGAAATGGGAGGGGTGCGGGGCTGGGGCTTACCTCGAGAGTACAGCGTTTAGCTGGGTTCAGCACCAAAAATCTCCGCAGGATGCTCTCACAGTCTGTTGACATGTAGAAAGGGACCCGGTACTTCCCTCTGAGGACTCTCTCCCGCAGCTCCTGGGGGGACGGGGTTACTGGGGGAGGGGTCCACCCCACCTCCCCGTGGGGTGGACCCCTCACTCACTCACACGCACGCATGCGCGTGCGCACGCACATCTTTCTCCCAATCCCCTCACAGAAGCCACAGGTGGCAAAACCCCTCCCCCCCGCTCCTCACCACAATTCCCCATCTCTAAAATGGGAGCCCTGTATACGACTTCATTCCGAGGAAATCTCACAGAGAAAGCGCATTCCACAAGCCGGGTCAGACACGAGTCAGCATCCGGGGCCTCAGTCTCCTTCTCTGCACCCAGGGCTCCCAGCACCCACTTGCCAGGCCAGGGTGTGAGTGAGTTTAAGTAAAATGCCCAGCACATGTCTGGCCCAGAGCAAGTGCTACTTCAATATGAGGTCTATGAAGGGTGAAGAGTGGGGGTGGGGGGCGGGATCCTGCCCACCCGCCTCCCACCCCTCAGGTCCCCCCTCCCCTAGGCATGCCTGTCTTTCCAGAGAACTATGAGACCCCCCTGGTAGTCCCAAAGAATGAGAACTGATTTACACGCAGACCTGTTTTTTGGTAAAGGGCCTTTTATGAGGGGCCCTATGAAGACAGAAAATAAATCCCATGCGCCACGCCATGGCGGACCAGGGAGAGCCCCTTCCATCCTCAGGAAATGGAGGGACACAGGTGATGTGGGCGGGTTGGGGCGGGGGGAAGTCTCTGCATGGAGCTCTGTGCTGGGGACTGGCCTGGGAGCCCTCCTCCCCGCATTCTCCTCAAAGGGCTGGAAGAGGCATGCGCCTGGGAGCCTCCTGGGTCTGCAGATCCGCGCAACCCCGAAGGGTCGTGAATATTTAATAATACTGAGTATCACTTTCAGAGCAGAGCACTTACCCCGAGGCCGGGCAGTGTTCTAAGTGCTTTATGCAGGGCCCATCTGTGCTCACAACAAAGCTGTGAAGCAGGACTATGATGCCCATTTTTCAGACAAGGAGACTGAGGCCTAGAGAGGGTAAGTCACTTGCAGGAGGAGCCTGTGGCCAGAAAATGGCAGGGCCGGTGCTGAACCCCAGGCAGTCTGGCTCCGGAGCCCATGCTGTGTAACCACCGCACCACACTTCTCACCTCAAAGATGGTGAGAAGTAGCCACCGGGCCATCAACACCCTCAACGGTGCAGCTCCCGAGTCTAACGCCCTGGCCAGAGGCCAGGTCCCCGGGGGAGGGCTTCAGACACCCAGTTGGGCCCTCAGTGAATACTCTTCACCTCCCCATCTTACAGGTGGGGAAACAGGTTCAGAAACGGGGGTATGTCCCAGGTTGCTTCGCAAGGAAATGACAGAGTGGGGACCCGCCCCCAGCTAGCTGCCTGTCTCCTTTGCCCGGAAAGGTTTCGGGGGGCCTGGTGGGGGAACCAGGACAGCAGGAGGCAACAAGGGCCTGGGGCAGGTGAGACGCTGGCCTTGCCCTCAGAAAAGGTCTCTTGGCTTCATGCTTGGGGTTCAGATTATCCTGTGATCGTGAGCGCTTTGCACACCTGATCTCAGCGAGCCCTCCAATCGCGGCTACAAGACTGGTTACCTTAGAGATGTGGAACAGAGCGGGAGCCTGAGGCTTAGGGGGTTGGCCACTTGGGGGGCTCCCTCCTCCTCATCACTCAGGTCCCTGCTCTTGTGGACTGTCTTCGGCAGCGACTTCCCTGACCTCCTGAGTGCTCCTAGCTCATGGGCCACCTCGAGAGGACTGAGCGTTCCTGCTCGCACCACTGGAACCCCATCGTGAGGAAACGCCGCTCACCCCAAACTGAGGGGGGGGGCCCTGCGGCACAAGTGGCCCGAGTGCCACAAAGCTCCACAAAGCCACGCCATGAAAGACAGAGGAACTGCTCGAGATGAAAGGAGGCTTTTAAGACACCAGTCAACTGTGGGCAACTCAGAAGCCTGAATAAACAGTGGAGCGGGAGAGAAAGAGCTACAGGGACAGTCTCAGGACAGCTGAGGACATCGGAGCATGGCTAGGACTGACTGCACCACCATGGTTCTCCCCGAGTGTGGCTGCAGACAGGAAAATAACCCCGTCTCAGGAGGTACCTGCTGTGTGTCCCCTTCAGGGACAGAGGGATGTGGTGCCTGCCACTAACCCCCCAACATTCCATCAGGAATGATGCGCCCGGACAGACCGACGGGGCCAACGTGCCCCCACGCTCGCTACCGGAGCGCCTTCCGGAAGGTAGTTCTCCGTCCCCACCCCCACCCCCCAGCACTGGCCAGATTCTGACATGACGTACGTTTTGCTTATTTATTTTGTTTTCAAAGACCAGGCCAGTCCCCAGTCCCCAGCACAGAGCTCCACGCAGAGACTCCCCCCGCTCCAACCCACCCACATCACCTGCTCTGGTCTTCCCCGTGAGGGCAGGGATTTTTCCGTTTGGAGTGCCCGATTCAAAGGTTGTGAGTATGTTATGGTACCATAGAGTTATGTGGCCATCACCGGGTAGTTCTAGAATGTTTCCATCCCTCCAGAGAAAGCCTGTTCTCCAACTCCCCCAGCCTGGGGGCAACGACTCATTTACTTCCTGTCTCTGGATTTGCTCGTTCTGGACATTTCGTAGAAATGGCATCACACAACAGGTGGCCTTTGTGATTGGCTCTTCCCACTTAGCGGGCTCTCAAGGGCCAGCACGCTGGAGGGCAGAGATTTTTGTCTCTTTTGTTCACACCGTATCTGTAAAACCTAAATCAGAACCTGACCCGGCCAGCCCCGCCACCCCTCTGGCCCTCTACAGAGCAGGTGTGTGGGGAGGGGCTGGGGGCCCAACTGTAGGGGGACGGGGAGACCCTCCCAGGAGATGAAGACCTTCACTGCCGGCCCCGCCCAGCACCTTGAGGTTGTGCCCATCAAAGGGCAGGGAGCCACTGACGAGGGTGTACAGGATGACGCCGAGGCTCCAGATGTCCACCTCCGGCCCATCGTACTTCTTGCCCTGGAACAGCTCCGGGGCGGCGTACGGGGGGCTCCCACAGAATGTGTCCAACTTTGAGCCCAGCGTAAACTCGTTGCTGAAGCCAAAGTCGGCGATCTTGATGTTGGCCTCGGCATCCAGCAAGAGGTTCTCGGCCTGGGAGTGGGTAGAAGGTGGATGTGTGTGGCGGACGGCAGCTCGGGCTCTGGAGCCGCCCCCCCCCCCCCAACCCAGTACTGACTGTGACCCAGTCCCCTACCCCCTGTGTGACCTTGGGCAGTGACTTTATCTGTCTGGGCCTCGGGTTCCTCATCCAAAGAAGGAGGATAATCATAGCTTCTACCTCGCAGGGCTGTCTGAGCATTAAGTGAATCCTAAAAGGTCTAGAACAATCTTTTGTACCCAGTAAGCACTATATGACATTAGCCATTATTATACCATGAGATCTGCAGAGCTGGGGGTCCTCAGGCAATCTCCTGCCCCTTTTTGAGCCTCAGTTTACCCAGCAGGGAAAAAAAACCAACATGAGCACTGACTGCTCAAGACTCATAAAAATGAAAAAAAAATCAAGGTTCTGTCTACCTTTGGTGGCACGCGTTCTTATAAATGCCATTTTGCGAGCAAGGAAACTGAGCCTTAGGGAGACCACCTCGTGCCCACAGCAAGACTCCAAAAGAGGCCTGACCTCGCTATGGCTTGAGCGTGGAATGAGCCTCCAGCTTCCTACCTCTTGTAGATTTGGATACACATAACCCTTCAAAGTGTTCCACGTCTGGCTGGTCCCAGCCACGGCCCTTCTCCGGCCAGGCCACCTGCACGTCCGGCTTCCTCATGGTCTCCCTACCTCCCTTCCCCACCTCCAACCCAACAGGGGCAGAGAACCCATAAAGACACACCTCAACGTAATGGCATCTCAACCTTGCTCAGGGGTGACACTTCCCTTCCTAGTGTTTGAAGCTCCGCCACCCAGCCACAAGCCCGTGCCTGGGTGGCTCCCTCAGGTCAGGATGGCCCCCACCCCCACTGGGGGGCACTAATCAGATCCCCCAAATCTCTTTCAGCCACTTCCAGGACCCTCCACCAGGGGGCGTGCCTCCTCCAGGTGATGGCAAACTCCCAAACCTCAAGGGGCTTTCTCAGAGGGTCGGTACAGACAGGGCGTGTGTCTAGAAACTTCTAGAGCAATTTGACAATCGATTTTTATGATTTGGTTTTTTTTTTAATGTAATGATAGTTTTAAAAAACTGGTCTTGTATTTTGGACATCCTTTTTTTTTTTTTTTACCCACTTCATTTTTATTGTACTTCACAAAAGTATTTGTCACAGCAGATTGGGACTTGAAAATATTAAAACAAACCTGGTCCTTCACTACTGATACCTTGAGAAGACCTTCCTTAAGGCACGGCGCCTAGCGCACAGGAGGTGTTCCAGAAACAGAGTCAAGACAACTCGACTGAGCAGGACAAACATTTCTCTCTCCGGTCTGGGTCGAGGAGCCCAGAGATGTGTGGTTCTCAGGGTGGGAGGTGTGGAGCGGGCAGGGGTGGGGGTGGTGGTGTCCAGGCTGGCTGAGTCCCTTCCCTGCCTGGAGGGGCCTCAGGGGCTCGCTCTCTCTCTCTCTCTCTCTCTCTCAAAGGTCCTTCTCAAGTTCGGAGATGCCTGCGATTCTAAGGCCCAGAGGCCATGTGACTCTGGGGCTCTAACGCCTCAGTTCTCGAAGGTTCCTGAATGTCCTAAAGTCTGAGAGATGCCAGGGCTCCAGGGGCTCTGCGAGTGTCGAGTCCTCGTTCAGCACACACATAATCGTAATCGTGTGGTGCAAACTCGGACGTTTTGTTTCTTTTCCTTTGTTCTCTCCTCCTGCCCCAACCTCCCTACCTGCTCCCCCATCTGCTGGCCTTCCTCTGCCACAGAAGCTTGGGAAAGAGTCAAGGGCCCCTGGATGCTGAGGGAGAAGGACAGGGAGAAGAGCGAGGGAATGTGGAGGCTACAGGGGACCCGCAGGGGGCCTGGAGGCGGGACTGGGGACAAGTGCGGGCTGAGGTGGGGAGCTTGCCGTGGGGTGGGGGCTCACCTTCAGGTCCCTGTGTACAATGTTTTTCTGGTGACAGTAGTGCACAGCCGATACAATCTGGAGTGGAGGGAAGAGAAGGTCAGTGACCCGTGGCCCCAAACCGCTCGGCCTCTCTCCAACCCCATGAAGCTACTCACAACCAAGACCCAGAGCCCCAGGCCTCCTCGCTTTAGGCGTAGGCCAGGATGCCGGGGCCTCATGCTCCGATTCAATCACTGCGGGAAATGCCACGGGCCCTGCACGGACCCACATCCCCACTCGGACACCTGGACCCCCTCAGACCCCTGGACACCCTCCCGGCAGGGGCCTCGGAACCAGGACATCACAACTAGTCCCCCCCCCCCCCCCGACTTTCCCATCTGGAAACACACATAAGAACACTGCATACCCGTAGACAGACACTCTGCCCCAATACACCCAGTATAGCCCCATCAGGGCATCTGGACAGTCGTGGACCAACACCCTGGCTCAAATCCCTTCCCCCGTTAGACACGCACCCCTTGGCCAGATACCTGGACCCCCTCACGCATACACCTGTACCCGCACACCTACACCCTTCATATCTGAGCACCCAAATACCTATTTCCCCCACACCTCATCCGCACTGCCCCGCTCACAGGCTTCGGGATCCTGGCACCTGTTAGCCACGCTCCTACACACTGGGCCCACCCTCGCACCCACACGTCTGACACCCGCACACCTGCATCAGGGCATCCTCACACCTGGGCGTCTGCAGGCTTGCGGACACCTGGACTTACGCCCCCAGACCCCCTCCTGCCCAGGGATGGGGCGCCACTCTCAGCCCTGCCCACAGCCTTGACCGCCCCCACCTGTCGGAACTTGGCTCGAGCTTCCTTCTCCTTCATGCGGCCGTGGGACACGAGGTAGTCAAACACTTCTCCTGCAGGGCAGAGGCCAAGCGGGGTCAGCGAGGGGCGTGGGGGGCGCAGGGGGCAGGGCGGGGAGGGACGCCTCACCGGCACTTGCGTATTCCATCACCAGGTACAGCGTCTTCTCCGTCTCGATCACCTCGAAGAGCTTCACTGCAAGGACCCGGGGGGAGCAGGGTTATTTGGGAAGAGAACCCCCCAGCTCCGCCCACACTCTGTAACTACGCATGTGCTGACCAGAACACCCCTTACTCAAGAACACTCCATGGCTCCCTACTGATGGCAAGATTTCCCAAACTCCTCAGCCCTACTTCACCACCTCTCCTACTTTCTCTCTCACAAGAAAGTCGGCTCTATGAGGCCGAGACTTGTGCCTGCTTTCTTTCCTGCTTATGCCAGATGTCCCCTGGCATAAAGCAGCCACTCAATAAACACTTCTTGAGTGAACAAACACGTGGATGAATAAATATTGTGGCCACATCCAGGCCAGGCTAAATCCTGTCTCCCCTCTGCCTCACAATGACAAGGACAGTGCTCACTGCTGCTGATGGTAATCAGACCAGGTCCCCCAGCTTAGTTCTGAATGGAGTGTTTCGAATGCTCAGTCTTATCCAAACCCCACAATGACCTTGAAGTAGGCCCTCTTATAAACCCCACTCCAGAGGAGCAAACTGAAGCTCAGAGAGGTTAAGTGACTTGCCCAAGGTCACACAGCCAGTGAGCAGTGACACTGCTAAGAGAAAACAGGTCTAACTGTGAAAACTGCCAATTCTTCTGTCCCCCAACTCTCTCCTCTGCCAAGTGCCCCGGTTGGTAGTCTCTGATCCCACACTCTTCCCCTCCTCACCGATGTTGGGATGGTTTAGGCCCTTCATGATGCGGACCTCCCGGAACAGCTGGGCATGGCCAGAAGAGAAGAAAGAGAAAGATGAGGGTGGGCGGTTTCGATGACCCTCTTTCCCAACCTTATCCCCACCCCGCTCCCTCTCCCTAGGCCTCACTTTCTGCAGGCTGCTGGGGTTCAACTGGGTTTTGTCAATGATCTTGATGGCGACCTGGAGGTGGAAGGAACGGGTAAAAGATCAAGGTGCCAAGGGCTCGAGCTGGGAAAGGCCCTCCCAACCCAGATCACCCAGGAGTGTCCTTCCTTTGCCCCCTCACAGGAAGCCCTCAATCAGGGCCGTTCCTGGTGGATGGGAGATCTGGGCCTCAGGACCTTTGCACAAGCCACTGTGTCCAGTGCTCCCTGACTTCTACAGGGAAATATCCCCTATTCCACAGCGGGGCCTGGGTGGGACTGCTCAGCGGCCTATGTGAATGCGTGTGCGAGTGAGACCTTTTGAGGGCCCCTCTGTGAGGGCATCTCAGACCATTCACCCAGCATGTCTTCTTTGTCTTGCATGCATGAATTGTGAAACAATAAATAACTGTAGCTAACATTTCCTGAGGAGTCACCGGGCCTCAGTCCGTGTGCTTTACAAACGAGAACTCTTTCAATCCTCACAGCATGAGTGTTAGAATTATCCCCATTTTACAAACTGGGAAACGGAGGCACAGAACTGTTCAGGCAGTTGGCCAAAGTAACACGGCTAGTAAGTTTGTGGGCTGGGGTTTGAACTCATGCAGCCTGATCAAGTTTACCTCTTAAACATCTAAAACTGAAGAAAATATGTACAGTTTATTTATTTTTTAAATTTTTTAAAGTAATCTCTATACCCAACGTGGGGCTCGAACTCACGACCCTAAGATAAGAGCTGCATCCTCTTCCAAGTGAACCAGCCAGGGACCCCTAGTTTCAAAAAAGCTTTGAGCAGTGACCATGGGGGAAGAATCGGAAAGTTAATGAACTCTCCTTATATGCATCCTGCAGTGGGGTTAAGTTTTTATTTTGAATGGCACTTTGGGGCAGAGCCCCATAACTTTTTCAGTAGTGATGGGCCTTTAAAAGTCTTAACTCAGCTCTAGGTCTATAGTTTTCCCAAAGGGTTTTGGGGCCACCCCCAGATCCCCTGGATTACAGAATCCTTCCCCTGGGAGGCCCTGTTTCCTTAGAAGCTGATCCTCTAGGAAGCCCCTGGAATCAGGTTCAAAATCCACACAAGGGGAACGACGTATTCTTTGTGCAGGAGAGGGTCTATTAGCTTTTCTCATATCCTCACGAACAGGTTTTTAATTTTGTCAAGCACTTTTCATGCCAGTATTGAGACGATCATATGGTTTCCCTCCTTGAATCTGGGAATGTGGTGAAGTACATGAATAAATTGTCAATTTGAAAAGAACTGTGCATTCCTGGGATGAACCCAGCTCTGTCATCACATGGCTTTCTTTAACTGATACAGCGGGTCTCTTTTTTGCTAATATTCTGTTTGAGATTTTTGGATCTATGTTCACATGTAAGGCCAGCCCATAACAGCATTTGTATCTCGTTCTGACGTCTTGGTCATCGTTCAGCTAGCACTTCCAATCAGCTGGACAGTGGAACCTCTTTCGTTAATCTCTGGAAGGATGGGCATAAAATCAGAATGTTTGGTAGAACATGCCCATAAAACCATAGAAGCCTGGTATCTTTTCTGCGTCTGGTGTGGATGGCGTGCGGGCAGGAGAGAGTTCATCCAAGGCAGTGGAAATCACTCCAGCCACGTCCTTTAAAATTAAAGGGGGGGGGGGGCGCCTGGGTGGCTCAGTTGGTTAAGCGACTGCCTTCGGCTCAGGTTATGATCCTGGAGTCCCGGGATCGAGTCCCACATCGGGCTCCCTGCTCGGCAGGGAGTCTGCTTCTCCCTCTGACCCTCTTCCCTCTCGTGCTCTCTATCTCTCATTCTCTCCTCTCAAATAAATAAATAAAATCTTAAAAAAAATAAAATTAAAGGGGAACAGAGGAGTCCCCCCACCTCTGGCGTGAGTGAGAGGCTTCGTATCTAGGTTATAAGGTCAGGTCTGTGTGGGCGCAGTAATGTTGCCCTACTCTGGGGGCAAGGAGAATGGGACTGTGGGGAATTGAGAACTCCAGTGAGTTCTTGTGTGGTCCCATGAAGATCACTGCAAGATTTGACGGAACCAAAGCCCACCACTCCAACAGGGAGGTGGTCTGGGTTTAGACACAAAAGCCGTGTGAATTCTTAGAAACACAACGCACGGCTCTGCCTGCGATCTGAGAGTCCCCGACGATTCCAGGGACGATGACCGATATTTAATGAGCACTGGCCATTAATGTGCCATCATCCTTGTTTTAAGGTGGGGAAACTGAGGCCCAGAGGTGAACACAGTTTATTCTAGAGCTGATGTCCTTCACCATCACCTCATACTCCCACGTCATTTTTTTTTTT
Organism: Eumetopias jubatus; assembly: GCF_037043125.1. Classification (NCBI taxonomy): domain Eukaryota; kingdom Metazoa; phylum Chordata; class Mammalia; order Carnivora; family Otariidae; genus Eumetopias; species Eumetopias jubatus. The sequence continues at coordinate 54,920,188 of NW_028274816.1, read as the reverse complement.
TTTTTTTAAGCTCTAGGCCCAAACGTGGGGCTTGAACTCATGACTTGGAGATCAAGAGGCACATGTTCTAGGGCACCTGGGTGGCTCAGTCGTTAAGCGTCTGCCTTCGGGTCAGGTCATGATCCCGGGGTCCTGGGATCGAGCCCCGCATCGGGCTCCCTGCTCAGCGGGAAGCCTGCTTCTCCCTCTCCCACTCTCCCTGCCTGTGTTCCCTCTCTGGCTGCGTCTCTCTCTGTCAAATAAATAAACAAAATCTTAAAAAAAAAAAAAAAAAAGAGGCACATGCTCTACTGACTGGGCCAGCCAGGCACCCCACCCACATGGTTTTTTATTAAATAGCCTTTACCACGGGCCAAGTCCTGGGCTAATAAGGACCTCATCTACATTTAATTCCCACGGTAGCCCAATTCTACTTGGATTCTTCTGGACAAATCTGAGATGTCCTGACCTGTCCCGGAGAGAGTCAGGGACTTAACCTGAGGTCACGAAGCAAAGCGAGGGCCAAGTCTGACTTCGCCCCACCTCCCACAGTGCTGGTGCCGCAGGACTGGGCCCCGCACCCCGCCCATCCCCCCACTCACCTCCCGGCCGGTGAGGATGTGCCGGGCCAGCTTGACTTTGGCAAAGTTGCCCTTCCCAATGGTTCTCAGCAGGCGGTAGTTGCCCACGTGGGGCTGCTCCTCGGGACAGGAGGCGATGGAGTTTCGGCAGCGGGCACCCAGAGAGCGGCTGGACCAGGATGGTCCCTTATCCGAGGAGCGGCCACTGCCCAAGGTGCCATGCTGGACGGGGGGACAGCGCGTGAGTGGTGGGCAGTGCCCATCCAATCCCGCCTTCGGTGGCTCCCGTGGGTTGGGGTGGTTGGCTCCAGCCACGGCCACCGGCCCCTTCCATGGTCCTTCTCAAACGCAGGCCAGAGAGAAGCACACTGCCTTTGGGGGTCCCCATCTCTTGCCACAAGAAGACGCCTCCAAGAACAAAAACGCTGGGGCCCCCCAACTCTGCAGCATCTGGGGTCCCAGACATCAGGTTCCTCCGCCCCCTCCCCCAAATCCCGACATTCACTCTACGCCCAACTTCCTTTTCCAGGTGCTGGGACCACAGTATTTTACTCTAAATGCTGTGGCCCTCAATCCCAATCTGTGTCCTCAATCTGGGTTCAACTCCACCCCAGGTCTCTCTTGCTGCTCTCGACTGCCCGGATCACCCATCACCTCCCCATCCGCCGGCCCCCCCCCGCCCCCCGATTCTACTCTGAACCCCAAGAGCAGCATTTTATTCCCAGCTTACTGCCCCTAACCTTTTCTCCCAATTCTTCTTGCCCCAAATTCGACTCCAAACACTGTAACCAACACTCTTTCATTCTGCCCTGACCTTCCAGCCCCACTCGGTTACCTTCCTCACGTGGAAACACTGTTGCCTCCCCTTCATGGCCCGCCCACCACCCTGGGAACCGCTGTCTCCCACACCCGCGCTCCGATCTGGCCCCGCCGTTCTGTTCCTGCCGTCCTGTCTCTCCTGGGCCTCTCCCCCGTAGGTCACTGCCTGCTCCTGACTGTGAGCCCCAGGGGCTGTGCCTCCCTTTCAGCGCTGGGGCCCAGGGTGCAGGCTGCGCAGGGAGCCAGAGGCCCCAGCAGAGGCGGCTCTGCTCAGACCCCGCGCCGCCCTCCCCGCTTCCCGGGGCGGGGGTGGAAAGCGCGGGGACAAAGGTTGCTGAGGGGGAGAAAGGCCAGGTAGGCAACAGGGAATCCGCATGGCTACGGTCCGATTCGGTCATCATCCCCATCTTAAGGTGGGGAAACTGAGGCCCGGAGCAGGACAGAGTTTAGCCCAGAGTTGCTGACCCTCACCATCACCGTATCACGCTGACTCACACTCCTACATGTTTTTATTACGCTGCTTTTACTACGGGGCCAAGGCTCGGGCTAGTAAGCACCTCATCTCCATTTAATTCCCACGGGAGCCCACTGAGGGCGGAACCGACATCCTCATGCTCCAGAGGAGAAACTGAGGCTTGGAGACAGAAGGTACCATGTCAAGGTCACAGAGTTCCCCCCCAAGGCGCAGAAGGACCACCACCACCGCTGAGCCCCTAACCATACGCCCGCTGCCCACTGTGCCCTCACCCGGGGCCTCCCGCCTGGGTCCAGTTACCATCCACACTCTCCAGACAGGGACCCCCAAGGCTGAGGCAGGGTGAGCACCTCGGCCAAGGTCACAGGGCTGAGAAGCAGAGTGCCAGGGATTTGATCCCGGGCCTGGTGCCTCCTGAGTGCTGAGCTTTCCCACATCCCACTGAGCCGCTCACAACCGCAGGTTTCCTCCCAGGGGAAGGAGGGCAGGCAGGGAGGTGGAGATCCTGGCTGATAAGGCCCTGATCCCCACTGAGATAAGGTCTTGGAGAAGAATCCCCATCAGGTGGCACCAGGGGAGCCAAACTGAGGGTGGGCTGGCACCCCACTGAAAGCAGCATGCTAGAGGGACCCCGGCAAGGGGCCGCTGGGGCAGTGGGTGACAGAGCCCCCAGGGGCCGGGGGCGGGAGCTAAAATTGGCCCACACCACCAGCTGGCCTGGCTCCCTCCCTCCCGCCCGACTGGCGCCCCAACACGGGGCCTGTTGCTAGGGAACCTCCAGAGAGTTCGGTGGTGTCGGGGGGGGGGCTAGAACTTGGGGTGGGGGAGCATGACCCCACATGGCTGTTGTCATGGTAACCGGGTGGCAGGGGAAGAGCCTGAGACCTCCAGTTCCAGAGGGAGAGGTGAGCCCCAGGCAGGACAGACAAGCAGGACTGACACACTAGTTGGGAAGACAGGAGACAAGAGGAGAGAAGGGGACTGGCCCTCCTCAAATGCCCACCAGGCACAAGTCTGGACCACGAAAGAGGAGGAAGTGCTTGGATGAGCCCCATTTTACAGATGAGGACACCGAGGCTCACGGCAGTGACGTCACTTGCCTGAGGTCACACAGCTAGGGAGGGACAGAAACTAGATTTGAAGTGCATCTTACTCACATCGTCTCCTTGGCTCCCTAAAGCATCCCTAACAGGGAGGTGCTACCATCAACCCTATATCGAGATAAACTGAGGCTCGGAGCACGGAGGGGATCCGTGAGCTCCTGCCACGACCCGATGACAGCCCCCAGGTGGAGAACGCATGGCCCATCTGACTCAGAGCCATAGTCACAAGAGCAGCAGACAAGTGTGGAGCGCGTCCTATGTACCAGGCCTCCCCCGTGTCATCTCGAGTCATCCTCTGAGGGACTCAAGTGATCATCCCCACTTTTCCAGAGCAGGAAACTGAGGTACAGAAAGGAAGAACGAGTAGTCTGAAGACACAGCGCCAACCGGCTGGCAGAGAGAGCCAGCATTTGAACCCGGGCCCGTGGGCTCCCTGGCACTTCCTGAAGGACTTGGGGGAGGGGTGGGGAATCTCACCGGAGACTCCAAATCAGAGTCTGGCCTATTGTAGGTGTGCTGCAGCGGTGGCGGGGGGGGGGGGGGGGGGGGGGGCGGGTTTCTGTGAAGGAGGGTCTTGCAGGATGAAGGGGCGGAGATCAGTCTCTCTGGTGGGGGATCTGGAGTGAGGGTGGCTGGGTCGGGGTACAGGGACCTAGCAGAGGCCTAGGGGAAAAGGGACAAAGACCCCAGGTGGGGGTGGTAGGAGGCCCTTTGGAAGGGCCGAGAGTATTCAGAAACCGGGGAGATGGGAAGGGGGGGTCTCCCAGGATTGTTCTGGGCTGTGGTATAGGGACAGGGGGCCTGGGAATAATGGGAAGGATTAACGCCATGGGGCAGTAGAACTCAGAGGAGCCAAGGAAACTCCTAGAAGTTAACGGAGGGGGTTTCTAGGAGTTTCTAGTCTTTGGAAGCAGAGAAAGGTCCAGGAGCATGTGAGTCCTGGAGAAGGGGCTTGCTGGGCAAGGGGCAGCCCAGAAGAAGAAAGCCTGAGCCTTGTGGATGTCGAAAGGGCCTAGAAGCTTGGGGAGGAGGTTTCCAGCAGACAGACCCCAAGAGAGGAAGGCTTACAGCCAGGTCAAGACCCCAGGCTTCGAGTCTGGGAGTCTTCTGGAAGGAGGATCTGGGGCCCAGCCTTGTCAGCGGGGAGAGGCCTCCGAAGCTGAGGAGGGGGTTTCCCTGGGAGGCCAGACCCCCAGGAAGGAAGAGGGAGGCCCTGGGGCAGAAGGGATGGGGACCTGGAGATGAGGGGAAGAGGTGGTGTCCTGGGAGGAAGCTCCTGGCCTAGGAGGGGATCGAGGGGTTGGGGGCTTGGGGAGGGGGCTTGCCTGAAGCTGCGGAGTTGATACAGGGAGGATGAGGCCTGGAGTCAGACTAGTCCAGGGCCTAGAAATCCCAGACTAGGCTAGGGGCCTGGAAGTTGGAGGCCAAGGCCAGAGAGGGCCCGGGGAGTACGGGGGCGGGGGGGGGGGGTACCCGGGGTACTGGGAATCCAGGTACAGGGCTGCTTGGACGATAGGGGCCAGGCCTGGGAGTGGAGAGACCTTGAACAAGCTAGAAAGGGCCCTGGGCCCAGGAAAAGGTGGAAACCGGCTTCCTGTGAGGGGGTGCCCACAGGATCTGGGAGGATCCAGAGGGGCGGAGGGCTGAGAATGAGAAGAGGGGGGTTCCTGGGGAGCCCGGCACCCACATCCAGATGGGGAAGGCCGGAGCCAGAGGCAGCACTGGGCCCGGCCTTCCTGGGAGAGGGCCAGGGCCGGGCCTTGGGGTCAGGAGCCCTGCAAATCCGGGAGGGGGCGAGTTGTCGGATGCGGGCGGCCAGGAGGGGAAGGGGCTTAAGAACACGCCGGAGAAGGGAGGGGCTCCTGGAAGGCAGAGGAGGGGGCTTCCTGGAGGGAAGAGACCCGAGCGGAAGCGGTCTGCAGACGGACAAGAGAGGGGTCCCGAGAGAGGGGCGCCCCCGGGGGTCGGGCTGGGCTGGCGTGGGGGAGGGTCGAGAGGCCTGGAAGTCCGGGCGGGGGTCGGGAGGTGGCAAGCTGGGCCGGGCCCGGGGAATGCAGGCAGGGGCTCGCGCGGCGAGGGGCACACCAGGACGAGGGGTTCGGCGGCTGAACCCGACCGGCGCTCCCCAAGGGGCCGGGCCCCACTCACCGTGTCCGAGTTCCGATCGTTGCCCGGGGCCAGCGCCGTCCGCGAAGACATTTTCTCCGGGTCCCGGGGGACTGGGCGGCCGGGTGGGGGGGGGCGGGGGTCCCGGGGTCCCCTCTCTTCCCCTCCCCCCCCGCTGGCCTGGGGACGCGAGCTCAAAAGCTGGGCGCCGTGGACACCCGGGTTCGCGCCGCGGGAGAGGGGGGCAGGGCGGGGAAGGGAAGGGGACGCCGAGGGTCCTAGTGTCCCCGTGCAGTGGGGGCCCGGGGCGCCATGGGGGCGGCGGGCAGGCGGGCGGGCGGGCGGGCGGGGGCCGGGGAGGGGGCGCGGAGCCGGCCCGGGCGGCGGCGGAGGGAGGCGGTGGAGGGGCCGGGGAGGAAGGGACGTCAGGGGGAGGGGCGGGCAGGGCGGGGCCGCCGAGACCCCGCCCTCTGCCGCCGGCCCTTAAAGGCGCAGGCCCGGGCTAGCCGGGGGCTCTGGGGGCGGGGGCAGGTCGGGGCGCGTCGGTAGGGAGCGTGTTCTCGCAGGAGTGTAGAGACTCACCGGAAGAGAAGGGGAGAAACGCCGGGGCAGAGGGCCAGAGACGCAGAGAAGGATACTGAGAGACGGAGAGATAGGGAGAGACAAAGAGACACAAGGGGAGAGGGACAGAGGTGGAGGAGAAACCCAGACACACAAAGAGATGTAAAGGGAGCCAAAAGATCGGAGCGTCAATAAGAGAAAGAAAGAGGGAGAAAACACAGGAAAAGAGACACACACAAAGAGTCAAGAGATTCAGAGAGAACAGAGACACAGAGAGCGACAGAGCCCGAGAGACCCACACACGGACACGGAGGGAGAGGCAAAAAGAGACAAAGGGAGACAGAGACTCAGAGACCTGGGAAGAGAATGGAGACAGCGACAGAAGCAGAGAAGCCCCCAGGGACGAGAACCAGGCCGACTGCGCTGTCCACCTTCTGCCTCCCAGCCCACCCTCTCTCTTGGTCGAGGGGCCCAGGAAGTTCTTGGGAGCGCAGGGCTAAGGGTGCTGGGGGCAGAGTGTGCTAGGCAGAGCCACTGCCGAAGCCTGACCACCATCTCTAGCCAGGTTGCCTCCCACCTCCCAGAAAACTCCAGAGCCCAAGGTCGTAGCTGCCGGTTCCTCTCCTGTGCACCCCAGCTGGGATCTGAGGACTCTCCCTATAGCTCTGTGACTCAGGGCGGACCTCAGTTTCCCAACCTATAAAGTGGGGGGAAGGATAGACATGTTGCCTTCCTGGCAGGGCTGAAGCAGGTGTCAAAGAGCCCTGTGTAAGTATTCACCTGCAGGGTGCAGCTGCTGTCGGGATGGGCAAATTGAAAGCAGAGAGGCAAGCGCTCCGCTGAGGTCATCCAGTACTGTGGGGACCACCCATGCCCTCTAGACCAGAGTGGGATGAAAGAACTAGGGGCATTGCGTAGCCCGCCCTGGCCCCAGAATCCCGCAGCCCTTGGAGGGATGGGGTCCCTGCCCTGCCCCTGCCTGACCGATCATCTTCTCGAGCCTCAGTTTCCCTTTCTAAAATAGGGATGTGATGCCAACAGCGGTGTGTTGGAGTCAGCCCGAGTGAACTGACTGTTAAAGTCGCAGGAATTTTGGAACTCGTTGTTAAACAGCCATTATAAAAAATTGAATTATGCAAACATGTAATTAAATCAATTATACTGAAAACAAAGGTAATAAATACTCATCACAACCTAATTATTTTACTACACTTTACTATTATCTGTGATCCTGAGGTTACTTACATCTATTGTACGTTCATAGACATACAACTGTGTAACGTGCTACTGTGCATCTCTTCCCCCCAAAACTCTTTCAATGACATCACTGTAGCTTGACGTCACTGAATTCAAGCTTGAATTAGTCATGGTGGGAATATTTACACCATGGAAATTGGCACACGCCACAGATCAAGGCTCCCTGCCCCCAACCCCCCAGAGAGCTGGTTGTGAAACATTTATCAGCACATCACTGGTTGATACCATCAGCTACATGGACTCACAGAGGCTTCCTTTGTGCCAGGCTCTGAGCCCTTTATCCTTTCTGCCACCCTGTGAGATTGGACCATCTTTATCAGCCCCACTTACACACGAGGAAGCAGAGAGCCTAAGAATTAGAAAAAAAAAAAATCACAGGCTGAAGGTCACATGGCTGGTGAGCAGCAGGACTGAGATTTGAAACAAAGTGCCTCCAAACTCTGGAACTTGGGCTCTTGACCACTATGGCTTCCTGTCCCTGAAAAAATCATAGCAGCATCCTTAGTCTGCAGTAAATTAATGAGACCGTATACGTAAAAGCTCCGCGTGTGAACAGATTAGAACTTTATAAGTGGATGGGGCCCAAGGAGTCCCAGGGATGGTAGGATGCAGAGAGGGAGGAGTTCAGGCTGGAGTTCTGGAAGTTCTGAGATCCCAAGGGCTCTGCAGGGTGAGGGGTAGGGTCTTGGGGATGGGTTGGGGGAGCTGAGTCACTCCTTCCCAGGCTTAGCAGGGAGAGCTGCAGTTCTCCAAGGCACCACGAGGGGGCAGCAGATCCCCTCCCTCCACACACCTGCCCACCGCACCTCAGGCCCCACCCCGGCTCCCCGGACGCCAGTACTGGCCCCACCCCACTTTCCAGACGAGGGCACGGAGGCTAAATGAGGAGGGAAGCTACAAAATGCTGAACCTTAAAAATGATGAGCCTGCTTCTCCCTCTGCTTGCTGCTCCCCCAGCTTGGGCTCGATCTCTGACAAATAAATAAATAAAATCCTAAAAAAAAAAAAAGAGCTCTCTCTGCCCCTCCCCCCTAAAAAAGGGTGAATTTTTATGGCATGTGAATTATATCTCAATAAAAAATTAAATTAAAAAAAAGAGGAGGAGATCTGACACCTGTCCCCGCCCACAACAGGCCGGCTGGTTCCAGCCAGGGCTACTCACCGTCTTCTTCTGATTACCTCGATCCACACCGACCTGCTGAGGACAAAGCCTCCCCCTCCCCTCTTGGCCACTCAAGAGGCTCCTTTCCCAGGGCCCATTGTCTGGCAAACCGAGTCCTTGATCGGAAGCCTTCAGACCTTGGAATCTTAACCCCTGACCCACTTCTGCCAGCCGGAGTGTCTACAGAGCCCTTCCTGGGGCCGGGGACAGAGCAGTGATCCCTGAACCCAGCCCTGACCCTAATCCCACACCAACCCCAACTTTGTCTAGGCACGTGATCTCTTGTCCCAGGCCTAACACCTGGGATGCTGTGCCTGAGCTCCTGAAAGACCCCCTAAACCTAAAACCTTAAAAGTAACCCTAATCCTGCATCTAACCCCACCCAATCCCCAACCCATTCCTAGCCCCCACTGCATCTGCTTATACGCATCCCCAACTTCCAATCCTTAGCTCTAATCTATCCCCATGTGTGCACTTGGTTAATAAATCTCTAGTGAGCACCTACTATGTGCCAGGCACATATCTAGGGATATAAAGATGAACAGGGTAAGCAAAATATGCTTCGAATTCACATTCCAGTGGGAGAGTCAGAAACTCTACAACGGAGGGACACCTGGGTGGCTCAGTCAGTTAAGCGTCTGCCTTCAGCTCAGGTCATGATCTCAGGGCCCTGGCATCGAGCCCTGCTCAGCGAGGAGCTTGCCTCTCCCCCTGCTTGTGCCCTCTCTCTCTGACAAATAAGTAAATAAATAAATAAACAAATAATAAAATCTTAAAAGAAAAGAACTCTACAAGGGAGACAGAAAGCTTATCATTCAAATTGAGGAAGGTGATATAAAGGAATTGACCAATCAGAGCCGGTCCCTGGGAGAGAGAAGGGATGGGGGGCGTTGTGGAGAAGAGCTGCTGCTGCTCAGGGAATGTCTCCTTTGAGGAACAGATGCTGGAGCTGAGGCCAGGATAATGTCGAAGGAGGGAGCCATGCAGGGACCCGGGGACAGGGCCTTTTTAGGCAGAGAGAACAATTCCAAAGCCATGCCCAGTGCCACCCCCTTTCGGCCTCTAATCCCAGCTTCTGGGCCAGCAGAACCTTCCTCCCTGTCTCTACTCCAGAGCGAGGACCCCGAAGGAGAGCTCTGGGCCCGTGTCCAGCATTGGGTGTCTCCCCAGGGTGCCCAGGATGGTGTTGTCACCTTGGAAGGCGTGAAGAGCAGGCAGGAGGGGGGGCCGATTCCGGGTGGGGGCGAGGGTAGGGGCCGGGCTGTGGCCTTGTCCTTCCCAGCCCAACCCCAGCTTGGCCTAAAAGGGCAGACAGATAAAGAGTCCTTCCCGCCCCTGGCCCGAGAGAGGGAGGGGTTTCCTGACAGGAAATTGACCTCCTCTAACCCCCCCCCCCAGTTCCAAGTTCTAAGCAGTTCTAACTGAAGTGTCCTCAGGGCAGGACAGTAGCCTCAGGGACAGAAGGACCAAGGCACTGACTACGAGGTGAGTGTGCTGGAGGAGGGGGCAGGACCCACATGCCCCCAACCCGGCCCCCCCCCCCCCCCGATCTGGGCTGGACCAGAGGTGGTGAGAGAACACATGCCCTGGAGCCAGGAGAGGCAGGGGGCAAAGAGAGAATGTGGGGTCTGACCTCAGGAGGGTGCCAGCGAGAGGGTAGGAGGAACTGGGAGCAGGAGGAGGGTGCAGGGAAGAATTTGGGGGCCCTGGGGATCCAGAGAAGCTTCGAAGAAGCAGGGAGAGTTTGGACCATCAAGGGAGACGAGACCCGAGCCATGGCTGGGTCTGATGCCCTCTGAGTTCAGGTGGGAAGACCGGCCAGAGAGGGATGGGTACTCTGCTCCATCCCCAAGAGATGGGGGCTTGGACATGGGAGAGAAGACAGGGCTGGGATGGAGAAGGAGCAGGAGATGGGGTTCAGAAGGAAGGTGTGCGTGAGCTTGAAACAGGCTGGGCTGGTGACAGCATTGTTCTGGGGCAAGGTCTGGGTGGAGGTTGTGTGGTTGGGGTCCAGTGTGGACAGAGTGTGTGAGGGCTGTTCTCTGATACAGACTTGGGGACTTCTGCAAACGGGTCAAGCTGCCCGCCGAGGGTTTAGGGCTTTGGGGGAAAAGGCTGGCAGCACGGAGGAGGAGGGGGGAGGGGAGGGGGAGGAGCCGGAGCCCAGAGAGGGAAGCTGGTGGCCGAGACATCCTGTGGGAGGTCGGGAGGCTGGGGGCTTGAGGGATGCCTCGGAAGTGAGTCAGGGGCCGGGCACTGGGAGGCAGATGAGGGGGCTGGAGGGGGCAGGATGTCGGAGCCAGTTTGCAGCGGCGGGTGTTGGAGCCAGGAAGGGGAAAGGCGAGGGGGCCACTTTTCAGAAGATGTTGCAGTGGGCTCTGAGGATGTTGGAAATGGTTTGGGGGTATGGGATCCAGTTTGGGGATGGATGTGGGAGCCAGTGGGGGAGTGGCAAGTCCAGTTTGGGTAATGTTGACTTCTGTTAGAAGGAAGTGGGAGCCCCCTGTTTTGCGGGGGAGGTGGGGTTTTGGGGGATGATGGAGGCAGTTCCTGGGGGCGGTGAAGCCATTTGGGGTATGAAGCACAGAGAAGCCTGTTTGGAAAATGAAAGGCAGAAATCGGCGTGTGGCTTGTGTGTGTGTGGGGGGGGGGGTAGTATCGATTCCCCACAGCCATGGGGGCTCCAGGCAAGGGTTGGCATGGTGACTGCCTCCCTGGGGGACAGCCGACCATGGAGACTGGAGAGAAGCTTGCGGGACAACAGCTGAGGTCTAGAGGCTGAAGTCAGGCAGGAAAGAAGGGGGTCTCCACCACGAGAGGAGATGCTCTTGCTCACAGCCCAGCCAACTCAGGGCCCTTTGAGCATCCTTCCAGATGATCCACGCAACCCCCCCACCCCGACCCCCAACGCCTGCCCAATCCTGACCCTGTCCCTCACCTGCTCAGAACCCGTCCCAGTTCAAAACCACCTACATGGCCAGCAATAGGGGAACGTGTGAACGGCTGACAGCCCATACAGGTTTGCCACAGCCCTACGGTAGAATAGCACGCAACAATTAAGAGAAATCAATTAGAGTCGCAGAGAGAGGCATGGCTACATCTCACTTGTGTGTGAGCCAAAAAACAGCCATCGGACAGCAAGTTGCCGGATACGCATAGTATGATAGCATTTATAGAGAGCTTGAAACCACGTGCAACAATGCATTATTTCTGGCTGCAAGTCTGCGGAGGCATAGACTAAAAAGTCGGCTTGGATGGGGAGACACACATTCCGGATCTGCTCTCCTTGGGGGAGGGCTAGGGCACGCAGGGTCAGGAGGAGAGTCGGGGGGCTTCGGTGCATCTGTAATGCTTGATTCTTAAATAAATAAATAAATAAACAAACAAATAAATAAATAAACAAACAAATAAATAAAGCCAACCTGAACCAAATAGAGAGCATGTTTGCCTTAGATGCTGCTAGGATTGGAGGAACAGGGGGTGTTTGTTTTCTAATTTTTTCTGAATTTCTGAATGTTTGAACTACTTCATCATTTTAAAAAGCGCCCTTCCGTGGCTCCCCAGTGTCCTCGGGAAAAAGCCCAAGTCCCTCCTCATGGCCCTTTGAGGCCTTGCATGTCCTGCACTTTACTGACCTCTCCAGCTTGACTCCTCCTCACCCCCAAGGAATGAGGTCCTTCCCTCCTTCCCTTGTTTCCTGTTTAGCACCCATTCATTTCCTGAGCGCCTGCCCTGGGAGCTGGGGACACAGCAGTGACTGAGACAGCCTGACCCTGACCTCTTGGGGCTTCACAGTCCAGTGGGGGACACAGATTCATCCCCAGACAGTGACAACTCAGGGTAGGCAGGGCTGGGATGGGGGAAATCCCGACAGGGGCGACTTGACTTAGCCTGAGCATCAGGGAGGGCTTCCTGGAGGAGGGGGCTTTGGGGCTGAGTCCTGAAGCATGAATGGAGCGGGGAGAACAGGTCTCCCTGTAGAAGGATCAAGACAAGTGCCGGCACCCAGGAGCCTGGAGCAAGGAGGAGGAGAATGTGGGATAGCATTGGTGAGGAGCAGAGCTGGCCCAGGAGGGCAGCTGAATTTTGTCCTGAGGGCACTGGGGAGCCATGCAAGGTTAAGAGAAGGAGAGGGAGCTGGTTTGTGCTTTAACGAGGTCTTCAAAGGTGGGCTGGGGGACGGGGGCAAGACAAGAGCCTGGAGACGAGGGAGGAAGTGGAGAAGCCAGAGGGGGCTTGGACTGGGGCAGGGGGCCATGGAGAGGGAGGAGATGAGGGACTTAGGAGGTGGGATGGGCAGAACTTTGGAGATTTTAAGCCCCAAGAGGGCAAGAACTGGGTCTGCCTTGGCCACCACTGTGTCCCCAGTGCCTTCACCGGGCAAATACCTAGTGAGGTTTTTTTTTGGGGGGGGCAGGGGGAGGGTAGTAAAATATATAAAACATAAAATTCACCATAGGAAGCACTTTAAAGTTTACACTTCAGTGGCATCTGGTGCATTCACAGGGTTGTCAACTGTCACCTCTCTGTACCTCCAGAACATTTTCATTTCCCAAAAGGAAACCCAGACCCATTAAGTAGTCACTCCCCAGCCCCCCTCTCCCAGTCCCTGGCCACCGCTCATCTCCTTTCTGTCTCTATGGATTTGCCTGTTCTGGACATTTCCCAGGAAGGCTTTGCTCAAGGAATGCACAGGGTGGGCTGGCGGGACGGAGGAGACGAGGCGGGTGCGTATGTGTGTGACTGGCTGTCTGGGTAGGTGGTGGGGCCCGAGTGCCTCTGCAGCTCTGCCCTTCATGGGCTGTGCCAGCTTGGCAAGGACCTTTCCCCTCTCTGAGCCTGTTTCCTCATGGAGTAGGAGGGTCCACAAAGATGATGAACCCTCCAGGCAGGAGTAAGGCAGGGAAAGGGCCTGAATGCCAATGCTCAGGGCGGGAAGGCGGGGGGAAGAACCCCAGCCCCTGAATCAACAGGTCTGGGTCCGAATGCTGGCTTCGTCCCTGATTCGCTCTGGGACCTTGGGCATCATCTGCAAAATGGGCATGATAATAGCACTAACCTCATGGGATTGGCGGGTGCTCAGACTAGGGACTGGCACGCGGAGGCCTTGTCGTCAATCATCAACACCACTACTGTCCTCAATCCTACTGATGGTCTGTTATGTTTTCCCCAGGTCCCCACCTGTCAAAATGCCCATCCTGAAGAATCTAGGGGTGGCAGACTCCAAGGTGCCCAGGGCGGGGACCCTGCCCCTGAGGTCCTCTCGGAACCCCTTTGAGGAAGTTCCAGGATTGGAAGAAGAGGAGGTTGGGGAGCTGGGGACCCTGTCCAATGGAACATCTTGTCGCCGCCGGGCCACCCTGGAGAAGCTGGCTGGCCTGGCCCCCTTCCGGTTGGGCTGGACCCCTGGCCGGCGGGCAGGCAGCCCAGGAGATGGGCAGCCTCGCTCTTTCCTGGGCCGCATGCTGACACCGGGGATTCGCAGGAGCTCAGCAGATTTTGGCCTCCTGGCCAGGCTTCAGGGGACCCGAGCCCAGGGCGACGAGGAGGCGGCTGGGGAGGCTGCCCGGAGACTGGCCTTTCTGAGACTGGGACGCGGGCCCAAGCCCCGCCGGGCGTCCCTGGCCGAGAGGGTGGTGCCCGCAGGCGAGGCGGCTCCTGAGCCGCCGCCCAAGGTCCCCGAGCCCCTAAAGATGAAGGAGCCTCTGTCAGGTGAGTCGGGAGCCCCTCCCCACACCTGACCTCCACCTGTGACCCCACCTCCGTTCGCTTCTCCAACTTCTGTCTGCCCACCTCCATGTAGGACACCAGTCCGCCCCCCGCGGCGCTCCTGGCCTCCGTCACCACGCCCGGGCTCTAGCTCCGTCTCCACACCTACCCCCAATCCATCCCACTCTCCAGCCACCACCGGCTTCAACCTCACCCCCATGTCCTGTGATAAGCGAATCACCAACTTTGGTCCCATTCCCTCCCAATCCCTTCCCTACCCCCAATTTCAACCCTCCTTCCCTCCCTCCCTTCAAATTTTTTTAAATGTTTCTTTTCTTTTATTATTATTATTATTTTTTTTTTAATTTGAGAGAGAGAGAATGAGAGATAGAGAGACAGAGAGAAGAGGGTCAGAGGGAGAAGCAGACTCCCTGCTGAGCAGGGAGCCCGATGCAGGACTCGATCCCGGGACCCCAGGATCATGACCTGAGCCGGAGGCAGTTGCTTAACCAACTGAGCCACCCAGGCGCCCCCTCCCTTCAAATTTAACCTCCAACCCGTCTCCTTTCAAAGTCGCCACATCCAGCCTTGACCTTCTGCCTCTCCCTAACCTCCACACCCCACCCCCTTCCCATCCCCAGCCCCAACCCTGGCCCCAGACCACAATGCCCACCTCAACCTCCTTCACCCCCATTCTCTTCGCCTTTTCCATCCCACTCTGAACCCCAACCCTAACTCCATCCCAGTCCCAAACCCCCAGCCTCCATCTTTAACTTCATCCCTACCTCAGCTCACATCCAAGCTTCATCTCAAACTCACTGCCATGCCCAGTGCCTACCTTCCACCTGCATCTGCCAGCTATGTCCCCCACGGCCTGTGTCCGGTTCCTGGGGCCCCCATAGTCATCGAGTCCCACATACCAGGTGGCTTAAACTATCGAAGTCTATTCTCTCGGTTCGGGAGGCTGGAAGTCTGAAATCAAGGTGTCAGCAGGGCCACACATCCTCAGAAACTCAGAGAGGAACCCTTCCTCACCTCTCCCTGCACCTGATGCTTTGCCAGCCAACCTGGGAGTTCCCTGGCTCGCGGCCACCTCACTCCTGTTCCCTTGTCTCCACACGGCCTTCTCACTGTGACGTCACATCATCTTCCCTCTGTGACGTCACATCATCTTCCCTCTGTGTGTGTCTGTCTCTGTGTCCAAATCTCCCCTTTGTATCTGAACACCAGTCATACTGGGTTGGAGCCCACCTTATGACCTCATTTTAACTTGATCACCTCTGTAAAGAACCCGTCTCCAGATAAGGTCCCCATTCTGAGGCATGGGGGGGCGGTTAGGACTTCACACTTCTTTTTTCTTGGTGGGGGGGGTGCAATTCAACTCAAGACACCATTCTCAACTCCAAACTACCCCAAGCCCCAGTGTCTTCTTCAATGTCTTTTTGGTTTCCACCCCATACGTATTCCAACCCCATCAGCCATCTTGGGACACACCCATGTGCTCATCCCCAAGTCATCCCTTTGTCCAAACACCATCTTTAACCATCACTGTGCCCAACGGCGCCAGGACAACCACCCACCCACCGGGCCAGTGCTGTCCCACCTACAGCTGCAACTGGGTCCCCAATTTAGTCTCCTGCCCAACCCCCAACACCGGCCCATCTCAGCACCCATCTTCAACCCCAACCCCAAGCTAGCCTCTCCCTTCATTCTCTTTTTTTTTTAAGATTTTATTTATTTATTTATTTGAGAGAGAGAATGAGATAGAGAGAGAGCATGAGAGGGGAGAGGGTCAGAGGGAGAAGCAGACTCCCTGCCGAGCAGGGAGCCCGATGCGGACCCGATCCCGGGACTCCAGGATCATGACCCGAGCCGAAGGCAGTCGCTTAACCAACTGAGCCACCCAGGCGCCCATCCCCCTTCATTCTTAATCCCATCTCTACCCCGACCCAGGGTCCCCGTCCGAACCCCCCATTCCCAACCTCCACCCACGGTCCTGGCCCCAACTCATGTCCTGATTTCATCTTCAAACTCACATCCATCCCCACCTTCATTCACCCCCATCCTCACTCCTAGCCGCCCCCCCCCCCCAAGGCATGCTGCCTCAGCCCTGGGGACCTCAGGAGAGCCCTTTCTGTGCATCCTCTACATCCTGGCCAGAGGCTATTTCAGCCCCGGCTCCCTGGGGACTGGGAGGGCACTTCAGGGAGGTGAGGAGGGGGTGACTGGAGCCCCCGCCTTCTGGAAACGGATGGGCAGAAATAGCGCTGGCCAGGAAACAGTTTCTCTGCCAGGGAGGAAGTGGAGGGGGGTGGAGGTGTCGGGGTAACCCTGGGCCGCCAGGACCCTCCCTTTGCCTTCACTCAGAGGCCTCCCAACCCCATGGGGCTGGCTCTCGGGGGAGTCTGAACTCAGAGCCTCAGATCACCCCCACAGCTATCCCACCCCCAGAAGACCCCGGTCTCTGGTCTTGCTAACCTCTCCCCACCTCCAAGCCTCCACTCTGCCCTCTGATCTGCTCTGCCCTCCAAGCCTTCTCTCCACCCTCTCCCCCCACCTGGCTCAGACTGGCCTTCCCCCAGCCCTCCCATTGCCCGGATCCCTTTCTCCAGCTCTGACGCCCTTTTCCTGTCCTCGCCCCTCAAATATCCTGACCCCTTCCCACATCATACCCCACTTTCCAATACCCTCTGCCATCCCCTGCCCCCTGCCCCTTCCCCTTCTGCCTCAGCCCCTTACCCCCCCCTTCCCCTGATCCCTCCCCATCGTCCTCCCCCTCCCAACCTCTTCTTAGTCTCCGGATGACGCTCTGGTCCTTTGACCTAGCTCCCTTATCCTGACACCTAACCCACGGCCCACCCCCCCTCCGCCCGCCCCTAACCCTCTCCGGTCCCCTCTCCCAGGTCCTGGCCCTCTCCCTCACCTCCTCCGCGGCCCCTCTCTCCCCGCTCCTCCCCTTCTCCTACCCCTCCCCGGTCTTCCTGTCCCCACTCTCCTCTTCCCCCCCCCCGACCCCCGGGTTCCCCTCTCCCCCCCCTCCCCCCGACCCCCTTCCTCGCCCGACACCCTTCCCTCAACTCCTTCTCCCGGAACGTCCCCGACTCCTTTCTCGGCCCCGTCCCCTCCCCCCTCCCCTCCCCCCACCCCGCCCGCCCGCTCCCCTCCCCCTGACCTCCCCGCTCTGCCCCCACAGTGCTGGAGATCCTGAGCCTGATCCAGCAGCGCGAGCTCGCGCGAGCCGACGAGCACATCTTGGAGCTGGAGGCCGAGGAGCTGGCGTCGTCGGGGGGCGGCGCGCCCGGGCCGCCCGGGGCCGAGGGCGCGGGCGGGGGCCGCCGGGCGCGGGACGTGGCGCTGCTGTACGAGGCCCTGCAGCGCGAGCTGTGGGCGCTGGTGCGCGAGACGCTGGCTGGCCCCGGGCCGGGCGCGGGCGCCGGGACGGGCGCCGTGGCGCAGCTGGGCCAGGTGCTGCTGCAGGAGGAGGCGGCCGACGGGCGCCGGGGGCCGGGGGCCGCCCGCAAGCTGCGCGCCCGCTGGGCCGAGGCGGTGGGGCGCGCGGCGCGGGAGCGCCTGGAGGCGGCGGCGCCCGGGGCGCCCGGGGGCCTGGCGGGGCAGCTGGAGGCGCTGCGGGCGCGGCTGCTGGAGGATATGGGCGGGGTGCGGGGCCGCCTGGCGCCCGCCTACCCCGCCGGCCTGGGCGCCTTCGGCGTCTACCTGCGCGGCTACCACGGCGCGCTGGCCGAGTGGCTCGGGGCCGCCGCCCGCCGGAGGCTGCCGCTGCCCGACCGCTACGCCCTGCTGCACTGGCACAACCAGGTGTACCCCAGGTGAGGCGGGGCCGGCGGCCCCCGGGTCGCCCAGAAGCATCCCCCCCCTCCCCCGCCAACACACGCTCCCCCAGCCCCTGGCCTCTTCAGTTGCAACAGCTGGCTCCCCAATCCTAGAATCTTAAAACCGTTGGCCCTTCCGGTCCTCGGCGCTGGTGACATTGACAATCCGAGCCTCCGAGCGCTGTCCACCGTGCCCGTGCTAGAACCTTAGCGACATCGGTCCTTCCAGTTCTCAAACCTCAGCACCTCCCAGTCTGAGAACCTTTGCCCCGTGGACCCTTCCAGTCCAAGGACCTCAGCATCATCCCCACTGCCGTCCTTGGACGTGTAGCCCCGCCCACCCTTCCTTGGCCTAGAATTGTGGCACTGGTGATCTTTCCAGATCTAGAACCTTCGCATGGTGGACACTTACACCCCTAGAACCTTAGCACTGTGGACCTTTCCGGTCCCAGAACCTCAGCACCATGCCACTCCTGCATCCTTAACCCATCGATCCTTCCAGTTCTCAGCACTGTGACATTTACAAGCCGAGCCTCTGTGCGCTAGCCACCCTTCCGCGCTAGAACCTTAGCGACATCAGTCCTTCCAGTTCTAACACCTCGCGACCCCCAGCCCGAGGACCTCAGCGTCTCAACACTTCCACCCTTGGAATCATAGCGCTGCTCACCCTTCCAGGCCTAGAGTCTAAGCATCATGGATCCTTCTCGTTCTAGAAGGCTTGCGTTGTTATCTTTCCATTCTTAAAATCTTAGCACCATTGACACTTCCAGGCCTAGGACCTTCCCATCATTGACACGTATACTATTAGAATCCCAGTACTGTTCACCCTTCTGGTCCTAGAATTTAGCACCGTTGACCATTCTCATCCTAGAAGCTTTGTACCATTGACCCTTCCAGTCCTAGTACCTTAACACCACTGACTCTTAAATACTAAAACCTTAGCACCAACATCCCTAAAATCTTGGCAGAGTCGACCCTCAGAATTCTAGAACTCTTACACTGCTCTCTCTTTAGATCCTAGAGCATTAGCCCTGTTGATTCTTCCAGTCTTAGAACTTGAGCACTGACACTTTCAATCCTAGAACCTTAGCACCAATGAGACTTCAAATCCTAAGCCTTAGGCTCATTCCCTCTTTAGAGTCTAGAACTTTGATACTGTGGATCCTTCCAGCATTAGGACTGTAACACTCTTGGTCCCTTGAATTCTATGACCTTAGCACTTAGAACCTCAGCACCATCGATGCTCCCCGTCCTAAAATCTTCACACTGTCGAGACTTTGGATCCTAAAACGTACCCATTCTTGTGGCCGGGGGATGGAATATGGTTAGCCATGACTTGGTCACCTACGGACTCTGGGGAAAGGGAACTGGCCACACCCAAACCACATGTTGGCGAGCCAGTGGGGTGGGTGGTTCCTCAAACAAGATCATCCTGCTGTCACTAGAAGAATGGGGAAGCAACAGCTAGTGACATCGACTTCCCAGATCCCCTTTGGGAATATGTGTTAAGGACACTCTCACACCACCTATGAGAGACGAGGCAGGACAGGGAGTCTGGAAAGCTTCCTGGAATGGCGGGGCAGGAGTAGGAAGATGGTGCTTCTGGCTGAGAAGATGCCACGGGCAAAAGCTTGGGGTGCGTGTGGGTGGTGGGGGGCGGATAGGGAGAGTGACGGTATCACACAGGGCAGTGTGCAAGACTGTAGCATCGGGGAGTGAGAGCTAGACCCGGGAGGCCTCCAAGGCCAGGTGAGGTGGTAGGGACAAGGAGCGGAGGCGGGAGGGAGGTTCTGTCTGGTGAAGCTGATCATGGGAGAGATCTTGTGTGCCAGACCATCAAGCCTGGACTTGACCCCTGCAAGTCTTGCCCGGACACCATTCATCAGGGAGCTGACTCAGACAGCTGGAGCCAGGGGAGCAACAATTCCAGAGACTTCCTTTGAGGGATGAGCAAAGCTGGCCCCTAGAGAGGAAGGGAGGAGCCCAGGGTCACAAACACCCTGGGTGTGGAGGGTTTCAATTGCCCAGATCCCCCTCTCACAGACCTCCCTGTCTCTTGTCCCCCACTCCCAGAGAGGTCCTAGGGCTGGTGGACCTGGTAGCCCTGGAGAATGGGGAGCTGGGGCCCCTTCTGTCTCCCGGCACCCTGCGGGGCTTGGAGGATGAATGTGTCACAGATGTTAAGGTACTGGGGGACTTGGGAGCAGAAGGGACTCTGCAGGGAGGGAAGGGTCGCACTGGGCTTGGGGGCCTCTCCTCTCCCCCTTTGGCTACTCCCATTTCCCTTTTCCCTTTGTGGACTTCTGAGTTCTGCCCCCAAGACACAGAAACGCAAACCCGTACCTATTACTTGTGCCTTGGGTTCAATGTTGTTACCCAAGCACGCAGCCAGGCATAGAGAGCATCAGTAAAGGTTTGATACATTCTGATACTTCAAATCCAAATCGTAGAGCAAGAGTCAGTCACAGAAACTCAGCTCACGGTCCCAAAGCCTCACGGAAGGAAGGCATCACAGCAAGCCCTGGACACAAGCAGGGCAGCCGGTCAGCATGGTTAATAACTGGCCAGGTATGGGCACCAGTCCGCAGGATGGTCCGGCCACGAGCACCCAGCCTGGCCCCAGGGCTGTTTCCCACCTGAATTCCAGTCCTGCCTCAGCCAGAGAAATCAGAATCTTTGTAACCTAGAATCTAGGTTGGAGCCTAGAATCTCAGACTCCAACATACCTAGATTCTCAGATTCATTGAAGGGAACAATGGACCAGTGAATCAGAGATGCATAAATCTTAGGATCCCAGACCCTTGGAATCCTGGAATCACAGAATCTGACTCTCTTGAGCAAATTGTTTTGCAGAACCTGGGGAGACCATTGAATAATGAGAGAATAGACCCTCAAAGTCTCTGGCTATCGGAGGAAGCTTAAAACTCCAGACTCTTTTTTTTTTTAAAGAATTTATTTATTCGATTATTATTCGAGCCACAGAGATACAGACAGAAAGAGAGAGCATGAGCAGGGGGAGAGGCAGACAGAGAGGGAGAAGCAGGCTTCCCGCCGAGCGGGGAGCCCGATGTGGGGCTCGATCCCGGGACCTTGGGATCATGACCTGAGCCGAAGGCAGATGCTTAACCGACTGAGCCCCCCAGTAGCCCCAAAACTACAGACTCTTAATATCAAGCTCCAAATCGTAGACTTAGGGATGCAAAGTGCTGGGGAGGTTTTCTGGTCCAGGCTCCCTCCTCAGCGTAACCTTTACAAGCTCAGGAGTAGAACCAAGAGCTGCTTGGGGCTAAGGTGTAGGGACCAAGGGGGAGGGGGAGAAAAGGAGGGAGAGGGTCCCAGGCGCCCCTGACTCCTGCCTTTCCCCCACCTTCCCACTCCAGGCTCAGACACGCGCAGCCCTGCTTCGGGTGCTGCAGGAGAATGAGGAGCACTGGGGGAGCACGGAGGACCGGCCCAGCAGCCTGGCGCAGGATGTGTGTGAGGTAGGGGGTGGGGAAGTGGAAGGAGAATCAGCAGGAAGGGTTCCCCCCCCCTCGGGTGGGAAAGCAGGACCTCTCCCCTCCTCACCCCTTCTCCTCTCCAGCTGCTGGAAGAACATACAGAGCGAGCACCCCGCATCAGCCAGGAGTTTGGGGAGCGGATGGCCCACTGCTGCCTGGGGGGGCTAGCAGAATTCCTTCAGAGGTATGGAGGGCTGGGGGCAGGGGGACAGGGCTGGGGTGGGGAGGCATCAGTACCCAGGATCAACAGAGAGAGGAGAGATGAAAGGGAACCAAGTAAGGATGGGCAGACGCTCTTCAGTGAGGATCACAGGCTTTGCGGGGCTGAGCGCCCAGCAAGAGGCCCTCCTCCAGCGGCGCTCCATCTGTCACGCACCCTCCCTTTCTCCTGTCACCAGCTTCCAGCAGCGGGTGGAGCGATTCCATGAGCATCCAGGAGTGCGGGAGCTGCTACCTGACACCTACATCAGCAGGACCATCTCCCTGGTCAATTGCGGGCCCCCACTGAGGTGAGAGCGCCCAGTGTGTGTGTTGAGGAGGGCCAGTGGCCGTGACAAGCTGAACTGGGGCAGGGATCCCAGAGCTGGCCCAGAGTGACAGGCACATGGGGCCTTAGAAGCATAAAACCCTAGGGAGTCCTGGAAAGGACCTAAGCATCACAGAGCCCTAGAATTACGTACGGAGCGGAGTGATCAGAACACTGGAGTGTTCTAATTATAGGAACCTAGAAGCCAGACTCACACACTCTAGGAATTACAGATTTTTTTTTTTGCCTTTTTATCTTACTCTCCTTTTTTTATTAACTTATTTTTCATGCATTTGAAAAATCGGGAATGCATTTACATGGTTCAAAATTTGAGATACAATAGGGCATAGAGTGGAAAGCCGCCCTCCTCCACCATCCCCACCTTCCTTATTGCTAGAGTCTGCCATATCTTTGCTGGGGCGCTTGATATATTTACCCGTAAATACGTGTAAATAAGCGTATGCATGCATATGCATACTTCTTGCATATGCATATTCGTGCACATTCATATGCACATTCCATATATATATATAAAAAACAAGTAAATATATTCACTGTGTGAATACATACTATTCCTTTTCCTTTAAAAAAAACCCCCACAAATGGTAGACTACTGAACACACTTTTGTGCCTTTCCCCTTAACAGCTTGGAGACCTTCCTGTTAGCACGTGGAGTTCCCACATTTCCTTTTAGATCTGAACTGTGTTCCACTGTTTGGATATACCATCACGTATTTACTGTCCCCAGTGAATGGAGAGTCAGCTCCACCCTTTGGCAGAGAAAAACCTGGCACACCTGTCAATTCCCACAAACGTGGGGACTCTGAAGGACATATGGCTGGAAGGGGGCTCGCTGGGATTTTGGGCAGAAAATGCCAAGTTGCCCTCAGACCACGTTAAGGTCCTTTCAGTGATGGAGGGTCATCATTAAGAGAAGTGGGAAAGGTAGGATTTTAGAATTAGAGATGTTTAGAATCACATTCCACAGAGCTTCCATATGCCCCTAGCCTCCCAGACACCCCCTGATATTGCTCAGCCCCTGGATTCTCCCCAGAGCCCCTGACTTCCCCCAGCTCCCCATCTGACCTGTCATCCCTGTCCTCACAAAATAGAGTCCATCTAAGGAGGAAGAGCGGTCCAGGCAGTTGAGCAGAATATTGGAGCTCCTTGACTTGTGGCTCCTCTGATCCCCACAGGGCTCTGGCAGAGCGCCTGGCCCGGGTGGGGCCCCCCGAAAGTGAGCCGGCCCGGGAAGCAGCTGCCAGTGCTCTGGACCGTGTGACCCGGCTCTGCCACCGAGTCCTGGCTGACCTGCTGTTTCAGGAGCTGCAGGTGAGTGAGGCAGGGGGCTGGCGGGGGGTGGAGTGTTGCAGGACAGGGGAGCACCCCGCCAACCTGCAGTTCCTCTCAGCCCATGAGTCAGTGTTCAGGAAACAGGGGGGGGAGGGAGGTAGTAGGGGGTGATGGCCTGTCATTTGGGGGGGTAAAGGGGGGTGCAGGAAGGAAGAGAGGGGAGGATATGGTCAAGGGGAGGATGGAGAGCCACCAGCAGAAGGGGCCTTGGGGATTGGGTGGAGCCCCTCCCCACTGAGGCCCCCCAAATCCCTGCCCAGCCTCTCCTAGATCCCGGAGCCCTATTTACCTCCGGGCTCCTGCGCATGCCAGAGGGGCGCTGCGGTCGGGTCGGAGGTGGGTGAGAGTATGTGGGGAGGGCGGTGGGAGTCCCCGGGAATGAGAGAGGTGTGTGTATGCCTGGTTGTAACGCGTACTCAATCCATGCCGTGCACCCAGCTCCCTCAGAGCAAGAGCCAAAGTCCTCGCTGTGGTCCCCAAGTCCCCGGATGATGATGAGCTGACCCTTCCCTCTCTGACCTCGCCTCCTCCCACCTGTCTCCTCACTTACTCCGTTCCCACCCTCCCAGCCCCCTCACGGTTCCTTCACACGACAGAGTAAAGCACCTTTGCACTTGCTGATCCCTCTGTTGGGACCCCTCTTCCCCCCCAGGAGCCACATCACTCGCTCTCTCCCCTCTTTCAAGCCTTGACAGCTGAGTCTCACCTTCTCCCTGAGACCTCCTCGGACCGCCCTATTTAAAATAGAAGGCCTAGGGGCGCCTGGGTGGCTCAGTTGGTTAAGCGTCTGCCTTCGGCTCAGGTCATGGTCCCAGGGTCCTGGGATCGAGCCCCGCATCGGGCTCCCTGCTCGGCGGGAAGCCTGCTTCTCCCTCTTCCATGACCCCCCTGCTTGTGTTCCCTCTCTCGCTGTGTCTCTCTCTGTCAAATAAATAAATAAAATCTTTAAAAAATAATAAAAAAATAAAATAGAAGCCCTGAGAGGAGACTCCCTTCCTCACTCCCTGCGATGTTTTCCTCCAAGCACTTGCGGCCACCTGCGCTCTGCTATGGCCTTTGCTTTTTTTTCTTTTTCTTTTTCTCCCCCTCCCCAATCCAGCTCCTCCCACAGGAATGCTAGCTTCTCAAGGGCAGGGTTTGTTGGAGTGTTTCTAAAATAACTTTTTATTATGGAAAATTTCAAACATACACAAAAGTAGGCAGAATGATAGAATGGCCCCCCGGTGGACCGGTTCCAGCAAGTTGTCAAGGCCTGGCCAGTCTTGTTTCACCTCCGCCCCTGCCCCCCGCCTGCCCCCAGATCCCCGGCATCCTGTCATCATCCATCAACACTTCAGCCGGCATCTCCAAAAGATAAGAAATCCTTTTTTAAATGAACATAACCACAGTGCCGTTTTCATACCTAACACAGGGAACAATACTTCCTTAGTATCAGCAAATATATATATAATATATATTAAAAATATGTAGCAAATACCAGAGAAGTATTCAGGTTCCCCTGACCTGCTTACAACGACCAAATGCTTAGAGTTTTGTTTGTCTCCTTCCGCGCTGTGTCTCGCAAGTGTTCTCCATGTGTCCCCAGCCATCCCCCCATGGCTGAGCCATAGGAAGGGCTCACACAGTGTTTGTTGAATGACTACATGGATAGGTGTGTGCGGGAAAGTGAGTGAGTGGGGGGATTATGGGGGTGCTAGGAAACGGGTACGGTCTTTGTTCCCGGCCTGCCTGCG
Organism: Eumetopias jubatus; assembly: GCF_037043125.1. Classification (NCBI taxonomy): domain Eukaryota; kingdom Metazoa; phylum Chordata; class Mammalia; order Carnivora; family Otariidae; genus Eumetopias; species Eumetopias jubatus. Next base: position 54,895,494 of record NW_028274816.1, on the reverse strand, counting down.
CTGCTTCCAAGTAGGGGGACATGGGGCAAGTTACTTGTCCTCTTGGGGTTTCAGTTTGCTCATCTGGAAAAACGGGCACAGGAATTCCAGGCTTCTGGGGGTGGTGGTGGGCGCGGGGGCAGTGGCTTTGAGGAAGCAATGGGAACATGGCTATAGAATGCTTAGCTCCATCCTGGACGGCGGGTCCTGGCTGATATCTTGCGAAGAATACAGGGTTTATAGCAACAGTGACACGCCCTGAGCCAGGCACATGAGCTTTGGCTCATTTAATTCACACCTGCTTTTCAACAAAAGGCCCCATCTTGGGAGGTTTGGGCAGCCGGGTTACTGTTGGAATGAGAGAGCAGGAAGCGGATGCGGGGCAGAGTTGGGGTAGGACCTGCTTTAGACACCGTGGACGCCAACCCCGCATGTCCATTCCCCAGGGTCCACCCAGATCGCAGCATCTGCCCCCACGACCCCCAGATCCATCTCAGGGACAGACCCACTGCCTGCCCCGGCTCTTGGATCACGTTCAAGTGCCTCCCTTCCCTCCCCCCAGAGACATCCTACGAGTTCTATCTGGGCTCTGCTTTCTCCCTCCTCACCCCTCTTACTTCTTTCCCTCTTTCCTCTCCTTCCAGCACCCCCCATTTCCGCCTCAGCCTGGCCCCTCCCATTGAGATCTCCGTAATGTATAAGCCTGACCCTCTCTGTCTGCTCCCAACCTGCAATGGCTCCCCAGTGCCCTCAGGAGGAAGCTGGGACACCTTACAGCCCTCTGTGCTCCAGCCCCAACCACTGGCTTTGCCACATCTCCGTGTCTCCCTGTCACCTGTTCCGGCTCCGGGGGTCTGTGGAACCGAGCAGTCCCACGGGACCCCCTGCTTGAAAGAGCCACGGCTTGGTTTGCTGCCCTGCCGCTGCTGTCTTGAAGTTATCAATAACTTTGAACAAGGGCCTTCCCTTTTCATTTTGCTCTGGGCCCCACAAATTATACAGATGATCTTGCCAGCCACACTGACCTTCTTTCTGATCCTCTGACATGAAGGCTCATCTGAAATGTGATCCGCCTTCACAGGCTGATGGAGCCACTCCCTCCCACACCCCTCACCCGGCTAACTGTGACCATCCTCCTGGCCCCAGCTCTGGTGTCCCTTCCTCCAGGAAGCCCCCCTCGACCCTCTGTGCTGACTCAGGCACCCGCTCTGGGCTTCCTAAACTCCCGGTTCCCTCGTCCCAGCCCTGACCGCTCTGGGTCCATCTTTGGGGATGGTCTGCCTCCCTCCCTGGACTGTTCGCCCCAGGAGGGCACAGCACAGCACTGCGGGTCCAGCTCTCTTCTGTGGAATTGGTAAGTGGAGAAAGAGGGTGGAAGGGAGGAGAGCTAAAACCATGCTCCATTCTGTCCCACCCAGCCCCACTTCAACAAGCTGATGCGCAGGAAGTGGCTGAACAGCCCGGAGGCCCTGGATGGCATCGTGGGCACGCTGGGCGCTCAGGCCCTGGCACTGCGCAGGATGCAGGATGAGCCCTACCAGGTGCGCGGGCTCGTCGGGGGGGGGGGGGGGAGGGATGGGCGTGAGAGTGGGGGAGCGGGAGCGCGCCGCAGGGGGAGACCCCTTGAAGGTGCGGAGCGGCTCTCTCAGGGTGAGATAGGCGGGGCTCTGCGCGGGGTCTGCGGATTGGCAGAGGCGCGGGTACTGGGGTGTCGGGTGCGGCGCGCCCAGGGTTGGGGCCTCTGCGAGGGAGAACTCCGGAGAGTGGGGAGAGGGCTGGGACGCCGCAGCCTTTGGGGGCCGGCAGGGGGTGTCGGCGAGCCGATTAGGGGGCAGAGAAGGGTGTCATCCGGCAGGACAGAGGTCACCCGTCGGGAGTCGCGAGGGCTGCTTGGGGGGCTGGGGGCGACGAGTGGGCGCGGCGCCCTGTGGGGTAGGAGAGGGGTGCCCGTGGGGTGCCCGGGGTGGGCGCGGGCGGGTGAGGAGCAGGGGAGGGCGTCACCGGCTGCTCACCAGCCCTCGCGTCTCCCCCGGTCCCCAGGCTCTGGTGGCCGAGCTGCACCGGCGGGCGCTGGTGGAGTACGTGCGGCCCCTGCTCCGAGGACGCCTGCGCTGCCGCTCGGCTCGGACCCGCAGCCGCGTGGCCGGGAGGCTCCGGGAGGACGCGGCGCAGCTGCAGCGCCTGTTCCGGCGGCTGGTCAGTGCGGCCCGGGGGCGGGGGGCTCCAAAACCCCGGGAAAACCTGGGCTGCCGGGAATCCCCGGACCCGATAGCCGGGGCGGAGGGCTTTCGAGGAAGGCCTTCACCCAACTTTCAGTCCACAGTGATACTTTGATCCTGGCCCTGCGCGCGTAAAAATCGGCTTGCTCCCGGGGAAAGCTCGTCTCCGGGCGCAAACCGGCATCGTGTTCCCTGTGCCTGGTGGTGGGGATTCGATCAGTTCAGTCCTGCGAGGTGCTTAGGGCCCTCCCCGGCCAGTGCTCCCACTCCCTAAAACAGGAGCTGTTCTGAGCACAGAGAGAGGCTAAACGCAACAGAAACCCGAGAATCTTGGCGTTCCCAAATCCAAGAATGTAAAATGACCAACTCTTATTTGTACCCAGTTGTAATCAGCAGGACCGGAAGGGCTTCACTCATCCGCATTTCCAGGACTTTCTAGTCTGCAGTACTTGGAATCGGGGGGGGGGGGGGGAGCGAGGGCTGCGTCATCTTACTGAGAACGCAGGGAGGCCTCTCACACAAGTAATCCAGTTTCCCCTAACGGTCACCTTTTGCAAACGAGGACTAGGTTTGGAGGGGTGTCCCCGAGCCCCAGATGGTCTGCAACACTGGGAGTAGATACATTTCGATTGCATTTGTCTTCACATTTCCGAAGCTTCCAGGTCCTCCCAAACCTCTGATCAGGCCTGTCCTCTGCCCGGCTTTACGGAGAGAAAGAAGGCCAGGAGGGGTGCGGTTCACAGGGAGCGGGACCTAGGGCCAGAGTATGAGCTTGGAGCCTTCCCCTGCAGGAGTCCCAGGCCTCGTGGCTGGACGCCGTGGTGCCCCATTTGGCCGAAGTTCTGCAGCTGGAAGACACGCCCAGCATCCAGGTGGAGGTGGGGGTGCTGGTGCGGGACTACCCCGACATCAGGTGAGAGCCCCCAACCACCCCCAGCGCCGGCCTGGGTCCCTTGTTGCTGGCGCGGCCGCCGCCGCCAGGTCGAGGACTCCGGGCCTTGGCATCCGTCCTGGCGTTTCCTGCTCTTGGGCAAGGGAGGGAGGCGGCGAGCGTGTCTGATGGCCGTTTCCTGCTGGAACCAGGGCATTATTAATACGATTTCCCTCCTCCTCCTGCCGCCGCCGCCACCAGGGCTCGCAAACAAACAGGCAGTCACAGGAAGCCCAGGGCAGGGGGGGCTCGGGGCCGCCGGCGGCAGGAAGGGCCGGCCCAGCCGGGGAGCCGCGGGGGACACGGGGACACGCACGGGCACACGGGCGCACACGTACTGGGGACAGTGGCAGGCGCCGCTCAGATCCTGGTGGATCATTTCCTCTCTGTGGGACCCTCTCCGAGCCTCTCCCAGGGGGATAATAGCCCTCTTCCCATAGGATTGTCGGGGGTGGAATTCTCCATCATCCGGCCGCATCAGCATTACCCTCATCATCCACAGGGGCAGCAGCACCAAAGACCAATTCTTGTTTATTGAGTCCTAGGTCAGACCTAAGAAAGCATGGTATCAGCCCACTCTATAAGTAAGACCTATGATAAGTTATTTTAGAAAATGATATGCAAGTAAAAGGCAGTGCTATTCTAAATGCTTAGCATCCTCTGAGGCAGGCAGGAATTAAGTAGATTACCCCAAATGCTACAGCTAGCAAGTCGCCAAGCTGGGACCTGAACCCTGGGGCAGGCTGGCTCAAGCTGGTGCACCTGATCACCGCCCCCCACCCAAATGCGATTGGTGGTGGTAGCCCTGCAGAGCTCTTTGGACTCCCAGACGTTCTGTGTATGGGGAGAGACAAAACCCCACACCACCAGGGAGTGAGGCCCCAGCAGGGTTTAGGCTCCAGGGCTGAGGACTTGGGGTGGAGGGTGAGGATTCTGGATGCAATGCAGGATGGACAGGTCTGGCTCTGGGGTGTGGGGCTCTTTGTCCTTGGGAAGACACAAAGGCCTGTGGAGTCCTTGGCGGGGGTGGGAATCCCAGCCTTCCTCCTGGATTGGGGTTTCTGATTTGGAATCTGCACTTGAACATGAAGCTCAGTTTGAAAGCTCTCAAGTTTTGGAGTGGTTCCAAAGCCAACTTTGTGGAGCTTGTCTGAGCTGGAAGTCTCTTGAGCCACATTTTTGGATGAGCAAATTTTGGAGCTGTGGTGATTCCAAACTGGGGATGTGGGGAAGAGAAGACGCCGAGCTGCGTTTGAAGGGGGTAGTGAAGGCCCCAGCGCTCTGTCTGAAACGAAAGTTCTGGAAATGACTGTTCGGTTCAGGCTCTTGAGTTGAAACGTGGTGATGGTCCTGCAGTTTTGGACCCGCCATCTGTTGCAGAGATACGCGTGAAGGGAAGGCTTGTTGTGTCAGATTTAAGGGCAAGGGTTGGAAAATAGAGTTAGTTTTGAGACAGAGTTTCTGGTTGAGGGCCCCCTGCCCCAAGGTTAATTTTAGTTCCGGAGTGGAACTTTGGTTGCGCAGGATTCTGGGGATAGGATGTGGGGGGGGGGTGAAGCGAATGTTCCAAGGGGATGGAGGTGCTCTCATGGATGGGCTCTGGGTTGAGAGCTTGAGTTCGTATATACGGGCTCTGGAACTGCAGGGGTGGAGAAGCTTCCAGACCTGGCCTGGGGGTAGGGGGGAGGTGAGGGTTCAGATGGGAATGTGGACGAACCCTTCTGGGCAGCATCTGAGTGATGGTAGGGGGCTGTTGGAGGTGTGAATGAAGATGAAGTGAGGGTTGCTGCTGATTCTGGGGCTTAAGCAGGTGTGAGGGGACCAGAAGGAAGCCCAGAAGCAGTCTGAGCCGAGTTGGGGCTGAAGACTGAAGGCTAATCAGGAGCTAAGACCAGGGTGCAAAGGAAGACTCCTGTGCTGGGTATAGAGGTGCGGGTTCTGGAGTCAGTTTGGAAATGGTTGCTTAGGGAAGTTCTGGAGGGCATGCTGGTAGGAGGAGGGGCTGGGAGGACTAGAAATGGGGAGGGAATGGGGGCTGGGATGCGGGGAGGGCTGGGGGGCTGCTGGTCTGGGGAAAGAACCTGGAAGGGGGCTTTAAAGGGGCTCCAGAGCTAAGACAGGTTCTGCGACGGATGGGGGCCAGATGGGGCTCACGGGTGGGCTGGTGTGCGTCTCGCACGGAGAACCCCATGCACCTGTCCCTTCCTCTCTCCCCAGGCGGAAGCACGTGGCAGCCCTCCTCGACATCCGAGGCCTGCACAACACAGCCGCCCGCCAGGAGATCCTGGCTGTGGCCCGGGACCTGGAACTGTCTGAGGGGGGAGCCCTGTCACCCCCTCGGGACCGCGCCTTCTTCTCAGACATCTCCGTGCCCCGCCCACCTTTCTGCCTTGGCCTCCCTCTCTTCCTGGGCCGCCTTCCCCTCTCCCGGCTGGCCAGGCCTGATTTGGCCTGTCTGCCCCGCCTTCGGCCTCTGTCTCCATCACGGCCCCCTACCCAACGCTGAGACTGTCCCAGCCCTCCACCTCAGTGCCCCCCATCTTTGCTGCTGACAAACCGTCCTCCTGTATGGGCTCGCTCTTGACTCCCTGCCTGGGACCACAGACCTCCCCCCACGGGGGGGATGGAAAGATCCTCAGAAGTCTTCTCGGCCACCGCTACACCCCCGGAATAGAAGAGAAGCAGGCCGGAGGGAGCAAGGACTTTCCCAAGGCCACGAAGCTCATTCCCAGCACCAGCTCCCGGCCCAGTGTGCAGTGGGGGGCATTTTGGAAGGCTCTGCAGAAGTATCCCAGGCCCCCCCTTTCCCCTCACCTCAAGGTCTGGCCCCAGTCCAACGTATTAAGGAATGTACGATACTTAGAATAAAGAGGTTTCTATTTAACACAAGGAAGGGCTGAGTCCCCAGTGTGTGGGGGAGGAAGGACCGGGGGCAGGGCCCAGGGCCAAGGGCTTCTCACACACCCGAGGCTGGGCTGGGGTCCAACTCCTGGGCAGGGCAGGGGAGGCTGAGAGAGGCCCCACAGGCCAGAAGCAGACAAGGTTGTCCCATTTACCCCGAGGCCCCAGGCTGCGGGACTCCGGGGCAGGCCCTCGGCCACTCTTGGCCAGGGTCCCTCGTTTCGTAAATCCCAAAGTGCCTCTCCTTCGTTTCTGGGCCTGGTAGTTCCACCTTGGCACACCCCACCCCCCTCCATCCATCCTTAGCCGGGAAGCTGTGTCAAGAGAGGAAGGAGGTTGGGGGCAGGGCTGGCGGCATCCAGGGCGCCCTCCTGGGTTGATGCAGGAAAATCTCAGGGTGGGAAAAATTCCAGCCTGATCCTGATCCCCATGGAGACCTTGAGGTCACCTCCCTGCTGACCCCTGCCTCTCCGGCCTTGTTGGACAGCCTATGATGGATGCTTCCTGGTGTGTGTGTGTGTGTGTGTGTGTGTATGTGTGTGTATGTGTGTGTGTGTGTTCTCCCTGAGAAGTGGGAAGGAGGAGGCAGCCAGGGGTCAGCTTTGGGGCTGGGGTTGGAACCTCACCCACATGTGAACTCAGGAAGGTGGGGACTCAGGACTCTTAGAGCCTCTGGGCTGTGTGACCTCGGGCAGGAAGCTGCCCCTCTCTGGGGAACCACTTAACCTCTCTTTCCCTGGGCCAAGGTGAGCCATCCAGAGGACGTACCCCCCTCACTTCCACTCCTAAGAGGACACTTTCAATGTCACTGATGTACAACAGAGGAGTTGAGGAATGAACGACGGGTTGCAATTTGTAGGCATTTCACGAAGGACCTGTGAACCTCAGTGTAGAAGTATTCTTTCCAGATTTGGGTCCCCCATTTAAAAACAGCTTTATGGAAATGGGATTTGCATGCCAGACAATTCATCCCTTTGAAGGTTCGATTCAGTCACCCTTGGTATATTCGCCGATTTGCACAACCATCACCACACTCAATGTTAGAACATTGTCATCATCCCCCAAAAGACACCCTGTACCCCTCAGCTGTCTATCCCCCTCAGGCCCTGGTGACCACTGGTCTACTTTTTGTCTTTATAGATTTGCCTATTTTGGACATTTCATATAAATGGGATCATAGAGTGTGTGTGTGTGTGTGTGTGTGTGTGTGTGTGTGTGTGCGTGCGCGTGTGTGTGTTAAGAACACTTAACATGAGAGGGTCGTCTGGATGGCACGGTCAGTTAAGCATCCAACTCTTGGTTTTGGCTCAGGCTGTGATCTCAGGGTCCTGGGATCAAGCCCTGCATCAGGCTCCATGCTCAGCGTGGAGTCTGCTTGAGATTCTCTCTCTCTTCCCCTCCCACTCGTGCTCTCTCTCTCAAATAAATAAATAAAATCTTAAAAAAATAAAGAACACTTAACATGAAATCTGCCCCCTTTTTTAAGATTTTATTTATTTATTTGACAGAGAGAGACACAGCAAGAGAGGGAACACAAGCAGGGGGAGTGGGAGAGGGAGAAGCAGGCTTCCCGCTGAGCAGGGAGCCCGATGCGGGGCTCGATCCCAGGACCCTAGGATCATGATCTGAGCTGAAGGCAGACGTTTAATTGGCTGAGCCACCCAGGTGCCCCGAAATCTGCCCTCTTAACACATTTTAAAAAAAGTTTTATTTATTTGAGTCATCTCAACACCCAATGTAGGGCTCAAACTCACGACCCTGAGATCAAGAGCCACACTCCTCCGACTGAGCCTGCCCCTTACATGTCTGAACACAGTATTGTTAACTACAGGCACAGGGTCATGCAGTGATCTCTGGAGCTCGCTCATCTTGTATAACTAACATCATCTCCACTAAACAACTCCCCATATAACCCGGCCCCCTCCCCTGGAGTCACCCTCCTCTCCTCTCCTTCAGTGGGTTGGAGGATTTGAGAGAGCTCATAGAAGTGGAACAATGCAGAATCTGTCCTTCTGGGACTGGTGGATTTCCCTAAGCAGAAAATCTTCCAACTCCATCCATATTGTCACAAAGGGTCAGGATTGCCTACTCTTCAGCCTGAATATTATTCTGTTGTATGGAGAGACCACATTTTCTTTATCCATTCGTCTGGTGATGGACATTTAGGGGCTCTTTCCATAGTTCGGCTCTTTGTGAATAAACCCATGGTCTTTTGCGTCTCCCTTCTTTCACTTAGCATGATGTTTTTGAGGTTCACTCATGTTGTAGCCTGCATCAGTATGTCCCTCCCTTTCACTGTCAATGATATTGCAGTGTATGTATGCACCACATTTTATTCATCCACATATCGGTGGATGGACATTTAGGTTGTTTCTTCTCTTTGGTTGTTATGAATATGGTGCCCCACTTTCTTCTAGATTGCACACATTTTCTTGGTTCCCTGAGCAGCTCTGACCTTACTCTGAGCCTCAGTTTCCACTTGGATAAAACAGGAGGAAAGGTCCTAACAGCTGCATTAATTCAGCTCCTACTGCATGCCAAGGACCATGCTCTTGAGGATTCCCTCAGTGCCCCTTCTCCACAAACATGCAGGTTTGGAAACAGAGGGAGAAGGAATGCAGTCAGAGTCACCACCCAACCAGTACCAGGGGCAGGACCCCACCTGTATACCCCAGGCTCGTACTAACAGCCACTCCTCTGAGCCAGCTGGCTGGGAGGGCACAGCGAGGTGCTCCTGGCTGAGGCATCCAGGCCAGGTCCTGACCCATGGGAAGTGCTAGGAAAACATTAGCTGTTTGGACTCAGATGGAGGTGTATTCAGTTCTGATTCCACATTTTTCTGGCTGTGGGACTGGGACAGCATTGTACCTCTTTATTGTAAGGTGTTCCTTGAGGGGCGCATGGGTGGCTCAGTTGGTTAAGTTCCTGACTCTTGATTTCAGCTCAGGTCATGATCTCAGGGTTGTGAGACTGAGCCGGGCATCGAATCCCACATTGGGTTCTGCACTGCGTGTGAAGCCTGCTTAAAATTCTCTCTCTCCCTCTCCTCTCTAGAAGAAGAAGAAGAAGAGAAGGAGGAGGAGGAGAAGGAAGAGGAGAGGGAGGAGGAAGAGGAGGAGGAGAAGGAGGAGGAGGAGGAAGAGGAGGAAGAGGAGGAAGAGGAGGAAGAGGAGGAAGAGGAGGAAGAGGAGGAAGAGGAGGAAGAGGAGGAAGAGGAGGAAGAGGAGGAAGAGGAAGAAGAGGAAGAAGAAGAAGAAGAAAAAGAATTAGAAGAAGAAAAGAGGAAGAAGAAGAAGAAAGAAGAAGAAGAAGAAGAAGAAGAAGAAGAAGAAGAAGAAGAAGAAGAAGAGAAGAAGAAGAGGAGGAAGAAGAAGGAGGAGGAGAAGGGGGGAGGAGGAGGAAGAGGAGGAGGAGCTCCTTGAGTGTGTCCCAGATGGATAACATCTCATGGCACTAACATGGAACCCATGTGCAGTGTGGTGGGAATTCAAAATGGTGCAGCCACTATGGAAACCAGTATGGGGGTTCCTTGTGAAGTTAAACATACAATTACCATAAGATCCAGCATTTCCACTTCTAGTTATATGCTCCCAAAGAATTAAGAGGCTCAAACTGAACTTGTACACCAATGTTCCTAGCAACACTATTCACAATGGACAAAAGGTGGAAGCAGTCCAGGTATCCATCGACAAATGAATGGATAAACAGAATGTGGTATGTCCATACAATGGTATATTATTCAGCCTTAAAAAAGAAGGAAAGGGTGATACCTGCCACAGCATGGATGAACTTTAAAAACGTCACGCTAAGTGAAATAAGCCAGACACAAAAGGGCAAATACTGTATGATTCCACCTAGATGTGGTATATAGAGCAGTCAAATTCATAGAGACAGAAAGTAGAATAGTGCTGTTCAGGGGCGGGGGGGCAGGAGGGAATAAAGAGTTGTTGTTTAATGGGTACAGAGTTTCCCATTTGGGATAACCAAAAAGTTCTTGGGGAGGATGGTGGTTAAGGTTGCATAACAAGATGAATATACTTAATGCCGCTGAAATATGCACTTAAAAATGGTTAGGATGGGGGCACCTGGGTGGCTCAGTCGGTTAAGCGTCTGCCTTCAGCTCAGGTCATGATCCCAGGGTCCTGGGACTGAGTCCCCCATCGGGCTCCCTGCTCCGTGTGGAGCCTGCTTCTCCCCCTCCCACTGCAGCTACCCCACTTATACTCTCTCTCTCTGTCAAATAAATAAGTAAAATCTTTAAAAAAATGGTTAGGATGGTCAATTTTATGTGCTGTATATTTGACCACGATTTTTAAAAATTTAAAAACTTTAAGAAACTGAAGGCCAAAAAGACTTTTCTTGACATTCCAAAGCTTAAAGAATTTATCATCAGCAGACCTGCAAAACAGGAAATGTTACAAAAAGCCCTTCAAGCAGAAGGAAAAAGATACCAGATGGAAATGTGTATCTACACGAAGGAATGACAAACACCAGAAATGGTGACTATTTAGTAACCACCAGAAATGGTGGGTAAGTACACAAGCTGGTTTTTTTTTTATTATTATTCACATCTCTTTAACAGACAATTGATTAAGCAAAATTAATTACGATGTTGTTGTGGAGTGTTTAACATATGTAACAGTAAAATGCATGACAACAGCACAAATGTAGGGAGGGGAGATGTGCAAAGGTCCTGTCGCAAGGTTCTTACACCATATGTGAGTTTTAGTAGGTCACTTGAACATAATCTGTGATAAGTTAATGTTATAACATAAACTCTAAGCAAACACTAAAAGAACAAAACAAAGAGCTATAGCTAATGAACATTAACTATAGTTAATATACCTAAAAGCATATAAAATGGCATCATAAAAAATACTCAATCCAAATAAAGGTGGAAAAAGGGAACAAGGACCCCATAAGACAGATTAAAAAAAGAACATCAAGATGACAGATTTACCCCCAACCATACCAATAATCACATTGAACCTAAATTATGGAAACACCCAATTATAAGACAGATATTGTCAAGCTGGACTATCTGTTATGAACTGTGTGCTGCCTACAAGAAGTATACTTTATTTTTTTAAACATTTTATTTATTTGAGAGAGAGAAAGAGGGAAAGAGTGTATGCACAAGCGGGGGCGGGGGGGGCAGAGGGAGAGGGAGAAGCAGAAGTTGGTTCTTTGAAAAAGTTAATAAAATTGACCGATTTCTCATTAGATTAAATCAAGAAAATAAATGATAAAATTTTCTAAATTCAGGAATGGAAGAAAGGACACCACTGCATTTTCCAAAGAAATTAAAAGTATAGAAAAAAGAATATTATGAACAATATTATGCCAATAATTTGACACATTTGTTGAAATGGACAGATTCCTTGAAAAATGCAAGTTATACCAAAATTCACACAGAAGAACTAGGATATCTCAATAGCATTGTAACTATTAAAGAAATCAATTAATAGTTCAAAACGTTTCCACAAAGGAAGTGTAAGAGACAGATGGCTTCACAGTTGAATCCTATTAAACATTTCCGTAAGACGTAATATCAATCTTACATAAACTCTTTCAGAACAGAGAGGAGGAAAGAGTGCTTACCAATTCATCTTATGGGACCAACATTACCTTGAAATCAAAATCAGACAAAAGCATTACAATAAAAGAAAAACAGAACAAATGTCCCCCATGAATATAGATATGAAAACCCTTAACAAAATATTAACAGATCTACTAAAGCAACATAGAAAAAGGAAAACACTTCATGACCACTGGGGTTTATTCCAGACTGCAAAGTGGATTTAACCATCACAAATCTATCAGTGAAATAGCCACATTAATAGAATTTTGGAGAGAAGCCACATCATCTCAATAAATGACAATTTTGTGACATAATTCAACATTCATGGTAAAAATTCCTAGCAAACTAGAAACAGTATGAAATTTCCTTAACTTAAAAAAAGGCATCTACAAGGAGCTACACTAACATTTTACTTTTACTGTGAGGGACTGAACACTCTCCCTCTAGGATCACCTGATAAAGATGTCTCCTGTACACTTTTATTAAATATTGTAGTAGAGATCCTGGCCAGGGCAATAAGGCAGGAAAAAGGAAATAAATGGCAACAGACTGGAAAAGAGGAAGTAAAATTCCACTTGTGATGACATGATTATGTAGATAGAAAATCCCAAGTATTCTAGCTAAAAAAAATAAATACTGAAACTAATAAGAGATTTTAACAAGGTTGCAAGATACAAGGTAAACATTAGAAATTAATTGCATTTTTATTTATTTTTTTGAAGATTTTATTTATTTATTTGACAGAGAGAGACACAGCGAGAGAGGGAACACAAGCAGGGGGAATGGGAGAGGGAGAAGCGGGCTTCCCGCGGAGCAGGGAGTCCAATGCGGGGCTTGATCCCAGGACCCTGAGATCACGACCTGAGCCGAAGGCAGATGCTTAACTGACTGAGCCACCCAGGCATTCCTGTATTTTTAGATACTACTAACAATTATAAAACAACATTTTAAAATACCATTTACAACAGTGCCACAAAACATAAAGTACTTACACTAAAGCTAACAAAATATGTGCAGCATGTGGAAACTAAAAACTATAAAACATGAATGAAAGAATTTAATGAAAACCTAAATAAATGGGGAGATAGACTATATTCATGAATTTCAAAGCTCATATTGTTAAGATGTCAATTCTCCTCATATTTACCCATAGATTCGATGCGATCCTAATAAAAATCCCAGCTACTTTTTTTGGTAGAAATTCTCAAATTCACACGGAAACACAAAGGACCAAGAATGAATGGCTAAGTCAACTTCGAAAAACAACAAAGGTGCAAAGCTAACACTATCTGATTTCAAGATTTTTTTTGCAACTAGAGTACTCAAACAGTGTGTTGTTGGCAAAAAGAAAAAATAGATCCATGATACAGAATAAAGGGTCTAGGAATTAACGCAATCAAAATCTCAGCATCTTCTTAGGGAAAATGACAAACTGATTATAAAGCTTATATAGAAATTCAAGGACTTAAAATATTAAAGATGGGACGCCTGGGTGGCTCAGTTGCTAGAGCATGTGACTCCTGATCTTACGGTTGTAGATTTGGGCCCCACACAGGTGTAGCGATTACTTACAAAAATAAATAAACAAATATTAAAAAAATCAGAGATGGAGAGCTTTTCTAGTTGATTTCAAGACTTTCTATAAAGCTACAGTATTCAAGACAGTGTATATAGATCATACAAACAGAAGAAAGAGCCCAAAATAGATCCAAAGTTGATTTTCTATAAATATGTCATTATAATTCATGGGAGGTAAAGATAGTCTTTTCAGTAAAACGTGCTGAAACAACTGGATATGTACATGAACAAAACTGACCCTGGCTCACACAGTAATTTTTTTTAAGGCCTTATTTATGTATCTGAGAGAGAGAGAGTGAGAGACAGAGCATGAGTGGAGGGGGAGCATCCGAGGGAGAGGGAGAAGCAGACTCCCCACTGAGCAGGGAGCATGACTCAGGGCTCAACCCCAGGACTCCGGGATCAGAACCTGAGCTAAAATCAAGAGTCGGACGCTCAACCCACCAAGCCACCCAGGTGCCCAGCACACAGTAATTAACTGAAATTAATCATAAACCTAAGTATAAAAGCTAAAACTATAAAACTTCTAGAAGAAAACACTGGAGAAAATCTTTGTGAACCTGGGGTAGGCAAAGATATTTTATTTATTTATTTACTCTTTAAGATTTTATTTTTAAAATAAACAGGCAAGGATATTATAGACAAGACACTAAAAGCACTAGCCACAAAAGAAAAAAAAACGGGGGGGGTGGGGACTGGCTGGCTCAGTTGGAACAGTAAGCAACTTGTGATCTTGAGGTCATGGGTTGGGGCGCCTGGGTGGCTCAGTCGGTTAAGCCACTGCCTTCAGCTCAGGTCATGATCCTGGAGTGCCAGGATCGAGTCCTGCATCGGACTCCCTGTTCGGCAGGGAGTCTGCTTCTCCCTCTGACCCTCCCCCCTCTCATGCTCTCTCTCTCTCTCTCTCAAATAAATAAATAAAATCTTTGAGGTCATGGGTTCAAGCCCCATGTTGGGTGGAGAGATTACGAAAAAAATAAACTTAAAAAAAAACAAAGATAAATGGGATTTCATCAAAATTAAAAACTTCTGTTCTTCAAAAGACATAATTAAGGAAATAATCATCTAAGCCAGAACCTGGTAGGAAATATTTGCAATATGTATTTCTGCCAGAGAAGCTGGATCCAGAATACATAAATGACCTGTACAACTCCATAATAAAAAGAGTTTTAAAAATTATTTCTTTAAGTAATCTCTACACCCAAAGTGGGGCTTGAACTCATGAACCCAAGATCAAGAGTTCCATGTTCCACCAACTAAGCTGGCCAGGTGCTCCAATAATAAAAAGATTTTAAAAATCCACCTTCCAAGTGAGCAAAACCCTTAACACTTTCAAAAAGAAAATATTCGAACAGCCAACAGACACACGAAGATATTCAACATCTACAATCACCAGAGAAATGAAAATTAATACCACAAACAGTTATCGCTACACGTCTTCCAGGAAAGCTAAAATTTTACAAGACTGACAACACCAGACATTGTTGTCAAGATGAACATAATTTTATCTGATGACTGAGAAATTCCTTTTGGGTATTTAACCAAGAGAAATGAAAGCATATGTCTACAAGAAGATTTACACAAATGTTCGTGGAAGATTTACTCATAATATCAAAAAAACTGGAAATAATCCAAATGTTTATTAATTATAGGTAATTAGGTAATTAGAAACAAATCACGGTATAGTCATACAATGTCACTTGTCTATAAAAAGGAATAGGCTACATCCAGGTAACAACACTGGTGAATCCAGAACCATCATGCTGAAAGAAAGAAGCCAGACGCAAAAGTGTACAGATAATACCATTTCATTTAAATGAAACTCTAGTCTATGCAAAGCTGATCAATCATAATATAAACCAGATCTGTGATCATTGGGAGGAGTTAAGGAAAATTGGCTGGAAAGAACAAAAGACCTCCTGGAATAATAAAAATGTTCTATACCTTGATTTGTATGGTGATCATACAAGTGTATATATTTTTCAGAACTCAATGAACCATATACATGTACTGTGAGCAATTTATTATATGTAAGTTATACTTCTATAATGTTGATTTTATTTATTTTAAAGATTTTTTATTTATTTATTTTAGAGAGAAAGAGACCACAAGCAGGAGGAGGGGCAGAGGGGGAGGTAGAGAGCAAGAGAGAACCCCAAGCAGATTCTGCACTGAGCACGGAGCCTGGGGCAGGGCTTGATCTCATGACCCTGAGATCATGACCTGAGCCAAAACCAAGAGTCAGACACTTAACTGACTGAACCACCCAGGTGCTCCTATAATGTTGATTTTAAAATAATTCATTCATTAGATTTAACAGGAGACTACTGATAACAGAAAGGAAGGACAGTGAACTTGAAGACAGGTCAAGAGGAATTATCCATAAGGAAGCTCTAAAACAAAAGAATGGGAGAGAAAAACATAAAACAGATGCCTGAGTGATGTGGACACCATTAAGTTATCTATCATGTGTATAATTGGAGTAGCTTCAGAAGAGAAAAGAGAGCATGGGTCCCAGAGCAATTTTTTAAAAAGCAATTTCTGAGAAATTGCCAAAATGAATGAAAAACATCAACTCATAGTTTAAAGAATCTCAGTGAACCCCAAACACTATAAAAACCAAGGGGGTGGCTCAGTCGGTTAAGCGGCTGCCTTCGGCTCAGGTCATGATCCCAGCGTCCTGGGTTGAGCCCCACATCGGGCTCCTTGCTCGGCGGAGAGCCTGCTTCTCCCTCTCTCTCTGCCTACCGCTCTGCCTACTTGTGCTCTCTCTCTCTCTCTCTGTGTGTGTGTGTGTCAAATGAATAAAGTCTTTAAAAAAATAAAAACCAAGGAGGGGGACACCTAAGCATTTTGATAGAAGTACTGAAACCAAAGAAAACAACAATAATAGAAAGCATCCAAAAAGACAAAGTCACATCACTTTCAAAGGGAAAACGAGAAGAGTGTCTAAATGTTCATTGGAAACAATGGAGCAGTATCAGTTCCCAGGGCTGCCGTAACAAAGTACCCCAAAGTAGGTAGTTTGAAATGAGAATTTATTGTCTCTGTTCTAAAGGCTACAAAGTATGAAATCAAGGTGTTAGCAAGGCCCTGCTCTCTCTGAAAGCAGAGAATCCTTTCTTGCCTCTTTCTAGCTTCTGACAGCTAGCACTCCTTGGCTTGCAGCTGTGTAATTCCAATCTCTTCCTTCATGTTCTCATGGCCTTCTTCCTTGGTCTCTGACTTCACGTGGCCATTTTCTTATAAGGACACCAGTCATATTGGATTAGAGGTGCACCTTATTCCAGTATGACCTCATCTTAACTAATTACATCTATAACACTATTTCCCAATAAGGTCACATTCTGAGGTCCTGGGGATTAGACTTCAACTTGTCTTTTTTTGCGGGGGGGGGGGGACACAATTTAATCCATAACAGATGCCAAAAGACAATGGAATAACATATTTAAAGAACCAAAAGGAAAAAGAAAGTGTTTTCCTAGAATTCTATACCAGTGGTAACAGCCTTAGAAATGAAAGTGAACAAAGGGAAAAATAGATAAGCTGGACTTCATTAAAATTAAAAAGGTTTGTGCTTCAAAGCATAGCATAAAGAAAGTGAAAAGAATACACAGAATGCAAGAAAATATTTGCAAACCATAGATCTGATGAGAGACTTGTATCTAAAATATATAAAGAGCTCTTACAATTCAATAATAAAAAGAGGACCCAATTTTAAAATGGGCAAAGGATCTGAATAGACATTTCTCAAAAAACATATGCAAGTGTCCAAAAAGCCCATGACAAGATGCTCAAAATCATTAGTCACTAGGAAAATGCAAGTAAAAAATCACAGTGAGATACCATTTCAAACCCCTAGATGGCTATAATTAAAAGGCAGATAGTAGCAAGTCTTGGCAAGAATGCAGAGAATTCTGAGTCATACAGATGAGCTACTCAGGAGTTCTTAATCCACAGAAACTGAGATAATAAATGATTACTCTTGATTTAAGCCTGTAAATTTGGGGGTGATTTGTCACACAGCAATAGACAACTAACACAGTAATCTCAAACACCATATCCCTAAATATATTAAATGTAAATGAAAATAAACACTCCAATTAAAGGAAAACATTGTCAAACTGGATTAAAAACAAGATCTTATTATATACTTTTTACTTTTTTTTAAAAAAATATTTTATTTATTTATTTGACAGAGACACAGCAAGAGAGGGAACACAAGCAGGGGGAGTGGGAGAGGGAGAAGCAGGCTTCCTGCTGAGCAGGGAGCCCGAAGTGGGGCTCCATCCCAGGACCCTGGGATCATGACCTGAGCCGAAGGCAGACGCTTAACGACTGAGGCATCCAGGTGCCCCTTAATGTTTTATTTTTAAGTAATCTCTACACCCAACATGAGGCTCAAATGCACAACCCTGAGATCAAGAGTCACAGGCTCTTCTGACTGAGCAAGCTGGGTGCCCTTATACTTTTTATATTAAAAAATTTTTTTTTTCTTTATTAAGTAGTCTCTATGCCCAACATGGGGCTCAAACTCACAACCCTGAGATCAAAAATTGCACACTCCACTGACTGAGCCAGCCAGGCGCCCCTATTCTTTTTACCTTAAATATAAAAATCACAGATGGAGTTAGAGTAAAAGAAAGGGAAAATTCATACAATGCAAATACTAAGTAAAAGAAAGAAAGCTGGTGTGGCCATATTAATATCAGACAAAATAGAGTTTAGAGAGAAGTATTACAAGAGTTAAGAGGAACATTCCATAATTTAAAGTGATGAGCAGCATATAATAATCTTAAACTTACATGCACCTAATAATGTATCTTAAAAGCATAAAGCAAAAGTCGACAGAACTAAAAGGAGGAGACAAATTCACAATCATAATTGGGTATTTTAACATGCTTTGTGCAGTAACTGATAGGACAAGCAAAAAAGGTAGGAAAAAATATAGGTTTGACTAATGCAATTAATCAACTTGAACTAATCGACACATATAGACCACTACATCCAACAACTGCAAAATACACATTTTTTTTTCAAGTGCCCTTTAAAGGTAGCTTCTGCTTTCCAGTTTCACAAGTGAGGAACTTGGAAGTCACCACTCCATCTTAACACCGAATAAAAAGCTGCACGGACTGAAAAGTCGACAACTCTACTGGGATCCTTAAGAGAGGTGAGGACACGGCCAACCCCTGCCCCCCACGATCGGAGAGACTGACCGGCGAATACAGAGAATAACTCACCGGGGCTGACTCATAGGCAGAAACCGTTGCGGGGACCGGTGCCGGGCCGGGAACAGCAGAATTCTCATTAATGAATTGCTGGAGGCCCGGTGTGGACAATTCTGAGAGTTAAAAAACCCCAGGGGGACCCAGTCCTCGGAGAACCCCACAATTTTACGAGATTTGCCTCCAGGAGCTCAAGCTGGTTCCCAGAGTAAATATTAGAGAAAAATCCACTTGTGCTTCTGGCAGCAAGAGGAGGTGAAATTCATCAGAGCACTCTGTTCTTAACGAGGCTCTCACCCTAAGGAGAAACTAGTTCGCGAGATCCTGGCGCACCTGCGGGGAGAGAACTCCCCGCCTCCAGCCCATCTCAGCTGTCCTCCCCAACTTAAGAAGGGGGGAAAAATTAAAAACACTTGTGAAGCTCATGGTCTAGTGATGCAGGTTCGCTAATCACAGGACTGGAACCCTTCCTCTCCCCCCAACACCTCAGACATTTCTTTTTGGACTTTTTTTCCTTAGGCTCTCCATCTCTCTGCTGACATTGCTCGTCTGTTCTTGCACCCTGTCTGCTTTATCCACTGCAGCCCTTAGCATATGAATCATATGTTGCTTTAAATCCCCAGTCTGATAACTCCAACATCCCTGCTATACCTGCTTCCAGTGCTCACTCTGTCTCTTCCAACTGTATTTTTTTTTTCCTTTTGGTAAATGCCTTGTAAGATTTTCTTGATAGCCAGACACGATGTGCTGGGTAAAAGGAACTAAATGGATCTTTAGTATTATGTGTGCTGCCAGTAGATCTACTTATATTCATCTCAGACAGAGCAGACTTCAAAGCAAGGAAAGTTATCAGGGATAAAGAAGGGCATTACATTTGGCCCATTTACCAAAGTACACCATATTCCCGGCCATAAATCAAACCTCTAATAATTTTAAGGGACGGGGGCACCCGTCTGGCTGGCCAGTCGGTAGAACATGAAACTCTTGATCTCGGAGTTGTGAGTTCAAGCTCCATGTTGGGTGTAGAGATTACTTAAAAATAATCTTTAAAATAATGTTTAAAAATAATCTTGGGGCGCCTGGGTGGCTCAGTCGTTAAGCGTCTGCCTTCGGCTCAGGTCATAATTCCAGGGTCCTGGGATCGAGCCCCGCATCGGGCTCCCTGCTCCGCAGGAAGCCTGCTTCTCCCTCTCCCACTCCCCCTGCTTGTGTTCCCTCTCTTGCTCTGTCTTTCTCTGTCAAATAAATAAATAAAATCTTTAAAAAAAATAAAAATAAAAATAATCTTTAAAAAATAAAATAGAGGGGTGCTTGGGTGGCTCAGTAGGTTAAGTGTCTGACTTCGGTTCAGGGGTCATGATCTCAGGGTCTTCGGATGGAACCCCGCTTTGGGCTCCGCGCTCAGTGGGGAGTCTGCTTGAGACTCTCTCTCCCTCTCCCTCGGCCCTTACCCCCCCTAAAATGAATAAATAAACCTTAAGAAAAATAAAATAAAAATTTCAAGGGATGACAATTTTATAGAATATATTCTCCAATCACTTTTTTTTAAAGATTTTTATTTATTTATCTGACAGAGAGAGAGAGAGAGAGGGAAAACGGGGGGGGGAGTGGGAGAGGGAGAAGCAGGCTTCCCGCGGAGCAGGGAGCCCGAAGCGGGGCTCGATCCCAGGACCCTGGGATCATGACCCAAGCTGAAGGCAGATGCTTAACGACTGAGCCACCCAGGCACCCCTCTCCAATCACTTTTTAAATTATTTTATTTTAATTCCAGTATAGTTAACATACAGTGTTATATTAGTTTCAGGTGTACGATATAATTGTTTCAACAATTCTGTACATCTCCCAGCGCTCATCATGATTAAGTGTACTCTTAATCCCCTTTGCTTAGTTCACCCCCCCCACCCAACCTTCAGTTTGTTCTCTATAGAGGAGTCTGTTTTTTGGTTTCTCTCCTTCCCCCCACCCTTTGTTCCTTTGTTTTGTTTCTTAAATTCCACACATGAATGAGATCATTGGTATTTGTCTTTCTCTGACCGGCTTAATGTTTTGGTTTTTGTTTTTTTAAAGATTTTTTTTATTTATTTGAGAGAGGGAGAGAATGAGACGGGGGATGGTCAGAGGGAGAAGCAGGCTTCCCGCCAAGCAGGGAGCCCCATGTGGGACTTGATCCTGGGACTCCAGGATCATGACCTGAGCCGAAGGCAGTCGTTTAACCAACTGAGCCACCCAGGCACCCCTGACTGGCTTGTTTTTTAAAAAATATTTTATTTATTTGTTAGAGAGAGAGCGAATGAGAGAGATCGCACAAGCAGAGAGAGAAGCAGGCTCCCTGCTGAGGAAGGAGCCTGATGCGGGCCTCGATCCCAAGGCCCTGGGATTATGACATGAGCTGAAGGTAGACGCTTAACAGACTGAACCACCCAGGCATCCCTCTAACTGGCTTATTTTGCTTAGTATAATACTCTCTAGATCTGTCCATGTTGTTGCAAATGGCAAGACCTCATTCTTTGTTAAGGCTGAAAAAAAATATATCACATCTTCTTTTTCCATTCATCTATCAATGGACACTGGCTGCTTCCATATCTTGGCTATTATAAATAATACTACAATAAACACAGGGGTGCATTTATCCCTTCGAGTTAGTGTTTTTATGTTCTTTGGTTAAACGCCCAGTAGTGCGATTACTGGGTCATGGAGTAGGTCTATTTTTAATTTTTTGAGGACCCTCCATACTGTCTTCCACAGTGGCTGAAGCAATATGCATTCCCACCCACAGTGCAGGAGGGTTCCTTTTTCTCCACATCCTTGCCAACACCTGTTCTCCAGTCACTTTTGAATTAAATCAGAGCACTGCAGGGGCGCCTAGGTGGCTCAGTCGGTTAGCGTCTGCAGATCATCATCCCAGGGTCCTGGGATCGAGCCCCGAGTCGGGCTCCCTGCTCAGCAGGGAGTCTGCTTCTCCCTCTCCCCTGCTCATGCTCTCTCTCTTTCTCCCTCGTACTCTCAAATAAATAAAATCTTAAAAAAAGATAAATCAGAGCACTGCAATACTTAGGTAACTAAAATATCTCCATGTTAGGATATTTTTTTAAAGATTTTTTATTTCTTTATTGAGAGAGAGAGAGAGAGAATGGTAGAGAGAGAACATGAGAGGGAAGAAGGTCAGAGGGAGAGGCAGACTCCCCACCAAGCAGGGAGCCCGATGCGGGACTCGATCCTGGGACTCCAGGATCATGACCTGAGCCGAAGGCAGTCGCTTAACCAACTGAGCCACCCAGGCACCCTCCATGTTTGGGTATTAAACAGCATACTTCTAAATGGCTCATGAGTCAAAGAAGAAATAAAATGGGAATAAGGAATCATTTTTAAATGAGTGCTAGTAAACACACAACACAGCAAAACTTGTAGGTGCTGTAAACATTATGTTTAGAGGGAAATTAGCTTTAATGTGTATATTAGAAAAGTAAAAATTAAAATCAAATATCTAAGAAGGTAGAAAAAGAACAACAAATTAAAAACAAAGTAGGATATAAAGTAATATAGGTAGTAGGAGCAGAACTCAGTGAAATAGAAAACATACAATGTAAAAACCAACAAGACAAAGTCATTTATTTAAAAGGTTAGGGGCACCTGGCTGATTCAGTCCGTGGAGTGCACAACTCTTGATCTCGGGGGTCAGGAGCTCAAGCCCTGTGCAGGGTGTAGAAATTACTTAAAAAAAAAAAATCAGGGCGCCTGGGTGCCTCAGATGGTTAAGCATCTGCCTTCAGCTCAGGTCATGATCCCTGTGTCCTGGGATCAGGTCCCGTATCAGGCTCCCTGCTCAGCGGGAAGCCTGCTTCTCCTTCTGCCTCCGCCTCTCTCTCTCTCATGAATAAATAAGTAAAATATTTTAAAAAATAAAAAATAAAAAAATAATCTTTAAAATAAATAAATAAAAGGTTAATATACTCAACAAATCCCTATTAAGGGCAATAAAGGGGGAAAAAAGAGAAAACAGATTACCAATATCAAGAATTAAAATGAGACATCACTAAAGATCCTACAAGCATGAAAAATGTAATAAGAGGATATTAGGAACCACTTCATGTCAATGCATTTGAAAATTCAGATGAAGTGGATAAATTCTTTGAAAAATAAAACTTAACCACAACTGACCCAAGGAAAAATAGGGAATCTGAATAGTCTGTATCTACCAAAGAAATTTAACACCAAATTAACTTTCCTGCAAAATTCGAGGCTCGGATGGTCTCACTGGTGAAATCTTCCAGACACTTAACTGATAACCAATATCACAGAAGCTCTTCTAGGGACTCGAAGAAACAGAGCACGTTCTCTGGTGATTTTGTACTGGGTCAACTGGGCTGAGCTGTGCCTACGTTCCTCAGAACCCCTTTCCCTTCATGGTTCAAGGTTAGAGCAGGCCACAGAGAAAACCATACAAAAACTCAATGGAAGAAGTGAAGCGTGGTCATTGCTTCTGACTGGCGGTTCTATTCAGACGTGGCAAGAGACAAATATGGATGTGCCAGTGGGTTCCAGTTCACTCTTGCTCTCTGCTGTTGTGAGACAGACAGACAAACAAAAGCACAGGACCTTGTGACCTGTTTCCCTCACACTCTGTTCATCTCAACTTTCTGCCCTGCTGACCAGCGGTGACCCCCCAGGCCCACCACCAGAAGCAGAGGCAACAGCCTTCTGGAGACTGGATATGCCAGGTTCCCAGATATTTTCCTGGAAGCTCTGACTTGTGCACCTGCGCCAGCTCTTCAGGAGGGCTGGTTGGTGATTTTCCACTTCTCCCCCTGACTCCTCTCTCTGGACCTTCTTTCCCCACCATCATCTGCAATTGTCTAAGATCTTATTCCAATAATAAAGCCCTGGTTCCACAAAATTCACAGTGTTTTTCAACTTCAAAACAGTTCTGCTTCAAAGATGTTCATGTCACGGAGCACAAAGACATGGTGAGAAGTGCCGCAGATTAAAGGAGGCTAAAGAAACAGGACAACTCAATGCAATGTGTGATCCTGGTTTGGAAAAAACAGGGCTAAAAAAGACATTTTTGTGACACTCGGACATTTTTGAATATAGACTGTGTATTAAAAATAGTACATGTCTCGGAGCCTGGTTGGTTCAGTTGGTAGAGTCTGTGACTCTCGATCTCAGGATTGTAGGTTCAAGCCCTACATTGGGCGTAGAGATTACTTAAAAATAAAATCTTAAAAAAAAAGTACATGTCCATGATAAATTTCCTAAATTCCATCACCGTTGTCTTTAGGATAATGTCTTTGTTCTTAGGAATTACTCGCTAAAGTATTTCAAGGTAAAGGATCATGACGTCTCAACTTACTTTCAAATGGGCCATTCATCATCATCACATATGCATGGAGAGAGATAAAAGCAAGTTAAGCCAATATTAATGAGCAGTGAATCTAGATGAATAGTATATGGATACTAGTCTTCAAAATAGAAAGTTAAAAATAGCCCCACCTCTTTCAGAGATGCTGGGCCTCCTTTCTGTTCTTTGAAGGTATTTGGCTCGATTCCACTCTCACACCCTATCGCTTGATAGGCGCAGGTGGGTCTTCATGGTATCTTCCTGGAAAGAGCATTGCGAAGTGGGAGAGTAAATGCATGTTGTTTTGTTAGTTAGCTATTGTCAAATTTCTCCCTGTGAAAGTTATCATTTGGCATGCCCCACCAGCGATGCATGAGAGTGTGCTTTCCAGTTTATGAGTTTTTGCCAATTTTATAGGGGAGAAAGCTACTTCAGAGAAGTTTCCATTGGCATTGTTCTTATTATGGGCGAAGTTGAGCATGTTTCCATATAGTTAAGGACCATTCATATCTGTTTCTCTGTGAACTGTTTGTTCATTCTTTTGTACATTTTAAAACATTGGGCTATTGGTTTTTTCTTATATATTAAGGAGATAAACATCGTGTGTGTGATGTGAGTTGTAAATATTTTCTCTGAGATTGTCACATTTTTACTTTGTTTATGGGATCATATTTTCTTAACCAGTTTCTAAATCTGCTTAAGGAGTTTTGTTTATAAGTTTGATTTTATTGCCCCTGAATTTCCCCCAGCATTTTATTATGAAGATTTTCAAACACACAGGAAAGTTAAAAGAAGTGTACAGCGAACACCCACGTGTCTGCCACTTAGATTCTATTACTAACACTTTACCATTTTTGTCTTCTCATATTTCTGTCCACTCTATGCATCCTTCTACCCATCCGATAATTCACCTAACTTTTCAAAGCATTTCAAAATAAGTTGCAGCCATCAATACACTTGGTGGGGGGAGAACTCTATTGGAAAAATTATTTTTATCGTAATATGATTCACCTACCATAAGATTCACACTTTAAGTGAGTACAATTCACTGCTTTTCAAAATATCCACAAAGTTTTGCAACCACCACCACTACAATTTTAGATCTATATATAACTTTGTTTTTCTCCAAATTCCTATCTGGTTGTCTGAACACCATATGTTAAAAGCTCTATCTTTCTGCCAGAGGCTGAGATGTCCCAGTTGTCACTGAGTGCCCAGGTGTTCGGGGTCTAGTTCTGTTCCATCGGCCTGCTTGTCCCTCTATTCCCACGTGTGGGACTTCTTTGCTAACAACAGCCCTGGCCCTGGATGGGGGAGGGGGGACACGTGGCCACACTTCTTCAAGGGCTTTTATCAAAGAACTTTGCGTGATATGAGCTCCTCCACCGACCTGTAAACTTTACTCCCAGCGACCACCGAGAGAAACCAACTGGGCAGGAGGAGGGGCGGCAGGAAATCCTGGGAAAGAGAGGTACCAGGGCTCAGGAACACCCCACTCCTGGGTCCCTCTGTCTCCTCCTCTCCTCTCTCTCCAGCCCAAGGTGGGGGCCCTCCCCTCCTCTGGACACCTCCCCTGCTTCTGAGGACTACCGGAGCTGGGCCAGGGAATGTCCAGCTCTCTGCCCGTGGCTGCCCACGAAGGCACCCTGCACAGTGCGGCTGAGGCACCCAGAGGTTTGGGAGGTAAGGCCAAGTTTGTCGAACATCTGCCAAGCAGTCTTCGGAATATGACCAGACGCTAGCAGCCCATACTGCACGTGTCTGGTCATATTTGTGTCGGCCATAAAGGGGCTCACTGTCTGCAGGAAGGGGGTAAAGAGAAGAACTCCGGTCCCCGCCCGCCCAAGCTCCCAGACCCTCTCAGAATCCCAAAGTCCCACCCACCCGCGGCTCTGCCCCTGGGTCTCCGAGCTCCCCCCGAGACCACGCCCCCAGGCGGCCACACCCGAGGGGCGCGTCCCGCAGAGGCCACGCCCCCTCGACCACGCCCCCGCGAGGACCCACCGCTGCTGAGCGCCGCTCCTCGAAGCCCTCCTGAGTCACCGCCTTCTCTGAGACATCCCCCGCCCCAGCCCCTGCGCTCCACTGTCCCTAAGCTCCTGCCCCTGCCAGAGCCCCTCCCCTTCTGAGCTGCCCACTCCGGCTAGGCACCTGCAGGGTGACCCCCGAGAGGAGCACTCTGTGCCCACTGCCACGGAGAAGCTTCACGTGAAGGCCTGCGGAGGAAGGAGACGGCGGGTCCCAGGACCAGAGCGTTCCCTGCGCGGGCTCCGCCAGCCCGCTCCTGCCCAGCGCCGTCCTTGATCCTGGAACACTGCGTGGCTCCAGAAAGCCTCCAGACTCAGGGCCCAAGTCCTCCCCTTAACACCTGAATATTTGCGTGTTCTAAGCCCTACCCTTGTTCCCATGCACCCACCCAGCATTCTAGTTGGGCCAGTCTCACATCTTGACCCCTAGCCTCCTGTTTCTCTATAAGCAAATAAACAAACCAAGCAACCCTGCCCTATTCACTGGACTGTGCCCCAGATGTCTGTCTGACCTATTAGGAGCCCCAGACGCAGGTGGCACTTTAAACACACACACACACACACACACACACAGACTTTGCCCCGTAACTTTCAATGCCAGAACAAAGGCTATAAGCGGGAGATTGCAGCAAAGCAGGCAGGACAGCCCTGGGCCGGGTCTGTGGGGTCCGAGTACATTGCTAACAATAGAATAGGGGTTCTTGTCAATCACTGCAGACATGTTGGTGATGATGTCTTTGCCCCTGGAGGAGGAAGCCTTCGTTGGAAGGTGGTCACCACCAAGGGGGACAAGAGGATCCAGCTGATTCCCACACCCCCACTGGCCCTTAGCGCCGCCCTACTGTTGAGTCAGAGGGACAGGGCCGAGCTGGAAACGTGGATGGGACAGCTGGGAATAGAAAAAGCCTAGAGGTTGGGTCGGGGACGATCCAGCCTGGAAGAGAAAGAGACTGCGTCTTACCTGATGACCACTTGGGGCAGGACAGTTCTAGTCATGAGAAGAGAAGAGCAGGGAGCACCGCATCTTTCTCTCTCCAATCCCTTCACCTGCCCCTCTTCCTCAAGTTCACTCCCATCTCTTTACTCTCCCGGGGATTCTCCTCCACATCAGGCTGAGGCTGGCGGATGCTGGCTGGGTCCCCTGCAGAGTGTCCAGAGCTTTGCCGTCCTTAAACACCGTCCCTCCCAGCCCGGTTTCACCTGGACCACCCACATCATGTTGCAGTTTACAATATCCAAGAGTGTATGGGGAAGAAGATAGAACCAACCAGTTCTCCCCTTCACTAACCCTGTCCCACTCCCATTTTCTTATTTCCTAGCTTACTTGTCTTTGAGCATGGAACACATTTTCTAAAAGGTAGCAGCAGCTAGAATTTAAAAGGCACACACCCTTTGACCCATCAAAAACTCCACTTCTGGAAATTTATTGCTTTCCAAGGTCCATGTGCAGGAAATGAATATGTCCAAAGATGTTGGTTGCAACACTATTTGTAGTCACACATAAGAGGAAACATCCTGAATGTTCATCAATGAGGAATGACTAAAAAGGTACAGTGTAGCCAGTGGATGGATCACTGGGCAGCCTATACGAAGGGTGGCTCTGCTGTTCATTCGGCTTAGAACCATCCCCAAGATATATGCATCCTGGTAAAAGGCGTGGGCAGAACAGCAAGCTGCCTGCCCTCCAGATTTTATATATATACACATATATTGTGTATATTACACATATATAATGTATACATGTTATGTGCATATATGTTACTTACACATATATGTGTATATAATATATGATGTATATTTTAAATGATTTTATACATAAATTTTATACATATATGCATATACATATTGTGCATATTATACATATTATGCATATGTCATTTATACATATGTACATATATTTATACATATGTATAAATAACATATGACATGTCATACATATATAACGTGTAACGTGTAATATATACTATTAATAGAGAAAAAATCTACCACATTTTTAATTGGGGGTCACTTTTGGGGAATGAGATAGAGAACAAAGGGAGATTTTCACCTTCGTTTCATAAAATTGTCTTTCTGGGGCGCCTGGGTGGCTCAGTCGTTGAGCGTCTGCCTTTGGCTCAGGTTATGATCCCCGGGTCCTGGGATCGAGCCCCGCGTCGGGCTCCCTGCTCCGCGGGAAGCCTGCTTCTCCCTCTCCCACTCCTCCTGCTTGTATTTCCCTCTCTTGCTGTGTCTCTCTGTCAAATAAATAAATAAAATCTTAAAAAAAAAAGCCAGGTGCATTTAATTAGGATTCATTGTAAAAAAAATTCTCTTTCTGGATTTTTGGTGTATAAACTTTTTATAAAGGCATACCATACACACACCAAAGTACACAGATCTTTAACATAAAAAGTGAGCACAAATCCCTAATTTCCAACCGTACGAAGAAATAGGGTAGTGACAGCTGCCCAGAGTCTTCTCTTGCAGTCACCCCCCATGCTTCCTCTCTCGTTCACCACTGTCCTGACCTCTAATGCGCTCTGGAATAGTTTTGTCCAGTTCTGAACTTCATGTAAGTGGGCTCACGCAGTATGTACACTTTCATCTCTAGCCTCCTCGGCTAGACGTGATGTTTCGAAGATCCATCCACGCTGGGTGTAGCAGAAGGTCATCCCTGTTCATCGCTGTAATTTTCCATTGTGTGAATACAGCATGTTGTATTCAACTATCCCCCTATCGACTGACATTTAAGTTGTGTCTGGTTTGGGGCTGTCACAAATAATTCATCTAGGAGCACTCTCGGATGTGTCTTTTGGAGCCCATGTGCACTCAGAGACAACGAGGAGGGCAATGGAGAGATCACAGAGTATGCATATCTCCAATCTTAGGAGGACTTGCCAGTTTTCCTGATCCTGCACAGTTACATGCCCACTAGCAAAGCTTAAGAATTCCGGTTATTCCATATCCCCGACTGCACTTGGTACTGTCAATAATTTTAGGGTGAACCATTTTAGTGGCTGTGTAGTTGCGTCTTACTGCGGTTAAAATCTGTAGTTCCTCAGTAAGAATAAGGTTGAGAGGCACCTGGGTGGCTCCGTCTGTTAGGTGTCTGACTCTTGATTTCTGCTCAAGGCATGGTCTGGGGTGGTGAGATTGAGCCCTGCATGGGGCTCCACGCTGGGCCTGGAGTGCTTAGCATTCTCTCTCCCTCTCCCACAGCCTACCCCCACCCTGCTCTCGCACACACGTGCTCTCTCTCCAAAGGAAAAAAAAAAATAAGATTGAAAACATTTTCATGTGTTTACTGGTCACTTGGATTTCCTCTTTTGTAGAGTGCCTATTCATTTTTTAACTGGGTTGTTTGCATTTTCAAAAGATCTATCTAGGGACGCCTGGGTGGCTCAGTCGGTTAAGTGTCTGCCTTTATGAGTCCTGCATTGGGCTCCTTGCTCAGTGGGGACCCTGCTTCTCTCTCTACCTGCCACTCCCCCTGCTTGTGTGCTCTCTTGCTGACAAATAAATAAATAAAAATCTTTAAAAAAATGGATCTCAAAATAACAACTATAACTTAAGGAGCTAGACAAAGAAGAACCAACTAAATTCAAAGCTAAGAGAAGAAAATGAAAAATAAAGATTAGAGCAGAGAAAATAAAGGATAGAAAAATAATAAAGCAAATCAATGAAAGCAAAAATTGGTTCTTTGAAAAGATTAACAAAATTGACACTTACCTTTATTGACTAAGAAAAAAAGAGAAAACACTGAAATCCCTAAACTCAGAAAAGACGACGGGATATTACTACTGATTCTGCAGAAATAAAAAGATGATAAGAGAGCACTATGAACAGGTGTACACCAACAAACTGGATAATCTAGAAGAAGCGGACAAATTCCTAGGAACACAAAACCTACCATGACTGTATCCGGAAGAAATAGAAAACTCTAATAGACTTGTAACTAGTAAGGAGATTGAATCAGTAGTAAAAAACTTCCCAAGAAAGGCAACCCCCGGACAGATGGCTTAACTGATAAATTCTACCAAACATTAAAAGAAGAAATAATACCAATCCTTCTTCAACTCTTCCCAAAAACTGAAGAGGAGGGAAAATCTTCCTAACTTATTCTATGAGGCCAGCATTGCCCAGACACTAAAGCCAGAGAAAGAACTCTACAAGAAAAGAGATCCACAGACCAATATCCCTCGTGAACATTGATGCGTACATACAATGGAATATTCTTCAGCCTTAAAAAGGAAGGAAACTGTGGCACATGCTACAAACACGGATGGATTTTGAAAATATGCTAAATGAAATAAGCGAGGCACAAATAAGGGCAGTTGCTGTATGATCCTACTTATATGAGGTACTGAGAGCAGTCAAATGCATAGAGACAGAAAGTCTCTATGAGAAAGTCTCATGAGAAAGTTCTGGGTAGGGATGGTGGTGATGGTTTCACAATTGAACTGAAATACAGTTCAAGCGGCAAATTTTATGTTACATATATTCTAGCGTGGAGCCCGTCATGGGGCTTGATCTCAGGACCCTGAGATCATGACCTGAGCCGAAATCAAGAGTCAGATGCTTAACCAACTGGGCCACCCAGGTGCCCCAGCATGTGACTCTTGATCTCAGGGTGGTGAGTTCAAGCCCCACATGGGCATTGAGCCTCCTTGAAAATAAAAAAATACAACAAAACATAAAGAAAATAAAAGGAGAAAAGTTCCCAGAATCGCTACAATATGGATGAAATTGAAAACATTATACTATGTGAAATGAGACAGACATAAAAGGAAAAATAGTCTATGATTCCACCTGTATGAGGTATTTAGAATCAGCAAGTTCATAGACATAGAAGGTAGAATACAGGCTACCAGGGATTGGGAGTAGGGAAAAATGGGGGCTACTGCTTAATAGGTCCAGAGTTTCTGTTGGGGATGAGAAAGCTCTGGAAATAGAGAGTGGTGATGTCTGGGCAACACTGTGAATGTACTTAATGCCGCTGGGATGTACACTTTAAAATTATTAAAATGGTAATTTTTTATGTTATACATATCACAATTAAAAAAAATCTACGCTAATATTTCCATGATCTTGGTCACATGGGGACCTGTTTACCTTAACCTATTATTTCTTTTGTTTTCAGTCATGATTTTTTGTCTAATATTCCTGATATTGCTGAGATTTTAGTACTACCCAAAGCTTGGATGTTTAGTATAAAGAAAGGTATTGCGAATTTGAGGCTCTGGGCTGTATGGGAAGATGACAGGGGGGTTTTGTGGGGTTTTGGTGTGCGCCTGTGTGTTTGGTTCCTTCCAGGCCGCTAAACTAGGGGGCGCTAAAATATCGTATCACCTTAATCCTCGCAGGGATGGAGATCGTTTAAAACCCGGCTTCAGTTCCTGTGAAACCTAGTGTATTTCCGCTTTGCCCTAACTCCGGGATTAGAGTTCTTCAGGGTCCCAACCAAAGCCTTGGGTATTTTCCAAAGCTTTGAACTACATTCTTTGTTGCAGCACCAACAGTATGTTGAAAGCCCTGGTTAGCTTCTTAAACTCTCAGCCACCTTGAAGGGAAATGTTGCTCCAAATGTCAAATTTGCCTTTCTTGGATTCTTCCCTCCCTCAAATCTTGGTGCTGCGATTCCTCATTGCCTTTGTAGTTCTATGATGTCTTCAGTGTTGTTTTCTTTTTTCAATACCTCTTTAAAGATCATTATTTTGTAGTTTATTTATTTTAAGTAATCTCTACACCCAATTGTGGGGCTTGAACTCTTGATACCGACATCAAAAGTCACATGATCTACCAGGTGTGTGAGGTAGCCAGGTGCCCTCAGTTATTTTTTTTTAAGATTTTATTTATTTATTTGACAGAGAGAGACACAGCGAGAGAGGGAACACAGGCAGGGGGAGTGGGAGAGGGAGAAGCAAGCTTC
Organism: Eumetopias jubatus; assembly: GCF_037043125.1. Classification (NCBI taxonomy): domain Eukaryota; kingdom Metazoa; phylum Chordata; class Mammalia; order Carnivora; family Otariidae; genus Eumetopias; species Eumetopias jubatus. The sequence continues at coordinate 54,863,804 of NW_028274816.1, read as the reverse complement.
CCGCAGAGCAGGGAGCCCGATGCTGGGATCGATCCCAGGACCCTGGGATCATAACCCGAGCTGAAGGCAGACGCCCAACGACTGAGCCACCCAGGCGTCCCTCAGACAGTTATTTTTTAAATATTTTATCCAGGGGCACCTGGGCGGCACAGTTGGTTGAGTGGCCAACTCTCAGTTTTGGCTCAGGTCGTGATCTCAGGGTCATGGGATCGAGTCATGCTATGGGCTCTGTGCTCAGTGCAGAGTCCTCTTGAGATTCTCTCTCCCTCTCTCTGCCCCTCCCATTTGTGCCCTTTCACTCTCTAAAATAAATAAATAAATCTTTTTAAAAAATAAAATATTTTATCCAGCTTTCCTAATTGTTCTCATTTGCATGGTTCGTCTCAAACAACTTCCTCTAATTCCAGAAGGAGAATACACAGCTAGCCTCTTTCCAAATTTTATAAAATGAGGGTATGCATTACATTTGAAATAATATTTAAAATTAAAAATTTTAAAACCATGTTGATCTTCTGTTTGGTCTATGTCTGATAATAAGAGTCAATACTTACAGAGCATACAACTTAGGTTTGTTTTTTTTTTAAGATTTTATTTATTTATTTGAAAGAGAGAGAGAGACAGTGAGAGAGGGAACACAAGCAGGGGGAGTGGGAGAGGGAGAAGCAGGCTTCCCGCCGAGCAGGGAGCCCGATGTGGGGCTTGATCCCACGACCCTGGGATCATGACCTGAGCCGAAGGCAGATGCTTAACAACTGAGCCACCCAGGCGCCCCAAGCATACAACTTAGGTTTATGTGCATTATTTCATTCCATTGTCAAAACAGCAAAAAGATTTATTCCCATTGTATAGCTATGAAATTGAGGCTAAGAGAAATGAAGTCATTTACTGAAGTCACATAACTGATAGAAAAAAAGGCTGAAGTTATCTCCACCCATACATCCTTTATCAGGAGGCTACTAGAGGATATGCTCCAACAAAATGAGGGCATAAACCAAAAAATGCTGTGATGTTTCATATGACACATGAAAACAGGGGCTTCCTAGGAAAAAGAGAAAGGGAGGTACCAGGATTTGTAGCACAGAGGGTAACCAGTCCAGACAGAAGCAGGACAGAAAGCACCTGGCTGGCTCAGTCAGAAGAAGATGGGACTCTTGATCTCAGGGTTGTGAGTTCAAGCCCCATGTTGGGCGTAGAGATTGCTTAAAAATAAATAAACTTTTGGAGTGCCTGAGTGGCTCGGTTGGTTAAGCATCTGACTCTTGATTTCAGCTCAGGTCATGATCTCAGGGTCGTGGGGTTGAGCCCCACGACGAGCTCCCAACTCAGCGTGGAGTCTGCTTGGGATTCACTCACTCCCTCTCCCTCTGCCCTTCCCCTTGCTCCCCCCCCCCAAAGAAACAAATAAAACCTTTAGAAATAAACTTTAAAACTAAACAAATAAAAACAAATTTCTCTAGTGCAACTGTATGATTCAATTTACAACAATAATTTGTTTAAAAGAAAAAGATGAAATTCCTTGAACTTTTTTTATATATCTGGATTATAGTTTGGAGTTGAAGTAGCAGTAAGTAGCTAGCGACCCAAGCAGATGAAAAATCAAGGCAATGACTAACTCCAGGGAGAATAACAGTTGTTAAAGAAAGGAAAAGATCATCATAGTCCACGACATGACTTGGCCGTGGACAGTGTTTTCCTATGCACAGTGATGTGATGTAGCCACATCCATGAAATACACTGGGGGATGGGAAGCCGGGGAGGGTGTGTGTTTTCGCTGTGGGCACAGGTGTCTGTGAACAGGAAATAATCCTTATCTTTCACTGTGGGTAGTCACTAATGCGGTTAAAACTGACAAATCAAGATGTATACCATGAACATATTAGTTAAAAGTATGAGTTATATTTTTTTATAAGTTGAAAGTAGTAGCTTCTAGGGCAGTGGTTCTCGACCAGGTGTGATTTTGCTCCCCAGGGGATATTTGGAAACATGTGAAGACATTTTTGGTTATCACAGCCGGAAGGTGGGTGCTACAGGCATCTAGTGGGTTGAGGCCAGGGATCCTGCAATGCACAGACAGCCCCCAGAACGGAATTATTGGCCCCAAATGTCAGTGGGGCAGATGTTGAGAAACTCTGCTCTCCAGGACAGGAAATGAGAAAGGGGAATGCTGTGTTCATTAACAACCCTTGGAACTCTTTGACTCTTTATAATTTTGATTTAATAAAACAAGAAGGGGCGCCTGAGCGGCTCAGTCGTTAAGTGTCTGCCTTCAGCTCAGGTCATGATCTCAGGGTCCTGGGATCGAGCCCTGCATCGGCCTCCCTGCTCAGCAGGAAGCCTGCTTCTCCCTCTCCCACTCCCCCTGCTTGTGCTCCCTCTCTCGCTATGTGTCTCTCTCTGTCAAATAAATAAATAAAATCTTTAAAAAAATAATAAAACAACAAAACTCGTGGTTCCTGGCTGGCTCAGTCAGTATGGGGGATATGTGTATAGGTGGTTAGGAGAAAAGAAGCCAATCAAGAATGATCCCAAATAAAAATCTAGAAAATCACACACTCCAAAGGTCAGGTACTGGTTTTCCCATGTGGGTTATCCCCTTTAAAGTTAGCACCAAGGAATATAAAAGGGCGGAGTCAGACTCAGCTTGAACAGTTGTACCGGTTGGGCACTGCACAAGGGTGCCCCATGGAAAGGGACTTCCTCTGCGTCCTGGACATCACACATTTGTAGCTCTTTAAAACAATTTTCCAAAAAGGAAAAAAAAAATTTCCAGCGGAAGGCAATAGAGTACCTGGTTCTAACAAAGCTAGCGGACTGCATGGGTTTTCCAATAGAGGGCAGCAGTGCGAGCAAGAGGAGCTGGGCACTGGCTTTGGCGACCTCACACTGGAGCAGTTTTTCAAGCCGGGTGCACACTGCATTGTTCAGTGAGCGAAAGGGGACAAATAGTTTGCGTCACTCCAACAGTCTCAGGGAGGCCAGGTGGGGGCAGAGGGAAGGCGACCACCAGAGGGCTCTGGGTCAGGGTGACAAAGAGGCAGTTTAGGGCAGGGGCCCTTGGATCGGGCATGGAGACATACCCAGTTCTCAAATCTCCAGGTCCTTCAGTCCTGCCTCAGTGGCTCCATAGATCTCCAAGCCCCGGATGAAGTCGGCCTGGAGGATGGATCCTGCCATGAAGCCCCTCTGGGAAGGGGGCAGTGGGAGCCAGGCCCTTCACTGGAATCCAGTACCACCCCGGTGTCCTTCCCACCCTATTCCCGGTTCAATCCCGCCCCCCCCACCTTCCCCCCTCCTTCCCTGGCCCAGACGCAGCAGGAACCTCCTCTCCACGCTTCTGCCATAGCCACGCCCCTACATAGCCCCACCCCGTCCCCCAAACTTGCCCAGCCTCTGGCTCTCGCACCTTTCTCTTCTGCCCCGTGCTCCACAACTCACTCAGGTTTCTACTGCTGAGGCCGATGTGCAGCTCTCATTCATTCATTTATTCACTAATTCCACAAATTCACTCTGCTGAGTATTGCAGTGTCCTAGGTGCTGTGGATGCATAGGTGAACAAAACAGAAAAGCGAACACCTGCCCGCAGGGAGCGTTCTGGGGAAGAGTATTCCAGGAAGACGGAACAGCAAGTGCAAAGGCCCTGGTACAAAGGCTGGCGGTTTACAGAACAGCATGGAGCCCAGCGTGCACGGCGCAATGCTCCTGGTTGTATAGCAGCTCAGCCAGGTGGGCAAGGGACCAGATCGTGGGGCCTCGAATGCCCCAGGAAAGGCTTTGGCTTTCATTCTGTCATATAAGAATCCAATAATTTGTGTTCCTTCCTTCGTACATTTATTCCAAATGCACCTGCTCTTTGCTGGGTAGTGCTGGGGACACAAGGTGCCCACAACAGACCCAGTCTCTTCTCCTCCCCTTCACCCTCCACTCAGTAGCCAGAGGGCTCTTTCCAAAGCACAAATATGCCTCCGCCTCTCCTCTCCCGCTCAGAACCTGCCTTGACTCCCCAGGACCCTTGGGACAAAACCAAGCTCCTTACCCCGGCCCTGAGTGGCCTGGCTCCTGCCCGAGTCTTCAGCTGTACCTTCTGGCCTCTCCTAGAGCAGACAGCTCATCTAGCCCCAAAAGCAACCCCTGAATTTTCCTGCCTCTGGGCCTTTGCTTGTATTGCCCCTTCTGCCCTGAACATCCTTCCCCTCGAAACAGATTCTGACCCTCTTGACTGACATGTCTGAGGGTGACAGATTATGTGGGACTGAGTGTCCATCAGCTTTGGAGGGAGGCTGGACACAAACATCTCAACAGCTTCGTGCACTTGAGGGGTCGATGCTGTGTGATGGTGTGAAGGGCATTCATTCATTCAACAAACACTTGCACAGCATCTTTGTGCCTGGCCCTGGGCTGGGGGCAGTGGTAGGACAGACATCTTCTGCACTCACCTTGGCTGCTGGTGGGGGCCTGCTCCGACAGCACCAATTACCAGAGTTTGGCCAACACACAGTTTGTCAGAAAAACGTGACCTACATATTTTCTGCTCAGGCCGAGTAAAAGCCACAGCACTTACGATGGCCTCCCACGTGACCTGGTTCCTCGTTTCCTGTTTACAAATGCTATTTTTCCCCCACTGTTCTCAGTGTTTATTGTTTTTAGTGTAAATATACACAACATAAAATTTGTCATTTTAACTCTATTTAGGGGTATGATTCAGTGCCACTAATATATTCAGTGTTGTGTAACCACCACTATTCAGTTCCAGAAATATTCCATCGTCCCAAACCGAAACTCTGGGCCCATTAAACAATAATTCCCCATTCTTCCTTCCCCCAGCCCTTGATAACCCCTATTCTACCTTCTGTCTCAATGAATTCGAGGATTCTAGATGCCTCACGTAAGAGAAGTCATACATATCTGTCCTTTTTTTTATTTTAAGATTTTATTTATTAGACAGAGACACAGTGAGAGAGGGAACACAAGCAGGGGAATGGGAGAGGGAGAAGCAAGCTTCCCTGTGGAGCAGGGAGCCCGAAGCGGGGCTCGATCCCAGGACCCTGGGATCATGACCTGAGCCGAAGGCAGATGCTTAACGAATGAGCCACCCAGGCACCCCCATACATATCTGTCCTTTAACATCTGGCTTATTCACTGAGCGTAGTGCTTTCATTCGTTCCTGTTGTGGTATGTTCCAGAATTTCATTCCCTTTTAAGGCTGAATACGATTTCCTTATACGGCTCGACCCCATTTTGTTTATCTGTTCATCTGTTGCTGGACATGGGGTTGTTTTCACCTTTTGGCCACTGTGACCAATGCTACTATGAACATTCATGGGCAAATATCTGTTTGAGCTCCTGCTTTCAATTTTTCTTTTTTTTTTTTAAAGATTTTATTTATTTATTCATGAGAGACAGAGGGAGAGAGAGGGAGAGAGAGAGAGAGAAGCAGAGGGAGAAGCAGGCTCCCAAGGAGCAGGGAGCCCAACGCGGGACTCGGACCCTGGGATCATGACCTGAGCCGAAGGCAGACGCTTAACCATCTGAGCCACCCAGGCGCCCTGCTTTCAATTTTTCTGAGGCATAACCTAGAATGGAGTTGCTAGACCATTTGGTTGTTTTATATTTAACTTTTTGAGGAACCCCCACACTGTTCTCCACAGCGGCTGCACCCTTTTACATTCCCACCACAATGCGTGAGGGGTGAGATTTCTCCACATCCTTGCCAACGTTTGTTATCTTCTGGCATTGTGTTTTGTAAGAGCCATCCTACTGGGTGTGAAGTGGCATCCAATTGTGTTGTTTTTTTTTTCTTTAAGATCTTATTTTTAGGTAATCTCTCCACCCAATGCAGGGCTCAAACTCAGGACCTCAAGATCAAGAGTCATGAGCTCCACTGACTGAGCCAGCCAGGCACTCCTCCCACTGTGCTTTTGATTCGCATTTCCCTAATGCGCATATTTTCATGGGCTTATTGGCCATTTGTATATCTTCTTTGGAGAAATGTCTATTCAAGTCTTTTGCCAATATTTGACTTGGATTGTTTTTTGTTGTTGGGTTGTGGGAGTTCTTTATATATTCTGGATACTAATCCCTTACTATAAATATGATTTGTGAATACTTTCTTCCATTCTGTGGATTGCCTTTTCACTCTGTTGACAGTGTCCTTTGATGCACAAAAGTTTTTAATTTTGATAAAGGCCAACTTATCTATTTTTTACCTGTGCTTTTGGTGTCCTATCTGTGAAATCCTTGCAAAATCCTTCAATGTCATGAAGATCTCCCCCCCATGTTGTTTTTTCCTAATAGTTTTTTTTTTAAGATTTTATTTATTTATTTGACAGAAAGAGAGAGGGAACACAAGCAGGGGGAGTGGGAGAGGGAGAAGCAGGCTTCCCGCGGAGCAGGGAGCCCGATGCGGGGCTCGATCCCAGGACCCTGGGATCACGACCTGAGCCAGAGGCAGATGCCTATTGACTGAGCCACTCAGGCGCCCCTTCTAATACTTTTTTTAAAACTATGATTTTTCTCCCATCTTTATAATGATTCATCTAAGAGTTGTGTGGCTTTAGCTCTCACGTTAGGTCTTTGACTTGTTTTAACTTTTGTATGTGGTAGAAGGTAAGGGAGCAACCACCCCTTTTTTTTGTTGCATGTGACTCTCCAGTGTTCCCAGCCCATTTGCTGAAAAGACCATCCTTCCCCTATTGAATGCTCTTGGTATCCCTGCTGAAAATAACTGGCCTTTTTTTTTTCTTTTTAAATAATTGACCATTTAAAAAAACAGACATTTTTTTCCTGATACTCCCATGCATGTGAAATTAAAAATTAATAAATTTGGGGGATGCCTGAGTGGCTCAGTCCTTTAAGCATCAGACTCTTGGTTTCAGCTCAGGTCATGATCTCATGGGTCGTGAGATGGAGCCCTGCATCAGGCTCCACACTCAGCAGGGAGTCTACTTGAAGATTCTCTCTTGGCCCTGCCCTTTACACATGTGCTCTCGCCCTCTCTAAAATAAATGAAGAAATCTTAAAAAAAAATAAAAATTAATAAATTTGTACACATTTTCTCCTGTTAATTTGTCAGCTTATTTGTAGACCCAGCCATTGAACGTAGGAGGGTAGAAGGAAAGTCTTCTCTCGCCTATGGCTTCTGGCCACGGTGATGGGGTATCATTGGCTGGAACCTTCTGCTCACTCCAGAGGCTGCAGCTGAGAGTCCCTGGGGCCTGGCGAGGCAGAAAAGGTAAGGATTCTTCTCGGTCTCCTGGATTTCTGCACTGGGTCCAATCAAGTCAAGTCATACAAAACTCTGTCATGTCTTCCCTTCTGAAATTGCCAGTAGTTGAGAAAATATTTGTGTCAACCAGTTCTTTGGGTGGGGCGACCCTTGTGATTTTTGTAGGAAAGCTCTTGCTGGTACCCGATCCTTTCCCTTCCAGAGATGGTCATTGTGTTCTTCTGCATCTGTCTCTTGTGCCCTTGGTCATAGAGAAAATCAGAGTAGGACAAAGGCATGGGTCCTACCAGCCTGATGCTCAAGCTGGCTTCACAGCCCGGCGAGTTCTCGCCAGCCTGGCGTCTACCCGGACACACTTTGCTGTGGGTCGCCAATAAAAGAAACCAAACCGGGTGAGATGCTCTTCTCACTTCCTGTCATTTCTCAGAGCTTGGCTCTAACCCCTGGGAACGCTCCCTCTGGTTTCCGCTGCTGCAGGCTGTCTGCTTGCATTGAGTGGCTAGCCGGCAGGCTAGGGACCCAAGATGCCAAGTGACACACAGCATTTCGGACAGCGCCCCTCGGTGGACTTCGTCTTAATAAGGGCTCCCGGTCCCCAAGGGGCCGTATCATCTCTACTCTCATTGCCCTGTCAGTGCTGGGACAGTCCCATCCCAGTATCAGCTGCCTATTGTCACAGATTATTGGGTCTGTGACTGCAGGTGTCCCATTTTTGTGGGAGACTGCAGACACGAGTAAATGCAATTTTTTTTTTTCCCCACTACTGTGGCAATGGTGGTCTTTGCTTTCTTGGCTATCTTCTGGAGTGGCCTTTGGGATCTTGGCAGCTACATCTCCTGCACCCATCTGGGGATGCTCTCGTATACCCTGCTCAACATTCATTCTAACTCAGGAAAGTTAACTCTGGGTCTTTCCACGGAAGGACTTACGGGTTTGAGTCGCTATCGGACCGGGTATACCTCTGACGAGCCTACTTGTCAACAGCCAGAGAGGGCTCCTTTGATTTGGAAAAGCTTGTACGCTGGAAAAAGATTTTGGAGAGCGTTCATCCTCAATGAATGTCTTATTTGTACCTTTAAAAAGAAAACCACAGGCCCCTCATGGAGCCTCTTGAGGCCCCCCCAACATCAGTAAATCAAGATTTAATACTTAACCTAACTGCAGTTTGAACCTCCTCAGAAATGTAGCCTTACCTTAGCTCAGTGGCGCTCCCCTCTGCTTGCTGGATGGGCTGCTGCCTGATTCACGAAGGGTTTAATAAAGGCAATTAGACCCTCAAGTTTACTCAGTTGAATTTCTTTTAAAAGACTTTATTTATTGGGCGCCTGGGTGGCTCAGTTGGTTAAGCGACTGCCTTCGGCTCAGGTCATGATCCTGGAGTCCCGGGATCGAGTCCCGGGATCGAGTCCCGCATCGGGCTCCCTGCTCAGCAGGGAGTCTGCTTCTCCCTCTGACCCTCTTCCCTCTCGTGCTCTCTATCTCTCATTCTCTCTCAAATAAATAAATAAAATCTTTAAAAAAAAGACTTTATTTATTTATTCATGAGAGACAGAGAGAGAGAGAGAGAGAGAGGCAGAGGCAGAGGGAGAAGCAGGGGAGCCCGATGCGGGGCTCGATCCCAGGACCCTGGGATTATGACCTGAGCCGAAGGCAGACGCTTAACGACTGAGTCACCCAGGAGTCCCTAATCTTGTTTTTTCAACAGTATCTAAGATCAAACTGAAAGAAGAACACAAAAGAGCTTGGGGCTAGCCTTAGGGGCTCGCTTAACAAGATTAAATAACAGAGACCAGAGTTAGAATAAAAATTAAAATCCTCATTCACGGTAAACTCCCCTTCTCCGTCCTCTTTATGCCCCTTTACCCCCAATGCCCTGTCCCTGGGCCTCTGATCTAACCCCAGCCTCCTCCAAATTTTGGCCTCACCTCCTCAGCAAGTTCCTCTAATCCCTAAAACTCCTCTGATTTACCCAGAAAAATCCCTCAAACACCCAGCTGCCAGCATGAACTTTCCTTTCCCTGCAACAATTCCAGAAAGCGCTCTGGCCTGATGCCTGGGCCCAGGGGACACAGGTTACTTCTGAAAGTGCTGACGGAAAGGAAGATAGTTTGGCAGAGGCTCCGGGAATAAGGTCCTCGTCGCCCCCTGCCGACTCCTCCTACTTCCCAAGGCTCCGTAATGGAAACCCATCGGCTTCAGGCCTTCCCATGCAATGCCCTTCTGGAATGCGTCCTGGACCCCCACAGAACAGAGCTTCTAGCCCCTGGCCAGCTGCAGGGCCTTTTAAACTACAGAGCCACTTTCTTCCTCTGTCAGAAGATGCCACCTAACTTAGAGACACGCTGGAGAGATTAGTGGTCATTTGTAACCCGCTCTTCGGGAGCTTGACTGGCTTTTAAGGGGTGTCCTTCCCACCCATGATGAGACTGTAGTTAAAGGCCAAGGCCTCTGGGAGAAAAATGCCCCACGCTGGGGAAACAGCGCAAGAACCCCTCCCAACCCTCCTCCAGATGACCAGGAAGTGACACAGGCGGGCGCCCTGGTCAAGGCCCGACAGGACAGATTCTAGAAGCCTTTCCCCCCAAGGTGAACCTGGCCCGGGGGGTTCGGTCGTGCCCCCACAGAAGGCCTTTGCAGATGTTACACAGGCTTCTCAGAAACACCGCGGCACACTCAGAAGCCCCACAACAGACACCTCCTTGTTTCCGCTTTAATTGGAAATCTCCCCCCTGTTATAAGGAGGCAAATCCAAAATGGCGTGGGTGGCCGGGCTGGACCATCTCTCAGCGCTGTCATAGACACTTCTTCTCGATTCTTCAAAAACAGCTTGCAGGGGGAGCGGGAGGAAAAAGGAAATTAAAGTCAGCGGGCCTGGCCTGGCAGGTTGGGTTCTTAGAAAAACAGAAGTTGGCCCCAGGAGCGACTCAAAGTCCACCCGTTTCTCTTGCCAACTGCAGAGCTTCACCTGCTTGGGTCAAGACCATTGCAGATGCTGCAAGAAGCCAAGGTTAAGGGGCGCCTGGCTGGCTCAGTGGGTTAAGCATCTGCCTTCGGCTCGGGGTCCTGAGATCCAGCCCTGCATCGGGCCCCCTGCTCAGCTCCCTCTGCCTCTGCCCCTCCCCCTGCTCATGCTCCCTCCTTTCTTCTTCTTGGCCAAGGCCAAGGCGCTAGGCAAACAACCGTCCTGTACCCAAAACAAAGGGAAGCTTAACTATCTCCAGAGACCCCCGCACCCTCGGAAGGTCCATTCTCCCCCTTCCGTGGGGCAAGTACAGTCACACCCCAGCCCCTGCTACTTAGAGGATGGGAACTGGTGCAACTCTGCCTACTGCTGGCCCGGGGCACTCACCTCTGGCCTCCACCTCGAATTCAACCCGGACCGCACCGTCTCCAGACAACCCTTTGCATTGCCTCCCTCAGGCCCCCTGAGATCCTCAGGCCCTCGTTACCCCCACCAGGCCTTGGTGGGTTTTCCGTCTCCTCAGCCTGCAAATCATCGTACAGGTAGAGACATGTTCTGTAAATGCAATGCCACCATACAGTGCAATAAAGAGAGTGTCTTCTACGTCCCTGCCCTCAGACCGAACCTCCAACCTCCTACTCGCCCTGATAGAGGTGATGTAAATCCCTCTGAGGAGGACTCGGCCTTAAAATAGGTCCCAATTGGGGGCGCCTGGCTGGCTCAGTCAGTAGAGCATGTGACTCTTGATCTCGGAGTTGTGAGTTCGAGCCCAGGTTGGGGGTAGAGATGACTTAAAAATGAAATCTTGGGGGGAAAAAAGGTCCCGATTAGTCTTTGGGCCTCATATACAAACAGAGTTGGATTACTACTGTGCAGAACCCACGTGCATTGCCTGGAAAGGAATAAAGCTTTCTCATGGGGGCCCATCTCCCTCCTCCCTCTCTCCCCTCCTCTTCTCCCCCTTCCACCTCACCCTCTCCCCCACAACGTGTGCAGAACAAGGAATTGAACCCACAAGACTTATTATAGCAGGATGCCCTGATCTTTACTTCCTCACCTGGCGATACCCCAATCTCGCCTATAAAAAAGGAAGGGAAGTCGGGTCCATATATATATGGACCCGACTTCCCTTCCTCAATATATATATACATTTTTGAAAGACTTTACTTATTTTATTTTATTTTACTTTTTTATTTTTATTAAAGATTTTGTTTATTTGACAGAGAGAGACACAGCAAGAGAGGGAGCACAAGCAGGGGGAGTGGGAGAGGGAGAAGCAGGCTTCCCGCCGAGCAGGGAGCCCGATGCGGGGCTCGATCCTAGGACCCTGGGATCATGACCTGAGCCGAAGGCAGACGCCCAACGACTGAGCCACCCAGGCGCCCCTTATTTTACTTTCTTTAAAGATTTTATTTATTTGACACAGAGAGAGAGAGAGTACAAGCAGGCGGAGCAGCAGGCAGAGGGAGAAGGAGAAGCAGACTCCCCGCTGAGCAGGGAGCCCCATGCGGGGCTCGATCCTAGGACCCTGGGATCGTGACCTGAGCCGAAGGCAGCCGCTTAACCGACTGAGCCACCCAGGCGCCCCGAAAGACTTTACTTATTTTAGAGATAGGGAGAGAGGGGACGGTGGATGAGCAGAGGGAGAGGGACAAGCAGACTCTGAGCTGAGCTCCGGATGCGGGGCTCGATCCCACCACCCTGAGATCATGGCCGGAGTGGAAATTAAGAACGAGACGCTCAACCGACTGAGCCCCCCGTTCCATACATGGATGACCTCGTGCTCTGAAATCAGACTAGGCACGCTGACTTTGGACTCCGCTGTCCTCCTTTCCTCCTTGAGGCACTAGCTGAACGAGGCCATGACGCCTCCAGACCTAACCTTCAATGGGCACAAACTGCTCTCACCCGCTCAGGTGGGTGATGTCTCAGCGCGCTCGAAAACTCACCCCCAATCCTGTCGATCCTTCTCCCCAAACCCAAACAGCGGCTTTGTGACTCTCCAGGGGCAGCTGGAGACTGCCGCCCACGGCGGGCTCTTTTTGCTGCCCCTGCCCAACCTTTATATGCTCTCCTCCCAGATGCTACTCACAGCCCAGTTCTGGGCCCTTGGGGGCAGGGACCACCTTTGAAACTTGAAAATGAGCCTCGCCCGCAGCCCCAGCTCAGCCCCGGCTCTGAGCCCCCCCGACCGAGACAGAAGGCTACCAGGAGGGCAGCGGGAGGGCGGCAGGCGCTCTAGGACAAGCTTCCGCCTCCCGGGTGCGTCCTGGAGCCCACTTCTCGTGTCGGTTAGACCCAGTCCGTCAGGCACGGCCCGGGGCCTGCCAGCAGTAGTGCAAGCGGCCACCCTAACTCCCAAGGCTGCACCTGCCCTGTTTCAAGTTCATAGGACACGGCACCCTCTACTCGGCTGGCAGACCACCTGTGACCCACCCGCCATCATCTCCCGGGGCTGTGACACTGACACCCAGCGCTCTCCTATCCTCCCGGCTAGGGGTCCCTGCTCCGCCCACGACTGCAATGGTACACAGGGTCTCCAGGCCACCAGCGGACCTCTTAGCCCCCCGCGGACAACCCAGACTTGCTTCTATTTTGTGACGGCTCCTGCAGACGAAACTGGCAGGGAACGAGAGCCGGGCCCTGCATAGGTTTCCCGCACAAAGCCCCGGAAGCATACCTAAGCGGCAAAGGAGAAAACGGCCACCATCCACACCAGTTCCGGCTGTGCTTTTCGAGTCTGCCGTGCTGGTGACACATCTAGAAATCCCACCGATTGGGTTTTTTTTTTTTTTTTAAGATTTCACTTGAGAGAGAGTGCGCACGAGTGGGGGTGGGGAGGAGCAGCAGCGGAAGAGGGAGAAGCAAGCTTCCTGCCTGGCAGGGAGCCCGATGTGGGGCTTGATCCCAGGACCCCGGGATCATGACCTGAGCGGAAGGCAGACGCTTAACCGACTGAGCCACCCAGGCGCCCCAATCCTGCAGATTCCTAACCTCTGCTGGGACTCCTATTGCCAGTGGGTATAGCAACGCTGCCCCAGTGTGGGCTATTCCTCTTCCTGCTAAAACTGCTACTGTGCACTGGGGAGCCCGGCCTGAGGATGCTGACCCTGTATGTTTAGGGAAGGACAGAGTCGACAAGGTGGCTAAATACACAGCCCGAAAGGGATCCCTTGTCCTCTCTCCACCGTGTGTATAAATCTGCCTTCGTCCCTGATCGATGTGATTAGCTGGTCAGGCAAATGCCGTGCAATGTGAACAAGACAAATGGACACCAAAGGCTGCTAAGCAATTATCGGGCAGATTACGCGTTGGGCCCCGTGACCCTTCTTTTGACCTTCTGGCTTGCGCTTATCAGTGGCAAATCCCAGGACCTGTGTGCAGACGAGGGATGGCCAAGGAGCTGCAGGAGAGTCGGTTCTGCTGTGGCATCCACATTTCTGACCAAATCATTTCCCAGTGCACCTTTCGTGAATTGCACCAGATTTCCAGGGGAGAAAAGCATACCTGGGTAACCCTGCAGGGCCCACACTGCCCCTCGAGACGTTCCAAATGGATCCCATAGATTTACCTCTGGCCTTAGGCTCATCCCCCATTTGCTGGGTGTCTGCATGCTTAGCGCACAAACTGGCCGCTATCCGACCAGACACGTCAACACTACGACAGGATGCTTTCTTTCTTCCAGGTTCTCCAAGGTTAAATTTGGGGAAGGGAACCAGCAGCCCAGACTAGCTCATCACATCAACCTCAGGTGTGCTTTGCAATTTTCGATCATGTCCTTAAATTTGGGTGACCCGAGCCTGCTCTAAATCGGCACAAGGTCACTTGGGGATGTTGTCCCCCGGCTTCCACCAGAGCTCACCTTCAGTTCATTTCTATGCTGGGGGTTTCCTGGCCTGTTCCACAGGGTAAATCCAAACCCCAGTCAAGCCGGGGGTTGTGAAGTCCCCGAGGAAACATTCCCTCAACCCAGAGCCCAAGCCAAGATGGGCAAGTTTCCTGGGTGTGCCTCCATGGTGTCAATCAGCCTTTTCCCACCGCATGCTCTCATTGGAGGCGTAGCTTCACTCTGAGGGACCAAGAGTTTTATGCAGGGGCCTCTGCTTCTCTCCAAACAGCCTGGCCCAAGGCCTGGCAGCCGTTAAATTCCAAAGTCCTCTGTCTCTGGGCAAATATTATCAGGGCCCCCAGTTTGAAGCTACCTCTGCAATTTGGGCCGGGGAGATTTCCCATGCTCTCTTCTGAGCTCCACTGTACATTTAAAGGTTGTTTATTTTTAAAGATTTTATTTATTTGAGAGCGAATGAGCACGAGTAGAGGGGCAGGGGCAGAGGGAGAGGGAGGGGCAGGGGCAGAGGGAGAGGGAGAAGCAGGCTCCCCACTGAGCAGGGAGCCTGATGTGGAGCTTGATCCCAGCACCCTGGAATCATGGCCTGAGCTGAAGGCAGGCGCTTAACCGACTGAGCCACCCAGGTGCCCCAGTTCATTTATTTTTAAACCAGCATTTCTGGGTATTTTTCCAGAGGCAGCCACCCTACAGAAGCACCAGTCCCAGAGTCTCCTTTGTGAAATACACATTCAGTGGCACCATTCTCTGCTTACTGGTTGTTTGATAGAGGCCAAATCCTCACCTGGTTTAAAAGCCCAGCTTCATCTGGCCTCTGCTGGTTACACCACTCACCCCACCTTCTCCCCAGCTCCCCCCCGCCCCGCCCTACTGCTCTCTCCAATGGAAGACTGTGCCTTCTTCTGTTAAATAGTTATGCTCCCTTCTAACTCAGGGCCTTTGCATATGCTGTTGCCCCCCACCCCCGAAACTCTTCTCCACTTAATCCAGTTTCACCTGTTTCCAGCGTCAGGGCTCAGCTCAAACTCACGCACTGCTTCCTCGGTGAAGCCATGTGACCTCCCCCCATCTGCCCAGACAAGGTCAGAGAGATCTTGGTTCCGCCCTCACAGAATTCCCGTATGTCTTCCCGGCACTCAACATAGTGCCAGAAAAATCACAGCTAAAGTATAAAATTGCAATTATGAAAACTGTCCATTTATTTAGGAGAATATTTTATTAGTGTCTGTCTCCTGCAGTGGGCTGTAAGCTCTGTGAGGGCCTGGGCTGGCTGCTGTACCCCCAATGCCCAGCACAGGACAGGTGCAGAACAGGTGCTTGGTAACGGTGTGCTGAACTAACAAAATGGGAGTAAATGAAGAACCTGGGCAAAAAAAACCTAGGGGTCCCAATTTCCCAGCTACAGTTTCCCCTTCAATAGGCCGGGCATGAAAGATCTCTCGGGAGCCCCGTTCTCAGAGAAATCATCAACAAACCCACCCCCTGCTTAGGTGGGGAGACAAGACAAATTCCCCATAGCAGTGTTATTTTGAGTTTTAATGAGACAGGCACAGAGCACTCTTCCTCACTTCTCCATCCTGGGGTGGGGGGCTCAGATCTCAGCTTCAGGTTGGGATTACAAAGTGAGGGAGGTGGATAAATAAATGTGAATGGGACTTGGGGGCCAGGGCTGGTGGCAGAAGAGAGGGCAGAGAGTCTGCTAACCCCAGACCCTGAGCCGAGCCAGAAATCCAAATCCCTATAGCCTCCAGGGGCCAACCTAGGGAACAGACACCATGTGTGTGGTGGTCTTTATCTGCAAATCGGAGTCATAATGTACCCAAAGTACCCGGGCAAGACTGTATTAGACCCTAAGTGCCTGAAGAGTGCCACTGTCAGCCTGGAGAATCAGAAGGAGACCCACATTGTATCTAGAGCTTGGACACAAAATGCCACCTTGGCTTGGAGGGTGGGGAGAACATAACAACTTGGTCTGGAGGGTCTGGAGCAGACACAATCTTGGGCCTGGAAAATTGGGAGGACTCCCTTGGGTCAGGAGGGGGCCTCATCTTCTGCCTGATGAAGGAAACCATGGGGGTGGGTGGCGTCTATGAAGCTAAAGATCAAGTAGCTAGCATAAGCATAATGGGAAAGGCAAAAGAAGCAAAACTAATCCTAAAGGTAGCTGGACTCAGAAAACGACACTGGGCCCAGGGGTTGGAGCTAAGCCCAAGGACTGGAAGCTAGCAGATAGCACAAGAACTAGGAGATGGAACCAGGGCCAAACCTGAGGAGCAGAAAAAGGGCCCAGCCTAGGGGCACAAAATTCCAGAAGGGAGGCTAGGCAGAGACAAGGTAGTGAAGGAAGATGCTATGGAATCCGCGCCAGATTCTGGGGCTCCTATGGGAAGAAGCAAGAGCAGCCCCCATGAGCAGAAACCAAAGTCAAGAAAGGCAGAGCACAAGGAGAGGAGAAGCAACGTGAGACCCCAGGATGGAGAAAGATCAAGGAGCTACTAGTTACTAGGGGCTGGAGCCAAGCCTCAGGGACAGGCTGGGAACCGGGAAGCAGGGGCAGGGCCAGAGCGAGGAACCAGACGCTAGAGGCAGGGCCAGGCTGCACAATATTATCATCCCCACCCCCCACCCCCCACCACGCAGCGTTATCCGGCGGGCAAGGCTCGCCCTGAGGGTGAGAGCAAGATGCGCGGGGAGCTACACAGGATAACAGGACCAGGTGCCAGAGGCCTCGAGGACTACCCCCCGGGCGCAGAGCCAGGCCAGGGTTCTGGGTTCCCGCTAGGCACGCGGTCCCGGGTCTTGCTCAGGTTCCGTCCCCGGCACGCCGCGGATGTCGGGCAGCAGGCGGCAGCCGGCCACGATGTCCAGGCGCTCGGCCAGCGCGCAGAGGTCCCCCCGCGCCAGGCGCACGCTGTGGGCCGCCGCCAACCCTGCCGCCTGGGCGGCCGCAAGCCTACTGGCCAGGGCGGCCACGTCGCGGCCCGCGCGGCGGTACACGCCGCTGACCGCGGCCGCCACGTCGTGGTCCAGCCGCGCCTGGCTCTCGGCCAGCCGGAGCTGCAGCAGCGAGCGCGCGGGGGCCGGCGCCGGGGTCTCCTCCGCGCCCCAGGCCTCCCCGGCCGTGTCCCGCTGCACCACCAGCGGAGGCAGGTCCCCCGGCGCGGCGGTCGGCTCCGGCTCCGAGTCCGAGTCGGTTTCCGCGGCCTCCCCGGCCACCCGCAGCCCCGTGGGGCGGCCGCGCGTCGGGCCCGAGGGGCCCAGGTACAGCTCCTCCTCCGACGAGGACGCAGAGAGCTCCGAGTCCGTCTCGGCCGCCTCCCCCGGCACCACTGTCTCGGGCCTCCGCAGCGGCCTCCGCCGACGACCCTGGGACGCCATGGCGCCGAACTAGGGAGAAGAGGGGCGAAGGGACGGTATGAGAGGCGCCTGGCGGTGGTTCAAAGGCGCAGGTTCTGGATTCCCAACCCCTTCAATGACTAGCTGAGCGATTTGGGGCCATCTGCGTCCCCTGCCTGGGCCCCAGTTTCCTCTTCTGTAAACGGGCTCATCATCCCTGCTGCCAGAGATAAAGGAAGTCACTGGACCCCACCCTCTTTGTGCACTGACGGGGGAACGCAGAACCGGATGGGATGAAGGCTCTGGGGCCCGAGCTCTGCGCACCCGAGCTCTGCGATTTTGCCTCCTAGCAGAGGCCACACCCGCCACACCGTCCTCGGAGGCTTTGTCAGATCCGGAAACACACGGGCTCCAGACCAGGGTCTCAGAAAGGGTGACAAGCCCAGCTGGACTCTGGGGAGGGTACACGAGTGGGGGCGCGGGGCAGCGCTATCACCGAACACCCTACCTGGTTACCGAAGCCTCGACCCTGCAGGATCCGCTACGCAGCCGAAGCGCGCCGTCTTCACCGTGGGAAGAGGGTGACAGCCCCAACCAATACGGGAGCACGTTGGGCGGGCACGGCGGCCGGACACGTGGGCCGCTCGACTACCTACCCAGAAAGCAAGCGCTCAAAACCAGCTGTGTGTAGGGGGGATAGTCACGTGAGTATAGGTACGACCAATAGGAAGGCGGCTGGGCTGGCGCTTCCGGATTGTGCTGCTTGGCGAGTGGACAAATGGCAGTTTTTAAAATACGAGGTTTGTCGCGTGTAACCAGTGATTCGACCAATGAAAATGCTCCGCAACCCGGAAACAGACTGGAGACGAGGGGGGGAAGGGCGGAGATGCTGTCACGTGTGGCCAATGAAAAGAGGCCCCCCTCCAAGTCTCCCGGGTTCACGCGCGCACCATGTGAGCTCGGTAGGCGGGGCCAGCCTGAAACACCAATGGAGGCGGGGGTGGGCGGCCTCGCGCCTGGTGCAGGAGGCGGGGCTTGCACAGCCGGGCCAATGAGAGCGCGAAGCGCTGGACGGCCGTTGGGCGGGAGGCCGGCGCATGGCGGACGCGGCGCTGTTCGAGTTTCTGCACACGGAGATGGTGGCGGAGCTGTGGACGCACCCCTCCGACCCTGGCCCTGGGGTGAGCGCCGGACCCTGGGGGGTAGGAGGCGCGGGCCGCGGCGGGAAGGGCCGATCGAGGCCCTGGGTAGTGCGGAGGGCGTGTCAACGGCCCGGGTCGAACTCCGACGCCGCCCCTGCCTCGCGGGGCGCTGACTCCCTCTGTAAAGTGGGGATCGCAGCAGGGCCGGCCTCGCGGGTTACTCCTAAAAGTGAGGGAGGCAGCTCCGGCTAAAGCTTAGCTCAAGGCCTAGCACAGAGTCAGCAGGTAGTAATTATCATAATTACTACTATTGGACGTGTACCAAGGACTTACCCTTGGCTTGAATTCCGCCTGCGCCACTAACTAGGTGTGAGAGCCAGTGACTCTATCCCGTGTGCCTCAGTTTCCTCTTTAGTAAAATGGGCATTATAACAGCACCTCAGTCTCAGAGAGGGACATGTACTCATCCAACGAACAATTAGGCACCTATTGTATTCCAAGCACTGTTTCCCTGTCCTTGCGAAACTTATAGGGGAGGCAAACAAAAATACGCCACTGCCTAGTGAGAAGTTCCATAAAGAAAACTTCCATAGAGGAGCGCCTGGGTGGCTCAATCCATTACGCGTCTGCCTTTGGCTCAGGTCGTGATCCCAGGGTCCTGGAATCAATTCCCGCTTCGGGCTCCCTGCTCAGCGGGGAGCCTGCATCCCCCACCCCTGCCGCTCCCCCTGCTTGTGTTCTCTCGCTCTCTCAGATAAATAAAATCTTTTAAAAAAATTCCATAGTCATGAAAAAACTAGGGATGGAGTGATTGATGGTGGAGGAAAGCCTTCCCAAGGCACAGACTGTAGGAAGTTAAGGCAGGGTGGGGGTGGGGTGGGGGTAGTGGTGGATGGAGCGCATTCCAGAAGAAGTTAAGGAACAATAGGTGCAAAGCCCTGAGGTAGGGGCTTGCTTGGCATTTTGGAAGTTGGTTCTTCTGAGGAATAAATGACTCAAACTTTAAAGCACTTAGGGTGATGTCAAGCACCTAATCCGCCCCCAGAACATGGGAGCTCCTGTTATAAAATCTGTTACTAAAAAGAAAGGGTTGGGGAGAGAGTAAGGTGCTTGAGAAGTGAGTGCTGTGATTAACCTTTTTTTCATATTAGCATGGTCATTGTCATCATCAGTATGCAAGATGTTTTTACTGGCTTAGGTTTTATGGTTTAGGAGCCCCAAGGAGGGTGTTGCTTCTCATCTCAACCCCACTAAGTGTCAGGCCCTGTGGTAGGCTCTGGGAATTCCTCAGTGAGCCCTACAAAACTCCTGGCCCTCCTGGAGTGGGGGAGGGGGGCACTAAGATAAATGAATAAAGTCTAGAATGTTAAGGAAATGCCATGAGAACGAGAATGATAAAGCGTGGGATGGAGAGTGCTCATTGGCCTGTGTTGGGGGGGCGGTTTGCAGTGTCTCGGTACCCCATCCAGCCTGGCTTGAAACTCCCGTATCCCCGACATCAGTCCTTTCTCCCTCACCAGCAGCCCCCAACCGGGCCCTGCCACTTCTCTCCACCCCTGCCCTGTAGTCCAGGCCCCTCTCTGCCCCTGTACCAGCCTCCTCCCTCATCTCTCAGCTCATTTCACTTGTATCTTCATTGCGTTCACATCGATTAATCCTTCGGACTTTGGCTCAAATGCCCCTTCCCCCAGGAAGCCTTCCCTGGGCGCCAATCCAAGGCGGGTGTCATTGTGATGTTCTTGCAGCCCCCTCCCATTTGTCCTTGAGAGCCCTATCACACCCAAGTATGTATCTGAATTATAGGTCCCTGTGAGCCTTTGATTCACAGTCACCGCCCCCCCATCTCCAGACTGTGCGCCGTGTGGGCTAGGACCAGGTCTGCGCTGATCACCACATAGTAGGTCCTCTGCACACAGTAGGTCCTCAGCGTGGGTTTGTTGAAGTGGACGCAGCTCCCCTGCTGTGGAAGGCGGGGGGTGGGGACCGGGATTTGTAATAATAAGAGCACCTGCCCCAAATGAATGTTTCCTGCACGCGCTCATGGGCTTCACCCTCCCGATTTCATTTGATCCTCCTACTGACCCAGAGGTCAGCACAATCCTCCCCGATTTGTAGGCTTTGGAGCCTGAGAAACCAAGGCTTTGATGGACAGGAGCGCTTGCTCTCAAGTGCCGGAGTCAGGAATATAACTAGGCCTCCCACCTCCAGAGCCTGCGCGCTGTAAGCCCTGGCCCGCATTTCTCAGTGCCCCTTCCCTGGCACTCTCTGGGAGGATTTTAATGGGTTTCTGTGGTCAAGCAAGTGTGGGAAATGCTGGGTTACTCAGCTCTGCTCACCAGGGGCTTTCAAAGCACACGAACGTGCCCGGGACCCAGCTGCCACTGGGATTCCCGTGCTGGGGTCCTACCCCGGAGCTCGCCAGTGCTTCCCGGGTGCAGCCAGGGGTGAGGTCTGCAGTGGGTCTCCCATGTGCCTGCCACCTGGAAGCCCCATTTTCAGGGCCATATCAGGAGAACTGCTGTTTGGGGCGCCTGGGGGGCTCAGTCGGTTGAGCATCTGCTTTCAGCTCAGGTCATGATCCATGATCCCAGGGTCCTGGGATTGAGTCCCGAGTCCCAAATTAGCAGACCCTCAGCCTTGAGGTGGGAGGAATTAGGCCTGCGGGGGGGGGCGGGGCTTTGGGAGTGTTTGGGGGGAGAAGGTGGGGCCTGGGGGTGTCTGGGACCACCTGGGTGGATGCGAGAGGTGAGTTCAGGGCCACAGGGTGGGAGGCGTGCTCATTCTTACCCATGCACCTGGGGGAGCGAGGACATCCCCTCTCCCCATGCTCCTCTTGAGGCAGGAGCCCGGGCAGCTTGTCCCCCCGGTCCCCCAGCAGGGC
The DNA here is from genome assembly GCF_037043125.1 of Eumetopias jubatus. Taxonomy (NCBI): domain Eukaryota; kingdom Metazoa; phylum Chordata; class Mammalia; order Carnivora; family Otariidae; genus Eumetopias; species Eumetopias jubatus. The sequence continues at coordinate 54,842,414 of NW_028274816.1, read as the reverse complement.
CTGCACAGATCACTGAGGGCCAGGGCAGCAGAAGAGATGGGAAGGAGCCTGGCACGGGGCCCCTGCCCGCTCCCCGCCTTCAGTCCAGGATGTTCTCTGCGAGTGCAGGGCTCAGGATGCACGGGCTGGTGGGGAGGCTCCGATCGGATCGCTTGTTTCCCCATCTCCTCCTTGGGGCTCGGTGGCGCTTTTCCGTCCAAACACTCGAACCTTCCTGCAGTGGAGCACCCTCTTCTCTTACTCTGTCTGCAGTGCTTCTTCCACGTGGTTCCATTGCATCTTCTTGGCTCTTGGATGAACATTGGACTGTCTGGGTCCCTTCCGCGCGACTTACAACTTCTTGGCCAGTTTTTTTCTACCTCAAGGGTTTTCCTTGACAGCCTAGGAGGCTTCATCCCCCTTACAGATGCGTTTGTCCGGCAGCTCCCTTTGTTATTTTCGCTACCATACTTCCCGTTTCCCAGGGCTGCCCCTCTGGCTGCCCCTTCCTCCCAGCTCCCGTGCTGTTGGGGGGATGCTAGGAGGGCTTTCTCGAAGGGGCTCCCCTCTGTTCCTGCATGATCTTGTTTCCTCTCAGTGGGCTGTTGTGCAGACTCATTTGAGGTGGGGGGCAGGTGCCAGGAGCCCAGAACTGCTCTGGCTCTGGCTCTGGGCTGGGCCGGGAGGATGAGAGTCCTGCCCAGGCTTTCGTAAGAATGATAAACTTCTAATCCATGAAGAGCTTTTGTAGGGACCAGGGGAGGCAGGCGGTGATAGAGCCGGGAGGCTTCTCCTCCCTTCCTCCTCCACCCTCTTCCTCTGTCACCTGCTCATCCTCGGCCCCTCCCTTGCACTGCCTCTCTCCCCTCCCTTGTCTGTTGTTCCCGTACCCCACCGCCCCGATCTTTCCAATTCCGCACATACGTCACTGGCCTCCAGCGCGGGCTGAGTCCGGCGGTGCCACCAGCTGGGGAGGAGCTGTTGCCCAGTGCGGGTCACACCACCGCTGTGAGGTAGGGCCAGCCGTCAGGCCCATTTCACACACGGGGAAACTGAGGCCTGGGGTTATGAGATAGCTTGCCCAAGGTCAGTAAGCAGCGGAGCCAGGCCTTGAACCCAGGCAGTCTGAAGTTCACTGAAGGGAGACCTTTCCAGAACGTTCCCCCCCACCCACCTCGAGGGGGGCTCCCTGGCCTGGCTGAGGACCCTGCTGACTCCCGGGCTGTCCACCCTCAGGGCCGCTGTCCTGGCTATGACCCGGGCTTGGGGTGCCTCCCCACTCCCTTCCCTGCTTCGCTCCTCTCCCTTCATACGTGGCCCCAGGGGAGCGCTCAGAGCGTGGCTTTTCTCCCGGCCATGTCCCCGATGTCCTGCCTCGGCTGAAGCCACTAACGGCTCCATTAGTTCCTGTACGGTCGGGGCAGGGACTGGCGCACCCTCTCCCATGGCGCCCTCCTCGGCCTGGTCTACGGGCGCCCCGCCCCAGCGCTCACCGCTGTCCCCGACCCTCGTGGCCAGAGCTGCACCCCCCAATCCCCTTCCTCCCTCCTTGCCGTGGCGTACAGCCTCTGCTGCGAGTTCCCTCCCCTTCTCAGCCTCCTCCTCTGAGAAGCACTCCGGGGACCCCTGCTCTGGGGGGAGCTACCCGGCTCCCCTCGCATATGGGTTGTCCGTCACCTGGGCACCTGTCACCCCCTGCCCCCGCCCCCCCCCCACCCCGGGCACAGTGGCCAGCCCCTAGAGGCCACCAGGAAATGTCTATGGAATGAAAGAGAGAGAGTCCCCACGCGCCGGGCAGGCCTCAGGGCCACAGATGTGCTCGGTCAGCATGGAGGCTGGCCCTGCCTCTTTCAAGGCGCTCACCTCTGGAAGGGAGGGGACAGGGGAGCGCGGTCACCCTATCACCTGTCAGAGAAGGCTAGCCGAGGGCGTGGCAGGCGGCCTTCTAGGTGCTGAGCTAAGTCGGCCCACAGATCGGAGCCCCTCCTTCATGGGGCTCTCCTTCCACCGGGGGCTGGCCACCCAGGCTGACAGATGCAGAGGCGGTGAGTGATAGGGACAGTAACACTTGCTGAGCCTGGCTGGGAGCACTTGGCCTGTGTTTAATCCTCATAAGGACACAGGGAGGGAGGTGGCACGGCTAACACCGTCCTCTCTTTCCCTGGGAGGAGGCCGGGGCTCGGGGCCCATGTCCCCCTCACTGTCTCTCCCACCTGAGCTCATCTCTGCATGCCTTAGTCATCAGCTGTGCCTGAGGACACCAGAGGCGCGTGCTGACAGAGGGACCAGAGGGCTGGCCAGCGCCAGCCAGCAGGAAGCTGTGTCATCACCAGGTCCGGTTCGCCGCAGGAGGAGCACGGAACGGTGGGCAGGGGCCGAGGAGCCAGGGCGGCCTGGCAGAGAAGAGGGCCACCTTGCTCGAGGACACGGGCGACCTCTTCTCAGGCCTCCCTACTCCCAGAACCTCCCCCCCGGCCCGAAGATGGGCCACAGCCCTGGCCACCCCACTGAAGGCCGGGACAGCCGGGGGTGTCACCCTGACCACTGCCGCCCCCCCACTCCCCCAGCCATCAAGGCTTCGCAGCCAGCCCTGCCCAGGTTTGCAAGCCGGCCCCCCGTCCCCTCGCTCCTCCAGGCCCCGGGTTCCAGGTGTGAAATACAACCTGCCTTACAGGGTTGTTAAAATTAAACAGGAGGTTCGTACAAAGCGCCCGGCGCACGGTGCATGCTCAGATCCCCACTGCTCACTTCGATTGGCGGCCGTGTGGCCCCCGTGTGCCGAGGCCAGTGCTGGCTGCTAAGGGTCAGCCCAGGGCCCCGCCCCACGGGATCCAGCACCTGATCCAGGCCACGGCATGGGGGAAGGGAGGCCTCCGGGCGTGGGGATGGGGCCGTGAGTGAGCCGGGGGGCCCCTCTCCTGGAGGAGCAGGGTGCCTCACTCCATACGCTGTCCTGGTAGGTTGATGCCTGCCTCGCTCCATTCTCTTCAGGCCCCCCCCCGAGGAATTACATACAGGCCGACTCCTCGGGCCTTGCCATCAGCACCGCGGGCCTGTGCCCGGACACCACGTGCAGCCTGCTGTCCCCCTCCCCGTGCCTCTGCCCCCCTCCACCGTGGGACCCTGGCCTGCCTTCCCCGAGCCCCTGAGCGGGCATCTCCTGGCCCGAGCCCCCGTGGGGCCCTCCCGGGGTTCCTGGCTGATGTTTTAAGGCATGACGATCACAGCTGATTGTTACAGCTTCCTGCCGGCCTGGCCAGGAGGGTGGGCCCCATGGCCGCGTGCCCACTGCCACACGAGCCCTTCGGCCAGTCACCTGGAGCCCCCGACTGGGGTGATGAGCATGCTGCCTACCCACACAGGGCTGGAAACGCTTGCGACAAGTGTACGGGTGGTCTCAGGAAGGAGTTGACAGGCAGGCTGAGGCCGAGCCTGGGGAACAGCCCCATTTTCCCCGAGGCAAGGGGGCGCTGGTCTCAAGAGCGATGGCACCTGAAGGCATCCGAAGGCCTGAAGCTGCCCTGGAAGGCGCTCCCTCCTGGCTCTCCTCAGCCCCGAGCAGGCAGGGACGGGCACATTGGTCTTAGAGTACCCTCTGCGGCTACTGTCCCAGGTGGAGGTGGCTGTGGGCCCCTGAGCCTCTCTTCCCTGACCTTTTAGGGACAGAAGATGAGCCTGTCTGTCCTGGAGGGCATGGGCTTCCGTGTGGGCCAGGCCCTGGGCGAGAGGTGAGAGCCGGTGCTTGCTGCCCTTCCCCTGCCCTGGCTGGCTGGAGGCAGGCAGGAACTGAGGTCAAGTCCCTGCAGGGGTTGTGTTGCTCTAGAGAGGAGCCCAGCCCGGCTTCCTCCCTCTTCCTTACCCTGGGCTCCCCATCCCGGCCCCTCCCGGCCCCACAGCATTGGCCGGGCCTAAGCGGCTGCCACTGCCCCCCAGGCTGCCCCAGGAGACACTGGCCTTCAGAGAGGAGTTGGACATCCTCAAGTTCCTGTGCAAAGACCTGTGGGTGGCCGTGTTCCAAAAGCAGATGGACAGCCTCCGCACCAATCACCAGGTGTGTTGCGCGCGCCTGGGGCCCAGCTTCCCGACTCCAGGCGGACACCGCAGCCAAGAGGAGGCAGGAGGAGAGCCCCTTGGGAGGGAGGGCGCAGCGGCCCGGCCCCCGCTGGGCTGGGTTGGGGGGGAGTGGGGGGTGGCCCTAAGCTCGTGGGCAAGAGCCAGGTTTCCCGACCGGCAACATGGCCCCTCTCTGGGCCTCCGCCCAATCCTCTGAGGGGAGCCAGGAGGCCGCAATGGGCAGGGCGTGGCGGGGGGTGGTCACAGCTATTTCCAGAATGTCCACAAGCTTCCCAAGATGGGGCCCCAGGGTGAGCAGTAGGCTGTCCCATGGTCGGCAGCATCCCTCCTTGGCTTGACAGCCGAGTCCCCACTAGGTGCCCACGCTGTGCCCGGCCCGGCCTGCAGCTTCTCACCACAGCCCCGGGAGGAAGGGCCTGTGCGACTGTTTACTCCGGGAGCCAGGCCACTTAGGGGGGTTAGGACCAGTACACCCCATGGGTGGATCCCCGGCCCAGCTTGGGAAGCCCCTGGGCCCTTCTGGAGCTCTGAAGGATGGGGCCCATGAAGACAGGGGTTCTGAGGCCCGGGTCCTTCTAGACCGCAGCCCAATGGGGCAGGGGGCGCTGGGTCTTGGCCTTCCGTCCCCCACTACAAATGCACAGGTGCCCCCCCCCAGCCCCTACTGGGCTCTTCTCTGTCCCTAGGGGACCTACGTCCTGCAGGACGATAGCTTCCCTCTTCTCATCCGGATGGCCTCGGGCCTGCAGTATCTGGAGGAAGCACCCAAGGTAGGGAAGGTGCTTGGACTTGACCTCCCCCTATTTCCTCAGCCCCACCCCAAGGTGGCCTACCCTCAACCTGAGGGGCTGGCCCATGGCCCAGGACGCAGGGGAGGAGTTGCCCCCACTGTGTGTGGAGCCCCGGGCCTGGGTGTGGGCCTCCCTGCTTCCCTGGGTGATGTGTACCCCCGCTCCCGGTCCCCAGTTCCTGGCCTTCACCTGCGGCCTCCTGCGAGGCACCCTCTGCATCCTGGGCATCAAGAGCCTGGTCACCGCCTCCGTGGCATCCCTGCCCACCTGTGAGTCGTGGGGGAGGGGGCCCTCCCCATCCCTTCCCATCCCTCCCCATCCCTCAGGTGTGGTGGGGCTCCAGAGTTCTGTCCCTGCTCCCACAGCTCCAGGAGGTGGCGCCGGGCTGCTGAGCCCCACTGACAGATGGGGAATTTGAGGCCCCGAGAGCTTAAGTCACGTGCCCAGACCACATGGCTGGGGCAGCCCATCCACGCCCCTGGCCCTGTGATGCCCCCCAACCCCCAGCCTGCTTCCCTAGGTTGTGCCAGCCCGGAGCAGAGAACTGCTGACAGACCATGCGCTGGTCTACTGGTTGTGAATGTTATTCCGGGTGGACATGATAGAAGTCAGCCTGCTTGATGCTCGATGGAGGTCCCCAAAGGGCAGCCAGGGCCTGTGGGTTGTTGCAGCCTGCCTGACGGGGTGTCCTCCTGACCCCCAGGGCCCTCCATCAGACGAGCTGAAGTTTCATGCCTCCCTGGGGCCAGCCTGCCCTCTGCTGTCCACCCCCCCCAGGTGTTTGTCCCTCTGCTGGTCCCCCAGGCCTTCTTATGGCGGGGGGACCTGAGGCCAAGTGGCCAAGCCCTGAGCAACACATGCCGAAGAAGCCCGTGCCAGCTCCTCCTTAGCAGCCTGCATGCTTGACCTTCGTGCTCCTAGTCACCCACACGGCGCTGGGATGTGGGCCAGGTGGGCGGGGAGCAGCACCCCCTCGGACCAGCCCGAGGCCACCCAGTCTGCTGGTGCAGGGCAGGGAGGCACATCTCTGAGCATCTCTGAGCTGTTGCGGGTGCTTTCTGCCTCGCCCCTCAGATCCCAGCCCTTCGAGCTAAAGCCTGCCCTTCTCTTCCAGGTAAGTTCCAGGTGGTGATTCAGAAAACCTGAGGAGCCCCAGGCCCTCACCCCCCGCTGAGCCTCACGGCCACCGCAGGCCCAGGGACCTCGGAGCACCGCTTTTGGGGGTGGCCGGAGGGCTCGTGTCGGGGACCCCAGGCTCTGTGGGTGATGGACAAGAGCGGGGGTGCAGGGGTCCAACCGCCCTAGGGCATCATGTGTGCTCCCCAAGTGGGTGTCACAGGGAGGTCGGGGTGTCCTAGGAACAAGGTGGCCCAAGTTGGGGCCAGTGTGAAAGGATCCCTGCGTCAGACTCCTGCCTCCGCATGGCGGATGCCCAATAAAGGTTCTATATGTGCAGCCAGATTTAAAAGTGGAAGGTGGGGGGGGGGGTGCTCTGTCACAGGTCCTGCAGGGGTGGGGGGAGTAGAGCCCTCTGCGTGCCTCCCCACCGCTCATTTCCTCCCCCTGCAGGCCCCTTGCATCCCCAGCCCCGTGGCCCCCGAGCCCTAGTGCTTCACCGCCTCCTGCCTGCACGCCTGGTGGGGGATGGTGGCCCCGGGCACCGGCAGCCCTGCTGGCCTCGACAAGTCTGGGGCCGCCCTTCCCCTGGTGGGGCGCACCGAATGGCCCTCTCCCTAGGGAGTAGGACTGGGGCCACCCCGAGCATGCGCAGGGGCAGGCCTGGGGCTGCCAGGACCGAGGATGGACAGAGAGGGGGAAACGGGCCAGACTCCCTCATTTCCACACACCCCCCCGCAAACCCCACAAACACACCTGAGGGAGCCGGCAGATGGAAGTCCCACCCAGAACAACAGCCCAGCTGACCTGCCCCTGGGCCGTGTGGCCTCCCTGGCCTCCTGCCTCCCCCCCGCCGGCACCACCTCCCCCCACTTTACATTCATAGCACCTGAGGGGACCACACACCTAGGCTCTGCCCAGGCTCTGCCGCCTGCCGAGGGTAGGGACCCCCGCATCGAGGGTAGGGACCCCTGCATCAGAGCTGTGAACTGAGGCTGGGGTGGGACCTGAAGGGGAGAAGACAGGTCTCCACCTCTACAGAGTCCTGTGAAGGCAGCCCGTCTGGCCCCTACCTTGGCCTGCCCACCCCCAGCCCAGAAAGCGGCGCTCCACATTCTGGCCTTTGCACACACCAGTCCCCGCCTGGGCCGCCCCGGCCCACTCCCCAGACTCCTGCCCCCTCTGGGGCATCCAGCAGCCGCTCGCCTTCTGCTGGCCACCGCCCCCCTCTGTGCCCACAGCCCCGGGAGGACCCCTAGACAGCTTCTTCCTGCCCTGTGGTGTTTTCTTATATTCCAGTGCACTTCTTGGGTCCCTCTGGATCCCTTTGCCCAGGACAGAGCCTAGCAGACATCTCCCCGAATGAACTGGTTATTCAGCTAAACTGTGTGCAAGTGGGCAGGGGCGCAGAGGGTTAGCCCCATCCTGCCCTCAAGAAGCTCCTGAGCGCATCCTGGAGGTTCCCCCACACACTCACCCCCCACTCAAACATACTAGTCCTGCCCCCCAGTTGTCTGGACTGCTGCCAGGGCTGGGGGCAGTGGGCAGAGTCCCCAACTAATGGAGGACAGGGAGGAAGCCTCCCCAGGAAAAGCAGCTTGAAGACCTGGGGAGGAGAGACAGGACCGGCCCCCAGCTGACGGAAGGATGCTTGGCTCTGGCTACAGGGGGCAGGGTCTGGTCACCCAGGCAGAACCCCTAGAGGGGCGTCCTGCTGGACCAGGTGGGGTCCCTTTTCTCTTGTCCTGAACCCCTCTGTCCCAGGCACTGTTGGGTGGTAGCCTCCCGCGTCCCCACCAGGTCACCCATCTACCCCGGGCAGTGACTGTTTGTCCCATCGTGCCAGAAGCTGAAGCGACACGGGGGTTGGAGAGCAGAGCCTCCCCCCGCCCCGCACAACTGAAAGCCCCTCTTGCTCAGCCCTGCCCCTGCTCTCGAACCTCTCAGAGAACAATGTGCAAAGCATCCAAGCAGTCAGGAGGCAGAGCCTCAGCAAGCCTGCAGCCCCTGCAAACCCCTGCTTCCAGAAGCCCCGCTCTGCTTCCACGTGACCTGGGGCAAGGAACTTCAGCTCTCTGGGCCTCAGTTTCTTCATCTGTAACGTGGGTGTCACAGCTGCCCTGACGGGCTGTGGTGAGGAAGAGGGGCTAACTGTGGGAAAAGTGCATAAACCGTGTGCGGTTCCTGGTAAGCCTTCACCTGCATGTTACCGTCCTTCTATGAGAAGCATCTAGAGCAGCCTGGTAAATGGGTCAGTCCGTGCCCGGCACACGTTAGCTGCGGTCATTCCTGAGTGCCTGGCTCTGTGCTCAGCGGACTCCTCCTGACAACTGCGGGATGGTGGTTGTCCCTGGTCCACTCAGCAATGAGGAAGCCGAGGCTCAGAGAGGCGAGGTCACTTGCCTGAGGTCACACAGCTGGGCCCTGGAGGAACTGGCATCCGAACCTGGGATTGTTGTCCTCTCTCAGCTCTGGACTGTTAATCCCTGCGCCAGCTTCCCACCCCCCAGTCCCATGGACCCCCCCCCCGAGGAGCCCCCGGTAGGTGGAGCCCCAGGCAGCTCGGTGGCTTGCCACCTCCCTCCCTTACGCGGGGTACCACGCCCGGGGGCAGCCCCCAGTCCTCCAGAGTGGGACAAGCGGGCAGGGCGGGTGCTCTGGGGGAAGGGGCGGGGACAGGGCAGGCAAACCGGTCGGGCGGCTGGCCCCGGGCTCGGGGCCTCTCTCCAGTGGGGCCCACACAGCAGCTCGGCAGGGCAGGGAGCTGGGGCCGAAGGGCTGCCATCAGGTAGGTACAGAGGACCCCTGGCGAGGGGCGGGCGGGCAGGGGCCAGGCGCCGGGCCCCCAACCGTCTCTGAGCCCCAACTCATCCCCTTTCCTCTGATCCTCGGCTTTGCCTGCCTCCCCCCGCCCCACACCCAGCATCCTTCCCTCACTGCTGCTTTCGGCTCTTCGCATTTTACGCCTGTGCACCCTGTCTCGCCCTGAGTTTGCTGAACCTCTTCCCCAGTTGGACCACCCTGATTGAATGTGCGCCCCCAGAATTCCTCTCCCTGCTCCCGCCCTCGTTCAGACCCTAGATGTACCAGCCCTGAAGTTTCAGTCACTTGGCTGCGGTGGCTCGGGGCTCCCAGCTCTCCCTGCGCTGGTTACGCGTCCCTTCCCATGGCGCCACCCTGCGCCTCCCACAGTGCGCACCCCCAATACCTAGTGGTCCCCGAAGTTTACTCAGCCACCCCCCGGGCTCCTGTGTTTCCCCAGCCCACGTCTGCTCAGCACCCCCATCGTTCTAGCCTCTTGGAAACTCCCAGGGGCTCCCAAACACCCAGTCACCAACTTTGGAAATCTCACGCACCCCACATTAGCCCTTAGCGCCCCAGTAACCATTCTTCGTTCTCCCTTGTCTAGCTGTCCTTCCCCGGTCCTGACCACTCACTTTTACTCTGAAGGGCACTGCCACCCCAGCTGGTAACGCGGGACCCCAGCATCAGGGACGGGGTCTCCCACCTGTCCCCGGTCACATCCCGGGGGTGGGCTCTTCTGGCTGGCACCCAAGGGAGCCGGGCACTGAACCCACCCTTACCCTCCCCCGGAGCAGGCCCCCCGCCGCCATGCACAAACACTACACCGCCCGCTTCACCAAGGGCGCCCTGCCCCTTCGGACCCCCGCCGAGCGCTACTTCTTGGACCCAGAGTTGGCGCAGCAAAAAGGTAGGGGTTCAGTTTGGGGGGTCCTGGCAGGGAGCGTGGTCTGTGGGTCAGGGGGCTGCTGAGTGGATGGTTGTTGAGCATAAGGGGAACATCAGGCCCCAGGGGAGAGGGGCTCCCGGCACTCCTCACAGAGGCTTCCACGTAAAGGGGTCATGGTGTGGGAGACACAGGCCCCGGGGAGACCGAGAGTGGGAGCCCAGGATGGGGATGTCAGCAGGGGGGTCCACCCAGCCTACCCCTTCCCAGGTAGAATTCCCCCACCCCAAATCGCCAGGCCTGTGAGGATTTCACCCCAACCTGGGGGGAGCAGTGTGGAGAGAGAACAAGCTGCCCCCACCACTGGGGGGGACAGTGTGAGTGGGGGGACAGCTTCCAGGGGGGTGGTGACCACAGGTGCTCCTGCTGGGGGGTGGGGGTGGGGACAGTTACCGCCCATCAGGCCAATTCAGCCTCTTGAGGCCTGTGCCTCCCAGGGCAGCCCCCTTCCCCCCAGCCTTGCCCGATTCTGGGTATGAGGCCCACGCCCTTCTCAGTCCCCACCCTGTCCCCTCTCCATGGTCACCTCCCATCACTCCAGCCTCCTCTGGACCAACCAGGCCAGTTCCTGATGGGTTCCTTTCTGCCCCCCCAACCCCAGGGACACCCCCCCCGTCCCCAGGGACTCCAAGGCATTGTCCCCACTGCAGCCCCTCGCCTGGCTAAGCCCAGGTCTCTGCACCTCTCCTCTGCCCCGCAACAGGCGAGCACAGAGGCTGCCCCCCCCACATCCCCTCTGCATTTTCTCTGATTTCTCCGGGGCCTCCACTTGAAGACTCGACCTGGTTCCTGCCAGTGCCCTCCCAGGGGTCAGGGACTCAGGCCCAGTCACCCCCACTTCCTTCCTTCCAGGATGCCGTCACCAGTGGTGCCATGACCCAGCGGCCCTTCGAGCCCTCGGGCCCTGTCGGCTGCCCCCACAGGTGTGCTGGCAGCTGGCCTACCAAAGCCACCGGGGGGGTGTCAGCGGCTGCTGCCGGGGCCCCCAGCCCCCCATCTTGCAGCAGCGGCGGCAGCCCCAGCCCCCGCCTCCCAGCCCCCTGCGGCAGCGGCTCTGCTCCGTTCCAGCGGCCCGGAAGGGGCCGCCTGCAACCGCTGCTGCCCCTAGGCAGCTGGCCAGCGCCCCCCAGCGGCCCCCCGAGCTCAGCATGTCACCCACCGCCGCACCTGCCACGGCCAGCGCCCTCCTGGAGCCCAGCACGCCCCGGGTCGCCCGCCCCCTGTTTTCCCCAGCAGCCTGCGGCCCCTTCACCTACAGCTCCGGTGCTCACCCAGCCTTCCTGCGGGCTCTGTCCCCGCTGCCTCTTCCCCCCGGGCCCCTGGCCCCTCGGCTTGCCCTCCTCGTTCACTCTGCTCCGTGTATGGGAGGGTGCTCGGCCCTGACCCTGGGCCCCTCCCCTCCCAGGCAGCCGCCTCTGCTTCACCTTTCGCTTCACTTGTCCACAGCTGCCAGGCCAGGCCTGTCCCTTGTGCCTCATCCCCGGCTAGTGGAGGGCGGGGTGGGGGGCAGACGTCGGGGGGGGGGGTGGCTGGGCCCTGGCTCTCTCCCTCTGCGGACAGCCTGGCTCTGCTTTCTCTCTTCCCGGCCCTCCCAGCCCCGCACCCCCAGCCCAGGGGCCAGAGAGAACCTGGGGCAAGAGGGTGACAGGCACCAGCTTGCTGGCCAGCTCTGGTGTGGGGGAGAGGGGCAGCGGTAGGGGAGTGGCCTGGGGGCTGGAGAGAACAGTGCGGCAAGGGGAGGGAATCCCTTCACTCATTCACTCATTCTGCTTTGTTCATCCGTCCATCCTGTGACTAGGTACTGGATACGCACGGTGGGTGCCCAGCTCTGTTCGGGGAGGGGGTGCAGGCTGCAGGGAGCAGGGCAGAGACTGCTGCCCCCAAAGGGCTCTCGGCAATGGGGGGGGGGGGAGGTGGGTACAGGAAGCCAGATAAGGCGAGCTTCAGTGTGTCACCCAGTGATAACCATGTTGGGGGAAAACAAGGCAGGCAGAGGGGGTAAGGGAGCATTGGGATTTGCAAATAGGGTCATCAATCAGGCGAGCCTCCGTTAGGGCAACATCTGAGCTCAGTAAGTGGCAGCAGGGTGGGCCTGCTCCCGGGGCTGTGACGAGGGCCATACCCCGGGGACCCTTGTGGCTGTACTGAGGGCTGGGGCTTGGGCCCTGGGGCAGGCGGGAGCCACAAGGGACGGCAGCTGGCGTGGGAGTGCGGGGAGCGGAAGTCGGGGTGAGAGGTGCTAATGGCAGGGGTGTGGGGACACACGGCAGCGGGTTTCCGGGTCTGCCTTGAAAGCGGAGCAACCGCTGAGCAGGGACTCGGGCTCCAGGTCAGGCAGTCCCTCATCCCTGCAGGCTCTGGGGCCCTGCCGCCCATGTCCTACCAGAGGCCCAGCGAGGTGAGGTCACCTGGCCACCAGGCAGAGCGGGGTCAAAGCCGCCTAGGCCACCCCCTCGGCTGACCTTACTGGGTCCTCCTACTGGGGCTGACCCTCCAGGAGGGAGGGATCCTGCAGCGCCCCCCCCCCCCCCGCCAGGCCCCTGGGGAAGGTGGGTATATTATCCCCACCACGCACGGGGAGGCTGGCCCAGGGCTGCCCACAGCTAAACCCTCCCTTTCTGGTGCCCCAACTCCAGTCCAAGAAGTAGCATTTGGTGGGGGCCCGGGGTGGGGGGAGGGCCAGGACGCCCTCAGCCGAGTGGACACCGTGATGCTGGTGCATGGTGCCAGGATTTGAACTTGAATCTGCTCCCTAAACGGTCATTCCAGACCATGGCATTGACTGAGGGCTCGCCCCGGGCCTGACCCTTTGGCATCCGTGCTGCCTGGTGTCTCTGTAACCCCTCTTCGGAGGGAGGGACTGAGGCTCTCAATGGTCATGCAGAAAAGGTGGCACGGCCAGGCCCAAGAGGCCGGTCTGCCTGGGCTCGGGGCAGGATGAGAGGCTGTGGGCATGGGGTCCTGGAGGAGAGAGATCAGGGCGAGGGATGGACAGGAAGCTGAGAGGAGCCTGGGATTGTCGGAGCCCTTCCGCACTGGACCCAGGCTAGAAGAGCAGGCAGGAACTGACACGAGAAACTTCTAGAGCGTGCCAAGAGGTGTCTTAAGCTATCTGAGGGCCCCGAGTCCCAAGACAGGCCCACGGCGCTTTTCCGGGGGAACCACGGGCTGGTGGCAGAGCCTGGTGACCTAGGGCCTGGTCAGCCCAAATCCTCTGGGCCTCTGTGCAGGGGCTCGGTGGGGAGTCTAGCCTCCTAGCCTTGACCTGGTGGATCTGGGGTCGGCTCCTCCTGGGATGCTCAGAGGCGCACATCAGACCCTGGAGAAGGGGGTTGTGTGCCTACTGTGCCAGAAACCTCCATCTGCAGGTTTGACCTGAGTCACTTCAGGGAGTTGGGCAGAGGGATGCCGAGGAAGGGAGGAGCTGAGGGCGGGCTCTCTGGAGGGCAGATGGGAGGAGGGTGGTGCTTGGCCAGCCTTACTGACTCAGTTTCACCCCCCTTCCCCAACCCTGGCCCCCAGATATCCTGACAGAAGATGATGTCTACTGTAGCTGCCTGGCCAAGACCCTCTGCCACGTGCCTGTCCCTGTGACCGTGGGTTTCTATGCCCCCTTTGGCTGCCGCCTGCACATGATGCTGGACAAGATCACTGGTGAGGCCCCGTGTGTGCTGGGGAGGGGGGAAGGGGACAGAGCCCCTGGTCCCCGGTCCCCTGGTCCCTGCCCAGCCTCAGGCTCCCCCAAGCCCCACTCGCTCCTGACCCCGCTGGGCCCCGGTCCGGATGCCTGTCAGTCAGTATTAACCAGGTCCCTCCTGACGCCCACAGCCTCTGTCCCTGGGTCCCTGCTCACTCCCTCTCTGGCCTCTTGGCTAACAGTCTCATCCCCGCCCCTGCCAGAGCCACTCCAAGGAATCTTCTTAAGATACAGCTCTGGTGGGGCGCCTGGGTGGCTCCGGTGGTTAAGCGTCTGGCTCTCGATTTCAGCTCAGGTCATGATTGTGGGGTCATGGGATGGAGCCCTGCACTGGGCTCCCTGCTCAGCAGGGAGTCTGCTTGGGATTCTCTCTCTCCCTCTGCTCCTCCCCCTGATTTCTCTCTCAAATAAATACATCTTAAAAAAAAAAAAAAAAGAAAGAAAAGATACAGATCTAGCCCTGTCCTTCCCCTCTTCAAAAAGCCTTCCGTGGCTCCCCAGCACTCTAGGGAGAAAGCTCAGGTTCCTCACTGGCTCCTGCAGAGTCCCTCCTGTGCCCCCCAGACCCATCTCTTCTCAGCACGGACCCAGGGCCTGGCGCCCACAAGAGCCCTAACGGATAGAGGTTAACCGATCCCGTGGGCTGAAACGCGGCCAGGATCCACGGCAGCTTGGACCTGGTTTTAGCCCTGCTCAGACCCCAGCCCCGACTGTGGCCAGAGGGGCTGGAGGCGGCTCACCTCTGTGAGCCCAGCCGTGGTGAGCACCTACTAAACAAGACTGCATCTGCCCCCCTGTGTCGTCACAGAGTGATAAACAGGGTCCCGGGAAGAGAAAACATGCGATCATAAGGAAAAACGAAACAGCACTCGGGAGCTCCTCCTCTGTGCTAGGTGACTCTGGCACATTCCCACTCATTCATTCACTGACCTCAATAGCAGATGGACCCTGCCCCCAACCTCTCATGATCCATCCTTCAGACATTCCCCCAGCCCTTCCTTGGTGCCCAGGGGACACAGGATGACCAAGACGACCAGAGCCCTGCCCTTCGTGCCCTCACAGGCCAGAGAGGGAGACGGACCTGGCCCCAGAGAGCGATGACCCAACAGTGGGTAGGGTTGGGGTGCGGAAGCCCGGGAGGCACCTGACCCAACCTGGAGATCAGGGAGGGCTTCCTGGAGGAGGAGCATCAAGCCAGGAAAATCAGACAGAGGCTGTACTGCGCTGCCCAGCATTTCGCTTCCTCAGCACCTGGCACACATTCTTTCCTTCCTCGTCCCTTCCCGTCCTCTCTCCCCTGGGAGCTCTGCTGCTTCTGCCCACCGCTGGCCTCGGGCCTGGCCCTCATACTCCTGCCCCTCCGTGCGCCGCTCCGGGCCTCCGGGCCCCCGGCCCGCCGCTCACGGCCCGGTGCACCCTCCCCACCCCTTCCCTCCCCGCAGCTCTGATGCAGCAGGAGGCGGCGCAGCGCGAGGCCGAGGAGCTGCGGCGCGTGCAGTGTCAGCCGCGGCCCGTGCGCGGCTGGGGCTTCCCGCAGCTGCTGTGGTACCTGGTGTTCCTGCAGCCTGTCATCACCGAGCTGCACCTGCACCGCAAGAACGTCCAGTTCCTCTTCATCCGCTTCAGCGCCTGGCACTACGCGGGCACGGACAAGCTGTGGGCCGGCCTGGTGACCACGCTGTGCGAGGGCATCCGCCACCACTACGGCGCGCTGCCCTTCAGCGTGTACTCGGTGCTGGGCAACAAGCCGGCCGCGACGCCGGGCTTGTGCGAGCGCGAGTGGCACTGCCGGCGCCGCGTGTGCCTGGCGCTGCTGGCGCTGCTGGCGGCGCTCGGCCTCGGCGTGGGCCTGCTCTACCTGTCGGTGGGCGCCCGCGCGCAGGGCCACGGCGCGGCCAGCGGCAGCCTGCTGCGCGGGCTCGGCGGCGCGGCCACCACGCTGTCGGGCTCGGGGCTGCTCATGGCCGTGTACTCGGTGGGCAAGCACCTGTTCGTGAGCCAGCGCAAGAAGATCGAGCGGCTGGTGTCACGCGAGAAGTTCGGCAGCCAGCTGGGCTTCATGTGCGAGGTGAAGAAGGAGGTGGAGCTGCTCACCGACTTCCTGTGCTTCCTGGAAATCTACCAGCGGCGGCGGCTGCGCGTCGTGCTCGAGGTCACCGGGCTGGACACGTGCTACCCGGAGCGCGTGGTGGGCGTGCTCAACGCCATCAACACGCTGCTGTCCGACAGCCACGCACCCTTCATCTTCATCCTGGTGGTGGACCCCAGCATCCTGGCCGCGTGCCTCGAGAGCGCCGGCTCCATGAAGGGCACGGCCGACAACGGCTACCTCTTCCTCAACCGCACCGTCACGCTGCCCTTCTCCGTGCCCATCATGGGCCGCCGCACCAAGCTGCAGTTCCTGCACGACGCCGTGCAGAGCCGCGACGACCTGCTCTACCGCGAGATGACGCGCAAGCCGCGGCCGGGCGGCTGCAGCGGGGGCGGCGGCGAGGGCGCGCAGCTGCTGGCCGTGGAGACGCAGGCGGGCGCCGAGGGCGCGCAGAGCCGCATAGACGCCGAGGCGGCGCGCCGCATCCAGGAGGCACTCTTCTGCCTGCACGACGAGCGCGACTGCCTCTACGAGTACGTGCCCGACAACGTGGTGTCCATGCGGCGCATCGTCAACACCGTGCCCATCACCGTGCGCCTGCTGCAGCAGCAGGACGGGGACTTCGCGGGCCCCACGCCGCGCCAGGCCGTCGCTTGGGTCGTGCTGGCCAACCAGTGGCCGTGCCGCCTCAGCTGGGTGCTGCAGTGCCTGGAGGACCGGCAGCAGGCGGGGGGCGCGCCCGAGGCCCGCGCGCGCCTCTGGGACGTGTTCTGCGACAACAGCCGCGAGCTGCACTCCATGACCAAGGCGTTGCAGAACGTGCTGGACTTGGACGGCGACCCTGAGCTTTTCGAGCGCTTCCTGGGCGCCGACTTCCCTTTCACCGTGGCCCAGGCGCAGACCCTGCTGCGCTGCACCGTCAACCTGGACCACTCCATCCGCCGCCGCATGGGCCTCATCCGGGCGGTCAGCGCGCTCAAGCCGCCCAGCCCGCCCAAGTCCCCAGCCCACGACGCCCCCCACGCTGCCGACGGAGCCAACCATGCAGCCGGGGCCTTCCCGCCCGGTCAGGGCGCCGGGCACGCCCCGGCGCATGCGGGCAAAGCCCACCAGCCCCGGGACGGGGCGCACGGGGGCAAGCCACGACTCGTGGCCTGAGAACCCTTACAGCCCAGGTGGGTCTTGAAAGAGTACTCCGGGAGCAGCGGGAGGGAACCGTTGCTCCGTCTGCCCGGACGAGGGAGTGAGGGGTGCGACTGGGCCCAAGGCCGCCCGTCCGGGTCTGCAGTGAGGACTGTGGTGGCCCCCCCCCGCCCCCCACCCAGGTGAAACTGTGAGCCAGAGAGCTGCTGGCAGTGGCAGGCTACTGAGCCAGTGACCAGGGAAGAACCCCGGGTTCAAGTGCAATAAATGGAGATGTGAAAGCCCCCGCTGGTCTTCGCGTCCTGGGCTCCCTGGCTCAGCAGGGACTGCAAACCAGGCCTGCCCTACCCTGCCAAGTCCCGTCACCCCCAGGGAGCCGGGCAGCCTCAGCTGGCAGCCTCACTGCTGGCATCTCTGGTGGCAGGAGGGGTTGCGGGGGCGGTGGGTGAGGCCCCTGAGGCAGGGGAGGACGGATGTGCAGGTTGACTCAGGCAACGGAGAGCGTCTAGGCCTCAGGGGATCCAGGTCCTCATCCCCACGCCCTACCTGCCCCTGCGCAGGCACGGAGCTGGCATTTCCGAGGGCGGTGTCCCGTTGACCTCAGCAGGTTGCTCCACTCAAGGGGTGGCTCTGCCCTGGTGGAATGAATGAATGAGGGCTCCCTGGCACTCCAGCCAGCTGGGGCGGGCAGCGCGGCCTCCCCTGAACAAGTGACTGCCCACCCGATGAGCCCTTTGATGAGGACTGGGGAGCTGAGGAGCAGAGATGGGGTACCCGTGGGACATACAGAACCGGAGCCTGTGCAAGGCCACAGAGTGGTGGGGGGTGGAGGGTCTTAACCACTTTCCCCTCCCACCCGTGTGACACGGACCTAGGATGCTGGTGTCACCCCTCTGGGCACCTTCAGAGTTCTCACTGGTCAAGGAGCCACACACTCGGGCCCGTGGTGTGCCCGATCCAGTCCAGTTGGGAGACGGGACCAACACTTAACCTACATTGCATGACGAGAGCTCGAGAGTGTGACTTCTGAGGGGACAGACCCAGAGGGAGCCAAGAGCTCTGTGAAGTCACCCACGCTCAGGCCCTGGGGCCTGGTGGAGGTACTGACCTCACATTACTTACTCCAAGGCTGGGCACAGCATCCCACCTCCACTGGCCAATGATGGCCTCCACGTGGACACAGGGCAGAGCACCGGCCTGTGACTTCCGCTGGGGCGGCCAGCTTAGCTGCATGGCTAAGCCGGTGGTACAGACCTGCACCTGCTGGGGGAGGTTCTCCAACAGCAGCGGGGAGCCTGCCCAAGAATGACGCTCCCCAGAGACACACGGGGACCATGACAGTTAGGTCGGTGTCTGCAGGTGTGGGACTGGGGCCGATATGTCCCTTCCCTTTGGCCTCCCTTCAGCCGACCTGGCTCGGGCTTCCATTTCTCACCACCTCCGGTCCAGGCTGACACACATTAGCAGCAGGAGTAGGCGTGAACTAACCTGCCAACGGGCTGGGAGCAGGCCTGTGGACTCCAGGCCCCGGGAAGGAGCTGTAGGTCCCTGTTCAGTGGAGCCACGCAGTGGTCAAACTGTGGCCACTGTGTCTCTTAGACTCTGACAAAGTCTGAGTCCGACAGAGCTAGAGTTGGGATGTCCCAGAGTGGCTGGTGTAGCCGGGAAGGCTCACTGTCCCCCAGCACTCACGGTCCCCTCTGTGGGGTCCGTGGAGCTTTCCTGCTGGCGACTTGCACCTCGGGGAGGCCACGGGGCTGATTCTTGCCAACAGGAAGGGAGCACCAGCGATGTGCATCCCCTTCCCATCGTGCCCACGAGTGAAGAAGCAGGTCTGCCTTGTCCAGTTTCCCCTACCCCCCCCCCCGTCTGCCCACCGGATACAGGGGCTCCTGAGGCCCTAAGGAGCGGCACAGCCACAAGGGCGAGGCCTGGACCCGCCTGTCACTTAGGGGAGAACAGCTGCCCGCTACCTACCCATCCACAAGCATGGAAATAACATCTCCCATGTTGTGGCACTGAGATCTTTACGACTGGGTACAGCGTCTAACCCAGTAATAAAAGGGATTCGGTGTGTCTTCACAACAAGTTCCAGGAGTGTCTGGGTGGCTGAAGGCAACGGGGAGAAAATACTTGGCTGAAGGGAACCCCCCCTTGCGATCCCGGACTGATCCAGGATCCAGCTGGAAAATCAGGAGCACCACACAGTTGGTGCCTGGGGGTCCCCTGGGGCTGCTAGGACCAAGTCCCACAACCTGGGTGGCCTAGCACCAGAAATGTACTCTCCTGGTTCCCAGGCTTGAAGTCCGAAAATGTGTCTGCAGGGCCACGCGCCCTCGGAAACGTGGAGCACCTGAGGCCACGGGGGCAAAAGCGGGGGCCTATTCCCCCTGTGCCGTGGGTGGTTCATCTCCATCACACCCTGAGAGCCTAGGCCTGAAGCTAGAAGATATTTTGGGGGTTGTTTTCCTCTGGAGAAACAGGACTGTGAACTGGATGGTAAGGGAGATACAGGAGCGCGGACATGGCAAAAAAAAGAATGGGGGTGGGGGGCAGGGCACCGGGGCAGGGAGTGTTGTGGGAAATGTGGCTGTTGCCTCCCCGGCCTCCCTGCTTTCCTTGGGGGGACCCCTAGCACCAGCCCCGCAGACGTTCCCCGGGGGGCTGGCTGGGCCCTGCGCGCCCCACTCCCTGTGCCCACAGCTCCCGCACGGCACAAGCAGAGAGCAGGCGAGTGCGGTGAACCCAGCTCTGGTTTATTAGAAAAGGTGTGAACAGAGTTGCACCGACAGGAGTAGCCCCTCCCCCGCCCCCTGCCCACCCGTACCCCACACCCATGCCGCCCCCCGGGTTGTAGAGCCTCTCAGGGCGCAGCCTCAAGGGGCCTGGACAGCAGGGTCTCGAGAACCCTGGTTGCTCCTCACCCCAGCTCCCTGATAGATTTATTGCACTTAAGAAAAAGAAAGCTCTGATCCTCTGCTCCCAGCCCCCCCCCCCCAGCCCTGGCCCTCACTCTGCCTGGGGTTGCTCTACCAATGTCCTCCACCACCACTCACTGCCCCTCCCTCGTCATGCCTCCTGCCTGGCCCTGCACCTGGGGGGCACCGGGGCGCCATCCCACCACCACCCAGGACTGCTGCCCTCCACGGGGCAAGCCTGGCCGAACAGGCTGTCTGGAAAAGGTGTCCAGCCTCGTGGCTGATGTCCTCGGAGAGCTCCTCCTCCCATCCCCCCAACCCAGAGCCTTCGAGTGCTGGACACAGAAATAGTGCTTAAGTCAGGGCAGGGAGGGCGGTCCCTGTGGCTCCTGCGCTCTGTGTAGTGTTGCTGTGGGGGGCAGGGGTCCCCAGAAAGGCCCCCCACACCCCTGGTGGCCCAGGCCTCAGGAAGGCTGGGGGTGAGGGTGAGCAGATTCTCATGGCTCTGGCCTCAGCTCATCGAAGACTGACCGGAAAAAAGGAACTTGGGGAGAAGAGATTGGGGGAGGGCCTGTCAGAGCCAGGGGCTCTACTGCCGGACCCCAGAACCCCTGCCCTCTGGCCCTGGCCCCCGCCTCACCTAAAGTGTCACAGTGTCTCCTGCCCAGATTCCTGACTGGCTTCCAGAAGCAGCTCCTCGAGCTCCTTCTCATTCTTGGAGCAGCTCAGTTCTGCAAGGGGAGAAGGGGCAAGCAACCTCCAGTCAGGCAGGTGGGGATGGGGGGGACCCCAGGCCATCCCCACCAGCCCTGCCCAAGTCTGGCCCTCAGGGCAGCACAGGGCCCGGGTACCACTGAGACCATCAGACTCCAGTCAGCACACCTCGCCTGCTCCATACCAGGGAGAGCTCCCAGGGATCCAAGGGAAACAAGGTGGGGGCCGAGGACCAAGTTCTTGTTCCTACCCCCTTCGCAGGCCGTTTTAAAGGGAACACTGAAGCCCATCGAGGGGCAGGTGCTTACCCGGGGTCACACCAGCACCCAGGGCCTGCTGTCACCCTGCCCCGGAGCCCCACTCACCGTGTTCCAGGCCACAGCTGCCCGCCTTGGCCTCAGGCCCCGGGGGTGGCTCTGGAGGCAGTGCGAGGGCAAACTCGGGCTTCAGGCCGTTGGGCAGCGGTGGCCCTGACTGAGGTGGCTCCAGCTGTGACTGAGGCTCCGACACCCCTGGGTCCAGAGTGCCGATGGCCTCAGCTGGTGGCAGGCCAGGTGAGGTGGGCAGAGAGGATAAAGCAGGAGCAAGGGGGGAAGGGGGAGAAGGAGGGGCGGGGGGTGCCGGGAGCTCTGCCCTCTCGGGCGGACTCTCAACCCGAGTCACCACAAACACTTTGTGGCCCCGGCCTGGGCTGGACACAGAAATACGCTGCTCAGTGGGGGAGGCGGGGCTGCCTGGGGGGCTCCTGTCCCCAGGGCCCAGGGAGTCCGAGGGGGGCACCAGGGCGGGGCAGGGGGCCTCGGCCCTCTCCCCCTCCTCCTCCTCCGCACCCTCCTCCTCGGAGTCCGAGTCTGAGTCTGAGTGCGGCCGGGCGCTGGGGCCGGGGGCCCCATTCTGCTGGGCCCTGGTGGCGGGCTCGTCCCCAGGCTCCTGGCCCCTGGGCTCCTGGCCGGGCTGCGGCTCAGTCATGGAGATCTCGGGCATGGAGGCGGAGAGCTGCAGCCGCTGCTCCTTCTCGTCCTGCTCGCGCGCCAGCATGAAGTTCTGCTTGCAGCCATTCTGGATCTCTGCGAGCAGTGCCTTCTGCGTCTCGATAAAGCTCTTCACCTGCAGGTGGAGCGGGCCTGGCTAGGGCTCTGCACAGCCAGTGCCCACGACGGACCCTGCAGTCGCCCTGGGCCAGCCTGGAACCCAACCCCCCCCCCCCCCCCCACCGCTGGAGGCCTCAGGGAAGAGCCCACTCAGCTCACCGCCTCCTTCTTGGGCTCACGGTCGAGGTCGAGGCGCAGCAGTGAGTGGTTCACCTTGAGGGCCAAGGACAGTGCCATGAGCCCGCCCGTCTTGATCTCGTTCTCCCGAAGGTCCAGTCTCAGGAGGCGGGGGCTCTCGGCGATGAACTCCGCCACCGCCACCGCGCCTGGGAGGGGGACCGCAGGGGCTGGCCATGGGCTAGCCGCCCGCCGAGCCCACCTGCACCGCCCCCTCGGCCCGGCCCCGCGCCCTACCCTCGCACGTGAGCTTGGTGGAGGTGAGGCCAAGGCGCAGCACACTGCGGTTGCTGATGAGGCCGTTCTTGAGGTTCCGCACGCCCTCGTTCCCGATGGGGTTGTGGCCCAGGTTCAGCGTCTCCAGGCTGTGTGTGTGTGGCTAGAGGGGGCCGCACGTGAAAAGAGTGAGGAAAGGCCCAGAAGGCCAATCAGGAAAGAGGCAAACCCAAGCGCTCCCTCTTCGGCAGTGCCACCCAGACAGTCCTGCTTAAGGCCAGATGCTTCGTGGACTCGGAAGCCGCCCCAGTGCCAGCCAGCTGCCCTGTCCACTCCCCAGCCCGGGCCCGCATCCCGAGGGCTCAGCGCACACACCTGGCCATTGGTCATTCTTAACTTGGACGTGAGTCTTTGTAGCCTGTGGGCTTGCTTTAAATACCATGTATTTATGTAAAAAGATTTAACCCGCCCTGAAGGCTTCCAGAAAATATTAACTTTCTATGCAGAACATTTTCACCTCGTGCGCAACATGGTACTAGGCTACCGTGCCAGATGCAGAAAGACAAGGGCAACATGAGAAAGGCTACTTTCCTTAGGACAGAGAGGCTGCGGAAGCTGAGGGAGAGCAACCCGCGCTGAAAGGGCTCCTGCAAAGGGTCCCTGAGGGGCAGGGTGAGCAAGACGGGGGGCAGAGGATGGGGCTGAGAGGCGGTGCTGGAGCCGTGGCGCCCCCTCCCCACCCCCGGCCCGACTCACCAGCGTCATGCCCAGGAAGGCCATGCCCGTGTGTGTCAGCTGGTTGTTCCACAGCACCAGGGTCTCCAGCCCCTTCTTCTGCTCCTTGAGGCCCTCACAGATGTAGGCCAGACCTGGAGGGGACCCATGGGCAAGTCCCCACTGTGGTCCAGGCGCTTCTCCAGGGGACACCGGTGGGGAGCCACTGCTACCCCAGAAGAGCGCAGAACCTCCCGGAGCTTCGCCCTCCCATCGGCCTGCCTGCCCGGCACCCCCCCCCACCCCAGACTCTGGCCTGGCCACCTCCTGCCTCGGCCCAGCACCCATGGCTCGCTCCCTGGTGCCTGGGCTGGAACATCCCTCTGTCTGCTTCAGTTTTCTCCAGAGCACATCTCACCATCTGACAGACTGCATATTCTATTAATTTATCGTGGCAGTGTCTCTCCCGAGGGCAGAGATCTCTGTCTCAACAGGCCTGGCACGTGCTAGGTGCTCAGTAAATGTGGTTGTCTGGGCCCGGCCACCCTGGGCGAAGGAACTGGCCTGGATGCCCTATGCTGTCTCCCCAGCGCTCTCCTCACACTGAGGCCCGGAGACCCTGCTCAACAGTGAACCAGGAGGACACAGAGTTCCTACCACTAGCTACTTCCTCTCCCTTCCCATTTACCCTCTAGCCCACTCTGGCTTCTCCCCAGCAAATACCCAACATCTAGGCTCTTTCTTACCTCAGGGCCTTCTATTCACTCTGCCTGGATTCTTTTCCCAGTTTTTTTTTTTTTTTTTTTTTTTTTTATTTATTTGAGAGAGAAAGCAAGCAGGGTGGAGCGGGGGAGAGGAAAAGAGAATCTTAAGCGGACTCTGCGCTGAGCACGGAGCCTGACGTGGGGAAGCTGAGCCAAGACCAAGAGTCGGACGCTTCACCAGCTACGCCACCCAGGCACCCCTTCCCAGGCTTTTAAAAGGGCCGGTTCCATTCTTGCCCTCCACATTGCCGCCCAGAGGTCACCTCCCTGCACCATCTTAAATGGCCTCTGACTGACCCTCTGTCCCAACAAGGGTTGTTTCCTTCAGGCCACTTTTTCCAGAGAATAATTATTTTAATTATTTGTTCAATACCTCGCTTCAACCTGCAGGTCTTCGCTGAGCTGCCCCCTCCTCTAGGACGCCCTCCCTGGGCTCCCACAGCCCAGCCCAGTCTGAGCTGTCCCTGCCTGGGATGGTGTGTCTTCCCTACTGAACTGTGAGCCCCATGAGGGCAGGGCCACCCCCTTGTCTCCAGCACCATGGGGCACCTGGCTAGGCACACAGTGGGTGCTCAGTGGCTGGAGTGGGGTGGGCGTGGGCAGGCCTCTCACACACCTGAGTCCAGCACATGGTTGTTACGGAGGTCCAGGATCTGCAGGGAGGAGTTGAACTTGAGCAGGTTGCCCAGCTGGGCTGAGTCTTGCAGGCCGTTGAGCTTGTTGTCGGCCAAGTAGAGCTCCCGCAGATTCACGTTCATCTTCAGTGCCGTGGCTGGGGGAGTGCGGGGAGAGCACAGTGACCGGCTGAGCCCAGGGCCCCAGCAGGCAGCATGTTACTGATCCGCCTCCCCTGGCCCCAGAGCTCACCAAGCAGCATGAGGGGTCGCCCTGACAGGCTGGCGTTTTCCAGATGCAGCACTGCTAGGCTACTGCGGATGCGCAGGGCGCGGGCCACGAAGGGCGCCGAGTGGTCCAGCAGGGGTGTGTTTCGGGCATCCAGGTACTGTAGGCAGCTCGTCTGGTGGGGCAGGGGCAGGGCTGGAACAGGCTGGCCCCAGCCCTCCCAGTCCCCAGGGATCTCCCAGCCCCACGTCCCAGTGTGCAGCGGGGCAACTGTGTCTGTGAGGGATGGCCCGGCCTGCAGGTAAGCAGGCAGGGCTGGTGACACCTGAGCTCCCGGACTCCCGTGCAGCAGATGCCCTGGACATGAGTGAAGCGGGGGCAACCACAGCCACCTCCCAGGGATGGGTTACGGGCAAGTGAAGAAGGAAAGATGCTTGAAAGGAGATAAAGGAGCCAGGGTTGGCCTGAGGCAGGGCACCCCTTGGCATTGGGACAACGACACTCCAAGGGCTCATGAAAACCAGGCCCTAAGGGACGGGTGTCCTGAGAAGGCACCCTGGACCCCTCTGCAGTCGAGCCCCTTCTACCCTGGGGGGGGCACAGATGAGAGGCGCCTACCTTGCGCATCATGTGGGCAGCGGCCTGCCAGCCCCGAGTGCCGATGTGCTTGTTAAAGGAGATGTTGAGGTGGGTGGCTGACTCATAGTATTCAATCATGTCGAAGAGGGCCGAGGCACCCTGGGGGCCGAGACAACAGGGTTCAGACTCAGGCTGAAGCAGACCCAGGAGGCCAGGAGGTGGGGGCAAGCAACTAAGGGGTGGGGAGGGCCCTGATCCTGCCCCGGCACCTCTGGGTTCTACGAACCAACTTCGCCCTTCCTGCGGGAGTCCATCTGCTTTCTCCTGCTTGTTACCCCGCCCCCGCCAGCAGGTGGGCTGATACTTCCCAGAACCGGGACAGGCCCCTGGAGTACCTGGGCTCAGTCCTCCAGGACCCCATCCCCAGGTCTCCTGGTGGTCTCTGAGTCTGGGGGGGGGTGAGGACACCTGGGCCCAAATGGGGAGGCTGCTATCTGCATGTTTCTCAAACTCTCTCTTACAAGCGCTGTGATCCCCAGTGGGGGTTCCTGAAAAGGTTTCTGGTGGCCACACACCTGCCCCCACTAAGGCCCAGCTCCCCAAGTCCTTCCCCTGCTTACAAAGGCCCTGCCTCCGGGCGGGGGGGTCCATGAGATCCCTTTTCTGGGCCCTGCCCCAGAGTCCCCTATGCCCCACATCCACTCTGGTCATATTGGCTGCCTCCTTCCTCATCTTGTCCTTCAAGAGGCCCGGCCCAGCCTCTGCCAAAGGGGACTCTTCCTCCTGCAGTGCCCCCTCCCCCTAAACCTCAAAGGGGACAGGGAGCTGGGGGCATAGGTCGCGGTGGTGGCAGGAGCTGCTCACATCTTCATCCAGGTTCGTCTGCTCCAGATCCACGACCCTGAACTGCAGCCTCTTGAAGACCTCCTCCAGGGCCTCACAGGTCTTGTAGTCGAGCTTCTCACCTGGAACAAGATGGAGTGCACCTCTGTGTGTGCTCGCATGCTTGGGGGGCTGGCTGGAAATGGGGGCTCTGGGCAGAGGGAGGACTCGCTGTACCTGCCTCCCCTCAGGGAGGGCACCCACACCTCTCAGGAACCCCACGGCCCTGGGCTAGCCTGCTCTTACAGCAGGACCTGCCGGCCCAGACCCACCTCGAGAGGCTCTGGCCCTGCCCGCTCCCCGGGGGTCCCGGCCTCTGTCCCGACACGCACCTTTCAGGTCCAGACAGTCAATGCGGTGTCCAAGGTCCGTGAACTCCTAGGAAAACAGAGGGGTCAGGGCTGAAGGCAGGAAGACACCCTCAGGAGCAGGGCTGGACCCTGACAGTGGGGCAGGCGGGGCTCTGATCTGGCTCTGTTTCTGAGGTGAGGCAGTGTTCTGGGGTAGAGAGCGGGGCATTCTGTACCCACAGGGCCTGGGCCAGGTAGGGGCACCGCCCCTCCGGCTCAGCTGAATGGAGCATTCCAGGCAAGAAGGGGCAGCCAGCACAAAGGCCGTGAAGCAGGTGCGAAGGTGGGGAAGGCGGACAGGCGTGGGGGTGCAGGCCGGGCACCAGGCCCCACACGGAGAGCACTCAGTCAGGAGGAAGAAAGGCACCAGTCAGATGTCTGCCCGGCCCTCCTTGGCTATGAGCCCAGCCCCACCCCCACTGGGTGCCAGGTTCTGTTCTCTGGGTTCCACACACATTAGCCTGTGCGGCCCGTGCTGCGACGAAGCCATACACACACAAAAGGCTATGGGCCGGCCTGGCCTAAGTCCACTTGCTAGTGAGGGACAGGCTGGTCTGATCCAGCTGCTGGGGGCCCCAGGACCCACACCACTGGCTCCCACACTGAGGGGCCGTCTTTCCCTGGAACTGCCAACAGGCCCTTCTGGGAACTGCCCCAGAGAACCCTTCACCCTGGGGTGCACAGCTGGGTGGAGAGCATGACTGCTCACAGCAATGCCGTCTGAGGGAGCGACAACCCTAGAAACAAGCAACCTTGGAACATTCTGGAATGACCCATCCGGAGGGAAGGCACTAAGGTGGTGCTTTACCAACACGCCCAGGCTGGGCAGGCAGCAGGAAAGGCACCTGTGGGACACAGCTACAGGGGACATGCCACGGGCACAGCTGCACCCCATTCACGTAGACAAAGAATGTGTCCTTGGGTCTGTGGGCTTCTGGACAACGAGCTGCCCTCTGACAAACGCACAGGCAGGGCCAGAGGGTGAAAACCTCAAGCTGCCAACAGCGGAACTCCCAGGAAATGGGACTTGAGTAAGAAGTGAGACGTGGATTTTGCTTTTTATGCCTGTAGTATTATAACTTAAAAAAAAAAAAAGTGTATGCAGAACGTATAGAGACCATAAAGAATAAACGTACGTATGGCTTTTCCCCTGGGGAACCGAATTTCTTCAGGGAGTGACAGTTAAAATTCTTACTTTATATCATTCCACACTGTTTAAATATTCATAAAGAGCCTGATTGCTTTTACGACTGAACAGAGGATTTTCCAGGATGTATTTACATGGGCCCTGGGCTAGGTAGCCGGGCGGGGGGGTGCTCTGTGCACCTTTCCCTGCTCAGGGAAGACCCCAGAGGCCCGGAGGCTGCTGGGGGGGGGGGGAGGGGACAGAGAGAGAAAAGCTTCACCCTGGGGACCCCCCTGTCCCCCTCCCCTCGCTCTGACTGCACCCCACCCCTGCCCGGGTACCTGGAGCTGCCGGAGGAGCTTGGGGATCTGTCTGCAGTTCAGCTTCTGGCAGGCTTGCTTGTAGGCACCAATGACCTCATCCACGGTCACGTTCTGGGCTGCAGGTACAGAGGACCCAGGCCTGTGATGCTCCGCACCCTGGGCGCCCCTTCACCCCCTGCCCCCCACGCCCAGCCTCCACAACAAAACGCCCCTTCCGATGACCCATTGAGTTCTGCCCTCCCGTCAAGGCCCCTCGATGCCACTGCTGCCCTGTGGAGGTGGCCCCAGGGCCCCCAAATGAGTCAGCCCCTCCCTCCACACCTTCCCATGGCTCCTCGAGCAGCTCTGCACAAACATCACGCAACTAACATCACAGAACTTTTCTGCTTGTCTGGTTGTCTCCCCTACTAAATGGGGAGGGCAGGACTGGCTCTATCCTGGTCACCACCTTGTCCCAACACTGTCCAGCCCAGGGCCAGGCCCAGAGCAGGTGTTCAACTTGTGTGTGTGTGTGTGTGTGTTTTCCTAGATGAGAGAATGAATCTGTACTTTGATGCTATGAGGAATCTGAGCCCAGAGAGGTGAAGCACCTTGCCCAAGGACACACAGCCGTGAGGGGTGGAGTGGGGAAGTGAACTCTGCTCTTAACTGTGATGCATGTGGCCTCTCAGAGTCCCCACTCCTGAAAGAACACCCTCAACAGCAAAAAACACCCCCCGACAGCTACTCGGCACGGGGCCTCCAGTTTGGGGGACACGGCGGCAGTCAGAGGAGACGGGGCATGGCCCGGGTGCCCAGGGTAGCAGGCAGTGCTCCCAGAATGAAGGGATGGAGCCCAGGCGCAACAGCTGCACAGCACAGTCCCTGGGAGGCCCAGGACCCATCACCACACTCCAGACAAGGCTGGCCTGTCTGTCTGCACAGATCTGCCTTCTGTGGACATTCCATAAAGACAGAGGTAAGCAGGGCGCCTGGGTGGCTCAGTCGTTAAGCGTCTGCCTTCAGCTCAGGTCATGATCCCAGGGTCCTGGGATCAAGCCCCACATCGGGCTCCCTGCTCAGGGGGGAAGCCTGCTTCTCCCTCTCCCACTCCCGCTGCTTGTGTTCCTGCTCTCGCTGTCTCTCTGTCAAATAAATAAATAAAATTAAAAAAAAAAAAAGACGGAGGTAAGCAGTATGTGGCTGTTTGTAGCCAGCCTCTCTTGTGGAGCACAGGGGCTTTGAGTTCCGGCCCCTTCACAGGACTGCACAGTAAATGCCTGATGTATACATTTTGTTTATCCATTCACTGGATAAGACATTCATACTGTTTTCAGTGTTTGTCTATGAAATATTGGATTCTGCCCCAGGGCAGCCGGGAGAACAGGAAGGGAAGTGTCCGAGCAGGGGAGGGGCAGAGTCCGGCTCAGGTGGAGAAAGCTCTTGGCGTCAGCAGAATGGAGTGGGCCTGGGGACGACAGGGCAGGCAAGGAATGGAGCAGGAAGGGGGCCTTCTGGCACACCTCGGCCTACCCTCACCCTGCTGCCACCCTGGCCTGGCCCTCGGAGCCAGCAGGAGACCCTCTCGAAGCTTCCAGGTAAGCGTCTCCCAGTGGACTCTCCCTCCAGATCGCATCAAGCACTACCCTGTTTTCTAGGGGAGGAAACTGAGGCTCAGGGGGGAAAGCTGCCTCCCCGAGGCTGGGCAGCTGGTACAGGGCAGAGTTGTGCACCTGGCTCCAGAGCTTTCTCTCCACTGTGCTGGACCCGCTGTGCTGGAAGAAAGAAGCGGACAGAGGCCCCAGCTTAGCCCCTCGCTTCCTCCCTGAGCGGAGATGCAGGTGACCAGCAGCCTCCCCGGTGCCAGCCACCTCCTGCCCACCCAGCGAGGGAGCTCTCTGACGCCTGGTGGCCCCCAGCTCAGGAGCTGGCCCTGCCAGGGAAGGCAGTCCCCGGGGCTCGAGCAGCTGCCTCAGGGGGTCCAACCAAGCTGGGTCTACTGAACCCCGAGGGTTCCTCACACATGAGGGAGGAAAAATGACCTCTCTACTTTCACTAAGTGAACTACAATGAAATGTAGCTCTTCCTTATTAACATGGGCAAAACACAAGAGAGAGAGAAGAGAAGAGAAATAGTGTTTAGCAGACCCTGCGACTTCGTCATCGCTAGGAAAGACAGGTGCTTCCACGCGGTGCACGGGCTGCCGCAGATTTTGAAAGCACATCACTACTCTGAGGGTGGCAGTCACCAGAGCTCCTGCTCTCTCCCTGCGCCAGTGAGGAAGAACGCAAACACCGCGTTGCAATCTAAAAAAATTTTTTTGCTAACTGTATTTGGATATCCTTTGTAATCCTACTTTAGTTTTTGCCTTTAAAAATCATCACTTCAGGGGCACCTGGGTGGCTCGGTCGGTTAAGCATCTGCCTTTGGTCATGATCTCAGGGTCCTGGGATCAAGCCCCAAATCAGTTTCCCTGCTCAGTGGGAAGCCTGCTTCTCCCTCCCCCCACCAGCCCCCCATTGTGCGCGTGCTCTCTCTCTGTCAAACAAACAAACAAATAAATAAAATCTTAAAAAAAGACAAAACAAAACCATCACTCCAAAGGGTGCCCGGCTGGCTCCGTTGGTAGAGCAAGTGAATCTTGATCTCGGGGTGGTGAGTTCAAGCCCCACGTTGGGCACAGAGTTTAACAAAAAATTAAAACAAAATCATCACTCTGAGAAGGGGTGCGCAGGCTTTATCAGATGCTCCCCCAGGCAAGCTCACTTCAAGAAAGGCCCCAAGACTGGGTGGCCTGGTCACATCAGATGGGAATGAAGGAGGGCGTGGGCACACGGGGTGCCATCGCTAGCGGTTCTCAGCGTCCTAGAGCCTGCAGGAAGTAAGAATTCTAAGGACGCTCTCAAGCTGCAATCAATCCCTTAGGTGTTCAGTTCGGACATCCCAGATCCAGCATCCCAGCCCTGCCTGCTGGGTTGGTCTTTGTTCTGAGGAGCCTCCCGGTAAGCTTGAAGCCCAGGGTCTCTAACCTGGCCAGCTCCGCACCAGCCACAGCTGCCGGCCGGCCACCCCTTCAGCCAGGCGTCCGTGGGGTTTGCAGGCAGCACAGCCTCACACAAGGTCACCGCCAGAGCTCACAGAGGTCGCATCCACCCAGTCACTTACAGAAGGGGAAACAGAACAGGGGCCAGGAGGAGTGGACATATCTCCAGAAGTGGGAGAGCCCCTCAGGCCCGGAGTGACTTAGCGCCCCCTGGTGACAGGAATAACAACTGCAGCTTTGTCACTCCCCTCTCGAGCTGAGACTTTCGAGAGGGGACAGCACTGGGGAAAGACACTGAAGGCACAAGAGCGGGGGATAGGGAGGTGTTCAGCCAGTCCACGGCAGCCTGGGGGCACCCCCACCCCACCTCGATGGCCCCAACAGCACCACCAGCACACCCCAAGTCCTGGCGCGGCACCAGCGGGGACACAGGAGAGCATCAGGTGGCTCGGCAGTGACCTTACGGTCATCATTACGTATGCGGGCTTCATACACGGATTAACGAAAACAAACTACCGTATTGTCTGGGAATGAGATGAAACGTATTCAAGTATAACAAAACTGAACCAATTTAAGAAAAAGTGGAAAGGTAACAGCAGCATGGGTGGTGCCGAGAAAAGACCGCATGGCATCTAGGCGGCGCTCACGCTGTGCCAGCCCCATGCCCAGCTTTCCATAAGCCGGCAGAACCCCAGGCCTGGCCCCCCTGCACGTCTGTTCGCTTGTGATGCTGCGGCGAAATGGTCAAGGGGAGAACAGGGTGAAAGTCTGAGGAGCGTGGACTGAGAGAGACAAAGCTCCCCAGCCCCGGTGTGGGGTCTCCAGCCTGGGGTCACCCACCCCCGGGCTTCCACAGCCTTAAGGAACCACACAGGCCTCACCACGGCGGGCACGAGTCAGTGAGCAGCTCCCTCAGCCGGCCGGCCCAGCCTGGAGGCTGCAGAGTGAGGGCACAGCCAGGCCCTGAGTCCTCGCGGCCTCCCTCCCCGTCCACCCGGGGCTCCCTACCGGAGACACGTGGTCTCACAAAGTGGGTAAGAACACGGGCTCTGGAACCAGAGCGCCCGGGGTTGGATTCTGACTCCTAATTTAAAACTCTTGACGCTGAGCAAAGCGATTTCACCTCTGTGCCTCCATCACCTCATCCCTAAAACGGGGCGAGGGTGACTAACTCCTCGGCTACCTCTGGTGACAGAGTACGACTTCATCCCTCCGACCAGAGCTTAGCATACTCATCATAGGTGCACACGAACCCGTCACGGCCGTGTTTTCTCCCCTGCTGGAAAGCAGGGACCCAGAAGAGGCATGCAAGCACCTGTCCATTACGGAATGGCCGGTGAGGCCGGGTGGACACGCACGTGTGGGAGCAGGGGGGACATGTGTGCATGTGCGTGTGTATGTCAGGTCAGGGCTCAAACGTGTTCACTCAACTCCCCAGTCCAGTACCCTGAAGGTCCCACTCAAGCAGGGGCTGGAGTTCAAGTGGCTGTCAGAGAGGAGGGGACGGCAGCAAGTAAGGGAGAGCACGCGCCTGCTTGCCAGGGAAGGGGGTCCAGAGCTCCTGGCCTGGGATCGGAAGAGCCGTCCTTGACCTGGCGAGGCTGTGACTGACAACTGCGACCACCGCTTCCCCTCTCTGAAAGGGACATCTGCAGGGTCTCAGGAGATGACCTGCGAGGGCACTTGCTAAGCAGCCGCACGGTGCCAGGTCTGAGCAGGAGCCACGAGTAGACCAAGAAGACACGGATGGCGGGCACCGCTTCCAGGAACTGGGAAGTCACGGTGGGAGACCCGATGCTGAGGTACGTTCTAGGCACAGCTCGGAGATCCGAGGCTGGCGGAGTTACGACTCCATTTCCTAAGAAGGGGAGGCCAGCTCAGAGAGGGCAAGTCATCTGCGCGAGGTCCTGGGGCCAGGAGAGGCGGGACGGGAACACACAGCAGACCCGCGCTGGTCTGACACTGGAGCAGGGCTTCTCATACTGCTTTGGCCTGAGCAGGAAGGGTCCGGGGGCAGGGGCAGGCTGGGGGGCCCCCCCGGACTCTGGGTGGGGCACAGTGTGAACTCTGGGGAGGGATGCTGCTGTGCAGCAGTCGGTGGGTGGGACCTCCCACGGGGGTGAGGCTCTGCAGCTCGCCCCAGCAGCTCATGCCAGTCTGCCATGACGAGGCTGTGAGGCACACGGAGCCTGCCTCCCCCTCCCAGCTGTGCTGGCCCTCACAAAGGGAGGGAGAGAAATCCAATGCCAGGCATCGGATGACAGGCAGAGAGACATCTGTGTCTGGTGCGGGGCTCTTGGCTGCACACAGGTGCAAAGGCACCCCGGAGACACAAGGAGAGGCTGGGCACCAGGGGGCGGCAATGACTCAGGCCATCCCTGCCAGCCGGGAGCTGGTGGGAGAGAGAAGACACAAGTCCTCCCAGCGGGAATCAAAAACCAAGAAACAACAGTGTGGGGAGGAAAGGGAAGGGGCAAGGGAGCAGGGGCCCGGCTCTCCCTGCTGGGGCTTCACATGGACAAGACAGCTACAGAGCAGTGGGCAGCGGCCCCTGGGAGGGGGAGGTGTAACAGGGCAGGAGCAGGCCCGGCAGGATCTAGGACAGCACGAGGGAGTGCATGGGAGGGCAGAGCTGGGAAGTGAGGACCCTGCTCTCCGCCTGAGACAGGAGCCACCAGGGCTGGGCACAGGGCAGTGACAGGAGCTACTTGAGGCCTGGGGAGGATTCTATTCCAGAGGAACGGGGTCTCTTGGAGACCGCTTTATACTGTGCCCAGTAACAAGGAGCCTGCCAGGGTGGGGACACCAGAGGAGACAAGTGAGGTTTAAGAGTGTGGGGGAGCCCAGAGCCCGGGGCCTGGGTTCTAATCCCCTTCCTAATCCCCGCCCCCATCAACCCACAGCACGTGGCCATGACCTCCCAGGGCTGGCCTGCAGCATCAGCAGAGCCTAACTTGGGAGGCTGCCTGCCTCGCTCTTCCTATGCCACGAGGGAGGGGCACAATCACATCCACCCACTCGACAGACAGGAAACCAAGAATCTCGTGGCAGGTGGGTGGCCTGGCCCCAGCAGGACGGCATCTCTCCACGTGGGACCCAGGAACCGGGCTCTCGGGGCTCTTTCCTGCATGACTCCCCAGGCTTTGGTGCTCCCATGGCTTGAGGTCTGTGGAACCACCATCCTGCCCTAAACCAGGCCACTTGGGCGCACACCTTCGGGGCAGAAGCCTGGCTCAGAGGGGACCCGGCTGGTGTTCAAGGCACAGGCAGGCCTACAAACCCACAGCTGCACTGTGGACGCGGTGAGACTGTCACCGCGTGTGTCAGACACACAACCCGCCCTCCCAGGGAGTGCTGCCTTGGCCTCGATGCCGGTCAAAGTACTGAATGGCCTGCTTCCCTGGCCACCCTCCCGCTGCCATCCCGGGACCCCAGGGGGACCATGCTCATTACCTCCACTCCCCACCGCCCTCCCCAAAGGTTCCAGGGGTGGACAGCAGTCAGTCCACAGCCCCGAGGCTGACCCTCATGGAACCAGCCACAGACGGTCCCAGGGCCATGCTGGAACTGTGCAGAAAGAGCTCTCCTCTGCAGGGCTGGGGCTGAGGTTACCTCTCATTTCTGGAGCTGCTGGTGGCCATCCTGGCATCCACCAGGAGGAGAGGGCCTCCCCAGGCAACTCAGAGGAAAGGTGAGCTCAGACGTTTGAGATCCTGGACCCAGCCAGGCCTGAAGCCTGACCATTCAGGATTCCTCAGGTCCATATCCAACAAATTCTCCCTTTTTCCTTCAGCTGCTTGGA
This sequence comes from Eumetopias jubatus, assembly GCF_037043125.1. Lineage (NCBI taxonomy): Eukaryota > Metazoa > Chordata > Mammalia > Carnivora > Otariidae > Eumetopias > Eumetopias jubatus. Next base: position 54,808,253 of record NW_028274816.1, on the reverse strand, counting down.
GTTCAGCTTCTAATCCAGGAGAATTCCAACTTAGGTGCCATCTTGCCATTCATTCAGCAAATACCTCCCGAGGCCTACCACATGCCAAGTTCTGTGCTGCAGAGAGACGGGGACGGCTCTGACCTGACCCCCACCCTCTGGGGGTCCTTGCTGGGGGGGTGGAGGCAGGTATGCCGTAGGAAGGCGATGCGAACACCCCAGACTGAGCTAAAATGTGATAGTCAGGAGGGAGTCAGCTCTCAGAGGCCCCTTTTAAGCTCTGTCCATGGCCCTTTCCTTCCCCCAGGGCACAGTGCTCCAGCCACACCCCCAACTCTTCTTCCCAGAAGGCCCAGGGCTTCCACACACCTCATACCCTCCCCCTCCCCTCTCTCAGGTCAACTCTCAGCACAGATGTCTCCTCCGGGAAGCCCTCTCTGACCTGCAGGCTGGGTCAGGTCCCCTTCTCTAGGTTTCCCCATCTCGGCCCTGCCCATTCTGAGCTGTCACTGTCGGGAGACAGGCCTGTCTCCTTCCACTGAACTGAGAACCCTGGGAAGACAGGCCAGGGGCGTGGTCCAGGCCGTGTCACCAACACTGCCCAGCATGGAGGCCAGGCACAGAGAAGGCACCAAGACCGGGGGAGGGAGTGGCAGACAGAGGGACGAGCTCACATCTGGCTGTTGTACTAGGCCTCTGAGCAGGAGGGGCCCACCTGTTCCGTGGGGAGAGACTACTGTGGAGGCCTGGCCGAGGGCCTCCCGGCCCAGGAAGCCTGGAGGGAGGTGAGGATGCCGGGGCCTAGCCCTGCCAGCAACTACTCATTTTGTGACAGAGCGCTCCTTGCACAGAATGGCAATAGCTGCTCTTTAGCTCAGCCGCTTCCCTACCAGGCGCTCCGCCAGGCACTGCGCGCTGAGCTGCTCATCCTCGCCAGAATGCTGCCGAGCGGAGCGTGCCAGCCCACTGCCCACCACACAGAGGAGGAGACCTCTCATGACACTAAATGCTCTCCTAAGTCACGAAGCAGGGAGGAGGCGGAGGGATGGTCAAAGGCAGGAATGTCGAACCACACCCCCCCACCGCCTGCCCACCCCCGTCCTACCTTGGTGCCCAGAGGTCCTCAGGCCCTCAGCTGCAGTCTGGACCAACAGGTTTGGGGGCCTAGACATGCAGCCTTCTCTAATATCAGGTTAGGGAGGCTGCCAGAAGGATTCCTCTTTCTCTTTAGGGTTGCCAGGATCTGGAGAGCCAGTCCTGTCCCTTAGCAGAGCCACCCTCCGGGGCTCCTCACAGTGCCTGCTGAGACCCGAGTGGCTGCACTGGCTGGGCATGAGACGCACAGGTGTGGGGCCGGCCTGGTGTGCTCTCGTCCCGGGACAGCCCTCTCCCCTCCATGCCCCCACAATAAGTAGCCACTGATGTCTCCCACCCCGCCCCGCCCTATCCCAGAGCCTCCCTGCACGGTCTGCGAGACAAAACTGAAAGCAATCACAGAGGAGGAGCCCCATAGGCTGCAACAGAGGGTAGGGAGGGAACATGGAGGCAGGGACGATGGGCAGACTGGGATCTGCTGGAAAGGGGACACCTAGAAAAGTCTCAGCGAGGACCTGAAGAGTGAGACAGCAGAGAGAAAGACATCCTGGGCGGAGGGAATTTTGTGAAGAGGTACAGGCATGGAGACTGCGCAGTGTACCTGGGCAGTGAGCCACATAATCAGGAGGGCCTAGGGTGTGTGAGGGGAGGTGGGGGGCACCCATGGAGGGTCTCAGTCACCAAGCATGGGATAGGGGTGTCATCCTAGAGCCGTCGGTGGCAAAGCCTATATTGCAGAAGAGGCAGGAGAGCAGAACTGGCCCAGTAGTCAAGGTACCTACTCAGTCCTTGTCAACGACAGAGGTGTCTGTTCATAAGGCCTCAGGGCCTTTGCACCTGCTACCCTCTGCCCAGAGTGCTCTTTCACCTTTTCTCTCCACGGCTCTATCCCTCCCTGCCTGCCTTCGGGTCTCTGCTCCAACATTACCTCCTCAGAGGCCTTCCCTGACCACCCTAAATAAACAGTCCCCTTTGTCACTGTCCATTCCTGTATCCTGCTGCATTTTCTGTGTGGCACTTCTCACGACCTGACAAAGCTTTATACTCTGCTTAGGAGACAATGAGAAGGATTTTATTGCTTTTGTTCACTGAAGTATCCGCAGAAGGGTATGCAGAGGGCACACTGTAGGTGCACAATAAACGCTCGTTGCCAGAACAAACGAACAGAGGTGGGGCAAAGAGTGGGTCTCTGGAATCGAAAGAAAAGGGGTCTGAGTCCCCAGTTCCACCCAGGCCGGCGGGTGGGCTCAGGGAAGGGTCCTTCCCTCTTGGGACCCGCATGGAGGCAGTGAAGACCTAGCTGTGATGAGGTCATGGGTGAGCACACGCTTAGCCCCCAGCTGACCAGGGCAGATGCCCTCCAAGCATCTTCATCAGGCGTCTAGCTCCTTCCTGCTCTCCAGAAATGCCACACACATTCCTCCCATGGCCTGGGCTGTCCCAAAGGGGGGTCAGGGGGCAGCACAGGGGCACAGCAACACAAAGCCTCCTGCAGCTTGACATAGCGAGGAAACAAAGCCCGGGCGCCTGAGGCCCCACCACCTCTGCTGTGTGGTCCCTGTCCCCTCAGAGCCAGGCGTCTTGTGCTGCCCAGGTGCAGACAGAGCTGCCCTGTCCCCACCCCCAAGCCCCTCCCCAAGCCCCTCCCCAAGCCCCTCTGGGCACACGGGCAGCCTGAGGAGCCTCTCTGGTGCTCTGAGAAGCCATCATCTTGCCCCGACTCCCAGACTGATTTATTTATTTATTTATTTATTTTTTTAAAGATTTTATTTATTTATTTGAGAGAGAGAGAATGAGAGATAGAGAGCACAAGAGGGAAGAGGGTCAGAGGGAGAAGCAGACTCCCTGCCGAGCAGGGAGCCCGATGTGGGACTCGATCCCTGGACTCTAGGATCATGACCTGAGCCGAAGGCAGCCGCCCAACCAACTGAGCCACCCAGGCGCCCCTCCCAGACTGATTTATAAGCCCGATCTCGTTTATGACTCCCAACAGCCCTGGGAAGCTTCCCAGAAGAGGTCTGGAGGTGGGAAGTGACTCGTCCAAGGACACTTTTCCAGCTGAAAGCAGAGGGAGGGTCTGGTCCTCATCTGCCAGTCTCCACGGCTGCCTTCCTGACCACTGGGCTGGCTTGTCTGTGGGTTCTTACCTATGTCTCCATGCCAGCCACCAGCACGGCCTCTTTCAGTCTGTTCCCCAAGGCAGAAAACTGAGTTTTAAAACACTTAAACACGCTGTGATCGGAGAATAAGGGAAGATACAAATGAAACAAAAGTATGCCAACACCATTCTCTACCTACCAGACAGGCCAAAGCCTACACGCTGGACAGCATGTACTGGTGACACTGGGAAGCAGGCGTGCCCTCAGGCGGCTGCTGAATATGCCAACCGTATGGTACAAGCCCTTCCACAGGCAATCTGGCAATACCAGTCAGAATTCCAAAATCCAAATGCAGATACCCTTTGACCCCCCCCCCCATTCCACTCTTGGAGATGCAGTGTACAGATACCCTTGCCAAGATGCAAAGATATATGCCTCTCCAGTGATTCACTGCAGGACCGTCTGCACCTGCAGAACGGGGCCCGACAGCACTACCCAACAATGGGGGAGCAGCTGATAAAGACCCGGACCACTCAGGGACCGGAACTCTCTGCGGCCAGAGAGAATGAGGACACTTGCTCTGAGCCAACAGGGAACAGTAGCCAAGATACGCTCAAGGAAAAAAAGCTAGGTGCAGAACAGTGTGCTCATGAATGCTACCTTTCATGAAACAGAAAATAAAACTCCGTGCTGTTAAAAAGCAAACTAACATGGGAGAGCCTGGCTGGCTCAGTCGGTGGATTGTGAGACTCTTGATCTCCGGGTCGTGAGTTAAAGCCCCATGTTGGGTGTAGTGATTACTTTAAAAAAAAAAAAAACTAACAAAACTAACACAGAGATGGAGTACCAAGTGCAGCAGCTCAGGAATCTGGGAATGAAGGCACTCTGCCCCTTCCCTGGGCCTCACAGCTGCCCCCAAAACCACAACAGAAAGTGAAATGCGCCCTTGCCCATGTCAGCTACAACCC